>NC_140586.1:168787519-171187519 GCF_964204655.1 Triturus cristatus | reverse complement strand
CTTTTGGAACTAAAATAAGTGTGTTTAGAGTCGTTTTAATGCCTGAAATTGGTGGAAATAGCAGCTTCTGAGTAGGAGAAAAAGGCTGCAAAAATGGCAATTTTGGTCACAGTGAGGCTTTAAAAAGTAGTTATTCAACACGAGGCCCAATCTAAATGACATTTTGAATCGATTTTTCTACAGTCCAAAAAAATCAACTTTCTGATGAAAAACGATGACCCGTGACCAGTCGAACTTTCTCCAGATGGTCAGAAATGGTAATTTTTTGATGTTTAAATTTTTTTTACTGTAAATGACTATTGCATGTGAATTATCACTTTTGGAACTAAAATAAGTGTGTTTAGAGTTATTTTAATGCCTGAAATTGGTCGAAATAGAAGCTTCTGAGTAGGAGAAAAAGGCTGCAAAAATGGCAATTTTGGTCACAGTGAGGCTTTAAAAAGTAGTTATTCAACACGAGGCCCAATCCAAATAACATTTTGAATCGATTTTTCTACAGTCCAAAAAATCAACTTTCTGATGAAAAACGATGACCCGTGACCTGTCGACCTTTCTCCAGATGGTCAGAAATTGTAATTTTTTAATGTTTTATTTTTTGACTGTAAATGACTACTGCATGTGAATTATCACTTTTGGAACTAAAATAAGTGTGTTTAGAGTCATTTTAATGGCTGAAATTGGTCGAAATAGCAGCTTCTGAGTAGGAGAAAAAGGCTGTAAAAATGGCACTTTTGGTCACATTGAGGCTTTAAAAAGTAGTTATTCAACATGAGGCACAATCCAAATGATATTTTGAATCAATTTTTCTACAGTCCAAAAAATCAATTTTCTGATGAAAAACGATGACCCGTGACCTGTCGAACTTTCTCCAGATGGTCAGAAATGGTAATTTTTTAATGTTTTATTTTTTGACTGTAAATGACTACTGCATGTGAATTATCACTTTTGGAACTAAAATAAGTGTGTTTAGAGACATTTTATTGCCTGAAATTGGTCGGAATAGAAGCTTCTCAGTAGGAGAAAAAGGCTGTAAAAATGGCAATTTTGATCACATTGAGGCTTTAAAAAGTAGTGATTCAACACGAGGCCCAATCCAAATGACATTTTGAATCAATTTTTCTACAGTCCAAAAAATCAATTTTCTGATAAAAACGATGACCCGTGACCTGTTGAACTTTCTCCAGATGGTCAGAAATGGTAATTTTTTTAATGTTTTATTTTTTGACTGTAAATGACTACTGCATGTGAATTATCACTTTTGGAACTCAAATAAGTGTGTTTAGAGTCATTTTAATGGCTGAAATTGGTCGAAATAGCAGCTTCTGAGTAGGAGAAAAAGGCTGTAAAAATGGCACTTTTGGTCACATTGAGGCTTTAAAAAGTAGTTATTCAACACAAGGCACAATCCAAATGATATTTTGAATCAATTTTTCTACAGTCCAACAAATCAATTTTCTGATGAAAAACGATGACCCGTGACCTGTTGAACTTTCTCCAGATGGTCAGAAATGGTAATTTTTTAATGTTTTATTTTTTGACTGTAAATGACTCCTGCATGTGAATTATCACTTTTGGAACTAAAACAAGTGTGTTTAGAGTTATTTTAATGGCTGAATTGGTTGAAATAGAAGCTTCTGAGTAGGAGAAAAAGGCTGTAAAAATGGCAATTTTGGTCACATTGAGGCTTTAAAAAGTAGTTATTCAACACGAGGCCCAATCCAAATGACATTTTGAATCAATTTTTCTACAGTCCAAAAAATCCATTTTCTGATGAAAAACGATGACCCGTGACCTGTTGAACTTTCTCCAGATGGTCAGAAATGGTAATTTTTTTAATGTTTTATTTTTTGACTGTAAATGACTACTGCATGTGAATTATCACTTTTGGAACTAAAATAAGTGTGTTTAGAGTCATTTTAATGGCTGAAATTGGTCGAAATAGCTGCTTCTGAGTAGGAGAAAAAGGCTGTAAAAATGGCACTTTTGGTCACATTGAGGCTTTAAAAAGTAGTTATTCAACATGAGGCACAATCCAAATGATATTTTGAATCAATTTTTCTACAGTCCAAAAAATCAATTTTCTGATGAAAAACGATGACCCGTGACCTGTCGAACTTTCTCCAGATGGTCAGAAATGGTAATTTTTTAATGTTTTATTTTTTGACTGTAAATGACTACTGCATGTGAATTATCACTTTTGGAACTAAAATAAGTGTGTTTAGAGACATTTTATTGCCTGAAATTGGTCGGAACAGAAGCTTCTCAGTAGGAGAAAAAGGCTGTAAAAATGGCAATTTTGATCACGTTGAGGCTTTAAAAAGTAGTTATTCAACATGAGGCACAATCCAAATGATATTTTGAATCAATTTTTCTACAGTCCAAAAAATCAATTTTCTGATGAAAAACGATGACCCGTGACCTGTTGAACTTTCTCCAGATGGTCAGAAATGGTAATTTTTTAATGTTTTATTTTTTGACTGTAAATGACTCCTGCATGTGAATTATCACTTTTGGAACTAAAACAAGTGTGTTTAGAGTTATTTTAATGGCTGAATTGGTTGAAATAGAAGCTTCTGAGTAGGAGAAAAAGGCTGTAAAAATGGCAATTTTGGTCACATTGAGGCTTTAAAAAGTAGTTATTCAACACGAGGCCCAATCCAAATGACATTTTGAATCGATTTTTCTACAGTCCAAAAAATCAACTTTCTGATGAAAAACGATGACCCGTGACCTGTCGACCTTTCTCCAGATGGTCAGAAATTGTAATTTTTTAATGTTTTATTTTTTGACTGTAAATGACTACTGCATGTGAATTATCACTTTTGGAACTAAAATAAGTGTGTTTAGAGACATTTTATTGCTTGAAATTGGTCGGAATAGAAGCTTCTCAGTAGGAGAAAAAGGCTGTAAAAATGGCAATTTTGATCACATTGAGGCTTTAAAAAGTAGTTATACAACACGAGGCCCAATCCAAATGACATTTTGAATCAATTTTTCTACCGTCCAAAAAATCAATTTTCTGATGAAAAACGATGACCCGTGACCTGTTGAACTTTCTCCAGATGGTCAGAAATGGTAATTTTTTAATGTTTTTTTTTTTACTGTAAATGACTACTGCATGTGAATTATCACTTTTGGAACTAAAATAAGTGTGTTTAGAGTCGTTTTAATGCCTGAAATTGGTGGAAATAGCAGCTTCTGAGTAGGAGAAAAAGGCTGCAAAAATGGCAATTTTGGTCACAGTGAGGCTTTAAAAAGTAGTTATTCAACACGAGGCCCAATCTAAATGACATTTTGAATCGATTTTTCTACAGTCCAAAAAATCAACTTTCTGATGAAAAACGATGACCCGTGACCAGTCGAACTTTCTCCAGATGGTCAGAAATGGTAATTTTTTGATGTTTAAATTTTTTTTACTGTAAATGACTATTGCATGTGAATTATCACTTTTGGAACTAAAATAAGTGTGTTTAGAGTTATTTTAATGCCTGAAATTGGTCGAAATAGAAGCTTCTGAGTAGGAGAAAAAGGCTGCAAAAATGGCAATTTTGGTCACAGTGAGGCTTTAAAAAGTAGTTATTCAACACGAGGCCCAATCCAAATAACATTTTGAATCGATTTTTCTACAGTCCAAAAAATCAACTTTCTGATGAAAAACGATGACCCGTGACCTGTCGACCTTTCTCCAGATGGTCAGAAATTGTAATTTTTTAATGTTTTATTTTTTGACTGTAAATGACTACTGCATGTGAATTATCACTTTTGGAACTAAAATAAGTGTGTTTAGAGTCGTTTTAATGCCTGAAATTGGTGGAAATAGCAGCTTCTGAGTAGGAGAAAAAGGCTGCAAAAATGGCAATTTTGGTCACAGTGAGGCTTTAAAAAGTAGTTATTCAACACGAGGCCCAATCTAAATGACATTTTGAATCGATTTTTCTACAGTCCAAAAAATCAACTTTCTGATGAAAAACGATGACCCGTGACCAGTCGAACTTTCTCCAGATGGTCAGAAATGGTAATTTTTTGATGTTTAAATTTTTTTTACTGTAAATGACTATTGCATGTGAATTATCACTTTTGGAACTAAAATAAGTGTGTTTAGAGTTATTTTAATGCCTGAAATTGGTCGAAATAGAAGCTTCTGAGTAGGAGAAAAAGGCTGCAAAAATGGCAATTTTGGTCACATTGAGGCTTTAAAAAGTAGTTATTCAACACGAGGCCCAATCCAAATAACATTTTGAATCGATTTTTCTACAGTCCAAAAAATCAACTTTCTGATGAAAAACGATGACCCGTGACCTGTCGACCTTTCTCCAGATGGTCAGAAATTGTAATTTTTTAATGTTTTATTTTTTGACTGTAAATGACTACTGCATGTGAATTATCACTTTTGGAACTAAAATAAGTGTGTTTAGAGACATTTTATTGCTTGAAATTGGTCGGAATAGAAGCTTCTCAGTAGGAGAAAAAGGCTGTAAAAATGGCAATTTTGATCACATTGAGGCTTTAAAAAGTAGTTATTCAACACGAGGCCCAATCCAAATGACATTTTGAATCAATTTTTCTACAGTCCAAAAAATCAATTTTCTGATGAAAAACGATGACCCGTGACCTGTTGAACTTTCTCCAGATGGTCAGAAATGGTAATTTTTTTAATGTTTTATTTTTTGACTGTAAATGACTACTGCATGTGAATTATCACTTTTGGAACTAAAATAAGTGTGTTTAGAGTCATTTTAATGGCTGAAATTGGTCGAAATAGCAGCTTCTGAGTAGGAGAAAAAGGCTGTAAAAATGGCACTTTTGGTCACATTGAGGCTTTAAAAAGTAGTTATTCAACATGAGGCACAATCCAAATGATATTTTGAATCAATTTTTCTACAGTCCAAAAAATCAATTTTCTGATGAAAAACGATGACCCGTGACCTGTCGAACTTTCTCCAGATGGTCAGAAATGGTAATTTTTTAATGTTTTATTTTTTGACTGTAAATGACTACTGCATGTGAATTATCACTTTTGGAACTAAAATAAGTGTGTTTAGAGACATTTTATTGCCTGAAATTGGTCGGAATAGAAGCTTCTCAGTAGGAGAAAAAGGCTGTAAAAATGGCAATTTTGATCACATTGAGGCTTTAAAAAGTAGTGATTCAACACGAGGCCCAATCCAAATGACATTTTGAATCAATTTTTCTACAGTCCAAAAAATCAATTTTCTGATAAAAACGATGACCCGTGACCTGTTGAACTTTCTCCAGATGGTCAGAAATGGTAATTTTTTTAATGTGTTATTTTTTGACTGTAAATGACTACTGCATGTGAATTATCACTTTTGGAACTCAAATAAGTGTGTTTAGAGTCATTTTAATGGCTGAAATTGGTCGAAATAGCAGCTTCTGAGTAGGAGAAAAAGGCTGTAAAAATGGCACTTTTGGTCACATTGAGGCTTTAAAAAGTAGTTATTCAACACGAGGCACAATCCAAATGATATTTTGAATCAATTTTTCTACAGTCCAAAAAATCAATTTTCTGATGAAAAACGATGACCCGTGACCTGTTGAACTTTCTCCAGATGGTCAGAAATGGTAATTTTTTAATGTTTTATTTTTTGACTGTAAATGACTCCTGCATGTGAATTATCACTTTTGGAACTAAAACAAGTGTGTTTAGAGTTATTTTAATGGCTGAATTGGTTGAAATAGAAGCTTCTGAGTAGGAGAAAAAGGCTGTAAAAATGGCAATTTTGGTCACATTGAGGCTTTAAAAAGTAGTTATTCAACACGAGGCCCAATCCAAATGACATTTTGAATCAATTTTTCTACAGTCCAAAAAATCAATTTTCTGATGAAAAACGATGACCCGTGACCTGTTGAACTTTCTCCAGATGGTCAGAAATGGTAATTTTTTTAATGTTTTATTTTTTGACTGTAAATGACTACTGCATGTGAATTATCACTTTTGGAACTAAAATAAGTGTGTTTAGAGTCATTTTAATGGCTGAAATTGGTCGAAATAGCAGCTTCTGAGTAGGAGAAAAAGGCTGTAAAAATGGCACTTTTGGTCACATTGAGGCTTTAAAAAGTAGTTATTCAACATGAGGCACAATCCAAATGATATTTTGAATCAATTTTTCTACAGTCCAAAAAATCAATTTTCTGATGAAAAACGATGACCCGTGACCTGTCGAACTTTCTCCAGATGGTCAGAAATGGTAATTTTTTAATGTTTTATTTTTTGACTGTAAATGACTACTGCATGTGAATTATCACTTTTGGAACTAAAATAAGTGTGTTTAGAGACATTTTATTGCCTGAAATTGGTCGGAACAGAAGCTTCTCAGTAGGAGAAAAAGGCTGTAAAAATGGCAATTTTGATCACGTTGAGGCTTTAAAAAGTAGTTATTCAACATGAGGCACAATCCAAATGATATTTTGAATCAATTTTTCTACAGTCCAAAAAATCAATTTTCTGATGAAAAACGATGACCCGTGACCTGTTGAACTTTCTCCAGATGGTCAGAAATGGTAATTTTTTAATGTTTTATTTTTTGACTGTAAATGACTCCTGCATGTGAATTATCACTTTTGGAACTAAAACAAGTGTGTTTAGAGTTATTTTAATGGCTGAATTGGTTGAAATAGAAGCTTCTGAGTAGGAGAAAAAGGCTGTAAAAATGGCAATTTTGGTCACATTGAGGCTTTAAAAAGTAGTTATTCAACACGAGGCCCAATCCAAATGACATTTTGAATCGATTTTTCTACAGTCCAAAAAATCAACTTTCTGATGAAAAACGATGACCCGTGACCTGTCGACCTTTCTCCAGATGGTCAGAAATTGTAATTTTTTAATGTTTTATTTTTTGACTGTAAATGACTACTGCATGTGAATTATCACTTTTGGAACTAAAATAAGTGTGTTTAGAGACATTTTATTGCTTGAAATTGGTCGGAATAGAAGCTTCTCAGTAGGAGAAAAAGGCTGTAAAAATGGCAATTTTGATCACATTGAGGCTTTAAAAAGTAGTTATACAACACGAGGCCCAATCCAAATGACATTTTGAATCAATTTTTCTACCGTCCAAAAAATCAATTTTCTGATGAAAAACGATGACCCGTGACCTGTTGAACTTTCTCCAGATGGTCAGAAATGGTAATTTTTTAATGTTTTTTTTTTTACTGTAAATGACTACTGCATGTGAATTATCACTTTTGGAACTAAAATAAGTGTGTTTAGAGTCGTTTTAATGCCTGAAATTGGTGGAAATAGCAGCTTCTGAGTAGGAGAAAAAGGCTGCAAAAATGGCAATTTTGGTCACAGTGAGGCTTTAAAAAGTAGTTATTCAACACGAGGCCCAATCTAAATTACATTTTGAATCGATTTTTCTACAGTCCAAAAAATCAACTTTCTGATGAAAAACGATGACCCGTGACCAGTCGAACTTTCTCCAGATGGTCAGAAATGGTAATTTTTTGATGTTTAAATTTTTTTTACTGTAAATGACTATTGCATGTGAATTATCACTTTTGGAACTAAAATAAGTGTGTTTAGAGTTATTTTAATGCCTGAAATTGGTCGAAATAGAAGCTTCTGAGTAGGAGAAAAAGGCTGCAAAAATGGCAATTTTGGTCACAGTGAGGCTTTAAAAAGTAGTTATTCAACACGAGGCCCAATCCAAATAACATTTTGAATCGATTTTTCTACAGTCCAAAAAATCAACTTTCTGATGAAAAACGATGACCCGTGACCTGTCGAACTTTCTCCAGATGGTCAGAAATTGTAATTTTTTAATGTTTTATTTTTTGACTGTAAATGACTACTGCATGTGAATTATCTCTTTTGGAACTAAAATAAGTGTGTTTAGAGACATTTTATTGCCTGAAATTGGTCGGAATAGAAGCTTCTCAGTAGGAGAAAAAGGCTGTAAAAATGGCAATTTTGATCACATTGAGGCTTTAAAAAGTAGTTATTCAACACGAGGCCCAATCCAAATGACATTTTGAATCAATTTTTCTACCGTCCAAAAAATCAATTTTCTGATGAAAAACGATGACCCGTGACCTGTTGAACTTTCTCCAGATGGTCAGAAATGGTAATTTTTTAATGTTTTTTTTTTTACTGTAAATGACTACTGCATGTGAATTATCACTTTTGGAACTAAAATAAGTGTGTTTAGAGTCGTTTTAATGCCTGAAATTGGTGGAAATAGCAGCTTCTGAGTAGGAGAAAAAGGCTGCAAAAATGGCAATTTTGGTCACAGTGAGGCTTTAAAAAGTAGTTATTCAACACGAGGCCCAATCTAAATGACATTTTGAATCGATTTTTCTACAGTCCAAAAAATCAACTTTCTGATGAAAAACGATGACCCGTGACCAGTCGAACTTTCTCCAGATGGTCAGAAATGGTAATTTTTTGATGTTTAAATTTTTTTTACTGTAAATGACTATTGCATGTGAATTATCACTTTTGGAACTAAAATAAGTGTGTTTAGAGTTATTTTAATGCCTGAAATTGGTCGAAATAGAAGCTTCTGAGTAGGAGAAAAAGGCTGCAAAAATGGCAATTTTGGTCACATTGAGGCTTTAAAAAGTAGTTATTCAACACGAGGCCCAATCCAAATAACATTTTGAATCGATTTTTCTACAGTCCAAAAAATCAACTTTCTGATGAAAAACGATGACCCGTGACCTGTCGACCTTTCTCCAGATGGTCAGAAATTGTAATTTTTTAATGTTTTATTTTTTGACTGTAAATGACTACTGCATGTGAATTATCACTTTTGGAACTAAAATAAGTGTGTTTAGAGACATTTTATTGCTTGAAATTGGTCGGAATAGAAGCTTCTCAGTAGGAGAAAAAGGCTGTAAAAATGGCAATTTTGATCACATTGAGGCTTTAAAAAGTAGTTATTCAACACGAGGCCCAATCCAAATGACATTTTGAATCAATTTTTCTACAGTCCAAAAAATCAATTTTCTGATGAAAAACGATGACCCGTGACCTGTTGAACTTTCTCCAGATGGTCAGAAATGGTAATTTTTTTAATGTTTTATTTTTTGACTGTAAATGACTACTGCATGTGAATTATCACTTTTGGAACTAAAATAAGTGTGTTTAGAGTCATTTTAATGGCTGAAATTGGTCGAAATAGCAGCTTCTGAGTAGGAGAAAAAGGCTGTAAAAATGGCACTTTTGGTCACATTGAGGCTTTAAAAAGTAGTTATTCAACATGAGGCACAATCCAAATGATATTTTGAATCAATTTTTCTACAGTCCAAAAAATCAATTTTCTGATGAAAAACGATGACCCGTGACCTGTCGAACTTTCTCCAGATGGTCAGAAATGGTAATTTTTTAATGTTTTATTTTTTGACTGTAAATGACTACTGCATGTGAATTATCACTTTTGGAACTAAAATAAGTGTGTTTAGAGACATTTTATTGCCTGAAATTGGTCGGAATAGAAGCTTCTCAGTAGGAGAAAAAGGCTGTAAAAATGGCAATTTTGATCACATTGAGGCTTTAAAAAGTAGTGATTCAACACGAGGCCCAATCCAAATGACATTTTGAATCAATTTTTCTACAGTCCAAAAAATCAATTTTCTGATAAAAACGATGACCCGTGACCTGTTGAACTTTCTCCAGATGGTCAGAAATGGTAATTTTTTTAATGTTTTATTTTTTGACTGTAAATGACTACTGCATGTGAATTATCACTTTTGGAACTCAAATAAGTGTGTTTAGAGTCATTTTAATGGCTGAAATTGGTCGAAATAGCAGCTTCTGAGTAGGAGAAAAAGGCTGTAAAAATGGCACTTTTGGTCACATTGAGGCTTTAAAAAGTAGTTATTCAACACGAGGCACAATCCAAATGATATTTTGAATCAATTTTTCTACAGTCCAAAAAATCAATTTTCTGATGAAAAACGATGACCCGTGACCTGTTGAACTTTCTCCAGATGGTCAGAAATGGTAATTTTTTAATGTTTTATTTTTTGACTGTAAATGACTCCTGCATGTGAATTATCACTTTTGGAACTAAAACAAGTGTGTTTAGAGTTATTTTAATGGCTGAATTGAATGAAATAGAAGCTTCTGAGTAGGAGAAAAAGGCTGTAAAAATGGCAATTTTGGTCACATTGAGGCTTTAAAAAGTAGTTATTCAACACGAGGCCCAATCCAAATGACATTTTGAATCAATTTTTCTACAGTCCAAAAAATCAATTTTCTGATGAAAAACGATGACCCGTGACCTGTTGAACTTTCTCCAGATGGTCAGAAATGGTAATTTTTTTAATGTTTTATTTTTTGACTGTAAATGACTACTGCATGTGAATTATCACTTTTGGAACTAAAATAAGTGTGTTTAGAGTCATTTTAATGGCTGAAATTGGTCGAAATAGCAGCTTCTGAGTAGGAGAAAAAGGCTGTAAAAATGGCACTTTTGGTCACATTGAGGCTTTAAAAAGTAGTTATTCAACATGAGGCACAATCCAAATGATATTTTGAATCAATTTTTCTACAGTCCAAAAAATCAATTTTCTGATGAAAAACGATGACCCGTGACCTGTCGAACTTTCTCCAGATGGTCAGAAATGGTAATTTTTTAATGTTTTATTTTTTGACTGTAAATGACTACTGCATGTGAATTATCACTTTTGGAACTAAAATAAGTGTGTTTAGAGACATTTTATTGCCTGAAATTGGTCGGAACAGAAGCTTCTCAGTAGGAGAAAAAGGCTGTAAAAATGGCAATTTTGATCACGTTGAGGCTTTAAAAAGTAGTTATTCAACATGAGGCACAATCCAAATGATATTTTGAATCAATTTTTCTACAGTCCAAAAAATCAATTTTCTGATGAAAAACGATGACCCGTGACCTGTTGAACTTTCTCCAGATGGTCAGAAATGGTAATTTTTTAATGTTTTATTTTTTGACTGTAAATGACTCCTGCATGTGAATTATCACTTTTGGAACTAAAACAAGTGTGTTTAGAGTTATTTTAATGGCTGAATTGGTTGAAATAGAAGCTTCTGAGTAGGAGAAAAAGGCTGTAAAAATGGCAATTTTGGTCACATTGAGGCTTTAAAAAGTAGTTATTCAACACGAGGCCCAATCCAAATGACATTTTGAATCGATTTTTCTACAGTCCAAAAAATCAACTTTCTGATGAAAAACGATGACCCGTGACCTGTCGACCTTTCTCCAGATGGTCAGAAATTGTAATTTTTTAATGTTTTATTTTTTGACTGTAAATGACTACTGCATGTGAATTATCACTTTTGGAACTAAAATAAGTGTGTTTAGAGACATTTTATTGCTTGAAATTGGTCGGAATAGAAGCTTCTCAGTAGGAGAAAAAGGCTGTAAAAATGGCAATTTTGATCACATTGAGGCTTTAAAAAGTAGTTATACAACACGAGGCCCAATCCAAATGACATTTTGAATCAATTTTTCTACCGTCCAAAAAATCAATTTTCTGATGAAAAACGATGACCCGTGACCTGTTGAACTTTCTCCAGATGGTCAGAAATGGTAATTTTTTAATGTTTTTTTTTTTTACTGTAAATGACTACTGCATGTGAATTATCACTTTTGGAACTAAAATAAGTGTGTTTAGAGTCGTTTTAATGCCTGAAATTGGTGGAAATAGCAGCTTCTGAGTAGGAGAAAAAGGCTGCAAAAATGGCAATTTTGGTCACAGTGAGGCTTTAAAAAGTAGTTATTCAACACGAGGCCCAATCTAAATTACATTTTGAATCGATTTTTCTACAGTCCAAAAAATCAACTTTCTGATGAAAAACGATGACCCGTGACCAGTCGAACTTTCTCCAGATGGTCAGAAATGGTAATTTTTTGATGTTTAAATTTTTTTTACTGTAAATGACTATTGCATGTGAATTATCACTTTTGGAACTAAAATAAGTGTGTTTAGAGTTATTTTAATGCCTGAAATTGGTCGAAATAGAAGCTTCTGAGTAGGAGAAAAAGGCTGCAAAAATGGCAATTTTGGTCACAGTGAGGCTTTAAAAAGTAGTTATTCAACACGAGGCCCAATCCAAATAACATTTTGAATCGATTTTTCTACAGTCCAAAAAATCAACTTTCTGATGAAAAACGATGACCCGTGACCTGTCGAACTTTCTCCAGATGGTCAGAAATTGTAATTTTTTAATGTTTTATTTTTTGACTGTAAATGACTACTGCATGTGAATTATCTCTTTTGGAACTAAAATAAGTGTGTTTAGAGACATTTTATTGCCTGAAATTGGTCGGAATAGAAGCTTCTCAGTAGGAGAAAAAGGCTGTAAAAATGGCAATTTTGATCACATTGAGGCTTTAAAAAGTAGTTATTCAACACGAGGCCCAATCCAAATGACATTTTGAATCAATTTTTCTACCGTCCAAAAAATCAATTTTCTGATGAAAAACGATGACCCGTGACCTGTTGAACTTTCTCCAGATGGTCAGAAATGGTAATTTTTTAATGTTTTTTTTTTTACTGTAAATGACTACTGCATGTGAATTATCACTTTTGGAACTAAAATAAGTGTGTTTAGAGTCGTTTTAATGCCTGAAATTGGTGGAAATAGCAGCTTCTGAGTAGGAGAAAAAGGCTGCAAAAATGGCAATTTTGGTCACAGTGAGGCTTTAAAAAGTAGTTATTCAACACGAGGCCCAATCTAAATGACATTTTGAATCGATTTTTCTACAGTCCAAAAAATCAACTTTCTGATGAAAAACGATGACCCGTGACCAGTCGAACTTTCTCCAGATGGTCAGAAATGGTAATTTTTTGATGTTTAAATTTTTTTTACTGTAAATGACTATTGCATGTGAATTATCACTTTTGGAACTAAAATAAGTGTGTTTAGAGTTATTTTAATGCCTGAAATTGGTCGAAATAGAAGCTTCTGAGTAGGAGAAAAAGGCTGCAAAAATGGCAATTTTGGTCACAGTGAGGCTTTAAAAAGTAGTTATTCAACACGAGGCCCAATCCAAATAACATTTTGAATCGATTTTTCTACAGTCCAAAAAATCAACTTTCTGATGAAAAACGATGACCCGTGACCTGTCGACCTTTCTCCAGATGGTCAGAAATTGTAATTTTTTAATGTTTTATTTTTTGACTGTAAATGACTACTGCATGTGAATTATCACTTTTGGAACTAAAATAAGTGTGTTTAGAGACATTTTATTGCTTGAAATTGGTCGGAATAGAAGCTTCTCAGTAGGAGAAAAAGGCTGTAAAAATGGCAATTTTGATCACATTGAGGCTTTAAAAAGTAGTTATACAACACGAGGCCCAATCCAAATGACATTTTGAATCAATTTTTCTACCGTCCAAAAAATCAATTTTCTGATGAAAAACGATGACCCGTGACCTGTTGAACTTTCTCCAGATGGTCAGAAATGGTAATTTTTTAATGTTTTTTTTTTTACTGTAAATGACTACTGCATGTGAATTATCACTTTTGGAACTAAAATAAGTGTGTTTAGAGTCGTTTTAATGCCTGAAATTGGTGGAAATAGCAGCTTCTGAGTAGGAGAAAAAGGCTGCAAAAATGGCAATTTTGGTCACAGTGAGGCTTTAAAAAGTAGTTATTCAACACGAGGCCCAATCTAAATGACATTTTGAATCGATTTTTCTACAGTCCAAAAAAATCAACTTTCTGATGAAAAACGATGACCCGTGACCAGTCGAACTTTCTCCAGATGGTCAGAAATGGTAATTTTTTGATGTTTAAATTTTTTTTACTGTAAATGACTATTGCATGTGAATTATCACTTTTGGAACTAAAATAAGTGTGTTTAGAGTTATTTTAATGCCTGAAATTGGTCGAAATAGAAGCTTCTGAGTAGGAGAAAAAGGCTGCAAAAATGGCAATTTTGGTCACAGTGAGGCTTTAAAAAGTAGTTATTCAACACGAGGCCCAATCCAAATAACATTTTGAATCGATTTTTCTACAGTCCAAAAAATCAACTTTCTGATGAAAAACGATGACCCGTGACCTGTCGACCTTTCTCCAGATGGTCAGAAATTGTAATTTTTTAATGTTTTATTTTTTGACTGTAAATGACTACTGCATGTGAATTATCACTTTTGGAACTAAAATAAGTGTGTTTAGAGTCATTTTAATGGCTGAAATTGGTCGAAATAGCAGCTTCTGAGTAGGAGAAAAAGGCTGTAAAAATGGCACTTTTGGTCACATTGAGGCTTTAAAAAGTAGTTATTCAACATGAGGCACAATCCAAATGATATTTTGAATCAATTTTTCTACAGTCCAAAAAATCAATTTTCTGATGAAAAACGATGACCCGTGACCTGTCGAACTTTCTCCAGATGGTCAGAAATGGTAATTTTTTAATGTTTTATTTTTTGACTGTAAATGACTACTGCATGTGAATTATCACTTTTGGAACTAAAATAAGTGTGTTTAGAGACATTTTATTGCCTGAAATTGGTCGGAATAGAAGCTTCTCAGTAGGAGAAAAAGGCTGTAAAAATGGCAATTTTGATCACATTGAGGCTTTAAAAAGTAGTGATTCAACACGAGGCCCAATCCAAATGACATTTTGAATCAATTTTTCTACAGTCCAAAAAATCAATTTTCTGATAAAAACGATGACCCGTGACCTGTTGAACTTTCTCCAGATGGTCAGAAATGGTAATTATTTTAATGTTTTATTTTTTGACTGTAAATGACTACTGCATGTGAATTATCACTTTTGGAACTCAAATAAGTGTGTTTAGAGTCATTTTAATGGCTGAAATTGGTCGAAATAGCAGCTTCTGAGTAGGAGAAAAAGGCTGTAAAAATGGCACTTTTGGTCACATTGAGGCTTTAAAAAGTAGTTATTCAACACGAGGCACAATCCAAATGATATTTTGAATCAATTTTTCTACAGTCCAACAAATCAATTTTCTGATGAAAAACGATGACCCGTGACCTGTTGAACTTTCTCCAGATGGTCAGAAATGGTAATTTTTTAATGTTTTATTTTTTGACTGTAAATGACTCCTGCATGTGAATTATCACTTTTGGAACTAAAACAAGTGTGTTTAGAGTTATTTTAATGGCTGAATTGGTTGAAATAGAAGCTTCTGAGTAGGAGAAAAAGGCTGTAAAAATGGCAATTTTGGTCACATTGAGGCTTTAAAAAGTAGTTATTCAACACGAGGCCCAATCCAAATGACATTTTGAATCAATTTTTCTACAGTCCAAAAAATCCATTTTCTGATGAAAAACGATGACCCGTGACCTGTTGAACTTTCTCCAGATGGTCAGAAATGGTAATTTTTTTAATGTTTTATTTTTTGACTGTAAATGACTACTGCATGTGAATTATCACTTTTGGAACTAAAATAAGTGTGTTTAGAGTCATTTTAATGGCTGAAATTGGTCGAAATAGCTGCTTCTGAGTAGGAGAAAAAGGCTGTAAAAATGGCACTTTTGGTCACATTGAGGCTTTAAAAAGTAGTTATTCAACATGAGGCACAATCCAAATGATATTTTGAATCAATTTTTCTACAGTCCAAAAAATCAATTTTCTGATGAAAAACGATGACCCGTGACCTGTCGAACTTTCTCCAGATGGTCAGAAATGGTAATTTTTTAATGTTTTATTTTTTGACTGTAAATGACTACTGCATGTGAATTATCACTTTTGGAACTAAAATAAGTGTGTTTAGAGACATTTTATTGCCTGAAATTGGTCGGAACAGAAGCTTCTCAGTAGGAGAAAAAGGCTGTAAAAATGGCAATTTTGATCACGTTGAGGCTTTAAAAAGTAGTTATTGAACATGAGGCACAATCCAAATGATATTTTGAATCAATTTTTCTACAGTCCAAAAAATCAATTTTCTGATGAAAAACTATGACCCGTGACCTGTTGAACTTTCTCCAGATGGTCAGAAATGGTAATTTTTTAATGTTTTATTTTTTGACTGTAAAGGACTCCTGCATGTGAATTATCACTTTTGGAACTAAAACAAGTGTGTTTAGAGTTATTTTAATGGCTGAATTGGTTGAAATAGAAGCTTCTGAGTAGGAGAAAAAGGCTGTAAAAATGGCAATTTTGGTCACATTGAGGCTTTAAAAAGTAGTTATTCAACACGAGGCCCAATCCAAATGACATTTTGAATCAATTTTTCTACAGTCCAAAAAATCAATTTTCTGATGAAAAACGATGACCCGTGACCTGTTGAACTTTCTCCAGATGGTCAGAAATGGTAATTTTTTTAATGTTTTATTTTTTGACTGTAAATGACTACTGCATGTGAATTATCACTTTTGGAACTAAAATAAGTGTGTTTAGAGTCATTTTAATGGCTGAAATTGGTCGAAATAGCAGCTTCTGAGTACGAGAAAAAGGCTGTAAAAATGGCACTTTTGGTCACATTGAGGCTTTAAAAAGTAGTTATTCAACATGAGGCACAATCCAAATGATATTTTGAATCAATTTTTCTACAGTCCAAAAAATCAATTTTCTGATGAAAAACGATGACCCGTGACCTGTCGAACTTTCTCCAGATGGTCAGAAATGGTAATTTTTTAATGTTTTATTTTTTGACTGTAAATGACTACTGCATGTGAATTATCACTTTTGGAACTAAAATAAGTGTGTTTAGAGACATTTTATTGCCTGAAATTGGTCGGAACAGAAGCTTCTCAGTAGGAGAAAAAGGCTGTAAAAATGGCAATTTTGATCACATTGAGGCTTTAAAAAGTAGTGATTCAACACGAGGCCCAATCCAAATGACATTTTGAATCAATTTTTCTACAGTCCAAAAAATCAATTTTCTGATGAAAAACGATGACCCGTGACCTGTTGAACTTTCTCCAGATGGTCAGAAATGGTAATTTTTTTAATGTTTTATTTTTTGACTGTAAATGACTAATGCATGTGAATTATCACTTTTGGAACTGAAATAAGTGTGTTTAGAGTCATTTTAATGGCTGAAATTGGTCGAAATAGCAGCTTCTGAGTAGGAGAAAAGGCTGGTAAAATGGCAATTTTGGTCACATTGAGGCTTTAAAAAGTAGTTATTCAACACGAGGCCCAATCCAAATGACATTTTGAATCAATTTTTCTACAGTCCAAAAAATCAATTTTCTGATGAAAAACGATGACCCGTGACCTGTCGAACTTTCTCCAGATGGTCAGAAATGGTAATTTTTGGATGTTTAAATTTTTTTTACTGTAAATGACTATTGCATGTGAATTATCACTTTTGGAACTAAAATAAGTGTGTTTAGAGTCATTTTAATGGCTGAAATTGGTCGAAATAGAAGCTTCTGAGTAGGAGAAAAAGGCTGTAAAAATGGCAATTTTGGTCACATTGAGGCTTTAAAAAGTAGTTATTCAGCATGAGGCACAATCCAAATGAAATTTTGAATCAATTTTTCTACAGTCCAAAAAAATCAATTTTCTGATGAAAAACGATGACCCGTGACCTGTTGAACTTTCTCCAGATGGTCAGAAATGGTAATTTTTTTAATGTTTTATTTTTTGACTGTAAATGACTACTGCATGTGAATTATCACTTTTGGAACTAAAATAAGTGTGTTTAGAGTCATTTTAATGCCTGAAATTGGTCAAAATAGAAGCTTCTGAGTAGGAGAAAAAGGCTGTAAAAATAGCAATTTTGGTCACATTGGGGCTTTAAAAAGTAGTTATTCAACACGAGGCCCAATCCAATTGACATTTTGAATCAAGTTTTTCTACAGTCCAAAAAATCAATTTTCTGATAAAAAACGATGACCCGTGACCTGTCGAACTTTCTCCAGATGGTCAGAAATGGTAATTTTTTAATGTTTTATGTTTTTGACTGTAAATGACTACTGCATGTGAATTATCACTTTTGGAACTAAAATAAGTGTGTTTAGAGTCATTTTATTGCCTGAAATTGGTCGAAATAGAAGCTTCTGAGTAGGAGAAAAAGGCTGTAAAAATGGCAATTTTGATCACATTGAGGCTTTAAAAAGTAGTTATACAACACGAGGCCCAATCCAAATGACATTTTGAATCAATTTTTCTACCGTCCAAAAAATCAATTTTCTGATGAAAAACGATGACCCGTGACCTGTTGAACTTTCTCCAGATGGTCAGAAATGGTAATTTTTTAATGTTTTTTTTTTTACTGTAAATGACTACTGCATGTGAATTATCACTTTTGGAACTAAAATAAGTGTGTTTAGAGTCGTTTTAATGCCTGAAATTGGTGGAAATAGCAGCTTCTGAGTAGGAGAAAAAGGCTGCAAAAATGGCAATTTTGGTCACAGTGAGGCTTTAAAAAGTAGTTATTCAACACGAGGCCCAATCTAAATGACATTTTGAATCGATTTTTCTACTGTCCAAAAAATCAACTTTCTGATGAAAAACGATGACCCGTGACCAGTCGAACTTTCTCCAGATGGTCAGAAATGGTAATTTTTTGATGTTTAAATTTTTTTTACTGTAAATGACTATTGCATGTGAATTATCACTTTTGGAACTAAAATAAGTGTGTTTAGAGTTATTTTAATGCCTGAAATTGGTCGAAATAGAAGCTTCTGAGTAGGAGAAAAAGGCTGCAAAAATGGCAATTTTGGTCACAGTGAGGCTTTAAAAAGTAGTTATTCAACACGAGGCCCAATCCAAATAACATTTTGAATCGATTTTTCTACAGTCCAAAAAATCAACTTTCTGATGAAAAACGATGACCCGTGACCTGTCGAACTTTCTCCAGATGGTCAGAAATTGTAATTTTTTAATGTTTTATTTTTTGACTGTAAATGACTACTGCATGTGAATTATCTCTTTTGGAACTAAAATAAGTGTGTTTAGAGACATTTTATTGCCTGAAATTGGTCGGAATAGAAGCTTCTCAGTAGGAGAAAAAGGCTGTAAAAATGGCAATTTTGATCACATTGAGGCTTTAAAAAGTAGTTATTCAACACGAGGCCCAATCCAAATGACATTTTGAATCAATTTTTCTACCGTCCAAAAAATCAATTTTCTGATGAAAAACGATGACCCGTGACCTGTTGAACTTTCTCCAGATGGTCAGAAATGGTAATTTTTTAATGTTTTTTTTTTTACTGTAAATGACTACTGCATGTGAATTATCACTTTTGGAACTAAAATAAGTGTGTTTAGAGTCGTTTTAATGCCTGAAATTGGTGGAAATAGCAGCTTCTGAGTAGGAGAAAAAGGCTGCAAAAATGGCAATTTTGGTCACAGTGAGGCTTTAAAAAGTAGTTATTCAACACGAGGCCCAATCTAAATGACATTTTGAATCGATTTTTCTACAGTCCAAAAAATCAACTTTCTGATGAAAAACGATGACCCGTGACCAGTCGAACTTTCTCCAGATGGTCAGAAATGGTAATTTTTTGATGTTTAAATTTTTTTTACTGTAAATGACTATTGCATGTGAATTATCACTTTTGGAACTAAAATAAGTGTGTTTAGAGTTATTTTAATGCCTGAAATTGGTCGAAATAGAAGCTTCTGAGTAGGAGAAAAAGGCTGCAAAAATGGCAATTTTGGTCACAGTGAGGCTTTAAAAAGTAGTTATTCAACACGAGGCCCAATCCAAATAACATTTTGAATCGATTTTTCTACAGTCCAAAAAATCAACTTTCTGATGAAAAACGATGACCCGTGACCTGTCGACCTTTCTCCAGATGGTCAGAAATTGTAATTTTTTAATGTTTTTTTTTTTTGACTGTAAATGACTACTGCATGTGAATTATCACTTTTGGAACTAAAATAAGTGTGTTTAGAGACATTTTATTGCTTGAAATTGGTCGGAATAGAAGCTTCTCAGTAGGAGAAAAAGGCTGTAAAAATGGCAATTTTGATCACATTGAGGCTTTAAAAAGTAGTTATACAACACGAGGCCCAATCCAAATGACATTTTGAATCAATTTTTCTACCGTCCAAAAAATCAATTTTCTGATGAAAAACGATGACCCGTGACCTGTTGAACTTTCTCCAGATGGTCAGAAATGGTAATTTTTTAATGTTTTTTTTTTTACTGTAAATGACTACTGCATGTGAATTATCACTTTTGGAACTAAAATAAGTGTGTTTAGAGTCGTTTTAATGCCTGAAATTGGTGGAAATAGCAGCTTTTGAGTAGGAGAAAAAGGCTGCAAAAATGGCAATTTTGGTCACAGTGAGGCTTTAAAAAGTAGTTATTCAACACGAGGCCCAATCTAAATGACATTTTGAATCGATTTTTCTACAGTCCAAAAAATCAACTTTCTGATGAAAAACGATGACCCGTGACCAGTCGAACTTTCTCCAGATGGTCAGAAATGGTAATTTTTTGATGTTTAAATTTTTTTTACTGTAAATGACTATTGCATGTGAATTATCACTTTTGGAACTAAAATAAGTGTGTTTAGAGTTATTTTAATGCCTGAAATTGGTCGAAATAGAAGCTTCTGAGTAGGAGAAAAAGGCTGCAAAAATGGCAATTTTGGTCACAGTGAGGCTTTAAAAAGTAGTTATTCAACACGAGGCCCAATCCAAATAACATTTTGAATCGATTTTTCTACAGTCCAAAAAATCAACTTTCTGATGAAAAACGATGACCCGTGACCTGTCGACCTTTCTCCAGATGGTCAGAAATTGTAATTTTTTAATGTTTTATTTTTTGACTGTAAATGACTACTGCATGTGAATTATCACTTTTGGAACTAAAATAAGTGTGTTTAGATACATTTTATTGCTTGAAATTGGTCGGAATAGAAGCTTCTCAGTAGGAGAAAAAGGCTGTAAAAATGGCAATTTTGATCACATTGAGGCTTTAAAAAGTAGTTATTCAACACGAGGCCCAATCCAAATGACATTTTGAATCAATTTTTCTACAGTCCAAAAAATCAATTTTCTGATGAAAAACGATGACCCGTGACCTGTTGAACTTTCTCCAGATGGTCAGAAATGGTAATTTTTTTAATGTTTTATTTTTTGACTTTAAATGACTACTGCATGTGAATTATCACTTTTGGAACTAAAATAAGTGTGTTTAGAGTCATTTTAATTGCTGAAATTGGTCGAAATAGCAGCTTCTGAGTAGGAGAAAAAGGCTGTAAAAATGGCACTTTTGGTCACATTGAGGCTTTAAAAAGTAGTGATTCAACACGAGGCCCAATCCAAATGACATTTTGAATCAATTTTTCTACAGTCCAAAAAATCAATTTTCTGATAAAAACGATGACCCGTGACCTGTTGAACTTTCTCCAGATGGTCAGAAATGGTAATTTTTTTAATGTTTTATTTTTTGACTGTAAATGACTACTGCATGTGAATTATCACTTTTGGAACTCAAATAAGTGTGTTTAGAGTCATTTTAATGGCTGAAATTGGTCGAAATAGCAGCTTCTGAGTAGGAGAAAAAGGCTGTAAAAATGGCACTTTTGGTCACATTGAGGCTTTAAAAAGTAGTTATTCAACACGAGGCACAATCCAAATGATATTTTGAATCAATTTTTCTACAGTCCAAAAAATCAATTTTCTGATGAAAAACGATGACCCGTGACCTGTTGAACTTTCTCCAGATGGTCAGAAATGGTAATTTTTTAATGTTTTATTTTTTGACTGTAAATGACTCCTGCATGTGAATTATCACTTTTGGAACTAAAACAAGTGTGTTTAGAGTTATTTTAATGGCTGAATTGGTTGAAATAGAAGCTTCTGAGTAGGAGAAAAAGGCTGTAAAAATAGCAATTTTGGTCACATTGAGGCTTTAAAAAGTAGTTATTCAACACGAGGCCCAATCCAAATGATATTTTGAATCAATTTTTCTACAGTCCAAAAAATCAATTTTCTGATGAAAAACGATGACCCGTGACCTGTTGAACTTTCTCCAGATGGTCAGAAATGGTAATTTTTTAATGTTTTATTTTTTGACTGTAAATGACTCCTGCATGTGAATTATCACTTTTGGAACTAAAACAAGTGTGTTTAGAGTTATTTTAATGGCTGAATTGGTTGAAATAGAAGCTTCTGAGTAGGAGAAAAAGGCTGTAAAAATAGCAATTTTGGTCACATTGAGGCTTTAAAAAGTAGTTATTCAACACGAGGCCCAATCCAAATGATATTTTGAATCAATTTTTCTACAGTCCAAAAAATCAATTTTCTGATGAAAAACGATGACCCGTGACCTGTCGAACTTTCTCCAGATGGTCAGAAATGGTAATTTTTTAATGTTTTATTTTTTGACTGTAAATGACTACTGCATGTGAATTATCACTTTTGGAACTAAAATAAGTGTGTTTAGAGACATTTTATTGCCTGAAATTGGTCGGAACAGAAGCTTCTCAGTAGGAGAAAAAGGCTGTAAAAATGGCAATTTTGATCACGTTGAGGCTTTAAAAAGTAGTTATTCAACATGAGGCACAATCCAAATGATATTTTGAATCAATTTTTCTACAGTCCAAAAAATCAATTTTCTGATGAAAAACGATGACCCGTGACCTGTTGAACTTTCTCCAGATGGTCAGAAATGGTAATTTTTTAATGTTTTATTTTTTGACTGTAAATGACTCCTGCATGTGAATTATCACTTTTGGAACTAAAACAAGTGTGTTTAGAGTTATTTTAATGGCTGAATTGGTTGAAATAGAAGCTTCTGAGTAGGAGAAAAAGGCTGTAAAAATGGCAATTTTGGTCACATTGAGGCTTTAAAAAGTAGTTATTCAACACGAGGCCCAATCCAAATGACATTTTGAATCGATTTTTCTACAGTCCAAAAAATCAACTTTCTGATGAAAAACGATGACCCGTGACCTGTCGACCTTTCTCCAGATGGTCAGAAATTGTAATTTTTTAATGTTTTATCTTTTGACTGTAAATGACTACTGCATGTGAATTATCACTTTTGGAACTAAAATAAGTGTGTTTAGAGACATTTTATTGCTTGAAATTGGTCGGAATAGAAGCTTCTCAGTAGGAGAAAAAGGCTGTAAAAATGGCAATTTTGATCACATTGAGGCTTTAAAAAGTAGTTATACAACACGAGGCCCAATCCAAATGACATTTTGAATCAATTTTTCTACCGTCCAAAAAATCAATTTTCTGATGAAAAACGATGACCCGTGACCTGTTGAACTTTCTCCAGATGGTCAGAAATGGTAATTTTTTAATGTTTTATTTTTTGACTGTAAATGACTACTGCATGTGAATTATCACTTTTGGAACTAAAATAAGTGTGTTTAGAGACATTTTATTGCTTGAAATTGGTCGGAATAGAAGCTTCTCAGTAGGAGAAAAAGGCTGTAAAAATGGCAATTTTGATCACATTGAGGCTTTAAAAAGTAGTTATACAACACGAGGCCCAATCCAAATGACATTTTGAATCAATTTTTCTACCGTCCAAAAAATCAATTTTCTGATGAAAAACGATGACCCGTGACCTGTTGAACTTTCTCCAGATGGTCAGAAATGGTAATTTTTTAATGTTTTTTTTTTTTACTGTAAATGACTACTGCATGTGAATTATCACTTTTGGAACTAAAATAAGTGTGTTTAGAGTCGTTTTAATGCCTGAAATTGGTGGAAATAGCAGCTTCTGAGTAGGAGAAAAAGGCTGCAAAAATGGCAATTTTGGTCACAGTGAGGCTTTAAAAAGTAGTTATTCAACACGAGGCCCAATCTAAATGACATTTTGAATCGATTTTTCTACAGTCCAAAAAATCAACTTTCTGATGAAAAACGATGACCCGTGACCAGTCGAACTTTCTCCAGATGGTCAGAAATGGTAATTTTTTGATGTTTAAATTTTTTTTACTGTAAATGACTATTGCATGTGAATTATCACTTTTGGAACTAAAATAAGTGTGTTTAGAGTTATTTTAATGCCTGAAATTGGTCGAAATAGAAGCTTCTGAGTAGGAGAAAAAGGCTGCAAAAATGGCAATTTTGGTCACAGTGAGGCTTTAAAAAGTAGTTATTCAACACGAGGCCCAATCCAAATAACATTTTGAATCGATTTTTCTACAGTCCAAAAAATCAACTTTCTGATGAAAAACGATGACCCGTGACCTGTCGACCTTTCTCCAGATGGTCAGAAATTGTAATTTTTTAATGTTTTATTTTTTGACTGTAAATGACTACTGCATGTGAATTATCACTTTTGGAACTAAAATAAGTGTGTTTAGATACATTTTATTGCTTGAAATTGGTCGGAATAGAAGCTTCTCAGTAGGAGAAAAAGGCTGTAAAAATGGCAATTTTGATCACATTGAGGCTTTAAAAAGTAGTTATTCAACACGAGGCCCAATCCAAATGACATTTTGAATCAATTTTTCTACAGTCCAAAAAATCAATTTTCTGATGAAAAACGATGACCCGTGACCTGTTGAACTTTCTCCAGATGGTCAGAAATGGTAATTTTTTTAATGTTTTATTTTTTGACTTTAAATGACTACTGCATGTGAATTATCACTTTTGGAACTAAAATAAGTGTGTTTAGAGTCATTTTAATTGCTGAAATTGGTCGAAATAGCAGCTTCTGAGTAGGAGAAAAAGGCTGTAAAAATGGCACTTTTGGTCACATTGAGGCTTTAAAAAGTAGTTATTCAACATGAGGCACAATCCAAATGATATTTTGAATCAATTTTTCTACAGTCCAAAAAATCAATTTTCTGATGAAAAACGATGACCCGTGACCTGTCGAACTTTCTCCAGATGGTCAGAAATGGTAATTTTTTAATGTTTTATTTTTTGACTGTAAATGACTACTGCATGTGAATTATCACTTTTGGAACTAAAATAAGTGTGTTTAGAGACATTTTATTGCCTGAAATTGGTCGGAATAGAAGCTTCTCAGTAGGAGAAAAAGGCTGTAAAAATGGCAATTTTGATCACATTGAGGCTTTAAAAAGTAGTGATTCAACACGAGGCCCAATCCAAATGACATTTTGAATCAATTTTTCTACAGTCCAAAAAATCAATTTTCTGATAAAAACGATGACCCGTGACCTGTTGAACTTTCTCCAGATGGTCAGAAATGGTAATTTTTTTAATGTTTTATTTTTTGACTGTAAATGACTCCTGCATGTGAATTATCACTTTTGGAACTAAAACAAGTGTGTTTAGAGTTATTTTAATGGCTGAATTGGTTGAAATAGAAGCTTCTGAGTAGGAGAAAAAGGCTGTAAAAATAGCAATTTTGGTCACATTGAGGCTTTAAAAAGTAGTTATTCAACACGAGGCCCAATCCAAATGATATTTTGAATCAATTTTTCTACAGTCCAAAAAATCAATTTTCTGATGAAAAACGATGACCCGTGACCTGTCGAACTTTCTCCAGATGGTCAGAAATGGTAATTTTTTAATGTTTTATTTTTTGACTGTAAATGACTACTGCATGTGAATTATCACATTTGGAACTAAAATAAGTGTGTTTAGAGACATTTTATTGCCTGAAATTGGTCGGAACAGAAGCTTCTCAGTAGGAGAAAAAGGCTGTAAAAATGGCAATTTTGATCACGTTGAGGCTTTAAAAAGTAGTTATTCAACATGAGGCACAATCCAAATGATATTTTGAATCAATTTTTCTACAGTCCAAAAAATCAATTTTCTGATGAAAAACGATGACCCGTGACCTGTTGAACTTTCTCCAGATGGTCAGAAATGGTAATTTTTTAATGTTTTATTTTTTGACTGTAAATGACTCCTGCATGTGAATTATCACTTTTGGAACTAAAACAAGTGTGTTTAGAGTTATTTTAATGGCTGAATTGGTTGAAATAGAAGCTTCTGAGTAGGAGAAAAAGGCTGTAAAAATGGCAATTTTGGTCACATTGAGGCTTTAAAAAGTAGTTATTCAACACGAGGCCCAATCCAAATGACATTTTGAATCGATTTTTCTACAGTCCAAAAAATGAACTTTCTGATGAAAAACGATGACCCGTGACCTGTCGACCTTTCTCCAGATGGTCAGAAATTGTAATTTTTTAATGTTTTATTTTTTGACTGTAAATGACTACTGCATGTGAATTATCACTTTTGGAACTAAAATAAGTGTGTTTAGAGACATTTTATTGCTTGAAATTGGTCGGAATAGAAGCTTCTCAGTAGGAGAAAAAGGCTGTAAAAATGGCAATTTTGATCACATTGAGGCTTTAAAAAGTAGTTATACAACACGAGGCCCAATCCAAATGACATTTTGAATCAATTTTTCTACCGTCCAAAAAATCAATTTTCTGATGAAAAACGATGACCCGTGACCTGTTGAACTTTCTCCAGATGGTCAGAAATGGTAATTTTTTAATGTTTTTTTTTTTACTGTAAATGACTACTGCATGTGAATTATCACTTTTGGAACTAAAATAAGTGTGTTTAGAGTCGTTTTAATGCCTGAAATTGGTGGAAATAGCAGCTTCTGAGTAGGAGAAAAAGGCTGCAAAAATGGCAATTTTGGTCACAGTGAGGCTTTAAAAAGTAGTTATTCAACACGAGGCCCAATCTAAATGACATTTTGAATCGATTTTTCTACAGTCCAAAAAATCAACTTTCTGATGAAAAACGATGACCCGTGACCAGTCGAACTTTCTCCAGATGGTCAGAAATGGTAATTTTTTGATGTTTAAATTTTTTTTACTGTAAATGACTATTGCATGTGAATTATCACTTTTGGAACTAAAATAAGTGTGTTTAGAGTTATTTTAATGCCTGAAATTGGTCGAAATAGAAGCTTCTGAGTAGGAGAAAAAGGCTGCAAAAATGGCAATTTTGGTCACAGTGAGGCTTTAAAAAGTAGTTATTCAACACGAGGCCCAATCCAAATAACATTTTGAATCGATTTTTCTACAGTCCAAAAAATCAACTTTCTGATGAAAAACGATGACCCGTGACCTGTCGACCTTTCTCCAGATGGTCAGAAATTGTAATTTTTTAATGTTTTATTTTTTGACTGTAAATGACTACTGCATGTGAATTATCACTTTTGGAACTAAAATAAGTGTGTTTAGAGACATTTTATTGCTTGAAATTGGTCGGAATAGAAGCTTCTCAGTAGGAGAAAAAGGCTGTAAAAATGGCAATTTTGATCACATTGAGGCTTTAAAAAGTAGTTATACAACACGAGGCCCAATCCAAATGACATTTTGAATCAATTTTTCTACCGTCCAAAAAATCAATTTTCTGATGAAAAACGATGACCCGTGACCTGTTGAACTTTCTCCAGATGGTCAGAAATGGTAATTTTTTAATGTTTTTTTTTTTACTGTAAATGACTACTGCATGTGAATTATCACTTTTGGAACTAAAATAAGTGTGTTTAGAGTCGTTTTAATGCCTGAAATTGGTGGAAATAGCAGCTTCTGAGTAGGAGAAAAAGGCTGCAAAAATGGCAATTTTGGTCACAGTGAGGCTTTAAAAAGTAGTTATTCAACACGAGGCCCAATCTAAATGACATTTTGAATCGATTTTTCTACAGTCCAAAAAATCAACTTTCTGATGAAAAACGATGACCCGTGACCAGTCGAACTTTCTCCAGATGGTCAGAAATGGTAATTTTTTGATGTTTAAATTTTTTTTACTGTAAATGACTATTGCATGTGAATTATCACTTTTGGAACTAAAATAAGTGTGTTTAGAGTTATTTTAATGCCTGAAATTGGTCGAAATAGAAGCTTCTGAGTAGGAGAAAAAGGCTGCAAAAATGGCAATTTTGGTCACAGTGAGGCTTTAAAAAGTAGTTATTCAACACGAGGCCCAATCCAAATAACATTTTGAATCGATTTTTCTACAGTCCAAAAAATCAACTTTCTGATGAAAAACGATGACCCGTGACCTGTCGACCTTTCTCCAGATGGTCAGAAATTGTAATTTTTTAATGTTTTATTTTTTGACTGTAAATGACTACTGCATGTGAATTATCACTTTTGGAACTAAAATAAGTGTGTTTAGAGACATTTTATTGCTTGAAATTGGTCGGAATAGAAGCTTCTCAGTAGGAGAAAAAGGCTGTAAAAATGGCAATTTTGATCACATTGAGGCTTTAAAAAGTAGTTATTCAACACGAGGCCCAATCCAAATGACATTTTGAATCAATTTTTCTACAGTCCAAAAAATCAATTTTCTGATGAAAAACGATGACCCGTGACCTGTTGAACTTTCTCCAGATGGTCAGAAATGGTAATTTTTTTAATGTTTTATTTTTTGACTGTAAATGACTACTGCATGTGAATTATCACTTTTGGAACTAAAATAAGTGTGTTTAGAGTCATTTTAATGGCTGAAATTGGTCGAAATAGCAGCTTCTGAGTAGGAGAAAAAGGCTGTAAAAATGGCACTTTTGGTCACATTGAGGCTTTAAAAAGTAGTTATTCAACATGAGGCACAATCCAAATGATATTTTGAATCAATTTTTCTACAGTCCAAAAAATCAATTTTCTGATGAAAAACGATGACCCGTGACCTGTCGAACTTTCTCCAGATGGTCAGAAATGGTAATTTTTTAATGTTTTATTTTTTGACTGTAAATGACTACTGCATGTGAATTATCACTTTTGGAACTAAAATAAGTGTGTTTAGAGACATTTTATTGCCTGAAATTGGTCGGAATAGAAGCTTCTCAGTAGGAGAAAAAGGCTGTAAAAATGGCAATTTTGATCACATTGAGGCTTTAAAAAGTAGTGATTCAACACGAGGCCCAATCCAAATGACATTTTGAATCAATTTTTCTACAGTCCAAAAAATCAATTTTCTGATAAAAACGATGACCCGTGACCTGTTGAACTTTCTCCAGATGGTCAGAAATGGTAATTTTTTTAATGTTTTATTTTTTGACTGTAAATGACTACTGCATGTGAATTATCACTTTTGGAACTCAAATAAGTGTGTTTAGAGTCATTTTAATGGCTGAAATTGGTCGAAATAGCAGCTTCTGAGTAGGAGAAAAAGGCTGTAAAAATGGCACTTTTGGTCACATTGAGGCTTTAAAAAGTAGTTATTCAACACGAGGCACAATCCAAATGATATTTTGAATCAATTTTTCTACAGTCCAAAAAATCAATTTTCTGATGAAAAACGATGACCCGTGACCTGTTGAACTTTCTCCAGATGGTCAGAAATGGTAATTTTTTAATGTTTTATTTTTTGACTGTAAATGACTCCTGCATGTGAATTATCACTTTTGGAACTAAAACAAGTGTGTTTAGAGTTATTTTAATGGCTGAATTGGTTGAAATAGAAGCTTCTGAGTAGGAGAAAAAGGCTGTAAAAATGGCAATTTTGGTCACATTGAGGCTTTAAAAAGTAGTTATTCAACACGAGGCCCAATCCAAATGACATTTTGAATCAATTTTTCTACAGACCAAAAAATCAATTTTCTGATGAAAAACGATGACCCGTGAC
This sequence comes from Triturus cristatus, assembly GCF_964204655.1. NCBI lineage: Eukaryota > Metazoa > Chordata > Amphibia > Caudata > Salamandridae > Triturus > Triturus cristatus. Next base: position 171,158,162 of record NC_140586.1, on the reverse strand, counting down.
CTGTTGAACTTTCTCCAGATGGTCAGAAATGGTAATTTTTTTAATGTTTTATTTTTTGACTGTAAATGACTACTGCAGGTGAATTATCACTTTTGGAACTAAAATAAGTGTGTTTAGAGTCATTTTAATGGCTGAAATTGGTCGAAATAGCAGCTTCTGAGTAGGAGAAAAAGGCTGTAAAAATGGCACTTTTGGTCACATTGAGGCTTTAAAAAGTAGTTATTCAACATGAGGCACAATCCAAATGATATTTTGAATCAATTTTTCTACAGTCCAAAAAATCAATTTTCTGATGAAAAACGATGACCCGTGACCTGTCGAACTTTCTCCAGATGGTCAGAAATGGTAATTTTTTAATGTATTTATTTTTTGACTGTAAATGACTACTGCATGTGAATTATCACTTTTGGAACTAAAATAAGTGTGTTTAGAGACATTTTATTGCCTGAAATTGGTCGGACAGAAGCTTCTCAGTAGGAGAAAAAGGCTGTAAAAATGGCAATTTTGATCACGTTGAGGCTTTAAAAAGTAGTTATTCAACATGAGGCACAATCCAAATGATATTTTGAATCAATTTTTCTACAGTCCAAAAAATCAATTTTCTGATGAAAAACGTATGACCCGTGACCTGTTGAACTTTCTCCAGATGGTCAGAAATGGTAATTTTTTAATGTTTTTTTTTTTACTGAAATGACTACTGCATGTGAATTATCACTTTTGGAACTAAAATAAGTGTGTTTAGAGTCGTTTTAATGCCTGAAATTGGTGGAAATAGCAGCTTCTGAGTAGGAGAAAAAGGCTGCAAAAATGGCAATTTTGGTCAGAGTGAGGCTTTAAAAAGTAGTTATTCAACACGAGGCCCAATCTAAATGACATTTTGAATCGATTTTTCTACAGTCCAAAAAATCAACTTTCTGATGAAAAACGATGACCCGTGACCAGTCGAACTTTCTCCAGATGGTCAGAAATGGTAATTTTTTGATGTTTAATTTTTTTTTACTGTAAATAACTATTGCATGTGAATTATCACTTTTGGAACTAAAATAAGTGTGTTTAGAGTTATTTTAATGCCTGAAATTGGTCGAAATAGAAGCTTCTGAGTAGGAGAAAAAGGCTGCAAAAATGGCAATTTTGGTCACAGTGAGGCTTTAAAAAGTAGTTATTCAACACGAGGCCCAATCCAAATAACATTTTGAATCGATTTTTCTACAGTCCAAAAAATCAACTTTCTGATGAAAAACGATGACCCGTGACCTGTCGACCTTTCTCCAGATGGTCAGAAATTGTAATTTTTTAATGTTATATTTTTTGACTGTAAATGACTACTGCATGTGAATTATCACTTTTGGAACTAAAATAAGTGTGTTTAGAGACATTTTATTGCTTGAAATTGGTCGGAATAGAAGCTTCTCAGTAGGAGAAAAAGGCTGTAAAAATGGCAATTTTGATCACATTGAGGCTTTAAAAAGTAGTTATTCAACACGAGGCCCAATCCAAATGACATTTTGAATCAATTTTTCTACAGTCCAAAAAATCAATTTTCTGATGAAAAACGATGACCCGTGACCTGTTGAACTTTCTCCAGATGGTCAGAAATGGTAATTTTTTTAATGTTTTATTTTTTGACTGTAAATGACTACTGCATGTGAATTATCACTTTTGGAACTAAAATAAGTGTGTTTAGAGTCATTTTAATGGCTGAAATTGGTCGAAATAGCAGCTTCTGAGTAGGAGAAAAAGGCTGTAAAAATGGCACTTTTGGTCACATTGAGGCTTTAAAAAGTAGTTATTCAACATGAGGCACAATCCAAATGATATTTTGAATCAATTTTTCTACAGTCCAAAAAATCAATTTTCTGATGAAAAACGATGACCCGTGACCTGTCGAACTTTCTCCAGATGGTCAGAAATGGTAATTTTTTAATGTTTTATTTTTTGACTGTAAATGACTACTGCATGTGAATTATCACTTTTGGAACTAAAATAAGTGTGTTTAGAGACATTTTATTGCCTGAAATTGGTCGGAATAGAAGCTTCTCAGTAGGAGAAAAAGGCTGTAAAAATGGCAATTTTGATCACATTGAGGCTTTAAAAAGTAGTGATTCAACACGAGGCCCAATCCAAATGACATTTTGAATCAATTTTTCTACAGTCCAAAAAATCAATTTTCTGATAAAAACGATGACCCGTGACCTGTTGAACTTTCTCCAGATGGTCAGAAATGGTAATTTTTTTAATGTTTTATTTTTTGACTGTAAATGACTACTGCATGTGAATTATCACTTTTGGAACTCAAATAAGTGTGTTTAGAGTCATTTTAATGGCTGAAATTGGTCGAAATAGCAGCTTCTGAGTAGGAGAAAAAGGCTGTAAAAATGGCACTTTTGGTCACATTGAGGCTTTAAAAAGTAGTTATTCAACACGAGGCACAATCCAAATGATATTTTGAATCAATTTTTCTACAGTCCAAAAAATCAATTTTCTGATGAAAAACGATGACCCGTGACCTGTTGAACTTTCTCCAGATGGTCAGAAATGGTAATTTTTTAATGTTTTATTTTTTGACTGTAAATGACTCCTGCATGTGAATTATCACTTTTGGAACTAAAACAAGTGTGTTTAGAGTTATTTTAATGGCTGAATTGGTTGAAATAGAAGCTTCTGAGTAGGAGAAAAAGGCTGTAAAAATGGCAATTTTGGTCACATTGAGGCTTTAAAAAGTAGTTATTCAACACGAGGCCCAATCCAAATGACATTTTGAATCAATTTTTCTACAGTCCAAAAAATCAATTTTCTGATGAAAAACGATGACCCGTGACCTGTTGAACTTTCTCCAGATGGTCAGAAATGGTAATTTTTTAATGTTTTATTTTTTGACTGTAAATGACTCCTGCATGTGAATTATCACTTTTGGAACTAAAACAAGTGTGTTTAGAGTTATTTTAATGGCTGAATTGGTTGAAATAGAAGCTTCTGAGTAGGAGAAAAAGGCTGTAAAAATGGCAATTTTGGTCACATTGAGGCTTTAAAAAGTAGTTATTCAACACGAGGCCCAATCCAAATGACATTTTGAATCGATTTTTCTACAGTCCAAAAAATCAACTTTCTGATGAAAAACGATGACCCGTGACCTGTCGACCTTTCTCCAGATGGTCAGAAATTGTAATTTTTTAATGTTTTATTTTTTGACTGTAAATGACTACTGCATGTGAATTATCACTTTTGGAACTAAAATAAGTGTGTTTAGAGACATTTTATTGCTTGAAATTGGTCGGAATAGAAGCTTCTCAGTAGGAGAAAAAGGCTGTAAAAATGGCAATTTTGATCACATTGAGGCTTTAAAAAGTAGTTATACAACACGAGGCCCAATCCAAATGACATTTTGAATCAATTTTTCTACCGTCCAAAAAATCAATTTTCTGATGAAAAACGATGACCCGTGACCTGTTGAACTTTCTCCAGATGGTCAGAAATGGTAATTTTTTAATGTTTTTTTTTTTACTGTAAATGACTACTGCATGTGAATTATCACTTTTGGAACTAAAATAAGTGTGTTTAGAGTCGTTTTAATGCCTGAAATTGGTGGAAATAGCAGCTTCTGAGTAGGAGAAAAAGGCTGCAAAAATGGCAATTTTGGTCACAGTGAGGCTTTAAAAAGTAGTTATTCAACACGAGGCCCAATCTAAATGACATTTTGAATCGATTTTTCTACAGTCCAAAAAATCAACTTTCTGATGAAAAACGATGACCCGTGACCAGTCGAACTTTCTCCAGATGGTCAGAAATGGTAATTTTTTGATGTTTAAATTTTTTTTACTGTAAATGACTATTGCATGTGAATTATCACTTTTGGAACTAAAATAAGTGTGTTTAGAGTTATTTTAATGCCTGAAATTGGTCGAAATAGAAGCTTCTGAGTAGGAGAAAAAGGCTGCAAAAATGGCAATTTTGGTCACAGTGAGGCTTTAAAAAGTAGTTATTCAACACGAGGCCCAATCCAAATAACATTTTGAATCGATTTTTCTACAGTCCAAAAAATCAACTTTCTGATGAAAAACGATGACCCGTGACCTGTCGACCTTTCTCCAGATGGTCAGAAATTGTAATTTTTTAATGTTTTATTTTTTGACTGTAAATGACTACTGCATGTGAATTATCACTTTTGGAACTAAAATAAGTGTGTTTAGAGACATTTTATTGCTTGAAATTGGTCGGAATAGAAGCTTCTCAGTAGGAGAAAAAGGCTGTAAAAATGGCAATTTTGATCACATTGAGGCTTTAAAAAGTAGTTATACAACACGAGGCCCAATCCAAATGACATTTTGAATCAATTTTTCTACCGTCCAAAAAATCAATTTTCTGATGAAAAACGATGACCCGTGACCTGTTGAACTTTCTCCAGATGGTCAGAAATGGTAATTTTTTAATGTTTTTTTTTTACTGTAAATGACTACTGCATGTGAATTATCACTTTTGGAACTAAAATAAGTGTGTTTAGAGTCGTTTTAATGCCTGAAATTGGTGGAAATAGCAGCTTCTGAGTAGGAGAAAAAGGCTGCAAAAATGGCAATTTTGGTCACAGTGAGGCTTTAAAAAGTAGTTATTCAACACGAGGCCCAATCTAAATGACATTTTGAATCGATTTTTCTACAGTCCAAAAAAATCAACTTTCTGATGAAAAACGATGACCCGTGACCAGTCGAACTTTCTCCAGATGGTCAGAAATGGTAATTTTTTGATGTTTAAATTTTTTTTACTGTAAATGACTATTGCATGTGAATTATCACTTTTGGAACTAAAATAAGTGTGTTTAGAGTTATTTTAATGCCTGAAATTGGTCGAAATAGAAGCTTCTGAGTAGGAGAAAAAGGCTGCAAAAATGGCAATTTTGGTCACAGTGAGGCTTTAAAAAGTAGTTATTCAACACGAGGCCCAATCCAAATAACATTTTGAATCGATTTTTCTACAGTCCAAAAAATCAACTTTCTGATGAAAAACGATGACCCGTGACCTGTCGACCTTTCTCCAGATGGTCAGAAATTGTAATTTTTTAATGTTTTATTTTTTGACTGTAAATGACTACTGCATGTGAATTATCACTTTTGGAACTAAAATAAGTGTGTTTAGAGTCATTTTAATGGCTGAAATTGGTCGAAATAGCAGCTTCTGAGTAGGAGAAAAAGGCTGTAAAAATGGCACTTTTGGTCACATTGAGGCTTTAAAAAGTAGTTATTCAACATGAGGCACAATCCAAATGATATTTTGAATCAATTTTTCTACAGTCCAAAAAATCAATTTTCTGATGAAAAACGATGACCCGTGACCTGTCGAACTTTCTCCAGATGGTCAGAAATGGTAATTTTTTAATGTTTTATTTTTTGACTGTAAATGACTACTGCATGTGAATTATCACTTTTGGAACTAAAATAAGTGTGTTTAGAGACATTTTATTGCCTGAAATTGGTCGGAACAGAAGCTTCTCAGTAGGAGAAAAAGGCTGTAAAAATGGCAATTTTGATCACGTTGAGGCTTTAAAAAGTAGTTATTCAACATGAGGCACAATCCAAATGATATTTTGAATCAATTTTTCTACAGTCCAAAAAATCAATTTTCTGATGAAAAACGATGACCCGTGACCTGTTGAACTTTCTCCAGATGGTCAGAAATGGTAATTTTTTAATGTTTTATTTTTTGACTGTAAATGACTTCTGCATGTGAATTATCACTTTTGGAACTAAAACAAGTGTGTTTAGAGTTATTTTAATGGCTGAATTGGTTGAAATAGAAGCTTCTGAGTAGGAGAAAAAGGCTGTAAAAATGGCAATTTTGGTCACATTGAGGCTTTAAAAAGTAGTTATTCAACACGAGGCCCAATCCAAATGACATTTTGAATCGATTTTTCTACAGTCCAAAAAATCAACTTTCTGATGAAAAACGATGACCCGTGACCTGTCGACCTTTCTCCAGATGGTCAGAAATTGTAATTTTTTAATGTTTTATTTTTTGACTGTAAATGACTACTGCATGTGAATTATCACTTTTGGAACTAAAATAAGTGTGTTTAGAGACATTTTATTGCTTGAAATTGGTCGGAATAGAAGCTTCTCAGTAGGAGAAAAAGGCTGTAAAAATGGCAATTTTGATCACATTGAGGCTTTAAAAAGTAGTTATACAACACGAGGCCCAATCCAAATGACATTTTGAATCAATTTTTCTACCGTCCAAAAAATCAATTTTCTGATGAAAAACGATGACCCGTGACCTGTTGAACTTTCTCCAGATGGTCAGAAATGGTAATTTTTTAATGTTTTTTTTTTTACTGTAAATGACTACTGCATGTGAATTATCACTTTTGGAACTAAAATAAGTGTGTTTAGAGTCGTTTTAATGCCTGAAATTGGTGGAAATAGCAGCTTCTGAGTAGGAGAAAAAGGCTGCAAAAATGGCAATTTTGGTCACAGTGAGGCTTTAAAAAGTAGTTATTCAACACGAGGCCCAATCTAAATGACATTTTGAATCGATTTTTCTACAGTCCAAAAAATCAACTTTCTGATGAAAAACGATGACCCGTGACCAGTCGAACTTTCTCCAGATGGTCAGAAATGGTAATTTTTTGATGTTTAAATTTTTTTTACTGTAAATGACTATTGCATGTGAATTATCACTTTTGGAACTAAAATAAGTGTGTTTAGAGTTATTTTAATGCCTGAAATTGGTCGAAATAGAAGCTTCTGAGTAGGAGAAAAAGGCTGCAAAAATGGCAATTTTGGTCACAGTGAGGCTTTAAAAAGTAGTTATTCAACACGAGGCCCAATCCAAATAACATTTTGAATCGATTTTTCTACAGTCCAAAAAATCAACTTTCTGATGAAAAACGATGACCCGTGACCTGTCGACCTTTCTCCAGATGGTCAGAAATTGTAATTTTTTAATGTTTTATTTTTTGACTGTAAATGACTACTGCATGTGAATTATCACTTTTGGAACTAAAATAAGTGTGTTTAGAGACATTTTATTGCTTGAAATTGGTCGGAATAGAAGCTTCTCAGTAGGAGAAAAAGGCTGTAAAAATGGCAATTTTGATCACATTGAGGCTTTAAAAAGTAGTTATTCAACACGAGGCCCAATCCAAATGACATTTTGAATCAATTTTTCTACAGTCCAAAAAATCAATTTTCTGATGAAAAACGATGACCCGTGACCTGTTGAACTTTCTCCAGATGGTCAGAAATGGTAATTTTTTTAATGTTTTATTTTTTGACTGTAAATGACTACTGCATGTGAATTATCACTTTTGGAACTAAAATAAGTGTGTTTAGAGTCATTTTAATGGCTGAAATTGGTCGAAATAGCAGCTTCTGAGTAGGAGAAAAAGGCTGTAAATATGGCACTTTTGGTCACATTGAGGCTTTAAAAAGTAGTTATTCAACATGAGGCACAATCCAAATGATATTTTGAATCAATTTTTCTACAGTCCAAAAAATCAATTTTCTGATGAAAAACGATGACCCGTGACCTGTCGAACTTTCTCCAGATGGTCAGAAATGGTAATTTTTTAATGTTTTATTTTTTGACTGTAAATGACTACTGCATGTGAATTATCACTTTTGGAACTAAAATAAGTGTGTTTAGAGACATTTTATTGCCTGAAATTGGTCGGAATAGAAGCTTCTCAGTAGGAGAAAAAGGCTGTAAAAATGGCAATTTTGATCACATTGAGGCTTTAAAAAGTAGTGATTCAACACGAGGCCCAATCCAAATGACATTTTGAATCAATTTTTCTACAGTCCAAAAAATCAATTTTCTGATAAAAACGATGACCCGTGACCTGTTGAACTTTCTCCAGATGGTCAGAAATGGTAATTTTTTTAATGTTTTATTTTTTGACTGTAAATGACTACTGCATGTGAATTATCACTTTTGGAACTCAAATAAGTGTGTTTAGAGTCATTTTAATGGCTGAAATTGGTCGAAATAGCAGCTTCTGAGTAGGAGAAAAAGGCTGTAAAAATGGCACTTTTGGTCACATTGAGGCTTTAAAAAGTAGTTATTCAACACGAGGCACAATCCAAATGATATTTTGAATCAATTTTTCTACAGTCCAAAAAATCAATTTTCTGATGAAAAACGATGACCCGTGACCTGTTGAACTTTCTCCAGATGGTCAGAAATGGTAATTTTTTTAATGTTTTATTTTTTGACTGTAAATGACTACTGCATGTGAATTATCACTTTTGGAACTAAAATAAGTGTGTTTAGAGTCATTTTAATGGCTGAAATTGGTCGAAATAGCAGCTTCTGAGTAGGAGAAAAAGGCTGTAAAAATGGCACTTTTGGTCACATTGAGGCTTTAAAAAGTAGTTATTCAACATGAGGCACAATCCAAATGATATTTTGAATCAATTTTTCTACAGTCCAAAAAATCAATTTTCTGATGAAAAACGATGACCCGTGACCTGTCGAACTTTCTCCAGATGGTCAGAAATGGTAATTTTTTAATGTTTTATTTTTTGACTGTAAATGACTACTGCATGTGAATTATCACTTTTGGAACTAAAATAAGTGTGTTTAGAGACATTTTATTGCCTGAAATTGGTCGGAACAGAAGCTTCTCAGTAGGAGAAAAAGGCTGTAAAAATGGCAATTTTGATCACGTTGAGGCTTTAAAAAGTAGTTATTCAACATGAGGCACAATCCAAATGATATTTTGAATCAATTTTTCTACAGTCCAAAAAATCAATTTTCTGATGAAAAACGATGACCCGTGACCTGTTGAACTTTCTCCAGATGGTCAGAAATGGTAATTTTTTAATGTTTTATTTTTTGACTGTAAATGACTCCTGCATGTGAATTATCACTTTTGGAACTAAAACAAGTGTGTTTAGAGTTATTTTAATGGCTGAATTGGTTGAAATAGAAGCTTCTGAGTAGGAGAAAAAGGCTGTAAAAATGGCAATTTTGGTCACAGTGAGGCTTTAAAAAGTAGTTATTCAACACGAGGCCCAATCCAAATAACATTTTGAATCGATTTTTCTACAGTCCAAAAAATCAACTTTCTGATGAAAAACGATGACCCGTGACCTGTCGACCTTTCTCCAGATGGTCAGAAATTGTAATTTTTTAATGTTTTATTTTTTGACTGTAAATGACTACTGCATGTGAATTATCACTTTTGGAACTAAAATAAGTGTGTTTAGAGACATTTTATTGCTTGAAATTGGTCGGAATAGAAGCTTCTCAGTAGGAGAAAAAGGCTGTAAAAATGGCAATTTTGATCACATTGAGGCTTTAAAAAGTAGTTATACAACACGAGGCCCAATCCAAATGACATTTTGAATCAATTTTTCTACCGTCCAAAAAATCAATTTTCTGATGAAAAACGATGACCCGTGACCTGTTGAACTTTCTCCAGATGGTCAGAAATGGTAATTTTTTAATGTTTTTTTTTTTACTGTAAATGACTACTGCATGTGAATTATCACTTTTGGAACTAAAATAAGTGTGTTTAGAGTCGTTTTAATGCCTGAAATTGGTGGAAATAGCAGCTTCTGAGTAGGAGAAAAAGGCTGCAAAAATGGCAATTTTGGTCACAGTGAGGCTTTAAAAAGTAGTTATTCAACACGAGGCCCAATCTAAATGACATTTTGAATCGATTTTTCTACAGTCCAAAAAATCAACTTTCTGATGAAAAACAATGACCCGTGACCAGTCGAACTTTCTCCAGATGGTCAGAAATGGTAATTTTTTGATGTTTAAATTTTTTTTACTGTAAATGACTATTGCATGTGAATTATCACTTTTGGAACTAAAATAAGTGTGTTTAGAGTTATTTTAATGCCTGAAATTGGTCGAAATAGAAGCTTCTGAGTAGGAGAAAAAGGCTGCAAAAATGGCAATTTTGGTCACAGTGAGGCTTTAAAAAGTAGTTATTCAACACGAGGCCCAATCCAAATAACATTTTGAATCGATTTTTCTACAGTCCAAAAAATCAACTTTCTGATGAAAAACGATGACCCGTGACCTGTCGACCTTTCTCCAGATGGTCAGAAATTGTAATTTTTTAATGTTTTATTTTTTGACTGTAAATGACTACTGCGTGTGAATTATCACTTTTGGAACTAAAATAAGTGTGTTTAGAGACATTTTATTGCTTGAAATTGGTCGGAATAGAAGCTTCTCAGTAGGAGAAAAAGGCTGTAAAAATGGCAATTTTGATCACATTGAGGCTTTAAAAAGTAGTTATACAACACGAGGCCCAATCCAAATGACATTTTGAATCAATTTTTCTACCGTCCAAAAAATCAATTTTCTGATGAAAAACGATGACCCGTGACCTGTTGAACTTTCTCCAGATGGTCAGAAATGGTAATTTTTTAATGTTTTTTTTTTTACTGTAAATGACTACTGCATGTGAATTATCAATTTTGGAACTAAAATAAGTGTGTTTAGAGTCGTTTTAATGCCTGAAATTGGTGGAAATAGCAGCTTCTGAGTAGGAGAAAAAGGCTGCAAAAATGGCAATTTTGGTCACAGTGAGGCTTTAAAAAGTAGTTATTCAACACGAGGCCCAATCTAAAAGACATTTTGAATCGATTTTTCTACAGTCCAAAAAAATCAACTTTCTGATGAAAAACGATGACCCGTGACCAGTCGAACTTTCTCCAGATGGTCAGAAATGGTAATTTTTTGATGTTTAAATTTTTTTTACTGTAAATGACTATTGCATGTGAATTATCACTTTTGGAACTAAAATAAGTGTGTTTAGAGTTATTTTAATGCCTGAAATTGGTCGAAATAGAAGCTTCTGAGTAGGAGAAAAAGGCTGCAAAAATGGCAATTTTGGTCACAGTGAGGCTTTAAAAAGTAGTTATTCAACACGAGGCCCAATCCAAATAACATTTTGAATCGATTTTTCTACAGTCCAAAAAATCAACTTTCTGATGAAAAACGATGACCCGTGACCTGTCGACCTTTCTCCAGATGGTCAGAAATTGTAATTTTTTAATGTTTTATTTTTTGACTGTAAATGACTACTGCATGTGAATTATCACTTTTGGAACTAAAATAAGTGTGTTTAGAGTCATTTTAATGGCTGAAATTGGTCGAAATAGCAGCTTCTGAGTAGGAGAAAAAGGCTGTAAAAATGGCACTTTTGGTCACATTGAGGCTTTAAAAAGTAGTTATTCAACATGAGGCACAATCCAAATGATATTTTGAATCAATTTTTCTACAGTCCAAAAAATCAATTTTCTGATGAAAAACGATGACCCGTGACCTGTCGAACTTTCTCCAGATGGTCAGAAATGGTAATTTTTTAATGTTTTATTTTTTGACTGTAAATGACTACTGCATGTGAATTATCACTTTTGGAACTAAAATAAGTGTGTTTAGAGACATTTTATTGCCTGAAATTGGTCGGAATAGAAGCTTCTCAGTAGGAGAAAAAGGCTGTAAAAATGGCAATTTTGATCACATTGAGGCTTTAAAAAGTAGTGATTCAACACGAGGCCCAATCCAAATGACATTTTGAATCAATTTTTCTACAGTCCAAAAAATCAATTTTCTGATAAAAACGATGACCCGTGACCTGTTGAACTTTCTCCAGATGGTCAGAAATGGTAATTTTTTTAATGTTTTATTTTTTGACTGTAAATGACTACTGCATGTGAATTATCACTTTTGGAACTCAAATAAGTGTGTTTAGAGTCATTTTAATGGCTGAAATTGGTCGAAATAGTAGCTTCTGAGTAGGAGAAAAAGGCTGTAAAAATGGCACTTTTGGTCACATTGAGGCTTTAAAAAGTAGTTATTCAACACGAGGCACAATCCAAATGATATTTTGAATCAATTTTTCTACAGTCCAAAAAATCAATTTTCTGATGAAAAACGATGACCCGTGACCTGTTGAACTTTCTCCAGATGGTCAGAAATGGTAATTTTTTAATGTTTTATTTTTTGACTGTAAATGACTCCTGCATGTGAATTATCACTTTTGGAACTAAAACAAGTGTGTTTAGAGTTATTTTAATGGCTGAATTGGTTGAAATAGAAGCTTCTGAGTAGGAGAAAAAGGCTGTAAAAATGGCAATTTTGGTCACATTGAGGCTTTAAAAAGTAGTTATTCAACACGAGGCCCAATCCAAATGACATTTTGAATCAATTTTTCTACAGTCCAAAAAATCCATTTTCTGATGAAAAACGATGACCCGTGACCTGTTGAACTTTCTCCAGATGGTCAGAAATGGTAATTTTTTTAATGTTTTATTTTTTGACTGTAAATGACTACTGCATGTGAATTATCACTTTTGGAACTAAAATAAGTGTGTTTAGAGTCATTTTAATGGCTGAAATTGGTCGAAATAGCTGCTTCTGAGTAGGAGAAAAAGGCTGTAAAAATGGCACTTTTGGTCACATTGAGGCTTTAAAAAGTAGTTATTCAACATGAGGCACAATCCAAATGATATTTTGAATCAATTTTTCTACAGTCCAAAAAATCAATTTTCTGATGAAAAACGATGACCCGTGACCTGTCGAACTTTCTCCAGATGGTCAGAAATGGTAATTTTTTAATGTTTTATTTTTTGACTGTAAATGACTACTGCATGTGAATTATCACTTTTGGAACTAAAATAAGTGTGTTTAGAGACATTTTATTGCCTGAAATTGGTCGGAACAGAAGCTTCTCAGTAGGAGAAAAAGGCTGTAAAAATGGCAATTTTGATCACGTTGAGGCTTTAAAAAGTAGTTATTCAACATGAGGCACAATCCAAATGATATTTTGAATCAATTTTTCTACAGTCCAAAAAATCAATTTTCTGATGAAAAACTATGACCCGTGACCTGTTGAACTTTCTCCAGATGGTCAGAAATGGTAATTTTTTAATGTTTTATTTTTTGACTGTAAATGACTCCTGCATGTGAATTATCACTTTTGGAACTAAAACAAGTGTGTTTAGAGTTATTTTAATGGCTGAATTGGTTGAAATAGAAGCTTCTGAGTAGGAGAAAAAGGCTGTAAAAATGGCAATTTTGGTCACATTGAGGCTTTAAAAAGTAGTTATTCAACACGAGGCCCAATCCAAATGATATTTTGAATCAATTTTTCTAAAGTCCAAAAAATCAATTTTCTGATGAAAAACGATGACCCGTGACCTGTCGAACTTTCTCCAGATGGTCAGAAATGGTAATTTTTTAATGTTTTATTTTTTGACTGTAAATGACTACTGCATGTGAATTATCACTTTTGGAACTAAAATAAGTGTGTTTAGAGACATTTTATTGCCTGAAATTGGTCGGAACAGAAGCTTCTCAGTAGGAGAAAAAGGCTGTAAAAATGGCAATTTTGATCACATTGAGGCTTTAAAAAGTAGTGATTCAACACGAGGCCCAATCCAAATGACATTTTGAATCAATTTTTCTACAGTCCAAAAAATCAATTTTCTGATGAAAAACGATGACCCGTGACCTGTTGAACTTTCTCCAGATGGTCAGAAATGGTAATTTTTTTAATGTTTTATTTTTTGACTGTAAATGACTAATGCATGTGAATTATCACTTTTGGAACTGAAATAAGTGTGTTTAGAGTCATTTTAATGGCTGAAATTGGTCGAAATAGCAGCTTCTGAGTAGGAGAAAAGGCTGGTAAAATGGCAATTTTGGTCACATTGAGGCTTTAAAAAGTAGTTATTCAACACGAGGCCCAATCCAAATGACATTTTGAATCAATTTTTCTACAGTCCAAAAAATCAATTTTCTGATGAAAAACGATGACCCGTGACCTGTCGAACTTTCTCCAGATGGTCAGAAATGGTAATTTTTGGATGTTTAAATTTTTTTTACTGTAAATGACTATTGCATGTGAATTATCACTTTTGGAACTAAAATAAGTGTGTTTAGAGTCATTTTAATGGCTGAAATTGGTCGAAATAGAAGCTTCTGAGTAGGAGAAAAAGGCTGTAAAAATGGCAATTTTGGTCACATTGAGGCTTTAAAAAGTAGTTATTCAGCATGAGGCACAATCCAAATGAAATTTTGAATCAATTTTTCTACAGTCCAAAAAAATCAATTTTCTGATGAAAAACGATGACCCGTGACCTGTTGAACTTTCTCCAGATGGTCAGAAATGGTAATTTTTTTAATGTTTTATTTTTTGACTGTAAATGACTACTGCATGTGAATTATCACTTTTGGAACTCAAATAAGTGTGTTTAGAGTCATTTTAATGGCTGAAATTGGTCGAAATAGCAGCTTCTGAGTAGGAGAAAAAGGCTGTAAAAATGGCACTTTTGGTCACATTGAGGCTTTAAAAAGTAGTTATTCAACACGAGGCACAATCCAAATGATATTTTGAATCAATTTTTCTACAGTCCAAAAAATCAATTTTCTGATGAAAAACGATGACCCGTGACCTGTTGAACTTTCTCCAGATGGTCAGAAATGGTAATTTTTTAATGTTTTATTTTTTGACTGTAAATGACTCCTGCATGTGAATTATCACTTTTGGAACTAAAACAAGTGTGTTTAGAGTTATTTTAATGGCTGAATTGGTTGAAATAGAAGCTTCTGAGTAGGAGAAAAAGGCTGTAAAAATGGCAATTTTGGTCACATTGAGGCTTTAAAAAGTAGTTATTCAACACGAGGCCCAATCCAAATGACATTTTGAATCAATTTTTCTACAGTCCAAAAAATCAATTTTTTGATGAAAAACGATGACCCGTGACCTGTTGAACTTTCTCCAGATGGTCAGAAATGGTAATTTTTTTAATGTTTTATTTTTTGACTGTAAATGACTACTGCATGTGAATTATCACTTTTGGAACTAAAATAAGTGTGTTTAGAGTCATTTTAATGGCTGAAATTGGTCGAAATAGCAGCTTCTGAGTAGGAGAAAAAGGCTGTAAAAATGGCACTTTTGGTCACATTGAGGCTTTAAAAAGCAGTTATTCAACATGAGGCACAATCCAAATGATATTTTGAATCAATTTTTCTACAGTCCAAAAAATCAATTTTCTGATGAAAAACGATGACCCGTGACCTGTCGAACTTTCTCCAGATGGTCAGAAATGGTAATTTTTTAATGTTTTATTTTTTGACTGTAAATGACTACTGCATGTGAATTATCACTTTTGGAACTAAAATAAGTGTGTTTAGAGACATTTTATTGCCTGAAATTGGTCGGAACAGAAGCTTCTCAGTAGGAGAAAAAGGCTGTAAAAATGGCAATTTTGATCACGTTGAGGCTTTAAAAAGTAGTTATTCAACATGAGGCACAATCCAAATGATATTTTGAATCAATTTTTCTACAGTCCAAAAAATCAATTTTCTGATGAAAAACGATGACCCGTGACCTGTTGAACTTTCTCCAGATGGTCAGAAATGGTAATTTTTTAATGTTTTATTTTTTGACTGTAAATGACTCCTGCATGTGAATTATCACTTTTGGAACTAAAACAAGTGTGTTTAGAGTTATTTTAATGGCTGAATTGGTTGAAATAGAAGCTTCTGAGTAGGAGAAAAAGGCTGTAAAAATGGCAATTTTGGTCACATTGAGGCTTTAAAAAGTAGTTATTCAACACGAGGCCCAATCCAAATGACATTTTGAATCAATTTTTCTACAGTCCAAAAAATCAATTTTCTGATGAAAAACGATGACCCGTGACCTGTTGAACTTTCTCCAGATGGTCAGAAATGGTAATTTTTTTAATGTTTTATTTTTTGACTGTAAATGACTACTGCATGTGAATTATCACTTTTGGAACTAAAATAAGTGTGTTTAGAGTCATTTTAATGGCTGAAATTGGTCGAAATAGCAGCTTCTGAGTAGGAGAAAAAGGCTGTAAAAATGGCACTTTTGGTCACATTGAGGCTTTAAAAAGTAGTTATTCAACATGAGGCACAATCCAAATGATATTTTGAATCAATTTTTCTACAGTCCAAAAAATCAATTTTCTGATGAAAAACGATGACCCGTGACCTGTCGAACTTTCTCCAGATGGTCAGAAATGGTAATTTTTTAATGTTTTATTTTTTGACTGTAAATGACTACTGCATGTGAATTATCACTTTTGGAACTAAAATAAGTGTGTTTAGAGACATTTTATTGCCTGAAATTGGTCGGAACAGAAGCTTCTCAGTAGGAGAAAAAGGCTGTAAAAATGGCAATTTTGATCACATTGAGGCTTTAAAAAGTAGTGATTCAACACGAGGCCCAATCCAAATGACATTTTGAATCAATTTTTCTACAGTCCAAAAAATCAATTTTCTGATGAAAAACGATGACCCGTGACCTGTTGAACTTTCTCCAGATGGTCAGAAATGGTAATTTTTTTAATGTTTTATTTTTTGACTGTAAATGACTAATGCATGTGAATTATCACTTTTGGAACTGAAATAAGTGTGTTTAGAGTCATTTTAATGGCTGAAATTGGTCGAAATAGCAGCTTCTGAGTAGGAGAAAAGGCTGGTAAAATGGCAATTTTGGTCACATTGAGGCTTTAAAAAGTAGTTATTCAACACGAGGCCCAATCCAAATGACATTTTGAATCAATTTTTCTACAGTCCAAAAAATCAATTTTCTGATGAAAAACGATGACCCGTGACCTGTCGAACTTTCTCCAGATGGTCAGAAATGGTAATTTTTGGATGTTTAAATTTTTTTTACTGTAAATGACTATTGCATGTGAATTATCACTTTTGGAACTAAAATAAGTGTGTTTAGAGTCATTTTAATGGCTGAAATTGGTCGAAATAGAAGCTTCTGAGTAGGAGAAAAAGGCTGTAAAAATGGCAATTTTGGTCACATTGAGACTTTAAAAAGTAGTTATTCAGCATGAGGCACAATCCAAATGAAATTTTGAATCAATTTTTCTACAGTCCAAAAAAATCAATTTTCTGATGAAAAACGATGACCCGTGACCTGTTGAACTTTCTCCAGATGGTCAGAAATGGTAATTTTTTTAATGTTTTATTTTTTTACTGTACATGACTAATGCATGTGAATTATCACTTTTGGAACTGAAATAAGTGTGTTTAGAGTCATTTTAATGGCTGAAATTGGTCGAAATAGCAGCTTCTGAGTAGGAGAAAAGGCTGGTAAAATGGCAATTTTGATCACAGTGAGGCTTTAAAAAGTAGTTATTCAACACGAGGCCCAATCCAAATAACATTTTGAATCGATTTTTCTACAGTCCAAAAAATCAACTTTCTGATGAAAAACGATGACCCGTGACCTGTCGACCTTTCTCCAGATGGTCAGAAATTGTAATTTTTTAATGTTTTATTTTTTGACTGTAAATGACTACTGCGTGTGAATTATCACTTTTGGAACTAAAATAAGTGTGTTTAGAGTCATTTTAATGCCTGAAATTGGTCAAAATAGAAGCTTCTGAGTAGGAGAAAAAGGCTGTAAAAATAGCAATTTTGGTCACATTGGGGCTTTAAAAAGTAGTTATTCAACACGAGGCCCAATCCAATTGACATTTTGAATCAAGTTTTTCTACAGTCCAAAAAATAAATTTTCTGATAAAAAACGATGACCGGTGACCTGTCGAACTTTCTCCAGATGGTCAGAAATGGTAATTTTTTAATGTTTTATGTTTTTGACTGTAAATGACTACTGCATGTGAATTATCACTTTTGGAACTAAAATAAGTGTGTTTAGAGTCATTTTATTGCCTGAAATTGGTCGAAATAGAAGCTTCTGAGTAGGAGAAAAAGGCTGTAAAAATGGCAATTTTGATCACATTGAGGCTTTAAAAAGTAGTTATACAACACGAGGCCCAATCCAAATGACATTTTGAATCGATTTTTCTACAGTCCAAAAAATCAACTTTCTGATGAAAAACGATGACCCGTGACCAGTCGAACTTTCTCCAGATGGTCAGAAATGGTAATTTTTTGATGTTTAAATTTTTTTTACTGTAAATGACTATTGCATGTGAATTATCACTTTTGGAACTAAAATAAGTGTGTTTAGAGTTATTTTAATGCCTGAAATTGGTCGAAATAGAAGCTTCTGAGTAGGAGAAAAAGGCTGCAAAAATGGCAATTTTGGTCACAGTGAGGCTTTAAAAAGTAGTTATTCAACACGAGGCCCAATCCAAATAACATTTTGAATCGATTTTTCTACAGTCCAAAAAATCAACTTTCTGATGAAAAACGATGACCCGTGACCTGTCGACCTTTCTCCAGATGGTCAGAAATTGTAATTTTTTAATGTTTTATTTTTTGACTGTAAATGACTACTGCATGTGAATTATCACTTTTGGAACTAAAATAAGTGTGTTTAGAGACATTTTATTGCTTGAAATTGGTCGGAATAGAAGCTTCTCAGTAGGAGAAAAAGGCTGTAAAAATGGCAATTTTGATCACATTGAGGCTTTAAAAAGTAGTTATACAACACGAGGCCCAATCCAAATGACATTTTGAATCAATTTTTCTACCGTCCAAAAAATCAATTTTCTGATGAAAAACGATGACCCGTGACCTGTTGAACTTTCTCCAGATGGTCAGAAATGGTAATTTTTTAATGTTTTTTTTTTTACTGTAAATGACTACTGCTTGTGAATTATCACTTTTGGAACTAAAATAAGTGTGTTTAGAGTCGTTTTAATGCCTGAAATTGGTGGAAATAGCAGCTTCTGAGTAGGAGAAAAAGGCTGCAAAAATGGCAATTTTGGTCACAGTGAGGCTTTAAAAAGTAGTTATTCAACACGAGGCCCAATCTAAATGACATTTTGAATCGATTTTTCTACAGTCCAAAAAATCAACTTTCTGATGAAAAACGATGACCCGTGACCAGTCGAACTTTCTCCAGATGGTCAGAAATGGTAATTTTTTGATGTTTAAATTTTTTTTACTGTAAATGACTATTGCATGTGAATTATCACTTTTGGAACTAAAATAAGTGTGTTTAGAGTTATTTTAATGCCTGAAATTGGTCGAAATAGAAGCTTCTGAGTAGGAGAAAAAGGCTGCAAAAATGGCAATTTTGGTCACAGTGAGGCTTTAAAAAGTAGTTATTCAACACGAGGCCCAATCCAAATAACATTTTGAATCGATTTTTCTACAGTCCAAAAAATCAACTTTCTGATGAAAAACGATGACCCGTGACCTGTCGACCTTTCTCCAGATGGTCAGAAATTGTAATTTTTTAATGTTTTATTTTTTGACTGTAAATGACTACTGCATGTGAATTATCACTTTTGGAACTAAAATAAGTGTGTTTAGATACATTTTATTGCTTGAAATTGGTCGGAATAGAAGCTTCTCAGTAGGAGAAAAAGGCTGTAAAAATGGCAATTTTGATCACATTGAGGCTTTAAAAAGTAGTTATTCAACACGAGGCCCAATCCAAATGACATTTTGAATCAATTTTTCTACAGTCCAAAAAATCAATTTTCTGATGAAAAACGATGACCCGTGACCTGTTGAACTTTCTCCAGATGGTCAGAAATGGTAATTTTTTTAATGTTTTATTTTTTGACTTTAAATGACTACTGCATGTGAATTATCACTTTTGGAACTAAAATAAGTGTGTTTAGAGTCATTTTAATTGCTGAAATTGGTCGAAATAGCAGCTTCTGAGTAGGAGAAAAAGGCTGTAAAAATGGCACTTTTGGTCACATTGAGGCTTTAAAAAGTAGTTATTCAACATGAGGCACAATCCAAATGATATTTTGAATCAATTTTTCTACAGTCCAAAAAATCAATTTTCTGATGAAAAACGATGACCCGTGACCTGTCGAACTTTCTCCAGATGGTCAGAAATGGTAATTTTTTAATGTTTTATTTTTTGACTGTAAATGACTACTGCATGTGAATTATCACTTTTGGAACTAAAATAAGTGTGTTTAGAGACATTTTATTGCCTGAAATTGGTCGGAATAGAAGCTTCTCAGTAGGAGAAAAAGGCTGTAAAAATGGCAATTTTGATCACATTGAGGCTTTAAAAAGTAGTGATTCAACACGAGGCCCAATCCAAATGACATTTTGAATCAATTTTTCTACAGTCCAAAAAATCAATTTTCTGATAAAAACGATGACCCGTGACCTGTTGAACTTTCTCCAGATGGTCAGAAATGGTAATTTTTTTAATGTTTTATTTTTTGACTGTAAATGACTACTGCATGTGAATTATCACTTTTGGAACTCAAATAAGTGTGTTTAGAGTCATTTTAATGGCTGAAATTGGTCGAAATAGCAGCTTCTGAGTAGGAGAAAAAGGCTGTAAAAATGGCACTTTTGGTCACATTGAGGCTTTAAAAAGTAGTTATTCAACACGAGGCACAATCCAAATGATATTTTGAATCAATTTTTCTACAGTCCAAAAAATCAATTTTCTGATGAAAAACGATGACCCGTGACCTGTTGAACTTTCTCCAGATGGTCAGAAATGGTAATTTTTTAATGTTTTATTTTTTGACTGTAAATGACTCCTGCATGTGAATTATCACTTTTGGAACTAAAACAAGTGTGTTTAGAGTTATTTTAATGGCTGATTTGGTTGAAATAGAAGCTTCTGAGTAGGAGAAAAAGGCTGTAAAAATAGCAATTTTGGTCACATTGAGGCTTTAAAAAGTAGTTATTCAACACGAGGCCCAATCCAAATGATATTTTGAATCAATTTTTCTACAGTCCAAAAAATCAATTTTCTGATGAAAAACGATGACCCGTGACCTGTCGAACTTTCTCCAGATGGTCAGAAATGGTAATTTTTTAATGTTTTATTTTTTGACTGTAAATGACTACTGCATGTGAATTATCACTTTTGGAACTAAAATAAGTGTGTTTAGAGACATTTTATTGCCTGAAATTGGTCGGAACAGAAGCTTCTCAGTAGGAGAAAAAGGCTGTAAAAATGGCAATTTTGATCACGTTGAGGCTTTAAAAAGTAGTTATTCAACATGAGGCACAATCCAAATGATATTTTGAATCAATTTTTCTACAGTCCAAAAAATCAATTTTCTGATGAAAAACGATGACCCGTGACCCGTTGAACTTTCTCCAGATGGTCAGAAATGGTAATTTTTTAATGTTTTATTTTTTGACTGTAAATGACTCCTGCATGTGAATTATCACTTTTGGAACTAAAACAAGTGTGTTTAGAGTTATTTTAATGGCTGAATTGGTTGAAATAGAAGCTTCTGAGTAGGAGAAAAAGGCTGTAAAAATGGCAATTTTGGTCACATTGAGGCTTTAAAAAGTAGTTATTCAACACGAGGCCCAATCCAAATGACATTTTGAATCAATTTTTCTACAGTCCAAAAAAAGTCAATTTTCTGATGAAAAACGATGACCCGTGACCTGTTGAACTTTCTCCAGATGGTCAGAAATGGTAATTTTTTTAATGTTTTATTTTTTGACTGTAAATGACTACTGCATGTGAATTATCACTTTTGGAACTAAAATAAGTGTGTTTAGAGTCATTTTAATGGCTGAAATTGGTCGAAATAGCAGCTTCTGAGTGGGAGAAAAAGGCTGTAAAAATGGCACTTTTGGTCACATTGAGGCTTTAAAAAGTAGTTATTCAACATGAGGCACAATCCAAATGATATTTTGAATCAATTTTTCTACAGTCCAAAAAATCAATTTTCTGATGAAAAACGATGACCCGTGACCTGTCGAACTTTCTCCAGATGGTCAGAAATGGTAATTTTTTAATGTTTTATTTTTTGACTGTAAATGACTACTGCATGTGAATTATCACTTTTGGAACTAAAATAAGTGTGTTTAGAGACATTTTATTGCCTGAAATTGGTCGGAACAGAAGCTTCTCAGTAGGAGAAAAAGGCTGTAAAAATGGCAATTTTGATCACATTGAGGCTTTAAAAAGTAGTGATTCAACACGAGGCCCAATCCAAATGACATTTTGAATCAATTTTTCTACAGTCCAAAAAATCAATTTTCTGATGAAAAACGATGACCCGTGACCTGTTGAACTTTCTCCAGATGGTCAGAAATGGTAATTTTTTTAATGTTTTATTTTTTGACTGTAAATGACTAATGCATGTGAATTATCACTTTTGGAACTGAAATAAGTGTGTTTAGAGTCATTTTAATGGCTGAAATTGGTCGAAATAGCAGCTTCTGAGTAGGAGAAAAGGCTGGTAAAATGGCAATTTTGGTCACATTGAGGCTTTAAAAAGTAGTTATTCAACACGAGGCCCAATCCAAATGACATTTTGAATCAATTTTTCTACAGTCCAAAAAATCAATTTTCTGATGAAAAACGATGACCCGTGACCTGTCGAACTTTCTCCAGATGGTCAGAAATGGTAATTTTTTGATGTTTAAATTTTTTTTACTGTAAATGACTAATGCATGTGAATTATCACTTTTGGAACTAAAATAAGTGTGTTTAGAGTCATTTTAATGGCTGAAATTGGTCGAAATAGAAGCTTCTGAGTAGGAGAAAAAGGCTGTAAAAATGGCAATTTTGGTCACATTGAGGCTTTAAAAAGTAGTTATTCAGCATGAGGCACAATCCAAATGAAATTTTGAATCAATTTTTCTACAGTCCAAAAAAATCAATTTTCTGATGAAAAACGATGACCCGTGACCTGTTGAACTTTCTCCAGATGGTCAGAAATGGTAATTTTTTTAATGTTTTATTTTTTGACTGTAAATGACTACTGCATGTGAATTATCACTTTTGGAACTAAAATAAGTGTGTTTAGAGACATTTTATTGCTTGAAATTGGTCGGAATAGAAGCTTCTCAGTAGGAGAAAAAAGGCTGTAAAAATGGCAATTTTGATCACATTGAGGCTTTAAAAAGTAGTTATACAACACGAGGCCCAATCCAAATGACATTTTGAATCAATTTTTCTACCGTCCAAAAAATCAATTTTCTGATGAAAAACGATGACCCGTGACCTGTTGAACTTTCTCCAGATGGTCAGAAATGGTAATTTTTTAATGTTTTTTTTTTTACTGTAAATGACTACTGCATGTGAATTATCACTTTTGGAACTAAAATAAGTGTGTTTAGAGTCGTTTTAATGCCTGAAATTGGTGGAAATAGCAGCTTCTGAGTAGGAGAAAAAGGCTGCAAAAATGGCAATTTTGGTCACAGTGAGGCTTTAAAAAGTAGTTATTCAACACGAGGCCCAATCTAAATGACATTTTGAATCGATTTTTCTACAGTCCAAAAAATCAACTTTCTGATGAAAAACGATGACCCGTGACCAGTCGAACTTTCTCCAGATGGTCAGAAATGGTAATTTTTTGATGTTTAAATTTTTTTTACTGTAAATGACTATTGCATGTGAATTATCACTTTTGGAACTAAAATAAGTGTGTTTAGAGTTATTTTAATGCCTGAAATTGGTCGAAATAGAAGCTTCTGAGTAGGAGAAAAAGGCTGCAAAAATGGCAATTTTGGTCACAGTGAGGCTTTAAAAAGTAGTTATTCAACACGAGGCCCAATCCAAATAACATTTTGAATCGATTTTTCTACAGTCCAAAAAATCAACTTTCTGATGAAAAACGATGACCCGTGACCTGTCGACCTTTCTCCAGATGGTCAGAAATTGTAATTTTTTAATGTTTTATTTTTTGACTGTAAATGACTACTGCATGTGAATTATCACTTTTGGAACTAAAATAAGTGTGTTTAGATACATTTTATTGCTTGAAATTGGTCGGAATAGAAGCTTCTCAGTAGGAGAAAAAGGCTGTAAAAATGGCAATTTTGATCACATTGAGGCTTTAAAAAGTAGTTATTCAACACGAGGCCCAATCCAAATGACATTTTGAATCAATTTTTCTACAGTCCAAAAAATCAATTTTCTGATGAAAAACGATGACCCGTGACCTGTTGAACTTTCTCCAGATGGTCAGAAATGGTAATTTTTTTAATGTTTTATTTTTTGACTTTAAATGACTACTGCATGTGAATTATCACTTTTGGAACTAAAATAAGTGTGTTTAGAGTCATTTTAATTGCTGAAATTGGTCGAAATAGCAGCTTCTGAGTAGGAGAAAAAGGCTGTAAAAATGGCACTTTGGTCACATTGAGGCTTTAAAAAGTAGTTATTCAACATGAGGCACAATCCAAATGATATTTTGAATCAATTTTTCTACAGTCCAAAAAATCAATTTTCTGATGAAAAACGATGACCCGTGACCTGTCGAACTTTCTCCAGATGGTCAGAAATGGTAATTTTTTAATGTTTTATTTTTTGACTGTAAATGACTACTGCATGTGAATTATCACTTTTGGAACTAAAATAAGTGTGTTTAGAGACATTTTATTGCCTGAAATTGGTCGGAATAGAAGCTTCTCAGTAGGAGAAAAAGGCTGTAAAAATGGCAATTTTGATCACATTGAGGCTTTAAAAAGTAGTGATTCAACACGAGGCCCAATCCAAATGACATTTTGAATCAATTTTTCTACAGTCCAAAAAATCAATTTTCTGATAAAAACGATGACCCGTGACCTGTTGAACTTTCTCCAGATGGTCAGAAATGGTAATTTTTTTAATGTTTTTTTTTTTGTCTGTAAATGACTACTGCATGTGAATTATCACTTTTGGAACTCAAATAAGTGTGTTTAGAGTCATTTTAATGGCTGAAATTGGTCGAAATAGCAGCTTCTGAGTAGGAGAAAAAGGCTGTAAAAATGGCACTTTTGGTCACATTGAGGCTTTAAAAAGTAGTTATTCAACACGAGGCACAATCCAAATGATATTTTGAATCAATTTTTCTACAGTCCAAAAAATCAATTTTCTGATGAAAAACGATGACCCGTGACCTGTTGAACTTTCTCCAGATGGTCAGAAATGGTAATTTTTTAATGTTTTATTTTTTGACTGTAAATGACTCCTGCATGTGAATTATCACTTTTGGAACTAAAACAAGTGTGTTTAGAGTTATTTTAATGGCTGAATTGGTTGAAATAGAAGCTTCTGAGTAGGAGAAAAAGGCTGTAAAAATAGCAATTTTGGTCACATTGAGGCTTTAAAAAGTAGTTATTCAACACGAGGCCCAATCCAAATGACATTTTGAATCAATTTTTCTACAGTCCAAAAAAAGTCAATTTTCTGATGAAAAACGATGACCCGTGACCTGTTGAACTTTCTCCAGATGGTCAGAAATGGTAATTTTTTTAATGTTTTATTTTTTGACTGTAAATGACTACTGCATGTGAATTATCACTTTTGGAACTAAAATAAGTGTGTTTAGAGTCATTTTAATGGCTGAAATTGGTCGAAATAGCAGCTTCTGAGTGGGAGAAAAAGGCTGTAAAAATGGCACTTTTGGTCACATTGAGGCTTTAAAAAGTAGTTATTCAACATGAGGCACAATCCAAATGATATTTTGAATCAATTTTTCTACAGTCCAAAAAATCAATTTTCTGATGA
Source organism: Triturus cristatus (assembly GCF_964204655.1). Taxonomy (NCBI): domain Eukaryota; kingdom Metazoa; phylum Chordata; class Amphibia; order Caudata; family Salamandridae; genus Triturus; species Triturus cristatus. The sequence continues at coordinate 171,132,799 of NC_140586.1, read as the reverse complement.
AAAACGATGACCCGTGACCTGTCGAACTTTCTCCAGATGGTCAGAAATGGTAATTTTTTAATGTTTTATTTTTTGACTGTAAATGACTACTGCATGTGAATTATCACTTTTGGAACTAAAATAAGTGTGTTTAGAGACATTTTATTGCCTGAAATTGGTCGGAACAGAAGCTTCTCAGTAGGAGAAAAAGGCTGTAAAAATGGCAATTTTGATCACATTGAGGCTTTAAAAAGTAGTGATTCAACACGAGGCCCAATCCAAATGACATTTTGAATCAATTTTTCTACAGTCCAAAAAATCAATTTTCTGATGAAAAACGATGACCCGTGACCTGTTGAACTTTCTCCAGATGGTCAGAAATGGTAATTTTTTTAATGTTTTATTTTTTGACTGTAAATGACTAATGCATGTGAATTATCACTTTTGGAACTGAAATAAGTGTGTTTAGAGTCATTTTAATGGCTGAAATTGGTCGAAATAGCAGCTTCTGAGTAGGAGAAAAGGCTGGTAAAATGGCAATTTTGGTCACATTGAGGCTTTAAAAAGTAGTTATTCAACACGAGGCCCAATCCAAATGACATTTTGAATCAATTTTTCTACAGTCCAAAAAATCAATTTTCTGATGAAAAACGATGACCCGTGACCTATCGAACTTTCTCCAGATGGTCAGAAATGGTAATTTTTTGATGTTTAAATTTTTTTTACTGTAAATGACTAATGCATGTGAATTATCACTTTTGGAACTAAAATAAGTGTGTTTAGAGTCATTTTAATGGCTGAAATTGGTCGAAATAGAAGCTTCTGAGTAGGAGAAAAAGGCTGTAAAAATGGCAATTTTGGTCACATTGAGGCTTTAAAAAGTAGTTATTCAGCATGAGGCACAATCCAAATGAAATTTTGAATCAATTTTTCTACAGTCCAAAAAAATCAATTTTCTGATGAAAAACGATGACCCGTGACCTGTTGAACTTTCTCCAGATGGTCAGAAATGGTAATTTTTTTAATGTTTTATTTTTTGACTGTAAATGACTACTGCATGTGAATTATCACTTTTGGAACTAAAATAAGTGTGTTTAGAGACATTTTATTGCTTGAAATTGGTCGGAATAGAAGCTTCTCAGTAGGAGAAAAAGGCTGTAAAAATGGCAATTTTGATCACATTGAGGCTTTAAAAAGTAGTTATACAACACGAGGCCCAATCCAAATGACATTTTGAATCAATTTTTCTACCGTCCAAAAAATCAATTTTCTGATGAAAAACGATGACCCGTGACCTGTTGAACTTTCTCCAGATGGTCAGAAATGGTAATTTTTTAATGTTTTTTTTTTTACTGTAAATGACTACTGCATGTGAATTATCACTTTTGGAACTAAAATAAGTGTGTTTAGAGTCGTTTTAATGCCTGAAATTGGTGGAAATAGCAGCTTCTGAGTAGGAGAAAAAGGCTGCAAAAATGGCAATTTTGGTCACAGTGAGGCTTTAAAAAGTAGTTATTCAACACGAGGCCCAATCTAAATGACATTTTGAATCGATTTTTCTACAGTCCAAAAAATCAACTTTCTGATGAAAAACGATGACCCGTGACCAGTCGAACTTTCTCCAGATGGTCAGAAATGGTAATTTTTTGATGTTTAAATTTTTTTTACTGTAAATGACTATTGCATGTGAATTATCACTTTTGGAACTAAAATAAGTGTGTTTAGAGTTATTTTAATGCCTGAAATTGGTCGAAATAGAAGCTTCTGAGTAGGAGAAAAAGGCTGCAAAAATGGCAATTTTGGTCACAGTGAGGCTTTAAAAAGTAGTTATTCAACACGAGGCCCAATCCAAATAACATTTTGAATCGATTTTTCTACAGTCCAAAAAATCAACTTTCTGATGAAAAACGATGACCCGTGACCTGTCGACCTTTCTCCAGATGGTCAGAAATTGTAATTTTTTAATGTTTTATTTTTTGACTGTAAATGACTACTGCATGTGAATTATCACTTTTGGAACTAAAATAAGTGTGTTTAGATACATTTTATTGCTTGAAATTGGTCAGAATAGAAGCTTCTCAGTAGGAGAAAAAGGCTGTAAAAATGGCAATTTTGATCACATTGAGGCTTTAAAAAGTAGTTATTCAACACGAGGCCCAATCCAAATGACATTTTGAATCAATTTTTCTACAGTCCAAAAAATCAATTTTCTGATGAAAAACGATGACCCGTGACCTGTTGAACTTTCTCCAGATGGTCAGAAATGGTAATTTTTTTAATGTTTTATTTTTTGACTTTAAATGACTACTGCATGTGAATTATCACTTTTGGAACTAAAATAAGTGTGTTTAGAGTCATTTTAATTGCTGAAATTGGTCGAAATAGCAGCTTCTGAGTAGGAGAAAAAGGCTGTAAAAATGGCACTTTTGGTCACATTGAGGCTTTAAAAAGTAGTTATTCAACATGAGGCACAATCCAAATGATATTTTGAATCAATTTTTCTACAGTCCAAAAAATCAATTTTCTGATGAAAAACGATGACCCGTGACCTGTCGAACTTTCTCCAGATGGTCAGAAATGGTAATTTTTTAATGTTTTATTTTTTGACTGTAAATGACTACTGCATGTGAATTATCACTTTTGGAACTAAAATAAGTGTGTTTAGAGACATTTTATTGCCTGAAATTGGTCGGAATAGAAGCTTCTCAGTAGGAGAAAAAGGCTGTAAAAATGGCAATTTTGATCACATTGAGGCTTTAAAAAGTAGTGATTCAACACGAGGCCCAATCCAAATGACATTTTGAATCAATTTTTCTACAGTCCAAAAAATCAATTTTCTGATAAAAACGATGACCCGTGACCTGTTGAACTTTCTCCAGATGGTCAGAAATGGTAATTTTTTTAATGTTTTTTTTTTTGTCTGTAAATGACTACTGCATGTGAATTATCACTTTTGGAACTCAAATAAGTGTGTTTAGAGTCATTTTAATGGCTGAAATTGGTCGAAATAGCAGCTTCTGAGTAGGAGAAAAAGGCTGTAAAAATGGCACTTTTGGTCACATTGAGGCTTTAAAAAGTAGTTATTCAACACGAGGCACAATCCAAATGATATTTTGAATCAATTTTTCTACAGTCCAAAAAATCAATTTTCTGATGAAAAACGATGACCCGTGACCTGTTGAACTTTCTCCAGATGGTCAGAAATGGTAATTTTTTAATGTTTTATTTTTTGACTGTAAATGACTCCTGCATGTGAATTATCACTTTTGGAACTAAAACAAGTGTGTTTAGAGTTATTTTAATGGCTGAATTGGTTGAAATAGAAGCTTCTGAGTAGGAGAAAAAGGCTGTAAAAATAGCAATTTTGGTCACATTGAGGCTTTAAAAAGTAGTTATTCAACACGAGGCCCAATCCAAATGATATTTTGAATCAATTTTTCTACAGTCCAAAAAATCAATTTTCTGATGAAAAACGATGACCCGTGACCTGTCGAACTTTCTCCAGATGGTCAGAAATGGTAATTTTTTAATGTTTTATTTTTTGACTGTAAATGACTACTGCATGTGAATTATCACTTTTGGAACTAAAATAAGTGTGTTTAGAGACATTTTATTGCCTGAAATTGGTCGGAACAGAAGCTTCTCAGTAGGAGAAAAAGGCTGTAAAAATGGCAATTTTGATCACGTTGAGGCTTTAAAAAGTAGTTATTCAACATGAGGCACAATCCAAATGATATTTTGAATCAATTTTTCTACAGTCCAAAAAATCAATTTTCTGATGAAAAACGATGACCCGTGACCTGTTGAACTTTCTCCAGATGGTCAGAAATGGTAATTTTTTAATGTTTTATTTTTTGACTGTAAATGACTCCTGCATGTGAATTATCACTTTTGGAACTAAAACAAGTGTGTTTAGAGTTATTTTAATGGCTGAATTGGTTGAAATAGAAGCTTCTGAGTAGGAGAAAAAGGCTGTAAAAATGGCAATTTTGGTCACATTGAGGCTTTAAAAAGTAGTTATTCAACACGAGGCCCAATCCAAATGACATTTTGAATCAATTTTTCTACAGTCCAAAAAAAGTCAATTTTCTGATGAAAAACGATGACCCGTGACCTGTTGAACTTTCTCCAGATGGTCAGAAATGGTAATTTTTTTAATGTTTTATTTTTTGACTGTAAATGACTACTTCATGTGAATTATCACTTTTGGAACTAAAATAAGTGTGTTTAGAGTCATTTTAATGGCTGAAATTGGTCGAAATAGCAGCTTCTGAGTGGGAGAAAAAGGCTGTAAAAATGGCACTTTTGGTCACATTGAGGCTTTAAAAAGTAGTTATTCAACATGAGGCACAATCCAAATGATATTTTGAATCAATTTTTCTACAGTCCAAAAAATCAATTTTCTGATGAAAAACGATGACCCGTGACCTGTCGAACTTTCTCCAGATGGTCAGAAATGGTAATTTTTTAATGTTTTATTTTTTGACTGTAAATGACTACTGCATGTAAATTATCACTTTTGGAACTAAAATAAGTGTGTTTAGAGACATTTTATTGCCTGAAATTGGTCGGAACAGAAGCTTCTCAGTAGGAGAAAAAGGCTGTAAAAATGGCAATTTTGATCACATTGAGGCTTTAAAAAGTAGTGATTCAACACGAGGCCCAATCCAAATGACATTTTGAATCAATTTTTCTACAGTCCAAAAAATCAATTTTCTGATGAAAAACGATGACCCGTGACCTGTTGAACTTTCTCCAGATGGTCAGAAATGGTAATTTTTTTAATGTTTTATTTTTTGACAGTAAATGACTAATGCATGTGAATTATCACTTTTGGAACTGAAATAAGTGTGTTTAGAGTCATTTTAATGGCTGAAATTGGTCGAAATAGCAGCTTCTGAGTAGGAGAAAAGGCTGGTAAAATGGCAATTTTGGTCACATTGAGGCTTTAAAAAGTAGTTATTCAACACGAGGCCCAATCCAAATGACATTTTGAATCAATTTTTCTACAGTCCAAAAAATCAATTTTCTGATGAAAAACGATGACCCGTGACCTGTCGAACTTTCTCCAGATGGTCAGAAATGGTAATTTTTTGATGTTTAAATTTTTTTTACTGTAAATGACTAATGCATGTGAATTATCACTTTTGGAACTAAAATAAGTGTGTTTAGAGTCATTTTAATGGCTGAAATTGGTCGAAATAGAAGCTTCTGAGTAGGACAAAAAGGCTGTAAAAATGGCAATTTTGGTCACATTGAGGCTTTAAAAAGTAGTTATTCAGCATGAGGCACAATCCAAATGAAATTTTGAATCAATTTTTCTACAGTCCAAAAAAATCAATTTTCTGATGAAAAACGATGACCCGTGACCTGTTGAACTTTCTCCAGATGGTCAGAAATGGTAATTTTTTTAATGTTTTATTTTTTGACTATAAATGACTACTGCATGTGAATTATCACTTTTGGAACTAAAATAAGTGTGTTTAGAGTCGTTTTAATGCCTGAAATTGGTGGAAATAGCAGCTTCTGAGTAGGAGAAAAAGGCTGCAAAAATGGCAATTTTGGTCACAGTGAGGCTTTAAAAAGTAGTTATTCAACACGAGGCCCAATCTAAATGACATTTTGAATCGATTTTTCTACAGTCCAAAAAATCAACTTTCTGATGAAAAACGATGACCCGTGACCAGTCGAACTTTCTCCAGATGGTCAGAAATGGTAATTTTTTGATGTTTAAATTTTTTTTACTGTAAATGACTATTGCATGTGAATTATCACTTTTGGAACTAAAATAAGTGTGTTTAGAGTTATTTTAATGCCTGAAATTGGTCGAAATAGAAGCTTCTGAGTAGGAGAAAAAGGCTGCAAAAATGGCAATTTAGGTCACAGTGAGGCTTTAAAAAGTAGTTATTCAACACGAGGCCCAATCCAAATAACATTTTGAATCGATTGTTCTACAGTCCAAAAAATCAACTTTCTGATGAAAAACGATGACCCGTGACCTGTCGACCTTTCTCCAGATGGTCAGAAATTGTAATTTTTTAATGTTTTATTTTTTGACTGTAAATGACTACTGCATGTGAATTATCACTTTTGGAACTAAAATAAGTGTGTTTAGAGACATTTTATTGCTTGAAATTGGTCGGAATAGAAGCTTCTCAGTAGGAGAAAAAGGCTGTAAAAATGGCAATTTTGATCACATTGAGGCTTTAAAAAGTAGTTATACAACACGAGGCCCAATCCAAATGACATTTTGAATCAATTTTTCTACCGTCCAAAAAATCAATTTTCTGATGAAAAACGATGACCCGTGACCTGTTGAACTTTCTCCAGATGGTCAGAAATGGTAATTTTTTAATGTTTTTTTTTTTTACTGTAAATGACTACTGCATGTGAATTATCACTTTTGGAACTAAAATAAGTGTGTTTAGAGTCGTTTTAATGCCTGAAATTGGTGGAAATAGCAGCTTCTGAGTAGGAGAAAAAGGCTGCAAAAATGGCAATTTTGGTCACAGTGAGGCTTTAAAAAGTAGTTATTCAACACGAGGCCCAATCTAAATGACATTTTGAATCGATTTTTCTACAGTCCAAAAAAATCAACTTTCTGATGAAAAACGATGACCCGTGACCAGTCGAACTTTCTCCAGATGGTCAGAAATGGTAATTTTTTGATGTTTAAATTTTTTTTACTGTAAATGACTATTGCATGTGAATTATCACTTTTGGAACTAAAATAAGTGTGTTTAGAGTTATTTTAATGCCTGAAATTGGTCGAAATAGAAGCTTCTGAGTAGGAGAAAAAGGCTGCAAAAATGGCAATTTTGGTCACAGTGAGGCTTTAAAAAGTAGTTATTCAACACGAGGCACAATCCAAATGATATTTTGAATCAATTTTTCTACAGTCCAAAAAATCAATTTTCTGATGAAAAACGATGACCCGTGACCTGTTGAACTTTCTCCAGATGGTCAGAAATGGTAATTTTTTAATGTTTTATTTTTTGACTGTAAATGACTACTGCATGTGAATTATCACTTTTGGAACTAAAATAAGTGTGTTTAGAGACATTTTATTGCTTGAAATTGGTCGGAATAGAAGCTTCTCAGTAGGAGAAAAAGGCTGTAAAAATGGCAATTTTGATCACATTGAGGCTTTAAAAAGTAGTTATACAACACGAGGCCCAATCCAAATGACATTTTGAATCAATTTTTCTACCGTCCAAAAAATCAATTTTCTGATGAAAAACGATGACCCGTGACCTGTTGAACTTTCTCCAGATGGTCAGAAATGGTAATTTTTTAATGTTTTTTTTTTTACTGTAAATGACTACTGCTTGTGAATTATCACTTTTGGAACTAAAATAAGTGTGTTTAGAGTCGTTTTAATGCCTGAAATTGGTGGAAATAGCAGCTTCTGAGTAGGAGAAAAAGGCTGCAAAAATGGCAATTTTGGTCACAGTGAGGCTTTAAAAAGTAGTTATTCAACACGAGGCCCAATCTAAATGACATTTTGAATCGATTTTTCTACAGTCCAAAAAATCAACTTTCTGATGAAAAACGATGACCCGTGACCAGTCGAACTTTCTCCAGATGGTCAGAAATGGTAATTTTTTGATGTTTAAATTTTTTTTACTGTAAATGACTATTGCATGTGAATTATCACTTTTGGAACTAAAATAAGTGTGTTTAGAGTTATTTTAATGCCTGAAATTGGTCGAAATAGAAGCTTCTGAGTAGGAGAAAAAGGCTGCAAAAATGGCAATTTTGGTCACAGTGAGGCTTTAAAAAGTAGTTATTCAACACGAGGCCCAATCCAAATAACATTTTGAATCGATTTTTCTACAGTCCAAAAAATCAACTTTCTGATGAAAAACGATGACCCGTGACCTGTCGACCTTTCTCCAGATGATCAGAAATTGTAATTTTTTAATGTTTTATTTTTTGACTGTAAATGACTACTGCATGTGAATTATCACTTTTGGAACTAAAATAAGTGTGTTTAGATACATTTTATTGCTTGAAATTGGTCAGAATAGAAGCTTCTCAGTAGGAGAAAAAGGCTGTAAAAATGGCAATTTTGATCACATTGAGGCTTTAAAAAGTAGTTATTCAACACGAGGCCCAATCCAAATGACATTTTGAATCAATTTTTCTACAGTCCAAAAAATCAATTTTCTGATGAAAAACGATGACCCGTGACCTGTTGAACTTTCTCCAGATGGTCAGAAATGGTAATTTTTTTAATGTTTTATTTTTTGACTTTAAATGACTACTGCATGTGAATTATCACTTTTGGAACTAAAATAAGTGTGTTTAGAGTCATTTTAATTGCTGAAATTGGTCGAAATAGCAGCTTCTGAGTAGGAGAAAAAGGCTGTAAAAATGGCACTTTTGGTCACATTGAGGCTTTAAAAAGTAGTTATTCAACATGAGGCACAATCCAAATGATATTTTGAATCAATTTTTCTACAGTCCAAAAAATCAATTTTCTGATGAAAAACGATGACCCGTGACCTGTCGAACTTTCTCCAGATGGTCAGAAATGGTAATTTTTTAATGTTTTATTTTTTGACTGTAAATGACTACTGCATGTGAATTATCACTTTTGGAACTAAAATAAGTGTGTTTAGAGACATTTTATTGCCTGAAATTGGTCGGAATAGAAGCTTCTCAGTAGGAGAAAAAGGCTGTAAAAATGGCAATTTTGATCACATTGAGGCTTTAAAAAGTAGTGATTCAACACGAGGCCCAATCCAAATGACATTTTGAATCAATTTTTCTACAGTCCAAAAAATCAATTTTCTGATAAAAACGATGACCCGTGACCTGTTGAACTTTCTCCAGATGGTCAGAAATGGTAATTTTTTTAATGTTTTATTTTTTGACTGTAAATGACTACTGCATGTGAATTATCACTTTTGGAACTCAAATAAGTGTGTTTAGAGTCATTTTAATGGCTGAAATTGGTCGAAATAGCAGCTTCTGAGTAGGAGAAAAAGGCTGTAAAAATGGCACTTTTGGTCACATTGAGGCTTTAAAAAGTAGTTATTCAACACGAGGCACAATCCAAATGATATTTTGAATCAATTTTTCTACAGTCCAAAAAATCAATTTTCTGATGAAAAACGATGACCCGTGACCTGTTGAACTTTCTCCAGATGGTCAGAAATGGTAATTTTTTAATGTTTTATTTTTTGACTGTAAATGACTCCTGCATGTGAATTATCACTTTTGGAACTAAAACAAGTGTGTTTAGAGTTATTTTAATGGCTGATTTGGTTGAAATAGAAGCTTCTGAGTAGGAGAAAAAGGCTGTAAAAATAGCAATTTTGGTCACATTGAGGCTTTAAAAAGTAGTTATTCAACACGAGGCCCAATCCAAATGATATTTTGAATCAATTTTTCTACAGTCCAAAAAATCAATTTTCTGATGAAAAACGATGACCCGTGACCTGTCGAACTTTCTCCAGATGGTCAGAAATGGTAATTTTTTAATGTTTTATTTTTTGACTGTAAATGACTACTGCATGTGAATTATCACTTTTGGAACTAAAATAAGTGTGTTTAGAGACATTTTATTGCCTGAAATTGGTCGGAACAGAAGCTTCTCAGTAGGAGAAAAAGGCTGTAAAAATGGCAATTTTGATCACGTTGAGGCTTTAAAAAGTAGTTATTCAACATGAGGCACAATCCAAATGATATTTTGAATCAATTTTTCTACAGTCCAAAAAATCAATTTTCTGATGAAAAACGATGACCCGTGACCTGTTGAACTTTCTCCAGATGGTCAGAAATGGTAATTTTTTAATGTTTTATTTTTTGACTGTAAATGACTCCTGCATGTGAATTATCACTTTTGGAACTAAAACAAGTGTGTTTAGAGTTATTTTAATGGCTGAATTGGTTGAAATAGAAGCTTCTGAGTAGGAGAAAAAGGCTGTAAAAATGGCAATTTTGGTCACATTGAGGCTTTAAAAAGTAGTTATTCAACACGAGGCCCAATCCAAATGACATTTTGAATCAATTTTTCTACAGTCCAAAAAAAGTCAATTTTCTGATGAAAAACGATGACCCGTGACCTGTTGAACTTTCTCCAGATGGTCAGAAATGGTAATTTTTTTAATGTTTTATTTTTTGACTGTAAATGACTACTGCATGTGAATTATCACTTTTGGAACTAAAATAAGTGTGTTTAGAGTCATTTTAATGGCTGAAATTGGTCGAAATAGCAGCTTCTGAGTGGGAGAAAAAGGCTGTAAAAATGGCACTTTTGGTCACATTGAGGCTTTAAAAAGTAGTTATTCAACATGAGGCACAATCCAAATGATATTTTGAATCAATTTTTCTACAGTCCAAAAAATCAATTTTCTGATGAAAAACGATGACCCGTGACCTGTCGAACTTTCTCCAGATGGTCAGAAATGGTAATTTTTTAATGTTTTATTTTTTGACTGTAAATGACTACTGCATGTGAATTATCACTTTTGGAACTAAAATAAGTGTGTTTAGAGACATTTTATTGCCTGAAATTGGTCGGAACAGAAGCTTCTCAGTAGGAGAAAAAGGCTGTAAAAATGGCAATTTTGATCACATTGAGGCTTTAAAAAGTAGTGATTCAACACGAGGCCCAATCCAAATGACATTTTGAATCAATTTTTCTACAGTCCAAAAAATCAATTTTCTGATGAAAAACGATGACCCGTGACCTGTTGAACTTTCTCCAGATGGTCAGAAATGGTAATTTTTTTAATGTTTTATTTTTTGACTGTAAATGACTAATGCATGTGAATTATCACTTTTGGAACTGAAATAAGTGTGTTTAGAGTCATTTTAATGGCTGAAATTGGTCGAAATAGCAGCTTCTGAGTAGGAGAAAAGGCTGGTAAAATGGCAATTTTGGTCACATTGAGGCTTTAAAAAGTAGTTATTCAACACGAGGCCCAATCCAAATGACATTTTGAATCAATTTTTCTACAGTCCAAAAAATCAATTTTCTGATGAAAAACGATGACCCGTGACCTGTCGAACTTTCTCCAGATGGTCAGAAATGGTAATTTTTTGATGTTTAATTTTTTTTTACTGTAAATGACTAATGCATGTGAATTATCACTTTTGGAACTAAAATAAGTGTGTTTAGAGTCATTTTAATGGCTGAAATTGGTCGAAATAGAAGCTTCTGAGTAGGAGAAAAAGGCTGTAAAAATGGCAATTTTGGTCACATTGAGGCTTTAAAAAGTAGTTATTCAGCATGAGGCACAATCCAAATGAAATTTTGAATCAATTTTTCTACAGTCCAAAAAAATCAATTTTCTGATGAAAAACGATGACCCGTGACCTGTTGAACTTTCTCCAGATGGTCAGAAATGGTAATTTTTTTAATGTTTTATTTTTTGACTGTAAATGACTACTGCATGTGAATTATCACTTTTGGAACTAAAATAAGTGTGTTTAGAGACATTTTATTGCTTGAAATTGGTCGGAATAGAAGCTTCTCAGTAGGAGAAAAAGGCTGTAAAAATGGCAATTTTGATCACATTGAGGCTTAAAAAAGTAGTTATACAACACGAGGCCCAATCCAAATGACATTTTGAATCAATTTTTCTACCGTCCAAAAAATCAATTTTCTGATGAAAAACGATGACCCGTGACCTGTTGAACTTTCTCCAGATGGTCAGAAATGGTAATTTTTTAATGTTTTTTTTTTTACTGTAAATGACTACTGCATGTGAATTATCACTTTTGGAACTAAAATAAGTGTGTTTAGAGTCGTTTTAATGCCTGAAATTGGTGGAAATAGCAGCTTCTGAGTAGGAGAAAAAGGCTGCAAAAATGGCAATTTTGGTCACAGTGAGGCTTTAAAAAGTAGTTATTCAACACGAGGCCCAATCTAAATGACATTTTGAATCGATTTTTCTACAGTCCAAAAAATCAACTTTCTGATGAAAAACGATGACCCGTGACCAGTCGAACTTTCTCCAGATGGTCAGAAATGGTAATTTTTTGATGTTTAAATTTTTTTTACTGTAAATGACTATTGCATGTGAATTATCACTTTTGGAACTAAAATAAGTGTGTTTAGAGTTATTTTAATGCCTGAAATTGGTCGAAATAGAAGCTTCTGAGTAGGAGAAAAAGGCTGCAAAAATGGCAATTTTGGTCACAGTGAGGCTTTAAAAAGTAGTTATTCAACACGAGGCCCAATCCAAATAACATTTTGAATCGATTTTTCTACAGTCCAAAAAATCAACTTTCTGATGAAAAACGATGACCCGTGACCTGTCGACCTTTCTCCAGATGGTCAGAAATTGTAATTTTTTAATGTTTTATTTTTTGACTGTAAATGACTACTGCATGTGAATTATCACTTTTGGAACTAAAATAAGTGTGTTTAGATACATTTTATTGCTTGAAATTGGTCGGAATAGAAGCTTCTCAGTAGGAGAAAAAGGCTGTAAAAATGGCAATTTTGATCACATTGAGGCTTTAAAAAGTAGTTATTCAACACGAGGCCCAATCCAAATGACATTTTGAATCAATTTTTCTACAGTCCAAAAAATCAATTTTCTGATGAAAAACGATGACCCGTGACCTGTTGAACTTTCTCCAGATGGTCAGAAATGGTAATTTTTTTAATGTTTTATTTTTTGACTTTAAATGACTACTGCATGTGAATTATCACTTTTGGAACTAAAATAAGTGTGTTTAGAGTCATTTTAATTGCTGAAATTGGTCGAAATAGCAGCTTCTGAGTAGGAGAAAAAGGCTGTAAAAATGGCACTTTTGGTCACATTGAGGCTTTAAAAAGTAGTTATTCAACATGAGGCACAATCCAAATGATATTTTGAATCAATTTTTCTACAGTCCAAAAAATCAATTTTCTGATGAAAAACGATGACCCGTGACCTGTCGAACTTTCTCCAGATGGTCAGAAATGGTAATTTTTTAATGTTTTATTTTTTGACTGTAAATGACTACTGCATGTGAATTATCACTTTTGGAACTAAAATAAGTGTGTTTAGAGACATTTTATTGCCTGAAATTGGTCGGAATAGAAGCTTCTCAGTAGGAGAAAAAGGCTGTAAAAATGGCAATTTTGATCACATTGAGGCTTTAAAAAGTAGTGATTCAACACGAGGCCCAATCCAAATGACATTTTGAATCAATTTTTCTACAGTCCAAAAAATCAATTTTCTGATAAAAACGATGACCCGTGACCTGTTGAACTTTCTCCAGATGGTCAGAAATGGTAATTTTTTTAATGTTTTATTTTTTGACTGTAAATGACTACTGCATGTGAATTATCACTTTTGGAACTCAAATAAGTGTGTTTAGAGTCATTTTAATGGCTGAAATTGGTCGAAATAGCAGCTTCTGAGTAGGAGAAAAAGGCTGTAAAAATGGCACTTTTGGTCACATTGAGGCTTTAAAAAGTAGTTATTCAACACGAGGCACAATCCAAATGATATTTTGAATCAATTTTTCTACAGTCCAAAAAATCAATTTTCTGATGAAAAACGATGACCCGTGACCTGTTGAACTTTCTCCAGATGGTCAGAAATGGTAATTTTTTAATGTTTTATTTTTTGACTGTAAATGACTCCTGCATGTGAATTATCACTTTTGGAACTAAAACAAGTGTGTTTAGAGTTATTTTAATGGCTGAATTGGTTGAAATAGAAGCTTCTGAGTAGGAGAAAAAGGCTGTAAAAATAGCAATTTTGGTCACATTGAGGCTTTAAAAAGTAGTTATTCAACACGAGGCCCAATCCAAATGATATTTTGAATCAATTTTTCTACAGTCCAAAAAATCAATTTTCTGATGAAAAACGATGACCCGTGACCTGTCGAACTTTCTCCAGATGGTCAGAAATGGTAATTTTTTAATGTTTTATTTTTTGACTGTAAATGACTACTGCATGTGAATTATCACTTTTGGAACTAAAATAAGTGTGTTTAGAGACATTTTATTGCCTGAAATTGGTCGGAACAGAAGCTTCTCAGTAGGAGAAAAAGGCTGTAAAAATGGCAATTTTGATCACGTTGAGGCTTTAAAAAGTAGTTATTCAACATGAGGCACAATCCAAATGATATTTTGAATCAATTTTTCTACAGTCCAAAAAATCAATTTTCTGATGAAAAACGATGACCCGTGACCTGTTGAACTTTCTCCAGATGGTCAGAAATGGTAATTTTTTAATGTTTTATTTTTTGACTGTAAATGACTCCTGCATGTGAATTATCACTTTTGGAACTAAAACAAGTGTGTTTAGAGTTATTTTAATGGCTGAATTGGTTGAAATAGAAGCTTCTGAGTAGGAGAAAAAGGCTGTAAAAATGGCAATTTTGGTCACATTGAGGCTTTAAAAAGTAGTTATTCAACACGAGGCCCAATCCAAATGACATTTTGAATCAATTTTTCTACAGTCCAAAAAAAGTCAATTTTCTGATGAAAAACGATGACCCGTGACCTGTTGAACTTTCTCCAGATGGTCAGAAATGGTAATTTTTTTAATGTTTTATTTTTTGACTGTAAATGACTACTGCATGTGAATTATCACTTTTGGAACTAAAATAAGTGTGTTTAGAGTCATTTTAATGGCTGAAATTGGTCGAAATAGCAGCTTCTGAGTGGGAGAAAAAGGCTGTAAAAATGGCACTTTTGGTCACATTGAGGCTTTAAAAAGTAGTTATTCAACATGAGGCACAATCCAAATGATATTTTGAATCAATTTTTCTACAGTCCAAAAAATCAATTTTCTGATGAAAAACGATGACCCGTGACCTGTCGAACTTTCTCCAGATGGTCAGAAATGGTAATTTTTTAATGTTTTATTTTTTGACTGTAAATGACTACTGCATGTGAATTATCACTTTTGGAACTAAAATAAGTGTGTTTAGAGACATTTTATTGCCTGAAATTGGTCGGAACAGAAGCTTCTCAGTAGGAGAAAAAGGCTGTAAAAATGGCAATTTTGATCACATTGAGGCTTTAAAAAGTAGTGATTCAACACGAGGCCCAATCCAAATGACATTTTGAATCAATTTTTCTACAGTCCAAAAAATCAATTTTCTGATGAAAAACGATGACCCGTGACCTGTTGAACTTTCTCCAGATGGTCAGAAATGGTAATTTTTTTAATGTTTTATTTTTTGACTGTAAATGACTAATGCATGTGAATTATCACTTTTGGAACTGAAATAAGTGTGTTTAGAGTCATTTTAATGGCTGAAATTGGTCGAAATAGCAGCTTCTGAGTAGGAGAAAAGGCTGGTAAAATGGCAATTTTGGTCACATTGAGGCTTTAAAAAGTAGTTATTCAACACGAGGCCCAATCCAAATGACATTTTGAATCAATTTTTCTACAGTCCAAAAAATCAATTTTCTGATGAAAAACGATGACCCGTGACCTGTCGAACTTTCTCCAGATGGTCAGAAATGGTAATTTTTTGATGTTTAAATTTTTTTTACTGTAAATGACTAATGCATGTGAATTATCACTTTTGGAACTAAAATAAGTGTGTTTAGAGTCATTTTAATGGCTGAAATTGGTCGAAATAGAAGATTCTGAGTAGGAGAAAAAGGCTGTAAAAATGGCAATTTTGGTCACATTGAGGCTTTAAAAAGTAGTTATTCAGCATGAGGCACAATCCAAATGAAATTTTGAATCAATTTTTCTACAGTCCAAAAAAATCAATTTTCTGATGAAAAACGATGACCCGTGACCTGTTGAACTTTCTCCAGATGGTCAGAAATGGTAATTTTTTTAATGTTTTATTTTTTGACTATAAATGACTACTGCATGTGAATTATCACTTTTGGAACTAAAATAAGTGTGTTTAGAGTCGTTTTAATGCCTGAAATTGGTGGAAATAGCAGCTTCTGAGTAGGAGAAAAAGGCTGCAAAAATGGCAATTTTGGTCACAGTGAGGCTTTAAAAAGTAGTTATTCAACACGAGGCCCAATCTAAATGACATTTTGAATCGATTTTTCTACAGTCCAAAAAATCAACTTTCTGATGAAAAACGATGACCCGTGACCAGTCGAACTTTCTCCAGATGGTCAGAAATGGTAATTTTTTGATGTTTAAATTTTTTTTACTGTAAATGACTATTGCATGTGAATTATCACTTTTGGAACTAAAATAAGTGTGTTTAGAGTTATTTTAATGCCTGAAATTGGTCGAAATAGAAGCTTCTGAGTAGGAGAAAAAGGCTGCAAAAATGGCAATTTAGGTCACAGTGAGGCTTTAAAAAGTAGTTATTCAACACGAGGCCCAATCCAAATAACATTTTGAATCGATTGTTCTACAGTCCAAAAAATCAACTTTCTGATGAAAAACGATGACCCGTGACCTGTCGACCTTTCTCCAGATGGTCAGAAATTGTAATTTTTTAATGTTTTATTTTTTGACTGTAAATGACTACTGCATGTGAATTATCACTTTTGGAACTAAAATAAGTGTGTTTAGAGACATTTTATTGCTTGAAATTGGTCGGAATAGAAGCTTCTCAGTAGGAGAAAAAGGCTGTAAAAATGGCAATTTTGATCACATTGAGGCTTTAAAAAGTAGTTATACAACACGAGGCCCAATCCAAATGACATTTTGAATCAATTTTTCTACCGTCCAAAAAATCAATTTTCTGATGAAAAACGATGACCCGTGACCTGTTGAACTTTCTCCAGATGGTCAGAAATGGTAATTTTTTAATGTTTTTTTTTTTTACTGTAAATGACTACTGCATGTGAATTATCACTTTTGGAACTAAAATAAGTGTGTTTAGAGTCGTTTTAATGCCTGAAATTGGTGGAAATAGCAGCTTCTGAGTAGGAGAAAAAGGCTGCAAAAATGGCAATTTTGGTCACAGTGAGGCTTTAAAAAGTAGTTATTCAACACGAGGCCCAATCTAAATGACATTTTGAATCGATTTTTCTACAGTCCAAAAAAATCAACTTTCTGATGAAAAACGATGACCCGTGACCAGTCGAACTTTCTCCAGATGGTCAGAAATGGTAATTTTTTGATGTTTAAATTTTTTTTACTGTAAATGACTATTGCATGTGAGTTATCACTTTTGGAACTAAAATAAGTGTGTTTAGAGTTATTTTAATGCCTGAAATTGGTCGAAATAGAAGCTTCTGAGTAGGAGAAAAAGGCTGCAAAAATGGCAATTTTGGTCACAGTGAGGCTTTAAAAAGTAGTTATTCAACACGAGGCCCAATCCAAATAACATTTTGAATCGATTTTTCTACAGTCCAAAAAATCACCTTTCTGATGAAAAACGATGACCCGTGACCTGTCGACCTTTCTCCAGATGGTCAGAAATTGTAATTTTTTAATGTTTTATTTTTTGACTGTAAATGACTACTGCATGTGAATTATCACTTTTGGAACTAAAATAAGTGTGTTTAGAGACATTTTATTGCTTGAAATTGGTCGGAATAGAAGCTTCTCAGTAGGAGAAAAAGGCTGTAAAAATGGCACTTTTGGTCACATTGAGGCTTTAAAAAGTAGTTATTCAACACGAGGCACAATCCAAATGATATTTTGAATCAATTTTTCTACAGTCCAAAAAATCAATTTTCTGATGAAAAACGATGACCCGTGACCTGTTGAACTTTCTCCAGATGGTCAGAAATGGTAATTTTTTAATGTTTTATTTTTTGACTGTAAATGACTCCTGCATGTGAATTATCACTTTTGGAACTAAAACAAGTGTGTTTAGAGTTATTTTAATGGCTGAATTGGTTGAAATAGAAGCTTCTGAGTAGGAGAAAAAGGCTGTAAAAATGGCAATTTTGGTCACATTGAGGCTTTAAAAAGTAGTTATTCAACACGAGGCCCAATCCAAATGACATTTTGAATCAATTTTTCTACAGTCCAAAAAATCAATTTTCTGATGAAAAACGATGACCCGTGACCTGTTGAACTTTCTCCAGATGGTCAGAAATGGTAATTTTTTTAATGTTTTATTTTTTGACTGTAAATGACTACTGCATGTGAATTATCACTTTTGGAACTAAAATAAGTGTGTTTAGAGTCATTTTAATGGCTGAAATTGGTCGAAATAGCAGCTTCTGAGTAGGAGAAAAAGGCTGTAAAAATGGCACTTTTGGTCACATTGAGGCTTTAAAAAGTAGTTATTCAACATGAGGCACAATCCAAATGATATTTTGAATCAATTTTTCTACAGTCCAAAAAATCAATTTTCTGATGAAAAACGATGACCCGTGACCTGTCGAACTTTCTCCAGATGGTCAGAAATGGTAATTTTTTAATGTTTTATTTTTTGACTGTAAATGACTACTGCATGTGAATTATCACTTTTGGAACTAAAATAAGTGTGTTTAGAGACATTTTATTGCCTGAAATTGGTCGGAACAGAAGCTTCTCAGTAGGAGAAAAAGGCTGTAAAAATGGCAATTTTGATCACGTTGAGGCTTTAAAAAGTAGTTATTCAACATGAGGCACAATCCAAATGATATTTTGAATCAATTTTTCTACAGTCCAAAAAATCAATTTTCTGATGAAAAACGATGACCCGTGACCTGTTGAACTTTCTCCAGATGGTCAGAAATGGTAATTTTTTAATGTTTTATTTTTTGACTGTAAATGACTCCTGCATGTGAATTATCACTTTTGGAACTAAAACAAGTGTGTTTAGAGTTATTTTAATGGCTGAATTGGTTGAAATAGAAGCTTCTGAGTAGGAGAAAAAGGCTGTAAAAATGGCAATTTTGGTCACATTGAGGCTTTAAAAAGTAGTTATTCAACACGAGGCCCAATCCAAATGACATTTTGAATCAATTTTTCTACAGTCCAAAAAATCAATTTTCTGATGAAAAACGATGACCCGTGACCTGTTGAACTTTCTCCAGATGGTCAGAAATGGTAATTTTTTTAATGTTTTATTTTTTGACTGTAAATGACTACTGCATGTGAATTATCACTTTTGGAACTAAAATAAGTGTGTTTAGAGTCATTTTAATGGCTGAAATTGGTCGAAATAGCAGCTTCTGAGTAGGAGAAAAAGGCTGTAAAAATGGCACTTTTGGTCACATTGAGGCTTTAAAAAGTAGTTATTCAACATGAGGCACAATCCAAATGATATTTTGAATCAATTTTTCTACAGTCCAAAAAATCAATTTTCTGATGAAAAACGATGACCCGTGACCTGTCGAACTTTCTCCAGATGGTCAGAAATGGTAATTTTTTAATGTTTTATTTTTTGACTGTAAATGACTACTGCATGTGAATTATCACTTTTGGAACTAAAATAAGTGTGTTTAGAGACATTTTATTGCCTGAAATTGGTCGGAACAGAAGCTTCTCAGTAGGAGAAAAAGGCTGTAAAAATGGCAATTTTGATCACATTGAGGCTTTAAAAAGTAGTGATTCAACACGAGGCCCAATCCAAATGACATTTTGAATCAATTTTTCTACAGTCCAAAAAATCAATTTTCTGATGAAAAACGATGACCCGTGACCTGTTGAACTTTCTCCAGATGGTCAGAAATGGTAATTTTTTTAATGTTTTATTTTTTTACTGTAAATGACTAATGCATGTGAATTATCACTTTTGGAACTGAAATAAGTGTGTTTAGAGTCATTTTAATGGCTGAAATTGGTCGAAATAGCAGCTTCTGAGTAGGAGAAAAGGCTGGTAAAATGGCAATTTTGGTCACATTGAGGCTTTAAAAAGTAGTTATTCAACACGAGGCCCAATCCAAATGACATTTTGAATCAATTTTTCTACAGTCCAAAAAATCAATTTTCTGATGAAAAACGATGACCCGTGACCTGTCGAACTTTCTCCAGATGGTCAGAAATGGTAATTTTTGGATGTTTAAATTTTTTTTACTGTAAATGACTATTGCATGTGAATTATCACTTTTGGAACTAAAATAAGTGTGTTTAGAGTCATTTTAATGGCTGAAATTGGTCGAAATAGAAGCTTCTGAGTAGGAGAAAAAGGCTGTAAAAATGGCAATTTTGGTCACATTGAGGCTTTAAAAAGTAGTTATTCAGCATGAGGCACAATCCAAATGAAATTTTGAATCAATTTTTCTACAGTCCAAAAAAATCAATTTTCTGATGAAAAACGATGACCCGTGACCTGTTGAACTTTCTCCAGATGGTCAGAAATGGTAATTTTTTTAATGTTTTATTTTTTGACTGTAAATGACTACTGCATGTGAATTATCACTTTTGGAACTCAAATAAGTGTGTTTAGAGTCATTTTAATGGCTGAAATTGGTCGAAATAGCAGCTTCTGAGTAGGAGAAAAAGGCTGTAAAAATGGCACTTTTGGTCACATTGAGGCTTTAAAAAGTAGTTATTCAACACGAGGCACAATCCAAATGATATTTTGAATCAATTTTTCTACAGTCCAAAAAATCAATTTTCTGATGAAAAACGATGACCCGTGACCTGTTGAACTTTCTCCAGATGGTCAGAAATGGTAATTTTTTAATGTTTTATTTTTTGACTGTAAATGACTCCTGCATGTGAATTATCACTTTTGGAACTAAAACAAGTGTGTTTAGAGTTATTTTAATGGCTGAATTGGTTGAAATAGAAGCTTCTGAGTAGGAGAAAAAGGCTGTAAAAATGGCAATTTTGGTCACATTGAGGCTTTAAAAAGTAGTTATTCAACACGAGGCCCAATCCAAATGACATTTTGAATCAATTTTTCTACAGTCCAAAAAATCAATTTTCTGATGAAAAACGATGACCCGTGACCTGTTGAACTTTCTCCAGATGGTCAGAAATGGTAATTTTTTTAATGTTTTATTTTTTGACTGTAAATGACTACTGCATGTGAATTATCACTTTTGGAACTAAAATAAGTGTGTTTAGAGTCATTTTAATGGCTGAAATTGGTCGAAATAGCAGCTTCTGAGTAGGAGAAAAAGGCTGTAAAAATGGCACTTTTGGTCACATTGAGGCTTTAAAAAGTAGTTATTCAACATGAGGCACAATCCAAATGATATTTTGAATCAATTTTTCTACAGTCCAAAAAATCAATTTTCTGATGAAAAACGATGACCCGTGACCTGTCGAACTTTCTCCAGATGGTCAGAAATGGTAATTTTTTAATGTTTTATTTTTTGACTGTAAATGACTACTGCATGTGAATTATCACTTTTGGAACTAAAATAAGTGTGTTTAGAGACATTTTATTGCCTGAAATTGGTCGGAACAGAAGCTTCTCAGTAGGAGAAAAAGGCTGTAAAAATGGCAATTTTGATCACGTTGAGGCTTTAAAAAGTAGTTATTCAACATGAGGCACAATCCAAATGATATTTTGAATCAATTTTTCTACAGTCCAAAAAATCAATTTTCTGATGAAAAACGATGACCCGTGACCTGTTGAACTTTCTCCAGATGGTCAGAAATGGTAATTTTTTAATGTTTTATTTTTTGACTGTAAATGACTCCTGCATGTGAATTATCACTTTTGGAACTAAAACAAGTGTGTTTAGAGTTATTTTAATGGCTGAATTGGTTGAAATAGAAGCTTCTGAGTAGGAGAAAAAGGCTGTAAAAATGGCAATTTTGGTCACATTGAGGCTTTAAAAAGTAGTTATTCAACACGAGGCCCAATCCAAATGACATTTTGAATCAATTTTTCTACAGTCCAAAAAATCAATTTTCTGATGAAAAACGATGACCCGTGACCTGTTGAACTTTCTCCAGATGGTCAGAAATGGTAATTTTTTTAATGTTTTATTTTTTGACTGTAAATGACTACTGCATGTGAATTATCACTTTTGGAACTAAAATAAGTGTGTTTAGAGTCATTTTAATGGCTGAAATTGGTCGAAATAGCAGCTTCTGAGTAGGAGAAAAAGGCTGTAAAAATGGCACTTTTGGTCACATTGAGGCTTTAAAAAGTAGTTATTCAACATGAGGCACAATCCAAATGATATTTTGAATCAATTTTTCTACAGTCCAAAAAATCAATTTTCTGATGAAAAACGATGACCCGTGACCTGTCGAACTTTCTCCAGATGGTCAGAAATGGTAATTTTTTAATGTTTTATTTTTTGACTGTAAATGACTACTGCATGTGAATTATCACTTTTGGAACTAAAATAAGTGTGTTTAGAGACATTTTATTGCCTGAAATTGGTCGGAACAGAAGCTTCTCAGTAGGAGAAAAAGGCTGTAAAAATGGCAATTTTGATCACATTGAGGCTTTAAAAAGTAGTGATTCAACACGAGGCCCAATCCAAATGACATTTTGAATCAATTTTTCTACAGTCCAAAAAATCAATTTTCTGATGAAAAACGATGACCCGTGACCTGTTGAACTTTCTCCAGATGGTCAGAAATGGTAATTTTTTTAATGTTTTATTTTTTGACTGTAAATGACTAATGCATGTGAATTATCACTTTTGGAACTGAAATAAGTGTGTTTAGAGTCATTTTAATGGCTGAAATTGGTCGAAATAGCAGCTTCTGAGTAGGAGAAAAGGCTGGTAAAATGGCAATTTTGGTCACATTGAGGCTTTAAAAAGTAGTTATTCAACACGAGGCCCAATCCAAATGACATTTTGAATCAATTTTTCTACAGTCCAAAAAATCAATTTTCTGATGAAAAACGATGACCCGTGACCTGTCGAACTTTCTCCAGATGGTCAGAAATGGTAATTTTTGGATGTTTAAATTTTTTTTACTGTAAATGACTATTGCATGTGAATTATCACTTTTGGAACTAAAATAAGTGTGTTTAGAGTCATTTTAATGGCTGAAATTGGTCGAAATAGAAGCTTCTGAGTAGGAGAAAAAGGCTGTAAAAATGGCAATTTTGGTCACATTGAGGCTTTAAAAAGTAGTTATTCAGCATGAGGCACAATCCAAATGAAATTTTGAATCAATTTTTCTACAGTCCAAAAAAATCAATTTTCTGATGAAAAACGATGACCCGTGACCTGTTGAACTTTCTCCAGATGGTCAGAAATGGTAATTTTTTTAATGTTTTATTTTTTGACTGTAAATGACTACTGCATGTGAATTATCACTTTTGGAACTAAAATAAGTGTGTTTAGAGTCATTTTAATGCCTGAAATTGGTCAAAATAGAAGCTTCTGAGTAGGAGAAAAAGGCTGTAAAAATAGCAATTTTGGTCACATTGGGGCTTTAAAAAGTAGTTATTCAACACGAGGCCCAATCCAATTGACATTTTGAATCAAGTTTTTCTACAGTCCAAAAAATCAATTTTCTGATAAAAAACGATGACCCGTGACCTGTCGAACTTTCTCCAGATGGTCAGAAATGGTAATTTTTTAATGTTTTATGTTTTTGACTGTAAATGACTACTGCATGTGAATTATCACTATTGGAACTAAAATAAGTGTGTTTAGAGTCATTTTATTGCCTGAAATTGGTCGAAATAGAAGCTTCTCAGTAGGAGAAAAAGGCTGTAAAAATGGCAATTTTGATCACATTGAGGCTTTAAAAAGTAGTGATTCAACACGAGGCCCAATCCAAATGACATTTTGAATCAATTTTTCTACAGTCCAAAAAATCAATTTTCTGATAAAAACGATGACCCGTGACCTGTTGAACTTTCTCCAGATGGTCAGAAATGGTAATTTTTTTAATGTTTTATTTTTTGACTGTAAATGACTACTGCATGTGAATTATCACTTTTGGAACTCAAATAAGTGTGTTTAGAGTCATTTTAATGGCTGAAATTGGTCGAAATAGCAGCTTCTGAGTAGGAGAAAAAGGCTGTAAAAATGGCACTTTTGGTCACATTGAGGCTTTAAAAAGTAGTTATTCAACACGAGGCACAATCCAAATGATATTTTGAATCAATTTTTCTACAGTCCAAAAAATCAATTTTCTGATGAAAAACGATGACCCGTGACCTGTTGAACTTTCTCCAGATGGTCAGAAATGGTAATTTTTTAATGTTTTATTTTTTGACTGTAAATGACTCCTGCATGTGAATTATCACTTTTGGAACTAAAACAAGTGTGTTTAGAGTTATTTTAATGGCTGAATTGGTTGAAATAGAAGCTTCTGAGTAGGAGAAAAAGGCTGTAAAAATAGCAATTTTGGTCACATTGAGGCTTTAAAAAGTAGTTATTCAACACGAGGCCCAATCCAAATGATATTTTGAATCAATTTTTCTACAGTCCAAAAAATCAATTTTCTGATGAAAAACGATGACCCGTGACCTGTCGAACTTTCTCCAGATGGTCAGAAATGGTAATTTTTTAATGTTTTATTTTTTGACTGTAAATGACTACTGTATGTGAATTATCACTTTTGGAACTAAAATAAGTGTGTTTAGAGACATTTTATTGCCTGAAATTGGTCGGAACAGAAGCTTCTCAGTAGGAGAAAAAGGCTGTAAAAATGGCAATTTTGATCACGTTGAGGCTTTAAAAAGTAGTTATTCAACATGAGGCACAATCCAAATGATATTTTGAATCAATTTTTCTACAGTCCAAAAAATCAATTTTCTGATGAAAAACGATGACCCGTGACCTGTTGAACTTTCTCCAGATGGTCAGAAATGGTAATTTTTTAATGTTTTATTTTTTGACTGTAAATGACTCCTGCATGTGAATTATCACTTTTGGAACTAAAACAAGTGTGTTTAGAGTTATTTTAATGGCTGAATTGGTTGAAATAGAAGCTTCTGAGTAGGAGAAAAAGGCTGTAAAAATGGCAATTTTGGTCACATTGAGGCTTTAAAAAGTAGTTATTCAACACGAGGCCCAATCCAAATGACATTTTGAATCAATTTTTCTACAGTCCAAAAAAAGTCAATTTTCTGATGAAAAACGATGACCCGTGACCTGTTGAACTTTCTCCAGATGGTCAGAAATGGTAATTTTTTTAATGTTTTATTTTTTGACTGTAAATGACTACTGCATGTGAATTATCACTTTTGGAACTAAAATAAGTGTGTTTAGAGTCATTTTAATGGCTGAAATTGGTCGAAATAGCAGCTTCTGAGTGGGAGAAAAAGGCTGTAAAAATGGCACTTTTGGTCACATTGAGGCTTTAAAAAGTAGTTATTCAACATGAGGCACAATCCAAATGATATTTTGAATCAATTTTTCTACAGTCCAAAAAATCAATTTTCTGATGAAAAACGATGACCCGTGACCTGTCGAACTTTCTCCAGATGGTCAGAAATGGTAATTTTTTAATGTTTTATTTTTTGACTGTAAATGACTACTGCATGTGAATTATCACTTTTGGAACTAAAATAAGTGTGTTTAGAGACATTTTATTGCCTGAAATTGGTCGGAACAGAAGCTTCTCAGTAGGAGAAAAAGGCTGTAAAAATGGCAATTTTGATCACATTGAGGCTTTAAAAAGTAGTGATTCAACACGAGGCCCAATCCAAATGACATTTTGAATCAATTTTTCTACAGTCCAAAAAATCAATTTTCTGATGAAAAACGATGACCCGTGACCTGTTGAACTTTCTCCAGATGGTCAGAAATGGTAATTTTTTTAATGTTTTATTTTTTGACTGTAAATGACTAATGCATGTGAATTATCACTTTTGGAACTGAAATAAGTGTGTTTAGAGTCATTTTAATGGCTGAAATTGGTCGAAATAGCAGCTTCTGAGTAGGAGAAAAGGCTGGTAAAATGGCAATTTTGGTCACATTGAGGCTTTAAAAAGTAGTTATTCAACACGAGGCCCAATCCAAATGACATTTTGAATCAATTTTTCTACAGTCCAAAAAATCAATTTTCTGATGAAAAACGATGACCCGTGACCTGTCGAACTTTCTCCAGATGGTCAGAAATGGTAATTTTTTGATGTTTAAATTTTTTTTACTGTAAATGACTAATGCATGTGAATTATCACTTTTGGAACTAAAATAAGTGTGTTTAGAGTCATTTTAATGGCTGAAATTGGTCGAAATAGAAGCTTCTGAGTAGGAGAAAAAGGCTGTAAAAATGGCAATTTTGGTCACATTGAGGCTTTAAAAAGTAGTTATTCAGCATGAGGCACAATCCAAATGAAATTTTGAATCAATTTTTCTACAGTCCAAAAAAATCAATTTTCTGATGAAAAACGATGACCCGTGACCTGTTGAACTTTCTCCAGATGGTCAGAAATGGTAATTTTTTTAATGTTTTATTTTTTGACTATAAATGACTACTGCATGTGAATTATCACTTTTGGAACTAAAATAAGTGTGTTTAGAGTCGTTTTAATGCCTGAAATTGGTGGAAATAGCAGCTTCTGAGTAGGAGAAAAAGGCTGCAAAAATGGCAATTTTGGTCACAGTGAGGCTTTAAAAAGTAGTTATTCAACACGAGGCCCAATCTAAATGACATTTTGAATCGATTTTTCTACAGTCCAAAAAATCAACTTTCTGATGAAAAACGATGACCCGTGACCAGTCGAACTTTCTCCAGATGGTCAGAAATGGTAATTTTTTGATGTTTAAATTTTTTTTACTGTAAATGACTATTGCATGTGAATTATCACTTTTGGAACTAAAATAAGTGTGTTTAGAGTTATTTTAATGCCTGAAATTGGTCGAAATAGAAGCTTCTGAGTAGGAGAAAAAGGCTGCAAAAATGGCAATTTAGGTCACAGTGAGGCTTTAAAAAGTAGTTATTCAACACGAGGCCCAATCCAAATAACATTTTGAATCGATTGTTCTACAGTCCAAAAAATCAACTTTCTGATGAAAAACGATGACCCGTGACCTGTCGACCTTTCTCCAGATGGTCAGAAATTGTAATTTTTTAATGTTTTATTTTTTGACTGTAAATGACTACTGCATGTGAATTATCACTTTTGGAACTAAAATAAGTGTGTTTAGAGACATTTTATTGCTTGAAATTGGTCGGAATAGAAGCTTCTCAGTAGGAGAAAAAGGCTGTAAAAATGGCAATTTTGATCACATTGAGGCTTTAAAAAGTAGTTATACAACACGAGGCCCAATCCAAATGACATTTTGAATCAATTTTTCTACCGTCCAAAAAATCAATTTTCTGATGAAAAACGATGACCCGTGACCTGTTGAACTTTCTCCAGATGGTCAGAAATGGTAATTTTTTAATGTTTTTTTTTTTACTGTAAATGACTACTGCATGTGAATTATCACTTTTGGAACTAAAATAAGTGTGTTTAGAGTCGTTTTAATGCCTGAAATTGGTGGAAATAGCAGCTTCTGAGTAGGAGAAAAAGGCTGCAAAAATGGCAATTTTGGTCACAGTGAGGCTTTAAAAAGTAGTTATTCAACACGAGGCCCAATCTAAATGACATTTTGAATCGATTTTTCTACAGTCCAAAAAAATCAACTTTCTGATGAAAAACGATGACCCGTGACCAGTCGAACTTTCTCCAGATGGTCAGAAATGGTAATTTTTTGATGTTTAAATTTTTTTTACTGTAAATGACTATTGCATGTGAATTATCACTTTTGGAACTAAAATAAGTGTGTTTAGAGTTATTTTAATGCCTGAAATTGGTCGAAATAGAAGCTTCTGAGTAGGAGAAAAAGGCTGCAAAAATGGCAATTTTGGTCACAGTGAGGCTTTAAAAAGTAGTTATTCAACACGAGGCCCAATCCAAATAACATTTTGAATCGATTTTTCTACAGTCCAAAAAATCAACTTTCTGATGAAAAACGATGACCCGTGACCTGTCGACCTTTCTCCAGATGGTCAGAAATTGTAATTTTTTAATGTTTTATTTTTTGACTGTAAATGACTACTGCATGTGAATTATCACTTTTGGAACTAAAATAAGTGTGTTTAGAGACATTTTATTGCTTGAAATTGGTCGGAATAGAAGCTTCTCAGTAGGAGAAAAAGGCTGTAAAAATGGCAATTTTGATCACATTGAGGCTTTAAAAAGTAGTTATTCAACACGAGGCCCAATCCAAATGACATTTTGAATCAATTTTTCTACAGTCCAAAAAATCAATTTTCTGATGAAAAACGATGACCCGTGACCTTTTGAACTTTCTCCAGATGGTCAGAAATGGTAATTTTTTTAATGTTTTATTTTTTGACTGTAAATGACTACTGCATGTGAATTATCACTTTTGGAACTAAAATAAGTGTGTTTACAGTCATTTTAATGGCTGAAATTGGTCAAAATAGCAGCTTCTGAGTAGGAGAAAAAGGCTGTAAAAATGGCACTTTTGGTCACATTGAGGCTTTAAAAAGTAGTTATTCAACATGAGGCACAATCCAAATGATATTTTGAATCAATTTTTCTACAGTCCAAAAAATCAATTTTC
Organism: Triturus cristatus; assembly: GCF_964204655.1. Lineage (NCBI taxonomy): Eukaryota > Metazoa > Chordata > Amphibia > Caudata > Salamandridae > Triturus > Triturus cristatus. Next base: position 171,104,580 of record NC_140586.1, on the reverse strand, counting down.
TGATGAAAAACGATGACCCGTGACCTGTCGAACTTTCTCCAGATGGTCAGAAATGGTAATTTTTTAATGTTTTATTTTTTGACTGTAAATGACTACTGCATGTGAATTATCACTTTTGGAACTAAAATAAGTGTGTTTAGAGACATTTTATTGCTTGAAATTGGTCGGAATAGAAGCTTCTCAGTAGGAGAAAAAGGCTGTAAAAATGGCAATTTTGATCACATTGAGGCTTTAAAAAGTAGTGATTCAACACGAGGCCCAATCCAAATGACATTTTGAATCAATTTTTCTACAGTCCAAAAAATCAATTTTCTGATAAAAACGATGACCCGTGACCTGTTGAACTTTCTCCAGATGGTCAGAAATGGTAATTTTTTTAATGTTTTATTTTTTGACTGTAAATGACTACTGCATGTGAATTATCACTTTTGGAACTCAAATAAGTGTGTTTAGAGTCATTTTAATGGCTGAAATTGGTCGAAATAGCAGCTTCTGAGCAGGAGAAAAAGGCTGTAAAAATGGCACTTTTGGTCACATTGAGGCTTTAAAAAGTAGTTATTCAACACGAGGCACAATCCAAATGATATTTTGAATCAATTTTTCTACAGTCCAAAAAATCAATTTTCTGATGAAAAACGATGACCCGTGACCTGTTGAACTTTCTCCAGATGGTCAGAAATGGTAATTTTTTAATGTTTTATTTTTTGACTGTAAATGACTCCTGCATGTGAATTATCACTTTTGGAACTAAAACAAGTGTGTTTAGAGTTATTTTAATGGCTGAATTGGTTGAAATAGAAGCTTCTGAGTAGGAGAAAAAGGCTGTAAAAATGGCAATTTTGGTCACATTGAGGCTTTAAAAAGTAGTTATTCAACACGAGGCCCAATCCAAATGACATTTTGAATCAATTTTTCTACAGTCCAAAAAATCAATTTTCTGATGAAAAACGATGACCCGTGACCTGTTGAACTTTCTCCAGATGGTCAGAAATGGTAATTTTTTTAATGTTTTATTTTTTGACTGTAAATGACTACTGCATGTGAATTATCACTTTTGGAACTAAAATAAGTGTGTTTAGAGTCATTTTAATGGCTGAAATTGGTCGAAATAGCAGCTTCTGAGTAGGAGAAAAAGGCTGTAAAAATGGCACTTTTGGTCACATTGAGGCTTTAAAAAGTAGTTATTCAACATGAGGCACAATCCAAATGATATTTTGAATCAATTTTTCTACAGTCCAAAAAATCAATTTTCTGATTAAAAACGATGACCCGTGACCTGTCGAACTTTCTCCAGATGGTCAGAAATGGTAATTTTTTAATGTTTTATTTTTTGACTGTAAATGACTACTGCATGTGAATTATCACTTTTGGAACTAAAATAAGTGTGTTTAGAGACATTTTATTGCCTGAAATTGGTCGGAACAGAAGCTTCTCAGTAGGAGAAAAAGGCTGTAAAAATGGCAATTTTGATCACGTTGAGGCTTTAAAAAGTAGTTATTCAACATGAGGCACAATCCAAATGATATTTTGAATCAATTTTTCTACAGTCCAAAAAATCAATTTTCTGATGAAAAACGATGACCCGTGACCTGTTGAACTTTCTCCAGATGGTCAGAAATGGTAATTTTTTAATGTTTTATTTTTTGACTGTAAATGACTACTGCATGTGAATTATCACTTTTGGAACTAAAATAAGTGTGTTTAGAGTCATTTTAATGGCTGAAATTGGTCGAAATAGCAGCTTCTGAGTGGGAGAAAAAGGCTGTAAAAATGGCACTTTTGGTCACATTGAGGCTTTAAAAAGTAGTTATTCAACATGAGGCACAATCCAAATGATATTTTGAATCAATTTTTCTACAGTCCAAAAAATCAATTTTCTGATGAAAAACGATGACCCGTGACCTGTTGAACTTTCTCCAGATGGTCAGAAATGGTAATTTTTTTAATGTTTTATTTTTTGACTGTAAATGACTACTGCATGTGAATTATCATTTTGGAACTAAAATAAGTGTGTTTAGAGTCATTTTAATGGCTGAAATTGGTCGAAATAGCAGCTTCTGAGTGGGAGAAAAAGGCTGTAAAAATGGCACTTTTGGTCACATTGAGGCTTTAAAAAGTAGTTATTCAACATGAGGCACAATCCAAATGATATTTTGAATCAATTTTTCTACAGTCCAAAAAATCAATTTTCTGATGAAAAACGATGACCCGTGACCTGTCGAACTTTCTCCAGATGGTCAGAAATGGTAATTTTTTAATGTTTTATTTTTTGACTGTAAATGACTACTGCATGTGAATTATCACTTTTGGAACTAAAATAAGTGTGTTTAGAGACATTTTATTGCCTGAAATTGATCGGAACAGAAGCTTCTCAGTAGGAGAAAAAGGCTGTAAAAATGGCAATTTTGATCACATTGAGGCTTTAAAAAGTAGTGATTCAACACGAGGCCCAATCCAAATGACATTTTGAATCAATTTTTCTACAGTCCAAAAAATCAATTTTCTGATGAAAAACGATGACCCGTGACCTGTTGAACTTTCTCCAGATGGTCAGAAATGGTAATTTTTTTAATGTTTTATTTTTTGACTGTAAATGACTAATGCATGTGAATTATCACTTTTGGAACTGAAATAAGTGTGTTTAGAGTCATTTTAATGGCTGAAATTGGTCGAAATAGCAGCTTCTGAGTAGGAGAAAAGGCTGGTAAAATGGCAATTTTGGTCACATTGAGGCTTTAAAAAGTAGTTATTCAACACGAGGCCCAATCCAAATGACATTTTGAATCAATTTTTCTACAGTCCAAAAAATCAATTTTCTGATGAAAAACGATGACCCGTGACCTGTCGAACTTTCTCCAGATGGTCAGAAATGGTAATTTTTTGATGTTTAAATTTTTTTTACTGTAAATGACTAATGCATGTGAATTATCACTTTTGGAACTAAAATAAGTGTGTTTAGAGTCATTTTAATGGCTGAAATTGGTCGAAATAGAAGCTTCTGAGTAGGAGAAAAAGGCTGTAAAAATGGCAATTTTGGTCACATTGAGGCTTTAAAAAGTAGTTATTCAGCATGAGGCACAATCCAAATGAAATTTTGAATCAATTTTTCTACAGTCCAAAAAAATCAATTTTCTGATGAAAAACGATGACCCGTGACCTGTTGAACTTTCTCCAGATGGTCAGAAATGGTAATTTTTTTAATGTTTTATTTTTTGACTATAAATGACTACTGCATGTGAATTATCACTTTTGGAACTAAAATAAGTGTGTTTAGAGTCGTTTTAATGCCTGAAATTGGTGGAAATAGCAGCTTCTGAGTAGGAGAAAAAGGCTGCAAAAATGGCAATTTTGGTCACAGTGAGGCTTTAAAAAGTAGTTATTCAACACGAGGCCCAATCTAAATGACATTTTGAATCGATTTTTCTACAGTCCAAAAAATCAACTTTCTGATGAAAAACGATGACCCGTGACCAGTCGAACTTTCTCCAGATGGTCAGAAATGGTAATTTTTTGATGTTTAAATTTTTTTTACTGTAAATGACTATTGCATGTGAATTATCACTTTTGGAACTAAAATAAGTGTGTTTAGAGTTATTTTAATGCCTGAAATTGGTCGAAATAGAAGCTTCTGAGTAGGAGAAAAAGGCTGCAAAAATGGCAATTTAGGTCACAGTGAGGCTTTAAAAAGTAGTTATTCAACACGAGGCCCAATCCAAATAACATTTTGAATCGATTGTTCTACAGTCCAAAAAATCAACTTTCTGATGAAAAACGATGACCCGTGACCTGTCGACCTTTCTCCAGATGGTCAGAAATTGTAATTTTTTAATGTTTTATTTTTTGACTGTAAATGACTACTGCATGTGAATTATCACTTTTGGAACTAAAATAAGTGTGTTTAGAGACATTTTATTGCTTGAAATTGGTCGGAATAGAAGCTTCTCAGTAGGAGAAAAAGGCTGTAAAAATGGCAATTTTGATCACATTGAGGCTTTAAAAAGTAGTTATACAACACGAGACCCAATCCAAATGACATTTTGAATCAATTTTTCTACCGTCCAAAAAATCAATTTTCTGATGAAAAACGATGACCCGTGACCTGTTGAACTTTCTCCAGATGGTCAGAAATGGTAATTTTTTAATGTTTTTTTTTTTACTGTAAATGACTACTGCATGTGAATTATCACTTTTGGAACTAAAATAAGTGTGTTTAGAGTCGTTTTAATGCCTGAAATTGGTGGAAATAGCAGCTTCTGAGTAGGAGAAAAAGGCTGCAAAAATGGCAATTTTGGTCACAGTGAGGCTTTAAAAAGTAGTTATTCAACACGAGGCCCAATCTAAATGACATTTTGAATCGATTTTTCTACAGTCCAAAAAAATCAACTTTCTGATGAAAAACGATGACCCGTGACCAGTCGAACTTTCTCCAGATGGTCAGAAATGGTAATTTTTTGATGTTTAAATTTTTTTTACTGTAAATGACTATTGCATGTGAATTATCACTTTTGGAACTAAAATAAGTGTGTTTAGAGTTATTTTAATGCCTGAAATTGGTCGAAATAGAAGCTTCTGAGTAGGAGAAAAAGGCTGCAAAAATGGCAATTTTGGTCACAGTGAGGCTTTAAAAAGTAGTTATTCAACACGAGGCCCAATCCAAATAACATTTTGAATCGATTTTTCTACAGTCCAAAAAATCAACTTTCTGATGAAAAACGATGACCCGTGACCTGTCGACCTTTCTCCAGATGGTCAGAAATTGTAATTTTTTAATGTTTTATTTTTTGACTGTAAATGACTACTGCATGTGAATTATCACTTTTGGAACTAAAATAAGTGTGTTTAGAGACATTTTATTGCTTGAAATTGGTCGGAATAGAAGCTTCTCAGTAGGAGAAAAAGGCTGTAAAAATGGCAATTTTGATCACATTGAGGCTTTAAAAAGTAGTTATTCAACACGAGGCCCAATCCAAATGACATTTTGAATCAATTTTTCTACAGTCCAAAAAATCAATTTTCTGATGAAAAACGATGACCCGTGACCTTTTGAACTTTCTCCAGATGGTCAGAAATGGTAATTTTTTTAATGTTTTATTTTTTGACTGTAAATGACTACTGCATGTGAATTATCACTTTTGGAACTAAAATAAGTGTGTTTACAGTCATTTTAATGGCTGAAATTGGTCAAAATAGCAGCTTCTGAGTAGGAGAAAAAGGCTGTAAAAATGGCACTTTTGGTCACATTGAGGCTTTAAAAAGTAGTTATTCAACATGAGGCACAATCCAAATGATATTTTGAATCAATTTTTCTACAGTCCAAAAAATCAATTTTCTGATGAAAAACGATGACCCGTGACCTGTCGAACTTTCTCCAGATGGTCAGAAATGGTAATTTTTTAATGTTTTATTTTTTGACTGTAAATGACTACTGCATGTGAATTATCACTTTTGGAACTAAAATAAGTGTGTTTAGAGACATTTTATTGCCTGAAATTGGTCGGAATAGAAGCTTCTCAGTAGGAGAAAAAGGCTGTAAAAATGGCAATTTTGATCACATTGAGGCTTTAAAAAGTAGTGATTCAACACGAGGCCCAATCCAAATGACATTTTGAATCAATTTTTCTACAGTCCAAAAAATCAATTTTCTGATAAAAACGATGACCCGTGACCTGTTGAACTTTCTCCAGATGGTCAGAAATGGTAATTTTTTTAATGTTTTATTTTTTGACTGTAAATGACTACTGCATGTGAATTATCACTTTTGGAACTCAAATAAGTGTGTTTAGAGTCATTTTAATGGCTGAAATTGGTCGAAATAGCAGCTTCTGAGCAGGAGAAAAAGGCTGTAAAAATGGCACTTTTGGTCACATTGAGGCTTTAAAAAGTAGTTATTCAACACGAGGCACAATCCAAATGATATTTTGAATCAATTTTTCTACAGTCCAAAAAATCAATTTTCTGATGAAAAACGATGACCCGTGACCTGTTGAACTTTCTCCAGATGGTCAGAAATGGTAATTTTTTAATGTTTTATTTTTTGACTGTAAATGACTCCTGCATGTGAATTATCACTTTTGGAACTAAAACAAGTGTGTTTAGAGTTATTTTAATGGCTGAATTGGTTGAAATAGAAGCTTCTGAGTAGGAGAAAAAGGCTGTAAAAATGGCAATTTTGGTCACATTGAGGCTTTAAAAAGTAGTTATTCAACACGAGGCCCAATCCAAATGACATTTTGAATCAATTTTTCTACAGTCCAAAAAATCAATTTTCTGATGAAAAACGATGACCCGTGACCTGTTGAACTTTCTCCAGATGGTCAGAAATGGTAATTTTTTTAATGTTTTATTTTTTGACTGTAAATGACTACTGCATGTGAATTATCACTTTTGGAACTAAAATAAGTGTGTTTAGAGTCATTTTAATGGCTGAAATTGGTCGAAATAGCAGCTTCTGAGTAGGAGAAAAAGGCTGTAAAAATGGCACTTTTGGTCACATTGAGGCTTTAAAAAGTAGTTATTCAACATGAGGCACAATCCAAATGATATTTTGAATCAATTTTTCTACAGTCCAAAAAATCAATTTTCTGATGAAAAACGATGACCCGTGACCTGTCGAACTTTCTCCAGATGGTCAGAAATGGTAATTTTTTAATGTTTTATTTTTTGACTGTAAATGACTACTGCATGTGAATTATCACTTTTGGAACTAAAATAAGTGTGTTTAGAGACATTTTATTGCCTGAAATTGGTCGGAACAGAAGCTTCTCAGTAGGAGAAAAAGGCTGTAAAAATGGCAATTTTGATCACGTTGAGGCTTTAAAAAGTAGTTATTCAACATGAGGCACAATCCAAATGATATTTTGAATCAATTTTTCTACAGTCCAAAAAATCAATTTTCTGATGAAAAACGATGACCCGTGACCTGTTGAACTTTCTCCAGATGGTCAGAAATGGTAATTTTTTAATGTTTTATTTTTTGACTGTAAATGACTCCTGCATGTGAATTATCACTTTTGGAACTAAAACAAGTGTGTTTAGAGTTATTTTAATGGCTGAATTGGTTGAAATAGAAGCTTCTGAGTAGGAGAAAAAGGCTGTAAAAATGGCAATTTTGGTCACATTGAGGCTTTAAAAAGTAGTTATTCAACACGAGGCCCAATCCAAATGACATTTTGAATCAATTTTTCTACAGTCCAAAAAAATCAATTTTCTGATGAAAAACGATGACCCGTGACCTGTTGAACTTTCTCCAGATGGTCAGAAATGGTAATTTTTTTAATGTTTTATTTTTTGACTGTAAATGACTACTGCATGTGAATTATCACTTTTGGAACTAAAATAAGTGTGTTTAGAGTCATTTTAATGGCTGAAATTGGTCGAAATAGCAGCTTCTGAGTAGGAGAAAAAGGCTGTAAAAATGGCACTTTTGGTCACATTGAGGCTTTAAAAAGTAGTTATTCAACATGAGGCACAATCCAAATGATATTTTGAATCAATTTTTCTACAGTCCAAAAAATCAATTTTCTGATGAAAAACGATGACCCGTGACCTGTCGAACTTTCTCCAGATGGTCAGAAATGGTAATTTTTTAATGTTTTATTTTTTGACTGTAAATGACTACTGCATGTGAATTATCACTTTTGGAACTAAAATAAGTGTGTTTAGAGACATTTTATTGCCTGAAATTGGTCGGAACAGAAGCTTCTCAGTAGGAGAAAAAGGCTGTAAAAATGGCAATTTTGATCACATTGAGGCTTTAAAAAGTAGTGATTCAACACAAGGCCCAATCCAAATGACATTTTGAATCAATTTTTCTACAGTCCAAAAAATCAATTTTCTGATGAAAAACGATGACCCGTGACCTGTTGAACTTTCTCCAGATGGTCAGAAATGGTAATTTTTTTAATGTTTTATTTTTTGACTGTAAATGACTAATGCATGTGAATTATCACTTTTGGAACTGAAATAAGTGTGTTTAGAGTCATTTTAATGGCTGAAATTGGTCGAAATAGCAGCTTCTGAGTAGGAGAAAAGGCTGGTAAAATGGCAATTTTGGTCACATTGAGGCTTTAAAAAGTAGTTATTCAACACGAGGCCCAATCCAAATGACATTTTGAATCAATTTTTCTACAGTCCAAAAAATCAATTTTCTGATGAAAAACGATGACCCGTGACCTGTCGAACTTTCTCCAGATGGTCAGAAATGGTAATTTTTTGATGTTTAAATTTTTTTTACTGTAAATGACTAATGCATGTGAATTATCACTTTTGGAACTAAAATAAGTGTGTTTAGAGTCATTTTAATGGCTGAAATTGGTCGAAATAGAAGCTTCTGAGTAGGAGAAAAAGGCTGTAAAAATGGCAATTTTGGTCACATTGAGGCTTTAAAAAGTAGTTATTCAGCATGAGGCACAATCCAAATGAAATTTTGAATCAATTTTTCTACAGTCCAAAAAAATCAATTTTCTGATGAAAAACGATGACCCGTGACCTGTTGAACTTTCTCCAGATGGTCAGAAATGGTAATTTTTTTAATGTTTTATTTTTTGACTGTAAATGACTACTGCATGTGAATTATCACTTTTGGAACTAAAATAAGTGTGTTTAGAGTCATTTTAATGCCTGAAATTGGTCGAAATAGAAGCTTCTGAGTAGGAGAAAAAGGCTGCAAAAATGGCAATTTTGGTCACAGTGAGGCTGTAAAAAGTAGTTATTCAACACGAGGCCCAATCCAAATAACATTTTGAATCGATTTTTCTACAGTCCAAAAAATCAACTTTCTGATGAAAAACGATGACCCGTGACCTGTCGAACTTTTTCCAGATGGTCAGAAATGGTAATTTTTTAATGTTTTATTTTTTGACTGTAAATGACTACTGCATGTGAATTATCACTTTTGGAACTAAAATAAGTGTGTTTAGAGACATTTTATTGCCTGAAATTGGTCGAAATAGCAGCTTCTGAGTAGGAGAAAAAGGCTGTAAAAATGGCAATTTTGGTCACATTGGGGCTCTAAAAAGTACTTATTCAACACGAGGCCCAATCCAAATGACATTTTGAATCAATTTTTCTACAGTCCAAAAAATCAATTTTCTGATGAAAAACGATGACCCGTGACCTGTTGAACTTTCTCCAGATGGTCAGAAATGGTAATTTTTTTAATGTTTTATTTTTTGACTGTAAATGACTACTGCATGTGAATTATCACTTTTGGAACTAAAATAAGTGTGTTTAGAGTCATTTTAATGGCTGAAATTGGTTGAAATAGCAGCTTCTGAGTAGGAGAAAAAGGCTGTAAAAATGGCACTTTTGGTCCCATTGAGGCTTTAAAAAGTAGTTATTCAACATGAGGCACAATCCAAATGATATTTTGAATCAATTTTTCTACAGTCCAAAAAATCAATTTTCTGATGAAAAACGATGACCCGTGACCTGTCGAACTTTCTCCAGATGGTCAGAAATTGTAATTTTTTAATGTTTTATTTTTTGACTGTAAATGACTACTGCATGTGAATTATCTCTTTTGGAACTAAAATAAGTGTGTTTAGAGACATTTTATTGCCTGAAATTGGTCGGAATAGAAGCTTCTCAGTAGGAGAAAAAGGCTGTAAAAATGGCAATTTTGATCACATTGAGGCTTTAAAAAGTAGTTATTCAACACGAGGCCCAATCCAAATGACATTTTGAATCAATTTTTCTACCGTCCAAAAAATCAATTTTCTGATGAAAAACGATGACCCGTGACCTGTTGAACTTTCTCCAGATGGTCAGAAATGGTAATTTTTTAATGTGTTTTTTTTTTACTGTAAATGACTACTGCATGTGAATTATCACTTTTGGAACTAAAATAAGTGTGTTTAGAGTCGTTTTAATGCCTGAAATTGGTGGAAATAGCAGCTTCTGAGTAGGAGAAAAAGGCTGCAAAAATGGCAATTTTGGTCACAGTGAGGCTTTAAAAAGTAGTTATTCAACACGAGGCCCAATCTAAATGACATTTTGAATCGATTTTTCTACAGTCCAAAAAATCAACTTTCTGATGAAAAACGATGACCCGTGACCAGTCGAACTTTCTCCAGATGGTCAGAAATGGTAATTTTTTGATGTTTAAATTTTTTTTACTGTAAATGACTATTGCATGTGAATTATCACTTTTGGAACTAAAATAAGTGTGTTTAGAGTTATTTTAATGCCTGAAATTGGTCGAAATAGAAGCTTCTGAGTAGGAGAAAAAGGCTGCAAAAATGGCAATTTTGGTCACAGTGAGGCTTTAAAAAGTAGTTATTCAACACGAGGCCCAATCCAAATAACATTTTGAATCGATATTTCTACAGTCCAAAAAATCAACTTTCTGATGAAAAACGATGACCCGTGACCTGTCGACCTTTCTCCAGATGGTCAGAAATTGTAATTTTTTAATGTTTTATTTTTTGACTGTAAATGACTACTGCATGTGAATTATCACTTTTGGAACTAAAATAAGTGTGTTTAGAGACATTTTATTGCTTGAAATTGGTCGGAATAGAAGCTTCTCAGTAGGAGAAAAAGGCTGTAAAAATGGCAATTTTGATCACATTGAGGTTTAAAAAGTAGTTATACAACACGAGGCCCAATCCAAATGACATTTTGAATCAATTTTTCTACCGTCCAAAAAATCAATTTTCTGATGAAAAACGATGACCCGTGACCTGTTGAACTTTTTCCAGATGGTCAGAAATGGTAATTTTTTAATGTTTTTTTTTTTACTGTAAATGACTACTGCATGTGAATTATCACTTTTGGAACTAAAATAAGTGTGTTTAGAGTCGTTTTAATGCCTGAAATTGGTGGAAATAGCAGCTTCTGAGTAGGAGAAAAAGGCTGCAAAAATGGCAATTTTGGTCACAGTGAGGCTTTAAAAAGTAGTTATTCAACACGAGGCCCAATCTAAATGACATTTTGAATCGATTTTTCTACAGTCCAAAAAATCAACTTTCTGATGAAAAACGATGACCCGTGACCAGTCGAACTTTCTCCAGATGGTCAGAAATGGTAATTTTTTGATGTTTAAATTTTTTTTACTGTAAATGACTATTGCATGTGAATTATCACTTTTGGAACTAAAATAAGTGTGTTTAGAGTTATTTTAATGCCTGAAATTGGTCGAAATAGAAGCTTCTGAGTAGGAGAAAAAGGCTGCAAAAATGGCAATTTTGGTCACAGTGAGGCTTTAAAAAGTAGTTATTCAACACGAGGCCCAATCCAAATAACATTTTGAATCGATTTTTCTACAGTCCAAAAAATCAACTTTCTGATGAAAAACGATGACCCGTGACCTGTCGACCTTTCTCCAGATGGTCAGAAATTGTAATTTTTTAATGTTTTATTTTTTGACTGTAAATGACTACTGCATGTGAATTATCACTTTTGGAACTAAAATAAGTGTGTTTAGAGTCATTTTAATGGCTGAAATTGGTCGAAATAGCAGCTTCTGAGTAGGAGAAAAAGGCTGTAAAAATGGCACTTTTGGTCACATTGAGGCTTTAAAAAGTAGTTATTCAACATGAGGCACAATCCAAATGATATTTTGAATCAATTTTTCTACAGTCCAAAAAATCAATTTTCTGATGAAAAACGATGACCCGTGACCTGTCGAACTTTCTCCAGATGGTCAGAAATGGTAATTTTTTAATGTTTTATTTTTTGACTGTAAATGACTACTGCATGTGAATTATCACTTTTGGAACTAAAATAAGTGTGTTTAGAGACATTTTATTGCCTGAAATTGGTCGGAACAGAAGCTTCTCAGTAGGAGAAAAAGGCTGTAAAAATGGCAATTTTGATCACGTTGAGGCTTTAAAAAGTAGTTATTCAACATGAGGCACAATCCAAATGATATTTTGAATCAATTTTTCTACAGTCCAAAAAATCAATTTTCTGATGAAAAACGATGACCCGTGACCTGTTGAACTTTCTCCAGATGGTCAGAAATGGTAATTTTTTAATGTTTTATTTTTTGACTGTAAATGACTCCTGCATGTGAATTATCACTTTTGGAACTAAAACAAGTGTGTTTAGAGTTATTTTAATGGCTGAATTGGTTGAAATAGAAGCTTCTGAGTAGGAGAAAAAGGCTGTAAAAATGGCAATTTTGGTCACATTGAGGCTTTAAAAAGTAGTTATTCAACACGAGGCCCAATCCAAATGACATTTTGAATCAATTTTTCTACAGTCCAAAAAATCAATTTTCTGATGAAAAACGATGACCCGTGACCTGTTGAACTTTCTCCAGATGGTCAGAAATGGTAATTTTTTTAATGTTTTATTTTTTGACTGTAAATGACTACTGCATGTGAATTATCACTTTTGGAACTAAAATAAGTGTGTTTAGAGTCATTTTAATGGCTGAAATTGGTCGAAATAGCAGCTTCTGAGTAGGAGAAAAAGGCTGTAAAAATGGCACTTTTGGTCACATTGAGGCTTTAAAAAGTAGTTATTCAACATGAGGCACAATCCAAATGATATTTTGAATCAATTTTTCTACAGTCCAAAAAATCAATTTTCTGATGAAAAACGATGACCCGTGACCTGTCGAACTTTCTCCAGATGGTCAGAAATGGTAATTTTTTAATGTTTTATTTTTTGACTGTAAATGACTACTGCATGTGAATTATCACTTTTGGAACTAAAATAAGTGTGTTTAGAGACATTTTATTGCCTGAAGTTGGTCGGAACAGAAGCTTCTCAGTAGGAGAAAAAGGCTGTAAAAATGGCAATTTTGATCACATTGAGGCTTTAAAAAGTAGTGATTCAACACGAGGCCCAATCCAAATGACATTTTGAATCAATTTTTCTACAGTCCAAAAAATCAATTTTCTGATGAAAAACGATGACCCGTGACCTGTTGAACTTTCTCCAGATGGTCAGAAATGGTAATTTTTTTAATGTTTTATTTTTTGACTGTAAATGACTAATGCATGTGAATTATCACTTTTGGAACTGAAATAAGTGTGTTTAGAGTCATTTTAATGGCTGAAATTGGTCGAAATAGCAGCTTCTGAGTAGGAGAAAAGGCTGGTAAAATGGCAATTTTGGTCACATTGAGGCTTTAAAAAGTAGTTATTCAACACGAGGCCCAATCCAAATGACATTTTGAATCAATTTTTCTACAGTCCAAAAAATCAATTTTCTGATGAAAAACGATGACCCGTGACCTGTCGAACTTTCTCCAGATGGTCAGAAATGGTAATTTTTTGATGTTTAAATTTTTTTTACTGTAAATGACTATTGCATGTGAATTATCACTTTTGGAACTAAAATAAGTGTGTTTAGAGTCATTTTAATGGCTGAAATTGGTCGAAATAGAAGCTTCTGAGTAGGAGAAAAAGGCTGTAAAAATGGCAATTTTGGTCACATTGAGGCTTTAAAAAGTAGTTATTCAGCATGAGGCACAATCCAAATGAAATTTTGAATCAATTTTTCTACAGTCCAAAAAAATCAATTTTCTGATGAAAAACGATGACCCGTGACCTGTTGAACTTTCTCCAGATGGTCAGAAATGGTAATTTTTTTAATGTTTTATTTTTTGACTGTAAATGACTACTGCATGTGAATTATCACTTTTGGAACTAAAATAAGTGTGTTTAGAGTCATTTTAATGCCTGAAATTGGTCAAAATAGAAGCTTCTGAGTAGGAGAAAAAGGCTGTAAAAATAGCAATTTTGGTCACATTGGGGCTTTAAAAAGTAGTTATTCAACACGAGGCCAAATCCAATTGACATTTTGAATCAAGTTTTTCTACAGTCCAAAAAATCAATTTTCTGATAAAAAACGATGACCCGTGACCTGTCGAACTTTCTCCAGATGGTCAGAAATGGTAATTTTTTAATGTTTTATGTTTTTGACTGTAAATGACTACTGCATGTGAATGATCACTTTTGGAACTAAAATAAGTGTGTTTAGAGTCATTTTATTGCCTGAAATTGGTCGAAATAGAAGCTTCTGAGTAGGAGAAAAAGGCTGTAAAAATGGCAATTTTGATCACATTGAGGCTTTAAAAAGTAGTTATACAACACGAGGCCCAATCCAAATGACATTTTGAATCAATTTTTCTACCGTCCAAAAAATCAATTTTCTGATGAAAAACGATGACCCGTGACCTGTTGAACTTTCTCCAGATGGTCAGAAATGGTAATTTTTTAATGTTTTTTTTTTTTACTGTAAATGACTACTGCATGTGAATTATCACTTTTGGAACTAAAATAAGTGTGTTTAGAGTCGTTTTAATGCCTGAAATTGGTGGAAATAGCAGCTTCTGAGTAGGAGAAAAAGGCTGCAAAAATGGCAATTTTGGTCACAGTGAGGCTTTAAAAAGTAGTTATTCAACACGAGGCCCAATCTAAATGACATTTTGAATCGATTTTTCTACAGTCCAAAAAATCAACTTTCTGATGAAAAACGATGACCCGTGACCAGTCGAACTTTCTCCAGATGGTCAGAAATGGTAATTTTTTGATGTTTAAATTTTTTTTACTGTAAATGACTATTGCATGTGAATTATCACTTTTGGAACTAAAATAAGTGTGTTTAGAGTCATTTTAATGGCTGAAATTGGTCGAAATAGCAGCTTCTGAGTAGGAGAAAAGGCTGGTAAAATGGCAATTTTGGTCACATTGAGGCTTTAAAAAGTAGTTATTCAACACGAGGCCCAATCCAAATGACATTTTGAATCAATTTTTCTACAGTCCAAAAAATCAATTTTCTGATGAAAAACGATGACCCGTGACCTGTCGAACTTTCTCCAGATGGTCAGAAATGGTAATTTTTTGATGTTTAAATTTTTTTTACTGTAAATGACTATTGCATGTGAATTATCACTTTTGGAACTAAAATAAGTGTGTTTAGAGTCATTTTAATGGCTGAAATTGGTCGAAATAGAAGCTTCTGAGTAGGAGAAAAAGGCTGTAAAAATGGCAATTTTGGTCACATTGAGGCTTTAAAAAGTAGTTATTCAGCATGAGGCACAATCCAAATGAAATTTTGAATCAATTTTTCTACAGTCCAAAAAAATCAATTTTCTGATGAAAAACGATGACCCGTGACCTGTTGAACTTTCTCCAGATGGTCAGAAATGGTAATTTTTTTAATGTTTTATTTTTTGACTGTAAATGACTACTGCATGTGAATTATCACTTTTGGAACTAAAATAAGTGTGTTTAGAGTCATTTTAATGCCTGAAATTGGTCAAAATAGAAGCTTCTGAGTAGGAGAAAAAGGCTGTAAAAATAGCAATTTTGGTCACATTGGGGCTTTAAAAAGTAGTTATTCAACACGAGGCCAAATCCAATTGACATTTTGAATCAAGTTTTTCTACAGTCCAAAAAATCAATTTTCTGATAAAAAACGATGACCCGTGACCTGTCGAACTTTCTCCAGATGGTCAGAAATGGTAATTTTTTAATGTTTTATGTTTTTGACTGTAAATGACTACTGCATGTGAATGATCACTTTTGGAACTAAAATAAGTGTGTTTAGAGTCATTTTATTGCCTGAAATTGGTCGAAATAGAAGCTTCTGAGTAGGAGAAAAAGGCTGTAAAAATGGCAATTTTGATCACATTGAGGCTTTAAAAAGTAGTTATACAACACGAGGCCCAATCCAAATGACATTTTGAATCAATTTTTCTACCGTCCAAAAAATCAATTTTCTGATGAAAAACGATGACCCGTGACCTGTTGAACTTTCTCCAGATGGTCAGAAATGGTAATTTTTTAATGTTTTTTTTTTTTACTGTAAATGACTACTGCATGTGAATTATCACTTTTGGAACTAAAATAAGTGTGTTTAGAGTCGTTTTAATGCCTGAAATTGGTGGAAATAGCAGCTTCTGAGTAGGAGAAAAAGGCTGCAAAAATGGCAATTTTGGTCACAGTGAGGCTTTAAAAAGTAGTTATTCAACACGAGGCCCAATCTAAATGACATTTTGAATCGATTTTTCTACAGTCCAAAAAATCAACTTTCTGATGAAAAACGATGACCCGTGACCAGTCGAACTTTCTCCAGATGGTCAGAAATGGTAATTTTTTGATGTTTAAATTTTTTTTACTGTAAATGACTATTGCATGTGAATTATCACTTTTGGAACTAAAATAAGTGTGTTTAGAGTTATTTTAATGCCTGAAATTGGTCGAAATAGAAGCTTCTGAGTAGGAGAAAAAGGCTGCAAAAATGGCAATTTTGGTCACAGTGAGGCTTTAAAAAGTAGTTATTCAACACGAGGCCCAATCCAAATAACATTTTGAATCGATTTTTCTACAGTCCAAAAAATCGACTTTCTGATGAAAAACGATGACCCGTGACCTGTCGACCTTTCTCCAGAAGGTCAGAAATTGTAATTTTTTAATGTTTTATTTTTTGACTGTAAATGACTACTGCATGTGAATTATCACTTTTGGAACTAAAATAAGTGTGTTTAGATACATTTTATTGCTTGAAATTGGTCGGAATAGAAGCTTCTCAGTAGGAGAAAAAGGCTGTAAAAATGGCAATTTTGATCACATTGAGGCTTTAAAAAGTAGTTATTCAACACGAGGCCCAATCCAAATGACATTTTGAATCAATTTTTCTACAGTCCAAAAAATCAATTTTCTGATGAAAAACGATGACCCGTGACCTGTTGAACTTTCTCCAGATGGTCAGAAATGGTAATTTTTTTAATGTTTTATTTTTTGACTGTAAATGACTACTGCATGTGAATTATCACTTTTGGAACTAAAATAAGTGTGTTTAGAGTCATTTTAAAGGCTGAAATTGGTCGAAATAGCAGCTTCTGAGTAGGAGAAAAAGGCTGTAAAAATGGCACTTTTGGTCACATTGAGGCTTTAAAAAGTAGTTATTCAACATGAGGCACAATCCAAATGATATTTTGAATCAATTTTTCTACAGTCCAAAAAATCAATTTTCTGATGAAAAACGATGACCCGTGACCTGTCGAACTTTCTCCAGATGGTCAGAAATGGTAATTTTTTAATGTTTTATTTTTTGACTGTAAATGACTACTGCATGTGAATTATCACTTTTGGAACTAAAATAAGTGTGTTTAGAGACATTTTATTGCCTGAAATTGGTCGGAACAGAAGCTTCTCAGTAGGAGAAAAAGGCTGTAAAAATGGCAATTTTGATCACGTTGAGGCTTTAAAAAGTAGTTATTCAACATGAGGCACAATCCAAATGATATTTTGAATCAATTTTTCTACAGTCCAAAAAATCAATTTTCTGATGAAAAACGATGACCCGTGACCTGTTGAACTTTCTCCAGATGGTCAGAAATGGTAATTTTTTAATGTTTTATTTTTTGACTGTAAATGACTCCTGCATGTGAATTATCACTTTTGGAACTAAAACAAGTGTGTTTAGAGTTATTTTAATGGCTGAATTGGTTGAAATAGAAGCTTCTGAGTAGGAGAAAAAGGCTGTAAAAATGGCAATTTTGGTCACATTGAGGCTTTAAAAAGTAGTTATTCAACACGAGGCCCAATCCAAATGACATTTTGAATCAATTTTTCTACAGTCCAAAAAATCAATTTTCTGATGAAAAACGATGACCCGTGACCTGTTGAACTTTCTCCAGATGGTCAGAAATGGTAATTTTTTTAATGTTTTATTTTTTGACTGTAAATGACTACTGCATGTGAATTATCACTTTTGGAACTAAAATAAGTGTGTTTAGAGTCATTTTAATGCCTGAAATTGGTCAAAATAGAAGCTTCTGAGTAGGAGAAAAAGGCTGTAAAAATAGCAATTTTGGTCACATTGGGGCTTTAAAAAGTAGTTATTCAACACGAGGCCCAATCCAATTGACATTTTGAATCAAGTTTTTCTACAGTCCAAAAAATCAATTTTCTGATAAAAAACGATGACCCGTGACCTGTCGAACTTTCTCCAGATGGTCAGAAATGGTAATTTTTTAATGTTTTATGTTTTTGACTGTAAATGACTACTGCATGTGAATTATCACTTTTGGAACTAAAATAAGTGTGTTTAGAGTCATTTTATTGCCTGAAATTGGTCGAAATAGAAGCTTCTGAGTAGGAGAAAAAGGCTGTAAAAATGGCAATTTTGATCACATTGAGGCTTTAAAAAGTAGTTATACAACACGAGGCCCAATCCAAATGACATTTTGAATCAATTTTTCTACCGTCCAAAAAATCAATTTTCTGATGAAAAACGATGACCCGTGACCTGTTGAACTTTCTCCAGATGGTCAGAAATGGTAATTTTTTAATGTTTTTTTTTTTTACTGTAAATGACTACTGCATGTGAATTATCACTTTTGGAACTAAAATAAGTGTGTTTAGAGTCGTTTTAATGCCTGAAATTGGTGGAAATAGCAGCTTCTGAGTAGGAGAAAAAGGCTGCAAAAATGGCAATTTTGGTCACAGTGAGGCTTTAAAAAGTAGTTATTCAACACGAGGCCCAATCCAAATGACATTTTGAATCGATTTTTCTACAGTCCAAAAAATCAACTTTCTGATGAAAAACGATGACCCGTGACCAGTCGAACTTTCTCCAGATGGTCAGAAATGGTAATTTTTTGATGTTTAAATTTTTTTTTACTGTAAATGACTATTGCATTTGAATTATCACTTTTGGAACTAAAATAAGTGTGTTTAGAGTTATTTTAATGCCTGAAATTGGTCGAAATAGAAGCTTCTGAGTAGGAGAAAAAGGCTGCAAAAATGGCAATTTTGGTCACAGTGAGGCTTTAAAAAGTAGTTATTCAACACGAGGCCCAATCCAAATAACATTTTGAATCGATTTTTCTACAGTCCAAAAAATCAATTTTCTGATGAAAAACGATGACCCGTGACCTGTCGAACTTTCTCCAGATGGTCAGAAATGGTAATTTTTTAATGTTTTATTTTTTGACTGTAAATGACTACTGCATGTGAATTATCACTTTTGGAACTAAAATAAGTGTGTTTAGAGGCATTTTATTGCCTGAAATTGGTCGGAACAGAAGCTTCTCAGTAGGAGAAAAAGGCTGTAAAAATGGCAATTTTGATCACGTTGAGGCTTTAAAAAGTAGTTATTCAACATGAGGCACAATCCAAATGATATTTTGAATCAATTTTTCTACAGTCCAAAAAATCAATTTTCTGATGAAAAACGATGACCCGTGACCTGTTGAACTTTCTCCAGATGGTCAGAAATGGTAATTTTTTAATGTTTTATTTTTTGACTGTAAATGACTCCTGCATGTGAATTATCACTTTTGGAACTAAAACAAGTGTGTTTAGAGTTATTTTAATGGCTGAATTGGTTGAAATAGAAGCTTCTGAGTAGGAGAAAAAGGCTGTAAAAATGGCAATTTTGGTCACATTGAGGCTTTAAAAAGTAGTTATTCAACACGAGGCCCAATCCAAATGACATTTTGAATCAATTTTTCTACAGTCCAAAAAATCAATTTTCTGATGAAAAACGATGACCCGTGACCTGTTGAACTTTCTCCAGATGGTCAGAAATGGTAATTTTTTTAATGTTTTATTTTTTGACTGTAAATGACTACTGCATGTGAATTATCACTTTTGGAACTAAAATAAGTGTGTTTAGAGTCATTTTAATGGCTGAAATTGGTCGAAATAGCAGCTTCTGAGTAGGAGAAAAAGGCTGTAAAAATGGCACTTTTGGTCACATTGAGGCTTTAAAAAGTAGTTATTCAACATGAGGCACAATCCAAATGATATTTTGAATCAATTTTTCTACAGTCCAAAAAATCAATTTTCTGATGAAAAACGATGACCCGTGACCTGTCGAACTTTCTCCAGATGGTCAGAAATGGTAATTTTTTAATGTTTTATTTTTTGACTGTAAATGACTACTGCATGTGAATTATCACTTTTGGAACTAAAATAAGTGTGTTTAGAGACATTTTATTGCCTGAAATTGGTCGGAACAGAAGCTTCTCAGTAGGAGAAAAAGGCTGTAAAAATGGCAATTTTGATCACATTGAGGCTTTAAAAAGTAGTGATTCAACACGAGGCCCAATCCAAATGACATTTTGAATCAATTTTTCTACAGTCCAAAAAATCAATTTTCTGATGAAAAACGATGACCCGTGACCTGTTGAACTTTCTCCAGATGGTCAGAAATGGTAATTTTTTTAATGTTTTATTTTTTGACTGTAAATGACTAATGCATGTGAATTATCACTTTTGGAACTGAAATAAGTGTGTTTAGAGTCATTTTAATGGCTGAAATTGGTCGAAATAGCAGCTTCTGAGTAGGAGAAAAGGCTGGTAAAATGGCAATTTTGGTCACATTGAGGCTTTAAAAAGTAGTGATTCAACACGAGGCCCAATCCAAATGACATTTTGAATCAATTTTTCTACAGTCCAAAAAATCAATTTTCTGATGAAAAACGATGACCCGTGACCTGTCGAACTTTCTCCAGATGGTGAGAAATGGTAATTTTTTGATGTTTAAATTTTTTTTACTGTAAATGACTATTGCATGTGAATTATCACTTTTGGAACTAAAATAAGTGTGTTTAGAGTCATTTTAATGGCTGAAATTGGTCGAAATAGAAGCTTCTGAGTAGGAGAAAAAGGCTGTAAAAATGGCAATTTTGGTCACATTGAGGCTTTAAAAAGTAGTTATTCAGCATGAGGCACAATCCAAATGAAATTTTGAATCAATTTTTCTACAGTCCAAAAAAATCAATTTTCTGATGAAAAACGATGACCCGTGACCTGTTGAACTTTCTCCAGATGGTCAGAAATGGTAATTTTTTTAATGTTTTATTTTTTGACTGTAAATGACTACTGCATGTGAATTATCACTTTTGGAACTAAAATAAGTGTGTTTAGAGTCATTTTAATGCCTGAAATTGGTCAAAATAGAAGCTTCTGAGTAGGAGAAAAAGGCTGTAAAAATAGCAATTTTGGTCACATTGGGGCTTTAAAAAGTAGTTATTCAACACGAGGCCCAATCCAATTGACATTTTGAATCAAGTTTTTCTACAGTCCAAAAAATCAATTTTCTGATAAAAAACGATGACCCGTGACCTGTCGAACTTTCTCCAGATGGTCAGAAATGGTAATTTTTTAATGTTTTATGTTTTTGACTGTAAATGACTACTGCATGTGAATTATCACTTTTGGAACTAAAATAAGTGTGTTTAGAGTCATTTTATTGCCTGAAATTGGTCGAAATAGAAGCTTCTGAGTAGGAGAAAAAGGCTGTAAAAATGGCAATTTTGATCACATTGAGGCTTTAAAAAGTAGTTATACAACACGAGGCCCAATCCAAATGACATTTTGAATCAATTTTTCTACCGTCCAAAAAATCAATTTTCTGATGAAAAACGATGACCCGTGACCTGTTGAACTTTCTCCAGATGGTCAGAAATGGTAATTTTTTAATGTTTTTTTTTTTTACTGTAAATGACTACTGCATGTGAATTATCACTTTTGGAACTAAAATAAGTGTGTTTAGAGTCGTTTTAATGCCTGAAATTGGTGGAAATAGCAGCTTCTGAGTAGGAGAAAAAGGCTGCAAAAATGGCAATTTTGGTCACAGTGAGGCTTTAAAAAGTAGTTATTCAACACGAGGCCCAATCCAAATGACATTTTGAATCGATTTTTCTACAGTCCAAAAAATCAACTTTCTGATGAAAAACGATGACCCGTGACCAGTCGAACTTTCTCCAGATGGTCAGAAATGGTAATTTTTTGATGTTTAAATTGTTTTTACTGTAAATGACTATTGCATGTGAATTATCACTTTTGGAACTAAAATAAGTGTGTTTAGAGTTATTTTAATGCCTGAAATTGGTCGAAATAGAAGCTTCTGAGTAGGAGAAAAAGGCTGCAAAAATGGCAATTTTGGTCACAGTGAGGCTTTAAAAAGTAGTTATTCAACACGAGGCCCAATCCAAATAACATTTTGAATCGATTTTTCTACAGTCCAAAAAATCAACTTTCTGATGAAAAACGATGACCCGTGACCTGTCGAACTTTTTCCAGATGGTCAGAAATGGTAATTTTTTAATGTTTTATTTTTTTACTGTAAATGACTACTGCATGTGAATTATCACTTTTGGAACTGAAATAAGTGTGTTTAGAGTCATTTTAATGCCTGAAATTGGTCGAAATAGAAGCTTCTGAGTAGGAGAAAAAGGCTGTAAAAATGGCAATTTTGGTCACATTGGGGCTCTAAAAAGTAGTTATTCAACACGAGGCCCAATCCAAATGACATTTTGAATCAATTTTTCTACAGTCCAAAAAATCAATTTTCTGATGAAAAACGATGACCCGTGACCTGTTGAACTTTCTCCAGATGGTCAGAAATGGTAATTTTTTTAATGTTTTATTTTTTGACTGTAAATGACTACTGCATGTGAATTATCACTTTTGGAACTAAAATAAGTGTGTTTAGAGTCATTTTAATGGCTGAAATTGGTTGAAATAGCAGCTTCTGAGTAGGAGAAAAAGGCTGTAAAAATGGCACTTTTGGTCCCATTGAGGCTTTAAAAAGTAGTTATTCAACATGAGGCACAATCCAAATGATATTTTGAATCAATTTTTCTACAGTCCAAAAAATCAATTTTCTGATGAAAAACGATGACCCGTGACCTGTCGAACTTTCTCCAGATGGTCAGAAATTGTAATTTTTTAATGTTTTATTTTTTGACTGTAAATGACTACTGCATGTGAATTATCTCTTTTGGAACTAAAATAAGTGTGTTTAGAGACATTTTATTGCCTGAAATTGGTCGGAATAGAAGCTTCTCAGTAGGAGAAAAAGGCTGTAAAAATGGCAATTTTGATCACATTGAGGCTTTAAAAAGTAGTTATTCAACACGAGGCCCAATCCAAATGACATTTTGAATCAATTTTTCTACCGTCCAAAAAATCAATTTTCTGATGAAAAACGATGACCCGTGACCTGTTGAACTTTCTCCAGATGGTCAGAAATGGTAATTTTTTAATGTTTTTTTTTTTACTGTAAATGACTACTGCATGTGAATTATCACTTTTGGAACTAAAATAAGTGTGTTTAGATACATTTTATTGCTTGAAATTGGTCGGAATAGAAGCTTCTCAGTAGGAGAAAAAGGCTGTAAAAATGGCAATTTTGATCACATTGAGGCTTTAAAAAGTAGTTATTCAACACGAGGCCCAATCCAAATGACATTTTGAATCAATTTTTCTACAGTCCAAAAAATCAATTTTCTGATGAAAAACGATGACCCGTGACCTGTTGAACTTTCTCCAGATGGTCAGAAATGGTAATTTTTTTAATGTTTTATTTTTTGACTGTAAATGACTACTGCATGTGAATTATCACTTTTGGAACTAAAATAAGTGTGTTTAGAGTCATTTTAATGGCTGAAATTGGTCGAAATAGCAGCTTCTGAGTAGGAGAAAAAGGCTGTAAAAATGGCACTTTTGGTCACATTGAGGCTTTAAAAAGTAGTTATTCAACATGAGGCACAATCCAAATGATATTTTGAATCAATTTTTCTACAGTCCAAAAAATCAATTTTCTGATGAAAAACGATGACCCGTGACCTGTCGAACTTTCTCCAGATGGTCAGAAATGGTAATTTTTTAATGTTTTATTTTTTGACTGTAAATGACTACTGCATGTGAATTATCACTTTTGGAACTAAAATAAGTGTGTTTAGAGACATTTTATTGCCTGAAATTGGTCGGAACAGAAGCTTCTCAGTAGGAGAAAAAGGCTGTAAAAATGGCAATTTTGATCACGTTGAGGCTTTAAAAAGTAGTTATTCAACATGAGGCACAATCCAAATGATATTTTGAATCAATTTTTCTACAGTCCAAAAAATCAATTTTCTGATGAAAAACGATGACCCGTGACCTGTTGAACTTTCTCCAGATGGTCAGAAATGGTAATTTTTTAATGTTTTATTTTTTGACTGTAAATGACTCCTGCATGTGAATTATCACTTTTGGAACTAAAACAAGTGTGTTTAGAGTTATTTTAATGGGTGAATTGGTTGAAATAGAAGCTTCTGAGTAGGAGAAAAAGGCTGTAAAAATGGCAATTTTGGTCACATTGAGGCTTTAAAAAGTAGTTATTCAACACGAGGCCCAATCCAAATGACATTTTGAATCAATTTTTCTACAGTCCAAAAAATCAATTTTCTGATGAAAAACGATGACCCGTGACCTGTTGAACTTTCTCCAGATGGTCAGAAATGGTAATTTTTTTAATGTTTTATTTTTTGACTGTAAATGACTACTGCATGTGAATTATCACTTTTGGAACTAAAATAAGTGTGTTTAGAGTCATTTTAATGCCTGAAATTGGTCAAAATAGAAGCTTCTGAGTAGGAGAAAAAGGCTGTAAAAATAGCAATTTTGGTCACATTGGGGCTTTAAAAAGTAGTTATTCAACACGAGGCCCAATCCAATTGACATTTTGAATCAAGTTTTTCTACAGTCCAAAAAATCAATTTTCTGATAAAAAACGATGACCCGTGACCTGTCGAACTTTCTCCAGATGGTCAGAAATGGTAATTTTTTAATGTTTTATGTTTTTGACTGTAAATGACTACTGCATGTGAATTATCACTTTTGGAACTAAAATAAGTGTGTTTAGAGTCATTTTATTGCCTGAAATTGGTCGAAATAGAAGCTTCTG
Organism: Triturus cristatus; assembly: GCF_964204655.1. NCBI lineage: Eukaryota > Metazoa > Chordata > Amphibia > Caudata > Salamandridae > Triturus > Triturus cristatus. Next base: position 171,079,935 of record NC_140586.1, on the reverse strand, counting down.
AGTAGGAGAAAAAGGCTGTAAAAATGGCAATTTTGATCACATTGAGGCTTTAAAAAGTAGTTATACAACACGAGGCCCAATCCAAATGACATTTTGAATCAATTTTTCTACCGTCCAAAAAATCAATTTTCTGATGAAAAACGATGACCCGTGACCTGTTGAACTTTCTCCAGATGGTCAGAAATGGTAATTTTTTAATGTTTTTTTTTTTTACTGTAAATGACTACTGCATGTGAATTATCACTTTTGGAACTAAAATAAGTGTGTTTAGAGTCGTTTTAATGCCTGAAATTGGTGGAAATAGCAGCTTCTGAGTAGGAGAAAAAGGCTGCAAAAATGGCAATTTTGGTCACAGTGAGGCTTTAAAAAGTAGTTATTCAACACGAGGCCCAATCCAAATGACATTTTGAATCGATTTTTCTACAGTCCAAAAAATCAACTTTCTGATGAAAAACGATGACCCGTGACCAGTCGAACTTTCTCCAGATGGTCAGAAATGGTAATTTTTTGATGTTTAAATTTTTTTTTACTGTAAATGACTATTGCATGTGAATTATCACTTTTGGAACTAAAATAAGTGTGTTTAGAGTTATTTTAATGCCTGAAATTGGTCGAAATAGAAGCTTCTGAGTAGGAGAAAAAGGCTGCAAAAATGGCAATTTTGGTCACAGTGAGGCTTTAAAAAGTAGTTATTCAACACGAGGCCCAATCCAAATAACATTTTGAATCGATTTTTCTACAGTCCAAAAAATCAATTTTCTGATGAAAAACGATGACCCGTGACCTGTCGAACTTTCTCCAGATGGTCAGAAATGGTAATTTTTTAATGTTTTATTTTTTGACTGTAAATGACTACTGCATGTGAATTATCACTTTTGGAACTAAAATAAGTGTGTTTAGAGGCATTTTATTGCCTGAAATTGGTCGGAACAGAAGCTTCTCAGTAGGAGAAAAAGGCTGTAAAAATGGCAATTTTGATCACGTTGAGGCTTTAAAAAGTAGTTATTCAACATGAGGCACAATCCAAATGATATTTTGAATCAATTTTTCTACAGTCCAAAAAATCAATTTTCTGATGAAAAACGATGACCCGTGACCTGTTGAACTTTCTCCAGATGGTCAGAAATGGTAATTTTTTAATGTTTTATTTTTTGACTGTAAATGACTCCTGCATGTGAATTATCACTTTTGGAACTAAAACAAGTGTGTTTAGAGTTATTTTAATGGCTGAATTGGTTGAAATAGAAGCTTCTGAGTAGGAGAAAAAGGCTGTAAAAATGGCAATTTTGGTCACATTGAGGCTTTAAAAAGTAGTTATTCAACACGAGGCCCAATCCAAATGACATTTTGAATCAATTTTTCTACAGTCCAAAAAATCAATTTTCTGATGAAAAACGATGACCCGTGACCTGTTGAACTTTCTCCAGATGGTCAGAAATGGTAATTTTTTTAATGTTTTATTTTTTGACTGTAAATGACTACTGCATGTGAATTATCACTTTTGGAACTAAAATAAGTGTGTTTAGAGTCATTTTAATGGCTGAAATTGGTCGAAATAGCAGCTTCTGAGTAGGAGAAAAAGGCTGTAAAAATGGCACTTTTGGTCACATTGAGGCTTTAAAAAGTAGTTATTCAACATGAGGCACAATCCAAATGATATTTTGAATCAATTTTTCTACAGTCCAAAAAATCAATTTTCTGATGAAAAACGATGACCCGTGACCTGTCGAACTTTCTCCAGATGGTCAGAAATGGTAATTTTTTAATGTTTTATTTTTTGACTGTAAATGACTACTGCATGTGAATTATCACTTTTGGAACTAAAATAAGTGTGTTTAGAGACATTTTATTGCCTGAAATTGGTCGGAACAGAAGCTTCTCAGTAGGAGAAAAAGGCTGTAAAAATGGCAATTTTGATCACATTGAGGCTTTAAAAAGTAGTGATTCAACACGAGGCCCAATCCAAATGACATTTTGAATCAATTTTTCTACAGTCCAAAAAATCAATTTTCTGATGAAAAACGATGACCCGTGACCTGTTGAACTTTCTCCAGATGGTCAGAAATGGTAATTTTTTTAATGTTTTATTTTTTGACTGTAAATGACTAATGCATGTGAATTATCACTTTTGGAACTGAAATAAGTGTGTTTAGAGTCATTTTAATGGCTGAAATTGGTCGAAATAGCAGCTTCTGAGTAGGAGAAAAGGCTGGTAAAATGGCAATTTTGGTCACATTGAGGCTTTAAAAAGTAGTGATTCAACACGAGGCCCAATCCAAATGACATTTTGAATCAATTTTTCTACAGTCCAAAAAATCAATTTTCTGATGAAAAACGATGACCCGTGACCTGTCGAACTTTCTCCAGATGGTGAGAAATGGTAATTTTTTGATGTTTAAATTTTTTTTACTGTAAATGACTATTGCATGTGAATTATCACTTTTGGAACTAAAATAAGTGTGTTTAGAGTCATTTTAATGGCTGAAATTGGTCGAAATAGAAGCTTCTGAGTAGGAGAAAAAGGCTGTAAAAATGGCAATTTTGGTCACATTGAGGCTTTAAAAAGTAGTTATTCAGCATGAGGCACAATCCAAATGAAATTTTGAATCAATTTTTCTACAGTCCAAAAAAATCAATTTTCTGATGAAAAACGATGACCCGTGACCTGTTGAACTTTCTCCAGATGGTCAGAAATGGTAATTTTTTTAATGTTTTATTTTTGACTGTAAATGACTACTGCATGTGAATTATCACTTTTGGAACTAAAATAAGTGTGTTTAGAGTCATTTTAATGCCTGAAATTGGTCAAAATAGAAGCTTCTGAGTAGGAGAAAAAGGCTGTAAAAATAGCAATTTTGGTCACATTGGGGCTTTAAAAAGTAGTTATTCAACACGAGGCCCAATCCAATTGACATTTTGAATCAAGTTTTTCTACAGTCCAAAAAATCAATTTTCTGATAAAAAACGATGACCCGTGACCTGTCGAACTTTCTCCAGATGGTCAGAAATGGTAATTTTTTAATGTTTTATGTTTTTGACTGTAAATGACTACTGCATGTGAATTATCACTTTTGGAACTAAAATAAGTGTGTTTAGAGTCATTTTATTGCCTGAAATTGGTCGAAATAGAAGCTTCTGAGTAGGAGAAAAAGGCTGTAAAAATGGCAATTTTGATCACATTGAGGCTTTAAAAAGTAGTTATACAACACGAGGCCCAATCCAAATGACATTTTGAATCAATTTTTCTACCGTCCAAAAAATCAATTTTCTGATGAAAAACGATGACCCGTGACCTGTTGAACTTTCTCCAGATGGTCAGAAATGGTAATTTTTTAATGTTTTTTTTTTTTACTGTAAATGACTACTGCATGTGAATTATCACTTTTGGAACTAAAATAAGTGTGTTTAGAGTCGTTTTAATGCCTGAAATTGGTGGAAATAGCAGCTTCTGAGTAGGAGAAAAAGGCTGCAAAAATGGCAATTTTGGTCACAGTGAGGCTTTAAAAAGTAGTTATTCAACACGAGGCCCAATCCAAATGACATTTTGAATCGATTTTTCTACAGTCCAAAAAATCAACTTTCTGATGAAAAACGATGACCCGTGACCAGTCGAACTTTCTCCAGATGGTCAGAAATGGTAATTTTTTGATGTTTAAATTGTTTTTACTGTAAATGACTATTGCATTGTGAATTATCACTTTTGGAACTAAAATAAGTGTGTTTAGAGTTATTTTAATGCCTGAAATTGGTCGAAATAGAAGCTTCTGAGTAGGAGAAAAAGGCTGCAAAAATGGCAATTTTGGTCACAGTGAGGCTTTAAAAAGTAGTTATTCAACACGAGGCCCAATCCAAATAACATTTTGAATCGATTTTTCTACAGTCCAAAAAATCAACTTTCTGATGAAAAACGATGACCCGTGACCTGTCGAACTTTTTCCAGATGGTCAGAAATGGTAATTTTTTAATGTTTTATTTTTTTACTGTAAATGACTACTGCATGTGAATTATCACTTTTGGAACTGAAATAAGTGTGTTTAGATACATTTTATTGCTTGAAATTGGTCGGAATAGAAGCTTCTCAGTAGGAGAAAAAGGCTGTAAAAATGGCAATTTTGATCACATTGAGGCTTTAAAAAGTAGTTATTCAACACGAGGCCCAATCCAAATGACATTTTGAATCAATTTTTCTACAGTCCAAAAAATCAATTTTCTGATGAAAAACGATGACCCGTGACCTGTTGAACTTTCTCCAGATGGTCAGAAATGGTAATTTTTTTAATGTTTTATTTTTTGACTGTAAATGACTACTGCATGTGAATTATCACTTTTGGAACTAAAATAAGTGTGTTTAGAGTCATTTTAATGGCTGAAATTGGTCGAAATAGCAGCTTCTGAGTAGGAGAAAAAGGCTGTAAAAATGGCACTTTTGGTCACATTGAGGCTTTAAAAAGTAGTTATTCAACATGAGGCACAATCCAAATGATATTTTGAATCAATTTTTCTACAGTCCAAAAAATCAATTTTCTGATGAAAAACGATGACCCGTGACCTGTCGAACTTTCTCCAGATGGTCAGAAATGGTAATTTTTTAATGTTTTATTTTTTGACTGTAAATGACTACTGCATGTGAATTATCACTTTTGGAACTAAAATAAGTGTGTTTAGAGACATTTTATTGCCTGAAATTGGTCGGAACAGAAGCTTCTCAGTAGGAGAAAAAGGCTGTAAAAATGGCAATTTTGATCACGTTGAGGCTTTAAAAAGTAGTTATTCAACATGAGGCACAATCCAAATGATATTTTGAATCAATTTTTCTACAGTCCAAAAAATCAATTTTCTGATGAAAAACGATGACCCGTGACCTGTTGAACTTTCTCCAGATGGTCAGAAATGGTAATTTTTTAATGTTTTATTTTTTGACTGTAAATGACTCCTGCATGTGAATTATCACTTTTGGAACTAAAACAAGTGTGTTTAGAGTTATTTTAATGGCTGAATTGGTTGAAATAGAAGCTTCTGAGTAGGAGAAAAAGGCTGTAAAAATGGCAATTTTGGTCACATTGAGGCTTTAAAAAGTAGTTATTCAACACGAGGCCCAATCCAAATGACATTTTGAATCAATTTTTCTACAGTCCAAAAAATCAATTTTCTGATGAAAAACGATGACCCGTGACCTGTTGAACTTTCTCCAGATGGTCAGAAATGGTAATTTTTTTAATGTTTTATTTTTTGACTGTAAATGACTACTGCATGTGAATTATCACTTTTGGAACTAAAATAAGTGTGTTTAGAGTCATTTTAATGCCTGAAATTGGTCAAAATAGAAGCTTCTGAGTAGGAGAAAAAGGCTGTAAAAATAGCAATTTTGGTCACATTGGGGCTTTAAAAAGTAGTTATTCAACACGAGGCCCAATCCAATTGACATTTTGAATCAAGTTTTTCTACAGTCCAAAAAATCAATTTTCTGATAAAAAACGATGACCCGTGACCTGTCGAACTTTCTCCAGATGGTCAGAAATGGTAATTTTTTAATGTTTTATGTTTTTGACTGTAAATGACTACTGCATGTGAATTATCACTTTTGGAACTAAAATAAGTGTGTTTAGAGTCATTTTATTGCCTGAAATTGGTCGAAATAGAAGCTTCTGAGTAGGAGAAAAAGGCTGTAAAAATGGCAATTTTGATCACATTGAGGCTTTAAAAAGTAGTTATACAACACGAGGCCCAATCCAAATGACATTTTGAATCAATTTTTCTACCGTCCAAAAAATCAATTTTCTGATGAAAAACGATGACCCGTGACCTGTTGAACTTTCTCCAGATGGTCAGAAATGGTAATTTTTTAATGTTTTTTTTTTTTACTGTAAATGACTACTGCATGTGAATTATCACTTTTGGAACTAAAATAAGTGTGTTTAGAGTCGTTTTAATGCCTGAAATTGGTGGAAATAGCAGCTTCTGAGTAGGAGAAAAAGGCTGCAAAAATGGCAATTTTGGTCACAGTGAGGCTTTAAAAAGTAGTTATTCAACACGAGGCCCAATCCAAATGACATTTTGAATCGATTTTTCTACAGTCCAAAAAATCAACTTTCTGATGAAAAACGATGACCCGTGACCAGTCGAACTTTCTCCAGATGGTCAGAAATGGTAATTTTTTGATGTTTAAATTTTTTTTTACTGTAAATGACTATTGCATGTGAATTATCACTTTTGGAACTAAAATAAGTGTGTTTAGAGTTATTTTAATGCCTGAAATTGGTCGAAATAGAAGCTTCTGAGTAGGAGAAAAAGGCTGCAAAAATGGCAATTTTGGTCACAGTGAGGCTTTAAAAAGTAGTTATTCAACACGAGGCCCAATCCAAATAACATTTTGAATCGATTTTTCTACAGTCCAAAAAATCAATTTTCTGATGAAAAACGATGACCCGTGACCTGTCGAACTTTCTCCAGATGGTCAGAAATGGTAATTTTTTAATGTTTTATTTTTTGACTGTAAATGACTACTGCATGTGAATTATCACTTTTGGAACTAAAATAAGTGTGTTTAGAGGCATTTTATTGCCTGAAATTGGTCGGAACAGAAGCTTCTCAGTAGGAGAAAAAGGCTGTAAAAATGGCAATTTTGATCACGTTGAGGCTTTAAAAAGTAGTTATTCAACATGAGGCACAATCCAAATGATATTTTGAATCAATTTTTCTACAGTCCAAAAAATCAATTTTCTGATGAAAAACGATGACCCGTGACCTGTTGAACTTTCTCCAGATGGTCAGAAATGGTAATTTTTTAATGTTTTATTTTTTGACTGTAAATGACTCCTGCATGTGAATTATCACTTTTGGAACTAAAACAAGTGTGTTTAGAGTTATTTTAATGGCTGAATTGGTTGAAATAGAAGCTTCTGAGTAGGAGAAAAAGGCTGTAAAAATGGCAATTTTGGTCACATTGAGGCTTTAAAAAGTAGTTATTCAACACGAGGCCCAATCCAAATGACATTTTGAATCAATTTTTCTACAGTCCAAAAAATCAATTTTCTGATGAAAAACGATGACCCGTGACCTGTTGAACTTTCTCCAGATGGTCAGAAATGGTAATTTTTTTTAATGTTTTATTTTTTGACTGTAAATGACTACTGCATGTGAATTATCACTTTTGGAACTAAAATAAGTGTGTTTAGAGTCATTTTAATGGCTGAAATTGGTCGAAATAGCAGCTTCTGAGTAGGAGAAAAAGGCTGTAAAAATGGCACTTTTGGTCACATTGAGGCTTTAAAAAGTAGTTATTCAACATGAGGCACAATCCAAATGATATTTTGAATCAATTTTTCTACAGTCCAAAAAATCAATTTTCTGATGAAAAACGATGACCCGTGACCTGTCGAACTTTCTCCAGATGGTCAGAAATGGTAATTTTTTAATGTTTTATTTTTTGACTGTAAATGACTACTGCATGTGAATTATCACTTTTGGAACTAAAATAAGTGTGTTTAGAGACATTTTATTGCCTGAAATTGGTCGGAACAGAAGCTTCTCAGTAGGAGAAAAAGGCTGTAAAAATGGCAATTTTGATCACATTGAGGCTTTAAAAAGTAGTGATTCAACACGAGGCCCAATCCAAATGACATTTTGAATCAATTTTTCTACAGTCCAAAAAATCAATTTTCTGATGAAAACGATGACCCGTGACCTGTTGAACTTTCTCCAGATGGTCAGAAATGGTAATTTTTTTAATGTTTTATTTTTTGACTGTAAATGACTAATGCATGTGAATTATCACTTTTGGAACTGAAATAAGTGTGTTTAGAGTCATTTTAATGGCTGAAATTGGTCGAAATAGCAGCTTCTGAGTAGGAGAAAAGGCTGGTAAAATGGCAATTTTGGTCACATTGAGGCTTTAAAAAGTAGTGATTCAACACGAGGCCCAATCCAAATGACATTTTGAATCAATTTTTCTACAGTCCAAAAAATCAATTTTCTGATGAAAAACGATGACCCGTGACCTGTCGAACTTTCTCCAGATGGTGAGAAATGGTAATTTTTTGATGTTTAAATTTTTTTTACTGTAAATGACTATTGCATGTGAATTATCACTTTTGGAACTAAAATAAGTGTGTTTAGAGTCATTTTAATGGCTGAAATTGGTCGAAATAGAAGCTTCTGAGTAGGAGAAAAAGGCTGTAAAAATGGCAATTTTGGTCACATTGAGGCTTTAAAAAGTAGTTATTCAGCATGAGGCACAATCCAAATGAAATTTTGAATCAATTTTTCTACAGTCCAAAAAATCAATTTTCTGATGAAAAACGATGACCCGTGACCTGTTGAACTTTCTCCAGATGGTCAGAAATGGTAATTTTTTTAATGTTTTATTTTTTGACTGTAAATGACTACTGCATGTGAATTATCACTTTTGGAACTAAAATAAGTGTGTTTAGAGTCATTTTAATGCCTGAAATTGGTCAAAATAGAAGCTTCTGAGTAGGAGAAAAAGGCTGTAAAAATAGCAATTTTGGTCACATTGGGGCTTTAAAAAGTAGTTATTCAACACGAGGCCCAATCCAATTGACATTTTGAATCAAGTTTTTCTACAGTCCAAAAAATCAATTTTCTGATAAAAAACGATGACCCGTGACCTGTCGAACTTTCTCCAGATGGTCAGAAATGGTAATTTTTTAATGTTTTATGTTTTTGACTGTAAATGACTACTGCATGTGAATTATCACTTTTGGAACTAAAATAAGTGTGTTTAGAGTCATTTTATTGCCTGAAATTGGTCGAAATAGAAGCTTCTGAGTAGGAGAAAAAGGCTGTAAAAATGGCAATTTTGATCACATTGAGGCTTTAAAAAGTAGTTATACAACACGAGGCCCAATCCAAATGACATTTTGAATCAATTTTTCTACCGTCCAAAAAATCAATTTTCTGATGAAAAACGATGACCCGTGACCTGTTGAACTTTCTCCAGATGGTCAGAAATGGTAATTTTTTAATGTTTTTTTTTTTACTGTAAATGACTACTGCATGTGAATTATCACTTTTGGAACTAAAATAAGTGTGTTTAGAGTCGTTTTAATGCCTGAAATTGGTGGAAATAGCAGCTTCTGAGTAGGAGAAAAAGGCTGCAAAAATGGCAATTTTGGTCACAGTGAGGCTTTAAAAAGTAGTTATTCAACACGAGGCCCAATCCAAATGACATTTTGAATCGATTTTTCTACAGTCCAAAAAATCAACTTTCTGATGAAAAACGATGACCCGTGACCAGTCGAACTTTCTCCAGATGGTCAGAAATGGTAATTTTTTGATGTTTAAATTGTTTTTACTGTAAATGACTATTGCATGTGAATTATCACTTTTGGAACTAAAATAAGTGTGTTTAGAGTTATTTTAATGCCTGAAATTGGTCGAAATAGAAGCTTCTGAGTAGGAGAAAAAGGCTGCAAAAATGGCAATTTTGGTCACAGTGAGGCTTTAAAAAGTAGTTATTCAACACGAGGCCCAATCCAAATAACATTTTGAATCGATTTTTCTACAGTCCAAAAAATCAACTTTCTGATGAAAAACGATGACCCGTGACCTGTCGAACTTTTTCCAGATGGTCAGAAATGGTAATTTTTTAATGTTTTATTTTTTTACTGTAAATGACTACTGCATGTGAATTATCACTTTTGGAACTGAAATAAGTGTGTTTAGAGTCATTTTAATGCCTGAAATTGGTCGAAATAGAAGCTTCTGAGTAGGAGAAAAAGGCTGTAAAAATGGCAATTTTGGTCACATTGGGGCTCTAAAAAGTAGTTATTCAACACGAGGCCCAATCCAAATGACATTTTGAATCAATTTTTCTACAGTCCAAAAAATCAATTTTCTGATGAAAAACGATGACCCGTGACCTGTTGAACTTTCTCCAGATGGTCAGAAATGGTAATTTTTTTAATGTTTTATTTTTTGACTGTAAATGACTACTGCATGTGAATTATCACTTTTGGAACTAAAATAAGTGTGTTTAGAGTCATTTTAATGGCTGAAATTGGTTGAAATAGCAGCTTCTGAGTAGGAGAAAAAGGCTGTAAAAATGGCACTTTTGGTCCCATTGAGGCTTTAAAAAGTAGTTATTCAACATGAGGCACAATCCAAATGATATTTTGAATCAATTTTTCTACAGTCCAAAAAATCAATTTTCTGATGAAAAACGATGACCCGTGACCTGTCCAACTTTCTCCAGATGGTCAGAAATTGTAATTTTTTAATGTTTTATTTTTTGACTGTAAATGACTACTGCATGTGAATTATCTCTTTTGGAACTAAAATAAGTGTGTTTAGAGACATTTTATTGCCTGAAATTGGTCGGAATAGAAGCTTCTCAGTAGGAGAAAAAGGCTGTAAAAATGGCAATTTTGATCACATTGAGGCTTTAAAAAGTAGTTATTCAACACGAGGCCCAATCCAAATGACATTTTGAATCAATTTTTCTACCGTCCAAAAAATCAATTTTCTGATGAAAAACGATGACCCGTGACCTGTTGAACTTTCTCCAGATGGTCAGAAATGGTAATTTTTTAATGTTTTTTTTTTTACTGTAAATGACTACTGCATGTGAATTATCACTTTTGGAACTAAAATAAGTGTGTTTAGATACATTTTATTGCTTGAAATTGGTCGGAATAGAAGCTTCTCAGTAGGAGAAAAAGGCTGTAAAAATGGCAATTTTGATCACATTGAGGCTTTAAAAAGTAGTTATTCAACACGAGGCCCAATCCAAATGACATTTTGAATCAATTTTTCTACAGTCCAAAAAATCAATTTTCTGATGAAAAACGATGACCCGTGACCTGTTGAACTTTCTCCAGATGGTCAGAAATGGTAATTTTTTTAATGTTTTATTTTTTGACTGTAAATGACTACTGCATGTGAATTATCACTTTTGGAACTAAAATAAGTGTGTTTAGAGTCATTTTAATGGCTGAAATTGGTCGAAATAGCAGCTTCTGAGTAGGAGAAAAAGGCTGTAAAAATGGCACTTTTGGTCACATTGAGGCTTTAAAAAGTAGTTATTCAACATGAGGCACAATCCAAATGATATTTTGAATCAATTTTTCTACAGTCCAAAAAATCAATTTTCTGATGAAAAACGATGACCCGTGACCTGTCGAACTTTCTCCAGATGGTCAGAAATGGTAATTTTTTAATGTTTTATTTTTTGACTGTAAATGACTACTGCATGTGAATTATCACTTTTGGAACTAAAATAAGTGTGTTTAGAGACATTTTATTGCCTGAAATTGGTCGGAACAGAAGCTTCTCAGTAGGAGAAAAAGGCTGTAAAAATGGCAATTTTGATCACGTTGAGGCTTTAAAAAGTAGTTATTCAACATGAGGCACAATCCAAATGATATTTTGAATCAATTTTTCTACAGTCCAAAAAATCAATTTTCTGATGAAAAACGATGACCCGTGACCTGTTGAACTTTCTCCAGATGGTCAGAAATGGTAATTTTTTAATGTTTTATTTTTTGACTGTAAATGACTCCTGCATGTGAATTATCACTTTTGGAACTAAAACAAGTGTGTTTAGAGTTATTTTAATGGCTGAATTGGTTGAAATAGAAGCTTCTGAGTAGGAGAAAAAGGCTGTAAAAATGGCAATTTTGGTCACATTGAGGCTTTAAAAAGTAGTTATTCAACACGAGGCCCAATCCAAATGACATTTTGAATCAATTTTTCTACAGTCCAAAAAATCAATTTTCTGATGAAAAACGATGACCCGTGACCTGTTGAACTTTCTCCAGATGGTCAGAAATGGTAATTTTTTTAATGTTTTATTTTTTGACTGTAAATGACTACTGCATGTGAATTATCACTTTTGGAACTAAAATAAGTGTGTTTAGAGTCATTTTAATGCCTGAAATTGGTCAAAATAGAAGCTTCTGAGTAGGAGAAAAAGGCTGTAAAAATAGCAATTTTGGTCACATTGGGGCTTTAAAAAGTAGTTATTCAACACGAGGCCCAATCCAATTGACATTTTGAATCAAGTTTTTCTACAGTCCAAAAAATCAATTTTCTGATAAAAAACGATGACCCGTGACCTGTCGAACTTTCTCCAGATGGTCAGAAATGGTAATTTTTTAATGTTTTATGTTTTTGACTGTAAATGACTACTGCATGTGAATTATCACTTTTGGAACTAAAATAAGTGTGTTTAGAGTCATTTTATTGCCTGAAATTGGTCGAAATAGAAGCTTCTGAGTAGGAGAAAAAGGCTGTAAAAATGGCAATTTTGATCACATTGAGGCTTTAAAAAGTAGTTATACAACACGAGGCCCAATCCAAATGACATTTTGAATCAATTTTTCTACCGTCCAAAAAATCAATTTTCTGATGAAAAACGATGACCCGTGACCTGTTGAACTTTCTCCAGATGGTCAGAAATGGTAATTTTTTAATGTTTTTTTTTTTTACTGTAAATGACTACTGCATGTGAATTATCACTTTTGGAACTAAAATAAGTGTGTTTAGAGTCGTTTTAATGCCTGAAATTGGTGGAAATAGCAGCTTCTGAGTAGGAGAAAAAGGCTGCAAAAATGGCAATTTTGGTCACAGTGAGGCTTTAAAAAGTAGTTATTCAACACGAGGCCCAATCCAAATGACATTTTGAATCGATTTTTCTACAGTCCAAAAAATCAACTTTCTGATGAAAAACGATGACCCGTGACCAGTCGAACTTTCTCCAGATGGTCAGAAATGGTAATTTTTTGATGTTTAAATTTTTTTTACTGTAAATGACTATTGCATGTGAATTATCACTTTTGGAACTAAAATAAGTGTGTTTAGAGTTATTTTAATGCCTGAAATTGGTCGAAATAGAAGCTTCTGAGTAGGAGAAAAAGGCTGCAAAAATGGCAATTTTGGTCACAGTGAGGCTTTAAAAAGTAGTTATTCAACACGAGGCCCAATCCAAATAACATTTTGAATCGATTTTTCTACAGTCCAAAAAATCAATTTTCTGATGAAAAACGATGACCCGTGACCTGTCGAACTTTCTCCAGATGGTCAGAAATGGTAATTTTTTAATGTTTTATTTTTTGACTGTAAATGACTACTGCATGTGAATTATCACTTTTGGAACTAAAATAAGTGTGTTTAGAGGCATTTTATTGCCTGAAATTGGTCGGAACAGAAGCTTCTCAGTAGGAGAAAAAGGCTGTAAAAATGGCAATTTTGATCACGTTGAGGCTTTAAAAAGTAGTTATTCAACATGAGGCACAATCCAAATGATATTTTGAATCAATTTTTCTACAGTCCAAAAAATCAATTTTCTGATGAAAAACGATGACCCGTGACCTGTTGAACTTTCTCCAGATGGTCAGAAATGGTAATTTTTTAATGTTTTATTTTTTGACTGTAAATGACTCCTGCATGTGAATTATCACTTTTGGAACTAAAACAAGTGTGTTTAGAGTTATTTTAATGGCTGAATTGGTTGAAATAGAAGCTTCTGAGTAGGAGAAAAAGGCTGTAAAAATGGCAATTTTGGTCACATTGAGGCTTTAAAAAGTAGTTATTCAACACGAGGCCCAATCCAAATGACATTTTGAATCAATTTTTCTACAGTCCAAAAAATCAATTTTCTGATGAAAAACGATGACCCGTGACCTGTTGAACTTTCTCCAGATGGTCAGAAATGGTAATTTTTTTAATGTTTTATTTTTTGACTGTAAATGACTACTGCATGTGAATTATCACTTTTGGAACTAAAATAAGTGTGTTTAGAGTCATTTTAATGCCTGAAATTGGTCAAAATAGAAGCTTCTGAGTAGGAGAAAAAGGCTGTAAAAATGGCAATTTTGGTCACATTGAGGCTTTAAAAAGTAGTTATTCAACATGAGGCACAATCCAAATGATATTTTGAATCAATTTTTCTACAGTCCAAAAAATCAATTTTCTGATGAAAAACGATGACCCGTGACCTGTCGAACTTTCTCCAGATGGTCAGAAATGGTAATTTTTTAATGTTTTATTTTTTGACTGTAAATGACTACTGCATGTGAATTATCACTTTTGGAACTAAAATAAGTGTGTTTAGAGACATTTTATTGCCTGAAATTGGTCGGAACAGAAGCTTCTCAGTAGGAGAAAAAGGCTGTAAAAATGGCAATTTTGATCACATTGAGGCTTTAAAAAGTAGTGATTCAACACGAGGCCCAATCCAAATGACATTTTGAATCAATTTTTCTACAGTCCAAAAAATCAATTTTCTGATGAAAAACGATGACCCGTGACCTGTTGAACTTTCTCCAGATGGTCAGAAATGGTAATTTTTTTAATGTTTTATTTTTTGACTGTAAATGACTAATGCATGTGAATTATCACTTTTGGAACTGAAATAAGTGTGTTTAGAGTCATTTTAATGGCTGAAATTGGTCGAAATAGCAGCTTCTGAGTAGGAGAAAAGGCTGGTAAAATGGCAATTTTGGTCACATTGAGGCTTTAAAAAGTAGTGATTCAACACGAGGCCCAATCCAAATGACATTTTGAATCAATTTTTCTACAGTCCAAAAAATCAATTTTCTGATGAAAAACGATGACCCGTGACCTGTCGAACTTTCTCCAGATGGTGAGAAATGGTAATTTTTTGATGTTTAAATTTTTTTTACTGTAAATGACTATTGCATGTGAATTATCACTTTTGGAACTAAAATAAGTGTGTTTAGAGTCATTTTAATGGCTGAAATTGGTCGAAATAGAAGCTTCTGAGTAGGAGAAAAAGGCTGTAAAAATGGCAATTTTGGTCACATTGAGGCTTTAAAAAGTAGTTATTCAGCATGAGGCACAATCCAAATGAAATTTTGAATCAATTTTTCTACAGTCCAAAAAAATCAATTTTCTGATGAAAAACGATGACCCGTGACCTGTTGAACTTTCTCCAGATGGTCAGAAATGGTAATTTTTTTAATGTTTTATTTTTTGACTGTAAATGACTACTGCATGTGAATTATCACTTTTGGAACTAAAATAAGTGTGTTTAGAGTCATTTTAATGCCTGAAATTGGTCAAAATAGAAGCTTCTGAGTAGGAGAAAAAGGCTGTAAAAATAGCAATTTTGGTCACATTGGGGCTTTAAAAAGTAGTTATTCAACACGAGGCCCAATCCAATTGACATTTTGAATCAAGTTTTTCTACAGTCCAAAAAATCAATTTTCTGATAAAAAACGATGACCCGTGACCTGTCGAACTTTCTCCAGATGGTCAGAAATGGTAATTTTTTAATGTTTTATGTTTTTGACTGTAAATGACTACTGCATGTGAATTATCACTTTTGGAACTAAAATAAGTGTGTTTAGAGTCATTTTATTGCCTGAAATTGGTCGAAATAGAAGCTTCTGAGTAGGAGAAAAAGGCTGTAAAAATGGCAATTTTGATCACATTGAGGCTTTAAAAAGTAGTTATACAACACGAGGCCCAATCCAAATGACATTTTGAATCAATTTTTCTACCGTCCAAAAAATCAATTTTCTGATGAAAAACGATGACCCGTGACCTGTTGAACTTTCTCCAGATGGTCAGAAATGGTAATTTTTTAATGTTTTTTTTTTTTACTGTAAATGACTACTGCATGTGAATTATCACTTTTGGAACTAAAATAAATGTGTTTAGAGTCGTTTTAATGCCTGAAATTGGTGGAAATAGCAGCTTCTGAGTAGGAGAAAAAGGCTGCAAAAATGGCAATTTTGGTCACAGTGAGGCTTTAAAAAGTAGTTATTCAACACGAGGCCCAATCCAAATGACATTTTGAATCGATTTTTCTACAGTCCAAAAAATCAACTTTCTGATGAAAAACGATGACCCGTGACCAGTCGAACTTTCTCCAGATGGTCAGAAATGGTAATTTTTTGATGTTTAAATTGTTTTTACTGTAAATGACTATTGCATGTGAATTATCACTTTTGGAACTAAAATAAGTGTGTTTAGAGTTATTTTAATGCCTGAAATTGGTCGAAATAGAAGCTTCTGAGTAGGAGAAAAAGGCTGCAAAAATGGCAATTTTGGTCACAGTGAGGCTTTAAAAAGTAGTTATTCAACACGAGGCCCAATCCAAATAACATTTTGAATCGATTTTTCTACAGTCCAAAAAATCAACTTTCTGATGAAAAACGATGACCCGTGACCTGTCGAACTTTTTCCAGATGGTCAGAAATGGTAATTTTTTAATGTTTTATTTTTTTACTGTAAATGACTACTGCATGTGAATTATCACTTTTGGAACTGAAATAAGTGTGTTTAGAGTCATTTTAATGCCTGAAATTGGTCGAAATAGAAGCTTCTGAGTAGGAGAAAAAGGCTGTAAAAATGGCAATTTTGGTCACATTGGGGCTCTAAAAAGTAGTTATTCAACACGAGGCCCAATCCAAATGACATTTTGAATCAATTTTTCTACAGTCCAAAAAATCAATTTTCTGATGAAAAACGATGACCCGTGACGTGTTGAACTTTCTCCAGATGGTCAGAAATGGTAATTTTTTTAATGTTTTATTTTTTGACTGTAAATGACTACTGCATGTGAATTATCACTTTTGGAACTAAAATAAGTGTGTTTAGAGTCATTTTAATGGCTGAAATTGGTTGAAATAGCAGCTTCTGAGTAGGAGAAAAAGGCTGTAAAAATGGCACTTTTGGTCCCATTGAGGCTTTAAAAAGTAGTTATTCAACATGAGGCACAATCCAAATGATATTTTGAATCAATTTTTCTACAGTCCAAAAAATCAATTTTCTGATGAAAAACGATGACCCGTGACCTGTCGAACTTTCTCCAGATGGTCAGAAATTGTAATTTTTTAATGTTTTATTTTTTGACTGTAAATGACTACTGCATGTGAATTATCTCTTTTGGAACTAAAATAAGTGTGTTTAGAGACATTTTATTGCCTGAAATTGGTCGGAATAGAAGCTTCTCAGTAGGAGAAAAAGGCTGTAAAAATGGCAATTTTGATCACATTGAGGCTTTAAAAAGTAGTTATTCAACACGAGGCCCAATCCAAATGACATTTTGAATCAATTTTTCTACCGTCCAAAAAATCAATTTTCTGATGAAAAACGATGACCCGTGACCTGTTGAACTTTCTCCAGATGGTCAGAAATGGTAATTTTTTAATGTTTTTTTTTTTACTGTAAATGACTACTGCATGTGAATTATCACTTTTGGAACTAAAATAAGTGTGTTTAGAGTCGTTTTAATGCCTGAAATTGGTGGAAATAGCAGCTTCTGAGTAGGAGAAAAAGGCTGCAAAAATGGCAATTTTGGTCACAGTGAGGCTTTAAAAAGTAGTTATTCAACACGAGGCCCAATCTAAATGACATTTTGAATCGATTTTTCTACAGTCCAAAAAATCAACTTTCTGATGAAAAACGATGACCCCTGACCAGTCGAACTTTCTCCAGATGGTCAGAAATGGTAATTTTTTGATGTTTAAATTTTTTTTACTGTAAATGACTATTGCATGTGAATTATCACTTTTGGAACTAAAATAAGTGTGTTTAGAGTTATTTTAATGCCTGAAATTGGTCGAAATAGAAGCTTCTGAGTAGGAGAAAAAGGCTGCAAAAATGGCAATTTTGGTCACAGTGAGGCTTTAAAAAGTAGTTATTCAACACGAGGCCCAATCCAAATAACATTTTGAATCGATTTTTCTACAGTCCAAAAAATCAACTTTCTGATGAAAAACGATGACCCGTGACCTGTCGACCTTTCTCCAGATGGTCAGAAATTGTAATTTTTTAATGTTTTATTTTTTGACTGTAAATGACTACTGCATGTGAATTATCACTTTTGGAACTAAAATAAGTGTGTTTAGATTCATTTTATTGCTTGAAATTGGTCGGAATAGAAGCTTCTCAGTAGGAGAAAAAGGCTGTAAAAATGGCACTTTTGGTCACATTGAGGCTTTAAAAAGTAGTTATTCAACATGAGGCCCAATCCAAATGACATTTTGAATCAATTTTTCTACAGTGCAAAAAATCAATTTTCTGATGAAAAACGATGACCCGTGACCTGTCGAACTTTCTCCAGATGGTCAGAAATGGTAATTTTTTGATGTTTAAATTTTTTTTACTGTAAATGACTATTGCATGTGAATTATCACTTTTGGAACTAAAATAAGTGTGTTTAGAGTCATTTTAATGGCTGAAATTGGTCGAAATAGAAGCTTCTGAGTAGGAGAAAAAGGCTGTAAAAATGGCAATTTTGGTCACATTGAGGCTTTAAAAAGTAGTTATTCAGCATGAGGCACAATCCAAATGAAATTTTGAATCAATTTTTCTACAGTCCAAAAAAATCAATTTTCTGATGAAAAACGATGACCCGTGACCTGTTGAACTTTCTCCAGATGGTCAGAAATGGTAATTTTTTTAATGTTTTATTTTTTGACTGTAAATGACTACTGCATGTGAATTATCACTTTTGGAACTAAAATAAGTGTGTTTAGAGTCATTTTAATGCCTGAAATTGGTCAAAATAGAAGCTTCTGAGTAGGAGAAAAAGGCTGTAAAAATAGCAATTTTGGTCACATTGGGGCTTTAAAAAGTAGTTATTCAACACGAGGCCCAATCCAATTGACATTTTGAATCAAGTTTTTCTACAGTCCAAAAAATCAATTTTCTGATAAAAAACGATGACCCGTGACCTGTCGAACTTTCTCCAGATGGTCAGAAATGGTAATTTTTTAATGTTTTATGTTTTTGACTGTAAATGACTACTGCATGTGAATTATCACTTTTGGAACTAAAATAAGTGTGTTTAGAGTCATTTTATTGCCTGAAATTGGTCGAAATAGAAGCTTCTGAGTAGGAGAAAAAGGCTGTAAAAATGGCAATTTTGATCACATTGAGGCTTTAAAAAGTAGTTATACAACACGAGGCCCAATCCAAATGACATTTTGAATCAATTTTTCTACCGTCCAAAAAATCAATTTTCTGATGAAAAACGATGACCCGTGACCTGTTGAACTTTCTCCAGATGGTCAGAAATGGTAATTTTTTAATGTTTTTTTTTTTTACTGTAAATGACTACTGCATGTGAATTATCACTTTTGGAACTAAAATAAGTGTGTTTAGAGTCGTTTTAATGCCTGAAATTGGTGGAAATAGCAGCTTCTGAGTAGGAGAAAAAGGCTGCAAAAATGGCAATTTTGGTCACAGTGAGGCTTTAAAAAGTAGTTATTCAACACGAGGCCCAATCCAAATGACATTTTGAATCGATTTTTCTACAGTCCAAAAAATCAACTTTCTGATGAAAAACGATGACCCGTGACCAGTCGAACTTTCTCCAGATGGTCAGAAATGGTAATTTTTTGATGTTTAAATTTTTTTTACTGTAAATGACTATTGCATGTGAATTATCACTTTTGGAACTAAAATAAGTGTGTTTAGAGTTATTTTAATGCCTGAAATTGGTCGAAATAGAAGCTTCTGAGTAGGAGAAAAAGGCTGCAAAAATGGCAATTTTGGTCACAGTGAGGCTTTAAAAAGTAGTTATTCAACACGAGGCCCAATCCAAATAACATTTTGAATCGATTTTTCTACAGTCCAAAAAATCAACTTTCTGATGAAAAACGATGACCCGTGACCTGTCGAACTTTTTCCAGATGGTCAGAAATGGTAATTTTTTAATGTTTTATTTTTTGACTGTAAATGACTACTGCATGTGAATTATCACTTTTGGAACTAAAATAAGTGTGTTTAGAGACATTTTATTGCCTGAAATTGGTCGGAACAGAAGCTTCTCAGTAGGAGAAAAAGGCTGTAAAAATGGCAATTTTGATCACATTGAGGCTTTAAAAAGTAGTGATTCAACACGAGGCCCAATCCAAATGACATTTTGAATCAATTTTTCTACAGTCCAAAAAAATCAATTTTCTGATAAAAACGATGACCCGTGACCTGTTGAACTTTCTCCAGATGGTCAGAAATGGTAATTTTTTTAATGTTTCATTTTTTGACTGTAAATGACTACTGCATGTGAATTATCACTTTTGGAACTAAAATAAGTGTGTTTAGAGTCATTTTAATGGCTGAAATTGGTCGAAATAGCAGCTTCTGAGTAGGAGAAAAAGGCTGTAAAAATGGCACTTTTGGTCACATTGAGGCTTTAAAAAGTAGTTATTCAACATGAGGCACAATCCAAATGATATTTTGAATCAATTTTTCTACAGTCCAAAAAATCAATTTTCTGATGAAAAACGATGACCCGTGACCTGTCGAACTTTCTCCAGATGGTTAGAAATGGTTATTTTTTGATGTTTTAGTTTTTTGACTGTTAATTACTACTGCATGTGAATTATCACTTTTGGAACTGAAATAAGTGTGTTTAGAGTCATTTTAATGCCTGAAATTGGTCGAAATAGAAGCTTCTGAGTAGGAGAAAAAGGCTGTAAAAATGGCAATTTTGGTCACATTGGGGCTCTAAAAAGTAGTTATTCAACACGAGGCCCAATCCAAATGACATTTTGAATCAATTTTTCTACAGTCCAAAAAATCAATTTTCTGATGAAAAACGATGACCCGTGACCTGTTGAACTTTCTCCAGATGGTCAGAAATGGTAATTTTTTTAATGTTTTATTTTTTGACTGTAAATGACTACTGCATGTGAATTATCACTTTTGGAACTAAAATAAGTGTGTTTAGAGTCATTTTAATGGCTGAAATTGGTTGAAATAGCAGCTTCTGAGTAGGAGAAAAAGGCTGTAAAAATGGCACTTTTGGTCCCATTGAGGCTTTAAAAAGTAGTTATTCAACATGAGGCACAATCCAAATGATATTTTGAATCAATTTTTCTACAGTCCAAAAAATCAATTTTCTGATGAAAAACGATGACCCGTGACCTGTCGAACTTTCTCCAGATGGTCAGAAATTGTAATTTTTTAATGTTTTATTTTTTGACTGTAAATGACTACTGCATGTGAATTATCACTTTTGGAACTAAAATAAGTGTGTTTAGAGACATTTTATTGCCTGAAATTGGTCGGAATAGAAGCTTCTCAGTAGGAGAAAAAGGCTGTAAAAATGGCAATTTTGATCACATTGAGGCTTTAAAAAGTAGTTATTCAACACGAGGCCCAATCCAAATGACATTTTGAATAAATTTTTCTACAGTCCAAAAAAAGAATTTTCTGATAAAAACGATGACCCGTGACCTGTTCAACTTTCTCCAGATGGTTAGAAATGGTAATTTGTTTAATGTTTTACTTTTTTGACTGTAAATGACTACTGCATGTGAATTATCACTTTTGGAACTAAAATTAGTGCGTTTAGAGTCATTTTAATGGCTGAAATTGGTCAAAATAGCAGCTTCTGAGTAGGAGAAAAAGGCTGTAAAAATGGCACTTTTGGTCACATTGAGGCTTTAAAAAGTAGTTATTCAGCATGAGGCACAATCCAAATGAAATTTTGAATCAATTTTTCTACAGTCCAAAAAAATCAATTTTCTGATGAAAAACGATGACCCGTGACCTGTTGAACTTTCTCCAGATGGTCAGAAATGGTAATTTTTTTAATGTTTTATTTTTTGACTGTAAATGACTACTGCATGTGAATTATCACTTTTGGAACTAAAATAAGTGTGTTTAGAGTCATTTTAATGCCTGAAATTGGTCAAAATAGAAGCTTCTGAGTAGGAGAAAAAGGCTGTAAAAATAGCAATTTTGGTCACATTGGGGCTTTAAAAAGTAGTTATTCAACACGAGGCCCAATCCAATTGACATTTTGAATCAAGTTTTTCTACAGTCCAAAAAATCAATTTTCTGATAAAAAACGATGACCCGTGACCTGTCGAACTTTCTCCAGATGGTCAGAAATGGTAATTTTTTAATGTTTTATGTTTTTGACTGTAAATGACTACTGCATGTGAATTATCACTTTTGGAACTAAAATAAGTGTGTTTAGAGTCATTTTATTGCCTGAAATTGGTCGAAATAGAAGCTTCTGAGTAGGAGAAAAAGGCTGTAAAAATGGCAATTTTGATCACATTGAGGCTTTAAAAAGTAGTTATACAACACGAGGCCCAATCCAAATGACATTTTGAATCAATTTTTCTACCGTCCAAAAAATCAATTTTCTGATGAAAAACGATGACCCGTGACCTGTTGAACTTTCTCCAGATGGTCAGAAATGGTAATTTTTTAATGTTTTTTTTTTTTACTGTAAATGACTACTGCATGTGAATTATCACTTTTGGAACTAAAATAAGTGTGTTTAGAGTCGTTTTAATGCCTGAAATTGGTGGAAATAGCAGCTTCTGAGTAGGAGAAAAAGGCTGCAAAAATGGCACTTTTGGTCACAGTGAGGCTTTAAAAAGTAGTTATTCAACACGAGGCCCAATCCAATTGACATTTTGAATCAAGTTTTTCTACAGTCCAAAAAATCAATTTTCTGATAAAAAACGATGACCCGTGACCTGTCGAACTTTCTCCAGATGGTCAGAAATGGTAATTTTTTAATGTTTTATGTTTTTGACTGTAAATGACTACTGCATGTGAATTATCACTTTTGGAACTAAAATAAGTGTGTTTAGAGTCATTTTATTGCCTGAAATTGGTCGAAATAGAAGCTTCTGAGTAGGAGAAAAAGGCTGTAAAAATGGCAATTTTGATCACATTGAGGCTTTAAAAAGTAGTTATACAACACGAGGCCCAATCCAAATGACATTTTGAATCAATTTTTCTACCGTCCAAAAAAATTAATTTTCTGATGAAAAACGATGACCCGTGACCTGTTGAACTTTCTCCAGATGGTCAGAAATGGTAATTTTTTAATGTTTTTTTTTTTTACTGTAAATGACTACTGCATGTGAATTATCACTTTTGGAACTAAAATAAGTGTGTTTAGAGTCGTTTTAATGCCTGAAATTGGTGGAAATAGCAGCTTCTGAGTAGGAGAAAAAGGCTGCAAAAATGGCAATTTTGGTCACAGTGAGGCTTTAAAAAGTAGTTATTCAACACGAGGCCCAATCCAAATGACATTTTGAATCGATTTTTCTACAGTCCAAAAAATCAACTTTCTGATGAAAAACGATGACCCGTGACCAGTCGAACTTTCTCCAGATGGTCAGAAATGGTAATTTTTTGATGTTTAAATTGTTTTTACTGTAAATGACTATTGCATGTGAATTATCACTTTTGGAACTAAAATAAGTGTGTTTAGAGTTATTTTAATGCCTGAAATTGGTCGAAATAGAAGCTTCTGAGTAGGAGAAAAAGGCTGCAAAAATGGCAATTTTGGTCACAGTGAGGCTTTAAAAAGTAGTTATTCAACACGAGGCCCAATCCAAATAACATTTTGAATCGATTTTTCTACAGTCCAAAAAATCAACTTTCTGATGAAAAACGATGACCCGTGACCTGTCGAACTTTTTCCAGATGGTCAGAAATGGTAATTTTTTAATGTTTTTTTTTTTTACTGTAAATGACTACTGCATGTGAATTATCACTTTTGGAACTGAAATAAGTGTGTTTAGAGTCATTTTAATGCCTGAAATTGGTCGAAATAGAAGCTTCTGAGTAGGAGAAAAAGGCTGTAAAAATGGCAATTTTGGTCACATTGGGGCTCTAAAAAGTAGTTATTCAACACGAGGCCCAATCCAAATGACATTTTGAATCAATTTTTCTACAGTCCAAAAAATCAATTTTCTGATGAAAAACGATGACCCGTGACCTGTTGAACTTTCTCCAGATGGTCAGAAATGGTAATTTTTTTAATGTTTTATTTTTTGACTGTAAATGACTACTGCATGTGAATTATCACTTTTGGAACTAAAATAAGTGTGTTTAGAGTCATTTTAATGGCTGAAATTGGTTGAAATAGCAGCTTCTGAGTAGGAGAAAAAGGCTGTAAAAATGGCACTTTTGGTCCCATTGAGGCTTTAAAAAGTAGTTATTCAACATGAGGCACAATCCAAATGATATTTTGAATCAATTTTTCTACAGTCCAAAAAATCAATTTTCTGATGAAAAACGATGACCCGTGACCTGTCGAACTTTCTCCAGATGGTCAGAAATTGTAATTTTTTAATGTTTTATTTTTTGACTGTAAATGACTACTGCATGTGAATTATCTCTTTTGGAACTAAAATAAGTGTGTTTAGAGACATTTTATTGCCTGAAATTGGTCGGAATAGAAGCTTCTCAGTAGGAGAAAAAGGCTGTAAAAATGGCAATTTTGATCACATTGAGGCTTTAAAAAGTAGTTATTCAACACGAGGCCCAATCCAAATGACATTTTGAATCAATTTTTCTACCGTCCAAAAAATCAATTTTCTGATGAAAAACGATGACCCGTGACCTGTTGAACTTTCTCCAGATGGTCAGAAATGGTAATTTTTTAATGTTTTTTTTTTTACTGTAAATGACTACTGCATGTGAATTATCACTTTTGGAACTAAAATAAGTGTGTTTAGATACATTTTATTGCTTGAAATTGGTCGGAATAGAAGCTTCTCAGTAGGAGAAAAAGGCTGTAAAAATGGCAATTTTGATCACATTGAGGCTTTAAAAAGTAGTTATTCAACACGAGGCCCAATCCAAATGACATTTTGAATCAATTTTTCTACAGTCCAAAAAATCAATTTTCTGATGAAAAACGATGACCCGTGACCTGTTGAACTTTCTCCAGATGGTCAGAAATGGTAATTTTTTTTATGTTTTATTTTTTGACTGTAAATGACTACTGCATGTGAATTATCACTTTTGGAACTAAAATAAGTGTGTTTAGAGTCATTTTAATGGCTGAAATTGGTCGAAATAGCAGCTTCTGAGTAGGAGAAAAAGGCTGTAAAAATGGCACTTTTGGTCACATTGAGGCTTTAAAAAGTAGTTATTCAACATGAGGCACAATCCAAATGATATTTTGAATCAATTTTTCTACAGTCCAAAAAATCAATTTTCTGATGAAAAACGATGACCCGTGACCTGTCGAACTTTCTCCAGATGGTCAGAAATGGTAATTTTTTAATGTTTTATTTTTTGACTGTAAATGACTACTGCATGTGAATTATCACTTTTGGAACTAAAATAAGTGTGTTTAGAGACATTTTATTGCCTGAAATTGGTCGGAACAGAAGCTTCTCAGTAGGAGAAAAAGACTGTAAAAATGGCAATTTTGATCACGTTGAGGCTTTAAAAAGTAGTTATTCAACATGAGGCACAATCCAAATGATATTTTGAATCAATTTTTCTACAGTCCAAAAAATCAATTTTCTGATGAAAAACGATGACCCGTGACCTGTTGAACTTTCTCCAGATGGTCAGAAATGGTAATTTTTTAATGTTTTATTTTTTGACTGTAAATGACTCCTGCATGTGAATTATCACTTTTGGAACTAAAACAAGTGTGTTTAGAGTTATTTTAATGGCTGAATTGGTTGAAATAGAAGCTTCTGAGTAGGAGAAAAAGGCTGTAAAAATGGCAATTTTGGTCACATTGAGGCTTTAAAAAGTAGTTATTCAACACGAGGCCCAATCCAAATGACATTTTGAATCAATTTTTCTACAGTCCAAAAAATCAATTTTCTGATGAAAAACGATGACCCGTGACCTGTTGAACTTTCTCCAGATGGTCAGAAATGGTAATTTTTTTAATGTTTTATTTTTTGACTGTAAATGACTACTGCATGTGAATTATCACTTTTGGAACTAAAATAAGTGTGTTTAGAGTCATTTTAATGCCTGAAATTGGTCAAAATAGAAGCTTCTGAGTAGGAGAAAAAGGCTGTAAAAATAGCAATTTTGGTCACATTGGGGCTTTAAAAAGTAGTTATTCAACACGAGGCCCAATCCAATTGACATTTTGAATCAAGTTTTTCTACAGTCCAAAAAATCAATTTTCTGATAAAAAACGATGACCCGTGACCTGTCGAACTTTCTCCAGATGGTCAGAAATGGTAATTTTTTAATGTTTTATGTTTTTGACTGTAAATGACTACTGCATGTGAATTATCACTTTTGGAACTAAAATAAGTGTGTTTAGAGTCATTTTATTGCCTGAAATTGGTCGAAATAGAAGCTTCTGAGTAGGAGAAAAAGGCTGTAAAAATGGCAATTTTGATCACATTGAGGCTTTAAAAAGTAGTTATACAACACGAGGCCCAATCCAAATGACATTTTGAATCAATTTTTCTACCGTCCAAAAAATCAATTTTCTGATGAAAAACGATGACCCGTGACCTGTTGAACTTTCTCCAGATGGTCAGAAATGGTAATTTTTTAATGTTTTTTTTTTTTACTGTAAATGACTACTGCATGTGAATTATCACTTTTGGAACTAAAATAAGTGTGTTTAGAGTCGTTTTAATGCCTGAAATTGGTGGAAATAGCAGCTTCTGAGTAGGAGAAAAAGGCTGCAAAAATGGCAATTTTGGTCACAGTGAGGCTTTAAAAAGTAGTTATTCAACACGAGGCCCAATCCAAATGACATTTTGAATCGATTTTTCTACAGTCCAAAAAATCAACTTTCTGATGAAAAACGATGACCCGTGACCAGTCGAACTTTCTCCAGATGGTCAGAAATGGTAATTTTTTGATGTTTAAATTTTTTTTTACTGTAAATGACTATTGCATGTGAATTATCACTTTTGGAACTAAAATAAGTGTGTTTAGAGTTATTTTAATGCCTGAAATTGGTCGAAATAGAAGCTTCTGAGTAGGAGAAAAAGGCTGCAAAAATGGCAATTTTGGTCACAGTGAGGCTTTAAAAAGTAGTTATTCAACACGAGGCCCAATCCAAATAACATTTTGAATCGATTTTTCTACAGTCCAAAAAATCAATTTTCTGATGAAAAACGATGACCCGTGACCTGTCGAACTTTCTCCAGATGGTCAGAAATGGTAATTTTTTAATGTTTTATTTTTTGACTGTAAATGACTACTGCATGTGAATTATCACTTTTGGAACTAAAATAAGTGTGTTTAGAGGCATTTTATTGCCTGAAATTGGTCGGAACAGAAGCTTCTCAGTAGGAGAAAAAGGCTGTAAAAATGGCAATTTTGATCACGTTGAGGCTTTAAAAAGTAGTTATTCAACATGAGGCACAATCCAAATGATATTTTGAATCAATTTTTCTACAGTCCAAAAAATCAATTTTCTGATGAAAAACGATGACCCGTGACCTGTTGAACTTTCTCCAGATGGTCAGAAATGGTAATTTTTTAATGTTTTATTTTTTGACTGTAAATGACTCCTGCATGTGAATTATCACTTTTGGAACTAAAACAAGTGTGTTTAGAGTTATTTTAATGGCTGAATTGGTTGAAATAGAAGCTTCTGAGTAGGAGAAAAAGGCTGTAAAAATGGCAATTTTGGTCACATTGAGGCTTTAAAAAGTAGTTATTCAACACGAGGCCCAATCCAAATGACATTTTGAATCAATTTTTCTACAGTCCAAAAAATCAATTTTCTGATGAAAAACGATGACCCGTGACCTGTTGAACTTTCTCCAGATGGTCAGAAATGGTAATTTTTTTAATGTTTTATTTTTTGACTGTAAATGACTACTGCATGTGAATTATCACTTTTGGAACTAAAATAAGTGTGTTTAGAGTCATTTTAATGGCTGAAATTGGTCGAAATAGCAGCTTCTGAGTAGGAGAAAAAGGCTGTAAAAATGGCACTTTTGGTCACATTGAGGCTTTAAAAAGTAGTTATTCAACATGAGGCACAATCCAAATGATATTTTGAATCAATTTTTCTACAGTCCAAAAAATCAATTTTCTGATGAAAAACGATGACCCGTGACCTGTCGAACTTTCTCCAGATGGTCAGAAATGGTAATTTTTTAATGTTTTATTTTTTGACTGTAAATGACTACTGCATGTGAATTATCACTTTTGGAACTAAAATAAGTGTGTTTAGAGACATTTTATTGCCTGAAATTGGTCGGAACAGAAGCTTCTCAGTAGGAGAAAAAGGCTGTAAAAATGGCAATTTTGATCACATTGAGGCTTTAAAAAGTAGTGATTCAACACGAGGCCCAATCCAAATGACATTTTGAATCAATTTTTCTACAGTCCAAAAAATCAATTTTCTGATGAAAAACGATGACCCGTGACCTGTTGAACTTTCTCCAGATGGTCAGAAATGGTAATTTTTTTAATGTTTTATTTTTTGACTGTAAATGACTAATGCATGTGAATTATCACTTTTGGAACTGAAATAAGTGTGTTTAGAGTCATTTTAATGGCTGAAATTGGTCGAAATAGCAGCTTCTGAGTAGGAGAAAAGGCTGGTAAAATGGCAATTTTGGTCACATTGAGGCTTTAAAAAGTAGTGATTCAACACGAGGCCCAATCCAAATGACATTTTGAATCAATTTTTCTACAGTCCAAAAAATCAATTTTCTGATGAAAAACGATGACCCGTGACCTGTCGAACTTTCTCCAGATGGTGAGAAATGGTAATTTTTTGATGTTTAAATTTTTTTTACTGTAAATGACTATTGCATGTGAATTATCACTTTTGGAACTAAAATAAGTGTGTTTAGAGTCATTTTAATGGCTGAAATTGGTCGAAATAGAAGCTTCTGAGTAGGAGAAAAAGGCTGTAAAAATGGCAATTTTGGTCACATTGAGGCTTTAAAAAGTAGTTATTCAGCATGAGGCACAATCCAAATGAAATTTTGAATCAATTTTTCTACAGTCCAAAAAAATCAATTTTCTGATGAAAAACGATGACCCGTGACCTGTTGAACTTTCTCCAGATGGTCAGAAATGGTAATTTTTTTAATGTTTTATTTTTTGACTGTAAATGACTACTGCATGTGAATTATCACTTTTGGAACTAAAATAAGTGTGTTTAGAGTCATTTTAATGCCTGAAATTGGTCAAAATAGAAGCTTCTGAGTAGGAGAAAAAGGCTGTAAAAATAGCAATTTTGGTCACATTGGGGCTTTAAAAAGTAGTTATTCAACACGAGGCCCAATCCAATTGACATTTTGAATCAAGTTTTTCTACAGTCCAAAAAATCAATTTTCTGATAAAAAACGATGACCCGTGACCTGTCGAACTTTCTCCAGATGGTCAGAAATGGTAATTTTTTAATGTTTTATGTTTTTGACTGTAAATGACTACTGCATGTGAATTATCACTTTTGGAACTAAAATAAGTGTGTTTAGAGTCATTTTATTGCCTGAAATTGGTCGAAATAGAAGCTTCTGAGTAGGAGAAAAAGGCTGTAAAAATGGCAATTTTGATCACATTGAGGCTTTAAAAAGTAGTTATACAACACGAGGCCCAATCCAAATGACATTTTGAATCAATTTTTCTACCGTCCAAAAAATCAATTTTCTGATGAAAAACGATGACCCGTGACCTGTTGAACTTTCTCCAGATGGTCAGAAATGGTAATTTTTTAATGTTTTTTTTTTTTACTGTAAATGACTACTGCATGTGAATTATCACTTTTGGAACTAAAATAAGTGTGTTTAGAGTCGTTTTAATGCCTGAAATTGGTGGAAATAGCAGCTTCTGAGTAGGAGAAAAAGGCTGCAAAAATGGCAATTTTGGTCACAGTGAGGCTTTAAAAAGTAGTTATTCAACACGAGGCCCAATCCAAATGACATTTTGAATCGATTTTTCTACAGTCCAAAAAATCAACTTTCTGATGAAAAACGATGACCCGTGACCAGTCGAACTTTCTCCAGATGGTCAGAAATGGTAATTTTTTGATGTTTAAATTGTTTTTACTGTAAATGACTATTGCATGTGAATTATCACTTTTGGAACTAAAATAAGTGTGTTTAGAGTTATTTTAATGCCTGAAATTGGTCGAAATAGAAGCTTCTGAGTAGGAGAAAAAGGCTGCAAAAATGGCAATTTTGGTCACAGTGAGGCTTTAAAAAGTAGTTATTCAACACGAGGCCCAATCCAAATAACATTTTGAATCGATTTTTCTACAGTCCAAAAAATCAACTTTCTGATGAAAAACGATGACCCGTGACCTGTCGAACTTTTTCCAGATGGTCAGAAATGGTAATTTTTTAATGTTTTATTTTTTTACTGTAAATGACTACTGCATGTGAATTATCACTTTTGGAACTGAAATAAGTGTGTTTAGAGTCATTTTAATGCCTGAAATTGGTCGAAATAGAAGCTTCTGAGTAGGAGAAAAAGGCTGTAAAAATGGCAATTTTGGTCACATTGGGGCTCTAAAAAGTAGTTATTCAACACGAGGCCCAATCCAAATGACATTTTGAATCAATTTTTCTACAGTCCAAAAAATCAATTTTCTGATGAAAAACGATGACCCGTGACCTGTTGAACTTTCTCCAGATGGTCAGAAATGGTAATTTTTTTAATGTTTTATTTTTTGACTGTAAATGACTACTGCATGTGAATTATCACTTTTGGAACTAAAATAAGTGTGTTTAGAGTCATTTTAATGGCTGAAATTGGTTGAAATAGCAGCTTCTGAGTAGGAGAAAAAGGCTGTAAAAATGGCACTTTTGGTCCCATTGAGGCTTTAAAAAGTAGTTATTCAACATGAGGCACAATCCAAATGATATTTTGAATCAATTTTTCTACAGTCCAAAAAATCAATTTTCTGATGAAAAACGATGACCCGTGACCTGTCGAACTTTCTCCAGATGGTCAGAAATTGTAATTTTTTAATGTTTTATTTTTTGACTGTAAATGACTACTGCATGTGAATTATCTCTTTTGGAACTAAAATAAGTGTGTTTAGAGACATTTTATTGCCTGAAATTGGTCGGAATAGAAGCTTCTCAGTAGGAGAAAAAGGCTGTAAAAATGGCAATTTTGATCACATTGAGGCTTTAAAAAGTAGTTATTCAACACGAGGCCCAATCCAAATGACATTTTGAATCAATTTTTCTACCGTCCAAAAAATCAATTTTCTGATGAAAAACGATGACCCGTGACCTGTTGAACTTTCTCCAGATGGTCAGAAATGGTAATTTTTTAATGTTTTTTTTTTTACTGTAAATGACTACTGCATGTGAATTATCACTTTTGGAACTAAAATAAGTGTGTTTAGAGTCGTTTTAATGCCTGAAATTGGTGGAAATAGCAGCTTCTGAGTAGGAGAAAAAGGCTGCAAAAATGGCAATTTTGGTCACAGGGAGGCTTTAAAAAGTAGTTATTCAACACGAGGCCCAATCTAAATGACATTTTGAATCGATTTTTCTACAGTCCAAAAAATCAACTTTCTGATGAAAAACGATGACCCCTGACCAGTCGAACTTTCTCCAGATGGTCAGAAATGGTAATTTTTTGATGTTTAAATTTTTTTTACTGTAAATGACTATTGCATGTGAATTATCACTTTTGGAACTAAAATAAGTGTGTTTAGAGTTATTTTAATGCCTGAAATTGGTCGAAATAGAAGCTTCTGAGTAGGAGAAAAAGGCTGCAAAAATGGCAATTTTGGTCACAGTGAGGCTTTAAAAAGTAGTTATTCAACACGAGGCCCAATCCAAATAACATTTTGAATCGATTTTTCTACAGTCCAAAAAATCAACTTTCTGATGAAAAACGATGACCCGTGACCTGTCGACCTTTCTCCAGATGGTCAGAAATTGTAATTTTTTAATGTTTTATTTTTTGACTGTAAATGACTACTGCATGTGAATTATCACTTTTGGAACTAAAATAAGTGTGTTTAGATACATTTTATTGCTTGAAATTGGTCGGAATAGAAGCTTCTCAGTAGGAGAAAAAGGCTGTAAAAATGGCACTTTTGGTCACATTGAGGCTTTAAAAAGTAGTTATTCAACATGAGGCCCAATCCAAATGACATTTTGAATCAATTTTTCTACAGTCCAAAAAATCAATTTTCTGATGAAAAACGATGACCCGTGACCTGTCGAACTTTCTCCAGATGGTCAGAAATGGTAATTTTTTGATGTTTAATTTTTTTTTACTGTAAATGACTATTGCATGTGAATTATCACTTTTGGAACTAAAATAAGTGTGTTTAGAGTCATTTTAATGGCTGAAATTGGTCGAAATAGAAGCTTCTGAGTAGGAGAAAAAGGCTGTAAAAATGGCAATTTTGGTCACATTGAGGCTTTAAAAAGTAGTTATTCAGCATGAGGCACAATCCAAATGAAATTTTGAATCAATTTTTCTACAGTCCAAAAAAATCAATTTTCTGATGAAAAACGATGACCCGTGACCTGTTGAACTTTCTCCAGATGGTCAGAAATGGTAATTTTTTTAATGTTTTATTTTTTGACTGTAAATGACTACTGCATGTGAATTATCACTTTTGGAACTAAAATAAGTGTGTTTAGAGTCATTTTAATGCCTGAAATTGGTCAAAATAGAAGCTTCTGAGTAGGAGAAAAAGGCTGTAAAAATAGCAATTTTGGTCACATTGGGGCTTTAAAAAGTAGTTATTCAACACGAGGCCCAATCCAATTGACATTTTGAATCAAGTTTTTCTACAGTCCAAAAAATCAATTTTCTGATAAAAAACGATGACCCGTGACCTGTCGAACTTTCTCCAGATGGTCAGAAATGGTAATTTTTTAATGTTTTATGTTTTTGACTGTAAATGACTACTGCATGTGAATTATCACTTTTGGAACTAAAATAAGTGTGTTTAGAGTCATTTTATTGCCTGAAATTGGTCGAAATAGAAGCTTCTGAGTAGGAGAAAAAGGCTGTAAAAATGGCAATTTTGATCACATTGAGGCTTTAAAAAGTAGTTATACAACACGAGGCCCAATCCAAATGACATTTTGAATCAATTTTTCTACCGTCCAAAAAATCAATTTTCTGATGAAAAACGATGACCCGTGACCTGTTGAACTTTCTCCAGATGGTCAGAAATGGTAATTTTTTAATGTTTTTTTTTTTTACTGTAAATGACTACTGCATGTGAATTATCACTTTTGGAACTAAAATAAGTGTGTTTAGAGTCGTTTTAATGCCTGAAATTGGTGGAAATAGCAGCTTCTGAGTAGGAGAAAAAGGCTGCAAAAATGGCAATTTTGGTCACAGTGAGGCTTTAAAAAGTAGTTATTCAACACGAGGCCCAATCCAAATGACATTTTGAATCGATTTTTCTACAGTCCAAAAAATCAACTTTCTGATGAAAAACGATGACCCGTGACCAGTCGAACTTTCTCCAGATGGTCAGAAATGGTAATTTTTTGATGTTTAAATTTTTTTTACTGTAAATGACTATTGCATGTGAATTATCACTTTTGGAACTAAAATAAGTGTGTTTAGAGTTATTTTAATGCCTGAAATTGGTCGAAATAGAAGCTTCTGAGTAGGAGAAAAAGGCTGCAAAAATGGCAATTTTGGTCACAGTGAGGCTTTAAAAAGTAGTTATTCAACACGAGGCCCAATCCAAATAACATTTTGAATCGATTTTTCTACAGTCCAAAAAATCAACTTTCTGATGAAAAACGATGACCCGTGACCTGTCGAACTTTTTCCAGATGGTCAGAAATGGTAATTTTTTAATGTTTTATTTTTTGACTGTAAATGACTACTGCATGTGAATTATCACTTTTGGAACTAAAATAAGTGTGTTTAGAGACATTTTATTGCCTGAAATTGGTCGGAACAGAAGCTTCTCAGTAGGAGAAAAAGGCTGTAAAAATGGCAATTTTGATCACATTGAGGCTTTAAAAAGTAGTGATTCAACACGAGGCCCAATCCAAATGACATTTTGAATCAATTTTTCTACAGTCCAAAAAAATCAATTTTCTGATAAAAACGATGACCCGTGACCTGTTGAACTTTCTCCAGATGGTCAGAAATGGTAATTTTTTTAATGTTTCATTTTTTGACTGTAAATGACTACTGCATGTGAATTATCACTTTTGGAACTAAAATAAGTGTGTTTAGAGTCATTTTAATGGCTGAAATTGGTCGAAATAGCAGCTTCTGAGTAGGAGAAAAAGGCTGTAAAAATGGCACTTTTGGTCACATTGAGGCTTTAAAAAGTAGTTATTCAACATGAGGCACAATCCAAATGATATTTTGAATCAATTTTTCTACAGTCCAAAAAATCAATTTTCTGATGAAAAACGATGACCCGTGACCTGTCGAACTTTCTCCAGATGGTCAGAAATGGTTATTTTTTGATGTTTTAGTTTTTTGACTGTTAATTACTACTGCATGTGAATTATCACTTTTGGAACTGAAATAAGTGTGTTTAGAGTCATTTTAATGCCTGAAATTGGTCGAAATAGAAGCTTCTGAGTAGGAGAAAAAGGCTGTAAAAATGGCAATTTTGGTCACATTGGGGCTCTAAAAAGTAGTTATTCAACACGAGGCCCAATCCAAATGACATTTTGAATCAATTTTTCTACAGTCCAAAAAATCAATTTTCTGATGAAAAACGATGACCCGTGACCTGTTGAACTTTCTCCAGATGGTCAGAAATGGTAATTTTTTTAATGTTTTATTTTTTGACTGTAAATGACTACTGCATGTGAATTATCACTTTTGGAACTAAAATAAGTGTGTTTAGAGTCATTTTAATGGCTGAAATTGGTTGAAATAGCAGCTTCTGAGTAGGAGAAAAAGGCTGTAAAAATGGCACTTTTGGTCCCATTGAGGCTTTAAAAAGTAGTTATTCAACATGAGGCACAATCCAAATGATATTTTGAATCAATTTTTCTACAGTCCAAAAAATCAATTTTCTGATGAAAAACGATGACCCGTGACCTGTCGAACTTTCTCCAGATGGTCAGAAATTGTAATTTTTTAATGTTTTATTTTTTGACTGTAAATGACTACTGCATGTGAATTATCACTTTTGGAACTAAAATAAGTGTGTTTAGAGACATTTTATTGCCTGAAATTGGTCGGAATAGAAGCTTCTCAGTAGGAGAAAAAGGCTGTAAAAATGGCAATTTTGATCACATTGAGGCTTTAAAAAGTAGTTATTCAACACGAGGCCCAATCCAAATGACATTTTGAATAAATTTTTCTACAGTCCAAAAAAAGAATTTTCTGATAAAAACGATGACCCGTGACCTGTTCAACTTTCTCCAGATGGTTAGAAATGGTAATTTGTTTAATGTTTTACTTTTTTGACTGTAAATGACTACTGCATGTGAATTATCACTTTTGGAACTAAAATAAGTGCGTTTAGAGTCATTTTAATGGCTGAAATTGGTCAAAATAGCAGCTTCTGAGTAGGAGAAAAAGGCTGTAAAAATGGCACTTTTGGTCACATTGAGGCTTTAAAAAGTAGTTATTCAGCATGAGGCACAATCCAAATGAAATTTTGAATCAATTTTTCTACAGTCCAAAAAAATCAATTTTCTGATGAAAAACGATGACCCGTGACCTGTTGAACTTTCTCCAGATGGTCAGAAATGGTAATTTTTTTAATGTTTTATTTTTTGACTGTAAATGACTACTGCATGTGAATTATCACTTTTGGAACTAAAATAAGTGTGTTTAGATACATTTTATTGCTTGAAATTGGTCGGAATAGAAGCTTCTCAGTAGGAGAAAAAGGCTGTAAAAATGGCACTTTTGGTCACATTGAGGCTTTAAAAAGTAGTTATTCAACATGAGGCCCAATCCAAATGACATTTTGAATCAATTTTTCTACAGTCCAAAAAATCAATTTTCTGATGAAAAACGATGACCCGTGACCTGTCGAACTTTCTCCAGATGGTCAGAAATGGTAATTTTTTGATGTTTAAATTTTTTTTACTGTAAATGATTATTGCATGTGAATTATCACTTTTGGAACTAAAATAAGTGTGTTTAGAGTCATTTTAATGGCTGAAATTGGTCGAAATAGAAGCTTCTGAGTAGGAGAAAAAGGCTGTAAAAATGGCAATTTTGGTCACATTGAGGCTTTAAAAAGTAGTTATTCAGCATGAGGCACAATCCAAATGAAATTTTGAATCAATTTTTCTACAGTCCAAAAAAATCAATTTTCTGATGAAAAACGATGACCCGTGACCTGTTGAACTTTCTCCAGATGGTCAGAAATGGTAATTTTTTTAATGTTTTATTTTTTGACTGTAAATGACTACTGCATGTGAATTATCACTTTTGGAACTAAAATAAGTGTGTTTAGAGTCATTTTAATGCCTGAAATTGGTCAAAATAGAAGCTTCTGAGTAGGAGAAAAAGGCTGTAAAAATAGCAATTTTGGTCACATTGGGGCTTTAAAAAGTAGTTATTCAACACGAGGCCCAATCCAATTGACATTTTGAATCAAGTTTTTCTACAGTCCAAAAAATCAATTTTCTGATAAAAAACGATGACCCGTGACCTGTCGAACTTTCTCCAGATGGTCAGAAATGGTAATTTTTTAATGTTTTATGTTTTTGACTGTAAATGACTACTGCATGTGAATTATCACTTTTGGAACTAAAATAAGTGTGTTTAGAGTCATTTTATTGCCTGAAATTGGTCGAAATAGAAGCTTCTGAGTAGGAGAAAAAGGCTGTAAAAATGGCAATTTTGATCACATTGAGGCTTTAAAAAGTAGTTATACAACACGAGGCCCAATCCAAATGACATTTTGAATCAATTTTTCTACCGTCCAAAAAATCAATTTTCTGATGAAAAACGATGACCCGTGACCTGTTGAACTTTCTCCAGATGGTCAGAAATGGTAATTTTTTAATGTTTTTTTTTTTTACTGTAAATGACTACTGCATGTGAATTATCACTTTTGGAACTAAAATAAGTGTGTTTAGAGTCGTTTTAATGCCTGAAATTGGTGGAAATAGCAGCTTCTGAGTAGGAGAAAAAGGCTGCAAAAATGGCAATTTTGGTCACAGTGAGGCTTTAAAAAGTAGTTATTCAACACGAGGCCCAATCCAAATGACATTTTGAATCGATTTTTCTACAGTCCAAAAAATCAACTTTCTGATGAAAAACGATGACCCGTGACCAGTCGAACTTTCTCCAGATGGTCAGAAATGGTAATTTTTTGATGTTTAAATTTTTTTTACTGTAAATGACTATTGCATGTGAATTATCACTTTTGGAACTAAAATAAGTGTGTTTAGAGTTATTTTAATGCCTGAAATTGGTCGAAATAGAAGCTTCTGAGTAGGAGAAAAAGGCTGCAAAAATGGCAATTTTGGTCACAGTGAGGCTTTAAAAAGTAGTTATTCAACACGAGGCCCAATCCAAATAACATTTTGAATCGATTTTTCGACAGTCCAAAAAATCAACTTTCTGATGAAAAACGATGACCCGTGACCTGTCGAACTTTTTCCAGATGGTCAGAAATGGTAATTTTTTAATGTTTTATTTTTTGACTGTAAATGACTACTGCATGTGAATTATCACTTTTGGAACTAAAATAAGTGTGTTTAGAGACATTTTATTGCCTGAAATTGGTCGGAACAGAAGCTTCTCAGTAGGAGAAAAAGGCTGTAAAAATGGCAATTTTGATCACATTGAGGCTTTAAAAAGTAGTGATTCAACACGAGGCCCAATCCAAATGACATTTTGAATCAATTTTTCTACAGTCCAAAAAAATCAATTTTCTGATAAAAACGATGACCCGTGACCTGTTGAACTTTCTCCAGATGGTCAGAAATGGTAATTTTTTTAATGTTTCATTTTTTGACTGTAAATGACTACTGCATGTGAATTATCACTTTTGGAACTAAAATAAGTGTGTTTAGAGTCATTTTAATGGCTGAAATTGGTCGAAATAGCAGCTTCTGAGTAGGAGAAAAAGGCTGTAAAAATGGCACTTTTGGTCACATTGAGGCTTTAAAAAGTAGTTATTCAACATGAGGCACAATCCAAATGATATTTTGAATCAATTTTTCTACAGTCCAAAAAATCAATTTTCTGATGAAAAACGATGACCCGTGACCTGTCGAACTTTCTCCAGATGGTCAGAAATGGTTATTTTTTGATGTTTTAGTTTTTTGACTGTTAATTACTACTGCATGTGAATTATCACTTTTGGAACTGAAATAAGTGTGTTTAGAGTCATTTTAATGCCTGAAATTGGTCGAAATAGAAGCTTCTGAGTAGGAGAAAAAGGCTGTAAAAATGGCAATTTTGGTCACATTGGGGCTCTAAAAAGTAGTTATTCAACACGAGGCCCAATCCAAATGACATTTTGAATCAATTTTTCTACAGTCCAAAAAATCAATTTTCTGATGAAAAACGATGACCCGTGACCTGTTGAACTTTCTCCAGATGGTCAGAAATGGTAATTTTTTTAATGTTTTATTTTTTGACTGTAAATGACTACTGCATGTGAATTATCACTTTTGGAACTAAAATAAGTGTGTTTAGAGTCATTTTAATGGCTGAAATTGGTTGAAATAGCAGCTTCTGAGTAGGAGAAAAAGGCTGTAAAAATGGCACTTTTGGTCCCATTGAGGCTTTAAAAAGTAGTTATTCAACATGAGGCACAATCCAAATGATATTTTGAATCAATTTTTCTACAGTCCAAAAAATCAATTTTCTGATGAAAAACGATGACCCGTGACCTGTCGAACTTTCTCCAGATGGTCAGAAATTGTAATTTTTTAATGTTTTATTTTTTGACTGTAAATGACTACTGCATGTGAATTATCACTTTTGGAACTAAAATAAGTGTGTTTAGAGACATTTTATTGCCTGAAATTGGTCGGAATAGAAGCTTCTCAGTAGGAGAAAAAGGCTGTAAAAATGGCAATTTTGATCACATTGAGGCTTTAAAAAGTAGTTATTCAACACGAGGCCCAATCCAAATGACATTTTGAATAAATTTTTCTACAGTCCAAAAAAAGAATTTTCTGATAAAAACGATGACCCGTGACCTGTTCAACTTTCTCCAGATGGTTAGAAATGGTAATTTGTTTAATGTTTTACTTTTTTGACTGTAAATGACTACTGCATGTGAATTATCACTTTTGGAACTAAAATAAGTGCGTTTAGAGTCATTTTAATGGCTGAAATTGGTCAAAATAGCAGCTTCTGAGTAGGAGAAAAAGGCTGTAAAAATGGCACTTTTGGTCACATTGAGGCTTTAAAAAGTAGTTATTCAGCATGAGGCACAATCCAAATGAAATTTTGAATCAATTTTTCTACAGTCCAAAAAAATCAATTTTCTGATGAAAAACGATGACCCGTGACCTGTTGAACTTTCTCCAGATGGTCAGAAATGGTAATTTTTTTAATGTTTTATTTTTTGACTGTAAATGACTACTGCATGTGAATTATCACTTTTGGAACTAAAATAAGTGTGTTTAGAGTCATTTTAATGCCTGAAATTGGTCAAAATAGAAGCTTCTGAGTAGGAGAAAAAGGCTGTAAAAATAGCAATTTTGGTCACATTGGGGCTTTAAAAAGTAGTTATTCAACACGAGGCCCAATCCAATTGACATTTTGAATCAAGTTTTTCTACAGTCCAAAAAATCAATTTTCTGATAAAAAACGATGACCCGTGACCTGTCGAACTTTCTCCAGATGGTCAGAAATGGTAATTTTTTAATGTTTTATGTTTTTGACTGTAAATGACTACTGCATGTGAATTATCACTTTTGGAACTAAAATAAGTGTGTTTAGAGTCATTTTATTGCCTGAAATTGGTCGAAATAGAAGCTTCTGAGTAGGAGAAAAAGGCTGTAAAAATGGCAATTTTGATCACATTGAGGCTTTAAAAAGTAGTTATACAACACGAGGCCCAATCCAAATGACATTTTGAATCAATTTTTCTACCGTCCAAAAAATCAATTTTCTGATGAAAAACGATGACCCGTGACCTGTTGAACTTTCTCCAGATGGTCAGAAATGGTAATTTTTTAATGTTTTTTTTTTTTACTGTAAATGACTACTGCATGTGAATTATCACTTTTGGAACTAAAATAAGTGTGTTTAGAGTCGTTTTAATGCCTGAAATTGGTGGAAATAGCAGCTTCTGAGTAGGAGAAAAAGGCTGCAAAAATGGCACTTTTGGTCACAGTGAGGCTTTAAAAAGTAGTTATTCAACACGAGGCCCAATCCAATTGACATTTTGAATCAAGTTTTTCTACAGTCCAAAAAATCAATTTTCTGATAAAAAACGATGACCCGTGACCTGTCGAACTTTCTCCAGATGGTCAGAAATGGTAATTTTTTAATGTTTTATGTTTTTGACTGTAAATGACTACTGCATGTGAATTATCACTTTTGGAACTAAAATAAGTGTGTTTAGAGTCATTTTATTGCCTGAAATTGGTCGAAATAGAAGCTTCTGAGTAGGAGAAAAAGGCTGTAAAAATGGCAATTTTGATCACATTGAGGCTTTAAAAAGTAGTTATACAACACGAGGCCCAATCCAAATGACATTTTGAATCAATTTTTCTACCGTCCAAAAAAATTAATTTTCTGATGAAAAACGATGACCCGTGACCTGTTGAACTTTCTCCAGATGGTCAGAAATGGTAATTTTTTAATGTTTTTTTTTTTTACTGTAAATGACTACTGCATGTGAATTATCACTTTTGGAACTAAAATAAGTGTGTTTAGAGTCGTTTTAATGCCTGAAATTGGTGGAAATAGCAGCTTCTGAGTAGGAGAAAAAGGCTGCAAAAATGGCAATTTTGGTCACAGTGAGGCTTTAAAAAGTAGTTATTCAACACGAGGCCCAATCCAAATGACATTTTGAATCGATTTTTCTACAGTCCAAAAAATCAACTTTCTGATGAAAAACGATGACCCGTGACCAGTCGAACTTTCTCCAGATGGTCAGAAATGGTAATTTTTTGATGTTTAAATTGTTTTTACTGTAAATGACTATTGCATGTG
This sequence comes from Triturus cristatus, assembly GCF_964204655.1. Lineage (NCBI taxonomy): Eukaryota > Metazoa > Chordata > Amphibia > Caudata > Salamandridae > Triturus > Triturus cristatus. Next base: position 171,039,213 of record NC_140586.1, on the reverse strand, counting down.
AATTATCACTTTTGGAACTAAAATAAGTGTGTTTAGAGTTATTTTAATGCCTGAAATTGGTCGAAATAGAAGCTTCTGAGTAGGAGAAAAAGGCTGCAAAAATGGCAATTTTGGTCACAGTGAGGCTTTAAAAAGTAGTTATTCAACACGAGGCCCAATCCAAATAACATTTTGAATCGATTTTTCTACAGTCCAAAAAATCAACTTTCTGATGAAAAACGATGACCCGTGACCTGTCGAACTTTTTCCAGATGGTCAGAAATGGTAATTTTTTAATGTTTTATTTTTTTACTGTAAATGACTACTGCATGTGAATTATCACTTTTGGAACTGAAATAAGTGTGTTTAGAGTCATTTTAATGCCTGAAATTGGTCGAAATAGAAGCTTCTGAGTAGGAGAAAAAGGCTGTAAAAATGGCAATTTTGGTCACATTGGGGCTCTAAAAAGTAGTTATTCAACACGAGGCCCAATCCAAATGACATTTTGAATCAATTTTTCTACAGTCCAAAAAATCAATTTTCTGATGAAAAACGATGACCCGTGACCTGTTGAACTTTCTCCAGATGGTCAGAAATGGTAATTTTTTTAATGTTTTATTTTTTGACTGTAAATGACTACTGCATGTGAATTATCACTTTTGGAACTAAAATAAGTGTGTTTAGAGTCATTTTAATGGCTGAAATTGGTTGAAATAGCAGCTTCTGAGTAGGAGAAAAAGGCTGTAAAAATGGCACTTTTGGTCCCATTGAGGCTTTAAAAAGTAGTTATTCAACATGAGGCACAATCCAAATGATATTTTGAATCAATTTTTCTACAGTCCAAAAAATCAATTTTCTGATGAAAAACGATGACCCGTGACCTGTCGAACTTTCTCCAGATGGTCAGAAATTGTAATTTTTTAATGTTTTATTTTTTGACTGTAAATGACTACTGCATGTGAATTATCTCTTTTGGAACTAAAATAAGTGTGTTTAGAGACATTTTATTGCCTGAAATTGGTCGGAATAGAAGCTTCTCAGTAGGAGAAAAAGGCTGTAAAAATGGCAATTTTGATCACATTGAGGCTTTAAAAAGTAGTTATTCAACACGAGGCCCAATCCAAATGACATTTTGAATCAATTTTTCTACCGTCCAAAAAATCAATTTTCTGATGAAAAACGATGACCCGTGACCTGTTGAACTTTCTCCAGATGGTCAGAAATGGTAATTTTTTAATGTTTTTTTTTTTACTGTAAATGACTACTGCATGTGAATTATCACTTTTGGAACTAAAATAAGTGTGTTTAGATACATTTTATTGCTTGAAATTGGTCGGAATAGAAGCTTCTCAGTAGGAGAAAAAGGCTGTAAAAATGGCAATTTTGATCACATTGAGGCTTTAAAAAGTAGTTATTCAACACGAGGCCCAATCCAAATGACATTTTGAATCAATTTTTCTACAGTCCAAAAAATCAATTTTCTGATGAAAAACGATGACCCGTGACCTGTTGAACTTTCTCCAGATGGTCAGAAATGGTAATTTTTTTAATGTTTTATTTTTTGACTGTAAATGACTACTGCATGTGAATTATCACTTTTGGAACTAAAATAAGTGTGTTTAGAGTCATTTTAATGGCTGAAATTGGTCGAAATAGCAGCTTCTGAGTAGGAGAAAAAGGCTGTAAAAATGGCACTTTTGGTCACATTGAGGCTTTAAAAAGTAGTTATTCAACATGAGGCACAATCCAAATGATATTTTGAATCAATTTTTCTACAGTCCAAAAAATCAATTTTCTGATGAAAAACGATGACCCGTGACCTGTCGAACTTTCTCCAGATGGTCAGAAATGGTAATTTTTTAATGTTTTATTTTTTGACTGTAAATGACTACTGCATGTGAATTATCACTTTTGGAACTAAAATAAGTGTGTTTAGAGACATTTTATTGCCTGAAATTGGTCGGAACAGAAGCTTCTCAGTAGGAGAAAAAGGCTGTAAAAATGGCAATTTTGATCACGTTGAGGCTTTAAAAAGTAGTTATTCAACATGAGGCACAATCCAAATGATATTTTGAATCAATTTTTCTACAGTCCAAAAAATCAATTTTCTGATGAAAAACGATGACCCGTGACCTGTTGAACTTTCTCCAGATGGTCAGAAATGGTAATTTTTTAATGTTTTATTTTTTGACTGTAAATGACTCCTGCATGTGAATTATCACTTTTGGAACTAAAACAAGTGTGTTTAGAGTTATTTTAATGGCTGAATTGGTTGAAATAGAAGCTTCTGAGTAGGAGAAAAAGGCTGTAAAAATGGCAATTTTGGTCACATTGAGGCTTTAAAAAGTAGTTATTCAACACGAGGCCCAATCCAAATGACATTTTGAATCAATTTTTCTACAGTCCAAAAAATCAATTTTCTGATGAAAAACGATGACCCGTGACCTGTTGAACTTTCTCCAGATGGTCAGAAATGGTAATTTTTTTAATGTTTTATTTTTTGACTGTAAATGACTACTGCATGTGAATTATCACTTTTGGAACTAAAATAAGTGTGTTTAGAGTCATTTTAATGCCTGAAATTGGTCAAAATAGAAGCTTCTGAGTAGGAGAAAAGGCTGTAAAAATAGCAATTTTGGTCACATTGGGGCTTTAAAAAGTAGTTATTCAACACGAGGCCCAATCCAATTGACATTTTGAATCAAGTTTTTCTACAGTCCAAAAAATCAATTTTCTGATAAAAAACGATGACCCGTGACCTGTCGAACTTTCTCCAGATGGTCAGAAATGGTAATTTTTTAATGTTTTATGTTTTTGACTGTAAATGACTACTGCATGTGAATTATCACTTTTGGAACTAAAATAAGTGTGTTTAGAGTCATTTTATTGCCTGAATTGGTCGAAATAGAAGCTTCTGAGTAGGAGAAAAAGGCTGTAAAAATGGCAATTTTGATCACATTGAGGCTTTAAAAAGTAGTTATACAACACGAGGCCCAATCCAAATGACATTTTGAATCAATTTTTCTACCGTCCAAAAAATCAATTTTCTGATGAAAAACGATGACCCGTGACCTGTTGAACTTTCTCCAGATGGTCAGAAATGGTAATTTTTTAATGTTTTTTTTTTTTACTGTAAATGACTACTGCATGTGAATTATCACTTTTGGAACTAAAATAAGTGTGTTTAGAGTCGTTTTAATGCCTGAAATTGGTGGAAATAGCAGCTTCTGAGTAGGAGAAAAAGGCTGCAAAAATGGCAATTTTGGTCACAGTGAGGCTTTAAAAAGTAGTTATTCAACACGAGGCCCAATCCAAATGACATTTTGAATCGATTTTTCTACAGTCCAAAAAATCAACTTTCTGATGAAAAACGATGACCCGTGACCAGTCGAACTTTCTCCAGGATGGTCAGAAATGGTAATTTTTTGATGTTTAAATTTTTTTTTACTGTAAATGACTATTGCATGTGAATTATCACTTTTGGAACTAAAATAAGTGTGTTTAGAGTTATTTTAATGCCTGAAATTGGTCGAAATAGAAGCTTCTGAGTAGGAGAAAAAGGCTGCAAAAATGGCAATTTTGGTCACAGTGAGGCTTTAAAAAGTAGTTATTCAACACGAGGCCCAATCCAAATAACATTTTGAATCGATTTTTCTACAGTCCAAAAAATCAATTTTCTGATGAAAAACGATGACCCGTGACCTGTCGAACTTTCTCCAGATGGTCAGAAATGGTAATTTTTTAATGTTTTATTTTTTTGACTGTAAATGACTACTGCATGTGAATTATCACTTTTGGAACTAAAATAAGTGTGTTTAGAGGCATTTTATTGCCTGAAATTGGTCGGAACAGAAGCTTCTCAGTAGGAGAAAAAGGCTGTAAAAATGGCAATTTTGATCACGTTGAGGCTTTAAAAAGTAGTTATTCAACATGAGGCACAATCCAAATGATATTTTGAATCAATTTTTCTACAGTCCAAAAAATCAATTTTCTGATGAAAAACGATGACCCGTGACCTGTTGAACTTTCTCCAGATGGTCAGAAATGGTAATTTTTTAATGTTTTATTTTTTGACTGTAAATGACTCCTGCATGTGAATTATCACTTTTGGAACTAAAACAAGTGTGTTTAGAGTTATTTTAATGGCTGAATTGGTTGAAATAGAAGCTTCTGAGTAGGAGAAAAAGGCTGTAAAAATGGCAATTTTGGTCACATTGAGGCTTTAAAAAGTAGTTATTCAACACGAGGCCCAATCCAAATGACATTTTGAATCAATTTTTCTACAGTCCAAAAATCAATTTTCTGATGAAAAACGATGACCCGTGACCTGTTGAACTTTCTCCAGATGGTCAGAAATGGTAATTTTTTTAATGTTTTATTTTTTGACTGTAAATGACTACTGCATGTGAATTATCACTTTTGGAACTAAAATAAGTGTGTTTAGAGTCATTTTAATGGCTGAAATTGGTCGAAATAGCAGCTTCTGAGTAGGAGAAAAAGGCTGTAAAAATGGCACTTTTGGTCACATTGAGGCTTTAAAAAGTAGTTATTCAACATGAGGCACAATCCAAATGATATTTTGAATCAATTTTTCTACAGTCCAAAAAATCAATTTTCTGATGAAAAACGATGACCCGTGACCTGTCGAACTTTCTCCAGATGGTCAGAAATGGTAATTTTTTAATGTTTTATTTTTTGACTGTAAATGACTACTGCATGTGAATTATCACTTTTGGAACTAAAATAAGTGTGTTTAGAGACATTTTATTGCCTGAAATTGGTCGGAACAGAAGCTTCTCAGTAGGAGAAAAAGGCTGTAAAAATGGCAATTTTGATCACATTGAGGCTTTAAAAAGTAGTGATTCAACACGAGGCCCAATCCAAATGACATTTTGAATCAATTTTTCTACAGTCCAAAAAATCAATTTTCTGATGAAAAACGATGACCCGTGACCTGTTGAACTTTCTCCAGATGGTCAGAAATGGTAATTTTTTTAATGTTTTATTTTTTGACTGTAAATGACTAATGCATGTGAATTATCACTTTTGGAACTGAAATAAGTGTGTTTAGAGTCATTTTAATGGCTGAAATTGGTCGAAATAGCAGCTTCTGAGTAGGAGAAAAGGCTGGTAAAATGGCAATTTTGGTCACATTGAGGCTTTAAAAAGTAGTGATTCAACACGAGGCCCAATCCAAATGACATTTTGAATCAATTTTTCTACAGTCCAAAAAATCAATTTTCTGATGAAAAACGATGACCCGTGACCTGTCGAACTTTCTCCAGATGGTGAGAAATGGTAATTTTTTGATGTTTAAATTTTTTTTACTGTAAATGACTATTGCATGTGAATTATCACTTTTGGAACTAAAATAAGTGTGTTTAGAGTCATTTTAATGGCTGAAATTGGTCGAAATAGAAGCTTCTGAGTAGGAGAAAAAGGCTGTAAAAATAGCAATTTTGGTCACATTGGGGCTTTAAAAAGTAGTTATTCAACACGAGGCCCAATCCAATTGACATTTTGAATCAAGTTTTTCTACAGTCCAAAAAATCAATTTTCTGATAAAAAACGATGACCCGTGACCTGTCGAACTTTCTCCAGATGGTCAGAAATGGTAATTTTTTAATGTTTTATGTTTTTGACTGTAAATGACTACTGCATGTGAATTATCACTTTTGGAACTAAAATAAGTGTGTTTAGAGTCATTTTATTGCCTGAAATTGGTCGAAATAGAAGCTTCTGAGTAGGAGAAAAAGGCTGTAAAAATGGCAATTTTGATCACATTGAGGCTTTAAAAAGTAGTTATACAACACGAGGCCCAATCCAAATGACATTTTGAATCAATTTTTCTACCGTCCAAAAAATCAATTTTCTGATGAAAAACGATGACCCGTGACCTGTTGAACTTTCTCCAGATGGTCAGAAATGGTAATTTTTTAATGTTTTTTTTTTTTACTGTAAATGACTACTGCATGTGAATTATCACTTTTGGAACTAAAATAAGTGTGTTTAGAGTCGTTTTAATGCCTGAAATTGGTGGAAATAGCAGCTTCTGAGTAGGAGAAAAAGGCTGCAAAAATGGCAATTTTGGTCACAGTGAGGCTTTAAAAAGTAGTTATTCAACACGAGGCCCAATCCAAATGACATTTTGAATCGATTTTTCTACAGTCCAAAAAATCAACTTTCTGATGAAAAACGATGACCCGTGACCAGTCGAACTTTCTCCAGATGGTCAGAAATGGTAATTTTTTGATGTTTAAATTGTTTTTACTGTAAATGACTATTGCATGTGAATTATCACTTTTGGAACTAAAATAAGTGTGTTTAGAGTTATTTTAATGCCTGAAATTGGTCGAAATAGAAGCTTCTGAGTAGGAGAAAAAGGCTGCAAAAATGGCAATTTTGGTCACAGTGAGGCTTTAAAAAGTAGTTATTCAACACGAGGCCCAATCCAAATAACATTTTGAATCGATTTTTCTACAGTCCAAAAAATCAACTTTCTGATGAAAAACGATGACCCGTGACCTGTCGAACTTTTTCCAGATGGTCAGAAATGGTAATTTTTTAATGTTTTATTTTTTTACTGTAAATGACTACTGCATGTGAATTATCACTTTTGGAACTGAAATAAGTGTGTTTAGAGTCATTTTAATGCCTGAAATTGGTCGAAATAGAAGCTTCTGAGTAGGAGAAAAAGGCTGTAAAAATGGCAATTTTGGTCACATTGGGGCTCTAAAAAGTAGTTATTCAACACGAGGCCCAATCCAAATGACATTTTGAATCAATTTTTCTACAGTCCAAAAAATCAATTTTCTGATGAAAAACGATGACCCGTGACCTGTTGAACTTTCTCCAGATGGTCAGAAATGGTAATTTTTTTAATGTTTTATTTTTTGACTGTAAATGACTACTGCATGTGAATTATCACTTTTGGAACTAAAATAAGTGTGTTTAGAGTCATTTTAATGGCTGAAATTGGTTGAAATAGCAGCTTCTGAGTAGGAGAAAAAGGCTGTAAAAATGGCACTTTTGGTCCCATTGAGGCTTTAAAAAGTAGTTATTCAACATGAGGCACAATCCAAATGATATTTTGAATCAATTTTTCTACAGTCCAAAAAATCAATTTTCTGATGAAAAACGATGACCCGTGACCTGTCGAACTTTCTCCAGATGGTCAGAAATTGTAATTTTTTAATGTTTTATTTTTTGACTGTAAATGACTACTGCATGTGAATTATCTCTTTTGGAACTAAAATAAGTGTGTTTAGAGACATTTTATTGCCTGAAATTGGTCGGAATAGAAGCTTCTCAGTAGGAGAAAAAGGCTGTAAAAATGGCAATTTTGATCACATTGAGGCTTTAAAAAGTAGTTATTCAACACGAGGCCCAATCCAAATGACATTTTGAATCAATTTTTCTACCGTCCAAAAAATCAATTTTCTGATGAAAAACGATGACCCGTGACCTGTTGAACTTTCTCCAGATGGTCAGAAATGGTAATTTTTTAATGTTTTTTTTTTTACTGTAAATGACTACTGCATGTGAATTATCACTTTTGGAACTAAAATAAGTGTGTTTAGAGTCGTTTTAATGCCTGAAATTGGTGGAAATAGCAGCTTCTGAGTAGGAGAAAAAGGCTGCAAAAATGGCAATTTTGGTCACAGTGAGGCTTTAAAAAGTAGTTATTCAACACGAGGCCCAATCTAAATGACATTTTGAATCGATTTTTCTACAGTCCAAAAAATCAACTTTCTGATGAAAAACGATGACCCCTGACCAGTCGAACTTTCTCCAGATGGTCAGAAATGGTAATTTTTTGATGTTTAAATTTTTTTTACTGTAAATGACTATTGCATGTGAATTATCACTTTTGGAACTAAAATAAGTGTGTTTAGAGTTATTTTAATGCCTGAAATTGGTCGAAATAGAAGCTTCTGAGTAGGAGAAAAAGGCTGCAAAAATGGCAATTTTGGTCACAGTGAGGCTTTAAAAAGTAGTTATTCAACACGAGGCCCAATCCAAATAACATTTTGAATCGATTTTTCTACAGTCCAAAAAATCAACTTTCTGATGAAAAACGATGACCCGTGACCTGTCGACCTTTCTCCAGATGGTCAGAAATTGTAATTTTTTAATGTTTTATTTTTTGACTGTAAATGACTACTGCATGTGAATTATCACTTTTGGAACTAAAATAAGTGTGTTTAGATACATTTTATTGCTTGAAATTGGTCGGAATAGAAGCTTCTCAGTAGGAGAAAAAGGCTGTAAAAATGGCACTTTTGGTCACATTGAGGCTTTAAAAAGTAGTTATTCAACATGAGGCCCAATCCAAATGACATTTTGAATCAATTTTTCTACAGTCCAAAAAATCAATTTTCTGATGAAAAACGATGACCCGTGACCTGTCGAACTTTCTCCAGATGGTCAGAAATGGTAATTTTTTGATGTTTAAATTTTTTTTACTGTAAATGACTATTGCATGTGAATTATCACTTTTGGAACTAAAATAAGTGTGTTTAGAGTCATTTTAATGGCTGAAATTGGTCGAAATAGAAGCTTCTGAGTAGGAGAAAAAGGCTGTAAAAATGGCAATTTTGGTCACATTGAGGCTTTAAAAAGTAGTTATTCAGCATGAGGCACAATCCAAATGAAATTTTGAATCAATTTTTCTACAGTCCAAAAAAATCAATTTTCTGATGAAAAACGATGACCCGTGACCTGTTGAACTTTCTCCAGATGGTCAGAAATGGTAATTTTTTTAATGTTTTATTTTTTGACTGTAAATGACTACTGCATGTGAATTATCACTTTTGGAACTAAAATAAGTGTGTTTAGAGTCATTTTAATGCCTGAAATTGGTCAAAATAGAAGCTTCTGAGTAGGAGAAAAAGGCTGTAAAAATAGCAATTTTGGTCACATTGGGGCTTTAAAAAGTAGTTATTCAACACGAGGCCCAATCCAATTGACATTTTGAATCAAGTTTTTCTACAGTCCAAAAAATCAATTTTCTGATAAAAAACGATGACCCGTGACCTGTCGAACTTTCTCCAGATGGTCAGAAATGGTAATTTTTTAATGTTTTATGTTTTTGACTGTAAATGACTACTGCATGTGAATTATCACTTTTGGAACTAAAATAAGTGTGTTTAGAGTCATTTTATTGCCTGAAATTGGTCGAAATAGAAGCTTCTGAGTAGGAGAAAAAGGCTGTAAAAATGGCAATTTTGATCACATTGAGGCTTTAAAAAGTAGTTATACAACACGAGGCCCAATCCAAATGACATTTTGAATCAATTTTTCTACCGTCCAAAAAATCAATTTTCTGATGAAAAACGATGACCCGTGACCTGTTGAACTTTCTCCAGATGGTCAGAAATGGTAATTTTTTAATGTTTTTTTTTTTTACTGTAAATGACTACTGCATGTGAATTATCACTTTTGGAACTAAAATAAGTGTGTTTAGAGTCGTTTTAATGCCTGAAATTGGTGGAAATAGCAGCTTCTGAGTAGGAGAAAAAGGCTGCAAAAATGGCAATTTTGGTCACGTGAGGCTTTAAAAAGTAGTTATTCAACACGAGGCCCAATCCAAATGACATTTTGAATCGATTTTTCTACAGTCCAAAAAATCAACTTTCTGATGAAAAACGATGACCCGTGACCAGTCGAACTTTCTCCAGATGGTCAGAAATGGTAATTTTTTGATGTTTAAATTTTTTTTACTGTAAATGACTATTGCATGTGAATTATCACTTTTGGAACTAAAATAAGTGTGTTTAGAGTTATTTTAATGCCTGAAATTGGTCGAAATAGAAGCTTCTGAGTAGGAGAAAAAGGCTGCAAAAATGGCAATTTTGGTCACAGTGAGGCTTTAAAAAGTAGTTATTCAACACGAGGCCCAATCCAAATAACATTTTGAATCGATTTTTCTACAGTCCAAAAAATCAACTTTCTGATGAAAAACGATGACCCGTGACCTGTCGAACTTTTTCCAGATGGTCAGAAATGGTAATTTTTTAATGTTTTATTTTTTGACTGTAAATGACTACTGCATGTGAATTATCACTTTTGGAACTAAAATAAGTGTGTTTAGAGACATTTTATTGCCTGAAATTGGTCGGAACAGAAGCTTCTCAGTAGGAGAAAAAGGCTGTAAAAATGGCAATTTTGATCACATTGAGGCTTTAAAAAGTAGTGATTCAACACGAGGCCCAATCCAAATGACATTTTGAATCAATTTTTCTACAGTCCAAAAAAATCAATTTTCTGATAAAAACGATGACCCGTGACCTGTTGAACTTTCTCCAGATGGTCAGAAATGGTAATTTTTTTAATGTTTCATTTTTTGACTGTAAATGACTACTGCATGTGAATTATCACTTTTGGAACTAAAATAAGTGTGTTTAGAGTCATTTTAATGGCTGAAATTGGTCGAAATAGCAGCTTCTGAGTAGGAGAAAAAGGCTGTAAAAATGGCACTTTTGGTCACATTGAGGCTTTAAAAAGTAGTTATTCAACATGAGGCACAATCCAAATGATATTTTGAATCAATTTTTCTACAGTCCAAAAAATCAATTTTCTGATGAAAAACGATGACCCGTGACCTGTCGAACTTTCTCCAGATGGTCAGAAATGGTTATTTTTTGATGTTTTAGTTTTTTGACTGTTAATTACTACTGCATGTGAATTATCACTTTTGGAACTGAAATAAGTGTGTTTAGAGTCATTTTAATGCCTGAAATTGGTCGAAATAGAAGCTTCTGAGTAGGAGAAAAAGGCTGTAAAAATGGCAATTTTGGTCACATTGGGGCTCTAAAAAGTAGTTATTCAACACGAGGCCCAATCCAAATGACATTTTGAATCAATTTTTCTACAGTCCAAAAAATCAATTTTCTGATGAAAAACGATGACCCGTGACCTGTTGAACTTTCTCCAGATGGTCAGAAATGGTAATTTTTTTAATGTTTTATTTTTTGACTGTAAATGACTACTGCATGTGAATTATCACTTTTGGAACTAAAATAAGTGTGTTTAGAGTCATTTTAATGGCTGAAATTGGTTGAAATAGCAGCTTCTGAGTAGGAGAAAAAGGCTGTAAAAATGGCACTTTTGGTCCCATTGAGGCTTTAAAAAGTAGTTATTCAACATGAGGCACAATCCAAATGATATTTTGAATCAATTTTTCTACAGTCCAAAAAATCAATTTTCTGATGAAAAACGATGACCCGTGACCTGTCGAACTTTCTCCAGATGGTCAGAAATTGTAATTTTTTAATGTTTTATTTTTTGACTGTAAATGACTACTGCATGTGAATTATCACTTTTGGAACTAAAATAAGTGTGTTTAGAGACATTTTATTGCCTGAAATTGGTCGGAATAGAAGCTTCTCAGTAGGAGAAAAAGGCTGTAAAAATGGCAATTTTGATCACATTGAGGCTTTAAAAAGTAGTTATTCAACACGAGGCCCAATCCAAATGACATTTTGAATAAATTTTTCTACAGTCCAAAAAAAGAATTTTCTGATAAAAACGATGACCCGTGACCTGTTCAACTTTCTCCAGATGGTTAGAAATGGTAATTTGTTTAATGTTTTACTTTTTTGACTGTAAATGACTACTGCATGTGAATTATCACTTTTGGAACTAAAATAAGTGCGTTTAGAGTCATTTTAATGGCTGAAATTGGTCAAAATAGCAGCTTCTGAGTAGGAGAAAAAGGCTGTAAAAATGGCACTTTTGGTCACATTGAGGCTTTAAAAAGTAGTTATTCAGCATGAGGCACAATCCAAATGAAATTTTGAATCAATTTTTCTACAGTCCAAAAAAATCAATTTTCTGATGAAAAACGATGACCCGTGACCTGTTGAACTTTCTCCAGATGGTCAGAAATGGTAATTTTTTAAATGTTTTATTTTTTGACTGTAAATGACTACTGCATGTGAATTATCACTTTTGGAACTAAAATAAGTGTGTTTAGAGTCATTTTAATGCCTGAAATTGGTCAAAATAGAAGCTTCTGAGTAGGAGAAAAAGGCTGTAAAAATGGCAATTTTGATCACATTGAGGCTTTAAAAAGTAGTTATACAACACGAGGCCCAATCCAAATGACATTTTGAATCAATTTTTCTACCGTCCAAAAAATCAATTTTCTGATGAAAAACGATGACCCGTGACCTGTTGAACTTTCTCCAGATGGTCAGAAATGGTAATTTTTTAATGTTTTTTTTTTTTACTGTAAATGACTACTGCATGTGAATTATCACTTTTGGAACTAAAATAAGTGTGTTTAGAGTCGTTTTAATGCCTGAAATTGGTGGAAATAGCAGCTTCTGAGTAGGAGAAAAAGGCTGCAAAAATGGCACTTTTGGTCACAGTGAGGCTTTAAAAAGTAGTTATTCAACACGAGGCCCAATCCAAATGACATTTTGAATCGATTTTTCTACAGTCCAAAAAATCAACTTTCTGATGAAAAACGATGACCCGTGACCAGTCGAACTTTCTCCAGATGGTCAGAAATGGTAATTTTTTGATGTTTAAATTTTTTTTACTGTAAATGACTATTGCATGTGAATTATCACTTTTGGAACTAAAATAAGTGTGTTTAGAGTTATTTTAATGCCTGAAATTGGTCGAAATAGAAGCTTCTGAGTAGGAGAAAAAGGCTGCAAAAATGGCAATTTTGGTCACAGTGAGGCTTTAAAAAGTAGTTATTCAACACGAGGCCCAATCCAAATAACATTTTGAATCGATTTTTCTACAGTCCAAAAAATCAACTTTCTGATGAAAAACGATGACCCGTGACCTGTCGAACTTTTTCCAGATGGTCAGAAATGGTAATTTTTTAATGTTTTATTTTTTGACTGTAAATGACTACTGCATGTGAATTATCACTTTTGGAACTAAAATAAGTGTGTTTAGAGACATTTTATTGCCTGAAATTGGTCGGAACAGAAGCTTCTCAGTAGGAGAAAAAGGCTGTAAAAATGGCAATTTTGATCACATTGAGGCTTTAAAAAGTAGTGATTCAACACGAGGCCCAATCCAAATGACATTTTGAATCAATTTTTCTACAGTCCAAAAAAATCAATTTTCTGATAAAAACGATGACCCGTGACCTGTTGAACTTTCTCCAGATGGTCAGAAATGGTAATTTTTTTAATGTTTCATTTTTTGACTGTAAATGACTACTGCATGTGAATTATCACTTTTGGAACTAAAATAAGTGTGTTTAGAGTCATTTTAATGGCTGAAATTGGTCGAAATAGCAGCTTCTGAGTAGGAGAAAAAGGCTGTAAAAATGGCACTTTTGGTCACATTGAGGCTTTAAAAAGTAGTTATTCAACATGAGGCACAATCCAAATGATATTTTGAATCAATTTTTCTACAGTCCAAAAAATCAATTTTCTGATGAAAAACGATGACCCGTGACCTGTCGAACTTTCTCCAGATGGTCAGAAATGGTTATTTTTTGATGTTTTAGTTTTTTGACTGTTAATTACTACTGCATGTGAATTATCACTTTTGGAACTGAAATAAGTGTGTTTAGAGTCATTTTAATGCCTGAAATTGGTCGAAATAGAAGCTTCTGAGTAGGAGAAAAAGGCTGTAAAAATGGCAATTTTGGTCACATTGGGGCTCTAAAAAGTAGTTATTCAACACGAGGCCCAATCCAAATGACATTTTGAATCAATTTTTCTACAGTCCAAAAAATCAATTTTCTGATGAAAAACGATGACCCGTGACCTGTTGAACTTTCTCCAGATGGTCAGAAATGGTAATTTTTTTAATGTTTTATTTTTTGACTGTAAATGACTACTGCATGTGAATTATCACTTTTGGAACTAAAATAAGTGTGTTTAGAGTCATTTTAATGGCTGAAATTGGTTGAAATAGCAGCTTCTGAGTAGGAGAAAAAGGCTGTAAAAATGGCACTTTTGGTCCCATTGAGGCTTTAAAAAGTAGTTATTCAACATGAGGCACAATCCAAATGATATTTTGAATCAATTTTTCTACAGTCCAAAAAATCAATTTTCTGATGAAAAACGATGACCCGTGACCTGTCGAACTTTCTCCAGATGGTCAGAAATTGTAATTTTTTAATGTTTTATTTTTTGACTGTAAATGACTACTGCATGTGAATTATCACTTTTGGAACTAAAATAAGTGTGTTTAGAGACATTTTATTGCCTGAAATTGGTCGGAATAGAAGCTTCTCAGTAGGAGAAAAAGGCTGTAAAAATGGCAATTTTGATCACATTGAGGCTTTAAAAAGTAGTTATTCAACACGAGGCCCAATCCAAATGACATTTTGAATAAATTTTTCTACAGTCCAAAAAAAGAATTTTCTGATAAAAACGATGACCCGTGACCTGTTCAACTTTCTCCAGATGGTTAGAAATGGTAATTTGTTTAATGTTTTACTTTTTTGACTGTAAATGACTACTGCATGTGAATTATCACTTTTGGAACTAAAATAAGTGCGTTTAGAGTCATTTTAATGGCTGAAATTGGTCAAAATAGCAGCTTCTGAGTAGGAGAAAAAGGCTGTAAAAATGGCACTTTTGGTCATATTGAGGCTTTAAAAAGTAGTTATTCAACATGAGGCACAATCCAAATGATATTTTGAATCAATTTTTCTACAGTCCAAAAAATCAATTTTCTGATGAAAAACGATGACCCGTGACCTGTCGAAGTTTCTCCAGATGGTCAGAAATGGTTATTTTTTGATGTTTTATTTTTTGACTGTTAATTACTACTGCATGTGAATTATCACTTTTGGAACTGAAATAAGTGTGTTTAGAGTCATTTTAATGCCTGAAATTGGTCAAAATGGAAGCTTCTGAGTAGGGGAAAAAGGCTGTAAAAATAGCAATTTTGGTCACATTGGGGCTTTAAAAAGTAGTTATTCAACACGAGGTCCAATCCAATTGACATTTTGAATCAAGTTTTTCTACAGTCCAAAAAATCAATTTTCTGATAAAAAACGATGACCCGTGACCTGTCGAACTTTCTCCAGATGGTCAGAAATGGTAATTTTTTAATGTTTTATGTTTTTGACTGTAAATGACTACTGCATGTGAATTATCACTTTTGGAACTAAAATAAGTGTGTTTAGAGTCATTTTATTGCCTGAAATTGGTCGAAATAGCAGCTTCTGAGTAGGAGAAAAAGGCTGCAAAAATGGCAATTTTGGTCACAGTGAGGCTTTAAAAAGTAGTTATTCAACACGAGGCCCAATCCAAATGACATTTTGAATCGATTTTTCTACCGTCCAAAAAATCAATTTTCTGATGAAAAACGATGACCCGTGACCTGTTGAACTTTCTCCAGATGGTCAGAAATGGTAATTTTTTAATGTTTTTTTTTTTACTGTAAATGACTACTGCATGTGAATTATCACTTTTGGAACTAAAATAAGTGTGTTTAGAGTCGTTTTAATGCCTGAAATTGGTGGAAATAGCAGCTTCTGAGTAGGAGAAAAAGGCTGCAAAAATGGCAATTTTGGTCACAGTGAGGCTTTAAAAAGTAGTTATTCAACACGAGGCCCAATCCAAATGACATTTTGAATCGATTTTTCTACAGTCCAAAAAATCAACTTTCTGATGAAAAACGATGACCCGTGACCAGTCGAACTTTCTCCAGATGGTCAGAAATGGTAATTTTTTGATGTTTAAATTTTTTTTACTGTAAATGACTATTGCATGTGAATTATCACTTTTGGAACTAAAATAAGTGTGTTTAGAGTTATTTTAATGCCTGAAATTGGTCGAAATAGAAGCTTCTGAGTAGGAGAAAAAGGCTGCAAAAATGGCAAATTTGGTCACAGTGAGGCTTTAAAAAGTAGTTATTCAACACGAGGCCCAATCCAAATAACATTTTGAATCAATTTTTCTACAGTCCAAAAAATCAACTTTCTGATGAAAAACGATGACCCGTGACCTGTCGACCTTTCTCCAGATGGTCAGAAATTGTAATTTTTTAATGTTTTATTTTTTGACTGTAAATGACTTCTGCATGTGAATTATCACTTTTGGAACTAAAATAAGTGTGTTTAGAGTCATTTTAATGCCTGAAATTGGTCAAAATAGAAGCTTCTGAGTAGGAGAAAAAGGCTGTAAAAATAGCAATTTTGGTCACATTGGGGCTTTAAAAAGTAGTTATTCAACACGAGGCCCAATCCAATTGACATTTTGAATCAAGTTTTTCTACAGTCCAAAAAATCAATTTTCTGATAAAAAACGATGACCCGTGACCTGTCGAACTTTCTCCAGATGGTCAGAAATGGTAATTTTTTAATGTTTTATGTTTTTGACTGTAAATGACTACTGAATGTGAATTATCACTTTTGGAACTAAAATAAGTGTGTTTAGAGTCATTTTATTGCCTGAAATTGGTCGAAATAGAAGCTTCTGAGTAGGAGAAAAAGGCTGTAAAAATGGCAATTTTGATCACATTGAGGCTTTAAAAAGTAGTTATACAACACGAGGCCCAATCCAAATGACATTTTGAATCAATTTTTCTACCGTCCAAAAAATCAATTTTCTGATGAAAAACGATGACCCGTGACCTGTTGAACTTTCTCCAGATGGTCAGAAATGGTAATTTTTTAATGTTTTTTTTTTTACTGTAAATGACTACTGCATGTGAATTATCACTTTTGGAACTAAAATAAGTGTGTTTAGAGTCATTTTAATGCCTGAAATTGGTGGAAATAGCAGCTTCTGAGTAGGAGAAAAAGGCTGCAAAAATGGCAATTTTGGTCACAGTGAGGCTTTAAAAAGTAGTTATTCAACACGAGGCCCAATCTAAATGACATTTTGAATCGATTTTTCTACAGTCCAAAAAATCAACTTTCTGATGAAAAACGATGACCCGTGACCAGTCGAACTTTCTCCAGATGGTCAGAAATGGTAATTTTTTTGATGTTTAAATTTTTTTTACTGTAAATGACTATTGCATGTGAATTATCACTTTTGGAACTAAAATAAGTGTGTTTAGAGTTATTTTAATGCCTGAAATTGGTCGAAATAGAAGCTTCTGAGTAGGAGAAAAAGGCTGCAAAAATGGCAATTTTGGTCACAGTGAGGCTTTAAAAAGTAGTTATTCAACACGAGGCCCAATCCAAATAACATTTTAAATCGATTTTTCTACAGTCCAAAAAATCAACTTTCTGATGAAAAACGATGACCCGTGACCTGTCGACCTTTCTCCAGATGGTCAGAAATTGTAATTTTTTAATGTTTTATTTTTTGACTGTAAATGACTACTGCATGTGAATTATCACTTTTGGAACTAAAATAAGTGTGTTTAGAGACATTTTATTGCTTGAAATTGGTCGGAATAGAAGCTTCTCAGTAGGAGAAAAAGGCTGTAAAAATGGCAATTTTGATCACATTGAGGCTTTAAAAAGTAGTTATACAACACGAGGCCCAATCCAAATGACATTTTGAATCAATTTTTCTACCGTCCAAAAAATTAATTTTCTGATGAAAAACGATGACCCGTGACCTGTTGAACTTTCTCCAGATGGTCAGAAATGGTAATTTTTTAATGTTTTTTTTTTTACTGTAAATGACTACTGCATGTGAATTATCACTTTTGGAACTAAAATAAGTGTGTTTAGAGTCGTTTTAATGCCTGAAATTGGTGGAAATAGCAGCTTCTGACTAGGAGAAAAAGGCTGCAAAAATGGCAATTTTGGTCACAGTGAGGCTTTAAAAAGTAGTTATTCAACACGAGGCCCAATCTAAATGACATTTTGAATCGATTTTTCTACAGTCCAAAAAATCAACTTTCTGATGAAAAACGATGACCCGTGACCAGTCGAACTTTCTCCAGATGGTCAGAAATGGTAATTTTTTGATGTTTAAATTTTTTTTACTGTAAATGACTATTGCATGTGAATTATCACTTTTGGAACTAAAATAAGTGTGTTTAGAGTTATTTTAATGCCTGAAATTGGTCGAAATAGAAGCTTCTGAGTAGGAGAAAAAGGCTGCAAAAATGGCAATTTTGGTCACAGTGAGGCTTTAAAAAGTAGTTATTCAACACGAGGCCCAATCCAAATAACATTTTGAATCGATTTTTCTACAGTCCAAAAAATCAACTTTCTGATGAAAAACGATGACCCGTGACCTGTCGACCTTTCTCCAGATGGTCAGAAATTTTAATTTTTTAATGTTTTATTTTTTGACTGTAAATGACTACTGCATGTGAATTATCACTTTTGGAACTAAAATAAGTGTGTTTAGAGACATTTTATTGCTTGAAATTGGTCGGAATAGAAGCTTCTCAGTAGGAGAAAAAGGCTGTAAAAATGGCAATTTTGATCACATTGAGGCTTTAAAAAGTAGTTATTCAACACGAGGCCCAATCCAAATGACATTTTGAATCAATTTTTCTACAGTCCAAAAAATCAATTTTCTGATGAAAAACGATGACTCGTGACCTGTTGAACTTTCTCCAGATGGTCAGAAATGGTAATTTTTTTAATGTTTTATTTTTTGACTGTAAATGACTACTGCATGTGAATTATCACTTTTGGAACTAAAATAAGTGTGTTTAGAGTCGTTTTAATGCCTGAAATTGGTGGAAATAGCAGCTTCTGAGTAGGAGAAAAAGGCTGCAAAAATGGCAATTTTGGTCACAGTGACGCTTTAAAAAGTAGTTATTCAACACGAGGCCCAATCTAAATGACATTTTGAATCGATTTTTCTACAGTCCAAAAAATCAACTTTCTGATGAAAAACGATGACCCGTGACCAGTCGAACTTTCTCCAGATGGTCAGAAATGGTAATTTTTTGATGTTTAAATTTTTTTTACTGTAAATGACTATTGCATGTGAATTATCACTTTTGGAACTAAAATAAGTGTGTTTAGAGTTATTTTAATGCCTGAAATTGGTCGAAATAGAAGCTTCTGAGTAGGAGAAAAAGGCTGCAAAAATGGCAATTTTGGTCACAGTGAGGCTTTAAAAAGTAGTTATTCAACACGAGGCCCAATCCAAATAACATTTTGAATCGATTTTTCTACAGTCCAAAAAATCAACTTTCTGATGAAAAACGATGACCCGTGACCTGTCGACCTTTCTCCAGATGGTCAGAAATTGTAATTTTTTAATGTTTTATTTTTTGACTGTAAATGACTACTGCATGTGAATTATCACTTTTGGAACTAAAATAAGTGTGTTTAGAGACATTTTATTGCTTGAAATTGGTCGGAATAGAAGCTTCTCAGTAGGAGAAAAAGGCTGTAAAAATGGCAATTTTGATCACATTGAGGCTTTAAAAAGTAGTTATACAACACGAGGCCCAATCCAAATGACATTTTGAATCAATTTTTCTACCGTCCAAAAAATCAATTTTCTGATGAAAAACGATGACCCGTGACCTGTTGAACTTTCTCCAGATGGTCAGAAATGGTAATTTTTGAATGTTTTTTTTTTTACTGTAAATGACTACTGCATGTGAATTATCACTTTTGGAACTAAAATAAGTGTGTTTAGAGTCGTTTTAATGCCTGAAATTGGTGGAAATAGCAGCTTCTGAGTAGGAGAAAAAGGCTGCAAAAATGGCAATTTTGGTCACAGTGAGGCTTTAAAAAGTAGTTATTCAACACGAGGCCCAATCTAAATGACATTTTGAATCGATTTTTCTACAGTCCAAAAAATCAACTTTCTGATGAAAAACGATGACCCGTGACCAGTCGAACTTTCTCCAGATGGTCAGAAATGGTAATTTTTTGATGTTTAATTTTTTTTTACTGTAAATGACTATTGCATGTGAATTATCACTTTTGGAACTAAAATAAGTGTGTTTAGAGTTATTTTAATGCCTGAAATTGGTCGAAATAGAAGCTTCTGAGTAGGAGAAAAAGGCTGCAAAAATGGCAATTTTGGTCACAGTGAGGCTTTAAAAAGTAGTTATTCAACACGAGGCCCAATCCAAATAACATTTTGAATCGATTTTTCTACAGTCCAAAAAATCAACTTTCTGATGAAAAACGATGACCCGTGACCTGTCGACCTTTCTCCAGATGGTCAGAAATTGTAATTTTTTAATGTTTTATTTTTTGACTGTAAATGACTACTGCATGTGAATTATCACTTTTGGAACTAAAATAAGTGTGTTTAGAGACATTTTATTGCTTGAAATTGGTCGGAATAGAAGCTTCTCAGTAGGAGAAAAAGGCTGTAAAAATGGCAATTTTGATCACATTGAGGCTTTAAAAAGTAGTTATTCAACACGAGGCCCAATCCAAATGACATTTTGAATCAATTTTTCTACAGTCCAAAAAATCAATTTTCTGATGAAAAACGATGACCCGTGACCTGTTGAACTTTCTCCAGATGGTCAGAAATGGTAATTTTTTTAATGTTTTATTTTTTGACTGTAAATGACTACTGCATGTGAATTATCACTTTTGGAACTAAAATAAGTGTGTTTAGAGTCATTTTAATGGCTGAAATTGGTCGAAATAGCAGCTTCTGAGTAGGAGAAAAAGGCTGTAAAAATGGCACTTTTGGTCACATTGAGGCTTTAAAAAGTAGTTATTCAACATGAGGCACAATCCAAATGATATTTTGAATCAATTTTTCTACAGTCCAAAAAATCAATTTTCTGATGAAAAACGATGACCCGTGACCTGTCGAACTTTCTCCAGATGGTCAGAAATGGTAATTTTTTAATGTTTTATTTTTTGACTGTAAATGACTACTGCATGTGAATTATCACTTTTGGAACTAAAATAAGTGTGTTTAGAGACATTTTATTGCCTGAAATTGGTCGGAATAGAAGCTTCTCAGTAGGAGAAAAAGGCTGTAAAAATGGCAATTTTGATCACATTGAGGCTTTAAAAAGTAGTGATTCAACACGAGGCCCAATCCAAATGACATTTTGAATCAATTTTTCTACAGTCCAAAAAATCTATTTTCTGATAAAAACGATGACCCGTGACCTGTTGAACTTTCTCCAGATGGTCAGAAATGGTAATTTTTTTAATGTTTTATTTTTTGACTGTAAATGACTACTGCATGTGAATTATCACTTTTGGAACTTAAATAAGTGTGTTTAGAGTCATTTTAATGGCTGAAATTGGTCGAAATAGCAGCTTCTGAGTAGGAGAAAAAGGCTGTAAAAATGGCACTTTTGGTCACATTGAGGCTTTAAAAAGTAGTTATTCAACACGAGGCACAATCCAAATGATATTTTGAATCAATTTTTCTACAGTCCAAAAAATCAATTTTCTGATGAAAAACGATGACCCGTGACCTGTTGAACTTTCTCCAGATGGTCAGAAATGGTAATTTTTTAATGTTTTATTTTTTGACTGTAAATGACTCCTGCATGTGAATTATCACTTTTGGAACTAAAACAAGTGTGTTTAGAGTTATTTTAATGGCTGAATTGGTTGAAATAGAAGCTTCTGAGTAGGAGAAAAAGGCTGTAAAAATGGCAATTTTGGTCACATTGAGGCTTTAAAAAGTAGTTATTCAACACAAGGCCCAATCCAAATGACATTTTGAATCAATTTTTCTACAGTCCAAAAAATCAATTTTCTGATGAAAAACGATGACCCGTGACCTGTTGAACTTTCTCCAGATGGTCAGAAATGGTAATTTTTTTAATGTTTTATTTTTTGACTGTAAATGACTACTGCATGTGAATTATCACTTTTGGAACTAAAATAAGTGTGTTTAGAGTCATTTTAATGCCTGAAATTGGTCAAAATAGAAGCTTCTGAGTAGGAGAAAAAGGCTGTAAAAATAGCAATTTTGGTCACATTGGGGCTTTAAAAAGTAGTTATTCAACACGAGGCCCAATCCAATTGACATTTTGAATCAAGTTTTTCTACAGTCCAAAAAATCAATTTTCTGATAAAAAACGATGACCCGTGACCTGTCGAACTTTCTCCAGATGGTCAGAAATGGTAATTTTTTAATGTTTTATGTTTTTGACTGTAAATGACTACTGCATGTGAATTATCACTTTTGGAACTAAAATAAGTGTGTTTAGAGTCATTTTATTGCCTGAAATTGGTCGAAATAGAAGCTTCTGAGTAGGAGAAAAAGGCTGTAAAAATGGCAATTTTGATCACATTGAGGCTTTAAAAAGTAGTTATACAACACGAGGCCCAATCCAAATGACATTTTGAATCAATTTTTCTACCGTCCAAAAAATCAATTTTCTGATGAAAAACGATGACCCGTGACCTGTTGAACTTTCTCCAGATGGTCAGAAATGGTAATTTTTTAATGTTTTTTTTTTTACTGTAAATGACTACTGCATGTGAATTATCACTTTTGGAACTAAAATAAGTGTGTTTAGAGTCGTTTTAATGCCTGAAATTGGTGGAAATAGCAGCTTCTGAGTAGGAGAAAAAGGCTGCAAAAATGGCAATTTTGGTCACAGTGAGGCTTTAAAAAGTAGTTATTCAACACGAGGCCCAATCCAAATGACATTTTGAATCGATTTTTCTACAGTCCAAAAAATCAACTTTCTGATGAAAAACGATGACCCGTGACCAGTCGAACTTTCTCCAGATGGTCAGAAATGGTAATTTTTTGATGTTTAATTTTTTTTTACTGTAAATGACTATTGCATGTGAATTATCACTTTTGGAACTAAAATAAGTGTGTTTAGAGTTATTTTAATGCCTGAAATTGGTCGAAATAGAAGCTTCTGAGTAGGAGAAAAAGGCTGCAAAAATGGCAATTTTGGTCACAGTGAGGCTTTAAAAAGTAGTTATTCAACACGAGGCCCAATCCAAATAACATTTTGAATCGATTTTTCTACAGTCCAAAAAATCAACTTTCTGATGAAAAACGATGACCCGTGACCTGTCGAACTTTTTCCAGATGGTCAGAAATGGTAATTTTTTAATGTTTTATTTTTTGACTGTAAATGACTACTGCATGTGAATTATCACTTTTGGAACTAAAATAAGTGTGTTTAGAGACATTTTATTGCCTGAAATTGGTCGAAATAGCAGCTTCTGAGTAGGAGAAAAAGGCTGTAAAAATGGCACTTTTGGTCACATTGAGGCTTTAAAAAGTAGTTATTCAACATGAGGCACAATCCAAATGATATTTTGAATCAATTTTTCTACAGTCCAAAAAATCAATTTTCTGATGAAAAACGATGACCCGTGACCTGTCGAACTTTCTCCAGATGGTCAGAAATGGTTATTTTTTGATGTTTTATTTTTTGACTGTTAATTACTACTGCATGTGAATTATCACTTTTGGAACTGAAATAAGTGTGTTTAGAGTCATTTTAATGCCTGAAATTGGTCGAAATAGAAGCTTCTGAGTAGGAGAAAAAGGCTGTAAAAATGGCACTTTTGGTCCCATTGAGGCTTTAAAAAGTAGTTATTCAACATGAGGCACAATCCAAATGATATTTTGAATCAATTTTTCTACAGTCCAAAAAATCAATTTTCTGATGAAAAACGATGACCCGTGACCTGTCGAACTTTCTCCAGATGGTCAGAAATTGTAATTTTTTAATGTTTTATTTTTTGACTGTAAATGACTACTGCATGTGAATTATCTCTTTTGGAACTAAAATAAGTGTGTTTAGAGACATTTTATTGCCTGAAATTGGTCGGAATAGAAGCTTCTCAGTAGGAGAAAAAGGCTGTAAAAATGGCAATTTTGATCACATTGAGGCTTTAAAAAGTAGTTATTCAACACGAGGCCCAATCCAAATGACATTTTGAATCAATTTTTCTACAGTCCAAAAAAAGAATTTTCTGATAAAAACGATGACCCGTGACCTGTTCAACTTTCTCCAGATGGTTAGAAATGGTAATTTGTTTAATGTTTTATTTTTTGACTGTAAATGACTACTGCATGTGAATTATCACTTTTGGAACTAAAATAAGTGCGTTTAGAGTCATTTTAATGGCTGAAATTGGTCGAAATAGCAGCTTCTGAGTAGGAGAAAAAGGCTGTAAAAATGGCACTTTTGGTCACATTGAGGCTTTAAAAAGTAGTTATTCAACATGAGGCACAATCCAAATGATATTTTGAATCAATTTTTCTACAGTCCAAAAAATCAATTTTCTGATGAAAAACGATGACCCGTGACCTGTCGAAGTTTCTCCAGATGGTCAGAAATGGTTATTTTTTGATGTTTTATTTTTTGACTGTTAATTACTACTGCATGTGAATTATCACTTTTGGAACTGAAATAAGTGTGTTTAGAGTCATTTTAATGCCTGAAATTGGTCAAAATAGAAGCTTCTGAGTAGGAGAAAAAGGCTGTAAAAATAGCACTTTTGGTCACATTGGGGCTTTAAAAAGTAGTTATTCAACACGAGGCCCAATCCAATTGACATTTTGAATCAAGTTTTTCTACAGTCCAAAAAATCAATTTTCTGATAAAAAACGATGACACGTGACCTGTCGAACTTTCTCCAGATGGTCAGAAATGGTAATTTTTTAATGTTTTATGTTTTTGACTGTAAATGACTACTGCATGTGAATTATCACTTTTGGAACTAAAATAAGTGTGTTTAGAGTCATTTTATTGCCTGAAATTGGTCGAAATAGAAGCTTCTGAGTAGGAGAAGAAGGCTGTAAAAATGGCAATTTTGATCACATTGAGGCTTTAAAAAGTAGTTATACAACACGAGGCCCAATCCAAATGACATTTTGAATCAATTTTTCTACCGTCCAAAAAATCTATTTTCTGATGAAAAACGATGACCCGTGACCTGTTGAACTTTCTCCAGATGGTCAGAAATGGTAATTTTTTAATGTTTTTTTTTTTACTGTAAATGACTACTGCATGTGAATTATCACTTTTGGAACTAAAATAAGTGTGTTTAGAGTCGTTTTAATGCCTGAAATTGGTGGAAATAGCAGCTTCTGAGTAGGAGAAAAAGGCTGCAAAAATGGCAATTTTGGTCACAGTGAGGCTTTAAAAAGTAGTTATTCAACACGAGGCCCAATCCAAATGACATTTTGAATCGATTTTTCTACAGTCCAAAAAATCAACTTTCTGATGAAAAACGATGACCCGTGACCAGTCGAACTTTCTCCAGATGGTCAGAAATGGTAATTTTTTGATGTTTAAATTTTTTTTACTGTAAATGACTATTGCATGTGAATTATCACTTTTGGAACTAAAATAAGTGTGTTTAGAGTTATTTTAATGCCTGAAATTGGTCGAAATAGAAGCTTCTGAGTAGGAGAAAAAGGCTGCAAAAATGGCAAATTTGGTCACAGTGAGGCTTTAAAAAGTAGTTATTCAACACGAGGCCCAATCCAAATAACATTTTGAATCGATTTTTCTACAGTCCAAAAAATCAACTTTCTGATGAAAAACGATGACCCGTGACCTGTCGACCTTTCTCCAGATGGTCAGAAATTGTAATTTTTTAATGTTTTATTTTTTGACTGTAAATGACTACTGCATGTTAATTATCACTTTTGGAACTCAAATAAGTGTGTTTAGAGACATTTTATTGCTTGAAATTGGTCGGAATAGAAGCTTCTCAGTAGGAGAAAAAGGCTGTAAAAATGGCAATTTTGATCACATTGAGGCTTTAAAAAGTAGTTATTCAACACGAGGCCCAATCCAAATGACATTTTGAATCAATTTTTCTACAGTCCAAAAAATCAATTTTCTGATGAAAAACGATGACCCGTGACCTGTTGAACTTTCTCCAGATGGTCAGAAATGGTAATTTTTTTAATGTTTTATTTTTTGACTGTAAATGACTACTGCATGTGAATTATCACTTTTGGAACTAAAATAAGTGTGTTTAGAGTCATTTTAATGGCTGAAATTGGTCGAAATAGCAGCTTCTGAGTAGGAGAAAAAGGCTGTAAAAATGGCACTTTTGGTCACATTGAGGCTTTAAAAAGTAGTTATTCAACACGAGGCACAATCCAAATGATATTTTGAATCAATTTTTCTACAGTCCAAAAAATCAATTTTCTGATGAAAAACGATGACCCGTGACCTGTTGAACTTTCTCCAGCTGGTCAGAAATGGTAATTTTTTAATGTTTTATTTTTTGACTGTAAATGACTCCTGCATGTGAATTATCACTTTTGGAACTAAAACAAGTGTGTTTAGAGTTATTTTAATGGTTGAATTGGTTGAAATAGAAGCTTCTGAGTAGGAGAAAAAGGCTGTAAAAATGGCAATTTTGGTCACATTGAGGCTTTAAAAGTAGTTATTCAACACGAGGCCCAATCCAAATGACATTTTGAATCAATTTTTCTACAGTCCAAAAAATCAATTTTCTGATGAAAAACGATGACCCGTGACCTGTTGAACTTTCTCCAGATGGTCAGAAATGGTAATTTTTTTAATGTTTTATTTTTTGACTGTAAATGACTACTGCCTGTGAATTACCACTTTTGGAACTAAAATAAGTGTGTTTAGAGTCATTTTAATGGCTGAAATTGGTCGAAATAGCAGCTTCTGAGTAGGAGAAAAAGGCTGTAAAAATGGCACTTTTGGTCACATTGAGGCTTTAAAAAGTAGTTATTCAACATGAGGCACAATCCAAATGATATTTTGAATCAATTTTTCTACAGTCCAAAAAATCAATTTTCTGATGAAAAACGATGACCCGTGACCTGTCGAACTTTCTCCAGATGGTCAGAAATGGTAATTTTTTAATGTTTTATTTTTTGACTGTAAATGACTACTGCATGTGAATTATCACTTTTGGAACTAAAATAAGTGTGTTTAGAGACATTTTATTGCCTGAAATTGGTCGGAACAGAAGCTTCTCAGTAGGAGAAAAAGGCTGTAAAAATGGCAATTTTGATCACATTGAGGCTTTAAAAAGTAGTGATTCAACACGAGGCCCAATCCAAATGACATTTTGAATCAATTTTTCTACAGTCCAAAAAATGAATTTTCTGATGAAAAACGATGACCCGTGACCTGTTGAACTTTCTCCAGATGGTCAGGAATGGTAATTTTTTTAATGTTTTATTTTTTGACTGTAAATGACTACTGCATGTGAATTATCACTTTTGGAACTAAAATAAGTGTGCTTAGAGTCATTTTAATGGCTGAAATTGGTCGAAATAGCAGCTTCTGAGTAGGAGAAAAAGGCTGTAAAATTGGCAATTTTGGTCACATTGAGGCTTTAAAAAGTAGTTATTCAACACGAGGCCCAATCCAAATGACATTTTGAATCAATTTTTCTACAGTCCAAAAAATCAATTTTCTGATGAAAAACGATGACCTGTTGAACTTTCTCCAGATGGTCAGAAATGCTAATTTTTTAATGTTTTATTTTTTGACTGTAAATGACTACTGCATGTGAATTATCACTTTTGGAACTAAAATAAGTGTGTTTAGAGTTATTTTAATGCCTGAAATTGGTCGAAATAGAAGCTTCTGAGTAGGAGAAAAAGGCTGCAAAAATGGCAATTTTGGTCACAGTGAGGCTTTAAAAAGTAGTTATTCAACACGAGGCCCAATCCAAATAACATTTTGAATCGATTTTTCTACAGTCCAAAAAATCAACTTTCTGATGAAAAACGATGACCCGTGACCTGTCGACCTTTCTCCAGATGGTCAGAAATTGTAATTTTTTAATGTTTTATTTTTTGACTGTAAATGACTACTGCATGTGAATTATCACTTTTGGAACTAAAATAAGTGTGTTTAGAGACATTTTATTGCCTGAAATTGGTCGGAATAGAAGCTTCTCAGTAGGAGAAAAAGGCTGTAAAAATGGCAATTTTGATCACATTGAGGCTTTAAAAAGTAGTGATTCAACACGAGGCCCAATCCAAATGACATTTTGAATCAATTTTTCTACAGTCCAAAAAATCAATTTTCTGATAAAAACGATGACCCGTGACCTGTTGAACTTTCTCCAGATGGTCAGAAATGGTAATTTTTTTAATGTTTTATTTTTTGACTGTAAATGACTACTGCATGTGAATTATCACTTTTGGAACTCAAATAAGTGTGTTTAGAGTCATTTTAATGGCTGAAATTGGTCGAAATAGCAGCTTCTGAGAAGGAGAAAAAGGCTGTAAAAATGGCACTTTTGGTCACATTGAGGCTTTAAAAAGTAGTTATTCAACACGAGGCACAATCCAAATGATATTTTGAATCAATTTTTCTACAGTCCAAAAAATCAATTTTCTGATGAAAAACGATGACCCGTGACCTGTTGAACTTTCTCCAGATGGTCAGAAATGGTAATTTTTTAATGTTTTATTTTTTGACTGTAAATGACTCCTGCATGTGAATTATCACTTTTGGAACTAAAACAAGTGTGTTTAGAGTTATTTTAATGGCTGAATTGGTTGAAAAAGAAGCTTCTGAGTAGGAGAAAAAGGCTGTAAAAATGGCAATTTTGGTCACATTGAGGCTTTAAAAAGTAGTTATTCAACACGAGGCCCAATCCAAATGACATTTTGAATCAATTTTTCTACAGTCCAAAAAATAAATTTTCTGATGAAAAACGATGACCCGTGACCTGTTGAACTTTCTCCAGATGGTCAGAAATGGTAATTTTTTT
Source organism: Triturus cristatus (assembly GCF_964204655.1). Taxonomy (NCBI): domain Eukaryota; kingdom Metazoa; phylum Chordata; class Amphibia; order Caudata; family Salamandridae; genus Triturus; species Triturus cristatus. The sequence continues at coordinate 171,010,724 of NC_140586.1, read as the reverse complement.
AATGTTTTATTTTTTGACTGTAAATGACTACTGCCTGTGAATTACCACTTTTGGAACTAAAATAAGTGTGTTTAGAGTCATTTTAATGGCTGAAATTGGTCGAAATAGCAGCTTCTGAGTAGGAGAAAAAGGCTGTAAAAATGGCACTTTTGGTCACATTGAGGCTTTAAAAAGTAGTTATTCAACATGAGGCACAATCCAAATGATATTTTGAATCAATTTTTCTACAGTCCAAAAAATCAATTTTCTGATGAAAAACGATGACCCGTGACCTGTCGAACTTTCTCCAGATGGTCAGAAATGGTAATTTTTTAATGTTTTATTTTTTGACTGTAAATGACTACTGCATGTGAATTATCACTTTTGGAACTAAAATAAGTGTGTTTAGAGACATTTTATTGCCTGAAATTGGTCGGAACAGAAGCTTCTCAGTAGGAGAAAAAGGCTGTAAAAATGGCAATTTTGATCACATTGAGGCTTTAAAAAGTAGTGATTCAACACGAGGCCCAATCCAAATGACATTTTGAATCAATTTTTCTACAGTCCAAAAAATCAATTTTCTGATAAAAACGATGACCCGTGACCTGTTGAACTTTCTCCAGATGGTCCGAAATGGTAATTTTTTTAATGTTTTATTTTTTGACTGTAAATGACTACTGCATGTGAATTATCACTTTTGGAACTAAAATAAGTGTGTTTAGAGTCTTTTTAATGCCTGAAATTGGTGGAAATAGCATCTTCTGAGTAGGAGAAAAAGGCTGCAAAAATGGCAATTTTGGTCACAGTGAGGTTTTAAAAAGTAGTTATTCAACACGAGGTCCAATCCAAATGACATTTTGAATCGATTTTTCTACAGTCCAAAAAATCAACTTTCTGATGAAAAACGATGACCCGTGACCAGTCGAACTTTCTCCAGATGGTCAGAAATGGTAATTTTTTGATGTTTAATTTTTTTTTACTGTAAATGACTATTGCATGTGAATTATCACTTTTGGAACTAAAATAAGTGTGTTTAGAGTCATTTTAATGGCTGAAATTGGTCGAAATAGAAGCTTCTGAGTAGGAGAAAAAGTCTGTAAAAATGGCAATTTTGTTCACATTGAGGCTTTAAAAAGTAGTTATTCAGCATGAGGCACAATCCAAATGAAATTTTGAATCAATTTTTCTACAGTCCAAAAAAATCAATTTTCTGATGAAAAACGATGACCCGTGACCTGTTGAACTTTCTCCAGATGGTCAGAAATGGTAATTTTTTTAATGTTTTATTTTTTGACTGTAAATGACTACTGCATGTGAATTATCACTTTTGGAACTAAAATAAGTGTGTTTAGAGTCATTTTAATGCCTGAAATTGGTCAAAATAGAAGCTTCTGAGTAGGAGAAAAAGGCTGTAAAAATAGCAATTTTGGTCACATTGGGGCTTTAAAAAGTAGTTATTCAACACGAGGCCCAATCCAATTGACATTTTGAATCAAGTTTTTCTACAGTCCAAAAAATCAATTTTCTGATAAAAAACGATGACCCGTGACCTGTCGAACTTTCTCCAGATGGTCAGAAATGGTAATTTTTTTAATGTTTTATTTTTTGACTGTAAATGACTACTGCATGTGAATTATCACTTTTGGAACTAAAATAAGTGTGTTTAGAGACATTTTATTGCCTGAAATTGGTCGAAATAGCAGCTTCTGAGTAGGAGAAAAAGGCTGTAAAAATGGCACTTTTGGTCACATTGAGGCTTTAAAAAGTAGTTATTCAACATGAGGCCCAATCTAAATGACATTTTGAATCGATTTTTCTACAGTCCAAAAAATCAACTTTCTGATGAAAAACGATGACCCGTGACCAGTCGAACTTTCTCCAGATGGTCAGAAATGGTAATTTTTTGATGTTTAAATTTTTTTTACTGTAAATGACTATTGCATGTGAATTATCACTTTTGGAACTAAAATAAGTGTGTTTAGAGTTATTTTAATGCCTGAAATTGGTCGAAATAGAAGCTTCTGAGTAGGAGAAAAAGGCTGCAAAAATGGCAATTTTGGTCACAGTGAGGCTTTAAAAAGTAGTTATTCAACACGAGGCCCAATCCAAATAACATTTTGAATCGATTTTTCTACAGTCCAAAAAATCAACTTTCTGATGAAAAACGATGACCCGTGACCTGTCGACCTTTCTCCAGATGGTCAGAAATTGTAATTTTTTAATGTTTTATTTTTTGACTGTAAATGACTACTGCATGTGAATTATCACTTTTGGAACTAAAATAAGTGTGTTTAGAGACATTTTATTGCTTGAAATTGGTCGGAATAGAAGCTTCTCAGTAGGAGAAAAAGGCTGTAAAAATGGCAATTTTGATCACATTGAGGCTTTAAAAAGTAGTTATACAACACGAGGCCCAATCCAAATGACATTTTGAATCAATTTTTCTACCGTCCAAAAAATCAATTTTCTGATGAAAAACGATGACCCGTGACCTGTTGAACTTTCTCCAGATGGTCAGAAATGGTAATTTTTGAATGTTTTTTTTTTTACTGTAAATGACTACTGCATGTGAATTATCACTTTTGGAACTAAAATAAGTGTGTTTAGAGTCGTTTTAATGCCTGAAATTGGTGGAAATAGCAGCTTCTGAGTAGGAGAAAAAGGCTGCAAAAATGGCAATTTTGGTCACAGTGAGGCTTTAAAAAGTAGTTATTCAACACGAGGCCCAATCTAAATGACATTTTGAATCGATTTTTCTACAGTCCAAAAAATCAACTTTCTGATGAAAAACGATGACCCGTGACCAGTCGAACTTTCTCCAGATGGTCAGAAATGGTAATTTTTTGATGTTTAATTTTTTTTTACTGTAAATGACTATTGCATGTGAATTATCACTTTTGGAACTAAAATAAGTGTGTTTAGAGTTATTTTAATGCCTGAAATTGGTCGAAATAGAAGCTTCTGAGTAGGAGAAAAAGGCTGCAAAAATGGCAATTTTGGTCACAGTGAGGCTTTAAAAAGTAGTTATTCAACACGAGGCCCAATCCAAATAACATTTTGAATCGATTTTTCTACAGTCCAAAAAATCAACTTTCTGATGAAAAACGATGACCCGTGACCTGTCGACCTTTCTCCAGATGGTCAGAAATTGTAATTTTTTAATGTTTTATTTTTTGACTGTAAATGACTACTGCATGTGAATTATCACTTTTGGAACTAAAATAAGTGTGTTTAGAGACATTTTATTGCTTGAAATTGGTCGGAATAGAAGCTTCTCAGTAGGAGAAAAAGGCTGTAAAAATGGCAATTTTGATCACATTGAGGCTTTAAAAAGTAGTTATTCAACACGAGGCCCAATCCAAATGACATTTTGAATCAATTTTTCTACAGTCCAAAAAATCAATTTTCTGATGAAAAACGATGACCCGTGACCTGTTGAACTTTCTCCAGATGGTCAGAAATGGTAATTTTTTTAATGTTTTATTTTTTGACTGTAAATGACTACTGCATGTGAATTATCACTTTTGGAACTAAAATAAGTGTGTTTAGAGTCATTTTAATGGCTGAAATTGGTCGAAATAGCAGCTTCTGAGTAGGAGAAAAAGGCTGTAAAAATGGCACTTTTGGTCACATTGAGGCTTTAAAAAGTAGTTATTCAACATGAGGCACAATCCAAATGATATTTTGAATCAATTTTTCTACAGTCCAAAAAATCAATTTTCTGATGAAAAACGATGACCCGTGACCTGTCGAACTTTCTCCAGATGGTCAGAAATGGTAATTTTTTAATGTTTTATTTTTTGACTGTAAATGACTACTGCATGTGAATTATCACTTTTGGAACTAAAATAAGTGTGTTTAGAGACATTTTATTGCCTGAAATTGGTCGGAATAGAAGCTTCTCAGTAGGAGAAAAAGGCTGTAAAAATGGCAATTTTGATCACATTGAGGCTTTAAAAAGTAGTGATTCAACACGAGGCCCAATCCAAATGACATTTTGAATCAATTTTTCTACAGTCCAAAAAATCTATTTTCTGATAAAAACGATGACCCGTGACCTGTTGAACTTTCTCCAGATGGTCAGAAATGGTAATTTTTTTAATGTTTTATTTTTTGACTGTAAATGACTACTGCATGTGAATTATCACTTTTGGAACTCAAATAAGTGTGTTTAGAGTCATTTTAATGGCTGAAATTGGTCGAAATAGCAGCTTCTGAGTAGGAGAAAAAGGCTGTAAAAATGGCACTTTTGGTCACATTGAGGCTTTAAAAAGTAGTTATTCAACACGAGGCACAATCCAAATGATATTTTGAATCAATTTTTCTACAGTCCAAAAAATCAATTTTCTGATGAAAAACGATGACCCGTGACCTGTTGAACTTTCTCCAGATGGTCAGAAATGGTAATTTTTTAATGTTTTATTTTTTGACTGTAAATGACTCCTGCATGTGAATTATCACTTTTGGAACTAAAACAAGTGTGTTTAGAGTTATTTTAATGGCTGAATTGGTTGAAATAGAAGCTTCTGAGTGGGAGAAAAAGGCTGTAAAAATGGCAATTTTGGTCACATTGAGGCTTTAAAAAGTAGTTATTCAACACGAGGCCCAATCCAAATGACATTTTGAATCAATTTTTCTACAGTCCAAAAAATCAATTTTCTGATGAAAAACGATGACCCGTGACCTGTTGAACTTTCTCCAGATGGTCAGAAATGGTAATTTTTTTAATGTTTTATTTTTTGACTGTAAATGACTACTGCATGTGAATTATCACTTTTGGAACTAAAATAAGTGTGTTTAGAGTCATTTTAATGCCTGAAATTGGTCAAAATAGAAGCTTCTGAGTAGGAGAAAAAGGCTGTAAAAATAGCAATTTTGGTCACATTGGGGCTTTAAAAAGTAGTTATTCAACACGAGGCCCAATCCAATTGACATTTTGAATCAAGTTTTTCTACAGTCCAAAAAATCAATTTTCTGATAAAAAACGATGACCCGTGACCTGTCGAACTTTCTCCAGATGGTCAGAAATGGTAATTTTTTAATGTTTTATGTTTTTGACTGTAAATGACTACTGCATGTGAATTATCACTTTTGGAACTAAAATAAGTGTGTTTAGAGTCATTTTATTGCCTGAAATTGGTCGAAATAGAAGCTTCTGAGTAGGAGAAAAAGGCTGTAAAAATGGCAATTTTGATCACATTGAGGCTTTAAAAAGTAGTTATACAACACGAGGCCCAATCCAAATGACATTTTGAATCAATTTTTCTACCGTCCAAAAAAGTCAATTTTCTGATGAAAAACGATGACCCGTGACCTGTTGAACTTTCTCCAGATGGTCAGAAATGGTAATTTTTTAATGTTTTTTTTTTTACTGTAAATGACTACTGCATGTGAATTATCACTTTTGGAACTAAAATAAGTGTGTTTAGAGTCGTTTTAATGCCTGAAATTGGTGGAAATAGCAGCTTCTGAGTAGGAGAAAAAGGCTGCAAAAATGGCAATTTTGGTCACAGTGAGGCTTTAAAAAGTAGTTATTCAACACGAGGCCCAATCCAAATGACATTTTGAATCGATTTTTCTACAGTCCAAAAAATCAACTTTCTGATGAAAAACGATGACCCGTGACCAGTCGAACTTTCTCCAGATGGTCAGAAATGGTAATTTTTTGATGTTTAAATTTTTTTTACTGTAAATGACTATTGCATGTGAATTATCACTTTTGGAACTAAAATAAGTGTGTTTAGAGTTATTTTAATGCCTGAAATTGGTCGAAATAGAAGCTTCTGAGTAGGAGAAAAAGGCTGCAAAAACGGCAATTTTGGTCACAGTGAGGCTTTAAAAAGTAGTTATTCAACACGAGGCCCAATCCAAATAACATTTTGAATCGATTTTTCTACAGTCCAAAAAATCAACTTTCTGATGAAAAACGATGACCCGTGACCTGTCGAACTTTTTCCAGATGGTCAGAAATGGTAATTTTTTAATGTTTTATTTTTTGACTGTAAATGACTACTGCATGTGAATTATCACTTTTGGAACTAAAATAAGTGTGTTTAGAGACATTTTATTGCCTGAAATTGGTCGAAATAGCAGCTTCTGAGTAGGAGAAAAAGGCTGTAAAAATGGCACTTTTGGTCACATTGAGGCTTTAAAAAGTAGTTATTCAACATGAGGCACAATCCAAATGATATTTTGAATCAATTTTTCTACAGTCCAAAAAATCAATTTTCTGATGAAAAACGATGACCCGTGACCTGTCGAACTTTCTCCAGATGGTCAGAAATGGTTATTTTTTGATGTTTTATTTTTTGACTGTTAATTACTACTGCATGTGAATTATCACTTTTGGAACTGAAATAAGTGTGTTTAGAGTCATTTTAATGCCTGAAATTGGTCGAAATAGAAGCTTCTGAGTAGGAGAAAAAGGCTGTAAAAATGGCACTTTTGGTCCCATTGAGGCTTTAAAAAGTAGTTATTCAACATGAGGCACAATCCAAATGATATTTTGAATCAATTTTTCTACAGTCCAAAAAATCAATTTTCTGATGAAAAACGATGACCCGTGACCTGTCGAACTTTCTCCAGATGGTCAGAAATTGTAATTTTTTAATGTTTTATTTTTTGACTGTAAATGACTACTGCATGTGAATTATCTCTTTTGGAACTAAAATAAGTGTGTTTAGAGACATTTTATTGCCTGAAATTGGTCGGAATAGAAGCTTCTCAGTAGGAGAAAAAGGCTGTAAAAATGGCAATTTTGATCACATTGAGGCTTTAAAAAGTAGTTATTCAACACGAGGCCCAATCCAAATGACATTTTGAATCAATTTTTCTACAGTCCAAAAAAAGAATTTTCTGATAAAAACGATGACCCGTGACCTGTTCAACTTTCTCCAGATGGTTAGAAATGGTAATTTGTTTAATGTTTTATTTTTTGACTGTAAATGACTACTGCATGTGAATTATCACTTTTGGAACTAAAATAAGTGCGTTTAGAGTCATTTTAATGGCTGAAATTGGTCGAAATAGCAGCTTCTGAGTAGGAGAAAAAGGCTGTAAAAATGGCACTTTTGGTCACATTGAGGCTTTAAAAAGTAGTTATTCAACATGAGGCACAATCCAAATGATATTTTGAATCAATTTTTCTACAGTCCAAAAAATCAATTTTCTGATGAAAAACGATGACCCGTGACCTGTCGAAGTTTCTCCAGATGGTCAGAAATGGTTATTTTTTGATGTTTTATTTTTTGACTGTTAATTACTACTGCATGTGAATTATCACTTTTGGAACTGAAATAAGTGTGTTTAGAGTCATTTTAATGCCTGAAATTGGTCAAAATAGAAGCTTCTGAGTAGGAGAAAAAGGCTGTAAAAATAGCACTTTTGGTCACATTGGGGCTTTAAAAAGTAGTTATTCAACACGAGGCCCAATCCAATTGACATTTTGAATCAAGTTTTTCTACAGTCCAAAAAATCAATTTTCTGATAAAAAACGATGACACGTGACCTGTCGAACTTTCTCCAGATGGTCAGAAATGGTAATTTTTTAATGTTTTATGTTTTTGACTGTAAATGACTACTGCATGTGAATTATCACTTTTGGAACTAAAATAAGTGTGTTTAGAGTCATTTTATTGCCTGAAATTGGTCGAAATAGAAGCTTCTGAGTAGGAGAAAAAGGCTGTAAAAATGGCAATTTTGATCACATTGAGGCTTTAAAAAGTAGTTATACAACACGAGGCCCAATCCAAATGACATTTTGAATCAATTTTTCTACCGTCCAAAAAATCTATTTTCTGATGAAAAACGATGACCCGTGACCTGTTGAACTTTCTCCAGATGGTCAGAAATGGTAATTTTTTAATGTTTTTTTTTTTACTGTAAATGACTACTGCATGTGAATTATCACTTTTGGAACTAAAATAAGTGTGTTTAGAGTCGTTTTAATGCCTGAAATTGGTGGAAATAGCAGCTTCTGAGTAGGAGAAAAAGGCTGCAAAAATGGCAATTTTGGTCACAGTGAGGCTTTAAAAAGTAGTTATTCAACACGAGGCCCAATCCAAATGACATTTTGAATCGATTTTTCTACAGTCCAAAAAATCAACTTTCTGATGAAAAACGATGACCCGTGACCAGTCGAACTTTCTCCAGATGGTCAGAAATGGTAATTTTTTGATGTTTAAATTTTTTTTACTGTAAATGACTATTGCATGTGAATTATCACTTTTGGAACTAAAATAAGTGTGTTTAGAGTCATTTTAATGGCTGAAATTGGTCGAAATAGCAGCTTCTGAGTAGGAGAAAAAGGCTGTAAAAATGGCACTTTTGGTCACATTGAGGCTTTAAAAAGTAGTTATTCAACACGAGGCACAATCCAAATGATATTTTGAATCAATTTTTCTACAGTCCAAAAAATCAATTTTCTGATGAAAAACGATGACCCGTGACCTGTTGAACTTTCTCCAGCTGGTCAGAAATGGTAATTTTTTAATGTTTTATTTTTTGACTGTAAATGACTCCTGCATGTGAATTATCACTTTTGGAACTAAAACAAGTGTGTTTAGAGTTATTTTAATGGTTGAATTGGTTGAAATAGAAGCTTCTGAGTAGGAGAAAAAGGCTGTAAAAATGGCAATTTTGGTCACATTGAGGCTTTAAAAGTAGTTATTCAACACGAGGCCCAATCCAAATGACATTTTGAATCAATTTTTCTACAGTCCAAAAAATCAATTTTCTGATGAAAAACGATGACCCGTGACCTGTTGAACTTTCTCCAGATGGTCAGAAATGGTAATTTTTTTAATGTTTTATTTTTTGACTGTAAATGACTACTGCCTGTGAATTACCACTTTTGGAACTAAAATAAGTGTGTTTAGAGTCATTTTAATGGCTGAAATTGGTCGAAATAGCAGCTTCTGAGTAGGAGAAAAAGGCTGTAAAAATGGCACTTTTGGTCACATTGAGGCTTTAAAAAGTAGTTATTCAACATGAGGCACAATCCAAATGATATTTTGAATCAATTTTTCTACAGTCCAAAAAATCAATTTTCTGATGAAAAACGATGACCCGTGACCTGTCGAACTTTCTCCAGATGGTCAGAAATGGTAATTTTTTAATGTTTTATTTTTTGACTGTAAATGACTACTGCATGTGAATTATCACTTTTGGAACTAAAATAAGTGTGTTTAGAGACATTTTATTGCCTGAAATTGGTCGGAACAGAAGCTTCTCAGTAGGAGAAAAAGGCTGTAAAAATGGCAATTTTTTAAAAAGTGATTTACAGTCCAATCTGATGAAAATGTTTTAATGTTTTATTTTTTGACGTCATTTTAATGGCAATTGTCATAGCAGCTTGCTGGTGAGGTTTAAAAAGTAGTTATTCAACACGAGGCCCAATCCAAATGACATTTTGAATCAATTTTTCTACAGTCCAAAAAATCAATTTTCTGATGAAAAACGATGACTGTTGAACTTTCTCCAGATGGTCAGAAATAGAGTCGTTTAATGCTTGGTGGAAATAGCAGCTTCTGAGTAGGAGGCTTTAAAAAGTAGTTATTCAACACGAGGCCCAATCCAAATGACAACATTGAGGCTTTAAAAAGTAGTTATTCAACACGAGGCCCAATCCAAATGACATTTTGAATCAATTTTTCTACAGTCCAAAAAATCAATTTTCTGATGAAAAACGATGACCTGTTGAACTTTCTCCAGATGGTCAGAAATGCTAATTTTTTAATGTTTTATTTTTTTACTGTAAATGACTACTGCATGTGAATTATCACTTTTGGAACTAAAATAAGTGTGTTTAGAGTCGTTTTAATGCCTGAAATTGGTGGAAATAGCAGCTTCTGAGTAGGAGAAAAAGGCTGCAAAAATGGCAATTTTGGTCACAGTGAGGCTTTAAAAAGTAGTTATTCAACACGAGGCCCAATCCAAATGACATTTTGAATCAATTTTTCTACAGTCCAAAAAATCAACTTTCTGATGAAAAACGATGACCCGTGACCAGTCGAACTTTCTCCAGATGGTCAGAAATGGTAATTTTTTGATGTTTAAATTTTTTTTACTGTAAATGACTATTGCATGTGAATTATCACTTTTGGAACTAAAATAAGTGTGTTTAGAGTTATTTTAATGCCTGAAATTGGTCGAAATAGAAGCTTCTGAGTAGGAGAAAAAGGCTGCAAAAATGGCAATTTTGGTCACAGTGAGGCTTTAAAAAGTAGTTATTCAACACGAGGCCCAATCCAAATAACATTTTGAATCGATTTTTCTACAGTCCAAAAAATCAACTTTCTGATGAAAAACGATGACCCGTGACCTGTCGACCTTTCTCCAGATGGTCAGAAATTGTAATTTTTTAATGTTTTATTTTTTGACTGTAAATGACTACTGCATGTTAATTATCACTTTTGGAACTCAAATAAGTGTGTTTAGAGACATTTTATTGCTTGAAATTGGTCGGAATAGAAGCTTCTCAGTAGGAGAAAAAGGCTGTAAAAATGGCAATTTTGATCACATTGAGGCTTTAAAAAGTAGTTATTCAACACGAGGCCCAATCCAAATGACATTTTGAATCAATTTTTCTACAGTCCAAAAAATCAATTTTCTGATGAAAAACGATGACCCGTGACCTGTTGAACTTTCTCCAGATGGTCAGAAATGGTAATTTTTTTAATGTTTTATTTTTTGACTGTAAATGACTACTGCATGTGAATTATCACTTTTGGAACTAAAATAAGTGTGTTTAGAGTCATTTTAATGGCTGAAATTGGTCGAAATAGCAGCTTCTGAGTAGGAGAAAAAGGCTGTAAAAATGGCACTTTTGGTCACATTGAGGCTTTAAAAAGTAGTTATTCAACACGAGGCACAATCCAAATGATATTTTGAATCAATTTTTCTACAGTCCAAAAAATCAATTTTCTGATGAAAAACGATGACCCGTGACCTGTTGAACTTTCTCCAGCTGGTCAGAAATGGTAATTTTTTAATGTTTTATTTTTTGACTGTAAATGACTCCTGCATGTGAATTATCACTTTTGGAACTAAAACAAGTGTGTTTAGAGTTATTTTAATGGTTGAATTGGTTGAAATAGAAGCTTCTGAGTAGGAGAAAAAGGCTGTAAAAATGGCAATTTTGGTCACATTGAGGCTTTAAAAGTAGTTATTCAACACGAGGCCCAATCCAAATGACATTTTGAATCAATTTTTCTACAGTCCAAAAAATCAATTTTCTGATGAAAAACGATGACCCGTGACCTGTTGAACTTTCTCCAGATGGTCAGAAATGGTAATTTTTTTAATGTTTTATTTTTTGACTGTAAATGACTACTGCCTGTGAATTACCACTTTTGGAACTAAAATAAGTGTGTTTAGAGTCATTTTAATGGCTGAAATTGGTCGAAATAGCAGCTTCTGAGTAGGAGAAAAAGGCTGTAAAAATGGCACTTTTGGTCACATTGAGGCTTTAAAAAGTAGTTATTCAACATGAGGCACAATCCAAATGATATTTTGAATCAATTTTTCTACAGTCCAAAAAATCAATTTTCTGATGAAAAACGATGACCCGTGACCTGTCGAACTTTCTCCAGATGGTCAGAAATGGTAATTTTTTAATGTTTTATTTTTTGACTGTAAATGACTACTGCATGTGAATTATCACTTTTGGAACTAAAATAAGTGTGTTTAGAGACATTTTATTGCCTGAAATTGGTCGGAACAGAAGCTTCTCAGTAGGAGAAAAAGGCTGTAAAAATGGCAATTTTGATCACATTGAGGCTTTAAAAAGTAGTGATTCAACACGAGGCCCAATCCAAATGACATTTTGAATCAATTTTTCTACAGTCCAAAAAATGAATTTTCTGATGAAAAACGATGACCCGTGACCTGTTGAACTTTCTCCAGATGGTCAGGAATGGTAATTTTTTTAATGTTTTATTTTTTGACTGTAAATGACTACTGCATGTGAATTATCACTTTTGGAACTAAAATAAGTGTGCTTAGAGTCATTTTAATGGCTGAAATTGGTCGAAATAGCAGCTTCTGAGTAGGAGAAAAAGGCTGTAAAATTGGCAATTTTGGTCACATTGAGGCTTTAAAAAGTAGTTATTCAACACGAGGCCCAATCCAAATGACATTTTGAATCAATTTTTCTACAGTCCAAAAAATCAATTTTCTGATGAAAAACGATGACCTGTTGAACTTTCTCCAGATGGTCAGAAATGCTAATTTTTTAATGTTTTATTTTTTGACTGTAAATGACTACTGCATGTGAATTATCACTTTTGGAACTAAAATAAGTGTGTTTAGAGTTATTTTAATGCCTGAAATTGGTCGAAATAGAAGCTTCTGAGTAGGAGAAAAAGGCTGCAAAAATGGCAATTTTGGTCACAGTGAGGCTTTAAAAAGTAGTTATTCAACACGAGGCCCAATCCAAATAACATTTTGAATCGATTTTTCTACAGTCCAAAAAATCAACTTTCTGATGAAAAACGATGACCCGTGACCTGTCGACCTTTCTCCAGATGGTCAGAAATTGTAATTTTTTAATGTTTTATTTTTTGACTGTAAATGACTACTGCATGTGAATTATCACTTTTGGAACTAAAATAAGTGTGTTTAGAGACATTTTATTGCCTGAAATTGGTCGGAATAGAAGCTTCTCAGTAGGAGAAAAAGGCTGTAAAAATGGCAATTTTGATCACATTGAGGCTTTAAAAAGTAGTGATTCAACACGAGGCCCAATCCAAATGACATTTTGAATCAATTTTTCTACAGTCCAAAAAATCAATTTTCTGATAAAAACGATGACCCGTGACCTGTTGAACTTTCTCCAGATGGTCAGAAATGGTAATTTTTTTAATGTTTTATTTTTTGACTGTAAATGACTACTGCATGTGAATTATCACTTTTGGAACTCAAATAAGTGTGTTTAGAGTCATTTTAATGGCTGAAATTGGTCGAAATAGCAGCTTCTGAGAAGGAGAAAAAGGCTGTAAAAATGGCACTTTTGGTCACATTGAGGCTTTAAAAAGTAGTTATTCAACACGAGGCACAATCCAAATGATATTTTGAATCAATTTTTCTACAGTCCAAAAAATCAATTTTCTGATGAAAAACGATGACCCGTGACCTGTTGAACTTTCTCCAGATGGTCAGAAATGGTAATTTTTTAATGTTTTATTTTTTGACTGTAAATGACTCCTGCATGTGAATTATCACTTTTGGAACTAAAACAAGTGTGTTTAGAGTTATTTTAATGGCTGAATTGGTTGAAAAAGAAGCTTCTGAGTAGGAGAAAAAGGCTGTAAAAATGGCAATTTTGGTCACATTGAGGCTTTAAAAAGTAGTTATTCAACACGAGGCCCAATCCAAATGACATTTTGAATCAATTTTTCTACAGTCCAAAAAATCAATTTTCTGATGAAAAACGATGACCCGTGACCTGTTGAACTTTCTCCAGATGGTCAGAAATGGTAATTTTTTTAATGTTTTATTTTTTGACTGTAAATGACTACTGCCTGTGAATTACCACTTTTGGAACTAAAATAAGTGTGTTTAGAGTCATTTTAATGGCTGAAATTGGTCGAAATAGCAGCTTCTGAGTAGGAGAAAAAGGCTGTAAAAATGGCACTTTTGGTCACATTGAGGCTTTAAAAAGTAGTTATTCAACATGAGGCACAATCCAAATGATATTTTGAATCAATTTTTCTACAGTCCAAAAAATCAATTTTCTGATGAAAAACGATGACCCGTGACCTGTCGAACTTTCTCCAGATGGTCAGAAATGGTAATTTTTTAATGTTTTATTTTTTGACTGTAAATGACTACTGCATGTGAATTATCACTTTTGGAACTAAAATAAGTGTGTTTAGAGACCTTTTATGCCTGAAATTGGTCGGAACAGAAGCTTCTCAGTAGGAGAAAAAGGCTGTAAAAATGGCAATTTTGATCACATTGAGGCTTTAAAAAGTAGTGATTCAACACGAGGCCCAATCCAAATGACATTTTGAATCAATTTTTCTACAGTCCAAAAAATCAATTTTCTGATAAAAACGATGACCCGTGACCTGTTGAACTTTCTCCAGATGGTCCGAAATGGTAATTTTTTTAATGTTTTATTTTTTGACTGTAAATGACTACTGCATGTGAATTATCACTTTTGGAACTAAAATAAGTGTGTTTAGAGTCTTTTTAATGCCTGAAATTGGTGGAAATAGCATCTTCTGAGTAGGAGAAAAAGGCTGCAAAAATGGCAATTTTGGTCACAGTGAGGTTTTAAAAAGTAGTTATTCAACACGAGGTCCAATCCAAATGACATTTTGAATCGATTTTTCTACAGTCCAAAAAATCAACTTTCTGATGAAAAACGATGACCCGTGACCAGTCGAACTTTCTCCAGATGGTCAGAAATGGTAATTTTTTGATGTTTAATTTTTTTTTACTGTAAATGACTATTGCATGTGAATTATCACTTTTGGAACTAAAATAAGTGTGTTTAGAGTCATTTTAATGGCTGAAATTGGTCGAAATAGAAGCTTCTGAGTAGGAGAAAAAGTCTGTAAAAATGGCAATTTTGTTCACATTGAGGCTTTAAAAAGTAGTTATTCAGCATGAGGCACAATCCAAATGAAATTTTGAATCAATTTTTCTACAGTCCAAAAAAATCAATTTTCTGATGAAAAACGATGACCCGTGACCTGTTGAACTTTCTCCAGATGGTCAGAAATGGTAATTTTTTTAATGTTTTATTTTTTGACTGTAAATGACTACTGCATGTGAATTATCACTTTTGGAACTAAAATAAGTGTGTTTAGAGTCATTTTAATGCCTGAAATTGGTCAAAATAGAAGCTTCTGAGTAGGAGAAAAAGGCTGTAAAAATAGCAATTTTGGTCACATTGGGGCTTTAAAAAGTAGTTATTCAACACGAGGCCCAATCCAATTGACATTTTGAATCAAGTTTTTCTACAGTCCAAAAAATCAATTTTCTGATAAAAAACGATGACCCGTGACCTGTCGAACTTTCTCCAGATGGTCAGAAATGGTAATTTTTTTAATGTTTTATTTTTTGACTGTAAATGACTACTGCGTGTGAATTATCACTTTTGGAACTCAAATAAGTGTGTTTAGAGTCATTTTAATGGCTGAAATTGGTCGAAATAGCAGCTTCTGAGTAGGAGAAAAAGGCTGTAAAAATGGCACTTTTGGTCACATTGAGGCTTTAAAAAGTAGTTATTCAACACGAGGCACAATCCAAATGATATTTTGAATCAATTTTTCTACAGTCCAAAAAATCAATTTTCTGATGAAAAACGATGACCCGTGACCTGTTGAACTTTCTCCAGATGGTCAGAAATGGTAATTTTTTAATGTTTTATTTTTTGACTGTAAATGACTCCTGCATGTGAATTATCACTTTTGGAACTAAAACAAGTGTGTTTAGAGTTATTTTAATGGCTGAATTGGTTGAAAAAGAAGCTTCTGAGTAGGAGAAAAAGGCTGTAAAAATGGCAATTTTGGTCACATTGAGGCTTCAAACAGTAGTTATTCAACACGAGGCCCAATCCAAATGACATTTTGAATCAATTTTTCTACAGTCCAAAAAATCAATTTTCTGATGAAAAACGATGACCCGTGACCTGTTGAACTTTCTCCAGATGGTCAGAAATGGTAATTTTTTTAATGTTTTATTTTTTGACTGTAAATGACTACTGCCTGTGAATTACCACTTTTGGAACTAAAATAAGTGTGTTTAGAGTCATTTTAATGGCTGAAATTGGTCGAAATAGCAGCTTCTGAGTAGGAGAAAAAGGCTGTAAAAATGGCACTTTTGGTCACATTGAGGCTTTAAAAAGTAGTTATTCAACATGAGGCACAATCCAAATGATATTTTGAATCAATTTTTCTACAGTCCAAAAAATCAATTTTCTGATGAAAAACGATGACCCGTGACCTGTCGAACTTTCTCCAGATGGTCAGAAATGGTAATTTTTTAATGTTTTATTTTTTGACTGTAAATGACTACTGCATGTGAATTATCACTTTTGGAACTAAAATAAGTGTGTTTAGAGTCTTTTTAATGCCTGAAATTGGTGGAAATAGCATCTTCTGAGTAGGAGAAAAAGGCTGCAAAAATGGCAATTTTGGTCACAGTGAGGTTTTAAAAAGTAGTTATTCAACACGAGGTCCAATCCAAATGACATTTTGAATCGATTTTTCTACAGTCCAAAAAATCAACTTTCTGATGAAAAACGATGACCCGTGACCAGTCGAACTTTCTCCAGATGGTCAGAAATGGTAATTTTTTGATGTTTAAATTTTTTTTACTGTAAATGACTATTGCATGTGAATTATCACTTTTGGAACTAAAATAAGTGTGTTTAGAGTCATTTTAATGGCTGAAATTGGTCGAAATAGAATCTTCTGAGTAGGAGAAAAAGTCTGTAAAAATGGCAATTTTGTTCACATTGAGGCTTTAAAAAGTAGTTATTCAGCATGAGGCACAATCCAAATGAAATTTTGAATCAATTTTTCTACAGTCCAAAAAAATCAATTTTCTGATGAAAAACAATGACCCGTGACCTGTTGAACTTTCTCCAGATGGTCAGAAATGGTAATTTTTTTAATGTTTTATTTTTTGACTGTAAATGACTACTGCATGTGAATTATCACTTTTGGAACTAAAATAAGTGTGTTTAGAGTCATTTTAATGCCTGAAATTGGTCAAAATAGAAGCTTCTGAGTAGGAGAAAAAGGCTGTAAAAATAGCAATTTTGGTCACATTGGTGCTTTAAAAAGTAGTTATTCAACACGAGGCCCAATCCAATTGACATTTTGAATCAAGTTTTTCTACAGTCCAAAAAATCAATTTTCTGATAAAAAACGATGACCCGTGACCTGTCGAACTTTCTCCAGATGGTCAGAAATGGTAATTTTTTAATGTTTTATGTTTTTGACTGTAAATGACTACTGCATGTGAATTATCACTTTTGGAACTAAAATAAGTGTGTTTAGAGTCATTTTATTGCCTGAAATTGGTCGAAATAGAAGCTTCTGAGTAGGAGAAAAAGGCTGTAAAAATGGCAATTTTGATCACATTGAGGCTTTAAAAAGTAGTTATACAACACGAGGCCCAATCCAAATGACATTTTGAATCAATTTTTCTACCGTCCAAAAAATCAATTTTCTGATGAAAAACGATGACCCGTGACCTGTTGAACTTTCTCCAGATGGTCAGAAATGGTAATTTTTTTAATGTTTTTTTTTTACTGTAAATGACTACTGCATGTGAATTATCACTTTTGGAACTAAAATAAGTGTGTTTAGAGTCGTTTTAATGCCTGAAATTGGTGGAAATAGCAGCTTCTGAGTAGGAGAAAAAGGCTGCAAAAATGGCAATTTTGGTCACAGTGAGGCTTTAAAAAGTAGTTATTCAACACGAGGCCCAATCTAAATGACATTTTGAATCGATTTTTCTACAGTCCAAAAAATCAACTTTCTGATGAAAAACGATGACCCGTGACCAGTCGAACTTTCTCCAGATGGTCAGAAATGGTAATTTTTTGATGTTTAATTTTTTTTTACTGTAAA
The DNA here is from genome assembly GCF_964204655.1 of Triturus cristatus. NCBI lineage: Eukaryota > Metazoa > Chordata > Amphibia > Caudata > Salamandridae > Triturus > Triturus cristatus. Next base: position 170,993,154 of record NC_140586.1, on the reverse strand, counting down.
TGACTATTGCATGTGAATTATCACTTTTGGAACTAAAATAAGTGTGTTTAGAGTTATTTTAATGCCTGAAATTGGTCGAAATAGAAGCTTCTGAGTAGGAGAAAAAGGCTGCAAAAATGGCAATTTTGGTCACAGTGAGGCTTTAAAAAGTAGTTATTCAACACGAGGCCCAATCCAAATAACATTTTGAATCGATTTTTCTACAGTCCAAAAAATCAACTTTCTGATGAAAAACGATGACCCGTGACCTGTCGACCTTTCTCCAGATGGTCAGAAATTGTAATTTTTTAATGTTTATTTTTTGACTGTAAATGACTACTGCATGTGAATTATCACTTTTGGAACTAAAATAAGTGTGTTTAGAGACATTTTATTGCTTGAAATTGGTCGGAATAGAAGCTTCTCAGTAGGAGAAAAAGGCTGTAAAAATGGCAATTTTGATCACATTGAGGCTTTAAAAAGTAGTTATTCAACACGAGGCCCAATCCAAATGACATTTTGAATCAATTTTTCTACAGTCCAAAAAATCAATTTTCTGATGAAAAACGATGACCCGTGACCTGTTGAACTTTCTCCAGATGGTCAGAAATGGTAATTTTTTTAATGTTTTATTTTTTGACTGTAAATGACTTCTGCATGTGAATTATCACTTTTGGAACTAAAATAAGTGTGTTTAGAGTCATTTTAATGGCTGAAATTGGTCGAAATAGCAGCTTCTGAGTAGGAGAAAAAGGCTGTAAAAATGGCACTTTTGTTCACATTGAGGCTTTAAAAAGTAGTTATTCAACATGAGGCACAATCCAAATGATATTTTGAATCAATTTTTCTACAGTCCAAAAAATCAATTTTCTGATGAAAAACGATGACCCGTGACCTGTCGAACTTTCTCCAGATGGTCAGAAATGGTAATTTTTTAATGTTTTATTTTTTGACTGTAAATGACTCCTGCATGTGAATTATCACTTTTGGAACTAAAATAAGTGTGTTTAGAGACATTTTATTGCCTGAAATTGGTCGGAATAGAAGCTTCTCAGTAGGAGAAAAAGGCTGTAAAAATGGCAATTTTGATCACATTGAGGCTTTAAAAAGTAGTGATTCAACACGAGGCCCAATCCAAATGACATTTTGAATCAATTTTTCTACAGTCCAAAAAATCAATTTTCTGATAAAAACGATGACCCGTGACCTGTTGAACTTTCTCCAGATGGTCAGAAATGGTAATTTTTTTAATGTTTTATTTTTTGACTGTAAATGACTACTGCATGTGAATTATCACTTTTGGAACTCAAATAAGTGTGTTTAGAGTCATTTTAATGGCTGAAATTGGTCGAAATAGCAGCTTCTGAGTAGGAGAAAAAGGCTGTAAAAATGGCACTTTTGGTCACATTGAGGCTTTAAAAAGTAGTTATTCAACACGAGGCACAATCCAAATGATATTTTGAATCAATTTTTCTACAGTCCAAAAAATCAATTTTCTGATGAAAAACGATGACCCGTGACCTGTTGAACTTTCTCCAGATGGTCAGAAATGGTAATTTTTTAATGTTTTATTTTTTGACTGTAAATGACTCCTGCATGTGAATTATCACTTTTGGAACTAAAACAAGTGTGTTTAGAGTTATTTTAATGGCTGAATTGGTTGGAATAGAAGCTTCTGAGTAGGAGAAAAAGGCTGTAAAAATGGCAATTTTGGTCACATTGAGGCTTTAAAAAGTAGTTATTCAACACGAGGCCCAATCCAAATGACATTTTGAATCAATTTTTTTACAGTCCAAAAAATCAATTTTCTGATGAAAAACGATGACCCGTGACCTGTTGAACTTTCTCCAGATGGTCAGAAATGGTAATTTTTTTAATGTTTTATTTTTTGACTGTAAATGACTACTGCATGTGAATTATCACTTTTGGAACTAAAATAAGTGTGTTTAGAGTCATTTTAATGGCTGAAATTGGTCGAAATAGCAGCTTCTGAGTAGGAGAAAAAGGCTGTAAAAATGGCACTTTTGGTCACATTGAGGCTTTAAAAAGTAGTTATTCAACATGAGGCACAATCCAAATGATATTTGAATCAATTTTTCTACAGTCCAAAAAATCAATTTTCTGATGAAAAACGATGACCCGTGACCTGTCGAACTTTCTCCAGATGGTCAGAAATGGTAATTTTTTAATGTTTTATTTTTTGACTGTAAATGACTACTGCATGTGAATTATCACTTTTGGAACTAAAATAAGTGTGTTTAGAGACATTTTATTGCCTGAAATTGGTCGGAACAGAAGCTTCTCAGTAGGAGAAAAAGGCTGTAAAAATGGCAATTTTGATCACATTGAGGCTTTAAAAAGTAGTGATTCAACACGAGGCCCAATCCAAATGACATTTTGAATCAATTTTTCTACAGTCCAAAAAATCAATTTTCTGATGAAAAACGATGACCCGTGACCTGTTGAACTTTCTCCAGATGGTCAGAAATGGTAATTTTTTTAATGTTTTATTTTTTGACTGTAAATGACTACTGCATGTGAATTATCACTTTTGGAACTAAAATAAGTGTGTTTAGAGTCATTTTAATGGCTGAAATTGGTCGAAATAGCAGCTTCTGAGTAGGAGAAAAAGGCTGTAAAAATGGCAATTTTGGTCACATTGAGGCTTTAAAAAGTAGTTATTCAACACGAGGCCCAATCCAAATGACATTTTGAATCAATTTTTCTACAGTCCAAAAAATCAATTTTCTGATGAAAAACGATGACCCGTGACCTGTTGAACTTTCTCCAGATGGTCAGAAATGCAAATTTTTTAATGTTTTATTTTTTGACTGTAAATGACTACTGCATGTGAATTATCACTTTTGGAACTAAAATAAGTGTGTTTAGAGTCATTTTAATGGCTGAAATTGGTCGAAATAGAAGCTTCTGAGTAGGAGAAAAAGGCTGTAAAAATGGCAATTTTGGTCACATTGAGGCTTTAAAAAGTAGTTATACAGCATAAGGCACAATCCAAATGAAATTTTGAATCAATTTTTCTACAGTCCAAAAAATCAATTTTCTGATGAAAAACGATGACCCGTGACCTGTTGAACTTTCTCCAGATGGTCAGAAATGGTAATTTTTTTAATGTTTTTTTTTTGACTGTAAATGACTACTGCATGTGAATTATCACTTTTGGAACTAAAATAAGTGTGTTTAGAGTCATTTTATTGCCTGAAATTGGTCGAAATAGAAGCTTCTGAGTAGGAGAAAAAGGCTGTAAAAATGGCAATTTTGATCACATTGAGGCTTTAAAAAGTAGTTATACAACACGAGGCCCAATCCAAATGACATTTTGAATCAAGTTTTTCTACAGTCCAAAAAATCAATTTTCTGATAAAAAACGATGACCCGTGACCTGTCGAACTTTCTCCAGATGGTCAGAAATGGTAATTTTGTAATGTTTTATGTTTTTGACTGTAAATGACTACTGCATGTGAATTATCACTTTTGGAACTAAAATAAGTGTGTTTAGAGTCATTTTATTGCCTGAAATTGGTCGAAATAGAAGCTTCGGAGTAGGAGAAAAAGGCTGTAAAAATGGCAATTTTGATCACATTGAGGCTTTAAAAAGTAGTTATACAACACGAGGCCCAATCCAAATGACATTTTGAATCAATTTTTCTACCATCCAAAAAATCAATTTTCTGATGAAAAACGATGACCCTTGACCTGTTGAACTTTCTCCAGATGGTCAGAAATGGTAATTTTTTAATGTTTTTTTTTACTGTAAATGACTACTGCATGTGAATTATCACTTTTGGAACTAAAATAAGTGTGTTTAGAGTCTTTTTAATGCCTGAAATTGGTGGAAATAGCAGCTTCAGAGTAGGAGAAAAAGGCTGCAAAAATGGCAATTTTGGTCACAGTGAGACTTTAAAAAGTAGTTATTCAACACGAGGCCCAATCCAAATGACATTTTGAATCGATTTTTCTACAGTCCAAAAAATCAACTTTCTGATGAAAAACGATGACCCGTGACCAGTCGAACTTTCTCCAGATGGTCAGAAATGGTAATTTTTTGATGTTTAAATTTTTTTTACTGTAAATGACTATTGCATGTGAATTATCACTTTTGGAACTAAAATAAGTGTGTTTAGAGTCATTTTAATGGCTGAAATTGGTCGAAATAGAAGCTTCTGAGTAGGAGAAAAAGGCTGTAAAAATGGCAATTTTGGTCACATTGAGGCTTTAAAAAGTAGTTATTCAGCATGAGGCACAATCCAAATGAAATTTTGAATCAATTTTTCTACAGTCCAAAAAAATCAATTTTCTGATGAAAAACGATGACCCGTGACCTGTCGAACTTTCTCCAGATGGTCAGAAATTGTAATTTTTTAATGTTTTCTTTTTTGACTGTAAATGACTATTGCATGTGAATTATCACTTTTGGAACTAAATTAGTGTGTTTATAGTAATTTTAATGCCTGAAATTGGTCGAAATAGAAGCTTCTGAGTAGGAGAAAAAGACTGTAAAAATGGCAATTTTGGTCACATTGAGGCTTTAAAAAGTAGTTTCAACATGAGGCACAATCCAAATGACATTTTGAATCAATTTTTCTACAGTCCAAAAAATCAATTTTCTGATGAAAAACGATGACCCGTGACCTGTCGAACTTTCTCCAGATGGTCAGAAATGGTAATTTTTTAATGTTTTATTTTTTGACTGTAAATGACTACTGCATGTGAATTATCACTTTTGGAACTAAAATAAGTGTGTTTAGAGTCATTTTAATGCCTGAAATTGGTCGAAATAGAAGCTTTTGAGTAGGAGAAAAAGGCTGTAAAAATGGCAATTTTGGTCACATTGGGGCTTTAAAAAGTAGTTATTCAACACGAGGCCCAATCCAATTGACATTTTGAATCAATTTTTCTACAGTCCAAAAAATCAATTTTCTGATGAAAAACGATGACCCGTGACCTGTTGAACTTTCTTCAGATGCTCAGAAATGGTAATTTTTTAATGTTTTATTTTTTGACTGTAAATGACTATTGCATGTGAATTATCACTTTTGGAACTAAAATAAGTGTGTTTAGAGTCATTTTAATGGCTGAAATTGGTCGAAATAGAAGCTTCTGAGTAGGAGAAAAAGGCTGCAAAAATGGCAATTTTGGTCACAGTGAGGCTTTAAAAAGTAGTTATTCAACACGAGGCCCAATCCAAATGACATTTTGAATCGATTTTTCTACAGTCCAAAAAATCAACTTTCTGATGAAAAACGATGACCCGTGACCAGTCGAACTTTCTCCAGATGGTCAGAAATGGTAATTTTTTGATGTTTAAATTTTTTTTACTGTAAATGACTATTGCATGTGAATTATCACTTTTGGAACTAAAATAAGTGTGTTTAGAGTCATTTTAATGGCTGAAATTGGTCGAAATAGAAGCTTCTGAGTAGGAGAAAAAGGCTGTAAAAATGGCAATTTTGGTCACATTGAGGCTTTAAAAAGTAGTTATTCAGCATGAGGCACAATCCAAATGAAATTTTGAATCAATTTTTCTACAGTCCAAAAAAATCAATTTTCTGATGAAAAACGATGACCCGTGACCTGTTGAACTTTCTCCAGATGGTCAGAAATGGTAATTTTTTTAATGTTTTATTTTTTGACTGTAAATGACTACTGCATGTGAATTATCACTTTTGGAACTAAAATAAGTGTGTTTAGAGTCATTTTAATGCCTGAAATTGGTCAAAATAGAAGCTTCTGAGTAGGAGAAAAAGTCTGTAAAAATAGCAATTTTGGTCACATTGGGGCTTTAAAAAGTAGTTATTCAACACGAGGCCCAATCCAATTGACATTTTGAATCAAGTTTTTCTACAGTCCAAAAAATCAATTTTCTGATAAAAAACGATGACCCGTGACCTGTCGAACTTTCTCCAGATGGTCAGAAATGGTAATTTTTTAATGTTTTATGTTTTTGACTGTAAATGACTACTGCATGTGAATTATCACTTTTGGAACTAAAATAAGTGTGTTTAGAGTCATTTTATTGCCTGAAATTGGTCGAAATAGAAGCTTCTGAGTAGGAGAAAAAGGCTGTAAAAATGGCAATTTTGATCACATTGAGGCTTTAAAAAGTAGTTATACAACACGAGGCCCAATCCAAATGACATTTTGAATCAATTTTTCTACCGTCCAAAAAATCAATTTTCTGATGAAAAACGATGACCCGTGACCTGTTGAACTTTCTCCAGATGGTCAGAAATGGTAATTTTTTAATGTTTTTTTTTTACTGTAAATGACTACTGCATGTGAATTATCACTTTTGGAACTAAAATAAGTGTGTTTAGAGTCGTTTTAATGCCTGAAATTGGTGGAAATAGCAGCTTCTGAGTAGGAGAAAAAGGCTGCAAAAATGGCAATTTTGGTCACAGTGAGGCTTTAAAAAGTAGTTATTCAACACGAGGCCCAATCCAAATAACATTTTGAATCGATTTTTCTACAGTCCAAAAAATCAACTTTCTGATGAAAAACGATGACCCGTGACCAGTCGAACTTTCTCCAGATGGTCAGAAATGGTAATTTTTTGATGTTTAAATTTTTTTTACTGTAAATGACTATTGCATGTGAATTATCACTTTTGGAACTAAAATAAGTGTGTTTAGAGTTATTTTAATGCCTGAAATTGGTCGAAATAGAAGCTTCTGAGTAGGAGAAAAAGGCTGCAAAAATGGCAATTTTGGTCACAGTGAGGCTTTAAAAAGTCGTTATTCAACACGAGGCCCAATCCAAATAACATTTTGAATCGATTTTTCTACAGTCCAAAAAATCAACTTTCTGATGAAAAACGATGACCCGTGACCTGTCGACCTTTCTCCAGATAGTCAGAAATTGTAATTTTTTAATGTTTTATTTTTTGACTGTAAATGACTACTGCATGTCAATTATCACTTTTGGAACTAAAATATGTGTGTTTAGACACATTTTATTGCTTGAAATTGGTCGGAATAGAAGCTTCTCAGTAGGAGAAAAAGGCTGTAAAAATGGCAATTTTGATCACATTGAGGCTTTAAAAAGTAGTTATTCAACACGAGGCCCAATCCAAATGACATTTTGAATCAATTTTTCTACAGTCCAAAAAATCAATTTTCTGATGAAAAACGATGACCCGTGACCTGTCGAACTTTCTCCAGATGGTCAGAAATGGTAATTTTTTAATGTTTTATTTTTTGACTATCAATGACTACTGCATGTGAATTATCAGTTTTGGAACTAAAATAAGTGTGTTTAGAGTCATTTTAATGCCTGAAATTGGTCGAAATAGAAGCTTCTGAGTAGGCGAAAAAGGCTGTAAAAATGGCAATTTTGATCACATTGAGGCTTTAAAAGTAGTTATTCAACACAAGGCCCAATCGAAATGATATTTTGAATCAATTTTTCTACAGTCCAAAAAATCAATTTTCTGATGAAAAACGATGACCCGTGACCTGTCGAACTTTCTCCAGATGGTCAGAAATGGTAATTTTTTAATGTTCTCTTTTTTGACTGTAAATGACTATTGCATGTGAATTATCACTTTTGGAACTAAATAAGTGTGTTTAGAGTCATTTTAATGCCTGAAATTGGTCGAAATAGAAGCTTCGGAGTAGGAGAAAAAGGCTGTAAAAATGGCAATTTTGGTCACATTGAGGCTTTAAAAAGTAGTTTCAACATGAGGCACAATCCAAATGACATTTTGAATCAATTTTGATACAGTCCAGAAAATCAATTTTCTGATGAAAAACGATGACCCGTGACCTGTCGAACTTTCTCCAGATGGTCAGAAATGGTAATTTTTTAATGTTTTATTTTTTGACTGTAAATGACTACTGCATGTGTATTATCACTTTTGGAACTAAAATAAGTGTGTTTAGAGTCATTTTAATGCCTGAAATTGGTCGAAATAGAAGCTTTTGAGTAGGAGAAAAAGGCTGTAAAAATGGCAATTTTGGTCACATTGGGGCTTTAAAAAGTAGTTATTCAACACGAGGCCCAATCCAATTGACATTTTGAATCAATTTTTCTACAGTCCAAAAAATCAATTTTCTGATGAAAAACGATGACCCGTGACCTGTTGAACTTTCTTCAGATGCTCAGAAATGGTAATTTTTTAATGTTTTATTTTTTGACTGTAAATGACTATTGCATGTGAATTATCACTTTTGGAACTAAAATAAGTGTGTTTAGAGTCATTTTAATGGCTGAAATTGGTCGAAATAGAAGCTTCTGAGTAGGAGAAAAAGGCTGCAAAAATGGCAATTTTGGTCACAGTGAGGCTTTAAAAAGTAGTTATTCAACACGAGGCCCAATCCAAATGACATTTTGAATCGATTTTTCTACAGTCCAAAAAATCAACTTTCTGATGAAAAACGATGACCCGTGACCAGTCGAACTTTCTCCAGATGGTCAGAAATGGTAATTTTTTGATGTTTAAATTTTTTTTACTGTAAATGACTATTGCATGTGAATTATCACTTTTGGAACTAAAATAAGTGTGTTTAGAGTCATTTTAATGGCTGAAATTGGTCGAAATAGAAGCTTCTGAGTAGGAGAAAAAGGCTGTAAAAATGGCAATTTTGGTCACATTGAGGCTTTAAAAAGTAGTTATTCAGCATGAGGCACAATCCAAATGAAATTTTGAATCAATTTTTCTACAGTCCAAAAAAATCAATTTTCTGATGAAAAACGATGACCCGTGACCTGTTGAACTTTCTCCAGATGGTCAGAAATGGTAATTTTTTTAATGTTTTATTTTTTGACTGTAAATGACTACTGCATGTGAATTATAACTTTTGGAACTAAAATAAGTGTGTTTAGAGTCATTTTAATGCCTGAAATTGGTCAAAATAGAAGCTTCTGAGTAGGAGAAAAAGTCTGTAAAAATAGCAATTTTGGTCACATTGGGGCTTTAAAAAGTAGTTATTCAACACGAGGCCCAATCCAATTGACATTTTGAATCAAGTTTTTCTACAGTCCAAAAAATCAATTTTCTGATAAAAAACGATGACCCGTGACCTGTCGAACTTTCTCCAGATGGTCAGAAATGGTAATTTTTTAATGTTTTATGTTTTTGACTGTAAATGACTACTGCATGTGAATTATCACTTTTGGAACTAAAATAAGTGTGTTTAGAGTCATTTTATTGCCTGAAATTGGTCGAAATAGAAGCTTCTGAGTAGGAGAAAAAGGCTGTAAAAATGGCAATTTTGATCACATTGAGGCTTTAAAAAGTAGTTATACAACACGAGGCCCAATCCAAATGACATTTTGAATCAATTTTTCTACCGTCCAAAAAATCAATTTTCTGATGAAAAACGATGACCCGTGACCTGTTGAACTTTCTCCAGATGGTCAGAAATGGTAATTTTTTAATGTTTTTTTTTTACTGTAAATGACTACTGCATGTGAATTATCACTTTTGGAACTAAAATAAGTGTGTTTAGAGTCGTTTTAATGCCTGAAATTGGTGGAAATAGCAGCTTCTGAGTAGGAGAAAAAGGCTGCAAAAATGGCAATTTTGGTCACAGTGAGGCTTTAAAAAGTAGTTATTCAACACGAGGCCCAATCCAAATAACATTTTGAATCGATTTTTCTACAGTCCAAAAAATCAACTTTCTGATGAAAAACGATGACCCGTGACCAGTCGAACTTTCTCCAGATGGTCAGAAATGGTAATTTTTTTATGTTTAAATTTTTTTTACTGTAAATGACTATTGCATGTGAATTATCACTTTTGGAACTAAAATAAGTGTGTTTAGAGTTATTTTAATGCCTGAAATTGGTCGAAATAGAAGCTTCTGAGTAGGAGAAAAAGGCTGCAAAAATGGCAATTTTGGTCACAGTGAGGCTTTAAAAAGTCGTTATTCAACACGAGGCCCAATCCAAATAACATTTTGAATCGATTTTTCTACAGTCCAAAAAATCAACTTTCTGATGAAAAACGATGACCCGTGACCTGTCGACCTTTCTCCAGATAGTCAGAAATTGTAATTTTTTAATGTTTTATTTTTTGACTGTAAATGACTACTGCATGTCAATTATCACTTTTGGAACTAAAATAAGTGTGTTTAGACACATTTTATTGCTTGAAATTGGTCGGAATAGAAGCTTCTCAGTAGGAGAAAAAGGCTGTAAAAATGGCAATTTTGATCACATTGAGGCTTTAAAAAGTAGTTATTCAACACGAGGCCCAATCCAAATGACATTTTGAATCAATTTTTCTACAGTCCAAAAAATCAATTTTCTGATGAAAAACGATGACCCGTGACCTGTCGAACTTTCTCCAGATGGTCAGAAATGGTAATTTTTTAATGTTTTATTTTTTGACTATCAATGACTACTGCATGTGAATTATCAGTTTTGGAACTAAAATAAGTGTGTTTAGAGTCATTTTAATGCCTGAAATTGGTCGAAATAGAAGCTTCTGAGTAGGCGAAAAAGGCTGTAAAAATGGCAATTTTGATCACATTGAGGCTTTAAAAGTAGTTATTCAACACAAGGCCCAATCGAAATGATATTTTGAATCAATTTTTCTACAGTCCAAAAAATCAATTTTCTGATGAAAAACGATGACCCGTGACCTGTCGAACTTTCTCCAGATGGTCAGAAATGGTAATTTTTTAATGTTCTCTTTTTTGACTGTAAATGACTATTGCATGTGAATTATCACTTTTGGAACTAAATAAGTGTGTTTAGAGTCATTTTAATGCCTGAAATTGGTCGAAATAGAAGCTTCGGAGTAGGAGAAAAAGGCTGTAAAAATGGCAATTTTGGTCACATTGAGGCTTTAAAAAGTAGTTTCAACATGAGGCACAATCCAAATGACATTTTGAATCAATTTTGATACAGTCCAGAAAATCAATTTTCTGATGAAAAACGATGACCCGTGACCTGTCGAACTTTCTCCAGATGGTCAGAAATGGTAATTTTTTAATGTTTTATTTTTTGACTGTAAATGACTACTGCATGTGTATTATCACTTTTGGAACTAAAATAAGTGTGTTTAGAGTCATTTTAATGCCTGAAATTGGTCGAAATAGAAGCTTCTGAGTAGGAGAAAAAGGCTATAAAAATGGCAGTTTTGGACACATTGGTGCTTTAAAAAGTAGTTATTCAACACGAGGCCCATTTCAATTGACATTTTGAATCAATTTTTCTACAGTCCAAAAAATCAATTTTCTGATGAAAAACGATGACCCGTGACCTGTCGAACTTTCTCCAGATGGTCAGAAATTGTAATTTTTTAATGTTTTCTTTTTTGACTGTAAATGACTATTGCATGTGAATTATCACTTTTGGAACTAAATTAGTGTGTTTATAGTAATTTTAATGCCTGAAATTGGTCGAAATAGAAGCTTCTGAGTAGGAGAAAAAGACTGTAAAAATGGCAATTTTGGTCACATTGAGGCTTTAAAAAGTAGTTTCAACATGAGGCACAATCCAAATGACATTTTGAATCAATTTTTCTACAGTCCAAAAAATCAATTTTCTGATGAAAAACGATGACCCGTGACCTGTCGAACTTTCTCCAGATGGTCAGAAATGGTAATTTTTTAATGTTTTATTTTTTGACTGTAAATGACTACTGCATGTGAATTATCACTTTTGGAACTAAAATAAGTGTGTTTAGAGTCATTTTAATGCCTGAAATTGGTCGAAATAGAAGCTTTTGAGTAGGAGAAAAAGGCTGTAAAAATGGCAATTTTGGTCACATTGGGGCTTTAAAAAGTAGTTATTCAACACGAGGCCCAATCCAATTGACATTTTGAATCAATTTTTCTACAGTCCAAAAAATCAATTTTCTGATGAAAAACGATGACCCGTGACCTGTTGAACTTTCTCCAGATGCTCAGAAATGGTAATTTTTTAATGTTTTATTTTTTGACTGTAAATGACTATTGCATGTGAATTATCACTTTTGGAACTAAAATAAGTGTGTTTAGAGTCATTTTAATGGCTGAAATTGGTCGAAATAGAAGCTTCTGAGTAGGAGAAAAAGGCTGTAAAAATGGCAATTTTGGTCACATTGAGGCTTTAAAAAGTAGTTATTCAGCATGAGGCACAATCCAAATGAAATTTTGAATCAATTTTTCTACAGTCCAAAAAAATCAATTTTCTGATGAAAAACGATGACCCGTGACCTGTTGAACTTTCTCCAGATGGTCAGAAATGGTAATTTTTTTAATGTTTTATTTTTTGACTGTAAATGACTACTGCATGTGAATTATCACTTTTGGAACTAAAATAAGTGTGTTTAGAGTCATTTTAATGCCTGAAATTGGTCAAAATAGAAGCTTCTGAGTAGGAGAAAAAGTCTGTAAAAATAGCAATTTTGGTCACATTGGGGCTTTAAAAAGTAGTTATTCAACACGAGGCCCAATCCAATTGACATTTTGAATCAAGTTTTTCTACAGTCCAAAAAATCAATTTTCTGATAAAAAACGATGACCCGTGACCTGTCGAACTTTCTCCAGATGGTCAGAAATGGTAATTTTTTAATGTTTTTTTTTTTACTGTAAATGACTACTGCATGTGAATTATCACTTTTGGAACTAAAATAAGTGTGTTTAGAGTCGTTTTAATGCCTGAAATTGGTGGAAATAGCAGCTTCTGAGTAGGAGAAAAAGGCTGCAAAAATGGCAATTTTGGTCACAGTGAGGCTTTAAAAAGTAGTTATTCAACACGAGGCCCAATCCAAATGACATTTTGAATCGATTTTTCTACAGTCCAAAAAATCAACTTTCTGATGAAAAACGATGACCCGTGACCAGTCGAACTTTCTCCAGATGGTCAGAAATGGTAATTTTTTGATGTTTAAATTTTTTTTACTGTAAATGACTATTGCATGTGAATTATCACTTTTGGAACTAAAATAAGTGTGTTTAGAGTTATTTTAATGCCTGAAATTGGTCGAAATAGAAGCTTCTGAGTAGGAGAAAAAGGCTGCAAAAATGGCAATTTTGGTCACAGTGAGGCTTTAAAAAGTAGTTATTCAACACGAGGCCCAATCCAAATAACATTTTGAATCGATTTTTCTACAGTCCAAAAAATCAACTTTCTGATGAAAAACGATGACCCGTGACCTGTCGACCTTTCTCCAGATGGTCAGAAATTGTAATTTTTTAATGTTTTATTTTTTGACTGTAAATGACTACTGCATGTCAATTATCACTTTTGGAACTAAAATAAGTGTGTTTAGAGACATTTTATTGCTTGAAATTGGTCGGAATAGAAGCTTCTCAGTAGGAGAAAAAGGCTGTAAAAATGGCAATTTTGATCACATTGAGGCTTTAAAAAGTAGTTATTCAACACGAGGCCCAATCCAAATGACATTTTGAATCAATTTTTCTACAGTCCAAAAAATCAATTTTCTGATGAAAAACGATGACCCGTGACCTGTCGAACTTTCTCCAGATGGTCAGAAATGGTAATTTTTTAATGTTTTATTTTTTGACTATAAATGACTACTGCATGTGAATTATCAGTTTTGGAACTAAAATAAGTGTGTTTAGAGTCATTTTAATGCCTGAAATTGGTCGAAATAGAAGCTTCTGAGTAGGCGAAAAAGGCTGTAAAAATGGCAATTTTGATCACATTGAGGCTTTAAAAGTAGTTATTCAACACAAGGCCCAATCGAAATGATATTTTGAATCAATTTTTCTACAGTCCAAAAAATCAATTTTCTGATGAAAAACGATGACCCGTGACCTGTCGAACTTTCTCCAGATGGTCAGAAATGGTAATTTTTTAATGTTTTCTTTTTTGACTGTAAATGACTATTGCATGTGAATTATCACTTTTGGAACTAAATAAGTGTGTTTAGAGTCATTTTAATGCCTGAAATTGGTCGAAATAGAAGCTTCGGAGTAGGAGAAAAAGGCTGTAAAAATGGCAATTTTGGTCACATTGAGGCTTTAAAAAGTAGTTTCAACATGAGGCACAATCCAAATGATATTTTGAATCAATTTTGATACAGTCCAGAAAATCAATTTTCTGATGAAAAACGATGACCCGTGACCTGTCGAACTTTCTCCAGATGGTCAGAAATGGTAATTTTTTAATGTTTTATTTTTTGACTGTAAATGACTACTGCATGTGTATTATCACTTTTGGAACTAAAATAAGTGTGTTTAGAGTCATTTTAATGCCTGAAATTGGTCGAAATAGAAGCTTCTGAGTAGGAGAAAAAGGCTGTAAAAATGGCAGTTTTGGACACATTGGTGCTTTAAAAAGTAGTTATTCAACACGAGGCCCATTTCAATTGACATTTTGAATCAATTTTTCTACAGTCCAAAAAATCAATTTTCTGATGAAAAACGATGACCCGTGACCTGTCGAACTTTCTCCAGATGGTCAGAAATGGTAATTTTTTAATGTTTTCTTTTTTGACTGTAAATGACTATTGCATGTGAATTATCACTTTTGGAACTAAATTAGTGTGTTTATAGTAATTTTAATGCCTGAAATTGGTCGAAATAGAAGCTTCTGAGTAGGAGAAAAAGACTGTAAAAATGGCAATTTTGGTCACATTGAGGCTTTAAAAAGTAGTTTCAACATGAGGCACAATCCAAATGACATTTTGAATCAATTTTTCTACAGTCCAAAAAATCAATTTTCTGATGAAAAACGATGACCCGTGACCTGTCGAACTTTCTCCAGATGGTCAGAAATGGTAATTTTTTAATGTTTTATTTTTTGACTGTAAATGACTACTGCATGTGAATTATCACTTTTGGAACTAAAATAAGTGTGTTTAGAGTCATTTTAATGCCTGAAATTGGTCGAAATAGAAGCTTTTGAGTAGGAGAAAAAGGCTGTAAAAATGGCAATTTTGGTCACATTGGGGCTTTAAAAAGTAGTTATTCAACACGAGGCCCAATCCAATTGACATTTTGAATCAATTTTTCTACAGTCCAAAAAATCAATTTTCTGATGAAAAACGATGACCCGTGACCTGTTGAACTTTCTCCAGATGCTCAGAAATGGTAATTTTTTAATGTTTTATTTTTTGACTGTAAATGACTACTGCATGTGAATTATCAGTTTTGGAACTAAAATAAGTGTGTTTAGAGTCATTTTAATGCCTGAAATTGGTCGAAATAGAAGCTTCTGAGTAGGCGAAAAAGGCTGTAAAAATGGCAATTTTGATCACATTGAGGCTTTAAAAGTAGTTATTCAACACAAGGCCCAATCGAAATGATATTTTGAATCAATTTTTCTACAGTCCAAAAAATCAATTTTCTGATGAAAAACGATGACCCGTGACCTGTTGAACTTTCTCCAGATGGTCAGAAATGGTAATTTTTTAATGTTTTCTTTTTTTGACTGTAAATGACTATTGCATGTGAATTATCACTTTTGGAACTAAATAAGTGTGTTTAGAGTCATTTTAATGCCTGAAATTGGTCGAAATAGAAGCTTCTGAGTAGGAGAAAAAGGCTGTAAAAATGGCAATTTTGGTCACATTGAGGCTTTAAAAAGTAGTTTCAACATGAGGCACAATCCAAATGACATTTTGAATCAATTTTTCTACAGTCCAGAAAATCAATTTTCTGATGAAAAACGATGACCCGTGACCTGTCGAACTTTCTCCAGATGGTCAGAAATGGTAATTTTTTAATGTTTTATTTTTTGACTGTAAATGACTACTGCATGTGAATTATCACTTTTGGAACTAAAATAAGTGTGTTTAGAGTCATTTTAATGCCTGAAATTGGTCGAAATAGAAGCTTCTGAGTAGGAGAAAAAGGCTGTAAAAATTGCAGTTTTGGTCACATTGGGGCTTTAAAAAGTCGTTATTCAACACGAGGCCCAATCCAATTGACATTTTGAATCAATTTTTCTACAGTCCCAAAAATCAATTTTCTGATGAAAAACGATGACCCGTGACCTGTCGAAAGTTCTCCAGATGGTCAGAAATGGTAATTTTTTTAATGTTTTATTTTTTGACTGTAAATGACTACTGCATGTGAATTATCACTTTTGGAACTAAAATAAGTGTGTTTAGAGTCATTTTAATGCCTGAAATTGGTCAAAATAGAAGCTTCTGAGTAGGAGAAAAAGGCTGTAAAAATGGCAATTTTGGTCACATTGGTGCTTTAAAAAGTAGTTATTCAACACGAGGCCCATTTCAATTGACATTTTGAATCAATTTTTCTACAGTCCAAAAAATCAATTTTCTGATGAAAAACGATGACCCGTGACCTGTCGAACTTTCTCCAGATGGTCAGAAATGGTAATTTTTTAATGTTTTATTTTTTTACTGTAAATGACTATTGCATGTGAATTATCAGTTTTGGAACTAAATTAGTGTGTTTAGAGTAATTTTAATGCCTGAAATTGGTCGAAATAGAAGCTTCTGAGTAGGAGAAAAAGACTGTAAAAATGGTAATTTTGGTCACATTGAGGCTTTAAAAAGTAGTTTCAACATGAGGCACAATCCAAATGACATTTTGAATCAATTTTTTTACAGTCCAAAAAATCAATTTTCTGATGAAAAACGATGACCCGTGACCTGTCGAACTTTCTCCAGATGGTCAGAAATGGTAATTTTTTAATGTTTTATTTTTTGACTGTAAATGACTACTGCATGTGAATTATCACTTTTGGAACTAAAATAAGTGTGTTTAGAGTCATTTTAATGCCTGAAATTGGTCGAAATAGAAGCTTCTGAGTAGGAGAAAAAGGCTGTAAAAATGGCAATTTTGGTCACATTGGGGCTTTAAAAAGTAGTTATTCAACACGAGGCCCAATCCAATTGACATTTTGAATCAATTTTTCTACAGTCCAAAAAATCAATTTTCTGATGAAAAACGATGACCTGTGACCTGTCGAACTTTCTCCAGATGGTCAGAAATGGTAATTTTTTAATGTTTTATTTTTTGACTGTAAATGACTACTGCATGTGTATTATCACTTTTGGAACTAAAATAAGTGTGTTTAGAGTCATTTTAATGCCTGAAATTGGTCGAAATAGAAGCTTCTGAGTAGGAGAAAAAGGCTGTAAAAATGGCAATTTTGGTCACATTGGGGCTTTAAAAAGTCGTTATTCAACACGAGGCCCAATCCAATTGACATTTTGAATCAATTTTTCTACAGTCCCAAAAATCAATTTTCTGATGAAAAACGATGACCCGTGACCTGTCGAACGTTCTCCAGATGGTCAGAAATGGTAATTTTTTTAGTGTTTTATTTTTTGACTGTAAATGACTACTGCATGTGAATTATCACTTTTGGAACTAAAATAAGTGTGTTTAGAGTCATTTTAATGCCTGAAATTGGTCAAAATAGAAGCTTCTGAGTAGGAGAAAAAGGCTGTAAAAATGGCAATTTTGGTCACATTGAGGCTTTAAAAAGTAGTTTCAACATGAGGCACAATCCAAATGACATTTTGAATCAATTTTTCTACAGTCCAGAAAATCAATTTTCTGATGAAAAACGATGACCCGTGACCTGTCGAACTTTCTCCAGATGGTCAGAAATGGTAATTTTTTAATGTTTTATTTTTTGACTGTAAATGACTACTGCATGTGTATTATCACTTTTGGAACTAAAATAAGTGTGTTTAGAGTCATTTTAATGCCTGAAATTGGTCGAAATAGAAGCTTCTGAGTAGGAGAAAAAGGCTGTAAAAATGGCAATTTTGATCACATTGAGGCTTTAAAAAGTAGTTATTCAACACAAGGCCCAATCGAAATGATATTTTGAATCAATTTTTCTACAGTCCAAAAAATCAATTTTCTGATGAAAAACGATGACCCGTGACCTGTTGAACTTTCTCCAGATGGTCAGAAATGGTAATTTTTTAATGTTTTCTTTTTTGACTGTAAATGACTATTGCATGTGAATTATCACTTTTGGAACTAAATTAGTGTAATTAGAGTCATTTTAATGCCTGAAATTGGTCGAAATAGAAGCTTCTGAGTAGGAGAAAAAGGCTGTAAAAATGGCAATTTTGGTCACATTGAGGCTTTAAAAAGTAGTTTCAACATGAGGCACAATCCAAATGACATTTTGAATCAATTTTTCTACAGTCCAAAAAATCAATTTTCTGATGAAAAACAATGACCCGTGACCTGTTGAACTTTCTCCAGATGGTCAGAAATGGTAATTTTTTAATGTTTTCTTTTTTGACTGTAAATGACTATTGCATGTGAATTATCACTTTCGGAACTAAATAAGAGTGTTTAGAGTCATTTTAATGCCTGAAATTGGTCGAAATAGAAGCTTCTGAGTAGGAGAAAAAGGCTGTAAAAATGGCAATTTTGGTCAAATTGAGGCTTTAAAAAGTAGTTTCAACATGAGGCACAATCCAAATGACATTTTGAATCAATTTTTCTACAGTCCAGAAAATCAATTTTCTGATGAAAAACGATGACCCGTGACCTGTCGAACTTTCTCCAGATGGTCAGAAATGGTAATTTTTTAATGTTTTATTTTTTTACTGTAAATGACTACTGCATGTGAATTATCACTTTTGGAACTAAAATCAGTGTGTTTAGAGTCATTTTAATGCCTGAAATTGGTCGAAATAGAAGCTTCTGAGTAGGAGAAAAAGGCTGTAAAAATGGCAATTTTGGTCACATTGGGGCTTTAAAAAGTAGTTATTCAACACGAGGCCCAATCCAATTGACATTTTGAATCAATTTTTCTACAGTCCAAAAAATCAATTTTCTTATGAAAAACGATGACCCGTGACCTGTCGAACTTTCTCCAGATGGTCAGAAATGGTAATTTTTTAATGTTTTATTTTTTGACTGTAAATGACTACTGCATGTGTATTATCACTTTTGGAACTAAAATAAGTGTGTTTAGAGTCATTTTAATGCCTGAAATTGGTCGAAATAGAAGCTTCTGAGTAGGAGAAAAAGGCTGTAAAAATGGCAGTTTTGGACACATTGGGGCTTTAAAAAGTCGTTATTCAACACGAGGCCCAATCAAATTGACATTTTGAATCAATTTTTCTACAGTCCCAAAAATCAATTTTCTGATGAAAAACGACGACCCACGACCTGTCGAAAGTTCTCCAGATGGTCCGAAATGGTAATTTTTTTAATGTTTTATTTTTTGACTGTAAATGACTACTGCATGTGAATTATCACTTTTGGAACTAAAATAAGTGTGTTTAGAGTCATTTTAATGCCTGAAATTGATCAAAATAGAAGCTTCTGAGTAGGAGAAAAAGGCTGTAAAAATGGCAATTTTGATCACATTGAGGCTTTAAAAAGTAGTTATTCAACACGAGGCCCAATCCAAATGACATTTTGAATCAATTTTTCTACAGTCCAAAAAATCAATTTTCTGATGAAAAACGATGACCCGTGACCTGTCGAACTTTCTCCAGATGGTCAGAAATGGTAATTTTTTAATGTTTTATTTTTTGACTATAAATGACTACTGCATGTGAATTATCAGTTTTGGAACTAAAATAAGTGTGTTTAGAGTCATTTTAATGCCTGAAATTGGTCGAAATAGAAGCTTCTGAGTAGGCGAAAAAGGCTGTAAAAATGGCAATTTTGATCACATTGAGGCTTTAAAAGTAGTTATTCAACACAAGGCCCAATCGAAATGATATTTTGAATCAATTTTTCTACAGTCCAAAAAATCAATTTTCTGATGAAAAACGATGACCCGTGACCTGTCGAACTTTCTCCAGATGGTCAGAAATGGTAATTTTTTAATGTTTTCTTTTTTGACTGTAAATGACTATTGCATGTGAATTATCACTTTTGGAACTAAATAAGTGTGTTTAGAGTCATTTTAATGCCTGAAATTGGTCGAAATAGAAGCTTCGGAGTAGGAGAAAAAGGCTGTAAAAATGGCAATTTTGGTCACATTGAGGCTTTAAAAAGTAGTTTCAACATGAGGCACAATCCAAATGATATTTTGAATCAATTTTGATACAGTCCAGAAAATCAATTTTCTGATGAAAAACGATGACCCGTGACCTGTCGAACTTTCTCCAGATGGTCAGAAATGGTAATTTTTTAATGTTTTATTTTTTGACTGTAAATGACTACTGCATGTGTATTATCACTTTTGGAACTAAAATAAGTGTGTTTAGAGTCATTTTAATGCCTGAAATTGGTCGAAATAGAAGCTTCTGAGTAGGAGAAAAAGGCTGTAAAAATGGCAGTTTTGGACACATTGGTGCTTTAAAAAGTAGTTATTCAACACGAGGCCCATTTCAATTGACATTTTGAATCAATTTTTCTACAGTCCAAAAAATCAATTTTCTGATGAAAAACGATGACCCGTGACCTGTCGAACTTTCTCCAGATGGTCAGAAATGGTAATTTTTTAATGTTTTCTTTTTTGACTGTAAATGACTATTGCATGTGAATTATCACTTTTGGAACTAAATTAGTGTGTTTATAGTAATTTTAATGCCTGAAATTGGTCGAAATAGAGGCTTCTGAGTAGGAGAAAAAGACTGTAAAAATGGCAATTTTGGTCACATTGAGGCTTTAAAAAGTAGTTTCAACATGAGGCACAATCCAAATGACATTTTGAATCAATTTTTCTACAGTCCAAAAAATCAATTTTCTGATGAAAAACGATGACCCGTGACCTGTCGAACTTTCTCCAGATGGTCAGAAATGGTAATTTTTTAATGTTTTATTTTTTGACTGTAAATGACTACTGCATGTGAATTATCACTTTTGGAACTAAAATAAGTGTGTTTAGAGTCATTTTAATGCCTGAAATTGGTCGAAATAGAAGCTTTTGAGTAGGAGAAAAAGGCTGTAAAAATGGCAATTTTGGTCACATTGGGGCTTTAAAAAGTAGTTATTCAACACGAGGCCCAATCCAATTGACATTTTGAATCAATTTTTCTACAGTCCAAAAAATCAATTTTCTGATGAAAAACGATGACCCGTGACCTGTTGAACTTTCTCCAGATGCTCAGAAATGGTAATTTTTTAATGTTTTATTTTTTGACTGTAAATGACTACTGCATGTGAATTATCAGTTTTGGAACTAAAATAAGTGTGTTTAGAGTCATTTTAATGCCTGAAATTGGTCGAAATAGAAGCTTCTGAGTAGGCGAAAAAGGCTGTAAAAATGGCAATTTTGATCACATTGAGGCTTTAAAAGTAGTTATTCAACACAAGGCCCAATCGAAATGATATTTTGAATCAATTTTTCTACAGTCCAAAAAATCAATTTTCTGATGAAAAACGATGACCCGTGACCTGTTGAACTTTCTCCAGATGGTCAGAAATGGTAATTTTTTAATGTTTTCTTTTTTTGACTGTAAATGACTATTGCATGTGAATTATCACTTTTGGAACTAAATAAGTGTGTTTAGAGTCATTTTAATGCCTGAAATTGGTCGAAATAGAAGCTTCTGAGTAGGAGAAAAAGGCTGTAAAAATGGCAATTTTGGTCACATTGAGGCTTTAAAAAGTAGTTTCAACATGAGGCACAATCCAAATGACATTTTGAATCAATTTTTCTACAGTCCAGAAAATCAATTTTCTGATGAAAAACGATGACCCGTGACCTGTCGAACTTTCTCCAGATGGTCAGAAATGGTAATTTTTTAATGTTTTATTTTTTGACTGTAAATGACTACTGCATGTGAATTATCACTTTTGGAACTAAAATAAGTGTGTTTAGAGTCATTTTAATGCCTGAAATTGGTCGAAATAGAAGCTTCTGAGTAGGAGAAAAAGGCTGTAAAAATTGCAGTTTTGGTCACATTGGGGCTTTAAAAAGTCGTTATTCAACACGAGGCCCAATCCAATTGACATTTTGAATCAATTTTTCTACAGTCCCAAAAATCAATTTTCTGATGAAAAACGATGACCCGTGACCTGTCGAAAGTTCTCCAGATGGTCAGAAATGGTAATTTTTTTAATGTTTTATTTTTTGACTGTAAATGACTACTGCATGTGAATTATCACTTTTGGAACTAAAATAAGTGTGTTTAGAGTCATTTTAATGCCTGAAATTGGTCAAAATAGAAGCTTCTGAGTAGGAGAAAAAGGCTGTAAAAATGGCAATTTTGGTCACATTGGTGCTTTAAAAAGTAGTTATTCAACACGAGGCCCATTTCAATTGACATTTTGAATCAATTTTTCTACAGTCCAAAAAATCAATTTTCTGATGAAAAACGATGACCCGTGACCTGTCGAACTTTCTCCAGATGGTCAGAAATGGTAATTTTTTATTGTTTTCTTTTTTGACTGTAAATGACTATTGCATGTGAATTATCAGTTTTGGAACTAAATTAGTGTGTTTAGAGTAATTTTAATGCCTGAAATTGGTCGAAATAGAAGCTTCTGAGTAGGAGAAAAAGACTGTAAAAATGGTAATTTTGGTCACATTGAGGCTTTAAAAAGTAGTTTCAACATGAGGCACAATCCAAATGACATTTTGAATCAATTTTTTTACAGTCCAAAAAATCAATTTTCTGATGAAAAACGATGACCCGTGACCTGTCGAACTTTCTCCAGATGGTCAGAAATGGTAATTTTTTAATGTTTTATTTTTTGACTGTAAATGACTACTGCATGTGAATTATCACTTTTGGAACTAAAATAAGTGTGTTTAGAGTCATTTTAATGCCTGAAATTGGTCGAAATAGAAGCTTCTGAGTAGGAGAAAAAGGCTGTAAAAATGGCAATTTTGGTCACATTGGGGCTTTAAAAAGTAGTTATTCAACACGAGGCCCAATCCAATTGACATTTTGAATCAATTTTTCTACAGTCCAAAAAATCAATTTTCTGATGAAAAACGATGACCTGTGACCTGTCGAACTTTCTCCAGATGGTCAGAAATGGTAATTTTTTAATGTTTTATTTTTTGACTGTAAATGACTACTGCATGTGTATTATCACTTTTGGAACTAAAATAAGTGTGTTTAGAGTCATTTTAATGCCTGAAATTGGTCGAAAAAGAAGCTTCTGAGTAGGAGAAAAAGGCTGTAAAAATGGCAATTTTGGTCACATTGGGGCTTTAAAAAGTCGTTATTCAACACGAGGCCCAATCCAATTGACATTTTGAATCAATTTTTCTACAGTCCCAAAAATCAATTTTCTGATGAAAAACGATGACCCGTGACCTGTCGAACGTTCTCCAGATGGTCAGAAATGGTAATTTTTTTAGTGTTTTATTTTTTGACTGTAAATGACTACTGCATGTGAATTATCACTTTTGGAACTAAAATAAGTGTGTTTAGAGTCATTTTAATGCCTGAAATTGGTCAAAATAGAAGCTTCTGAGTAGGAGAAAAAGGCTGTAAAAATGGCAATTTTGGTCACATTGAGGCTTTAAAAAGTAGTTTCAACATGAGGCACAATCCAAATGACATTTTGAATCAATTTTTCTACAGTCCAGAAAATCAATTTTCTGATGAAAAACGATGACCCGTGACCTGTCGAACTTTCTCCAGATGGTCAGAAATGGTAATTTTTTAATGTTTTATTTTTTGACTGTAAATGACTACTGCATGTGTATTATCACTTTTGGAACTAAAATAAGTGTGTTTAGAGTCATTTTAATGCCTGAAATTGGTCGAAATAGAAGCTTCTGAGTAGGAGAAAAAGGCTGTAAAAATGGCAATTTTGATCACATTGAGGCTTTAAAAAGTAGTTATTCAACACAAGGCCCAATCGAAATGATATTTTGAATCAATTTTTCTACAGTCCAAAAAATCAATTTTCTGATGAAAAACGATGACCCGTGACCTGTTGAACTTTCTCCAGATGGTCAGAAATGGTAATTTTTTAATGTTTTCTTTTTTGACTGTAAATGACTATTGCATGTGAATTATCACTTTTGGAACTAAATTAGTGTAATTAGAGTCATTTTAATGCCTGAAATTGGTCGAAATAGAAGCTTCTGAGTAGGAGAAAAAGGCTGTAAAAATGGCAATTTTGGTCACATTGAGGCTTTAAAAAGTAGTTTCAACATGAGGCACAATCCAAATGACATTTTGAATCAATTTTTCTACAGTCCAAAAAATCAATTTTCTGATGAAAAACAATGACCCGTGACCTGTTGAACTTTCTCCAGATGGTCAGAAATGGTAATTTTTTAATGTTTTCTTTTTTGACTGTAAATGACTATTGCATGTGAATTATCACTTTCGGAACTAAATAAGAGTGTTTAGAGTCATTTTAATGCCTGAAATTGGTCGAAATAGAAGCTTCTGAGTAGGAGAAAAAGGCTGTAAAAATGGCAATTTTGGTCAAATTGAGGCTTTAAAAAGTAGTTTCAACATGAGGCACAATCCAAATGACATTTTGAATCAATTTTTCTACAGTCCAGAAAATCAATTTTCTGATGAAAAACGATGACCCGTGACCTGTCGAACTTTCTCCAGATGGTCAGAAATGGTAATTTTTTAATGTTTTATTTTTTTACTGTAAATGACTACTGCATGTGAATTATCACTTTTGGAACTAAAATCAGTGTGTTTAGAGTCATTTTAATGCCTGAAATTGGTCGAAATAGAAGCTTCTGAGTAGGAGAAAAAGGCTGTAAAAATGGCAATTTTGGTCACATTGGGGCTTTAAAAAGT
This sequence comes from Triturus cristatus, assembly GCF_964204655.1. Taxonomy (NCBI): domain Eukaryota; kingdom Metazoa; phylum Chordata; class Amphibia; order Caudata; family Salamandridae; genus Triturus; species Triturus cristatus. The sequence goes on along the minus strand of NC_140586.1, from coordinate 170,968,622 downwards.
AGTTATTCAACACGAGGCCCAATCCAATTGACATTTTGAATCAATTTTTCTACAGTCCAAAAAATCAATTTTCTTATGAAAAACGATGACCCGTGACCTGTCGAACTTTCTCCAGATGGTCAGAAATGGTAATTTTTTAATGTTTTATTTTTTGACTGTAAATGACTACTGCATGTGTATTATCACTTTTGGAACTAAAATAAGTGTGTTTAGAGTCATTTTAATGCCTGAAATTGGTCGAAATAGAAGCTTCTGAGTAGGAGAAAAAGGCTGTAAAAATGGCAGTTTTGGACACATTGGGGCTTTAAAAAGTCGTTATTCAACACGAGGCCCAATCCAATTGACATTTTGAATCAATTTTTCTACAGTCCCAAAAATCAATTTTCTGATGAAAAACGACGACCCACGACCTGTCGAAAGTTCTCCAGATGGTCCGAAATGGTAATTTTTTTAATGTTTTATTTTTTGACTGTAAATGACTACTGCATGTGAATTATCACTTTTGGAACTAAAATAAGTGTGTTTAGAGTCATTTTAATGCCTGAAATTGATCAAAATAGAAGCTTCTGAGTAGGAGAAAAAGGCTGTAAAAATGGCAATTTTGGTCACATTGGTGCTTTAAAAAGTAGTTATTCAACACGAGGCCCATTTCAATTGACATTTTGAATCAATTTTTCTACAGTCCTAAAAACCAATTTTCTGATGAAAAACGATGACCCGTGACCTGTCGAACTTTCTCCAGATGGTCAGAAATGGTAATTTTTTAATGTTTTCTTTTTTGACTGTAAATGACTATTGCATGTGAATTATCACTTTTGGAACTAAATAAGAGTGTTTAGAGTCATTTTAATGCCTGAAATTGGTCGAAATAGAAGCTTCTGAGTAGGAGAAAAAGGCTGTAAAAATGGCAATTTTGGTCACATTGAGGCTTTAAAAAGTAGTTTCAACATGAGGCACAATCCAAATGACATTTTGAATCAATTTTTCTACAGTCCAGAAAATCAATTTTCTGATGAAAAACGATGACCCGTGACCTGTTGAACTTTCTCCAGATGGTCAGAAATGGTAATTTTGTAATGTTTTCTTTTTTGACTGTAAATGACTATTGCATGTGAATTATCACTTTTGGAACTAAATAGGAGTGTTTAGAGTCATTTTAATGCCTGAAATTGGTCGAAATAGAAGCTTCTGAGTAGGAGAAAAAGGCTGTAAAAATGGCAATTTTGGTCACATTGAGGCTTTAAAAAGTAGTTTCAACATGAGGCACAATCCAAATGACATTTTGAATCAATTTTTCTACAGTCCAGAAAATCAATTTTCTGATGAAAAACGATGACCCGTGACCTGTCGAACTTTCTCCAGATGGTCAGAAATGGTAATTTTTTAATGTTTTATTTTTTGACTGTAAATGACTACTGCATGTGAATTATCACTTTTGGAACTAAAATAAGTGTGTTTAGAGACATTTTATTGCCTGAAATTGGTCGGAACAGAAGCTTCTCAGTAGGAGAAAAAGGCTGTAAAAATGGCAATTTTGATCACATTGAGGCTTTAAAAAGTAGTGATTCAACACGAGGCCCAATCCAAATGATATTTTGAATCAATTTTTCTACAGTCCAAAAAATCAATTTTCTGATGAAAAACGATGACCCGTGACCTGTTGAACTTTCTCCAGATGGTCAGAAATGGTAATTTTTTAATGTTTTCTTTTTTGACTGTAAATGACTATTGCATGTGAATTATCACTTTTGGAACTAAAATAAGTGTGTTTAGAGACATTTTAATGCCTGAAATTGGTCGAAATAGAAGCTTCTGAGTAGGAGAAAAAGGCTGTAAAAATGGCAATTTTGGTCACATTGAGGCTTTAAAAAGTAGTTTCAACATGAGGCACAATCCAAATGACATTTTGAATCAATTTTTCTACAGTCCAAAAAATCAATTTTCTGATGAAAAACGATGACCTGTGACCTGTTGAACTTTCTCCAGATGGTCAGAAATGGTAATTTTTTAATGTTTTATTTTTTGACTGTAAATGACTACTGCATGTGAATTATCAGTTTTGGAACTAAAATAAGTGTGTTTAGAGTCATTTTAATGTCTGAAATTGGTCGAAATACAAGCTTCTGAGTAGGCGAAAAAGGCTGTAAAAATGGCAATTTTGGTCACATTGGGGCTTTAAAAAGTAGTTATTCAACACGAGGCCCAATCAAAATGATATTTTGAATCAATTTTTCTACAGTCCAAAAAATCAATTTTCTGATGAAAAACAATGACCCGTGACCTGTTGAACTTTCTCCAGATGGTCAGAAATGGTAATTTTTTAATGTTTTCTTTTTTGACTGTAAATGACTATTGCATGTGAATTATCACTTTCGGAACTAAATAAGAGTGTTTAGAGTCATTTTAATGCCTGAAATTGGTCGAAATAGAAGCTTCTGAATAGGAGAAAAAGGCTGTAAAAATGGCAATTTTGGTCACATTGAGGCTTTAAAAAGTAGTTTCAACATGAGGCACAATCCAAATGACATTTTGAATCAATTTTTCTACAGTCCAGAAAATCAATTTTCTGATGAAAAACGATGACCCGTGACCTGTCGAACTTTCTCCAGATGGTCAGAAATGGTAATTTTTTAATGTTTTATTTTTTTACTGTAAATGACTACTGCATGTGAATTATCACTTTTGGAACTAAAATCAGTGTGTTTAGAGTCATTTTAATGCCTGAAATTGGTCGAAATAGAAGCTTCTGAGTAGGAGAAAAAGGCTGTAAAAATGGCAATTTTGGTCACATTGGGGCTTTAAAAAGTAGTTATTCAACACGAGGCCCAATCCAATTGACATTTTGAATCAATTTTTCTACAGTCCAAAAAATCAATTTTCTTATGAAAAACGATGACCCGTGACCTGTCGAACTTTCTCCAGATGGTCAGAAATGGTAATTTTTTAATGTTTTATTTTTTGACTGTAAATGACTACTGCATGTGTATTATCACTTTTGGAACTAAAATAAGTGTGTTTAGAGTCATTTTAATGCCTGAAATTGGTCGAAATAGAAGCTTCTGAGTAGGAGAAAAAGGCTGTAAAAATGGCAGTTTTGGACACATTGGGGCTTTAAAAAGTCGTTATTCAACACGAGGCCCAATCCAATTGACATTTTGAATCAATTTTTCTACAGTCCCAAAAATCAATTTTCTGATGAAAAACGACGACCCACGACCTGTCGAAAGTTCTCCAGATGGTCCGAAATGGTAATTTTTTTAATGTTTTATTTTTTGACTGTAAATGACTACTGCATGTGAATTATCACTTTTGGAACTAAAATAAGTGTGTTTAGAGTCATTTTAATGCCTGAAATTGATCAAAATAGAAGCTTCTGAGTAGGAGAAAAAGGCTGTAAAAATGGCAATTTTGGTCACATTGGTGCTTTAAAAAGTAGTTATTCAACACGAGGCCCATTTCAATTGACATTTTGAATCAATTTTTCTACAGTCCTAAAAACCAATTTTCTGATGAAGAACGATGACCCGTGACCTGTCGAACTTTCTCCAGATGGTCAGAAATGGTAATTTTTTAATGTTTTCTTTTTTGACTGTAAATGACTATTGCATGTGAATTATCACTTTTGGAACTAAATAAGAGTGTTTAGAGTCATTTTAATGCCTGAAATTGGTCGAAATAGAAGCTTCTGAGTAGGAGAAAAAGGCTGTAAAAATGGCAATTTTGGTCACATTGAGGCTTTAAAAAGTAGTTTCAACATGAGGCACAATCCAAATGACATTTTGAATCAATTTTTCTACAGTCCAGAAAATCAATTTTCTGATGAAAAACGATGACCCGTGACCTGTCGAACTTTCTCCAGATGGTCAGAAATGGTAATTTTTTAATGTTTTATTTTTTGACTGTAAATGACTACTGCATGTGAATTATCACTTTTGGAACTAAAATAAGTGTGTTTAGAGACATTTTATTGCCTGAAATTGGTCGGAACAGAAGCTTCTCAGTAGGAGAAAAAGGCTGTAAAAATGGCAATTTTGATCACATTGAGGCTTTAAAAAGTAGTGATTCAACACGAGGCCCAATCCAAATGATATTTTGAATCAATTTTTCTACAGTCCAAAAAATCAATTTTCTGATGAAAAACGATGACCCGTGACCTGTTGAACTTTCTCCAGATGGTCAGAAATGGTAATTTTTTAATGTTTTCTTTTTTGACTGTAAATGACTATTGCATGTGAATTATCACTTTTGGAACTAAAATAAGTGTGTTTAGAGACATTTTAATGCCTGAAATTGGTCGAAATAGAAGCTTCTGAGTAGGAGAAAAAGGCTGTAAAAATGGCAATTTTGGTCACATTGAGGCTTTAAAAAGTAGTTTCAACATGAGGCACAATCCAAATGACATTTTGAATCAATTTTTCTATAGTCCAAAAAATCAATTTTCTGATGAAAAACGATGACCTGTGACCTGTTGAACTTTCTCCAGATGGTCAGAAATGGTAATTTTTTAATGTTTTATTTTTTGACTGTAAATGACTACTGCATGTGAATTATCAGTTTTGGAACTAAAATAAGTGTGTTTAGAGTCATTTTAATGTCTGAAATTGGTCGAAATAGAAGCTTCTGAGTAGGCGAAAAAGGCTGTAAAAATGGCAATTTTGGTCACATTGGGGCTTTAAAAAGTAGTTATTCAACACGAGGCCCAATCAAAATGATATTTTGAATCAATTTTTCTACAGTCCAAAAAATCAATTTTCTGATGAAAAACAATGACCCGTGACCTGTTGAACTTTCTCCAGATGGTCAGAAATGGTAATTTTTTAATGTTTTCTTTTTTGACTGTAAATGACTATTGCATGTGAATTATCACTTTCGGAACTAAATAAGAGTGTTTAGAGTCATTTTAATGCCTGAAATTGGTCGAAATAGAAGCTTCTGAGTAGGAGAAAAAGGCTGTAAAAATGGCAATTTTGGTCACATTGAGGCTTTAAAAAGTAGTTTCAACATGAGGCACAATCCAAATGATATTTTGAATCAATTTTTCTACAGTCCAGAAAATCAATTTTCTGATGAAAAACGATGACCCGTGACCTGTCGAACTTTCTCCAGATGGTCAGAAATGGTAATTTTTTAATGTTTTATTTTTTTACTGTAAATGACTACTGCATGTGAATTATCACTTTTGGAACTAAAATCAGTGTGTTTAGAGTCATTTTAATGCCTGAAATTGGTCGAAATAGAAGCTTCTGAGTAGGAGAAAAAGGCTGTAAAAATGGCAATTTTGGTCACATTGAGGCTTTAAAAAGTAGTTTCAACATGAGGCACAATCCAAATGACATTTTGAATCAATTTTTCTACAGTCCAAAAAATCAATTTTCTGATGAAAAACGATGACCTGTGACCTGTTGAACTTTCTCCAGATGGTCAGAAATGGTAATTTTTTAATGTTTTATTTTTTGACTGTAAATGACTACTGCATGTGAATTATCAGTTTTGGAACTAAAATAAGTGTGTTTAGAGTCATTTTAATGTCTGAAATTGGTCGAAATAGAAGCTTCTGAGTAGGCGAAAAAGGCTGTAAAAATGGCAATTTTGGTCACATTGGGGCTTTAAAAAGTAGTTATTCAACACGAGGCCCAATCAAAATGATATTTTGAATCAATTTTTCTACAGTCCAAAAAATCAATTTTCTGATGAAAAACAATGACCCGTGACCTGTTGAACTTTCTCCAGATGGTCAGAAATGGTAATTTTTTAATGTTTTCTTTTTTGACTGTAAATGACTATTGCATGTGAATTATCACTTTTGGAACTAAATAAGAGTGTTTAGAGTCATTTTAATGCCTGAAATTGGTCGAAATAGAAGCTTCTGAGTAGGAGAAAAAGGCTGTAAAATGGCAATTTTGGTCACATTGAGGCTTTAAAAAGTAGTTTCAACATGAGGCACAATCCAAATGACATTTTGAATCAATTTTTCTACAGTCCAGAAAATCAATTTTCTGATGAAAAACAATGACCCGTGACCTGTTGAACTTTCTCCAGATGGTCAGAAATGGTAATTTTTTAATGTTTTATTTTTTGACTGTAAATGACTACTGCATGTGTATTATCACTTTTGGAACTAAAATAAGTGTGTTTAGAGTCATTTTAATGCCTGAAATTGGTCGAAATAGAAGCTTCTGAGTAGGAGAAAAAGGCTGTAAAAATGGCAGTTTTGGACACATTGGGGCTTTAAAAAGTCGTTATTCAACACGAGGCCCAATCCAATTGACATTTTGAATCAATTTTTCTACAGTCCCAAAAATCAATTTTCTGATGAAAAACGACGACCCACGACCTGTCGAAAGTTCTCCAGATGGTCCGAAATGGTAATTTTTTTAATGTTTTATTTTTTGACTGTAAATGACTACTGCATGTGAATTATCACTTTTGGAACTAAAATAAGTGTGTTTAGAGTCATTTTAATGCCTGAAATTGATCAAAATAGAAGCTTCTGAGTAGGAGAAAAAGGCTGTAAAAATGGCAATTTTGGTCACATTGGTGCTTTAAAAAGTAGTTATTCAACACGAGGCCCATTTCAATTGACATTTTGAATCAATTTTTCTACAGTCCTAAAAACCAATTTTCTGATGAAAAACAATGACCCGTGACCTGTCGAACTTTCTCCAGATGGTCAGAAATGGTAATTTTTTAATGTTTTCTTTTTTGACTGTAAATGACTATTGCATGTGAATTATCACTTTTGGAACTAAATAAGAGTGTTTAGAGTCATTTTAATGCCTGAAATTGGTCGAAATAGAAGCTTCTGAGTAGGAGAAAAAGGCTGTAAAAATGGCAATTTTGGTCACATTGAGGCTTTAAAAAGTAGTTTCAACATGAGGCACAATCCAAATGACATTTTGAATCAATTTTTCTACAGTCCAGAAAATCAATTTTCTGATGAAAAACGATGACCCGTGACCTGTCGAACTTTCTCCAGATGGTCAGAAATGGTAATTTTTTAATGTTTTATTTTTTTACTGTAAATGACTACTGCATGTGAATTATCACTTTTGGAACTAAAATCAGTGTGTTTAGAGTCATTTTAATGCCGGAAATTGATCAAAATAGAAGCTTCTGAGTAGGAGAAAAAGGCTGTAAAAATGGCAATTTTGGTCACATTGAGGCTTTAAAAAGTAGTTTCAACATGAGGCACAATCCAAATGACATTTTGAATCAATTTTTCTACAGTCCAAAAAATCAATTTTCTGATGAAAAACGATGACCTGTGACCTGTTGAACTTTCTCCAGATGGTCAGAAATGGTAATTTTTTAATGTTTTATTTTTTGACTGTAAATGACTACTGCATGTGAATTATCAGTTTTTGAACTAAAATAAGTGTGTTTAGAGTCATTTTAATGTCTGAAATTGGTCGAAATAGAAGCTTCTGAGTAGGCGAAAAAGGCTGTAAAAATGGCAATTTTGGTCACATTGGGGCTTTAAAAAGTAGTTATTCAACACGAGGCCCAATCAAAATGATATTTTGAATCAATTTTTCTACAGTCCAAAAAATCAATTTTCTGATGAAAAACAATGACCCGTGACCTGTTGAACTTTCTCCAGATGGTCAGAAATGGTAATTTTTTAATGTTTTCTTTTTTGACTGTAAATGACTATTGCATGTGAATTATCACTTTTGGAACTAAATAAGAGTGTTTAGAGTCATTTTAATGCCTGAAATTGGTCGAAATAGAAGCTTCTGAGTAGGAGAAAAAGGCTGTAAAAATGGCAATTTTGGTCACATTGAGGCTTTAAAAAGTAGTTTCAACATGAGGCACAATCCAAATGACATTTTGAATCAATTTTTCTACAGTCCAGAAAATCAATTTTCTGATGAAAAACGATGACCCGTGACCTGTCGTACTTTCTCCAGATGGTCAGAAATGGTAATTTTTTAATGTTTTATTTTTTTACTGTAAATGACTACTGCATGTGAATTATCACTTTTGGAACTAAAATCAGTGTGTTTAGAGTCATTTTAATGCCTGAAATTGGTCGAAATAGAAGCTTCTGAGTAGGAGAAAAAGGCTGTAAAAATGGCAATTTTGGTCACATTGGGGCTTTAAAAAGTAGTTATTCAACACGAGGCCCAATCCAATTGACATTTTGAATCAATTTTTCTACAGTCCAAAAAATCAATTTTCTTATGAAAAACGATGACCCGTGACCTGTCGAACTTTCTCCAGATGGTCAGAAATGGTAATTTTTTAATGTTTTATTTTTTTACTGTAAATGACTACTGCATGTGTATTATCACTTTTGGAACTAAAATAAGTGTGTTTAGAGTCATTTTAATGCCTGAAATTGGTCGAAATAGAAGCTTCTGAGTAGGAGAAAAAGGCTGTAAAAATGGCAGTTTTGGACACATTGGGGCTTTAAAAAGTCGTTATTCAACACGAGGCCCAATCCAATTGACATTTTGAATCAATTTTTCTACAGTCCCAAAAATCAATTTTCTGATGAAAAACGATGACCCGTGACCTGTCGAAAGTTCTCCAGATGGTCCTAAATGGTAATTTTTTTAATGTTTTATTTTTTGACTGTAAATGACTACTGCATGTGAATTATCACTTTTGGAACTAAAATAAGTGTGTTTAGAGTCATTTTAATGCCTGAAATTAATCAAAATAGAAGCTTCAGAGTAGGAGAAAAAGGCTGTAAAAATGGCAATTTTGGTCAAATTGGTGCTTTAAAAAGTAGTTATTCAACACGAGGCCCATTTCAATTGACATTTTGAATCAATTTTTCTACAGTCCTAAAAACCAATTTTCTGATGAAAAACGATGACCCGTGACCTGTCGAACTTTCTCCAGATGGTCAGAAATGGTAATTTTTTAATGTTTTATTTTTTGACTGTAAATGACTACTGCATGTGAATTATCAGTTTTGGAACTAAAATAAGTGTGTTTAGAGTCATTTTAATGCCTGAAATTGGTTGAAATAGAAGCTTCTGAGTAGGAGAAAAAGACTGTAAAAATGGCAGTTTTGGTCACATTGGGGCTTTAAAAAGTCGTTATTCAACACGAGGCCCAATCCAATTGACATTTTGAATCAATTTTTCTACAGTCCCAAAAATCAATTTTCTGATGAAAAACGATGACCCGTGACCTGTCGAAAGTTCTCCAGATGGTCAGAAATGGTAATTTTTTTAATGTTTTATTTTTTGACTGTAAATGACTACTGCATGTGAATTATCACTTTTGGAACTAAAATAAGTGTGTTTAGAGTCATTTTAATGCCTGAAATTGGTCAAAATAGAAGCTTCTGAGTAGGAGAAAAAGGCTGTAAAAATGGCAATTTTGGTCACATTGGTGCTTTAAAAAGTAGTTATTCAACACGAGGCCCATTTCAATTGACATTTTGAATCAATTTTTCTACAGTCCAGAAAATCAATTTTCTGATGAAAAATGATGACCCGTGACCTGTCGAACTTTCTCCAGATGGTCAGAAATGTAATTTTTTAATGTTTTATTTTTTGACTGTAAATGACTACTGCATGTGTATTATCAATTTTGGAACTAAAATAAGTGTGTTTAGAGTCATTTTAATGCCTGAAATTGGTCGAAATAGAAGCTTCTGAGTAGGAGAAAAAGGCTGTAAAAATGGCAATTTTGATCACATTGAGGATTTAAAAAGTAGTTATTCAACACAAGGCCCAATCGAAATGATATTTTGAATCAATTTTTCTACAGTCCAAAAAATCAATTTTCTGATGAAAAACGATGACCCGTGACCTGTTGAACTTTCTCCAGATGGTCAGAAATGGTAATTTTTTAATGTTTTCTTTTTTGACTGTAAATGACTATTGCATGTGAATTATCACTTTTGGAACTAAATTAGTGTGTTTAGAGTCATTTTAATGCCTGAAATTGGTCGAAATAGAAGCTTCTGAGTAGGAGAAAAAGGCTGTAAAAATGGCAATTTTGGTCACATTGAGGCTTTAAAAAGTAGTTTCAACATGAGGCACAATCCAAATGACATTTTGAATCAATTTTTCTACAGTCCAAAAAATCAATTTTCTGATGAAAAACGATGACCTGTGACCTGTCGAACTTTCTCCAGATGGTCAGAAATGGTAATTTTTTAATGTTTTATTTTTTGACTGTAAATGACTACTGCATGTGAATTATCACTTTTGGAACTAAAATAAGTGTGTTTAGAGTCATTTTAATGCCTGAAATTGGTCGAAATAGAAGCTTTTGAGTAGGCGAAAAAGGCTGTAAAAATGGCAATTTTGGTCACATTGGGGCTTTAAAAAGTAGTTATTCAACACGAGGCCCAATCAAAATGATATTTTGAATCAATTTTTCTACAGTCCAAAAAATCAATTTTCTGATGAAAAACGATGACCCGTGACCTGTTGAACTTTCTCCAGATGGTCAGAAATGGTAATTTTTTAATGTTTTCTTTTTTGACTGTAAATGACTATTGCATGTGAATTATCACTTTTGGAACTAAATAAGAGTGTTTAGAGTCATTTTAATGCCTGAAATTGGTCGAAATAGAAGCTTCTGAGTAGGAGAAAAAGGCTGTAAAAATGGCAATTTTGGTCACATTGAGGCTTTAAAAAGTAGTTTCAACATGAGGCACAATCCAAATGACATTTTGAATCAATTTTTCTACAGTCCAGAAAATCAATTTTCTGATGAAAAACGATGACCCGTGACCTGTCGAACTTTCTCCAGATGGTCAGAAATGGTAATTTTTTAATGTTTTATTTTTTTACTGTAAATGACTACTGCATGTGTATTATCACTTTTGGAACTAAAATAAGTGTGTTTAGAGTCATTTTAATGCCTGAAATTGGTCGAAATAGAAGCTTCTGAGTAGGAGAAAAAGGCTGTAAAAATGGCAGTTTTGGACACATTGGGGCTTTAAAAAGTCGTTATTCAACACGAGGCCCAATCCAATTGACATTTTGAATCAATTTTTCTACAGTCCCAAAAATCAATTTTCTGATGAAAAACGACGACCCACGACCTGTCGAAAGTTCTCCAGATGGTCCGAAATGGTAATTTTTTTAATGTTTTATTTTTTGACTGTAAATGACTACTGCATGTGAATTATCACTTTTGGAACTAAAATAAGTGTGTTTAGAGTCATTTTAATGCCTGAAATTGATCAAAATAGAAGCTTCTGAGTAGGAGAAAAAGGCTGTAAAAATGGCAATTTTGGTCACATTGGTGCTTTAAAAAGTAGTTATTCAACACGAGGCCCATTTCAATTGACATTTTGAATCAATTTTTCTACAGTCCTAAAAACCAATTTTCTGATGAAAAACAATGACCCGTGACCTGTCGAACTTTCTCCAGATGGTCAGAAATGGTAATTTTTTAATGTTTTCTTTTTTGACTGTAAATGACTATTGCATGTGAATTATCACTTTTGGAACTAAATAAGAGTGTTTAGAGTCATTTTAATGCCTGAAATTGGTCGAAATAGAAGCTTCTGAGTAGGAGAAAAAGGCTGTAAAAATGGCAATTTTGGTCACATTGAGGCTTTAAAAAGTAGTTTCAACATGAGGCACAATCCAAATGACATTTTGAATCAATTTTTCTACAGTCCAGAAAATCAATTTTCTGATGAAAAACGATGACCCGTGACCTGTCGAACTTTCTCCAGATGGTCAGAAATGGTAATTTTTTAATGTTTTATTTTTTTACTGTAAATGACTACTGCATGTGAATTATCACTTTTGGAACTAAAATCAGTGTGTTTAGAGTCATTTTAATGCCGGAAATTGATCAAAATAGAAGCTTCTGAGTAGGAGAAAAAGGCTGTAAAAATGGCAATTTTGGTCACATTGAGGCTTTAAAAAGTAGTTTCAACATGAGGCACAATCCAAATGACATTTTGAATCAATTTTTCTACAGTCCAAAAAATCAATTTTCTGATGAAAAACGATGACCTGTGACCTGTTGAACTTTCTCCAGATGGTCAGAAATGGTAATTTTTTAATGTTTTATTTTTTGACTGTAAATGACTACTGCATGTGAATTATCAGTTTTTGAACTAAAATAAGTGTGTTTAGAGTCATTTTAATGTCTGAAATTGGTCGAAATAGAAGCTTCTGAGTAGGCGAAAAAGGCTGTAAAAATGGCAATTTTGGTCACATTGGGGCTTTAAAAAGTAGTTATTCAACACGAGGCCCAATCAAAATGATATTTTGAATCAATTTTTCTACAGTCCAAAAAATCAATTTTCTGATGAAAAACAATGACCCGTGACCTGTTGAACTTTCTCCAGATGGTCAGAAATGGTAATTTTTTAATGTTTTCTTTTTTGACTGTAAATGACTATTGCATGTGAATTATCACTTTTGGAACTAAATAAGAGTGTTTAGAGTCATTTTAATGCCTGAAATTGGTCGAAATAGAAGCTTCTGAGTAGGAGAAAAAGGCTGTAAAAATGGCAATTTTGGTCACATTGAGGCTTTAAAAAGTAGTTTCAACATGAGGCACAATCCAAATGACATTTTGAATCAATTTTTCTACAGTCCAGAAAATCAATTTTCTGATGAAAAACGATGACCCGTGACCTGTCGTACTTTCTCCAGATGGTCAGAAATGGTAATTTTTTAATGTTTTATTTTTTTACTGTAAATGACTACTGCATGTGAATTATCACTTTTGGAACTAAAATCAGTGTGTTTAGAGTCATTTTAATGCCTGAAATTGGTCGAAATAGAAGCTTCTGAGTAGGAGAAAAAGGCTGTAAAAATGGCAATTTTGGTCACATTGGGGCTTTAAAAAGTAGTTATTCAACACGAGGCCCAATCCAATTGACATTTTGAATCAATTTTTCTACAGTCCAAAAAATCAATTTTCTTATGAAAAACGATGACCCGTGACCTGTCGAACTTTCTCCAGATGGTCAGAAATGGTAATTTTTTAATGTTTTATTTTTTTACTGTAAATGACTACTGCATGTGTATTATCACTTTTGGAACTAAAATAAGTGTGTTTAGAGTCATTTTAATGCCTGAAATTGGTCGAAATAGAAGCTTCTGAGTAGGAGAAAAAGGCTGTAAAAATGGCAGTTTTGGACACATTGGGGCTTTAAAAAGTCGTTATTCAACACGAGGCCCAATCCAATTGACATTTTGAATCAATTTTTCTACAGTCCCAAAAATCAATTTTCTGATGAAAAACGATGACCCGTGACCTGTCGAAAGTTCTCCAGATGGTCCTAAATGGTAATTTTTTTAATGTTTTATTTTTTGACTGTAAATGACTACTGCATGTGAATTATCACTTTTGGAACTAAAATAAGTGTGTTTAGAGTCATTTTAATGCCTGAAATTAATCAAAATAGAAGCTTCAGAGTAGGAGAAAAAGGCTGTAAAAATGGCAATTTTGGTCAAATTGGTGCTTTAAAAAGTAGTTATTCAACACGAGGCCCATTTCAATTGACATTTTGAATCAATTTTTCTACAGTCCTAAAAACCAATTTTCTGATGAAAAACGATGACCCGTGACCTGTCGAACTTTCTCCAGATGGTCAGAAATGGTAATTTTTTAATGTTTTATTTTTTGACTGTAAATGACTACTGCATGTGAATTATCAGTTTTGGAACTAAAATAAGTGTGTTTAGAGTCATTTTAATGCCTGAAATTGGTTGAAATAGAAGCTTCTGAGTAGGAGAAAAAGACTGTAAAAATGGCAGTTTTGGTCACATTGGGGCTTTAAAAAGTCGTTATTCAACACGAGGCCCAATCCAATTGACATTTTGAATCAATTTTTCTACAGTCCCAAAAATCAATTTTCTGATGAAAAACGATGACCCGTGACCTGTCGAAAGTTCTCCAGATGGTCAGAAATGGTAATTTTTTTAATGTTTTATTTTTTGACTGTAAATGACTACTGCATGTGAATTATCACTTTTGGAACTAAAATAAGTGTGTTTAGAGTCATTTTAATGCCTGAAATTGGTCAAAATAGAAGCTTCTGAGTAGGAGAAAAAGGCTGTAAAAATGGCAATTTTGGTCACATTGGTGCTTTAAAAAGTAGTTATTCAACACGAGGCCCATTTCAATTGACATTTTGAATCAATTTTTCTACAGTCCAGAAAATCAATTTTCTGATGAAAAATGATGACCCGTGACCTGTCGAACTTTCTCCAGATGGTCAGAAATGTAATTTTTTAATGTTTTATTTTTTGACTGTAAATGACTACTGCATGTGTATTATCAATTTTGGAACTAAAATAAGTGTGTTTAGAGTCATTTTAATGCCTGAAATTGGTCGAAATAGAAGCTTCTGAGTAGGAGAAAAAGGCTGTAAAAATGGCAATTTTGATCACATTGAGGATTTAAAAAGTAGTTATTCAACACAAGGCCCAATCGAAATGATATTTTGAATCAATTTTTCTACAGTCCAAAAAATCAATTTTCTGATGAAAAACGATGACCCGTGACCTGTTGAACTTTCTCCAGATGGTCAGAAATGGTAATTTTTTAATGTTTTCTTTTTTGACTGTAAATGACTATTGCATGTGAATTATCACTTTTGGAACTAAATTAGTGTGTTTAGAGTCATTTTAATGCCTGAAATTGGTCGAAATAGAAGCTTCTGAGTAGGAGAAAAAGGCTGTAAAAATGGCAATTTTGGTCACATTGAGGCTTTAAAAAGTAGTTTCAACATGAGGCACAATCCAAATGACATTTTGAATCAATTTTTCTACAGTCCAAAAAATCAATTTTCTGATGAAAAACGATGACCTGTGACCTGTCGAACTTTCTCCAGATGGTCAGAAATGGTAATTTTTTAATGTTTTATTTTTTGACTGTAAATGACTACTGCATGTGAATTATCACTTTTGGAACTAAAATAAGTGTGTTTAGAGTCATTTTAATGCCTGAAATTGGTCGAAATAGAAGCTTTTGAGTAGGCGAAAAAGGCTGTAAAAATGGCAATTTTGGTCACATTGGGGCTTTAAAAAGTAGTTATTCAACACGAGGCCCAATCAAAATGATATTTTGAATCAATTTTTCTACAGTCCAAAAAATCAATTTTCTGATGAAAAACGATGACCCGTGACCTGTTGAACTTTCTCCAGATGGTCAGAAATGGTAATTTTTTAATGTTTTCTTTTTTGACTGTAAATGACTATTGCATGTGAATTATCACTTTTGGAACTAAATAAGAGTGTTTAGAGTCATTTTAATGCCTGAAATTGGTCGAAATAGAAGCTTCTGAGTAGGAGAAAAAGGCTGTAAAAATGGCAATTTTGGTCACATTGAGGCTTTAAAAAGTAGTTTCAACATGAGGCACAATCCAAATGACATTTTGAATCAATTTTTCTACAGTCCAGAAAATCAATTTTCTGATGAAAAACGATGACCCGTGACCTGTCGAACTTTCTCCAGATGGTCAGAAATGGTAATTTTTTAATGTTTTATTTTTTTACTGTAAATGACTACTGCATGTGTATTATCACTTTTGGAACTAAAATAAGTGTGTTTAGAGTCATTTTAATGCCTGAAATTGGTCGAAATAGAAGCTTCTGAGTAGGAGAAAAAGGCTGTAAAAATGGCAGTTTTGGACACATTGGGGCTTTAAAAAGTCGTTATTCAACACGAGGCCCAATCCAATTGACATTTTGAATCAATTTTTCTACAGTCCCAAAATCAATTTTCTGATGAAAAACGATGACCCGTGACCTGTCGAAAGTTCTCCAGATGGTCAGAAATGGTAATTTTTTTAATGTTTTATTTTTTGACTGTAAATG
This sequence comes from Triturus cristatus, assembly GCF_964204655.1. Classification (NCBI taxonomy): domain Eukaryota; kingdom Metazoa; phylum Chordata; class Amphibia; order Caudata; family Salamandridae; genus Triturus; species Triturus cristatus. The sequence continues at coordinate 170,952,855 of NC_140586.1, read as the reverse complement.
ACTACTGCATGTGAATTATCACTTTTGGAACTAAAATAAGTGTGTTTAGAGTCATTTTAATGCCTGAAATTGATCAAAATAGAAGCTTCTGAGTAGGAGAAAAAGGCTGTAAAAATGGCAATTTTGGTCACATTGGTGCTTTAAAAAGTAGTTATTCAACACGAGGCCCATTTCAATTGACATTTTGAATCAATTTTTCTACAGTCCTAAAAATCAATTTTCTGATGAAAAACGATGACCCGTGACCTGTCGAACTTTCTCCAGATGGTCAGAAATGGTAATTTTTTAATGTTTTATTTTTTGACTGTAAATGACTACTGCATGTGAATTATCACTTTTGGAACTAAAATAGGTGTGTTTAGCGTCATTTTAATGCCTGAAATTCGTCGAAATAGAAGCTTCTGAGTAGGCAAAAAAGGCTGTAAAAATGGCAATTTTGATCACATTGAGGCTTTAAAAAGTAGTTATTCAACACCAGGCCCAATCGAAATGATATTTTGAATCAATTTTTCTACAGTCCAAAAAATCAATTTTCTGATGAAAAACGATGACCCGTGACCTGTTGAACTTTCTCCAGATGGTCAGAAATGGTAATTTTTTAATGTTTTCTTTTTTGACTGTAAATGACTATTGCATGTGAATTATCACTTTTGGAACTAAATTAGTGTGTTTAGAGTCATTTTAATGCCTGAAATTGGTCGAAATAGAAGCTTCTGAGTAGGAGAAAAAGGCTGTAAAAATGGCAATTTTGGTCACATTGAGGCTTTAAAAAGTAGTTTCAACATGAGGCACAATCCAAATGACATTTTGAATCAATTTTTCTACTATCCAAAAAATCAATTTTCTGATGAAAAACGATGACCCGTGACCTGTCGAACTTTCTCTAGATGGTCAGAAATGGTAATTTTTTAATGTTTTATTTTTTGACTGTAAATGACTACTGCATGTGAATTATGACTTTTGGAACTAAAATAAGTGTGTTTAGAGTCATTTTAATGCCTGAAATTGGTCGAAATAGAAGCTTTTGAGTAGGAGAAAAAGGCTGTAAAAATGGCAATTTTGGTCACATTGGGGCTTTAAAAAGTAGTTATTCAACACGAGGCCCAATCCAATTGACATTTTGAATCAATTTTTCTACAGTCCAAAAAATCAATTTTCTGATGAAAAACGATGACCCGTGACCTGTTGAACTTTCTCCAGATGCTCAGAAATGGTAATTTTTTAATGTTTTATTTTTTGACTGTAAATGACTACTGCATGTGAATTATCAGTTTTGGAACTAAAATAAGTGTGTTTAGAGTCATTTTAATGCCTGAAATTGGTCGAAATAGAAGCTTCTGAGTAGGCGAAAAAGGCTGTAAAAATGGCAATTTTGATCACATTGAGGCTTTAAAAGTAGTTATTCAACACAAGGCCCAATCGAAATGATATTTTGAATCAATTTTTCTACAGTCCAAAAAATCAATTTTCTTATGAAAAACGATGACCCGTGACCTGTTGAACTTTCTCCAGATGGTCAGAAATGGTAATTTTTTAATGTTTTCTTTTTTGACTGTAAATGACTATTGCATGTGAATTATCACTTTTGGAACTAAATAAGTGTGTTTAGAGTCATTTTAATGCCTGAAATTGGTCGAAATAGAAGCTTCTGAGTAGGAGAAAAAGGCTGTAAAAATGGCAATTTTGGTCACATTGAGGCTTTAAAAAGTAGTTTCAACATGAGGCACAATCCAAATGACATTTTGAATCAATTTTTCTACAGTCCAGAAAATCAATTTTCTGATGAAAAACGATGACCCGTGACCTGTCGAACTTTCTCCAGATGGTCAGAAATGGTAATTTTTTAATGTTTTAATTTTTTGACTGTAAATGACTACTGCATGTCAATTATCACTCTTGGAACTAAAATAATTGTGTTTAGAGTCATTTTAATGCCTGAAATTGGTCGAAATAGAAGCTTCTGAGTAGGAGAAAAAGGCTGTAAAAATGGCAATTTTGGTCACATTGGGGCTTTAAAAAGTAGTTATCAACACGAGGCCCAATCCAATTGACATTTTGAATCAATTTTTCTACAGTCCAAAAAATCAATTTTCTGATGAAAAACGATGACCCGTGACCTGTCGAACTTTCTCCAGATGGTCAGAAATGGTAATTTTTTAATGTTTTATTTTTTGACTGTAAATGACGACTGCATGTGAATTATCACTTTTGGAACTAAAATAAGTGTGTTTAGCGTCATTTTAATGCCTGAAATTGGTTGAAATAGAAGCTTCTGAGTAGGCGAAAAAGGCTGTAAAAATGGCAATTTTGATCACATTGAGGCTTTAAAAAGTAGTTATTCAACACAAGGCCCAATCGAAATGATATTTTGAATCAATTTTTCTACAGTCCAAAAAATCAATTTTCTGATGAAAAACGATGACCCGTGACCTGTTGAACTTTCTCCAGATGCTCAGAAATGGTAATTTTTTAATGTTTTATTTTTTGACTGTAAATGACTACTGCATGTGTATTATCACTTTTGGAACTAAAATAAGTGTGTTTAGAGTCATTTTAATGCCTGAAATTGGTCGAAATAGAAGCTTCTGAGTAGGAGAAAAAGGCTGTAAAAATGGCAATTTTGATCACATTGAGGCTTTAAAAAGTAGTTATTCAACACAAGGCCCAATCGAAATGATATTTTGAATTAATTTTTCTACAGTCCAAAAAATCAATTTTCTGATGAAAAACGATGACCCGTGACCTGTTGAACTTTCTCCTGATGGTCAGAAATGGTAATTTTTTAATGTTTTCTTTTTTGACTGTAAATGACTATTGCATGTGAATTATCACTTTTGGAACTAAATTAGTGTGTTTAGAGTCATTTTAATGCCTGAAATTGGTCGAAATAGAAGCTTCTGAGTAGGAGAAAAAGGCTGTAAAAATGGCAATTTTGGTCACATTGAGGCTTTAAAAAGTAGTTTCAACATGAGGCACAATCCAAATGACATTTTGAATCAATTTTTCTACAGTCCAAAAAATCAATTTTCTGATGAAAAACGATGACCTGTGACCTGTTGAACTTTCTCCAGATGGTCAGAAATGGTAATTTTTTAATGTTTTTATTTTTTGACTGTAAATTACTACTGCATGTGAATTATCAGTTTTGGAACTAAAATAAGTGTGTTTAGAGTCATTTTAATGTCTGAAATTGGTCGAAATAGAAGCTTCTGAGTAGGCGAAAAAGGCTGTAAAAATGGCAATTTTGGTCACATTGGGGCTTTAAAAAGTAGTTATTCAACACGAGGCCCAATCAAAATGATATTTTGAATCAATTTTTCTACAGTCCAAAAAATCAATTTTCTGATGAAAAACGATGACCCGTGACCTGTTGAACTTTCTCCAGATGGTCAGAAATGGTAATTTTTTAATGTTTTTTTTTTTGACTGTAAATGACTATTGCATGTGAATTATCACTTTTGGAACTAAATAAGAGTGTTTAGAGTCATTTTAATGCCTGAAATTGGTCGAAATAGAAGCTTCTGAGTAGGAGAAAAAGGCTGTAAAAATGGCAATTTTGGTCACATTGAGGCTTTAAAAAGTAGTTTCAACATGAGGCACAATCCAAATGACATTTTGAATCAATTTTTCTACAGTCCAGAAAATCAATTTTCTGATGAAAAACGATGACCCGTGACCTGTCGTACTTTCTCCAGATGGTCAGAAATGGTAATTTTTTAATGTTTTATTTTTTTACTGTAAATGACTACTGCATGTGAATTATCACTTTTGGAACTAAAATCAGTGTGTTTAGAGTCATTTTAATGCCTGAAATTGGTCGAAATAGAAGCTTCTGAGTAGGAGAAAAAGGCTGTAAAAATGGCAATTTTGGTCACATTGGGGCTTTAAAAAGTAGTTATTCAACACGAGGCCCAATCCAATTGACTATTTGAATCAATTTTTCTACAGTCCAAAAAATCAATTTTCTTATGAAAAACGATGACCCGTGACCTGTCGAACTTTCTCCAGATGGTCAGAAATGGTAATTTTTTAATGTTTTATTTTTTGACTGTAAATGACTACTGCATGTGTATTATCACTTTTGGAACTAAAATAAGTGTGTTTAGAGTCATTTTAATGCCTGAAATTGGTCGAAATAGAAGCTTCTGAGTAGGAGAAAAAGGCTGTAAAAATGGCAGTTTTGGACACATTGGGGCTTTAAAAAGTCGTTATTCAACACGAGGCCCAATCCAATTGACATTTTGAATCAATTTTTCTACAGTCCCAAAAATCAATTTTCTGATGAAAAACGATGACCCATGACCTGTCGAAAGTTCTCAAGATGGTCCGAAATGGTAATTTTTTTAATGTTTTATTTTTTGACTGTAAATGACTACTGCATGTGAATTATCACTTTTGGAACTAAAATAAGTGTGTTTAGAGTCATTTTAATGCCTGAAATTGATCAAAATAGAAGCTTCTGAGTAGGAGAAAAAGGCTGTAAAAATGGCAATTTTGGTCACATTGGTGCTTTAAAAAGTAGTTATTCAACACGAGACCCATTTCAATTGACATTTTGAATCAATTTTTCTACAGTCCTAAAAACCAATTTTCTGATGAAAAACGATGACCCGTGACCTGTCGAACTTTCTCCAGATGGTCAGAAATGGTAATTTTTTAATGTTTTATTTTTTGACTGTAAATGACTACTGCATGTGAATTATCACTTTTGGAACTAAAATAAGTGTGTTTAGAGTCATTTTAATGCCTGAAATTGGTCGAAATAGAAGCTTTTGAGTAGGAGAAAAAGGCTGTAAAAATGGCAATTTTGGTCACATTGGGGCTTTAAAAAGTAGTTATTCAACACGAGGCCCAATCCAATTGACATTTTGAATCAATTTTTCTACAGTCCAAAAAATCAATTTTCTGATGAAAAACGATGACCCGTGACCTGTTGAACTTTCTCCAGATGCTCAGAAATGGTAATTTTTTAATGTTTTATTTTTTGACTGTAAATGACTACTGCATGTGAATTATCAGTTTTGGAACTAAAATAAGTGTGTTTAGAGTCATTTTAATGCCTGAAATTGGTCGAAATAGAAGCTTCTGAGTAGGAGAAAAAGGCTGTAAAAATGGCAGTTTTGGTCACATTGGGGCTTTAAAAAGTCGTTATTCAACACGAGGCCCAATCCAATTGACATTTTGAATCAATTTTTCTACAGTCCCAAAAATCAATTTTCTGATGAAAAACGATGACCCGTGACCTGTCGAAAGTTCTCCAGATGGTCAGAAATGGTAATTTTTTTAATGTTTTATTTTTTGACTGTAAATGACTACTGCATGTGAATTATCACTTTTGGAACTAAAATAAGTGTGTTTAGAGTCATTTTAATGCCTGAAATTGGTCAAAATAGAAGCTTCTGAGTAGGAGAAAAAGGCTGTAAAAATGGCAATTTTGGTCACATTGGTGCTTTAAAAAGTAGTTATTCAACACGAGGCCCATTTCAATTGACATTTTGAATCAATTTTTCTACAGTCCAGAAAATCAATTTTCTGATGAAAAACGATGACCCGTGACCTGTCGAACTTTCTCCAGATGGTCAGAAATGGCAATTTTTTAATGTTTTATTTTTTGACTGTAAATGACTACTGCATGTGAATGATCACTTTTGGAACTACAATAAGTGTGTTTGGAGTCATTTTAATGCCTGAAATTGGTCGAAATAGAAGCTTCTGAGTAGGAGAAAAAGGCTGTAAAAATGGCAATTTTGGTCACATTGAGGCTTTAAAAAGTAGTTATTCAACACGAGGCCCAATCCAAATGAAATTTTGAATCAATTTTTCTACAGTCAAAAAAATCAAGTTTCTGATGAAAAACGATGACCCGTGTCCTGTCGAACTTTCTCCAGATGGTCAGAAATGGTAATTTTTTAATGTTTTATTTTTTGACTGTAAATGACGACTGCATGTGAATTATCACTTTTGGAACTAAAATAAGTGTGTTTAGCGTCATTTTAATGCCTGAAATTGGTTGAAATAGAAGCTTCTGAGTAGGCGAAAAAGGCTGTAAAAATGGCAATTTTGATCACATTGAGGCTTTAAAAAGTAGTTATTCAACACAAGGCCCAATCGAAATGATATTTTGAATCAATTTTTCTACAGTCCAAAAAATCAATTTTCTGATGAAAAACGATGACCCGTGACCTGTTGAACGTTCTCCAGATGCTCAGAAATGGTAATTTTTTAATGTTTTATGTTTTTGACTGTAAATGACTACTGCATGTGTATTATCACTTTTGGAACTAAAATAAGTGTGTTTAGAGTCATTTTAATGCCTGAAATTGGTCGAAATAGAAGCTTCTGAGTAGGAGAAAAAGGCTGTAAAAATGGCAATTTTGATCACATTGAGGCTTTAAAAAGTAGTTATTCAACACAAGGCCCAATCGAAATGATATTTTGAATCAATTTTTCTACAGTCCAAAAAATCAATTTTCTGATGAAAAACGATGACCCGTGACCTGTTGAACTTTCTCCAGATGGTCAGAAATGGTAATTTTTTAATGTTTTCTTTTTTGACTGTAAATGACTATTGCATGTGAATTATCACTTTTGGAACTAAATAAGAGTGTTTAGAGTCATTTTAATGCCTGAAATTGGTCGAAATAGAAGCTTCTGAGTAGGAGAAAAAGGCTGTAAAAATGGCAATTTTGGTCACATTGAGGCTTTAAAAAGTAGTTTCAACATGAGGCACAATCCAAATGACATTTTAAATCAATTTTTCTACAGTCCAGAAAATCAATTTTCTGATGAAAAACGATGACCCGTGACCTGTCGTACTTTCTCCAGATGGTCAGAAATGGTAATTTTTTAATGTTTTATTTTTTGACTGTAAATGACGACTGCATGTGAATTATCACTTTTGGAACTAAAATAAGTGTGTTTAGCGTCATTTTAATGCCTGAAATTGGTTGAAATAGAAGCTTCTGAGTAGGCGAAAAAGGCTGTAAAATGGCAATTTTGATCACATTGAGGCTTTAAAAAGTAGTTATTCAACACAAGGCCCAATCGAAATGATATTTTGAATCAATTTTTCTACAGTCCAAAAAATCAATTTTCTGATGAAAAACGATGACCCGTGACCTGTTGAACTTTCTCCAGATGCTCAGAAATGGTAATTTTTTAATGTTTTATTTTTTGACTGTAAATGACTACTGCATGTGTATTATCACTTTTGGAACTAAAATAAGTGTGTTTAGAGTCATTTTAATGCCTGAAATTGGTCGAAATAGAAGCTTCTGAGTAGGAGAAAAAGGCTGTAAAAATAGCAATTTTGATCACATTGAGGCTTTAAAAAGTAGTTATTCAACACAAGGCCCAATCGAAATGATATTTTGAATCAATTTTTCTACAGTCCAAAAAATCAATTTTCTGAAGAAAAACGATGACCCGTGACCTGTTGAACTTTCTCCAGATGGTCAGAAATGGTAATTTTTTAATGTTTTCTTTTTTGACTGTAAATGACTATTGCATGTGAATTATCACTTTTGGAACTAAATAAGAGTGTTTAGAGTCATTTTAATGCCTGAAATTGGTCGAAATAGAAGCTTCTGAGTAGGAGAAAAAGGCTGTAAAAATGGCAATTTTGGTCACATTGAGGCTTTAAAAAGTAGTTTCAACATGAGGCACAATCCAAATGACATTTTGAATCAATTTTTCTACAGTCCAGAAAATCAATTTTCTGATGAAAAACGATGACCTGTGACCTGTCGAACTTTCTCCAGATGGTCAGAAATGGTAATTTTTTAATGTTTTATTTTTTGACTGTAAATGACTACTGCATGTGAATTATCACTTTTGGAACTAAAATAGGTGTGTTTAGCGTCATTTTAATGCCTGAAATTCGTCGAAATAGAAGCTTCTGAGTAGGCGAAAAAGGCTGTAAAAATGGCAATTTTGATCACATTGAGGCTTTAAAAAGTAGGTATTCAACACCAGGCCCAATCGAAATGATATTTTGAATCAATTTTTCTACAGTCCAAAAAATCAATTTTCTGATGAAAAACGATGACCCGTGACCTGTTGAACTTTCTCCAGATGGTCAGAAATGGTAATTTTTTAATGTTTTCTTTTTTGACTGTAAATGACTATTGCATGTGAATTATCACTTTTGGAACTAAATTAGTGTGTTTAGAGTCATTTTAATGCCTGAAATTGGTCGAAATAGAAGCTTCTGAGTAGGAGAAAAAGGCTGTAAAAATGGCAATTTTGGTCACATTGAGGCTTTAAAAAGTAGTTTCAACATGAGGCACAATCCAAATGACATTTTGAATCAATTTTTCTACTATCCAAAAAATCAATTTTCTGATGAAAAACGATGACCCGTGACCTGTCGAACTTTCTCCAGATGGTCAGAAATGGTAATTTTTTAATGTTTTATTTTTTGACTGTAAATGACTACTGCATGTGAATTATCACTTTTGGAACTAAAATAAGTGTGTTTAGAGTCATTTTAATGCCTTAAATTGGTTGAAATAGAAGCTTTTGAGTAGGAGAAAAAGGCTGTAAAAATGGCAATTTTGGTCACATTGGGGCTTTAAAAAGTAGTTATTCAACACGAGGCCCAATCCAATTGACATTTTGAATCAATTTTTCTACAGTCCAAAAAATCAATTTTCTGATGAAAAACGATGACCCGTGACCTGTTGAACTTTCTCCAGATGCTCAGAAATGGTAATTTTTTAATGTTTTATTTTTTGACTGTAAATGACTACTGCATGTGAATTATCAGTTTTGGAACTAAAATAAGTGTGTTTAGAGTCATTTTAATGCCTGAAATTGGTCGAAATAGAAGCTTCTGAGTAGGCGAAAAAGGCTGTAAAAATGGCAATTTTGATCACATTGAGGCTTTAAAAGTAGTTATTCAACACAAGGCCCAATCGAAATGATATTTTGAATCAATTTTTCTACAGTCCAAAAAATCAATTTTCTGATGAAAAACGATGACCCGTGACCTGTTGAACTTTCTCCAGATGGTCAGAAATGGTAATTTTTTAATGTTTTCTTTTTTGACTGTAAATGACTATTGCATGTGAATTATCACTTTTGGAACTAAATAAGTGTGTTTAGAGTCATTTTAATGCCTGAAATTGGTCGAAATAGAAGCTTCTGAGTAGGAGAAAAAGGCTGTAAAAATGGCAATTTTGGTCACATTGAGGCTTTAAAAAGTAGTTTCAACATGAGGCACAATCCAAATGACATTTTGAATCAATTTTTCTACAGTCCAGAAAATCAATTTTCTGATGAAAAACGATGACCCGTGACCTGTCGAACTTTCTCCAGATGGTCAGAAATGGTAATTTTTTAATGTTTTAATTTTTTGACTGTAAATGACTACTGCATGTCAATTATCACTCTTGGAACTAAAATAATTGTGTTTAGAGTCATTTTAATGCCTGAAATTGGTCGAAATAGAAGCTTCTGAGTAGGAGAAAAAGGCTGTAAAAATGGCAATTTTGGTCACATTGGGGCTTTAAAAAGTAGTTATCAACACGAGGCCCAATCCAATTGACATTTTGAATCGATTTTTCTACAGTCCAAAAAATCAATTTTCTGATGAAAAACGATGACCCGTGACCTGTCGAACTTTCTCCAGATGGTCAGAAATGGTAATTTTTTAATGTTTTATTTTTTGACTGTAAATGACGACTGCATGTGAATTATCACTTTTGGAACTAAAATAAGTGTGTTTAGCGTCATTTTAATGCCTGAAATTGGTTGAAATAGAAGCTTCTGAGTAGGCTAAAAAGGCTGTAAAATGGCAATTTTGATCACATTGAGGCTTTAAAAAGTAGTTATTCAACACAAGGCCCAATCGAAATGATATTTTGAATCAATTTTTCTACAGTCCAAAAAATCAATTTTCTGATGAAAAACGATGACCCGTGACCTGTTGAACTTTCTCCAGATGCTCAGAAATGGTAATTTTTTAATGTTTTATTTTTTGACTGTAAATGACTACTGCATGTGTATTATCACTTTTGGAACTAAAATAAGTGTGTTTAGAGTCATTTTAATGCCTGAAATTGGTCGAAATAGAAGCTTCTGAGTAGGAGAAAAAGGCTGTAAAAATGGCAATTTTGATCACATTGAGGCTTTAAAAAGTAGTTATTCAACACAAGGCCCAATCGAAATGATATTTTGAATCAATTTTTCTACAGTCCAAAAAATCAATTTTCTGATGAAAAACGATGACCCGTGACCTGTTGAACTTTCTCCAGATGGTCAGAAATGGTAATTTTTTAATGTTTTCTTTTTTGACTGTAAATGACTATTGCATGTGAATTATCACTTTTAGAACTAAATTAGTGTGTTTAGAGTCATTTTAATGCCTGAAATTGGTCGAAATAGAAGCTTCTGAGTAGGAGAAAAAGGCTGTAAAAATGGCAATTTTGGTCACATTGAGGCTTTAAAAAGTAGTTTCAACATGAGGCACAATCCAAATGACATTTTGAATCAATTTTTCTACAGTCCAAAAAATCAATTTTCTGATGAAAAACGATGACCTGTGACCTGTTGAACTTTCTCCAGATGGTCAGAAATGGTAATTTTTTAATGTTTTATTTTTTGACTGTAAATGACTACTGCATGTGAATTATCAGTTTTGGAACTAAAATAAGTGTGTTTAGAGTCATTTTAATGTCTGAAATTGGTCGAAATAGAAGCTTCTGAGTAGGCGAAAAAGGCTGTAAAAATGGCAATTTTGGTCACATTGGGGCTTTAAAAAGTAGTTATTCAACACGAGGCCCAATCAAAATGATATTTTGAATCAATTTTTCTACAGTCCAAAAAATCAATTTTCTGATGAAAAACGATGACCCGTGACCTGTTGAACTTTCTCCAGATGGTCAGAAATGGTAATTTTTTAATGTTTTCTTTTTTGACTGTAAATGACTATTGCATGTGAATTATCACTTTTGGAACTAAATAAGAGTGTTTAGAGTCATTTTAATGCCTGAAATTGGTCGAAATAGAAGCTTCTGAGTAGGAGAAAAAGGCTGTAAAAATGGCAATTTTGGTCACATTGAGGCTTTAAAAAGTAGTTTCAACATGAGGCACAATCCAAATGACATTTTGAATCAATTTTTCTACAGTCCAGAAAATCAATTTTCTGATGAAAAACGATGACCCGTGACCTGTCGTACTTTCTCCAGATGGTCAGAAATGGTAATTTTTTAATGTTTTATTTTTTTACTGTAAATGACTACTGCATGTGAATTATCACTTTTGGAACTAAAATCAGGGTGTTTAGAGTCATTTTAATGCCTGAAATTGGTCGAAATAGAAGCTTCTGAGTAGGAGAAAAAGGCTGTAAAAATGGCAATTTTGGTCACATTGGGGCTTTAAAAAGTAGTTATTCAACACGAGGCCCAATCCAATTGACATTTTGAATCAATTTTTCTACAGTCCAAAAAATCAATTTTCTTATGAAAAACGATGACCCGTGACCTGTCGAACTTTCTCCAGATGGTCAGAAATGGTAATTTTTTAATGTTTTATTTTTTGACTGTAAATGACTACTGCATGTGTATTATCACTTTTGGAACTAAAATAAGTGTGTTTAGAGTCATTTTAATGCCTGAAATTGGTCGAAATAGAAGCTTCTGAGTAGGAGAAAAAGGCTGTAAAAATGGCAGTTTTGGACACATTGGGGCTTTAAAAAGTCGTTATTCAACACGAGGCCCAATCCAATTGACATTTTGAATCAATTTTTCTACAGTCCCAAAAATCAATTTTCTGATGAAAAACGATGACCCATGACCTGTCGAAAGTTCTCCAGATGGTCCGAAATGGTAATTTTTTTAATGTTTTATTTTTTGACTGTAAATGACTACTGCATGTGGATTATCACTTTTGGAACTAAAATAAGTGTGTTTAGAGTCATTTTAATGCCTGAAATTGATCAAAATAGAAGCTTCTGAGTAGGAGAAAAAGGCTGTAAAAATGGCAATTTTGGTCACATTGGTGCTTTAAAAAGTAGTTATTCAACACGAGGCCCATTTCAATTGACATTTTGAATCAATTTTTCTACAGTCCTAAAAACCAATTTTCTGATGAAAAACGATGACCCGTGACCTGTCGAACTTTCTCCAGATGGTCAGAAATGGTAATTTTTTAATGTTTTATTTTTTGACTGTAAATGACTACTGCATGTGAATTATCACTTTTGGAACTAAAATAAGTGTGTTTAGAGTCATTTTAATGCCTGAAATTGGTCGAAATAGAAGCTTTTGAGTAGGAGAAAAAGGCTGTAAAAATGGCAATTTTGGTCACATTGGTGCTTTAAAAAGTAGATATTCAACACGAGGCCCATTTCAATTGACATTTTGAATCAATTTTTCTACAGTCCAGAAAATCAATTTTCTGATGAAAAACGATGACCCGTGACCTGTCGAACTTTCTCCAGATGGTCAGAAATGGTAATTTTTTAATGTTTTATTTTTTGACTGTAAATGACTACTGCATGTGAATGATCACTTTTGGAACTAAAATAAGTGTGTTTGGAGTCATTTTAATGCCTGAAATTGGTCGAAATAGAAGCTTCTGAGTAGGAGAAAAAGGCTGTAAAAATGGCAATTTTGGTCACATTGGGGCTTTAAAAAGTAGTTATTCAACACGAGGCCCAATCAATTGACATTTTGAATAAATTTTTCTACAGTCCAAAAAATCAATTTTCTTATGAAAAACGATGACCCGTGACCTGTCGAACTTTCTCCAGATGGTCAGAAATGTAATTTTTTAATGTTTTATTTTTTGACTGTAAATGACTACTGCATGTGTATTATCACTTTTGGAACTAAAATAAGTGTGTTTAGAGTCATTTTAATGCCTGAAATTGGTCGAAATAGAAGCTTCTGAGTAGGAGAAAAAGGCTGTAAAAATGGCAATTTTGATCACATTGAGGATTTAAAAAGTAGTTATTCAACACAAGGCCCAATCGAAATGATATTTTGAATCAATTTTTCTACAGTCCAAAAAATCAATTTTCTGATGAAAAACGATGACCCGTGACCTGTTGAACTTTCTCCAGATGGTCAGAAATGGTAATTTTTTAATGTTTTCTTTTTTGACTGTAAATGACTATTGCATGTGAATTATCACTTTTGGAACTAAATTAGTGTGTTTAGAGTCATTTTAATGCCTGAAATTGGTCGAAATAGAAGCTTCTGAGTAGGAGAAAAAGGCTGTAAAAATGGCAATTTTGGTCACATTGAGGCTTTAAAAAGTAGTTTCAACATGAGGCACAATCCAAATGACATTTTGAATCAATTTTTCTACAGTCCAAAAAATCAATTTTCTGATGAAAAACGATGATCTGTGACCTGTCGAACTTTCTCCAGATGGTCAGAAATGGTAATTTTTTAATGTTTTATTTTTTGACTGTAAATGACTACTGCATGTGAATTATCACTTTTGGAACTAAAATAAGTGTGTTTAGAGTCATTTTAATGCCTGAAATTGGTCGAAATAGAAGCTTTTGAGTAGGAGAAAAAGGCTGTAAAAATGGCAATTTTGGTCACAGTGGGGCTTTAAAAAGTAGTTATTCAACACGAGGCCCAATCCAATTGACATTTTGAATCAATTTTTCTACAGTCCAAAAAATCAATTTTCTGATGAAAAACGATGACCCGTGACCTGTTGAACTTTCTCCAGATGCTCAGAAATTGTAATTTTTTAATGTTTTATTTTTTGACTGTAAATGACTACTGCATGTGAATTATCAGTTTTGGAACTAAAATAAGTGTGTTTAGAGTCATTTTAATGTCTGAAATTGGTCGAAATAGAAGCTTCTGAGTAGGCGAAAAAGGCTGTAAAAATGGCAATTTTGGTCACATTGGGGCTTTAAAAAGTAGTTATTCAACACGAGGCCCAATCAAAATGATATTTTGAATCAATTTTTCTACAGTCCAAAAAATCAATTTTCTGATGAAAAACGATGACCCGTGACCTGTTGAACTTTCTCCAGATGGTCAGAAATGGTAATTTTTTAATGTTTTCTTTTTTGACTGTAAATGACTATTGCATGTGAATTATCACTTTTGGAACTAAATAAGAGTGTTTAGAGTCATTTTAATGCCTGAAATTGGTCGAAATAGAAGCTTCTGAGTAGGAGAAAAAGGCTGTAAAAATGGCAATTTTGGTCACATTGAGGCTTTAAAAAGTAGTTTCAACATGAGGCACAATCCAAATGACATTTTGAATCAATTTTTCTACAGTCCAGAAAATCAATTTTCTGATGAAAAACGATGACCCGTGACCTGTCGTACTTTCTCCAGATGGTCAGAAATGGTAATTTTTTAATGTTTTATTTTTTTACTGTAAATGACTACTGCATGTGAATTATCACTTTTGGAACTAAAATCAGGGTGTTTAGAGTCATTTTAATGCCTGAAATTGGTCGAAATAGAAGCTTCTGAGTAGGAGAAAAAGGCTGTAAAAATGGCAATTTTGGTCACATTGGGGCTTTAAAAAGTAGTTATTCAACACGAGGCCCAATCCAATTGACATTTTGAATCAATTTTTCTACAGTCCAAAAAATCAATTTTCTTATGAAAAACAATGACCCGTGACCTGTCGAACTTTCTCCAGATGGTCAGAAATGGTAATTTTTTAATGTTTTATTTTTTGACTGTAAATGACTACTGCATGTGTATTATCACTTTTGGAACTAAAATAAGTGTGTTTAGAGTCATTTTAATGCCTGAAATTGGTCGAAATAGAAGCTTCTGAGTAGGAGAAAAAGGCTGTAAAAATGGCAGTTTTGGACACATTGGGGCTTTAAAAAGTCGTTATTCAACACGAGGCCCAATCCAATTGACATTTTGAATCAATTTTTCTACAGTCCCAAAAATCAATTTTCTGATGAAAAACGATGACCCATGACCTGTCGAAAGTTCTCCAGATGGTCCGAAATGGTAATTTTTTTAATGTTTTATTTTTTGACTGTAAATGACTACTGCATGTGAATTATCACTTTTGGAACTAAAATAAGTGTGTTTAGAGTCATTTTAATGCCTGAAATTGATCAAAATAGAAGCTTCTGAGTAGGAGAAAAAGGCTGTAAAAATGGCAATTTTGGTCACATTGGTGCTTTAAAAAGTAGTTATTCAACACGAGGCCCATTTCAATTGACATTTTGAATCAATTTTTCTACAGTCCTAAAAACCAATTTTCTGATGAAAAACGATGACCCGTGACCTGTCGAACTTTCTCCAGATGGTCAGAAATGGTAATTTTTTAATGTTTTATTTTTTGACTGTAAATGACTACTGCATGTGAATTATCACTTTTGGAACTAAAATAAGTGTGTTTAGAGTCATTTTAATGCCTGAAATTGGTCAAAATAGAAGCTTTTGAGTAGGAGAAAAAGGCTGTAAAAATGGCAATTTTGGTCACATTGGTGCTTTAAAAAGTAGATATTCAACACGAGGCCCATTTCAATTGACATTTTGAATCAATTTTTCTACAGTCCAGAAAATCAATTTTCTGATGAAAAACGATGACCCGTGACCTGTCGAACTTTCTCCAGATGGTCAGAAATGGTAATTTTTTAATGTTTTATTTTTTGACTGTAAATGACTACTGCATGTTAATGATCACTTTTGGAACTAAAATAAGTGTGTTTGGAGTCATTTTAATGCCTGAAATTGGTCGAAATAGAAGCTTCTGAGTAGGAGAAAAAGGCTGTAAAAATGGCAATTTTGGTCACATTGGGGCTTTAAAAAGTAGTTATTCAACACGAGGCCCAATCAATTGACATTTTGAATAAATTTTTCTACAGTCCAAAAAATCAATTTTCTTATGAAAAACGATGACCCGTGACCTGTCGAACTTTCTCTAGATGGTCAGAAATGTAATTTTTTAATGTTTTATTTTTTGACTGTAAATGACTACTGCATGTGTATTATCACTTTTGGAACTAAAATAAGTGTGTTTAGAGTCATTTTAATGCCTGAAATTGGTCGAAATAGAAGCTTCTGAGTAGGAGAAAAAGGCTGTAAAAATGGCAATTTTGATCACATTGAGGATTTAAAAAGTAGTTATTCAACACAAGGCCCAATCGAAATGATATTTTGAATCAATTTTTCTACAGTCCAAAAAATCAATTTTCTGATGAAAAACGATGACCCGTGACCTGTTGAACTTTCTCCAGATGGTCAGAAATGGTAATTTTTTAATGTTTTCTTTTTTGACTGTAAATGACTATTGCATGTGAATTATCACTTTTGGAACTAAATTAGTGTGTTTAGAGTCATTTTAATGCCTGAAATTGGTCGAAATAGAAGCTTCTGAGTAGGAGAAAAAGGCTGTAAAAATGGCAATTTTGGTCACATTGAGGCTTTAAAAAGTAGTTTCAACATGAGGCACAATCCAAATGACATTTTGAATCAATTTTTCTACAGTCCAAAAAATCAATTTTCTGATGAAAAACGATGACCTGTGACCTGTCGAACTTTCTCCAGATGGTCAGAAATGGTAATTTTTTAATGTTTTATTTTTTGACTGTAAATGACTACTGCATGTGAATTATCACTTTTGGAACTAAAATAAGTGTGTTTAGAGTCATTTTAATGCCTGAAATTGGTCGAAATAGAAGCTTTTGAGTAGGAGAAAAAGGCTGTAAAAATGGCAATTTTGGTCACAGTGGGGCTTTAAAAAGTAGTTATTCAACACGAGGCCCAATCCAATTGACATTTTGAATCAATTTTTCTACAGTCCAAAAAATCAATTTTCTGATGAAAAACGATGACCCGTGACCTGTTGAACTTTCTCCAGATGCTCAGAAATTGTAATTTTTTAATGTTTTATTTTTTGACTGTAAATGACTACTGCATGTGAATTATCAGTTTTGGAACTAAAATAAGTGTGTTTAGAGTCATTTTAATGTCTGAAATTGGTCGAAATAGAAGCTTCTGAGTAGGTGAAAAAGGCTGTAAAAATGGCAATTTTGGTCACATTGGGGCTTTAAAAAGTAGTTATTCAACACGAGGCCCAATCAAAATGATATTTTGAATCAATTTTTCTACAGTCCAAAAAATCAATTTTCTGATGAAAAACGATGACCCGTGACCTGTTGAACTTTCTCCAGATGGTCAGAAATGGTAATTTTTTAATGTTTTCTTTTTTGACTGTAAATGACTATTGCATGTGAATTATCACTTTTGGAACTAAATAAGAGTGTTTAGAGTCATTTTAATGCCTGAAATTGGTCGAAATAGAAGCTTCTGAGTAGGAGAAAAAGGCTGTAAAAATGGCAATTTTGGTCACATTGAGGCTTTAAAAAGTAGTTTCAACATGAGGCACAATCCAAATGACATTTTGAATCAATTTTTCTACAGTCCAGAAAATCAATTTTCTGATGAAAAACGATGACCCGTGACCTGTCGAACTTTCTCCAGATGGTCAGAAATGGTAATTTTTTAATGTTTTATTTTTTGACTGTAAATGACTACTGCATGTGAATTATCACTTTTGGAACTAAAATCAGTGTGTTTAGAGTCATTTTAATGCCTGAAATTGGTCAAAATAGAAGCTTCTGAGTAGGAGAAAAAGGCTGTAAAAATGGCAATTTTGGTCACATTGGGGCTTTAAAAAGTAGTTATTCAACACGAGGCCCAATCCAATTGACATTTTGAATCAATTTTTCTACAGTCCAAAAAATCAATTTTCTTATGAAAAACGATGACCCGTGACCTGTCGAACTTTCTCCAGATGGTCAGAAATGGTAATTTTTTAATGTTTTATTTTTTGACTGTAAATGACTACTGCATGTGTATTATCACTTTTGGAACTAAAATAAGTGTGTTTAGAGTCATTTTAATGCCTGAAATTTGTCGAAATAGAAGCTTCTGAGTAGGAGAAAAAGGCTGTAAAAATGGCAGTTTTGGACACATTGGGGCTTTAAAAAGTCGTTATTCAACACGAGGCCCAATCCAATTGACATTTTGAATCAATTTTTCTACAGTCCCAAAATCAATTTTCTGATGAAAAACGATGACCCGTGACCTGTCGAAAGTTCTCCAGATGGTCAGAAATGGTAATTTTTTTAATGTTTTATTTTTTGACTGTAAATGACTACTGCATGTGAATTATCACTTTTGGAACTAAAATAAGTGTGTTTAGAGTCATTTTAATGCCTGAAATTGATCAAAATAGAAGCTTCTGAGTAGGAGAAAAAGGCTGTAAAAATGGCAATTTTGGTCACATTGGTGCTTTAAAAAGTAGTTATTCAACACGAGGCCTATTTCAATTGACATTTTGAATCAATTTTTCTACAGTCCTAAAAATCAATTTTCTGATGAAAAACGATGACCCGTGACCTGTCGAACTTTCTCCAGATGGTCAGAAATGGTAATTTTTTAATGTTTTATTTTTTGACTGTAAATGACTACTGCATGTGAATTATCACTTTTGGAACTAAAATAGGTGTGTTTAGCGTCATTTTAATGCCTGAAATTCGTCGAAATAGAAGCTTCTGAGTAGGCGAAAAAGGCTGTAAAAATGGCAATTTTGATCACATTGAGGCTTTAAAAAGTAGTTATTCAACACGAGGCCCAATCCAATTGACATTTTGAATCAATTTTTCTACAGTCCCAAAATCAATTTTCTGATGAAAAACGATGACCCATGACCTGTCGAAAGTTCTCCAGATGGTCAGAAATGGTAATTTTTTTAATGTTTTATTTTTTGACTGTAAATGACTACTGCATGTGAATTATCACTTTTGGAACTAAAGTAAGTGTGTTTAGAGTCCTTTTAATGCCTGAAATTGATCGAAATAGAAGCTTCTGAGTAGGAGAAAAAGGCTGTAAAAATGGCAATTTTGGTCACATTGGTGCTTTAAAAAGTAGTTATTCAACACGAGGCCCATTTCAATTGACATTTTGAATCAATTTTTCTACAGTCCTAAAAATCAATTTTCTGATGAAAAACGATGACCCGTGACCTGTCGAACTTTCTCCAGATGGTCAGAAATTGTAATTTTTTAATGTTTTATTTTTTGACTGTAAATGACGACTGCATGTGAATTATCACTTTTGGAACTAAAATAAGTGTGTTTAGCGTCATTTTAATGCCTGAAATTGGTTGAAATAGAAGCTTCTGAGTAGGCGAAAAAGGCTGTAAAAATGGCAATTTTGATCACATTGAGGCTTTAAAAAGTAGTTATTCAACACAAGGCCCAATCGAAATGATATTTTGAATCAATTTTTCTACAGTCCAAAAAATCAATTTTCTGATGAAAAACGATGACCCGTGACCTGTTGAACTTTCTCCAGATGCTCAGAAATGGTAATTTTTTAATGTTTTATTTTTTGACTGTAAATGACTACTGCATGTGTATTATCACTTTTGGAACTAAAATAAGTGTGTTTAGAGTCATTTTAATGCCTGAAATTGGTCGAAATAGAAGCTTCTGAGTAGGAGAAAAAGGCTGTAAAAATGGCAATTTTGGTCACATTGAGGCTTTAAAAAGTAGTTTCAACATGAGGCACAATCCAAGTGACATTTTGAATCAATTTTTCTACAGTCCAAAAAATCAATTTTCTGATGAAAAACGATGACCTGTGACCTGTTGAACTTTCTCCAGATGGTCAGAAATGGTAATTTTTTAATGTTTTATTTTTTGACTGTAAATGACTACTGCATGTGAATTATCAGTTTTGGAACTAAAATAAGTGTGTTTAGAGTCATTTTAATGTCTGAAATTGGTCGAAATAGAAGCTTCTGAGTAGGCGAAAAAGGCTGTAAAAATGGCAATTTTGGTCACATTGGGGCTTTAAAAAGTAGTTATTCAACACGAGGCCCATTTCAATTGACATTTTGAATCAATTTTTCTACAGTCCTAAAAACCAATTTTCTGATGAAAAACGATGACCCGTGACCTGTTGAACTTTCTCCAGATGGTCAGAAATCGTAATTTTTTAATGTTTTCTTTTTTGACTGTAAATGACTATTGCATGTGAATTATCACTTTTGGAACTAAATAAGAGTGTTTAGAGTCATTTTAATGCCTGAAATTGGTCGAAATAGAAGCTTCTGAGTAGGAGAAAAAGGCTGTAAAAATGGCAATTTTGGTCACATTGAGGCTTTAAAAAGTAGTTTCAACATGAGGCACAATCCAAATGACATTTTGAATCAATTTTTCTAAAGTCCAGAAAATCAATTTTCTGATGAAAAACGATGACCCGTACGACCTGTCGTACTTTCTCCAGATGGTCAGAAATGGTAATTTTGTAATGTTTTATTTTTTTACTGTAAATGACTACTGCATGTGAATTATCCCTTTTGGAACTAAAATCAGTGTGTTTAGAGTCATTTTTGCCTGAAATTGGTCGAAATAGAAGCTTCTGAGTAGGAGAAAAAGGCTGTAAAAATGGCAATTTTGGTCACATTGGGGCTTTAAAAAGTAGTTATTCAACACGAGGCCCAATCCAATTGACATTTTGAATCAATTTTTCTACAGTCCAAAAAATCAATTTTCTTATGAAAAACGATGACCCGTGACCTGTCGAACTTTCTCCAGATGGTCAGAAATGGTAATTTTTTAATGTTTTATTTTTTGACTGTAAATGACTACTGCATGTGTATTATCACTTTTGGAACTAAAATAAGTGTGTTTAGAGTCATTTTAATGCCTGAAATTGGTCGAAATAGAAGCTTCTGAGTAGGAGAAAAAGGCTGTAAAAATGGCAGTTTTGGACACATTGGGGCTTTAAAAAGTCGTTATTCAACACGAGGCCCAATCCAATTGACATTTTGAATCAATTTTTCTACAGTCCCAAAAATCAATTTTCTGATGAAAAACGATGACCCATGACCTGTCGAAAGTTCTCCAGATGGTCTGAAATGGTAATTTTTTTAATGTTTTATTTTTTGACTGTAAATGACTACTGCATGTGAATTATCACTTTTGGAACTAAAATAAGTGTGTTTAGAGTCATTTTAATGCCTGAAATTGATCAAAATAGAAGCTTCTGAGTAGGAGAAAAAGGCTGTAAAAATGGCAATTTTGGTCACATTGGTGCTTTAAAAAGTAGTTATTCAACACGAGGCCCATTTCAATTGACATTTTGAATCAATTTTTCTACAGTCCTAAAAACCAATTTTCTGATGAAAAACGATGACCCGTGACCTGTCGAACTTTCTCCAGATGGTCAGAAATCGTAATTTTTTAATGTTTTATTTTTTGACTGTAAATGACTATTGCATGTGAATTATCACTTTTGGAACTAAATAAGAGTGTTTAGAGTCATTTTAATGCCTGAAATTGGTCGAAATAGAAGCTTCTGAGTAGGAGAAAAAGGCTGTAAAAATGGCAATTTTGGTCACATTGAGGCTTTAAAAAGTAGTTTCAACATGAGGCACAATCCAAATGACATTTTGAATCAATTTTTCTAAAGTCCAGAAAATCAATTTTCTGATGAAAAACGATGACCCGTACGACCTGTCGTACTTTCTCCAGATGGTCAGAAATGGTAATTTTGTAATGTTTTATTTTTTTACTGTAAATGACTACTGCATGTGAATTATCCCTTTTGGAACTAAAATCAGTGTGTTTAGAGTCATTTTTGCCTGAAATTGGTCGAAATAGAAGCTTCTGAGTAGGAGAAAAAGGCTGTAAAAATGGCAATTTTGGTCACATTGGGGCTTTAAAAAGTAGTTATTCAACACGAGGCCCAATCCAATTGACATTTTGAATCAATTTTTCTACAGTCCAAAAAATCAATTTTCTTATGAAAAACGATGACCCGTGACCTGTCGAACTTTCTCCAGATGGTCAGAAATGGTAATTTTTTAATGTTTTATTTTTTGACTGTAAATGACTACTGCATGTGTATTATCACTTTTGGAACTAAAATAAGTGTGTTTAGAGTCATTTTAATGCCTGAAATTGGTCGAAATAGAAGCTTCTGAGTAGGAGAAAAAGGCTGTAAAAATGGCAGTTTTGGACACATTGGGGCTTTAAAAAGTCGTTATTCAACACGAGGCCCAATCCAATTGACATTTTGAATCAATTTTTCTACAGTCCCAAAAATCAATTTTCTGATGAAAAACGATGACCCATGACCTGTCGAAAGTTCTCCAGATGGTCTGAAATGGTAATTTTTTTAATGTTTTATTTTTTGACTGTAAATGACTACTGCATGTGAATTATCACTTTTGGAACTAAAATAAGTGTGTTTAGAGTCATTTTAATGCCTGAAATTGATCAAAATAGAAGCTTCTGAGTAGGAGAAAAAGGCTGTAAAAATGGCAATTTTGGTCACATTGGTGCTTTAAAAAGTAGTTATTCAACACGAGGCCCATTTCAATTGACATTTTGAATCAATTTTTCTACAGTCCTAAAAACCAATTTTCTGATGAAAAACGATGACCCGTGACCTGTCGAACTTTCTCCAGATGGTCAGAAATGGTAATTTTTTAATGTTTTATTTTTTGACTGTAAATGACTACTGCATGTGAATTATCACTTTTGGAACTAAAATAAGTGTGTTTAGAGTCATTTTAATGCCTGAAATTGGTCGAAATAGAAGCTTTTGAGTAGGAGAAAAAGGCTGTAAAAATGGCAATTTTGGTCACATTGGGGCTTTAAAAAGTAGTTATTCAACACGAGGCCCAATCCAATTGACATTTTGAATCAATTTTTCTACAGTCCAAAAAATCAATTTTCTGATGAAAAACGATGACCCGTGACCTGTTGAACTTTCTCCAGATGCTCAGAAATGGTAATTTTTTAATGTTTTATTTTTTGACTGTAAATGACTACTGCATGTGAATTATCAGTTTTGGAACTAAAATAAGTGTGTTTAGAGTCATTTTAATGCCTGAAATTGGTCGAAATAGAAGCTTCTGAGTAGGAGAAAAAGGCTGTAAAAATGGCAGTTTGGGTCACATTGGGGCTTTAAAAAGTCGTTATTCAACACGAGGCCCAATCCAATTGACATTTTGAATCAATTTTTCTACAGTCCCAAAAATCAATTTTCTGATGAAAAACGATGACCCGTGACCTGTCGAAAGTTCTCCAGATGGTCAGAAATGGTAATTTTTTTAGTTTTATTTTTTGACTGTAAATGACTACTGCATGTGAATTATCACTTTTGGAACTAAAATAAGTGTGTTTAGAGTCATTTTAATGCCTGAAATTGGTCGAAATAGAAGCTTCTGAGTAGGAGAAAAAGGCTGTAAAAATGGCAATTTTGGTCACATTGAGGCTTTAAAAAGTAGTTTCAACATGAGGCACAATCCAAATGACATTTTGAATCAATTTTTCTACTATCCAAAAAATAAATTTTCTGATGAAAAACGATGACCCGTGACCTGTCGAACTTTCTCCAGATGGTCAGAAATGGTAATTTTTTAATGTTTTATTTTTTGACTGTAAATGACTACTGCATGTGAATTATCACTTTTGGAACTAAAATAAGTGTGTTTAGAGTCATTTTAATGCCTGAAATTGATCAAAATAGAAGCTTCTGAGTAGGAGAAAAAGGCTGTAAAAATGGCAATTTTGGTCACATTGGTGCTTTAAAAAGTAGTTATTCAACACGAGGCCCATTTCAATTGACATTTTGAATCAATTTTTCTACAGTCCTAAAAACCAATTTTCTGATGAAAAACGATGACCCGTGACCTGTCGAACTTTCTCCAGATGGTCAGAAATGGTAATTTTTTAATGTTTTATTTTTTGACTGTAAATGACTACTGCATGTGAATTATCACTTTTGGAACTAAAATAAGTGTGTTTAGAGTCATTTTAATGCCTGAAATTGGTCGAAATAGAAGCTTTTGAGTAGGAGAAAAAGGCTGTAAAAATGGCAATTTTGGTCACATTGGGGCTTTAAAAAGTAGTTATTCAACACGAGGCCCAATCCAATTGACATTTTGAATCAATTTTTCTACAGTCCAAAAAATCAATTTTCTGATGAAAAACGATGACCCGTGACCTGTTGAACTTTCTCCAGATGCTCAGAAATGGTAATTTTTTAATGTTTTATTTTTTGACTGTAAATGACTACTGCATGTGAATTATCAGTTTTGGAACTAAAATAAGTGTGTTTAGAGTCATTTTAATGCCTGAAATTGGTCGAAATAGAAGCTTCTGAGTAGGAGAAAAAGGCTGTAAAAATGGCAGTTTTGGTCACATTGGGGCTTTAAAAAGTCGTTATTCAACACGAGGCCCAATCCAATTGACATTTTGAATCAATTTTTCTACAGTCCCAAAAATCAATTTTCTGATGAAAAACGATGACCCGTGACCTGTCGAAAGTTCTCCAGATGGTCAGAAATGGTAATTTTTTTAATGTTTTATTTTTTGACTGTAAATGACTACTGCATGTGAATTATCACTTTTGGAACTAAAATAAGTGTGTTTAGAGTCATTTTAATGCCTGAAATTGGTCGAAATAGAAGCTTCTGAGTAGGAGAAAAAGGCTGTAAAAATGGCAATTTTGGTCACATTGGGGCTTTAAAAAGTAGTTATTCAACACGAGGCCCAATCAATTAACATTTTGAATAAATTTTTCTACAGTCCAAAAAATCAATTTTCTTATGAAAAACGATGACCCGTGACCTGTCGAACTTTCTCCAGATGGTCAGAAATGTAATTTTTTAATGTTTTATTTTTTGACTGTAAATGACTACTGCATGTGTATTATCACTTTTGGAACTAAAATAAGTGTGTTTAGAGTCATTTTAATGCCTGAAATTGGTCGAAATAGAAGCTTCTGAGTAGGAGAAAAAGGCTGTAAAAATGGCAATTTTGGTCACATTGAGGCTTTAAAAAGTAGTTTCAACATGAGGCACAATCCAAATGACATTTTGAATCAATTTTTCTACAGTCCAAAAAATCAATTTTCTGATGAAAAACGATGACCTGTGACCTGTTGAACTTTCTCCAGATGGTCAGAAATGGTAATTTTTTAATGTTTTATTTTTTGACTGTAAATGACTACTGCATGTGAATTATCAGTTTTGGAACTAAAATAAGTGTGTTTAGAGTCATTTTAATGTCTGAAATTCGTCGAAATAGAAGCTTCTGAGTAGGCGAAAAAGGCTGTAAAAATGGCAATTTTGGTCACATTGGGGCTTTAAAAAGTAGTTATTCAACACGAGGCCCAATCAAAATGATATTTTGAATCAATTTTTCTACAGTCCAAAAAATCAATTTTCTGATGAAAAACGATGACCCGTGACCTGTTGAACTTTCTCCAGATGGTCAGAAATGGTAATTTTTTAATGTTTTCTTTTTTGACTGTAAATGACTATTGCATGTGAATTATCACTTTTGGAACTAAATAAGAGTGTTTAGAGTCATTTTAATGCCTGAAATTGGTCGAAATAGAAGCTTCTGAGTAGGAGAAAAAGGCTGTAAAAATGGCAATTTTGGTCACATTGAGGCTTTAAAAAGTAGTTTCAACATGAGGCACAATCCAAATGACATTTTGAATCAATTTTTCTACAGTCCAGAAAATCAATTTTCTGATGAAAAACGATGACCCGTGACCTGTCGTACTTTCTCCAGATGGTCAGAAATGGTAATTTTTTAATGTTTTATTTTTTTACTGTAAATGACTACTGCATGTGAATTATCACTTTTGGAACTAAAATCAGTGTGTTTAGAGTCATTTTAATGCCTGAAATTGGTCGAAATAGAAGCTTCTGAGTAGGAGAAAAAGGCTGTAAAAATGGCAATTTTGGTCACATTGGGGCTTTAAAAAGTAGTTATTCAACACGAGGCCCAATCCAATTGACATTTTGAATCAATTTTTCTACAGTCCAAAAAATCAATTTTCTTACGAAAAACGATGACCCGTGACCTGTCGAACTTTCTCCAGATGGTCAGAAATGGTAATTTTTTATTGTTTTTTTTTTTGACTGTAAATGACTACTGCATGTGTATTATCACTTTTGGAACTAAAATAAGTGTGTTTAGAGTCATTTTAATGCCTGAAATTGGTCGAAATAGAAGCTTCTGAGTAGGAGAAAAAGGCTGTAAAAATGGCAGTTTTGGACACATTGGGGCTTTAAAAAGTCGTTATTCAACACGAGGCCCAATCCAATTGACATTTTGAATCAATTTTTCTACAGTCCCAAAAATCAATTTTCTGATGAAAAACGATGACCCATGACCTGTCGAAAGTTCTCCAGATGGTCCGAAATGGTAATTTTTTTAATGTTTTATTTTTTGACTGTAAATGACTACTGCATGTGAATTATCACTTTTGGAACTAAAATAAGTGTGTTTAGAGTCATTTTAATGCCTGAAATTGATCAAAATAGAAGCTTCTGAGTAGGAAAAAAAGGCTGTAAAAATGGCAATTTTGGTCACATTGGTGCTTTAAAAAGTAGTTATTCAACACGAGGCCCATTTCAATTGACATTTTGAATCAATTTTTCTACAGTCCTAAAAACCAATTTTCTGATGAAAAACGATGACCCGTGACCTGTCGAACTTTCTCCAGATGGTCAGAAATGGTAATTTTTTAATGTTTTATTTTTTGACTGTAAATGACTACTGCATGTGAATTATCACTTTTGGAACTAAAATAAGTGTGTTTAGAGTCATTTTAATGCCTGAAATTGGTCGAAATAGAAGCTTTTGAGTAGGAGAAAAAGGCTGTAAAAATGGCAAGTTTGGTCACATTGGGGCTTTAAAAGTAGTTATTCAACACGAGGCCCAATCCAATTGACATTTTGAATCAATTTTTCTACAGTCCAAAAAATCAATTTTCTGATGAAAAACGATGACCCGTGACCTGTTGAACTTTCTCCAGATGCTCAGAAATGGTAATTTTTTAATGTTTTATTTTTTGACTGTAAATGACTACTGCATGTGAATTATCAGTTTTGGAACTAAAATAAGTGTGTTTAGAGTCATTTTAATGCCTGAAATTGGTCGAAATAGAAGCTTCTGAGTAGGAGAAAAAGGCTGTAAAAATGGCAGTTTTGGTCACATTGGGGCTTTAAAAAGTCGTTATTCAACACGAGGCCCAATCCAATTGACATTTTGAATCAATTTTTCTACAGTCCCAAAAATCAATTTTCTGATGAAAAACGATGACCCGTGACCTGTCGAAAGTTCTCCAGATGGTCAGAAATGGTAATTTTTTTAATGTTTTATTTTTTGACTGTAAATGACTACTGCATGTGAATTATCACTTTTGGAACTAAAATAAGTGTGTTTAGAGTCATTTTAATGCCTGAAATTGGTCGAAATAGAAGCTTCTGAGTAGGAGAAAAAGGCTGTAAAAATGGCAATTTTGGTCACATTGGGGCTTTAAAAAGTAGTTATTCAACACGAGGCCCAATCAATTGACATTTTGAATAAATTTTTCTACAGTCCAAAAAATCAATTTTCTTATGAAAAACGATGACCCGTGACCTGTCGAACTTTCTCCAGATGGTCAGAAATGTAATTTTTTAATGTTTTATTTTTTGACTGTAAATGACTACTGCATGTGTATTATCACTTTTGGAACTAAAATAAGTGTGTTTAGAGTCATTTTAATGCCTGAAATTGGTCGAAATAGAAGCTTCTGAGTAGGAGAAAAAGGCTGTAAAAATGGCAATTTTGGTCACATTGAGGCTTTAAAAAGTAGTTTCAACATGAGGCACAATCCAAATAACATTTTGAATCAATTTTTCTACAGTCCAAAAAATCAATTTTCTGATGAAAAACGATGACCTGTGACCTGTTGAACTTTCTCCAGATGGTCAGAAATGGTAATTTTTTAATGTTTTATTTTTTGACTGTAAATGACTACTGCATGTGAATTATCAGTTTTGGAACTAAAATAAGTGTGTTTAGAGTTATTTTAATGTCTGAAATTGGTCGAAATAGAAGCTTCTGAGTAGGCGAAAAAGGCTGTAAAAATGGCAATTTTGGTCACATTGGGGCTTTAAAAAGTAGTTATTCAACACGAGGCCCAATCAAAATGATATTTTGAATCAATTTTTCTACAGTCCAAAAAATCAATTTTCTGA
Organism: Triturus cristatus; assembly: GCF_964204655.1. NCBI lineage: Eukaryota > Metazoa > Chordata > Amphibia > Caudata > Salamandridae > Triturus > Triturus cristatus. The sequence continues at coordinate 170,924,835 of NC_140586.1, read as the reverse complement.
TGAAAAACGATGACCCGTGACATGTTGAACTTTCTCCAGATGGTCAGAAATGGTAATTTTTTAATGTTTTCTTTTTTGACTGTAAATGACTATTGCATGTGAATTATCACTTTTGGAACTAAATAAGAGTGTTTAGAGTCATTTTAATGCCTGAAATTGGTCGAAATAGAAGCTTCTGAGTAGGAGAAAAAGGCTGTAAAAATGGCAATTTTGGTCACATTGAGGCTTTAAAAAGTAGTTTCAACATGAGGCACAATCCAAATGACATTTTGAATCAATTTTTCTACAGTCCAGAAAATCAATTTTCTGATGAAAAACGATGACCCGTGACCTGTCGTACTTTCTCCAGATGGTCAGAAATGGTAATTTTTTAATGTTTTATTTTTTTACTGTAAATGACTACTGCATGTGAATTATCACTTTTGGAACTAAAATCAGTGTGTTTAGAGTCATTTTAATGCCTGAAATTGGTCGAAATAGAAGCTTCTGAGTAGGAGAAAAAGGCTGTAAAAATGGCAATTTTGGTCACATTGGGGCTTTAAAAAGTAGTTATTCAACACGAGGCCCAATCCAATTGACATTTTGAATCAATTTTTCTACAGTCCAAAAAATCAATTTTCTTATGAAAAACGATGACCCGTGACCTGTCGAACTTTCTCCAGATGGTCAGAAATGGTAATTTTTTAATGTTTTATTTTTTGACTGTAAATGACTACTGCATGTGTATTATCACTTTTGGAACTAAAATAAGTGTGTTTAGAGTCATTTTAATGCCTGAAATTGGTCGAAATAGAAGCTTCTGAGTAGGAGAAAAAGGCTGTAAAAATGGCAGTTTTGGACACATTGGGGCTTTAAAAAGTCGTTATTCAACACGAGGCCCAATCCAATTGACATTTTGAATCAATTTTTCTACAGTCCCAAAAATCAATTTTCTGATGAAAAACGATGACCCATGACCTGTCGAAAGTTCTCCAGATGGTCCGAAATGGTAATTTTTTTAATGTTTTATTTTTTGACTGTAAATGACTACTGCATGTGAATTATCACTTTTGGAACTAAAATAAGTGTGTTTAGAGTCATTTTAATGCCTGAAATTGATCAAAATAGAAGCTTCTGAGTAGGAGAAAAAGGCTGTAAAAATGGCAATTTTGGTCACATTGGTGCTTTAAAAAGTAGTTATTCAACACGAGGCCCATTTCAATTGACATTTTGAATCAATTTTTCTACAGTCCTAAAAACCAATTTTCTGATGAAAAACGATGACCCGTGACCTGTCGAACTTTCTCCAGATGGTCAGAAATGGTAATTTTTTAATGTTTTATTTTTTGACTGTAAATGACTACTGCATGTGAATTATCACTTTTGGAACTAAAATAAGTGTGTTTAGAGTCATTTTAATGCCTGAAATTGGTCGAAATAGAAGCTTTTGAGTAGGAGAAAAAGGCTGTAAAAATGGCAATTTTGGTCACATTGGGGCTTTAAAAAGTAGTTATTCAACACGAGGCCCAATCCAATTGACATTTTGAATCAATTTTTCTACAGTCCAAAAAATCAATTTTCTGATGAAAAACGATGACCCGTGACCTGTTGAACTTTCTCCAGATGCTCAGAAATGGTAATTTTTTAATGTTTTATTTTTTGACTGTAAATGACTACTGCATGTGAATTATCAGTTTTGGAACTAAAATAAGTGTGTTTAGAGTCATTTTAATGCCTGAAATTGGTCGAAATAGAAGCTTCTGAGTAGGAGAAAAAGGCTGTAAAAATGGCAGTTTTGGTCACATTGGGGCTTTAAAAAGTCGTTATTCAACACGAGGCCCAATCCAATTGACATTTTGAATCAATTTTTCTACAGTCCCAAAAATCAATTTTCTGATGAAAAACGATGACCCGTGACCTGTCGAAAGTTCTCCAGATGGTCAGAAATGGTAATTTTTTTAATGTTTTATTTTTTGACTGTAAATGACTACTGCATGTGAATTATCACTTTTGGAACTAAAATAAGTGTGTTTAGAGTCATTTTAATGCCTGAAATTGGTCGAAATAGAAGCTTCTGAGTAGGAGAAAAAGGCTGTAAAAATGGCAATTTTGGTCACATTGGGGCTTTAAAAAGTAGTTATTCAACACGAGGCCCAATCAATTAACATTTTGAATAAATTTTTCTACAGTCCAAAAAATCAATTTTCTTATGAAAAACGATGACCCGTGACCTGTCGAACTTTCTCCAGATGGTCAGAAATTTAATTTTTTAATGTTTTATTTTTTGACTGTAAATGACTACTGCATGTGTATTATCACTTTTGGAACTAAAATAAGTGTGTTTAGAGTCATTTTAATGCCTGAAATTGGTCGAAATAGAAGCTTCTGAGTAGGAGAAAAAGGCTGTAAAAATGGCAATTTTGGTCACATTGAGGCTTTAAAAAGTAGTTTCAACATGAGGCACAATCCAAATGACATTTTGAATCAATTTTTCTACAGTCCAAAAAATCAATTTTCTGATGAAAAACGATGACCTGTGACCTGTTGAACTTTCTCCAGATGGTCAGAAATGGTAATTTTTTAATGTTTTATTTTTTGACTGTAAATGACTACTGCATGTGAATTATCAGTTTTGGAACTAAAATAAGTGTGTTTAGAGTCATTTTAATGCCTGAAATTGGTCGAAATAGAAGCTTCTGAGTAGGCGAAAAAGGCTGTAAAAATGGCAATTTTGGTCACATTGGGGCTTTAAAAAGTAGTTATTCAACACGAGGCCCAATCAAAATGATATTTTGAATCAATTTTTCTACAGTCCAAAAAATCAATTTTCTGATGAAAAACGATGACCCGTGACCTGTTGAACTTTCTCCAGATGGTCAGAAATGGTAATTTTTTAATGTTTTCTTTTTTGACTGTAAATGACTATTGCATGTGAATTATCACTTTTGGAACTAAATAAGAGTGTTTAGAGTCATTTTAATGCCTGAAATTGGTCGAAATAGAAGCTTCTGAGTAGGAGAAAAAGGCTGTAAAAATGGCAATTTTGGTCACATTGAGGCTTTAAAAAGTAGTTTCAACATGAGGCACAATCCAAATGACATTTTGAATCAATTTTTCTACAGTCCAGAAAATCAATTTTCTGATGAAAAACGATGACCCGTGACCTGTCGTACTTTCTCCAGATGGTCAGAAATGGTAATTTTTTAATGTTTTATTTTTTTACTGTAAATGACTACTGCATGTGAATTATCACTTTTGGAACTAAAATCAGTGTGTTTAGAGTCATTTTAATGCCTGAAATTGGTCGAAATAGAAGCTTCTGAGTAGGAGAAAAAGGCTGTAAAAATGGCAATTTTGGTCACATTGGGGCTTTAAAAAGTAGTTATTCAACACGAGGCCCAATCCAATTGACATTTTGAATCAATTTTTCTACAGTCCAAAAAATCAATTTTCTTATGAAAAACGATGACCCGTGACCTGTCGAACTTTCTCCAGATGGTCAGAAATGGTAATTTTTTAATGTTTTTTTTTTTGACTGTAAATGACTACTGCATGTGTATTATCACTTTGGAACTAAAATAAGTGTGTTTAGAGTCATTTTAATGCCTGAAATTGGTCGAAATAGAAGCTTCTGAGTAGGAGAAAAAGGCTGTAAAAATGGCAGTTTTGGACACATTGGGGCTTTAAAAAGTCGTTATTCAACACGAGGCCCAATCCAATTGACATTTTGAATCAATTTTTCTACAGTCCCAAAAATCAATTTTCTGATGAAAAACGATGACCCATGACCTGTCGAAAGTTCTCCAGATGGTCCGAAATGGTAATTTTTTTAATGTTTTATTTTTTGACTGTAAATGACTACTGCATGTGAATTATCACTTTTGGAACTAAAATAAGTGTGTTTAGAGTCATTTTAATGCCTGAAATTGATCAAAATAGAAGCTTCTGAGTAGGAGAAAAAGGCTGTAAAAATGGCAATTTTGGTCACATTGGTGCTTTAAAAAGTAGTTATTCAACACGAGGCCCATTTCAATTGACATTTTGAATCAATTTTTCTACAGTCCTAAAAACCAATTTTCTGATGAAAAACGATGACCCGTGACCTGTCGAACTTTCTCCAGATGGTCAGAAATGTAATTTTTTAATGTTTTATTTTTTGACTGTAAATGACTACTGCATGTGAATTATCACTTTTGGAACTAAAATAAGTGTGTTTAGAGTCATTTTAATGCCTGAAATTGGTCGAAATAGAAGCTTTTGAGTAGGAGAAAAAGGCTGTAAAAATGGCAATTTTGGTCACATTGGGGCTTTAAAAAGTAGTTATTCAACACGAGGCCCAATCCAATTGACATTTTGAATCAATTTTTCTACAGTCCAAAAAATCAATTTTCTGATGAAAAACGATGACCCGTGACCTGTTGAACTTTCTCCAGATGCTCAGAAATGGTAATTTTTTAATGTTTTATTTTTTGACTGTAAATGACTACTGCATGTGAATTATCAGTTTTGGAACTAAAATAAGTGTGTTTAGAGTCATTTTAATGCCTGAAATTGGTCGAAATAGAAGCTTCTGAGTAGGAGAAAAAGGCTGTAAAAATGGCAGTTTTGGTCACATTGGGGCTTTAAAAAGTCGTTATTCAACACGAGGCCCAATCCAATTGACATTTTGAATCAATTTTTCTACAGTCCCAAAAATCAATTTTCTGATGAAAAACGATGACCCGTGACCTGTCGAAAGTTCTCCAGATGGTCAGAAATGGTAATTTTTTTAATGTTTTATTTTTTGACTGTAAATGACTACTGCATGTGAATTATCACTTTTGGAACTAAAATAAGTGTGTTTAGAGTCATTTTAATGCCTGAAATTGGTCGAAATAGAAGCTTCTGAGTAGGAGAAAAAGGCTGTAAAAATGGCAATTTTGGTCACATTGGGGCTTTAAAAAGTAGTTATTCAACACGAGGCCCAATCAATTGACATTTTGAATAAATTTTTCTACAGTCCAAAAAATCAATTTTCTTATGAAAAACGATGACCCGTGACCTGTCGAACTTTCTCCAGATGGTCAGAAATGTAATTTTTTAATGTTTTATTTTTTGACTGTAAATGACTACTGCATGTGTATTATCACTTTTGGAACTAAAATAAGTGTGTTTAGAGTCATTTTAATGCCTGAAATTGGTCGAAATAGAAGCTTCTGAGTAGGAGAAAAAGGCTGTAAAAATGGCAATTTTGGTCACATTGAGGCTTTAAAAAGTAGTTTCAACATGAGGCACAATCCAAATGACATTTTGAATCAATTTTTGTACAGTCCAAAAAATCAATTTTCTGATGAAAAACGATGACCTGTGACCTGTTGAACTTTCTCCAGATGGTCAGAAATGGTAATTTTTTAATGTTTTATTTTTTGACTGTAAATGACTACTGCATGTGAATTATCAGTTTTGGAACTAAAATAAGTGTGTTTAGAGTCATTTTAATGTCTGAAATTGGTCGAAATAGAAGCTTCTGAGTAGGCGAAAAAGGCTGTAAAAATGGCAATTTTGGTCACATTGGGGCTTTAAAAAGTAGTTATTCAACACGAGGCCCAATCAAAATGATATTTTGAATCAATTTTTCTACAGTCCAAAAAATCAATTTTCTGATGAAAAACGATGACCCGTGACCTGTTGAACTTTCTCCAGATGGTCAGAAATGGTAATTTTTTAATGTATTCTTTTTTGACTGTAAATGACTATTGCATGTGAATTATCACTTTTGGAACTAAATAAGAGTGTTTAGAGTCATTTTAATGCCTGAAATTGGTCGAAATAGAAGCTTCTGAGTAGGAGAAAAAGGCTGTAAAAATGGCAATTTTGGTCACATTGAGGCTTTAAAAAGTAGTTTCAACATGAGGCACAATCCAAATGACATTTTGAATCAATTTTTCTACAGTCCAGAAAATCAATTTTCTGATGAAAAACGATGACCCGTGACCTGTCGTACTTTCTCCAGATGGTCAGAAATGGTAATTTTTTAATGTTTTATTTTTTTACTGTAAATGACTACTGCATGTGAATTATCACTTTTGGAACTAAAATCAGTGTGTTTAGAGTCATTTTAATGCCTGAAATTGGTCGAAATAGAAGCTTCTGAGTAGGAGAAAAAGGCTGTAAAAATGGCAATTTTGGTCACATTGGGGCTTTAAAAAGTAGTTATTCAACACGAGGCCCAATCCAATTGACATTTTGAATCAATTTTTCTACAGTCCAAAAAATCAATTTTCTTATGAAAAACGATGACCCGTGACCTGTCGAACTTTCTCCAGATGGTCAGAAATGGTAATTTTTTAATGTTTTTTTTTTTTTACTGTAAATGACTACTGCATGTGTATTATCACTTTTGGAACTAAAATAAGTGTGTTTAGAGTCATTTTAATGCCTGAAATTGGTCGAAATAGAAGCTTCTGAGTAGGAGAAAAAGGCTGTAAAAATGGCAGTTTTGGACACATTGGGGCTTTAAAAAGTCGTTATTCAACACGAGGCCCAATCCAATTGACATTTTGAATCAATTTTTCTACAGTCCCAAAAATCAATTTTCTGATGAAAAACGATGACCCATGACCTGTCGAAAGTTCTCCAGATGGTCCGAAATGGTAATTTTTTAAATGTTTTATTTTTTGACTGTAAATGACTACTGCATGTGAATTATCACTTTTGGAACTAAAATAAGTGTGTTTAGAGTCATTTTAATGCCTGAAATTGATCAAAATAGAAGCTTCTGAGTAGGAGAAAAAGGCTGTAAAAATGGCAATTTTGGTCACATTGGTGCTTTAAAAAGTAGTTATTCAACACGAGGCCCATTTCAATTGACATTTTGAATCAATTTTTCTACAGTCCTAAAAACCAATTTTCTGATGAAAAACGATGACCCGTGACCTGTCGAACTTTCTCCAGATGGTCAGAAATGGTAATTTTTTAATGTTTTATTTTTTGACTGTAAATGACTACTGCATGTGAATTATCACTTTTGGAACTAAAATAAGTGTGTTTAGAGTCATTTTAATGCCTGAAATTGGTCGAAATAGAAGCTTTTGAGTAGGAGAAAAAGGCTGTAAAAATGGCAATTTTGGTCACATTGGGGCTTTAAAAAGTAGTTATTCAACACGAGGCCCAATCCAATTGACATTTTGAATCAATTTTTCTACAGTCCAAAAAATCAATTTTCTGATGAAAAACGATGACCCGTGACCTGTTGAACTTTCTCCAGATGCTCAGAAATGGTAATTTTTTAATGTTTTATTTTTTGACTGTAAATGACTACTGCATGTGAATTATCAGTTTTGGAACTAAAATAAGTGTGTTTAGAGTCATTTTAATGCCTGAAATTGGTCGAAATAGATGCTTCTGAGTAGGAGAAAAAGGCTGTAAAAATGGCACTTTTGGTCACATTGAGGCTTTAAAAAGTAGTTATTCAACATGAGGCACAATCCAAATGATATTTTGAATCAATTTTTCTACAGTCCAAAAAATCAATTTTCTGATGAAAAACGATGACCCGTGACCTGTTGAACTTTCTCCAGATGGTCAGAAATGGTAATTTTTTAATGTTTTCTTTTTTGACTGTAAATGACTATTGCATGTGAATTATCACTTTTGGAACTAAATTAGTGTGTTTAGAGTCATTTTAATGCCTGAAATTGGTCGAAATAGAAGCTTCTGAGTAGGAGAAAAAGGCTGTAAAAATGGCAATTTTGGTCACATTGAGGCTTTAAAAAGTAGTTTCAACATGAGGCACAATCCAAATGACATTTTGAATCAATTTTTCTACAGTCCAAAAAATCAATTTTCTGATGAAAAACGATGACCTGTGACCTGTCGAACTTTCTCCAGATGGTCAGAAATGGTAATTTTTTAATGTTTTATTTTTTGACTGTAAATGACTACTGCATGTGAATTATCACTTTTGGAACTAAAATAAGTGTGTTTAGAGTCATTTTAATGCCTGAAATTGGTCGAAATAGAAGCTTTTGAGTAGGAGAAAAAGGCTGTAAAAATGGCAATTTTGGTCACATTGGGGCTTTAAAAAGTAGTTATTCAACACGAGGCCAAATCCAATTGACATTTTGAATCAATTTTTCTACAGTCCAAAAAATCAATTTTCTGATGAAAAACGATGACCCGTGACCTGTTGAACTTTCTCCAGATGCTCAGAAATTGTAATTTTTTAATGTTTTATTTTTTGACTGTAAATGACTACTGCATGTGAATTATCAGTTTTGGAACTAAAATAAGTGTGTTTAGAGTCATTTTAATGTCTGAAATTGGTCGAAATAGAAGCTTCTGAGTAGGCGAAAAAGGCTGTAAAAATGGCAATTTTGGTCACATTGGGGCTTTAAAAAGTAGTTATTCAACACGAGGCCCAATCAAAATGATATTTTGAATCAATTTTTCTACAGTCCAAAAAATCAATTTTCTGATGAAAAACGATGACCCGTGACCTGTTGAACTTTCTCCAGATGGTCAGAAATGGTAATTTTTTATTGTTTTCTTTTTTGACTGTAAATGACTATTGCATGTGAATTATCACTTTTGGAACTAAATAAGAGTGTTTAGAGTCATTTTAATGCCTGAAATTGGTCGAAATAGAAGCTTCTGAGTAGGAGAAAAAGGCTGTAAAAATGGCAATTTTGGTCACATTGAGGCTTTAAAAAGTAGTTTCAACATGAGGCACAATCCAAATGACATTTTGAATCAATTTTTCTACAGTCCAGAAAATCAATTTTCTGATGAAAAACGATGACCCCGTGACCTGTCGAACTTTCTCCAGATGGTCAGAAATGGTAATTTTTTAATGTTTTATTTTTTGACTGTAAATGACTACTGCATGTGAATTATCACTTTTGGAACTAAAATCAGTATCTTTAGAGTCATTTTAATGCCTGAAATTGGTCGAAATAGAAGCTTCTGAGTAGGAGAAAAAGGCTGTAAAAATGGCAATTTTGGTCACATTGGGGCTTTAAAAAGTAGTTATTCAACACGAGGCCCAATCCAATTGACATTTTGAATCAATTTTTCTACAGTCCAAAAAATCAATTTTCTTATGAAAAACGATGACCCGTGACCTGTCGAACTTTCTCCAGATGGTCAGAAATGGTAATTTTTTAATGTTTTATTTTTTGACTGTAAATGACTACTGCATGTGTATTATCACTTTTGGAACTAAAATAAGTGTGTTTAGAGTCATTTTAATGCCTGAAATTGGTCGAAATAGAAGCTTCTGAGTAGGAGAAAAAGGCTGTAAAAATGGCAGTTTTGGACACATTGGGGCTTTAAAAAGTCGTTATTCAACACGAGGCCCAATCCAATTGACATTTTGAATCAATTTTTCTACAGTCCCAAAAATCAATTTTCTGATGAAAAACGATGACCCATGACCTGTCGAAAGTTCTCCAGATGGTCCGAAATGGTAATTTTTTTAATGTTTTATTTTTTGACTGTAAATGACTACTGCATGTGAATTATCACTTTTGGAACTAAAATAAGTGTGTTTAGAGTCATTTTAATGCCTGAAATTGATCAAAATAGAAGCTTCTGAGTAGGAGAAAAAGGCTGTAAAAATGGCAATTTTGGTCACATTGGTGCTTTAAAAAGTAGTTATTCAACACGAGGCCCATTTCAATTGACATTTTGAATCAATTTTTCTACAGTCCTAAAAACCAATTTTCTGATGAAAAACGATGACCCGTGACCTGTCGAACTTTCTCCAGATGGTCAGAAATGGTAATTTTTTAATGTTTTATTTTTTGACTGTAAATGACTACTGCATGTGAATTATCACTTTTGGAACTAAAATAAGTGTGTTTAGAGTCATTTTAATGCCTGAAATTGGTCGAAATAGAAGCTTTTGAGTAGGAGAAAAAGGCTGTAAAAATGGCAATTTTGGTCACATTGGGGCTTTAAAAAGTAGTTATTCAACACGAGGCCCAATCCAATTGACATTTTGAATCAATTTTTCTACAGTCCAAAAAATCAATTTTCTGATGAAAAACGATGACCCGTGACCTGTTGAACTTTCTCCAGATGCTCAGAAATGGTAATTTTTTAATGTTTTATTTTTTGACTGTAAATGACTACTGCATGTGAATTATCAGTTTTGGAACTAAAATAAGTGTGTTTAGAGTCATTTTAATGCCTGAAATTGGTCGAAATAGATGCTTCTGAGTAGGAGAAAAAGGCTGTAAAAATGGCACTTTTGGTCACATTGAGGCTTTAAAAAGTAGTTATTCAACATGAGGCACAATCCAAATGATATTTTGAATCAATTTTTCTACAGTCCAAAAAATCAATTTTCTGATGAAAAACGATGACCCGTGACCTGTTGAACTTTCTCCAGATGGTCAGAAATGGTAATTTTTTTAATGTTTTATTTTTTGACTGTAAATGACTACTGCATGTGAATTATCACTTTTGGAACTAAAATAAGTGTGTTTAGAGTCATTTTAATGCCTGAAATTGGTCGAAATAGAAGCTTCTGAGTAGGAGAAAAAGGCTGTAAAAATGGCAATTTTGGTCACATTGGGGCTTTAAAAAGTAGTTATTCAACACGAGGCCCAATCAATTGACATTTTGAATAAATTTTTCTACAGTCCAAAAAATCAATTTTCTTATGAAAAACGATGACCCGTGACCTGTCGAACTTTCTCCAGATGGTCAGAAATGTAATTTTTTAATGTTTTATTTTTTGACTGTAAATGACTACTGCATGTGAATTATCACTTTTGGAACTAAATTAGTGTGTTTAGAGTCATTTTAATGCCTGAAATTGGTCGAAATAGAAGCTTCTGAGTAGGAGAAAAAGGCTGTAAAAATGGCAATTTTGGTCACATTGAGGCTTTAAAAAGTAGTTTCAACATGAGGCACAATCCAAATGACATTTTGAATCAATTTTTCTACAGTCCAAAAAATCAATTTTCTGATGAAAAACGATGACCTGTGACCTGTCGAACTTTCTCCAGATGGTCAGAAATGGTAATTTTTTAATGTTTTATTTTTTGACTGTAAATGACTACTGCATGTGAATTATCACTTTTGGAACTAAAATAAGTGTGTTTAGAGTCATTTTAATGCCTGAAATTGGTCGAAATAGAAGCTTTTGAGTAGGAGAAAAAGGCTGTAAAAATGGCAATTTTGGTCACATTGGGGCTTTAAAAAGTAGTTATTCAACACGAGGCCAAATCCAATTGACATTTTGAATCAATTTTTCTACAGTCCAAAAAATCAATTTTCTGATGAAAAACGATGACCCGTGACCTGTTGAACTTTCTCCAGATGCTCAGAAATTGTAATTTTTTAATGTTTTATTTTTTGACTGTAAATGACTACTGCATGTGAATTATCAGTTTTGGAACTAAAATAAGTGTGTTTAGAGTCATTTTAATGTCTGAAATTGGTCGAAATAGAAGCTTCTGAGTAGGCGAAAAAGGCTGTAAAAATGGCAATTTTGGTCACATTGGGGCTTTAAAAAGTAGTTATTCAACACGAGGCCCAATCAAAATGATATTTTGAATCAATTTTTCTACAGTCCAAAAAATCAATTTTCTGATGAAAAACGATGACCCGTGACCTGTTGAACTTTCTCCAGATGGTCAGAAATGGTAATTTTTTATTGTTTTCTTTTTTGACTGTAAATGACTATTGCATGTGAATTATCACTTTTGGAACTAAATAAGAGTGTTTAGAGTCATTTTAATGCCTGAAATTGGTCGAAATAGAAGCTTCTGAGTAGGAGAAAAAGGCTGTAAAAATGGCAATTTTGGTCACATTGAGGCTTTAAAAAGTAGTTTCAACATGAGGCACAATCCAAATGACATTTTGAATCAATTTTTCTACAGTCCAGAAAATCAATTTTCTGATGAAAAACGATGACCCCGTGACCTGTCGAACTTTCTCCAGATGGTCAGAAATGGTAATTTTTTAATGTTTTATTTTTTGACTGTAAATGACTACTGCATGTGAATTATCACTTTTGGAACTAAAATCAGTATCTTTAGAGTCATTTTAATGCCTGAAATTGGTCGAAATAGAAGCTTCTGAGTAGGAGAAAAAGGCTGTAAAAATGGCAATTTTGGTCACATTGGGGCTTTAAAAAGTAGTTATTCAACACGAGGCCCAATCCAATTGACATTTTGAATCAATTTTTCTACAGTCCAAAAAATCAATTTTCTTATGAAAAACGATGACCCGTGACCTGTCGAACTTTCTCCAGATGGTCAGAAATGGTAATTTTTTAATGTTTTATTTTTTGACTGTAAATGACTACTGCATGTGTATTATCACTTTTGGAACTAAAATAAGTGTGTTTAGAGTCATTTTAATGCCTGAAATTGGTCGAAATAGAAGCTTCTGAGTAGGAGAAAAAGGCTGTAAAAATGGCAGTTTTGGACACATTGGGGCTTTAAAAAGTCGTTATTCAACACGAGGCCCAATCCAATTGACATTTTGAATCAATTTTTCTACAGTCCCAAAATCAATTTTCTGATGAAAAACGATGCCCCGTGACCTGTCGAAAGTTCTCCAGATGGTCAGAAATGGTAATTTTTTTAATGTTTTATTTTTTGACTGTAAATGACTACTGCATGTGAATTATCACTTTTGGAACTAAAATAAGTGTGTTTAGAGTCATTTTAATGCCTGAAATTGATCAAAATAGAAGCTTCTGAGTAGGAGAAAAAGGCTGTAAAAATGGCAATTTTGGTCACATTGGTGCTTTAAAAAGTAGTTATTCAACACGAGGCCCATTTCAATTGACATTTTGAATCAATTTTTCTACAGTCCTAAAAATCAATTTTCTGATGAAAAACGATGACCCGTGACCTGTCGAACTTTCTCCAGATGGTCAGAAATGGTAATTTTTTAATGTTTTATTTTTTGACTGTAAATGACTACTGCATGTGAATTATCACTTTTGGAACTAAAATCAGTATCTTTAGAGTCATTTTAATGCCTGAAATTGGTCGAAATAGAAGCTTCTGAGTAGGAGAAAAAGGCTGTAAAAATGGCAATTTTGGTCACATTGGGGCTTTAAAAAGTAGTTATTCAACACGAGGCCCAATCCAATTGACATTTTGAATCAATTTTTCTACAGTCCAAAAAATCAATTTTCTTATGAAAAACGATGACCCGTGACCTGTCGAACTTTCTCCAGATGGTCAGAAATGGTAATTTTTTAATGTTTTATTTTTTGACTGTAAATGACTACTGCATGTGTATTATCACTTTTGGAACTAAAATAAGTGTGTTTAGAGTCATTTTAATGCCTGAAATTGGTCGAAATAGAAGCTTCTGAGTAGGAGAAAAAGGCTGTAAAAATGGCAGTTTTGGACACATTGGGGCTTTAAAAAGTCGTTATTCAACACGAGGCCCAATCCAATTGACATTTTGAATCAATTTTTCTACAGTCCCAAAAATCAATTTTCTGATGAAAAACGATGACCCATGACCTGTCGAAAGTTCTCCAGATGGTCCGAAATGGTAATTTTTTTAATGTTTTATTTTTTGACTGTAAATGACTACTGCATGTGAATTATCACTTTTGGAACTAAAATAAGTGTGTTTAGAGTCATTTTAATGCCTGAAATTGATCAAAATAGAAGCTTCTGAGTAGGAGAAAAAGGCTGTAAAAATGGCAATTTTGGTCACATTGGTGCTTTAAAAAGTAGTTATTCAACACGAGGCCCATTTCAATTGACATTTTGAATCAATTTTTCTACAGTCCTAAAAACCAATTTTCTGATGAAAAACGATGACCCGTGACCTGTCGAACTTTCTCCAGATGGTCAGAAATGGTAATTTTTTAATGTTTTATTTTTTGACTGTAAATGACTACTGCATGTGAATTATCACTTTTGGAACTAAAATAAGTGTGTTTAGAGTCATTTTAATGCCTGAAATTGGTCGAAATAGAAGCTTTTGAGTAGGAGAAAAAGGCTGTAAAAATGGCAATTTTGGTCACATTGGGGCTTTAAAAAGTAGTTATTCAACACGAGGCCCAATCCAATTGACATTTTGAATCAATTTTTCTACAGTCCAAAAAATCAATTTTCTGATGAAAAACGATGACCCGTGACCTGTTGAACTTTCTCCAGATGCTCAGAAATGGTAATTTTTTAATGTTTTATTTTTTGACTGTAAATGACTACTGCATGTGAATTATCAGTTTTGGAACTAAAATAAGTGTGTTTAGAGTCATTTTAATGCCTGAAATTGGTCGAAATAGATGCTTCTGAGTAGGAGAAAAAGGCTGTAAAAATGGCACTTTTGGTCACATTGAGGCTTTAAAAAGAAGTTATTCAACATGAGGCACAATCCAAATGATATTTTGAATCAATTTTTCTACAGTCCAAAAAATCAATTTTCTGATGAAAAACGATGACCCGTGACCTGTTGAACTTTCTCCAGATGGTCAGAAATGGTAATTTTTTTAATGTTTTATTTTTTGACTGTAAATGACTACTGCATGTGAATTATCACTTTTGGAACTAAAATAAGTGTGTTTAGAGTCATTTTAATGCCTGAAATTGGTCGAAATAGAAGCTTCTGAGTAGGAGAAAAAGGCTGTAAAAATGGCAATTTTGGTCACATTGGGGCTTTAAAAAGTAGTTATTCAACACGAGGCCCAATCAATTGACATTTTGAATAAATTTTTCTACAGTCCAAAAAATCAATTTTCTTATGAAAAACGATGACCCGTGACCTGTCGAACTTTCTCCAGATGGTCAGAAATGTAATTTTTTAATGTTTTATTTTTTGACTGTAAATGACTACTGCATGTGAATTATCACTTTTGGAACTAAATTAGTGTGTTTAGAGTCATTTTAATGCCTGAAATTGGTCGAAATAGAAGCTTCTGAGTAGGAGAAAAAGGCTGTAAAAATGGCAATTTTGGTCACATTGAGGCTTTAAAAAGTAGTTTCAACATGAGGCACAATCCAAATGACATTTTGAATCAATTTTTCTACAGTCCAAAAAATCAATTTTCTGATGAAAAACGATGACCTGTGACCTGTCGAACTTTCTCCAGATGGTCAGAAATGGTAATTTTTTAATGTTTTCTTTTTTGACTGTAAATGACTATTGCATGTGAATTATCACTTTTGGAACTAAATAAGAGTGTTTAGAGTCATTTTAATGCCTGAAATTGGTCGAAATAGAAGCTTCTGAGTAGGAGAAAAAGGCTGTAAAAATGGCAATTTTGGTCACATTGAGGCTTTAAAAAGTAGTTTCAACATGAGGCACAATCCAAATGACATTTTGAATCAATTTTTCTACAGTCCAGAAAATCAATTTTCTGATGAAAAACGATGACCCCGTGACCTGTCGAACTTTCTCCAGATGGTCAGAAATTGTAATTTTTTAATGTTTTATTTTTTGACTGTAAATGACTACTGCATGTGAATTATCACTTTTGGAACTAAAATCAGTATCTTTAGAGTCATTTTAATGCCTGAAATTGGTCGAAATAGAAGCTTCTGAGTAGGAGAAAAAGGCTGTAAAAATGGCAATTTTGGTCACATTGGGGCTTTAAAAAGTAGTTATTCAACACGAGGCCCAATCCAATTGACATTTTGAATCAATTTTTCTACAGTCCAAAAAATCAATTTTCTTATGAAAAACGATGACCCGTGACCTGTCGAACTTTCTCCAGATGGTCAGAAATGGTAATTTTTTAATGTTTTATTTTTTGACTGTAAATGACTACTGCATGTGTATTATCACTTTTGGAACTAAAATAAGTGTGTTTAGAGTCATTTTAATGCCTGAAATTGGTCGAAATAGAAGCTTCTGAGTAGGAGAAAAAGGCTGTAAAAATGGCAGTTTTGGACACATTGGGGCTTTAAAAAGTCGTTATTCAACACGAGGCCCAATCCAATTGACATTTTGAATCAATTTTTCTACAGTCCCAAAATCAATTTTCTGATGAAAAACGATGACCCGTGACCTGTCGAAAGTTCTCCAGATGGTCAGAAATGGTAATTTTTTTAATGTTTTATTTTTTGACTGTAAATGACTACTGCATGTGAATTATCACTTTTGGAACTAAAATAAGTGTGTTTAGAGTCATTTTAATGCCTGAAATTGATCAAAATAGAAGCTTCTGAGTAGGAGAAAAAGGCTGTAAAAATGGCAATTTTGGTCACATTGGTGCTTTAAAAAGTAGTTATTCAACACGAGGCCCATTTCAATTGACATTTTGAATCAATTTTTCTACAGTCCTAAAAATCAATTTTCTGATGAAAAACGATGACCCGTGACCTGTCGAACTTTCTCCAGATGGTCAGAAATGGTAATTTTTTAATGTTTTATTTTTTGACTGTAAATGACTACTGCATGTGAATTATCACTTTTGGAACTAAAATAGGTGTGTTTAGCGTCATTTTAATGCCTGAAATTTGTCGAAATAGAAGCTTCTGAGTAGGCGAAAAAGGCTGTAAAAATGGCAATTTTGATCACATTGAGGCTTTAAAAAGTAGTTATTCAACACCAGGCCCAATCGAAATGATATTTTGAATCAATTTTTCTACAGTCCAAAAAATCAATTTTCTGATGAAAAACGATGACCCGTGACCTGTTGAACTTTCTCCAGATGGTCAGAAATGGTAATTTTTTAATGTTTTCTTTTTTGACTGTAAATGACTATTGCATGTGAATTATCACTTTTGGAACTAAATTAGTGTGTTTAGAGTCATTTTAATGCCTGAAATTGGTCGAAATAGAAGCTTCTGAGTAGGAGAAAAAGGCTGTAAAAATGGCAATTTTGGTCACATTGAGGCTTTAAAAAGTAGTTTCAACATGAGGCACAATCCAAATGACATTTTGAATCAATTTTTCTACTATCCAAAAAATCAATTTTCTGATGAAAAACGATGACCCGTGACCTGTCGAACTTTCTCCAGATGGTCAGAAATGGTAATTTTTTAATGTTTTATTTTTTGACTGTAAATGACTACTGCATGTGAATTATCACTTTTGGAACTAAAATAAGTGTGTTTAGAATCATTTTAATGCCTGAAATTGGTCGAAATAGAAGCTTTTGAGTAGGAGAAAAAGGCTGTAAAAATGGCAATTTTGGTCACATTGGGGCTTTAAAAAGTAGTTATTCAACACGAGGCCCAATCCAATTGACATTTTGAATCAATTTTTCTACAGTCCAAAAAATCTATTTTCTGATGAAAAACGATGACCCGTGACCTGTTGAACTTTCTCCAGATGCTCAGAAATGGTAATTTTTTAATGTTTTATTTTTTGACTGTAAATGACTACTGCATGTGAATTATCACTCTTGGAACTAAAATAATTGTGTTTAGAGTCATTTTAATGCCTGAAATTGGTCGAAATAGAAGCTTCTGAGTAGGAGAAAAAGGCTGTAAAAATGGCAATTTTGGTCACATTGGGGCTTTAAAAAGTAGTTATCAACACGAGGCCCAATCCAATTGACATTTTGAATCAATTTTTCTACAGTCCAAAAAATCAATTTTCTGATGAAAAACGATGACCCGTGACCTGTCGAACTTTCTCCAGATGGTCAGAAATGGTAATTTTTTAATGTTTTATTTTTTGACTGTAAATGACGACTGCATGTGAATTATCACTTTTGGAACTAAAATAAGTGTGTTTAGCGTCATTTTAATGCCTGAAATTGGTTGAAATAGAAGCTTCTGAGTAGGCGAAAAAGGCTGTAAAAATGGCAATTTTGATCACATTGAGGCTTTAAAAAGTAGTTATTCAACACAAGGCCCAATCGAAATGATATTTTGAATCAATTTTTCTACAGTCCAAAAAATCAATTTTCTGATGAAAAACGATGACCTGTGACCTGTTGAACTTTCTCCAGATGGTCAGAAATGGTAATTTTTTAATGTTTTATTTTTTGACTGTAAATGACTACTGCATGTGAATTATCAGTTTTGGAACTAAAATAAGTGTGTTTAGAGTAATTTTAATGTCTGAAATTGGTCGAAATAGAAGCTTCTGAGTAGGCGAAAAAGGCTGTAAAAATGGCAATTTTGGTCACATTGGGGCTTTAAAAAGTAGTTATTCAACACGAGGCCCAATCAAAATGATATTTTGAATCAATTTTTCTACAGTCCAAAAAATCAATTTTCTGATGAAAAACGATGACCCGTGACCTGTTGAACTTTCTCCAGATGGTCAGAAATGGTAATTTTTTAATGTTTTCTTTTTTGACTGTAAATGACTATTGCATGTGAATTATCACTTTTGGAACTAAATAAGAGTGTTTAGAGTCATTTTAATGCCTGAAATTGGTCGAAATAGAAGCTTCTGAGTAGGAGAAAAAGGCTGTAAAAATGGCAATTTTGGTCACATTGAGGCTTTAAAAAGTAGTTTCAACATGAGGCACAATCCAAATGACATTTTGAATCAATTTTTCTACAGTCCAGAAAATCAATTTTCTGATGAAAAACGATGACCCGTGACCTGTCGTACTTTCTCCAGATGGTCAGAAATGGTAATTTTTTAATGTTTTATTTTTTTACTGTAAATGACTACTGCATGTGAATTATCACTTTTGGATCTAAAATCAGTGTGTTTAGAGTCATTTTAATGCCTGAAATTGGTCGAAATAGAAGCTTCTGAGTAGGAGAAAAAGGCTGCAAAAATGGCAATTTTGGTCACATTGGGGCTTTAAAAAGTAGTTATTCAACACGAGGCCCAATCCAATTGACATTTTGAATCAATTTTTCTGCAGTCCAAAAAATCAATTTTCTGATGAAAAACGATGACCCGTGACCTGTTGAACTTTCTCCAGATGCTCAGAAATGGTAATTTTTTAATGTTTTATTTTTTGACTGTAAATGACTACTGCATGTGAATTATCAGTTTTGGAACTAAAATAAGTGTGTTTAGAGTCATTTTAATGCCTGAAATTGGTCGAAATAGAAGCTTCTGAGTAGGAGAAAAAGGCTGTAAAAATGGCAGTTTTGGTCACATTGGGGCTTTAAAAAGTCGTTATTCAACACGAGGCCCAATCCAATTGACATTTTGAATCAATTTTTCTACAGTCCCAAAAATCAATTTTCTGATGAAAAACGATGACCCGTGGCCTGTCGAAAGTTCTCCAGATGGTCAGAAATGGTAATTTTTTTAATGTTTTATTTTTTGACTGTAAATGACTACTGCATGTGAATTATCACTTTTGGAACTAAAATAAGTGTGTTTAGAGTCATTTTAATGCCTGAAATTGGTCGAAATAGAAGCTTCTGAGTAGGAGAAAAAGGCTGTAAAAATGGCAATTTTGGTCACATTGGGGCTTTAAAAAGTAGTTATTCAACACGAGGCCCAATCCAATTGACATTTTGAATCAATTTTTCTACAGTCCCAAAAATCAATTTTCTGATGAAAAACGATGACCCGTGACCTGTCGAAAGTTCTCCAGATGGTCAGAAATGGTAATTTTTTTAATGTTTTATTTTTTGACTGTAAATGACTACTGCATGTGAATTATCACTTTTGGAACTAAAATAAGTGTGTTTAGAGTCATTTTAATGCCTGAAATTGGTCGAAATAGAAGCTTCTGAGTAGGAGAAAAAGGCTGTAAAAATGGCAATTTTGGTCACATTGGGGCTTTAAAAAGTAGTTATTCAACACGAGGCCCAATCAATTGACATTTTGAATAAATTTTTCTACAGTCCAAAAATCCAATTTTCTTATGAAAAACGATGACCCGTGACCTGTCGAACTTTCTCCAGATGGTCAGAAATGTAATTTTTTAATGTTTTATTTTTTGACTGTAAATGACTACTGCATGTGTATTGTCACTTTTGGAACTAAAATAAGTGTGTTTAGAGTCATTTTAATGCCTGAAATTGGTCGAAATAGAAGCTTCTGAGTAGGAGAAAAAGGCTGTAAAAATGGCAATTTTGATCACATTGAGGATTTAAAAAGTAGTTATTCAACACAAGGCCCAATCGAAATGATATTTTGAATCAATTTTTCTACAGTCCAAAAAATCAATTTTCTGATGAAAAACGATGACACGTGACCTGTTGAACTTTCTCCAGATGGTCAGAAATGGTAATTTTTTAATGTTTTCTTTTTTGACTGTAAATGACTATTGCATGTGAATTATCACTTTTGGAACTAAATTAGTGTGTTTAGAGTCATTTTAATGCCTGAAATTGGTCGAAATAGAAGCTTCTGAGTAGGAGAAAAAGGCTGTAAAAATGGCAATTTTGGTCACATTGAGGCTTTAAAAAGTAGTTTCAACATGAGGCACAATCCAAATGACATTTTGAATCAATTTTTCTACAGTCCAAAAAATCAATTTTCTGATGAAAAACGATGACCTGTGACCTGTCGAACTTTCTCCAGATGGTCAGAAATTGTAATTTTTTAATGTTTTATTTTTTGACTGTAAATGACTACTGCATGTGAATTATCAGTTTTGAAACTAAAATAAGTGTGTTTAGAGTCATTTTAATGTCTGAAATTGGTCGAAATAGAAGCTTCTGAGTAGGCGAAAAAGGCTGTAAAAATGGCAATTTTGGTCACATTGGGGCTTTAAAAAGTAGTTATTCAACACGAGGCCCAATCAAAATGATATTTTGAATCAATTTTTCTACAGTCCGAAAAATCAATTTTCTGATGAAAAACGATGACCCGTGACCTGTTGAACTTTCTCCAGATGGTCAGAAATGGTAATTTTTTAATGTTTTCTTTTTTGACTGTAAATGACTATTGCATGTGAATTATCACTTTTGGAACTAAATAAGAGTGTTTAGAGTCATTTTAATGCCTGAAATTGGTCGAAATAGAAGCTTCTGAGTAGGAGAAAAAGGCTGTAAAAATGGCAATTTTGGTCACATTGAGGCTTTAAAAAGTAGTTTCAACATGAGGCACAATCCAAATGACATTTTGAATCAATTTTTCTACAGTCCAGAAAATCAATTTTCTGATGAAAAACGATGACCCGTGACCTGTCGAACTTTCTCCAGATGGTCAGAAATGGTAATTTTTTAATGTTTTATTTTTTGACTGTAAATGACTACTGCATGTGAATTATCACTTTTGGAACTAAAATCAGTATCTTTAGAGTCATTTTAATGCCTGAAATTGGTCGAAATAGAAGCTTCTGAGTAGGAGAAAAAGGCTGTAAAAATGGCAATTTTGATCACATTGAGGCTTTAAAAAGTAGTTATTCAACACAAGGCCCAATCGAAATGATATTTTGAATCAATTTTTCTACAGTCCAAAAAATCAATTTTCTGATGAAAAACGATGACCTGTGACCTGTTGAACTTTCTCCAGATGGTCAGAAATGGTAATTTTTTAATGTTTTATTTTTTGACTGTAAATGACTACTGCATGTGAATTATCACTTTTGGAACTAAAATAAGTGTGTTTAGAGTCATTTTAATGGCTGAAATTGGTCGAAATAGCAGCTTCTGAGTGGGAGAAAAAGGCTGTAAAAATGGCACTTTTGGTCACATTGAGGCTTTAAAAAGTAGTTATTCAACATGAGGCACAATCCAAATGATATTTTGAATCAATTTTTCTACAGTCCAAAAAATCAATTTTCTGATGAAAAACGATGACCCGTGACCTGTCGAACTTTCTCCAGATGGTCAGAAATGGTAATTTTTTAATGTTTTATTTTTTGACTGTAAATGACTACTGCATGTGTATTATCACTTTTGGAACTAAAATAAGTGTGTTTAGAGTCATTTTAATGCCTGAAATTGGTCGAAATAGAAGCTTCTGAGTAGGAGAAAAAGGCTGTAAAAATGGCAGTTTTGGACACATTGGGGCTTTAAAAAGTCGTTATTCAACACGAGGCCCAATCCAATTGACATTTTGAATCAATTTTTCTACAGTCCCAAAAATCAATTTTCTGATGAAAAACGATGACCCATGACCTGTCGAAAGTTCTCCAGATGGTCCGAAATGGTAATTTTTTTAATGTTTTATTTTTTGACTGTAAATGACTACTGCATGTGAATTATCACTTTTGGAACTAAAATAAGTGTGTTTAGAGTCATTTTAATGCCTGAAATTGATCAAAATAGAAGCTTCTGAGTAGGAGAAAAAGGCTGTAAAAATGGCAATTTTGGTCACATTGGTGCTTTAAAAAGTAGTTATTCAACACGAGGCCCATTTCAATTGACATTTTGAATCAATTTTTCTACAGTCCTAAAAACCAATTTTCTGATGAAAAACGATGACCCGTGACCTGTCGTTCTCCAGATGGTCCGAAATGGTAATTTTTTTAATGTTTTATTTTTTGACTGTAAATGACTACTGCATGTGAATTATCACTTTTGGAACTAAAATAAGTGTGTTTAGAGTCATTTTAATGCCTGAAATTGATCAAAATAGAAGCTTCTGAGTAGGAGAAAAAGGCTGTAAAAATGGCAATTTTGGTCACATTGGTGCTTTAAAAAGTAGTTATTCAACACGAGGCCCATTTCAATTGACATTTTGAATCAATTTTTCTACAGTCCTAAAAACCAATTTTCTGATGAAAAACGATGACCCGTGACCTGTCGAACTTTCTCCAGATGGTCAGAAATGGTAATTTTTTAATGTTTTATTTTTTGACTGTAAATGACTACTGCATGTGAATTATCACTTTTGGAACTAAAATAAGTGTGTTTAGAGTAATTTTAATGCCTGAAATTGGTCGAAATAGAAGCTTTTGAGTAGGAGAAAAAGGCTGCAAAAATGGCAATTTTGGTCACATTGGGGCTTTAAAAAGTAGTTATTCAACACGAGGCCCAATCCAATTGACATTTTGAATCAATTTTTCTACAGTCCAAAAAATCAATTTTCTGATGAAAAACGATGACCCGTGACCTGTTGAACTTTCTCCAGATGCTCAGAAATGGTAATTTTTTAATGTTTTATTTTTTGACTGTAAATGACTACTGCATGTGAATTATCAGTTTTGGAACTAAAATAAGTGTGTTTAGAGTCATTTTAATGCCTGAAATTGGTCGAAATAGAAGCTTCTGAGTAGGAGAAAAAGGCTGTAAAAATGGCAGTTTTGGTCACATTGGGGCTTTAAAAAGTCGTTATTCAACACGAGGCCCAATCCAATTGACATTTTGAATCAATTTTTCTACAGTCCCAAAAATCAATTTTCTGATGAAAAACGATGACCGTCGAAAGTTCTCCAGATGGTCAGAAATGGTAATCTTTTTAGTGTTTTATTTTTTGACTGTAAATGACTACTGCATGTGAATTGTCACTTTTGGAACTAAAATAAGTGTGTTTAGAGTCATTTTAATGCCTGAAATTGGTCGAAATAGAAGCTTCTGAGTAGGAGAAAAAGGCTGTAAAAATGGCAATTTTGGTCACATTGGGGCTTTAAAAAGTAGTTATTCAACACGAGGCCCAATCAATTGACATTTTGAATAAATTTTTCTACAGTCCAAAAAATCAATTTTCTTATGAAAAACGATGACCCGTGACCTGTCGAACTTTCTCCAGATGGTCAGAAATGTAATTTTTTAATGTTTTATTTTTTGACTGTAAATGACTACTGCATGTGTATTATCACTTTTGGAACTAAAATAAGTGTGTTTAGAGTCATTTTAATGCCTGAAATTGGTCGAAATAGAAGCTTCTGAGTAGGAGAAAAAGGCTGTAAAAATGGCAATTTTGATCACATTGAGGATTTAAAAAGTAGTTATTCAACACAAGGCCCAATCGAAATGATATTTTGAATCAATTTTTCTACAGTCCAAAAAATCAATTTTCTGATGAAAAACGATGACCCGTGACCTGTTGAACTTTCTCCAGATGGTCAGAAATGGTAATTTTTTAATGTTTTCTTTTTTGACTGTAAATGACTATTGCATGTGAATTATCACTTTTGGAACTAAATTAGTGTGTTTAGAGTCATTTTAATGCCTGAAATTGGTCGAAATAGAAGCTTCTGAGTAGGAGAAAAAGGCTGTAAAAATGGCAATTTTGGTCACATTGAGGCTTTAAAAAGTAGTTTCAACATGAGGCACAATCCAAATGACATTTTGAATCAATTTTTCTACAGTCCAAAAAATCAATTTTCTGATGAAAAACGATGACCCGTGACCTGTCGAACTTTCTCCAGATGGTCAGAAATGGTAATTTTTTAATGTTTTATTTTTTGACTGTAAATGACTACTGCATGTGAATTATCACTTTTGGAACTAAAATAAGTGTGTTTAGAGTCATTTTAATGCCTGAAATTGGTCGAAATAGAAGCTTTTGAGTAGGAGAAAAAGGCTGTAAAAATGGCAATTTTGGTCACATTGGGGCTTTAAAAAGTAGTTATTCAACACGAGGCCCAATCCAATTGACATTTTGAATCAATTTTTCTACAGTCCAAAAAATCAATTTTCTGATGAAAAACGATGACCCGTGACCTGTTGAACTTTCTCCAGATGGTCAGAAATGGTAATTTTTTAATGTTTTCTTTTTTGACTGTAAATGACTATTGCATGTGAATTATCACTTTTGGAACTAAATAAGAGTGTTTAGAGTCATTTTAATGCCTGAAATTGGTCGAAATAGAAGCTTCTGAGTAGGAGAAAAAGGCTGTAAAAATGGCAATTTTGGTCACATTGAGGCTTTAAAAAGTAGTTTCAACATGAGGCACAATCCAAATGACATTTTGAATCAATTTTTCTACAGTCCAGAAATTCAATTTTCTGATGAAAAACGATGACCCGTGACCTGTCGAACTTTCTCCAGATGGTCAGAAATGGTAATTTTTTAATGTTTTATTTTTTGACTGTAAATGACTACTGCATGTGAATTATCACTTTTGGAACTAAAATCAGTGTGTTTAGAGTCATTTTAATGCCTGAAATTGGTCGAAATAGAAGCTTCTGAGTAGGAGAAAAAGGCTGTAAAAATGGCAATTTTGGTCACATTGGGGCTTTAAAAAGTAGTTATTCAACACGAGGCCCAATCCAATTGACATTTTGAATCAATTTTTCTACAGTCCAAAAAATCAATTTTCTTATGAAAAACGATGACCCGTGACCTGTCGAACTTTCTCCAGATGGTCAGAAATGGTAATTTTTTAATGTTTTATTTTTTGACTGTAAATGACTACTGCATGTGTATTATCACTTTTGGAACTAAAATAAGTGTGTTTAGAGTCATTTTAATGCCTGAAATTGGTCGAAATAGAAGCTTCTGAGTAGGAGAAAAAGGCTGTAAAAATGGCAGTTTTGGACACATTGGGGCTTTAAAAAGTCGTTATTCAACACGAGGCCCAATCCAATTGACATTTTGAATCAATTTTTCTACAGTCCCAAAATCAATTTTCTGATGAAAAACGATGACCCGTGACCTGTCGAAAGTTCTCCAGATTGTCAGAAATGGTAATTTTTTTAATGTTTTATTTTTTGACTGTAAATGACTACTGCATGTGAATTATCACTTTTGGAACTAAAATAAGTGTGTTTAGAGTCATTTTAATGCCTGAAATTGATCAAAATAGAAGCTTCTGAGTAGGAGAAAAAGGCTGTAAAAATGGCAATTTTGGTCACATTGGTGCTTTAAAAAGTAGTTATTCAACACGAGGCCCATTTCAATTGACATTTTGAATCAATTTTTCTACAGTCCTAAAAACCAATTTTCTGATGAAAAACGATGACCCGTGACCTGTCGAACTTTCTCCAGATGGTCAGAAATGGTAATTTTTTAATGTTTTATTTTTTGACTGTAAATGACTACTGCATGTGAATTATCACTTTTGGAACTAAAATAAGTGTGTTTAGAGTCATTTTAATGCCTGAAATTGGTCGAAATAGAAGCTTTTGAGTAGGAGAAAAAGGCTGCAAAAATGGCAATTTTGGTCACATTGGGGCTTTAAAAAGTAGTTATTCAACACGAGGCCCAATCCAATTGACATTTTGAATCAATTTTTCTACAGTCCAAAAAATCAATTTTCTGATGAAAAACGATGACCCGTGACCTGTTGAACTTTCTCCAGATGCTCAGAAATGGTAATTTTTTAATGTTTTATTTTTTGACTGTAAATGACTACTGCATGTGAATTATCAGTTTTGGAACTAAAATAAGTGTGTTTAGAGTCATTTTAATGCCTGAAATTGGTCGAAATAGAAGCTTCTGAGTAGGAGAAAAAGGCTGTAAAAATGGCAGTTTTGGTCACATTGGGGCTTTAAAAAGTCGTTATTCAACACGAGGCCCAATCCAATTGACATTTTGAATCAATTTTTCTACAGTCCCAAAAATCAATTTTCTGATGAAAAACGATGACCCGTGACCTGCCGAAAGTTCTCCAGATGGTCAGAAATGGTAATCTTTTTAGTGTTTTATTTTTTGACTGTAAATGACTAGTGCATGTGAATTGTCACTTTTGGAACTAAAATAAGTGTGTTTAGAGTCATTTTAATGCCTGAAATTGGTCGAAATAGAAGCTTCTGAGTAGGAGAAAAAGGCTGTAAAAATGGCAATTTTGGTCACATTGGGGCTTTAAAAAGTAGTTATTCAACACGAGGCCCAATCAATTGACATTTTGAATAAATTTTTCTACAGTCCAAAAAATCAATTTTCTTATGAAAAACGATGACCCGTGACCTGTCGAACTTTCTCCAGATGGTCAGAAATGTAATTTTTTAATGTTTTATTTTTTGACTGTAAATGACTACTGCATATGTATTATCACTTTTGGAACTAAAATAAGTGTGTTTAGAGTCATTTTAATGACTGAAATTGGTCGAAATAGAAGCTTCTGAGTAGGAGAAAAAGGCTGTAAAAATGGCAATTTTGATCACATTGAGGATTTAAAAAGTAGTTATTCAACACAAGGCCCAATCGAAATGATATTTTGAATCAATTTTTCTACAGTCCAAAAAATCAATTTTCTGATGAAAAACGATGACCCGTGACCTGTTGAACTTTCTCCAGATGGTCAGAAATGGTAATTTTTTAATGTTTTCTTTTTTGACTGTAAATGACTATTGCATGTGAATTATCACTTTTGGAACTAAATTAGTGTGTTTAGAGTCATTTTAATGCCTGAAATTGGTCGAAATAGAAGCTTCTGAGTAGGAGAAAAAGGCTGTAAAAATGGCAATTTTGGTCACATTGAGGCTTTAAAAAGTAGTTTCAACATGAGGCACAATCCAAATGACATTTTGAATCAATTTTTCTACAGTCCAAAAAATCAATTTTCTGATGAAAAACGATGACCCGTGACCTGTCGAACTTTCTCCAGATGGTCAGAAATGGTAATTTTTTAATGTTTTATTTTTTGACTGTAAATGACTACTGCATGTGAATTATCACTTTTGGAACTAAAATAAGTGTGTTTAGAGTCATTTTAATGCCTGAAATTGGTCGAAATAGAAGCTTTTGAGTAGGAGAAAAAGGCTGTAAAAATGGCAATTTTGGTCACATTGGGGCTTTAAAAAGTAGTTATTCAACACGAGGCCCAATCCAATTGACATTTTGAATCAATTTTTCTACAGTCCAAAAAATCAATTTTCTGATGAAAAACGATGACCCGTGACCTGTTGAACTTTCTCCAGATGGTCAGAAATGGTAATTTTTTAATGTTTTCTTTTTTGACTGTAAATGACTATTGCATGTGAATTATCACTTTTGGAACTAAATAAGAGTGTTTAGAGTCATTTTAATGCCTGAAATTGGTCGAAATAGAAGCTTCTGAGTAGGAGAAAAAGGCTGTAAAAATGGCAATTTTGGTCACATTGAGGCTTTAAAAAGTAGTTTCAACATGAGGCACAATCCAAATGACATTTTGAATCAATTTTTCTACAGTCCAGAAATTCAATTTTCTGATGAAAAACGATGACCCGTGACCTGTCGAACTTTCTCCAGATGGTCAGAAATGGTAATTTTTTAATGTTTTATTTTTTGACTGTAAATGACTACTGCATGTGAATTATCACTTTTGGAACTAAAATCAGTGTGTTTAGAGTCATTTTAATGCCTGAAATTGGTCGAAATAGAAGCTTCTGAGTAGGAGAAAAAGGCTGTAAAAATGGCAATTTTGGTCACATTGGGGCTTTAAAAAGTAGTTATTCAACACGAGGCCCAATCCAATTGACATTTTGAATCAATTTTTCTACAGTCCAAAAAATCAATTTTCTTATGAAAAACGATGACCCGTGACCTGTCGAACTTTCTCCAGATGGTCAGAAATGGTAATTTTTTAATGTTTTATTTTTTGACTGTAAATGACTACTGCATGTGTATTATCACTTTTGGAACTAAAATAAGTGTGTTTAGAGTCATTTTAATGCCTGAAATTGGTCGAAATAGAAGCTTCTGAGTAGGAGAAAAAGGCTGTAAAAATGGCAGTTTTGGACACATTGGGGCTTTAAAAAGTCGTTATTCAACACGAGGCCCAATCCAATTGACATTTTGAATCAATTTTTCTACAGTCCCAAAATCAATTTTCTGATGAAAAACGATGACCCGTGACCTGTCGAAAGTTCTCCAGATGGTCAGAAATGGTAATTTTTTT
This sequence comes from Triturus cristatus, assembly GCF_964204655.1. Taxonomy (NCBI): domain Eukaryota; kingdom Metazoa; phylum Chordata; class Amphibia; order Caudata; family Salamandridae; genus Triturus; species Triturus cristatus. The sequence goes on along the minus strand of NC_140586.1, from coordinate 170,896,355 downwards.
AATGTTTTATTTTTTGACTGTAAATGACTACTGCATGTGAATTATCACTTTTGGAACTAAAATAAGTGTGTTTAGAGTCATTTTAATGCCTGAAATTGATCAAAATAGAAGCTTCTGAGTAGGAGAAAAAGGCTGTAAAAATGGCAATTTTGGTCACATTGGTGCTTTAAAAAGTAGTTATTCAACACGAGGCCCATTTCAATTGACATTTTGAATCAATTTTTCTACAGTCCTAAAAATCAATTTTCTGATGAAAAACGATGACCCGTGACCTGTCGAACTTTCTCCAGATGGTCAGAAATGGTAATTTTTTAATGTTTTATTTTTTGACTGTAAATGACTACTGCATGTGAATTATCACTTTTGGAACTAAAATAGGTGTGTTTAGCGTCATTTTAATGCCTGAAATTCGTCGAAATAGAAGCTTGTGAGTAGGTGAAAAAGGCTGTAAAAATGGCAATTTTGATCACATTGAGGCTTTAAAAGTAGTTATTCAACACAAGGCCCAATCGAAATGATATTTTGAATCAATTTTTCTACAGTCCAAAAAATCAATTTTCTGATGAAAAACGATGACCCGTGACCTGTTGAACTTTCTCCAGATGGTCAGAAATGGTAATTTTTGAATTTTTTCTTTTTTGACTGTAAATGACTATTGCATGTGAATTATCACTTTTGGAACTAAATAAGTGTGTTTAGAGTCATTTTAATGCCTGAAATTGGTCGAAATAGAAGCTTCTGAGTAGGAGAAAAAGGCTGTAAAAATGGCAATTTTGGTCACATTGAGGCTTTAAAAAGTAGTTTCAACATGAGGCACAATCCAAATGACATTTTGAATCAATTTTTCTACAGTCCAGAAAATCAATTTTCTGATGAAAAACGATGACCCGTGACCTGTCGAACTTTCTCCAGATGGTCAGAAATGGTAATTTTTTAATGTTTTAATTTTTTGACTGTAAATGACTACTGCATGTCAACTATCACTCTTGGAACTAAAATAATTGTGTTTAGAGTCATTTTAATGCCTGAAATTGGTCGAAATAGAAGCTTCTGAGTAGGAGAAAAAGGCTGTAAAAATGGCAATTTTGGTCACATTGGGGCTTTAAAAAGTAGTTATCAACACGAGGCCCAATCCAATTGACATTTTGAATCAATTTTTCTACAGTCCAAAAAATCAATTTTCTGATGAAAAACGATGACCCGTGACCTGTCGAACTTTCTCCAGATGGTCAGAAATGGTAATTTTTTAATGTTTTATTTTTTGACTGTAAATGACGACTGCATGTGAATTATCACTTTTGGAACTAAAATAAGTGTGTTTAGCGTCATTTTAATGCCTGAAATTGGTTGAAATAGAAGCTTCTGAGTAGGCGAAAAAGGCTGTAAAAATGGCAATTTTGATCACATTGAGGCTTTAAAAAGTAGTTATTCAACACAAGGCCCAATCGAAATGATATTTTGAATCAATTTTTCTACAGTCCAAAAAATCAATTTTCTGATGAAAAACGATGACCCGTGACCTGTTGAACTTTCTCCAGATGCTCAGAAATGGTAATTTTTTAATGTTTTATTTTTTGACTGTAAATGACTACTGCATGTGTATTATCACTTTTGGAACTAAAATAAGTGTGTTTAGAGTCATTTTAATGCCTGAAATTGGTCGAAATAGAAGCTTCTGAGTAGGAGAAAAAGGCTGTAAAAATGGCAATTTTGGTCACATTGGGGCTTTAAAAAGTAGTTATTCAACACGAGGCCCAATCCAATTGACATTTTGAATCAATTTTTCTACAGTCCAAAAAATCAATTTTCTTATGAAAAACGATGACCCGTGACCTGTCGAACTTTCTCCAGATGGTCAGAAATGGTAATTTTTTAATGTTTTATTTTTTGACTGTAAATGACTACTGCATGTGTATTATCACTTTTGGAACTAAAATAAGTGTGTTTAGAGTCATTTTAATGCCTGAAATTGGTCGAAATAGAAGCTTCTGAGTAGGAGAAAAAGGCTGTAAAAATGGCAGTTTTGGACACATTGGGGCTTTAAAAAGTCGTTATTCAACACGAGGCCCAATCCAATTGACATTTTGAATCAATTTTTCTACAGTCCCAAAATCAATTTTCTGATGAAAAACGATGACCCGTGACCTGTCGAAAGTTCTCCAGATGGTCAGAAATGGTAATTTTTTTAATGTTTTATTTTTTGACTGTAAATGACTACTGCATGTGAATTATCACTTTTGGAACTAAAATAAGTGTGTTTAGAGTCATTTTAATGCCTGAAATTGATCAAAATAGAAGCTTCTGAGTAGGAGAAAAAGGCTATAAAAATGGCAATTTTGGTCACATTGGTGCTTTAAAAAGTAGTTATTCAACACGAGGCCCATTTCAATTGACATTTTGAATCAATTTTTCTACAGTCCTAAAAATCAATTTTCTGATGAAAAACGATGACCCGTGACCTGTCGAACTTTCTCCAGATGGTCAGAAATGGTAATTTTTTAATGTTTTATTTTTTGACTGTAAATGACTACTGCATGTGAATTATCACTTTTGGAACTAAAATAGGTGTGTTTAGCGTCATTTTAATGCCTGAAATTCGTCGAAATAGAAGCTTCTGAGTAGGCGAAAAAGGCTGTAAAAATGGCAATTTTGATCACATTGAGGCTTTAAAAAGTAGTTATTCAACACCAGGCCCAATCGAAATGATATTTTGAATCAATTTTTCTACAGTCCAAAAAATCAATTTTCTGATGAAAAACGATGACCCGTGACCTGTTGAACTTTCTCCAGATGGTCAGAAATGGTAATTTTTTAATGTTTTCTTTTTTGACTGTAAATGACTATTGCATGTGAATTATCACTTTTGGAACTAAATTAGTGTGTTTAGAGTCATTTTAATGCCTGAAATTGGTCGAAATAGAAGCTTCTGAGTAGGAGAAAAAGGCTGTAAAAATGGCAATTTTGGTCACATTGAGGCTTTAAAAAGTAGTTTCAACATGAGGCACAATCCAAATGACATTTTGAATCAATTTTTCTACTATCCAAAAAATCAATTTTCTGATGAAAAACGATGACCCGTGACCTGTCGAACTTTCTCCAGATGGTCAGAAATGGTAATTTTTTAATGTTTTATTTTTTGACTGTAAATGACTACTGCATGTGAATTATCACTTTTGGAACTAAAATAAGTGTGTTTAGAGTCATTTTAATGCCTGAAATTGGTCGAAATAGAAGCTTTTGAGTAGGAGAAAAAGGCTGTAAAAATGGCAATTTTGGTCACATTGGGGCTTTAAAAAGTAGTTATTCAACACGAGGCCCAATCCAATTGACATTTTGAATCAATTTTTCTACAGTCCAAAAAATCAATTTTCTGATGAAAAACGATGACCCGTGACCTGTTGAACTTTCTCCAGATGCTCAGAAATGGTAATTTTTTAATGTTTTATTTTTTGACTGTAAATGACTACTGCATGTGAATTATCAGTTTTGGAACTAAAATAAGTGTGTTTAGAGTCATTTTAATGCCTGAAATTGGTCGAAATAGAAGCTTCTGAGTAGGCGAAAAAGGCTGTAAAAATGGCAATTTTGGTCACATTGGGGCTTTAAAAAGTAGTTATTCAACACGAGGCCCAATCCAATTGACATTTTGAATCAATTTTTCTACTATCCAAAAAATCAATTTTCTGATGAAAAACGATGACCCGTGACCTGTCGAACTTTCTCCAGATGGTCAGAAATGGTAATTTTTTAATGTTTTATTTTTTGACTGTAAATGACTACTGCATGTGAATTATCACTTTTGGAACTAAAATAAGTGTGTTTAGAGTCATTTTAATGCCTGAAATTGGTCGAAATAGAAGCTTCTGAGTAGGAGAAAAAGGCTGTAAAAATGGCAATTTTGGTCACATTGAGGCTTTAAAAAGTAGTTTCAACATGAGGCACAATCCAAATGACATTTTGAATCAATTTTTCTACTATCCAAAAAATCAATTTTCTGATGAAAAACGATGACCCGTGACCTGTCGAACTTTCTCCAGATGGTCAGAAATGGTAATTTTTTAATGTTTTATTTTTTGACTGTAAATGACTACTGCATGTGAATTATCACTTTTGGAACTAAAATAAGTGTGTTTAGAGTCATTTTAATGCCTGAAATTGGTCGAAATAGAAGCTTTTGAGTAGGAGAAAAAGGCTGTAAAAATGGCAATTTTGGTCACATTGGGGCTTTAAAAAGTAGTTATTCAACACGAGGCCCAATCCAATTGACATTTTGAATCAATTTTTCTACAGTCCAAAAAATCAATTTTCTGATGAAAAACGATGACCCGTGACCTGTTGAACTTTCTCCAGATGCTCAGAAATGGTAATTTTTTAATGTTTTATTTTTTGACTGTAAATGACTACTGCATGTGAATTATCAGTTTTGGAACTAAAATAAGTGTGTTTAGAGTCATTTTAATGGCCTGAAATTGGTCGAAATAGAAGCTTCTGAGTAGGCGAAAAAGGCTGTAAAAATGGCAATTTTGATCACATTGAGGCTTTAAAAGTAGTTATTCAACACAAGGCCCAATCGAAATGATATTTTGAATCAATTTTTCTACAGTCCAAAAAATCAATTTTCTGATGAAAACGATGACCCGTGACCTGTTGAACTTTCTCCAGATGGTCAGAAATGGTAATTTTTTAATTTTTTCTTTTTTGACTGTAAATGACTATTGCATGTGAATTATCACTTTTGGAACTAAATAAGTGTGTTTAGAGTCATTTTAATGCCTGAAATTGGTCGAAATAGAAGCTTCTGAGTAGGAGAAAAAGGCTGTAAAAATGGCAATTTTGGTCACATTGAGGCTTTAAAAAGTAGTTTCAACATGAGGCACAATCCAAATGACATTTTGAATCAATTTTTCTACAGTCCAGAAAATCAATTTTCTGATGAAAAACGATGACCCGTGACCTGTCGTACTTTCTCCAGATGGTCAGAAATGGTAATTTTTTAATGTTTTATTTTTTTACTGTAAATGACTACTGCATGTGAATTATCACTTTTGGAACTAAAATCAGTGTGTTTAGAGTCATTTTAATGCCTGAAATTGGTCGAAATAGAAGCTTCTGAGTAGGAGAAAAAGGCTGTAAAAATGGCAATTTTGGTCACATTGGGGCTTTAAAAAGTAGTTATTCAACACGAGGCCCAATCCAATTGACATTTTGAATCAATTTTTCTACAGTCCAAAAAATCAATTTTCTATGAAAAACGATGACCCGTGACCTGTCGAACTTTCTCAGATGGTCAGAAATGGTAATTTTTTAATGTTTTTTTTTTTTACTGTAAATGACTACTGCATGTGTATTATCACTTTTGGAACTAAAATAAGTGTGTTTAGAGTCATTTTAATGCCTGAAATTGGTCGAAATAGAAGCTTCTGAGTAGGAGAAAAAGGCTGTAAAAATGGCAGTTTGGACACATTGGGGCTTTAAAAAGTCGTTATTCAACACGAGGCCCAATCCAATTGACATTTTGAATCAATTTTTCTACAGTCCCAAAAATCAATTTTCTGATGAAAAACGATGACCCATGACCTGTCGAACTTTCTCCAGATGGTCAGAAATGGTAATTTTTTTAATGTTTTATTTTTTGACTGTAAATGACTACTGCATGTGAATTATCACTTTTGGAACTAAAATAAGTGTGTTTAGAGTCATTTTAATGCCTGAAATTGGTCGAAATAGAAGCTTTTGAGTAGGAGAAAAAGGCTGTAAAAATGGCAATTTTGGTCACATTGGGGCTTTAAAAAGTAGTTATTCAACACGAGGCCCAATCCAATTGACATTTTGAATCAATTTTTCTACAGTCCAAAAAATCAATTTTCTGATGAAAAACGATGACCCGTGACCTGTTGAACTTTCTCCAGATGCTCAGAAATGGTAATTTTTTAATGTTTTATTTTTTGACTGTAAATGACTACTGCATGTGAATTATCAGTTTTGGAACTAAAATAAGTGTGTTTAGAGTCATTTTAATGCCTGAAATTGGTCGAAATAGAAGCTTCTGAGTAGGAGAAAAAGGCTGTAAAAATGGCAGTTTTGGTCACATTGGGGCTTTAAAAAGTCGTTATTCAACACGAGGCCCAATCCAATTGACATTTTGAATCAATTTTTCTACAGTCCCAAAAATCAATTTTCTGATGAAAAACGATGACCCGTGACCTGTCGAAAGTTCTCCAGATGGTCAGAAATGGTAATTTTTTTAATGTTTTATTTTTTGACTGTAAATGACTACTGCATGTGAATTATCACTTTTGGAACTAAAATAAGTGTGTTTAGAGTCATTTTAATGCCTGAAATTGGTCGAAATAGAAGCTTCTGAGTAGGAGAAAAAGGCTGTAAAAATGGCAATTTTGGTCACATTGGGGCTTTAAAAAGTAGTTATTCAACACGAGGCCCAATCAATTGACATTTTGAATAAATTTTTCTACAGTCCAAAAAATCAATTTTCTTATGAAAAACGATGACCCGTGACCTGTCGAACTTTCTCCAGATGGTCAGAAATGTAATTTTTTAATGTTTTATTTTTTGACTGTAAATGACTACTGCATGTGTATTATCACTTTTGGAACTAAAATAAGTGTGTTTAGAGTCATTTTAATGCCTGAAATTGGTCGAAATAGAAGCTTCTGAGTAGGAGAAAAAGGCTGTAAAAATGGCAATTTTGATCACATTGAGGATTTAAAAAGTAGTTATTCAACACAAGGCCCAATAGAAATGATATTTTGAATCAATTTTTCTACAGTCCAAAAAATCAATTTTCTGATGAAAAACGATGACCCGTGACCTGTTGAACTTTCTCCAGATGGTCAGAAATGGTAATTTTTTAATGTTTTCTTTTTTGACTGTAAATGACTATTGCATGTGAATTATCACTTTTGGAACTAAATTAGTGTGTTTAGAGTCATTTTAATGCCTGAAATTGGTCGAAATAGAAGCTTCTGAGTAGGAGAAAAAGGCTGTAAAAATGGCAATTTTGGTCACATTGAGGCTTTAAAAAGTAGTTTCAACATGAGGCACAATCCAAATGACATTTTGAATCAATTTTTCTACAGTCCAAAAAATCAATTTTCTGATGAAAAACGATGACCTGTGACCTGTCGAACTTTCTCCAGATGGTCAGAAATTGTAATTTTTTAATGTTTTATTTTTTGACTGTAAATGACTACTGCATGTGAATTATCAGTTTTGGAACTAAAATAAGTGTGTTTAGAGTCATTTTAATGTCTGAAATTGGTCGAAATAGAAGCTTCTGAGTAGGCGAAAAAGGCTGTAAAAATGGCAATTTTGGTCACATTGGGCTTTAAAAAGTAGTTATTCAACACGAGGCCCAATCAAAATGATATTTTGAATCAATTTTTCTACAGTCCAAAAAATCAATTTTCTGATGAAAAACGATGACCCGTGACCTGTTGAACTTTCTCCAGATGGTCAGAAATGGTAATTTTTTAATGTTTTCTTTTTTGACTGTAAATGACTATTGCATGTGAATTATCACTTTTGGAACTAAATAAGAGTGTTTAGAGTCATTTTAATGCTGAAATTGGTCGAAATAGAAGCTTCTGAGTAGGAGAAAAAGGCTGTAAAATGGCAATTTTGGTCACATTGAGGCTTTAAAAAGTAGTTTCAACATGAGGCACAATCCAAATGACATTTTGAATCAATTTTTCTACAGTCCAGAAAATCAATTTTCTGATGAAAAACGATGACCCGTGACCTGTCGAACTTTCTCCAGATGGTCAGAAATGGTAATTGTTTAATGTTTTATTTTTGACTGTAAATGACTACTGCATGTGAATTATCACTTTTGGAACTAAAATCAGTATCTTTAGAGTCATTTTAATGCCTGAAATTGGTCGAAATAGAAGCTTCTGAGTAGGAGAAAAAGGCTGTAAAAATGGCAATTTTGGTCACATTGGGGCTTTAAAAAGTAGTTATTCAACACGAGGCCCAATCCAATTGACATTTTGAATCAATTTTTCTACAGTCCAAAAAATCAATTTTCTTATGAAAAACGATGACCCGTGACCTGTCGAACTTTCTCCAGATGGTCAGAAATTGGTAATTTTTTAATGTTTTATTTTTTGACTGTAAATGACTACTGCATGTGTATTATCACTTTTGGAACTAAAATAAGTGTGTTTAGAGTCATTTTAATGCCTGAAATTGGTCGAAATAGAAGCTTCTGAGTAGGAGAAAAAGGCTGTAAAAATGGCAGTTTTGGACACATTGGGGCTTTAAAAAGTCGTTATTCAACACGAGGCCCAATCCAATTGACATTTTGAATCAATTTTTCTACAGTCCCAAAATCAATTTTCTGATGAAAACGATGACCCGTGACCTGTCGAAAGTTCTCCAGATGGTCAGAAATGGTAATTTTTTTAATGTTTTATTTTTTGACTGTAAATGACTACTGCATGTGAATTATCACTTTTGGAACTAAAATAAGTGTGTTTAGAGTCATTTTAATGCCTGAAATTGATCAAAATAGAAGCTATTGAGTAGGAGAAAAGGCTGTAAAAATGGCAATTTTGGTCACATTGGTGCTTTAAAAAGTAGTTATTCAACACGAGGCCCATTTCAATTGACATTTTGAATCAATTTTTCTACAGTCCTAAAAATCAATTTTCTGATGAAAAACGATGACCCGTGACCTGTCGAACTTTCTCCAGATGGTCAGAAATGGTAATTTTTTAATGTTTTATTTTTTTACTGTAAATGACTACTGCATGTGAATTATCACTTTTGGAACTAAAATAGGTGTGTTTAGCGTCATTTTAATGCCTGAAATTTGTCGAAATAGAAGCTTCTGAGTAGGCGAAAAAGGCTGTAAAAATGGCAATTTGATCACATTGAGGCTTTAAAAAGTAGTTATTCAACACCAGGCCCAATCGAAATGATATTTTGAATCAATTTTTCTACAGTCCAAAAAATCAATTTTCTGATGAAAAACGATGACCCGTGACCTGTTGAACTTTCTCCAGATGGTCAGAAATGGTAATTTTTTAATGTTTTCTTTTTTGACTGTAAATGACTATTGCATGTGAATTATCACTTTTGGAACTAAATTAGTGTGTTTAGAGTCATTTTAATGCCTGAAATTGGTCGAAATAGAAGCTTCTGAGTAGGAGAAAAAGGCTGTAAAAATGGCAATTTTGGTCACATTGAGGCTTTAAAAAGTAGTTTCAACATGAGGCACAATCCAAATGACATTTTGAATCAATTTTTCTACTATCCAAAAAATAAATTTTCTGATGAAAAACGATGACCCGTGACCTGTCGAACTTTCTCCAGATGGTCAGAAATGGTAATTTTTTAATGTTTTATTTTTTGACTGTAAATGACTACTGCATGTGAATTATCACTTTTGGAACTAAAATAAGTGTGTTTAGAGTCATTTTAATGCCTGAAATTGGTCGAAATAGAAGCTTTTGAGTAGGAGAAAAAGGCTGTAAAAATGGCAATTTTGGTCACATTGGGGCTTTAAAAAGTAGTTATTCAACACGAGGCCCAATCCAATTGACATTTTGAATCAATTTTTCTACAGTCCAAAAATCTATTTTCTGATGAAAAACGATGACCCGTGACCTGTTGAACTTTCTCCAGATGCTCAGAAATGGTAATTTTTTAATGTTTTATTTTTTGACTGTAAATGACTACTGCATGTGAATTATCACTCTTGGAACTAAAATAATTGTGTTTAGAGTCATTTTAATGCCTGAAATTGGTCGAAATAGAAGCTTCTGAGTAGGAGAAAAAGGCTGTAAAATGGCAATTTTGGTCACATTGGGGCTTTAAAAAGTAGTTATCAACACGAGGCCCAATCCAATTGACATTTGAATCAATTTTTCTACAGTCCAAAAAATCAATTTTCTGATGAAAAACGATGACCCGTGACCTGTCGAACTTTCTCCAGATGGTCAGAAATGGTAATTTTTTAATGTTTTATTTTTTGACTGTAAATGACGACTGCATGTGAATTATCACTTTTGGAACTAAAATAAGTGTGTTTAGCGTCATTTTAATGCCTGAAATGGTTGAAATAGAAGCTTCTGAGTAGGCGAAAAAGGCTGTAAAAATGGCAATTTTGATCACATTGAGGCTTTAAAAAGTAGTTATTCAACACAAGGCCCAATCGAAATGATATTTTGAATCAATTTTTCTACAGTCCAAAAAATCAATTTTTCTGATGAAAAACGATGACCTGTGACCTGTTGAACTTTCTCCAGATGGTCAGAAATGGTAATTTTTTAATGTTTTATTTTTTGACTGTAAATGACTACTGCATGTGAATTATCAGTTTTGGAACTAAAATAAGTGTGTTTAGAGTAATTTTAATGTCTGAAATTGGTCGAATAGAAGCTTCTGAGTAGGCGAAAAAGGCTGTAAAAATGGCAATTTTGGTCACATTGGGGCTTTAAAAAGTAGTTATTCAACACGAGGCCCAATCCAATTGACATTTTGAATCAATTTTTCTACAGTCCAAAAAATCAATTTTCTTATGAAAAACGATGACCCGTGACCTGTCGAACTTTCTCCAGATGGTCAGAAATGGTAATTTTTAATGTTTTATTTTTGACTGTAAATGACTACTGCATGTGTATTATCACTTTTGGAACTAAAATAAGTGTGTTTAGAGTCATTTTAATGCCTGAAATTGGTCGAAATAGAAGCTTCTGAGTAGGAGAAAAAGGCTGTAAAAATGGCAGTTTTGGACACATTGGGGCTTTAAAAAGTCGTTATTCAACACGAGGCCCAATCCAATTGACATTTTGAATCAATTTTTCTACAGTCCCAAAATCAATTTTCTGATGAAAAACGATGACCCATGACCTGTCGAAAGTTCTCCAGATGGTCCGAAATGGTAATTTTTTTAATGTTTTATTTTTTGACTGTAAATGACTACTGCATGTGAATTATCACTTTTGGAACTAAAATAAGTGTGTTTAGAGTCATTTTAATGCCTGAAATTGATCAAAATAGAAGCTTCTGAGTAGGAGAAAAAGGCTGTAAAAATGGCAATTTTGGTCACATTGGTGCTTTAAAAAGTAGTTATTCAACACGAGGCCCATTTCAATTGACATTTTGAATCAATTTTTCTACAGTCCTAAAAACCAATTTTCTGATGAAAAACGATGACCCGTGACCTGTCGAACTTTCTCCAGATGGTCAGAAATGGTAATTTTTTAATGTTTTATTTTTTGACTGTAAATGACTACTGCATGTGAATTATCACTTTTGGAACTAAAATAAGTGTGTTTAGAGTCATTTTAATGCCTGAAATTGGTCGAAATAGAAGCTTTTGAGTAGGAGAAAAAGGCTGCAAAAATGGCAATTTTGGTCACATTGGGGCTTTAAAAAGTAGTTATTCAACACGAGGCCCAATCCAATTGACATTTTGAATCAATTTTTCTACAGTCCAAAAAATCAATTTTCTGATGAAAAACGATGACCCGTGACCTGTTGAACTTTCTCCAGATGCTCAGAAATGGTAATTTTTTAATGTTTTATTTTTTGACTGTAAATGACTACTGCATGTGAATTATCAGTTTTGGAACTAAAATAAGTGTGTTTAGAGTCATTTTAATGCCTGAAATTGGTCGAAATAGAAGCTTCTGAGTAGGAGAAAAAGGCTGTAAAAATGGCAGTTTTGGTCACATTGGGGCTTTAAAAAGTCGTTATTCAACACGAGGCCCAATCCAATTGACATTTTGAATCAATTTTTCTACAGTCCCAAAAATCAATTTTCTGATGAAAAACGATGACCCGTGACCTGTCGAAAGTTCTCTAGATGGTCAGAAATGGTAATTTTTTTAATGTTTTATTTTTTGACTGTAAATGACTACTGCATGTGAATTATCACTTTTGGAACTAAAATAAGTGTGTTTAGAGTCATTTTAATGCCTGAAATTGGTCGAAATAGAAGCTTCTGAGTAGGAGAAAAAGGCTGTAAAAATGGCAATTTTGGTCACATTGGGGCTTTAAAAAGTAGTTATTCAACACGAGGCCCAATCAATTGACATTTTGAATAAATTTTTCTACAGTCCAAAAATCAATTTTCTTATGAAAAACGATGACCCGTGACCTGTCGAACTTTCTCCAGATGGTCAGAAATGTAATTTTTTAATGTTTTATTTTTTGACTGTAAATGACTACTGCATGTGTATTATCACTTTTGGAACTAAAATAAGTGTGTTTAGAGTCATTTTAATGCCTGAAATTGGTCGAAATAGAAGCTTCTGAGTAGGAGAAAAAGGCTGTAAAAATGGCAATTTTGATCACATTGAGGATTTAAAAAGTAGTTATTCAACACAAGGCCCAATCGAAATGATATTTTGAATCAATTTTTCTACAGTCCAAAAAATCAATTTTCTGATGAAAAACGATGACCCGTGACCTGTTGAACTTTCTCCAGATGGTCAGAAATGGTAATTTTTTAATGTCTTCTTTTTTGACTGTAAATGACTATTGCATGTGAATTATCACTTTTGGAACTAAATTAGTGTGTTTAGAGTCATTTTAATGCCTGAAATTGGTCGAAATAGAAGCTTCTGAGTAGGAGAAAAAGGCTGTAAAAATGGCAATTTTGGTCACATTGAGGCTTTAAAAAGTAGTTTCAACATGAGGCACAATCCAAATGACATTTTGAATCAATTTTTCTACAGTCCAAAAAATCAATTTTCTGATGAAAAACGATGACCCGTGACCTGTCGAACTTTCTCCAGATGGTCAGAAATGGTAATTTTTAATGTTTTATTTTTGACTGTAAATGACTACTGCATGTGAATTATCACTTTTGGAACTAAAATAAGTGTGTTTAGAGTCATTTTAATGCCTGAAATTGGTCGAAATAGAAGCTTTTGAGTAGGAGAAAAAGGCTGTAAAAATGGCAATTTTGGTCACATTGGGGCTTTAAAAAGTAGTTATTCAACACGAGGCCCAATCCAATTGACATTTTGAATCAATTTTTCTACAGTCCAAAAAATCAATTTTCTGATGAAAAACGATGACCCGTGACCTGTTGAACTTTCTCCAGATGCTCAGAAATTGTAATTTTTAATGTTTTATTTTTTGACTGTAAATGACTACTGCATGTGAATTATCAGTTTTGGAACTAAAATAAGTGTGTTTAGAGTCATTTTAATGTCTGAAATTGGTCGAAATAGAAGCTTCTGAGTAGGCGAAAAAGGCTGTAAAAATGGCAATTTTGGTCACATTGGGGCTTTAAAAAGTAGTTATTCAACACGAGGCCCAATCAAAATGATATTTTGAATCAATTTTTCTACAGTCCAAAAAATCAATTTTCTGATGAAAAACGATGACCCGTGACCTGTTGAACTTTCTCCAGATGGTCAGAAATGGTAATTTTTTAATGTTTTCTTTTTTGACTGTAAATGACTATTGCATGTGAATTATCACTTTTGGAACTAAATAAGAGTGTTTAGAGTCATTTTAATGCCTGAAATTGGTCGAAATAGAAGCTTCTGAGTAGGAGAAAAAGGCTGTAAAAATGGCAATTTTGGTCACATTGAGGCTTTAAAAAGTAGTTTCAACATGAGGCACAATCCAAATGACATTTTGAATCAATTTTTCTACAGTCCAGAAAATCAATTTTCTGATGAAAAACGATGACACGTGACCTGTCGAACTTTCTCCAGATGGTCAAGAAATGGTAATTTTTTAATGTTTTATTTTTTGACTGTAAATGACTACTGCATGTGAATTATCACTTTTGGAACTAAAATAAGTGTGTTTAGAGTCATTTTAATGCCTGAAATTGGTCGAAATAGAAGCTTTTGAGTAGGAGAAAAAGGCTGCAAAAATGGCAATTTTGGTCACATTGGGGCTTTAAAAAGTAGTTATTCAACACGAGGCCCAATCCAATTGACATTTTGAATCAATTTTTCTACAGTCCAAAAAATCAATTTTCTGATGAAAAACGATGACCCGTGACCTGTCGAACTTTCTCCAGATGGTCAGAAATGGTAATTTTTTAATGTTTTATTTTTTGACTGTAAATGACTACTGCATGTGAATTATCACTTTTGGAACTAACTAAAATCAGTGTGTTTAGAGTCATTTTAATGCCTGAAATTGGTCGAAATAGAAGCTTCTGAGTAGGAGAAAAAGGCTGTAAAAATGGCAATTTTGGTCACATTGGGGCTTTAAAAAGTAGTTATTCAACACGAGGCCCAATCCAATTGACATTTTGAATCAATTTTTCTACAGTCCAAAAAATCAATTTTCTTATGAAAAACGATGACCCGTGACCTGTCGAACTTTCTCCAGATGGTCAGAAATGGTAATTTTTTAATGTTTTATTTTTTGACTGTAAATGGACTACTGCATGTGAATTATCAGTTTTGGAACTAAAATAAGTGTGTTTAGAGTCATTTTAATGCCTGAAATTGGTCGAAATAGAAAGCTTCTGAGTAGGAGAAAAAGGCTGTAAAAATGGCAGTTTTGGTCACATTGGGGCTTTAAAAAGTCGTTATTCAACACGAGGCCCAATCCAATTGACATTTTGAATCAATTTTTCTACAGTCCCAAAAATCAATTTTCTGATGAAAAACGATGACCCGTGACCTGTCGAAAGTTCTCCAGATGGTCAGAAATGGTAATTTTTTTAATGTTTTATTTTTGACTGTAAATGACTACTGCATGTGAATTATCACTTTTGGAACTAAAATAAGTGTGTTTAGAGTCATTTTAATGCCTGAAATTGGTCGAATAGAAGCTTCTGAGTAGGAGAAAAAGGCTGTAAAAATGGCAATTTTGGTCACATTGGGGCTTTAAAAAGTAGTTATTCAACACGAGGCCCAATCAATTGACATTTTGAATAAATTTTTCTACAGTCCAAAAAATCAATTTTCTTATGAAAAACGATGACCCGTGACCTGTCGAACTTTCTCCAGATGGTCAGAAATGTAATTTTTTAATGTTTTATTTTTTGACTGTAAATGACTACTGCATGTGTATTATCACTTTTGGAACTAAAATAAGTGTGTTTAGAGTCATTTTAATGCCTGAAATTGGTCGAAATAGAAGCTTCTGAGTAGGAGAAAAAGGCTGTAAAAATGGCAATTTTGATCACATTGAGGATTTAAAAAGTAGTTATTCAACACAAGGCCCAATCGAAATGATATTTTGAATCAATTTTTCTACAGTCCAAAAAATCAATTTTCTGATGAAAAACGAT
Source organism: Triturus cristatus (assembly GCF_964204655.1). Taxonomy (NCBI): domain Eukaryota; kingdom Metazoa; phylum Chordata; class Amphibia; order Caudata; family Salamandridae; genus Triturus; species Triturus cristatus. The sequence goes on along the minus strand of NC_140586.1, from coordinate 170,881,114 downwards.
GACCCGTGACCTGTTGAACTTTCTCCAGATGGTCAGAAATGGTAATTTTTTAATGTCTTCTTTTTTGACTGTAATGACTATTGCATGTGAATTATCACTTTTGGAACTAAATTAGTGTGTTTAGAGTCATTTTAATGCCTGAAATTGGTCGAAATAGAAGCTTCTGAGTAGGAGAAAAAGGCTGTAAAAATGGCAATTTTGGTCACATTGAGGCTTTAAAAAGTAGTTTCAACATGAGGCACAATCCAAATGACATTTTGAATCAATTTTTCTACAGTCCAAAAAATCAATTTTCTGATGAAAAACGATGACCCGTGACCTGTCGAACTTTCTCCAGATGGTCAGAAATGGTAATTTTTTAATGTTTTATTTTTTGACTGTAAATGACTACTGCATGTGAATTATCACTTTTGGAACTAAAATAAGTGTGTTTAGAGTCATTTTAATGCCTGAAATTGGTCGAAATAGAAGCTTTTGAGTAGGAGAAAAAGGCTGTAAAAATGGCAATTTTGGTCACATTGGGGCTTTAAAAAAGTAGTTATTCAACACGAGGCCCAATCCAATTGACATTTTGAATCAATTTTTCTACAGTCCAAAAAATCAATTTTCTGATGAAAAACGATGACCCGTGACCTGTTGAACTTTCTCCAGATGCTCAGAAATTGTAATTTTTTAATGTTTTATTTTTTGACTGTAAATGACTACTGCATGTGAATTATCAGTTTTGGAACTAAAATAAGTGTGTTTAGAGTCATTTTAATGTCTGAAATTGGTCGAAATAGAAGCTTCTGAGTAGGCGAAAAAGGCTGTAAAAATGGCAATTTTGGTCACATTGGGGCTTTAAAAAGTAGTTATTCAACACGAGGCCCAATCAAAATGATATTTTGAATCAATTTTTCTACAGTCCAAAAAATCAATTTTCTGATGAAAAACGATGACCCGTGACCTGTTGAACTTTCTCCAGATGGTCAGAAATGGTAATTTTTTAATGTTTTCTTTTTTGACTGTAAATGACTATTGCATGTGAATTATCACTTTTGGAACTAAATAAGAGTGTTTAGAGTCATTTTAATGCCTGAAATTGGTCGAAATAGAAGCTTCTGAGTAGGAGAAAAAGGCTGTAAAAATGGCAATTTTGGTCACATTGAGGCTTTAAAAAGTAGTTTCAACATGAGGCACAATCCAAATGACATTTTGAATCATTTTTTCTACAGTCCAGAAAATCAATTTTCTGATGAAAAACGATGACCCGTGACCTGTCGAACTTTCTCCAGATGGTCAGAAATGGTAATTTTTTAATGTTTTATTTTTTGACTGTAAATGACTACTGCATGTGAATTATCACTTTTGGAACTAAAATCAGTGTGTTTAGAGTCATTTTAATGCCTGAAATTGGTCGAAATAGAAGCTTCTGAGTAGGAGAAAAAGGCTGTAAAAATGGCAATTTTGGTCACATTGGGGCTTTAAAAAGTAGTTATTCAACACGAGGCCCAATCCAATTGACATTTTGAATCAATTTTTCTACAGTCCAAAAAATCAATTTTCTTATGAAAAACGATGACCCGTGACCTGTCGAACTTTCTCCAGATGGTCAGAAATGGTAATTTTTTAATGTTTTATTTTTTGACTGTAAATGACTACTGCATGTGTATTATCACTTTTGGAACTAAAATAAGTGTCTTTAGAGTCATTTTAATGCCTGAAATTGGTCGAAATAGAAGCTTCTGAGTAGGAGAAAAAGGCTGTAAAAATGGCAGTTTTGGACACATTGGGGCTTTAAAAAGTCGTTATTCAACACGAGGCCCAATCCAATTGACATTTTGAATCAATTTTTCTACAGTCCCAAAATCAATTTTCTGATGAAAAACGATGACCCGTGACCTGTCGAAAGTTCTCCAGATGGTCAGAAATGGTAATTTTTTTAATGTTTTATTTTTTGACTGTAAATGACTACTGCATGTGAATTATCACTTTTGGAACTAAAATAAGTGTGTTTAGAGTCATTTTAATGCCTGAAATTGATCAAAATAGAAGCTTCTGAGTAGGAGAAAAAGGCTGTAAAAATGGCAATTTTGGTCACATTGGTGCTTTAAAAAGTAGTTATTCAACACGAGGCCCATTTCAATTGACATTTTGAATCAATTTTTCTACAGTCCTAAAAATCAATTTTCTGATGAAAAACGATGACCCGTGACCTGTCGAACTTTCTCCAGATGGTCAGAAATGGTAATTTTTTAATGTTTTATTTTTTGACTGTAAATGACTACTGCATGTGAATTATCACTTTTGGAACTAAAATAGGTGTGTTTAGCGTCATTTTAATGCCTGAAATTCGTCGAAATAGAAGCTTCTGAGTAGGCGAAAAAGGCTGTAAAAATGGCAATTTTGATCACATTGAGGCTTTAAAAAGTAGTTATTCAACACCAGGCCCAATCGAAATGATATTTTGAATCAATTTTTCTACAGTCCAAAAAATCAATTTTCTGATGAAAAACGATGACCCGTGACCTGTTGAACTTTCTCCAGATGGTCAGAAATGGTAATTTTTTAATGTTTTCTTTTTTGACTGTAAATGACTATTGCATGTGAATTATCACTTTTGGAACTAAATTAGTGTGTTTAGAGTCATTTTAATGCCTGAAATTGGTCGAAATAGAAGCTTCTGAGTAGGAGAAAAAGGCTGTAAAAATGGCAATTTTGGTCACATTGAGGCTTTAAAAAGTAGTTTCAACATGAGGCACAATCCAAATGACATTTTGAATCAATTTTTCTACTATCCAAAAAATCAATTTTCTGATGAAAAACGATGACCCGTGACCTGTCGAACTTTCTCCAGATGGTCAGAAATGGTAATTTTTTAATGTTTTATTTTTTGACTGTAAATGACTACTGCATGTGAATTATCACTTTTGGAACTAAAATAAGTGTGTTTAGAGTCATTTTAATGCCTGAAATTGGTCGAAATAGAAGCTTTTGAGTAGGAGAAAAAGGCTGTAAAAATGGCAATTTTGGTCACTTTGGGGCTTTAAAAAGTAGTTATTCAACACGAGGCCCAATCCAATTGACATTTTGAATCAATTTTTCTACAGTCCAAAAAATCAATTTTCTGATGAAAAACGATGACCCGTGACCTGTTGAACTTTCTCCAGATGGTCAGAAATGGTAATTTTTTAATTTTTTCTTTTTTGACTGTAAATGACTATTGCATGTGAATTATCACTTTTGGAACTAAATAAGTGTGTTTAGAGTCATTTTAATGCCTGAAATTGGTCGAAATAGAAGCTTCTGAGTAGGAGAAAAAGGCTGTAAAAATGGCAATTTTGGTCACATTGAGGCTTTAAAAAGTAGTTTCAACATGAGGCACAATCCAAATGACATTTTGAATCAATTTTTCTACAGTCCAGAAAATCAATTTTCTGATGAAAAACGATGACCCGTGACCTGTCGAACTTTCTCCAGATGGTCAGAAATGGTAATTTTTTAATGTTTTAATTTTTTGACTGTAAATGACTACTGCATGTCAACTATCACTCTTGGAACTAAAATAATTGTGTTTAGAGTCATTTTAATGCCTGAACTTGGTCGAAATAGAAGCTTCTGAGTAGGAGAAAAAGGCTATAAAAATGGCAATTTTGGTCACATTGGGGCTTTAAAAAGTAGTTATTCAACACGAGGCCCAATCCAATTGACATTTTGAATCAATTTTTCTACAGTCCAAAAAATCAATTTTCTTATGAAAAACGATGACCCGTGACCTGTCGAACTTTCTCCAGATGGTCAGAAATGGTAATTTTTTAATGTTTTATTTTTTGACTGTAAATGACTACTGCATGTGTATTATCACTTTTGGAACTAAAATAAGTGTGTTTAGAGTCATTTTAATGCCTGAAATTGGTCGAAATAGAAGCTTCTGAGTAGGAGAAAAAGGCTGCAAAAATGGCAATTTTGGTCACATTGGGGCTTTAAAAAGTAGTTATTCAACACGAGGCCCAATCCAATTGACATTTTGAATCAATTTTTCTACAGTCCAAAAAATCAATTTTCTGATGAAAAACGATGACCCGTGACCTGTTGAACTTTCTCCAGATGCTCAGAAATGGTAATTTTTTAATGTTTTATTTTTTGACTGTAAATGACTACTGCATGTGAATTATCAGTTTTGGAACTAAAATAAGTGTGTTTAGAGTCATTTTAATGCCTGAAATTGGTCGAAATAGAAGCTTCTGAGTAGGAGAAAAAGGCTGTAAAAATGGCAGTTTTGGTCACATTGGGGCTTTAAAAAGTCGTTATTCAACACGAGGCCCAATCCAATTGACATTTTGAATCAATTTTTCTACAGTCCCAAAAATCAATTTTCTGATGAAAAACGATGACCCGTGACCTGTCGAAAGTTCTCCAGATGGTCAGAAATGGTAATTTTTTTAATGTTTTATTTTTTGACTGTAAATGACTACTGCATGTGAATTATCACTTTTGGAACTAAAATAAGTGTGTTTAGAGTCATTTTAATGCCTGAAATTGGTCGAAATAGAAGCTTCTGAGTAGGAGAAAAAGGCTGTAAAAATGGCAATTTTGGTCACATTGGGGCTTTAAAAAGTAGTTATTCAACACGAGGCCCAATCAATTGACATTTTGAATAAATTTTTCTACAGTCCAAAAAATCAATTTTCTTATGAAAAACGATGACCCGTGACCTGTCGAACTTTCTCCAGATGGTCAGAAATGTAATTTTTTAATGTTTTATTTTTTGACTGTAAATGACTACTGCATGTGTATTATCACTTTTGGAACTAAAATAAGTGTGTTTAGAGTCATTTTAATGCCTGAAATTGGTCGAAATAGAAGCTTCTGAGTAGGAGAAAAAGGCTGTAAAAATGGCAATTTTGATCACATTGAGGATTTAAAAAGTAGTTATTCAACACAAGGCCCAATCGAAATGATATTTTGAATCAATTTTTCTACAGTCCAAAAAATCAATTTTCTGATGAAAAACGATGACCCGTGACCTGTTGAACTTTCTCCAGATGGTCAGAAATGGTAATTTTTTAATGTCTTCTTTTTTGACTGTAAATGACTATTGCATGTGAATTATCACTTTTGGAACTAAATTAGTGTGTTTAGAGTCCTTTTAATGCCTGAAATTGGTCGAAATAGAAGCTTCTGAGTAGGAGAAAAAGGCTGTAAAAATGGCAATTTTGGTCACATTGAGGCTTTAAAAAGTAGTTTCAACATGAGGCACAATCCAAATGACATTTTGAATCAATTTTTCTACAGTCCAAAAAATCAATTTTCTGATGAAAAACGATGACCCGTGACCTGTCGAACTTTCTCCAGATGGTCAGAAATGGTAATTTTTTAATGTTTTATTTTTTGACTGTAAATGACTACTGCATGTGAATTATCACTTTTGGAACTAAAATAAGTGTGTTTAGAGTCATTTTAATGCCTGAAATTGGTCGAAATAGAAGCTTTTGAGTAGGAGAAAAAGGCTGCAAAAATGGCAATTTTGGTCACATTGGGGCTTTAAAAAGTAGTTATTCAACACGAGGCCCAATCCAATTGACATTTTGAATCAATTTTTCTACAGTCCAAAAAATCAATTTTCTGATGAAAAACGATGACCCGTGACCTGTTGAACTTTCTCCAGATGCTCAGAAATGGTAATTTTTTAATGTTTTATTTTTTGACTGTAAATGACTACTGCATGTGAATTATCAGTTTTGGAACTAAAATAAGTGTGTTTAGAGTCATTTTAATGCCTGAAATTGGTCGAAATAGAAGCTTCTGAGTAGGAGAAAAAGGCTGTAAAAATGGCAGTTTTGGTCACATTGGGCTTTAAAAAGTCGTTATTCAACACGAGGCCCAATCCAATTGACATTTTGAATCAATTTTTCTACAGTCCCAAAAATCAATTTTCTGATGAAAAACGATGACCCGTGACCTGTCGAAAGTTCTCCAGATGGTCAGAAATGGTAATTTTTTTAATGTTTTATTTTTTGACTGTAAATGACTACTGCATGTGAATTATCACTTTTGGAACTAAAATAAGTGTGTTTAGAGTCATTTTAATGCCTGAAATTGGTCGAAATAGAAGCTTCTGAGTAGGAGAAAAAGGCTGTAAAAATGGCAATTTTGGTCACATTGGGGCTTTAAAAAGTAGTTATTCAACACGAGGCCCAATCAATTGACATTTTGAATAAATTTTTCTACAGTCCAAAAAATCAATTTTCTTATGAAAAACGATGACCCGTGACCTGTCGAACTTTCTCCAGATGGTCAGAAATGTAATTTTTTAATGTTTTATTTTTTGACTGTAAATGACTACTGCATGTGTATTATCACTTTTGGAACTAAAATAAGTGTGTTTAGAGTCATTTTAATGCCTGAAATTGGTCGAAATAGAAGCTTCTGAGTAGGAGAAAAAGGCTGTAAAAATGGCAATTTTGATCACATTGAGGATTTAAAAAGTAGTTATTCAACACAAGGCCCAATCGAAATGATATTTTGAATCAATTTTTCTACAGTCCAAAAAATCAATTTTCTGATGAAAAACGATGACCCGTGACCTGTTGAACTTTCTCCAGATGGTCAGAAATGGTAATTTTTTAATGTCTTCTTTTTTGACTGTAAATGACTATTGCATGTGAATTATCACTTTTGGAACTAAATTAGTGTGTTTAGAGTCATTTTAATGCCTGAAATTGGTCGAAATAGAAGCTTCTGAGTAGGAGAAAAAGGCTGTAAAAATGGCAATTTTGGTCACATTGAGGCTTTAAAAAGTAGTTTCAACATGAGGCACAATCCAAATGACATTTTGAATCAATTTTTCTACAGTCCAAAAAATCAATTTTCTGATGAAAAACGATGACCCGTGACCTGTCGAACTTTCTCCAGATGGTCAGAAATGGTAATTTTTTAATGTTTTATTTTTTGACTGTAAATGACTACTGCATGTGAATTATCACTTTTGGAACTAAAATAAGTGTGTTTAGAGTCATTTTAATGCCTGAAATTGGTCGAAATAGAAGCTTTTGAGTAGGAGAAAAAGGCTGTAAAAATGGCAATTTTGGTCACATTGGGGCTTTAAAAAGTAGTTATTCAACACGAGGCCCAATCCAATTGACATTTTGAATCAATTTTTCTACAGTCCAAAAAATCAATTTTCTGATGAAAAACGATGACCCGTGACCTGTTGAACTTTCTCCAGATGCTCAGAAATTGTAATTTTTTAATGTTTTATTTTTTGACTGTAAATGACTACTGCATGTGAATTATCAGTTTTGGAACTAAAATAAGTGTGTTTAGAGTCATTTTAATGCCTGAAATTGGTCGAAATAGAAGCTTCTGAGTAGGAGAAAAAGGCTGTAAAAATGGCAGTTTTGGTCACATTGGGGCTTTAAAAAGTCGTTATTCAACACGAGGCCCAATCCAATTGACATTTTGAATCAATTTTTCTACAGTCCCAAAAATCAATTTTCTGATGAAAAACGATGACCCGTGACCTGTTGAACTTTCTCCAGATGGTCAGAAATGGTAATTTTTTAATGTTTTATTTTTTGACTGTAAATGACTACTGCATGTGTATTATCACTTTTGGAACTAAAATAAGTGTCTTTAGAGTCATTTTAATGCCTGAAATTGGTCGAAATAGAAGCTTCTGAGTAGGAGAAAAAGGCTGTAAAAATGGCAGTTTTGGACACATTGGGGCTTTAAAAAGTCGTTATTCAACACGAGGCCCAATCCAATTGACATTTTGAATCAATTTTTCTACAGTCCCAAAATCAATTTTCTGATGAAAAACGATGACCCGTGACCTGTCGAAAGTTCTCCAGATGGTCAGAAATGGTAATTTTTTTAATGTTTTATTTTTTGACTGTAAATGACTACTGCATGTGAATTATCACTTTTGGAACTAAAATAAGTGTGTTTAGAGTCATTTTAATGCCTGAAATTGATCAAAATAGAAGCTTCTGAGTAGGAGAAAAAGGCTGTAAAAATGGCAATTTTGGTCACATTGGTGCTTTAAAAAGTAGTTATTCAACACGAGGCCCATTTCAATTGACATTTTGAATCAATTTTTCTACAGTCCTAAAAATCAATTTTCTGATGAAAAACGATGACCCGTGACCTGTCGAACTTTCTCCAGATGGTCAGAAATGGTAATTTTTTAATGTTTTATTTTTTGACTGTAAATGACTACTGCATGTGAATTATCACTTTTGGAACTAAAATAGGTGTGTTTAGCGTCATTTTAATGCCTGAAATTCGTCGAAATAGAAGCTTCTGAGTAGGCGAAAAAGGCTGTAAAAATGGCAATTTTGATCACATTGAGGCTTTAAAAAGTAGTTATTCAACACCAGGCCCAATCGAAATGATATTTTGAATCAATTTTTCTACAGTCCAAAAAATCAATTTTCTGATGAAAAACGATGACCCGTGACCTGTTGAACTTTCTCCAGATGGTCAGAAATGGTAATTTTTTAATGTTTTCTTTTTTGACTGTAAATGACTATTGCATGTGAATTATCACTTTTGGAACTAAATTAGTGTGTTTAGAGTCATTTTAATGCCTGAAATTGGTCGAAATAGAAGCTTCTGAGTAGGAGAAAAAGGCTGTAAAAATGGCAATTTTGGTCACATTGAGGCTTTAAAAAGTAGTTTCAACATGAGGCACAATCCAAATGACATTTTGAATCAATTTTTCTACTATCCAAAAAATCAATTTTCTGATGAAAAACGATGACCCGTGACCTGTCGAACTTTCTCCAGATGGTCAGAAATGGTAATTTTTTAATGTTTTATTTTTTGACTGTAAATGACTACTGCATGTGAATTATCACTTTTGGAACTAAAATAAGTGTGTTTAGAGTCATTTTAATGCCTGAAATTGGTCGAAATAGAAGCTTTTGAGTAGGAGAAAAAGGCTGTAAAAATGGCAATTTTGGTCACTTTGGGGCTTTAAAAAGTAGTTATTCAACACGAGGCCCAATCCAATTGACATTTTGAATCAATTTTTCTACAGTCCAAAAAATCAATTTTCTGATGAAAAACGATGACCCGTGACCTGTTGAACTTTCTCCAGATGGTCAGAAATGGTAATTTTTTAATTTTTTCTTTTTTGACTGTAAATGACTATTGCATGTGAATTATCACTTTTGGAACTAAATAAGTGTGTTTAGAGTCATTTTAATGCCTGAAATTGGTCGAAATAGAAGCTTCTGAGTAGGCGAAAAAGGCTGTAAAAATGGCAATTTTGATCACATTGAGGCTTTAAAAGTAGTTATTCAACACAAGGCCCAATCGAAATGATATTTTGAATCAATTTTTCTACAGTCCAAAAAATCAATTTTCTGATGAAAAACGATGACCCGTGACCTGTTGAACTTTCTCCAGATGGTCAGAAATGGTAATTTTTTAATTTTTTCTTTTTTGACTGTAAATGACTATTGCATGTGAATTATCACTTTTGGAACTAAATAAGTGTGTTTAGAGTCATTTTAATGCCTGAAATTGGTCGAAATAGAAGCTTCTGAGTAGGAGAAAAAGGCTGTAAAAATGGCAATTTTGGTCACATTGAGGCTTTAAAAAGTAGTTTCAACATGAGGCACAATCCAAATGACATTTTGAATCAATTTTTCTACAGTCCAGAAAATCAATTTTCTGATGAAAAACGATGACCCGTGACCTGTCGAACTTTCTCCAGATGGTCAGAAATGGTAATTTTTTAATGTTTTAATTTTTTGACTGTAAATGACTACTGCATGTCAACTATCACTCTTGGAACTAAAATAATTGTGTTTAGAGTCATTTTAATGCCTGAAATTGGTCGAAATAGAAGCTTCTGAGTAGGAGAAAAAGGCTGTAAAAATGGCAATTTTGGTCACATTGGGGCTTTAAAAAGTAGTTATCAACACGAGGCCCAATCCAATTGACATTTTGAATCAATTTTTCTACAGTCCAAAAAATCAATTTTCTGATGAAAAACGATGACCCGTGACCTGTCGAACTTTCTCCAGATGGTCAGAAATGGTAATTTTTTAATGTTTTATTTTTTGACTGTAAATGACGACTGCATGTGAATTATCACTTTTGGAACTAAAATAAGTGTGTTTAGCGTCATTTTAATGCCTGAAATTGGTTGAAATAGAAGCTTCTGAGTAGGCGAAAAAGGCTGTAAAAATGGCAATTTTGATCACATTGAGGCTTTAAAAAGTAGTTATTCAACACAAGGCCCAATCGAAATGATATTTTGAATCAATTTTTCTACAGTCCAAAAAATCAATTTTCTGATGAAAAACGATGACCCGTGACCTGTTGAACTTTCTCCAGATGCTCAGAAATGGTAATTTTTTAATGTTTTATTTTTTGACTGTAAATGACTACTGCATGTGTATTATCACTTTTGGAACTAAAATAAGTGTGTTTAGAGTCATTTTAATGCCTGAAATTGGTCGAAATAGAAGCTTCTGAGTAGGAGAAAAAGGCTGTAAAAATGGCAGTTTTGGTCACATTGGGGCTTTAAAAAGTAGTTATTCAACACGAGGCCCAATCCAATTGACATTTTGAATCAATTTTTCTACAGTCCAAAAAATCAATTTTCTTATGAAAAACGATGACCCGTGACCTGTCGAACTTTCTCCAGATGGTCAGAAATGGTAATTTTTTAATGTTTTATTTTTTGACTGTAAATGACTACTGCATGTGTATTATCACTTTTGGAACTAAAATAAGTGTGTTTAGAGTCATTTTAATGCCTGAAATTGGTCGAAATAGAAGCTTCTGAGTAGGAGAAAAAGGCTGTAAAAATGGCAGTTTTGGACACATTGGGGCTTTAAAAAGTCGTTATTCAACACGAGGCCCAATCCAATTGACATTTTGAATCAATTTTTCTACAGTCCCAAAATCAATTTTCTGATGAAAAACGATGACCCGTGACCTGTCGAAAGTTCTCCAGATGGTCAGAAATGGTAATTTTTTTAATGTTTTATTTTTTGACTGTAAATGACTACTGCATGTGAATTATCACTTTTGGAACTAAAATAAGTGTGTTTAGAGTCATTTTAATGCCTGAAATTGATCAAAATAGAAGCTTCTGAGTAGGAGAAAAAGGCTGTAAAAATGGCAATTTTGGTCACATTGGTGCTTTAAAAAGTAGTTATTCAACACGAGGCCCATTTCAATTGACATTTTGAATCAATTTTTCTACAGTCCTAAAAATCAATTTTCTGATGAAAAACGATGACCCGTGACCTGTCGAACTTTCTCCAGATGGTCAGAAATGGTAATTTTTTAATGTTTTATTTTTTGACTGTAAATGACTACTGCATGTGAATTATCACTTTTGGAACTAAAATAGGTGTGTTTAGCGTCATTTTAATGCCTGAAATTCGTCGAAATAGAAGCTTCTGAGTAGGCGAAAAAGGCTGTAAAAATGGCAATTTTGATCACATTGAGGCTTTAAAAAGTAGTTATTCAACACCAGGCCCAATCGAAATGATATTTTGAATCAATTTTTCTACAGTCCAAAAAATCAATTTTCTGATGAAAAACGATGACCCGTGACCTGTTGAACTTTCTCCAGATGGTCAGAAATGGTAATTTTTTAATGTTTTCTTTTTTGACTGTAAATGACTATTGCATGTGAATTATCACTTTTGGAACTAAATTAGTGTGTTTAGAGTCATTTTAATGCCTGAAATTGGTCGAAATAGAAGCTTCTGAGTAGGAGAAAAAGGCTGTAAAAATGGCAATTTTGGTCACATTGAGGCTTTAAAAAGTAGTTTCAACATGAGGCACAATCCAAATGACATTTTGAATCAATTTTTCTACTATCCAAAAAATCAATTTTCTGATGAAAAACGATGACCCGTGACCTGTCGAACTTTCTCCAGATGGTCAGAAATGGTAATTTTTTAATGTTTTATTTTTTGACTGTAAATGACTACTGCATGTGAATTATCACTTTTGGAACTAAAATAAGTGTGTTTAGAGTCATTTTAATGCCTGAAATTGGTCGAAATAGAAGCTTTTGAGTAGGAGAAAAAGGCTGTAAAAATGGCAATTTTGGTCACTTTGGGGCTTTAAAAAGTAGTTATTCAACACGAGGCCCAATCCAATTGACATTTTGAATCAATTTTTCTACAGTCCAAAAAATCAATTTTCTGATGAAAAACGATGACCCGTGACCTGTTGAACTTTCTCCAGATGCTCAGAAATGGTAATTTTTTAATGTTTTATTTTTTGACTGTAAATGACTACTGCATGTGAATTATCAGTTTTGGAACTAAAATAAGTGTGTTTAGAGTCATTTTAATGCCTGAAATTGGTCGAAATAGAAGCTTCTGAGTAGGCGAAAAAGGCTGTAAAAATGGCAATTTTGATCACATTGAGGCTTTAAAAGTAGTTATTCAACACAAGGCCCAATCGAAATGATATTTTGAATCAATTTTTCTACAGTCCAAAAAATCAATTTTCTGATGAAAAACGATGACCCGTGACCTGTTGAACTTTCTCCAGATGGTCAGAAATGGTAATTTTTTAATTTTTTCTTTTTTGACTGTAAATGACTATTGCATGTGAGTTATCACTTTTGGAACTAAATAAGTGTGTTTAGAGTCATTTTAATGCCTGAAATTGGTCGAAATAGAAGCTTCTGAGTAGGAGAAAAAGGCTGTAAAAATGGCAATTTTGGTCACATTGAGGCTTTAAAAAGTAGTTTCAACATGAGGCACAATCCAAATGACATTTTGAATCAATTTTTCTACAGTCCAGAAAATCAATTTTCTGATGAAAAACGATGACCCGTGACCTGTCGAACTTTCTCCAGATGGTCAGAAATGGTAATTTTTTAATGTTTTAATTTTTTGACTGTAAATGACTACTGCATGTCAATTATCACTCTTGGAACTAAAATAATTATGTTTAGAGTCATTTTAATGCCTGAAATTGGTCGAAATAGAAGCTTCTGAGTAGGAGAAAAAGGCTGTAAAAATGGCAATTTTGGTCACATTGGGGCTTTAAAAAGTAGTTATCAACACGAGGCCCAATCCAATTGACATTTTGAATCAATTTTTCTACAGTCCAAAAAATCAATTTTCTGATGAAAAACGATGACCCGTGACCTGTCCAACTTTCTCCAGATGGTCAGAAATGGTAATTTTTTAATGTTTTATTTTTTGACTGTAAATGACGACTGCATGTGAATTATCACTTTTGGAACTAAAATAAGTGTGTTTAGCGTCATTTTAATGCCTGAAATTGGTTGAAACAGAAGCTTCCGAGTAGGCGAAAAAGGCTGTAAAAATGGCAATTTTGATCACATTGAGGCTTTAAAAAGTAGTTATTCAACACAAGGCCCAATCGAAATGATATTTTGAATCAATTTTTCTACAGTCCAAAAAATCAATTTTCTGATGAAAAACGATGACCCGTGACCTGTTGAACTTTCTCCAGATGCTCAGAAATGGTAATTTTTTAATGTTTTATTTTTTGACTGTAAATGACTACTGCATGTGTATTATCACTTTTGGAACTAAAATAAGTGTGTTTAGAGTCATTTTAATGCCTGAAATTGGTCGAAATAGAAGCTTCTGAGTAGGAGAAAAAGGCTGTAAAAATGGCAATTTTGGTCACATTGGGGCTTTAAAAAGTAGTTATTCAACACGAGGCCCAATCCAATTGACATTTTGAATCAATTTTTCTACAGTCCAAAAAATCAATTTTCTTATGAAAAACGATGACCCGTGACCTGTCGAACTTTCTCCAGATGGTCAGAAATGGTAATTTTTTAATGTTTTACTTTTTGACTGTAAATGACTACTGCATGTGTATTATCACTTTTGGAACTAAAATAAGTGTGTTTAGAGTCATTTTAATGCCTGAAATTGGTCGAAATAGAAGCTTCTGAGTAGGAGAAAAAGGCTGTAAAAATGGCAGTTTTGGACACATTGGGGCTTTAAAAAGTCGTTATTCAACACGAGGCCCAATCCAATTGACATTTTGAATCAATTTTTCTACAGTCCCAAAAATCAATTTTCTGATGAAAAACGATGACCCATGACCTGTCGAAAGTTCTCCAGATGGTCCGAAATGGTAATTTTTTTAATGTTTTATTTTTTGACTGTAAATGACTACTGCATGTGAATTATCACTTTTGGAACTAAAATAAGTGTGTTTAGAGTCATTTTAATGCCTGAAATTGATCAAAATAGAAGCTTCTGAGTAGGAGAAAAAGGCTGTAAAAATGGCAATTTTGGTCACATTGGTGCTTTAAAAAGTAGTTATTCAACACGAGGCCCATTTCAATTGACATTTTGAATCAATTTTTCTACAGTCCTAAAAACCAATTTTCTGATGAAAAACGATGACCCTTGACCTGTCGAACTTTCTCCAGATGGTCAGAAATGGTAATTTTTTAATGTTTTCTTTTTTGACTGTAAATGACTATTGCATGTGAATTATCACTTTTAGAACTAAATAAGTGTGTTTAGAGTCATTTTAATGCCTGAAATTGGTCGAAATAGAAGCTTCTGAGTAGGAGAAAAAGGCTGTAAAAATGGCAATTTTGGTCACATTGAGGCTTTAAAAAGTAGTTTCAACATGAGGCACAATCCAAATGACATTTTGAATCAATTTTTCTACAGTCCAGAAAATCAATTTTCTGATGAAAAACGATGACCCGTGACCTGTCGAACTTTCTCCAGATGGTCAGAAATGGTAATTTTTTAATGTTTTAATTTTTTGACTGTAAATGACTACTGCATGTCAATTATCACTCTTGGAACTAAAATAATTGTGTTTAGAGTCATTTTAATGCCTGAAATTGGTCGAAATAGAAGCTTCTGAGTAGGAGAAAAAGGCTGTAAAAATGGCAATTTTGGTCACATTGGGGCTTTAAAAAGTAGTTATCAACACGAGGCCCAATCCAATTGACATTTTGAATCAATTTTTCTACAGTCCAAAAAATCAATTTTCTGATGAAAAACGATGACCCGTGACCTGTCCAACTTTCTCCAGATGGTCAGAAATGGTAATTTTTTAATGTTTTATTTTTTGACTGTAAATGACGACTGCATGTGAATTATCAATTTTGGAACTAAAATAAGTGTGTTTAGCGTCATTTTAATGCCTGAAATTGGTTGAAATAGAAGCTTCTGAGTAGGCGAAAAAGGCTGTAAAAATGGCAATTTTGATCACATTGAGGCTTTAAAAAGTAGTTATTCAACACAAGGCCCAATCGAAATGATATTTTGAATCAATTTTTCTACAGTCCAAAAAATCAATTTTCTGATGAAAAACGATGACCCGTGACCTGTTGAACTTTCTCCAGATGCTCAGAAATGTTAATTTTTTAATGTTTTATTTTTTGACTGTAAATGACTACTGCAGGTGTATTATCACTTTTGGAACTAAAATAAGTGTGTTTAGAGTCATTTTAATGCCTGAAATTGGTCGAAATAGAAGCTTCTGAGTAGGAGAAAAAGGCTGTAAAAATGGCAATTTTGATCACATTGAGGCTTTAAAAAGTAGTTATTCAACACAAGGCCCAATCGAAATGATATTTTGAATCAATTTTTCTACAGTCCAAAAAATCAATTTTCTGATGAAAAACGATGACCCGTGACCTGTTGAACTTTCTCCAGATGGTCAGAAATGGTAATTTTTTAATGTTTTCTTTTTTGACTGTAAATGACTATTGCATGTGAATTATCACTTTTGGAACTAAATTAGTGTGTTTAGAGTCATTTTAATGCCTGAAATTGGTCGAAATAGAAGCTTCTGAGTAGGAGAAAAAGGCTGTAAAAATGGCAATTTTGGTCACATTGAGGCTTTAAAAAGTAGTTTCAACATGAGGCACAATCCAAATGACATTTTGAATCAATTTTTCTACAGTCCAAAAAATCAATTTTCTGATGAAAAACGATGACCTGTGACCTGTTGAACTTTCTCCAGATGGTCAGAAATGGTAATTTTTTAATGTTTTATTTTTTGACTGTAAATGACTACTGCATGTGAATTATCAGTTTTGGAACTAAAATAAGTGTGTTTAGAGTCATTTTAATGTCTGAAATTGGTCGAAATAGAAGCTTCTGAGTAGGCGAAAAAGGCTGTAAAAATGGCAATTTTGGTCACATTGGGGCTTTAAAAAGTAGTTATTCAACACGAGGCCCAATCAAAATGATATTTTGAATCAATTTTTCTACAGTCCAAAAAATCAATATTCTGATGAAAAACAATGACCCGTGACCTGTTGAACTTTCTCCAGATGGTCAGAAATGGTAATTTTGTAATGTTTTCTTTTTTGACTGTAAATGACTATTGCATGTGAATTATCACTTTTGGAACTAAATAGGAGTGTTTAGAGTCATTTTAATGCCTGAAATTGGTCGAAATAGAAGCTTCTGAGTAGGAGAAAAAGGCTGTAAAAATGGCAATTTTGGTCACATTGAGGCTTTAAAAAGTAGTTTCAACATGAGGCACAATCCAAATGACATTTTGAATCAATTTTTCTACAGTCCAGAAAATCAATTTTCTGATGAAAAACGATGACCCGTGACCTGTCTAACTTTCTCCAGATGGTCAGAAATGGTAATTTTGTAATGTTTTCTTTTTTGACTGTAAATGACTACTGCATGTGAATTATCACTTTTGGAACTAAAATCAGTGTGTTTAGAGTCATTTTAATGCCTGAAATTGGTCGAAATAGAAGCTTCTGAGTCGGAGAAAAAGGCTGTAAAAATGGCAATTTTGGTCACATTGGGGCTTTAAAAAGTAGTTATTCAACACGAGGCCCAATCCAATTGACATTTTGAATCAATTTTTGTACAGTCCAAAAAATCAATTTTCTTATGAAAAACGATGACCCGTGACCTGTCGAACTTTCTCCAGATGGTCAGAAATGGTAATTTTTTAATGTTTTATTTTTTGACTGTAAATGACTACTGCATGTGTATTATCACTTTTGGAACTAAAATAAGTGTGTTTAGAGTCATTTTAATGCCTGAAATTGGTCGAAATTGAAGCTTCTGAGTAGGAGAAAAAGGCTGTAAAAATGGCAGTTTTGGATACATTGGGGCTTTAAAAAGTCGTTATTCAACACGAGGCCCAATCCAATTGACATTTTGAATCAATTTTTCTACAGTCCCAAAAATCAATTTTCTGATGAAAAACAATGACCCATGACCTGTCGAAAGTTCTCCAGATGGTCCGAAATGGTAATTTTTTTAATGTTTTATTTTTTGACTGTAAATGACTACTGCATGTGAATTATCACTTTTGGAACTAAAATAAGTGTGTTTAGAGTCATTTTAATGCCTGAAATTGATCAAAATAGAAGCTTCTGAGTAGGAGAAAAAGGCTGTAAAAATGGCAATTTTGGTCACATTGGTGCTTTAAAAAGTAGTTATTCAACACGAGGCCCATTTCAATTGACATTTTGAATCAATTTTTCTACAGTCCTAAAAACCAATTTTCTGATGAAAAACGATGACCCGTGACCTGTCGAACTTTCTCCAGATGGTCAGAAATGGTAATTTTTTAATGTTTTATTTTTTGACTGTAAATGACTACTGCATGTGAATTATCACTTTTGGAACTAAAATAAGTGTGTTTAGAGTCATTTTAATGCCTGAAATTGGTCGAAATAGAAGCTTTTGAGTAGGAGAAAAAGGCTGTAAAAATGGCAATTTTGGTCACATTGGGGCTTTAAAAAGTAGTTATTCAACACGAGGCCCAATCAAAATGATATTTTGAATCAATTTTTCTACAGTCCAAAAAATCAATTTTCTGATGAAAAACGATGACCCGTGACCTGTTGAACTTTCTCCAGATGGTCAGAAATGGTAATTTTTTAATGTTTCCTTTTTTGACTGTAAATGACTATTGCATGTGAATTATCACTTTTGGAACTAAATAAGAGTGTTTAGAGTCATTTTAATGCCTGAAATTGGTCGAAATAGAAGCTTCTGAGTAGGAGAAAAAGGCTGTAAAAATGGCAATTTTGGTCACATTGAGGCTTTAAAAAGTAGTTTCAACATGAGGCACAATCCAAATGACATTTTGAATCAATTTTTCTACAGTCCAGAAAATCAATTTTCTGATGAAAAACGATGACCCGTGACCTGTCGAACTTTCTCCAGATGGTCAGAAATGGTAATTTTTTAATGTTTTATTTTTTTACTGTAAATGACTACTGCATGTGAATTATCACTTTTGGAACTAAAATCAGTGTGTTTAGAGTCATTTTAATGCCTGAAATTGGTCGAAATAGAAGCTTCTGAGTAGGAGAAAAAGGCTGTAAAAATGGCAATTTTGGTCACATTGGGGCTTTAAAAAGTAGTTATTCAACACGAGGCCCAATCCAATTGACATTTTGAATCAATTTTTCTACAGTCCAAAAAATCAATTTTCTTATGAAAAACGATGACCCGTGACCTGTCGAACTTTCTCCAGATGGTCAGAAATGGTAATTTTTTAATGTTTTATTTTTTGACTGTAAATGACTACTGCATGTGTATTATCACTTTTGGAACTAAAATAAGTGTGTTTAGAGTCATTTTAATGCCTGAAATTGGTCGAAATAGAAGCTTCTGAGTAGGAGAAAAAGGCTGTAAAAATGGCAATTTTGGTCACATTGGTGCTTTAAAAAGTAGTTATTCAACACGAGGCCCAATCCAATTGACATTTTGAATCAATTTTTCTACAGTCCCAAAAATCAATTTTCTGATGAAAAACGATGACACTTGACCTGTCGAACTTTCTCCAGATGGTCAGAAATGGTAATTTTTTAATGTTTTATTTTTTGACTGTAAATGACTACTGCATGTGAATTATCACTTTTGGAACTAAAATAAGTGTGTTTAGAGTCATTTTAATGCCTGAAATTGGTCGAAATAGAAGCTTTTGAGTAGGAGAAAAAGGCTGTAAAAATGGCAATTTTGGTCACATTGGGGCTTTAAAAAGTAGTTATTCAACACGAGGCCCAATCCAATTGACATTTTGAATCAATTTTTCTACAGTCCAAAAAATCAATTTTCTGATGAAAAACGATGACCCGTGACCTGTTGAACTTTCTCCAGATGCTCAGAAATGGTAATTTTTTAATGTTTTATTTTTTGACTGTAAATGACTACTGCATGTGAATTATCAGTTTTGGAACTAAAATAAGTGTGTTTAGAGTCATTTTAATGCCTGAAATTGGTCGAAATAGAAGCTTCTGAGTAGGAGAAAAAGGCTGTAAAAATGGCAGTTTTGGTCACATTGGGGCTTTAAAAAGTCGTTATTCAACACGAGGCCCAATCCAATTGACATTTTGAATCAATTTTTCTACAGTCCCAAAAATCAATTTTCTGATGAAAAACGATGACCCGTGACCTGTCGAAAGTTCTCCAGATGGTCAGAAATGGTAATTTTTGTAATGTTTTATTTTTTGACTGTAAATGACTACTGCATGTGAATTATCACTTTTGGAACTAAAATAAGTGTGTTTAGAGTCATTTTAATGCCTGAAATTGGTCAAAATAGAAGCTTCTGAGTAGGAGAAAAAGGCTGTAAAAATGGCAATTTTGGTCACATTGGTGCTTTAAAAAGTAGTTATTCAACACGAGGCCCATTTCAATTGACATTTTGAATCAATTTTTCTACAGTCCAGAAAATCAATTTTCTGATGAAAAACGATGACCCGTGACCTGTCGAACTTTCTCCAGATGGTCAGAAATGGTAATTTTTTAATGTTTTATTTTTTGACTGTAAATGACTACTGCATGTGAATTATCACTTTTGGAACTAAAATAAGTGTGTTTGGAGTCATTTTAATGCCTGAAATTGGTCGAAATAGAAGCTTCTGAGTAGGAGAAAAAGGCTGTAAAAATGGCAATTTTGGTCACATTGGGGCTTTAAAAAGTAGTTATTCAACACGAGGCCCAATCCAATTGACATTTTGAATCAATTTTTCTATAGTCCAAAAAATCAATTTTCTGATGAAAAACGATGACCCGTGACCTGTTGAACTTTCTCCAGATGCTCAGAAATGGTAATTTTTTAATGTTTTATTTTTTGACTGTAAATGACTACTGCATGTGAATTATCAGTTTTGGAACTAAAGTAAGTGTGTTTAGAGTCATTTTAATGCCTGAAATTGGTCGAAATAGAAGCTTCTGAGTAGGAGAAAAAGGCTGTAAAAATGGCAGTTTTGGTCACATTGGGGCTTTAAAAAGTCGTTATTCAACACGAGGCCCAATCCAATTGACATTTTGAATCAATTTTTCTACAGTCCCAAAAATCAATTTTCTGATGAAAAACGATGACCCGTGACCTGTCGAAAGTTCTCCAGATGGTCAGAAATGGTAATTTTTTAATTTTTTCTTTTTTGACTGTAAATGACTATTGCATGTGAATTATCACTTTTGGAACTAAATAAGTGTGTTTAGAGTCATTTTAATGCCTGAAATTGGTCGAAATAGAAGCTTCTGAGTAGGAGAAAAAGGCTGTAAAAATGGCAATTTTGGTCACATTGAGGCTTTAAAAAGTAGTTTCAACATGAGGCACAATCCAAATGACATTTTGAATCAATTTTTCTACAGTCCAGAAAATCAATTTTCTGATGAAAAACGATGACCCGTGACCTGTCGAACTTTCTCCAGATGGTCAGAAATGGTAATTTTGTAATGTTTTAATTTTTTGACTGTAAATGACTACTGCATGTCAACTATCACTCTTGGAACTAAAATAATTGTGTTTAGAGTCATTTTAATGCCTGAAATTGGTCGAAATAGAAGCTTCTGAGTAGGAGAAAAAGGCTGTAAAAATGGCAATTTTGGTCACATTGGGGCTTTAAAAAGTAGTTATCAACACGAGGCCCAATCCAATTGACATTTTGAATCAATTTTTCTACAGTCCAAAAAATCAATTTTCTGATGAAAAACGATGACCCGTGACCTGTCGAACTTTCTCCAGATGGTCAGAAATGGTAATTTTTTAATGTTTTATTTTTTGACTGTAAATGACGACTGCATGTGAATTATCACTTTTGGAACTAAAATAAGTGTGTTTAGCGTCATTTTAATGCCTGAAATTGGTTGAAATAGAAGCTTCTGAGTAGGAGAAAAAGGCTGTAAAAATGGCAATTTTGATCACATTGAGGCTTTAAAAAGTAGTTATTCAACACAAGGCCCAATCGAAATGATATTTTGAATCAATTTTTCTACAGTCCAAAAAATCAATTTTCTGATGAAAAACGATGACCCGTGACCTGTTGAACTTTCTCCAGATGCTCAGAAATGGTAATTTTTTAATGTTTTATTTTTTGACTGTAAATGACTACTGCATGTGTATTATCACTTTTGGAACTAAAATAAGTGTGTTTAGAGTCATTTTAATGCCTGAAATTGGTCGAAATAGAAGCTTCTGAGTAGGAGAAAAAGGCTGTAAAAATGGCAATTTTGGTCACATTGGGGCTTTAAAAAGTAGTTATTCAACACGAGGCCCAATCCAATTGACATTTTGAATCAATTTTTCTACAGTCCAAAAAATCAATTTTCTTATGAAAAACGATGACCCGTGACCTGTCGAACTTTCTCCAGATGGTCAGAAATGGTAATTTTTTAATGTTTTATTTTTTGACTGTAAATGACTACTGCATGTGTATTATCACTTTTGGAACTAAAATAAGTGTGTTTAGAGTCATTTTAATGCCTGAAATTGGTCGAAATAGAAGCTTCTGAGTAGGAGAAAAAGGCTGTAAAAATGGCAGTTTTGGACACATTGGGGCTTTAAAAAGTCGTTATTCAACACGAGGCCCAATCCAATTGACATTTTGAATCAATTTTTCTACAGTCCCAAAATCAATTTTCTGATGAAAAACGATGACCCGTGACCTGTCGAAAGTTCTCCAGATGGTCAGAAATGGTAATTTTTTTAATGTTTTATTTTTTGACTGTAAATGACTACTGCATGTGAATTATCACTTTTGGAACTAAAATAAGTGTGTTTAGAGTCATTTTAATGCCTGAAATTGATCGAAATAGAAGCTTCTGAGTAGGAGAAAAAGGCTGTAAAAATGGCAATTTTGGTCACATTGGTGCTTTAAAAAGTAGTTATTCAACACGAGGCCCATTTCAATTGACATTTTGAATCAATTTTTCTACAGTCCTAAAAATCAATTTTCTGATGAAAAACGATGACCCGTGACCTGTCGAACTTTCTCCAGATGGTCAGAAATGGTCATTTTTTAATGTTTTATTTTTTGACTGTAAATGACTACTGCATGTGAATTATCACTTTTGGAACTAAAATAGGTGTGTTTAGCGTCATTTTAATGCCTGAAATTCGTCGAAATAGAAGCTTCTGAGTAGGCGAAAAAGGCTGTAAAAATGGCAATTTTGATCACATTGAGGCTTTAAAAAGTAGTTATTCAACACCAGGCCCAATCGAAATGATATTTTGAATCAATTTTTCTACAGTCCAAAAAATCAATTTTCTGATGAAAAACGATGACCCGTGACCTGTTGAACTTTCTCCAGATGGTCAGAAATGGTAATTTTTTAATGTTTTCTTTTTTGACTGTAAATGACTATTGCATGTGAATTATCACTTTTGGAACTAAATTAGTGTGTTTAGACTCATTTTAATGCCTGAAATTGGTCGAAATAGAAGCTTCTGAGTAGGAGAAAAAGGCTGTAAAAATGGCAATTTTGGTCACATTGAGGCTTTAAAAAGTAGTTTCAACATGAGGCACAATCCAAATGACATTTTGAATCAATTTTTCTACTATCCAAAAAATCAATTTTCTGATGAAAAACGATGACCCGTGACCTGTCGAACTTTCTCCAGATGGTCAGAAATGGTAATTTTTTAATGTTTTATTTTTTGACTGTAAATGACTACTGCATGTGAATTATCACTTTTGGAACTAAAATAAGTGTGTTTAGAGTCATTTTAATGCCTGAAATTGGTCGAAATAGAAGCTTTTGAGTAGGAGAAAAAGGCTGTAAAAATGGCAATTTTGGTCACTTTGGGGCTTTAAAAAGTAGTTATTCAACACGAGGCCCAATCCAATTGACATTTTGAATCAATTTTTCTACAGTCCAAAAAATCAATTTTCTGATGAAAAACGATGACCCGTGACCTGTTGAACTTTCTCCAGATGCTCAGAAATGGTAATTTTTTAATGTTTTATTTTTTGACTGTAAATGACTACTGCATGTGAATTATCAGTTTTGGAACTAAAATAAGTGTGTTTAGAGTCATTTTAATGCCTGAAATTGGTCGAAATAGAAGCTTCTGAGTAGGCGAAAAAGGCTGTAAAAATGGCAATTTTGATCACATTGAGGCTTTAAAAGTAGTTATTCAACACAAGGCCCAATCGAAATGATATTTTGAATCAATTTTTCTACAGTCCAAAAAATCAATTTTCTGATGAAAAACGATGACCCGTGACCTGTTGAACTTTCTCCAGATGGTCAGAAATGGTAATTTTTTAATTTTTTCTTTTTTGACTGTAAATGACTATTGCATGTGAATTATCACTTTTGGAACTAAATAAGTGTGTTTAGAGTCATTTTAATGCCTGAAATTGGTCGAAATAGAAGCTTCTGAGTAGGAGAAAAAGGCTGTAAAAATGGCAATTTTGGTCACATTGAGGCTTTAAAAAGTAGTTTCAACATGAGGCACAATCCAAATGACATTTTGAATCAATTTTTCTACAGTCCAGAAAATCAATTTTCTGATGAAAAACGATGACCCGTGACCTGTCGAACTTTCTCCAGATGGTCAGAAATGGTAATTTTTTAATGTTTTAATTTTTTGACTGTAAATGACTACTGCATGTCAATTATCACTCTTGGAACTAAAATAATTATGTTTAGAGTCATTTTAATGCCTGAAATTGGTCGAAATAGAAGCTTCTGAGTAGGAGAAAAAGGCTGTAAAAATGGCAATTTTGGTCACATTGGGGCTTTAAAAAGTAGTTATCAACACGAGGCCCAATCCAATTGACATTTTGAATCAATTTTTCTACAGTCCAAAAAATCAATTTTCTGATGAAAAACGATGACCCGTGACCTGTCCAACTTTCTCCAGATGGTCAGAAATGGTAATTTTTTAATGTTTTATTTTTTGACTGTAAATGACGACTGCATGTGAATTATCACTTTTGGAACTAAAATAAGTGTGTTTAGCGTCATTTTAATGCCTGAAATTGGTTGAAATAGAAGCTTCCGAGTAGGCGAAAAAGGCTGTAAAAATGGCAATTTTGATCACATTGAGGCTTTAAAAAGTAGTTATTCAACACAAGGCCCAATCGAAATGATATTTTGAATCAATTTTTCTACAGTCCAAAAAATCAATTTTCTGATGAAAAACGATGACCCGTGACCTGTTGAACTTTCTCCAGATGCTCAGAAATGGTAATTTTTTAATGTTTTATTTTTTGACTGTAAATGACTACTGCATGTGTATTATCACTTTTGGAACTAAAATAAGTGTGTTTAGAGTCATTTTAATGCCTGAAATTGGTCGAAATAGAAGCTTCTGAGTAGGAGAAAAAGGCTGTAAAAATGGCAATTTTGGTCACATTGGGGCTTTAAAAAGTAGTTATTCAACACGAGGCCCAATCCAATTGACATTTTGAATCAATTTTTCTACAGTCCAAAAAATCAATTTTCTTATGAAAAACGATGACCCGTGACCTGTCGAACTTTCTCCAGATGGTCAGAAATGGTAATTTTTTAATGTTTTATTTTTTGACTGTAAATGACTACTGCATGTGTATTATCACTTTTGGAACTAAAATAAGTGTGTTTAGAGTCATTTTAATGCCTGAAATTGGTCGAAATAGAAGCTTCTGAGTAGGAGAAAAAGGCTGTAAAAATGGCAGTTTTGGACACATTGGGGCTTTAAAAAGTCGTTATTCAACACGAGGCCCAATCCAATTGACATTTTGAATCAATTTTTCTACAGTCCCAAAAATCAATTTTCTGATGAAAAACGATGACCCATGACCTGTCGAAAGTTCTCCAGATGATCCGAAATGGTAATTTTTTTAATGTTTTATTTTTTGACTGTAAATGACTACTGCATGTGAATTATCACTTTTGGAACTAAAATAAGTGTGTTTAGAGTCATTTTAATGCCTGAAATTGATCAAAATAGAAGCTTCTGAGTAGGAGAAAAAGGCTGTAAAAATGGCAATTTTGGTCACATTGGTGCTTTAAAAAGTAGTTATTCAACACGAGGCCCATTTCAATTGACATTTTTGAATCAATTTTTCTACAGTCCTAAAAACCAATTTTCTGATGAAAAACGATGACCCTTGACCTGTCGAACTTTCTTCCAGATGGTCAGAAATGGTAATTTTTTTAATGTTTTCTTTTTTGACTGTAAATGACTATTGCATGTGAATTATCACTTTTGGAACTAAATAAGTGTGTTAGAGTCATTTTAATGCCTGAAATTGGTCGAAATAGAAGGCTTCTGAGTAGGAGAAAAAGGCTGTAAAAATGGCAATTTTGGTCACATTGAGGCTTTAAAAAGTAGTTTCAACATGAGGCACAATCCAAATGACATTTTGAATCAATTTTTCTACAGTCCAGAAAATCAATTTTCTGATGAAAAACGATGACCCTGGGACCTGTCGAACTTTCTCCAGATGGTCAGAAATGGTAATTTTTTAATGTTTTAATTTTTTGACTGTAAATGACTACTGCATGTCAATTATCACTCTTGGAACTAAAAATAATTGTGTTTAGAGTCATTTTAATGCCTGAAATTGGTCGAAATAGAAGCTTCTGAGTAGGAGAAAAAGGCTGTAAAAATGGCAATTTTGGTCACATTGGGGCTTTAAAAAGTAGTTATCAACACGAGGCCCAATCCAATTGACATTTTGAATCAATTTTTCTACAGTCCAAAAAATCAATTTTCTGATGAAAAACGATGACCCGTGACCTGTCCAACTTTCTCCAGATGGTCAGAAATGGTAATTTTTTAATGTTTTATTTTTTGACTGTAAATGACGACTGCATGTGAATTATCAATTTTGGAACTAAAATAAGTGTGTTTAGCGTCATTTTAATGCCTGAAATTGTTGAAGATAGAAGCTTCGAGTAGGCGAAAAAGGCTGTAAAAATGGCAATTTTGATCACATTGAGGCTTTAGTTATTCAACACAAGGCCCAATCGAAATGATATTTTGAATCAATTTTTCTACAGTCCAAAAAATCAATTTTCTGATGAAAAACGATGACCCGTGACCTGTTGAACTTTCTCCAGATGCTCAGAAATGTTAATTTTTTAATGTTTTATTTTTTGACTGTAAATGACTACTGCATGTGTATTATCACTTTTGGAACTAAAATAATTGTGTTTAGAGTCATTTTAATGCCTGAAATTGGTCGAAATAGAAGCTTCTGAGTAGGAGAAAAAGGCTGTAAAAATGGCAATTTTGATCACATTGAGGCTTTAAAAAGTAGTTATTCAACACAAGGCCCAATCGAAATGATATTTTGAATCAATTTTTCTACAGTCCAAAAAATCAATTTTCTGATGAAAAACGATGACCCGTGACCTGTTGAACTTTCTCCAGATGGTCAGAAATGGTAATTTTTTAATGTTTTCTTTTTTGACTGTAAATGACTATTGCATGTGAATTATCACTTTTGGAACTAAATTAGTGTGTTTAGAGTCATTTTAATGCCTGAAATTGGTCGAAATAGAAGCTTCTGAGTAGGAGAAAAAGGCTGTAAAAATGGCAATTTTGGTCACATTGAGGCTTTAAAAAGTAGTTTCAACATGAGGCACAATCCAAATGACATTTTGAATCAATTTTTCTACAGTCCAAAAAATCAATTTTCTGATGAAAAACGATGACCTGTGACCTGTTGAACTTTCTCCAGATGGTCAGAAATGGTAATTTTTTAATGTTTTATTTTTTGACTGTAAATGACTACTGCATGTGAATTATCAGTTTTGGAACTAAAATAAGTGTGTTTAGAGTCATTTTAATGTCTGAAATTGGTCGAAATAGAAGCTTCTGAGTAGGCGAAAAAGGCTGTAAAAATGGCAATTTTGGTCACATTGGGGCTTTAAAAAGTAGTTATTCAACACGAGGCCCAATCAAAATGATATTTTGAATCAATTTTTCTACAGTCCAAAAAATCAATTTTCTGATGAAAAACAATGACCCGTGACCTGTTGAACTTTCTCCAGATGGTCAGAAATGGTAATTTTGTAATGTTTTCTTTTTTGACTGTAAATGACTATTGCATGTGAATTATCACTTTTGGAACTAAATAGGAGTGTTTAGAGTCATTTTAATGCCTGAAATTGGTCGAAATAGAAGCTTCTGAGTAGGAGAAAAAGGCTGTAAAAATGGCAATTTTGGTCACATTGAGGCTTTAAAAAGTAGTTTCAACATGAGGCACAATCCAAATGACATTTTGAATCAATTTTTCTACAGTCCAGAAAATCAATTTTCTGATGAAAAACGATGACCCGTGACCTGTCGAACTTTCTCAGATGGTCAGAAATGGTAATTTTGTAATGTTTTCTTTTTTGACTGTAAATGACTACTGCATGTGAATTATCACTTTTGGAACTAAAATCAGTGTGTTTAGAGTCATTTTAATGCCTGAAATTGGTCGAAATAGAAGCTTCTGAGTCGGAGAAAAAGGCTGTAAAAATGGCAATTTTGGTCACATTGGGGCTTTAAAAAGTAGTTGATTCAACACGAGGCCCAATCCAATTGACATTTTGAATCAATTTTTCTACAGTCCAAAAATCAATTTTCTTATGAAAAACGATGACCCGTGACCTGTCGAACTTTCTCCAGATGGTCAGAAATGGTAATTTTTTAATGTTTTATTTTTTGACTGTAAATGACTACTGCATGTGTATTATCACTTTTGGAACTAAAATAAGTGTGTTTAGAGTCATTTTAATGCCTGAAATTGGTCGAAATTGAAGCTTCTGAGTAGGAGAAAAAGGCTGTAAAAATGGCAGTTTTGGATACATTGGGGCTTTAAAAAGTCGTTATTCAACACGAGGCCCAATCCAATTGACATTTTGAATCAATTTTTCTACAGTCCCAAAAATCAATTTTCTGATGAAAAACAATGACCCATGACCTGTCGAAAGTTCTCCAGATGGTCCGAAATGGTAATTTTTTTAATGTTTTATTTTTTGACTGTAAATGACTACTGCATGTGAATTATCACTTTTGGAACTAAAATAAGTGTGTTTAGAGTCATTTTAATGCCTGAAATTGATCAAAATAGAAGCTTCTGAGTAGGAGAAAAAGGCTGTAAAAATGGCAATTTTGGTCACATTGGTGCTTTAAAAAGTAGTTATTCAACACGAGGCCCATTTCAATTGACATTTTGAATCAATTTTTCTACAGTCCTAAAAACCAATTTTCTGATGAAAAACGATGACCCGTGACCTGTCGAACTTTCTCCAGATGGTCAGAAATGGTAATTTTTTAATGTTTTATTTTTTGACTGTAAATGACTACTGCATGTGAATTATCACTTTTGGAACTAAAATAAGTGTGTTTAGAGTCATTTTAATGCCTGAAATTGGTCGAAATAGAAGCTTTTGAGTAGGAGAAAAAGGCTGTAAAAATGGCAATTTTGGTCACATTGGGGCTTTAAAAAGTAGTTATTCAACACGAGGCCCAATCAAAATGATATTTTGAATCAATTTTTCTACAGTCCAAAAAATCAATTTTCTGATGAAAAACGATGACCCGTGACCTGTTGAACTTTCTCCAGATGGTCAGAAATGGTAATTTTTTAATGTTTCCTTTTTTGACTGTAAATGACTATTGCATGTGAATTATCACTTTTGGAACTAAATAAGAGTGTTTAGAGTCATTTTAATGCCTGAAATTGGTCGAAATAGAAGCTTCTGAGTAGGAGAAAAAGGCTGTAAAAATGGCAATTTTGGTCACATTGAGGCTTTAAAAAGTAGTTTCAACATGAGGCACAATCCAAATGACATTTTGAATCAATTTTTCTACAGTCCAGAAAATCAATTTTCTGATGAAAAACGATGACCCGTGACCTGTCGAACTTTCTCCAGATGGTCAGAAATGGTAATTTTTTTAATGTTTTATTTTTTTACTGTAAATGACTACTGCATGTGAATTATCACTTTTGGAACTAAAATCAGTGTGTTTAGAGTCATTTTAATGCCTGAAATTGGTCGAAATAGAAGCTTCTGAGTAGGAGAAAAAGGCTGTAAAAATGGCAATTTTGGTCACATTGGGGCTTTAAAAAGTAGTTATTCAACACGAGGCCCAATCCAATTGACATTTTGAATCAATTTTTCTACAGTCCAAAAAATCAATTTTCTTATGAAAAACGATGACCCGTGACCTGTCGAACTTTCTCCAGATGGTCAGAAATGGTAATTTTTTAATGTTTTATTTTTTGACTGTAAATGACTACTGCATGTGTATTATCACTTTTGGAACTAAAATAAGTGTGTTTAGAGTCATTTTAATGCCTGAAATTGGTCGAAATAGAAGCTTCTGAGTAGGAGAAAAAGGCTGTAAAAATGGCAATTTTGGTCACATTGGTGCTTTAAAAAGTAGTTATTCAACACGAGGCCCAATCCAATTGACATTTTGAATCAATTTTTCTACAGTCCCAAAAATCAATTTTCTGATGAAAAACGATGACCCTTGACCTGTCGAACTTTCTCCAGATGGTCAGAAATGGTAATTTTTTAATGTTTTATTTTTTGACTGTAAATGACTACTGCATGTGAATTATCACTTTTGGAACTAAAATAAGTGTGTTTAGAGTCATTTTAATGCCTGAAATTGGTCGAAATAGAAGCTTTTGAGTAGGAGAAAAAGGCTGTAAAAATGGCAATTTTGGTCACATTGGGGCTTTAAAAAGTAGTTATTCAACACGAGGCCCAATCCAATTGACATTTTGAATCAATTTTTCTACAGTCCAAAAAATCAATTTTCTGATGAAAAACGATGACCCGTGACCTGTTGAACTTTCTCAAGATGCTCAGAAATGGTAATTTTTTAATGTTTTATTTTTTGACTGTAAATGACTACTGCATGTGAATTATCAGTTTTGGAACTAAAATAAGTGTGTTTAGAGTCATTTTAATGCCTGAAATTGGTCGAAATAGAAGCTTCTGAGTAGGAGAAAAAGGCTGTAAAAATGGCAGTTTTGGTCACATTGGGGCTTTAAAAAGTCGTTATTCAACACGAGGCCCAATCCAATTGACATTTTGAATCAATTTTTCTACAGTCCCAAAAATCAATTTTCTGATGAAAAACGATGACCCGTGACCTGTCGAAAGTTCTCCAGATGGTCAGAAATGGTAATTTTTTTAATGTTTTATTTTTTGACTGTAAATGACTACTGCATGAGAATTATCACTTTTGGAACTAAAATAAGTGTGTTTAGAGTCATTTTAATGCCTGAAATTGGTCAAAATAGAAGCTTCTGAGTAGGAGAAAAAGGCTGTAAAAATGGCAATTTTGGTCACATTGGTGCTTTAAAAAGTAGTTATTCAACACGAGGCCCATTTCAATTGACATTTTGAATCAATTTTTCTACAGTCCAGAAAATCAATTTTCTGATGAAAAACGATGACCCGTGACCTGTCGAACTTTCTCCAGATGGTCAGAAATGGTAATTTTTTAATGTTTTATTTTTTGACTGTAAATGACTACTGCATGTGAATTATCACTTTTGGAACTAAAATAAGTGTGTTTGGAGTCATTTTAATGCCTGAAATTAGTCGAAATAGAAGCTTCTGAGTAGGAGAAAAAGGCTGTAAAAATGGCAATTTTGGTCACATTGGGGCTTTAAAAAGTAGTTATTCAACACGAGGCCCAATCCAATTGACATTTTGAATCAATTTTTCTATAGTCCAAAAAATCAATTTTCTGATGAAAAACGATGACCCGTGACCTGTTGAACTTTCTCCAGATGCTCAGAAATGGTAATTTTTTAATGTTTTATTTTTTGACTGTAAATGACTACTGCATGTGAATTATCAGTTTTGGAACTAAAATAAGTGTGTTTAGAGTCATTTTAATGCCTGAAATTGGTCGAAATAGAAGCTTCTGAGTAGGAGAAAAAGGCTGTAAAAATGGCAGTTTTGGTCACATTGGGGCTTTAAAAAGTCGTTATTCAACACGAGGCCCAATCCAATTGACATTTTGAATCAATTTTTCTACAGTCCCAAAAATCAATTTTCTGATGAAAAACGATGACCCGTGACCTGTCGAAAGTTCTCCAGATGGTCAGAAATGGTAATTTTTTTAATGTTTTATTTTTTGACTGTAAATGACTACTGCATGTGAATTATCACTTTTGGAACTAAAATAAGTGTGTTTAGAGTCATTTTAATGCCTGAAATTGGTCAAAATAGAAGCTTCTGAGTAGGAGAAAAAGGCTGTAAAAATGGCAATTTTGGTCACATTGGTGCTTTAAAAAGTAGTTATTCAACACGAGGCCCATTTCAATTGACATTTTGAATCAATTTTTCTACAGTCCAGAAAATCAATTTTCTGATGAAAAATGATGACCCGTGACCTGTCGAACTTTCTCCAGATGGTCAGAAATGGTAATTTTTTAATGTTTTATTTTTTGACTGTAAATGACTACTGCATGTGAATTATCACTTTTGGAACTAAAATAAGTGTGTTTAGAGTCATTTTAATGCCTGAAATTAGTCGAAATAGAAGCTTCTGAGTAGGAGAAAAAGGCTGTAAAAATGGCAATTTTGATCACATTGAGGATTTAAAAAGTAGTTATTCAACACAAGGCCCAATCGAAATGATATTTTGAATCAATTTTTCTACAGTCCCAAAAATCAATTTTCTGATGAAAAACGATGACCCTTGACCTGTCGAACTTTCTCCAGATGGTCAGAAATGGTAATTTTTTAATGTTTTATTTTTTGACTGTAAATGACTACTGCATGTGAATTATCACTTTTGGAACTAAAATAAGTGTGTTTAGAGTCATTTTAATGCCTGAAATTGGTCGAAATAGAAGCTTTTGAGTAGGAGAAAAAGGCTGTAAAAATGGCAATTTTGGTCACATTGGGGCTTTAAAAAGTAGTTATTCAACACGAGGCCCAATCCAATTGACATTTTGAATCAATTTTTCTACAGTCCAAAAAATCAATTTTCTGATGAAAAACGATGACCCGTGACCTGTTGAACTTTCTCCAGATGCTCAGAAATGGTAATTTTTTAATGTTTTATTTTTTGACTGTAAATGACTACTGCATGTGAATTATCAGTTTTGGAACTAAAATAAGTGTGTTTAGAGTCATTTTAATGCCTGAAATTGGTCGAAATAGAAGCTTCTGAGTAGGAGAAAAAGGCTGTAAAAATGGCAGTTTTGGTCACATTGGGGCTTTAAAAAGTCGTTATTCAACACGAGGCCCAATCCAATTGACATTTTGAATCAATTTTTCTACAGTCCAAAAAATCAATTTTCTGATGAAAAACGATGACCCGTGACCTGTTGAACTTTCTCCAGATGCTCAGAAATGGTAATTTTTTAATGTTTTATTTTTTGACTGTAAATGACTACTGCATGTGAATTATCAGTTTTGGAACTAAAATAAGTGTGTTTAGAGTCATTTTAATGCCTGAAATTAGTCGAAATAGAAGCTTCTGAGTAGGAGAAAAAGGCTGTAAAAATGGCAATTTTGATCACATTGAGGATTTAAAAAGTAGTTATTCAACACAAGGCCCAATCGAAATGATATTTTGAATCAATTTTTCTACAGTCCAAAAAATCAATTTTCTGATGAAAAACGATGACCCGTGACCTGTTGAACTTTCTCCAGATGGTCAGAAATGGTAATTTTTTAATGTTTTATTTTTTGACTGTAAATGACTACTGCATGTGAATTATCACTTTTGGAACTAAAATAAGTGTGTTTAGCGTCATTTTAATGCCTGAAATTCGTCGAAATAGAAGCTTCTGAGTAGGCGAAAAAGGCTGCAAAAATGGCAATTTTGATCACATTGAGGCTTTGAAAAGTAGTTATTCAACACCAGGCCCAATCGAAATGATATTTTGAATCAATTTTTCTACAGTCCAAAAAATCAATTTTTTGATGAAAAACGATGACCCGTGACCTGTTGAACTTTCTCCAGATGGTCAGAAATGGTAATTTTTTAATGTTTTCTTTTTTGACTGTAAATGACTATTGCATGTGAATTATCACTTTTGGAACTAAATTAGTGTGTTTAGAGTCATTTTAATGCCTGAAATTGGTCGAAATAGAAGCTTCTGAGTAGGAGAAAAAGGCTGTAAAAATGGCAATTTTGGTCACATTGAGGCTTTAAAAAGTAGTTTCAACATGAGGCACAATCCAAATGACATTTTGAATCAATTTTTCTACTATATAAAAAATCAATTTTCTGATGAAAAACGATGACCCGTGACCTGTCGAACTTTCTCCAGATGGTCAGAAATGGTAATTTTTTAATGTTTTAGTTTTTTGACTGTAAATGACTACTGCATGTGAATTATCAGTTTTGGAACTAAAATAAGTGTGTTTAGAGTCATTTTAATGCCTGAAATTGGTCGAAATAGAAGCTTCTGAGTAGGAGAAAAAGGCTGTAAAAATGGCAGTTTTGGTCACATTGGGGCTTTAAAAAGTCGTTATTCAACACGAGGCCCAATCCAATTGACATTTTGAATCAATTTTTCTACAGTCCCAAAAATCAATTTTCTGATGAAAAACGATGACCCGTGACCTGTCGAAAGTTCTCCAGATGGTCAGAAATGGTAATTTTTTTAATGTTTTATTTTTTGACTGTAAATGACTACTGCATGTGAATTATCACTTTTGGAACTAAAATAAGTGTGTTTAGAGTCATTTTAATGCCTGAAATTGGTCAAAATAGAAGCTTCTGAGTAGGAGAAAAAGGCTGTAAAAATGGCAATTTTGGTCACATTGGTGCTTTAAAAAGTAGTTATTCAACACGAGGCCCATTTCAATTGACATTTTGAATCAATTTTTCTACAGTCCAGAAAATCAATTTTCTGATGAAAAACGATGACCCGTGACCTGTTGAACTTTCTCCAGATGGTCAGAAATGGTAATTTTTTAATGTTTTCTTTTTTGACTGTAAATGACTATTGCATGTGAATTATCACTTTTGGAACTAAATAAGTGTGTTTAGAGTCATTTTAATGCCTGAAATTGGTCGAAATAGAAGCTTCTGAGTAGGAGAAAAAGGCTGTAAAAATGGCAATTTTGGTCACATTGAGGCTTTAAAAAGTAGTTTCAACATGAGGCACAATCCAAATTACATTTTGAATCAATTTTTCTACAGTCCAGAAAATCAATTTTCTGATGAAAAACGATGACCCGTGACCTGTCGAACTTTCTCCAGATGGTCAGAAATGGTAATTTTTTAATGTTTTATTTTTTGACTGTAAATGACTACTGCATGTGAATTATCACTTTTGGAACTAAAATAAGTGTGTTTAGAGTCATTTTAATGCCTGAAATTGGTCGAAATAGAAGCTTCTGAATAGGAGAAAAAGGCTGTAAAAATGGCAATTTTGGTCACATTGGGGCTTTAAAAAGCAGTTATTCAACACGACGCCCAATCCAATTGACATTTTGAATCAATTTTTCTACAGTCCAAAAAATCAATTTTCTTATGAAAAACGAGGACCCGTGACCTGTCGAACTTTCTCCAGATGGTCAGAAATGGTAATTTTTTAATGTTTTATTTTTTGACTGTAAATGACTACTGCATGTGTATTATCACTTTTGGAACTAAAATAAGTGTGTTTAGAGTCATTTTAATGCCTGAAATTGGTCAAAATAGGAGCTTCTGAGTAGGAGAAAAAGGCTGTAAAAATGGCAATTTTGGTCACATTGGTGCTTTAAAAAGTAGTTATTTAACACGAGGCCCATTTCAATTGACATTTTGAATCAATTTTTCTACAGTCCAAAAAATCAATTTTCTGATGAAAAACGATGAGCCGTGACCTGTCGAACTTTCTCCAGATGGTCAGAAATGGTAATTTTTTAATGTTTTCTTTTTTGACTGTAAATGACTATTGCATGTGAATTATCACTTTTGGAACTAAATTAGTGTGTTTAGAGTAATTTTAATGCCTGAAATTGGTCGAAATAGAAGCTTCTGAGTAGGAGAAAAAGGCTGTAAAAATGACAATTTTGGTCACATTGAGGCTTTAAAAAGTAGTTTCAACATGAGGCACAATCCAAATGAAATTTTGAATCAATTTTTCTACAGTCCAAAAAATCAATTTTCTGATGAAAAACGATGACCCGTGACCTGTCGAACTTTCTCCAGATGGTCAGAAATGGTAATTTTTTAATGTTTTATTTTTTGACTGTAAATGACTTCTGCATGCGAATTATCACTTTTGGAACTAAATAAGTGTGTTTAGAGTCATTTTAATGCCTGAAATTGGTTGAAATAGAAGCTTTTGAGTAGGAGAAAAAGGCTGTAAAAATGGCAATTTTGGTCACATTGGTGCTTTGAAAAGTAGTTATTCAACACGAGGCCCATTTCAATTGACATTTTGAATCAATTTTTCTACAGTCCAGAAAATCAATTTTCTGATGAAAAATGATGACCCGTGACCTGTCGAACTTTCTCCAGATGGTCAGAAATGGTAATTTTTTAATGTTTTATTTTTTGACTGTAAATGACTACTGCATGTGAATTATCACTTTTGGAACTAAAATAAGTGTGTTTGGAGTCATTTTAATGCCTGAAATTGGTCGAAATAGAAGCTTCTGAGTAGGAGAAAAAGGCTGTAAAAATGGCAATTTTGGTCACATTGGGGCTTTAAAAAGTAGTTATTCAACACGAGGCCCAATCAATTGACATTTTGAATACATTTTTCTACAGTCCAAAAAATCAATTTTCTTATGAAAAACGATGACCCGTGACCTGTCGAACTTTCTCCAGATGGTCAGAAATGTAATTTTTTAATGTCTTATTTTTTGACTGTAAATTACTACTGCATGTGTATTATCACTTTTGGAACTAAAATAAGTGTGTTTAGAGTCATTTTAATGCCTGAAATTAGTCGAAATAGAAGCTTCTGAGTAGGAGAAAAAGGCTGTAAAAATGGCAATTTTGATCACATTGAGGATTTAAAAAGTAGTTATTCAACACAAGGCCCAATCGAAATGATATTTTGAATCAATTTTTCTACAGTCCAAAAAATCAATTTTCTGATGAAAAACGATGACCCGTGACCTGTTGAACTTTCTCCAGATGGTCAGAAATGGTAATTTTTTAATGTTTTCTTTTTTGACTGTAAATGACTATTGCATGTGAATTATCACTTTTGGAACTAAATTAGTGTGTTTAGAGTCATTTTAATGCCTGAAATTGGTCGAAATAGAAGCTTTTGAGTAGGAGAAAAAGGCTGTAAAAATGGCAATTTTGGTCACATTGGGGCTTTAAAAAGTAGTTATTCAACACGAGGCCCAATCCAATTGACATTTTGAATAAATTTTTCTACAGTCCAAAAAAATCAATTTTCTGATGAAAAACGATGACCCGTGACCTGTCGAACTTTCTCCAGATGGTCAGAAATGGTAATTTTTTAATGTTTTATTTTTTGACTGTAAATGACTACTGCATGTGTATTATCACTTTTGGAACTAAAATAAGTGTGTTTAGAGTCATTTTAATGCCTGAAATTGGTCAAAATAGGAGCTTCTGAGTAGGAGAAAAAGGCTGTAAAAATGGCAATTTTGGTCACATTGGTGCTTTAAAAAGTAGTTATTTAACACGAGGCCCATTTCAATTGACATTTTGAATCAATTTTTCTACAGTCCAAAAAATCAATTTTCTGATGAAAAACGATGAGCCGTGACCTGTCGAACTTTCTCCAGATGGTCAGAAATGGTAATTTTTTAATGTTTTCTTTTTTGACTGTAAATGACTATTGCATGTGAATTATCACTTTTGGAACTAAATTAGTGTGTTTAGAGTAATTTTAATGCCTGAAATTGGTCGAAATAGAAGCTTCTGAGTAGGAGAAAAAGGCTGTAAAAATGTCAATTTTGGTCACATTGAGGCTTTAAAAAGTAGTTTCAACATGAGGCACAATCCAAATGAAATTTTGAATCAATTTTTCTACAGTCCAAAAAATCAATTTTCTGATGAAAAACGATGACCCGTGACCTGTCGAACTTTCTCCACATGGTCAGAAATGGTAATTTTTTAATGTTTTATTTTTTGACTGTAAATGACTTCTGCATGCGAATTATCACTTTTGGAACTAAATAAGTGTGTTTAGAGTCATTTTAATGCCTGAAATTGGTTGAAATAGAAGCTTTTGAGTAGGAGAAAAAGGCTGTAAAAATGGCAATTTTGGTCACATTGGTGCTTTGAAAAGTAGTTATTCAACACGAGGCCCATTTCAATTGACATTTTGAATCAATTTTTCTACAGTCCAGAAAATCAATTTTCTGATGAAAAATGATGACCCGTGACCTGTCGAACTTTCTCCAGATGGTCAGAAATGGTAATTTTTTAATGTTTTATTTTTTGACTGTAAATGACTACTGCATGTGAATTATCACTTTTGGAACTAAAATAAGTGTGTTTGGAGTCATTTTAATGCCTGAAATTGGTCGAAATAGAAGCTTCTGAGTAGGAGAAAAAGGCTGTAAAAATGGCAATTTTGGTCACATTGGGGCTTTAAAAAGTAGTTATTCAACACGAGGCCCAATCAATTGACATTTTGAATCAATTTTTCTACAGTCCAAAAAATCAATTTTCTTATGAAAAACGATGACCCGTGACCTGTCGAACTTTCTCCAGATGGTCAGAAATGTAATTTTTTAATGTCTTATTTTTTGACTGTAAATGACTACTGCATGTGTATTATCACTTTTGGAACTAAAATAAGTGTGTTTAGAGTCATTTTAATGCCTGAAATTAGTCGAAATAGAAGCTTCTGAGTAGGAGAAAAAGGCTGTAAAAATGGCAATTTTGATCACATTGAGGATTTAAAAAGTAGTTATTCAACACAAGGCCCAATCGAAATGATATTTTGAATCAATTTTTCTACAGTCCAAAAAATCAATTTTCTGATGAAAAACGATGACCCGTGACCTGTTGAACTTTCTCCAGATGGTCAGAAATGGTAATTTTTTAATGTTTTCTTTTTTGACTGTAAATGACTATTGCATGTGAATTATCACTTTTGGAACTAAATTAGTGTGTTTAGAGTCATTTTAATGCCTGAAATTGGTCGAAATAGAAGCTTTTGAGTAGGAGAAAAAGGCTGTAAAAATGGCAATTTTGGTCACATTGGGGCTTTAAAAAGTAGTTATTCAACACGAGGCCCAATCCAATTGACATTTTGAATCAATTTTTCTACAGTCCAAAAAATCAATTTTCTGATGAAAAACGATGACCCGTGACCTGTTGAACTTTCTCCAGATGCTCAGAAATTGTAATTTTTTAATGTTTTATTTTTTGACTGTAAATGACTACTGCATGTGAATTATCAGTTTTGGAACTAAAATAAGTGTGTTTAGAGTCATTTTAATGTCTGAAATGGGTCGAAATAGAAGCTTCTGAGTAGGTGAAAAAGGCTGTAAAAATGGCAATTTTGGTCACATTGGGGCTTTAAAAAGTAGTTATTCAACACGAGGCCCAATCAAAATGATATTTTGAATCAATTTTTCTACAGTCCAAAAAATCAATTTTCTGATGAAAAACGATGACCCGTGACCTGTTGAACTTTCTCCAGATGGTCAGAAATGGTAATTTTTTAATGTTTTCTTTTTTGACTGTAAATGACTATTGCATGTGCATTATCACTTTTGGAACTAAATAAGAGTGTTTAGAGTCATTTTAATGCCTGAAATTGGTCGAAATAGAAGCTTCTGAGTAGGAGAAAAAAGCTGTAAAAATGGCAATTTTGGTCACATTGAGGCTTTAAAAAGTAGTTTCAACATGAGGCACAATCCAAATGACATTTTGAATCAATTTTTCTACAGTCCAGAAAATCAATTTTCTGATGAAAAACGATGACCCGTGACCTGTCGAACTTTCTCCAGATGGTCAGAAATGGTAATTTTTTAATGTTTTATTTTTTGACTGTAAATGACTACTGCATGTGAATTATCACTTTTGGAACTAAAATCAGTGTGTTTAGAGTCATTTTAATGCCTGAAATTGGTCGAAATAGAAGCTTCTGAGTAGGAGAAAAAGGCTGTAAAAATGGCAATTTTGGTCACATTGGGGCTTTAAAAAGTAGTTATTCAACACGAGGCCCAATCCAATTGACATTTTGAATCAATTTTTCTACAGTCCAAAAAATCAATTTTCTTATGAAAAACGATGACCCGTGACCTGTCGAACTTTCTCCAGATGGTCAGAAATGGTAATTTTTTAATGTTTTATTTTTTGACTGTAAATGACTACTGCATGTGTATTATCACTTTTGGAACTAAAATAAGTGTGTTTAGAGACATTTTAATGCCTGAAATTGGTCCAAATAGAAGCTTCTGAGTAGGAGAAAAAGGCTGTAAAAATGGCAGTTTTGGACACATTGGGGCTTTAAAAAGTCGTTATTCAACACGAGGCCCAATCCAATTGACATTTTGAATCAATTTTTCTACAGTCCCAAAATCAATTTTCTGATGAAAAACGATGACCCGTGACCTGTCGAAAGTTCTCCAGATGGTCAGAAATGGTAATTTTTTTAATGTTTTATTTTTTGACTGTAAATGACTACTGCATGTGAATTATCACTTTTGGAACTAAAATAAGTGTGTTTAGAGTCATTTTAATGCCTGAAATTGATCAAAATAGAAGCTTCTGAGTAGGAGAAAAAGGCTGTAAAAATGGCAATTTTGGTCACATTGGTGCTTTGAAAAGTAGTTATTCCACACGAGGCCCATTTCAATTGACATTTTGAATCAATTTTTCTACAGTCCTAAAAATCAATTTTCTGATGAAAAACGATGACCCGTGACCTGTCGAACTTTCTCCAGATGGTCAGAAATGGTAATTTTTTAATGTTTTAATTTTTGACTGTAAATGACTATTGCATGTGAATTATCACTTTTGGAACTAAATTAGTGTGTTTAGAGTCATTTTAATGCCTGAAATTGGTCGAAATAGAAGCTTCTGAGTAGGCGAAAAAGGCTGTAAAAATGGCAATTTTGATCACATTGAGGATTTAAAAAGTAGTTATTCAACACAAGGCCCAATAGAAATGATATTTTGAATCAATTTTTCTACAGTCCAAAAAATCAATTTTCTGATGAAAAACGATGACCCGTGACCTGTTGAACTTTCTCCAGATGGTCAGAAATGGTAATTTTTTAATGTTTTCTTTTTTGACTGTAAATGACTATTGCATGTGAATTATCACTTTTGGAACTAAATTAGTGTGTTTAGAGTCATTTTAATGCCTGAAATTGGTCGAAATAGAAGCTTCTGAGAGGAGAAAAAGGCTGTAAAA
Source organism: Triturus cristatus (assembly GCF_964204655.1). Classification (NCBI taxonomy): domain Eukaryota; kingdom Metazoa; phylum Chordata; class Amphibia; order Caudata; family Salamandridae; genus Triturus; species Triturus cristatus. The sequence continues at coordinate 170,840,634 of NC_140586.1, read as the reverse complement.
ATGGCAATTTTGGTCACATTGAGGCTTTAAAAAGTAGTTTCAACATGAGGCACAATCCAAATGACATTTTGAATCAATTTTTCTACTATATAAAAAATCAATTTTCTGATGAAAAACGATGACCCGTGACCTGTCGAACTTTCTCCAGATGGTCAGAAATGGTAATTTTTTAATGTTTTATTTTTTGACTGTAAATGACTACTGCATGTGAATTATCACTTTTGGAACTAAAATAAGTGTGTTTAGAGTCATTTTAATGCCTGAAATTGGTCGAAATAGAAGCTTTTGAGTAGGAGAAAAAGGCTGTAAAAATGGCAATTTTGGTCACATTGGGGCTTTAAAAAGTAGTTATTCAACACGAGGCCCAATCCAATTGACATTTTGAATCAATTTTTCTACAGTCCAAAAAATCAATTTTCTGATGAAAAACGATGACCCGTGACCTGTTGAACTTTCTCCAGATGCTCAGAAATGGTAATTTTTTAATGTTTTATTTTTTGACTGTAAATGACTACTGCATGTGAATTATCAGTTTTGGAACTAAAATAAGTGTGTTTAGAGTCATTTTAATGCCTGAAATTGGTCGAAATAGAAGCTTCTGAGTAGGCGAAAAAGGCTGTAAAAATGGCAATTTTGATCACATTGAGGCTTTAAAAGTAGTTATTCAACACAAGGCCCAATCGAAATGATATTTTGAATCAATTTTTCTACAGTCCAAAAAATCAATTTTCTGATGAAAAACGATGACCCGTGACCAGTTGAACTTTCTCCAGATGGTCAGAAATGGTAATTTTTTAATGTTTTCTTTTTTGACTGTAAATGACTATTGCATGTGAATTATCACTTTTGGAACTAAATAAGTGTGTTTAGAGTCATTTTAATGCCTGAAATTGGTTGAAATAGAAGCTTCTGAGTAGGAGAAAAAGGCTGTAAAAATGGCAATTTTGGTCACATTGAGGCTTTAAAAAGTAGTTTCAACATGAGGCACAATCCAAATTACATTTTGAATCAATTTTTCTACAGTCCAGAAAATCAATTTTCTGATGAAAAACGATGACCCGTGACCTGTCGAACTTTCTCCAGATGGTCAGAAATGGTAATTTTTTAATGTTTTATTTTTTGACTGTAAATGACTACTGCATGTGAATTATCACTTTTGGAACTAAAAAAAGTGTGTTTAGAGTCATTTTAATGCCTGAAATTGGTCGAAATAGAAGCTTCTGAATAGGAGAAAAAGGCTGTAAAAATGGCAATTTTGGTCACATTGGGGCTTTAAAAAGCAGTTATTCAACACGACGCCCAATCCAATTGACATTTTGAATCAATTTTTCTACAGTCCAAAAAATCAATTTTCTTATGAAAAACGATGACCCGTGACCTGTCGAACTTTCTCCAGATGGTCAGAAATGGTAATTTTTTAATGTTTTATTTTTTGACTGTAAATGACTACTGCATGTGTATTATCACTTTTGGAACTAAAATAAGTGTGTTTAGAGTCATTTTAATGCCTGAAATTGGTCAAAATAGGAGCTTCTGAGTAGGAGAAAAAGGCTGTAAAAATGGCAATTTTGGTCACATTGGTGCTTTAAAAAGTAGTTATTTAACACAAGGCCCATTTCAATTGACATTTTGAATCAATTTTTCTACAGTCCAAAAAATCAATTTTCTGATGAAAAACGATGAGCCGTGACCTGTCGAACTTTCTCCAGATGGCCAGAAATGGTAATTTTTTAATGTTTTCTTTTTTGACTGTAAATGACTATTGCATGTGAATTATCACTTTTGGAACTAAATTAGTGTGTTTAGAGTAATTTTAATGCCTGAAATTGGTCGAAATAGAAGCTTCTGAGTAGGAGAAAAAGGCTGTAAAAATGACAATTTTGGTCACATTGAGGCTTTAAAAAGTAGTTTCAACATGAGGCACAATCCAAATGAAATTTTGAATCAATTTTTCTACAGTCCAAAAAATCAATTTTCTGATGAAAAACGATGACCCGTGACCTGTCGAACTTTCTCCAGATGGTCAGAAATGGTAATTTTTTAATGTTTTATTTTTTGACTGTAAATGACTTCTGCATGCGAATTATCACTTTTGGAACTAAATAAGTGTGTTTAGAGTCATTTTAATGCCTGAAATTGGTTGAAATAGAAGCTTTTGAGTAGGAGAAAAAGGCTGTAAAAATGGCAATTTTGGTCACATTGGTGCTTTGAAAAGTAGTTATTCCACACGAGGCCCATTTCAATTGACATTTTGAATCAATTTTTCTACAGTCCTAAAAATCAATTTTCTGATGAAAAACGATGACCCGTGACCTGTCGAACTTTCTCCAGATGGTCAGAAATGGTAATTTTTTAATGTTTTATTTTTGGACTGTAAATGACTACTGCATGTGAATTATCACTTTTGGAACTAAAATAAGTGTGTTTAGCGTCATTTTAATGCCTGAAATTCGTCGAAATAGAAGCTTCTGAGTAGGCGAAAAAGGCTGTAAAAATGGCAATTTTGATCACATTGAGGCTTTAAAAAGTAGTTATTCAACACCAGGCCCAATCGAAATGATATTTTGAATCAATTTTTCTACAGTCCAAAAAATCAATTTTCTGATGAAAAACGATGACCCGTGACCTGTTGAACTTTCTCCAGATGGTCAGAAATGGTAATTTTTTAATGTTTTCTTTTTTGACTGTAAATGACTATTGCATGTGAATTATCACTTTTGGAACTAAATTAGTGTGTTTAGAGTCATTTTAATGCCTGAAATTGGTCGAAATAGAAGCTTCTGAGTAGGAGAAAAAGGCTGTAAAAATGGCAATTTTGGTCACATTGAGGCTTTAAAAAGTAGTTTCAACATGAGGCACAATCCAAATGACATTTTGAATCAATTTTTCTACTATATAAAAAATCAATTTTCTGATGAAAAACGATGACCCGTGACCTGTCGAACTTTCTCCAGATGGTCAGAAATGGTAATTTTTTAATGTTTTATTTTTTGACTGTAAATGACTACTGCATGTGAATTATCACTTTTGGAACTAAAATAAGTGTGTTTAGAGTCATTTTAATGCCTGAAATTGGTCGAAATAGAAGCTTCTGAGTAGGAGAAAAGGGCTGTAAAAATGGCAATTTTGGTCACATTGAGGCTTTAAAAAGTAGTTATTCAACATGAGGCACAGTCAAAATGACATTTTGAATACATTTTTCTACAGTCCAACAAATCAATTTTCTGATGAAAAACGATGACCTGTCGAACTTTCTCCAGATGGTCAGAAATGGTAATTTTTTGATGTTTAATTTTTTTACTGTAAATGACTATTGCATGTGAATTTTCACTTTTGGAACTAAAATAAGTGTGTTTAGAGTCATTTTAATGCCTGAAATTGGTCGAAATAGAAGCTTCTGAGTAGGAGAAAAAGTCTGTAAAAATGGCAATTTTGGTCACATTGAGGATTTAAAAAGTAGTTATTCAACACGAGGCCCAATCCAAATGACATTTTGAATCAATTTTTCTACAGTCCAAAAAAACTATTTTCTGATAAAAAACGATGACCCGTGACCTGTCGAACTTTCTCCAGATGGTCAGAAATGATAATTTTTTAATGTTTTATTTTTTGACTGTAAATGACTACTGCGTGTGAATTATCACTTTTGGAACTAAAATAATTGTGTTTAGAGTCATTTTAATGCCTGAAATTGGTTGAAATAGAAGCTTCTGAGTAGGCGAAAAAGGCTGTAAAAATAGCAATTTTGATCATATTGAGGCTTTAAAAAGTAGTTATTCAACACAAGGCCCAATCCAAATGACATTTTGAGTCAATTTTTCTACAGTCCAAAAAAACAATTTTCTGATGAAAAACGATGACATGTGACCTGTCGATCTTTCTCCAGATGGTCAGAAATGGTAATTTTTTAATGTTTTATTTTTTGACTGTAAATGACTACTGCATGTGAATTATCACTTTTGGAACTAAAATAATTGTGTTTAGAGTCATTTTATTGCCTGAAATTGGTCGAAATAGAAGCTTCTGAGTAGGAGAAAAAGGCTGTAAAAATGGCAATTTTGATCACATTGAGGCTTTAAAAAGTAGTTATTCAACACGAGGCCCAATCCAATTGACATTTTGAATCGATTTTTCTACAGTCCAAAAAATCAATTTTCTGATGAAAAACGATGACTTGTGACCTGTTGAACTTTCTCCAGATGGTCAGAAATGGTAATTTTTTAATGTTTTAGTTTTTTGACTGTAAATGACTACTGCATGTGAATTATCACTTTTGGAACTAAAATAAGTGTGTTTAGATTCATTTTAATGGCTGAAATTGGTCGAAATAAAAGCGTCTGAGTAGGAGAAAAAGGCTGTAAAAATGGCAATTTTGGTCACATTGAGGCTTTAAAAAGTAGTTATTCAACATGAGGCACAATCCAAATGATATTTTGAATCAATTTTTCGACAGTCCAAAAAATCAATTTTCTGATGAAAAACGATGACCCGTGACCTGTCGAACTTTCTCCAGATGGTCAGAAATGCTTATTTTTTGATGTTTTATGTTTTGACTGTAAATGACTACTGCATGTGAATTATCACTTTTGGAACTAAAATAAGTGTGTTTAGATTCATTTTAATGGCTGAAATTGGTCGAAATAAAAGCGTCTGAGTAGGAGAAAAAGGCTGTAAAAATGGCAATTTTGGTCACATTGAGGCTTTAAAAAGTAGTTATTCAACACGAGGCCCAATTTAATTGACATTTTGAATCGATTTTTCTACAGTCCAAAAAATCAATTTTCTGGTGAAAAACGATGACCCGTGACCTGTCGAACTTTCTCCAGATGGTCAGAAATGGTAATTTTTTGATGTTTAATTTTTTTACTGTAGATGTCTATTGCATGTGAATTAGCACTTTTGGAACTAACATAAGTGTGTTTAGAGTCATTTTAATGCCTGAAATTGGTCGAAATAGAAGCTTCTGAGTAGGAGAAAAAGGCTGTAAAAATGGCAATTTTGGTCACATTGAGGCTTTAAAAAGTAGTTATTCAACACGAGGCCCAATCCAAATGACATTTTGAATCAATTTTTCTACAGTCCAAAAAAACAATTTTCTGATGAAAAACGATGACCCGTGACCTGTCGAACTTTCTCCAGATGTTCAGAAATGGTAATTTTTGAATGTCTTATTTTTTGACTGTGAATGACTACTGCATGTGAATTATCACTTTTGGAACTAAAATAAGTGTGTTTAGAGTCATTTTATTGCCTGAAATTGGTCGAAATAGAAGCTTCTGAGTAGGAGAAAAAGGCTGTAAAAATGGCAATTTTGATCGCATTGAGGCTTTAAAAAGTAGTTATTCAACACGAGGCCCAATCCAAATGACATTTTTAATCAATTTTTCTACAGTCCAAAAAATAAATTTTCTGATGAAAAACGATGCCCCGTGACCTGTCGAACTTTCTCCAGATGGTCAGAAATGGTAATTTTTTAATGTTTTATTTTTTGACTGTAAATGACTACTGCATGTCAATTATCACTTTTGGAACTAAAATAATTGTGTTTAGAGTCATTTTAATGCCTGAAATTGGTTGAAATAGAAGCTTCTGAGTAGGAGAAAAAGGCTGTAAAACTGGCAATTTTGGTCACATTGGGGCTTTGAAAAGTAGTTATTCAACACGAGGCCCAATCCAATTGACATTTTGAATCAATTTTTCTACAGTCCAAAAAATCAATTTTCTGATGAAAAACGATGACCCGTGACCTGTCGAACTTTCTCCAGATGGTCAGAAATGGTAATTTTTTAATGTTTTAGTTTTTTGACTGTAAATGACTACTGCATGTGAATTATCACTTTTGGAACTAAAATAAGTGTGTTTAGAGTCATTTTAATGCCTGAAATTGGTCGAAATAGAAGCTTCTTAGTAGGCAAAAAAGGCTGTAAAAATGGCAATTTTGATCACATTGAGGCTTTAAAAAGTAGTTATTCAACACAAGGCCCAATGGAAATGATATTTTGAATCAATTTTTCTACAGTCCAAAAAATCAACGATGACCCCGTGACCTGTTGAACTTTCTCCAGATGGTCAGAAATGGTAATTTTTTAATGTTTTAGTTTTTTGACTGTAAATGACTACTGCATGTGAATTGTCACTTTTGGAACTAAAATAAGTGTGTTTAGAGTCATTTTAATGCCTGAAATTGGTCGAAATAGAAGCTTCTGAGTAGGAGAAAAGGGCTGTAAAAATGGCAATTTTGGTCACATTGAGGCTTTAAAAAGTAGTTATTCAACATGAGGCACAGTCAAAATGACATTTTGAATACATTTTTCTACAGTCCAACAAATCAATTTTCTGATGAAAAACGATGACCTGTCGAACTTTCTCCAGATGGTCAGAAATGGTAATTTTTTGATGTTTAATTTTTTTACTGTAAATGACTATTGCATGTGAATTATCACTTTTGGAACTAAAATAAGTGTGTTTAGAGTCATTTTAATGCCTGAAATTGGTCGAAATAGAAGCTTCTGAGTAGGAGAAAAAGTCTGTAAAAATGGCAATTTTGGTCACATTGAGGATTTAAAAAGTAGTTATTCAACACGAGGCCCAATCCAAATGACATTTTGAATCAATTTTTCTACAGTCCAAAAAAACTATTTTCTGATAAAAAACGATGACCCGTGACCTGTCGAACTTTCTCCAGATGGTCAGAAATGATAATTTTTTAATGTTTTATTTTTTGACTGTAAATGACTACTGCGTGTGAATTATCACTTTTGGAACTAAAATAATTGTGTTTAGAGTCATTTTAATGCCTGAAATTGGTTGAAATAGAAGCTTCTGAGTAGGCGAAAAAGGCTGTAAAAATGGCAATTTTGATCATATTGAGGCTTTAAAAAGTAGTTATTCAACACAAGGCCCAATCCAAATGACATTTTGAGTCAATTTTTCTACAGTCCAAAAAAACAATTTTCTGATGAAAAACGATGACATGTGACCTGTCGATCTTTCTCCAGATGGTCAGAAATGGTAATTTTTTAATGTTTTATTTTTTGACTGTAAATGACTACTGCATGTGAATTTTCACTTTTGGAACTAAAATAAGTGTGTTTAGAGTCATTTTAATGCCTGAAATTGGTCGAAATAGAAGCTTCTGAGTAGGAGAAAAAGTCTGTAAAAATGGCAATTTTGGTCACATTGAGGATTTAAAAAGTAGTTATTCAACACGAGGCCCAATCCAAATGACATTTTGAATCAATTTTTCTACAGTCCAAAAAAACTATTTTCTGATAAAAAACGATGACCCGTGACCTGTCGAACTTTCTCCAGATGGTCAGAAATGATAATTTTTTAATGTTTTATTTTTTGACTGTAAATGACTACTGCGTGTGAATTATCACTTTTGGAACTAAAATAATTGTGTTTAGAGTCATTTTAATGCCTGAAATTGGTTGAAATAGAAGCTTCTGAGTAGGCGAAAAAGGCTGTAAAAATGGCAATTTTGATCATATTGAGGCTTTAAAAAGTAGTTATTCAACACAAGGCCCAATCCAAATGACATTTTGAGTCAATTTTTCTACAGTCCAAAAAAACAATTTTCTGATGAAAAACGATGACATGTGACCTGTCGATCTTTCTCCAGATGGTCAGAAATGGTAATTTTTTAATGTTTTATTTTTTGACTGTAAATGACTACTGCATGTGAATTATCACTTTTGGAACTAAAATAATTGTGTTTAGAGTCATTTTATTGCCTGAAATTGGTCGAAATAGAAGCTTCTGAGTAGGAGAAAAAGGCTGTAAAAATGGCAATTTTGATCACATTGAGGCTTTAAAAAGTAGTTATTCAACACGAGGCCCAATCCAATTGACATTTTGAATCGATTTTTCTACAGTCCAAAAAATCAATTTTCTGATGAAAAACGATGACTTGTGACCTGTTGAACTTTCTCCAGATGGTCAGAAATGGTAATTTTTTAATGTTTTAGTTTTTTGACTGTAAATGACTACTGCATGTGAATTATCACTTTTGGAACTAAAATAAGTGTGTTTAGATTCATTTTAATGGCTGAAATTGGTCGAAATAAAAGCGTCTGAGTAGGAGAAAAAGGCTGTAAAAATGGCAATTTTGGTCACATTGAGGCTTTAAAAAGTAGTTATTCAACATGAGGCACAATCCAAATGATATTTTGAATCAATTTTTCGACAGTCCAAAAAATCAATTTTCTGATGAAAAACGATGACCCGTGACCTGTCGAACTTTCTCCAGATGGTCAGAAATGCTTATTTTTTGATGTTTTATGTTTTGACTGTAAATGACTACTGCATGTGAATTATCACTTTTGGAACTAAAATAAGTGTGTTTAGATTCATTTTAATGGCTGAAATTGGTCGAAATAAAAGCGTCTGAGTAGGAGAAAAAGGCTGTAAAAATGGCAATTTTGGTCACATTGAGGCTTTAAAAAGTAGTTATTCAACACGAGGCCCAATTTAATTGACATTTTGAATCGATTTTTCTACAGTCCAAAAAATCAATTTTCTGGTGAAAAACGATGACCCGTGACCTGTCGAACTTTCTCCAGATGGTCAGAAATGGTAATTTTTTGATGTTTAATTTTTTTACTGTAGATGTCTATTGCATGTGAATTAGCACTTTTGGAACTAACATAAGTGTGTTTAGAGTCATTTTAATGCCTGAAATTGGTCGAAATAGAAGCTTCTGAGTAGGAGAAAAAGGCTGTAAAAATGGCAATTTTGGTCACATTGAGGCTTTAAAAAGTAGTTATTCAACACGAGGCCCAATCCAAATGACATTTTGAATCAATTTTTCTACAGTCCAAAAAAACAATTTTCTGATGAAAAACGATGACCCGTGACCTGTCGAACTTTCTCCAGATGTTCAGAAATGGTAATTTTTGAATGTCTTATTTTTTGACTGTGAATGACTACTGCATGTGAATTATCACTTTTGGAACTAAAATAAGTGTGTTTAGAGTCATTTTATTGCCTGAAATTGGTCGAAATAGAAGCTTCTGAGTAGGAGAAAAAGGCTGTAAAAATGGCAATTTTGATCGCATTGAGGCTTTAAAAAGTAGTTATTCAACACGAGGCCCAATCCAAATGACATTTTGAATCAATTTTTCTACAGTCCAAAAAATAAATTTTCTGATGAAAAACGATGCCCCGTGACCTGTCGAACTTTCTCCAGATGGTCAGAAATGGTAATTTTTTAATGTTTTATTTTTTGACTGTAAATGACTACTGCATGTCAATTATCACTTTTGGAACTAAAATAATTGTGTTTAGAGTCATTTTAATGCCTGAAATTGGTTGAAATAGAAGCTTCTGAGTAGGAGAAAAAGGCTGTAAAACTGGCAATTTTGGTCACATTGGGGCTTTGAAAAGTAGTTATTCAACACGAGGCCCAATCCAATTGACATTTTGAATCAATTTTTCTACAGTCCAAAAAATCAATTTTCTGATGAAAAACGATGAGCCGTGACCTGTCGAACTTTCTCCAGATGGTCAGAAATGGTAATTTTTTAATGTTTTCTTTTTTGACTGTAAATGACTATTGCATGTGAATTATCACTTTTGGAACTAAATTAGTGTGTTTAGAGTAATTTTAATGCCTGAAATTGGTCGAAATAGAAGCTTCTGAGTAGGAGAAAAAGGCTGTAAAAATGACAATTTTGGTCACATTGAGGCTTTAAAAAGTAGTTTCAACATGAGGCACAATCCAAATGAAATTTTGAATCAATTTTTCTACAGTCCAAAAAATCAATTTTCTGATGAAAAACGATGACCCGTGACCTGTCGAACTTTCTCCACATGGTCAGAAATGGTAATTTTTTAATGTTTTATTTTTTGACTGTAAATGACTTCTGCATGCGAATTATCACTTTTGGAACTAAATAAGTGTGTTTAGAGTCATTTTAATGCCTGAAATTGGTTGAAATAGAAGCTTTTGAGTAGGAGAAAAAGGCTGTAAAAATGGCAATTTTGGTCACATTGGTGCTTTGAAAAGTAGTTATTCAACACGAGGCCCATTTCAATTGACATTTTGAATCAATTTTTCTACAGTCCAGAAAATCAATTTTCTGATGAAAAATGATGACCCGTGACCTGTCGAACTTTCTCCAGATGGTCAGAAATGGTAATTTTTTAATGTTTTATTTTTTGACTGTAAATGACTACTGCATGTGAATTATCACTTTTGGAACTAAAATAAGTGTGTTTGGAGTCATTTTAATGCCTGAAATTGGTCGAAATAGAAGCTTCTGAGTAGGAGAAAAAGGCTGTAAAAATGGCAATTTTGGTCACATTGGGGCTTTAAAAAGTAGTTATTCAACACGAGGCCCAATCAATTGACATTTTGAATCAATTTTTCTACAGTCCAAAAAATCAATTTTCTTATGAAAAACGATGACCCGTGACCTGTCGAACTTTCTCCAGATGGTCAGAAATGTAATTTTTTAATGTCTTATTTTTTGACTGTAAATGACTACTGCATGTGTATTATCACTTTTGGAACTAAAATAAGTGTGTTTAGAGTCATTTTAATGCCTGAAATTAGTCGAAATAGAAGCTTCTGAGTAGGCGAAAAAGGCTGTAAAAATGGCAATTTTGATCACATTGAGGCTTTAAAAAGTAGTTATTCAACACAAGGCCCAATCGAAATGATATTTTGAATCAATTTTTCTACAGTCCAAAAAATCAATTTTCTGATGAAAAACGATGACCCGTGACCTGTTGAACTTTCTCCAGATGGTCAGAAATGGTAATTTTTTAATGTTTTCTTTTTTGACTGTAAATGACTATTGCATGTGAATTATCACTTTTGGAACTAAATTAGTGTGTTTAGAGTCATTTTAATGCCTGAAATTGGTCGAAATAGAAGCTTTTGAGTAGGAGAAAAAGGCTGTAAAAATGGCAATTTTGGTCACATTGGGGCTTTAAAAAGTAGTTATTCAACACGAGGCCCAATCCAATTGACATTTTGAATCAATTTTTCTACAGTCCAAAAAATCAATTTTCTGATGAAAAACGATGACCCGTGACCTGTTGAACTTTCTCCAGATGCTCAGAAATTGTAATTTTTTAATGTTTTATTTTTTTACTGTAAATGACTACTGCATGTGAATTATCAGTTTTGGAACTAAAATAAGTGTGTTTAGAGTCATTTTAATGTCTGAAATGGGTCGAAATAGAAGCTTCTGAGTAGGTGAAAAAGGCTGTAAAAATGGCAATTTTGGTCACATTGGGGCTTTAAAAAGTAGTTATTCAACACGAGGCCCAATCAAAATGATATTTTGAATCAATTTTTCTACAGTCCAAAAAATCAATTTTCTGATGAAAAACGATGACCCGTGACCTGTTGAACTTTCTCCAGATGGTCAGAAATGGTAATTTTTTAATGTTTTCTTTTTTGACTGTAAATGACTATTGCATGTGAATTATCACTTTTGGAACTAAATAAGAGTGTTTAGAGTCATTTTAATGCCTGAAATTGGTCGAAATAGAAGCTTCTGAGTAGGAGAAAAAGGCTGTAAAAATGGCAATTTTGGTCACATTGAGGCTTTAAAAAGTAGTTTCAACATGAGGCACAATCCAAATGACATTTTGAATCAATTTTTCTACAGTCCAGAAAATCAATTTTCTGATGAAAAACGATGACCCGTGACCTGTCGAACTTTCTCCAGATGGTCAGAAATGGTAATTTTTTAATGTTTTATTTTTTGACTGTAAATGACTACTGCATGTGAATTATCACTTTTGGAACTAAAATCAGTGTGTTTAGAGTCATTTTAATGCCTGAAATTGGTCGAAATAGAAGCTTCTGAGTAGGAGAAAAAGGCTGTAAAAATGGCAATTTTGGTCACATTGGGGCTTTAAAAAGTAGTTATTCAACACGAGGCCCAATCCAATTGACATTTTGAATCAATTTTTCTACAGTCCAAAAAATCAATTTTCTTATGAAAAACGATGACCCGTGACCTGTCGAACTTTCTCCAGATGGTCAGAAATGGTAATTTTTTAATGTTTTATTTTTTGACTGTAAATGACTACTGCATGTGTATTATCACTTTTGGAACTAAAATAAGTGTGTTTAGAGACATTTTAATGCCTGAAATTGGTCCAAATAGAAGCTTCTGAGTAGGAGAAAAAGGCTGTAAAAATGGCAGTTTTGGACACATTGGGGCTTTAAAAAGTCGTTATTCAACACGAGGCCCAATCCAATTGACATTTTGAATCAATTTTTCTACAGTCCCAAAATCAATTTTCTGATGAAAAACGATGACCCGTGACCTGTCGAAAGTTCTCCAGATGGTCAGAAATGGTAATTTTTTTAATGTTTTATTTTTTGACTGTAAATGACTACTGCATGTGAATTATCACTTTTGGAACTAAAATAAGTGTGTTTAGAGTCATTTTAATGCCTGAAATTGATCAAAATAGAAGCTTCTGAGTAGGAGAAAAAGGCTGTAAAAATGGCAATTTTGGTCACATTGGTGCTTTGAAAAGTAGTTATTCCACACGAGGCCCATTTCAATTGACATTTTGAATCAATTTTTCTACAGTCCTAAAAATCAATTTTCTGATGAAAAACGATGACCCGTGACCTGTCGAACTTTCTCCAGATGGTCAGAAATGGTAATTTTTTAATGTTTTAATTTTTGACTGTAAATGACTACTGCATGTGAATTATCACTTTTGGAACTAAAATAAGTGTGTTTAGCGTCATTTTAATGCCTGAAATTCGTCGAAATAGAAGCTTCTGAGTAGGCGAAAAAGGCTGTAAAAATGGCAATTTTGATCACATTGAGGCTTTAAAAAGTAGTTATTCAACACCAGGCCCAATCGAAATGATATTTTGAATCAATTTTTCTACAGTCCAAAAAATCAATTTTCTGATGAAAAACGATGACCCGTGACCTGTTGAACTTTCTCCAGATGGTCAGAAATGGTAATTTTTTAATGTTTTCTTTTTTGACTGTAAATGACTATTGCATGTGAATTATCACTTTTGGAACTAAATTAGTGTGTTTAGAGTCATTTTAATGCCTGAAATTGGTCGAAATAGAAGCTTCTGAGAGGAGAAAAAGGCTGTAAAAATGGCAATTTTGGTCACATTGAGGCTTTAAAAAGTAGTTTCAACATGAGGCACAATCCAAATGACATTTTGAATCAATTTTTCTACTATATAAAAAATCAATTTTCTGATGAAAAACGATGACCCGTGACCTGTCGAACTTTCTCCAGATGGTCAGAAATGGTAATTTTTTAATGTTTTATTTTTTGACTGTAAATGACTACTGCATGTGAATTATCACTTTTGGAACTAAAATAAGTGTGTTTAGAGTCATTTTAATGCCTGAAATTGGTCGAAATAGAAGCTTTTGAGTAGGAGAAAAAGGCTGTAAAAATGGCAATTTTGGTCACATTGGGGCTTTAAAAAGTAGTTATTCAACACGAGGCCCAATCCAATTGACATTTTGAATCAATTTTTCTACAGTCCAAAAAATCAATTTTCTGATGAAAAACGATGACCCGTGACCTGTTGAACTTTCTCCAGATGCTCAGAAATGGTAATTTTTTAATGTTTTATTTTTTGACTGTAAATGACTACTGCATGTGAATTATCAGTTTTGGAACTAAAATAAGTGTGTTTAGAGTCATTTTAATGCCTGAAATTGGTCGAAATAGAAGCTTCTGAGTAGGCGAAAAAGGCTGTAAAAATGGCAATTTTGATCACATTGAGGCTTTAAAAGTAGTTATTCAACACAAGGCCCAATCGAAATGATATTTTGAATCAATTTTTCTACAGTCCAAAAAATCAATTTTCTGATGAAAAACGATGACCCGTGACCAGTTGAACTTTCTCCAGATGGTCAGAAATGGTAATTTTTTAATGTTTTCTTTTTTGACTGTAAATGACTATTGCATGTGAATTATCACTTTTGGAACTAAATAAGTGTGTTTAGAGTCATTTTAATGCCTGAAATTGGTTGAAATAGAAGCTTCTGAGTAGGAGAAAAAGGCTGTAAAAATGGCAATTTTGGTCACATTGAGGCTTTAAAAAGTAGTTTCAACATGAGGCACAATCCAAATTACATTTTGAATCAATTTTTCTACAGTCCAGAAAATCAATTTTCTGATGAAAAACGATGACCCGTGACCTGTCGAACTTTCTCCAGATGGTCAGAAATGGTAATTTTTTAATGTTTTATTTTTTGACTGTAAATGACTACTGCATGTGAATTATCACTTTTGGAACTAAAATAAGTGTGTTTAGAGTCATTTTAATGCCTGAAATTGGTCGAAATAGAAGCTTCTGAATAGGAGAAAAAGGCTGTAAAAATGGCAATTTTGGTCACATTGGGGCTTTAAAAAGCAGTTATTCAACACGACGCCCAATCCAATTGACATTTTGAATCAATTTTTCTACAGTCCAAAAAATCAATTTTCTTATGAAAAACGATGACCCGTGACCTGTCGAACTTTCTCCAGATGGTCAGAAATGGTAATTTTTTAATGTTTTATTTTTTGACTGTAAATGACTACTGCATGTGTATTATCACTTTTGGAACTAAAATAAGTGTGTTTAGAGTCATTTTAATGCCTGAAATTGGTCAAAATAGGAGCTTCTGAGTAGGAGAAAAAGGCTGTAAAAATGGCAATTTTGGTCACATTGGTGCTTTAAAAAGTAGTTATTTAACACAAGGCCCATTTCAATTGACATTTTGAATCAATTTTTCTACAGTCCAAAAAATCAATTTTCTGATGAAAAACGATGAGCCGTGACCTGTCGAACTTTCTCCAGATGGCCAGAAATGGTAATTTTTTAATGTTTTCTTTTTTGACTGTAAATGACTATTGCATGTGAATTATCACTTTTGGAACTAAATTAGTGTGTTTAGAGTAATTTTAATGCCTGAAATTGGTCGAAATAGAAGCTTCTGAGTAGGAGAAAAAGGCTGTAAAAATGACAATTTTGGTCACATTGAGGCTTTAAAAAGTAGTTTCAACATGAGGCACAATCCAAATGAAATTTTGAATCAATTTTTCTACAGTCCAAAAAATCAATTTTCTGATGAAAAACGATGACCCGTGACCTGTCGAACTTTCTCCAGATGGTCAGAAATGGTAATTTTTTAATGTTTTATTTTTTGACTGTAAATGACTTCTGCATGCGAATTATCACTTTTGGAACTAAATAAGTGTGTTTAGAGTCATTTTAATGCCTGAAATTGGTTGAAATAGAAGCTTTTGAGTAGGAGAAAAAGGCTGTAAAAATGGCAATTTTGGTCACATTGGTGCTTTGAAAAGTAGTTATTCCACACGAGGCCCATTTCAATTGACATTTTGAATCAATTTTTCTACAGTCCTAAAAATCAATTTTCTGATGAAAAACGATGACCCGTGACCTGTCGAACTTTCTCCAGATGGTCAGAAATGGTAATTTTTTAATGTTTTATTTTTGGACTGTAAATGACTACTGCATGTGAATTATCACTTTTGGAACTAAAATAAGTGTGTTTAGCGTCATTTTAATGCCTGAAATTCGTCGAAATAGAAGCTTCTGAGTAGGCGAAAAAGGCTGTAAAAATGGCAATTTTGATCACATTGAGGCTTTAAAAAGTAGTTATTCAACACCAGGCCCAATCGAAATGATATTTTGAATCAATTTTTCTACAGTCCAAAAAATCAATTTTCTGATGAAAAACGATGACCCGTGACCTGTTGAACTTTCTCCAGATGGTCAGAAATGGTAATTTTTTAATGTTTTCTTTTTTGACTGTAAATGACTATTGCATGTGAATTATCACTTTTGGAACTAAATTAGTGTGTTTAGAGTCATTTTAATGCCTGAAATTGGTCGAAATAGAAGCTTCTGAGTAGGAGAAAAAGGCTGTAAAAATGGCAATTTTGGTCACATTGAGGCTTTAAAAAGTAGTTTCAACATGAGGCACAATCCAAATGACATTTTGAATCAAT
Organism: Triturus cristatus; assembly: GCF_964204655.1. Classification (NCBI taxonomy): domain Eukaryota; kingdom Metazoa; phylum Chordata; class Amphibia; order Caudata; family Salamandridae; genus Triturus; species Triturus cristatus. Next base: position 170,824,653 of record NC_140586.1, on the reverse strand, counting down.
TTTTCTACTATATAAAAAATCAATTTTCTGATGAAAAACGATGACCCGTGACCTGTCGAACTTTCTCCAGATGGTCAGAAATGGTAATTTTTTAATGTTTTATTTTTTGACTGTAAATGACTACTGCATGTGAATTATCACTTTTGGAACTAAAATAAGTGTGTTTAGAGTCATTTTAATGCCTGAAATTGGTCGAAATAGAAGCTTCTGAGTAGGAGAAAAGGGCTGTAAAAATGGCAATTTTGGTCACATTGAGGCTTTAAAAAGTAGTTATTCAACATGAGGCACAGTCAAAATGACATTTTGAATACATTTTTCTACAGTCCAACAAATCAATTTTCTGATGAAAAACGATGACCTGTCGAACTTTCTCCAGATGGTCAGAAATGGTAATTTTTTGATGTTTAATTTTTTTACTGTAAATGACTATTGCATGTGAATTTTCACTTTTGGAACTAAAATAAGTGTGTTTAGAGTCATTTTAATGCCTGAAATTGGTCGAAATAGAAGCTTCTGAGTAGGAGAAAAAGTCTGTAAAAATGGCAATTTTGGTCACATTGAGGATTTAAAAAGTAGTTATTCAACACGAGGCCCAATCCAAATGACATTTTGAATCAATTTTTCTACAGTCCAAAAAAACTATTTTCTGATAAAAAACGATGACCCGTGACCTGTCGAACTTTCTCCAGATGGTCAGAAATGATAATTTTTTAATGTTTTATTTTTTGACTGTAAATGACTACTGCGTGTGAATTATCACTTTTGGAACTAAAATAATTGTGTTTAGAGTCATTTTAATGCCTGAAATTGGTTGAAATAGAAGCTTCTGAGTAGGCGAAAAAGGCTGTAAAAATGGCAATTTTGATCATATTGAGGCTTTAAAAAGTAGTTATTCAACACAAGGCCCAATCCAAATGACATTTTGAGTCAATTTTTCTACAGTCCAAAAAAACAATTTTCCGATGAAAAACGATGACATGTGACCTGTCGATCTTTCTCCAGATGGTCAGAAATGGTAATTTTTTAATGTTTTATTTTTTGACTGTAAATGACTACTGCATGTGAATTATCACTTTTGGAACTAAAATAATTGTGTTTAGAGTCATTTTATTGCCTGAAATTGGTCGAAATAGAAGCTTCTGAGTAGGAGAAAAAGGCTGTAAAAATGGCAATTTTGATCACATTGAGGCTTTAAAAAGTAGTTATTCAACACGAGGCCCAATCCAATTGACATTTTGAATCGATTTTTCTACAGTCCAAAAAATCAATTTTCTGATGAAAAACGATGACTTGTGACCTGTTGAACTTTCTCCAGATGGTCAGAAATGGTAATTTTTTAATGTTTTAGTTTTTTGACTGTAAATGACTACTGCATGTGAATTATCACTTTTGGAACTAAAATAAGTGTGTTTAGATTCATTTTAATGGCTGAAATTGGTCGAAATAAAAGCGTCTGAGTAGGAGAAAAAGGCTGTAAAAATGGCAATTTTGGTCACATTGAGGCTTTAAAAAGTAGTTATTCAACATGAGGCACAATCCAAATGATATTTTGAATCAATTTTTCGACAGTCCAAAAAATCAATTTTCTGATGAAAAACGATGACCCGTGACCTGTCGAACTTTCTCCAGATGGTCAGAAATGCTTATTTTTTGATGTTTTATGTTTTGACTGTAAATGACTACTGCATGTGAATTATCACTTTTGGAACTAAAATAAGTGTGTTTAGAGTCATTTTAATGGCTGAAATTGGTCGAAATAAAAGCGTCTGAGTAGGAGAAAAAGGCTGTAAAAATGGCAATTTTGGTCACATTGAGGCTTTAAAAAGTAGTTATTCAACACGAGGCCCAATTTAATTGACATTTTGAATCGATTTTTCTACAGTCCAAAAAATCAATTTTCTGGTGAAAAACGATGACCCGTGACCTGTCGAACTTTCTCCAGATGGTCAGAAATGGTAATTTTTTGATGTTTAATTTTTTTACTGTAGATGTCTATTGCATGTGAATTAGCACTTTTGGAACTAACATAAGTGTGTTTAGAGTCATTTTAATGCCTGAAATTGGTCGAAATAGAAGCTTCTGAGTAGGAGAAAAAGGCTGTAAAAATGGCAATTTTGGTCACATTGAGGCTTTAAAAAGTAGTTATTCAACACGAGGCCCAATCCAAATGACATTTTGAATCAATTTTTCTACAGTCCAAAAAAACAATTTTCTGATGAAAAACGATGACCCGTGACCTGTCGAACTTTCTCCAGATGTTCAGAAATGGTAATTTTTGAATGTCTTATTTTTTGACTGTGAATGACTACTGCATGTGAATTATCACTTTTGGAACTAAAATAAGTGTGTTTAGAGTCATTTTATTGCCTGAAATTGGTCGAAATAGAAGCTTCTGAGTAGGAGAAAAAGGCTGTAAAAATGGCAATTTTGATCGCATTGAGGCTTTAAAAAGTAGTTATTCAACACGAGGCCCAATCCAAATGACATTTTTAATCAATTTTTCTACAGTCCAAAAAATAAATTTTCTGATGAAAAACGATGCCCCGTGACCTGTCGAACTTTCTCCAGATGGTCAGAAATGGTAATTTTTTAATGTTTTATTTTTTGACTGTAAATGACTACTGCATGTCAATTATCACTTTTGGAACTAAAATAATTGTGTTTAGAGTCATTTTAATGCCTGAAATTGGTTGAAATAGAAGCTTCTGAGTAGGAGAAAAAGGCTGTAAAACTGGCAATTTTGGTCACATTGGGGCTTTGAAAAGTAGTTATTCAACACGAGGCCCAATCCAATTGACATTTTGAATCAATTTTTCTACAGTCCAAAAAATCAATTTTCTGATGAAAAACGATGACCCGTGACCTGTCGAACTTTCTCCAGATGGTCAGAAATGGTAATTTTTTAATGTTTTAGTTTTTTGACTGTAAATGACTACTGCATGTGAATTATCACTTTTGGAACTAAAATAAGTGTGTTTAGAGTCATTTTAATGCCTGAAATTGGTCGAAATAGAAGCTTCTTAGTAGGCAAAAAAGGCTGTAAAAATGGCAATTTTGATCACATTGAGGCTTTAAAAAGTAGTTATTCAACACAAGGCCCAATGGAAATGATATTTTGAATCAATTTTTCTACAGTCCAAAAAATCAACGATGACCCCGTGACCTGTTGAACTTTCTCCAGATGGTCAGAAATGGTAATTTTTTAATGTTTTAGTTTTTTGACTGTAAATGACTACTGCATGTGAATTGTCACTTTTGGAACTAAAATAAGTGTGTTTAGAGTCATTTTAATGCCTGAAATTGGTCGAAATAGAAGCTTCTGAGTAGGAGAAAAGGGCTGTAAAAATGGCAATTTTGGTCACATTGAGGCTTTAAAAAGTAGTTATTCAACATGAGGCACAGTCAAAATGACATTTTGAATACATTTTTCTACAGTCCAACAAATCAATTTTCTGATGAAAAACGATGACCTGTCGAACTTTCTCCAGATGGTCAGAAATGGTAATTTTTTGATGTTTAATTTTTTTACTGTAAATGACTATTGCATGTGAATTATCACTTTTGGAACTAAAATAAGTGTGTTTAGAGTCATTTTAATGCCTGAAATTGGTCGAAATAGAAGCTTCTGAGTAGGAGAAAAAGTCTGTAAAAATGGCAATTTTGGTCACATTGAGGATTTAAAAAGTAGTTATTCAACACGAGGCCCAATCCAAATGACATTTTGAATCAATTTTTCTACAGTCCAAAAAAACTATTTTCTGATAAAAAACGATGACCCGTGACCTGTCGAACTTTCTCCAGATGGTCAGAAATGATAATTTTTTAATGTTTTATTTTTTGACTGTAAATGACTACTGCGTGTGAATTATCACTTTTGGAACTAAAATAATTGTGTTTAGAGTCATTTTAATGCCTGAAATTGGTTGAAATAGAAGCTTCTGAGTAGGCGAAAAAGGCTGTAAAAATGGCAATTTTGATCATATTGAGGCTTTAAAAAGTAGTTATTCAACACAAGGCCCAATCCAAATGACATTTTGAGTCAATTTTTCTACAGTCCAAAAAAACAATTTTCTGATGAAAAACGATGACATGTGACCTGTCGATCTTTCTCCAGATGGTCAGAAATGGTAATTTTTTAATGTTTTATTTTTTGACTGTAAATGACTACTGCATGTGAATTATCACTTTTGGAACTAAAATAATTGTGTTTAGAGTCATTTTATTGCCTGAAATTGGTCGAAATAGAAGCTTCTGAGTAGGAGAAAAAGGCTGTAAAAATGGCAATTTTGATCACATTGAGGCTTTAAAAAGTAGTTATTCAACACGAGGCCCAATCCAATTGACATTTTGAATCGATTTTTCTACAGTCCAAAAAATCAATTTTCTGATGAAAAACGATGACTTGTGACCTGTTGAACTTTCTCCAGATGGTCAGAAATGGTAATTTTTTAATGTTTTAGTTTTTTGACTGTAAATGACTACTGCATGTGAATTATCACTTTTGGAACTAAAATAAGTGTGTTTAGATTCATTTTAATGGCTGAAATTGGTCGAAATAAAAGCGTCTGAGTAGGAGAAAAAGGCTGTAAAAATGGCAATTTTGGTCACATTGAGGCTTTAAAAAGTAGTTATTCAACATGAGGCACAATCCAAATGATATTTTGAATCAATTTTTCGACAGTCCAAAAAATCAATTTTCTGATGAAAAACGATGACCCGTGACCTGTCGAACTTTCTCCAGATGGTCAGAAATGCTTATTTTTTGATGTTTTATGTTTTGACTGTAAATGACTACTGCATGTGAATTATCACTTTTGGAACTAAAATAAGTGTGTTTAGATTCATTTTAATGGCTGAAATTGGTCGAAATAAAAGCGTCTGAGTAGGAGAAAAAGGCTGTAAAAATGGCAATTTTGGTCACATTGAGGCTTTAAAAAGTAGTTATTCAACACGAGGCCCAATTTAATTGACATTTTGAATCGATTTTTCTACAGTCCAAAAAATCAATTTTCTGGTGAAAAACGATGACCCGTGACCTGTCGAAATTTCTCCAGATGGTCAGAAATGGTAATTTTTTGATGTTTAATTTTTTTACTGTAGATGTCTATTGCATGTGAATTAGCACTTTTGGAACTAACATAAGTGTGTTTAGAGTCATTTTAATGCCTGAAATTGGTCGAAATAGAAGCTTCTGAGTAGGAGAAAAAGGCTGTAAAAATGGCAATTTTGGTCACATTGAGGCTTTAAAAAGTAGTTATTCAACACGAGGCCCAATCCAAATGACATTTTGAATCAATTTTTCTACAGTCCAAAAAAACAATTTTCTGATGAAAAACGATGACCCGTGACCTGTCGAACTTTCTCCAGATGTTCAGAAATGGTAATTTTTGAATGTCTTATTTTTTGACTGTGAATGACTACTGCATGTGAATTATCACTTTGGAACTAAAATAAGTGTGTTTAGAGTCATTTTATTGCCTGAAATTGGTCGAAATAGAAGCTTCTGAGTAGGAGAAAAAGGCTGTAAAAATGGCAATTTTGATCGCATTGAGGCTTTAAAAAGTAGTTATTCAACACGAGGCCCAATCCAAATGACATTTTGAATCAATTTTTCTACAGTCCAAAAAATAAATTTTCTGATGAAAAACGATGCCCCGTGACCTGTCGAACTTTCTCCAGATGGTCAGAAATGGTAATTTTTTAATGTTTTATTTTTTGACTGTAAATGACTACTGCATGTCAATTATCACTTTTGGAACTAAAATAATTGTGTTTAGAGTAATTTTAATGCCTGAAATTGGTTGAAATAGAAGCTTCTGAGTAGGAGAAAAAGGCTGTAAAACTGGCAATTTTGGTCACATTGGGGCTTTGAAAAGTAGTTATTCAACACGAGGCCCAATCCAATTGACATTTTGAATCAATTTTTCTACAGTCCAAAAAATCAATTTTCTGATGAAAAACGATGACCCGTGACCTGTCGAACTTTCTCCAGATGGTCAGAAATGGTAATTTTTTAATGTTTTAGTTTTTTGACTGTAAATGACTACTGCATGTGAATTATCACTTTTGGAACTAAAATAAGTGTGTTTAGAGTCATTTTAATGCCTGAAATTGGTCGAAATAGAAGCTTCTTAGTAGGCAAAAAAGGCTGTAAAAATGGCAATTTTGATCACATTGAGGCTTTAAAAAGTAGTTATTCAACACAAGGCCCAATCGAAATGATATTTTGAATCAATTTTTCTACAGTCCAAAAAATCAACGATGACCCCGTGACCTGTTGAACTTTCTCCAGATGGTCAGAAATGGTAATTTTTTAATGTTTTAGTTTTTTGACTGTAAATGACTACTGCATGTGAATTGTCACTTTTGGAACTAAAATAAGTGTGTTTAGAGTCATTTTAATGCCTGAAATTGGTCGAAATAGAAGCTTCTGAGTAAGAGAAAAAGGCTGTAAAAATGTCAATTTTGGTAACATTGAGGCTTTAAAAAGTAGTTATTCAACATGAGTCCCAATCCAAATGACATTTTGAATCAATTTTTCTACAGTCCAAAAAATCAATTTTCTGATGAAAAACGATGACCCCCTGTCGAACTTTCTCCAGATGGTCAGAAATGGTAATTTTTTAATGTTTTATTTTTTGACTGTAAATGACTACTGCATGTGAATTATCACTTTTTGAACTAAAATAAGTGTGTTTAGAGTCATTTTAATGCCTGAAATTGGTCAAAATAGAAGCTTCTGAGTAGGAGAAAAAGGCTGTAAAAATGGCAATTTTGGTCACATTGAGGCTTTAAAAAGTAGTTATTCAACATGAGGCACAGTCAAAATGACATTTTGAATAAATTTTTCTACAGTCCAAAAATCAATTTTCTGATGAAAAACGATGACTCGTGACCTGTCGAACTTTCTCCAGATGGTCAGAAATGGTAATTTTTTTATGTTTAATTTTTTACTGTAAATGACTATTGCATGTGAATTATCACTTTTGGAGCTAAAATAAGTGTGTTTAGAGTCATTTTAATGCCTGAAATTGGTCAAAATAGAAGCTTCTGAGTAGGAGAAAAAGGCTGTAAAAATAGCAATTTTGGTCACATTGGGGCTTTAAAACGTAGTTATTCAACACGAGGCCCAATCCAATTGACATTTTGAATCAATTTTTCTACAGTCCAAAAAATCAATTTTATGATGAAAAACGATGACCCGTGACCTGTCGATCTTTCTCCAGATGGTCAGAAATGGTAATTTTTTAATGTTTTATTTTTTGACTGTAAATGACTACTGCATGTGAATTATCACTTTTGGAACTAAAATAAGTGTGTTTAGAGTCATTTTATTGCCTGAAATTGGTCGAAATAGAAGCTTCTGAGTAGGAGAAAAAGGCTGTAAAAATGGCAATTTTGATCACATTGAGGCTTTAAAAAGTAGTTATTCAACACGAGGCCCAATCCAATTGACATTTTGAATCGATTTTTCTACAGTCCAAAAATCAATTTTCTGATGAAAAACGATGACTTGTGACCTGTTGAACTTTCTCCAGATGGTCAGAAATGGTAAGTTTTTTAATGTTTTAGTTTTTTGACTGTAAATGACTACTGCATGTGAATTATCACTTTTGGAACTAAAATAAGTGTGTTTAGAGTCATTTTAATGGCTGAAATTGGTCGAAATAGAAGCGTCTGAGTAGGAGAAAAAGGCTGTAAAAATGGCAATTTTGGTCACATTGAGGCTTTAAAAAGTAGTTATTCAACATGAGGCACAATCCAAATGATATTTTGAATCAATTTTTCGACAGTCCAAAAAATCAATTTTCTGATGAAAAACGATGACCCGTGACCTGTCGAACTTTCTCCAGATGGTCAGAAATGGTTATTTTTTGATGTTTTATTTTTTGATTGTAAATGACTACTGCATGTGAATTATCACTTTTGGAACTAAAATAAGTGTGTTTAGAGTCATTTTAATGCCTGAAATTGGTCGAAATAGAAGCTTCTGAGTAGGAGAAAAAGGCTGTAAAAATGGCAATTTTGGTCACATTGGGGCTTTAAAAATTAGTTATTCAACACGAGGCCCAATTTAATTGACATTTTGAATCGATTTTTCGACAGTCCAAAAAATCAATTTTCTGATGAAAAACGATGACTTGTGACCTGTTGAACTTTCTCCAGATGGTCAGAAATGGTAAGTTTTTTAATGTTTTAGTTTTTTGACTGTAAATGACTACTGCATGTGAATTATCACTTTTGGAACTAAAATAAGTGTGTTTAGAGTCATTTTAATGGCTGAAATTGGTCGAAATAGAAGCGTCTGAGTAGGAGAAAAAGGCTGTAAAAATGGTAATTTTGGTCACATTGAGGCTTTAAAAAGTAGTTATTCAACACGAGGCCCAATCCAAATTACATTTTGAATCAATTTTTCTATAGTCCAAAAAAACAATTTTCTGATGAAAAACGATGACCTGTGACCTGTCGAACTTTCTCCAGATGGTCAGAAATGGTAATTTTTGAATGTCTTATTTTTTGACTGTAAATGACTACTGCATGTGAATTATTACTTTTAGCACTAAAATAAGTGTGTTTAGAGTCATTTTAATGCCTGAAATTGGTCAAAATAGAAGCTTCTGAGTAGGAGAAAAAGGCTGTAAAAATGGCAATTTTGGTCACATTGGGGCTTTAAAAATTAGTTATTCAACACGAGGCCCAATTTAATTGACATTTTGAATCGATTTTTCGACAGTCCAAAAAATCAATTTTCTGATGAAAAACGATGACCCGTGACCTGTCGAACTTTCTCCAGATGGTCAGAAATGGTTATTTTTTGATGTTTTATTTTTTGACTGTAAATGACTACTGCATGTGAATTATCACTTTTGGAACTAAAATAAGTGTGTTTAGAGTCATTTTAATGCCTGAAATTGGTCGAAATAGAAGCTTCTGAGTAGGAGAAAAAGGCTGTAAAAATGGCAATTTTGGTCACATTGGGGCTTTAAAAAGTAGTTATTCAACACGAGGCCCAATTTAATTGACATTTTGAATCGAGTTTTTCTACAGTCCAAAAAATCAATTTTCTGATGAAAAACGATGACCCGTGACCTGTCGAACTTTCTCCAGATGGTCAGAAATGGTAATTTTTTAATGTTTAATTTTTTGACTGTAAATGACTACTGCATGTGAATTATCACTTTTGGAACTTAAATAAGTGTGTTTAGAGTCATTTTAATGCCTGAAATTGGTCGAAACAGAAGCTTCTGAGTAGGAGAAAAAGGCTGTAAAAATGGTAATTTTGGTCACATTGAGGCTTTAAAAAGTAGTTATTCAACACGAGGCCCAATCCAAATTACATTTTGAATCAATTTTTCTATAGTCCAAAAAAACAATTTTCTGATGAAAAACGATGACCTGTGACCTGTCGAACTTTCTCCAGATGGTCAGAAATGGTATATTTTGAATGTCTTATTTTTTGACTGTAAATGACTACTGCATGTGAATTATTACTTTTAGCACTAAAATAAGTGTGTTTAGAGTCATTTTAATATCTGAAATTGGTCAAAATAGAAGCTTCTGAGTAGGAGAAAAAGGCTGTAAAAATGGCAATTTTGGTCACATTGGGGCTTTAAAAATTAGTTATTCAACACGAGGCCCAATTTAATTGACATTTTGAATCGATTTTTCTACAGTGCAAAAAATCAACTTTCTGATGAAAAACGATGACCCGTGACCTGTCGAACTTTCTCCAGATGGTCAGAAATGGTAATTTTTTAATGTTTTATTATTTGACTGTAAATGACTACTGCATGTGAATTATCACTTTTGGAACTAAAATAAGTGTGTTTAGAGTCATTTTAATGCCTGAAATTGATCGAAATAGCAGCTTCTGAGTAGGAGAAAAAGGCTGTAAAAATGGCAATTTTGGTCACATTGAGGCTTTAAAAAGTAGTTATTCAACACGAGGCCCAATCCAAATGACATTTTGAGTCAATTTTTCTACAGTCCAAAAAAACAATTTTCTGATGAAAAACGATGACCCGTGACCTGTCGAACTTTCTCCAGATGGTCAGAAATGGTAATTTTTTAATGTTTTATTTTTTGACTGTAAATGACTACTGCATGTGAATTATCACTTTTGGAACTAAAATAAGTGTGTTTAGAGTCATTTTATTGCCTGAAATTGGTCGAAATAGAAGCTTCTGAGTAGGAGAAAAAGGCTGTAAAAATGGCAATTTTGATCACATTGAGGCTTTAAAAAGTAGTTATTCAACACGAGGCCCAATCCAATTGACATTTTGAATCGATTTTTCTACAGTCCAAAAATCAATTTTCTGATGAAAAACGATGACTTGTGACCTGTTGAACTTTCTCCAGATGGTCAGAAATGGTAAGTTTTTTAATGTTTTAGTTTTTTGACTGTAAATGACTACTGCATGTGAATTATCACTTTTGGAACTAAAATAAGTGTGTTTAGAGTCATTTTAATGGCTGAAATTGGTCGAAATAGAAGCGTCTGAGTAGGAGAAAAAGGCTGTAAAAATGGCAATTTTGGTCACATTGAGGCTTTAAAAAGTAGTTATTCAACATGAGGCACAATCCAAATGATATTTTGAATCAATTTTTCGACAGTCCAAAAAATCAATTTTCTGATGAAAAACGATGACACGTGACCTGTCGAACTTTCTCCAGATGGTCAGAAATGGTTATTTTTTGATGTTTTATTTTTTGACTGTAAATGACTACTGCATGTGAATTATCACTTTTGGAACTAAGATAAGTGTGTTTAGAGTCATTTTAATGCCTGAAATTGGTCGAAATAGAAGCTTCTGAGTAGGAGAAAAAGGCTGTAAAAATGGCAATTTTGGTCACATTGGGGCTTTAAAAAGTAGTTATTCAACACGAGGCCCAATTTAATTGACATTTCGAATCGAGTTTTTCTACAGTCCAAAAAATCAATTTTCTGATGAAAAACGATGCCCCGTGACCTGTCGAACTTTCTCCAGATAGTCAGAAATGGTAATTTTTTAATGTTTAATTTTTTGACTGTAAATGACTACTGCATGTGAATTATCACTTTTGGAACTTAAATAAGTGTGTTTAGAGTCATTTTAATGCCTGAAATTGGTCGAAATAGAAGCTTCTGAGTAGGAGAAAAAGGCAGTAAAAATGGCAATTTTGGTCACATTGAGGCTTTAAAAAGTAGTTATTCAACACGAGGCCCAATCCAAATTACATTTTGAATCAATTTTTCTATAGTCCAAAAAAACAATTTTCTGATGAAAAACGATGACCTGTGACCTGTCGAACTTTCTCCAGATGGTCAGAAATGGTAATTTTTGAATGTCTTTTTTTTTTACTGTAAATGACTACTGCATGTGAATTATTACTTTTAGCACTAAAATAAGTGTATTTAGAGTCATTTTAATGCCTGAAATTCGTCAAAATAGAAGCTTCTGAGTAGGAGAAAAAGGCTGTAAAAATGGCAATTTTGGTCACATTGGGGCTTTAAAAATTAGTTATTCAACAGGAGGCCCAATTTAATTGACATTTTGAATCGATTTTTCTACAGTGCAAAAAATCAACTTTCTGATGAAAAACGATGACCCGTGACCAGTCGAACTTTCTCCAGATGGTCAGAAATGGTAATTTTTTAATGTTTTATTTTTTGACTGTAAATGACTACTGCATGTGAATTATCACTTTTGGAACTAAAATAAGTGTGTTTAGAGTCATTTTAATGGCTGAAATTGGTCGAAATAGAATCTTCTGAGTAAGAGAAAAAGGCTGTAAAAATGGCAATTTTGGTCACATTGAGGCTTTAAAAAGTAGGTATTCAACATGAGGCACAATCCAATTGACATTTTGAATCGATTTTTCTACAGTCCAAAAATCAATTTTCTGATGAAAAACGATGACTTGTGACCTGTTGAACTTTCTCCAGATGGTCAGAAATGGTAAGTTTTTTAATGTTTTAGTTTTTTGACTGTAAATGACTACTGCATGTGAATTATCACTTTTGGAACTAAAATAAGTGTGTTTAGAGTCATTTTAATGCCTGAAATTGGTCGAAATAGCAGCTTCTGAGTAGGAGAAAAAGGCTGTAAAAATGGCAATTTTGGTCACATTGAGGCTTTAAAAAGTAGTTATTCAACACGAGGCCCAATCCAAATGACATTTTGAGTCAATTTTTCTACAGTCCGAAAAAACAATTTTCTGATGAAAAACGATGACCCGTGACCTGTCGAACTTTCTCCAGATGGTCAGAAATGGTAATTTTTGAATGTCTTATTTTTGACTGTAAATGACTACTGCATGTGAATTATCACTTTTGGAACTAAAATAAGTGTGTTTAGAGTCATTTTAATGCTTGAAATTGGTCAAAATAGAAGCTTCTGAGTAGGAGAAAAAGGCTGTAAAAATAGCAATTTTGGTCACATTGGGGCTTTAAAACGTAGTTATTCAACACGAGGCCCAATCCAATTGACATTTTGAATCAATTTTTCTGAAGTCCAAAAAATCAATTTTCTGATGAAAAACGATGACCCGTGACCTGTCGATCTTTCTCCAGATGGTCAGAAATGGTAATTTTTTAATGTTTTATTTTTTGACTGTAAATGACTACTGCATGTGAATTATCACTTTTGGAACTAAAATAAGTGTGTTTAGAGTCATTTTATTGCCTGAAATTGGTCGAAATAGAAGCTTCTGAGTAGGAGAAAAAGGCTGTAAAAATGGCAATTTTGATCACATTGAGGCTTTAAAAAGTAGTTATTCAACACGAGGCCCAATCCAATTGACATTTTGAATCAATTTTTCTGAAGTCCAAAAAATCAATTTTCTGATGAAAAACGATGACTTGTGACCTGTTGAACTTTCTCCAGATGGTCAGAAATGGTAATTTTTTAATGTTTTAGTTTTTTGACTGTAAATGACTACTGCATGTGAATTATCACTTTTGGAACTAAAATACGTGTGTTTAGAGTCATTTTAATGGCTGAAATTGGTCGAAATAGAAGCTTCTGAGTAGGAGAAAAAGGCTGTAAAAATGGCAATTTTGGTCACATTGAGGATTTAAAAAGTAGTTATTCAACACGAGGCCCAATCCAAATGACATTTTGAATCAATTTTTCTACAGTCCAAAAAAACTATTTTCTGATGAAAAACAATGACCCGTGACCTGTCGAACTTTATCCAGATGGTCAGAAATTGTATTTTTTGAATCTCTTATTTTTTGACTGTAAATGACTACTGCATGTGAATTATCACTTTTGGAACTAAAATAAGTGTGTTTAGAGTCATTTTAATGCCTGAAATTGGTCGAAATAGAAGCTTCTGAGTAGGAGAAAAGGGCTGTAAAAATGGCAATTTTGGTCACATTGAGGCTTTAAAAAGTAGTTATTCAACATGAGGCACAGTCAAAATGACATTTTGAATACATTTTTCTACAGTCCAACAAATCAATTTTCTGATGAAAAACGATGACCTGTCGAACTTTCTCCAGATGGTCAGAAATGGTAATTTTTTGATGTTTCATTTTTTTACTGTAAATGACTATTGCATGTGAATTATCACTTTTGGAACTAAAATAAGTGTGTTTAGAGTCATTTTAATGCCTGAAATTGGTCGAAATAGAAGCTTCTGAGTAGGAGAAAAAGTCTGTAAAAATGGCAATTTTGGTCACATTGAGGATTTAAAAAGTAGTTATTCAACACGAGGCCCAATCCAAATGACATTTTGAATCAATTTTTCTACAGTCCAAAAAAACTATTTTCTGATAAAAAACGATGACCCGTGACCTGTCGAACTTTCTCCAGATGGTCAGAAATGGTAATTTTTTAATGTTTTATTTTTTGACTGTAAATGACTACTGCGTGTGAATTATCACTTTTGGAACTAAAATAATTGTGTTTAGAGTCATTTTAATGCCTGAAATTGGTTGAAATAGAAGCTTCTGAGTAGGCGAAAAAGGCTGTAAAAATGGCAATTTTGATCATATTGAGGCTTTAAAAAGTAGTTATTCAACACAAGGCCCAATCCAAATGACATTTTGAGTCAATTTTTCTACAGTCCAAAAAAACAATTTTCTGATGAAAAACGATGACATGTGACCTGTCGATCTTTCTCCAGATGGTCAGAAATGTTAATTTTTTAATGTTTTATTTTTTTGACTGTAAATGACTACTGCATGTGAATTATCACTTTTGGAACTAAAATAATTGTGTTTAGAGTCATTTTATTGCCTGAAATTGGTCGAAATAGAAGCTTCTGAGTAGGAGAAAAAGGCTGTAAAAATGGCAATTTTGATCACATTGAGGCATTAAAAAGTAGTTATTCAACACGAGGCCCAATCCAATTGACATTTTGAATCGATTTTTCTACAGTCCAAAAAATCAATTTTCTGATGAAAAACGATGACTTGTGACCTGTTGAACTTTCTCCAGATGGTCAGAAATGGTAAGTTTTTTAATGTTTTAGTTTTTTGACTGTAAATGACTACTGCATGTGAATTATCACTTTTGGAACTAAAATAAGTGTGTTTAGAGTCATTTTAATGGCTGAAATTGGTCGAAATAGAAGCGTCTGAGTAGGAGAAAAAGGCTGTAAAAATGGCAATTTTGGTCACATTGAGGCTTTAAAAAGTAGTTATTCAACATGAGGCACAATCCAAATGATATTTTGAATCAATTTTTCGACAGTCCAAAAAATCAATTTTCTGATGAAAAACGATGACCCGTGACCTGTCGAACTTTCTCCAGATGGTCAGAAATGGTTATTTTTTGATGTTTTATTTTTTGACTGTAAATGACTACTGCATGTGAATTATCACTTTTGGAACTAAGATAAGTGTGTTTAGAGTCATTTTAATGCCTGAAATTGGTCGAAATAGAAGCTTCTGAGTAGGAGAAAAAGGCTGTAAAAATGGCAATTTTGGTCACATTGGGGCTTTAAAAAGTAGTTATTCAACACGAGGCCCAATTTAATTGACATTTCGAATCGAGTTTTTCTACAGTCCAAAAAATC
The DNA here is from genome assembly GCF_964204655.1 of Triturus cristatus. Taxonomy (NCBI): domain Eukaryota; kingdom Metazoa; phylum Chordata; class Amphibia; order Caudata; family Salamandridae; genus Triturus; species Triturus cristatus. Next base: position 170,809,647 of record NC_140586.1, on the reverse strand, counting down.
AATTTTCTGATGAAAAACGATGACCCGTGACCTGTCGAACTTTCTCCAGATGGTCAGAAATGGTAATTTTTTAATGTTTAATTTTTTGACTGTAAATGACTACTGCATGTGAATTATCACTTTTGGAACTTAAATAAGTGTGTTTAGAGTCATTTTAATGCCTGAAATTGGTCGAAATAGAAGCTTCTGAGTAGGAGAAAAAGGCAGTAAAAATGGCAATTTTGGTCACATTGAGGCTTTAAAAAGTAGTTATTCAACACGAGGCCCAATCCAAATGACATTTTGAATCAATTTTTCTATAGACCAAAAAAACAATTTTCTGATGAAAAACGATGACCTGTGACCTGTCGAACTTTCTCCAGATGGTCAGAAATGGTAATTTTTGAATGTCTTTTTTTTTTACTGTAAATGACTACTGCATGTGAATTATTACTTTTAGCACTAAAATAAGTGTATTTAGAGTCATTTTAATGCCTGAAATTCGTCAAAATAGAAGCTTCTGAGTAGGAGAAAAAGGCTGTAAAAATGGCAATTTTGGTCACATTGGGGCTTTAAAAATTAGTTATTCAACAGGAGGCCCAATTTAATTGACATTTTGAATCGATTTTTCTACAGTGCAAAAAATCAACTTTCTGATGAAAAACGATGACCCGTGACCAGTCGAACTTTCTCCAGATGGTCAGAAATGGTAATTTTTTAATGTTTTATTTTTTGACTGTAAATGACTACTGCATGTGAATTATCACTTTTGGAACTAAAATAAGTGTGTTTAGAGTCATTTTAATGGCTGAAATTGGTCGAAATAGAAGCTTCTGAGTAGGAGAAAAAGGCTGTAAAAATGGCAATTTTGGTCACATTGAGGCTTTAAAAAGTAGGTATTCAACATGAGGCACAATCCAATTGACATTTTGAATCGATTTTTCTAAAGTCCAAAAATCAATTTTCTGATGAAAAACGATGACTTGTGACCTGTTGAACTTTCTCCAGATGGTCAGAAATGGTAAGTTTTTTAATGTTTTAGTTTTTTGACTGTAAATGACTACTGCATGTGAATTATCACTTTTGGAACTAAAATAAGTGTGTTTAGAGTCATTTTAATGCCTGAAATTGGTCGAAATAGCAGCTTCTGAGTAGGAGAAAAAGGCTGTAAAAATGGCAATTTTGGTCACATTGAGGCTTTAAAAAGTAGTTATTCAACACGAGGCCCAATCCAAATGACATTTTGAGTCAATTTTTCTACAGTCCGAAAAAACAATTTTCTGATGAAAAACGATGACCCGTGACCTGTCGAACTTTCTCCAGATGGTCAGAAATGGTAATTTTTGAATGTCTTATTTTTGACTGTAAATGACTACTGCATGTGAATTATCACTTTTGGAACTAAAATAAGTGTGTTTAGAGTCATTTTAATGCCTGAAATTGGTCAAAATAGAAGCTTCTGAGTAGGAGAAAAAGGCTGTAAAAATAGCAATTTTGGTCACATTGGGGCTTTAAAACGTAGTTATTCAACACGAGGCCCAATCCAATTGACATTTTGAATCAATTTTTCTGAAGTCCAAAAAATCAATTTTCTGATGAAAAACGATGACCCGTGACCTGTCGATCTTTCTCCAGATGGTCAGAAATGGTAATTTTTTAATGTTTTATTTTTTGACTGTAAATGACTACTGCATGTGAATTATCACTTTTGGAACTAAAATAAGTGTGTTTAGAGTCATTTTATTGCCTGAAATTGGTCGAAATAGAAGCTTCTGAGTAGGAGAAAAAGGCTGTAAAAATGGCAATTTTGATCACATTGAGGCTTTAAAAAGTAGTTATTCAACACGAGGCCCAATCCAAATGACATTTTGAATCAATTTTTCTACAGTCCAAAAAAACTATTTTCTGATGAAAAACAATGACCCGTGACCTGTCGAACTTTATCCAGATGGTCAGAAATTGTATTTTTTGAATCTCTTATTTTTTGACTGTAAATGACTACTGCATGTGAATTATCACTTTTGGAACTAAAATAAGTGTGTTTAGAGTCATTTTAATGCCTGAAATTGGTCGAAATAGAAGCTTCTGAGTAGGAGAAAAGGGCTGTAAAAATGGCAATTTTGGTCACATTGAGGCTTTAAAAAGTAGTTATTCAACATGAGGCACAGTCAAAATGACATTTTGAATACATTTTTCTACAGTCCAACAAATCAATTTTCTGATGAAAAACGATGACCTGTCGAACTTTCTCCAGGTCGAAATGGTAATTATTTTTGATGTTTAATTTTTTTACTGTAAATGACTATTGCATGTGAATTATCACTTTTGGAACTAAAATAAGTGTGTTTAGAGTCATTTTAATGCCTGAAATTGGTCGAAATAGAAGCTTCTGAGTAGGAGAAAAAGTCTGTAAAAATGGCAATTTTGGTCACATTGAGGATTTAAAAAGTAGTTATTCAACACGAGGCCCAATCCAAATGACATTTTGAATCAATTTTTCTACAGTCCAAAAAAACTATTTTCTGATAAAAAACGATGACCCGTGACCTGTCGAACTTTCTCCAGATGGTCAGAAATGGTAATTTTTTAATGTTTTATTTTTTGACTGTAAATGACTACTGCGTGTGAATTATCACTTTTGGAACTAAAATAATTGTGTTTAGAGTCATTTTAATGCCTGAAATTGGTTGAAATAGAAGCTTCTGAGTAGGCGAAAAAGGCTGTAAAAATGGCAATTTTGATCATATTGAGGCTTTAAAAAGTAGTTATTCAACACAAGGCCCAATCCAAATGACATTTTGAGTCAATTTTTCTACAGTCCAAAAAAACAATTTTCTGATGAAAAACGATGACATGTGACCTGTCGATCTTTCTCCAGATGGTCAGAAATGTTAATTTTTTAATGTTTTATTTTTTGACTGTAAATGACTACTGCATGTGAATTATCACTTTTGGAACTAAAATAATTGTGTTTAGAGTCATTTTATTGCCTGAAATTGGTCGAAATAGAAGCTTCTGAGTAGGAGAAAAAGGCTGTAAAAATGGCAATTTTGATCACATTGAGGCATTAAAAAGTAGTTATTCAACACGAGGCCCAATCCAATTGACATTTTGAATCGATTTTTCTACAGTCCAAAAAATCAATTTTCTGATGAAAAACGATGACTTGTGACCTGTTGAACTTTCTCCAGATGGTCAGAAATGGTAATTTTTTAATGTTTTAGTTTTTTGACTGTAAATGACTACTGCATGTGAATTATCACTTTTGGAACTAAAATAAGTGTGTTTAGATTCATTTTAATGGCTGAAATTGATCGAAATAAAAGCGTCTGAGTAGGAGAAAAAGGCTGTAAAAATGGCAATTTTGGTCACATTGAGGCTTTAAAAAGTAGTTATTCAACATGAGGCACAATCCAAATGATATTTTGAATCAATTTTTCGACAGTCCAAAAAATCAATTTTCTGATGAAAAACGATGACCCGTGACCTGTCGAACTTTCTCCAGATGGTCAGAAATGCTTATTTTTTGATGTTTTATTTTTTGACTGTAAATGACTACTGCATGTGAATTATCACTTTTGGAACTAAAATAAGTGTGTTTTAGAGTCATTTTAATGCCTGAAATTGGTCGAAATAGAAGCTTCTGAGTAGGAGAAAAAGGCTGTAAAAATGGCAATTTTGGTCACATTGGGGCTTTAAAAAGTAGTTATTCAACACAAGGCCCAATTTAATTGACATTTTGAATCGATTTTTCTACAGTCCAAAAAATCAATTTTCTGGTGAAAAACGATGACCCGTGACCTGTCGAACTTTCTCCAGATGGTCAGAAATGGTAATTTTTTGATGTTTAATTTTTTTACTGTAGATGTCTATTGCATGTGAATTATCACTTTTGGAACTAACATAAGTGTGTTTAGAGTCATTTTAATGCCTGAAATTGGTCGAAATAGAAGCTTCTGAGTAGGAGAAAAAGGCTGTAAAAATGGCAATTTTGGTCACATTGAGGCTTTAAAAAGTAGTTATTCAACACGAGGCCCAATCCAAATGACATTTTGAATCAATTTTTCTACAGTCCAAAAAAACAATTTTCTGATGAAAAACGATGACCCGTGACCTGTCGAACTTTCTCCAGATGTTCAGAAATGGTAATTTTTGAATGTCTTATTTTTTGACTGTGAATGACTACTGCATGTGAATTATCACTTTTGGAACTAAAATAATTGTGTTTAGAGTCATTTTATTGCCTGAAATTGGTCGAAATAGAAGCTTCTGAGTAGGAGAAAAAGGCTGTAAAAATGGCAATTTTGGTCACATTGGGGCTTTAAAAAGTAGTTATTCAACACAAGGCCCAATTTAATTGACATTTTGAATCGATTTTTCTACAGTCCAAAAAATCAATTTTCTGGTGAAAAACGATGACCCGTGACCTGTCGAACTTTCTCCAGATGGTCAGAAATGGTAATTTTTTAATGTTTTATTTTTTGACTGTAAATGACTACTGCGTGTGAATTATCACTTTTGGAACTAAAATAATTGTGTTTAGAGTCATTTTAATGCCTGAAATTGGTTGAAATAGAAGCTTCTGAGTAGGCGAAAAAGGCTGTAAAAATGGCAATTTTGGTCACATTGGGGCTTTAAAAAGTAGTTATTCAACACGAGGCCCAATCCAAATGACATTTTGAATCAATTTTTCTACAGTCCAAAAAATCAATTTTCTGATGAAAAACGATGACCCGTGACCTGTTGAACTTTCTCCAGATGGTCAGAAATGGTAATTTTTTTAATGTTTTATTTTTTGACTGTAAATGACTACTGCATGTGAATTATCACTTTTGGAACTAAAATAAGTGTGTTTAGAGTCATTTTAATGGCTGAAATTGGTCGAAATAGCAGCTTCTGAGTAGGAGAAAAAGGCTGTAAAAATGGCACTTTTGGTCACATTGAGGCTTTAAAAAGTAGTTATTCAACATGAGGCACAATCCAAATGATATTTTGAATCAATTTTTCTACAGTCCAAAAAATCAATTTTCTGATGAAAAACGATGACCCATGACCTGTCGAACTTTCTCCAGATGGTCAGAAATGGTAATTTTTTAATGTTTTATTTTTTGACTGTAAATGACTACTGCATGTGAATTATCACTTTTTGAACTAAAATAAGTGTGTTTAGAGTCATTTTAATGCCTGAAATTGGTCAAAATAGAAGCTTCTGAGTAGGAGAAAAAGGCTGTAAAAATGGCAATTTTGGTCACATTGAGGCTTTAAAAAGTAGTTATTCAACATGAGGCACAGTCAAAATGACATTTTGAATAAATTTTTCTACAGTCCAAAAATCAATTTTCTGATGAAAAACGATGACTCGTGACCTGTCGAACTTTCTCCAGATGGTCAGAAATGGTAATTTTTTTATGTTTAATTTTTTACTGTAAATGACTATTGCATGTGAATTATCACTTTTGGAGCTAAAATAAGTGTGTTTAGAGTCATTTTAATGCCTGAAATTGGTCGAAATCGAAGCTTCTGAGTAGGAGAAAAAGGCTGTAAAAATGGCAATTTTGGTCACATTGAGGATTTAAAAAGTAGTTATTCAACACGAGGCCCAATCCAAATGACATTTTGAATCAATTTTTCTACAGTCCAAAAAAACTATTTTCTGATGAAAAACGATGACCCGTGACCTGTCGAACTTTCTCCAGATGGTCAGAAATTGTAATTATTTAATGTCTTATTTTTTGACTGTAAATGACTACTGCATGTGAATTATCACTTTTGGAACTAAAATAAGTGTGTTTAGAGTCATTTTAATGCCTGAAATTGGTCAAAATAGAAGCTTCTGAGTAGGAGAAAAAGGCTGTAAAAATAGCAATTTTGGTCACATTGGGGCTTTAAAACGTAGTTATTCAACACGAGGCCCAATCCAATTGACATTTTGAATCAATTTTTCTACAGTCCAAAAAATCAATTTTATGATGAAAAACGATGACCCGTGACCTGTCGAACTTTCTCCAGATGGTCAGAAATGGTAATTTTTTAATGTTTTAGTTTTTTGACTGTAAATGACTACTGCATGTGAATTATCACTTTTGGAACTAAAATAAGTGTGTTTAGATTCATTTTAATGGCTGAAATTGATCGAAATAAAAGCGTCTGAGTAGGAGAAAAAGGCTGTAAAAATGGCAATTTTGGTCACATTGAGGCTTTAAAAAGTAGTTATTCAACATGAGGCACAATCCAAATGATATTTTGAATCAATTTTTCGACAGTCCAAAAAATCAATTTTCTGATGAAAAACGATGACCCGTGACCTGTCGAACTTTCTCCAGATGGTCAGAAATGCTTATTTTTTGATGTTTTATTTTTTGACTGTAAATGACTACTGCATGTGAATTATCACTTTTGGAACTAAAATAAGTGTGTTTAGAGTCATTTTAATGCCTGAAATTGGTCGAAATAGAAGCTTCTGAGTAGGAGAAAAAGGCTGTAAAAATGGCAATTTTGGTCACATTGGGGCTTTAAAAAGTAGTTATTCAACACAAGGCCCAATTTAATTGACATTTTGAATCGATTTTTCTACAGTCCAAAAAATCAATTTTCTGGTGAAAAACGATGACCCGTGACCTGTCGAACTTTCTCCAGATGGTCAGAAATGGTAATTTTTTTATGTTTAATTTTTTTACTGTAGATGTCTATTGCATGTGAATTATCACTTTTGGAACTAACATAAGTGTGTTTAGAGTCATTTTAATGCCTGAAATTGGTCGAAATAGAAGCTTCTGAGTAGGAGAAAAAGGCTGTAAAAATGGCAATTTTGGTCACATTGAGGCTTTAAAAAGTAGTTATTCAACACGAGGCCCAATCCAAATGACATTTTGAATCAATTTTTCTACAGTCCAAAAAAACAATTTTCTGATGAAAAACGATGACCCGTGACCTGTCGAACTTTCTCCAGATGTTCAGAAATGGTAATTTTTGAATGTCTTATTTTTTGACTGTGAATGACTACTGCATGTGAATTATCACTTTTGGAACTAAAATAATTGTGTTTAGAGTCATTTTATTGCCTGAAATTGGTCGAAATAGAAGCTTCTGAGTAGGAGAAAAAGGCTGTAAAAATGGCAATTTTGGTCACATTGGGGCTTTAAAAAGTAGTTATTCAACACAAGGCCCAATTTAATTGACATTTTGAATCGATTTTTCTACAGTCCAAAAAATCAATTTTCTGGTGAAAAACGATGACCCGTGACCTGTCGAACTTTCTCCAGATGGTCAGAAATGGTAATTTTTTAATGTTTTATTTTTTGACTGTAAATGACTACTGCGTGTGAATTATCACTTTTGGAACTAAAATAATTGTGTTTAGAGTCATTTTAATGCCTGAAATTGGTTGAAATAGAAGCTTCTGAGTAGGCGAAAAAGGCTGTAAAAATGGCAATTTTGGTCACATTGGGGCTTTAAAAAGTAGTTATTCAACACGAGGCCCAATCCAAATGACATTTTGAATCAATTTTTCTACAGTCCAAAAAATCAATTTTCTGATGAAAAACGATGACCCGTGACCTGTTGAACTTTCTCCAGATGGTCAGAAATGGTAATTTTTTTAATGTTTTATTTTTTGACTGTAAATGACTACTGCATGTGAATTATCACTTTTGGAACTAAAATAAGTGTGTTTAGAGTCATTTTAATGGCTGAAATTGGTCGAAATAGCAGCTTCTGAGTAGGAGAAAAAGGCTGTAAAAATGGCACTTTTGGTCACATTGAGGCTTTAAAAAGTAGTTATTCAACATGAGGCACAATCCAAATGATATTTTGAATCAATTTTTCTACAGTCCAAAAAATCAATTTTCTGATGAAAAACGATGACCCATGACCTGTCGAACTTTCTCCAGATGGTCAGAAATGGTAATTTTTTAATGTTTTATTTTTTGACTGTAAATGACTACTGCATGTGAATTATCACTTTTTGAACTAAAATAAGTGTGTTTAGAGTCATTTTAATGCCTGAAATTGGTCAAAATAGAAGCTTCTGAGTAGGAGAAAAAGGCTGTAAAAATGGCAATTTTGGTCACATTGAGGCTTTAAAAAGTAGTTATTCAACATGAGGCACAGTCAAAATGACATTTTGAATAAATTTTTCTACAGTCCAAAAATCAATTTTCTGATGAAAAACGATGACTCGTGACCTGTCGAACTTTCTCCAGATGGTCAGAAATGGTAATTTTTTTATGTTTAATTTTTTACTGTAAATGACTATTGCATGTGAATTATCACTTTTGGAGCTAAAATAAGTGTGTTTAGAGTCATTTTAATGCCTGAAATTGGTCGAAATCGAAGCTTCTGAGTAGGAGAAAAAGGCTGTAAAAATGGCAATTTTGGTCACATTGAGGATTTAAAAAGTAGTTATTCAACACGAGGCCCAATCCAAATGACATTTTGAATCAATTTTTCTACAGTCCAAAAAAACTATTTTCTGATGAAAAACGATGACCCGTGACCTGTCGAACTTTCTCCAGATGGTCAGAAATTGTAATTATTTAATGTCTTATTTTTTGACTGTAAATGACTACTGCATGTGAATTATCACTTTTGGAACTAAAATAAGTGTGTTTAGAGTCATTTTAATGCCTGAAATTGGTCAAAATAGAAGCTTCTGAGTAGGAGAAAAAGGCTGTAAAAATAGCAATTTTGGTCACATTGGGGCTTTAAAACGTAGTTATTCAACACGAGGCCCAATCCAATTGACATTTTGAATCAATTTTTCTACAGTCCAAAAAATCAATTTTATGATGAAAAACGATGACCCGTGACCTGTCGATCTTTCTCCAGATGGTCAGAAATGGTAATTTTTTAATGTTTTATTTTTTGACTGTAAATGACTACTGCATGTGAATTATCACTTTTGGAACTAAAATAAGTGTGTTTAGAGTCATTTTATTGCCTGAAATTGGTCGAAATAGAAGCTTCTGAGTAGGAGAAAAAGGCTGTAAAAATGGCAATTTTGATCACATTGAGGCTTTAAAAAGTAGTTATTCAACACGAGGCCCAATCCAATTGACATTTTGAATCGATTTTTCTACAGTCCAAAAATCAATTTTCTGATGAAAAACGATGACTTGTGACCTGTTGAACTTTCTCCAGATGGTCAGAAATGGTAAGTTTTTTAATGTTTTAGTTTTTTGACTGTAAATGACTACTGCATGTGAATTATCACTTTTGGAACTAAAATAAGTGTGTTTAGAGTCATTTTAATGGCTGAAATTGGTCGAAATAGAAGCGTCTGAGTAGGAGAAAAAGGCTGTAAAAATGGCAATTTTGGTCACATTGAGGCTTTAAAAAGTAGTTATTCAACATGAGGCACAATCCAAATGATATTTTGAATTAATTTTTCGACAGTCCAAAAAATCAATTTTCTGATGAAAAACGATGACCCGTGACCTGTCGAACTTTCTCCAGATGGTCAGAAATGGTTATTTTTTGATGTTTTATTTTTTGACTGTAAATGACTACTGCATGTGAATTATCACTTTTGGAACTAAAATAAGTGTGTTTAGAGTCATTTTAATGCCTGAAATTGGTCGAAATAGAAGCTTCTGAGTAGGAGAAAAAGGCTGTAAAAATGGCAATTTTGGTCACATTGGGGCTTTAAAAATTAGTTATTCAACACGAGGCCCAATTTAATTGACATTTTGAATCGATTTTTCGACAGTCCAAAAAATCAATTTTCTGATGAAAAACGATGACTTGTGACCTGTTGAACTTTCTCCAGATGGTCAGAAATGGTAAGTTTTTTAATGTTTTAGTTTTTTGACTGTAAATGACTACTGCATGTGAATTATCACTTTTGGAGCTAAAATAAGTGTGTTTAGAGTCATTTTAATGGCTGAAATTGGTCGAAATAGAAGCGTCTGAGTAGGAGAAAAAGGCTGTAAAAATGGTAATTTTGGTCACATTGAGGCTTTAAAAAGTAGTTATTCAACACGAGGCCCAATCCAAATTACATTTTGAATCAATTTTTCTATAGTCCAAAAAAACAATTTTCTGATGAAAAACGATGACCTGTGACCTGTCGAACGTTCTCCAGATGGTCAGAAATGGTAATTTTTGAATGTCTTATTTTTTGACTGTAAATGACTACTGCATGTGAATTATTACTTTTAGCACTAAAATAAGTGTGTTTAGAGTCATTTTAATGCCTGAAATTGGTCAAAATAGAAGCTTCTGAGTAGGAGAAAAAGGCTGTAAAAATGGCAATTTTGGTCACATTGGGGCTTTAAAAATTAGTTATTCAACACGAGGCCCAATTTAATTGACATTTTGAATCGATTTTTCGACAGTCCAAAAAATCAATTTTCTGATGAAAAACGATGACCCGTGACCTGTCGAACTTTCTCCAGATGGTCAGAAATGGTTATTTTTTGATGTTTTATTTTTTGACTGTAAATGACTACTGCATGTGAATTATCACTTTTGGAACTAAAATAAGTGTGTTTAGAGTCATTTTAATGCCTGAAATTGGTCGAAATAGAAGCTTCTGAGTAGGAGAAAAAGGCTGTAAAAATGGCAATTTTGGTCACATTGGGGCTTTAAAAAGTAGTTATTCAACACGAGGCCCAATTTAATTGACATTTTGAATCGAGTTTTTCTACAGTCCAAAAAATCAATTTTCTGATGAAAAACGATGACCCGTGACCTGTCGAACTTTCTCCAGATGGTCAGAAATGGTAATTTTTTAATGTTTAATTTTTTGACTGTAAATGACTACTGCATGTGAATTATCACTTTTGGAACTTAAATAAGTGTGTTTAGAGTCATTTTAATGCCTGAAATTGGTCGAAACAGAAGCTTCTGAGTAGGAGAAAAAGGCTGTAAAAATGGTAATTTTGGTCACATTGAGGCTTTAAAAAGTAGTTATTCAACACGAGGCCCAATCCAAATTACATTTTGAATCAATTTTTCTATAGTCCAAAAAAACAATTTTCTGATGAAAAACGATGACCTGTGACCTGTCGAACTTTCTCCAGATGGTCAGAAATGGTAATTTTTGAATGTCTTATTTTTTGACTGTAAATGACTACTGCATGTGAATTATTACTTTTAGCACTAAAATAAGTGTGTTTAGAGTCATTTTAATGCCTGAAATTGGTCAAAATAGAAGCTTCTGAGTAGGAGAAAAAGGCTGTAAAAATGGCAATTTTGGTCACATTGGGGCTTTAAAAATTAGTTATTCAACACGAGGCCCAATTTAATTGACATTTTGAATCGATTTTTCTACAGTGCAAAAAATCAACTTTCTGATGAAAAACGATGACCCGTGACCTGTCGAACTTTCTCCAGATGGTCAGAAATGGTAATTTTTTAATGTTTTATTATTTGACTGTAAATGACTACTGCATGTGAATTATCACTTTTGGAACTAAAATAAGTGTGTTTAGAGTCATTTTAATGCCTGAAATTGATCGAAATAGCAGCTTCTGAGTAGGAGAAAAAGGCTGTAAAAATGGCAATTTTGGTCACATTGAGGCTTTAAAAAGTAGTTATTCAACACGAGGCCCAATCCAAATGACATTTTGAGTCAATTTTTCTACAGTCCAAAAAAACAATTTTCTGATGAAAAACGATGACCCGTGACCTGTCGAACTTTCTCCAGATGGTCAGAAATGGTAATTTTTTAATGTTTTATTTTTTGACTGTAAATGACTACTGCATGTGAATTATCACTTTTGGAACTAAAATAAGTGTGTTTAGAGTAATTTTATTGCCTGAAATTGGTCGAAATAGAAGCTTCTGAGTAGGAGAAAAAGGCTGTAAAAATGGCAATTTTGATCACATTGAGGCTTTAAAAAGTAGTTATTCAACACGAGGCCCAATCCAATTGACATTTTGAATCGATTTTTCTACAGTCCAAAAATCAATTTTCTGATGAAAAACGATGACTTGTGACCTGTTGAACTTTCTCCAGATGGTCAGAAATGGTAAGTTTTTTAATGTTTTAGTTTTTTGACTGTAAATGACTACTGCATGTGAATTATCACTTTTGGAACTAAAATAAGTGTGTTTAGAGTCATTTTAATGGCTGAAATTGGTCGAAATAGAAGCGTCTGAGTAGGAGAAAAAGGCTGTAAAAATGGCAATTTTGGTCACATTGAGGCTTTAAAAAGTAGTTATTCAACATGAGGCACAATCCAAATGATATTTTGAATCAATTTTTCGACAGTCCAAAAAATCAATTTTCTGATGAAAAACGATGACCCGTGACCTGTCGAACTTTCTCCAGATGGTCAGAAATGGTTATTTTTTGATGTTTTATTTTTTGACTGTAAATGACTACTGCATGTGAATTATCACTTTTGGAACTAAGATAAGTGTGTTTAGAGTCATTTTAATGCCTGAAATTGGTCGAAATAGAAGCTTCTGAGTAGGAGAAAAAGGCTGTAAAAATGGCAATTTTGGTCACATTGGGGCTTTAAAAAGTAGTTATTCAACACGAGGCCCAATTTAATTGACATTTCGAATCGAGTTTTTCTACAGTCCAAAAAATCAATTTTCTGATGAAAAACGATGCCCCGTGACCTGTCGAACTTTCTCCAGATGGTCAGAAATGGTAATTTTTTAATGTTTAATTTTTTGACTGTAAATGACTACTGCATGTGAATTATCACTTTTGGAACTTAAATAAGTGTGTTTAGAGTCATTTTAATGCCTGAAATTGGTCAAAATAGAATCTTCTGAGTAGGAGAAAAAGGCAGTAAAAATGGCAATTTTGGTCACATTGAGGCTTTAAAAAGTAGTTATTCAACACGAGGCCCAATCCAAATTACATTTTGAATCAATTTTTCTATGGTCCAAAAAAACAATTTTCTGATGAAAAACGATGACCTGTGACCTGTCGAACTTTCTCCAGATGGTCAGAAATGGTAATTTTTGAATGTCTTTTTTTTTTACTGTAAATGACTACTGCATGTGAATTATTACTTTTAGCACTAAAATAAGTGTATTTAGAGTCATTTTAATGCCTGAAATTCGTCAAAATAGAAGCTTCTGAGTAGGAGAAAAAGGCTGTAAAAATTGCAATTTTGGTCACATTGGGGCTTTAAAAATTAGTTATTCAACAGGAGGCCCAATTTAATTGACATTTTGAATCGATTTTTCTACAGTGCAAAAAATCAACTTTCTGATGAAAAACGATGACCCGTGACCAGTCGAACTTTCTCCAGATGGTCAGAAATGGTAATTTTTTAATGTTTTATTTTTTGACTGTAAATGACTACTGCATGTGAATTATCACTTTTGGAACTAAAATAAGTGTGTTTAGAGTCATTTTAATGGCTGAAATTGGTCGAAATAGAAGCTTCTGAGTAAGAGAAAAAGGCTGTAAAAATGGCAATTTTGGTCACATTGAGGCTTTAAAAAGTAGGTATTCAACATGAGGCACAATCCAATTGACATTTTGAATCGATTTTTCTACAGTCCAAAAATCAATTTTCTGATGAAAAACGATGACTTGTGACCTGTTGAACTTTCTCCAGATGGTCAGAAATGGTAAGTTTTTTAATGTTTTAGTTTTTTGACTGTAAATGACTACTGCATGTGAATTATCACTTTTGGAACTAAAATAAGTGTGTTTAGAGTCATTTTAATGCCTGAAATTGGTCGAAATAGCAGCTTCTGAGTAGGAGAAAAAGGCTGTAAAAATGGCAATTTTGGTCACATTGAGGCTTTAAAAAGTAGTTATTCAACACGAGGCCCAATCCAAATGACATTTTGAGTCAATTTTTCTACAGTCCGAAAAAACAATTTTCTGATGAAAAACGATGACCCGTGACCTGTCGAACTTTCTCCAGATGGTCAGAAATGGTAATTTTTGAATGTCTTATTTTTGACTGTAAATGACTACTGCATGTGAATTATCACTTTTGGAACTAAAATAAGTGTGTTTAGAGTCATTTTAATGCTTGAAATTGGTCAAAATAGAAGCTTCTGAGTAGGAGAAAAAGGCTGTAAAAATAGCAATTTTGGTCACATTGGGGCTTTAAAACGTAGTTATTCAACACGAGGCCCAATCCAATTGACATTTTGAATCAATTTTTCTGAAGTCCAAAAAATCAATTTTCTGATGAAAAACGATGACCCGTGACCTGTCGATCTTTCTCCAGATGGTCAGAAATGGTAATTTTTTAATGTTTTATTTTTTGACTGTAAATGACTACTGCATGTGAATTATCACTTTTGGAACTAAAATAAGTGTGTTTAGAGTCATTTTATTGCCTGAAATTGGTCGAAATAGAAGCTTCTGAGTAGGAGAAAAAGGCTGTAAAAATGGCAATTTTGATCACATTGAGGCTTTAAAAAGTAGTTATTCAACACGAGGCCCAATCCAATTGACATTTTGAATCAATTTTTCTGAAGTCCAAAAAATCAATTTTCTGATGAAAAACGATGACTTGTGACCTGTTGAACTTTCTCCAGATGGTCAGAAATGGTAATTTTTTAATGTTTTAGTTTTTTGACTGTAAATGACTACTGCATGTGAATTATCACTTTTGGAACTAAAATAAGTGTGTTTAGAGTCATTTTAATGGCTGAAATTGGTCGAAATAGAAGCTTCTGAGTAGGAGAAAAAGGCTGTAAAAATGGCAATTTTGGTCACATTGAGGATTTAAAAAGTAGTTATTCAACACGAGGCCCAATCCAAATGACATTTTGAATCAATTTTTCTACAGTCCAAAAAAACTATTTTCTGATGAAAAACAATGACCCGTGACCTGTCGAACTTTATCCAGATGGTCAGAAATTGTATTTTTTGAATCTCTTATTTTTTGACTGTAAATGACTACTGCATGTGAATTATCACTTTTGGAACTAAAATAAGTGTGTTTAGAGTCATTTTAATGCCTGAAATTGGTCGAAATAGAAGCTTCTGAGTAGGAGAAAAGGGCTGTAAAAATGGCAATTTTGGTCACATTGAGGCTTTAAAAAGTAGTTATTCAACATGAGGCACAGTCAAAATGACATTTTGAATACATTTTTCTACAGTCCAACAAATCAATTTTCTGATGAAAAACGATGACCTGTCGAACTTTCTCCAGATGGTCAGAAATGGTAATTTTTTGATGTTTCATTTTTTTACTGTAAATGACTATTGCATGTGAATTATCACTTTTGGAACTAAAATAAGTGTGTTTAGAGTCATTTTAATGCCTGAAATTGGTCGAAATAGAAGCTTCTGAGTAGGAGAAAAAGTCTGTAAAAATGGCAATTTTGGTCACATTGAGGATTTAAAAAGTAGTTATTCAACACGAGGCCCAATCCAAATGACATTTTGAATCAATTTTTCTACAGTCCAAAAAAACTATTTTCTGATAAAAAACGATGACCCGTGACCTGTCGAACTTTCTCCAGATGGTCAGAAATGGTAATTTTTTAATGTTTTATTTTTTGACTGTAAATGACTACTGCGTGTGAATTATCACTTTTGGAACTAAAATAATTGTGTTTAGAGTCATTTTAATGCCTGAAATTGGTTGAAATAGAAGCTTCTGAGTAGGCGAAAAAGGCTGTAAAAATGGCAATTTTGATCATATTGAGGCTTTAAAAAGTAGTTATTCAACACAAGGCCCAATCCAAATGACATTTTGAGTCAATTTTTCTACAGTCCAAAAAAACAATTTTCTGATGAAAAACGATGACATGTGACCTGTCGATCTTTCTCCAGATGGTCAGAAATGTTAATTTTTTAATGTTTTATTTTTTTGACTGTAAATGACTACTGCATGTGAATTATCACTTTTGGAACTAAAATAATTGTGTTTAGAGTCATTTTATTGCCTGAAATTGGTCGAAATAGAAGCTTCTGAGTAGGAGAAAAAGGCTGTAAAAATGGCAATTTTGATCACATTGAGGCATTAAAAAGTAGTTATTCAACACGAGGCCCAATCCAATTGACATTTTGAATCGATTTTTCTACAGTCCAAAAAATCAATTTTCTGATGAAAAACGATGACTTGTGACCTGTTGAACTTTCTCCAGATGGTCAGAAATGGTAAGTTTTTTAATGTTTTAGTTTTTTGACTGTAAATGACTACTGCATGTGAATTATCACTTTTGGAACTAAAATAAGTGTGTTTAGAGTCATTTTAATGGCTGAAATTGGTCGAAATAGAAGCGTCTGAGTAGGAGAAAAAGGCTGTAAAAATGGCAATTTTGGTCACATTGAGGATTTAAAAAGTAGTTATTCAACATGAGGCACAATCCAAATGATATTTTGAATCAATTTTTCGACAGTCCAAAAAATCAATTTTCTGATGAAAAACGATGACCCGTGACCTGTCGAACTTTCTCCAGATGGTCAGAAATGGTTATTTTTTGATGTTTTATTTTTTGACTGTAAATGACTACTGCATGTGAATTATCACTTTTGGAACTAAAATAAGTGTGTTTAGAGTCATTTTAATGCCTGAAATTGGTCGAAATAGAAGCCTCTGAGTAGGAGAAAAAGGCTGTAAAAATGGCAATTTTGGTCACATTGGGGCTTTAAAAAGTAGTTATTCAACACGAGGCCCAATTTAATTGACATTTCGAATCGAGTTTTTCTACAGTCCAAAAAATCAATTTTCTGATGAAAAACGATGACCCGTGACCTGTCGAACTTTCTCCAGATGGTCAGAAATGGTAATTTTTTAATGTTTAATTTTTTGACTGTAAATGACTACTGCATGTGAATTATCACTTTTGGAACTTAAATAAGTGTGTTTAGAGTCATTTTAATGCCTGAAATTGGTCGAAATAGAAGCTTCTGAGTAGGAGAAAAAGGCAGTAAAAATGGCAATTTTGGTCACATTGAGGCTTTAAAAAGTAGTTATTCAACACGAGGCCCAATCCAAATTACATTTTGAATCAATTTTTCTATAGTCCAAAAAAACAATTTTCTGATGAAAAACGATGACCTGTGACCTGTCGAACTTTCTCCAGATGGTCAGAAATGGTAATTTTTTAATGTCTTTTTTTTTTACTGTAAATGACTACTGCATGTGAATTATTACTTTTAGCACTAAAATAAGTGTATTTAGAGTCATTTTAATGCCTGAAATTCGTCAAAATAGAAGCTTCTGAGTAGGAGAAAAAGGCTGTAAAAATGGCAATTTTGGTCACATTGGGGCTTTAAAAATTAGTTATTCAACAGGAGGCCCAATTTAATTGACATTTTGAATCGATTTTTCTACAGTGCAAAAAATCAACTTTCTGATGAAAAACGATGACCCGTGACCAGTCAAACTTTCTCCAGATGGTCAGAAATGGTAATTTTTTAATGTTTTATTTTTTGACTGTAAATGACTACTGCATGTGAATTATCACTTTTGGAACTAAAATAAGTGTGTTTAGAGTCATTTTAATGGCTGAAATTGGTCGAAATAGAAGCTTCTGAGTAGGAGAAAAAGGCTGTAAAAATGGCAATTTTGGTCACATTGAGGCTTTAAAAAGTAGGTATTCAACATGAGGCACAATCCAATTGACATTTTGAATCGATTTTTCTACAGTCCAAAAATCAATTTTCTGATGAAAAACGATGACTTGTGACCTGTTGAACTTTCTCCAGATGGTCAGAAATGGTAAGTTTTTTAATGTTTTAGTTTTTTGACTGTAAATGACTACTGCATGTGAATTATCACTTTTGGAACTAAAATAAGTGTGTTTAGAGTCATTTTAATGCCTGAAATTGGTCGAAATAGCAGCTTCTGAGTAGGAGAAAAAGGCTGTAAAAATGGCAATTTTGGTCACATTGAGGCTTTAAAAAGTAGTTATTCAACACGAGGCCCAATCCAAATGACATTTTGAGTCAATTTTTCTACAGTCCGAAAAAACAATTTTCTGATGAAAAACGATGACCCGTGACCTGTCGAACTTTCTCCAGATGGTCAGAAATGGTAATTTTTGAATGTCTTATTTTTGACTGTAAATGACTACTGCATGTGAATTATCACTTTTGGAACTAAAATAAGTGTGTTTAGAGTCATTTTAATGCCTGAAATCGGTCAAAATAGAAGCTTCTGAGTAGGAGAAAAAGGCTGTAAAAATAGCAATTTTGGTCACATTGGGGCTTTAAAACGTAGTTATTCAACACGAGGCCCAATCCAATTGACATTTTGAATCAATTTTTCTGAAGTCCAAAAAATCAATTTTCTGATGAAAAACGATGACCCGTGACCTGTCGATCTTTCTCCAGATGGTCAGAAATGGTAATTTTTTAATGTTTTATTTTTTGACTGTAAATGACTACTGCATGTGAATTATCACTTTTGGAACTAAAATAAGTGTGTTTAGAGTCATTTTATTGCCTGAAATTGGTCGAAATAGAAGCTTCTGAGTAGGAGAAAAAGGCTGTAAAAATGGCAATTTTGATCACATTGAGGCTTTAAAAAGTAGTTATTCAACACGAGGCCCAATCCAATTGACATTTTGAATCGATTTTTCTACAGTCCAAAAAATCAATTTTCTGATGAAAAACGATGACTTGTGACCTGTTGAACTTTCTCCAGATGGTCAGAAATGGTAATTTTTTAATGTTTTAGTTTTTTGACTGTAAATGACTACTGCATGTGAATTATCACTTTTGGAATTAAAATAAGTGTGTTTAGAGTCATTTTAATGGCTGAAATTGGTCGAAATAGAAGCTTCTGAGTAGGAGAAAAAGGCTGTAAAAATGGCAATTTTGGTCACATTGAGGATTTAAAAAGTAGTTATTCAACACGAGGCCCAATCCAAATGACATTTTGAATCAATTTTTCTACAGTCCAAAAAAACTATTTTCTGATGAAAAACAATGACCCGTGACCTGTCGAACTTTATCCAGATGGTCAGAAATTGTATTTTTTGAATCTCTTATTTTTTGACTGTAAATGACTACTGCATGTGAATTATCACTTTTGGAACTAAAATAAGTGTGTTTAGAGTCATTTTAATGCCTGAAATTGGTCGAAATAGAAGCTTCTGAGTAGGAGAAAAGGGCTGTAAAAATGGCAATTTTGGTCACATTGAGGCTTTAAAAAGTAGTTATTCAACATGAGGCACAGTCAAAATGACATTTTGAATACATTTTTCTACAGTCCAACAAATCAATTTTCTGATGAAAAACGATGACCTGTCGAACTTTCTCCAGATGGTCAGAAATGGTAATTTTTTGATGTTTAATTTTTTTACTGTAAATGACTATTGCATGTGAATTATCACTTTTGGAACTAAAATAAGTGTGTTTAGAGTCATTTTAATGCCTGAAATTGGTCGAAATAGAAGCTTCTGAGTAGGAGAAAAAGGCTGTAAAAATGGCAATTTTGGTCACATTGGGGCTTTAAAAATTAGTTATTCAACACGAGGCCCAATTTAATTGACATTTTGAATCGATTTTTCGACAGTCCAAAAAATCAATTTTCTGATGAAAAACGATGACTTGTGACCTGTTGAACTTTCTCCAGATGGTCAGAAATGGTAAGTTTTTTAATGTTTTAGTTTTTTGACTGTAAATGACTACTGCATGTGAATTATCACTTTTGGAGCTAAAATAAGTGTGTTTAGAGTCATTTTAATGGCTGAAATTGGTCGAAATAGAAGCGTCTGAGTAGGAGAAAAAGGCTGTAAAAATGGTAATTTTGGTCACATTGAGGCTTTAAAAAGTAGTTATTCAACACGAGGCCCAATCCAAATTACATTTTGAATCAATTTTTCTATAGTCCAAAAAAACAATTTTCTGATGAAAAACGATGACCTGTGACCTGTCGAACTTTCTCCAGATGGTCAGAAATGGTAATTTTTGAATGTCTTATTTTTTGACTGTAAATGACTACTGCATGTGAATTATTACTTTTAGCACTAAAATAAGTGTGTTTAGAGTCATTTTAATGCCTGAAATTGGTCAAAATAGAAGCTTCTGAGTAGGAGAAAAAGGCTGTAAAAATGGCAATTTTGGTCACATTGGGGCTTTAAAAATTAGTTATTCAACACGAGGCCCAATTTAATTGACATTTTGAATCGATTTTTCGACAGTCCAAAAAATCAATTTTCTGATGAAAAACGATGACCCGTGACCTGTCGAACTTTCTCCAGATGGTCAGAAATGGTTATTTTTTAATGTTTAATTTTTTGACTGTAAATGACTACTGCATGTGAATTATCACTTTTGGAACTTAAATAAGTGTGTTTAGAGTCATTTTAATGCCTGAAATTGGTCGAAACAGAAGCTTCTGAGTAGGAGAAAAAGGCTGTAAAAATGGTAATTTTGGTCACATTGAGGCTTTAAAAAGTAGTTATTCAACACGAGGCCCAATCCAAATTACATTTTGAATCAATTTTTCTATAGTCCAAAAAAACAATTTTCTGATGAAAAACGATGACCTGTGACCTGTCGAACTTTCTCCAGATGGTCAGAAATGGTAATTTTTGAATGTCTTATTTTTTGACTGTAAATGACTACTGCATGTGAATTATTACTTTTAGCACTAAAATAAGTGTGTTTAGAGTCATTTTAATGCCTGAAATTGGTCAAAATAGAAGCTTCTGAGTAGGAGAAAAAGGCTGTAAAAATGGCAATTTTGGTCACATTGGGGCTTTAAAAATTAGTTATTCAACACGAGGCCCAATTTAATTGACATTTTGAATCGATTTTTCTACAGTGCAAAAAATCAACTTTCTGATGAAAAACGATGACCCGTGACCTGTCGAACTTTCTCCAGATGGTCAGAAATGGTAATTTTTTAATGTTTTATTATTTGACTGTAAATGACTACTGCATGTGAATTATCACTTTTGGAACTAAAATAAGTGTGTTTAGAGTCATTTTAATGCCTGAAATTGATCGAAATAGCAGCTTCTGAGTAGGAGAAAAAGGCTGTAAAAATGGCAATTTTGGTCACATTGAGGCTTTAAAAAGTAGTTATTCAACACGAGGCCCAATCCAAATGACATTTTGAGTCAATTTTTCTACAGTCCAAAAAAACAATTTTCTGATGAAAAACGATGACCCGTGACCTGTCGAACTTTCTCCAGATGGTCAGAAATGGTAATTTTTTAATGTTTTATTTTTTGACTGTAAATGACTACTGCATGTGAATTATCACTTTTGGAACTAAAATAAGTGTGTTTAGAGTCATTTTATTGCCTGAAATTGGTCGAAATAGAAGCTTCTGAGTAGGAGAAAAAGGCTGTAAAAATGGCAATTTTGATCACATTGAGGCTTTAAAAAGTAGTTATTCAACACGAGGCCCAATCCAATTGACATTTTGAATCGATTTTTCTACAGTCCAAAAATCAATTTTCTGATGAAAAACGATGACTTGTGACCTGTTGAACTTTCTCCAGATGGTCAGAAATGGTAAGTTTTTTAATGTTTTAGTTTTTTGACTGTAAATGACTACTGCATGTGAATTATCACTTTTGGAACTAAAATAAGTGTGTTTAGAGTCATTTTAATGGCTGAAATTGGTCGAAATAGAAGCGTCTGAGTAGGAGAAAAAGGCTGTAAAAATGGCAATTTTGGTCACATTGAGGCTTTAAAAAGTAGTTATTCAACATGAGGCACAATCCAAATGATATTTTGAATCAATTTTTCGACAGTCCAAAAAATCAATTTTCTGATGAAAAACGATGACCCGTGACCTGTCGAACTTTCTCCAGATGGTCAGAAATGGTTATTTTTTGATGTTTTATTTTTTGACTGTAAATGACTACTGCATGTGAATTATCACTTTTGGAACTAAGATAAGTGTGTTTAGAGTCATTTTAATGCCTGAAATTGGTCGAAATAGAAGCTTCTGAGTAGGAGAAAAAGGCTGTAAAAATGGCAATTTTGGTCACATTGGGGCTTTAAAAAGTAGTTATTCAACACGAGGCCCAATTTAATTGACATTTCGAATCGAGTTTTTCTACAGTCCAAAAAATCAATTTTCTGATGAAAAACGATGACCCATGACCTGTCGAACTTTCTCCAGATGGTCAGAAATGGTAATTTTTTAATGTTTTATTTTTTGACTGTAAATGACTACTGCATGTGAATTATCACTTTTTGAACTAAAATAAGTGTGTTTAGAGTCATTTTAATGCCTGAAATTGGTCAAAATAGAAGCTTCTGAGTAGGAGAAAAAGGCTGTAAAAATGGCAATTTTGGTCACATTGAGGCTTTAAAAAGTAGTTATTCAACATGAGGCACAGTCAAAATGACATTTTGAATAAATTTTTCTACAGTCCAAAAATCAATTTTCTGATGAAAAACGATGACTCGTGACCTGTCGAACTTTCTCCAGATGGTCAGAAATGGTAATTTTTTTATGTTTAATTTTTTACTGTAAATGACTATTGCATGTGAATTATCACTTTTGGAGCTAAAATAAGTGTGTTTAGAGTCATTTTAATGCCTGAAATTGGTCGAAATCGAAGCTTCTGAGTAGGAGAAAAAGGCTGTAAAAATGGCAATTTTGGTCACATTGGGGCTTTAAAAAGTAGTTATTCAACACGAGGCCCAATTTAATTGACATTTCGAATCGAGTTTTTCTACAGTCCAAAAAATCAATTTTCTGATGAAAAACGATGCCCCGTGACCTGTCGAACTTTCTCCAGATGGTCAGAAATGGTAATTTTTTAATGTTTAATTTTTTGACTGTAAATGACTACTGCATGTGAATTATCACTTTTGGAACTTAAATAAGTGTGTTTAGAGTCATTTTAATGGCTGAAATTGGTCGAAATAGAAGCGTCTGAGTAGGAGAAAAAGGCTGTAAAAATGGTAATTTTGGTCACATTGAGGCTTTAAAAAGTAGTTATTCAACACGAGGCCCAATCCAAATTACATTTTGAATCAATTTTTCTATAGTCCAAAAAAACAATTTTCTGATGAAAAACGATGACCTGTGACCTGTCGAACTTTCTCCAGATGGTCAGAAATGGTAATTTTTGAATGTCTTATTTTTTGACTGTAAATGACTACTGCATGTGAATTATTACTTTTAGCACTAAAATAAGTGTGTTTAGAGTCATTTTAATGCCTGAAATTGGTCAAAATAGAAGCTTCTGAGTAGGAGAAAAAGGCTGTAAAAATGGCAATTTTGGTCACATTGGGGCTTTAAAAATTAGTTATTCAACACGAGGCCCAATTTAATTGACATTTTGAATCGATTTTTCGACAGTCCAAAAAATCAATTTTCTGATGAAAAACGATGACCCGTGACCTGTCGAACTTTCTCCAGATGGTCAGAAATTGTAATTATTTAATGTCTTATTTTTTGACTGTAAATGACTACTGCATGTGAATTATCACTTTTGGAACTAAAATAAGTGTGTTTAGAGTCATTTTAATGCCTGAAATTGGTCAAAATAGAAGCTTCTGAGTAGGAGAAAAAGGCTGTAAAAATAGCAATTTTGGTCACATTGGGGCTTTAAAACGTAGTTATTCAACACGAGGCCCAATCCAATTGACATTTTGAATCAATTTTTCTACAGTCCAAAAAATCAATTTTATGATGAAAAACGATGACCCGTGACCTGTCGAACTTTCTCCAGATGGTCAGAAATGGTAATTTTTTAATGTTTTAGTTTTTTGACTGTAAATGACTACTGCATGTGAATTATCACTTTTGGAACTAAAATAAGTGTGTTTAGATTCATTTTAATGGCTGAAATTGATCGAAATAAAAGCGTCTGAGTAGGAGAAAAAGGCTGTAAAAATGGCAATTTTGGTCACATTGAGGCTTTAAAAAGTAGTTATTCAACATGAGGCACAATCCAAATGATATTTTGAATCAATTTTTCGACAGTCCAAAAAATCAATTTTCTGATGAAAAACGATGACCCGTGACCTGTCGAACTTTCTCCAGATGGTCAGAAATGCTTATTTTTTGATGTTTTATTTTTTGACTGTAAATGAATACTGCATGTGAATTATCACTTTTGGAACTAAAATAAGTGTGTTTAGAGTCATTTTAATGCCTGAAATTGGTCGAAATAGAAGCTTCTGAGTAGGAGAAAAAGGCTGTAAAAATGGCAATTTTGGTCACATTGGGGCTTTAAAAAGTAGTTATTCAACACAAGGCCCAATTTAATTGACATTTTGAATCGATTTTTCTACAGTCCAAAAAATCAATTTTCTGGTGAAAAACGATGACCCGTGACCTGTCGAACTTTCTCCAGATGGTCAGAAATGGTAATTTTTTTATGTTTAATTTTTTTACTGTAGATGTCTATTGCATGTGAATTATCACTTTTGGAACTAACATAAGTGTGTTTAGAGTCATTTTAATGCCTGAAATTGGTCGAAATAGAAGCTTCTGAGTAGGAGAAAAAGGCTGTAAAAATGGCAATTTTGGTCACATTGAGGCTTTAAAAAGTAGTTATTCAACACGAGGCCCAATCCAAATGACATTTTGAATCAATTTTTCTACAGTCCAAAAAAACAATTTTCTGATGAAAAACGATGACCCGTGACCTGTCGAACTTTCTCCAGATGTTCAGAAATGGTAATTTTTGAATGTCTTATTTTTTGACTGTGAATGACTACTGCATGTGAATTATCACTTTTGGAACTAAAATAATTGTGTTTAGAGTCATTTTATTGCCTGAAATTGGTCGAAATAGAAGCTTCTGAGTAGGAGAAAAAGGCTGTAAAAATGGCAATTTTGGTCACATTGGGGCTTTAAAAAGTAGTTATTCAACACAAGGCCCAATTTAATTGACATTTTGAATCGATTTTTCTACAGTCCAAAAAATCAATTTTCTGGTGAAAAACGATGACCCGTGACCTGTCGAACTTTCTCCAGATGGTCAGAAATGGTAATTTTTTAATGTTTTATTTTTTGACTGTAAATGACTACTGTGTGTGAATTATCACTTTTGGAACTAAAATAATTGTGTTTAGAGTCATTTTAATGCCTGAAATTGGTTGAAATAGAAGCTTCTGAGTAGGCGAAAAAGGCTGTAAAAATGGCAATTTTGGTCACATTGGGGCTTTAAAAAGTAGTTATTCAACACGAGGCCCAATCCAAATGACATTTTGAATCAATTTTTCTACAGTCCAAAAAATCAATTTTCTGATGAAAAACGATGACCCGTGACCTGTTGAACTTTCTCCAGATGGTCAGAAATGGTAATTTTTTTAATGTTTTATTTTTTGACTGTAAATGACTACTGCATGTGAATTATCACTTTTGGAACTAAAATAAGTGTGTTTAGAGTCATTTTAATGGCTGAAATTGGTCGAAATAGCAGCTTCTGAGTAGGAGAAAAAGGCTGTAAAAATGGCACTTTTGGTCACATTGAGGCTTTAAAAAGTAGTTATTCAACATGAGGCACAATCCAAATGATATTTTGAATCAATTTTTCTACAGTCCAAAAAATCAATTTTCTGATGAAAAACGATGACCCATGACCTGTCGAACTTTCTCCAGATGGTCAGAAATGGTAATTTTTTAATGTTTTATTTTTTGACTGTAAATGACTACTGCATGTGAATTATCACTTTTTGAACTAAAATAAGTGTGTTTAGAGTCATTTTAATGCCTGAAATTGGTCAAAATAGAAGCTTCTGAGTAGGAGAAAAAGGCTGTAAAAATGGCAATTTTGGTCACATTGAGGCTTTAAAAAGTAGTTATTCAACATGAGGCACAGTCAAAATGACATTTTGAATAAATTTTTCTACAGTCCAAAAATCAATTTTCTGATGAAAAACAATGACTCGTGACCTGTCGAACTTTCTCCAGATGGTCAGAAATGGTAATTTTTTTATGTTTAATTTTTTACTGTAAATGACTATTGCATGTGAATTATCACTTTTGGAGCTAAAATAAGTGTGTTTAGAGTCATTTTAATGCCTGAAATTGGTCGAAATCGAAGCTTCTGAGTAGGAGAAAAAGGCTGTAAAAATGGCAATTTTGGTCACATTGAGGATTTAAAAAGTAGTTATTCAACACGAGGCCCAATCCAAATGACATTTTGAATCAATTTTTCTACAGTCCAAAAAAACTATTTTCTGATGAAAAACGATGACCCGTGACCTGTCGAACTTTCTCCAGATGGTCAGAAATTGTAATTATTTAATGTCTTATTTTTTGACTGTAAATGACTACTGCATGTGAATTATCACTTTTGGAACTAAAATAAGTGTGTTTAGAGTCATTTTAATGCCTGAAATTGGTCAAAATAGAAGCTTCTGAGTAGGAGAAAAAGGCTGTAAAAATAGCAATTTTGGTCACATTGGGGCTTTAAAACGTAGTTATTCAACACGAGGCCCAATCCAATTGACATTTTGAATCAATTTTTCTACAGTCCAAAAAATCAATTTTATGATGAAAAACGATGACCCGTGACCTGTCGATCTTTCTCCAGATGGTCAGAAATGGTAATTTTTTAATGTTTTATTTTTTGACTGTAAATGACTACTGCATGTGAATTATCACTTTTGGAACTAAAATAAGTGTGTTTAGAGTCATTTTATTGCCTGAAATTGGTCGAAATAGAAGCTTCTGAGTAGGAGAAAAAGGCTGTAAAAATGGCAATTTTGATCACATTGAGGCTTTAAAAAGTAGTTATTCAACACGAGGCCCAATCCAATTGACATTTTGAATCGATTTTTCTACAGTCCAAAAATCAATTTTCTGATGAAAAACGATGACTTGTGACCTGTTGAACTTTCTCCAGATGGTCAGAAATGGTAAGTTTTTTAATGTTTTAGTTTTTTGACTGTAAATGACTACTGCATGTGAATTATCACTTTTGGAACTAAAATAAGTGTGTTTAGAGTCATTTTAATGGCTGAAATTGGTCGAAATAGAAGCGTCTGAGTAGGAGAAAAAGGCTGTAAAAATGGCAATTTTGGTCACATTGAGGCTTTAAAAAGTAGTTATTCAACATGAGGCACAATCCAAATGATATTTTGAATCAATTTTTCGACAGTCCAAAAAATCAATTTTCTGATGAAAAACGATGACCCGTGACCTGTCGAACTTTCTCCAGATGGTCAGAAATGGTTATTTTTTGATGTTTTATTTTTTGACTGTAAATGACTACTGCATGTGAATTATCACTTTTGGAACTAAAATAAGTGTGTTTAGAGTCATTTTAATGCCTGAAATTGGTCGAAATAGAAGCTTCTGAGTAGGAGAAAAAGGCTGTAAAAATGGCAATTTTGGTCACATTGGGGCTTTAAAAATTAGTTATTCAACACGAGGCCCAATTTAATTGACATTTTGAATCGATTTTTCGACAGTCCAAAAAATCAATTTTCTGATGAAAAACGATGACTTGTGACCTGTTGAACTTTCTCCAGATGGTCAGAAATGGTAAGTTTTTTAATGTTTTAGTTTTTTGACTGTAAATGACTACTGCATGTGAATTATCACTTTTGGAGCTAAAATAAGTGTGTTTAGAGTCATTTTAATGGCTGAAATTGGTCGAAATAGAAGCGTCTGAGTAGGAGAAAAAGGCTGTAAAAATGGTAATTTTGGTCACATTGAGGCTTTAAAAAGTAGTTATTCAACACGAGGCCCAATCCAAATTACATTTTGAATCAATTTTTCTATAGTCCAAAAAAACAATTTTCTGATGAAAAACGATGACCTGTGACCTGTCGAACGTTCTCCAGATGGTCAGAAATGGTAATTTTTGAATGTCTTATTTTTTGACTGTAAATGACTACTGCATGTGAATTATTACTTTTAGCACTAAAATAAGTGTGTTTAGAGTCATTTTAATGCCTGAAATTGGTCAAAATAGAAGCTTCTGAGTAGGAGAAAAAGGCTGTAAAAATGGCAATTTTGGTCACATTGGGGCTTTAAAAATTAGTTATTCAACACGAGGCCCAATTTAATTGACATTTTGAATCGATTTTTCGACAGTCCAAAAAATCAATTTTCTGATGAAAAACGATGACCCGTGACCTGTCGAACTTTCTCCAGATGGTCAGAAATGGTTATTTTTTGATGTTTTATTTTTTGACTGTAAATGACTACTGCATGTGAATTATCACTTTTGGAACTAAAATAAGTGTGTTTAGAGTCATTTTAATGCCTGAAATTGGTCGAAATAGAAGCTTCTGAGTAGGAGAAAAAGGCTGTAAAAATGGCAATTTTGGTCACATTGGGGCTTTAAAAAGTAGTTATTCAACACGAGGCCCAATTTAATTGACATTTTGAATCGAGTTTTTCTACAGTCCAAAAAATCAATTTTCTGATGAAAAACGATGACCCGTGACCTGTCGAACTTTCTCCAGATGGTCAGAAATGGTAATTTTTTAATGTTTAATTTTTTGACTGTAAATGACTACTGCATGTGAATTATCACTTTTGGAACTTAAATAAGTGTGTTTAGAGTCATTTTAATGCCTGAAATTGGTCGAAACAGAAGCTTCTGAGTAGGAGAAAAAGGCTGTAAAAATGGTAATTTTGGTCACATTGAGGCTTTAAAAAGTAGTTATTCAACACGAGGCCCAATCCAAATTACATTTTGAATCAATTTTTCTATAGTCCAAAAAAACAATTTTCTGATGAAAAACGATGACCTGTGACCTGTCGAACTTTCTCCAGATGGTCAGAAATGGTAATTTTTGAATGTCTTATTTTTTGACTGTAAATGACTACTGCATGTGAATTATTACTTTTAGCACTAAAATAAGTGTGTTTAGAGTCATTTTAATGCCTGAAATTGGTCAAAATAGAAGCTTCTGAGTAGGAGAAAAAGGCTGTAAAAATGGCAATTTTGGTCACATTGGGGCTTTAAAAATTAGTTATTCAACACGAGGCCCAATTTAATTGACATTTTGAATCGATTTTTCTACAGTGCAAAAAATCAACTTTCTGATGAAAAACGATGACCCGTGACCTGTCGAACTTTCTCCAGATGGTCAGAAATGGTAATTTTTTAATGTTTTATTATTTGACTGTAAATGACTACTGCATGTGAATTATCACTTTTGGAACTAAAATAAGTGTGTTTAGAGTCATTTTAATGCCTGAAATTGATCGAAATAGCAGCTTCTGAGTAGGAGAAAAAGGCTGTAAAAATGGCAATTTTGGTCACATTGAGGCTTTAAAAAGTAGTTATTCAACACGAGGCCCAATCCAAATGACATTTTGAGTCAATTTTTCTACAGTCCAAAAAAACAATTTTCTGATGAAAAACGATGACCCGTGACCTGTCGAACTTTCTCCAGATGGTCAGAAATGGTAATTTTTTAATGTTTTATTTTTTGACTGTAAATGACTACTGCATGTGAATTATCACTTTTGGAACTAAAATAAGTGTGTTTAGAGTCATTTTATTGCCTGAAATTGGTCGAAATAGAAGCTTCTGAGTAGGAGAAAAAGGCTGTAAAAATGGCAATTTTGATCACATTGAGGCTTTAAAAAGTAGTTATTCAACACGAGGCCCAATCCAATTGACATTTTGAATCGATTTTTCTACAGTCCAAAAATCAATTTTCTGATGAAAAACGATGACTTGTGACCTGTTGAACTTTCTCCAGATGGTCAGAAATGGTAAGTTTTTTAATGTTTTA
The DNA here is from genome assembly GCF_964204655.1 of Triturus cristatus. Classification (NCBI taxonomy): domain Eukaryota; kingdom Metazoa; phylum Chordata; class Amphibia; order Caudata; family Salamandridae; genus Triturus; species Triturus cristatus. The sequence goes on along the minus strand of NC_140586.1, from coordinate 170,780,147 downwards.
CTTTTTTGACTGTAAATGACTACTGCATGTGAATTATCACTTTTGGAACTAAAATAAGTGTGTTTAGAGTCATTTTAATGGCTGAAATTGGTCGAAATAGAAGCGTCTGAGTAGGAGAAAAAGGCTGTAAAAATGGCAATTTTGGTCACATTGAGGCTTTAAAAAGTAGTTATTCAACATGAGGCACAATCCAAATGATATTTTGAATCAATTTTTCGACAGTCCAAAAAATCAATTTTCTGATGAAAAACGATGACCCGTGACCTGTCGAACTTTCTCCAGATGGTCAGAAATGGTTATTTTTTGATGTTTTATTTTTTGACTGTAAATGACTACTGCATGTGAATTATCACTTTTGGAACTAAGATAAGTGTGTTTAGAGTCATTTTAATGCCTGAAATTGGTCGAAATAGAAGCTTCTGAGTAGGAGAAAAAGGCAGTAAAAATGGCAATTTTGGTCACATTGAGGCTTTAAAAAGTAGTTATTCAACACGAGGCCCAATCCAAATTACATTTTGAATCAATTTTTCTATAGTCCAAAAAAACAATTTTCTGATGAAAAACGATGACCTGTGACCTGTCGAACTTTCTCCAGATGGTCAGAAATGGTAATTTTTGAATGTCTTTTTTTTTTACTGTAAATGACTACTGCATGTGAATTATTACTTTTAGCACTAAAATAAGTGTATTTAGAGTCATTTTAATGCCTGAAATTCGTCAAAATAGAAGCTTCTGAGTAGGAGAAAAAGGCTGTAAAAATTGCAATTTTGGTCACATTGGGGCTTTAAAAATTAGTTATTCAACAGGAGGCCCAATTTAATTGACATTTTGAATCGATTTTTCTACAGTGCAAAAAATCAACTTTCTGATGAAAAACGATGACCCGTGACCAGTCGAACTTTCTCCAGATGGTCAGAAATGGTAATTTTTTAATGTTTTATTTTTTGACTGTAAATGACTACTGCATGTGAATTATCACTTTTGGAACTAAAATAAGTGTGTTTAGAGTCATTTTAATGGCTGAAATTGGTCGAAATAGAAGCTTCTGAGTAAGAGAAAAAGGCTGTAAAAATGGCAATTTTGGTCACATTGAGGCTTTAAAAAGTAGGTATTCAACATGAGGCACAATCCAATTGACATTTTGAATCGATTTTTCTACAGTCCAAAAATCAATTTTCTGATGAAAAACGATGACTTGTGACCTGTTGAACTTTCTCCAGATGGTCAGAAATGGTAAGTTTTTTAATGTTTTAGTTTTTTGACTGTAAATGACTACTGCATGTGAATTATCACTTTTGGAACTAAAATAAGTGTGTTTAGAGTCATTTTAATGCCTGAAATTGGTCGAAATAGCAGCTTCTGAGTAGGAGAAAAAGGCTGTAAAAATGGCAATTTTGGTCACATTGAGGCTTTAAAAAGTAGTTATTCAACACGAGGCCCAATCCAAATGACATTTTGAGTCAATTTTTCTACAGTCCGAAAAAACAATTTTCTGATGAAAAACGATGACCCGTGACCTGTCGAACTTTCTCCAGATGGTCAGAAATGGTAATTTTTGAATGTCTTATTTTTGACTGTAAATGACTACTGCGTGTGAATTATCACTTTTGGAACTAAAATAAGTGTGTTTAGAGTCATTTTAATGCTTGAAATTGGTCAAAATAGAAGCTTCTGAGTAGGAGAAAAAGGCTGTAAAAATAGCAATTTTGGTCACATTGGGGCTTTAAAACGTAGTTATTCAACACGAGGCCCAATCCAATTGACATTTTGAATCAATTTTTCTGAAGTCCAAAAAATCAATTTTCTGATGAAAAACGATGACCCGTGACCTGTCGATCTTTCTCCAGATGGTCAGAAATGGTAATTTTTTAATGTTTTATTTTTTGACTGTAAATGACTACTGCATGTGAATTATCACTTTTGGAACTAAAATAAGTGTGTTTAGAGTCATTTTATTGCCTGAAATTGGTCGAAATAGAAGCTTCTGAGTAGGAGAAAAAGGCTGTAAAAATGGCAATTTTGATCACATTGAGGCTTTAAAAAGTAGTTATTCAACACGAGGCCCAATCCAATTGACATTTTGAATCAATTTTTCTGAAGTCCAAAAAATCAATTTTCTGATGAAAAACGATGACTTGTGACCTGTTGAACTTTCTCCAGATGGTCAGAAATGGTAATTTTTTAATGTTTTAGTTTTTTGACTGTAAATGACTACTGCATGTGAATTATCACTTTTGGAACTAAAATAAGTGTGTTTAGAGTCATTTTAATGGCTGAAATTGGTCGAAATAGAAGCTTCTGAGTAGGAGAAAAAGGCTGTAAAAATGGCAATTTTGGTCACATTGAGGATTTAAAAAGTAGTTATTCAACACGAGGCCCAATCCAAATGACATTTTGAATCAATTTTTCTACAGTCCAAAAAAACTATTTTCTGATGAAAAACAATGACCCGTGACCTGTCGAACTTTATCCAGATGGTCAGAAATTGTATTTTTTGAATCTCTTATTTTTTGACTGTAAATGACTACTGCATGTGAATTATCACTTTTGGAACTAAAATAAGTGTGTTTAGAGTCATTTTAATGCCTGAAATTGGTCGAAATAGAAGCTTCTGAGTAGGAGAAAAGGGCTGTAAAAATGGCAATTTTGGTCACATTGAGGCTTTAAAAAGTAGTTATTCAACATGAGGCACAGTCAAAATGACATTTTGAATACATTTTTCTACAGTCCAACAAATCAATTTTCTGATGAAAAACGATGACCTGTCGAACTTTCTCCAGATGGTCAGAAATGGTAATTTTTTGATGTTTCATTTTTTTACTGTAAATGACTATTGCATGTGAATTATCACTTTTGGAACTAAAATAAGTGTGTTTAGAGTCATTTTAATGCCTGAAATTGGTCGAAATAGAAGCTTCTGAGTAGGAGAAAAAGTCTGTAAAAATGGCAATTTTGGTCACATTGAGGATTTAAAAAGTAGTTATTCAACACGAGGCCCAATCCAAATGACATTTTGAATCAATTTTTCTACAGTCCAAAAAAACTATTTTCTGATAAAAAACGATGACCCGTGACCTGTCGAACTTTCTCCAGATGGTCAGAAATGGTAATTTTTTAATGTTTTATTTTTTGACTGTAAATGACTACTGCGTGTGAATTATCACTTTTGGAACTAAAATAATTGTGTTTAGAGTCATTTTAATGCCTGAAATTGGTTGAAATAGAAGCTTCTGAGTAGGCGAAAAAGGCTGTAAAAATGGCAATTTTGATCATATTGAGGCTTTAAAAAGTAGTTATTCAACACAAGGCCCAATCCAAATGACATTTTGAGTCAATTTTTCTACAGTCCAAAAAAACAATTTTCTGATGAAAAACGATGACATATGACCTGTCGATCTTTCTCCAGATGGTCAGAAATGTTAATTTTTTAATGTTTTATTTTTTTGACTGTAAATGACTACTGCATGTGAATTATCACTTTTGGAACTAAAATAATTGTGTTTAGAGTCATTTTATTGCCTGAAATTGGTCGAAATAGAAGCTTCTGAGTAGGAGAAAAAGGCTGTAAAAATGGCAATTTTGATCACATTGAGGCATTAAAAAGTAGTTATTCAACACGAGGCCCAATCCAATTGACATTTTGAATCGATTTTTCTACAGTCCAAAAAATCAATTTTCTGATGAAAAACGATGACTTGTGACCTGTTGAACTTTCTCCAGATGGTCAGAAATGGTAAGTTTTTTAATGTTTTAGTTTTTTGACTGTAAATGACTACTGCATGTGAATTATCACTTTTGGAACTAAAATAAGTGTGTTTAGAGTCATTTTAATGGCTGAAATTGGTCGAAATAGAAGCGTCTGAGTAGGAGAAAAAGGCTGTAAAAATGGCAATTTTGGTCACATTGAGGATTTAAAAAGTAGTTATTCAACATGAGGCACAATCCAAATGATATTTTGAATCAATTTTTCGACAGTCCAAAAAATCAATTTTCTGATGAAAAACGATGACCCGTGACCTGTCGAACTTTCTCCAGATGGTCAGAAATGGTTATTTTTTGATGTTTTATTTTTTGACTGTAAATGACTACTGCATGTGAATTATCACTTTTGGAACTAAAATAAGTGTGTTTAGAGTCATTTTAATGCCTGAAATTGGTCGAAATAGAAGCCTCTGAGTAGGAGAAAAAGGCTGTAAAAATGGCAATTTTGGTCACATTGGGGCTTTAAAAAGTAGTTATTCAACACGAGGCCCAATTTAATTGACATTTCGAATCGAGTTTTTCTACAGTCCAAAAAATCAATTTTCTGATGAAAAACGATGACCCGTGACCTGTCGAACTTTCTCCAGATGGTCAGAAATGGTAATTTTTTAATGTTTAATTTTTTGACTGTAAATGACTACTGCATGTGAATTATCACTTTTGGAACTTAAATAAGTGTGTTTAGAGTCATTTTAATGCCTGAAATTGGTCGAAATAGAAGCTTCTGAGTAGGAGAAAAAGGCAGTAAAAATGGCAATTTTGGTCACATTGAGGCTTTAAAAAGTAGTTATTCAACACGAGGCCCAATCCAAATTACATTTTGAATCAATTTTTCTATAGTCCAAAAAAACAATTTTCTGATGAAAAACGATGACCTGTGACCTGTCGAACTTTCTCCAGATGGTCAGAAATGGTAATTTTTTAATGTCTTTTTTTTTTACTGTAAATGACTACTGCATGTGAATTATTACTTTTAGCACTAAAATAAGTGTATTTAGAGTCATTTTAATGCCTGAAATTCGTCAAAATAGAAGCTTCTGAGTAGGAGAAAAAGGCTGTAAAAATGGCAATTTTGGTCACATTGGGGCTTTAAAAATTAGTTATTCAACAGGAGGCCCAATTTAATTGACATTTTGAATCGATTTTTCTACAGTGCAAAAAATCAACTTTCTGATGAAAAACGATGACCCGTGACCAGTCAAACTTTCTCCAGATGGTCAGAAATGGTAATTTTTTAATGTTTTATTTTTTGACTGTAAATGACTACTGCATGTGAATTATCACTTTTGGAACTAAAATAAGTGTGTTTAGAGTCATTTTAATGGCTGAAATTGGTCGAAATAGAAGCTTCTGAGTAGGAGAAAAAGGCTGTAAAAATGGCAATTTTGGTCACATTGAGGCTTTAAAAAGTAGGTATTCAACATGAGGCACAATCCAATTGACATTTTGAATCGATTTTTCTACAGTCCAAAAATCAATTTTCTGATGAAAAACGATGACTTGTGACCTGTTGAACTTTCTCCAGATGGTCAGAAATGGTAAGTTTTTTAATGTTTTAGTTTTTTGACTGTAAATGACTACTGCATGTGAATTATCACTTTTGGAACTAAAATAAGTGTGTTTAGAGTCATTTTAATGCCTGAAATTGGTCGAAATAGCAGCTTCTGAGTAGGAGAAAAAGGCTGTAAAAATGGCAATTTTGGTCACATTGAGGCTTTAAAAAGTAGTTATTCAACACGAGGCCCAATCCAAATGACATTTTGAGTCAATTTTTCTACAGTCCGAAAAAACAATTTTCTGATGAAAAACGATGACCCGTGACCTGTCGAACTTTCTCCAGATGGTCAGAAATGGTAATTTTTGAATGTCTTATTTTTGACTGTAAATGACTACTGCATGTGAATTATCACTTTTGGAACTAAAATAAGTGTGTTTAGAGTCATTTTAATGCCTGAAATCGGTCAAAATAGAAGCTTCTGAGTAGGAGAAAAAGGCTGTAAAAATAGCAATTTTGGTCACATTGGGGCTTTAAAACGTAGTTATTCAACACGAGGCCCAATCCAATTGACATTTTGAATCAATTTTTCTGAAGTCCAAAAAATCAATTTTCTGATGAAAAACGATGACCCGTGACCTGTCGATCTTTCTCCAGATGGTCAGAAATGGTAATTTTTTAATGTTTTATTTTTTGACTGTAAATGACTACTGCATGTGAATTATCACTTTTGGAACTAAAATAAGTGTGTTTAGAGTCATTTTATTGCCTGAAATTGGTCGAAATAGAAGCTTCTGAGTAGGAGAAAAAGGCTGTAAAAATGGCAATTTTGATCACATTGAGGCTTTAAAAAGTAGTTATTCAACACGAGGCCCAATCCAATTGACATTTTGAATCGATTTTTCTACAGTCCAAAAAATCAATTTTCTGATGAAAAACGATGACTTGTGACCTGTTGAACTTTCTCCAGATGGTCAGAAATGGTAATTTTTTAATGTTTTAGTTTTTTGACTGTAAATGACTACTGCATGTGAATTATCACTTTTGGAATTAAAATAAGTGTGTTTAGAGTCATTTTAATGGCTGAAATTGGTCGAAATAGAAGCTTCTGAGTAGGAGAAAAAGGCTGTAAAAATGGCAATTTTGGTCACATTGAGGATTTAAAAAGTAGTTATTCAACACGAGGCCCAATCCAAATGACATTTTGAATCAATTTTTCTACAGTCCAAAAAAACTATTTTCTGATGAAAAACAATGACCCGTGACCTGTCGAACTTTATCCAGATGGTCAGAAATTGTATTTTTTGAATCTCTTATTTTTTGACTGTAAATGACTACTGCATGTGAATTATCACTTTTGGAACTAAAATAAGTGTGTTTAGAGTCATTTTAATGCCTGAAATTGGTCGAAATAGAAGCTTCTGAGTAGGAGAAAAGGGCTGTAAAAATGGCAATTTTGGTCACATTGAGGCTTTAAAAAGTAGTTATTCAACATGAGGCACAGTCAAAATGACATTTTGAATACATTTTTCTACAGTCCAACAAATCAATTTTCTGATGAAAAACGATGACCTGTCGAACTTTCTCCAGATGGTCAGAAATGGTAATTTTTTGATGTTTAATTTTTTTACTGTAAATGACTATTGCATGTGAATTATCACTTTTGGAACTAAAATAAGTGTGTTTAGAGTCATTTTAATGCCTGAAATTGGTCGAAATAGAAGCTTCTGAGTAGGAGAAAAAGGCTGTAAAAATGGCAATTTTGGTCACATTGGGGCTTTAAAAATTAGTTATTCAACACGAGGCCCAATTTAATTGACATTTTGAATCGATTTTTCGACAGTCCAAAAAATCAATTTTCTGATGAAAAACGATGACTTGTGACCTGTTGAACTTTCTCCAGATGGTCAGAAATGGTAAGTTTTTTAATGTTTTAGTTTTTTGACTGTAAATGACTACTGCATGTGAATTATCACTTTTGGAGCTAAAATAAGTGTGTTTAGAGTCATTTTAATGGCTGAAATTGGTCGAAATAGAAGCGTCTGAGTAGGAGAAAAAGGCTGTAAAAATGGTAATTTTGGTCACATTGAGGCTTTAAAAAGTAGTTATTCAACACGAGGCCCAATCCAAATTACATTTTGAATCAATTTTTCTATAGTCCAAAAAAACAATTTTCTGATGAAAAACGATGACCTGTGACCTGTCGAACTTTCTCCAGATGGTCAGAAATGGTAATTTTTGAATGTCTTATTTTTTGACTGTAAATGACTACTGCATGTGAATTATTACTTTTAGCACTAAAATAAGTGTGTTTAGAGTCATTTTAATGCCTGAAATTGGTCAAAATAGAAGCTTCTGAGTAGGAGAAAAAGGCTGTAAAAATGGCAATTTTGGTCACATTGGGGCTTTAAAAATTAGTTATTCAACACGAGGCCCAATTTAATTGACATTTTGAATCGATTTTTCGACAGTCCAAAAAATCAATTTTCTGATGAAAAACGATGACCCGTGACCTGTCGAACTTTCTCCAGATGGTCAGAAATGGTTATTTTTTGATGTTTTATTTTTTGACTGTAAATGACTACTGCATGTGAATTATCACTTTTGGAACTAAAATAAGTGTGTTTAGAGTCATTTTAATGCCTGAAATTGGTCGAAATAGAAGCTTCTGAGTAGGAGAAAAAGGCTGTAAAAATGGCAATTTTGGTCACATTGGGGCTTTAAAAAGTAGTTATTCAACACGAGGCCCAATTTAATTGACATTTTGAATCGAGTTTTTCTACAGTCCAAAAAATCAATTTTCTGATGAAAAACGATGACCCGTGACCTGTCGAACTTTCTCCAGATGGTCAGAAATGGTAATTTTTTAATGTTTAATTTTTTGACTGTAAATGACTACTGCATGTGAATTATCACTTTTGGAACTTAAATAAGTGTGTTTAGAGTCATTTTAATGCCTGAAATTGGTCGAAACAGAAGCTTCTGAGTAGGAGAAAAAGGCTGTAAAAATGGTAATTTTGGTCACATTGAGGCTTTAAAAAGTAGTTATTCAACACGAGGCCCAATCCAAATTACATTTTGAATCAATTTTTCTATAGTCCAAAAAAACAATTTTCTGATGAAAAACGATGACCTGTGACCTGTCGAACTTTCTCCAGATGGTCAGAAATGGTAATTTTTGAATGTCTTATTTTTTGACTGTAAATGACTACTGCATGTGAATTATTACTTTTAGCACTAAAATAAGTGTGTTTAGAGTCATTTTAATGCCTGAAATTGGTCAAAATAGAAGCTTCTGAGTAGGAGAAAAAGGCTGTAAAAATGGCAATTTTGGTCACATTGGGGCTTTAAAAATTAGTTATTCAACACGAGGCCCAATTTAATTGACATTTTGAATCGATTTTTCTACAGTGCAAAAAATCAACTTTCTGATGAAAAACGATGACCCGTGACCTGTCGAACTTTCTCCAGATGGTCAGAAATGGTAATTTTTTAATGTTTTATTATTTGACTGTAAATGACTACTGCATGTGAATTATCACTTTTGGAACTAAAATAAGTGTGTTTAGAGTCATTTTAATGCCTGAAATTGATCGAAATAGCAGCTTCTGAGTAGGAGAAAAAGGCTGTAAAAATGGCAATTTTGGTCACATTGAGGCTTTAAAAAGTAGTTATTCAACACGAGGCCCAATCCAAATGACATTTTGAGTCAATTTTTCTACAGTCCAAAAAAACAATTTTCTGATGAAAAACGATGACCCGTGACCTGTCGAACTTTCTCCAGATGGTCAGAAATGGTAATTTTTTAATGTCTTTTTTTTTTACTGTAAATGACTACTGCATGTGAATTATTACTTTTAGCACTAAAATAAGTGTATTTAGAGTCATTTTAATGCCTGAAATTCGTCAAAATAGAAGCTTCTGAGTAGGAGAAAAAGGCTGTAAAAATGGCAATTTTGGTCACATTGGGGCTTTAAAAATTAGTTATTCAACAGGAGGCCCAATTTAATTGACATTTTGAATCGATTTTTCTACAGTGCAAAAAATCAACTTTCTGATGAAAAACGATGACCCGTGACCAGTCAAACTTTCTCCAGATGGTCAGAAATGGTAATTTTTTAATGTTTTATTTTTTGACTGTAAATGACTACTGCATGTGAATTATCACTTTTGGAACTAAAATAAGTGTGTTTAGAGTCATTTTAATGGCTGAAATTGGTCGAAATAGAAGCTTCTGAGTAGGAGAAAAAGGCTGTAAAAATGGCAATTTTGGTCACATTGAGGCTTTAAAAAGTAGGTATTCAACATGAGGCACAATCCAATTGACATTTTGAATCGATTTTTCTACAGTCCAAAAATCAATTTTCTGATGAAAAACGATGACTTGTGACCTGTTGAACTTTCTCCAGATGGTCAGAAATGGTAAGTTTTTTAATGTTTTAGTTTTTTGACTGTAAATGACTACTGCATGTGAATTATCACTTTTGGAACTAAAATAAGTGTGTTTAGAGTCATTTTAATGCCTGAAATTGGTCGAAATAGCAGCTTCTGAGTAGGAGAAAAAGGCTGTAAAAATGGCAATTTTGGTCACATTGAGGCTTTAAAAAGTAGTTATTCAACACGAGGCCCAATCCAAATGACATTTTGAGTCAATTTTTCTACAGTCCGAAAAAACAATTTTCTGATGAAAAACGATGACCCGTGACCTGTCGAACTTTCTCCAGATGGTCAGAAATGGTAATTTTTGAATGTCTTATTTTTGACTGTAAATGACTACTGCATGTGAATTATCACTTTTGGAACTAAAATAAGTGTGTTTAGAGTCATTTTAATGCCTGAAATCGGTCAAAATAGAAGCTTCTGAGTAGGAGAAAAAGGCTGTAAAAATAGCAATTTTGGTCACATTGGGGCTTTAAAACGTAGTTATTCAACACGAGGCCCAATCCAATTGACATTTTGAATCAATTTTTCTGAAGTCCAAAAAATCAATTTTCTGATGAAAAACGATGACCCGTGACCTGTCGATCTTTCTCCAGATGGTCAGAAATGGTAATTTTTTAATGTTTTATTTTTTGACTGTAAATGACTACTGCATGTGAATTATCACTTTTGGAACTAAAATAAGTGTGTTTAGAGTCATTTTATTGCCTGAAATTGGTCGAAATAGAAGCTTCTGAGTAGGAGAAAAAGGCTGTAAAAATGGCAATTTTGATCACATTGAGGCTTTAAAAAGTAGTTATTCAACACGAGGCCCAATCCAATTGACATTTTGAATCGATTTTTCTACAGTCCAAAAAATCAATTTTCTGATGAAAAACGATGACTTGTGACCTGTTGAACTTTCTCCAGATGGTCAGAAATGGTAATTTTTTAATGTTTTAGTTTTTTGACTGTAAATGACTACTGCATGTGAATTATCACTTTTGGAATTAAAATAAGTGTGTTTAGAGTCATTTTAATGGCTGAAATTGGTCGAAATAGAAGCTTCTGAGTAGGAGAAAAAGGCTGTAAAAATGGCAATTTTGGTCACATTGAGGATTTAAAAAGTAGTTATTCAACACGAGGCCCAATCCAAATGACATTTTGAATCAATTTTTCTACAGTCCAAAAAAACTATTTTCTGATGAAAAACAATGACCCGTGACCTGTCGAACTTTATCCAGATGGTCAGAAATTGTATTTTTTGAATCTCTTATTTTTTGACTGTAAATGACTACTGCATGTGAATTATCACTTTTGGAACTAAAATAAGTGTGTTTAGAGTCATTTTAATGCCTGAAATTGGTCGAAATAGAAGCTTCTGAGTAGGAGAAAAGGGCTGTAAAAATGGCAATTTTGGTCACATTGAGGCTTTAAAAAGTAGTTATTCAACATGAGGCACAGTCAAAATGACATTTTGAATACATTTTTCTACAGTCCAACAAATCAATTTTCTGATGAAAAACGATGACCTGTCGAACTTTCTCCAGATGGTCAGAAATGGTAATTTTTTGATGTTTAATTTTTTTACTGTAAATGACTATTGCATGTGAATTATCACTTTTGGAACTAAAATAAGTGTGTTTAGAGTCATTTTAATGCCTGAAATTGGTCGAAATAGAAGCTTCTGAGTAGGAGAAAAAGGCTGTAAAAATGGCAATTTTGGTCACATTGGGGCTTTAAAAATTAGTTATTCAACACGAGGCCCAATTTAATTGACATTTTGAATCGATTTTTCGACAGTCCAAAAAATCAATTTTCTGATGAAAAACGATGACTTGTGACCTGTTGAACTTTCTCCAGATGGTCAGAAATGGTAAGTTTTTTAATGTTTTAGTTTTTTGACTGTAAATGACTACTGCATGTGAATTATCACTTTTGGAGCTAAAATAAGTGTGTTTAGAGTCATTTTAATGGCTGAAATTGGTCGAAATAGAAGCGTCTGAGTAGGAGAAAAAGGCTGTAAAAATGGTAATTTTGGTCACATTGAGGCTTTAAAAAGTAGTTATTCAACACGAGGCCCAATCCAAATTACATTTTGAATCAATTTTTCTATAGTCCAAAAAAACAATTTTCTGATGAAAAACGATGACCTGTGACCTGTCGAACTTTCTCCAGATGGTCAGAAATGGTAATTTTTGAATGTCTTATTTTTTGACTGTAAATGACTACTGCATGTGAATTATTACTTTTAGCACTAAAATAAGTGTGTTTAGAGTCATTTTAATGCCTGAAATTGGTCAAAATAGAAGCTTCTGAGTAGGAGAAAAAGGCTGTAAAAATGGCAATTTTGGTCACATTGGGGCTTTAAAAATTAGTTATTCAACACGAGGCCCAATTTAATTGACATTTTGAATCGATTTTTCGACAGTCCAAAAAATCAATTTTCTGATGAAAAACGATGACCCGTGACCTGTCGAACTTTCTCCAGATGGTCAGAAATGGTTATTTTTTGATGTTTTATTTTTTGACTGTAAATGACTACTGCATGTGAATTATCACTTTTGGAACTAAAATAAGTGTGTTTAGAGTCATTTTAATGCCTGAAATTGGTCGAAATAGAAGCTTCTGAGTAGGAGAAAAAGGCTGTAAAAATGGCAATTTTGGTCACATTGGGGCTTTAAAAAGTAGTTATTCAACACGAGGCCCAATTTAATTGACATTTTGAATCGAGTTTTTCTACAGTCCAAAAAATCAATTTTCTGATGAAAAACGATGACCCGTGACCTGTCGAACTTTCTCCAGATGGTCAGAAATGGTAATTTTTTAATGTTTAATTTTTTGACTGTAAATGACTACTGCATGTGAATTATCACTTTTGGAACTTAAATAAGTGTGTTTAGAGTCATTTTAATGCCTGAAATTGGTCGAAACAGAAGCTTCTGAGTAGGAGAAAAAGGCTGTAAAAATGGTAATTTTGGTCACATTGAGGCTTTAAAAAGTAGTTATTCAACACGAGGCCCAATCCAAATTACATTTTGAATCAATTTTTCTATAGTCCAAAAAAACAATTTTCTGATGAAAAACGATGACCTGTGACCTGTCGAACTTTCTCCAGATGGTCAGAAATGGTAATTTTTGAATGTCTTATTTTTTGACTGTAAATGACTACTGCATGTGAATTATTACTTTTAGCACTAAAATAAGTGTGTTTAGAGTCATTTTAATGCCTGAAATTGGTCAAAATAGAAGCTTCTGAGTAGGAGAAAAAGGCTGTAAAAATGGCAATTTTGGTCACATTGGGGCTTTAAAAATTAGTTATTCAACACGAGGCCCAATTTAATTGACATTTTGAATCGATTTTTCTACAGTGCAAAAAATCAACTTTCTGATGAAAAACGATGACCCGTGACCTGTCGAACTTTCTCCAGATGGTCAGAAATGGTAATTTTTTAATGTTTTATTATTTGACTGTAAATGACTACTGCATGTGAATTATCACTTTTGGAACTAAAATAAGTGTGTTTAGAGTCATTTTAATGCCTGAAATTGATCGAAATAGCAGCTTCTGAGTAGGAGAAAAAGGCTGTAAAAATGGCAATTTTGGTCACATTGAGGCTTTAAAAAGTAGTTATTCAACACGAGGCCCAATCCAAATGACATTTTGAGTCAATTTTTCTACAGTCCAAAAAAACAATTTTCTGATGAAAAACGATGACCCGTGACCTGTCGAACTTTCTCCAGATGGTCAGAAATGGTAATTTTTTAATGTTTTATTTTTTGACTGTAAATGACTACTGCATGTGAATTATCACTTTTGGAACTAAAATAAGTGTGTTTAGAGTCATTTTATTGCCTGAAATTGGTCGAAATAGAAGCTTCTGAGTAGGAGAAAAAGGCTGTAAAAATGGCAATTTTGATCACATTGAGGCTTTAAAAAGTAGTTATTCAACACGAGGCCCAATCCAATTGACATTTTGAATCGATTTTTCTACAGTCCAAAAATCAATTTTCTGATGAAAAACGATGACTTGTGACCTGTTGAACTTTCTCCAGATGGTCAGAAATGGTAAGTTTTTTAATGTTTTAGTTTTTTGACTGTAAATGACTACTGCATGTGAATTATCACTTTTGGAACTAAAATAAGTGTGTTTAGAGTCATTTTAATGGCTGAAATTGGTCGAAATAGAAGCGTCTGAGTAGGAGAAAAAGGCTGTAAAAATGGCAATTTTGGTCACATTGAGGCTTTAAAAAGTAGTTATTCAACATGAGGCACAATCCAAATGATATTTTGAATCAATTTTTCGACAGTCCAAAAAATCAATTTTCTGATAAAAAACGATGACCCGTGACCTGTCGAACTTTCTCCAGATGGTCAGAAATGGTTATTTTTTGATGTTTTATTTTTTGACTGTAAATGACTACTGCATGTGAATTATCACTTTTGGAACTAAGATAAGTGTGTTTAGAGTCATTTTAATGCCTGAAATTGGTCGAAATAGAAGCTTCTGAGTAGGAGAAAAAGGCTGTAAAAATGGCAATTTTGGTCACATTGGGGCTTTAAAAAGTAGTTATTCAACACGAGGCCCAATTTAATTGACATTTCGAATCGAGTTTTTCTACAGTCCAAAAAATCAATTTTCTGATGAAAAACGATGACCCATGACCTGTCGAACTTTCTCCAGATGGTCAGAAATGGTAATTTTTTAATGTTTTATTTTTTGACTGTAAATGACTACTGCATGTGAATTATCACTTTTTGAACTAAAATAAGTGTGTTTAGAGTCATTTTAATGCCTGAAATTGGTCAAAATAGAAGCTTCTGAGTAGGAGAAAAAGGCTGTAAAAATGGCAATTTTGGTCACATTGAGGCTTTAAAAAGTAGTTATTCAACATGAGGCACAGTCAAAATGACATTTTGAATAAATTTTTCTACAGTCCAAAAATCAATTTTCTGATGAAAAACGATGACTCGTGACCTGTCGAACTTTCTCCAGATGGTCAGAAATGGTAATTTTTTTATGTTTAATTTTTTACTGTAAATGACTATTGCATGTGAATTATCACTTTTGGAGCTAAAATAAGTGTGTTTAGAGTCATTTTAATGCCTGAAATTGGTCGAAATCGAAGCTTCTGAGTAGGAGAAAAAGGCTGTAAAAATGGCAATTTTGGTCACATTGGGGCTTTAAAAAGTAGTTATTCAACACGAGGCCCAATTTAATTGACATTTCGAATCGAGTTTTTCTACAGTCCAAAAAATCAATTTTCTGATGAAAAACGATGCCCCGTGACCTGTCGAACTTTCTCCAGATGGTCAGAAATGGTAATTTTTTAATGTTTAATTTTTTGACTGTAAATGACTACTGCATGTGAATTATCACTTTTGGAACTTAAATAAGTGTGTTTAGAGTCATTTTAATGGCTGAAATTGGTCGAAATAGAAGCGTCTGAGTAGGAGAAAAAGGCTGTAAAAATGGTAATTTTGGTCACATTGAGGCTTTAAAAAGTAGTTATTCAACACGAGGCCCAATCCAAATTACATTTTGAATCAATTTTTCTATAGTCCAAAAAAACAATTTTCTGATGAAAAACGATGACCTGTGACCTGTCGAACTTTCTCCAGATGGTCAGAAATGGTAATTTTTGAATGTCTTATTTTTTGACTGTAAATGACTACTGCATGTGAATTATTACTTTTAGCACTAAAATAAGTGTGTTTAGAGTCATTTTAATGCCTGAAATTGGTCAAAATAGAAGCTTCTGAGTAGGAGAAAAAGGCTGTAAAAATGGCAATTTTGGTCACATTGGGGCTTTAAAAATTAGTTATTCAACACGAGGCCCAATTTAATTGACATTTTGAATCGATTTTTCGACAGTCCAAAAAATCAATTTTCTGATGAAAAACGATGACCCGTGACCTGTCGAACTTTCTCCAGATGGTCAGAAATTGTAATTATTTAATGTCTTATTTTTTGACTGTAAATGACTACTGCATGTGAATTATCACTTTTGGAACTAAAATAAGTGTGTTTAGAGTCATTTTAATGCCTGAAATTGGTCAAAATAGAAGCTTCTGAGTAGGAGAAAAAGGCTGTAAAAATAGCAATTTTGGTCACATTGGGGCTTTAAAACGTAGTTATTCAACACGAGGCCCAATCCAATTGACATTTTGAATCAATTTTTCTACAGTCCAAAAAATCAATTTTATGATGAAAAACGATGACCCGTGACCTGTCGAACTTTCTCCAGATGGTCAGAAATGGTAATTTTTTAATGTTTTAGTTTTTTGACTGTAAATGACTACTGCATGTGAATTATCACTTTTGGAACTAAAATAAGTGTGTTTAGATTCATTTTAATGGCTGAAATTGATCGAAATAAAAGCGTCTGAGTAGGAGAAAAAGGCTGTAAAAATGGCAATTTTGGTCACATTGAGGCTTTAAAAAGTAGTTATTCAACATGAGGCACAATCCAAATGATATTTTGAATCAATTTTTCGACAGTCCAAAAAATCAATTTTCTGATGAAAAACGATGACCCGTGACCTGTCGAACTTTCTCCAGATGGTCAGAAATGCTTATTTTTTGATGTTTTATTTTTTGACTGTAAATGAATACTGCATGTGAATTATCACTTTTGGAACTAAAATAAGTGTGTTTAGAGTCATTTTAATGCCTGAAATTGGTCGAAATAGAAGCTTCTGAGTAGGAGAAAAAGGCTGTAAAAATGGCAATTTTGGTCACATTGGGGCTTTAAAAAGTAGTTATTCAACACAAGGCCCAATTTAATTGACATTTTGAATCGATTTTTCTACAGTCCAAAAAATCAATTTTCTGGTGAAAAACGATGACCCGTGACCTGTCGAACTTTCTCCAGATGGTCAGAAATGGTAATTTTTTAATGTTTTATTTTTTGACTGTAAATGACTACTGTGTGTGAATTATCACTTTTGGAACTAAAATAATTGTGTTTAGAGTCATTTTAATGCCTGAAATTGGTTGAAATAGAAGCTTCTGAGTAGGCGAAAAAGGCTGTAAAAATGGCAATTTTGGTCACATTGGGGCTTTAAAAAGTAGTTATTCAACACGAGGCCCAATCCAAATGACATTTTGAATCAATTTTTCTACAGTCCAAAAAATCAATTTTCTGATGAAAAACGATGACCCGTGACCTGTTGAACTTTCTCCAGATGGTCAGAAATGGTAATTTTTTTAATGTTTTATTTTTTGACTGTAAATGACTACTGCATGTGAATTATCACTTTTGGAACTAAAATAAGTGTGTTTAGAGTCATTTTAATGGCTGAAATTGGTCGAAATAGCAGCTTCTGAGTAGGAGAAAAAGGCTGTAAAAATGGCACTTTTGGTCACATTGAGGCTTTAAAAAGTAGTTATTCAACATGAGGCACAATCCAAATGATATTTTGAATCAATTTTTCTACAGTCCAAAAAATCAATTTTCTGATGAAAAACGATGACCCATGACCTGTCGAACTTTCTCCAGATGGTCAGAAATGGTAATTTTTTAATGTTTTATTTTTTGACTGTAAATGACTACTGCATGTGAATTATCACTTTTTGAACTAAAATAAGTGTGTTTAGAGTCATTTTAATGCCTGAAATTGGTCAAAATAGAAGCTTCTGAGTAGGAGAAAAAGGCTGTAAAAATGGCAATTTTGGTCACATTGAGGCTTTAAAAAGTAGTTATTCAACATGAGGCACAGTCAAAATGACATTTTGAATAAATTTTTCTACAGTCCAAAAATCAATTTTCTGATGAAAAACAATGACTCGTGACCTGTCGAACTTTCTCCAGATGGTCAGAAATGGTAATTTTTTTATGTTTAATTTTTTACTGTAAATGACTATTGCATGTGAATTATCACTTTTGGAGCTAAAATAAGTGTGTTTAGAGTCATTTTAATGCCTGAAATTGGTCGAAATCGAAGCTTCTGAGTAGGAGAAAAAGGCTGTAAAAATGGCAATTTTGGTCACATTGAGGATTTAAAAAGTAGTTATTCAACACGAGGCCCAATCCAAATGACATTTTGAATCAATTTTTCTACAGTCCAAAAAAACTATTTTCTGATGAAAAACGATGACCCGTGACCTGTCGAACTTTCTCCAGATGGTCAGAAATTGTAATTATTTAATGTCTTATTTTTTGACTGTAAATGACTACTGCATGTGAATTATCACTTTTGGAACTAAAATAAGTGTGTTTAGAGTCATTTTAATGCCTGAAATTGGTCAAAATAGAAGCTTCTGAGTAGGAGAAAAAGGCTGTAAAAATAGCAATTTTGGTCACATTGGGGCTTTAAAACGTAGTTATTCAACACGAGGCCCAATCCAATTGACATTTTGAATCAATTTTTCTACAGTCCAAAAAATCAATTTTATGATGAAAAACGATGACCCGTGACCTGTCGATCTTTCTCCAGATGGTCAGAAATGGTAATTTTTTAATGTTTTATTTTTTGACTGTAAATGACTACTGCATGTGAATTATCACTTTTGGAACTAAAATAAGTGTGTTTAGAGTCATTTTATTGCCTGAAATTGGTCGAAATAGAAGCTTCTGAGTAGGAGAAAAAGGCTGTAAAAATGGCAATTTTGATCACATTGAGGCTTTAAAAAGTAGTTATTCAACACGAGGCCCAATCCAATTGACATTTTGAATCGATTTTTCTACAGTCCAAAAATCAATTTTCTGATGAAAAACGATGACTTGTGACCTGTTGAACTTTCTCCAGATGGTCAGAAATGGTAAGTTTTTTAATGTTTTAGTTTTTTGACTGTAAATGACTACTGCATGTGAATTATCACTTTTGGAACTAAAATAAGTGTGTTTAGAGTCATTTTAATGGCTGAAATTGGTCGAAATAGAAGCGTCTGAGTAGGAGAAAAAGGCTGTAAAAATGGCAATTTTGGTCACATTGAGGCTTTAAAAAGTAGTTATTCAACATGAGGCACAATCCAAATGATATTTTGAATCAATTTTTCGACAGTCCAAAAAATCAATTTTCTGATGAAAAACGATGACCCGTGACCTGTCGAACTTTCTCCAGATGGTCAGAAATGGTTATTTTTTGATGTTTTATTTTTTGACTGTAAATGACTACTGCATGTGAATTATCACTTTTGGAACTAAAATAAGTGTGTTTAGAGTCATTTTAATGCCTGAAATTGGTCGAAATAGAAGCTTCTGAGTAGGAGAAAAAGGCTGTAAAAATGGCAATTTTGGTCACATTGGGGCTTTAAAAATTAGTTATTCAACACGAGGCCCTATTTAATTGACATTTTGAATCGATTTTTCGACAGTCCAAAAAATCAATTTTCTGATGAAAAACGATGACTTGTGACCTGTTGAACTTTCTCCAGATGGTCAGAAATGGTAAGTTTTTTAATGTTTTAGTTTTTTGACTGTAAATGACTACTGCATGTGAATTATCACTTTTGGAGCTAAAATAAGTGTGTTTAGAGTCATTTTAATGGCTGAAATTGGTCGAAATAGAAGCGTCTGAGTAGGAGAAAAAGGCTGTAAAAATGGTAATTTTGGTCACATTGAGGCTTTAAAAAGTAGTTATTCAACACGAGGCCCAATCCAAATTACATTTTGAATCAATTTTTCTATAGTCCAAAAAAACAATTTTCTGATGAAAAACGATGACCTGTGACCTGTCGAACGTTCTCCAGATGGTCAGAAATGGTAATTTTTGAATGTCTTATTTTTTGACTGTAAATGACTACTGCATGTGAATTATTACTTTTAGCACTAAAATAAGTGTGTTTAGAGTCATTTTAATGCCTGAAATTGGTCAAAATAGAAGCTTCTGAGTAGGAGAAAAAGGCTGTAAAAATGGCAATTTTGGTCACATTGGGGCTTTAAAAATTAGTTATTCAACACGAGGCCCAATTTAATTGACATTTTGAATCGATTTTTCGACAGTCCAAAAAATCAATTTTCTGATGAAAAACGATGACCCGTGACCTGTCGAACTTTCTCCAGATGGTCAGAAATGGTTATTTTTTGATGTTTTATTTTTTGACTGTAAATGACTACTGCATGTGAATTATCACTTTTGGAACTAAAATAAGTGTGTTTAGAGTCATTTTAATGCCTGAAATTGGTCGAAATAGAAGCTTCTGAGTAGGAGAAAAAGGCTGTAAAAATGGCAATTTTGGTCACATTGGGGCTTTAAAAAGTAGTTATTCAACACGAGGCCCAATTTAATTGACATTTTGAATCGAGTTTTTCTACAGTCCAAAAAATCAATTTTCTGATGAAAAACGATGACCCGTGACCTGTCGAACTTTCTCCAGATGGTCAGAAATGGTAATTTTTTAATGTTTAATTTTTTGACTGTAAATGACTACTGCATGTGAATTATCACTTTTGGAACTTAAATAAGTGTGTTTAGAGTCATTTTAATGCCTGAAATTGGTCGAAACAGAAGCTTCTGAGTAGGAGAAAAAGGCTGTAAAAATGGTAATTTTGGTCACATTGAGGCTTTAAAAAGTAGTTATTCAACACGAGGCCCAATCCAAATTACATTTTGAATCAATTTTTCTATAGTCCAAAAAAACAATTTTCTGATGAAAAACGATGACCTGTGACCTGTCGAACTTTCTCCAGATGGTCAGAAATGGTAATTTTTGAATGTCTTATTTTTTGACTGTAAATGACTACTGCATGTGAATTATTACTTTTAGCACTAAAATAAGTGTGTTTAGAGTCATTTTAATGCCTGAAATTGGTCAAAATAGAAGCTTCTGAGTAGGAGAAAAAGGCTGTAAAAATGGCAATTTTGGTCACATTGGGGCTTTAAAAATTAGTTATTCAACACGAGGCCCAATTTAATTGACATTTTGAATCGATTTTTCTACAGTGCAAAAAATCAACTTTCTGATGAAAAACGATGACCCGTGACCTGTCGAACTTTCTCCAGATGGTCAGAAATGGTAATTTTTTAATGTTTTATTATTTGACTGTAAATGACTACTGCATGTGAATTATCACTTTTGGAACTAAAATAAGTGTGTTTAGAGTCATTTTAATGCCTGAAATTGATCGAAATAGCAGCTTCTGAGTAGGAGAAAAAGGCTGTAAAAATGGCAATTTTGGTCACATTGAGGCTTTAAAAAGTAGTTATTCAACACGAGGCCCAATCCAAATGACATTTTGAGTCAATTTTTCTACAGTCCAAAAAAACAATTTTCTGATGAAAAACGATGACCCGTGACCTGTCGAACTTTCTCCAGATGGTCAGAAATGGTAATTTTTTAATGTTTTATTTTTTGACTGTAAATGACTACTGCATGTGAATTATCACTTTTGGAACTAAAATAAGTGTGTTTAGAGTCATTTTATTGCCTGAAATTGGTCGAAATAGAAGCTTCTGAGTAGGAGAAAAAGGCTGTAAAAATGGCAATTTTGATCACATTGAGGCTTTAAAAAGTAGTTATTCAACACGAGGCCCAATCCAATTGACATTTTGAATCGATTTTTCTACAGTCCAAAAATCAATTTTCTGATGAAAAACGATGACTTGTGACCTGTTGAACTTTCTCCAGATGGTCAGAAATGGTAAGTTTTTTAATGTTTTACTTTTTTGACTGTAAATGACTACTGCATGTGAATTATCACTTTTGGAACTAAAATAAGTGTGTTTAGAGTCATTTTAATGGCTGAAATTGGTCGAAATAGAAGCGTCTGAGTAGGAGAAAAAGGCTGTAAAAATGGCAATTTTGGTCACATTGAGGCTTTAAAAAGTAGTTATTCAACATGAGGCACAATCCAAATGATATTTTGAATCAATTTTTCGACAGTCCAAAAAATCAATTTTCTGATGAAAAACGATGACCCGTGACCTGTCGAACTTTCTCCAGATGGTCAGAAATGGTTATTTTTTGATGTTTTATTTTTTGACTGTAAATGACTACTGCATGTGAATTATCACTTTTGGAACTAAGATAAGTGTGTTTAGAGTCATTTTAATGCCTGAAATTGGTCGAAATAGAAGCTTCTGAGTAGGAGAAAAAGGCAGTAAAAATGGCAATTTTGGTCACATTGAGGCTTTAAAAAGTAGTTATTCAACACGAGGCCCAATCCAAATTACATTTTGAATCAATTTTTCTATAGTCCAAAAAAACAATTTTCTGATGAAAAACGATGACCTGTGACCTGTCGAACTTTCTCCAGATGGTCAGAAATGGTAATTTTTGAATGTCTTTTTTTTTTACTGTAAATGACTACTGCATGTGAATTATTACTTTTAGCACTAAAATAAGTGTATTTAGAGTCATTTTAATGCCTGAAATTCGTCAAAATAGAAGCTTCTGAGTAGGAGAAAAAGGCTGTAAAAATTGCAATTTTGGTCACATTGGGGCTTTAAAAATTAGTTATTCAACAGGAGGCCCAATTTAATTGACATTTTGAATCGATTTTTCTACAGTGCAAAAAATCAACTTTCTGATGAAAAACGATGACCCGTGACCAGTCGAACTTTCTCCAGATGGTCAGAAATGGTAATTTTTTAATGTTTTATTTTTTGACTGTAAATGACTACTGCATGTGAATTATCACTTTTGGAACTAAAATAAGTGTGTTTAGAGTCATTTTAATGGCTGAAATTGGTCGAAATAGAAGCTTCTGAGTAAGAGAAAAAGGCTGTAAAAATGGCAATTTTGGTCACATTGAGGCTTTAAAAAGTAGGTATTCAACATGAGGCACAATCCAATTGACATTTTGAATCGATTTTTCTACAGTCCAAAAATCAATTTTCTGATGAAAAACGATGACTTGTGACCTGTTGAACTTTCTCCAGATGGTCAGAAATGGTAAGTTTTTTAATGTTTTAGTTTTTTGACTGTAAATGACTACTGCATGTGAATTATCACTTTTGGAACTAAAATAAGTGTGTTTAGAGTCATTTTAATGCCTGAAATTGGTCGAAATAGCAGCTTCTGAGTAGGAGAAAAAGGCTGTAAAAATGGCAATTTTGGTCACATTGAGGCTTTAAAAAGTAGTTATTCAACACGAGGCCCAATCCAAATGACATTTTGAGTCAATTTTTCTACAGTCCGAAAAAACAATTTTCTGATATAAAACGATGACCCGTGACCTGTCGAACTTTCTCCAGATGGTCAGAAATGGTAATTTTTGAATGTCTTATTTTTGACTGTAAATGACTACTGCATGTGAATTATCACTTTTGGAACTAAAATAAGTGTGTTTAGAGTCATTTTAATGCTTGAAATTGGTCAAAATAGAAGCTTCTGAGTAGGAGAAAAAGGCTGTAAAAATAGCAATTTTGGTCACATTGGGGCTTTAAAACGTAGTTATTCAACACGAGGCCCAATCCAATTGACATTTTGAATCAATTTTTCTGAAGTCCAAAAAATCAATTTTCTGATGAAAAACGATGACCCGTGACCTGTCGATCTTTCTCCAGATGGTCAGAAATGGTAATTTTTTAATGTTTTATTTTTTGACTGTAAATGACTACTGCATGTGAATTATCACTTTTGGAACTAAAATAAGTGTGTTTAGAGTCATTTTATTGCCTGAAATTGGTCGAAATAGAAGCTTCTGAGTAGGAGAAAAAGGCTGTAAAAATGGCAATTTTGATCACATTGAGGCTTTAAAAAGTAGTTATTCAACACGAGGCCCAATCCAATTGACATTTTGAATCAATTTTTCTGAAGTCCAAAAAATCAATTTTCTGATGAAAAACGATGACTTGTGACCTGTTGAACTTTCTCCAGATGGTCAGAAATGGTAATTTTTTAATGTTTTAGTTTTTTGACTGTAAATGACTACTGCATGTGAATTATCACTTTTGGAACTAAAATAAGTGTGTTTAGAGTCATTTTAATGGCTGAAATTGGTCGAAATAGAAGCTTCTGAGTAGGAGAAAAAGGCTGTAAAAATGGCAATTTTGGTCACATTGAGGATTTAAAAAGTAGTTATTCAACACGAGGCCCAATCCAAATGACATTTTGAATCAATTTTTCTACAGTCCAAAAAAACTATTTTCTGATGAAAAACAATGACCCGTGACCTGTCGAACTTTATCCAGATGGTCAGAAATTGTATTTTTTGAATCTCTTATTTTTTGACTGTAAATGACTACTGCATGTGAATTATCACTTTTGGAACTAAAATAAGTGTGTTTAGAGTCATTTTAATGCCTGAAATTGGTCGAAATAGAAGCTTCTGAGTAGGAGAAAAGGGCTGTAAAAATGGCAATTTTGGTCACATTGAGGCTTTAAAAAGTAGTTATTCAACATGAGGCACAGTCAAAATGACATTTTGAATACATTTTTCTACAGTCCAACAAATCAATTTTCTGATGAAAAACGATGACCTGTCGAACTTTCTCCAGATGGTCAGAAATGGTAATTTTTTGATGTTTCATTTTTTTACTGTAAATGACTATTGCATGTGAATTATCACTTTTGGAACTAAAATAAGTGTGTTTAGAGTCATTTTAATGCCTGAAATTGGTCGAAATAGAAGCTTCTGAGTAGGAGAAAAAGTCTGTAAAAATGGCAATTTTGGTCACATTGAGGATTTAAAAAGTAGTTATTCAACACGAGGCCCAATCCAAATGACATTTTGAATCAATTTTTCTACAGTCCAAAAAAACTATTTTCTGATAAAAAACGATGACCCGTGACCTGTCGAACTTTCTCCAGATGGTCAGAAATGGTAATTTTTTAATGTTTTATTTTTTGACTGTAAATGACTACTGCGTGTGAATTATCACTTTTGGAACTAAAATAATTGTGTTTAGAGTCATTTTAATGCCTGAAATTGGTTGAAATAGAAGCTTCTGAGTAGGCGAAAAAGGCTGTAAAAATGGCAATTTTGATCATATTGAGGCTTTAAAAAGTAGTTATTCAACACAAGGCCCAATCCAAATGACATTTTGAGTCAATTTTTCTACAGTCCAAAAAAACAATTTTCTGATGAAAAACGATGACATATGACCTGTCGATCTTTCTCCAGATGGTCAGAAATGTTAATTTTTTAATGTTTTATTTTTTTGACTGTAAATGACTACTGCATGTGAATTATCACTTTTGGAACTAAAATAATTGTGTTTAGAGTCATTTTATTGCCTGAAATTGGTCGAAATAGAAGCTTCTGAGTAGGAGAAAAAGGCTGTAAAAATGGCAATTTTGATCACATTGAGGCATTAAAAAGTAGTTATTCAACACGAGGCCCAATCCAATTGACATTTTGAATCGATTTTTCTACAGTCCAAAAAATCAATTTTCTGATGAAAAACGATGACTTGTGACCTGTTGAACTTTCTCCAGATGGTCAGAAATGGTAAGTTTTTTAATGTTTTAGTTTTTTGACTGTAAATGACTACTGCATGTGAATTATCACTTTTGGAACTAAAATAAGTGTGTTTAGAGTCATTTTAATGGCTGAAATTGGTCGAAATAGAAGCGTCTGAGTAGGAGAAAAAGGCTGTAAAAATGGCAATTTTGGTCACATTGAGGCTTTAAAAAGTAGTTATTCAACATGAGGCACAATCCAAATGATATTTTGAATCAATTTTTCGACAGTCCAAAAAATCAATTTTCTGATGAAAAACGATGACCCGTGACCTGTCGAACTTTCTCCAGATGGTCAGAAATGGTTATTTTTTGATGTTTTATTTTTTGACTGTAAATGACTACTGCATGTGAATTATCACTTTTGGAACTAAGATAAGTGTGTTTAGAGTCATTTTAATGCCTGAAATTGGTCGAAATAGAAGCCTCTGAGTAGGAGAAAAAGGCTGTAAAAATGGCAATTTTGGTCACATTGGGGCTTTAAAAAGTAGTTATTCAACACGAGGCCCAATTTAATTGACATTTCGAATCGAGTTTTTCTACAGTCCAAAAAATCAATTTTCTGATGAAAAACGATGACCCGTGACCTGTCGAACTTTCTCCAGATGGTCAGAAATGGTAATTTTTTAATGTTTAATTTTTTGACTGTAAATGACTACTGCATGTGAATTATCACTTTTGGAACTTAAATAAGTGTGTTTAGAGTCATTTTAATGCCTGAAATTGGTCGAAATAGAAGCTTCTGAGTAGGAGAAAAAGGCAGTAAAAATGGCAATTTTGGTCACATTGAGGCTTTAAAAAGTAGTTATTCAACACGAGGCCCAATCCAAATTACATTTTGAATCAATTTTTCTATAGTCCAAAAAAACAATTTTCTGATGAAAAACGATGACCTGTGACCTGTCGAACTTTCTCCAGATGGTCAGAAATGGTAATTTTTTAATGTCTTTTTTTTTTACTGTAAATGACTACTGCATGTGAATTATTACTTTTAGCACTAAAATAAGTGTATTTAGAGTCATTTTAATGCCTGAAATTCGTCAAAATAGAAGCTTCTGAGTAGGAGAAAAAGGCTGTAAAAATGGCAATTTTGGTCACATTGGGGCTTTAAAAATTAGTTATTCAACAGGAGGCCCAATTTAATTGACATTTTGAATCGATTTTTCTACAGTGCAAAAAATCAACTTTCTGATGAAAAACGATGACCCGTGACCAGTCGAACTTTCTCCAGATGGTCAGAAATGGTAATTTTTTAATGTTTTATTTTTTGACTGTAAATGACTACTGCATGTGAATTATCACTTTTGGAACTAAAATAAGTGTGTTTAGAGTCATTTTAATGGCTGAAATTGGTCGAAATAGAAGCTTCTGAGTAGGAGAAAAAGGCTGTAAAAATGGCAATTTTGGTCACATTGAGGCTTTAAAAAGTAGGTATTCAACATGAGGCACAATCCAATTGACATTTTGAATCGATTTTTCTACAGTCCAAAAATCAATTTTCTGATGAAAAACGATGACTTGTGACCTGTTGAACTTTCTCCAGATGGTCAGAAATGGTAAGTTTTTTAATGTTTTAGTTTTTTGACTGTAAATGACTACTGCATGTGAATTATCACTTTTGGAACTAAAATAAGTGTGTTTAGAGTCATTTTAATGCCTGAAATTGGTCGAAATAGCAGCTTCTGAGTAGGAGAAAAAGGCTGTAAAAATGGCAATTTTGGTCACATTGAGGCTTTAAAAAGTAGTTATTCAACACGAGGCCCAATCCAAATGACATTTTGAGTCAATTTTTCTACAGTCCGAAAAAACAATTTTCTGATGAAAAACGATGACCCGTGACCTGTCGAACTTTCTCCAGATGGTCAGAAATGGTAATTTTTGAATGTCTTATTTTTGACTGTAAATGACTACTGCATGTGAATTATCACTTTTGGAACTAAAATAAGTGTGTTTAGAGTCATTTTAATGCCTGAAATTGGTCAAAATAGAAGCTTCTGAGTAGGAGAAAAAGGCTGTAAAAATAGCAATTTTGGTCACATTGGGGCTTTAAAACGTAGTTATTCAACACGAGGCCCAATCCAATTGACATTTTGAATCAATTTTTCTGAAGTCCAAAAAATCAATTTTCTGATGAAAAACGATGACCCGTGACCTGTCGATCTTTCTCCAGATGGTCAGAAATGGTAATTTTTTAATGTTTTATTTTTTGACTGTAAATGACTACTGCATGTGAATTATCACTTTTGGAACTAAAATAAGTGTGTTTAGAGTCATTTTATTGCCTGAAATTGGTCGAAATAGAAGCTTCTGAGTAGGAGAAAAAGGCTGTAAAAATGGCAATTTTGATCACATTGAGGCTTTAAAAAGTAGTTATTCAACACGAGGCCCAATCCAATTGACATTTTGAATCGATTTTTCTACAGTCCAAAAAATCAATTTTCTGATGAAAAACGATGACTTGTGACCTGTTGAACTTTCTCCAGATGGTCAGAAATGGTAATTTTTTAATGTTTTAGTTTTTTGACTGTAAATGACTACTGCATGTGAATTATCACTTTTGGAATTAAAATAAGTGTGTTTAGAGTCATTTTAATGGCTGAAATTGGTCGAAATAGAAGCTTCTGAGTAGGAGAAAAAGGCTGTAAAAATGGCAATTTTGGTCACATTGAGGATTTAAAAAGTAGTTATTCAACACGAGGCCCAATCCAAATGACATTTTGAATCAATTTTTCTACAGTCCAAAAAAACTATTTTCTGATGAAAAACAATGACCCGTGACCTGTCGAACTTTATCCAGATGGTCAGAAATTGTATTTTTTGAATCTCTTATTTTTTGACTGTAAATGACTACTGCATGTGAATTATCACTTTTGGAACTAAAATAAGTGTGTTTAGAGTCATTTTAATGCCTGAAATTGGTCGAAATAGAAGCTTCTGAGTAGGAGAAAAGGGCTGTAAAAATGGCAATTTTGGTCACATTGAGGCTTTAAAAAGTAGTTATTCAACATGAGGCACAGTCAAAATGACATTTTGAATACATTTTTCTACAGTCCAACAAATCAATTTTCTGATGAAAAACGATGACCTGTCGAACTTTCTCCAGATGGTCAGAAATGGTAATTTTTTGATGTTTAATTTTTTTACTGTAAATGACTATTGCATGTGAATTATCACTTTTGGAACTAAAATAAGTGTGTTTAGAGTCATTTTAATGCCTGAAATTGGTCGAAATAGAAGCTTCTGAGTAGGAGAAAAAGGCTGTAAAAATGGCAATTTTGGTCACATTGGGGCTTTAAAAATTAGTTATTCAACACGAGGCCCAATTTAATTGACATTTTGAATCGATTTTTCGACAGTCCAAAAAATCAATTTTCTGATGAAAAACGATGACTTGTGACCTGTTGAACTTTCTCCAGATGGTCAGAAATGGTAAGTTTTTTAATGTTTTAGTTTTTTGACTGTAAATGACTACTGCATGTGAATTATCACTTTTGGAGCTAAAATAAGTGTGTTTAGAGTCATTTTAATGGCTGAAATTGGTCGAAATAGAAGCGTCTGAGTAGGAGAAAAAGGCTGTAAAAATGGTAATTTTGGTCACATTGAGGCTTTAAAAAGTAGTTATTCAACACGAGGCCCAATCCAAATTACATTTTGAATCAATTTTTCTATAGTCCAAAAAAACAATTTTCTGATGAAAAACGATGACCTGTGACCTGTCGAACTTTCTCCAGATGGTCAGAAATGGTAATTTTTGAATGTCTTATTTTTTGACTGTAAATGACTACTGCATGTGAATTATTACTTTTAGCACTAAAATAAGTGTGTTTAGAGTCATTTTAATGCCTGAAATTGGTCAAAATAGAAGCTTCTGAGTAGGAGAAAAAGGCTGTAAAAATGGCAATTTTGGTCACATTGGGGCTTTAAAAATTAGTTATTCAACACGAGGCCCAATTTAATTGACATTTTGAATCGATTTTTCGACAGTCCAAAAAATCAATTTTCTGATGAAAAACGATGACCCGTGACCTGTCGAACTTTCTCCAGATGGTCAGAAATGGTTATTTTTTGATGTTTTATTTTTTGACTGTAAATGACTACTGCATGTGAATTATCACTTTTGGAACTAAAATAAGTGTGTTTAGAGTCATTTTAATGCCTGAAATTGGTCGAAATAGAAGCTTCTGAGTAGGAGAAAAAGGCTGTAAAAATGGCAATTTTGGTCACATTGGGGCTTTAAAAAGTAGTTATTCAACACGAGGCCCAATTTAATTGACATTTTGAATCGAGTTTTTCTACAGTCCAAAAAATCAATTTTCTGATGAAAAACGATGACCCGTGACCTGTCGAACTTTCTCCAGATGGTCAGAAATGGTAATTTTTTAATGTTTTATTATTTGACTGTAAATGACTACTGCATGTGAATTATCACTTTTGGAACTAAAATAAGTGTGTTTAGAGTCATTTTAATGCCTGAAATTGATCGAAATAGCAGCTTCTGAGTAGGAGAAAAAGGCTGTAAAAATGGCAATTTTGGTCACATTGAGGCTTTAAAAAGTAGTTATTCAACACGAGGCCCAATCCAAATGACATTTTGAGTCAATTTTTCTACAGTCCAAAAAAACAATTTTCTGATGAAAAACGATGACCCGTGACCTGTCGAACTTTCTCCAGATGGTCAGAAATGGTAATTTTTTAATGTTTTATTTTTTGACTGTAAATGACTACTGCATGTGAATTATCACTTTTGGAACTAAAATAAGTGTGTTTAGAGTCATTTTATTGCCTGAAATTGGTCGAAATAGAAGCTTCTGAGTAGGAGAAAAAGGCTGTAAAAATGGCAATTTTGATCACATTGAGGCTTTAAAAAGTAGTTATTCAACACGAGGCCCAATCCAATTGACATTTTGAATCGATTTTTCTACAGTCCAAAAATCAATTTTCTGATGAAAAACGATGACTTGTGACCTGTTGAACTTTCTCCAGATGGTCAGAAATGGTAAGTTTTTTAATGTTTTAGTTTTTTGACTGTAAATGACTACTGCATGTGAATTATCACTTTTGGAACTAAAATAAGTGTGTTTAGAGTCATTTTAATGGCTGAAATTGGTCGAAATAGAAGCGTCTGAGTAGGAGAAAAAGGCTGTAAAAATGGCAATTTTGGTCACATTGAGGCTTTAAAAAGTAGTTATTCAACATGAGGCACAATCCAAATGATATTTTGAATCAATTTTTCGACAGTCCAAAAAATCAATTTTCTGATGAAAAACGATGACCCGTGACCTGTCGAACTTTCTCCAGATGGTCAGAAATGGTTATTTTTTGATGTTTTATTTTTTGACTGTAAATGACTACTGCATGTGAATTATCACTTTTGGAACTAAGATAAGTGTGTTTAGAGTCATTTTAATGCCTGAAATTGGTCGAAATAGAAGCTTCTGAGTAGGAGAAAAAGGCTGTAAAAATGGCAATTTTGGTCACATTGGGGCTTTAAAAAGTAGTTATTCAACACGAGGCCCAATTTAATTGACATTTCGAATCGAGTTTTTCTACAGTCCAAAAAATCAATTTTCTGATGAAAAACGATGCCCCGTGACCTGTCGAACTTTCTCCAGATGGTCAGAAATGGTAATTTTTTAATGTTTAATTTTTTGACTGTAAATGACTACTGCATGTGAATTATCACTTTTGGAACTTAAATAAGTGTGTTTAGAGTCATTTTAATGCCTGAAATTGGTCGAAATAGAAGCTTCTGAGTAGGAGAAAAAGGCAGTAAAAATGGCAATTTTGGTCACATTGAGGCTTTAAAAAGTAGGTATTCAACATGAGGCACAATCCAATTGACATTTTGAATCGATTTTTCTACAGTCCAAAAATCAATTTTCTGATGAAAAACGATGACTTGTGACCTGTTGAACTTTCTCCAGATGGTCAGAAATAGTAAGTTTTTTAATGTTTTAGTTTTTTGACTGTAAATGACTACTGCATGTGAATTATCACTTTTGGAACTAAAATAAGTGTGTTTAGAGTCATTTTAATGCTTGAAATTGGTCAAAATAGAAGCTTCTGAGTAGGAGAAAAAGGCTGTAAAAATAGCAATTTTGGTCACATTGGGGCTTTAAAACGTAGTTATTCAACACGAGGCCCAATCCAATTGACATTTTGAATCAATTTTTCTGAAGTCCAAAAAATCAATTTTCTGATGAAAAACGATGACCCGTGACCTGTCGATCTTTCTCCAGATGGTCAGAAATGGTAATTTTTTAATGTTTTATTTTTTGACTGTAAATGACTACTGCATGTGAATTATCACTTTTGGAACTAAAATAAGTGTGTTTAGAGTCATTTTATTGCCTGAAATTGGTCGAAATAGAAGCTTCTGAGTAGGAGAAAAAGGCTGTAAAAATGGCAATTTTGATCACATTGAGGCTTTAAAAAGTAGTTATTCAACACGAGGCCCAATCCAATTGACATTTTGAATCAATTTTTCTGAAGTCCAAAAAATCAATTTTCTGATGAAAAACGATGACTTGTGACCTGTTGAACTTTCTCCAGATGGTCAGAAATGGTAATTTTTTAATGTTTTAGTTTTTTGACTGTAAATGACTACTGCATGTGAATTATCACTTTTGGAACTAAAATAAGTGTGTTTAGAGTCATTTTAATGGCTGAAATTGGTCGAAATAGAAGCTTCTGAGTAGGAGAAAAAGGCTGTAAAAATGGCAATTTTGGTCACATTGAGGATTTAAAAAGTAGTTATTCAACACGAGGCCCAATCCAAATGACATTTTGAATCAATTTTTCTACAGTCCAAAAAAACTATTTTCTGATGAAAAACAATGACCCGTGACCTGTCTAACTTTATCCAGATGGTCAGAAATTGTATTTTTTGAATCTCTTATTTTTTGACTGTAAATGACTACTGCATGTGAATTATCACTTTTGGAACTAAAATAAGTGTGTTTAGAGTCATTTTAATGCCTGAAATTGGTCGAAATAGAAGCTTCTGAGTAGGAGAAAAGGGCTGTAAAAATGGCAATTTTGGTCACATTGAGGCTTTAAAAAGTAGTTATTCAACATGAGGCACAGTCAAAATGACATTTTGAATACATTTTTCTACAGTCCAACAAATCAATTTTCTGATGAAAAACGATGACCTGTCGAACTTTCTCCAGATGGTCAGAAATGGTAATTTTTTGATGTTTCATTTTTTTACTGTAAATGACTATTGCATGTGAATTATCACTTTTGGAACTAAAATAAGTGTGTTTAGAGTCATTTTAATGCCTGAAATTGGTCGAAATAGAAGCTTCTGAGTAGGAGAAAAAGTCTGTAAAAATGGCAATTTTGGTCACATTGAGGATTTAAAAAGTAGTTATTCAACACGAGGCCCAATCCAAATGACATTTTGAATCAATTTTTCTACAGTCCAAAAAAACTATTTTCTGATAAAAAACGATGACCCGTGACCTGTCGAACTTTCTCCAGATGGTCAGAAATGGTAATTTTT
This sequence comes from Triturus cristatus, assembly GCF_964204655.1. Classification (NCBI taxonomy): domain Eukaryota; kingdom Metazoa; phylum Chordata; class Amphibia; order Caudata; family Salamandridae; genus Triturus; species Triturus cristatus. Next base: position 170,747,614 of record NC_140586.1, on the reverse strand, counting down.
TAATGTTTTATTTTTTGACTGTAAATGACTACTGCGTGTGAATTATCACTTTTGGAACTAAAATAATTGTGTTTAGAGTCATTTTAATGCCTGAAATTGGTTGAAATAGAAGCTTCTGAGTAGGCGAAAAAGGCTGTAAAAATGGCAATTTTGATCATATTGAGGCTTTAAAAAGTAGTTATTCAACACAAGGCCCAATCCAAATGACATTTTGAGTCAATTTTTCTACAGTCCAAAAAAACAATTTTCTGATGAAAAACGATGACATGTGACCTGTCGATCTTTCTCCAGATGGTCAGAAATGTTAATTTTTTAATGTTTTATTTTTTTGACTGTAAATGACTACTGCATGTGAATTATCACTTTTGGAACTAAAATAATTGTGTTTAGAGTCATTTTATTGCCTGAAATTGGTCGAAATAGAAGCTTCTGAGTAGGAGAAAAAGGCTGTAAAAATGGCAATTTTGATCACATTGAGGCATTAAAAAGTAGTTATTCAACACGAGGCCCAATCCAATTGACATTTTGAATCGATTTTTCTACAGTCCAAAAAATCAATTTTCTGATGAAAAACGATGACTTGTGACCTGTTGAACTTTCTCCAGATGGTCAGAAATGGTAAGTTTTTTAATGTTTTAGTTTTTTGACTGTAAATGACTACTGCATGTGAATTATCACTTTTGGAACTAAAATAAGTGTGTTTAGAGTCATTTTAATGGCTGAAATTGGTCGAAATAGAAGCGTCTGAGTAGGAGAAAAAGGCTGTAAAAATGGCAATTTTGGTCACATTGAGGCTTTAAAAAGTAGTTATTCAACATGAGGCACAATCCAAATGATATTTTGAATCAATTTTTCGACAGTCCAAAAAATCAATTTTCTGATGAAAAACGATGACCCGTGACCTGTCGATCTTTCTCCAGATGGTCAGAAATGGTAATTTTTTAATGTTTTATTTTTTGACTGTAAATGACTACTGCATGTGAATTATCACTTTTGGAACTAAAATAAGTGTGTTTAGAGTTATTTTATTGCCTGAAATTGGTCGAAATAGAAGCTTCTGAGTAGGAGAAAAAGGCTGTAAAAATGGCAATTTTGATCACATTGAGGCTTTAAAAAGTAGTTATTCAACACGAGGCCCAATCCAATTGACATTTTGAATCAATTTTTCTGAAGTCCAAAAAATCAATTTTCTGATGAAAAACGATGACTTGTGACCTGTTGAACTTTCTCCAGATGGTCAGAAATGGTAATTTTTTAATGTTTTAGTTTTTTGACTGTAAATGACTACTGCATGTGAATTATCACTTTTGGAACTAAAATAAGTGTGTTTAGAGTCATTTTAATGGCTGAAATTGGTCGAAATGGAAGCTTCTGAGTAGGAGAAAAAGGCTGTAAAAATGGCAATTTTGGTCACATTGAGGATTTAAAAAGTAGTTATTCAACACGAGGCCCAATCCAAATGACATTTTGAATCAATTTTTCTACAGTCCAAAAAAACTATTTTCTGATGAAAAACAATGACCCGTGACCTGTCTAACTTTATCCAGATGGTCAGAAATTGTATTTTTTGAATCTCTTATTTTTTGACTGTAAATGACTACTGCATGTGAATTATCACTTTTGGAACTAAAATAAGTGTGTTTAGAGTCATTTTAATGCCTGAAATTGGTCGAAATAGAAGCTTCTGAGTAGGAGAAAAGGGCTGTAAAAATGGCAATTTTGGTCACATTGAGGCTTTAAAAAGTAGTTATTCAACATGAGGCACAGTCAAAATGACATTTTGAATACATTTTTCTACAGTCCAACAAATCAATTTTCTGATGAAAAACGATGACCTGTCGAACTTTCTCCAGATGGTCAGAAATGGTAATTTTTTGATGTTTCATTTTTTTACTGTAAATGACTATTGCATGTGAATTATCACTTTTGGAACTAAAATAAGTGTGTTTAGAGTCATTTTAATGCCTGAAATTGGTCGAAATAGAAGCTTCTGAGTAGGAGAAAAAGTCTGTAAAAATGGCAATTTTGGTCACATTGAGGATTTAAAAAGTAGTTATTCAACACGAGGCCCAATCCAAATGACATTTTGAATCAATTTTTCTACAGTCCAAAAAAACTATTTTCTGATAAAAAACGATGACCCGTGACCTGTCGAACTTTCTCCAGATGGTCAGAAATGGTAATTTTTTAATGTTTTATTTTTTGACTGTAAATGACTACTGCGTGTGAATTATCACTTTTGGAACTAAAATAATTGTGTTTAGAGTCATTTTAATGCCTGAAATTGGTTGAAATAGAAGCTTCTGAGTAGGCGAAAAAGGCTGTAAAAATGGCAATTTTGATCATATTGAGGCTTTAAAAAGTAGTTATTCAACACAAGGCCCAATCCAAATGACATTTTGAGTCAATTTTTCTACAGTCCAAAAAAACAATTTTCTGATGAAAAACGATGACATGTGACCTGTCGATCTTTCTCCAGATGGTCAGAAATGTTAATTTTTTAATGTTTTATTTTTTTGACTGTAAATGACTACTGCATGTGAATTATCACTTTTGGAACTAAAATAATTGTGTTTAGAGTCATTTTATTGCCTGAAATTGGTCGAAATAGAAGCTTCTGAGTAGGAGAAAAAGGCTGTAAAAATGGCAATTTTGATCACATTGAGGCATTAAAAAGTAGTTATTCAACACGAGGCCCAATCCAATTGACATTTTGAATCGATTTTTCTACAGTCCAAAAAATCAATTTTCTGATGAAAAACGATGACTTGTGACCTGTTGAACTTTCTCCAGATGGTCAGAAATGGTAAGTTTTTTAATGTTTTAGTTTTTTGACTGTAAATGACTACTGCATGTGAATTATCACTTTTGGAACTAAAATAAGTGTGTTTAGAGTCATTTTAATGGCTGAAATTGGTCGAAATAGAAGCGTCTGAGTAGGAGAAAAAGGCTGTAAAAATGGCAATTTTGGTCACATTGAGGCTTTAAAAAGTAGTTATTCAACATGAGGCACAATCCAAATGATATTTTGAATCAATTTTTCGACAGTCCAAAAAATCAATTTTCTGATGAAAAACGATGACCCGTGACCTGTCGAACTTTCTCCAGATGGTCAGAAATGGTTATTTTTTGATGTTTTATTTTTTGACTGTAAATGACTACTGCATGTGAATTATCACTTTTGGAACTAAGATAAGTGTGTTTAGAGTCATTTTAATGCCTGAAATTGGTCGAAATAGAAGCTTCTGAGTAGGAGAAAAAGGCTGTAAAAATGGCAATTTTGGTCACATTGGGGCTTTAAAAAGTAGTTATTCAACACGAGGCCCAATTTAATTGACATTTCGAATCGAGTTTTTCTACAGTCCAAAAAATCAATTTTCTGATGAAAAACGATGACCCGTGACCTGTCGAACTTTCTCCAGATGGTCAGAAATGGTAATTTTTTAATGTTTAATTTTTTGACTGTAAATGACTACTGCATGTGAATTATCACTTTTGGAACTTAAATAAGTGTGTTTAGAGTCATTTTAATGCCTGAAATTGGTCGAAATAGAAGCTTCTGAGTAGGAGAAAAAGGCAGTAAAAATGGCAATTTTGGTCACATTGAGGCTTTAAAAAGTAGTTATTCAACACGAGGCCCAATCCAAATTACATTTTGAATCAATTTTTCTATAGTCCAAAAAAACAATTTTCTGATGAAAAACGATGACCTGTGACCTGTCGAACTTTCTCCAGATGGTCAGAAATGGTAATTTTTTAATGTCTTTTTTTTTTACTGTAAATGACTACTGCATGTGAATTATTACTTTTAGCACTAAAATAAGTGTATTTAGAGTCATTTTAATGCCTGAAATTCGTCAAAATAGAAGCTTCTGAGTAGGAGAAAAAGGCTGTAAAAATGGCAATTTTGGTCACATTGGGGCTTTAAAAATTAGTTATTCAACAGGAGGCCCAATTTAATTGACATTTTGAATCGATTTTTCTACAGTGCAAAAAATCAACTTTCTGATGAAAAACGATGACCCGTGACCAGTCGAACTTTCTCCAGATGGTCAGAAATGGTAATTTTTTAATGTTTTATTTTTTGACTGTAAATGACTACTGCATGTGAATTATCACTTTTGGAACTAAAATAAGTGTGTTTAGAGTCATTTTAATGGCTGAAATTGGTCGAAATAGAAGCTTCTGAGTAGGAGAAAAAGGCTGTAAAAATGGCAATTTTGGTCACATTGAGGCTTTAAAAAGTAGGTATTCAACATGAGGCACAATCCAATTGACATTTTGAATCGATTTTTCTACAGTCCAAAAATCAATTTTCTGATGAAAAACGATGACTTGTGACCTGTTGAACTTTCTCCAGATGGTCAGAAATGGTAAGTTTTTTAATGTTTTAGTTTTTTTACTGTAAATGACTACTGCATGTGAATTATCACTTTTGGAACTAAAATAAGTGTGTTTAGAGTCATTTTAATGCCTGAAATTGGTCGAAATAGCAGCTTCTGAGTAGGAGAAAAAGGCTGTAAAAATGGCAATTTTGGTCACATTGAGGCTTTAAAAAGTAGTTATTCAACACGAGGCCCAATCCAAATGACATTTTGAGTCAATTTTTCTACAGTCCGAAAAAACAATTTTCTGATGAAAAACGATGACCCGTGACCTGTCGAACTTTCTCCAGATGGTCAGAAATGGTAATTTTTGAATGTCTTATTTTTGACTGTAAATGACTACTGCATGTGAATTATCACTTTTGGAACTAAAATAAGTGTGTTTAGAGTCATTTTAATGCCTGAAATTGGTCAAAATAGAAGCTTCTGAGTAGGAGAAAAAGGCTGTAAAAATAGCAATTTTGGTCACATTGGGGCTTTAAAACGTAGTTATTCAACACGAGGCCCAATCCAATTGACATTTTGAATCAATTTTTCTGAAGTCCAAAAAATCAATTTTCTGATGAAAAACGATGACCCGTGACCTGTCGATCTTTCTCCAGATGGTCAGAAATGGTAATTTTTTAATGTTTTATTTTTTGACTGTAAATGACTACTGCATGTGAATTATCACTTTTGGAACTAAAATAAGTGTGTTTAGAGTCATTTTATTGCCTGAAATTGGTCGAAATAGAAGCTTCTGAGTAGGAGAAAAAGGCTGTAAAAATGGCAATTTTGATCACATTGAGGCTTTAAAAAGTAGTTATTCAACACGAGGCCCAATCCAATTGACATTTTGAATCGATTTTTCTACAGTCCAAAAAATCAATTTTCTGATGAAAAACGATGACTTGTGACCTGTTGAACTTTCTCCAGATGGTCAGAAATGGTAATTTTTTAATGTTTTAGTTTTTTGACTGTAAATGACTACTGCATGTGAATTATCACTTTTGGAATTAAAATAAGTGTGTTTAGAGTCATTTTAATGGCTGAAATTGGTCGAAATAGAAGCTTCTGAGTAGGAGAAAAAGGCTGTAAAAATGGCAATTTTGGTCACATTGAGGATTTAAAAAGTAGTTATTCAACACGAGGCCCAATCCAAATGACATTTTGAATCAATTTTTCTACAGTCCAAAAAAACTATTTTCTGATGAAAAACAATGACCCGTGACCTGTCGAACTTTATCCAGATGGTCAGAAATTGTATTTTTTGAATCTCTTATTTTTTGACTGTAAATGACTACTGCATGTGAATTATCACTTTTGGAACTAAAATAAGTGTGTTTAGAGTCATTTTAATGCCTGAAATTGGTCGAAATAGAAGCTTCTGAGTAGGAGAAAAGGGCTGTAAAAATGGCAATTTTGGTCACATTGAGGCTTTAAAAAGTAGTTATTCAACATGAGGCACAGTCAAAATGACATTTTGAATACATTTTTCTACAGTCCAACAAATCAATTTTCTGATGAAAAACGATGACCTGTCGAACTTTCTCCAGATGGTCAGAAATGGTAATTTTTTGATGTTTAATTTTTTTACTGTAAATGACTATTGCATGTGAATTATCACTTTTGGAACTAAAATAAGTGTGTTTAGAGTCATTTTAATGCCTGAAATTGGTCGAAATAGAAGCTTCTGAGTAGGAGAAAAAGTCTGTAAAAATGGCAATTTTGGTCACATTGAGGATTTAAAAAGTAGTTATTCAACACGAGGCCCAATCCAAATGACATTTTGAATCAATTTTTCTACAGTCCAAAAAAACTATTTTCTGATAAAAAACGATGACCTGTCGAACTTTCTCCAGATGGTCAGAAATGGTAATTTTTTAATGTTTTATTTTTTGACTGTAAATGACTACTGCGTGTGAATTATCACTTTTGGAACTAAAATAATTGTGTTTAGAGTCATTTTAATGCCTGAAATTGGTTGAAATAGAAGCTTCTGAGTAGGCGAAAAAGGCTGTAAAAATGGCAATTTTGATCATATTGAGGCTTTAAAAAGTAGTTATTCAACATGAGGCACAATCCAATTGACATTTTGAATCGATTTTTCTACAGTCCAAAAATCAATTTTCTGATGAAAAACGATGACTTGTGACCTGTTGAACTTTCTCCAGATGGTCAGAAATGGTAAGTTTTTTAATGTTTTAGTTTTTTGACTGTAAATGACTACTGCATGTGAATTATCACTTTTGGAACTAAAATAAGTGTGTTTAGAGTCATTTTAATGCCTGAAATTGGTCGAAATAGCAGCTTCTGAGTAGGAGAAAAAGGCTGTAAAAATGGCAATTTTGGTCACATTGAGGCTTTAAAAAGTAGTTATTCAACACAAGGCCCAATCCAAATGACATTTTGAGTCAATTTTTCTACAGTCCAAAAAAACAATTTTCTGATGAAAAACGATGACATGTGACCTGTCGATCTTTCTCCAGATGGTCAGAAATGTTAATTTTTTAATGTTTTATTTTTTTGACTGTAAATGACTACTGCATGTGAATTATCACTTTTGGAACTAAAATAATTGTGTTTAGAGTCATTTTATTGCCTGAAATTGGTCGAAATAGAAGCTTCTGAGTAGGAGAAAAAGGCTGTAAAAATGGCAATTTTGATCACATTGAGGCATTAAAAAGTAGTTATTCAACACGAGGCCCAATCCAATTGACATTTTGAATCGATTTTTCTACAGTCCAAAAAATCAATTTTCTGATGAAAAACGATGACTTGTGACCTGTTGAACTTTCTCCAGATGGTCAGAAATGGTAAGTTTTTTAATGTTTTAGTTTTTTGACTGTAAATGACTACTGCATGTGAATTATCACTTTTGGAACTAAAATAAGTGTGTTTAGAGTCATTTTAATGGCTGAAATTGGTCGAAATAGAAGCGTCTGAGTAGGAGAAAAAGGCTGTAAAAATGGCAATTTTGGTCACATTGAGGCTTTAAAAAGTAGTTATTCAACATGAGGCACAATCCAAATGATATTTTGAATCAATTTTTCGACAGTCCAAAAAATCAATTTTCTGATGAAAAACGATGACCCGTGACCTGTCGATCTTTCTCCAGATGGTCAGAAATGGTAATTTTTTAATGTTTTATTTTTTGACTGTAAATGACTACTGCATGTGAATTATCACTTTTGGAACTAAAATAAGTGTGTTTAGAGTCATTTTATTGCCTGAAATTGGTCGAAATAGAAGCTTCTGAGTAGGAGAAAAAGGCTGTAAAAATGGCAATTTTGATCACATTGAGGCTTTAAAAAGTAGTTATTCAACACGAGGCCCAATCCAATTGACATTTTGAATCAATTTTTCTGAAGTCCAAAAAATCAATTTTCTGATGAAAAACGATGACTTGTGACCTGTTGAACTTTCTCCAGATGGTCAGAAATGGTAATTTTTTAATGTTTTAGTTTTTTGACTGTAAATGACTACTGCATGTGAATTATCACTTTTGGAACTAAAATAAGTGTGTTTAGAGTCATTTTAATGGCTGAAATTGGTCGAAATAGAAGCTTCTGAGTAGGAGAAAAAGGCTGTAAAAATGGCAATTTTGGTCACATTGAGGATTTAAAAAGTAGTTATTCAACACGAGGCCCAATCCAAATGACATTTTGAATCAATTTTTCTACAGTCCAAAAAAACTATTTTCTGATGAAAAACAATGACCCGTGACCTGTCTAACTTTATCCAGATGGTCAGAAATTGTATTTTTTGAATCTCTTATTTTTTGACTGTAAATGACTACTGCATGTGAATTATCACTTTTGGAACTAAAATAAGTGTGTTTAGAGTCATTTTAATGCCTGAAATTGGTCGAAATAGAAGCTTCTGAGTAGGAGAAAAGGGCTGTAAAAATGGCAATTTTGGTCACATTGAGGCTTTAAAAAGTAGTTATTCAACATGAGGCACAGTCAAAATGACATTTTGAATACATTTTTCTACAGTCCAACAAATCAATTTTCTGATGAAAAACGATGACCTGTCGAACTTTCTCCAGATGGTCAGAAATGGTAATTTTTTGATGTTTCATTTTTTTACTGTAAATGACTATTGCATGTGAATTATCACTTTTGGAACTAAAATAAGTGTGTTTAGAGTCATTTTAATGCCTGAAATTGGTCGAAATAGAAGCTTCTGAGTAGGAGAAAAAGTCTGTAAAAATGGCAATTTTGGTCACATTGAGGATTTAAAAAGTAGTTATTCAACACGAGGCCCAATCCAAATGACATTTTGAATCAATTTTTCTACAGTCCAAAAAAACTATTTTCTGATAAAAAACGATGACCCGTGACCTGTCGAACTTTCTCCAGATGGTCAGAAATGGTAATTTTTTAATGTTTTATTTTTTGACTGTAAATGACTACTGCGTGTGAATTATCACTTTTGGAACTAAAATAATTGTGTTTAGAGTCATTTTAATGCCTGAAATTGGTTGAAATAGAAGCTTCTGAGTAGGCGAAAAAGGCTGTAAAAATGGCAATTTTGATCATATTGAGGCTTTAAAAAGTAGTTATTCAACACAAGGCCCAATCCAAATGACATTTTGAGTCAATTTTTCTACAGTCCAAAAAAACAATTTTCTGATGAAAAACGATGACATGTGACCTGTCGATCTTTCTCCAGATGGTCAGAAATGTTAATTTTTTAATGTTTTATTTTTTTGACTGTAAATGACTACTGCATGTGAATTATCACTTTTGGAACTAAAATAATTGTGTTTAGAGTCATTTTATTGCCTGAAATTGGTCGAAATAGAAGCTTCTGAGTAGGAGAAAAAGGCTGTAAAAATGGCAATTTTGATCACATTGAGGCATTAAAAAGTAGTTATTCAACACGAGGCCCAATCCAATTGACATTTTGAATCGATTTTTCTACAGTCCAAAAAATCAATTTTCTGATGAAAAACGATGACTTGTGACCTGTTGAACTTTCTCCAGATGGTCAGAAATGGTAAGTTTTTTAATGTTTTAGTTTTTTGACTGTAAATGACTACTGCATGTGAATTATCACTTTTGGAACTAAAATAAGTGTGTTTAGAGTCATTTTAATGGCTGAAATTGGTCGAAATAGAAGCGTCTGAGTAGGAGAAAAAGGCTGTAAAAATGGCAATTTTGGTCACATTGAGGCTTTAAAAAGTAGTTATTCAACATGAGGCACAATCCAAATGATATTTTGAATCAATTTTTCGACAGTCCAAAAAATCAATTTTCTGATGAAAAACGATGACCCGTGACCTGTCGAACTTTCTCCAGATGGTCAGAAATGGTTATTTTTTGATGTTTTATTTTTTGACTGTAAATGACTACTGCATGTGAATTATCACTTTTGGAACTAAGATAAGTGTGTTTAGAGTCATTTTAATGCCTGAAATTGGTCGAAATAGAAGCTTCTGAGTAGGAGAAAAAGGCTGTAAAAATGGCAATTTTGGTCACATTGGGGCTTTAAAAAGTAGTTATTCAACACGAGGCCCAATTTAATTGACATTTCGAATCGAGTTTTTCTACAGTCCAAAAAATCAATTTTCTGATGAAAAACGATGACCCGTGACCTGTCGAACTTTCTCCAGATGGTCAGAAATGGTAATTTTTTAATGTTTAATTTTTTGACTGTAAATGACTACTGCATGTGAATTATCACTTTTGGAACTTAAATAAGTGTGTTTAGAGTCATTTTAATGCCTGAAATTGGTCGAAATAGAAGCTTCTGAGTAGGAGAAAAAGGCAGTAAAAATGGCAATTTTGGTCACATTGAGGCTTTAAAAAGTAGTTATTCAACACGAGGCCCAATCCAAATTACATTTTGAATCAATTTTTCTATAGTCCAAAAAAACAATTTTCTGATGAAAAACGATGACCTGTGACCTGTCGAACTTTCTCCAGATGGTCAGAAATGGTAATTTTTTAATGTCTTTTTTTTTTACTGTAAATGACTACTGCATGTGAATTATTACTTTTAGCACTAAAATAAGTGTATTTAGAGTCATTTTAATGCCTGAAATTCGTCAAAATAGAAGCTTCTGAGTAGGAGAAAAAGGCTGTAAAAATGGCAATTTTGGTCACATTGGGGCTTTAAAAATTAGTTATTCAACAGGAGGCCCAATTTAATTGACATTTTGAATCGATTTTTCTACAGTGCAAAAAATCAACTTTCTGATGAAAAACGATGACCCGTGACCAGTCGAACTTTCTCCAGATGGTCAGAAATGGTAATTTTTTAATGTTTTATTTTTTGACTGTAAATGACTACTGCATGTGAATTATCACTTTTGGAACTAAAATAAGTGTGTTTAGAGTCATTTTAATGGCTGAAATTGGTCGAAATAGAAGCTTCTGAGTAGGAGAAAAAGGCTGTAAAAATGGCAATTTTGGTCACATTGAGGCTTTAAAAAGTAGGTATTCAACATGAGGCACAATCCAATTGACATTTTGAATCGATTTTTCTACAGTCCAAAAATCAATTTTCTGATGAAAAACGATGACTTGTGACCTGTTGAACTTTCTCCAGATGGTCAGAAATGGTAAGTTTTTTAATGTTTTAGTTTTTTTACTGTAAATGACTACTGCATGTGAATTATCACTTTTGGAACTAAAATAAGTGTGTTTAGAGTCATTTTAATGCCTGAAATTGGTCGAAATAGCAGCTTCTGAGTAGGAGAAAAAGGCTGTAAAAATGGCAATTTTGGTCACATTGAGGCTTTAAAAAGTAGTTATTCAACACGAGGCCCAATCCAAATGACATTTTGAGTCAATTTTTCTACAGTCCGAAAAAACAATTTTCTGATGAAAAACGATGACCCGTGACCTGTCGAACTTTCTCCAGATGGTCAGAAATGGTAATTTTTGAATGTCTTATTTTTGACTGTAAATGACTACTGCATGTGAATTATCACTTTTGGAACTAAAATAAGTGTGTTTAGAGTCATTTTAATGCCTGAAATTGGTCAAAATAGAAGCTTCTGAGTAGGAGAAAAAGGCTGTAAAAATAGCAATTTTGGTCACATTGGGGCTTTAAAACGTAGTTATTCAACACGAGGCCCAATCCAATTGACATTTTGAATCAATTTTTCTGAAGTCCAAAAAATCAATTTTCTGATGAAAAACGATGACCCGTGACCTGTCGATCTTTCTCCAGATGGTCAGAAATGGTAATTTTTTAATGTTTTATTTTTTGACTGTAAATGACTACTGCATGTGAATTATCACTTTTGGAACTAAAATAAGTGTGTTTAGAGTCATTTTATTGCCTGAAATTGGTCGAAATAGAAGCTTCTGAGTAGGAGAAAAAGGCTGTAAAAATGGCAATTTTGATCACATTGAGGCTTTAAAAAGTAGTTATTCAACACGAGGCCCAATCCAATTGACATTTTGAATCGATTTTTCTACAGTCCAAAAAATCAATTTTCTGATGAAAAACGATGACTTGTGACCTGTTGAACTTTCTCCAGATGGTCAGAAATGGTAATTTTTTAATGTTTTAGTTTTTTGACTGTAAATGACTACTGCATGTGAATTATCACTTTTGGAATTAAAATAAGTGTGTTTAGAGTCATTTTAATGGCTGAAATTGGTCGAAATAGAAGCTTCTGAGTAGGAGAAAAAGGCTGTAAAAATGGCAATTTTGGTCACATTGAGGATTTAAAAAGTAGTTATTCAACACGAGGCCCAATCCAAATGACATTTTGAATCAATTTTTCTACAGTCCAAAAAAACTATTTTCTGATGAAAAACAATGACCCGTGACCTGTCGAACTTTATCCAGATGGTCAGAAATTGTATTTTTTGAATCTCTTATTTTTTGACTGTAAATGACTACTGCATGTGAATTATCACTTTTGGAACTAAAATAAGTGTGTTTAGAGTCATTTTAATGCCTGAAATTGGTCGAAATAGAAGCTTCTGAGTAGGAGAAAAGGGCTGTAAAAATGGCAATTTTGGTCACATTGAGGCTTTAAAAAGTAGTTATTCAACATGAGGCACAGTCAAAATGACATTTTGAATACATTTTTCTACAGTCCAACAAATCAATTTTCTGATGAAAAACGATGACCTGTCGAACTTTCTCCAGATGGTCAGAAATGGTAATTTTTTGATGTTTAATTTTTTTACTGTAAATGACTATTGCATGTGAATTATCACTTTTGGAACTAAAATAAGTGTGTTTAGAGTCATTTTAATGCCTGAAATTGGTCGAAATAGAAGCTTCTGAGTAGGAGAAAAAGTCTGTAAAAATGGCAATTTTGGTCACATTGAGGATTTAAAAAGTAGTTATTCAACACGAGGCCCAATCCAAATGACATTTTGAATCAATTTTTCTACAGTCCAAAAAAACTATTTTCTGATAAAAAACGATGACCTGTCGAACTTTCTCCAGATGGTCAGAAATGGTAATTTTTTAATGTTTTATTTTTTGACTGTAAATGACTACTGCGTGTGAATTATCACTTTTGGAACTAAAATAATTGTGTTTAGAGTCATTTTAATGCCTGAAATTGGTTGAAATAGAAGCTTCTGAGTAGGCGAAAAAGGCTGTAAAAATGGCAATTTTGATCATATTGAGGCTTTAAAAAGTAGTTATTCAACATGAGGCACAATCCAATTGACATTTTGAATCGATTTTTCTACAGTCCAAAAATCAATTTTCTGATGAAAAACGATGACTTGTGACCTGTTGAACTTTCTCCAGATGGTCAGAAATGGTAAGTTTTTTAATGTTTTAGTTTTTTGACTGTAAATGACTACTGCATGTGAATTATCACTTTTGGAACTAAAATAAGTGTGTTTAGAGTCATTTTAATGCCTGAAATTGGTCGAAATAGCAGCTTCTGAGTAGGAGAAAAAGGCTGTAAAAATGGCAATTTTGGTCACATTGAGGCTTTAAAAAGTAGTTATTCAACACGAGGCCCAATCCAAATGACATTTTGAGTCAATTTTTCTACAGTCCGAAAAAACAATTTTCTGATGAAAAACGATGACCCGTGACCTGTCGAACTTTCTCCAGATGGTCAGAAATGGTAATTTTTGAATGTCTTATTTTTGACTGTAAATGACTACTGCATGTGAATTATCACTTTTGGAACTAAAATAAGTGTGTTTAGAGTCATTTAAATGCCTGAAATTGGTCAAAATAGAAGCTTCTGAGTAGGAGAAAAAGGCTGTAAAAATAGCAATTTTGGTCACATTGGGGCTTTAAAACGTAGTTATTCAACACGAGGCCCAATCCAATTGACATTTTGAATCAATTTTTCTGAAGTCCAAAAAATCAATTTTCTGATGAAAAACGATGACCCGTGACCTGTCGATCTTTCTCCAGATGGTCAGAAATGGTAATTTTTTAATGTTTTATTTTTTGACTGTAAATGACTACTGCATGTGAATTATCACTTTTGGAACTAAAATAAGTGTGTTTAGAGTCATTTTATTGCCTGAAATTGGTCGAAATAGAAGCTTCTGAGTAGGAGAAAAAGGCTGTAAAAATGGCAATTTTGATCACATTGAGGCTTTAAAAAGTAGTTATTCAACACGAGGCCCAATCCAATTGACATTTTGAATCGATTTTTCTACAGTCCAAAAAATCAATTTTCTGATGAAAAACGATGACTTGTGACCTGTTGAACTTTCTCCAGATGGTCAGAAATGGTAATTTTTTAATGTTTTAGTTTTTTGACTGTAAATGACTACTGCATGTGAATTATCACTTTTGGAATTAAAATAAGTGTGTTTAGAGTCATTTTAATGGCTGAAATTGGTCGAAATAGAAGCTTCTGAGTAGGAGAAAAAGGCTGTAAAAATGGCAATTTTGGTCACATTGAGGATTTAAAAAGTAGTTATTCAACACGAGGCCCAATCCAAATGACATTTTGAATCAATTTTTCTACAGTCCAAAAAAACTATTTTCTGATGAAAAACAATGACCCGTGACCTGTCGAACTTTATCCAGATGGTCAGAAATTGTATTTTTTGAATCCTTTATTTTTTGACTGTAAATGACTACTGCATGTGAATTATCACTTTTGGAACTAAAATAAGTGTGTTTAGAGTCATTTTAATGCCTGAAATTGGTCGAAATAGAAGCTTCTGAGTAGGAGAAAAGGGCTGTAAAAATGGCAATTTTGGTCACATTGAGGCTTTAAAAAGTAGTTATTCAACATGAGGCACAGTCAAAATGACATTTTGAATACATTTTTCTACAGTCCAACAAATCAATTTTCTGATGAAAAACGATGACCTGTCGAACTTTCTCCAGATGGTCAGAAATGGTAATTTTTTGATGTTTAATTTTTTTACTGTAAATGACTATTGCATGTGAATTATCACTTTTGGAACTAAAATAAGTGTGTTTAGAGTCATTTTAATGCCTGAAATTGGTCGAAATAGAAGCTTCTGAGTAGGAGAAAAAGTCTGTAAAAATGGCAATTTTGGTCACATTGAGGATTTAAAAAGTAGTTATTCAACACGAGGCCCAATCCAAATGACATTTTGAATCAATTTTTCTACAGTCCAAAAAACTATTTTCTGATAAAAAACGATGACCCGTGACCTGTCGAACTTTCTCCAGATGGTCAGAAATGGTAATTTTTTAATGTTTTATTTTTTGACTGTAAATGACTACTGCGTGTGAATTATCACTTTTGGAACTAAAATAATTGTGTTTAGAGTCATTTTAATGCCTGAAATTGGTTGAAATAGAAGCTTCTGAGTAGGCGAAAAAGGCTGTAAAAATGGCAATTTTGATCATATTGAGGCTTTAAAAAGTAGTTATTCAACACAAGGCCCAATCCAAATGACATTTTGAGTCAATTTTTCTACAGTCCAAAAAAACAATTTTCTGATGAAAAACGATGACATGTGACCTGTCGATCTTTCTCCAGATGGTCAGAAATGTTAATTTTTTAATGTTTTATTTTTTGACTGTAAATGACTACTGCATGTGAATTATCACTTTTGGAACTAAAATAATTGTGTTTAGAGTCATTTTATTGCCTGAAATTGGTCGAAATAGAAGCTTCTGAGTAGGAGAAAAAGGCTGTAAAAATGGCAATTTTGATCACATTGAGGCATTAAAAAGTAGTTATTCAACACGAGGCCCAATCCAATTGACATTTTGAATCGATTTTTCTACAGTCCAAAAAATCAATTTTCTGATGAAAAACGATGACTTGTGACCTGTTGAACTTTCTCCAGATGGTCAGAAATGGTAATTTTTTAATGTTTTAGTTTTTTGACTGTAAATGACTACTGCATGTGAATTATCACTTTTGGAACTAAAATAAGTGTGTTTAGATTCATTTTAATGGCTGAAATTGATCGAAATAAAAGCGTCTGAGTAGGAGAAAAAGGCTGTAAAAATGGCAATTTTGGTCACATTGAGGCTTTAAAAAGTAGTTATTCAACATGAGGCACAATCCAAATGATATTTTGAATCAATTTTTCGACAGTCCAAAAAATCAATTTTCTGATGAAAAACGATGACCCGTGACCTGTCGAACTTTCTCCAGATGGTCAGAAATGCTTATTTTTTGATGTTTTATTTTTTGACTGTAAATGACTACTGCATGTGAATTATCACTTTTGGAACTAAAATAAGTGTGTTTAGAGTCATTTTAATGCCTGAAATTGGTCGAAATAGAAGCTTCTGAGTAGGAGAAAAAGGCTGTAAAAATGGCAATTTTGGTCACATTGGGGCTTTAAAAAGTAGTTATTCAACACAAGGCCCAATTTAATTGACATTTTGAATCGATTTTTCTACAGTCCAAAAAATCAATTTTCTGGTGAAAAACGATGACCCGTGACCTGTCGAACTTTCTCCAGATGGTCAGAAATGGTAATTTTTTGATGTTTAATTTTTCTACTGTAGATGTCTATTGCATGTGAATTATCACTTTTGGAACTAACATAAGTGTGTTTAGAGTCATTTTAATGCCTGAAATTGGTCGAAATAGAAGCTTCTGAGTAGGAGAAAAAGGCTGTAAAAATGGCAATTTTGGTCACATTGAGGCTTTAAAAAGTAGTTATTCAACACGAGGCCCAATCCAAATGACATTTTGAATCAATTTTTCTACAGTCCAAAAAAACAATTTTCTGATGAAAAACGATGACCCGTGACCTGTCGAACTTTCTCCAGATGTTCAGAAATGGTAATTTTTGAATGTCTTATTTTTTGACTGTGAATGACTACTGCATGTGAATTATCACTTTTGGAACTAAAATAATTGTGTTTAGAGTCATTTTATTGCCTGAAATTGGTCGAAATAGAAGCTTCTGAGTAGGAGAAAAAGGCTGTAAAAATGGCAATTTTGGTCACATTGGGGCTTTAAAAAGTAGTTATTCAACACAAGGCCCAATTTAATTGACATTTTGAATCGATTTTTCTACAGTCCAAAAAATCAATTTTCTGGTGAAAAACGATGACCCGTGACCTGTCGAACTTTCTCCAGATGGTCAGAAATGGTAATTTTTTAATGTTTTATTTTTTGACTGTAAATGACTACTGCGTGTGAATTATCACTTTTGGAACTAAAATAATTGTGTTTAGAGTCATTTTAATGCCTGAAATTGGTTGAAATAGAAGCTTCTGAGTAGGCGAAAAAGGCTGTAAAAATGGCAATTTTGATCATATTGAGGCTTTAAAAAGTAGTTATTCAACACAAGGCCCAATCCAAATGACATTTTGAGTCAATTTTTCTACAGTCCAAAAAAACAATTTTCTGATGAAAAACGATGACATGTGACCTGTCGATCTTTCTCCAGATGGTCAGAAATGTTAATTTTTTAATGTTTTATTTTTTGACTGTAAATGACTACTGCATGTGAATTATCACTTTTGGAACTAATATAATTGTGTTTAGAGTCATTTTATTGCCTGAAATTGGTCGAAATAGAAGCTTCTGAGTAGGAGAAAAAGGCTGTAAAAATGGCAATTTTGATCACATTGAGGCATTAAAAAGTAGTTATTCAACACGAGGCCCAATCCAATTGACATTTTGAATCGATTTTTCTACAGTCCAAAAAATCAATTTTCTGATGAAAAACGATGACTTGTGACCTGTTGAACTTTCTCCAGATGGTCAGAAATGGTAATTTTTTAATGTTTTAGTTTTTTGACTGTAAATGACTACTGCATGTGAATTATCACTTTTGGAACTAAAATAAGTGTGTTTAGATTCATTTTAATGGCTGAAATTGATCGAAATAAAAGCGTCTGAGTAGGAGAAAAAGGCTGTAAAAATGGCAATTTTGGTCACATTGAGGCTTTAAAAAGTAGTTATTCAACATGAGGCACAATCCAAATGATATTTTGAATCAATTTTTCGACAGTCCAAAAAATCAATTTTCTGATGAAAAACGATGACCCGTGACCTGTCGAACTTTCTCCAGATGGTCAGAAATGCTTATTTTTTGATGTTTTATTTTTTGACTGTAAATGACTACTGCATGTGAATTATCACTTTTGGAACTAAAATAAGTGTGTTTAGAGTCATTTTAATGCCTGAAATTGGTCGAAATAGAAGCTTCTGAGTAGGAGAAAAAGGCTGTAAAAATGGCAATTTTGGTCACATTGGGGCTTTAAAAAGTAGTTATTCAACACAAGGCCCAATTTAATTGACATTTTGAATCGATTTTTCTACAGTCCAAAAAATCAATTTTCTGGTGAAAAACGATGACCCGTGACCTGTCGAACTTTCTCCAGATGGTCAGAAATGGTAATTTTTTGATGTTTAATTTTTTTACTGTAGATGTCTATTGCATGTGAATTATCACTTTTGGAACTAACATAAGTGTGTTTAGAGTCATTTTAATGCCTGAAATTGGTCGAAATAGAAGCTTCTGAGTAGGAGAAAAAGGCTGTAAAAATGGCAATTTTGGTCACATTGAGGCTTTAAAAAGTAGTTATTCAACACGAGGCCCAATCCAAATGACATTTTGAATCAATTTTTCTACAGTCCAAAAAAACAATTTTCTGATGAAAAACGATGACCCGTGACCTGTCGAACTTTCTCCAGATGTTCAGAAATGGTAATTTTTGAATGTCTTATTTTTTGACTGTGAATGACTACTGCATGTGAATTATCACTTTTGGAACTAAAATAATTGTGTTTAGAGTCATTTTATTGCCTGAAATTGGTCGAAATAGAAGCTTCTGAGTAGGAGAAAAAGGCTGTAAAAATGGCAATTTTGATCACATTGAGGCATTAAAAAGTAGTTATTCAACACGAGGCCCAATCCAATTGACATTTTGAATCGATTTTTCTACAGTCCAAAAAATCAATTTTCTGATGAAAAACGATGACTTGTGACCTGTTGAACTTTCTCCAGATGGTCAGAAATGGTAATTTTTTAATGTTTTAGTTTTTTGACTGTAAATGACTACTGCATGTGAATTATCACTTTTGGAACTAAAATAAGTGTGTTTAGATTCATTTTAATGGCTGAAATTGATCGAAATAAAAGCGTCTGAGTAGGAGAAAAAGGCTGTAAAAATGGCAATTTTGGTCACATTGAGGCTTTAAAAAGTAGTTATTCAACATGAGGCACAATCCAAATGATATTTTGAATCAATTTTTTCGACAGTCCAAAAAATCAATTTTCTGATGAAAAACGATGACCCGTGACCTGTCGAACTTTCTCCAGATGGTCAGAAATGCTTATTTTTTGATGTTTTATTTTTTGACTGTAAATGACTACTGCATGTGAATTATCACTTTTGGAACTAAAATAAGTGTGTTTAGAGTCATTTTAATGCCTGAAATTGGTCGAAATAGAAGCTTCTGAGTAGGCGAAAAAGGCTGTAAAAATGGCAATTTTGGTCACATTGGGGCTTTAAAAAGTAGTTATTCAACACAAGGCCCAATTTAATTGACATTTTGAATCGATTTTTCTACAGTCCAAAAAATCAATTTTCTGGTGAAAAACGATGACCCGTGACCTGTCGAACTTTCTCCAGATGGTCAGAAATGGTAATTTTTTGATGTTTAATTTTTTTACTGTAGATGTCTATTGCATGTGAATTATCACTTTTGGAACTAACATAAGTGTGTTTAGAGTCATTTTAATGCCTGAAATTGGTCGAAATAGAAGCTTCTGAGTAGGAGAAAAAGGCTGTAAAAATGGCAATTTTGGTCACATTGAGGCTTTAAAAAGTAGTTATTCAACACGAGGCCCAATCCAAATGACATTTTGAATCAATTTTTCTACAGTCCAAAAAAACAATTTTCTGATGAAAAACGATGACCCGTGACCTGTCGAACTTTCTCCAGATGTTCAGAAATGGTAATTTTTGAATGTCTTATTTTTTGACTGTGAATGACTACTGCATGTGAATTATCACTTTTGGAACTAAAATAAGTGTGTTTAGAGTCATTTTATTGCCTGAAATTGGTCGAAATAGAAGCTTCTGAGTAGGAGAAAAAGGCTGTAAAAATGGCAATTTTGATCACATTGAGGCTTTAAAAAGTAGTTATTCAACACGAGGCCCAATCCAAATGACATTTTGAATCAATTTTTCTACAGTCCAAAAAATAAATTTTCTGATGAAAAACGATGACCCGTGACCTGTCGAACTTTCTCCAGATGGTCAGAAATGGTAATTTTTTAATGTTTTATTTTTTGACTGTAAATGACTACTGCATGTCAATTATCACTTTTGGAACTAAAATAATTGTGTTTAGAGTCATTTTAATGCCTGAAATTGGTTGAAATAGAAGCTTCTGAGTAGGAGAAAAAGGCTGTAAAACTGGCAATTTTGGTCACATTGGGGCTTTGAAAAGTAGTTATTCAACACGAGGCCCAATCCAATTGACATTTTGAATCAATTTTTCTACAGTCCAAAAAATCAATTTTCTGATGAAAAACGATGACCCGTGACCTGTCGAACTTTCTCCAGATGGTCAGAAATGGTAATTTTTTAATGTTTTAGTTTTTTGACTGTAAATGACTACTGCATGTGAATTATCACTTTTGGAACTAAAATAAGTGTGTTTAGAGTCATTTTAATGCCTGAAATTGGTCGAAATAGAAGCTTCTTAGTAGGCAAAAAAGGCTGTAAAAATGGCAATTTTGATCACATTGAGGCTTTAAAAAGTAGTTATTCAACACAAGGCCCAATCGAAATGATATTTTGAATCAATTTTTCTACAGTCCAAAAAATCAACGATGACCCCGTGACCTGTTGAACTTTCTCCAGATGGTCAGAAATGGTAATTTTTTAATGTTTTAGTTTTTTGACTGTAAATGACTACTGCATGTGAATTGTCACTTTTGGAACTAAAATAAGTGTGTTTAGAGTCATTTTAATGCCTGAAATTGGTCGAAATAGAAGCTTCTGAGTAAGAGAAAAAGGCTGTAAAAATGTCAATTTTGGTCACATTGAGGCTTTAAAAAGTAGTTATTCAACATGAGGCCCAATCCAAATGACATTTTGAATCAATTTTTCTACAGTCCAAAAAATCAATTTTCTGATGAAAAACGATGACCCCCTGTCGAACTTTCTCAAGATGGTCAGCAATGGTAATTTTTTAATGTTTTATTTTTTGACTGTAAATGACTACTGCATGTGAATTATCACTTTTGGAACTAAAATAAGTGTGTTTAGAGTCATTTTAATGCCTGAAATTGGTCAAAATAGAAGCTTCTGAGTAGGAGAAAAAGGCTGTAAAAATGGCAATTTTGGTCACATTGAGGCTTTAAAAGTAGTTATTCAACATGAGGCACAGTCAAAATGACATTTTGAATAAATTTTTCTACAGTCCAAAAATCAATTTTCTGATGAAAAACGATGACTCGTGACCTGTCGAACTTTCTCCAGATGGTCAGAAATGGTAATTTTTTTATGTTTAATTTTTTACTGTAAATGACTATTGCATGTGAATTATCACTTTTGGAGCTAAAATAAGTGTGTTTAGAGTCATTTTAATGCCTGAAATCGGTCGAAATAGAAGCTTCTGAGTAGGAGAAAAAGGCTGTAAAAATGGCAATTTTGGTCACATTGAGGATTTAAAAAGTAGTTATTCAACACGAGGCCCAATCCATGACATTTTGAATCAATTTTTCTACAGTCCAAAAAAACTATTTTCTGATGAAAAACGATGACCCGTGACCTGTCGAACTTTCTCCAGATGGTCAGAAATGGTAATTATTTAATGTCTTATTTTTTGACTGTAAATGACTACTGCATGGGAATTATCACTTTTGGAACTAAAATAAGTGTGTTTAGAGTCATTTTAATGCCTGAAATTGGTCAAAATAGAAGCTTCTGAGTAGGAGAAAAAGGCTGTAAAAATAGCAATTTTGGTCACATTGGGGCTTTAAAACGTAGTTATTCAACACGAGGCCCAATCCAATTGACATTTTGAATCAATTTTTCTACAGTCCAAAAAATCAATTTTATGATGAAAAACGATGACCCGTGACCTGTCGATCTTTCTCCAGATGGTCAGAAATGGTAATTTTTTAATGTTTTATTTTTTGACTGTAAATGACTACTGCATGTGAATTATCACTTTTGGAACTAAAATAAGTGTGTTTAGAGTCATTTTAATGGCTGAAATTGGTCGAAATAGAAGCGTCTGAGTAGGAGAAAAAGGCTGTAAAAATGGCAATTTTGGTCACATTGAGGCTTTAAAAAGTAGTTATTCAACATGAGGCACAATCCAAATGATATTTTGAATCAATTTTTCGACAGTCCAAAAAATCAATTTTCTGATGAAAAACGATGACCCGTGACCTGTCGAACTTTCTCCAGATGGTCAGAAATGGTTATTTTTTGATGTTTTATTTTTTGACTGTAAATGACTACTGCATGTGAATTATCACTTTTGGAACTAAAATAAGTGTGTTTAGAGTCATTTTAATGCCTGAAATTGGTCGAAATAGAAGCTTCTGAGTAGGAGAAAAAGGCTGTAAAAATGGCAATTTTGGTCACATTGGGGCTTTAAAAAGTAGTTATTCAACACGAGGCCCAATTTAATTGACATTTTGAATCGAGTTTTTCTACAGTCCAAAAAATCATTTTTCTGATGAAAAACGATGACCCGTGACCTGTCGAACTTTCTCCAGATGGTCAGAAATGGTTATTTTTTGATGTTTTATTTTTTGACTGTAAATGACTACTGCATGTGAATTATCACTTTTGGAACTAAAATAAGTGTGTTTAGAGTCATTTTAATGCCTGAAATTGGTCGAAATAGAAGCTTCTGAGTAGGAGAAAAAGGCTGTAAAAATTGCAATTTTGGTCACATTGGGGCTTTAAAAAGTAGTTATTCAACACGAGGCCCAATTTAATTGACATTTTGAATCGAGTTTTTCTACAGTCCAAAAAATCATTTTTCTGATGAAAAACGATGACCCGTGACCTGTCGAACTTTCTCCAGATGGTCAGAAATGGTAATTTTTTAATGTTTAATTTTTTGACTGTAAATGACTACTGCATGTGAATTATCACTTTTGGAACTTAAATAAGTGTGTTTAGAGTCATTTTAATGCCTGAAATTGGTCGAAACAGAAGCTTCTGAGTAGGAGAAAAAGGCTGTAAAAATGGTAATTTTGGTCACATTGAGGCTTTAAAAAGTAGTTATTCAACACGAGGCCCAATCCAAATTACATTTTGAATCAATTTTTCTATAGTCCAAAAAAACAATTTTCTGATGAAAAACGATGACCTGTGACCTGTCGAACTTTCTCCAGATGGTCAGAAATGGTAATTTTTGAATGTCTTAGTTTTTTGACTGTAAATGACTACTGCATGTGAATTATTACTTTTAGCACTAAAATAAGTGTGTTTAGAGTCGTTTTAATGCCTGAAATTGGTCAAAATAGAAGCTTCTGAGTAGGAGAAAAAGGCTGTAAAAATGGCAATTTTGGTCACATTGGGGCTTTAAAAATTAGTTATTCAACACGAGGCCCAATTTAATTGACATTTTGAATCGATTTTTCTACAGTGCAAAAAATCAACTTTCTGATGAAAAACGATGACCCGTGACCTGTCGAACTTTCTCCAGATGGTCAGAAATGGTAATTTTTTAATGTTTTATTTTTTGACTCTAAATGACTACTGCATGTGAATTATCACTTTTGGAACTAAAATAAGTGTGTTTAGAGTCATTTTAATGCCTGAAATTGGTCGAAATAGCAGCTTCTGAGTAGGAGAAAAAGGCTGTAAAAATGGCAATTTTGGTCACATTGAGGCTTTAAAAAGTAGTTATTCAACACGAGGCCCAATCCAATTGACATTTTGAATCGATTTTTCTACAGTCCAAAAATCAATTTTCTGATGAAAAACGATGACTTGTGACCTGTTGAACTTTCTCCAGATGGTCAGAAATGGTAAGTTTTTTAATGTTTTAGTTTTTTGACTGTAAATGACTACTGCATGTGAATTATCACTTTTGGAACTAAAATAAGTGTGTTTAGAGTCATTTTAATGGCTGAAATTGGTCGAAATAGAAGCGTCTGAGTAGGAGAAAAAGGCTGTAAAAATGGCAATTTTGGTCACATTGAGGCTTTAAAAAGTAGTTATTCAACATGAGGCACAATCCAAATGATATTTTGAATCAATTTTTCGACAGTCCAAAAAATCAATTTTCTGATGAAAAACGATGACCCGTGACCTGTCGAACTTTCTCCAGATGGTCAGAAATGGTTATTTTTTGATGTTTTATTTTTTGACTGTAAATGACTACTGCATGTGAATTATCACTTTTGGAACTAAAATAAGTGTGTTTAGAGTCATTTTAATGCCTGAAATTGGTCGAAATAGAAGCTTCTGAGTAGGAGAAAAAGGCTGTAAAAATGGCAATTTTGGTCACATTGGGGCTTTAAAAAGTAGTTAATCAACACGAGGCCCAATTTAATTGACATTTTGAATCGAGTTTTTCTACAGTCCAAAAAATCATTTTTCTGATGAAAAACGATGACCCGTGACCTGTCGAACTTTCTCCAGATGGTCAGAAATGGTAATTTTTTAATGTTTAATTTTTTGACTGTAAATGACTACTGCATGTGAATTATCACTTTTGGAACTTAAATAAGTGTGTTTAGAGTCATTTTAATGCCTGAAATTGGTCGAAACAGAAGCTTCTGAGTAGGAGAAAAAGGCTGTAAAAATGGTAATTTTGGTCACATTGAGGCTTTAAAAAGTAGTTATTCAACACGAGGCCCAATCCAAATTACATTTTGAATCAATTTTTCTATAGTCCAAAAAAACAATTTTCTGATGAAAAACGATGACCTGTGACCTGTCGAACTTTCTCCAGATGGTCAGAAATGGTAATTTTTGAATGTCTTATTTTTTGACTGTAAATGACTACTGCATGTGAATTATTACTTTTAGCACTAAAATAAGTGTGTTTAGAGTCATTTTAATGCCTGAAATTGGTCAAAATAGAAGCTTCTGAGTAGGAGAAAAAGGCTGTAAAAATGGCAATTTTGGTCACATTGGGGCTTTAAAAATTAGTTATTCAACACGAGGCCCAATTTAATTGACATTTTGAATCGATTTTTCTACAGTGCAAAAAATCAACTTTCTGATGAAAAACGATGACCCGTGACCTGTCGAACTTTCTCCAGATGGTCAGAAATGGTAATTTTTTGATGTTTAATTTTTTTACTGTAGATGTCTATTGCATGTGAATTATCACTTTTGGAACTAACATAAGTGTGTTTAGAGTCATTTTAATGCCTGAAATTGGTCGAAATAGAAGCTTCTGAGTAGGAGAAAAAGGCTGTAAAAATGGCAATTTTGGTCACATTGAGGCTTTAAAAAGTAGTTATTCAACACGAGGCCCAATCCAAATGACATTTTGAATCAATTTTTCTACAGTCCAAAAAAACAATTTTCTGATGAAAAACGATGACCCGTGACCTGTCGAACTTTCTCCAGATGTTCAGAAATGGTAATTTTTGAATGTCTTATTTTTTGACTGTGAATGACTACTGCATGTGAATTATCACTTTTGGAACTAAAATAATTGTGTTTAGAGTCATTTTATTGCCTGAAATTGGTCGAAATAGAAGCTTCTGAGTAGGAGAAAAAGGCTGTAAAAATGGCAATTTTGGTCACATTGGGGCTTTAAAAAGTAGTTATTCAACACAAGGCCCAATTTAATTGACATTTTGAATCGATTTTTCTACAGTCCAAAAAATCAATTTTCTGGTGAAAAACGATGACCCGTGACCTGTCGAACTTTCTCCAGATGGTCAGAAATGGTAATTTTTTAATGTTTTATTTTTTGACTGTAAATGACTACTGCATGTGAATTATCACTTTTGGAACTAAAATAAGTGTGTTTAGAGTCCTTTTAATGGCTGAAATTGGTCGAAATAGAAGCGTCTGAGTAGGAGAAAAAGGCTGTAAAAATGGCAATTTTGGTCACATTGAGGCTTTAAAAAGTAGTTATTCAACATGAGGCACAATCCAAATGATATTTTGAATCAATTTTTCGACAGTCCAAAAAATCAATTTTCTGATGAAAAACGATGACCCGTGACCTGTCGAACTTTCTCCAGATGGTCAGAAATGGTTATTTTTTGATGTTTTATTTTTTGACTGTAAATGACTACTGCATGTGAATTATCACTTTTGGAACTAAAATAAGTGTGTTTAGAGTCATTTTAATGCCTGAAATTGGTCGAAATAGAAGCTTCTGAGTAGGAGAAAAAGGCTGTAAAAATGGCAATTTTGGTCACATTGGGGCTTTAAAAAGTAGTTAATCAACACGAGGCCCAATTTAATTGACATTTTGAATCGAGTTTTTCTACAGTCCAAAAAATCATTTTTCTGATGAAAAACGATGACCCGTGACCTGTCGAACTTTCTCCAGATGGTCAGAAATGGTAATTTTTTAATGTTTAATTTTTTGACTGTAAATGACTACTGCATGTGAATTATCACTTTTGGAACTTAAATAAGTGTGTTTAGAGTCATTTTAATGCCTGAAATTGGTCGAAACAGAAGCTTCTGAGTAGGAGAAAAAGGCTGTAAAAATGGTAATTTTGGTCACATTGAGGCTTTAAAAAGTAGTTATTCAACACGAGGCCCAATCCAAATTACATTTTGAATCAATTTTTCTATAGTCCAAAAAAACAATTTTCTGATGAAAAACGATGACCTGTGACCTGTCGAACTTTCTCCAGATGGTCAGAAATGGTAATTTTTGAATGTCTTATTTTTTGACTGTAAATGACTACTGCATGTGAATTATTACTTTTAGCACTAAAATAAGTGTGTTTAGAGTCATTTTAATGCCTGAAATTGGTCAAAATAGAAGCTTCTGAGTAGGAGAAAAAGGCTGTAAAAATGGCAATTTTGGTCACATTGGGGCTTTAAAAATTAGTTATTCAACACGAGGCCCAATTTAATTGACATTTTGAATCGATTTTTCTACAGTGCAAAAAATCAACTTTCTGATGAAAAACGATGACCCGTGACCTGTCGAACTTTCTCCAGATGGTCAGAAATGGTAATTTTTTGATGTTTAATTTTTTTACTGTAGATGTCTATTGCATGTGAATTATCACTTTTGGAACTAACATAAGTGTGTTTAGAGTCATTTTAATGCCTGAAATTGGTCGAAATAGAAGCTTCTGAGTAGGAGAAAAAGGCTGTAAAAATGGCAATTTTGGTCACATTGAGGCTTTAAAAAGTAGTTATTCAACACGAGGCCCAATCCAAATGACATTTTGAATCAATTTTTCTACAGTCCAAAAAAACAATTTTCTGATGAAAAACGATGACCCGTGACCTGTCGAACTTTCTCCAGATGTTCAGAAATGGTAATTTTTGAATGTCTTATTTTTTGACTGTGAATGACTACTGCATGTGAATTATCACTTTTGGAACTAAAATAATTGTGTTTAGAGTCATTTTATTGCCTGAAATTGGTCGAAATAGAAGCTTCTGAGTAGGAGAAAAAGGCTGTAAAAATGGCAATTTTGGTCACATTGGGGCTTTAAAAAGTAGTTATTCAACACAAGGCCCAATTTAATTGACATTTTGAATCGATTTTTCTACAGTCCAAAAAATCAATTTTCTGGTGAAAAACGATGACCCGTGACCTGTCGAACTTTCTCCAGATGGTCAGAAATGGTAATTTTTTAATGTTTTATTTTTTGACTGTAAATGACTACTGCGTGTGAATTATCACTTTTGGAACTAAAATAATTGTGTTTAGAGTCATTTTAATGCCTGAAATTGGTTGAAATAGAAGCTTCTGAGTAGGCGAAAAAGGCTGTAAAAATGGCAATTTTGATCATATTGAGGCTTTAAAAAGTAGTTATTCAACACAAGGCCCAATCCAAATGACATTTTGAGTCAATTTTTCTACAGTCCAAAAAAACAATTTTCTGATGAAAAACGATGACATGTGACCTGTCGATCTTTCTCCAGATGGTCAGAAATGTTAATTTTTTAATGTTTTATTTTTTGACTGTAAATGACTACTGCATGTGAATTATCACTTTTGGAACTAAAATAATTGTGTTTAGAGTCATTTTATTGCCTGAAATTGGTCGAAATAGAAGCTTCTGAGTAGGAGAAAAAGGCTGTAAAAATGGCAATTTTGATCACATTGAGGCATTAAAAAGTAGTTATTCAACACGAGGCCCAATCCAATTGACATTTTGAATCGATTTTTCTACAGTCCAAAAAATCAATTTTCTGATGAAAAACGATGACTTGTGACCTGTTGAACTTTCTCCAGATGGTCAGAAATGGTAATTTTTTAATGTTTTAGTTTTTTGACTGTAAATGACTACTGCATGTGAATTATCACTTTTGGAACTAAAATAAGTGTGTTTAGATTCATTTTAATGGCTGAAATTGATCGAAATAAAAGCGTCTGAGTAGGAGAAAAAGGCTGTAAAAATGGCAATTTTGGTCACATTGAGGCTTTAAAAAGTAGTTATTCAACATGAGGCACAATCCAAATGATATTTTGAATCAATTTTTCGACAGTCCAAAAAATCAATTTTCTGATGAAAAACGATGACCCGTGACCTGTCGAACTTTCTCCAGATGGTCAGAAATGCTTATTTTTTGATGTTTTATTTTTTGACTGTAAATGACTACTGCATGTGAATTATCACTTTTGGAACTAAAATAAGTGTGTTTAGAGTCATTTTAATGCCTGAAATTGGTCGAAATAGAAGCTTCTGAGTAGGAGAAAAAGGCTGTAAAAATGGCAATTTTGGTCACATTGGGGCTTTAAAAAGTAGTTATTCAACACAAGGCCCAATTTAATTGACATTTTGAATCGATTTTTCTACAGTCCAAAAAATCAATTTTCTGGTGAAAAACGATGACCCGTGACCTGTCGAACTTTCTCCAGATGGTCAGAAATGGTAATTTTTTGATGTTTAATTTTTTTACTGTAGATGTCTATTGCATGTGAATTATCACTTTTGGAACTAACATAAGTGTGTTTAGAGTCATTTTAATGCCTGAAATTGGTCGAAATAGAAGCTTCTGAGAAGGAGAAAAAGGCTGTAAAAATGGCAATTTTGGTCACATTGAGGCTTTAAAAAGTAGTTATTCAACACGAGGCCCAATCCAAATGACATTTTGAATCAATTTTTCTACAGTCCAAAAAAACAATTTTCTGATGAAAAACGATGACCCGTGACCTGTCGAACTTTCTCCAGATGTTCAGAAATGGTAATTTTTGAATGTCTTATTTTTTGACTGTGAATGACTACTGCATGTGAATTATCACTTTTGGAACTAAAATAATTGTGTTTAGAGTCATTTTATTGCCTGAAATTGGTCGAAATAGAAGCTTCTGAGTAGGAGAAAAAGGCTGTAAAAATGGCAATTTTGATCACATTGAGGCATTAAAAAGTAGTTATTCAACACGAGGCCCAATCCAATTGACATTTTGAATCGATTTTTCTACAGTCCAAAAAATCAATTTTCTGATGAAAAACGATGACTTGTGACCTGTTGAACTTTCTCCAGATGGTCAGAAATGGTAATTTTTTAATGTTTTAGTTTTTTGACTGTAAATGACTACTGCATGTGAATTATCACTTTTGGAACTAAAATAAGTGTGTTTAGATTCATTTTAATGGCTGAAATTGATCGAAATAAAAGCGTCTGAGTAGGAGAAAAAGGCTGTAAAAATGGCAATTTTGGTCACATTGAGGCTTTAAAAAGTAGTTATTCAACATGAGGCACAATCCAAATGATATTTTGAATCAATTTTTTCGACAGTCCAAAAAATCAATTTTCTGATGAAAAACGATGACCCGTGACCTGTCGAACTTTCTCCAGATGGTCAGAAATGCTTATTTTTTGATGTTTTATTTTTTGACTGTAAATGACTACTGCATGTGAATTATCACTTTTGGAACTAAAATAAGTGTGTTTAGAGTCATTTTAATGCCTGAAATTGGTCGAAATAGAAGCTTCTGAGTAGGAGAAAAAGGCTGTAAAAATGGCAATTTTGGTCACATTGGGGCTTTAAAAAGTAGTTATTCAACACAAGGCCCAATTTAATTGACATTTTGAATCGATTTTTCTACAGTCCAAAAAATCAATTTTCTGGTGAAAAACGATGACCCGTGACCTGTCGAACTTTCTCCAGATGGTCAGAAATGGTAATTTTTTGATGTTTAATTTTTTTACTGTAGATGTCTATTGCATGTGAATTATCACTTTTGGAACTAACATAAGTGTGTTTAGAGTCATTTTAATGCCTGAAATTGGTCGAAATAGAAGCTTCTGAGTAGGAGAAAAAGGCTGTAAAAATGGCAATTTTGGTCACATTGAGGCTTTAAAAAGTAGTTATTCAACACGAGGCCCAATCCAAATGACATTTTGAATCAATTTTTCTACAGTCCAAAAAAACAATTTTCTGATGAAAAACGATGACCCGTGACCTGTCGAACTTTCTCCAGATGTTCAGAAATGGTAATTTTTGAATGTCTTATTTTTTGACTGTGAATGACTACTGCATGTGAATTATCACTTTTGGAACTAAAATAAGTGTGTTTAGAGTCATTTTATTGCCTGAAATTGGTCGAAATAGAAGCTTCTGAGTAGGAGAAAAAGGCTGTAAAAATGGCAATTTTGATCACATTGAGGCTTTAAAAAGTAGTTATTCAACACGAGGCCCAATCCAAATGACATTTTGAATCAATTTTTCTACAGTCCAAAAAATAAATTTTCTGATGAAAAACGATGACCCGTGACCTGTCGAACTTTCTCCAGATGGTCAGAAATGGTAATTTTTTAATGTTTTATTTTTTGACTGTAAATGACTACTGCATGTCAATTATCACTTTTGGAACTAAAATAATTGTGTTTAGAGTCATTTTAATGCCTGAAATTGGTTGAAATAGAAGCTTCTGAGTAGGAGAAAAAGGCTGTAAAACTGGCAATTTTGGTCACATTGGGGCTTTGAAAAGTAGTTATTCAACACGAGGCCCAATCCAATTGACATTTTGAATCAATTTTTCTACAGTCCAAAAAATCAATTTTCTGATGAAAAACGATGACCCGTGACCTGTCGAACTTTCTCCAGATGGTCAGAAATGGTAATTTTTTAATGTTTTAGTTTTTTTACTGTAAATGACTACTGCATGTGAATTATCACTTTTGGAACTAAAATAAGTGTGTTTAGAGTCATTTTAATGCCTGAAATTGGTCGAAATAGAAGCTTCTTAGTAGGCAAAAAAGGCTGTAAAAATGGCAATTTTGATCACATTGAGGCTTTAAAAAGTAGTTATTCAACACAAGGCCCAATCGAAATGATATTTTGAATCAATTTTTCTACAGTCCAAAAAATCAACGATGACCCCGTGACCTGTTGAACTTTCTCCAGATGGTCAGAAATGGTAATTTTTTAATGTTTTAGTTTTTTGACTGTAAATGACTACTGCATGTGAATTGTCACTTTTGGAACTAAAATAAGTGTGTTTAGAGTCATTTTAATGGCTGAAATTGGTCGAAATAGCAGCTTCTGAGTAGGAGAAAAAGGCTGTAAAAATGGCAATTTTGGTCACATTGAGGCTTTAAAAAGTAGTTATTCAACACGAGGCCCAATCCAAATGACATTTTGAGTCAATTTTTCTACAGTCCAAAAAAACAACTTTCTGATGAAAAACGATGACCCGTGACCTGTCGAACTTTCTCCAGATGGTCAGAAATGGTAATTTTTTAATGTTTTATTTTTTGACTGTAAATGACTACTGCATGTGAATTATCACTTTTGGAACTAAAATAAGTGTGTTTAGAGTCATTTTATTGCCTGAAATTGGTCGAAATAGAAGCTTCTGAGTAGGAGAAAAAGGCTGTAAAAATGGCAATTTTGATCACATTGAGGCTTTAAAAAGTAGTTATTCAACACGAGGCCCAATCCAATTGACATTTTGAATCGATTTTTCTACAGTCCAAAAATCAATTTTCTGATGAAAAACGATGACTTGTGACCTGTTGAACTTTCTCCAGATGGTCAGAAATGGTAAGTTTTTTAATGTTTTAGTTTTTTGACTGTAAATGACTACTGCATGTGAATTATCACTTTTGGAACTAAAATAAGTGTGTTTAGAGTCATTTTAATGGCTGAAATTGGTCGAAATAGAAGCGTCTGAGTAGGAGAAAAAGGCTGTAAAAATGGCAATTTTGGTCACATTGAGGCTTTAAAAAGTAGTTATTCAACATGAGGCACAATCCAAATGATATTTTGAATCAATTTTTCGACAGTCCAAAAAATCAATTTTCTGATGAAAAACGATGACCCGTGACCTGTCGAACTTTCTCCAGATGGTCAGAAATGGTTATTTTTTGATGTTTTATTTTTTGACTGTAAATGACTACTGCATGTGAATTATCACTTTTGGAACTAAAATAAGTGTGTTTAGAGTCATTTTAATGCCTGAAATTGGTCGAAATAGAAGCTTCTGAGTAGGAGAAAAAGGCTGTAAAAATGGCAATTTTGGTCACATTGGGGCTTTAAAAAGTAGTTAATCAACACGAGGCCCAATTTAATTGACATTTTGAATCGAGTTTTTCTACAGTCCAAAAAATCATTTTTCTGATGAAAAACGATGACCCGTGACCTGTCGAACTTTCTCCAGATGGTCAGAAATGGTAATTTTTTAATGTTTAATTTTTTGACTGTAAATGACTACTGCATGTGAATTATCACTTTTGGAACTTAAATAAGTGTGTTTAGAGTCATTTTAATGCCTGAAATTGGTCGAAACAGAAGCTTCTGAGTAGGAGAAAAAGGCTGTAAAAATGGTAATTTTGGTCACATTGAGGCTTTAAAAAGTAGTTATTCAACACGAGGCCCAATCCAAATTACATTTTGAATCAATTTTTCTATAGTCCAAAAAAACAATTTTCTGATGAAAAACGATGACCTGTGACCTGTCGAACTTTCTCCAGATGGTCAGAAATGGTAATTTTTGAATGTCTTATTTTTTGACTGTAAATGACTACTGCATGTGAATTATTACTTTTAGCACTAAAATAAGTGTGTTTAGAGTCATTTTAATGCCTGAAATTGGTCAAAATAGAAGCTTCTGAGTAGGAGAAAAAGGCTGTAAAAATGGCAATTTTGGTCACATTGGGGCTTTAAAAATTAGTTATTCAACACGAGGCCCAATTTAATTGACATTTTGAATCGATTTTTCTACAGTGCAAAAAATCAACTTTCTGATGAAAAACGATGACCCGTGACCTGTCGAACTTTCTCCAGATGGTCAGAAATGGTAATTTTTTGATGTTTAATTTTTTTACTGTAGATGTCTATTGCATGTGAATTATCACTTTTGGAACTAACATAAGTGTGTTTAGAGTCATTTTAATGCCTGAAATTGGTCGAAATAGAAGCTTCTGAGTAGGAGAAAAAGGCTGTAAAAATGGCAATTTTGGTCACATTGAGGCTTTAAAAAGTAGTTATTCAACACGAGGCCCAATCCAAATGACATTTTGAATCAATTTTTCTACAGTCCAAAAAAACAATTTTCTGATGAAAAACGATGACCCGTGACCTGTCGAACTTTCTCCAGATGTTCAGAAATGGTAATTTTTGAATGTCTTATTTTTTGACTGTGAATGACTACTGCATGTGAATTATCACTTTTGGAACTAAAATAATTGTGTTTAGAGTCATTTTATTGCCTGAAATTGGTCGAAATAGAAGCTTCTGAGTAGGAGAAAAAGGCTGTAAAAATGGCAATTTTGGTCACATTGGGGCTTTAAAAAGTAGTTATTCAACACAAGGCCCAATTTAATTGACATTTTGAATCGATTTTTCTACAGTCCAAAAAATCAATTTTCTGGTGAAAAACGATGACCCGTGACCTGTCGAACTTTCTCCAGATGGTCAGAAATGGTAATTTTTTAATGTTTAATTTTTTGACTGTAAATGACTACTGCATGTGAATTATCACTTTTGGAACTTAAATAAGTGTGTTTAGAGTCATTTTAATGCCTGAAATTGGTCGAAATAGAAGCT
Organism: Triturus cristatus; assembly: GCF_964204655.1. Classification (NCBI taxonomy): domain Eukaryota; kingdom Metazoa; phylum Chordata; class Amphibia; order Caudata; family Salamandridae; genus Triturus; species Triturus cristatus. The sequence goes on along the minus strand of NC_140586.1, from coordinate 170,713,744 downwards.
TCTGAGTAGGAGAAAAAGGCTGTAAAAATGGCAATTTTGGTCACATTGGGGCTTTAAAAAGTAGTTAATCAACACGAGGCCCAATTTAATTGACATTTTGAATCGAGTTTTTCTACAGTCCAAAAAATCATTTTTCTGATGAAAAACGATGACCCGTGACCTGTCGAACTTTCTCCAGATGGTCAGAAATGGTAATTTTTTAATGTTTAATTTTTTGACTGTAAATGACTACTGCATGTGAATTATCACTTTTGGAACTTAAATAAGTGTGTTTAGAGTCATTTTAATGCCTGAAATTGGTCGAAACAGAAGCTTCTGAGTAGGAGAAAAAGGCTGTAAAAATGGTAATTTTGGTCACATTGAGGCTTTAAAAAGTAGTTATTCAACACGAGGCCCAATCCAAATTACATTTTGAATCAATTTTTCTATAGTCCAAAAAAACAATTTTCTGATGAAAAACGATGACCTGTGACCTGTCGAACTTTCTCCAGATGGTCAGAAATGGTAATTTTTGAATGTCTTATTTTTTGACTGTAAATGACTACTGCATGTGAATTATTACTTTTAGCACTAAAATAAGTGTGTTTAGAGTCATTTTAATGCCTGAAATTGGTCAAAATAGAAGCTTCTGAGTAGGAGAAAAAGGCTGTAAAAATGGCAATTTTGGTCACATTGGGGCTTTAAAAATTAGTTATTCAACACGAGGCCCAATTTAATTGACATTTTGAATCGATTTTTCTACAGTGCAAAAAATCAACTTTCTGATGAAAAACGATGACCCGTGACCTGTCGAACTTTCTCCAGATGGTCAGAAATGGTAATTTTTTGATGTTTAATTTTTTTACTGTAGATGTCTATTGCATGTGAATTATCACTTTTGGAACTAACATAAGTGTGTTTAGAGTCATTTTAATGCCTGAAATTGGTCGAAATAGAAGCTTCTGAGTAGGAGAAAAAGGCTGTAAAAATGGCAATTTTGGTCACATTGAGGCTTTAAAAAGTAGTTATTCAACACGAGGCCCAATCCAAATGACATTTTGAATCAATTTTTCTACAGTCCAAAAAAACAATTTCTGATGAAAAACGATGACCCGTGACCTGTCGAACTTTCTCCAGATGTTCAGAAATGGTAATTTTTGAATGTCTTATTTTTTGACTGTGAATGACTACTGCATGTGAATTATCACTTTTGGAACTAAAATAATTGTGTTTAGAGTCATTTTATTGCCTGAAATTGGTCGAAATAGAAGCTTCTGAGTAGGAGAAAAAGGCTGTAAAAATGGCAATTTTGGTCACATTGGGGCTTTAAAAAGTAGTTATTCAACACAAGGCCCAATTTAATTGACATTTTGAATCGATTTTTCTACAGTCCAAAAAATCAATTTTCTGGTGAAAAACGATGACCCGTGACCTGTCGAACTTTCTCCAGATGGTCAGAAATGGTAATTTTTTAATGTTTTATTTTTTGACTGTAAATGACTACTGCGTGTGAATTATCACTTTTGGAACTAAAATAATTGTGTTTAGAGTCATTTTAATGCCTGAAATTGGTTGAAATAGAAGCTTCTGAGTAGGCGAAAAAGGCTGTAAAAATGGCAATTTTGATCATATTGAGGCTTTAAAAAGTAGTTATTCAACACAAGGCCCAATCCAAATGACATTTTGAGTCAATTTTTCTACAGTCCAAAAAAACAATTTTCTGATGAAAAACGATGACATGTGACCTGTCGATCTTTCTCCAGATGGTCAGAAATGTTAATTTTTTAATGTTTTATTTTTTGACTGTAAATGACTACTGCATGTGAATTATCACTTTTGGAACTAAAATAATTGTGTTTAGAGTCATTTTATTGCCTGAAATTGGTCGAAATAGAAGCTTCTGAGTAGGAGAAAAAGGCTGTAAAAATGGCAATTTTGATCACATTGAGGCATTAAAAAGTAGTTATTCAACACGAGGCCCAATCCAATTGACATTTTGAATCGATTTTTCTACAGTCCAAAAAATCAATTTTCTGATGAAAAACGATGACTTGTGACCTGTTGAACTTTCTCCAGATGGTCAGAAATGGTAATTTTTTAATGTTTTAGTTTTTTGACTGTAAATGACTACTGCATGTGAATTATCACTTTTGGAACTAAAATAAGTGTGTTTAGATTCATTTTAATGGCTGAAATTGATCGAAATAAAAGCGTCTGAGTAGGAGAAAAAGGCTGTAAAAATGGCAATTTTGGTCACATTGAGGCTTTAAAAAGTAGTTATTCAACATGAGGCACAATCCAAATGATATTTTGAATCAATTTTTCGACAGTCCAAAAAATCAATTTTCTGATGAAAAACGATGACCCGTGACCTGTCGAACTTTCTCCAGATGGTCAGAAATGCTTATTTTTTGATGTTTTATTTTTTGACTGTAAATGACTACTGCATGTGAATTATCACTTTTGGAACTAAAATAAGTGTGTTTAGAGTCATTTTAATGCCTGAAATTGGTCGAAATAGAAGCTTCTGAGTAGGAGAAAAAGGCTGTAAAAATGGCAATTTTGGTCACATTGGGGCTTTAAAAAGTAGTTATTCAACACAAGGCCCAATTTAATTGACATTTTGAATCGATTTTTCTACAGTCCAAAAAATCAATTTTCTGGTGAAAAACGATGACCCGTGACCTGTCGAACTTTCTCCAGATGGTCAGAAATGGTAATTTTTTGATGTTTAATTTTTTTACTGTAGATGTCTATTGCATGTAAATTATCACTTTTGGAACTAACATAAGTGTGTTTAGAGTCATTTTAATGCCTGAAATTGGTCGAAATAGAAGCTTCTGAGTAGGAGAAAAAGGCTGTAAAAATGGCAATTTTGGTCACATTGAGGCTTTAAAAAGTAGTTATTCAACACGAGGCCCAATCCAAATGACATTTTGAATCAATTTTTCTACAGTCCAAAAAAACAATTTTCTGATGAAAAATGATGACCCGTGACCTGTCGAACTTTCTCCAGATGTTCAGAAATGGTAATTTTTGAATGTCTTATTTTTTGACTGTGAATGACTACTGCATGTGAATTATCACTTTTGGAACTAAAATAATTGTGTTTAGAGTCATTTTATTGCCTGAAATTGGTCGAAATAGAAGCTTCTGAGTAGGAGAAAAAGGCTGTAAAAATGGCAATTTTGATCACATTGAGGCATTAAAAAGTAGTTATTCAACACGAGGCCCAATCCAATTGACATTTTGAATCGATTTTTCTACAGTCCAAAAAATCAATTTTCTGATGAAAAACGATGACTTGTGACCTGTTGAACTTTCTCCAGATGGTCAGAAATGGTAATTTTTTAATGTTTTAGTTTTTTGACTGTAAATGACTACTGCATGTGAATTATCACTTTTGGAACTAAAATAAGTGTGTTTAGATTCATTTTAATGGCTGAAATTGATCGAAATAAAAGCGTCTGAGTAGGAGAAAAAGGCTGTAAAAATGGCAATTTTGGTCACATTGAGGCTTTAAAAAGTAGTTATTCAACATGAGGCACAATCCAAATGATATTTTGAATCAATTTTTTCGACAGTCCAAAAAATCAATTTTCTGATGAAAAACGATGACCCGTGACCTGTCGAACTTTCTCCAGATGGTCAGAAATGCTTATTTTTTGATGTTTTATTTTTTGACTGTAAATGACTACTGCATGTGAATTATCACTTTTGGAACTAAAATAAGTGTGTTTAGAGTCATTTTAATGCCTGAAATTGGTCGAAATAGAAGCTTCTGAGTAGGAGAAAAAGGCTGTAAAAATGGCAATTTTGGTCACATTGGGGCTTTAAAAAGTAGTTATTCAACACAAGGCCCAATTTAATTGACATTTTGAATCGATTTTTCTACAGTCCAAAAAATCAATTTTCTGGTGAAAAACGATGACCCGTGACCTGTCGAACTTTCTCCAGATGGTCAGAAATGGTAATTTTTTGATGTTTAATTTTTTTACTGTAGATGTCTATTGCATGTGAATTATCACTTTTGGAACTAACATAAGTGTGTTTAGAGTCATTTTAATGCCTGAAATTGGTCGAAATAGAAGCTTCTGAGTAGGAGAAAAAGGCTGTAAAAATGGCAATTTTGGTCACATTGAGGCTTTAAAAAGTAGTTATTCAACACGAGGCCCAATCCAAATGACATTTTGAATCAATTTTTCTACAGTCCAAAAAAACAATTTTCTGATGAAAAACGATGACCCGTGACCTGTCGAACTTTCTCCAGATGTTCAGAAATGGTAATTTTTGAATATCTTATTTTTTGACTGTGAATGACTACTGCATGTGAATTATCACTTTTGGAACTAAAATAAGTGTGTTTAGAGTCATTTTATTGCCTGAAATTGGTCGAAATAGAAGCTTCTGAGTAGGAGAAAAAGGCTGTAAAAATGGCAATTTTGATCACATTGAGGCTTTAAAAAGTAGTTATTCAACACGAGGCCCAATCCAAATGACATTTTGAATCAATTTTTCTACAGTCCAAAAAATAAATTTTCTGATGAAAAACGATGACCCGTGACCTGTCGAACTTTCTCCAGATGGTCAGAAATGGTAATTTTTTAATGTTTTATTTTTTGACTGTAAATGACTACTGCATGTCAATTATCACTTTTGGAACTAAAATAATTGTGTTTAGAGTCATTTTAATGCCTGAAATTGGTTGAAATAGAAGCTTCTGAGTAGGAGAAAAAGGCTGTAAAACTGGCAATTTTGGTCACATTGGGGCTTTGAAAAGTAGTTATTCAACACGAGGCCCAATCCAATTGACATTTTGAATCAATTTTTCTACAGTCCAAAAAATCAATTTTCTGATGAAAAACGATGACCCGTGACCTGTCGAACTTTCTCCAGATGGTCAGAAATGGTAATTTTTTAATGTTTTAGTTTTTTGACTGTAAATGACTACTGCATGTGAATTATCACTTTTGGAACTAAAATAAGTGTGTTTAGAGTCATTTTAATGCCTGAAATTGGTCGAAATAGAAGCTTCTTAGTAGGCAAAAAAGGCTGTAAAAATGGCAATTTTGATCACATTTAGCCTTTAAAAAGTAGTTATTCAACACAAGGCCCAATCGAAATGATATTTTGAATCAATTTTTCTACAGTCCAAAAAATCAACGATGACCCCGTGACCTGTTGAACTTTCTCCAGATGGTCAGAAATGGTAATTTTTTAATGTTTTAGTTTTTTGACTGTAAATGACTACTGCATGTGAATTGTCACTTTTGGAACTAAAATAAGTGTGTTTAGAGTCATTTTAATGCCTGAAATTGGTCGAAATAGAAGCTTCTGAGTAAGAGAAAAAGGCTGTAAAAATGTCAATTTTGGTCACATTGAGGCTTTAAAAAGTAGTTATTCAACATGAGGCCCAATCCAAATGACATTTTGAATCAATTTTTCTACAGTCCAAAAAATCAATTTTCTGATGAAAAACGATGACCCCCTGTCGAACTTTCTCAAGATGGTCAGCAATGGTAATTTTTTAATGTTTTATTTTTTGACTGTAAATGACTACTGCATGTGAATTATCACTTTTGGAACTAAAATAAGTGTGTTTAGAGTCATTTTAATGCCTGAAATTGGTCAAAATAGAAGCTTCTGAGTAGGAGAAAAAGGCTGTAAAAATGGCAATTTTGGTCACATTGAGGCTTTAAAAAGTAGTTATTCAACATGAGGCACAGTCAAAATGACATTTTGAATAAATTTTTCTACAGTCCAAAAATCAATTTTCTGATGAAAAACGATGACTCGTGACCTGTCGAACTTTCTCCAGATGGTCAGAAATGGTAATTTTTTTATGTTTAAGTTTTTTACTGTAAATGACTATTGCATGTGAATTATCACTTTTGGAGCTAAAATAAGTGTGTTTAGAGTCATTTTAATGCCTGAAATTGGTCGAAATAGAAGCTTCTGAGTAGGAGAAAAAGGCTGTAAAAATGGCAATTTTGGTCACATTGAGGATTTAAAAAGTAGTTATTCAACACGAGGCCCAATCCATGACATTTTGAATCAATTTTTCTACAGTCCAAAAAAACTATTTTCTGATGAAAAACGATGACCCGTGACCTGTCGAACTTTCTCCAGATGGTCAGAAATGGTAATTATTTAATGTCTTATTTTTTGACTGTAAATGACTACTGCATGGGAATTATCACTTTTGGAACTAAAATAAGTGTGTTTAGAGTCATTTTAATGCCTGAAATTGGTCAAAATAGAAGCTTCTGAGTAGGAGAAAAAGGCTGTAAAAATAGCAATTTTGGTCACATTGGGGCTTTAAAACGTAGTTATTCAACACGAGGCCCAATCCAATTGACATTTTGAATCAATTTTTCTACAGTCCAAAAAATCAATTTTATGATGAAAAACGATGACCCGTGACCTGTCGATCTTTCTCCAGATGGTCAGAAATGGTAATTTTTTAATGTTTTATTTTTTGACTGTAAATGACTACTGCATGTGAATTATCACTTTTGGAACTAAAATAAGTGTGTTTAGAGTCATTTTAATGGCTGAAATTGGTCGAAATAGAAGCGTCTGAGTAGGAGAAAAAGGCTGTAAAAATGGCAATTTTGGTCACATTGAGGCTTTAAAAAGTAGTTATTCAACATGAGGCACAATCCAAATGATATTTTGAATCAATTTTTCGACAGTCCAAAAAATCAATTTTCTGATGAAAAACGATGACCCGTGACCTGTCGAACTTTCTCCAGATGGTCAGAAATGGTTATTTTTTGATGTTTTATTTTTTGACTGTAAATGACTACTGCATGTGAATTATCACTTTTGGAACTAAAATAAGTGTGTTTAGAGTCATTTTAATGCCTGAAATTGGTCGAAATAGAAGCTTCTGAGTAGGAGAAAAAGGCTGTAAAAATGGCAATTTTGGTCACATTGGGGCTTTAAAAAGTAGTTATTCAACACGAGGCCCAATTTAATTGACATTTTGAATCGAGTTTTTCTACAGTCCAAAAAATCATTTTTCTGATGAAAAACGATGACCCGTGACCTGTAGAACTTTCTCCAGATGGTCAGAAATGGTTATTTTTTGATGTTTTATTTTTTGACTGTAAATGACTACTGCATGTGAATTATCACTTTTGGAACTTAAATAAGTGTGTTTAGAGTCATTTTAATGCCTGAAATTGGTCGAAACAGAAGCTTCTGAGTAGGAGAAAAAGGCTGTAAAAATGGTAATTTTGGTCACATTGAGGCTTTAAAAAGTAGTTATTCAACACGAGGCCCAATCCAAATGACATTTTGAATCAATTTTTCTATAGTCCAAAAAAACAATTTTCTGATGAAAAACGATGACCCGTGACCTGTCGAACTTTCTCCAGATGTTCAGAAATGGTAATTTTTGAATGTCTTATTTTTTGACTGTGAATGACTACTGCATGTGAATTATCACTTTTGGAACTAAAATAATTGTGTTTAGAGTCATTTTATTGCCTGAAATTGGTCGAAATAGAAGCTTCTGAGTAGGAGAAAAAGGCTGTAAAAATGGCAATTTTGATCACATTGAGGCATTAAAAAGTAGTTATTCAACACGAGGCCCAATCCAATTGACATTTTGAATCGATTTTTCTACAGTCCAAAAAATCAATTTTCTGATGAAAAACGATGACTTGTGACCTGTTGAACTTTCTCCAGATGGTCAGAAATGGTAATTTTTTAATGTTTTAGTTTTTTGACTGTAAATGACTACTGCATGTGAATTATCACTTTTGGAACTAAAATAAGTGTGTTTAGATTCATTTTAATGGCTGAAATTGATCGAAATAAAAGCGTCTGAGTAGGAGAAAAAGGCTGTAAAAATGGCAATTTTGGTCACATTGAGGCTTTAAAAAGTAGTTATTCAACATGAGGCACAATCCAAATGATATTTTGAATCAATTTTTTCGACAGTCCAAAAAATCAATTTTCTGATGAAAAACGATGACCCGTGACCTGTCGAACTTTCTCCAGATGGTCAGAAATGCTTATTTTTTGATGTTTTATTTTTTGACTGTAAATGACTACTGCATGTGAATTATCACTTTTGGAACTAAAATAAGTGTGTTTAGAGTCATTTTAATGCCTGAAATTGGTCGAAATAGAAGCTTCTGAGTAGGAGAAAAAGGCTGTAAAAATGGCAATTTTGGTCACATTGGGGCTTTAAAAAGTAGTTATTCAACACAAGGCCCAATTTAATTGACATTTTGAATCGATTTTTCTACAGTCCAAAAAATCAATTTTCTGGTGAAAAACGATGACCCGTGACCTGTCGAACTTTCTCCAGATGGTCAGAAATGGTAATTTTTTGATGTTTAATTTTTTTACTGTAGATGTCTATTGCATGTGAATTATCACTTTTGGAACTAACATAAGTGTGTTTAGAGTCATTTTAATGCCTGAAATTGGTCGAAATAGAAGCTTCTGAGTAGGAGAAAAAGGCTGTAAAAATGGCAATTTTGGTCACATTGAGGCTTTAAAAAGTAGTTATTCAACACGAGGCCCAATCCAAATGACATTTTGAATCAATTTTTCTACAGTCCAAAAAAACAATTTTCTGATGAAAAACGATGACCCGTGACCTGTCGAACTTTCTCCAGATGTTCAGAAATGGTAATTTTTGAATGTCTTATTTTTTGACTGTGAATGACTACTGCATGTGAATTATCACTTTTGGAACTAAAATAAGTGTGTTTAGAGTCATTTTATTGCCTGAAATTGGTCGAAATAGAAGCTTCTGAGTAGGAGAAAAAGGCTGTAAAAATGGCAATTTTGATCACATTGAGGCTTTAAAAAGTAGTTATTCAACACGAGGCCCAATCCAAATGACATTTTGAATCAATTTTTCTACAGTCCAAAAAATAAATTTTCTGATGAAAAACGATGACCCGTGACCTGTCGAACTTTCTCCAGATGGTCAGAAATGGTAATTTTTTAATGTTTTATTTTTTGACTGTAAATGACTACTGCATGTCAATTATCACTTTTGGAACTAAAATAATTGTGTTTAGAGTCATTTTAATGCCTGAAATTGGTTGAAATAGAAGCTTCTGAGTAGGAGAAAAAGGCTGTAAAACTGGCAATTTTGGTCACATTGGGGCTTTGAAAAGTAGTTATTCAACACGAGGCCCAATCCAATTGACATTTTGAATCAATTTTTCTACAGTCCAAAAAATCAATTTTCTGATGAAAAACGATGACCCGTGACCTGTCGAACTTTCTCCAGATGGTCAGAAATGGTAATTTTTTAATGTTTTAGTTTTTTTACTGTAAATGACTACTGCATGTGAATTATCACTTTTGGAACTAAAATAAGTGTGTTTAGAGTCATTTTAATGCCTGAAATTGGTCGAAATAGAAGCTTCTTAGTAGGCAAAAAAGGCTGTAAAAATGGCAATTTTGATCACATTGAGGCTTTAAAAAGTAGTTATTCAACACAAGGCCCAATCGAAATGATATTTTGAATCAATTTTTCTACAGTCCAAAAAATCAACGATGACCCCGTGACCTGTTGAACTTTCTCCAGATGGTCAGAAATGGTAATTTTTTAATGTTTTAGTTTTTTGACTGTAAATGACTACTGCATGTGAATTGTCACTTTTGGAACTAAAATAAGTGTGTTTAGAGTCATTTTAATGGCTGAAATTGGTCGAAATAGCAGCTTCTGAGTAGGAGAAAAAGGCTGTAAAAATGGCAATTTTGGTCACATTGAGACTTTAAAAAGTAGTTATTCAACACGAGGCCCAATCCAAATGACATTTTGAGTCAATTTTTCTACAGTCCAAAAAAACAACTTTCTGATGAAAAACGATGACCCGTGACCTGTCGAACTTTCTCCAGATGGTCAGAAATGGTAATTTTTTAATGTTTTATTTTTTGACTGTAAATGACTACTGCATGTGAATTATCACTTTTGGAACTAAAATAAGTGTGTTTAGAGTCATTTTATTGCCTGAAATTGGTCGAAATAGAAGCTTCTGAGTAGGAGAAAAAGGCTGTAAAAATGGCAATTTTGATCACATTGAGGCTTTAAAAAGTAGTTATTCAACACGAGGCCCAATCCAATTGACATTTTGAATCGATTTTTCTACAGTCCAAAAATCAATTTTCTGATGAAAAACGATGACTTGTGACCTGTTGAACTTTCTCCAGATGGTCAGAAATGGTAAGTTTTTTAATGTTTTAGTTTTTTGACTGTAAATGACTACTGCATGTGAATTATCACTTTTGGAACTAAAATAAGTGTGTTTAGAGTCATTTTAATGGCTGAAATTGGTCGAAATAGAAGCGTCTGAGTAGGAGAAAAAGGCTGTAAAAATGGCAATTTTGGTCACATTGAGGCTTTAAAAAGTAGTTATTCAACATGAGGCACAATCCAAATGATATTTTGAATCAATTTTTCGACAGTCCAAAAAATCAATTTTCTGATGAAAAACGATGACCCGTGACCTGTCGAACTTTCTCCAGATGGTCAGAAATGGTTATTTTTTGATGTTTTATTTTTTGACTGTAAATGACTACTGCATGTGAATTATCACTTTTGGAACTAAAATAAGTGTGTTTAGAGTCATTTTAATGCCTGAAATTGGTCGAAATAGAAGCTTCTGAGTAGGAGAAAAAGGCTGTAAAAATGGCAATTTTGGTCACATTGGGGCTTTAAAAAGTAGTTAATCAACACGAGGCCCAATTTAATTGACATTTTGAATCGAGTTTTTCTACAGTCCAAAAAATCATTTTTCTGATGAAAAACGATGACCCGTGACCTGTCGAACTTTCTCCAGATGGTCAGAAATGGTAATTTTTTAATGTTTAATTTTTTGACTGTAAATGACTACTGCATGTGAATTATCACTTTTGGAACTTAAATAAGTGTGTTTAGAGTCATTTTAATGCCTGAAATTGGTCGAAACAGAAGCTTCTGAGTAGGAGAAAAAGGCTGTAAAAATGGTAATTTTGGTCACATTGAGGCTTTAAAAAGTAGTTATTCAACACGAGGCCCAATCCAAATTACATTTTGAATCAATTTTTCTATAGTCCAAAAAAACAATTTTCTGATGAAAAACGATGACCTGTGACCTGTCGAACTTTCTCCAGATGGTCAGAAATGGTAATTTTTGAATGTCTTATTTTTTGACTGTAAATGACTACTGCATGTGAATTATTACTTTTAGCACTAAAATAAGTGTGTTTAGAGTCATTTTAATGCCTGAAATTGGTCAAAATAGAAGCTTCTGAGTAGGAGAAAAAGGCTGTAAAAATGGCAATTTTGGTCACATTGGGGCTTTAAAAATTAGTTATTCAACACGAGGCCCAATTTAATTGACATTTTGAATCGATTTTTCTACAGTGCAAAAAATCAACTTTCTGATGAAAAACGATGACCCGTGACCTGTCGAACTTTCTCCAGATGGTCAGAAATGGTAATTTTTTGATGTTTAATTTTTTTACTGTAGATGTCTATTGCATGTGAATTATCACTTTTGGAACTAACATAAGTGTGTTTAGAGTCATTTTAATGCCTGAAATTGGTCGAAATAGAAGCTTCTGAGTAGGAGAAAAAGGCTGTAAAAATGGCAATTTTGGTCACATTGAGGCTTTAAAAAGTAGTTATTCAACACGAGGCCCAATCCAAATGACATTTTGAATCAATTTTTCTACAGTCCAAAAAAACAATTTTCTGATGAAAAACGATGACCCGTGACCTGTCGAACTTTCTCCAGATGTTCAGAAATGGTAATTTTTGAATGTCTTATTTTTTGACTGTGAATGACTACTGCATGTGAATTATCACTTTTGGAACTAAAATAATTGTGTTTAGAGTCATTTTATTGCCTGAAATTGGTCGAAATAGAAGCTTCTGAGTAGGAGAAAAAGGCTGTAAAAATGGCAATTTTGGTCACATTGGGGCTTTAAAAAGTAGTTATTCAACACAAGGCCCAATTTAATTGACATTTTGAATCGATTTTTCTACAGTCCAAAAAATCAATTTTCTGGTGAAAAACGATGACCCGTGACCTGTCGAACTTTCTCCAGATGGTCAGAAATGGTAATTTTTTAATGTTTTATTTTTTGACTGTAAATGACTACTGCATGTGAATTATCACTTTTGGAACTAAAATAAGTGTGTTTAGAGTCATTTTAATGGCTGAAATTGGTCGAAATAGAAGCGTCTGAGTAGGAGAAAAAGGCTGTAAAAATGGCAATTTTGGTCACATTGAGGCTTTAAAAAGTAGTTATTCAACATGAGGCACAATCCAAATGATATTTTGAATCAATTTTTCGACAGTCCAAAAAATCAATTTTCTGATGAAAAACGATGACCCGTGACCTGTCGAACTTTCTCCAGATGGTCAGAAATGGTTATTTTTTGATGTTTTATTTTTTGACTGTAAATGACTACTGCATGTGAATTATCACTTTTGGAACTAAAATAAGTGTGTTTAGAGTCATTTTAATGCCTGAAATTGGTCGAAATAGAAGCTTCTGAGTAGGAGAAAAAGGCTGTAAAAATGGCAATTTTGGTCACATTGGGGCTTTAAAAAGTAGTTAATCAACACGAGGCCCAATTTAATTGACATTTTGAATCGAGTTTTTCTACAGTCCAAAAAATCATTTTTCTGATGAAAAACGATGACCCGTGACCTGTCGAACTTTCTCCAGATGGTCAGAAATGGTAATTTTTTAATGTTTAATTTTTTGACTGTAAATGACTACTGCATGTGAATTATCACTTTTGGAACTTAAATAAGTGTGTTTAGAGTCATTTTAATGCCTGAAATTGGTCGAAACAGAAGCTTCTGAGTAGGAGAAAAAGGCTGTAAAAATGGTAATTTTGGTCACATTGAGGCTTTAAAAAGTAGTTATTCAACACGAGGCCCAATCCAAATTACATTTTGAATCAATTTTTCTATAGTCCAAAAAAACAATTTTCTGATGAAAAACGATGACCTGTGACCTGTCGAACTTTCTCCAGATGGTCAGAAATGGTAATTTTTGAATGTCTTATTTTTTGACTGTAAATGACTACTGCATGTGAATTATTACTTTTAGCACTAAAATAAGTGTGTTTAGAGTCATTTTAATGCCTGAAATTGGTCAAAATAGAAGCTTCTGAGTAGGAGAAAAAGGCTGTAAAAATGGCAATTTTGGTCACATTGGGGCTTTAAAAATTAGTTATTCAACACGAGGCCCAATTTAATTGACATTTTGAATCGATTTTTCTACAGTGCAAAAAATCAACTTTCTGATGAAAAACGATGACCCGTGACCTGTCGAACTTTCTCCAGATGGTCAGAAATGGTAATTTTTTGATGTTTAATTTTTTTACTGTAGATGTCTATTGCATGTGAATTATCACTTTTGGAACTAACATAAGTGTGTTTAGAGTCATTTTAATGCCTGAAATTGGTCGAAATAGAAGCTTCTGAGTAGGAGAAAAAGGCTGTAAAAATGGCAATTTTGGTCACATTGAGGCTTTAAAAAGTAGTTATTCAACACGAGGCCCAATCCAAATGACATTTTGAATCAATTTTTCTACAGTCCAAAAAAACAATTTCTGATGAAAAACGATGACCCGTGACCTGTCGAACTTTCTCCAGATGTTCAGAAATGGTAATTTTTGAATGTCTTATTTTTTGACTGTGAATGACTACTGCATGTGAATTATCACTTTTGGAACTAAAATAATTGTGTTTAGAGTCATTTTATTGCCTGAAATTGGTCGAAATAGAAGCTTCTGAGTAGGAGAAAAAGGCTGTAAAAATGGCAATTTTGGTCACATTGGGGCTTTAAAAAGTAGTTATTCAACACAAGGCCCAATTTACTTGACATTTTGAATCGATTTTTCTACAGTCCAAAAAATCAATTTTCTGGTGAAAAACGATGACCCGTGACCTGTCGAACTTTCTCCAGATGGTCAGAAATGGTAATTTTTTAATGTTTTATTTTTTGACTGTAAATGACTACTGCGTGTGAATTATCACTTTTGGAACTAAAATAATTGTGTTTAGAGTCATTTTAATGCCTGAAATTGGTTGAAATAGAAGCTTCTGAGTAGGCGAAAAAGGCTGTAAAAATGGCAATTTTGATCATATTGAGGCTTTAAAAAGTAGTTATTCAACACAAGGCCCAATCCAAATGACATTTTGAGTCAATTTTTCTACAGTCCAAAAAAACAATTTTCTGATGAAAAACGATGACATGTGACCTGTCGATCTTTCTCCAGATGGTCAGAAATGTTAATTTTTTAATGTTTTATTTTTTGACTGTAAATGACTACTGCATGTGAATTATCACTTTTGGAACTAAAATAATTGTGTTTAGAGTCATTTTATTGCCTGAAATTGGTCGAAATAGAAGCTTCTGAGTAGGAGAAAAAGGCTGTAAAAATGGCAATTTTGATCACATTGAGGCATTAAAAAGTAGTTATTCAACACGAGGCCCAATCCAATTGACATTTTGAATCGATTTTTCTACAGTCCAAAAAATCAATTTTCTGATGAAAAACGATGACTTGTGACCTGTTGAACTTTCTCCAGATGGTCAGAAATGGTAATTTTTTAATGTTTTAGTTTTTTGACTGTAAATGACTACTGCATGTGAATTATCACTTTTGGAACTAAAATAAGTGTGTTTAGATTCATTTTAATGGCTGAAATTGATCGAAATAAAAGCGTCTGAGTAGGAGAAAAAGGCTGTAAAAATGGCAATTTTGGTCACATTGAGGCTTTAAAAAGTAGTTATTCAACATGAGGCACAATCCAAATGATATTTTGAATCAATTTTTCGACAGTCCAAAAAATCAATTTTCTGATGAAAAACGATGACCCGTGACCTGTCGAACTTTCTCCAGATGGTCAGAAATGCTTATTTTTTGATGTTTTATTTTTTGACTGTAAATGACTACTGCATGTGAATTATCACTTTTGGAACTAAAATAAGTGTGTTTAGAGTCATTTTAATGCCTGAAATTGGTCGAAATAGAAGCTTCTGAGTAGGAGAAAAAGGCTGTAAAAATGGCAATTTTGGTCACATTGGGGCTTTAAAAAGTAGTTATTCAACACAAGGCCCAATTTAATTGACATTTTGAATCGATTTTTCTACAGTCCAAAAAATCAATTTTCTGGTGAAAAACGATGACCCGTGACCTGTCGAACTTTCTCCAGATGGTCAGAAATGGTAATTTTTTGATGTTTAATTTTTTTACTGTAGATGTCTATTGCATGTAAATTATCACTTTTGGAACTAACATAAGTGTGTTTAGAGTCATTTTAATGCCTGAAATTGGTCGAAATAGAAGCTTCTGAGTAGGAGAAAAAGGCTGTAAAAATGGCAATTTTGGTCACATTGAGGCTTTAAAAAGTAGTTATTCAACACGAGGCCCAATCCAAATGACATTTTGAATCAATTTTTCTACAGTCCAAAAAAACAATTTTCTGATGAAAAATGATGACCCGTGACCTGTCGAACTTTCTCCAGATGTTCAGAAATGGTAATTTTTGAATGTCTTATTTTTTGACTGTGAATGACTACTGCATGTGAATTATCACTTTTGGAACTAAAATAATTGTGTTTAGAGTCATTTTATTGCCTGAAATTGGTCGAAATAGAAGCTTCTGAGTAGGAGAAAAAGGCTGTAAAAATGGCAATTTTGATCACATTGAGGCATTAAAAAGTAGTTATTCAACACGAGGCCCAATCCAATTGACATTTTGAATCGATTTTTCTACAGTCCAAAAAATCAATTTTCTGATGAAAAACGATGACTTGTGACCTGTTGAACTTTCTCCAGATGGTCAGAAATGGTAATTTTTTAATGTTTTAGTTTTTTGACTGTAAATGACTACTGCATGTGAATTATCACTTTTGGAACTAAAATAAGTGTGTTTAGATTCATTTTAATGGCTGAAATTGATCGAAATAAAAGCGTCTGAGTAGGAGAAAAAGGCTGTAAAAATGGCAATTTTGGTCACATTGAGGCTTTAAAAAGTAGTTATTCAACATGAGGCACAATCCAAATGATATTTTGAATCAATTTTTTCGACAGTCCAAAAAATCAATTTTCTGATGAAAAACGATGACCCGTGACCTGTCGAACTTTCTCCAGATGGTCAGAAATGCTTATTTTTTGATGTTTTATTTTTTGACTGTAAATGACTACTGCATGTGAATTATCACTTTTGGAACTAAAATAAGTGTGTTTAGAGTCATTTTAATGCCTGAAATTGGTCGAAATAGAAGCTTCTGAGTAGGAGAAAAAGGCTGTAAAAATGGCAATTTTGGTCACATTGGGGCTTTAAAAAGTAGTTATTCAACACAAGGCCCAATTTAATTGACATTTTGAATCGATTTTTCTACAGTCCAAAAAATCAATTTTCTGGTGAAAAACGATGACCCGTGACCTGTCGAACTTTCTCCAGATGGTCAGAAATGGTAATTTTTTGATGTTTAATTTTTTTACTGTAGATGTCTATTGCATGTGAATTATCACTTTTGGAACTAACATAAGTGTGTTTAGAGTCATTTTAATGCCTGAAATTGGTCGAAATAGAAGCTTCTGAGTAGGAGAAAAAGGCTGTAAAAATGGCAATTTTGGTCACATTGAGGCTTTAAAAAGTAGTTATTCAACACGAGGCCCAATCCAAATGACATTTTGAATCAATTTTTCTACAGTCCAAAAAAACAATTTTCTGATGAAAAACGATGACCCGTGACCTGTCGAACTTTCTCCAGATGTTCAGAAATGGTAATTTTTGAATGTCTTATTTTTTGACTGTGAATGACTACTGCATGTGAATTATCACTTTTGGAACTAAAATAAGTGTGTTTAGAGTCATTTTATTGCCTGAAATTGGTCGAAATAGAAGCTTCTGAGTAGGAGAAAAAGGCTGTAAAAATGGCAATTTTGATCACATTGAGGCTTTAAAAAGTAGTTATTCAACACGAGGCCCAATCCAAATGACATTTTGAATCAATTTTTCTACAGTCCAAAAAATAAATTTTCTGATGAAAAACGATGACCCGTGACCTGTCGAACTTTCTCCAGATGGTCAGAAATGGTAATTTTTTAATGTTTTATTTTTTGACTGTAAATGACTACTGCATGTCAATTATCACTTTTGGAACTAAAATAATTGTGTTTAGAGTCATTTTAATGCCTGAAATTGGTTGAAATAGAAGCTTCTGAGTAGGAGAAAAAGGCTGTAAAACTGGCAATTTTGGTCACATTGGGGCTTTGAAAAGTAGTTATTCAACACGAGGCCCAATCCAATTGACATTTTGAATCAATTTTTCTACAGTCCAAAAAATCAATTTTCTGATGAAAAACGATGACCCGTGACCTGTCGAACTTTCTCCAGATGGTCAGAAATGGTAATTTTTTAATGTTTTAGTTTTTTGACTGTAAATGACTACTGCATGTGAATTATCACTTTTGGAACTAAAATAAGTGTGTTTAGAGTCATTTTAATGCCTGAAATTGGTCGAAATAGAAGCTTCTTAGTAGGCAAAAAAGGCTGTAAAAATGGCAATTTTGATCACATTTAGCCTTTAAAAAGTAGTTATTCAACACAAGGCCCAATCGAAATGATATTTTGAATCAATTTTTCTACAGTCCAAAAAATCAACGATGACCCCGTGACCTGTTGAACTTTCTCCAGATGGTCAGAAATGGTAATTTTTTAATGTTTTAGTTTTTTGACTGTAAATGACTACTGCATGTGAATTGTCACTTTTGGAACTAAAATAAGTGTGTTTAGAGTCATTTTAATGCCTGAAATTGGTCGAAATAGAAGCTTCTGAGTAAGAGAAAAAGGCTGTAAAAATGTCAATTTTGGTCACATTGAGGCTTTAAAAAGTAGTTATTCAACATGAGGCCCAATCCAAATGACATTTTGAATCAATTTTTCTACAGTCCAAAAAATCAATTTTCTGATGAAAAACGATGACCCCCTGTCGAACTTTCTCAAGATGGTCAGCAATGGTAATTTTTTAATGTTTTATTTTTTGACTGTAAATGACTACTGCATGTGAATTATCACTTTTGGAACTAAAATAAGTGTGTTTAGAGTCATTTTAATGCCTGAAATTGGTCAAAATAGAAGCTTCTGAGTAGGAGAAAAAGGCTGTAAAAATGGCAATTTTGGTCACATTGAGGCTTTAAAAAGTAGTTATTCAACATGAGGCACAGTCAAAATGACATTTTGAATAAATTTTTCTACAGTCCAAAAATCAATTTTCTGATGAAAAACGATGACTCGTGACCTGTCGAACTTTCTCCAGATGGTCAGAAATGGTAATTTTTTTATGTTTAAGTTTTTTACTGTAAATGACTATTGCATGTGAATTATCACTTTTGGAGCTAAAATAAGTGTGTTTAGAGTCATTTTAATGCCTGAAATTGGTCGAAATAGAAGCTTCTGAGTAGGAGAAAAAGGCTGTAAAAATGGCAATTTTGGTCACATTGAGGATTTAAAAAGTAGTTATTCAACACGAGGCCCAATCCATGACATTTTGAATCAATTTTTCTACAGTCCAAAAAAACTATTTTCTGATGAAAAACGATGACCCGTGACCTGTCGAACTTTCTCCAGATGGTCAGAAATGGTAATTATTTAATGTCTTATTTTTTGACTGTAAATGACTACTGCATGGGAATTATCACTTTTGGAACTAAAATAAGTGTGTTTAGAGTCATTTTAATGCCTGAAATTGGTCAAAATAGAAGCTTCTGAGTAGGAGAAAAAGGCTGTAAAAATAGCAATTTTGGTCACATTGGGGCTTTAAAACGTAGTTATTCAACACGAGGCCCAATCCAATTGACATTTTGAATCAATTTTTCTACAGTCCAAAAAATCAATTTTATGATGAAAAACGATGACCCGTGACCTGTCGATCTTTCTCCAGATGGTCAGAAATGGTAATTTTTTAATGTTTTATTTTTTGACTGTAAATGACTACTGCATGTGAATTATCACTTTTGGAACTAAAATAAGTGTGTTTAGAGTCATTTTAATGGCTGAAATTGGTCGAAATAGAAGCGTCTGAGTAGGAGAAAAAGGCTGTAAAAATGGCAATTTTGGTCACATTGAGGCTTTAAAAAGTAGTTATTCAACATGAGGCACAATCCAAATGATATTTTGAATCAATTTTTCGACAGTCCAAAAAATCAATTTTCTGATGAAAAACGATGACCCGTGACCTGTCGAACTTTCTCCAGATGGTCAGAAATGGTTATTTTTTGATGTTTTATTTTTTGACTGTAAATGACTACTGCATGTGAATTATCACTTTTGGAACTAAAATAAGTGTGTTTAGAGTCATTTTAATGCCTGAAATTGGTCGAAATAGAAGCTTCTGAGTAGGAGAAAAAGGCTGTAAAAATGGCAATTTTGGTCACATTGGGGCTTTAAAAAGTAGTTATTCAACACGAGGCCCAATTTAATTGACATTTTGAATCGAGTTTTTCTACAGTCCAAAAAATCATTTTTCTGATGAAAAACGATGACCCGTGACCTGTAGAACTTTCTCCAGATGGTCAGAAATGGTTATTTTTTGATGTTTTATTTTTTGACTGTAAATGACTACTGCATGTGAATTATCACTTTTGGAACTTAAATAAGTGTGTTTAGAGTCATTTTAATGCCTGAAATTGGTCGAAACAGAAGCTTCTGAGTAGGAGAAAAAGGCTGTAAAAATGGTAATTTTGGTCACATTGAGGCTTTAAAAAGTAGTTATTCAACACGAGGCCCAATCCAAATTACATTTTGAATCAATTTTTCTATAGTCCAAAAAAACAATTTTCTGATGAAAAACGATGACCTGTGACCTGTCGAACTTTCTCCAGATGGTCAGAAATGGTAATTTTTGAATGTCTTAGTTTTTTGACTGTAAATGACTACTGCATGTGAATTATTACTTTTAGCACTAAAATAAGTGTGTTTAGAGTCATTTTAATGCCTGAAATTGGTCAAAATAGAAGCTTCTGAGTAGGAGAAAAAGGCTGTAAAAATGGCAATTTTGGTCACATTGAGGCTTTAAAAAGTAGTTATTCAACACGAGGCCCAATCCAATTGACATTTTGAATCGATTTTTCTACAGTCCAAAAATCAATTTTCTGATGAAAAACGATGACTTGTGACCTGTTGAACTTTCTCCAGATGGTCAGAAATGGTAAGTTTTTTAATGTTTTAGTTTTTTGACTGTAAATGACTACTGCATGTGAATTATCACTTTTGGAACTAAAATAAGTGTGTTTAGAGTCATTTTAATGGCTGAAATTGGTCGAAATAGAAGCGTCTGAGTAGGAGAAAAAGGCTGTAAAAATGGCAATTTTGGTCACATTGAGGCTTTAAAAAGTAGTTATTCAACATGAGGCACAATCCAAATGATATTTTGAATCAATTTTTCGACAGTCCAAAAAATCAATTTTCTGATGAAAAACGATGACCCGTGACCTGTCGAACTTTCTCCAGATGGTCAGAAATGGTTATTTTTTGATGTTTTATTTTTTGACTGTAAATGACTACTGCATGTGAATTATCACTTTTGGAACTAAAATAAGTGTGTTTAGAGTCATTTTAATGCCTGAAATTGGTCGAAATAGAAGCTTCTGAGTAGGAGAAAAAGGCTGTAAAAATGGCAATTTTGGTCACATTGGGGCTTTAAAAAGTAGTTAATCAACACGAGGCCCAATTTAATTGACATTTTGAATCGAGTTTTTCTACAGTCCAAAAAATCATTTTTCTGATGAAAAACGATGACCCGTGACCTGTCGAACTTTCTCCAGATGGTCAGAAATGGTAATTTTTTAATGTTAAATTTTTTGACTGTAAATGACTACTGCATGTGAATTATCACTTTTGGAACTTAAATAAGTGTGTTTAGAGTCATTTTAATGCCTGAAATTGGTCGAAACAGAAGCTTCTGAGTAGGAGAAAAAGGCTGTAAAAATGGTAATTTTGGTCACATTGAGGCTTTAAAAAGTAGTTATTCAACACGAGGCCCAATCCAAATTACATTTTGAATCAATTTTTCTATAGTCCAAAAAACAATTTTCTGATGAAAAACGATGACCTGTGACCTGTCGAACTTTCTCCAGATGGTCAGAAATGGTAATTTTTGAATGTCTTATTTTTTGACTGTAAATGACTACTGCATGTGAATTATTACTTTTAGCACTAAAATAAGTGTGTTTAGAGTCATTTTAATGCCTGAAATTGGTCAAAATAGAAGCTTCTGAGTAGGAGAAAAAGGCTGTAAAAATGGCAATTTTGGTCACATTGGGGCTTTAAAAATTAGTTATTCAACACGAGGCCCAATTTAATTGACATTTTGAATCGATTTTTCTACAGTGCAAAAAATCAACTTTCTGATGAAAAACGATGACCCGTGACCTGTCGAACTTTCTCCAGATGGTCAGAAATGGTAATTTTTTAATGTTTTATTTTTTGACTGTAAATGACTACTGCATGTGAATTATCACTTTTGGAACTAAAATAAGTGTGTTTAGAGTCATTTTAATGCCTGAAATTGGTCGAAATAGCAGCTTCTGAGTAGGAGAAAAAGGCTGTAAAAATGGCAATTTTGGTCACATTGAGGCTTTAAAAAGTAGTTATTCAACACGAGGCCCAATCCAAATGACATTTTGAGTCAATTTTTCTACAGTCCAAAAAAACAATTTTCTGATGAAAAACGATGACCCGTGACCTGTCGAACTTTCTCCAGATGGTCAGAAATGGTAATTTTTTAATGTTTTATTTTTTGACTGTAAATGACTACTGCATGTGAATTATCACTTTTGGAACTAAAATAAGTGTGTTTAGAGTCATTTTATTGCCTGAAATTGGTCGAAATAGAAGCTTCTGAGTAGGAGAAAAAGGCTGTAAAAATGGCAATTTTGATCACATTGAGGCTTTAAAAAGTAGTCATTCAACACGAGGCCCAATCCAATTGACATTTTGAATCGATTTTTCTACAGTCCAAAAATCAATTTTCTGATGAAAAACGATGACTTGTGACCTGTTGAACTTTCTCCAGATGGTCAGAAATGGTAAGTTTTTTAATGTTTTAGTTTTTTGACTGTAAATGACTACTGCATGTGAATTATCACTTTTAGAACTAAAATAAGTGTGTTTAGAGTCATTTTAATGGCTGAAATTGGTCGAAATAGAAGCGTCTGAGTAGGAGAAAAAGGCTGTAAAAATGGCAATTTTGGTCACATTGAGGCTTTAAAAAGTAGTTATTCAACATGAGGCACAATCCAAATGATATTTTGAATCAATTTTTCGACAGTCCAAAAAATCAATTTTCTGATGAAAAACGATGACCCGTGACCTGTCGAACTTTCTCCAGATGGTCAGAAATGGTTATTTTTTGATGTTTTATTTTTTGACTGTAAATGACTACTGCATGCGAATTATCACTTTTGGAACTAAAATAAGTGTGTTTAGAGTCATTTTAATGCCTGAAATTGGTCGAAATAGAAGCTTCTGAGTAGGAGAAAAAGGCTGTAAAAATGGCAATTTTGGTCACATTGGGGCTTTAAAAAGTAGTTATTCAACACGAGGCCCAATTTAATTGACATTTTGAATCGAGTTTTTCTACAGTCCAAAAAATCAATTTTCTGATGAAAAACGATGACCCGTGACCTGTCGAACTTTCTCCAGATGGTCAGAAATGGTAATTTTTTAATGTTTAATTTTTTGACTGTAAATGACTACTGCATGTGAATTATCACTTTTGGAACTTAAATAAGTGTGTTTAGAGTCATTTTAATGCCTGAAATTGGTCGAAATAGAAGCTTCTGAGTAGGAGAAAAAGGCTGTAAAAATGGTAATTTTGGTCACATTGAGGCTTTAAAAAGTAGTTATTCAACACGAGGCCCAATCCAAATTACATTTTGAATCAATTTTTCTATACTCCAAAAAAACAATTTTCTGATGAAAAACGATGACCTGTGACCTGTCGAACTTTCTCCAGATGGTCAGAAATGGTAATTTTTGAATGTCTTATTTTTTGACTGTAAATGACTACTGCATGTGAATTATTACTTTTAGCACTAAAATAAGTGTATTTAGAGTCATTTTAATGCCTGAAATTGGTCAAAATAGAAGCTTCTGAGTAGGAGAAAAAGGCTGTAAAAATGGCAATTTTGGTCACATTGGGGCTTTAAAAATTAGTTATTCAACACGAGGCCCAATTTAATTGACATTTTGAATCGATTTTTCTACAGTGCAAGAAATCAACTTTCTGATGAAAAACGATGACCCGTGACCAGTCGAACTTTCTCCAGATGGTCAGAAATGGTAATTTTTTAATGTTTTATTTTTTGACTGTAAATGACTACTGCATGTGAATTGTCACTTTTGGAACTAAAATAAGTGTGTTTAGAGTCATTTTAATGGCTGAAATTGGTCGAAATAGAAGCTTCTGAGTAGGAGAAAAAGGCTGTAAAAATGGCAATTTTGGTCACATTGAGGCTTTAAAAAGTAGTTATTCAACACGAGGCCCAATCCAAATTACATTTTGAATCAATTTTTCTATAGTCCAAAAAAACAATTTTCTGATGAAAAACGATGACCTGTGACCTGTCGAACTTTCTCCAGATGGTCAGAAATGGTAATTTTTGAATGTCTTATTTTTTGACTGTAAATGACTACTGCATGTGAATTATTACTTTTAGCACTAAAATAAGTGTATTTAGAGTCATTTTAATGCCTGAAATTGGTCAAAATAGAAGCTTCTGAGTAGGAGAAAAAGGCTGTAAAAATGGCAATTTTGGTCACATTGGGGCTTTAAAAATTAGTTATTCAACACGAGGCCCAATTTAATTGACATTTTGAATCGATTTTTCTACAGTGCAAGAAATCAACTTTCTGATGAAAAACGATGACCCGTGACCAGTCGAACTTTCTCCAGATGGTCAGAAATGGTAATTTTTTAATGTTTTATTTTTTGACTGTAAATGACTACTGCATGTGAATTATCACTTTTGGAACTAAAATAAGTGTGTTTAGAGTCATTTTAATGGCTGAAATTGGTCGAAATAGAAGCTTCTGAGTAGGAGAAAAAGGCTGTAAAAATGGCAACTTTGGTCACATTGAGGCTTTAAAAAGTAGTTATTCAACATGAGGCACAATCCAATTGACATTTTGAATCGATTTTTCTACAGTCCAAAAATCAATTTTCTGATGAAAAACGATGACTTGTGACCTGTTGAACTTTCTCCAGATGGTCAGAAATGGTAAGTTTTTTAATGTTTTAGTTTTTTTACTGTAAATGACTACTGCATGTGAATTATCACTTTTGGAACTAAAATAAGTGTGTTTAGAGTAATTTTAATGCCTGAAATTGGTCGAAATAGCAGCTTCTGAGTAGGAGAAAAAGGCTGTAAAAATGGCAATTTTGGTCACATTGAGGCTTTAAAAAGTAGTTATTCAACACGAGGCCAAATCCAAATGACATTTTGAGTCAATTTTTCTACAGTCCGAAAAAACAATTTTCTGATGAAAACCGATGACCCGTGACCTGTCGAACTTTCTCCAGATGGTCAGAAATGGTAATTTTTGAATGTCTTATTTTTGACTGTAAATGACTACTGCATGTGAATTATCACTTTTGGAACTAAAATAAGTGTGTTTAGAGTCATTTTAATGCCTGAAATTGGTCAAAATAGAAGCTTCTGAGTAGGAGAAAAAGGCTGTAAAAATAGCAATTTTGGTCACATTGGGGCTTTAAAACGTAGTTATTCAACACGAGGCCCAATCCAATTGACATTTTGAATCAATTTTTCTGAAGTCCAAAAAATCAATTTTCTGATGAAAAACGATGACCCGTGACCTGTCGATCTTTCTCCAGATGGTCAGAAATGGTAATTTTTTAATGTTTTATTTTTTGACTGTAAATTACTACTGCATGTGAATTATCACTTTTGGAACTAAAATAAGTGTGTTTAGAGTCATTTTATTGCCTGAAATTGGTCGAAATAGAAGCTTCTGAGTTGGAGAAAAGGGCTGTAAAAATGGCAATTTTGGTCACATTGAGGCTTTAAAAAGTAGTTATTCAACATGAGGCACAGTCAAAATGACATTTTGAATACATTTTTCTACAGTCCAACAAATCAATTTTCTGATGAAAAACAATGACCTGTCGAACTTTCTCCAGATGGTCAGAAATGGTAATTTTTTGATGTTTAATTTTTTTACTGTAAATGACTACTGCGTGTGAATTATCACTTTTGGAACTAAAATAATTGTGTTTAGAGTCATTTTAATGCCTGAAATTGGTTGAAATAGAAGCTTCTGAGTAGGCGAAAAAGGCTGTAAAAATGGCAATTTTGATCATATTGAGGCTTTAAAAAGTAGTTATTCAACACAAGGCCCAATCCAAATGACATTTTGAGTCAATTTTTCTACAGTCCAAAAAAACAATTTTCTGATGAAAAACGATGACATGTGACCTGTCGATCTTTCTCCAGATGGTCAGAAATGTTAATTTTTTAATGTTTTATTTTTTGACTGTAAATGACTACTGCATGTGAATTATCACTTTTGGAACTAAAATAATTGTGTTTAGAGTCATTTTATTGCCTGAAATTGGTCGAAATAGAAGCTTCTGAGTAGGAGAAAAAGGCTGTAAAAATGGCAATTTTGATCACATTGAGGCATTAAAAAGTAGTTATTCAACACGAGGCCCAATCCAATTGACATTTTGAATCGATTTTTCTACAGTCCAAAAAATCAATTTTCTGATGAAAAACGATGACTTGTGACCTGTTGAACTTTCTCCAGATGGTCAGAAATGGTAATTTTTTAATGTTTTAGTTTTTTGACTGTAAATGACTACTGCATGTGAATTATCACTTTTGGAACTAAAATAAGTGTGTTTAGATTCATTTTAATGGCTGAAATTGATCGAAATAAAAGCGTCTGAGTAGGAGAAAAAGGCTGTAAAAATGGCAATTTTGGTCACATTGAGGCTTTAAAAAGTAGTTATTCAACATGAGGCACAATCCAAATGATATTTTGAATCAATTTTTCGACAGTCCAAAAAATCAATTTTCTGATGAAAAACGATGACCCGTGACCTGTCGAACTTTCTCCAGATGGTCAGAAATGCTTATTTTTTGATGTTTTATTTTTTGACTGTAAATGACTACTGCATGTGAATTATCACTTTTGGAACTAAAATAAGTGTGTTTAGAGTCATTTTAATGCCTGAAATTGGTCGAAATAGAAGCTTCTGAGTAGGAGAAAAAGGCTGTAAAAATGGCAATTTTGGTCACATTGGGGCTTTAAAAAGTAGTTATTCAACACAAGGCCCAATTTAATTGACATTTTGAATCGATTTTTCTACAGTCCAAAAAATCAATTTTCTGGTGAAAAACGATGACCCGTGACCTGTCGAACTTTCTCCAGATGGTCAGAAATGGTAATTTTTTGATGTTTAATTTTTTTACTGTAGATGTCTATTGCATGTGAATTATCACTTTTGGAACTAACATAAGTGTGTTTAGAGTCATTTTAATGCCTGAAATTGGTCGAAATAGAAGCTTCTGAGTAGGAGAAAAAGGCTGTAAAAATGGCAATTTTGGTCACATTGAGGCTTTAAAAAGTAGTTATTCAACACAAGGCCCAATCGAAATGATATTTTGAATCAATTTTTCTACAGTCCAAAAAATCAACGATGACCCCGTGACCTGTTGAACTTTCTCCAGATGGTCAGAAATGGTAATTTTTTAATGTTTTAGTTTTTTGACTGTAAATGACTACTGCATGTGAATTGTCACTTTTGGAACTAAAATAAGTGTGTTTAGAGTCATTTTAATGCCTGAAATTGGTCGAAATAGAAGCTTCTGAGTAAGAGAAAAAGGCTGTAAAAATGTCAATTTTGGTCACATTGAGGCTTTAAAAAGTAGTTATTCAACATGAGGCCCAATCCAAATGACATTTTGAATCAATTTTTCTACAGTCCAAAAAATCAATTTTTTGATGAAAAACGATGACCCCCTGTCGAACTTTCTCAAGATGGTCAGCAATGGTAATTTTTTAATGTTTTATTTTTTGACTGTAAATGACTACTGCATGTGAATTATCACTTTTGGAACTAAAATAAGTGTGTTTAGAGTCATTTTAATGCCTGAAATTGGTCGAAATAGAAGCTTCTGAGTAGGAGAAAAAGGCTGTAAAAATGGCAATTTTGGTCACATTGGGGCTTTAAAAAGTAGTTATTCAACACGAGGCCCAATTTAATTGACATTTTGAATCGAGTTTTTCTACAGTCCAAAAAATCATTTTTCTGATGAAAAACGATGACCCGTGACCTGTCGAACTTTCTCCAGATGGTCAGAAATGGTAATTTTTTAATGTTTAATTTTTTGACTGTAAATGACTACTGCATGTGAATTATCACTTTTGGAACTTAAATAAGTGTGTTTAGAGTCATTTTAATGCCTGAAATTGGTCGAAACAGAAGCTTCTGAGTAGGAGAAAAAGGCTGTAAAAATGGTAATTTTGGTCACATTGAGGCTTTAAAAAGTAGTTATTCAACACGAGGCCCAATCCAAATTACATTTTGAATCAATTTTTCTATAGTCCAAAAAAACAATTTTCTGATGAAAAACGATGACCTGTGACCTGTCGAACTTTCTCCAGATGGTCAGAAATGGTAATTTTTGAATGTCTTATTTTTTGACTGTAAATGACTACTGCATGTGAATTATTACTTTTAGCACTAAAATAAGTGTGTTTAGAGTCATTTTAATGCCTGAAATTGGTCAAAATAGAAGCTTCTGAGTAGGAGAAAAAGGCTGTAAAAATGGCAATTTTGGTCACATTGGGGCTTTAAAAATTAGTTATTCAACACGAGGCCCAATTTAATTGACATTTTGAATCGATTTTTCTACAGTGCAAAAAATCAACTTTCTGATGAAAAACGATGACCCGTGACCTGTCGAACTTTCTCCAGATGGTCAGAAATGGTAATTTTTTAATGTTTTATTTTTTGACTGTAAATGACTACTGCATGTGAATTATCACTTTTGGAACTAAAATAAGTGTGTTTAGAGTCATTTTAATGCCTGAAATTGGTCGAAATAGCAGCTTCTGAGTAGGAGAAAAAGGCTGTAAAAATGGCAATTTTGGTCACATTGAGGCTTTAAAAAGTAGTTATTCAACACGAGGCCCAATCCAAATGACATTTTGAGTCAATTTTTCTACAGTCCAAAAAAACAATTTTCTGATGAAAAACGATGACTCGTGACCTGTCGAACTTTCTCCAGATGGTCAGAAATGGTAATTTTTTTATGTTTAATTTTTTACTGTAAATGACTATTGCATGTGAATTATCACTTTTGGAGCTAAAATAAGTGTGTTTAGAGTCATTTTAATGCCTGAAATTAGTCGAAATAGAAGCTTCTGAGTAGGAGAAAAAGGCTGTAAAAATGGCAATTTTGGTCACATTGAGGATTTAAAAAGTAGTTATTCAACACGAGGCCCAATCCAAATGACATTTTGAATCAATTTTTCTACAGTCCAAAAAAACTATTTTCTGATGAAAAACGATGACCCGTGACCTGTCGAACTTTCTCCAGATGGTCAGAAATGGTAATTATTTAATGTCTTATTTTTTGACTGTAAATGACTACTGCATGGGAATTATCACTTTTGGAACTAAAATAAGTGTGTTTAGAGTCATTTTAATGCCTGAAATTGGTCAAAATAGAAGCTTCTGAGTAGGAGAAAAAGGCTGTAAAAATAGCAATTTTGGTCACATTGGGGCTTTAAAACGTAGTTATTCAACACGAGGCCCAATCCAATTGACATTTTGAATCAATTTTTCTACAGTCCAAAAAATCAATTTTATGATGAAAAACGATGACCCGTGACCTGTCGATCTTTCTCCAGATGGTCAGAAATGGTAATTTTTTAATGTTTTATTTTTTGACTGTAAATGACTACTGCATGTGAATTATCACTTTTGGAACTAAAATAAGTGTGTTTAGAGTCATTTTATTGCCTGAAATTGGTCGAAATAGAAGCTTCTGAGTAGGAGAAAAAGGCTGTAAAAATGGCAATTTTGATCACATTGAGGCTTTAAAAAGTAGTTATTCAACACGAGGCCCAATCCAATTGACATTTTGAATCGATTTTTCTACAGTCCAAAAATCAATTTTCTGATGAAAAACGATGACTTGTGACCTGTTGAACTTTCTCCAGATGGTCAGAAATGGTAAGTTTTTTAATGTTTTAGTTTTTTGACTGTAAATGACTACTGCATGTGAATTATCACTTTTGGAACTAAAATAAGTGTGTTTAGAGTCATTTTAATGGCTGAAATTGGTCGAAATAGAAGCGTCTGAGTAGGAGAAAAAGGCTGTAAAAATGGCAATTTTGGTCACATTGAGGCTTTAAAAAGTAGTTATTCAACATGAGGCACAATCCAAATGATATTTTGAATCAATTTTTCAACAGTCCAAAAAATCAATTTTCTGATGAAAAACGATGACCCGTGACCTGTCGAACTTTCTCCAGATGGTCAGAAATGGTTATTTTTTGATGTTTTATTTTTTGACTGTAAATGACTACTGCATGTGAATTATCACTTTTGGAACTAAAATAAGTGTGTTTAGAGTCATTTTAATGCCTGAAATTGGTCGAAATAGAAGCTTCTGAGTAGGAGAAAAAGGCTGTAAAAATGGCAATTTAGGTCACATTGGGGCATTAAAAAGTAGTTATTCAACACGAGGCCCAATTTAATTGACATTTTGAATCGAGTTTTTCTACAGTCCAAAAAATCATTTTTCTGATGAAAAACGATGACCCGTGACCTGTCGAACTTTCTCCAGATGGTCAGAAATGGTAATTTTTTAATGTTTAATTTTTTGACTGTAAATGACTACTGCATGTGAATTATCACTTTTGGAACTTAAATAAGTGTGTTTAGAGTCATTTTAATGCCTGAAATTGGTCGAAACAGAAGCTTCTGAGTAGGAGAAAAAGGCTGTAAAAATGGTAATTTTGGTCACATTGAGGCTTTAAAAAGTAGTTATTCAACACAAGGCCCAATCCAAATTACATTTTGAATCAATTTTTCTATAGTCCAAAAAAACAATTTTCTGATGAAAAACGATGACCTGTGACCTGTCGAACTTTCTCCAGATGGTCAGAAATGGTAATTTTTGAATGTCTTATTTTTTGACTGTAAATGACTACTGCATGTGAATTATCACTTTTGGAACTAAAATAAGTGTGTTTAGAGTCATTTTAATGGCTGAAATTGGTCGAAATAGAAGCGTCTGAGTAGGAGAAAAAGGCTGTAAAAATGGCAATTTTGGTCACATTGAGGCTTTAAAAAGTAGTTATTCAACATGAGGCACAATCCAAATGATATTTTGAATCAATTTTTCGACAGTCCAAAAAATCAATTTTCTGATGAAAAACGATGACCCGTGACCTGTCGAACTTTCTCCAGATGGTCAGAAATGGTTATTTTTTGATGTTTTATTTTTTGACTGTAAATGACTACTGCATGTGAATTATCACTTTTGGAACTAAAATAAGTGTGTTTAGAGTCATTTTAATGCCTGAAATTGGTCGAAATAGAAGCTTCTGAGTAGGAGAAAAAGGCTGTAAAAATGGCAATTTTGGTCACATTGGGGCTTTAAAAAGTAGTTATTCAACACGAGGCCCAATTTAATTGACATTTTGAATCGAGTTTTTCTACAGTCCAAAAAATCATTTTTCTGATGAAAAACGATGACCCGTGACCTGTCGAACTTTCTCCAGATGGTCAGAAATGGTAATTTTTTAATGTTTAATTTTTTGACTGTAAATGACTACTGCATGTGAATTATCACTTTTGGAACTTAAATAAGTGTGTTTAGAGTCATTTTAATGCCTGAAATTGGTCGAAACAGAAGCTTCTGAGTAGGAGAAAAAGGCTGTAAAAATGGTAATTTTGGTCACATTGAGGCTTTAAAAAGTAGTTATTCAACACGAGGCCCAATCCAAATTACATTTTGAATCAATTTTTCTATAGTCCAAAAAAACAATTTTCTGATGAAAAACGATGACCTGTGACCTGTCGAACTTTCTCCAGATGGTCAGAAATGGTAATTTTTGAATGTCTTATTTTTTGACTGTAAATGACTACTGCATGTGAATTATTACTTTTAGCACTAAAATAAGTGTGTTTAGAGTCATTTTAATGCCTGAAATTGGTCAAAATAGAAGCTTCTGAGTAGGAGAAAAAGGCTGTAAAAATGGCAATTTTGGTCACATTGGGGCTTTAAAAATTAGTTATTCAACACGAGGCCCAATTTAATTGACATTTTGAATCGATTTTTCTACAGTGCAAAAAATCAACTTTCTGATGAAAAACGATGACCCGTGACCTGTCGAACTTTCTCCAGATGGTCAGAAATGGTAATTTTTTAATGTTTTATTTTTTGACTGTAAATGACTACTGCATGTGAATTATCACTTTTGGAACTAAAATAAGTGTGTTTAGAGTCATTTTAATGCCTGAAATTGGTCGAAATAGCAGCTTCTGAGTAGGAGAAAAAGGCTGTAAAAATGGCAATTTTGGTCACATTGAGGCTTTAAAAAGTAGTTATTCAACACGAGGCCCAATCCAAATGACATTTTTAGTCAATTTTTCTACAGTCCAAAAAAACAATTTTCTGATGAAAAACGATGACCCGTGACCTGTCGAACTTTCTCCAGATGGTCAGAAATGGTAATTTTTTAATGTTTTATTTTTTGACTGTAAATGACTACTGCATGTGAATTATCACTTTTGGAACTAAAATAAGTGTGTTTAGAGTCATTTTATTGCCTGAAATTGGTCGAAATAGAAGCTTCTGAGTAGGAGAAAAAGGCTGTAAAAATGGCAATTTTGATCACATTGAGGCATTAAAAAGTAGTTATTCAACACGAGGCCCAATCCAATTGACATTTTGAATCGATTTTTCTACAGTCCAAAAAATCAATTTTCTGATGAAAAACGATGACTTGTGACCTGTTGAACTTTCTCCAGATGGTCAGAAATGGTAATTTTTTAATGTTTTAGTTTTTTGACTGTAAATGACTACTGCATGTGAATTATCACTTTTGGAACTAAAATAAGTGTGTTTAGATTCATTTTAATGGCTGAAATTGATCGAAATAAAAGCGTCTGAGTAGGAGAAAAAGGCTGTAAAAATGGCAATTTTGGTCACATTGAGGCTTTAAAAAGTAGTTATTCAACATGAGGCACAATCCAAATGATATTTTGAATCAATTTTTCGACAGTCCAAAAAATCAATTTTCTGATGAAAAACGATGACCCGTGACCTGTCGAACTTTCTCCAGATGGTCAGAAATGCTTATTTTTTGATGTTTTATTTTTTGACTGTAAATGACTACTGCATGTGAATTATCACTTTTGGAACTAAAATAAGTGTGTTTAGAGTCATTTTAATGCCTGAAATTGGTCGAAATAGAAGCTTCTGAGTAGGAGAAAAAGGCTGTAAAAATGGCAATTTTGGTCACATTGGGGCTTTAAAAAGTAGTTATTCAACACAAGGCCCAATTTAATTGACATTTTGAATCGATTTTTCTACAGTCCAAAAAATCAATTTTCTGGTGAAAAACGATGACCCGTGACCTGTCGAACTTTCTCCAGATGGTCAGAAATGGTAATTTTTTGATGTTTAATTTTTTTACTGTAGATGTCTATTGCATGTGAATTATCACTTTTGGAACTAACATAAGTGTGTTTAGAGTCATTTTAATGCCTGAAATTGGTCGAAATAGAAGCTTCTGAGTAGGAGAAAAAGGCTGTAAAAATGGCAATTTTGGTCACATTGAGGCTTTAAAAAGTAGTTATTCAACACAAGGCCCAATCGAAATGATATTTTGAATCAATTTTTCTACAGTCCAAAAAATCAACGATGACCCCGTGACCTGTTGAACTTTCTCCAGATGGTCAGAAATGGTAATTTTTTAATGTTTTAGTTTTTTGACTGTAAATGACTACTGCATGTGAATTGTCACTTTTGGAACTAAAATAAGTGTGTTTAGAGTCATTTTAATGCCTGAAATTGGTCGAAATAGAAGCTTCTGAGTAAGAGAAAAAGGCTGTAAAAATGTCAATTTTGGTCACATTGAGGCTTTAAAAAGTAGTTATTCAACATGAGGCCCAATCCAAATGACATTTTGAATCAATTTTTCTACAGTCCAAAAAATCAATTTTTTGATGAAAAACGATGACCCCCTGTCGAACTTTCTCAAGATGGTCAGCAATGGTAATTTTTTAATGTTTTATTTTTTGACTGTAAATGACTACTGCATGTGAATTATCACTTTTGGAACTAAAATAAGTGTGTTTAGAGTCATTTTAATGCCTGAAATTGGTCGAAATAGAAGCTTCTGAGTAGGAGAAAAAGGCTGTAAAAATGGCAATTTTGGTCACATTGGGGCTTTAAAAAGTAGTTATTCAACACGAGGCCCAATTTAATTGACATTTTGAATCGAGTTTTTCTACAGTCCAAAAAATCATTTTTCTGATGAAAAACGATGACCCGTGACCTGTCGAACTTTCTCCAGATGGTCAGAAATGGTAATTTTTTAATGTTTAATTTTTTGACTGTAAATGACTACTGCATGTGAATTATCACTTTTGGAACTTAAATAAGTGTGTTTAGAGTCATTTTAATGCCTGAAATTGGTCGAAACAGAAGCTTCTGAGTAGGAGAAAAAGGCTGTAAAAATGGTAATTTTGGTCACATTGAGGCTTTAAAAAGTAGTTATTCAACACGAGGCCCAATCCAAATTACATTTTGAATCAATTTTTCTATAGTCCAAAAAAACAATTTTCTGATGAAAAACGATGACCTGTGACCTGTCGAACTTTCTCCAGATGGTCAGAAATGGTAATTTTTGAATGTCTTATTTTTTGACTGTAAATGACTACTGCATGTGAATTATTACTTTTAGCACTAAAATAAGTGTGTTTAGAGTCATTTTAATGCCTGAAATTGGTCAAAATAGAAGCTTCTGAGTAGGAGAAAAAGGCTGTAAAAATGGCAATTTTGGTCACATTGGGGCTTTAAAAATTAGTTATTCAACACGAGGCCCAATTTAATTGACATTTTGAATCGATTTTTCTACAGTGCAAAAAATCAACTTTCTGATGAAAAACGATGACCCGTGACCTGTCGAACTTTCTCCAGATGGTCAGAAATGGTAATTTTTTAATGTTTTATTTTTTGACTGTAAATGACTACTGCATGTGAATTATCACTTTTGGAACTAAAATAAGTGTGTTTAGAGTCATTTTAATGCCTGAAATTGGTCGAAATAGCAGCTTCTGAGTAGGAGAAAAAGGCTGTAAAAATGGCAATTTTGGTCACATTGAGGCTTTAAAAAGTAGTTATTCAACACGAGGCCCAATCCAAATGACATTTTGAGTCAATTTTTCTACAGTCCAAAAAAACAATTTTCTGATGAAAAACGATGACTCGTGACCTGTCGAACTTTCTCCAGATGGTCAGAAATGGTAATTTTTTTATGTTTAATTTTTTACTGTAAATGACTATTGCATGTGAATTATCACTTTTGGAGCTAAAATAAGTGTGTTTAGAGTCATTTTAATGCCTGAAATTAGTCGAAATAGAAGCTTCTGAGTAGGAGAAAAAGGCTGTAAAAATGGCAATTTTGGTCACATTGAGGATTTAAAAAGTAGTTATTCAACACGAGGCCCAATCCAAATGACATTTTGAATCAATTTTTCTACAGTCCAAAAAAACTATTTTCTGATGAAAAACGATGACCCGTGACCTGTCGAACTTTCTCCAGATGGTCAGAAATGGTAATTATTTAATGTCTTATTTTTTGACTGTAAATGACTACTGCATGGGAATTATCACTTTTGGAACTAAAATAAGTGTGTTTAGAGTCATTTTAATGCCTGAAATTGGTCAAAATAGAAGCTTCTGAGTAGGAGAAAAAGGCTGTAAAAATAGCAATTTTGGTCACATTGGGGCTTTAAAACGTAGTTATTCAACACGAGGCCCAATCCAATTGACATTTTGAATCAATTTTTCTACAGTCCAAAAAATCAATTTTATGATGAAAAACGATGACCCGTGACCTGTCGATCTTTCTCCAGATGGTCAGAAATGGTAATTTTTTAATGTTTTATTTTTTGACTGTAAATGACTACTGCATGTGAATTATCACTTTTGGAACTAAAATAAGTGTGTTTAGAGTCATTTTATTGCCTGAAATTGGTCGAAATAGAAGCTTCTGAGTAGGAGAAAAAGGCTGTAAAAATGGCAATTTTGATCACATTGAGGCTTTAAAAAGTAGTTATTCAACACGAGGCCCAATCCAATTGACATTTTGAATCGATTTTTCTACAGTCCAAAAATCAATTTTCTGATGAAAAACGATGACTTGTGACCTGTTGAACTTTCTCCAGATGGTCAGAAATGGTAAGTTTTTTAATGTTTTAGTTTTTTGACTGTAAATGACTACTGCATGTGAATTATCACTTTTGGAACTAAAATAAGTGTGTTTAGAGTCATTTTAATGGCTGAAATTGGTCGAAATAGAAGCGTCTGAGTAGGAGAAAAAGGCTGTAAAAATGGCAATTTTGGTCACATTGAGGCTTTAAAAAGTAGTTATTCAACATGAGGCACAATCCAAATGATATTTTGAATCAATTTTTCAACAGTCCAAAAAATCAATTTTCTGATGAAAAACGATGACCCGTGACCTGTCGAACTTTCTCCAGATGGTCAGAAATGGTTATTTTTTGATGTTTTATTTTTTGACTGTAAATGACTACTGCATGTGAATTATCACTTTTGGAACTAAAATAAGTGTGTTTAGAGTCATTTTAATGCCTGAAATTGGTCGAAATAGAAGCTTCTGAGTAGGAGAAAAAGGCTGTAAAAATGGCAATTTAGGTCACATTGGGGCTTTAAAAAGTAGTTATTCAACACGAGGCCCAATTTAATTGACATTTTGAATCGAGTTTTTCTACAGTCCAAAAAATCATTTTTCTGATGAAAAACGATGACCCGTGACCTGTCGAACTTTCTCCAGATGGTCAGAAATGGTAATTTTTTAATGTTTAATTTTTTGACTGTAAATGACTACTGCATGTGAATTATCACTTTTGGAACTTAAATAAGTGTGTTTAGAGTCATTTTAATGCCTGAAATTGGTCGAAACAGAAGCTTCTGAGTAGGAGAAAAAGGCTGTAAAAATGGTAATTTTGGTCACATTGAGGCTTTAAAAAGTAGTTATTCAACACAAGGCCCAATCCAAATTACATTTTGAATCAATTTTTCTATAGTCCAAAAAAACAATTTTCTGATGAAAAACGATGACCTGTGACCTGTCGAACTTTCTCCAGATGGTCAGAAATGGTAATTTTTGAATGTCTTATTTTTTGACTGTAAATGACTACTGCATGTGAATTATCACTTTTGGAACTAAAATAAGTGTGTTTAGAGTCATTTTAATGGCTGAAATTGGTCGAAATAGAAGCGTCTGAGTAGGAGAAAAAGGCTGTAAAAATGGCAATTTTGGTCACATTGAGGCTTTAAAAAGTAGTTATTCAACATGAGGCACAATCCAAATGATATTTTGAATCAATTTTTCGACAGTCCAAAAAATCAATTTTCTGATGAAAAACGATGACCCGTGACCTGTCGAACTTTCTCCAGATGGTCAGAAATGGTTATTTTTTGATGTTTTATTTTTTGACTGTAAATGACTACTGCATGTGAATTATCACTTTTGGAACTAAAATAAGTGTGTTTAGAGTCATTTTAATGCCTGAAATTGGTCGAAATAGAAGCTTCTGAGTAGGAGAAAAAGGCTGTAAAAATGGCAATTTTGGTCACATTGGGGCTTTAAAAAGTAGTTATTCAACACGAGGCCCAATTTAATTGACATTTTGAATCGAGTTTTTCTACAGTCCAAAAAATCATTTTTCTGATGAAAAACGATGACCCGTGACCTGTCGAACTTTCTCCAGATGGTCAGAAATGGTAATTTTTTAATGTTTAATTTTTTGACTGTAAATGACTACTGCATGTGAATTATCACTTTTGGAACTTAAATAAGTGTGTTTAGAGTCATTTTAATGCCTGAAATTGGTCGAAACAGAAGCTTCTGAGTAGGAGAAAAAGGCTGTAAAAATGGTAATTTTGGTCACATTGAGGCTTTAAAAAGTAGTTATTCAACACGAGGCCCAATCCAAATTACATTTTGAATCAATTTTTCTATAGTCCAAAAAAACAATTTTCTGATGAAAAACGATGACCTGTGACCTGTCGAACTTTCTCCAGATGGTCAGAAATGGTAATTTTTGAATGTCTTATTTTTTGACTGTAAATGACTACTGCATGTGAATTATTACTTTTAGCACTAAAATAAGTGTGTTTAGAGTCATTTTAATGCCTGAAATTGGTCAAAATAGAAGCTTCTGAGTAGGAGAAAAAGGCTGTAAAAATGGCAATTTTGGTCACATTGGGGCTTTAAAAATTAGTTATTCAACACGAGGCCCAATTTAATTGACATTTTGAATCGATTTTTCTACAGTGCAAAAAATCAACTTTCTGATGAAAAACGATGACCCGTGACCTGTCGAACTTTCTCCAGATGGTCAGAAATGGTAATTTTTTAATGTTTTATTTTTTGACTGTAAATGACTACTGCATGTGAATTATCACTTTTGGAACTAAAATAAGTGTGTTTAGAGTCATTTTAATGCCTGAAATTGGTCGAAATAGCAGCTTCTGAGTAGGAGAAAAAGGCTGTAAAAATGGCAATTTTGGTCACATTGAGGCTTTAAAAAGTAGTTATTCAACACGAGGCCCAATCCAAATGACATTTTTAGTCAATTTTTCTACAGTCCAAAAAAACAATTTTCTGATGAAAAACGATGACCCGTGACCTGTCGAACTTTCTCCAGATGGTCAGAAATGGTAATTTTTTAATGTTTTATTTTTTGACTGTAAATGACTACTGCATGTGAATTATCACTTTTGGAACTAAAATAAGTGTGTTTAGAGTCATTTTATTGCCTGAAATTGGTCGAAATAGAAGCTTCTGAGTAGGAGAAAAAGGCTGTAAAAATGGCAATTTTGATCACATTGAGGCTTTAAAAAGTAGTCATTCAACACGAGGCCCAATCCAATTGACATTTTGAATCGATTTTTCTACAGTCCAAAAATCAATTTTCTGATGAAAAACGATGACTTGTGACCTGTTGAACTTTCTCCAGATGGTCAGAAATGGTAAGTTTTTTAATGTTTTAGTTTTTTGACTGTAAATGACTACTGCATGTGAATTATCACTTTTGGAACTAAAATAAGTGTGTTTAGAGTCATTTTAATGGCTGAAATTGGTCGAAATAGAAGCGTCTGAGTAGGAGAAAAAGGCTGTAAAAATGGCAATTTTGGTCACATTGAGGCTTTAAAAAGTAGTTATTCAACATGAGGCACAATCCAAATGATATTTTGAATCAATTTTTCGACAGTCCAAAAAATCAATTTTCTGATGAAAAACGATGACCCGTGACCTGTCGAACTTTCTCCAGATGGTCAGAAATGGTTATTTTTTGATGTTTTA
Organism: Triturus cristatus; assembly: GCF_964204655.1. Taxonomy (NCBI): domain Eukaryota; kingdom Metazoa; phylum Chordata; class Amphibia; order Caudata; family Salamandridae; genus Triturus; species Triturus cristatus. The sequence continues at coordinate 170,675,102 of NC_140586.1, read as the reverse complement.
TTTTTTGACTGTAAATGACTACTGCATGTGAATTATCACTTTTGGAACTAAAATAAGTGTGTTTAGAGTCATTTTAATGCCTGAAATTGGTCGAAATAGAAGCTTCTGAGTAGGAGAAAAAGGCTGTAAAAATGGCAATTTTGGTCACATTGGGGCTTTAAAACGTAGTTATTCAACACGAGGCCCAATTTAATTGACATTTTGAATCGAGTTTTTCTACAGTCCAAAAAATCAATTTTCTGATGAAAAACGATGACCCGTGACCTGTCGAACTTTCTCCAGATGGTCAGAAATGGTAATTTTTTAATGTTTAATTTTTTGACTGTAAATGACTACTGCATGTGAATTATCACTTTTGGAACTTAAATAAGTGTGTTTAGAGTCATTTTAATGCCTGAAATTGGTCGAAATAGAAGCTTCTGAGTAGGAGAAAAAGGCTGTAAAAATGGTAATTTTGGTCACATTGAGGCTTTAAAAAGTAGTTATTCAACACGAGGCCCAATCCAAATTACATTTTGAATCAATTTTTCTATAGTCCAAAAAAACAATTTTCTGATGAAAAACGATGACCTGTGACCTGTCGAACTTTCTCCAGATGGTCAGAAATGGTAATTTTTGAATGTCTTATTTTTTGACTGTAAATGACTACTGCATGTGAATTATTACTTTTAGCACTAAAATAAGTGTATTTAGAGTCATTTTAATGCCTGAAATTGGTCAAAATAGAAGCTTCTGAGTAGGAGAAAAAGGCTGTAAAAATGGCAATTTTGGTCACATTGGGGCTTTAAAAATTAGTTATTCAACACGAGGCCCAATTTAATTGACATTTTGAATCGATTTTTCTACAGTGCGAGAAATCAACTTTCTGATGAAAAACGATGACCCGTGACCAGTCGAACTTTCTCCAGATGGTCAGAAATGGTAATTTTTTAATGTTTTATTTTTTGACTGTAAATGACTACTGCATGTGAATTATCACTTTTGGAACTAAAATAAGTGTGTTTAGAGTCATTTTAATGGCTGAAATTGGTCGAAATAGAAGCTTCTGAGTAGGAGAAAAAGGCTGTAAAAATGGCAATTTTGGTCACATTGAGGCTTTAAAAAGTAGTTATTCAACATGAGGCACAATCCAATTGACATTTTGAATCGATTTTTCTACAGTCCAAAAATCAATTTTCTGATGAAAACCGATGACCCGTGACCTGTCGAACTTTCTCCAGATGGTCAGAAATGGTAATTTTTGAATGTCTTATTTTTGACTGTAAATGACTACTGCATGTGAATTATCACTTTTGGAACTAAAATAAGTGTGTTTAGAGTCATTTTAATGCCTGAAATTGGTCAAAATAGAAGCTTCTGAGTAGGAGAAAAAGGCTGTAAAAATAGCAATTTTGGTCACATTGGGGCTTTAAAACGTAGTTATTCAACACGAGGCCCAATCCAATTGACATTTTGAATCAATTTTTCTGAAGTCCAAAAAATCAATTTTCTGATGAAAAACGATGACCCGTGACCTGTCGATCTTTCTCCAGATGGTCAGAAATGGTAATTTTTTAATGTTTTATTTTTTGACTGTAAATGACTACTGCATGTGAATTATCACTTTTGGAACTAAAATAAGTGTGTTTAGAGTCATTTTATTGCCTGAAATTGGTCGAAATAGAAGCTTCTGAGTAGGAGAAAAAGGCTGTAAAAATGGCAATTTTGATCACATTGAGGCTTTAAAAAGTAGTTATTCAACACGAGGCCCAATCCAATTGACATTTTGAATCGATTTTTCTACAGTCCAAAAAATCAATTTTCTGATGAAAAACGATGACTTGTGACCTGTTGAACTTTCTCCAGATGGTCAGAAATGGTAATTTTTTTAATGTTTTAGTTTTTTGACTGTAAATGACTACTGCATGTGAATTATCACTTTTGGAACTAAAATAAGTGTGTTTAGAGTCATTTTAATGGCTGAAATTGGTCGAAATAGAAGCTTCTGAGTAGGAGAAAAAGGCTGTAAAATTGGCAATTTTGGTCACATTGAGGATTTAAAAAGTAGTTATTCAACACGAGGCCCAATCCAAATGACATTTTGAATCAATTTTTCTACAATCCAAAAAAACTATTTTCTGATGAAAAACCATGACCCGTGACCTGTCAAACTTTATCCAGATGGTCAGAAATTGTATTTTTTGAATGTCTTATTTTTTGACTGTAAATGACTACTGCATGTGAATTATCACTTTTGGAACTAAAATAAGTGTGTTTAGAGTCATTTTAATGCCTGAAATTGGTCGAAATAGAAGCTTCTGAGTAGGAGAAAAGGGCTGTAAAAATGGCAATTTTGGTCACATTGAGGCTTTAAAAAGTAGTTATTCAACATGAGGCACAGTCAAAATGACATTTTGAATACATTTTTCTACAGTCCAACAAATCAATTTTCTGATGAAAAACAATGACCTGTCGAACTTTCTCCAGATGGTCAGAAATGGTAATTTTTTGATGTTTAATTTTTTTACTGTAAATGACTATTGCATGTGAATTATCACTTTTGGAACTAAAATAAGTGTGTTTAGAGTCATTTTAATGCCTGAAATTGGTCGAAATAGAAGCTTCTGAGTAGGAGAAAAAGTCTGTAAAAATGGCAATTTTGGTCACATTGAGGATTTAAAAAGTAGTTATTCAACACGAGGCCCAATCCAAATGACATTTTGAATCAATTTTTCTACAGTCCAAAAAAACTATTTTCTGATAAAAAACGATGACCCGTGACCTGTCGAACTTTCTCCAGATGGTCAGAAATGATAATTTTTTAATGTTTTATTTTTTGACTGTAAATGACTACTGCGTGTGAATTATCACTTTTGGAACTAAAATAATTGTGTTTCGAGTCATTTTAATGCCTGAAATTGGTTGAAATAGAAGCTTCTGAGTAGGCGAAAAAGGCTGTAAAAATGGCAATTTTGATCATATTGAGGCTTTAAAAAGTAGTTATTCAACACAAGGCCCATTCGAAATGATATTTTGAATCAATTTTTCTACAGTCCAAAAAATCAATTTTCTGATGAAAAACGATGACCCGTGACCTGCTGAACTTTCTCCAGATGGTCAGAAATGGTAATTTTTTAATGTTTTAGTTTTTTTACTGTAAATGACTACTGCATGTGAATTATCACTTTTGGAACTAAAATAAGTGTGTTTAGAGACATTTTAATGCCTGAAATTGGTCGAAATAGAAGCTTCTGAGTAGAAGAAAAAGGCTGTAAAAATGGCAATTTTGATCACATTGAGGCTTTAAAAAGTAGTTTCAACATGAGGCACAATCCAAATGACATTTTGAATCAATTTTTCTACAGTCCAAAAAATCAATTTTCTGATGAAAAACAATGACCCGTGACCTGTCGAACTTTCTCCAGATGGTCAGAAATGGTAATTTTTTAATGTTTTATTTTTTGACTGTAAAGGACTACTGCATGTGAATTATCACTTTTGGAACAAAAATAAGTGTGTTTAGAGTCATTTTAATGCCTGAAATTGGTCGAAATAGCAGCTTCTGAGTAGGAGAAAAAGGCTGTAAAAATGGCAATATTGGTCACATTGAGGCTTTAAAAAGTAGTTATTCAACACGAGGCCCAATCCAAATGACATTTTGAGTCAATTTTTCTACAGTCCAAAAAAACAATTTTCTGATGAAAAACGATGACCCGTGACCTGTCGATCTTTCTCCAGATGGTCAGAAATGGTAATTTTTTAATGTTTTATTTTTTGACTGTAAATGACTACTGCATGTGAATTATCACTTTTGGAACTAAAATAATTGTGTTTAGAGTCATTTTATTGCCTGAAATTGGTCGAAATAGAAGCTTCTGAGTAGGAGAAAAAGGCTGTAAAAATGGCAATTTTGATCACATTGAGGCTTTAAAAAGTAGTTATTCAACACGAGGCCCAATCCAATTGACATTTTGAATCGATTTTTCTACAGTCCAAAAAATCAATTTTCTGATGAAAAACGATGACTTGTGACCTGTTGAACTTTCTCCAGATGGTCAGAAATGGTAATTTTTTAATGTTTTAGTTTTTTGACTGTAAATGACTACTTCATGTGAATTATCACTTTTGGAACTAAAATAAGTGTGTTTAGATTCATTTTAATGGCTGAAATTGGTCGAAATAAAAGCGTCTGAGTAGGAGAAAAAGGCTGTAAAAATGGCAATTTTGGTCACATTGAGGCTTTAAAAAGTAGTTATTCAACATGAGGCACAATCCAAATGATATTTTGAATCAATTTTTCGACAGTCCAAAAAATCAATTTTCTGATGAAAAACGATGACCCGTGACCTGTCGAACTTTCTCCAGATGGTCAGAAATGCTTATTTTTTGATGTTTTATTTTTTGACTGTAAATGACTACTGCATGTGAATTATCACTTTTGGAACTAAAATAAGTGTGTTTAGAGTCATTTTAATGCCTGAAATTGGTCGAAATAGAAGCTTCTGAGTAGGAGAAAAAGGCTGTAAAAATGGCAATTTTGGTCACATTGGGGCTTTAAAAAGTAGTTATTCAACACGAGGCCCAATCCAATTGACATTTTGAATCAATTTTTCTACAGTCCAAAAAATCAATTTTCTGATGAAAAACGATGACCCGTGACCTGTCGAACTTTCTCCAGATGGTCAGAAATGGTAATTTTTTAATGTTTTAGTTTTTTGACTGTAAATGACTACTGCATGTGAATTATCACTTTTGGAACTAAAATAAGTGTATTTAGAGTCATTTTAATGCCTGAAATTGGTCGAAATAGAAGCTTCTTAGTAGGCAAAAAAGGCTGTAAAAATGGCAATTTTGATCACATTGAGGCTTTAAAAAGTAGTTATTCAACACAAGGCCCAATCGAAATGATATTTTGAATCAATTTTTCTACAGTCCAAAAAATCAATTTTCTGATGAAAAACGATGACCCCGTGACCTGTTGAACTTTCTCCAGATGGTCAGAAATGGTAATTTTTTAATGTTTTATTTTTTGACTGTAAATGACTACTGCATGTGAATTGTCACTTTTGGAACTAAAATAAGTGTGTTTAGAGTCATTTTAATGCCTGAAATTGGTCGAAATAGAAGCTTCTGAGTAAGAGAAAAAGGCTGTAAAAATGTCAATTTTGGTCACATTGAGGCTTTAAAAAGTAGTTATTCAACATGAGGCCCAATCCAAATGACATTTTGAATCAATTTTTCTACAGTCCAAAAAATCAATTTTCTGATGAAAAACGATGACCCGTGAGCTGTCGAACTTTCTCCAGATGGTCAGAAATGGTAATTTTTTAATGTTTTATTTTTTGACTGTAAATGACTACTGCATGTGAATTATCACTTTTGGAACTAAAATAAGTGTGTTTAGAGTCATTTTAATGCCTGAAATTGGTCGAAATAGAAGCTTCTGAGTAGGAGAAAAAGGCTGTAAAAATGGCAATTTTGGTCACATTGAGGCTTTAAAAAGTAGTTATTCAACATTAGGCACAGTCAAAATGACATTTTGAATACATTTTTCTACAGTCCAAAAATCAATTTTCTGATGAAAAACGATGACTCGTGACCTGTCGAACTTTCTCCAGATGGTCAGAAATGGTAATTTTTTAATGTCTTATTTTTTGACTATAAATGACTACTGCATGTGAATTATCACTTTTGGAACTAAAATAAGTGTGTTTAGAGTCATTTTAATGCCTGAAATTGGTCGAAATAGAAGCTTCTGAGTAGGAGAAAAAGGCTGTAAAAATGGCAATTTTGATCACATTGAGGCTTTAAAAAGTAGTTATTCAACACGAGGCCCAATCCAATTGACATTTTGAATCGATTTTTCTACAGTCCAAAAAATCAATTTTATGATGAAAAATGATGACCCGTGACCTGTCGATCTTTCTCCAGATGGTCAAAAATGGTAATTTTTTAATGTTTTATTTTTTGACTGTAAATGACTACTGCATGTGAATTATCACTTTTGGAACTAAAATAAGTGTGTTTAGAGTCATTTTATTGCCTGAAATTGGTCGAAATAGAAGCTTCTGAGTAGGAGAAAAAGGCTGTAAAAATGGCAATTTTGATCACATTGAGGCTTTAAAAAGTAGTTATTCAACACGAGGCCCAATCCAATTGACATTTTGAATCGATTTTTCTACAGTCCAAAAATCAATTTTCTGATGAAAAACGATGACTTGTGACCTGTTGAACTTTCTCCAGATGGTCAGAAATGGTAAGTTTTTTAATGTTTTAGTTTTTTGACTGTAAATGACTACTGCATGTGAATTATCACTTTTGGAACTAAAATAAGTGTGTTTAGAGTCATTTTAATGGCTGAAATTGGTCGAAATAGAAGCATCTGAGTAGGAGAAAAAGGCTGTAAAAATGGCAATTTTGGTCACATTGAGGCTTTAAAAAGTAGTTATTCAACATGAGGCACAATCCAAATGATATTTTGAATCAATTTTTTGACAGTCCAAAAAATCAATTTTCTGATGAAAAACGATGACCCGTGACCTGTCGAACTTTCTCCAGATGGTCAGAAATAGTTATTTTTTGATGTTTTATTTTTTGACTGTAAATGACTACTGCATGTGAATTATCACTTTTGGAACTAAAATAAGTGTGTTTAGAGTCATTTTAATGCCTGAAATTGGTCGAAATAGAAGCTTCTGAGTAGGAGAAAAAGGCTGTAAAAATGGCAATTTTGGTCACATTGGGGCTTTAAAAAGTAGTTATTCAACACGAGGCCCAATTTAATTGACATTTTGAATCGAGTTTTTCTACAGTCCAAAAAATCAATTTTCTGATGAAAAACGATGATCCCGTGACCTGTCGAACTTTCTCCAGATGGTCAGAAATGGTAATTTATTAATGTTTAATTTTTTGACTGTAAATGACTACTGCATGTGAATTATCACTTTTGGAACTTAAATAAGTGTGTTTAGAGTCATTTTAATGCCTGAAATTGGTCGAAATAGAAGCTTCTGAGTAGGAGAAAAAGGCTGTAAAAATGGCAATTTTGGTCACATTGGGGCTTTAAAAAGTAGTTATTCAACACGAGGCCCAATTTAATTGACATTTTGAATCGATTTTTCTACAGTCCAAAAAATCAATTTTCTGGTGAAAAACGATGACCCGTGACCTGTCGAACTTTCTCCAGATGGTCAGAAATGGTAATTTTTTGATGTTTAAGTTTTTTTACTGTAGATGTCTATTGCATGTGAATTATCACTTTTGGAACTAACATAAGTGTGTTTAGAGTCATTTTAATGCCTGAAATTGGTCGAAATAGAAGCTTCTGAGTAGGAGAAAAAGGCTGTAAAAATGGCAATTTTGATCACATTGAGGCTTTAAAAAGTAGTTATTCAACACGAGGCCCAATCCAAATGACATTTTGAATCAATTTTTCTACAGTCCAAAAAAACAATTTTCTGATGAAAAACGATGACCCGTGACCTGTCAAACTTTATCCAGATGGTCAGAAATTGTATTTTTTGAATGTCTTATTTTTTGACTGTAAATGACTACTGCATGTGAATTATCACTTTTGGAACTAAAATAAGTGTGTTTAGAGTCATTTTAATGCCTGAAATTGGTCGAAATAGAAGCTTCTGAGTAGGAGAAAAGGGCTGTAAAAATGGCAATTTTGGTCACATTGAGGCTTTAAAAAGTAGTTATTCAACATGAGGCACAGTCAAAATGACATTTTGAATACATTTTTCTACAGTCCAACAAATCAATTTTCTGATGAAAAACAATGACCTGTCGAACTTTCTCCAGATGGTCAGAAATGGTAATTTTTTGATGTTTAATTTTTTTACTGTAAATGACTATTGCATGTGAATTATCACTTTTGGAACTAAAATAAGTGTGTTTAGAGTCATTTTAATGCCTGAAATTGGTCGAAATAGAAGCTTCTGAGTAGGAGAAAAAGTCTGTAAAAATGGCAATTTTGGTCACATTGAGGATTTAAAAAGTAGTTATTCAACACGAGGCCCAATCCAAATGACATTTTGAATCAATTTTTCTACAGTCCAAAAAAACTATTTTCTGATAAAAAACGATGACCCGTGACCTGTCGAACTTTCTCCAGATGGTCAGAAATGATAATTTTTTAATGTTTTATTTTTTGACTGTAAATGACTACTGCGTGTGAATTATCACTTTTGGAACTAAAATAATTGTGTTTCGAGTCATTTTAATGCCTGAAATTGGTTGAAATAGAAGCTTCTGAGTAGGCGAAAAAGGCTGTAAAAATGGCAATTTTGATCATATTGAGGCTTTAAAAAGTAGTTATTCAACACAAGGCCCATTCGAAATGATATTTTGAATCAATTTTTCTACAGTCCAAAAAATCAATTTTCTGATGAAAAACGATGACCCGTGACCTGCTGAACTTTCTCCAGATGGTCAGAAATGGTAATTTTTTAATGTTTTAGTTTTTTTACTGTAAATGACTACTGCATGTGAATTATCACTTTTGGAACTAAAATAAGTGTGTTTAGAGACATTTTAATGCCTGAAATTGGTCGAAATAGAAGCTTCTGAGTAGAAGAAAAAGGCTGTAAAAATGGCAATTTTGATCACATTGAGGCTTTAAAAAGTAGTTTCAACATGAGGCACAATCCAAATGACATTTTGAATCAATTTTTCTACAGTCCAAAAAATCAATTTTCTGATGAAAAACAATGACCCGTGACCTGTCGAACTTTCTCCAGATGGTCAGAAATGGTAATTTTGTAATGTTTTATTTTTAATTTTTTTACTGTAGATGTCTATTGCATGTGAATTATCACTTTTGGAACTAACATAAGTGTGTTTAGAGTCATTTTAATGCCTGAAATTGGTCGAAATAGAAGCTTCTGAGTAGGAGAAAAAGGCTGTAAAAATGGCAATTTTGGTCACATTGAGGCTTTAAAAAGTAGTTATTCAACACGAGGCCCAATCCAAATGACATTTTGAATCAATTTTTCTACAGTCCAAAAAAACAATTTTCTGATGAAAAACGATGACCCGTGACCTGTCGAACTTTCTCCAGATGTTCAGAAATGGTAATTTTTGAATGTCTTATTTTTTGACTGTGAATGACTACTGCATGTGAATTATCACTTTTGGAACTAAAATAAGTGTGTTTAGAGTCATTTTATTGCCTGAAATTGGTCGAAATAGAAGCTTCTGAGTAGGAGAAAAAGGCTGTAAAAATGGCAATTTTGATCACATTGAGGCTTTAAAAAGTAGTTATTCAACACGAGGCCCAATCCAAATGACATTTTGAATCAATTTTTCTACAGTCCAAAAAATAAATTTTCTGATGAAAAACGATGACCCGTGACCTGTCGAACTTTCTCCAGATGGTCAGAAATGGTAATTTTTTTATGTTTTATTTTTTGACTGTAAATGACTACTGCATGTCAATTATCACTTTTGGAACTAAAATAATTGTGTTTAGAGTCATTTTAATGCCTGAAATTGGTTGAAATAGAAGCTTCTGAGTAGGAGAAAAAGGCTGTAAAACTGGCAATTTTGGTCACATTGGGGCTTTGAAAAGTAGTTATTCAACACGAGGCCCAATCCAATTGACATTTTGAATCAATTTTTCTACAGTCCAAAAAATCAATTTTCTGATGAAAAACGATGACCCGTGACCTGTCGAACTTTCTCCAGATGGTCAGAAATGGTAATTTTTTAATGTTTTAGTTTTTTGACTGTAAATGACTACTGCATGTGAATTATCACTTTTGGAACTAAAATAAGTGTGTTTAGAGTCATTTTAATGCCTGAAATTGGTCGAAATAGAAGCTTCTTAGTAGGCAAAAAAGGCTGTAAAAATGGCAATTTTGATCACATTGAGGCTTTAAAAAGTAGTTATTCAACACAAGGCCCAATCGAAATGATATTTTGAATCAATTTTTCTACAGTCCAAAAAATCAATTTTCTGATGAAAAACGATGACCCCGTGACCTGTTGAACTTACTCCAGATGGTCAGAAATGGTAATTTTTTAATGTTTTATTTTTTGACTGTAAATGACTACTGCATGTGAATTGTCACTTTTGGAACTAAAATAAGTGTGTTTAGAGTCATTTTAATGCCTGAAATTGGTCGAAATAGAAGCTTCTGAGTAAGAGAAAAAGGCTGTAAAAATGTCAATTTTGGTCACATTGAGGCTTTAAAAAGTAGTTATTCAACATGAGGCCCAATCCAAATGACATTTTGAATCAATTTTTCTACAGTCCAAAAAATCAATTTTCTGATGAAAAACGATGACCCGTGACCTGTCGAACTTTCTCCAGATGGTCAGAAATGGTAATTTTTTAATGTTTTATTTTTTGACTGTAAATGACTACTGCATGTGAATTATCACTTTTGGAACTAAAATAAGTGTATTTAGAGTCATTTTAATGCCTGAAATTGGTCGAAATAGAAGCTTCTGAGTAGGAGAAAAAGGCTGTAAAAATGGCAATTTTGGTCACATTGAGGCTTTAAAAAGTAGTTATTCAACATGAGGCACAGTCAAAATGACATTTTGAATACATTTTTCTACAGTCCAAAAATCAATTTTCTGATGAAAAACGATGACTCGTGACCTGTCGAACTTTCTCCAGGTGGTCAGAAATGGTAATTTTTTTATGTTTAATTTTTTACTGTAAATGACTATTGCATGTGAATTATCACTTTTGGAGCTAAAATAAGTGTGTTTAGAGTCATTTTAATGCCTGAAATTGGTCGAAATAGAAGCTTCTGAGTAGGAGAAAAAGGCTGTAAAAATGGCAATTTTGGTCACATTGAGGATTTAAAAAGTAGTTATTCAACACGAGGCCCAATCCAAATGACATTTTGAATCAATTTTTCTACAGTCCAAAAAAACTATTTTCTGATGAAAAACGATGACCCGTGACCTGTCGAACTTTCTCCAGATGGTCAGAAATGGTAATTTTTTAATGTCTTATTTTTTGACTATAAATGACTACTGCATGTGAATTATCACTTTTGGAACTAAAATAAGTGTGTTTAGAGTCATTTTAATGCCTGAAATTGGTCAAAATAGAAGCTTCTGAGTAGGAGAAAAAGGCTGTAAAAATAGCAATTTTGGTCACATTGGGGCTTTAAAACGTAGTTATTCAACACGAGGCCCAATCCAATTGACATTTTGAATCAATTTTTCTACAGTCCAAAAAAATCAATTTTATGATGAAAAATGATGACCCGTGACCTGTCGATCTTTCTCCAGATGGTCAAAAATGGTAATTTTTTAATGTTTTATTTTTTGACTGTAAATGACTACTGCATGTGAATTATCACTTTTGGAACTAAAATAAGTGTGTTTAGAGTCATTTTATTGCCTGAAATTGGTCGAAATAGAAGCTTCTGAGTAGGAGAAAAAGGCTGTAAAAATGGCAATTTTGATCACATTGAGGCTTTAAAAAGTAGTTATTCAACACGAGGCCCAATCCAATTGACATTTTGAATCGATTTTTCTACAGTCCAAAAATCAATTTTCTGATGAAAAACGATGACTTGTGACCTGTTGAACTTTCTCCAGATGGTCAGAAATGGTAAGTTTTTTAATGTTTTAGTTTTTTGACTGTAAATGACTACTGCATGTGAATTATCACTTTTGGAACTAAAATAAGTGTGTTTAGAGTCATTTTAATGGCTGAAATTGGTCGAAATAGAATCGTCTGAGTAGGAGAAAAAGGCTGTAAAAATGGCAATTTTGGTCACATTGAGGCTTTAAAAAGTAGTTATTCAACATGAGGCACAATCCAAATGATATTTTGAATCAATTTTTCGACAGTCCAAAAAATCAATTTTCTGATGAAAAACGATGACCCGTGACCTGTCGAACTTTCTCCAGATGGTCAGAAATAGTTATTTTTTGATGTTTTATTTTTTGACTGTAAATGACTACTGCATGTGAATTATCACTTTTGGAACTAAAATAAGTGTGTTTAGAGTCATTTTAATGCCTGAAATTGGTCGAAATAGAAGCTTCTGAGTAGGAGAAAAAGGCTGTAAAAATGGCAATTTTGGTCACATTGGGGCTTTAAAAAGTAGTTATTCAACACGAGGCCCAATTTAATTGACATTTTGAATCGAGTTTTTCTACAGTCCAAAAAATCAATTTTCTGATAAAAAACGATGACCCCGTGACCTGTCGAACTTTCTCCAGATGGTCAGAAATGGTAATTTTTTAATGTTTAATTTTTTGACTGTAAATGACTACTGCATGTGAATTATCACTTTTGAAACTTAAATAAGTGTGTTTAGAGTCATTTTAATGCCTGAAATTGGTCGAAACAGAAGCTTCTGAGTAGGAGAAAAAGGCTGTAAAAATGGTAATTTTGGTCACATTGAGGCTTTAAAAAGTAGTTATTCAACACGAGGCCCAATCCAAATTACATTTTGAATCAATTTTTCTATAGTCCAAAAAAACAATTTTCTGATGAAAAACGATGACCTGTGACCTGTCGAACTTTCTCCAGATGGTCAGAAATGGTAATTTTTGAATGTCTTATTTTTTGACTGTAAATGACTACTGCATGTGAATTATTACTTTTAGCACTAAAATAAGTGTGTTTAGAGTCATTTTAATGCCTGAAATTGGTCAAAATAGAAGCTTCTGAGTAGGAGAAAAAGGCTGTAAAAATGGTAATTTTGGTCACATTGAGGCTTTAAAAAGTAGTTATTCAACACGAGGCCCAATCCAAATTACATTTTGAATCAATTTTTCTATAGTCCAAAAAAACAATTTTCTGATGAAAAACGATGACCTGTGACCTGTCGAACTTTCTCCAGATGGTCAGAAATGGTAATTTTTTAATGTTTTATTTTTTGACTGTAAATGACTACTGCATGTGAATTATCACTTTTGGAACTAAAATAATTGTGTTTAGAGTCATTTTAATGCCTTAAATTGGTTGAAATAGAAGCTTCTGAGTAGGCGAAAAAGGCTGTAAAAATGGCAATTTTGATCATATTGAGGCTTTAAAAAGTAGTTATTCAACACAAGGCCCAATCGAAATGATATTTTGAATCAATTTTTCTACAGTCCAAAAAATCAATTTTCTGATGAAAAACGATGACCCGTGACCTGCTGAACTTTCTCCAGATTGTCAGAAATGGTAATTTTTTAATGTTTTAGTTTTTTTACTGTAAATGACTACTGCATGTGAATTATCATTTTTGGAACTAAAATAAGTGTGTTTAGAGTCATTTTAATGCCTGAAATTGGTCGAAATAGAAGATTCTGAGTAGAAGAAAAAGGCTGTAAAAATGGCAATTTTGGTCACATTGAGGCTTTAAAAAGTAGTGTCAACATGAGGCACAATCCAAATGACATTTTGAATCAATTTTTCTACAGTCCAAAAAATCAATTTTCTGATGAAAAACGATGACCCGTGACCTGTCGAACTTTCTCCAGATGGTCAGAAATGGTAATTTTTTAATGTTTTATTTTTTGACTGTAAATGATTCCTGCATGTGAATTATCACTTTTGGAACTAAAATAAGTGTGTTTAGAGTCATTTTAATGCCTGAAATTGGTCGAAATAGCAGCTTCTGAGTAGGAGAAAAAGGCTGTAAAAATGGCAATTTTGGTCACATTGAGGCTTTAAAAAGTAGTTATTCAACACGAGGCCCAATCCAAATGACATTTTGAGTCAATTTTTCTACAGTCCAAAAAAACTATTTTCTGATGAAAAACGATGACTTGTGACCTGTTGAACTTTCTCCAGATGGTCAGAAATGGTAAGTTTTTTAATGTTTTAGTTTTTTGACTGTAAATGACTACTGCATGTGAATTATCACTTTTGGAACTAAAATAAGTGTGTTTAGAGTCATTTTAATGGCTGAAATTGGTCGAAATAGAAGCGTCTGAGTAGGAGAAAAAGGCTGTAAAAATGGCAATTTTGGTCACATTGAGGCTTTAAAAAGTAGTTATTCAACACGAGGCCCAATCCAAATTACATTTTGAATCAATTTTTCTATAGTCCAAAAAAACAATTTTCTGATGAAAAACGATGACCTGTGACCTGTCGAACTTTCTCCAGATGTTCAGAAATGGTAATTTTTGAATGTCTTATTTTTTGACTGTGAATGACTACTGCATGTGAATTATCACTTTTGGAACTAAAATAAGTGTGTTTAGAGTCATTTTATTGCCTGAAATTGGTCAAAATAGAAGCTTCTGAGTAGGAGAAAAAGGCTGTAAAAATGGCAATTTTGATCACATTGAGGCTTTAAAAAGTAGTTATTCAACACGAGGCCCAATCCAAATGACATTTTGAATCAATTTTTCTACAGTCCAAAAAATAAATTTTCTGATGAAAAACGATGACCCGTGACCTGTCGAACTTTCTCCAGAGGGTCAGAAATGGTAATTTTTTAATGTTTTATTTTTTGACTGTAAATGACTACTGCATGTCAATTATCACTTTTGGAACTAAAATAATTGTGTTTAGAGTCATTTTAATGCCTGAAATTGGTTGAAATAGAAGCTTCTGAGTAGGAGAAAAAGGCTGTAAAAATGGCAATTTTGGTCACATTGGGGCTTTGAAAAGTAGTTATTCAACACGAGGCCCAATCCAATTGACATTTTGAATCAATTTTTCTACAGTCCAAAAAATCAATTTTCTGATGAAAAACGATGACCCGTGACCTGTCGAACTTTCTCCAGATGGTCAGAAATGGTAATTTTTTCATGTTTTAGTTTTTTGACTGTAAATGACTACTGCATGTGAATTATCACTTTTGGAACTAAAATAAGTGTGTTTAGAGTCATTTTAATGCCTGAAATTGGTCGAAATAGAAGCTTCTTAGTAGGCAAAAAAGGCTGTAAAAATGGCAATTTTGATCACATTGAGGCTTTAAAAAGTAGTTATTCAACACAAGGCCCAATCGAAATGATATTTTGAATCAATTTTTCTACAGTCCAAAAAATCACTTTTCTGATGAAAAACGATGACCCCGTGACCTGTTGAACTTTCTCCAGATGGTCAGAAATGGTAATTTTTTTATGTTTTATTTTTTGACTGTAAATGACTACTGCATGTGAATTGTCACTTTTGGAACTAAAATAAGTGTGTTTAGAGTCATTTTAATGCCTGAAATTGGTCGAAATAGAAGCTTCTGAGTAAGAGAAAAAGGCTGTAAAAATGTCAATTTTGGTCACATTGAGGCTTTAAAAAGTAGTTATTCAACATGAGGCCCAATCCAAATGACATTTTGAATCAATTTTTCTACAGTCCAAAAAATCAATTTTCTGATGAAAAACGATGACCCGTGACCTGTCGAACTTTCTCCAGATGGTCAGAAATGGTAATTTTTTAATGTTTTATTTTTTGACTGTAAATGACTACTGCATGTGAATTATCACTTTTGGAACTAAAATAAGTGTGTTTAGAGTCATTTTAATGCCTGAAATTGGTCGAAATAGAAGCTTCTGAGTAGGAGAAAAAGGCTGTAAAAATGGCAATTTTGGTCACATTGAGGCTTTAAAAAGTAGTTATTCAACATGAGGCACAGTCAAAATGACATTTTGAATAAATTTTTCTACAGTCCAAAAATCAATTTTCTGATGAAAAACGATGACTCGTGACCTGTCGAACTTTCTCCAGATGGTCAGAAAGGGTAATTTTTTTATGTTTAATTTTTTACTGTAAATGACTATTGCATGTGAATTATCACTTTTGGAGCTAAAATAAGTGTGTTTAGAGTCATTTTAATGCCTAAAATTGGTCAAAATAGAAGCTTCTGAGTAGGAGAAAAAGGCTGTAAAAATGGCAATTTTGGTCACATTGAGGATTTAAAAAGTAGTTATTCAACACGAGGCCCAATCCAAATGACATTTTGAATCAATTTTTCTACAGTCCAAAAAAACTATTTTCTGATGAAAAACGATGACCCGTGACCTGTCGAACTTTCTCCAGATGGTCAGAAATGGTAATTTTTTAATGTCTTATTTTTTGACTGTAAATGACTACTGCATGTGAATTATCACTTTTGGAACTAAAATAAGTGTGTTTAGAGTCATTTTAATGCCTGAAATTGGTCAAAATAGAAGCTTCTGAGTAGGAGAAAAAGGCTGTAAAAATAGCAATTTTGGTCACATTGGGGCTTTAAAATGTAGTTATTCAACACGAGGCCCAATCCAATTGACATTTTGAATCAATTTTTCTACAGTCCAAAAAATCAATTTTATGATGAAAAACGATGACCCGTGACCTGTCGATCTTTCTCCAGATGGTCAGAAATGGTAATTTTTTAATGTTTTATTTTTTGACTGTAAATGACTACTGCATGTGAATTATCACTTTTGGAACTAAAATAAGTGTGTTTAGAGTCATTTTATTGTCTGAAATTGGTCGAAATAGAAGCTTCTGAGTAGGAGAAAAAGGCTGTAAAAATGGCAATTTTGATCACATTGAGGCTTTAAAAAGTAGTTATTCAACACGAGGCCCAATCCAATTGACATTTTGAATCGATTTTTCTACAGTCCAAAAATCAATTTTCTGATGAAAAACGATGACTTGTGACCTGTTGAACTTTCTCCAGATGGTCAGAAATGGTAAGTTTTTTAATGTTTTAGTTTTTTGACTGTAAATGACTACTGCATGTGAATTATCACTTTTGGAACTAAAATAAGTGTGTTTAGAGTCATTTTAATGGCTGAAATTCGTCGAAATAGAAGCATCTGAGTAGGAGAAAAAGGCTGTAAAAATGGCAATTTTGGTCACATTGAGGCTTTAAAAAATAGTTATTCAACATGAGGCACAATCCAAATGATATTTTGAATCAATTTTTCGACAGTCCAAAAAATCAATTTTCTGATGAAAAACGATGACCCGTGACCTGTCGAACTTTCTCCAGATGGTCAGAAATGCTTATTTTTTGATGTTTTATTTTTTGACTGTAAATGACTACTGCATGTGAATTATTACTTTTAGCACTAAAATAAGTGTGTTTAGAGTCATTTTAATGCCTGAAATTGGTCAAAATAGAAGCTTCTGAGTAGGAGAAAAAGGCTGTAAAAATGGCAATTTTGGTCACATTGGGGCTTTAAAAATTAGTTATTCAACACGAGGCCCAATTTAATTGACATTTTGAATCGATTTTTCTACAGTGCAAAAAATCAACTTTCTGATGAAAAACGATGACCCGTGACCAGTCGAATTTTCTCCAGATGGTCAGAAATGGTAATTTTTTAATGTTTTATTTTTTGACTGTAAATGACTACTGCATGTGAATTATCACTTTTGGAACTTAAATAAGTGTGTTTAGAGTCATTTTAATGCCTGAAATTGGTCGAAACAGAAGCTTCTGAGTAGGAGAAAAAGGCTGTAAAAATGGTAATTTTGGTCACATTGAGGCTTTAAAAAGTAGTTATTCAACACGAGGCCCAATCCAAATTACATTTTGAATCAATTTTTCTATAGTCCAAAAAAACAATTTTCTGATGAAAAACGATGACCTGTGACCTGTCGAACTTTCTCCAGATGGTCAGAAATGGTAATTTTTGAATGTCTTATTTTTTTTTTTTTTTTTTTTTTTTTTTTTTTTATTCGCTTGAAAACACAAAGAATTAATATAATCTTGTTAAAAAACAATAGAATCTATTACAGAGGTTTGGGACAAGCAGTCCCCCGTTATTTAACAATAGTTAAAGAGCAGAAAAAGAAAAACAGTACATTTCATCATTTTTTTTTTTTCCCCCCTTTTTTTTTTTTTTTTTTTTTTTTTTTTGGCATTAGCAATATTACCAAGAATAGAACAAAGTCAAATTAACGTTACATGGGCCAGTTAAATTTCACTTAGCCTTCCA
Organism: Triturus cristatus; assembly: GCF_964204655.1. Classification (NCBI taxonomy): domain Eukaryota; kingdom Metazoa; phylum Chordata; class Amphibia; order Caudata; family Salamandridae; genus Triturus; species Triturus cristatus. Next base: position 170,657,276 of record NC_140586.1, on the reverse strand, counting down.
ACCAATGTGTGAATGGGGCCCATGTTAATGTGCCCCTTTCCCGCCTTCTGCTGCCCCCCCGTGAAAAAACGGCTGACTCCAGCCTATGGAGTGCTAGGATCCTTGCTTTCCAAATCATAAAGGTTGGGGCGGCAGAATTTTTCCAATCTGATGTGATGCATAATCTGATTTGCGACATAGCAATATATATAAAAGCGATGACATGGCTCGTTCTATTCAATGATGTATCAGTTTCACAACCCATGATAACTAATTCAGCTGATAAAACCAATGGGATTTTAAGGCTAACAGTAATAAATGTTTGAACTTCTTGAACGAATTGGGCCAATTTGGGGCAGGAAAAGAACATATGGGCATCATCAGCCGCTATTAAACCGCATCTAGGGCAGCTGTGGCCACTGCTACCACCCCATTTATGTATTTTAGCTGGGGTGTAATAAAGGTCGTAAAGGGCCATATAACTTTGGGAACGTAAGCTCCCAGAGATTAGAACCTTGGCAGAGACATCTAAGGCCAGAGCTATATCAATATCCGGCTTACAAAATTTGACCTCCAGTTTAGCCTTAGATTTCAATAAATCATCAGGAAAGACTAAAAGTAAGTTTCTATAAATTGGTCCAATTCTTGAGTTTTTAAGAATTAAATCCATAAGTGTGTTCCTACAGAATAATGTTGGGGTATTGGATAGAAGTTTAAGCAGACAACTGCGGACCTGTAAGTATTTAAAAAAATGATGAATATCTAGTGAAAACTTTTCTTTCAAGGAAAGAAAAGTGGCCATATTACCTTCGTATGCCATATCCCCTATTGTCTTAATACCTGCGGCCTGCCACCTTATTGTAACGTTATCTTGAAAAATTGACGGAAGCATTCTGGCTGCTGACAAGGGGGTATAAAAATTTATATTAGTAATTGGCCAGCTACGACGAACCTTCCTCCATATTGAATACATGGAGATAATAACTTTGAACTTAGTCTTTTTGTAGTAGCTGGGCTCAAGAATTGAGGTTAATATCCCTTTGGCAGCATGTCCTAGCCCGATCTCAAAAATAGATGGTGACCTACATGGAGGAAGTTTTGCTCTGTCCCCAAACAATGGAACGGCAAGATATTGAATAAACGCTGACCAACTGTATAGAAGCAGGTTGGGAACAGACCACCCCCCTCTATCCATTGGGAGCTGCATCCATTTTGCGGCCCTTCGAGGCTGACGATAACCCCATAAAAACCTGTTACAGCATCTTTCGGCCCGAACCATGCTGAGCTGTGCAAATTCTAGGGGAATAGTCCTAAATAGGAATAAAAAATTTCGGGAGTATCAGCATCTTTAAAACATTACGCCTACCAAACAAGGACAGATGTAACTTATCTAGTCTGCATAACGTAAAATTAACTTTATCAATGATGGGTAAGATATTCTTATCAGGCAAACTTTCAGTTGCGGCTGTGATTTCTATCCCTAGGTAACGAGCACTGTGAACTACCGGTGCAGTAGAGGGGCCCATTGCGGTTGTTTGAACTACCTGAGTTTTCTGGGCGTTAAGCTTGTAGCCCGAGTACTGACCATAGTATTGAGCTGCAGTTTTTATTGCTGAGAATGAAGTGGACACATCTGACGTAACCACTAAAATGTCGTCTGCATATGCTAAAGCTTTAAAATCAACTGTATCGTTTTTAACCCGAGCTATGTTTGGGCAGAGTTCAAGTTTACTGAGAAATGGGTCTATATATAGAGCAAATAGAAGGGGGGAACAGGGACAACCCTGTCGAGTACCCCTACTAATTGGAAAAGAACTAGAGCTCTTTCCAGATATGGATAAACTTGCACAAGGCGTTATATATAAAGATTGCAAAGCATGAGTAAAATTAGGACAGACCCCCTTCCAATGTAGGACCCGCCAGAGAAACCCCCAGGCGACCCTGTCAAACGCCTTTTCGGCGTCCAGCAGGATCGCCCCAAAGGGGGAGCCCGAAGCCTGGGCCCAGTCTAATAGTGCAATAACCCGACGGACGTGATCCGTCGTGTCCCTACCAGGGATAAATCCGTGTTGCCGAATAGAGACTAATGGAGTTATCACCCGTGCTAGCCTTGTTGCCAAAATTTTTGCAAATATTTTGTTATCGGTGTTGATTAATGAGATCGGACGAAACGAAGCAGGATCCAGCTCTGGTTTGTCCTTCTTCTTGAAAAGAATTATGGTTGTATGGCACCAAGAATCTGGTATATGACCTAGTTGTGCCTCTCTTAATACTTTCAGGAAATCATCGCGGATCTCGAGCCGGAATATTTTATAAAATTCCAGCGGAATCCCGTCCGGACCTGCAGCTTTGCCATTTGCCAGTGCATTCAGTGCGGCTTCGACCTCAACCCACTCTATGGGTGCCGCCAGGACAGCATTCTCTTGCTCTGAAACTCTAAGAGTGTTGATATCCGATAGAAAGGTAGTGATATCATGATCTAAATCTCGATCCCTAATTTCTTCTGTATATAAAGATTTATAGAACTCAAAAAAAACCGATAAAACAGATTCTGGATTATCCTGAATGTTTCCGCGACTATCCTGTATCTTGATAATACGGTTAGCTGTAGCTCGTTGTTGTAATCGTTTAGCAAGAACCTTACCTGATTGCTCACCAAATTCAAACATCGTTGAGCGATACTGAAGGTATTTTGCTGCAAGGTCTTGTCCAAAAAATTCAAGCAAAGATGCTCTAATGATGGCTACCTGAGTTTGACTATAAGATAAATCCCGACCATCCCTAATCGCATTGACAAGCTGAGTTTCTGCAACAGATAGAGCTTGTATCCTGGACTTAATCTGGTCCTGAACATTTTTTTGACGAAAAAATGAAAAGCTTTTAGTTTCGCCACGAGTTGCAGCTTTCAATGTGTCCCAAACAATACTGCTAGTGGCTGAATCCCTATTAATATTTAAAAATTCGTACAGCCAGGGCCTCATATGATCTAGATATGTCTGATCTGTCAAAAGCTTTCTCTCGAAGGTCCACACTTTAACGGGTTTGATAATTCCATTCAAAGTGAAGGTAATGAGCACCGCATTGTGGTCTGAAATAATACGGGGTAGGACTGAAATCGAGGTGCGATCTTGATACTGATCGGAAAGAAAAAAGTAATCGAGCCGCACCATTTTCCTGTGTGGAGCTGAGAAAAAAGTGTAGCCATCTAAGACTCTAAAATGATGATACCAGAGATCAGTCAAGGAATGTTCTTGGACTAATGCTTGTAGTGACCTGAACACTCTCGGTTTCTTACCTACATACCTTAGCCGGCTATCGCAGATATTAAAATCCGCTTCAAGATTAATATTAAGGTCGCCACAGAGGCAAAGAGGATGAGGCCATAGTGCTAACTCAACATTTAGATAGTCTAATACTTCAGGATCATCAAAATTAGAACTATAAACTGAACAAATAGTAAATGAAACACCACTAATTAACAACTCAGCAATAACCCAACGACCACCATTATCTTGCGATGTCCTAACACAGGATCCCACCCCACGCTTCAATAAAATTGCCACACCTCTTATCGTCGAGGACTGACGAGAACATCCAATCAAATCAAATCCAGGAATTTTTAAACAGTCACGACTGTTCCAAGGCACATGAGTTTCCTGTAAGCAAATTACTTCTAAATGCAATTGTCGAATAATGCTTGCAAATAAAGCTCTTTTCTTGCCATTGTTGAGGCCACAAATATTCCAAGATGCTACTCGCATGCTAGCCAACACCATTTTGACACACAATTATATGGCCCAAAACCATGACTGTAATAGAATAAGAATTAACATAGTGAGTGCAAAAATGAAAACCCAAAATATTTTGTTTTCCAAGCTGTTTTTTTTTTTTTTTTTTAATCGATTTTTCTACAGTCCATAAAATCACTTTTCTGGTGAAAAACGATGACCCGTCGAACTTTCTCCAGACGGTCAGAAATGGTAATTTTTAGATGTTTAATTTTTATCCAAGTCAGCTCCCGTAGATTTATAAAAGTCCCCAAAGAATTCCACCCACCTTTCACCTGTGATTGCCACCTCTATAGCATCATGCTCTTTAGCTTGATAGAAAGGGGCGTTAACAGCCTTCCAAAAGGTAGTATTGTCCCTCCTTAAACTGGCCTGATGTAGTTCTTCCCAGGCTTCTTTCTTTAGCTGGCTTTTACGCTTTTTCCGTGCTAGGTGATAAGCATTCCTCGCCTTTCTTATACTCTCTTTACATTTGGGTACTATATATAGGGTCCTCTTAAGGTGGGCATGCGCTCTAGAACAATCACCATCAAATCAACTCTTAGCTTTTAATCTCTCACAGTTATTTTACCTTCTAAGTAAACTGTGAGCTTCTTCTGATATCTTTAAGAATGCAGAATAGATATCTATAGCGGCACTCCCCTGTGTAAGGCATATCCAATTCATCCTGAGTTTTAATAATTAAGCTGTGCAAAAAAGCATCAGGTTCTATTCTATCCCATTTTAGGGAATACCCATTTCTAGTCGCCAGACGCACCCCATGATCATATTGTGCCTGTATCTTACTTTTTATGCTCTTTGTCTGAACAGACAACCTTAGGGTAATAGGATAATGGTCACTCATGGAAATTTCTTCCGTGGTGCATTCCAGGATGCTAGAAGCATAACGCTTGGAGAGCATGACAAAGTCAATCGTTGAGGTGCAACCTCTTCCATTAAAAGTTACACAGAAGGGTGTAGGATTAGGACATAATTCATTGGCAAAACCTAGGTCAAATTGAAATAATATCTCATTGAACATCTCCCCGCTTTTGTTGTGCATAAAATGCGAGGAATATTCCTCTTTATCTACCCCCAGGGCACAAATATTTAGTTTACTGTGCAAACAAAGAGGACAATTAAAGTCCCCTACCCACAGTAGGGGCATGTCCCCTAACATAATATCATCAATATTCTTCAGAATGTTACTTAGTTCTCTGAAAACAATCTCTTTGCGATCTATTGGGACGTTATTATAGAAGTTCACTAAGACCACCTCTTTGTACCACTTTAACCTTAGGGTCAAAGTCTGAAAGAACTCGGAATGATGCCTAAACCTCACATTAGATGCCCCAGCCTTAACTGAAATATAGGTACACAGCCCCCCCTTATTACGACCAAAATTAGTGACAACTGCTGGGGTTTGAAATGTACTAAATCCCTGAATATGAATTTCCCTCTCCAGCCATGTCTCTTGTAAACATATAATGTCATACTTTTCAATGAAAAGTATCCAGTCAGTATCATGTATTTTAGATTGTAAACCTGCTATATTCCAGCTCAAAATGTTACAGGATCTTACTTCTTCCATCTGCCTCAAATTATCCTTATTCAAGTCTATTTGGGGAGTTCTTGACTGACCAGTGTTAGCTGTATTATTAATTGAGCCTGGATGGTGATCAGTGTCCGCATTATCATAGTGGGTGCTGGCTGTCTCCCTTGATGTCCCTTCAATAGCCTGGGTATTACCATTGTTCCAATCCCTAGTACCACTGCCAACCTCCCACCGTCTATAGGTCACGTAACTCGCATGGATTTCTATTTTTCTCTCCGGATTTCCGAACTGTCAATCTTGATCGTCCAGTCGTGACAAAAGTTCATAACGATTGGGATGTAGCCAATTTGTAATAGGGTCACTAATGACTCTCCTCCCAGTGGGGGCATTGTCGGCAATACTCATTGCACTATTCAATCCGATCTTAACTAGTGGATAAAAGGAACCTAGAGGTAAAATAGCAATTTCTGAGTCAGGCTGGCGGTTAATCCCTGCCCTATACAGGATCTCCCTTATCAATCTCGGGTCACTAAAGGTCAGAACTATGCAATCCCCCTTAAGTTCTTTTCTGCCATTCCCAACCCATGGAACGCGTCTAGCCATTTTAAAATGCTTAAATAGAGGGTCGCACAGGCCGATCCGATTTCCCAGCCAGTGCAGTGACTTGTTACGTAATTCCCTCCATGTTTCCTGATCGGGTTGGATCAGCTCTGGGACATTTGCTACTATGACCACATAAGGGTCAGCTGCCGGAGGTAAATTGAGGCAGGGTTGCCCTCTTGTATAGCATTCTTGGGTCCTGCGTGTAGCTATATTACTATCTATAGGTACCTTTTGTTCATTCATACTCTTGCCTTGTTCCCCCTCTCCACCCATGCCTTGCATCAAAAATGTATTATTAGGAGCTTTAGGCACACCATCTGTGTTTGTAAAATTTATGGAAGTATTTATAATACAGTCCTGCAGAGTCCCTCCGTTATTGTGTAGCGCCTCTGTGCTTTTCCCTGAGGGGCCTTTTATGCTAGTTTCAATGGCCGCCATTCTAACTGATATTGCACCCATACTGTCTATGAGATGGGTTTGAAGGTTAGCTATTATATTCTGGAGACTTTCCATTATGCTTTTCTGACCCTCCAATATTGCCATAATCGAATTATTACCCCCATTATAGTGCATTTTGGTCACCTTAGGTTTAGAAACCATTTTTCTCAGTACATTTTTCCTCTTTTTTCCCCCTTTATCGTTCTGTCCAATGTCCAAGACTTGTTCAACGTCTTCACTTGGCTGGGTGCATTCTAAGCGTATAGATGTCTTGCTACGCTTTGAGGGGGGGGGTATGAGTCCTCACCAGACCCGCTGTGATCGAAAAGAGTTATTAGGTCATCCGTAGTCTTTATGCAACCATTATACAAGTTCCCTTGAGTACCCTCCTTTCGTGTAGCTTTAGGGCCGATGGTGTTCCCTTTCTCCAAGGTAGTTACATCTCCCCCCCATTGGTTAAAGTTTCTTCCACCATATGGATCTGTTCTTCAATTTGTCCCATAGCCCCTGTAAGGTATGTCAATAGAGATTGTTGGCCGGCCCCCTTTTGGTTCGATGTTACACTGGAACCTTTCCATTTAGACATCCTACAAAGTTATAAGCACTGTAAACGGTACTCACGCTACCAGACCAATCTTGGCAACTACTTCCCTGACGTCACGTCTCAGAGGGAGAGGCCCAGCCCGGCCTCCCTCGGCCTCGGACAGCCGCAGACGGCCCCGCCCTTGTCCCGGGCTTCTCCCGGCGCGTCACGTGAGTGTCCTTGTGTGGAGAGGGACTGGGCGGAACTTTAAGCGCCTCCTGGTGCGTGTACAACTCGCGTCGTGGCCCAGGGGTCCCTGGGTGTTGTAGTGTTACGGGGCCGGCGGAGCCAAGCTCGACCGGTCCCTCGTTGCTGACAGGGGAGACGGAGCTAAGCCCGGCCGCAGGAACAGCAGGCAGAGGGAGAAAGATGTCCTCGCAGCAGTTACGGGTGAGCACCCAAAGGAGACAAGGGAAACAAGGGGCTCAGCACTGGGCGGACATTTAAGCGCCTCCTGGCGCGTGTTCAACTCGCGTCGTGGCCCAGGGATCCCTGGGTGTTGTAGTGTTACGGGGCCGGCGGAGCCAAGCCCGGCCGGTCCCTCGTTGCTGACAGGGGAGGCGGAGCTAAGCCCGGCCGCAGGAACAGCAGGCAGCGGGAGAAATATGTCCTCTCAGCAGTTACGGGTGAGCACCCAAAGGAGACAGGGGAAACAAGGGGCTCAGCACTGGGCGGACCTTTAAGCGCCTCCTGGCGCGTGTTTAACTCGCGTCGTGGCCCAGGGGTCCCTGGGTGTTGTAGTGTTACGGGGCCGGCGGAGCCAAGCCCGGCCGGTCCCTCGTTGCTGACAGGGGAGGCGGAGCTAAGCCCGGCCGCAGGAACAGCAGGCAGCGGGAGAAAGATGTCCTCGCAGCAGTTACGGGTGAGCACCCAAAGGAGACAAGGGAAACAAGGGGCTCAACACTGGGCGGACCTTTAAGCGCCTCCTGGCGCGTGTTCAACTCGCGTCATGGCCCAGGGGTCCCTGGGTGTTGTAGTGTTACGGGGCCGGCGGAGCCAAGCCCGGCCGTTCCCTCGTTGCTGACAGGGGAGGCGGAGTTAAGCCCGGCCGCAGGAACAGCAGGCAGCGGGAGAAAGATGTCCTTGCAGCAGTTACGGGTGAGCACCCAAAGGAGACAAGGGAAACAAGGGGCTCAGCACTGGGCGGACCTTTAAGCGCCTCCTGGCGCGTGTTCAACTTGCGCCGTGGCCCAGGGGTCCCTGGGTGTTGTAGTGTTACGGGGTCGGCGGAGCCAAGCCCGGCCGGTCTCTCGTTGCTGACAGGGGAGGCGGAGCTAAGCCCGGCCGCAGGAACAGCAGGCAGCGGGAGAAAGATGTCCTCGCAGCAGTTACGGGTGAGCACCCAAAGGAGACAAGGGAAACAAGGGTTTCAGCACTGGGCGGACCTTTAAGCGCCTCCTGGCGCGTGTTCAACTCGCGTCGTGGCCCAGGGGTCCCTGGGTGTTGTAGTGTTATGGGGCCGGCGGAGCCAAGCCCGGCCGGTCCCTCGTTGCTGACAGGGGAGGCGGAGCTAAGCCCGGCCGCAGGAACAGCAAGCAGCGGGAGAAAGATGTCCTCGCAGCAGTTACGGGTGAGCACCCAAAGGAGACAAGGGAAAAACAATCCAGTTGATATTTTGAATAATTCTTTGTACAGTCTAAAAAATACATTTTTTGATAAAAAAACGATGACCCCGCACCTGATGAACTTTCTCCAGATAGTCAGTAATGGTTATTTTTTTAATGTTTAATCTTTTGACTGTAACTGACTATTGCAATGGAATTATCACTTTTGCAACTAAAATAAGTGTGTTTAGAGTAATTTTCCTTCCCGAAATTAGTCAACATAGAAGCTTTTGAGTAAGAGGAAAAGTCTGTAAAATTGGCAAATTTGGTACCTATGAGGCTTTAAAAAGTGTTTTTAAACATGCGGCATGATCCAATTGACATTTTGAATCATTTTTTGTACAGTCCAAAAAACAAATTTTCCGATAAAAACGATGACCCCGGTTATGTTGAACTTTCTCCAGATGGTCAGTAGTGGTGATTTTTTAATGTTTAATCGTTTGACTGTAAATTACTGTTGCAATGGAATTGTCACTTTTGGAACTAAAATAAGTGTGTTTCAAATCATTTTCCTGCCCAAAATTGGTCAAAACAGGAGCTTCTGAGTAGAATAAATAGTCTGTAAAAATGGCAAATTTGGACACTGTGAGGCTTAAAACTTAGTTACTCAACACGAGGCACGATCCAATTGACATTTTTAATCATTTTTGTGCAGTTCAAAACATAAATTTACTGATGAAAAACGATGACCCCCGGACCTGTTGAACTTTCTCCAGATGGTCAGTAATGGTGATTTTTTAAATGTTTGATCTTTAGACTACAAACGACTATTGCATGTGAATTATCACTTTTGGAACAAGAATAAGTGTGTTTAGATTCATTTTCCTGCTAAAATTGGTCAAAATAGAAGCTTCTGTGTTAGAGAAAAAGTCTGTAAAAATGACAATTTTGGTCACTGTGAGGATTTAAAAAGTGGTTATTATGAGGCACGATCCAATTGACATTTTGAATAATTTTTTGTACTCTCCAAACAATCAATTTTCTGATTAAAAAACGATTACCCCGGACTTGCCAAACTTTCTCCAGATAGTCAATAATGGTGATCTTTTTATAATTAATCTTTTGACTGTAAATTACAGTTGCGATGGAATTATCACTTTTGTTACTAAGATAAATTTGTTTAGAGTCATTTTCCTGCCCAAAATTGGTCAAAATGGAAGCTTCTGAGTAGGAGTAAATATCTGTATAAATGGCAATATTGGTCACTGTGAGGCTTAAAAGGTGGTTATTCAACACGAGGCACGATCCAATTGACATTTTGAATCATTTTTGTACTGTCCAAAAAATAAATTTACTGATCAAAAACCATGACCCCGGACCTGTTGAACTTTCTCCAGATGGTCAGTAATGGTGTTTTTTTTAAATCTTTTATCTTTAGACTAAAAAAGACTATTGCATGTGAATTATCACTTTTGGAACAAAAATAAGTCTGTTTAGAGTCATTTTCCTGCCGGAGATTGGTCAAAATAGAAGCTAATGAGTAGGAGGAAAAGTCTGTGAAAATGGCCATTTTGGTCACTGTGAGGCTTTAAAAAGTGGTTATTCAAAATGATGCACGATCCAATTGACATTTTGAATAATTTTTTGTACAGTTCAAAAAACAAATTTTCCGATAAAATACTATGACCCCGGTTATGTTGAGCTTTCTCCAGATGGTCAGTAATGGTGATTTTTTAATGTTTAATCTTTTGACTGTAAATTACTGTTGCAATGGAAATATCAATTTTGGAACTAAAATAAGTGTGTTTCAAATCATTTTCCTGCCCAAATATGGTCATAACAGAAACTTCTGAGTAGGAGGAATAGTCTGTAAAAATGGCAATTTTGGACACTGTGAGGCTTAAAAGTTTGTTATTCAACACGAGGCACGATCCAATTGAAATTTTGAATCATTTTTGTGCAGTCCAAAAAATTAATTTACAGATGAAAAACGATGACCCCGGACCTGTTGAACTTTCTCCAGCTGGTCAGTAATGGTGATTTTTTAAATGTCTGATCATTAGACTATAAACGACTATTGCATGTGAATTATCACTTTTGGAGCAAAAATAAGTGTGTTTAGATTCATTTTCCTGCCCAAAATAGGTCAAAATAGAAGATTCTGAGTTAGAGAAAAAGTCTGTAAAAATGATAATTTTCGTCACAGTGAGGATTTAAAAAGTGGTTATTCAAAATGATGCACGATTCAATTGACATTTTGAATCATTTTTTGTATAGTCCAAAAAATCAATTTTCTGATGAAAAACGATGACCCCGGACTTGTCGAACTTTCTCCAGTTGGTCAGTAATGGTGATTTTTTTAATGTTTAATATTTTGACCGTAAATTGCTATTGCAATAGAATTATCACTTTTAGAACTAAAATAAGTGTGTTTAGAGTCATTTTAATGCCTGAAATTGGTTGACATTTTGGTCACTGTGAAGCTTAAAAGTTGGTTATTCAACACGAGGCACGATCCAATTGACATTTTGAATCATTTTTGTGCAGTCTAAAAAATCAATTTCCTGATGTAAATCAATGACCCTGGACCTGTTGAACTTTCTCCAGATGGTCAAATATGTTCTTTTTTTTAAATGTTTCATCTTTTGACTGTAAATGAGTTTTGGATGTGAATTATCACTTTTTGAACTAAACTAAGTATGTTTAGAGTCATTTTCCTGCCCGAAAGTTGTCCAAATAGAAACTTCTGAGCAGGAGGATGCATCTGCAAAAATGGCAATTTTTGTCACTATGAGGCTTTAAAACGTTTAATCTTTCAAATGTAAATGAATGTTGAATGTGAATTATCACTTTTGAACTAAAAATAAGTGTGTTAGCGTCATTTTGCTGCCTGAAATTGGACAAAATAGAAGCTTCTGAGTAGGAGGAAACATCTTTAAAAATGGCAATTTTGGTCACTGTGAAGCTTTAAAAAGAGGCTATGCAACATAAGCAACCTACAAACACCATCAACAATCATTAAGAGGCATATTTTATGTATGCCACCAAGGCACATGAGGTGTACCAGGCACTCTACACCATACGGACATGCAGCATAATGATAAACTAGGTATACAGAGCTTTTCTGCAGCATGGGAACCACTCCAGGGCTTCTCTTCATAGTAAATAGTAGATTGACATGGTCACACATCTGCACTATGGAGATTGAGCTACAATATTGGATTGTCCCAACAAAGTATCCCTCAGCTCCCATTTTTGGTATATTCAATGTAATATTATGACCTAAGCCTATCTTACAACTGGACGAATTAACAAAATATACCCAAGAGCTACAGCTGCATGTCCTCGCAGTATGCAATTAGATGCCAATTTGCTTCATATGTTTTGGTCTTCTCTCACACTCATTTCATACTTCTTGAAGTGCAATTGCCCACAATGAGCCGTTTACTCATGAATTTTTGTGAAGTGGTCCTATTGGGCACATTCCCTAACCTAAGTTGGTGAAACCCCCACCAAGTTCCTCGACCTGGCTATTATTCCAACAAAACGCAATATTATGCTGCACTGGATGGATTCAGTTAATTTGACTATCGTTAAGTTGGAGCAAGGCCACGTTTTCTTAGCTTTAATCTGAGATGCCTGTTATATAAGGAGGGATAAGCTGGTCTGAAAAAATTGTTTATTGCACAGGTGAGGAATATTTTGGTAGAGGGCTTTATAGACTGTACCAAGGATGATACTCTCCCCATGTAACCCACCTCTGACGCATACACTCTTGGTGTCTATAGACTAGTTGTTTGTGTCATATCCAAGCAATTACACAAGGCAGTGGTTTAAGGGCATTTATCTCTGACAAGCTGTCCTGATATCCTCACCAGAACGCCTTCTTCTGAGCACATAGGGTTCATTGCTCTGCTTCATTACCCTGATAGTTAAGGCAGTGGCAACTGGGTAGGGGGTGGGGATGGACAGTTTAATATGGGTCAATTTGTTACACAGAAAAAATTATAAATTGTACGCTAACTCTTCATAAATAGCCCACCATTGTTCTTCTGTAATTGTATGGTGGAATCTATTGCTGCAAACCTGGCTACAACCATGCTATGTGACAGTACAACAATGACATCTTTAAAAATAAACATATGGTAGTGTTTAAATTTAGTACTTTAGATCAAAACATTTCATTGACATTTATTTGAAGTGAAAATTTCAAACCATGAACTTTCAAACATTCATTAATGCTCCTTGACAACACCAGGAGTAAACAAAGTGAACCAATTATCTGGTGTTCCTTACATCATGGCTAATTTTGTTATCGATGGTGGAACACCACAGGCTATTAAAACATATAAGCTAGGTATTTGTATGCAGGTTATCTTATACTGAATGACTTGAAAGTGCTCTCAAATGTTACTATCAAGTAAATTAGAAACATGAAGCAAATTGATTTGACTTAGATCACACAATTTAGTCATGCAGGGAATCTATGATTTGAACCCAGGCTTCCCGGTAACACATAGTGCACTTACACCACTGTCCACTGTCTAAATTAATTTATTTTCCTCAATCCCCTTTAGATGCAGAAGTCTGCGTTTTTGTACTTTTATGTTAGATGAATAGTACACTGTTTTAAATAAATACAGATCACAGGTTAATTTGACAAGATATCTTAAATGAAACAAAAAAGTGTCCGTAATGACGGTAAGGAAATGCAGGACACCATAGCCAATATATCACTGACTTTTTAGACATTAAATGGATATTCTAGAGGTGGGAGACTCAATGAAACCTTGAGCTAGGCTCGATCCTGAAGACTGGCTCTGGCTCAGCTCAAGGTCCTATTAGAACCACGAGCCCATAAATAGCCAAGCTTTCATGTTGCTTTTGCTTGCCTCCTTACATCTACCCAGGATGTGGCGTTAGGGCCAAGGCTGCCAGCTTTGGAACTGGGGAATCAGGTTCGACATCCTGTGCTTCTGGGAAAACAACTTAATCTCCCCATGCCTATAAACAACAGATGCGACCTTATGTAATACAAGTGGTGCTCATGTAAAGTGCTCCAGTACCTTTGGGTCGAGTTCACGCTATATGAAAAATGCAAAAAGAAGTAAACAGATGGAAAGACAAATACATATCCATTTCCTGGCTGATTTGTACAAAGTTAAATGAGAAACCTGGAAGAATTGTAGCTTCCCCCCTAAATTGTGTGATCTCTTTTCTTCACTAATGTATATGAAATTACATTCAAATATGTGAGTTTCGAATATCAGTTGTATAAAAATCTATTGAATTTGATTTAATAGACTATAATGTGCCATATTAATATCAACACTTAGGTGCCGATTCCGATCCTGTAAAACCCGGGTACAAATGGTCGTAAGGAGCGTTTTCTCCGTCTGACTCGTACCCGGGAAAAACACCTTACAAACTCGCAAGTACGATTCGCACAGAAATACCATTTCCGTACGAGTCGTACAAAACACCGACCGGCAAAAAAATACATACAAATCTGAATAAGGACGGCGCATACGCGACGTCCCGACGGAATCAGGCAGCGTTTTACGGACCAGCAAGTACGATCCGTGCCTACGTCACTCCGTACCGCTATTTTTTTACAGCAGCCAAAAACTCCCAGGAAATTGAGGACGACGCGAAGAAGGAGCACCGGTACGTGACGGACAGCTATGGACCCCAACCTACGCGTCATCCCGGCCCTCATAGCCTACGACCTTGTGTACAGAAACCGACGCAGGCGCCGCAGAAGGTCAGAATAACCCCCAGGGGCAAAGGGGGGGTGGGGGCAAGGGGCAGGAAACATAACCCACAACCCACAAAAAACATATATATCCTGCACATTAATTACCTCCATGGTCTGGTCACTTCGGGGGGCGTGTCCACCAATCCCACGTCCCGCCACAACGGAAGTGGACGTGGACCCGTCACCACCACAATGGTGGTACGGGACGTACCCACGCCCCCCAGAGCGTGGGTACGGTCCGTACCACCATTGCAGTGGTGATGTAGGGGTACGCGTGTACGGACCGTACCCACGCCCCCCAGAACAGTGGGTATGGGCCGTACACGCGTACCCCTACATCACCACTACAATGGTGGTATGGACCATACCCATGCCCCCAGAGCGTGGGTACGGGCCGTACCATGCGTACCCCTACGTCACCGCCACAATGGTGGTACGGCCCGTACCCACGCTCTTGGGGGAGTGGGTACGGGCCGTACCACGCGTACCACTACATCACCGCCACAATGGTGGTACGGCCCGTACCCACGCCCCCAGAGCGTGGGTACGGGCCGTACCACCATTGTGGCGGTGACGTAGGGGTACGCGTGGTACGGACCGTACCCACGCACTGGGGGGCGTGGGTACCGTCTGTACCACCATTGCAGTGGTGATGTAGGGGTACGCGTGTATGGACCGTACCCACGCCCCTCAGAGTGTGGGTACGGTCCGTACCACGCATACCCCTATGTCACCGCCACAATGGTGGTACGGCCCGTACCCACGCTCTGGGGGGCGTGGGTACGGTCCGTACACGCGTACCCCTAAATCACCACTGCTATGGTGGTACGGACCGTACCCACGCCCCCCAGAGCGTGGGTACGGGCCTTACCACGCGTACCCCTACGTCACCGCCACAATGGTGGTACGGCCCGTACCCACGCCCCCAGAGCATGGGTACGGGCCGTACCACCCATACCCCTACAGCCCCATTACATGATGGATACAAGGCGTACACACGCCACGGATGTAGGTGTACGGCTTGGTGCAGCACATCAGCTGTAAATTGGGGGTGGTGTATGCCCAGGACAGCAGTGTACCACAGAAAGGGCGCAAGTGGGTGGGTGGGTGCAGAGGAATACCAGCAGTGGACAGGGACATGGGGTGGGTGCAGAGGAATACCAGCAGTGGACACAGGCATGGGGGTGGGTGCAGAGGAATACCAGCAGTGGACAGGGACATGTGAGGGGTGGCTGCCCATCACTCCCAGCAGTGGACAGAGACATGGGGGTGGGTGCATATCAACTCCAGCAGTGGACAGAGACATGGGGGTGGGTGCAGATGACTCCCAGCAGTGGACCGAGACATGGGGGTGGGTGCAGAGGACTCCCAGCAGTGGACAGAGACATGGGGACGGGTGCAGAGGAATCCCAGCAGTGGACAGAGACATGGGGGTGGGTGCAGAGGAATACCAGCAGTGGACAGGGACATGTGAGGGGTGGCTGCCCATCACTCCCAGTAGTGGACAGAGACATGGGGGTGGGTGCATATCAACTCCAGCAGTGGACAGAGACATGGGGGTGGGTGCAGAGGACTCCCAGCAGTGGACAGAGACATGGGGGTGGGTGCAGAGGACTCCCAGCAGTGGAGAGAGACATGGGGGTGGGTGCAGAGGAATCCGAGCAGTGGACAGAGACATGGGGGTGGGTGCATATCAACACCAGCAGTGGACAGAGACATGGGGGTGGGTGCAGAGGACTCCCAGCAGTGGACAGAGACATGGGGGTGGGTACAGAGGACTCCCAGCAGTGGACAAAGACATGGGGGTGGGTGCAGAGGAATCCCAGCAGTGGACAGAGACATGGGGGTGGGTGCATATCAACACCAGCAGTGGACAGAGACATGGGGTAGGTGCAGAGGACTCCCAGCAGTGGACAGATGACCACAACTCCATGTGTGTATGTACGCATTCCTAACTTTGGACAATGATGATAGTGCCATAACAACACATCACTGACAGCTGTGTCCCACTCCCAGGAGGATGGATGTCTTTCCCCCACTGCATGACACACCACATGTGGGTGTGAGGACAAATAACACATGCATACCCACCCCTGGCAGATGCAGCACAATATACACACTGAGATCATGCCACAAGACTGTATAGTCATGTCACTGCCACTAAACTAAGAGAGCCAAAGAGAACACACACTGTCACGCACATCCCAGGACTGATAGGAATGTTCAGGTGCTGGGCCAGCCACCAAGATGCTGTCTGTCATGGAAGGAATAGGGTGGAGTTCCCACAGATACAATGCCCACAATTGTGAGTCAGGTGTTCAAAAACCCAGCAGAACAAGTACCATATGTGTGCTAGGCTGGGATTACACACATGAATTGTGCGGAAAAAGGACAATTTCTCCATGAAGGCATGGCAAAATACTCTATACACAAGTACAGTGAGTACCAAGGATGGCACAGACGATGCAGCCGGAGACATTGCTGAGCAGGCATGGCCAGAGTTGAAGGGATCCATCACCAACAAAGGAAATCTAGACACAGGTCAACACAACAATTGTGCAACTCTCTGCAGGGAAGATGTCAGGTGCCACAGAGGAAGGAACACTCCTTGGGACAATGTCTCCAAACACAAAGAGCATACACGACAAAGAATCTTTGCAGAGACCTTGTGATGGCACGCAGATACCAGGTTCCACCCCATGAGCGGCAGACTACAACATTTCCCTGAAACATAACACATGCCCACAACCCCAACTCCTGTAGCATCAGTACCTGAAATGCAAGACTTTTCTACCGAAAATAGAAAATGCTTTATTCAGCATGAAAATAATAATGTGTAAACAAGACTATTCACAAAGGCCAATGGCCAGTCCATATCATCAGTCCTTGGGGGGGACACATGGCCATGCGTCTCCCCTAGCTTGCCTGCACATCAGAAGACTCTGTGTCGTCGACTGGGGAGGGGGGGGAATCATATGGGAAAGGACCAGGCACCGCAGGGACAGGATGGGGAAGGGTAGGTGTGGTGGGTGCAGGGACGGACGACTCCACCACAGGGGGTGGGGCAGCGCCAAAGGTGGAGGTGAGCTTGGCGCTGCACACTTCTGCCAGTTCTTCAAGCGTCTCCCCTGCACCCGGAGAAACAACAGGCCCCAAGGAGGGGGGGGGGGTCGGAGGGATGGGTTGCAGCGCTACTGGGGGAGGTGGTGGACAGGCTGGGGGACTTAACTCCCCTACCCGTGGAGTGCCTTGATCGTTTCCGGACAGGTGAACTAGTGGAGCTGAGGCCCAGCCCAGCAAAGTAGGCCTCCTTCTTCGAATCTGGGGCAGGGGAGCCAAGGGGAGTGACATCGGAGGGACTGGGGAGTGAGTCATGTGGACGAGGACTGTGGCTGCGTGCCTGCCTGTGTGCCCCAGACCCAGTGGGTGTGCCTGCTTCCGCCTGAGTGTGCATGTCAGGAGGTGTGCGCTTGCCCTTACGTGGTGGTGTGCTGCTTGTGTCTGGTGGGGTGTGTGTGTGTGGATGTCTTGGTGTGCTTGGGACAGGCATGGGTGTGGGACTTGTGGATGGGGCAGGGGTGGGGGGGGAGGCAGCCCTGCAGGTGACTCACTACTGCCGTCAGTGACGAGTCCAGGGACCTCAGCAACATCCGTTGGTCAGACATCGCTGATGACATGCCCTCCATGTACGACACCATCTGGGTCAGCATTCTGATGTGGCCATGGAGGACAGTCAGGATCGATGTCTGCCCAACTTGCAACTGCCGCTGAATGTCCACAGACTCGGCAGTGAGGGCAGCAGGGGGGACAGGGGCAGGGGGTGCGGTGCCTGGCACGAAGGAGACACGGTGTGGCCTAGCACGGACAGAAGGGACCCGAGCAAGGGCAGGGCGGTGATGGGAATGGAGGGGGCGGCGAGAGATGTACTGCTGCTTTCAGCTGTTGGAGCAGCCTCCGCCCCCTCTGGGAGCTCAGCCTCGGACCCGTCTGCCTCGTAGTCAGTGTTGGTACTGGGCAGGTCCTCCGCCTCACTCCCCTTGCCCTCCGTGCCACTAGATTCCACCGACTCCTCAGCAGTGGTGGCACCACTGCTCGATCCCTCCTCCACGTCCGTGCCGGTGTCTCCCTCGGTGTCCTCCGATGACGCTGTGGACAAGGTGAAGAGACAGGAAAAAATCAGTCACCTGTATACATCTGACACATGAGTCCAAACAAAATAGGCAACAGTGCATATCAGGAAAGGCATCATGAGTAACATCTAGAATACTCCCCACATATATAAGCCCTGCACTCCCCAGTTGGTTGACCCACCATGCCACTTGGAAACAATGAGAATTAGGACACAACAGCAAATAACTTGAAATCACAAGATCATGAGAAGCTAGTGTCTGGGATCAGTCCCTTGCTCACTTTGCCACTAGATTCAAGCAAGCCTGGCTGAAGACGGCTGAAATGCCAGAAACCGGTCCTAGGAAGCTTGTTTCCGGTCCAGGGAAGGCATGGCTTGGCAGTTCGGGCTGGACTGTTCCCATGAGGCACAGGGTCAGACTGATTTGCATATGGCCATGTCTGAACTGGGGTGGCAGAGTGGGCTAAAGAACGGTGATGGATCAAACCCAGATCTGTTGACTGGGTGTGAGTATTTGATTGGTTCTGATGCTCCGTCCATCACCACCCTCTTTTGTACCGCTTTGTTCGCCATAAGTTGGCAGGGTATGCTCAGACGTGAGTCCCTTGCTCACTTTGCCACTGGATTCAAGCAAGCCTGGCTGAAGATGGCTGAAATGCCAGAAACCGGTCCTAGGAAGCGTGTTTCCGGTCCAGGGAAGGCATGGCTTGGCAGTTCCGGCTGGACTGTTCCCATGAGGCACAGGGTCAGACTGATTTGCATATGTCCATGTCTGAACTGGGGTGGCAGAGTGGGCTAAAGAACGGTGATGGATCAAACCCAGATCTGTTGACTGGGTGTGAGTATTTGATTGGTTCTGATGCTCCGTCCATCACCACCCTCTTTTGTACCGCTTTTTTCACCATAAGTTGGCAGGGTATGCTCAGACGTGAGTCCTTTGCTCACTTTGCCACTGGATTCAAGCAAGCCTGGCTGAAGACGGCTGAAATGCCAAAAAACGGTCCTAGGAAGCTTGTTTCCGGTCCAGGGAAGGCATGGCTTGGCAGTTCGGGCTGGACTGTTCCCATGAGGCACAGGGTCAGACTGATTTGCATATGGCCATGTCTGAACTGGGGTGGCAGAGTGGGCTAAAGAACGGTGATGGATCAAACCCAGATCTGTTGACTGGGTGTGAGTATTTGATTGTTTCTGATGCTCCGTCCATCACCACCCTCTTTTGTACCGCTTTGTTCGCCATAAGTTGGCAGGGTATGCTCAGACGTGAGTCCCTTGCTCACTTTGCCACTGGATTCAAGCAAGCCTGGCTGAAGACGGCTGAAATGCCAGAAACCGGTCCTAGGAAGCTTGTTTCCGGTCCAGGGAAGGCATGGCTTGGCAGTTCGGGCTGGACTGTTCCCATGATGCACAGGGTCAGACTGATTTGCATATGGTCATTACTGAACTGGGGTGGCAGAGTGGGCTAAAGAACGGTGATGGATCAAACCCAGATCTGTTGACTGGGTGTGAGTATTTGATTGGTTCTGATGCTCCGTCCATCACCACCCTCTTTTGTACCTCATCTGGTGGGTCAGGCGCCGGCGCCCGCCATGCTTGCAAGGAGCCTCCTCCTTCAGCATGACCCGGGCGGCCCTCCGGGTCCAGCACCGGATGTCCTGCCTTCTCTTCCTCACTTGTGGCAGGCGCCGACTGCGACCCTCCACCGATTGCACGGCCTTGACGGCATCCTTCCAGATCTTCCCCTTGTGGTAGGCGGTTACCTGTGTGGATGACAAAGTGGGACAACATCACTACACCTGCACCATGTCACAGAGACACACATTTGAACATCTTTGATTTGTTGAACAGGGCATAGTATGCTGGCAAGTAATAGCACCTTAGTCATAGGGACTTTTTCCACTGGGGACGCACCAATGCACTACATGGCAAAGTAAGTACACAGGTGGCATGAGGGGTGCGAAACAATCCCTGATCATTGGACACACTGTGCATCCCAAGCAACACAAGGCTGATGGACAGCACCGCAAAGCAGTCACATGCCCCAGGCCA
Source organism: Triturus cristatus (assembly GCF_964204655.1). Lineage (NCBI taxonomy): Eukaryota > Metazoa > Chordata > Amphibia > Caudata > Salamandridae > Triturus > Triturus cristatus. Next base: position 170,636,874 of record NC_140586.1, on the reverse strand, counting down.
CTGACGAAACCTCAGCAGAGTACACAGACACACACAGGCACACATCAATCACCTGCCATTGGCAACAGTGGATGCAAACCTCACTCTGGACATGTGCCACTTGCCAGGGGGTGGTCACAGGTGTGGGGCTAGCTCAGCAAGTCAGACACACAGCACGGCTTACTTCTCACATCAGATGGATTGAGCAGTTGCCTCCTCCATGCAGCTGTGGTACAACACTCCATATAGACACTCACCCACATGACAAGAAACATTCACACACATCAATGTCCAGGGGGCGTACACATCATTTGGACACTCTCACCACTCTCACCACAGCTCCACTCAACTCTCACACACATCTGTGGGTGCAGTCACCTGTCACACCGGGCTGACCACTGAATCACCGCAGGACAATAGAACAAGAATGCCCAAGAGGATTAGGCTGGCTGAATGTGCCATGCACTATGCAGTAAATGTCACAGTAAGCACAATGCAAGTGAGGAGTGCACACATGAACTACATCAAGCCCTGCATGAGAGACATAAGCCATCCACCCCCCCCGGGACCCACTCCAACCAACATTGCATGTCTGTCACACCTGGACACAATGCCAGAAGTGACAGACACAAAAAAGGTGCACAGGCAAAGGTAGTGGAGTCAGCACTCACCTGCTCCCCTGGTCGACCATACAGCATGGGGTACCGTGGGAGGATCACATCCAGCAGGGCCTCGTTCTCCTCCTGGGTGAAAGGCTGGGACCTCTCCACAGTCCTTGACATGGTGCCAGAGGGAGACAATACAGCAGCAGTGGTATCGACTGACATGTAGTGCAGGCAAGTGCCCTCCCATGGGTTCTGCCTGCCTTATATCTGCCTTGCTGGCCTATTTCATTTACAGGAGTATAGAGTGATTGGTCAGACTCATTTGCATCCTACGTTTCCTCCAATCCCTTTAAACATACACCAGTGACAGCCTTAGCATCTTTCGAATTTGCAGCATCATGTCAAGTCAACAACCACTTTGCAACAATGTATAATGTGGCCAACTGCTTTTTCCAGACCACATGATGTTAAATTTTTAACTTGAAACTCGGTATCCATGACAACCAGCATGCATTTAGGCCCTAATACTTGTCCCTCATGTGTCCCCATTGTAATTCTTAAATCCCCACACAGGTACGGCGCGTTTCACACGTACCCCCAGGGCACCATCACGACAGTGACACAGGCCGTACTCACGCGTGTACGGGCCGTACATGCGTGAGTACATGCCGTATCACTAGGCCCTACGGTACCCCCAACTATAGTGATAGGCACGTACTCACGCGTGTACGTGACTCAGAGCGTGTGTACTGCGTTTCACAGCTTACACTGGTGAAGGTGTCAGACTCGCACAAGGCTGGACATCAAGTCATTGTCAGTGCAGTCCTTCATGTGCAGGGCCTAGGTGTGTCAGGCAGTGATGTGGCACATGTCTCCTCATGTTGTGGCACAATAGATGTGTGATGAGCTGTTTACACATGTCATGTGTGATGGGGCACTACATGGCACACTTCCCCTTCACACTTTGCACATGTGTGCATGTAGGACACACGTGTCAAGCACTGCATCACTGGTATGGCACAGTCAGCAACACCCGCAACTGTCCCCTGATGCCAGGTACATGGATAATTACACCTGACATGTGACTACCAGCGTGCCACGATGTGACTATGTCATGTGTGTGTCATGTGTTCCCATGAGCTTGCCGTTGGTGTTCCGTCAACTCCATCTGCTGTTGCAGGATCCAACATGTGTCTGTGTGCATATGTGCATGACACACATATACGCACACCATGCCACATGTGGACTCACACGTTACATGTGTCATGATGGTTCGAAGATGACTTCCTGACATGAGGCAATATCTGCGTTCTCTCAATGTCTGTGTCATCAGTTTTTGACATGTACCCCTTCATGGAAATGTGTGTCATCTGTCCTTTTTCAGATGACATGTGACCTGTGCGTCTAGACTCCCACCAGCTGTCTGTATGAGATGACATCCTTCAAATGCTGATATGTGGATGTCTGTCACTCATGTAATGTGTCTGGCTTGTCACTTACACTGGCCCACAGCTATTTTAATGGCATGTCACGTCAACATTGCCATGCAACTATTGTGGCTGGCTCTTCGTAGGAGTATCACCTGGCTGGCCTACGTGTCCTGGATGTATTGCACAGCCCAGACTCTGTATTAAGCAGATGTGTATTAGCTGTTGAACATGTGCTCACCTCAGTGACATTGGTGTGGTAATGTACTCACTCTTCGTTATTCCTTCCAAATCTCTGCAGGGCACCGCCTCTCTCCAGACGAATGCCAGACCTGGATGCCATGCGTGAACATGACTGCATACGCAGATACCGCTTCTCGCAAGAGTTGATAGAGGACTTGACCCGCCGGCTTGCACCACACCTCCAACCACAACACAGGTATCCTACAGCTCTAACCCCCATGATGAAGGTGATGGCACCCCTACATTTTTTTGCCGCCGGCACGTTTCAATTGACCATAGCTGATGTTGGTGGCATGTCCCAGACAATGTTCAGCCGTGTCCTGCATGGTGTTTTAGAAGCCATGTTGGTGCACCTGGATGAATTCATCCATGTGTCCACTCGTGAGCAGTTAACAGGTGTCAAGGGTGAGTTCTATGCCCTGGGAGGGATGCCTCATGTAATTGGGGCCATTGATGGGACACATGTGGCTTTGGTACCACCACAGGCACAGGAGGTAGCCTATAGAAACAGAAAACATTATCACTCCATTAACGCCCTTGTGGTGTGTCTTGCTAACATGCTGATTTCCCATGTCTGTTCCCGTTTTCCAGGATCCGCACACGATGCGTAGCAGGGTGCCAGAAATGATGCTGCAGCTGCAGGCGGAACGAGCATGTCTTGTTGGTGGGTATACTCTGTTAGTCCTGTGTTTAGCGCTATCTTTGTATCTTACGGCATCTCCTGACCCACTTCTTCACATGATGTTTCCATGTAGGGGACTCTGGCTATCCCAACATGCCATGGCTGATGACTCCTCTCCACAACCCCAGAACAGCCGCAGAACACCGGTACAATGACACCCATGGGCAGATGAGGCGCGTGATTGAGAGGACGTTTTGGACTCCTGAAGAGCAGATTCCGGTGCCTCCACAAGACCGGCGGCGCCCTCCCATATGCCCCGGTGAAGGTCTGCAAAATCTTCATTGTGTGCTGCATGCTGCACAACATGGCAGTGGAGAAGGCCGTGCCACTCATCCTTGATCCGGATGAGCAGGATCATCCTCCCGTGGAGGATGAAGGGCTTGGGCACGGGGCAAGTGAGGATGAGGATGAGGATGAGGACATCCGGAATCAGCTTATCCGCAACTTCTTCTAATGATGGTGAGTCCCTGTGTCTGAGTGTGCACGCTTTGAGCCTTGTGTGGCATGTGTTGCAATGTGTGTGTCCAGCTGACTGTGTGCTAAGTGACTTGGAGGTGTGTTCTGATGTGTCATTCAAGTGATGATGTCATTCCACACATTTTAGCTGGGACACTAAATTTTTTAAGAGCATGGTGACAACATCATTCCTGTAGAGTACATGTACATGTCTGCGGATTACTAGCTCTTCGCTGACTTGTTGTGTGTCTGTCCTCCCCAGGTTCTTGCGGCTGTCGTCTGCTCATGTCATCATTGCCCTCCTGCTAGTCCTCAGGAGTATTGCAACGTGTGCTGGATCAGAGTTACATGCACAGACATGGTGAAAAGTCATTTTGGGTAAGGAGTGCAGCAAGGCATTTTGTGGGTGGTACGTGTTTGTGATATGTGGGGACTGCTCCTGTGCATGTTGTGTTACCATGCATACATGTCGACTCACCATGGGGCACATGACGTGTTGCATGGCTCCCATGAATTGATAGTTACCCTTCCTGACAGTCATCTGTAATGGTTTGTGGATTCTGATGAAGGCATCAATGTATGTATAACGTCCCTCAGGAACATACGGGATACTAATGGTGGACATAGTGTGGGACATCCCCATATGAGGCTCAATGGGGAATTGCAGACTCTCCGTGTGCAGCAAGGGGTGTTAGGCTCAACCCCTTCACTTGTGTGCCAGCTCAGTAGGATTTACCACATCTGTGTGTTGAAGGGTGTGTCCAGTGTAGGTCACACATGGTCAGCCAAATGACCTGTGAGTCTGTTCCAATTGATGCATTTCCCTTAGTGTGAGGCTGAGTAATAAAGGTGTTCGTCACACTCCAAGGTGCCTCATCAATGCAGGTCTCTTGCCACTTTGCATGCGGCATATCTGGCATAGTTGTGGAAGATTATGCATAGGAGTCCATGTGTAGTTTAGCAACATGCATGCAGTTGCTCATGGATTAGGCTCCCTATTGGGCAAGAAGTACATGGTCGTGTATGTTTTTTGGCATGTTGGTCCACACAATGAGCCATAAACACCTGCTGAGGGTGTGTCTCTTGTGCACAGGTCGGCCTTCAGTTTCCTGATCCGGTGTCATGCTTCTTTGGTGATTGTGCATGCATTGTCTCTGGGTGTGCCATGTGACACTGGACACTCCTTACTTTACACACGCGCCTGTTGCGGTTGTCCTTCTGACATCCTAGTCTTTGTGTGCAAATTCTGGCATTTGGCAAGGAGATGCCGCCTGCTGCTGCGGCCCCTGCAGCAAGGGCCCACAGAGTATCCAGATTTGGCAACACACACGCCTCCAAGATGCTCCTCACTTCCTCCCTCCACCCATTCATTTGGCTGTCCTCAGCTTGTCTATGCCACTGTTGCCGCCACGCGGTGCCAAAGGCTGAACCATCAGCACATGCAAGGTGCACATTGCACCACCATCCTGTCCTTGCATAACCCAAATCACACTACAGTCTGATGTAGCAGCCACACTCCGAGCTATGTCCATCTGCACATCTAACGCCTGCTGTCAGACATACCCTGGGCACACACACGACACCTTTGCATGCTGAGTGTGCAACTCCAACTGCCTACACTGCGCTGCCCTGCCTTCCAGGCCCTGTCACACCAACCAGGTCACGTCCCTAATGCTCCCCACCGGCTCTGTAGCCCAGCAAGGGCATGGGAGTGGGACTCAAGGCTTCAGCATGTAGTATGGTGTCATCGTCTGGGACATGGCACAGGTATCATCTCTCAGCATGTCAATCTACAGAGTGTCCAGGACCCCCCTCTCCACCATCACATGCGCACAGCACCTCATCATCAGCTCGTATGCCATTGACAGCCAGGTGCTCCTCGCCCTCAACAAATACACAGACATTGGCAGTTCCATCATTCAAGTATGCATGAGATCCATTGATGAATGGCTGAACATAAGCCACCTGAGGCTGGACCTGTACAGGACTGAGGTGATCATCTGAGGATTGTCCCCTTCCAGCTGGGTAAAGTGCTTGTGTCCCACCCGTAATAGCCCTGCACAAGCACCCAGTGGCCACACACACAAGATGGTGTGCATCATGTTTGGCTCGCTCACATTTGCCATGCTAGTCCACAGCATCTGTACCTCATGCTGCAATGCCCTCTGCATTATGCACATGATCCACAGATAGATCCACTCCAAGAAAAGACAGACCATCCCCCAGGTCCATGACAACATCCGTGTCAAAAACTGCCCTGCCCTCTACAGAGCAAGTACATCCAAACTCCCAGGAAACTTGTCCACATCCAGGGTGCATCTGCACACCTCAGCTTCAACACCCTGCGCCCCAGCCACCTCACCGTCCACCATAGATAGCTGCAATGGATCACTGTCTGCTGCAGGATGTCCTCCACACTCCCCACCCACACTCAGGAGGCAGTCCACAATCCCGACCCCAAACCAACCTTGTACGTCTGTCATCCTAGATCCCGTTGGGCCATCTCCGTGCATCCAACCTTGCCCTGGCCACCGTTCTTCAAATCCAACGTACTCCAGCATACAGGACATTGTTCTCCCACCTGGCCACACATACCTGGGACTCCCTCCCCGGGAACCTCCACATGAGCCATGACATCTACGCCTTGATGATAATCTCCCAAATAGGTCTATCCGCACAGTTTAGCAAGCCCCCCCTCAGCAGCCAGAGGCCATCACAGGTGAGTGTTGTGCTCCATGCCTACCTTGAATGATACCTTGGGACCCATGTGTGTCCTGTACCAGACTCTGATCCCAGGGTATGGATGGCTGGAGTTAGTTCAACACTCAGGCATAGTTTGACATTTCCACACACATATGTCGTTGAATAATGCAAAATGACAGGAACGTCTCATGACCAAAGTAATATATTTATTTGCGGTGGGGTACGTGTTTTGGTAGATGAAATTAGGTGCTCTACCGGGGGAATAGAATCCAAAGTTCACAGGGGGAGATGATATCCTTGGCATTGGAAGTCATCAGAGTCCAGGGCACAGTGTTGGTCATCATTGGTCAGACTGTGACCAGCAAGTCCATGTGGCAGAGAATGTCATTGGATGAGGTGCTGCTGTTGCGCCAGAGGGCCAGGTGCCAGGCCACGTGACCTGGGAGATGTGGATGGTCCGCTGACTCTCACGGTCTTTTCCGTGGACGACCCACCTTCCTCTGGGGACCCTCAGATGCAGGCCTTGACGATGTTTGGGATGCTCCATCAGACGAATCCTCCTCATCCTCCTCCCTCCCTGTGTCTTGTGCTGGTCTACGCCTGGTGGCACAGGGAGGGTTGCCCATGCTTTGGGCGATCTGACGGAGTGATTGGCTCATGTCCCTGTGCACCGCCAGGAGCTCAGCCAGTCTTGCCTCCACCCATCCTTGGTGTTGTTGATGACTGGCATGATGCTCGACCTGCAGGTTCTTTATCTCATCGAGGGTCCCCTGCATCTCTGAGAGTCTCGACACGACCTGGTTGATGCCTCTGGTGTCACGCCGGTATGAGTCCAGGATGTTGCGTATGTGTGACATACCGGTGTTCTGAGCTGGCTGGTCAGGTTCGTTCCTCCGCCTGCCTCCACTCCCACCACCCCTGCCCACTTGAGCCTGGCCTGCCCTTGTGGGCACATAGGGTCTACGCGACCCCTGAGGGATGGCATTTGCAGGGTTGCCTGCCTCCTCCTGGGTGCCCTGAGAACCTTGTCCCTCCTGGTCAGACTGGCTCTGTTGTTCAGTGCGAGCAGGGCTCCTGGGTGTGTCCTGGGATGTGGCAGGAATGGGGGGGTGGTTGGCACAGATGTACCTGACGCAGGTGCTGCAGGGGCTTGGGCACCAGAAGGTCCAGGTTGGTCGGGGTCATCCACGGAGTGGTGAGAGTCATCGCTGCCGGTGGGATCATCTTCACGCGGAGCCTGGGACTGTGATTCTTCCCCCCCGGTGTTGGGGGGAGATCGACGACGTTGCCCTGTGTGTGAGAGAGAGACAATGTTAATGGTGTTTCATGCGACATCTATGTTTCATACATATTCAAGTTGACACAGTTCCTCCAGGTAGTTGGATGTGCCTAGCATTCCTCTCAATGTCCACTTGGGGATGGGTATGGGTATGTTGCGGGGGACAGATTGGGATGTTCTCCTGAGTGTTTGACCTGTAGATTGTTGGCTATGATGCTTATTTGGCTATGGATAGGTCTTGTTGTGTCACATGTCCATTGTGGGAGTGTGTAAATCCGTTGCCTGCCCCGGGGGTGTGTGCTTGTGTTAGGGGGGGGGGGGGGTGACCGGGCCTGCTGTTGTGTGTAGTGTGAGTTGTCATTGGGTCTCCCAGGTGATGTGTCTGTCCCCTCATGGTGCATGCTGGCATGACAGTGAGTGTGAGTTCCTGTGCTAGATACCTGTGCTTGTGGAGTTGCTGTTTGAGTGTACAGTGGTCCCAGGAGGGCCTTGTGCTGCATACAGCAGGGCCAAGTGTCAGCTACCTTGTCTGTACTTTGCCAGTCCCTGTGCATTGTGCATGGGTATGTACCTATGCCATATGGGCTGAGGGCATTGGTGTCTGCGTCTCATTTTCACAATGTGTTGTGTGGGGCCCACCCTCCCAGCCTCCCGGACATCCAGTCTTGTGTTTGTGGTTGTTGTAGCCTTGGACATGGCCTTGCCTTGATTTGTGAAGGGTGCATGGAGACGTTAGTGGCATGAGCGTGGTTTTTGAGTGTGGTTGTGTGCGGTGAGTGCTTGGGGGAAGTTGCGTGCATTTGGTGTATATGTGGTGTGGACCCCATTGCCCCCATGTTACGTAAGTTGTTTGTGTACTCACCAGGCTCTGTGACTCCTTCGACTCCGTGTACTCTCACCGGCGGTAGCAGGGCCATCACCTTCTCCTCCCAGGGATGGTAGTGTACAGGTCTGCGGGGCGGCCCACCTCCAGTGATGTTACTCTGGGCATATTCTTCGTTCATTTTCCTCTTGACCGCCCTGCGCAGATCATACCACCTGGCTTGGCATTCATGCCTGGTCCTTCGGATGGGCGCAACAGCATTCACCTTATCGACAATCCTCTGCCACATGGCAGATTTTTCAGCTATGCTGGTCTGTCTGACCAATGTTCCAAACAGCTGTGGCTCGATTCTGATGACAAGGAGGTCCAGCTCCGACGTTGTGAACTTTGGATTCTTTTCTGTGGACATGGTGTGGGGTGTGGGTGTGGGTGTGGATGGTTGTGGGTGTGTGGGTGTGAATGTGAGAGTGTGTGTGTGAATGTGAAGAGGGGGATGTTTGTGAAGGAGGTTGTGTGAAGGTGTGTGAGTGAAGGTGTAGTGAAGGTATCAGTGATGTAGAGTTGTTTCTCTGTGGGGTCTGGCAGCAGTGGGTCTGTTGCAAAGGCTCATGGGTTGTGTGTGGGCCCTTTTTATTGGTCCATTTTTGGCTGTGGCTGTGTTTGAATTTTGGTGGGTGTGTTATAAGAGGTGGTTGTGATTTAGGGCCTCTGTTTGCCTGTTTGGATGTGCCAGGTCAGTCATTGAGATGTATTTTGTCATGTAGACGTGTTTTGTGGTGTTGTGCGAGTCGAATTGACCCTCCTTGTGCTGTTTTACAGTGTCGTGGATCTGTAACAGTCTTTTTCACGTAGGTACGATCCGTACATGCGCGATGCTGGGTGAGGGTGCTGGGGTACGGTGTTGGAGTGCGGCACGTACATGCGGTGGGGGTACGGTGCATACACGGGCGGCCCTGGGGTACGGTGTGCACATGCGGAGGTACAGCACGTAGATGCGGGGGGGAAGGTGCGTGCATGCGGTGGGGGTATGGTGCGTACACGTGCGGGCCTGGGGTACGGCACGTACATGCGGAGGTACGGCGCGTACATGCGGGGGGGTAAGGTGCGTACATGGGGGAGTACGGCGAGTACAGGTGCGGGCCAGGGCGCGTACATGCGGAGGTACGGCGCGTACATGCGGGGGTAAGGCGCGTACATGGGGGGTACGGCGCGTACATGCGGGGGTACGGCGCGTACATGGGGAAGGCGCATACATGGGGGTGGTACGGCACGTACAGGTGCGGGGCTGGGGTACAGTGCAGACAGGGGGGGTAAGACGCGTACATGGGGGGGTACGGCACATACATGGGGGGGTACGGCGCATACAGTTGCGGGGCTGGGGTACAGTGCGGACAGGGTGGTGTACGGTGCAGACATATTTGGGGGTGGGGGGCTGTATGCCTCGTACATGGGCATAAGTTTACCCGTGTACATGTGTGCTACTGCGTTGGCTCCGTACGGGCCACTTTACGTGCGATTGTGTATTCGGACGGATGGTCGGGATCGTACTTGCGAGCTCGGACTTGTGTTTTACGATTTGCACGTAAAAATGTCCGGCTCACTCTCGTACACTTTTCCCGATGATATTCGGACGTATAAACTTTCCGACGCCCTCTCGTACACTTTTCCCAACGCTATTCGTAGTTATTTTTCACGTACGAATCGTACTTGGCCGTTTGTACGGTACTTGTACGACTCGTACGTAAAAAAATACGGATACGGGTCGTACGCAAATTATTTTTAACGGATCGGAATCTGCACCTTAACGTTAAAGAAATACACTTTTGAATTTTGAAGCAACTTTATCATATTTCACATGATGTTTTTAATAAGATTTACATTGGAAACATATTAGGGGCTCAGCTTGTGCTCGGGCTCTAAGATCCGAGCCAGACCCTAGGCTTGGCTCTCTTTGTTAATTTGATGGCTCGCCTACCTCTAAGCTATTCAATTAAGTGGTTGAAGTGATTTTTAAAAAGTATGGATAAAGCAATGGGATGGGGTCAGTGAGCACGGAGGTGGAATCAAAAGTGAGTCTAAAGAGAACAAAATATTCTGTAACTATTTTGTTAATCTTTCACCATCAAGTAAATACTGATAAAAAAAGCATACCTTAACTGAAAAATAAATTAAAGTTAAACCAATCAGTGGGAAATACACTAGTTTATGTTATCAGACCTTTAATTGGTTAATGCGATCACTGCAGATGTCTATGTGCACAACCAGAGACCCATAGAATTTAATCTAGTTTGGTACAGCAGGGAAAAGTGACGTGTATTTTTAGTGCTAGGAGGTCCATAAAAGCACAGTTTAAGTTATTATTTTAAACTTGTATTACAGACAGCATAATTTAGGCTGCCACTAGATGTGCATATAAATTTATGTTAAAGGTAAAAAGTGGCGGGTGCTCAAAATGGCGGTGGTGCGGGTTGAGCAACGCAGGCCAGGACTAGCCCAGGGGGGGGACAGCTCTGGTCTGGCGAGGGACATCTCATGCTTCTTTCCCCTGAACCCCCTATCTCCGGTTGGATTGCATGTGAGAGGTCGCAGGCCCCGGGAGGGGGGCCCGTGGTGTGGGGTACCTCAGTGACGTGGGGCTCAAGCACAGCAACCGGTTGACTCTAACCCCTGCAACATACTGACTGCTTCACTGGCCGGAGGCCAGAATGGTCCAAATTGGGCTACAAAAAGTGCCGCAGGCAGCTGTAGCTGTAGCACTGAACTGAGGGGAGCACCTCGAGGGGCTAATGGACCAGAATGGCCCTGGGGGTTTTGGATCAGACAGGGCGGGGTGAGTCTCTTGGACTTGGGCACACTGCCTTGATCTACATGGCAGATTCATCCCGTGGTGGGCCCTTGGTGCTTGGTTAGGCATGGACTGATCCAGTGTAGAGGCTGAGCTAGGTCCCTGGGTGTCAACAGTGAACTGGTGGTAGACTCCCTCCAGTGAGCTGGGGAGGCGGTGAGGTGCTCCTGGGGTGCGCACTGGGGGCAGTGGCTTGTGTGGAAGGCCCTTACCGTGTGTGACAGCGTGGGTTGTGCTAGACACATATCTCCTTCTCTCTTGACATTGGCCCTTGGGGGTTGCTGCCTGGTGCCTGGGTTGGTCAGGGGCATCCCTCCGCCCTCTCCAGTTGGGGCCACCGGGGTTGCCTACTGGTGGTACCTGTGCTCCCTCCCTGGCTATTCTATGGGGTCTTATTGATAGAGGATGGGGCTTGGGAAGGGTATGCGGCAAACCCCAGCTCAGGCAAAAATGGACCAATACAGGGTCCCACAGACCGCCTCTCATGAACATAAGGAAGACCCAACAGAACGTGGGCCTGACTCTGCGCAGCAAGGGGTGGCGGATATGGAGGTAGTCCTGAAGGCCATACAGGACTGCAGGGATGCTGTGGAGTCTAAAGTGGATGGTCTTCGAGTTGATATCTCCCTGCTATGCCAGGACCTGTGGGATGTGGTGGAAAGGACCACAGAGATTGAGACCTGTGTGTCCTCTGCTGAGGATAACATTTCCATACTGAAAACCCAGATGTCTCAGCTGTCTGCATCAGTGTCCTCCATGAGGACACCGAAAATAGGTCTTGGAGGAATGACTTTCAACTTTTTGGTGTGCCGGAGATGCTGGAGCAGAGAGGCCTGCTGAGAGCGCTGGAGGACTAGATCAAATCATGGATGCCTGACAACAAATTGTCCCCTTTCTTTGTTATCGAAAGGGTGCATCACTCACTTGTCCCGAGGCCTCCACCCAGTGCCTCCCCATGGCCTGTGATCCTGAGGCTGCTTAATTTTAAGGACTGAGTTGTGATATTGCAGTAGGACCGAGCCCGCCCTGATCTGCAGCTCTCCTTTACCTGGATTGCACTAAGACGGTGCAGCAAAAGCAGAGCTCCTGCACGGAAGTGAAGCAGAAATTCAGGCCTTTTTCCAATACTGTACTCTCTTATTTGACACATCAGACCAGGCATGGGAGTGGGCAATCGAGCGCCAGCTGTTACTGCATCCCCCTCCTGAGCCGTGCTGGTCTGAGGCCATGAAGGAGTGGGCTGGGTCGTTCTCCTGCTGTCGCCAGAGAGGGGATAACGTTCCCACTCCCGTAGGGTCTGGGTGGAACAAGGAGCCGCTGAAGAGAGCTCAGGCCCGGCCCCAGAAGAGCTTTCCTTAAATCCTGCTTTACTGGGGAAGGTTGAGAGCCTCTCTGATACTCCAATGGTGTTCCACTCGGCAGAGGGGGGCCTGGGCTCTTCCTCCCAGCTTTCTGACCGGTCATGAGTTATGGTTCCTTCCCCACTTGCATCAACGGTTGGGCTGGGCGAGCAGGCCCAGGTGACTCTATCTTTCTTTGTGCAGTTACTTCAGTTAGGTATTGAGGGGCCATGCCTTGTTACGTAGTCAACTTTAGTTGCTAGGCATAGGATCGTTATAGACGGGCACCAATCGGCCACAGTGGTCTTCAACCCCTCTAGTTAAAGGTTTTTGGATTCTTTAGTTAGGGTGACAGCTGTTTTATGGGGTGAAGTGTGGGGTGGGGGGAGTTGGGGGGAGGGTAGCTTAGTCGGGCAGTTGAGCCCAGTTTGCCTCTTTGTTCCTCTTAACTGTACATACACAGACAACAGGGATTTGCTTGTTAGGGCATGTCATGGCAGGCCCTTGGGGCATTATCCCCCTTTCTGCCCTGAGTTGGATCTGCACCTAGTTCTCTTTAATTGAGCTGTGACCTCCCCTAAGCTAACAGTGCTCTCCTGTAATGTGAACGGCCTTCTAGACTCTATTAATCACTGCAGTATTATGGTATATCACGTGTCACAGGCCAGTGGTTGTTTTCCTGCAGGAAACTCACCTCTTGGGTACAAACTAGCCATTCCTATGCCCTTTTGTCTATGATAGGGTTTATAGCTCAGGTTTTACGCGTGGCTCCAGAGGTGTTGCCATATTGCTGCATAAATCCTTCCCCCTGGCAGTCACGGCACGCCACTCAGACACTCAGGGATGCTATGTGGGTATTGAGGGCCATGTGGAAGCGAAGCACTATAATTTCATATCCTGCTATATCCCACTGCCCTCATTACAACCTTCCTTACAATCCCTGAGATCCTTCATCTTAACTCTCCCGCAGGGCATCACATTGATTGGAGTAGACGTCAATGTACTTCCGGACCAGTCTTGGATGCTTCCACCACCCCTTATTCTGCCAGGTACTCGCGGTGGGCCTGCTTGTCTTCATGGGCGGATTTGCTGAGCCTCTGTGATGCCTGGCGTTCCTGTCATCCAGCGCAACGTGCTTTAACCCATCAGTCCATGGCACATGCTGCGGAATCCTGCATTGACCTGATATGGTTGCCAGCTGTAGACCTTCTCTCAGTTCAGTCTGTCTGCATCTTTCTATGTGGGATTTCCGATCATGCTGCATTGCTGTTGTTGTGGGGGCTCAAATTGCTGCTGTGCACCCAGCGTAGATGGTTTAACGCTGGGCACTTGCAAAATTCAGAATGCAAGGCCTTTGCTGAGGAGGAAGTGCAGCAGTTTTTTTAGCTCAATGTGGGCTTGGTGGCTTTGACTGCGATGCTACGGGTGGCTAAGCAAGCCTTCCCTGAGAACCCGTATTAAAGGCTATGTACATCCAGCTGAGGCACTCTGGATGATGTGCCTGACTGATCTAGAGGCCCAAATCCTACAAGTGGAAGCTGTGCTCCGTCATTGGGATACTGAGCATTCCTGCCAGGTTTTAGCTATAGTCAGTACGGAACTGCAGAAGTTTTTTTTAGAGGAGGCCAGACAATGCAGGAGAGCTTCTACGCAGAAGCTGTACATTTCAGGTGATAAATCCGGTAAACTGTTGTATTGGCTGGTGACCCATGCAGTCTCCGACTGAGTGGTTCCGGTCATTCAGCACTTGGCATAGGATCGTTATATACGGGCACCAATCGGCCACATTGGTCTTCAACCCCTCTAGTTAAAGGTTTTTGGATTTTTTTAGTTAGGGTGACAGCTGTTTCATGGGGTGAAGTGTGGGGTGGAGGGAGTTGGGGGGAGGGTAGCTTAGTCAGGCAGTTGAGCCCAGTTTGCCTCTTTATTCCTCTTAACTGTACATACACAGACAACAGGGATTTGCTTGTAAGGGCATGTCATGGCAGGCCCTTGGGGCATTATCCCCCTTTCTGCCCTGAGTTGGATCTGCACCTAGTTCTCGTTAATTGAGCTGTGACCTCCCCTAAGCTAACAGTGCTCTCCTGTAATGTGAACGGCCTTCTAGACTCTATTAATCACTGCAGTATTATGGTATATCCAGTGTCACAGGCCAGTGGTTGTTTTCCTGCAGGAATCTCACCTCTTGGGTACAAACTGGCCATTCCTATGCCCTTTTGTCTATGATAGGGTTTATAGCTCAGGTTTTACGCGTGGCTCCAGAGGTGTTGCCATATTGCTGCATAAATCCTTCCCCCTGGCAGTCACGGCACACCACTCAGACACTCAGGGATGCTATGTGGGTATTGAGGGCCATGTGGAAGCGAAGCACTATAATTTCATATCCTGCTATATCCCACTGCCCTCATTACAACCTTCCTTACAATCCCTGAGATCCTTCATCTTAACTCTCCCGCAGGGCATCACATTGATTGGAGTAGACGTCAATGTACTTCCGGACCAGTCTTGGATGCTTCCACCACCCCTTATTCTGCCAGGTACTCGTGGTGGGCCTGCTTGTCTTCATGGGCGGATTTGCTGAGCCTCTGTGATGCCTGGCGTTCCTGTCATCCAGCGCAACGTGCTTTAACCCATCAGTCCATGGCACATGCTGCGGAATCCTGCATTGACCTGATATGGTTGCCAGCTGTAGACCTTCTCTCAGTTCAGTCGGTCTGCATCTTTCTATGTGGGATTTCCGATCATGCTGCATTGCTGTTGTTGTGGGGGCTCAAATTGCTGCTGTGCTCCCAGCGTAGATGGTTTAACGCTGGGCACTTGCAAAATTCAGAATGCAAGGCCTTTGCTGAGGAGGAAGTGCAGCAGTTTTTTTAGCTCAATGTGGGCTTGGTGACTTTGACTGCGATGCTACGGGTGGCTAAGCAAGCCTTCCCTGAGAACCCGTATTAAAGGCTATGTACATCCAGTTGAGGCACTCTGGATGATGTGCCTGACTGATCTAGAGGCCCAAATCCTACAAGTGGAAGCCGTGCTCCGTCACTGGGATACTGAGCATTCCTGCCAGGTTTTAGCTATAGTCAGTACGGAACTGCAGCAATTTTTTTTAGAGGAGGCCAGACAATGCAGGAGAGCTTCTACGCAGAAGCTGTACATTTCAGGTGATAAATCCGGTAAACTGTTGTATTGGCTGGTGACCCATGCAGTCTCCGACTGAGTGGTTCCGGTCATTCAGCACTTGGCAGGACGTCCCCAGGAAGAGCTCCCTGCAATCGCCCGAAGCTTTGTGGACTTTTATCGGGGCAACATTCACAATGCCTTCAGCCACCAGCGGAATTAGCTAATCCCCTGCTGGACAGTATACCACTGCCAATTATACCAAATTATGTGACTCAAGAGATAGACTAAGCTCTGACGCTTGAGGAGGTGAACGCTGCAGTGTCGGGTTTGCAAGCTAGAAAGACGGCTCGTCCAGATGGTTATCTCACTGAATATTACAAATGCTTCCGGGAAACTCTATGCCCCAATCTTCTGAATTTTTACACAGCTGCTTTGCAGAAGGGGCCTTTCCACCAGAACTGGATTGTGCCACGATTGTGGTCCTACCCAAGGAGGGTCCTCCTAGAGACCAGTGTTCCGTATATGTGCCGATTTTGCTGATCACCTCTCATATTAAAATCTATGTAAAATTGTTGGCTGCGTGGTTGGAAAGGGTCTTGCCACACCTAGTCCACCCAGATCAGTGTGGATTCATGTTGGGCCGTGGCACACACCACGGTATTAGGAGAGTCCATGTGGCGCAGTCAGGGCGCACACCCTTGATGGCACACTGGCCCTGTTGCTATGCTAGTTGATTTTATTAAAGCGTTTGATACAGTGTTGTGGGCCTTTATGCCTGAGGGCTAGCCTGGGAGAGGGGTTCTGTAAAATGTTTTGGCTCCTGTATCACTCTCCCACAGCTCAGGTTCGGGTGAATGAGGTCATGCCCACTGTTGCCACTGCTGTTTGCTTTGGTGATAGAGCCCTGGTGCGGCGTATACACTGTGATGCCCAGGTCTGTGGTTGGCGGCGGAGAGTTGGCCTGGAAGACCATGTGGCATTGTACGCAGATGTAAAGAATCGCACCCGGAGGGCAAGTTTCGCTTTTATGAACTTTGGGCAAAACATAAAACACTGGTGTCCTAGGATGTTTATTTTGCAAAAAGTTGTATTCTTTTGGGCCAAGAAACCCTTGATCAAAGCCAGTTTTTAATAAGGAAAATAAATGCCCTTGGAGTTCAATTATGGGCTCACTTGATATACGCTCATAACAAGCTGGGTCATTAAGTTGTTTGAGTGCTTACAATGTATATTCAGGGGTACCCCATACTACAATGGAGCCCCCTTTGTCCGCCTGTTTGATGGTAACTGAAGAATCATTTTTGAGGAAAACTATAGCTTCTCTTTCAGCTTTTGTAATATTATGTTTGACATATTTGGTCTTTCTTTCCATATTTGAAATGGCAGATAGAATAGTTCTTACAAAGGTAATAAGTTCCTTTGGGATCTTATTCGCAGGAGGACAGTAGCTTGATATTTTCCGGAGCCCTGTGACTTCATCAGAAAAAGTTGCTTCTTCTCCAATGAAGAACATTTTAAGTCGGATCTTCCGACAAAATTCAATTGTTTCAGTTTTCAGTTTGATGAAATCTGTATTTTTTGTAGGGAAAAACGTTAAGCCTTTCTTTAGAATGCTTTCTTCTGCTTTTGTGAGTAGACGTCCAGATAGATTAAAAATTGATGATGGAGGCAATTTTTGTAATGCTGTCTCCTGGTAGTCATTTCCCAGGGCTGGTTGTTGAATCTGGTCTGTCCTCTTGGTTTTCGCTGACCTCTCCCTAAAAAAGATGGTCCTGATTGTTGTTGAGCATTCCATCTTCTGTTTGTATTAGATTGTTCTTCACTAATATCAGTTTCTCCTCCCGAGGATGATGACGTCTCAGAGAATGAAATGAACTGTTTTTTTGATCTTCCCTGAAATTCTGGCAATTGAATGAGACTGTGTGGATTTTGTAAGTTGTTGGTGAATGGGGTATGTTGTATGATAGATGAGATATGAGTATGAATGGAAGATAAGCCAAATTCTGGCAGGTCATTGTATGATTGGTGTATAATTCTTTTCTAAATTTTATTCTATATAGTCGTTTGTGGTGTTTTATACCAAAAGTATTTTGGTCTATACAAAAAAGCTAAAAATGAACTAAAATAAGGTTCTAAGAATAAACACTATTGATTAGTGATGGTGTACACTGACTTGGAGTTTTTCGCCGGGTTCAAATGTTATGTGAATTTATCATCAGTATTGGCATTTGTTGTTGTTTTATTTTTGTCCAACATTCCTACTCAGCACAACTCCTTCAAGTATTTGGCAGTACACATATTTCTCCTCCTGGACTTGGCTTGGGCCCTTAATTTCAGGAATTTGGATCTGCAGCTTGATCGGGACCTCAACCGCTGGATCACGCTACCGTTGAACCCTATGGGGCACATGGACCTCTTTAAAATGGTATGCTTACCATGCTATTTGTACTTGTTGAGTAATGATCTCTATCCTGTCCCTCATAGGTGGTTCCACTTCCTGACCACAAAGGTTACCAATTTTGTGTAGGCTAGAGGCTACCATAGAGTGGCGTTTCAAACATTATCTAAGTCTCCCATTGATGGAGGTTTCGGGCTATCTGACATTTATTTATATTATCTTTCAGCATATGGTACCGGTTAATGACTGGTTCAGAGGGGTGAAATGACCCGGCATATCGTCTGGAAATATATTCATCGGGGATAGAGGGCCTGCTTCATCTGCTATATGGAGCGTGCCTACCGAGTACCCTGCCATCTGCCATGAGGTGATCGCTCAGTTGCTGGAGGGTGGCACTTTGCGTCACTGGTTGGAGCCTTATGGTGAAGTAATTGTCTTGGTCCCCTCTCGACCCTAGAGGGGTTTTGGTCTTGTACCTGGGAGACGTTTACAGGGGGATCATTATGCCATTTCAGGAGTTGAAGGCCAAGTACTCTTTGTCCAACACGCAGTTCTGGTATCTACAACGGCACCACGCCCTGCTAGCTCAGGACCTCCCTGAAGATCCTCTGCCTGTATACAATCCGCTGGTGGCAAATATTTTTCTAGGGAAGCTCGATAAGGGGGCAACTGTAGTGCTTTATCGCTTGCTAGTGATCCATGCCCTGGACAGACTGGTGAAGGTGGGTGTCCTGGTTGGGGGATTCGGATGAGGCTAACTGGAGGGAGGCTTGGTTGGCACCCATTGAGATGAAGATTTCCATGTGGCTGCATATGGTACATTTCAACTATCTGCATGCAACCTATCTCACACCAAGGCACTTAGAGCATTCACTCCTGGATGTGCAATTAATATGCTCGCGGTGTGCACTTTCGGCTGCGGACTTCTACCACGTGGCCTTGGGCTGTCCAGAGCTGAGTTATTTTTTGGAGGGAGCCAAATCCTTTCCACGGGCTATTGAAGGAAGTAAAAGGCCCTAGAGCGGAACATGTGTTCCTAGGGAGGGCTTGCCTGGTAGCAAAACAGGATGTGGCTTGTGCATGAAAACAGCAGAAACCACCAACGATTAGGATTTGACGTGCAGAAGTGGATTGGTGTGCACACCAGGGGAAGCCAATTAATGAAGCTAGTGGCTGTCCTAGGAAGCATGAACATATATGGGGGAAATGGTGTGGCTATTACAGTCTATTGATATATTGCAATGATATATATTATTGACTCTTGGGCTGTTGCTAAGTCACGCACGATTGGCGATCTCACCTTGTACTGTGTGTCGCTGTGTCTTGCCGCAAAACCTTTAAATAAAGTTGGTCATAAAACATAAAGTAAAAAGAGCTTTTAATGTATAGATTTCAGTACTATGCAGATTATACCTAGTGCAAATGTATTGTATATATGTCCATTAAAACACGCACTCTGTTGCTCAGCTTGAAACTCCCTACAATACCTCTCAAAAAGAAAAGATCCTTGTCTTCAGGAAGTTTCAAGAAACTCCATCAATTAATGCCTCCCAGGCAGCCTTTACATTTGCCAACTAACCAATTGAACACATTTGCATTTCTTTGGGGAAGCAGGCACCCTGGCAATAATGCTTTTTTCTTTTTATCTATCTTTCCCTCCCTAGGAAACACAGCACAAGAGACTCCCTCCCTTCCACCTCATATGAGGAATCGCATTTGTATAAATTGTGGGCCCGATTCACACAACTAACTTAAGACAAAATCCTAAACTTACTACCATTTTGGTATTCACAGAAGGCACTTACTAATTTTGGGATTCACAGAAGGCATTTACTCATTGATGAGTAAGTGCTTTCTGTGAATACCAAAATGAGTAAGTGCACTTACTCATATTGGTATTCACAGAAGCCAATTAATTAAATGAATTAAATAATAAAATGAACTTTAATTTAGATGTAATGTACATTTAAACAAATATAATAAATACATTTAATTTTTAAAAAATGATGTGCACAAATAAAATGCAATATATAAATGTATATTTACTTTATAACAATTAATAAACTAATAACTAATTTATTTTAATATGTTATAAATATAAAAATTCACAAATAAATATATATAAATATACATATACCTATAACACAAATCTAATAAAAAACATTATAATATAAATGAAAATATTAATATATTAAAAAAAATAACCTTACATGTTGCACTCCATTGAGTGCAACAGTAAGAAAAGTTTTTGATCGTGTAGGGGTAAAAATTACAATTCCCACTCCAGTGAGTGCAACAGTGGAAAAGTGTTGGATAGCAGAGGTGAAAAAAATACTATTACCACTCCAGTGAATGCAACAGTAGGAAAAGTGTTGGATAGCGCATTGGTAAAAATGACTATTGCCACTCCAGTGAGTACAACAGTAGGGAAAGTGTTGGATAGCGTAGGGTTAAAAATTACTATTCCTACTACAGTGAATGCAACAGTAGGGAAAGTGTTGGATAGCGGAGGGGTACAATTTACTATTCCCACTCCAGTGAGTGCAACAGTAGGGAAAGTGTTGTATAGTGAAGAAGTAAAAATTACTATTCCCACTCCACTGAGTACAACAGTAGGGAAAGTGTTAGATAGCGGAGGGGTAAGAATTACTATTGCCACTCCAGTGAGTGCAACAGTACGGAAAGTGTGAGATAGCGGAGGGGTAAAAATTACTATTTCCACTCCAGTGAGTGGAACAGTAGGGAAAGTGTTGTATAGCGGAGGAGTAAAAATTACTATTCCCACTCCAGTGAGTGCAACAGTAGGGAAAGTGTTGGATAGCAGAAGGTTAAAATTAATATTCTCAATAAAGTCAATAAAAAAAAGATCAACTACAATACAAAAATTGTTAAAAACACACAAATAAAAGTTATATAAAAATATTTAAAAAAATATAGAACCATGTTATAATGTTAAAAAATCTAAAAATTACCAGAAAACATTATTTTATAAAACTTTTTACAAAAAATGACAAACAAATAACTATATTTATTATAAATTAGTTATAATCAAAAACATTAATTGTTACATAAAATAAATATTGTTTATTTTGAACCCTATAACACCACACCTTTCACAACACATATCTAAATTTTTAAAAACATGTACCTCCATAACTAACATAATTAACTATCAAATAAACAAATATACTTAGTTAAAAATCTAATTAAAACATATAATAATTAATTTACTGACCAAACATTATCCCTATAAAACTAAAATCCACACACAAAATAAAAGTAAACAATAACAATAAAAATTTATCTAAAACTAAAATCCACACAAAATAAAAACAATAACGATAAAAATGTATCAATTAAAGATTGAATAATAATGGGAAAATATTTATTAATTAATAAAACATAAAATACTTTCCATCCTCTACCCAAAAAAAACACCACAACACACACATAAAAGTCATTACACAATTTCCATAACTAATTGTTTTTTTTAATTGTTTCCATTAACAACTTATTAATTATTTGAAAATAATTTACTTCACATCTTTAACCACTATAAACCCCACTTTTCACATCTCAAATTAATTACACAATTGCCTTGATTAATTTTCAATAAATTAATTACCATTAACTATCAATTAAGTCTAAATTAATTTTAAATAACTTTCTTCACACCTTATTCCCCTATAAACCCCACCACCCATTCCTAAAAAATGACACAATTAACATAATTAATTACAAATATTTAATTAATTAATATTAATTAACAAACAATTGATAAATAATTATTAATAAATTAATTACCACAATTAACACTATAAATTACAAATTAATTTAATATTAATGTAAAAATTATCAATACATTCATTTAAATGATATTACTTCCCAACCTATTCCCCTATAAACCCACAACCCGCTCCTACAAAATTAACACAATTAACATAATAACCAATAAGTTAATGATAATTAACAACCAATTAATAATTCATTAATAATAAATTAATTTCCACAGTTAATACTATCAAATTTAAATTATATAAATACTAATAATAAAAGAAATTCATTTATTATAAGTAAATTACTTTCCCGCCCTATTCCCCTATAAACCCACAACTCGCTCCTTGAAAAAATGACACAATTAACATAATTATCAATTTATTTATTAATACAAATTAACAACCAATTAAAAAGCGCAAAGTTTAATTAACATAAAATTAATCCTACCTGACCACACAGTGCATGACTAGCTGAAAGGTTAATCAGAAGGACCTGGAAGAATGGCCCAGGTGCCTGACAAAAAGGGGAAGGGCAAGGGGTGCTGGAAACCCACTCCTGAAACTCCCATGGTCTAGAAGGAGGCTGACCCTAAGGGGGATGCTACGAAGCCTACAGGTGAGGATGTTACCACTCTGGGAAACCTTCCTGAGGCAGACACCTGTCAAGAAGGGGGTCCCACCAGGGAGCAGTTCTGCAAGACGCATAGGGAATACCCTACTCTTGTGAACCTATGGCAGCAGGCCGAGGCAGCTGCCACCACCTCTGGTGAACAAAGCAAACACAAGGAGATGATAGACGGAGCGCTGAAACTTTTCAGACACTCACCCCCAGTCACAGATCTGGGTTGAATCCATCATCGTTCTTTAGCTCACTTTGCCACCCCAGTTCAGACACAGCTATATGCAAATCAGTCTTGACCCTGTTCCTCATGGAAACAGTCCAGCCCGAACTGCCAAGCCATGTCATCCCTGGATCGCAAACAAGCATCCTGGGACTGGTTTCGGGCTAACAGCACTCATCAGCCAGGCTAGCTTCAATCCAGTGGCAAATTGAACAAGGGACCCACGTCTGGGCATACCCTGCCAATTTAGGGTGAACAAAGCAAACACAAGGAGATGATGGACAGAGCACTGAAACTTTTCAGACACTCACCCCCAGTCACAGATCTGGGTTGAATCCATCATCGTTCTTTAGCTCACTTCGCCACCCCAGTTCAGACACAGCTATATGCACCTCTGGTGATCACCGGAATTACTGCAAAAATGGTCTCCTGAATAGTGAGCCTAAGCTTGTTGAGCCTGGTGCAACCAATGCATTGGTGGTCCCCCAGTCCTACACGGTCTTCCTACGGGAGCTGCCCATTGATATACCCCTGGCAAGTCGTTTGAGGCAGAACAAAATATTTGATAGGCTTGTCAACCACTTTTATTGGCCTCAAATGAAGATGGCCTCAAATGCATTCTGAAGGTCCTGCCCTGCCTGCCAGGACTGTGGCAAGTCCGGAGAGAAGTGCATGGATCGCCTGCAACCTTTTCCTGTCATTGAAACCCCCTTTGATTGGGTGATCATCAACATTGTTGGTCTTCTGGACACCAAAATGGACATGGGAAGCAGTTTTATTCTGGTCTTGGTGGACCATCCCACTTAGTACCTGTTGGCTATCTGTCTGAGAAAATAACTGCACCTGCAGTTGCGAGGGCACTGATAGGGATCTTTACCCATGTGGGATTTCCAAAGGATGTAGTGTCAGACTGTGGTACCAACTTCCTGTCGGAATACAAAAAGGCCATGTGGAAGGAGTGTGGGGTTAATTTCAGGCTCACCACTGCTTACCACCCTCAAACTAATGTGCTTGTTGAGAGGTTCAAAAGGACCCTAAAAGACATGATAATGGGCCTGTCGATCCCATGAGACTGAAGTGGGACGTCCTCCTGCCATGTCTTTTGTTTGCCTACCGGGAGGTACCGCAGTAGGGGATGGCTTGAGCCCCTTTGAACTTCTGTATGGGCACTCTGTGAGAGGACCTCTCAGTCTGGTGAAGGAGGGCTGGGAGCAAGCTCGGAGGTCCCCCTAGTTGTGGTCAGCTATATGCTGGCACCCCGCAATCAGATGATGCGCTTCTGGAAGCAAGCGCAGGAACATCTAAAAGCCAGCCAGGAGGGCATTAAATGGTGGTATGACAAGAACGCCATGCTGGTCAAGTTTCAGCCTGGCCAAAAAGTGTGGGTTATGGAGCCGCTGAAGCCCAGGGCCCTGCAAGACCTCTGGTCCCGTCCTTATGAGGTGAAGAAGTACAATAGTAATGTCACCTACTTGGTGGACTTAAGACTCCCAGGAACCCTTTATGGGTCCTACAAGTCATTTGCATCAAGCCTCATTTTGGGAGGTCCGAGTTAACCATGTTCTTGGTCATGGATGATGGGTGGAAGAGGGAAGTGAACCTCTCCCTGACCTCCATTCTTCCAAGATGCAGGTTGGGTCAGTGGACGGTGTAAGCTACTCCCCTACACTTATCCTAGAGCAACAGAGAGACTGTTGGGCAATTGTTGGGGCAGTTTGCCTCTTTATTCTCCCTCATCCCAGGACACACTACATTGTGTATCCATGACATTGAGACTAGCAACAGCATACCTGTGAAGAGCCAGATTTACAGGTGCCTGATAAAGTGAGAGCCAGCTTTAAGGAGGAGGTCACCAAGATGTTGGAGTGAGGCATTATTGAGCCATCAAACAGCCCTTGATTCAGCCCAGTGGCGTTAATCCCAAAGGCTGCTCCCCCAGGTGTCACTCCAGATCTTAGGTTCTATGAGGATTACCATGGGCGCAATGCGATCATCAAGAGTGATGCACACTCCATCCTCGGATCTGATGAGCTAATAAATTGGCTAGGAGCTGCCAAGTTCCTCAGCATGTTTGGTTTATTGTCTGGGTACTGGCAGATTGCCTTGACTGAGTGGGTCAAAGAGAGATCTGCGTTCTCTATCCTAGAAGAGCACTTGTAGTGCTGCATAACGCCCTTTGGGTAGAAGAACACCCATGCCACTTTTTAGAGGTTGGCCACCCAGGTCCTGGCTGGGCTGGAGAACTTTAGTGCCTCCTATCTAGATAACATTGCGGTCTTCAGTTCTTGCTGGGACGGAGCACCTGTGCCAACTCAGAGAGGTGCTTCAGGCACTGCAGAGGGCAGGCCTGACTATCAAGCCCAGTAAGTGACAGGTTGAGCATGGTTCATTGGTCTACTTAGGTCCCCTAGCAGGAGGGAACAGCTCCCCCAGGCCAAGATTGAAACTTTTCTGGCTTGGGAACCCCCCAAAACCATACAGAGGTGAAAGCCTTCTTAGATTAACCGGCTTCTACAGGAGATTTGTCAAGGAGTATTACAACATTGTTGAACTCTTGACAGAGCTGACTTCCAAGACAAAGCCACATCAGATGATCTGGAGAGAGGCATGTCCGATTGCTTTTGACATCCTGAAGGAAGTCATGTCCACAACACTCGTGCTCAAGTTCCCTAGCTTCTCCAAAGAATTAATTGTGCAGACAGATGCCTAAGAGCAAGGCACAGGGGTCGTGCTCTCACAGCTAAACAAAGAGGGTGTGGATAGACCTGTAGCCGTCATCAGTAGGAGGTTACTTCCCCAGAAAAAGAGGTGCAGTGCATAGAGAGGTCAGCCTTTGCAGTGGTGTGGGCGCTGAAGAAACTGGGGCCGTACCTGTTTGGTGCTAATTTCTGAATTCAGACAGACCACAGACCCCTAATATGGTTAATGCAGATGAGGGGTAAGAATCTCAAACTGTTTAGGTGGTCCATCTCCCTACAGGGAATGGACTTTACGGTGGTACACCATCCTGGAACAGACCACACCAATGATGATGGTCTCTCCATGTTCTTTTGCCTCAGTGAAGAGAATTCCCAAGGGATTGGGTAGTTCCCTCCACTTTCAGGTGGAGGGGAACACATGTTAGACCTGGCATCCTTGGCACGGTTTCACCATAACTTTTTTCCTTCAGAGTTCCTGTTTTTGCTGACTTAGTTTTTTGCTGTCCTTTTGGACTCTGCACACTTTACCACATCTAACCAGTGCTAAGTGCATGTTCTCTCTGCTTAAAACATAGCAACAGTGGCTTAATCCCAATTGATAATTATTTTACTTATCAGCCCCTAATAAAGAGGTACTACATGTATGCATGGCCTATCAATTAAATGCTACAAGTGAGCCTGCAACACTGATTGTGCCACCCACTCAAGGAGCCCTTTAAACATGTCTCAGGCCTGCCACTGCAGAGCCTTTGTGTAGAGTTTATACTGTCATTTTGATATGGCAAAGTAAACCTTTTGCCAGTCACTAGCCTTCCTTTTTAACACATATAAGTCACCCCTAGAGAAGGCACTGGTAGGCCCTGAGGGCAGGGCACAATGTATATAAAATTAGGACATGTATTTTAAGTTTTACATGTCCTGGTATTGAAAACTCTCAAATTCGTTTTTCACTACTGCAAGGCCTATTTCTCCTGTAGGATAACATTGAAGTTCCCTTATTACATTTTATAAGTGTAAATGGGAAGAGATAACCAGTTCATGTTTGGTGTCTCTGGAATCGGAATTTAAAATCCTATCTTATGGTGAAGTTGGATTTAAAATTACAATTCTGAAAATGTCACTTTAAGAAAGTTGCCATCTTTTTGTCTAAGCCATTTGGTAACTGCAGCCTGTCTCTGGGTCACATGACTGGGTGTGGGTGACAGTCAGATTTATGTATTCCTCCTAGACAGCCACAATGAGAACTTAAGTGTGACTGGATAGGAAATCACTGGCAGGGAGCAGCTGTGCACAGTTCCACTTACACTTGAATAGGCTGTGTCCTGCCTCCACACAAAGAGCTGGGTATGCCCTGCAGTTAATCTGGAGCATCTGTGCACTTCAAAGACATGCCTCTAGAAGCTTCTTCCCACTCCAAAGACACAACTATGTATAAAAGAAGGCCCTCATACACCAACTCTTGAGTACACTTCTGAACTTGTCGATACTCTGCCAGGAAGAAGGACTGCTGTGCTGCTACAAGGATTGCCACTCCACTGGACTGCTGCTCTCAAGAAACTGTAGCCCTACTGTGCTGACTTGCTGCGCTCCTGCATGGGGAAGAAGAACTAGATCAGCAACTTCATCTTGAACCCAATGCCCTAGAGTGATTCAAAGGACTAATCTGCTGACTTCGTGGATCCTTAGTGTGGCTCATGGGCTCTTGAAATCAAGCTTTTGGGCTCATTGCGACCACAAAAGGGTCCATTTGCACTGGAACCACGCTGCTTGCACTGAAATCGAGCACAGGCCACTGCCAGCCCATCTCTTTGCACAGCAACATCTACAGCCCATGGGAGACTGCCAACGTGAAGCTCCAGCCTGCCCTTCTGCGATGCCCTGACTGCTCGTAACCCCCTCCAATGCAACTGGAATGCTTGGCACAAAGCTTGAGAAGGTAAACCTTCAGCTGGACTAATCTGGAATTGTATCCGTCCCCCATCGCAGTCAGCTAAAACTTTTGACTTTGACCCAGTCCAGGTGACCATATAGCAGCAGTTGGCACTTTCTGCTTTTAGGCACTATTCCACAGTTTATTATTTAAAAATAGCATAACTCCAGTTCTATTGATTGGATTTTTGTGAATTTGGTCTTGTTTTTTTTTATTAAGCTCTATATTTCTAACCTGCTGTGGGATATTTTGTATGGTGTTCTCAATGTGTGTCTGTTTGATGTTTGGCACAAATACTTTACACATTGCCTCTAAGTTAAGCATGACTGCTCTGTGCCAAGCTACCAGGGGGTTGAGAATAGGTTAATTTGGCGTTTGCTTGTACTTTACTCTGACTTGGATGGTGCTTGCTGCTTTACCAAGGCTCATACCCCAGTCAACCAACAACCCAATTTCTAACAGCCTCTAACCTCTGATTCTTCTAGCCATACATCTCTGGTTTACTTCTCCTGTAGCAGTGTCTCTTCTTTGGTCCCCCATGGAGCAGTACCATCTCTGATCCTCTGCACCTCCTTCTAATGTCCTGTCTGACCTCGAGTACCTCCCACCACCTACTGTCTAGTCCCACCTCTGCTCCCATCTACCAGTAGCATGTTCTCAACTCTGTACCAATCCCTACCGCACACCAATTAGACCTCTGTCTCTTCTGAGCACAATTTACCCTTCAGTTCCATCCCACCTCTATCCCGAATCTACATGCAGCCCTCTTTCATCTCTGGCCCCCTTAACTACCACTATCTCATCTCATTTATGGGCCCTCCCACACTGTGTTGATAATGGTTTGTATTGCGCACACCTAGATTTTTTTAGAAAAAATTCAATCCTGAATCTAATTTTAATCCTATGCTTAGTCTGGGCGTGCTGGGGGGGAAGGAGGTACCTACCCACCCTCCCTGTTGTGAAAATCAACCAAATACTTCAAGTGTATCTGATCACTTGACCCTACCCGCACTGCGTATTGCAAACAATGATTTGCCAAATAATATTAATTTTAATACATCGTACTTTGCATGAAAAATATCATCAAAAAAATACTTTACACAAAATAAGTTATGTGTTTAAACCAATATTCATTTGGTCTATGCAATTTCTTTTCAACAAAAACTACAAAAATTTTAACAAATGTAACTGAACATTCTTGAAATTCATTTGTCGTTTATCCCAATGCATTTCGGGATGCAGGATCCCTTCTTCAGGTGACCTGTTGAAATAAAACCTAATTAAAACTTAAATGTTTTTTTGTTCTCTATAGCACAACAATAGTGGAGCAAATCACATATGACTGTCTCACAAGAATCTGCTGTAAACACCCAGTGCGTGATTAAGAGAGAAATGTTACTTCAACAATGCCACTTACCAACAATGAATTAAACGCGACCATATAACACTGTCCAGCTGTACAATATATACTGCTACCAAAGAACAAACAGTTGTTCAAAACACAAATTACCATGAATCACTGCTTCAATCACTGTCATTAGTAAGCCTGACAAAGCACCTTAAAAACAATAGTGTCAAACTGAAATGTTTGTGAGCTGCGAAATAAAAACTCTGCTGGTCCTCCCCAAGAGCATTCACTGCAAAATAATAAAGGTACGCTATAAAAAACTAAAGTAGAACAAGCCTGGCAATATGACAAAAATAGCTGCATCTAAATTCATTTACCGGTCGAATATCACGTATATCTTGGCGATGAACCACTTCCATAAACACAAACGTCTCCTTGCTCCAAAGCGTTAACCTCAATAATTTTCTCGATATGCTACAATTAGCCCGATGTAAGCTGAAAAAACAATTGACCCAGTGAGAATGTTCATAAGATCTCAATAACAAAATCTGATCTTAAACAAACTACATGCAAGGATGTTTACCTTGATCATATGAAGATGAGCAGTTCACAAATATGCTGCAGTCCAAAGAAAACACTTTGTCGAGCGCACGCTGCACACCCATATATCAAGCAGTCTTTACTCCAAACCGTAGCCTGTAAAAACCATAAACCAGAAGTTGAAGCGCTCCGGTGCACGTGCACCGCATTTCGTTACAGAATCCAGCACTCACTCTACATTCCAAACCAACCTGTTTAGATGCCAAAACGACTCCCGAGTAAAACCGCTCTGCCCGAACGCTGAAACCGTACACAAGCCTCTGTATCATGCCAGTTCAAATAACGTCAAACCCATGAAAATGAAAATAGGACTGTACAAAGATTCAACACAGGAAAAAACGGCGGCCATCTTGCCATGGCTGAATAGACCAAAACTACAAGCACAAGTATACCATCATAGAAAAGTGCTCAAAGTTAATCAAAAGAATGTGAGATAAAATTAAATCTTAGTGTAAAAAATCTGTGAACCCGTTGTGCCAGTACTTTGTGAGACATACTATAACACTGGATACATACATCGACGTGTACATGCCATCCACAAAAGGATTGTGGACGTATTTTACAAAAAACATATCATATCAATTTTATCATTTAATCCCCTCAGTTTCATTGTATCCAAGAACTTTATCCACCAAATTTCACGTTGAGAAAGCCATTTGGCATTATCACGGTCTGGTAAGAGCTTGATTTTTTCTAACACTTGAAATCTTAATTAAGGGATGGTATGATTTAGTTCTACCCAATGTGTTGCAAGACTAGAGGTACTAGCCTTGCTTCTAATCCGACTCTTGTGCTCGGTAATTCGTACCTTTACTTTCCTCTCGGTTTTTCCTACGTATGATTTACCACACAGGCATTTGATACTGTAAATCACATATGTAGAATTGCAGTCTGCCTGGTCTCTCAACTTAATGCTTTTTCCTGTTTGGGGATGTAGGATCGTAGATCCTACTGTTACATTATTGCAATGAGTGCAATTCTGACATCTTTTCATTCCTGGATTAATGACCTTCTCACTGTTGCTTTGGAGTGTTGCAGTTACCAACTCTTTTAGATTTTTACTGCGAGTGTAAGGAAACAACGGTTTGCTATTGAACAGTACCTTGAAATCTTCCTCATGCTGTAGCAGTTCCCAGCGGGTGTTAAGAATTTTCTTAATTCGGCTAGATTCTTTTGA
Source organism: Triturus cristatus (assembly GCF_964204655.1). Classification (NCBI taxonomy): domain Eukaryota; kingdom Metazoa; phylum Chordata; class Amphibia; order Caudata; family Salamandridae; genus Triturus; species Triturus cristatus. The sequence goes on along the minus strand of NC_140586.1, from coordinate 170,606,605 downwards.
AAATTTAGAAACAAATACCATCCTTTCTTGTTTTTTCTTTGGTTTCACCTGTAGAAGTTCTTCCCTGGATAAGCCGGCGATACTTGTCTCAGCTATTTGTATGGTCATGAGAGGATACCCTCGTTCTCGGAATCTTTTTCTCTGTCTTTCCATTTCTTCAAATAGTGCATGCTCAGTAGAGGAGACCCGTTTAATCCTCATCATCTGGAAGAATGGCAAATTTTGTAGTAAAGCCTTCGGATGAAAGCTAGTAAACAGTAACGCATTGTTTCGATCAGTCGGCTTATGGTAGACTGCAGTTTCCAATTTTGATCCTGTTATGGTTACCATTACATCCAAAAATGCTATTTCGTCGTGACTAATCGTATGTGTGAATTGAATCCAGCTGTTGTTCATATTCATTTCTTCTATTTTGAGTAGTAATAATGCCTCAGGTCCTGTCCATATTAAGAAGATATCATCAATGAAACGCCCAAAGACTATAGTATTCTCTTTCCATTCTTCATCTGCAAAAATGAAATCATTTTCGAATTTATCCATGTAAATATTGGCAAATGATGGGGGCTCCTGGAAACCCCATCGAAGTGCCACTGATTTGTAAAAAGTAATCTTCTTTCCATCGAAAATATAAATGTCGTAAGCATGATTGTAATAGCTCCAGTATAAAAACTTTGTGTGCCGCTAAGTCTACTGATGGTAATAAAGCCCATTCACAGGCTTCCATGCCCTCTGCTAGCGGGATGGAGGTATACAGCACGGTGACATCTACTGTACACAAAATTGCTCTGTTGGTGTCCAAATTCACTGTTTTTAATGATTGAAGAAGATGAGCCCTATCTCGAACATATGTAATCCAGTTTTGAACAAATGGTTGCAAGAACTAATCTATATATTGGCCAAGTGGTTCAAAAATAGACCCACATCCGCTTACTATAGGTCTAAAGGGAGGATCTTGTATGCTCTTGGGAATCTTTGCTAAGATAGTTTAGGGCATCTGGGATGCAAAGTAGTCAAAACTTTCTTTGTATTGATGTTGATCCACTCCATTTCTAGTGCTTTCTCCAAAATCTCGGTCAGTGCCTGCGTGATCTCCACTATGGGATTGTGCGCTAATTTCAAATATGTGGATTCATCCTTCACATGTTCAGCCACGTTTCTCTCATAAAACTTAGTATACATGATTACAAGGGCTCCGCCTTTGACGGCTGTTTGAATGGTTATCGAGGTGTCATTAGCCAGCTCCTTGATTATGTTTTTTTCGTGTTTATTGATGTTCATTTTCACACGAGTGTTCCTTTGAAGTTTATGCAAATCTTGTTTTACCAATATTTCGAAAGTATCAAGGATTTTATGCGACATTGGTGGCATGAAGGTGCTGGGAGTTTTAAATTCTTTGTAATCAGATGTTTCCTTGTGCTGTGTATACTCTGTTGACAGTGGTGCAACATTAGAGAAAAAATTACGCAATCTCAACTGACGCATGAATTTAAAGAAGCTAATTTCGGTTTCAAATTTGTTGCTTTGATATGTAGGCACAAAGTATGTGCCTTTTTTCAACACTTGAATTTGTTGTTTGTTCATACGTTTGGATAAAATATTGACCACTAAGGTTCTTGCTTCTCAAATTTTGACTGACTGTTTCTTTGTCCACGCCGGGTTTTCTTAAATCGCTTTTCTCCGGTGGTCTGCCTGTTGTTGAGCCCCTCTCTAAAACATTTATGTTTTAATTATGTTTTATTTCAACAGTTCCCCTGAAGAAGGGATCCTGCATCCCGAAATGCATTGGGATAAACGACAAATGAATTTCAAGAATGTTCAGTTACATTTGTTAAAATTATTGTAGTTTTTGTTGAAAAGAAATTGCATAGACCAAATGAATATTGGTTTAAACACATAACTTATTTTGTGTTAAGTATTTTGTGATGATATTTTTCATGCAAAGTACGATGTATTAAAATTATGTGAAATGTATGAAAGTTTTTAGAATCTTGTGGGTATACATTTGGCAAATCATTGTTTGCAATACGCAGTGCGGGTAGGGTCAAGTGATCAGACACACTTGAAGTATTTGGTTGACCCTCCCACACTGTGCCATCTCACATCTGGCTCCCTTTCCTCACTGTCTCACCTCACATCTATGGTTCCTTGCAGGGTGTAACATCACATCCAATTCCACAGCTAATGTCACCATGATACCTCATCCATGTAGCCCTGTCTCTTTTTGGGCCCTCTGCTCCAAAGCACCATGTCTTCTCTGCAACCCCTCCCATGTGAAGCCTTGTCTCGCCTTTGGCAACCAAAGGCCACGTGTGCAACTCTGGCCTCCCACTCCTTTCTGCCCTTTGTCTCCCCTTGCCTTTTCACTGTTACAGCTCAACTTTGAATTCGCTCCCACCCTACCCCATCTGGATACCAGCCCCCTAGGCCACTGCTATCCCATCTCAACTCTGGCCCCCTCCCCTACCCTCACTTCTCGCCCACCACTCTCAGGTCAACTCAAGCCTCCCCCAAATCTATTGAGATCCTAACGCTGAGCTGATTCCCCTATAGCCTCCTTTATACATGGCCCCCCCTACCATCAGTCATTTTTGTAGCCCTGTAAACTGGCTTACCCTGTCCCACTATTGCCCAGTCTCACCTCTGGCCAACTCTGGCTACAGCCCCTCTCACCTCTGGCTACCATGCCCCCACTACCCTGTATTGTCAGTTGGGTCCCTCCTCAACATCACCTGTGGACCACTCCCCCATTGCATCCATGTCATCTCATCTCTAGCTCACCTCCCTGCATAATGGTGCCTCTTCTCTTTCTACCCGCCCCATAGATCTGGATCACCTCCTGTTTCTGCCTTGTCTCATTCTTAAGGGGGCCTTTTCTGCCTGCCATCTGTCTTCTCTGGCCCCCATCTCTACGCTCTGTCTCACCTCATGCCCCCTTGACCCACTGTCTTATCTCACCTCTGGTTCCTATCTCTCCTGCTGCCCCATCTCCTCACATGACTCCTCCCGTTCTGTCCTATCTGAAATTTAACCTCACCCCCACTTTCTTCTCTCCTATATGTTATGTTATGTTATTTTAATTTATTCAGCGCACAGTTACTCGGAAGTGTCCCGGCGCTATAGACTGCTGGGGAACCCGTCCTGGCTATCCCTGTGAGATGGTCCCTTTCTGGGTATCTCCAAGGTGAAACCAGGCATCCCCGGCGTCTGTGGGGGGCCGTTGTAGAGATGAGGCAAGCTTAATGCCCAGAGTTGCCGAGTGTGTTCCTGGTTAGAGTAGGTAACGAGGCGAGAATTATCGAGTCCGTTTTGACCCTGGTCCACGACCCTGCCGCGTCGGGAATTGAACCCTGGTCCCTGGCCGATTCTCTGCTTACGGATCTGCCGCCTCTAACCAGTGAGCCACACCTCTCCACTATATGGTCCTGCTTCACATTTTAACAATGTCCCCTCCCATGCCCTGTTCATCTTCTGACAACACCTTTTGTAGGCCCATCTCACCACTGTCAACCTCTGCATATTGCACTCTTTCACCTCAAAACCGCATCCCCGCTGCTTCATTTCATCCATGGCCCATCTCACTCTGCTGTTCTGACTCAGGTTTGGTGGTCCACTTTCTCTCACCTCCACTCACTTCCCCTCCTCTTGTCTGTCCCCACTAACGCCACTTGGCTCGTCTAGGAGAATTGCCACTTGTAGTCCTCTCTCACCTCTAGCTCCAATGCTGTCTCGCCTCTTGGCCCCCACTGTATGACCTTTTGTCACCCTCCCTTGTCTGTCACTTTACCTTTTCCCACCTATCCCTCTGTCCAACCTCAACTCTACATCCCTCCCTCTATAGATTTCCTTCACCTCTGACCACCTAACACCTGTAGCCTTGCGTCACCTGTAGACTACTGCCTCTTGTAGTCCACCTCAACTATAGCCCATTTCACCCCACTGCTCCATTTCACCTCTCTCCATCCATTGTTCTTGTACCCTCTTGCAGCGCTTACCCCATTTTCCCGTCTCACCCCTGGCGCACTTCTCATTGCCATGTCTCACCTCTTATCTCAAATGTTTCCCAATTCCCTCTGGCCCCCTCCCTCACAATCCCCTGCCACCTCTGAATAACATTCTGCACTGCCCAATACCAGTTCCTCCCTTTGACCTGCTGCCCCCTCTAATTCACACACTCCCTGCCCCACTAGCCCTGTGCTTCCCCTGGCCATCACCCCCGTCCATCTACCTGCTGGCCCATCTCACCTTTAGCAACCTCATATCACCAGAGTCTCACCTCTGGCCCCCGTTCTGACCTCTGTAACCTCTTACTGCCCTCTCTTTACTGTTCTGTGTCAAATAATGCCCCCATTCACTGTCCCATTTAATGTTTGTCCCTCCTTCCCCTACTGTAAAACTAATTTCTGTACTCCCGCCCCCAATATCCTATTTCGTCACTGGAGTTCTCCTCCTGTAGCCCTGTCTCAAGTCAAGCCCCTGCTGCCATGGCTCACCTCTGATCACTGCTGTCTCTGGTTACCTCTGGCCACCCTCATCCTTCTGTCCTTTGTTGCCCCCCCCATCCTCCACTTCAATGTGTTACTTCTAGATCACCCCTCTCACCCTGACTCTTGTGGCATACCCTGGTCCTTATGAACCCCCTCCTCTCTGTAGTCTCACATCTATGCCCCAGCTGTAATATTTTACCTCTTGCCTCAATCCCCAATGTTGTATGTGACCTCTTGCCCCAATCATCTCTGTCCCATCTCACTTTATTTTTTTGCAGAGTTTTATATAGCATGAACTTGCGAAGGCATCAGGGATCAAAGCGCGTTACGCGAGCACCAGTTGCATTACATGAGGACACATTCATTTTTGTTAGGCACAGGGTAATTAAGTGATTTGCCCGGTTCCCCAGATTCAAGGTCGACCGACCTAGCCATTAGGCCAACTCCTCTCCCTGGTTCCTCTCACTTTGATGTTCAGACATGTCTCCCACCCCCCACTGTACCCTCTCACTGCTGTTGCACTCCCACTGTAGCTCTGTCTCGAGTCTAGCACCCCCAGTGACTTGTCTCATCTCTGACCGACCTCCTCCAGTTGTCCCAGGTCAGCTTTTGTCCCTTAACCCCTGCTGTTCAGCCCACTACTGGTCTTGTTCACAGTGCAGTGCTACTCACCTATGACCATGTACCCCTTTGTCTCCTCTGTTCACCCTTACCCCACTGCCCTATCTCAGTTTTGGGCTTCTAGCTGTCCAGTATTGTCCTGGCTGCCCTCCCTTCATTGTCCTTTAACCTCTCACCCCTTTTTATTTGCTGTCCCATTTCACCTTTGCCCCCTACCCCTCGGTTGTTTCTCACCTCTGGCCTTCTAACCCCTCTAGTCCCCTCTCAACTATAGCTCCTATAGCACCCTGTTCTCAGGTAACTCTAGTCCTCTTCACCTCACTGTCTTGTCTCATCTTTTGCCCCTCTTAACCGTTGGTCCCAACTCAACTTTGTTCACTCCTCCTGCTGGCCCTTCTCACTTCTGATTCATCCATCCCACAGCCCGTCTCACTTTTTGATGCCCTCCCAATGTAGGCCTGTCTCCCCTTTGGCCACACTCCTGTAGACTAGTGACCTCATGTCTACCTACAACCCTTCACCTCTGCACCCCCATCCCCTGCATTGGCTCAACTATGACCCCCCTCCCTCTACGTCCAGTGTCACCATTGGATCTCCTTCCCCTAATCTTTCATCTCAACTCAGCCCTCAACTGCCTGATTTAACCTTTGCTCCCCTCCACGACTGCTGTCTACCTCATTTCTAGATCCCCTCCACCTTTAACTTTTGATGCTCTTTCCCTAATGATCTTTGCACACTTATCCAGTAGTGCCTTCTCACTCAGGTCACACTCCCCACATAACTCTATATCTCCTCTGACCCCTCATGCCTCTAGGCCCCTGTCACCTCGACCACCTTATTGCACTGTCTCGTTTCTGCTCCCCCTCTTCAGTGTCACCTATGGAGATCCTCCCCAAATGTCCTGTGCCTCTTCTCACCCAGTTCTCAGATTATACTCACCTCCACCACAGTCTCCTATCCTCCTCTGGCCCTGTCTACCATGGCCCATCCCATCTCTAGCTCCCTTGGGTTTGAAGAGAGGGAGATCTAAGAATATATAGAAGTGCAAGACAATTGGGGAAGAAGGCATGAGGTGATAGGGAACAGTGGGGGAAGGATGGGAAGAAGACAGGAAGGTGGCAGGAGTAGATCATAGGTGAGGCAGGGTTATGTGGATGGTGACCAGAAGAGACATGGAGCTACAGGGGACTTGGGACCATAGGTGAGCGGAACTACAAAGTAAGCTGGGCCAGAGAATGGACATCAGGGGAAGAGAGCCTAAGGTGAGACAAGACAGCAATAAGAGATGGCAAAAAATTAGAAGGGGTAGCAAGGGCAAAGGTGGTACAACTGAGCTGATGGACATGGCCAGAAGTGAGATTGGGCTACAGGCGTGTGTGTTACACAAGGAGAAGTGGGGTTACAAAAGGGAGGGGCTCCAGAAGTAGGAGAATGCTATGATGAGACTGGGCACAGAAACAAGCACTGGAAAACGTGAGCTATGTGGGTAGACATGGTTGTGATCAGGGTAGCTGATGCTGCTGAACCCCATGCCCTGGCCTTGCTGATTATCAGGGCTAAGAATGTGCCATTGCAAGAATAAAGGCAAAAGTACATCCTGAAGATAGTGACATAATGACATGGGCTTACTGGTTGTTAAGACAAATAAAGAACTGTTGAAAAAGAAAAATAATATCACAGAAGCATGTATAGCAATGGATCAACACCTGGAGCATATGAGTGCCCAACATGGTTAATTATTCATGACTTATTCATGTAACAAGGAAGGAGGAGTATGGAACAACAGTTCTTAGCAAGCATTAGCAAATATTGGGCAACGGACTATATTGGTAAACAACAGTTCCAGGGCTGTGTGACTTTGTCTTTATAAATATTTTCTACAAACATTATACACTGCTATCTTAGTAGGCAAACCCCTCGGAATGTTGCTTTTGTCTTTACCTGTCTATATTAATGGTGAATATGTTGGATAAATGTAGTTCATTGCTAGTGCTCAGACAGAAAGGGACAACTGTGCTTCACCTTATGCTCAATAAAGGTTTTCTCACATTCCCAAGTGACCAGTGTCCTGCTCGGTGAGTGGTGGATGTGGAAATCTCTTCTATCACCCCACTATCCCTTCTCGCCTCAGTTCCTTGTTTCACATTCTGTTTGTTCTTACCTCCCCCCAGCTGTCTGATTGCACCTCTAGTCTCTCTATGCTTCATAACCCCAACTCAGCTCTCCCGCCATTTCCAGTGTCTCCTTTGCACCCCACCATTATAGCCCCATCTCACCCCTAACCCCTCTCTCTACTATACAGTCTCATCTCTGTCCCCCTCTTCTTTCACTGCACTGTCTCACCTCTAGCCCTGGTGCCCCCTCTGACAGCTGTTTTGTGCGGTTCAGCCCCACCTGCTTTGCCATCTTACCTCTCAAACCCACCCCTATGTTTCGCAGTCTCACTTCTGGTCCCATATACCCACTGTCTGTATCCACTGTGGTTCACCTCCCCCACTGTCCAATTTCCCTTCTGACCATCCACTTCCTGATGTCTCGTCTCACCTCTGAGCCCCCTCTCCCTGTGTCAGCTCTTGCACTCCTCAACCGGTATCCTAATCTCAGTTCTGGTTTCTTTTCCCATAGAGCTATGTTTCTGTTGTAATTGGATGTCAGAGTCTTCACTCAAGAGTCTTGAGCCACTCCGATAGGCGTTAAGTTCTTTACTTAATTCTTATGCCCTTAGGTTACACCTCTGCCCTGTTTCACCTCTGGTCCTGTCTACTTTCTTATCGCCTGTCGCCCCACGATTCCCTCCCATCTCTGGCCCACATGACCCCACTGTTCCCTCTTTCCATAGCTCTGTCTCACCTCTGGTCTACTTCCCTCATAGACCTGTGCCTCTTTAGATCAGCGCTCCTGTAGACCCAACTCACCTCTAACCCCCTTCACTCTCTGCCCCTTTTCTCTAGCAGCCCACTTACCCCAGCTGTCCATCTCAGCTGTAGCCTGCCTCTGACCAATGCTCCATTCCACTTGTGGCACCCTCCCCCAATGTCCTGTGTCACTCCTGCCCCTTCCCCCCTGCAACTACAATTCACTTCTACCCCCTTCCCACTGTCCCGTCTCAACTCTGCCCCCTCCATGTCCATTCACACACCCTGCAATCATCGTGTCTCTGGCTCTACTGCCTCTTAGGTCGATGTCGTCTTTTGCTCCCTCACATATCCTAATCTCACCTCTGGCTCCCATCCCACCAGCTGCCTGTCTCATCTCTGCCCCCCTCTCCCAATCACTGCCCCAAGTCCCCTCTTGTCGCAGTCTTACCCAAAGACGTGGGAACGATAGATTTTTGGGGAAGATACCGACAGCCGTGGGGAGAGCCAGGATGTCTCTGCTCGTGCTTGGCTCTCAATGCCAGAGTCTGGCCTGACTCTAGGAGCCGAGACACGAGCAGAGACATCAAAAGGTATAAATCAGGCAACAAATGTCATGAGAAAATATTGTAAAGCCACTTTGAAATTAAATGTATTTTCAACATTTCTCAGTGTCTCAATTAAGTCAATTAAGCACATATGATTGAAAGTTCATCAGATTCATAAACTACATTCATTGGAAGTGATATATATATTTTTTAAATGAATAATTCATGCATCTCATGCCCTCACGATAAACCATGAGTTATCCAAAACATGTCAATTTTACAAGTTCTATGTTCATATGGACTATATTGTTATTAAATGTGAAGCAAGCTTATTTTCCATTAACAATATAGAAGTGAGGTTTTTGTAGAGCACAGATCCTGAACTGAATTACTTCAATGTATTCTCAAACTGGTCGGTTAAAGTAGATGATACATCGTGAAGTAAAGGAAGAGCCATGAATCACACAATTTGGTGAAGTGGAAAAGCTGAGATTTGAGCCCAAGTTTCCCAGTAGCACATTGTAGAATTCAGACACCATAGGGTAACATTCTTCTCTCACGTATTAAACCCTCGTTAGCGCTTTGTGTTCATTTACATCATGAATTAATGTAAGGACGTAAACTTCAATAAATACAATGGTTACACCTTAAATCAAATGTTTTTCTGTTTGGAATATTTCCAGAGATACTGAAGATCAAGCACAGTGACACAACAAGTCTATCTGAAGTTACCCTGCATTCTCCTGTGTCTCTTTGAAGATCTGTAACCTTAAGCTGAAACTCTGTAGGGGCTTGAAGACCTCTTTTTCCACTAATGATTCAATTGCAGGCAGTGAGTTTCTTAGCCTCTCCTAAATGATATAGGCTATGTCGTTCAGTTTCAGGTGAGTCAAGCAGGAATATTAAGATAAAAAAGCAAACCCTACTGTCCCTTGCTCTGCTGGCACACTGAGCATGACAAACCATTTAACTTTAGGAGAAGGTCAACGACTCAGTGACGGAAATTAAATAAATAACAAAACAAAAATGTCATATAGTCAGCACAGTGTTTGCTCCTTGGGTTACAGCACTTAAAGAAGACGTTGGTGATGTGTTTTTCTCGCTTCAGATAGTCATGCTTGTGGTGTCTTCTAGCATAGTCTAGAAGATTCTGGACCAACACCTATGACATCACCGTTGGAATGTTGAAGGGATTTAGAATGTTGGAGTTCTGTGTGGCGGCAGTTGGGAGCTGCTGCTGTTGGAGTTACACATGCCCCGCTCTCCTTCCTAGATAATAAAATAACTAACTTAGTCCAGTGTCATTCTTCACTACAGTGCTCTGTCTGCCACTGTTTAATCTTCAGTTTATGTATCAAATTCTTAGGTAGGAACACATCTCCGCTGCCCCCAGGGTTCTTACCAGGAGCGTAACAGGCCCGTGCAACACAAGGGGGCCTAGAAACCTCCAGGGGGCCCCCCACCCATCCAGGAAGGGCCCTATTCAGCCCAAGGTGAATGAATATCTGTGAAACACAGGAGACTCCAGGGCCGCTCATCATATTCTGCAGGGGGCCTCATCATTTTGTGTTACACCACTGGTTCCTACATCCAAATTCTCACCACAATATTGTGTCATCTCTTATCCCACCTCCTGTCCCCCAAATGAAGACCTGCTACTCAACAAAGAAGACATGAATCCACCCAGGCAATCCACCAACAACTGGCTATCATTCGAACCCATCACTGAAACTGAAATTATTGAACTAACCACCAGATCCAAGCCTTCATCACACATTGAGGACCCCATCCCTGCCCAACTGGCAAAAAAACTCAAACACTCCCTAGCCCCACTCTGGTCAGAGATCATAAATAGCTCCCTGGAAACAGGTATCATGCCTGACTGCCTCAAAATCGGTCAGGTTTCACCATTACTAAAAAAAAACAGGTGCTGAACCTAGCGATCTCAACAACTTCAGGCCTGTTTCCAAGCTACCATTCCTAGCAAAACTACTAGAAAAATGTGTACTCCGTCAACTCACCCATCACATGGACAACAACGACCTCCTCGACCCTCACCAGTCAGGCTTTAGAAAAGGATGCAGCACGGAGACTGCCATCTTAAATGTCATTGACGACGTTCACAAATCACTGGACAAAGACCGCTGCTGTCTACTCATACTCCTGGACCTCTCGGCGGCCTTCGACATGGTCGACCACAAACTACTCATCAACGTACTCCAAAATAGGATAGGAGCAGAAGAGGTGGTCTCACAATGGTTCACCTCCTTCTTGCAAAACCGATCTCAAAGAATAAAAATCGGTAACTTCACGTCTGACCTACACCCTATAATGAGAGGCGTTCCCCAAGGTTCAGTTCTCTCACCCGCACTGTTCAACATTTACATGGAGCCACTCACCATCATCCTCAAAAAAGCCAATATTCCCTTCCACCTCTATGCCGATGACACCCAGATCTACCTCGAATCCTCCAACATAGCAGACATGCAAAAACTCAATGACACCCTAATAGAAATCCAAAAAGGACTGTCTCAAAATCATCTGAAACTCAACCAAGCCAAAACGGAAATCCTCCTCATAGCCAACAAAGAACAGACCCCCCGAATCACGGAGTGGATAAAGGTCATTGATGCTCTCGACTGCACTCTCCTCCCGGCAGACTCCGTGAAGTCATTGGGTATCACTCTGGACCCCAACCTGGACATGATCAAACACATCAAGAACACCGCAAGATGTGCCTTCTTCAACTTGAAACTACTAAACAATATCAAGCCCTTCATCCCACCAAACGACCTTAAGCAAGTCACGCAATCCCTCGTGCTATCCAGATAAGACTACGGGATCGCCACCCTCACAGGCACAGCTAAATTACACCTTGCCCCTCTTAGATCTACACTGAATGCAGCAGCCAGAATGGTGACGGGAGTAAAGAAATGTGACCACATCTCCCCCGATCTAAAAGAACTTAAGTGGCTCCCAATTGAAATGCGGGCTAACTTCAGAACTGCTTGTCTCACCCACAAAGCTCTGCACACTGGTAAACCCACCTATCTAGCCGCCAAACTCAGCAAAGCGGGACAGACAAGAAATCTCAGAAGCACCAACACTCTGCTTCTCATCCCCCTGAAAACCCACAAACAAAAGACCTTATCTCGGTCCTTCTCTGGAAATGCACCCAGAATTTGGAACGCCATCCCTATATATAGCAGGACTAACCCTTCCTTCAAAGAATTCAAGAGCCAGCTCAAAGTGCTCTTCCTCAGTCGAGCCCTCACAAAGTGACAAAGGACCTACAATAATATTCCGCCACCAATCAGAGGATCCAGTCACTATGAAAAGGACAACTCCTTACAGCATCTTCCTCCTGACCCGCACAGTACTCCGTCCGACTATTACCACGAACATTACTACTCGGCATCTGAATGCTACATGACTTATAACGACCAATACCCACCTTTGAACACTGTTTACTGTACCACTATTTGCTTACTTATCCATCATTGACTAATGTTGTAAAGCGTTCTGATACCTTTGGGTCTGGCTAGCGCAATATAAAACTCCAAAAATAAAAAAAATAAAAATAAAATGTCTCATTTTGGGCTCACTAATTCCACTATCCTATCTAACTTCTGCCCCACCTCACCTTTAGCTTTGCCTCACCTATGGCCCTCTCCTCCTTTTGACAGATTTTCCACTGGTCCATGCCTTCATGTTATCCTATCTCACCTACTGCCTGTGCTTTTTGTGTCTCCTCTTGCTGCCATTCTCCAGTTGTCTAGTGCCACCTCTAGCTCCTATCCCTTGTAGATCACTTCTATGCCCCCCTCTGTCCCGCCCCACCCGTGGCCTGCCTGTTCTGCTGTGCTGTGTTACCCCTGGCCCTCTTCACTCCACCTCCACAATCCTGTGTCACTTCTGGCACTTCCTCCCTCCCTGCCCTGTCTCACCTCTGGTTCCCGGCAGCCACCTGTCTCCCATGGCACACCTACAGCTGCTGGCTGGTCTCATCTCTGGTGGCCCTCCAACACTGTACTTTACATCGCTGGCCGCTGGCCGCAGGGCTCCACTATCTTGCCTCATGTGTGCACCTCCGTAGCCCAGTATCATAGAAAGACGCACTCCCTCTCAGCACCTACCTGTCCTGATTCCACTGTGGATGCACTCAGCCACCTCTCCCCATAACTTGCCTTATCTCTGGCTACCTTTCCCTGTAGCCCAGTGTCTCCTGTGGCCGCCACAAGTACATAAAGCTCAATAAATACAACGGTTACACCTTAAATCAAACTAAGACTATTCACGCACATACATATAATTGGTTGTACAATTTCAAATTATGTTTTTCTGTTTGGAATATTTCCAGAGATACTGAAGATCAAGCACAGTGACACAACAAGTCTATCTGAAGTTACACTGCATTCTCCTGTGTCTCTTTGAAGATCTGTAACCTTAAGCTGAAACTCTGTAGGGGCTCCAAGACCTTTTTTCCACTAATGATTCAATTGCAGGCAGTGAGTTTCTTAGCCTCTCCTAAATGATATAGGCGATATCGTTCTGTTTCAGGCGAGTCAAGCAGGAATATTAAGATAAAAAAGCAAACCCTACCGTCCCTTGCTCTGCTGGCAAGCCGAGCTTGACAAACCGTTTAACTTTAGGAGACGGTCAAAGCCTCAGTGACGGAAATTAAATAAATAAAAAAACAAAAATGTCATATAGCCAGCACAGAGTTTGTTCCTTGGGTTACAGCACTTAAAGAAGAAGTTGGTGATGTGTTTTTCTCGCTACAGATAGTCATGTTTGTGGTGTCTTCTAGCATGGTCTCGAAGATTCTGGACCAACACCTATGACATCACCTTCGGAATGTTGAAGGGATTTAGAATGTTGGAGTTCTGTGTGGCGGCAGTTGGGAGCTGCTGCTGTGGGAGTTACACGTGCCCCGCTCTCCTTTCTCGATAATAAAATAACTAACTTAGTCCAGCATCGTTCTTCACTACAGTGCTCTGTCTGCCACTGTTTAATCTTCAGTTTCTGTATCAAATTCTGAGGTAAGATCACATCTCCCCTGCTGCCAGGGTTCTTACCAGGAGCGTAACAGACCCCTGCAACACAAGGGGGCCCAGAAACCTCCAGGGGGTCCCCCACCCATCCAAGAAGGGCCCTACTCAGCCCAAGGTGAATGAATATCTGTGAAATACAGGAGACTCCAGGGCCCCTCATCATATTCTGCAGGGGGCCCCATCATTTTACGTTACACCACTGGGTCATACATCCAAAACCTCACCACTATATTGTGTTATCTCTTATCCCACCTCCATGTCTCATTTTGGGCTCACTAATCCCACTATCCCATTTCACTTCTGCCCCAACTCACCTTTAGCTTTAGCTTCTCCCTCTCCTCCTTTTGACAGATTTTCCACTGGTGCATGCCTTCATGTCGTCCTATCTCACCTACTGCCAGTGCTTTGTGTGTCTCCTCTCACTGCCATTCTCCAGTTGTCCAGCGCCACCTCTAGCTCACATTCCTTGTAGATCACCTCTGTGCCCCCCTCTGCCCCTCCCCACCTGTGGCCTGCCTGTTCAGCTGTCCTGTGTTATCCCTGACCCTCTTCACCTGTTGTACTGTGTCACCTCAGGCCCCCTCTCAACTTATTACCCTTCGCAATGCAGGCCTCACTATCCGCATTGCGCCTTCTAACTTCTGGCTCTTCTCTAGTACTGTGTTTACTCTCCTCACTCTACCCCCGTAGACCTTCGCAAATCTTTTTCCACTCCCCTGATGTCTAGTCTCACCACTGGTCCCCGTCTGCCAGCTGTCCCATCTCACCTCAGGTTTCCTTCTCTCCTCTGTCCCACCTTTCCTCTGATTTCCCTCTCTCCTTTGTCCCACCTCACCTCGGTTTTCCCTCTCTCCTCTGTCCTACCTAACCTCTGGTTTCCCTCTCTCCTCTGTCCTATCTCACCTCTGGTTTCCCTCTCTCCTCTGTCCCATCTCACCTGTGGTTTCCCTCTCTCCTCTGTCCCATCTCACCTATGGTTTCCCTCTCTCCTCTGTCCCATCTCACCTCTGGTTTCCGTCTCTCCTCTGCCCCACCTCACCTCCACCCTCCATGCCTTGTCTCACATCTTCTCACTTCCTCATTGCCCTACTACCCACTACCCCTGCTCTCCTGTGGTACCCCCCTGCTAGTGACCATCCCCCTCACCCCTGCACTGGCAATCCTGTGTCAACTCTGGCCCCTCCTCACCACTGGTCCCCGTCTGCCAGCTGTCCCATCTCACCTCAGGTTTCCTTCTCTCCTCTGTCCCACCTCTCCTCTGGATTCCCTCTCTCCTCTGTCCCACCTTTCCTCTGATTTCCCTCTCTCCTTTTTCCCACCTCACCTCCGTTTTCCCTCTCTCCTCTGTCCCACCTTTCCTCTGATTTCCCTCGCTCCTTTGTCCCACCTCACCTCGGTTTTCCCTCTCTCCTCTGTCCTACCTAACCTCTGACTTCCCTCTCTCCTATGTCCCATCTCACCTCTGGTTTCCCTCTCTCCTCTGTCCTATCTCACCTCTGGGTTCCCTCTCTCCTCTGTCCCATCTCACCTCTGGTTTCCCTCTCTCCTCTGCCCCACCTCACCTCCACCCTCCATGCCTTGTCTCACATCTTCTCACTTCCTCATTGCCCTACTACCCACTACCCCTGCTCTCCTGTGGTACCCCCTGCTAGTGACCATCCCCCTCACCCCTGCACTGGCAATCCTGTGTCAACTCTGGCCCCTCCTCCCTACTGAGCTCCCCCACACTCCACCTCCACAATCCTGTGTCACTTCTGGCCCCTCCTCCCTGCCCTGTCTCACTTCTGGTCCTCGGCAGCCACCTGTCTCCCATGGCCCACCTACAGCTGCTGGCCGATCTCATCTCTGGAGCCCCTCCGACACTGTACTTTATCATCACCTGGCCGCAGGGCTCCTCTATCTTGCCTCATGTGTGCACCCCCCTCCCGTAGCCCAGTGTCACAGAAAGACGCACTCCCTCTCAGCACCTACCTGTCCTGATTCCTCTATGTATGCACTCAGCCACCTCTCCCATAACTTGCCTTATCTCTGACTACCTTTCCCTGTAGCCCATTGGCTCCTTTGGCCAACGGAGCCTTCGCACTATTTCACCTCTTATCCTACTCTGTCCACTGCCCTCTCTGACCCCCTCTGCTCTCCCCTTTCTCTCCAATGTCACCTCTGTCCCCCCTTGCCCTTATGTCTCATTTGACCTCTGGCCTCCCTCCCCCGCTGCTCCCTCTCCCCGAGCTCTCATGGGTCACCTCTGGCCTCCCTCCCCAAGCCATCTCTGGTCCTCCTACCTATGTAGAACAGTCTGACCTCAGGTCCCACTCTCTTTCTCCTAATGCCCCCTTCCCAAGCTCACCTCTGTCCCTTCTCTACTCCCTAACATTGTATATCCTCTGAACCCCTTCTCACTGTACACCCAAGTCAATGTTTGCCCCCCTCCAAAGTGTCCTACCTTACCTCTGCCGCTTCATTTCTGTAGCCCACCTCACTCCTGCTTCCCTCCCCCTCTAGCTTTGTGTCTCTTCAGTTCTCCCCCGCACTTGCTGACATATGCTTGGTGAGGCTGAGAGCTCAAGAATACAATGACAGGACATTATCTAAGACCATTGATTCACTCAAGAATCATAAATCACCAAATCGACCCATTGGCGGCACCATCTTTACAGATAAGAAAGTACACCAAGTTAAGACACCTGTATTCAAACTCATCGGGCTCTTCTGAAACATGTAATATCACTTGGATGGCCATCAAGGGTTAATTTAACACTTTGTAAAAAGCAAATGTGGAGGATGGCGGACAACGAAAAGCAAGGCATTCACTGTTTTTTAACTCAGCCCTCAAAGAAATTGACACGGTTAATGTGATAAGAGTTTTCTTTATAATGTGCTTCAAGCTACTGTTTTGCCCTTTAAAGTGCTGGAAATACTAATACTTACTGTTACCAAATGTAATATACTAATTTTACTCTCCTCCGAAGGATGGAAAGCTGGGTTTGCCGTGTCCAGATTCGAACTTATGACCTGTGTTCACCACATATCACAGGTCATTGGTATATATCATTTAAGTATAGCTCAGTGACTTAATAGGTTTACAGCATAAATTATTTCGTAATGTGTAGATCACAATGTCCTTTCTGGCTAAATAGCCCACTGAGTTATGTCTCTGCTGCAAAAAGCCGAGAACAAAAACAAGGGATACCCTACTCACGAGGAACCAGGGTAAATATTATGTGACAGAAACAACGGTTCCCGTGGAAGTTATGATAACTTATCCTGATAATTATATGCACAATCGCAATATTAAAGGGTTATGATGATGTCAGAAGGAAAGGAAGCCATGAACACTTCTGTTTATATTTACAATAATTCTTTTATCTAATGCAAAGAATATACAGATATGTAGAAAAAAGAAAATGACAGTAGTGCTTCGTGTCCCCAGTGTAAAGGGAACCATGCAACAAAAGTGGTCAATTCATGACGTATGAAACTTGGCTTCCACAATTACTAAAGGTGACTAACCAAAACTTTACAATAGTCACAGCTATTGTACATAATAGTCAGAGCTGTTATGATGGTTTGCTTTATATGGTTGTCTGCAACGTTTCGACCCTGTGCATGATGTAGGGTCTCTTCAGGACCTATGGGTGTAGGGACATCGAAAATTCAAGAAAAGAAATTGCTATCTCTATGAATGCGGAATGTGAGCAATAGTTCATGAACAACTATAATGGGACTAACAAGTCCCTGCGAAAGAGATTGACCAGCCAAGTGAAGAGTGCGAAACACCGGTATAGCGAACAAGAAAATGCAAAGAATACTCACAGCGGACCCAGCCGGGTCCTCACTAGTGAGAAGAAAATAAGTCAGAGTTAGAAAGAAATCCCAATCTTGGTTACAGATTGATTGAAGCCACTTTCTAGTGAAATGCTTACCCCACTGAGAGTAAAAGGGTGGGACAGCTGGCACCTACGGATGAGCACACCGCAACGAAAGCCAGTGTGTAGGACCTTGAATGGTGTCCTGTCTCGGCCTCAGATGTGGACGAGTTGATCTCTAAAAATAATAGGCGTAACTGTGATCAGTACTCATAGTGAGCCAACATGGTCAGTAACCATGAATTTATTTACAATACCTGCAAGGAAGTGAAAGGGTCTTACCCAGGACACGGTGAGTTGTGCAAGAGGTGCAACGGCGTCAGCCTGTGCAGTGTGGTTGATGCCCGAAGACTCAATCGTACCATCGGTATGGTTTGAATCTGGAAATAGGAAGTGGCGCACATGGTGAGTCAATGTCCGTCGGTCATGGGTTGCCAACAGAAAGCACTGCGTGGCATCTGGGCACCTCGTATATCAGAGAGCAAAAAGCGGCATTTAGTCTTGCAGGTTTCCACTCATTCTCATCTTTTCTTAGACCAATAACATTTGAACCTTTGAATTGATTAGTATTTAACCCCAACTATTAAGAGCCAAACACATTTCAATTGGTACTGTTTGTTATATAATTGTTAGTTATAGGTGCAAGTGCATATTTAAAACTGCATATTTTACATATGTAGCTCAAGAAAGAAAAATGTGACCTATCTTGGTGTGTGCCTAACATCTGAAGTGATACGCAGAGTGTATCTTTGTTTACGGTGATGAAGGAGAGTCTGTATCTAAAGGGGAAGAATTATTAGGATTTGACACAAGGCAGAGCTACACCTAAATATGCTGTCACCTTGTGTAGGAAAGTAGGATCTTCTTCCTATGGTTACCCACACTTTTTGCTTGATGTAACACTGTTTTTGAATAGTCTGACTGGGATCCTGCTAATCAGGACCCCAGTCCATCTGCTTTCTCCCTAAACTGTTATGTCATGTACTTAGGTACACTCCAGATTAAATACTGGGGCACCCTTGTCAGTCCCTAGTATATGGTACACATGTACCCAGGGCATAGGTACCTCAGAGACCTCCCATGGGCTGAAGCATGTATTATGCCACCCAGGAGAGGCCATGCAAAATGGAACTACAGGCCTGCAATTGCAGTCTGTGTAAGTTGGTGCATGCACCACTTACTAAAGGTATAGGTTTACTATATCTAAAGGTAACTGCACTTAAAACCTATAAATCATCCCTATAGCAGGCCTTTATAATCCTGAAGGCAGGGTGCTTGGTTCTAAGTGAACAGGTGCCCCTGCATGAGCAGAACACCCCTGCAACCTATGTAGTCCATTCACCCGGGTTGTCATTGAAGCAGCCATATACTATATATAGAGGGGCGTTACGCGACAGCTTGATGACCAACTCTAAAATGGCTGAAACAAACCCTATTGTGTTTGGTATCAAACATGTTGGAATCATACCCCCACACAAGTAACCGGTGTGGGAGGTATGACTCCACCCCTCAGAAGCGTCCTTCGTGGGGTCCCTAGTGTTCCCGGTACCAGCCTTTTAACTTCGGACAGCAAAAAATGGTTGCTGCCGACCAGAGACACATTTCTGCCCTCCTGCTGCTGAGCCAAGCTTGAGCAGGGGAAGGTAGAACAATAGGCATCCTGTCACAGGGAGGTCTGACCACCTCCCAGACAGAATTTAGTGTATTAGGACTGGGTAGGTGCCCTTGCCATCGACCAAAAGTCTGCATGAGGGGCACACTTGGTGTCCCTGTGCATAGTTCAGTTCAAACCAGTCCTGGGAGCTGTTGGCTCCCGCTCTGGCGCAAAACTGAACAAAGGACATGAGAGTAGCCTCCGCACTGTCCAGACCCTCCTCTGGGATGGTCCCCTGAATCTTTCCAACCCTCTCCTGTGGGTACTTTAGGGCTTACCTGGCTGTAGGACCTTAGATGCGTTGTGGACAAGATTCTGACCTGAAACCACTGTATTTGGGCCGTCTGGGCACTTTGAACTTCACTGGACTTCGTTTGGGCCTGACTCCATCTCCCTCTCAGTCTGCTGCATCATCTGGGCCTGTGCACCATACAGGATCCGTACAGGACCTTTGAAGCATCAAAGACAACTGAATATAATCTCCCTTGGAGTGAAGGAGTTACTCCCCTGCATTTGCAGGCACCTCAATACTGGTGACCGGTCAGCTGATCCCAAGCTCCTACCGAATCTGAAGGGTCGAGCAACACAGGAGGTGGGTTTCTACGTCCCTCGAGGCCAGAGCTGCCCTCTCACCAAGTTTAAGACCAGTATCCCTTGTGGGGGCTTCAATACACGAACCCCTGTGCACAATTGTGTATTTTCAAGTGCATGTGCTTGTTGGCAATTCCTTGACTAGTGCATTAGGCCCGAGTAGCCCCAACCTCTGGCAACTTTCTCCACAAAGATCGTCATCCACCTACCACTGAGTGCTCCGTGGCTTGCTGTTTTGTGAAGCTGCATGAGGTCCTCTCGTTACCCCTGTGCCTCCAAGCCTGTGGGTCCATTTGAGGGTCAACTATGCTTTTCTTGGGCTCCCCTGGTTGCTCCAGGCTTGCCCTGACCCTCCTGTGTGTGGTGAGTCTCCTGGACCTTGCTGGCCCGAATCGTACACTTTCTTGATTTCCTGCATGGGTTTCTGTTGCCAAGGCTTGTTGGTGCTCCCTCTGGACACCTACCCCTCAGCACTCGACATCCTTCATGGGACAGCTCACATCTAGCTCCTGGTTGTCCTCAACATCGCCTGGTCCCTGCAGCTGCAGAGGCAAGAGCACTGTCAACTACCCTCAAGCACCCGACATAGGTGGGCATTCGTCTGCCAGGTCCCTGGTCACTCCTAAATGACCCAGACTCTGTCCCCTGTGCTTTCAGGTACTCTTCATCAAGAATCCACATTTGGATTCCACCGGACCTTCTTCTCCCTTCCAGCAGCGGCACTTTTCTCGAAGTCCTTCATTTAGTTTGACGGCAGCTTCCGGTGCCACTTCATCCCTATGCATCCGGCTTCCCTGGGATAGGTAACTTGGGTACTTCGGTATCCATGGGTGGTGTGGCTCTCCAACCTTCTGTCTTCCATGGGGTTTCTTCTAAGTCCTCTGGGAAGGGTCCCTAATCTGTAGAAGTCCACCCGTGACTTGCACATAGACTTGTATAGAGCATGTGGTTGTGTTCCCACACTGCACATGCACTCTGTGGGGTCCCTATCTACTCCCCTTGGGTGGTTCCTTGGGATCCCAGCAATTCTACGTCCTCTTGACATTGTCCTGACTCGGGTCGTGGTTCTTATACCACTTTCTTACGATATGGTTTGGCCCCCACTTCCCTGTGTATTAGTGCTATTTACTCTAATTTCTTCGCTTAAGTATTGTGTGCTTTGTGTATATCTCTGTGTAGGAGATACTGGAACATACTAGAGAGTATTATATAATAAAAACATATTTTTATAAATACCGTGTGTGGTTCTCTTTCAGTTAATCTATACTATAAGGTTGCATTCTGGTAAAACAAGCTGCTTTACACTCCTTCAAGACTTAGCATGAAGACTGCTCTCCACAGCTACCTCTTGGATAGCTTTCTAAGGTTGTCTGAGACCTCTTAAATCACCATAAGGGTTGTCTGGACTGGTGCATGGTGCCCACTTTAATTAGTGGACAACATATACCAGGCAAGCTTCTCACACCTTGCGTCAAAGCTAGAGAGCAGAGCAGCACTGCATTTACACAGATATGGCATGGCTTCTCTCTCCCCCTACACCTAACCACTTTTGGCTCCCTTACACCATGCAGACACCCCTGCAAAATAGTGAAAGTGGGTGCTCCATGTCTACCATAGGTTTCGCACCGGATAGCTACCCATCCATTTCAAATAAATATACTTAGACACAGTTTAATGTTTTCCAATTTTGTATAAGTGCTCTACAGTACAACACCCATGCAAATTGGGAAAACTTTGGAGAAAAGAAAATGTTTCTCCAATGTTATGCCTATCCAGTGGAAGCTCATTTTTTATGAAAATGCCTGTCAACCAATAACAGTGGATAGGGATTTACCTTAAAGCCCAAGGTTGTTGCATTGGAATGCTTGCGTACCTAACATGGTACGCCCTTGATGTGTAACCATGCTCCCTGGCGCATGCAAGAAACTGGCCCCTTTCACTGCTGTTGATGTAGTAAAATACAACAATTATTAGAGTTCCATGGCCCCTCAAGGCACATCGTTGTCACTGTACCTGCTGCTCTAATGGCAGCCGCGCCCCTGAAAGTAGCTCTATTTTGAGCAAGTTTGGGCCTACTGTATAACACAAAACAAATATTGCGCTGGATTGTGAATCCCAATACAATACTTTCCACCAGTCAGCATCAGTTTTGTGATGCTAGCCCAGGTGCATTGTGTCAGCAAATCTGGGCCGAAGAGTGTCCAGATGAACTGCTTTTACTGGAACCCAGCTTGTCCTGGCTCCATTCCAGCCAAGCACACAATATACACCCAAGTATGATTGGAGCACATGTCTAAAGGAGAAGCTTTCATTGTGTGCTTCCTGCCCATCCAGTTCCATATATGTACAAATAAATTAATTTATGAAATACGGCAGGAAATTGTAAGCGCAGGACACTCTCCTGGTAAAGTACAGAAATACGAATCGTTAGATCAAGAAAATAGGAAGCTATCAAGTGAGTGAAAGAAGCAGTTGGATGAGTGAGGATAGAAGTGAGCAGCCAAGAGACCGATTAGTTGAATAAATCAGTTAGGAGACGTGTGCCTGGCTGATCGAGGTTTAAAGCAAGTGATCGAACATACAAATGAAAGCTTCATGTTGAGGCTGATCGGTTTGTGTCACAGGGACTATCTGGCGCGCAGATGTGTATCTATCTTATATTTTGCTGTGGATATATCTCAGGACGGTCCGAGACACACCCTGCTCTCTCGAGGGAGGCCCGCGGTGTGTGTGGAGATGGTGGAAACTTCACATAACACTGGACTGGGCAAAGGGTGGTAACCGGAAGTAGAGCCGGTCTATTGTGGTTCACAAAGACACCCAAGCCTAGACCAATCTTTGCCACAGTTTACCCTATTGTTAAAAAAAACCTACTTTCACTGGATACGAAAATTACAGTCTTATGAATATAAATTATCAAATTCCTTTCTCATAAATACAAAAGTTAGACACACTTTAAACACTTTTTTCAAAATGATGCATATTTTAAAATCAGCACTGGCCAATCAAAATGTGCTGCATATTATAATCGGAGATGAGAAAACACTGTAAATTAAATCATGCTTTCCAGTTTCGCAGATAGGCTTTGAACAAGGTACATCTAAATTTCTTATCAGCACTCCCCAGCCCCAGCACCCCTCCCTTCTTTTAAGCCCTTCACTCACATGCTCGCCTGCTCCTCCTCTGCACTCCAAATAAGGAGCCCAAGTCGTCCTTCACCTCCTTCCTTCTCCTCTTTCTACTCTCACACTCTGTCGTTCACTCTTTCTTTTGCCCTGTGTCCTTTGTCGCTTTTCAGAGATTTCGAGCTGGAAGAGATGGAATAAAGAGCGAGGCTAAAATATATCACAGTTCGTCTGTCAACTCAAGAATCGTGGTACAGAAAACATAACGTACCTCAAACAGAAGTAACCAGAACAAGAGTCACCTCTGCTGACCACTCTCCCGCAAGAAAGTCAAGAACTAACCATGGGTTCTGCATGTTTTCAGACAGCACAGTGATAGTTATGTCACCCTAAACGCCACGTGCGCTGAAAGCTCGTGCCTCAGAACAGTGACACAGATGTGTCCCCAAGGTAACGTCATGGTGTCTTTATGATGCAGCACCATGTAGACGTCACATTCCACGGACTGATATGAACATCGCCGTGTCCTTGAAAGGAAAAGGGAGAGAGATTCTAATATTTAAAAATCTTCTGCTAATGTTTGAAATCATGATTTATTTTTATGATTCATTTTATAAAATTTGACAAAATAAAATGTTTCCGTTAAAAAAAAAAACTATTCCTGCATAAAAACTTGCTTCACAAACACACTTTCTGAATTCTGCAGAAATTTATAACGCATCTAGTTCTTCTGTCCAAATTTTGATTTATGTGCTTTTTTCCGCAGGAAAAAAGATATCGGTGCACAGGACGCCAACCATTTCCATTTCGTTTGACCATTGTATATTTTGAACAACTACAGCAAAGATGCTTAAATGTTTCTAATGTTGTATGAACAAGTAATGCAATAGTTACTGGGAGAGTCTTGTTTTCCATTGCATTTAAAGCAGCCTAATTGAGTGACAGTTTCTCGTTTCACAAAAAAATTCCCCTTGCAGGCCTTAACTTGGCCTGAGCTGAATAGGAAAGCTACTGCTTACCTGATAAGTGGTCCAAATATATTAGACCCTGCATCGCCTGTCATTTAATCTCTTCCTAGGCTTCTGCCCCAAAGATGAATCCACTTTAAATCCCTCTGAACGACTACAGACCTTTATCAACTGGGTCTAAATTCACCTACAACCAGTCAAATCAATATGTTTGCTCCCTCTCTTTTGATCTAATGTTTATAATAGCAAGCTGAACATGTGAAGAATGGTGGGAAAGATTTTCGTTAAAGACACCCAGTTTTGAAGCTCTTTACTGACAACTCTTGGAGCAACTTAATTCAGGCTCCACCGTTAACATCACAGAAGTGCACTTATATACGTGCACCAGACATTATATTCACCGTGTGCCTTAATCTCATTAACGTGTGTGACACATTTAAACACATTACTGAAATATATTCATTGTAGAATTTAGAGATGTATAAACATGTGCACCAATGTTCAGTTTAAACAAATCATGTATTCTTTATTCACATTTTACACTTACACTTCAAGTTATAATTCCATATGTAAACGCATTCTTTTGCTCACTTTTGCAGCTTAATAAAGTTACACGTGTGCATATATAACCCTGTAATCGAAGTGCACATTAAATGCTCTTTTACGTTAGCCTAACTGCAGGTCTCAGTTGAAATGTATTTTCTTTGTTTGCATGCTTTTCCTTCTTTTGCAGGTTTATTATTTTATTAGTTAGTGAAAGGCTCATTGTCTGTATTAGATGACTGATAAAGAGGTCTGGGAGACACTTGACATTGAACGTGGAGATCAATTGTTGAATGAAGCTTTATTTTCACCATATACCAGGATGGCAAGATGTTCAAGGCTGAGAACAGTAGCATAACTTTGATACATCGGTAATTCAGAGCAACATTGCAGAAACAACTGAACAGTGTTCTGATTGGATTCTGGTGGTGTGAACAGAGATAACACACATTTGAATCTCGTGTTTCTTTAATATTGGTGTACACACAGTTTAAACTTAGAGTTCTGCTGAGGAGGGCAGATCTCTCTGCTTTGCCTATTCTTGTGGTGAGTGAGAGGCTTCATGCTAACACTTATTTCCTTTTCTTTTGGACTTCTACCGGAGTCTGATCATGCTGACACCTCCTGCATATATGCTTTCAAATGAGAGACCCTTAATAGATGATCTTATCTTTGAACCATGTAAGAGTTGAGAAGGCAAGTTATGACTGTGGATGTTTCAATTCTGAATAATGTTCTACGGCATCTCAATCAACTGAGATATTTACTTTGCCTATTGTACTAATGTACTTATTGCATTTACATATGTTTTGCGTATTGACTGGATTAATTAGCTACCAAATAAAACCCTTTAATAATATCTATTGATTACCAGTTCTCATGGTAAAGTCACATTGTCTTCCAAGTTAAATTGCATTGTTGATGTTTTCTCCCCTTCAATGCTTCATGTCAGGTATACGGGTCCAAGAAATTTGTGAGTACAATCTATGATGACTTGGCTAAGAGAGAAGGCAGAGTTTATAAGGCCCAGGATGCTCCAGCAAGATGGTAGCATGTCGGATTGTTAGCTACTGAAGCAGAGGGAGTTGGTGTATATCTTGGAGAGATTCTAGACTTGCACAAATGCAGCCCTAACTCTTCGTGCCTATGTCCCAATTCCGAGGAATGATGAAGTTCCGCGGATTGGAAAAGAATTGTTACAGCGGAGAAGTGAATATTAATAGGGTCACACATTATATTTGTTAATGTAAAGTTTGCAATATTTTACAGAGATTGCGTGGTGTGATGAGATGATGTTTTAGTTATAGTATAGATGTGAATGCCCTAAATGTTGAAAAGGTGAAGTGGTTATACGGCTCGATGTAGCTAAAGTTCCCAGGATAGAGATAAAAAGCGTAGAATACACTATATTGTAATTGGTCTACTAAGTTTGGTGGTGATAGTCATGAGGTGTCAATTGAAATAGGCACTTATACCTTTGTGTGTTTGCAAGATGTGGTTGGTGTAGTGAATCCTGTTGTGCAAAGGAGAAGCTGCATTGATCCAGGTTGTTAACGCTGGTTAAGATTTCACTCGAGTGTGTATTAGAGTAGGTCAGAAAATGTCACTCCGAACCATTTCTTGTGTAATTGAATACTTTAATTTCTTTAGTGGATCAGACAAAAGTCATTTGTTGTAATCGCTTGGTCTATGTGTTGCGTGTTTAGTGTTGAGAGAAGAGTGTGGAGCAGCATAATTTTAGCCCCACCCTTACACATCACAGAAACGTAACATACTTATGTGCATTCATCGCTTTATATACTCAGTGTGCCCTAATGAGCATTATTAAAAGTGGAGTATTTACCTACATTTTTGAAATACCTCATTGTAGAATGTTAGAGATTTATTAATGTATGCATATTAATGTTAGATTAATAATGAAATTGTAGTTCTCATATATAGTTACAAGTATGTTTCAAGACATGCAACATTTATTCTAAATTGCATTTTACACATGTAACCATGATTTCTTACTTAGATCTCATTTATATTACTGCATTGATTTTGTCACTGTTTGTGCACCTATATGTGAATAAAGGGTGCACTTATTTGTTTTACTAAGTTAGCCTGACCAAAGGCCTTAAGCTTTTGGGCTTCAATGTTTAAACTTCAACGTAAAAGTTTTGCTTGCTTTGCATGTTCTCTGCTCTTCGGCTGCAGTTTCAAGACTTCAATAGTTAGTGAAAACTGTATTGAGTGTTTGGAAGACAGCAAAGTACGGAAGGAAATATTTGGCAGGAATGAGAGGCAGTACTGAATGAGGAGATAGGATCCCATAGCTGGAAGAGAGGCTCAAGGTCACCCTAATGTTCCAGCTGGATGGGGGGAGAAATCTGGGATGTTGTAAGTTTCTACAGTGAGAAGAAAGAACTGCTGGAGTCATTGATGTGGATTTCTGTAACATTTTGTGTGTTAATTGGTGTTCACATTGTCACTTACAGAGCAGATACCCTTCGGATTTTGAGAGGTATAGACCTCTTGCTATACTTCTCACTGAGTGACTTTATGCTATGCATTGCTTGATGTTTGAGAACGTTTGTGGAAGTCTCCACTATGTTGACATCTTTCTTGCTTCCCTTGAATTAATTAGGGTTCCCAACCCTATCTTGGGACAAGACAACTAGATGACTTTATTTTCAGTTTACTTTATTTGATAGTTTTATATGGCGCAAACATGACCCATGCCGGTATCAGAGAGCTTTACAAGTGTACATAGAGCAGCGCAGTAATAACAATAATATCATATTAGAGAAAAATATAGGATAAAGTAGTACCAGGAAAGGAAGTGTAAGCTTTACAATGTTCAGAGAGCAGAGGAGATAAACCAATAAAAACAAAATTATCATAGTTAAGAAAACGGCAGGATCATGAAGTGTTGAGAATAGTGAGGGTAGTGTCAGGATTGAGAAGTCAAAAGCACAAAGTAGTCGGTATGCCATAGTCATGAGGAAAATTGAGAAATCAGGATGGGTATCTTATGATCTAGGGAAGAAAGTTGTTCATAAAGAGGAGTTTGACTTCTTTCTTGAAGGATACAGTTGAGGGATTCATTCTGATTTCAGGGGGCAAGGTGTTCCAAATTCTTACAGCAATCCAAGAGAAAGATCGGATTTACATTTTCTTCTTGTGGAATCTCTGAGGTTTCAGAAGTAAGGTGTTTGAGCTTCTGGGTGAACTGGAACCACTACTGAGTTCTAGTTTCTGAGCAAGATATCTATGGGTTTTGGCTTTTTGTGTCATGCAGGCAATTTTTAGCTGGATTCTTGCTTCAAAATGGAGTCAGTTGTGGGATTTTAAATCAGGGGTGATGTGATTGTTTCTTTTTGAGCTGGTGATGAGCCCAGCAGCAGAGTTGAGCGAGGATCTCAGATGAGCCAGTATGGATTTGTGCAGGCCAGAGAGGGTTGCACTTTCATAGTCTGTGAGAAATTGTCCTGGTATTTGCTGTCCACTAATTAAAGTAGGCACCTTGCACCAGTCCAAACAACCCTTATGGTGATTTAAGAGGTCAAAGATAACCATAGAAAGCTATCCAAGTGTTAGCTGTGGAGAGCAGCCTTCAGGCTTAGTCTTGAAGGAATGTTAAGCAGCTTGTTTTACCAGAATGCAATCTTATAGTATTGGTTAAAGGAAAGGAGAACCACACAGTAGTTATATATTTATTAATATAACACTCTCTAATACGACACAGTATCTTCTACACAGAGATAATCACAAAGCACACAGTACTTAAGCACAGAAATGACAGTAAATAGCACTAATACACAGTGGGCCCCGGGGGCCAAACCATATACTAAAATAGTGGTATAAGAACCACGACATGAGTCAAGACAGTGTCTAGAGGTGGTAGAATTGCTGGGACCCCAAAGAACCACACAAGGTGAGTAAGTAGGGACTCCACGGAGGATGGGTAAAGTGTAATAACACGACCGCGAGCTCCGTACAATTCTATGGGAAAGTCGCGGTTGAAGTTTTAGAGTTTAAAGACCCTTCCCAATGTACTTAGAAGAAACCCAGTGGAAGTTAGGAGGTTGGAGAGCCACCCCACAGTGGATACCAAGGTACCCAAGTTACCTATCCCAGGGAAGCCGAGTACATAGGTCTGGAGTGGCGTCGGAAACTGCAGTCAAACCCAATGGAGGACTTGGAAGAAGAGCCGTTGCTGGAAGGAAGAAAAGTGTCAGTTGGAATCCAAAGGTGGATACTTGTTGAAGTGCACATGAGGGACGTTGTCTGTTGTCAGCCAACACATGGGACCTTTTGAAGTGCACATGAAAGCAGAGGTGACAGAGTCTGGGTCACTCAGGAGTGACCAGGGGCTCGGTAGACGAATGCCCACCGATGTCGGGTGCTTCAGGTGTATTGATGGAGTGCTTGACTCTGCAGCCAGGGGGACCAGGAGACATCAAGGACAACCAGGAACCAGATACGAGCTGTCCCATGAAGGGTGTCGAATGCTGGGGGGATGGTGTCTGGCGGGAGTACCAACAACCCTTGGCAACACAGGCAGAAGGTCAAGGATGGATACGGTTCGGACCAGCAAGGTCCAGAAGACTCACCAATCACAGGGGAGTCAGGGCAGGCCTGGAACAACCAGGGGAGTCCCAGAAAAGCAGAGTTGTCCCTCAATTGGACCCACAGGCCAGAGGCACAGGAGTCACAAGCGGACCTCGAACGATTTCACTAAACTGCAGCCCACGGAGCACTCGGTGCAAGGAGACTGGATTTCTTGCTAGGAAATGATGCCAGAGGTTGGGGCTACTTTGAGCCCAATGCACTTGTTTGGGAAATGCCAACAAGCATATGCACTTGCAAATGTACAGGTGCACAGTGGTTTGGGTATTGCAGCACCCACAAGGGATACTGACCTTAAGCTTGGTGAGAGGGCAGCTCAGACCTCGAGGGATGTAGAAACCCACCTCCTGTGTTGCTGACACCTTTGGAGTCTGCAGGAGCTCAGGGTCAGCAGACCAGACAGCAGTGTTGCAGTGCCAGCGAATGCAGGGGAGTGTCTCCTTCACTCCAAGGGAGATATTTTTGGTTGTCCTTGATGCTCCACAGGTCCTGCATGGAACCTGTATGGTGCACAGGCACAGATGATGCTTCAGACTGAGAGGGAGACAAAGTCAGGCCCAAACAAAGTCCAGCGAAGTCCAGCATGTGCAGATGGTCAAAGTTCAGTGGTTTCTGGTTCAGAATCTTGTCACGTCAAATCTAGGGTCCTACAGCCAGGTAAGCCCTTTTGTACCCACGGGAGAGGGTTGGACAGATTCAGGGGACCCTCCCAGGGGATGGTCTGGAAAGTGGGAAGGTTACTCCCATGTCCTTTGTACAGTTTCCCACCAGAGCAGAAGCCAACGGCTCCCAGGGTTGGTTTAAACTGGACTATGCACAGGGACACCAAATGTGCACCTCATGCAGAATTTAGGTTGCTGGCAAGCGCACCCACCCAGCCGTAATACACTAAATCCTGTCTGGAAGGTGGTCACACCTCCCTGTGACAGGATGCCTATTGTACTGCCTTCCCCTGCTCAAGCTTGGCTCAGCAGCAGGAGGGCAGAAATGTGTCTCTGGTCTGCTCTGCAGCAACTATTTTGTGCTGTCCGGGACTAGAAGGCTGGCACCGGGAACACCAGGGACCCAACAAAGCTTGCTTCTGAGGGATGGAATTATACATCCCACACCGGTTACCGGTGTGGGGGATGATTCCAACATATTTGATACCAAACACAATAGGGTTAGTTTCAGCCATTTTGGAGTTGGTCATCACGCCGTCACTTAATGCCACTCTATATGTCGTAATGGCTGCCTCTCTGACAACCCGGGACAATGGACTCCGTAGACTGCAGGGGTGTTCAGCTCATGCAGTGGCACCCTCTCACGTAGAACCAAGCACCCTGCCAGCAGGATTGTAAAGGCCTGCTAGAGGGGTGACATAGGTTTTAAGTGCAGTGATCCTTAGATATAGTAAACCTATATCTTAAGTAAGTGGTGCATGCACCAACTTATACAGGCTGCAATGGCAGGCCTGTAGGTTCCATTTTGCATGGCTTCTCATGGGTGGCATAATACATTCTTCAGCCCATGGGAGGCCTCTGGGGTACCTATGCCCTGGGTACATGGGTACATATACTAGCGACTGACAAGGGTACCCCAGTATCCAATATGGCATGTCCCTAAGTACATAACATAACAGTTTAGGGAGAAAGCAGATAGACTGGGGTCCTGATTGGCAGGATCCCAGTCAGACTAGTCAAAAACAGAATCACATTTAGCCGCTCAGGAGGTCATCCATAGAGATCAAACGGGTTTTATTGCGGTTAGATCAATGGCTGCCAATACCCAATTCTTAATACAAGCATTAGAGTATATTAATATAAACCACATCCCCGCAAGTATCATAATGGTCGATGCAGAAAAGGCTTTCGACCTTGTAAATTGGAAGACTTTATTTTTTACTCTAGTTCAATTTGGTTTCCCCCCTAATGTGGTAGGAATGTTAAACAATATCTATCAGGATGCCACAGCTAAACTTGTAATAAATTCTACCTGCGCAGGAATGATACGAATTAAGCGGGGAACGAGACAAGGCTGCCCACTTTCCCCTTTACTTTTTACTTTTTTTTATAGAACCCCTGGTTTTAAGAATCCGTAATAATGCTGCTATCCATCCCCCAATTCCAGATATGTCTAAACTTAAGCTATTTGCCGATGATATTATTTTATATTTGGCCCCTAATAGGCTTAATTTCGAGGAGGTCTTGGGTGAATTCTCTCAGTTTGAAAGAATAGGTGGCTATAAAATCAATGCAAACAAAACTGAAGTTCTTGCCTTGAACACGGATATCGATGTATTCCCCAACTTTTTAAAACCACAGGCAGCCAGGACCAACCCCATAAGATCCTTCGGGATCTATGTCTCCTCACAGTTTTCCCAACTTTATAATCTAAATTATTTAAGAATGAAGATAAAAATAACTAAATTATTGGATCAATGGTCACTCCTTCCATTATCGATAGTTGGGCGAGTATCCTTGATTAAAATGTCGATACTTCCCCTTTTGATTTTTTTATTCTCGAATGTCCCTATTAAAATTAATCAGGTATTTTTTAGGGAAATAGATACGCTTCTTAGGCAATTTATATGGGAGAAGAAAGCCCCCCGAGTTAAATTGAACATCTTACAATTACCAATAGATCAGGGGGGACTCGCACTCCCACATATTAAATCTTACTATGAAGCCGCCCTCCTCGATTTAGTATCAAGACTGTTAGGATCCTGCTTCTGTAGAGATACTTTATTTATCGATAGAATGCTGCTAGAAATCGGTTCATCCACTCCAGTGTTTTTAAAGACTGCCAAGCTGCCAAAGAAGAGCCAATATAAAACTTTAAAGGACTTCCTTTTTAGACTACAGGCAATTTTTAGGGACATGAATTTGATGGGTTTTCTATACCTCAAACTAAAAGAATGTGCCGGCCTCGGTCTCCAGCTACAAGCTGGTCATATTATTCTATGGGAGAACTCCGGTTTAACCCAATTGAGACATTTCATAATACAGAATAGACCAATATCCTGGCAGGAAATATTGGCCAGGTTAGGGGCTCGGCGGAAACCGGCTTATTTTGAATACCTGCGCTTAGTCTCCTGGTTGAGAAGCTACGGAGGTATAAATGAATCTCCCAACCAGCTGTCAACTGCCCTTTATGGAGCTAAATTACGAGGAATCGGCAACTGGTACAAGCTGATTCATAAACAACTGCATCCTCCTATAATCCAGAAACATCGGGAAAAAATATTTCGGGAGACTGACTGCAGTTTATCCGAGAGGGAGTGGGAGTGGGTCAGCCACTCCGGTGGCAGAGCACTCCGTGCTGCCAATTACAAGAGGATGGCCTTTCTCTCAAGGTGGCTGGCCTATTTGACACCCTCTACTTTGAGTAAAAGGTTTCCCGATGTAGAAGATAGGTGTTTTCGATGCGCCAAACTTGGGGAAGGCGGATGGCACCATACCTTTTTTGTATGTCCCGGTCTGAGGTCTTTTTGGGAAGCCATCTTTTTGGACATCGAGCGTGCAATCGGGAACACCATTCCGATTGCAGCTGAGACTGTATTATTTGGTTACTGCAAGGGAGACTGACAATTGTCTAACCCAGAAAGAGTTTTTATTTTTATTGCCTGTGCGGTAGCTCGTTCTTTAATTTTGCAAAATTGGCGATCAAATGAAGCCCCCTCCCATTTGAAATGGATTAATAAAACGAAAAGGGTTAAAAAATTCGAGGAGGCCTATGCTAGGAGGGTTGGAGCTGTAAAAAAATATGAGCGAAATTGGAAGTTTTTTGAAAAATTGGAGAAGACTTAATAGTAAAATGCAATTCTGGAAGTGATGTATTTAGCGGTCCTCTCCATTTCCCCCTCGTTGAAAGTGAATTTCCCCCCCCCTTTTTTTTTTTTTCTCTGCCCCTTAAGAATGCACTGCCACTTTGTTCGGCAACTGTATTTAAAACATTGGAAGTGGTGAATCGCCTAAAATCTGCTTTTTTTTGTGGTTATCATGATGTTGAATTCTTTTGACTACAATATGTTTGTATTCCGCCTTGTCTTGCACTTGCACTTTAATGGTTTAAAGTACTGTATTTTTTGTACTTAGCATATTGCACTTTCAATCCGTAGTGATTTACTATTTTGATGGGTTTCCTTCGGGAACGTATTCAGCACTTTATAGATCTTATACCACTGAAGTGGTGAAATTTCTAAATGTATGTTTCTATATTGATTATTAGTTGTCAACGAAGATCTTTTTATCGCAATACTACTGTTACTTATGCTTAGTACTCGTACTTTAGTGGTTCTTTGCGTATATGTACTCTTGCTGTTATACACTAGGCACATCGTACTTCTTATTAGTGTTTCTCTCTCATTGTACTTTTTACACTTTTAAGCCATATTATCCATGTAACGAATGCTAATTGTACTCTGCAATGTCTCTTTTTATCTACCTCTTGCTCTGCTCAATAAATAAAAAAAATAAAAAAAACATTTAGCAAAAAGTGGGGGTAACCATAAGAAGCAAATCCTACTTTCCTACATAGTCCCACCTGGGAATCACTAGGGCTTGCACTGCATGCTTGAAGTCATTGAGGGGACACAGCCCACAGTGATAGAATCTTCAATGCCTTCAGAAAACACTGGCACCTGCAGTTGGACATTCCCACGTTGTGCCCTTTTATTAATGAGAATCCCTCTTTATTGTACAGGAGGGGACGCACTCTGAGAAGGTCTCTGTGTCCTAGTTACATCACAACCCAGAAAGCAACCACTACCACCTGGCTGCCGCCAGCTCCGCAGAGTTTTACACGTGCACCACCTGCAACATTTGTCACCTTGGCCAGAACAAATGTAAAGATTTTTGTTACAAAACCACCTGTGTACATAGAATCAAGCATTTCATAAACTGTAACACGCAATAAGTGGTGTATATTATGGAATGCCTGTGTGGTATGAATACGTAGGCAGCACCGCACGTAGCCTCAAAATGCGTATACAAGAACATCGTCGGGCTTTAATCAATGGTGACAACAGATACCCCATGACGGAGCATTACCGGATTGCACATGTTGAGGATGTCACTTTCAGCTATAGTGGCATTGACCACATCCCGCCCAACAACAGGGGAGGAGACAGAGAACTGATCTTGCGACAGACAGAATCCAAATGGATTTGTAGATTACTGTCTGTCCTTAAAGTCCATAACACCGACAATGAATTTAATTATTTCCTGACATAAGCTGGCACCCTAAGGCATTACATTAGGCTCAGCAGCTTGTGGCCATTTGAGGTACACTCCATCCAGGCACCATACTATGATGGCTGTTTTCTGGTTCAGCTCTTTCTGCCACACGGTATGGATATACCGGTGGCTGATTTCTGGCTGATTTCTGGCTTAGCTCTTTCCTGACCACGCGGTATGGATATACCTGCAGGCCATAGCTCGTGCCACACTCTTACCATACCCCATGGTACAACATTGGGGCTCATCAGCCTTGGCCGACTGATTTATTATGTGGTGTCCCTGAAGGGCCCCTCTATTTTAATCTATTTTATTTCCACTTTCATTTCCACATTATTGCATTTTTCTTTTTCCTTTTTCTTCTGCCTCTTATTTTAGGCCCTCGCCTTGGAGGATCTGATCAAGAATTTGTAGGTTTAGGAAAATGCCCTTAAGTGAGGCACCAATACACACGCGAGACACCACAATGGTCTCTCTAGATTTACATCTCACCAACTCTTTATCCCATCACTCCATTTATGCTCGAAACAGTCGTAGCGCTCCGTACTAGCCACACTTTCTGACCACTTTTTATCAATCCCCATTTTGAAATGAGGACTTTGCACGGTCCAGGCTCAATTCAGGTGATCGGTTTCTTTTCAATCTTGTCATTCTTCCTGGTTGCCCTGACTACCACACGTGCAGCGGTGGCAGCCGTCCGTGCCGACACGACTACGTACTATTCACGCAGGATGATGAGCGGAGACATGCGTCATTCTGCCATCCACCACTCGCCCCAATGAGGCTTTCTTCATCCTCTGCTTCACTCTGTTTTCCCGCGGTTTGCCATAGCTTATAAGAGGCGTTTCGGGTGCCCATTCTCATCTAACCTTGGATCCAGGAAGGAGCATTTCTGATGGACTGCGCTACAGGTAAATTCTGCCTTCTTATGTCCCACTTGCTTCTCCACTTAACTATGGGCTCACGTCTTGAGATTTTCATCTATATATATTAGGAGTCACTAATTCCAAAACAACTTTTTGTTCTGCCTGCTGTTTGTGTATTGATCGACTTACACTCTCATGCAACCGCGCCCTTATGGCATTGTATTTTTCCCATGGTTATATCTCTGATTAGAGTTGGGATATTCCCATTACCGCTTGGTACACACAATTCATGTCCCGAGTTGTAGTTTACATGTCATATATCACTTATACACCACAGACCACAACGGGGCTTAATGGCTCAATCGTCAACAGGAGTGGTGCATGGGCATTTTTGTTTGTAGTGCCACCTTTCTTTGATGGTGCGGTCAATACATCACATACCAACCGTCCAGACCTATTTCATCTAACTTTAAACTTAAACTCAATCCCATCCTTTCTACGCTCACTCTTTCTTTTCGTGGGACTGGACATCCCCTCGTTTCACTTGGCCTTTCAGCATTTCTGATTCCATGTGTTGCTGCAATGATCTTCTGACATAGCATGTTTTTTTGATTTAGGTTCACACACCTGGCCCTTAATAAGGTGGCCCAGGCAGGACGCAGTGCTATCAGTTCATCGTTGCTCCGTTGATGACATCACCAATACTGATCCATCGCGCACTTAACCGTTCAACCTATACTTTGGTGTACTATTGATAGTGGATCTCTCATTAGCTTTCAACTACTATGCGGTATGTATTTGACTTAATTCATGGAATCTTGTGTGCTGTAGTCTCCTTACATTGAGACCCCTTGTCCCCCTTCCATTCAAGTTGTACCGAATTATCACTTTGTTATCCTTCCTTCCCGCCGTTTTTTAACTCGTAAACATTCCGTCCCTGTCTTAGTAATTTTAAATGATCTTGCACTTTTTGCACTTTAGTTTTTAGGCGCACAACCAGTGCCATTACGCCATGGCACATGTTTTTTCTTAGTTTCACGCCCAGTACTCTTTATGGAGTTTGTGCTCAAATACAGGTCCTAGTACACCTCTTACAATTGAGCACCATGTAGAGTGACCAACTCATGGGCATCGCACTGGGTTTCAGAGCAGCTATTTGGCTTAGTCCAGTATGGGTAGCTTGTGAAGTGTGCTCACTCTTTTAAATGGATAGTGCACTCTTGTCACATGTCTTGTTTGTCCTTTGTCTAAACCATGAAATGTTGTCTGCTCATATGTATAAACACTACGTCAATCTTTGTATATGTGTATATTTATGTTATTTATATTGTACCCTTTCAGCCCTGATGAAGTTCAATTTGTATTGAACGAAATACCTTGGCTGGAGCTCATGTTGTCGGATGGCGTTTGAAATAAAGAATTGCCTTACATAAAGGAATTTGTCAGTCCTTTTTTATTTGGAAAGGACTCTCTGGGAGTGCACCGCTCCACTTTTCATTCAGTTCCCAATCTGCTTTGCAGTTTGCACCCAACAGCGGCAGGTGCAGGAGTTGTATGTGCACACCATCTTGAATCACTTTAAAACTACCATACTAGGAACTAAGCAGAGAGGTGCAGCTATTGTGGTCCGCTGTTGGTTCTAGCTCAGGGGGAGAAAGGGTTTCAATCTTCTCAGAATGTTCATTTGGTGATTCACACCTATGGTGGTGGCATTGATGTGTTTCTGCAAATTGAGGTTCTTGTTGAATGTTCACCACAGTGATCTTGCAGAGTCAATGATTTGTGAAATGCCGTTGAGGGCAGTTAGATGTTTCAACCACTCTATAAAGACAGGTGACTGGTTAGGTGGGGCGATTAGTAGGATTTCTGTTTTTTGAATATTTAGTTTGAAGTGATTAGATGCTAGCCAATTTTGAGTTTTCTGAAGAGTTGTGTTGAGGGAGCTGAAGTCTTCTGGTGCGGAGACTTTTAAGTATAGTTGGGTATTATCGGCGTACATGTGATAGTGGATGTTGGATGAAATATCTGTAAGAAGTTCCATGAACAAGTTGAAAAGAGTAGGCGAAAGTAAGGAGCCCTGTGGGACCCCTAATGTGACCGGCGTGGTCTTGCATAGTGAGTGATTAACCTTGACTCTTGGAGTCCTGTTATGGAGATAGGAGGTGACCCAGTTAAGGACTGATCCTGATACCACATACGGTGTTCCATAAGCTCTAGAAGGTTGTCATGCCTAACCATATCAAATGCTGATTATAGGTTAAGGATCTCCCAACTTCGTGGGGGATGTCTGCGGACACGCCCATTGTTTATTCCCTGCAGGGGCCCCTGAACCATTGTCACCTGCGTTTAGATTGAAGCCTTGTGGGACCAAAGATTCGGGGTCTGCCTGGCCTACACTGCGGACTGCTGGGGACCGGCTTTCCCCTGGCCTTGCCTGTGTTCTTCTGGAGCTCACCTAGGAGGTATCATTTGCGAACCTGGGGACTGCTCCGCCAGTGAAAATAAAAAGACAAAATTACTCTTTGGAGCCTAATCTGCCTGATTCATCTGGACTTGCCCTGGAATGCCATACATCTCTCCCCAGGATGCACATTCAAGCAAATAAGGGCACGCTCTGCTCCATACTTGCCCTCATCAATCCAAGCCATGAATGTAGCACAGTTGCTGCACTGGCTGCAGCATTGTTAGAAACAGGATCTCTTGTTGGCAGTCATTTGCATCCTGTCCAATTAGGGACCCACACTCTAGTCAGGTAAATGTAGCACATACTAAGTTTACCTGTACTCACCCTCAGGTAGCTTGGCACAGAGCAGTCATGCTAAACTAAATAGGCAATGTGTAAAGTATTTGTGCACACACACAGTAACAAAGTGAAAACAACACAAAAGTACTGTACACCAGTTAAAAAAATAGTCAATGTTTAGCTGAGCAAAGCAAGACCAAACGACAAAAATCCAACATACACAAGTCAATATATGAATTAATTCAACATTAAATGCAATTATGAAGTCAGAAAACAATAGCTCCGACTGTGGCTATCTGGTCGCCCTTGACCGGGACCAATCCACAAGTTCAGTGCGACCGCAATGAATCATAGGTAGGCTGCAGTAGTCACACTGACCCCGGTACAGTACATTGGGTGAATCACAAAAATCAAAGAAGGTGCGATGTGCACAGGAGGTTAAGTGGTGCGATGTGCACAGGAGGTGAAGTGTCGCGAAGGCAGGTGATACTTTGGTTCCTTACTGCGATGCAGGTTGTTGGCATGTTGGTGCTCAGGGATGATGCGTTGTGCAAAGGGGGTGAGGAGTCACTGTAGCAAAGTGATGCGTTGGTTCCTGGAGGCGGTGCAAGTTTGTTGAGACCCTAATGCCCAAGGACGATGCAGCGCTCTGGGGAGGTGATATGTTGGTTGCAGGTGCAAGACCTTGGGTCCTGAAGGTAACACGGTGTTGATGATTCGTCGATATCACAGCACAGTGCGTCAATTCCACAGTGTTGATGTCAAACACCATGATGCAGGTGCTGCATTGGAGCTGGAGCGGTGCATCATGGATTTCGGTGAGGCGGTGCTCAAGACTCCCGCAGAGTTGATACTTCGGAGATACTGTGGCACCATTGGGTCGTTGCGTTGCGCACTCAGCGAGCAGGGACCACAGCTTCAGTGCAGGCAGGGGCGATGCTTCAATTCCAAAGTGACGCTAGTAGTTAATATGTCAATTTCTTGATTGCAGCACCAGAATCACCTCCAAGGGTCCAGAACTGGATTGGCACCACTTGCAGGTCAGAATTTACAGCAGCCCAGGTACTGGTAGCAAGCGGCAGGGGAAGTCCTTGATGGCCCTGAGGCTTCCAACAGGAGGCAAGCTCAACTCAAGCCTTTGAAGAAACTTTAGAAAACAGGCTGCAGAGAGCCAAGTCCAGTCCTCTCACTTCCAGGCAAGAGGCAGCAGAAAGCAGGCCAGCACAGCAAAGCATGCAGGAAAGGGGCAGTCCAACAGCGCTTCTTCCTAAAAAATATCCTCAGTCTAGAGTGTTTCTGAGTATGTCGTGTCAGAGGTACAATACTTATACCCATTTTGGCCTTTGAAGTAGGGATACTTCAAAGAAAGGGCTTTGTAGTGCACAAGACCTGGCCCTTTCTGGCCCTGGCTCCAAACACATTACAGAGGGGTACGCACTTCTTTGTGTAGAGACTTGCACAGCCCTACTCAGGTATAAGTGTCAACTTCTCCCACCACTCTAGCTCAGGAAGACCCATCAGCCTGGTGATGGGCCATGAGGACATGCAGGGCATACCTCAGCTCCATTTGTGTGTGACTGCCTAGAGCTAATTCACAAAGCCCACCTGTCACCCAACTCAGATGTGTATTCTAGAGACAGGAAGAGGCATCGAATGGTTAAAGTAAGAAAATGCCAACTTTCAGAGAGTGGCATTTTCAGACCTGCATTTTAAAACCAACCTCACTAAAAGATGTGTTTTGAACTTGTGAGTCCAGAGACACCAAACTTAAATTTTCTATCAGCTCCTAATTGGAAGATACCCCTGTAAAATGCTACAGGGCAGCTCCAATGCAAACCTACAGGAGAGATAGGCCTTGCTGTAGTAAAAAGCAAATTTAGAGGCTTTTCACTACCAGAACATGTACGTCTTAACAGCACATGTCCCACCTTTTGAAATACACACCACCAGGCCCCTGGGGCCACCTAAGGCCTACATTAGGGGTGCCTTATATGTACTAAAAGGGAGGGTTTGGGCCCGGCAAGTAGGTTTACTGGGTCAACATGGCTGGTAACTTAGCACATAGGCTCTGAAGTAGCAGGTCTGATACAGGTTTGAAGAACTACTCATGTGGGTAGCAAAATCCATGCTGCAGGCCCACTAGTAGCATTTGGTTTAACAGCTCCAGGCACGCACAGTGCACTGCACAAGGGAATTACTATTAAATCAAAAATGCCAATCAGAGAGAAACCAAATTCCATTTCATTTTAGACACAAAGCACATGCACTTTAGGACTGGTCAGCAGTGGTAAGTGTCCAGAATCCAAACACTAGCAAAACCGCAATCCAGCCCACAATCAAAAACAGGAGGCCACAAGCAAAAAGACAGGGGAAACCACACCAAAAGATGCCAGGTCTAACACATGTCCCCCCAGTAGAAAGTGGGGAGAACTGCCCACCGCTTGGGAGTTCTCATCACTAAGGTGAAAAAATCTGGAAAGACCAGCAGCGTTGGCGTGTTCTGTTTTAGGATGGTGGTCCAGTGAAAATCCATTTACTGTAGGGAAATAGACCACCTCAACAATCTAGTATTCTAGCCTCTCATCTGCAGTAACAATCTGAGGGGTATGTGGTCTATCTGAACCCGGAAGTGAGTCCCAAACACGTATGGTCTCAGCTTTTTCAGCACCCAGACCACAGCAAAAGCTTCCTTTTCTGTTGAGCTCCACCTGTGTTCCCTGGGAAGTAACTTCCAAATGATGAAGGCTACAGGTTAATCTAGGCTCTCTTTGTTTACCTGTGAAAACACGTCCCCCACGCCATGGTCTGAGGCATTAGTCTACACCAAGAATTCCTTGGAGAGAAAATAATCCTTCAGCAAGGGCGCCATGCTCATGGCTTCTTTCAGGGTGTCAATAGTGGTCTGGCATGCCGTCCAGATCACCTGATGTGGCTGCTTCTTGGAATTCACCTCTATCAAGGGGGCAACAGTGGTGCCGTATTGATTGACAAATCTCCTGTAGTAACCGGTGAAGCATAAGAAGGCTCTCACCTCTGGCTGAGTCTTGGGAGTGCCCAAGCCAGAATGGTATCAATATTTGGTTGCAAGTGCTGCACCCCGCCGTCCCCTGCTTGGTGTCCCAAGTAAACCACAGACCCCTGCTCTATCTGGCACTTACTGGCCTTGATAGTGAGGTCTGCGCTCTGTAGTGCCCTCAACACTTTCCCCAGGTGGTGCAAATGGTCCTCCCAACTGGAGCTGAAGACTGCAGTGTCATCTAGGTAGGTTGCTGTGAAGGTCTCCAACCCAGTCAAGACATGGTTGACCAACCTCTGGAAGGTGGCAGGGGTCATCTTCAACCCAAAAGGCATGACACGGAACTGGAAAGGCCAATCTGGTGTTGGGCATGCTGACCTCTCTTGTGCCCCCTCGGTCAAGAGAATCTGCCAGTATCCCAACATTAAGTCAAATGTGCTGAGGAACTGGACAGCTCCAAGCCAATCAATAAGCTCATCAGCTCGGGGAATGGGGTGCAAGCCAGTCTTCGTGACCTCATTGAGCCCATGGTAGTCGACACAGAACCGGAGTTTCGGTGTGACAATAGGTGGAGCTGCCTTGGGGACCAGGATCGCAGGACTGGACCAGGGCTGTGGAGGGCTCAATGACCCCTAAGTCCAGCATTTTAGAGACTTCCTCTTTGATGCTGTTCCTCACTTGGTCAGACAACCTGTAAGTTTTGTACTTAATAGGAAGGCTATCCCCAGTGTCAATGTCATGAGTACACTGATGGGTGACTTCTGGGGTGAGTGAAAACAGTAGCGCAAACTGTCCCAACACCTGGTGACAGTCTCTCTGCTGTTTGAGGGTCAGTGTCGGGGGGAGAATCACACCCTTCACTGACCCGTCCTGCTTTGTGGATGACAGGAGGTAGGGGAGAGGTTCACTTTCCTCTTCCACCCGATCATCCATGAACAAGAGCATGGTCAACTCAGAGCTCATAAAATGTGGCTTGAGGTGGTTCACATGTAGGACCCTCAAGGGTTTCCTTTGAGTCTGCAAGTCCACCAGGTAGGTAATGTGACTCTTGCACTCCTTCACCTGAATTAGGCCAGACCAGCCAACATGTAGTACATGGGGCTCTACTGGCACCATCGCCCACACCTTTTGACCAGGCCAAAACTCAAACAGAGTGGTATTCTGGTCGTACTAATGTTTCATGTCGTCCTAGATAGCTTCCATATTCTCCTGGGTGAATTTCCATAAGCGGTTGCTGATGGCCAGCATGTAACTGAATACATCTTGGGGTGGCTTCTTGAGAGCTTACTCCCTGCCTTCCATCATCAAACTGAGAGGTCCTCTCACAGGGGGCCCATACAGAAGCTCAAAAGGGCTGAAGCCAACCTCCCTCTGCAGTACCGCCATGTAACCAAACAGAAGGCATAGCAAGAGGACGTCCCATCTATGCCTCATGGGCTCAAAGACAGCCAGCATCATGCCTTTCTGGGATCGGTTGACCCTTTCAACCAACTCATTGGTCTGGGGGTGGTAAGACATGGAGAACTTGTAGGTGATGCCATATACCTTCTAAATAACCTTAATGTGCAAAAACATGAAATTGATACCGCGGTTAGATACCACCCCTTGGAGAAACCCACTTTGGTAAAGATACCCATCAGTGCACAGGCCAGGGCAGGCTCAGTCACAGTCCTCAGAGGGACAGCTTCCAAGTACTGGGTGGCCTGGTCCACCAAGACCAGGATAACCGTTGCCCTAGGCTGTCTTGGGTACCAGAGGCCTCACGATTTCAATGCCCACCTGCTTGAAAGAGGTGCTGACTAAAGGAAACTGTTGAAGGGGAGACTTGCATCTCCTCCCTATCTTGCGACTCGCCTTAGCAGGTAGGGAAGGGCCTGCAGAACTCATTGGAGGCCTTCCTCATTTGGGTTCAATGAAAGTGGATGGCAAGCCTTTAAAAGGTTTTGTCCTGCCCCAAATGACCTGCCAGAGGAACATCATGAGTCAGACCCAGTAGGAAGGCTCTGAAGTGCTGGGGTATCACCAGCACACAGGCTGCCCCAGGCTCAGCAACCTTAGGCTCACCGTACAGGAGACCATTGTCCCAATAAATCAGGTGAGTTCCTGAGGCGCCACCAGCTGCCTGAGCCTTGGCCTGTTTCCGAAGACCCACAAGAGTAGGGCACTCTTTCTGCACTGCACAGAACTCCCAAGCTAGGCCACATCTTACCCTGTAGGTTCCAGGGTGTCCCCTCAAGTTCAGCCTTCTTCTGGACCGTGGGATGTTCAGGGGTGGGTTTCCCATGTGCCTTGCCCTTTCTCTTCCCAGCAGAGACCTGTGACACTCTTTCAGGATCTAGGTCCTTCTGACCACCCTCATCTACTGCTATGGACCGTGTGGCCAGGCACACCCACTCAGGCAATCCCAACATCTCCAAGTGCGATTTGAGCTCCACCTCCTTCCAGGTCGTTGCTCAGCAGAAAATCCACAGGCATGGATGTTCTCACAGCTACCCTTAAGGAACCTGAGAACCCCCCATTCAAAGGGAACCTGAACCTCCAAACATTGGTGCTCACTGTTGTCTACAACACCTACTTGGTGGCCCACATTAGGGACTACCTTCTCTGAAAACACCAGATGACACCTGATAGTTGTCATGCTGGCTCCTGTGTCTCTCAGAGCCTCCACCCTCCTCCCATTGATGGTCACCCACTGCCTGTACATCCTAGTGTTGTCAGACATGAGTGTTTGCTGGACCATCTTGCTGTCATCCAGGGAAACTAGGGGCATCTCTGCTGGCCCCCCACCTGAGACAAACTCCTCCCAATGCACTACACTCACCATCCCTAGTGACTGCCCACTGGTGGGGCCTGTGCCCGCTTGGGACACTTAGGATTCCCCCTGAAGAGCCCTTCCTGATTACAGGTCAAAAACTTCAGTGGACCCTTCCCTGCAGGCTTTCCTGAAGAGAATCAACTCTTCTTCTCAACAGGAAGTTGGGAATCCTTACCCTGGGAACTAGTCTGGGGACCTTTTGAGAACTCTTTACTTTTATTTTTGTCCCCCCTCCTTCTTCTTTTGGGGATCCTTTCCACCCTTGGAGGAATCTCCCACATACAACTTCTTTTGGACCCTGGTGCTGAGCCAGAGGTCCACCTCCCTAGCAAGCTTCCAGGGGTCAGTCAGCTTACTATCAACCAAGTGCTGTCGCAGCTCTGGAAAACAAATACTAAACATGTGCTCTTGTGCAATCAAATTATACAGTCCCTGATAGTCTGTTACCTCACTGCCCTTCAACCAACCATCCAGAGCTACGAAGCAAGAAAAAACCCACTCTACCCAAGTCTGATGATCAAGTTTCACACCTTCCCTAAACATTTTCCTGTAGTGTTCTGGGGTTAGACCAACCATATCTCCTGACCAGGGCTTCCTTCA
Source organism: Triturus cristatus (assembly GCF_964204655.1). Classification (NCBI taxonomy): domain Eukaryota; kingdom Metazoa; phylum Chordata; class Amphibia; order Caudata; family Salamandridae; genus Triturus; species Triturus cristatus. The sequence goes on along the minus strand of NC_140586.1, from coordinate 170,562,426 downwards.
TGGCAGGGCACCTAGTCTGGTCCTCAACTCCTAGGGCCAATAGGGAGTCCTACCCCTCCCTGTAAAATGCTTCCATAACCCTGCACCCCAATTCCTCTCTGGAATCCTGTGCATCTGCAAAGTAATCTCATATGCCCGAAACCACCAATCTATGTAATATTCCCCTCCATAATCAGGCACCAGACTTTTGGATATGTGTACCTTTCCTTCTGAGTGTACTGAAGAAATGCTGCCACCATCTGTGCTGGACTTCGTTTTCAGCTCCATTTCCTTCAAGCTCATCTCTTTAGCTAAAAGCATATTCCTTTCCTCCAAAGCCATTTTCGACTTTTCCACATCCACATTGTGTTTTGCCAGCTCCAGCTGGAGCTTCCTTTCTTCCTGCCTGTTTCTCATCACTGCAGCCGAAGGCTTTTAGATGAAACATTACTGCTAGCTCTGGAGGGAGCTCTTCCGCCATTCTGGCTGGCCCCCACCCCACAGGCAATGCTTACTACTGCAGCCATTCCATGTGCAAGCCTCGGTTCCACTTCCTCCACAAGAAAATTCTCATCCTCTGGGTGCCCAGCTGGATCCCTAGCTGCTAACCAGGCCCTCTGCGCCTTTTGCAGCTCCTCCTTTTTAGCTAGGCCTTTAAAAGAACACTTGAAATCCCTGCAGAACTTTTTGAACTGAGGCACCGGATAGGTTTCCAACCTCTCCTGCTGAAACTTCAAATCTGCAGGCACAGCTGATTGCGCTCCAGACTGAGACATGATTGCAAAACCTCAAAAGATTGCCAACGAGGAAAAAGAGAAGTAGTATGCTGGTACGTAATGGTTTGAGATATGGAAGTAGTGTACACCAATCACTGTATGTAATGAACAATCTATGTAATGAACGTCCTATCTTCACCGCTGATCATCAATATTAGAAACAGGGCCTTTACTTGGCAGTGGTTTGCACCCTGTCCAAGTAGGGACCCATACTCTAGTCAGGATAAGTGTAGTACACATTAGGTTTACCTATGCTCACCCTTGGGTAGCTTGGCACAGAGCTCTCAGGCTAAACTAAAGAAGCAATCTGCAAAGTATTTGTGCACACACACACACATACATTAACAGTGAAAACACCACAAACGTACTCCACACCAGTTTAGAAAAATAGCTAATATTTAACTGAGTAAAGGTTCGTATCTTGACTTGTGTATGTTGGATTTTGTCATTTTTGACATTAAATGCAGTTATAGCATAAAGTGATTAGTTGGCTTAATATGCACAGGCCTCTTCCCCCTAATACTAGGTATGAGGCTCTAATGGTTAGGAGGGTTCCCTGGCTGGGAAATACTATAAAGAACATCGAGGGTGATTGCATCTTGGTGAACTTCAGTAATTCTTTAACTGCATCTTATATCTGTAATTGGCCTGGTAACACTAGCGCTTCCCTCATAAAAACTTTACCATTGTCCTCTTTCTATCCTCCAATTGATATCTTTCCCCGGGCAGAGTTGGATGGAAACTGGACCAGGGTTGGATCAAACCCATCTAGAGGAAGATAGAGGTATAATCGCTATGGTGTGCCTCCAGGTGGCGATTATTTGTGTAATAACAGGTATGCTTGCCTGGAAGAGGTTGACTGACTGAGTTGGGGGGTTACCAATTTTAATTCTTCTACCGAGGTGCCGTCCCCCTCCCAAACACCAGTCTTTTCGTCTTCCTCCCCCTGTTGTTTCCCCTACCATTCCCGGGTTGAATTTGCATGAACCCCCTACGTGCACAAACCATGATGTTTATACAAATTGTCCACCTATACACAAAGTTCTCTCGTGGAACATAGCTGGTTTAGCTAGTAAGCTTCATTGCCCTCTATGGGGTTCATTCATAGACCTCCACCACATATGTTGCTTCCAAGAGACATGGGCTAGGCAAGAGTATCATCGAGTGGGTTTTGTATCTTTCACAATTCCGGCTGTATGGGGAGGCAGAGGTCGTCCCTCAGGAGGTCTAACAATTTGGGTTGCTACTCACTTGGGCTGCAGTGCTGTGATTCTAGAAACTGGGTCTGATGATGTTCTTTGCCTACTATTGGATTGGGGCTTAGGCACCAAGCTAGCAGTGATTAATGTGTATGCTAGGCCAGTGAACCCATGTGCGGAATCCCGAGTGATTGACGTTTTATCCAATATCCTAACCATGATACCTGAGGGATCAATGTTCCTTATAGCTGGTGATTTTAATTCTCACTTTGAACCACTTCAGGGGTTGGTGGATCAAATAAATCAAGAGGAGGATGAAATCTGGAACATCCCACAGGTTGTCGGTCCTATGGTCAGGTCTTGGGCCCCTCTAGCTGTCCAAATCACCTCCTTGACGATGGCCCACTCGATTAGGGCCTGCAATGGACGAACAATCTCAGATAACCCCTCAAGGCCCACGTTTAATAAACTAGGAAGGGAGGCTAGACTTGATTATATATTTGTGCAGTGCAGGGAGTGGAACAGAATATCTGATTTTCAGGTGCTCACTAGGGGGGAGAGTGACCATAATCCCCTGATATTGGATCTTTCTCTAACGGGCGCGTGTTTTGACAATTCATTGCCATTAATTAATTTGGAGGCACCAAATAGAACCATCTTGACTAATAATAAGCGTAGAATTAAATGGGTTAAATTGGCTGACAATCAAAGAGAACTATCCCAACTCTATATGACGGTTGGTTTAGCATTGGATGACATAGTAAAAATTATAGAGCAGTACTCCTTCCCCAATTTCAGCGGAAAAATGGCTAAGATCAACAAAGAATTATTCTCAACATTGTCTGGTTTATTTAACCCATCTGTTACTCGTATGAAAAGGACTAATAGACGGCCCCATTGGTATAACAGGGCCTGTAGATTGGCCAAGACCGATTTGCTGGATGCAATAAAAAAGAAAATCTGCAGGGAGGATATCCACCAAAAGAGGCAGATCTACAGGTCTCTAAACTACCATGCTAAATTGGAGTGGGCTTCTGAAAATTGGAATAGCCTAACAGCTGCCCTTCACTCTAGAGACTCACGGAGATTCTGGCTGATTGTGTCTACCGGCACAGATGATGCTGTCGTAGCAATAAAACCAAATATTGCTCCCGAAATTTGGGAAAAACACTTCAGCACACTTTATAGGGCGGTTTCTCTTCCATCTGAGGGTTTAATGCCTGTGGCTGCTGACCACGAACAAGTTTATTTCACCTTGAGCGAGATTCAGCTCGCTATATCCATGCTTCCTGCGGGCAAAGCACCTCGCTTGGATGGGGTCCCTGGTGACTTGTACAAACATGAACCCAGAGTCTGGGCACCATACCTCACTCTATTATTTAATGCAATCCTTGGGGGTATGACAGTTCCTCATACTTGGTTGGGTGCAGAAGTTGTGCCTATCTTCAGAAAGGGGTCCCCCCTGTTACCTGGTAACTATAGGCATATCAGTCTGATTGATGTTGCTCAGAAATTATTTTCGAGGCTGATCCTAGACCGCATTGCGGATTGGATGGAGGACTCTGATATTCTGAGCCATTATCAGGCTGGCTTTAGAAAGTGCGTCTCAACAACAGACCAGATTTTTAGATTATGTATGCTTTTTTGGAAGAAAGTTAAGGTGGAGGGGGGTTCTCTTTATACTGTCTTTGTTGATTTGCACGCGGCTTTTGATTTGGTTCCGCGCATGAAACTCTGGTCTGTTCTCCACGACTTAGGCCTTCCAGGTCCTCTTTTGCAGATCTTGGTCCGTCTTCATACCAACAACTTCGCAAGGGTCAGATGTGGGAGAGATGGTGGCCTATCATCTAGCTTCCCCGTTGAAAGAGGGGTAAGGCAGGGATGCGTCTTGGCACCCACCCTGTTTTGCCTCTATGTAAACGGTCTCATTTCCCATCTGAACAATGTGCCAAATAGAGACGCCCCGCGACTCGCGGGCATAGGTATCTCAGCTATTATGTTCGCCGACGATACCTTGCTTTTAGCCAAGACTCCCATGGGGCTTCAACGAGTTTTAGACGGTTTTGCCTCTTTCTGTGCTGATCGGGGGCTAGAGATCAATACGGCCAAGACTAAATTTATGATCTTTAACCCCCCCAGGTCCTCTCGCCCTAACCCGACTATTAATGGCACAAGTCTAGAGAGGGTTCATACGTTCGAGTACTTGGGTTTGACCTTGAACGAAAAGATGACATGGTCACATCATCAGACAAAGTCAAATCTAAAGTTAACGCAAAAGGTGGGGGGTATCCTGAATCTATGGAATCAATCCATGACACACCCTATCGGCCCACCACTTGAAATTTACAAAATGCAGGCCTGTGGTGCTTTAATATATGGCGGCGAACTTTGGGGCCACAAATGTGCCCCAGATATTGTCGCCACTGAAAATAAGTTTCTGCGGAATCTGGCTGCTTTGCCACCGAGCACACCACTTCTCCCTCTTAGGCTTGACCTAGGATTGAGATCAATAAAGGAGGAATTAGGTGTGAAGCAATTAACTTTCTGGAGGCGACTTTGGATAACCCCTGAACTCTCGAGCTATCGCTCTGAACTCATGGAACTTTATCGTCACCAAGCTTTATGCAATATTCCATGGTTCAAGTATGTAAAAGATGAACTAACAGGGTTGGGTCTAACTGCTCTGTGGACAAAACCGCATGAGGCTTGTCGCACTGTATCCCGCAAAGAGTTGGTCGCATTATACCACGATCGCAACTTGACAGCCTCTTTAGTAAATGAGACATTGGGGCCAATGACTAATACCTTCTTAACAATGAAGGATTTTTATAAACTGGAGACAGTTTTGGATGATATCAATCCCATTGGCCTCAGGAGATATAACGCACTCCCAATCAGAGCCCTTACTAGTAAATGGCACCCACCTACTTTAAAAAACTGTCCCGCCTGCAAAAATGAGCTTGAGAACGACACCCATCTAATCTTTTTTTGTCCTTTTTATGTGAATTCCAGGAAAAAGTGGATTATTCCCATCTGCAGAAATTGGGGTTTTAGGCACCATTTAGATGCCTACCGTTTGCTGAAATCTGATTTATCCCCCCCTACTGTATTTGCTGTTAGCAAGTATTTAGCAGCTGTATGGAAGATTAGAAGAACTTTTTTAATGAATTAAAAGTTTAAATTGTTTTACATGAGTACTTATGGTTGCAAAATTTCTGTAAATGATATATACATTTTTTCATGCAGATGTTTCTTGTCTTGGAAAATTTTGTTTTGTTTTTTGTTGTTGGATTGTATTGTATTCTTTTATGACTCTATGAGTCTAAATAAAGATTTAAGAAGAAGTTATAGCATTTAGAAAACAATAGCTCAGACTGGGGCTATCTGGTGGCTCTTGACCAGGACGAATCAACAAGTTCAGTTTGACCACAATGGATTGCGGACCCCCGTACAGAACCTTGGGTGAGTCACAAAGTCAAAGATGGTACAATAAGCAGAGGAGGTGAGGCATTGCAAGGCAGGTGAGGTGTCGGTTCCTTACTGCCATGCAGGTCATTGGTATGTTGGTGCTCGGGATGATGCATTGCTCAAGGGAAGTGAGGCATCACTTTAACAAAGTGATGCTTCACTTACTGGAGGCTGTGCAGGGTCATTGAGCTGCTAACACCCAGGGATGATGAAGGTAGGTGATGCATTGGTTGCAGGTGTGAGACCACAGGTCCTGAAGGCAACGCAGTGTTGATGATGCATCGATGTAAGAGCCCAGTGCGTCGATTCCATGGCGTCGATGTGGAACCACTGGCCGCAGGCGTTAAGTCAGAGTTGGAGTGGTGTGTCATGGACTTCAGGGAAGTGGTGCTTAAAACTCCCATAGCGGTGGCACTTTGGAGACGCTGCGGCACCGTCGGGGCTTGAATTGTGAGTTGCTTTTGTTGCATTGCATACTCAGCGAGCAGAGACCATGGCTTCGGTGCAGGCAGTGGTGATTTGTTGATTCTAAAGTCATGTTTGGAGTTGATACATTGATTTCTTTGATGCAGCATCAGAAGCACCTCAAAGGGTCCAGAACTGGGTTGCCTCCACTGGCAGGTCAGGAAACATAGCAAGAAGCAGGTGAAGTATTTGATGGCCCTGAGACTTCCAACAGGAGACAAGCTCAACTCAAGCCTTTGGAGAAACTTTAGAAAGCAGGATGCAGAGAGCCAAGTCAAGTCCTCTTACTCCCAGAAAGAAGCAGCAGACAGCAGGCCAGCACAGCAAAGTGGCAGTCTCTCCAGGCAGTTCACCAGCTCTTCCTGGCAGAATGTCCTCAGTCCGGAGTACTTCTTAGTATATGGTGTCAAAAGTCCAGTACTTACACCCATTTTGGCCTCTGAAGTAGGGAGACTTCAAAGAAAGGTCTTTGTAGTGCACAAGACCGGGCACTTCCTTGCCCTGGCACTAGACACACTACAGGGGGTGCACAGTTCTTTGTATGGGGACTGGCACAGTCCTGTTGAAGTACAGGTGTCAACTCCTCCAAGCACGCTAGGAGACCTATAAGCCTGGTGATGGGCCATCGGGATATGCAGGGCACACCTCAGCTCCATTTGCTTGTGGCTGTCTAGAGCTAATTCTGTAGCAAATGTCATGATCATTTAAACAAAACCAGAGGTGAAAATAAAAATAAATGGCCCCTTAAATTTCTCTTTACCAAGAACTGTCTATTTTAATTTACATTTGTAAAACATAAGTACATGCAAAAAATAGAATTTGAATAACAAAAGGACAACTCTTTTTCTATGAGTGCTATGCTGGGCTGAAGATGGTGGGATGATTCTGAAGCTCAACCTGCCGTCCATTTAGATACGATCCTGGATGTTGTAGTAAAACAAAGTGAGGATGACTAAGAACAGACCTTGAATTTTCACATGCTTCTTAATCACTGAGGGAGCAGTGGAGGAAACTCTATGGGTGGCGACCGGCAGCTAACTTGATGGAAGGATACACTGCAGTATCCTATAAGGCACAACAGAGAACTACAAGGAGTTAGGAATAAGACTCACACTCCTACACAACACTGTTGATCTGACAACACAGGAAAACTCTCTATCCTGCACCACACAGTCCAGAGCCCACCTCAGGAGTCCTGCTGCATCAGGCAGTGATGAGTTGATGAAGGCAAAAGCACTCTTTGTAACCATAGGATGTGTCATGGGCGACAAGGTGAAATGAAGAAATCAAGTAAGCACTGAGAGTGGAATTAGCAAGTTTTAACCATGGTCAAATGAGCACTTCATGAAGTATATGCGAACCTCAGAGGAGGGGCAGAAACAGCAAAATGTGTGAACAAGGGAGGCACTGAGCTGTATAATTGCTTTAACGCCCACACAGTGGATCTCATACAGTATTGTACCCCTTTAGTACTGAACACTAGCAGGCTGCAGATGCCTGCACTGAGACTACAACATCCTCCTTGCAAATAAAGCAGACACCAGCCAACCAAACACAAGGACAGAGGCAAAATAGTTGACACAAAAATATAATAAGAGAGACTGACGGAACACAAGTGGTAGTACCTCAATGGTAATTGCTCTTTAAAGGAAAGTAAGGTGCACAGCGGGAATCAACTTGAAGAAATAGACATTGTTAGCCCCATGCCATAAACCAACACACACCTCCACCTGGCAAAGGCACTATCTTGCACATATGACATATTCATTTGGCTGTTATTAGAAATATCCTACAAAAAGGCCTTCCATTTTCTTATCTTCAACACACATCTTGATATCTGACTTCTAAGCAGGAGGAGAAAATCAGTTATAATGGGCTTTCTAGACCAGCGGGGGTATCATTAACATTGCTCCCCACAAATTAACAACTTTGATAAACTGCACAGGAGATGCAGCAGAAGCATTTAAACTCAAACAGAAAAGAATGGATACACCCAAGTACCTCCTATGCATCGCACAAATGTGTGTATCACACGAATGGCACAAAAATGTACTCCTTGCCAAGTCGTAAATCATCTTGCCAATTATTATTCAATGAAGCTATGGCAAGAGAGGGAGAACTCATTCTTGTAAGAATGTCAGAAATAAATATGTGCAGCCTAATGTAAGAACTGACTGCAATCAGAGTCACAATGGGCTCTATCCAGGAAGATATCAGAAGGCTAATGCCGATTCTGCCCAGCTATCAAATTTTCGGCCGCTTTCTTTGCTCCCTATTTACTCTAAAATTCTGGAAAACAGGAAAACAGGATTCAAATAACAAAAATGAAACTTTTCAGTTTCATTTTTTAAGGGCAGGCAGTGGTCCCTGCAAATGCTGTTGCAAAACAACAGTACATGACGACTCGCTATTAGGAAGGGACACTCCTCCCTAATAGCGAGAGTCGCAAATGCGATTTTGCGAGTCAGTGACTCGCGAAATAGCATTTGTACATGCCTGGATCCTTTTTTGCGGTCACAAAAAAGGGTTGTACATCTGGTCCTTAATTGTGTAAAAAGAATTATTTACATGAAGGTGTATTTAGAATGACATCTTCGTAATTCTTTACAATTTATACATGTCTTAAGAAGCTGCATTTATTGTGTGTGTAAGTATTCTGTAGCCCTGTACACTGTTAAAGTTGACTAGAGTGAGCCTCAAGAAACCAGTTCAGTTCATGCTCACGTTAAAACCTACCATGTAATTTGTATTTAGACTCCTATGCAGAATGTTTTTGACTGTATTTTATTTCCACTGCAGGTATGACAAAGCCTCATTATTTAGCATAGAAGGGTTTTGGTTGCATTAAATATCAAGATGTGAGAAGATGAAGTTGGTAAGGAAAAGCGCAGTAACGAGCAAGAAGGTGAGTTCTCATGGAGGAGGAGACGAATGACCAAGGACGAACAAAATTGCAACTTATTGATGTAGGGACGATGCTGCAAGTATCCAGTTGTACTGGAGCCATGGAAATTCACTAGCAAGGATCATATGGGACTATCTACCCTGAATGCAATTGATATTTTATGCTGTACATAGTGAGGGACAGGAGAGTCATCTCAGGATTACATGCAAATCAAATCTATGCTTCTGCTCGTGTGGCTTCATGCTACCTGGCCCATGGTTGGAATGCCTTCTACTGAAGACTCTGACAGCTGACATCTTTCTGATTTCCCCTTTACTAAATGCTTTTAGCTTAGGGTTGCCCTTTTAAGTTAGGGTATGTAGGGAGAGATAGCTTGCTCATGCTTACTTTGTAGAATCATCTGATGCAATTTAAAACTCAATTTGTTTTGCTGATCATCTGTATCGTCATCATAGAGTTAGTCGTCTGCATTGTATCATATAGGGTAAATCTCTTCAGGAGATTTGGCCTTATCTTGGTTTTTCTGTATTTCTATTTGATCATGTTGAGATTGGTCTATATTGATTTGTTTCTAAATCTATAAGTGAACCCTAGGGGAAACCTAAATTCAGATTAAGTTGTTGAGTGGCTTATTGTGTGACCACATTGGTTACACTGATTGGGCCCGAGCTCCATCACCAATACTAAACAAAATTAAATAATAAGATCCTCATTAAAAGCCTAAGGAAGTACAAATTGTAATAATGATGAATCAGTGGACATGGAGCACAGGTCTAAATTTAATCCATCAAGTGTTTAGAAAGTACACACTGAGGATCAGCCAATCACAATCCCCTCCATAAGAAGTTCTCTAAAATGTACCTTTCCCTGCTGCATGCATCTTAGATACTGTGACAGCAATACAGACGTACAGAGGTCCAATATGCCAGATTTCAGCATATCAAGATGAGTGGGAGAGAAGTATATAAGAAGGGTAATTCTGACGGACACAAAAGAGGTGCAAGCATTCAGTTTTCTTCCTGATTGCATATTTATGATTTCCTTGTAGATATACTGATTACTGTTCTTATCTCAGACATACATATCTTTAAACACACTTGTGTCTCTGGATAATACTTTCATTTGGCAAGTTTATGATTGAGGCGCGAGGGGCTGATTGCTCAATTCACCTGTTTAAAGTTAGTTAGATAGTGTTAAGCATTTCGTGTTAATAACCAAGTTTACCTTAGAAGGGACGAGATTCTTACTACACTAAATTTCTATTCCCACCAACTAGAACTTTATGCCCAACTCTATAATGGTCAACTTAGGTACTGACATATTACATACCAAAAACAAAAGGAGCCTGTAGGAAGGTGGAATCTGACTGCATGGTTACCCCCCACTTTTTTCGTGGTGTTTTGCTGGTTTTCAACTTAGTTTGACTGGGATCCTGCTAATCAGGACCCCAGTCTATCCGCTATCTCCCTAAATTGGTTGTTCATGTACTTTAGGTACACTCCAGATTGGATTCTGGGGTACCCTAATAAGTCCCTAGTATATGGTATACAATGTACCTATGGCATAGGTACCCCAGAGGCCTCTCAGGGGCTGCACCATGTATTATGCCACCCCTGGGAGACCATTCAAAATGTCACAACAGGTCTGCTACAACAGCCTGTGTAAGGTGGTGCATGCACCCCTTACTTAGATATAGGTTCACTATATCTATCCTATATCACTGCACATATAAACCTATCAGTCACCCCTATGGCAGGCCTTATTAATCCTGAAGGCAGGGTGCTGGGTTTTATGTGAGAGGGTGCCCATGCATGAGCAGAGCCCCTCTGCAGCTTTCAGAACCTACATTCCGGGGTTGTTTCTGATGCAGCCAACCATATATACTTAAGTGAATTATAATCTTGCGGTAAATGCTAACTTTAAAAGGGCTGCATGGAAACATGTCATGTTTGGTGTCAAACACCTTGGAATCATACTTTCACACCCGTAACAGGTGTGGGAGGTATGATTCCACCCTACTAGAAGGAGAAATATGACAGCACCGGTACACCCGGTATCAACTTCACAGACACTGGCATCACAAAATGGATGCTGCCAGCCACAGACACAAGTCTGCCCTCCTGCTGCTGGATGAAACTCCAGCAGGGGAAGGCTGGACAATAGGTTTCCTGTCACAGGGAGGGGTGACCACCTCCCACACAGGCTTTAGTGTATTGTGGCTGGGGGGGTGCGCTCTAAGAGTGCTTTGATGCCTGCACTGGGGGCACATTTGGTGCCGCTGGGCATAGTCCAGCTCAAACCAGTTGCAGGGGCTATCAGCCCCTGCTCTGGCATGAAACTGGACTAAGGACATGGGTGTAGCCACACTCCTCACTCTCCCATAGGTGGGTCCCCAGAGTCTGTCCCACCCCTTCCTTGAGTATAAAGTAGGAACCCCTGGCTACAGGACTTTAGATTTACCTGGACAAAACTCTGCTACAGAAACCAAGTACTTCTACTATCTACACTACGCTGGATGACTGAAGAATCTCCCTTGGAGTAAAGGAGTTACACCCCTGCAAGACACCTTAAACGCATCTGACCGGTTTGCATCTACGCAGCTCCTGAACGACTCCAAAGATCTTGCAACACAAGAGGTGGGTTCCCAAGCTTCCCCCAGGTTGACTAGTGCTCTCATCAATCCTGAGACCCGCAGCCCTCGGTGGTACCGTGCAACCCGTACCCCTGGACACCGTGCACATTTGCAGCAACATATGCTTTTGGCAAGCCCTGAGGCTGTGCTTTGGGCTACTTGTAGTCCTGAACCCGAGCAGTGTTTCCACCAAAGATTACCAGCCTACACTCCACGAGTGTTTCGTGGGCTGGTATTTTGTGATTCCTCTCGAGGTCCCTTCGCGATCCCTGGTCCGTCAACCTGTGGGTCCCTGTGAAGGCAACTTTAACTTTCAGTGGGCTTTCCTGGTTGCTCCAGATATGCCCTGTCTCTCCATTGCTTGGGGAGTCCCCAGGACCTTGCTGGTCCACACCTAAGCATCTTTTCTCTGACCGCACGGATTGCAGTTACCAAGGCTTGTTGGTCTCCAATCCGGACACTGACGCCCCAGCACTCGACATCCTTCTTGGGACAGCTTGCCTGCAGACTTTGATCATCGTTGACATCTCCTGGTCCCCTTGGCTGCAGAGTCAAGCTTCACCTCATCTCACCTGAAACACCAGACATTGGTGGGCATTCATCTATAGTGCCCCTGGTCACTGTGAAGTGACCCATACTCTGTCCCCTCTGCTTTCAGGTTCTTCTCACCTCCGATCCAGGCTTGGATCACACCGGACACTTCTCATCTTCCCGGCAGCAGCACTTCTTCGCAACACACCATTGAAATCAACAAGTGTTTTTGACACCACTTGAACCCTATGCACCCGGCTCTCCTGGGATAGGTAACTCGGGTACCTTGGTACTCTCAAGGGTGCTGGCCTTAGAACCTTCTACGTTCCAAAGGGTTTGCTTGAAGTCCTCTCCTAAGTGTCCTTAATCTTTAAAATTCCAACCGTGACTTTCCCATAGGATTGTACAGGGCTCGCACCTGTGTTCTCACACTGCACGCATCCCCCGTGGGTCCCCTGTGTCACTACCTTGGGTGGTTCCTTGGGGTCCCAGTGATTCTATGTGCTCTAGGCACTGTGTCTAGTCAAGTCGTGGTTGTTATACCACTTTCTTAGTATATGGTTTGGTCCCCCCCTGGAGCCCACTGTGCATTGTGCTATTTACTGTTGTTCTAGTGCTTTAATATTGTGTATCTTGTTCTCTAATCTCATAAAACCACTAGGATAGCCTTCAATAAAGGTTGTCTTTAACCTAATCATCAATAAGGGTCATTTGGACTGATGCAAGGTGCCCACTATAACTAGTGGACAGCATATACCAGGCCAACTTCTCACAGAGCCAATCAGTTTCCTTTGTACTAACCCTCCACATAGTGAAGAAAACTTAATTATTTTCTCATATAACCCTCACCCACCAGGGTTTCCCCTTGGTGGCATACTGCATCATCGGGTCCATTCCGTCCCACTTTGGAATGGGGCGTGCTGCGACCTACAGATTATATGGGAGCACTTAAAGAGTGGGTGGTACATTTGTGTGGAAAGAAAACATTAAAAATACCTACTTAGTAGGTTGTTCTGCTTGGGTTTTCGGATCGGATAGAACCCGCTCATCAGAGCCTCCCTAACCCAGCGAGAACGTTACCCCCTCCCTAGAACCTATTTACAATCCTGCAACCACATATATCTATCACCTAAGGACAGGGGATTCCTACTATGCATACCAAGACCTCACAATCGGCGGCCTCGCGATCCCATACGGATCCAGACCTTTCTGCCCATACGACAGTATCACAAGTGGCGGCCTCGCGGTCCCATACGAACCCAGACCTCTCTACCCAGACGGCAGTCTCAGCACAATCGGCGGCCTCGCGATCCCATACGGATCCAGACCTCTCTGCCCATACGACAGTATCGCAAGTGGCGGCCTCGCGGTCCCATACGAACCCAGACCTCTCTACCCAGACGGCAGTCTCAGCACAATCGGCGGCCTCGCGATCCCCTACGAATCCAGACCTCTCTGCCCATACGACAGTATCACAAGTGGCGGCCTCGCGGTCCCATACGAACCCAGACCTCTCTACCCAGACGGCAGTCTCAGCACAATCGGCGGCCTCGCGATCCCCTACGCATCCAGACCTCTCTGCCCATACGACAGTATCACAAGTGGCGGCCTCGCGGTCCCATACGAACCCAGACCTCTCTACCCAGACGGCAGTCTCAGCACAATCGGCGGCCTCGCGATCCCCTACGAATCCAGACCTCTCTGCCCATATGACAGTATCACAAGTGGCGGCCTCGCGGTCCCATACGAACCCAGACCTCTCTACCCAGACGGCAGTCTCAGCACAATCGGCGGCCTCGCGATCCCCTACGAATCCAGACCTCTCTGCCCATACGACAGTATCACAAGTGGCGGCCTCGCGGTCCCATACGAACCCAGACCTCTCTGCCCATACGACAGTATCAGCACAATCGGCGGCCTCGCGATCCCCTACGAATCCAGACCTCTCTACCTAGACGGCAGTCTCATACGACAGTTCATCCTATGATCACCATAACATACAAAAAGGGAATCAGTCTCACTATTCATCAGATCACACAAGGATTGCCAGTTCGGGCATAGCCTGTTCTCAGGTTCGAGGGGCTCCTCTTTCCTTTATTCAGTTACCACTTACCTGATCAGGGTTAACATCTGTTCATGTAGCCGCAGCTGACTAGAAGAATAGGCTACCCTCTTATACAAGAACACGCATCACATGTTGGTTCACTACAAACTGGATACTTTATTACTCATTACATACACAATCACATAACATTACGATATAACACATAACCTGCAAAGAAAAGTGAAAGATTAAGTTGTACACTCTAATAAGAAAGGGTCGACATCACCTTAGTAGTATGTAGCCTGCACTCAGTGGTCATCTAGGCTCCCTTCTCGTCTGTGCCTCGGCTCGCCTGGAATCACCCTTCTCCGAGTCACTGGGACCTCTTCCTTATCGGCTACTCTCTCCTCTCTGGCTATTCTGTTAGCAAAGCATCTGTCTCTCGGTTCTTCTCCGCCTTCAAGATGGCGTCTGTCTTCCCTGGAATAAGTAGTAGCTTTACTACTAACGGCTAGATGCCGCCTACGGACTGAACATGTAACTGCCTCAGACTTTCACTAATATAGAGGTGCATTTCCTCATGGAAAATTCCGGCCCGTAACCTGCCGCCCACCAAATTCTTGTACCTTCCCGTACCAAGGACACGTTCCCAGCCGGCCGGCCTGATGTAGTGTCTTCGGCATGAAGAAAAATACAATCCTTCGATAAGGGCCGGCCTGAACCGGTTCTCTCCAAGCGAATAACACCTCATAACTAAAACATTACTTTTGACCTAGAAGCATCCCAAGCTGCCGGAGCAGAAAGAAAGATGGAGTCTCTCCCGTTTGAGGCCTACCAGGCCTGAATTCAGCACAGCTCCATGAAATACCCTCACTACAGGACAGGTTATCCCTAATACTAACAAATCTATCCCCTAGGCTATGTGTGCATGCCCTGATCTATGGGGAAGAGCACAGAATCATGTCGAAGTGCCTAGTAAATAGGCTCCATTCACTACTCTAACCCTTAGGCTTGAATGGTAAGAGACTGAAGTCACATTCAATCACTTGTTAACACAAGAAGGCCGGGAAAATCGAGCAGAACATTTCACCCTTGACTTCAGTCTATTATACATTCATTAAACAGAACTAACATCTGTGGAAGAATAATATGAAACAAGACTAACTGATCTATGTCTAGTACCAGGTGTGCAGAATTGAAGTAGTGAAGGAATACACTGAATAAAGCAACAGATAGAAATCAAAATGCCGATAGCAATCAGAATACCTCCTAATATTTGACGTAACAAATGCAAATCAGGTAACCAATTAAAGAGCCAGTCAAACCAGCCCTGGTCAATGTGTTTTCTAACTTCTTCTGTCAAGTCATGTAATTTATCAAT
The DNA here is from genome assembly GCF_964204655.1 of Triturus cristatus. Taxonomy (NCBI): domain Eukaryota; kingdom Metazoa; phylum Chordata; class Amphibia; order Caudata; family Salamandridae; genus Triturus; species Triturus cristatus. The sequence continues at coordinate 170,547,046 of NC_140586.1, read as the reverse complement.
GTGAACCTGAATGGATTTTGTATGATCCGACAAGTTAAAACAACAAAGACCCTCAAAATCAGAACAATCGTGTCCATGTTTAAGCAAAAGATAATCAATGGCCGCTCGATTTTGTAAGATAGCCCTTCGTTCACCCTGGGCGTCTAATAGCATGTCAGACAGGATTGTAGAAGTATGATTGATGGATTTTACCATCCAGCAGGCCATTTTCCCAATAGATTTGGCATTATAAACTGCCAAAGCAGGAACACCAACAATTGAAACAGCCAGGCTAAGGTATTCAGACTTGGAATATAAATGCAAAGATGAGTCACAATCCTCCTGTAACCTCACTGTATCTCGGATCACACGAGAGTTGGCATTCGGATGTGACGAGAACATTAGTAAGCTCAGTCTAGTAATGGCACAAGGGCCTCCAGAAATATTTGCGGGGATATATGGCCAGGAAGTATTACCACATGAGAAAAGCCATCCGGCAGGTAGTAACATCGTGCGATAGTGACTGGGGGTAACTACCATACTCTTGCAAGTCATGTTATTCTGAACAGAAGTACACGTTTTCGGTGTCCTTTGAAAGCACAAAGTTCGTTCATGAGCGGTGAATGAAGTGGCACCTTTCAATTTTAAACGCATACATTCAGAAATCGCACTAGGATCACAAGTAAGGAAAAAACATAAATCACCTTGTGTGATATTATAGGTAACTATTTGGGACTGGACAGGCGGTATCGGGTCTGACAGTACAGTACACAAGGGGCAATACTCATGGGCAGCGAAATCGCCCAGAAGAACATTGGGGCGAGCATTTGTTATATTAAAAATATGAGTCAGAGTCTCCAATGAAGCAGGGACAGCAACTAAACAAGTTGCCAGAATGTCCGTCACCGATCTCATCGGTGTCAAGCAGAAATGAGGGGTCTTCGTCACTTGCTTGGCCAATGTAACCCAAAAGTTCGGCGACGAATCCCACGCAGCGAAGGAACGCGACACTCGGGTTCTCAACTCAGCCCGGGTTGATGGGATCCCTCCTCTCTCGTCGTACCATCCCAAAAGGAGTCCAACGCCGACACATCCTGCAGCAACAGTCCAAAGAATGATCTGAAAAAGAATCAAATACAGGCATTATTCATTCTCGTAAGTAACATTTGTCAGCCGGGACTGCTTCCCAGCTATCTTTCCCTGGTCTCATAACTAAAATGGTGTTGTCTTGACCGGTTGCAATCACTTCTGCTTGTTCAGGGGGATTCTTAGGCGACTGCACCCAAACTCTGGCCCCAGGATTATCTGTGGAGCCAAAACCTTTCTGGCCTCGTACAGTTAGCAACGTTGGGGCAGTGCCTTTTGTCATCTCACCACTGAAGACAGGCATTATTAGCAATTGAGCCACTCAGTCAGTTTTATGTATCAGTAAGTCAACCTCACTGCTATTCAGCAGGAGCACCTTAATCTCTCCCTGATAATCACTATCAATGATTCCTCCAAGCACCTGAATGCCTTTTACAGCCAGCCCCGATCTAGGGGCAATTAATCCGAAATTTCCAGGTGGTATCTGAACACCAACACCTGTTTCAATGATGACTCGATCTTTACTTTTTATAATGGTGTCATCCATGGCATGCAAGTCTAAACCTGCCGACCCTGGAGTCGCTCTGCATGGAGCCAAAGCTCCGGGAGTAATCTCCCAGTACATCACAGTCTCTCTGATCTCATTGGGCTTAGCATCAACATTCGGAGGAAACAAACGCATAAGTGGGGATTCAGCATTTGGAAAAGGACGGTTATTCAAAATCAATAGCGCTTGAGGCAAAAAATCTCGCCAATTCTTATACTTGTCATCTGTTAATTTGCGCAATTGGTCTTTTAGCAGGCCATTCAACCTCTCCACAAGACCCGAGGCCTGTGGATAATATGGTATATGAAACACCCATTCAATATTGTTTTCCACACAGAATTCCTGTACCAATCTTCCACGAAAATGGGATGCATTATCAGATTGAATTTGGAATGGCACACCATAATACATCATAATCAATTCCAATGTTTTAATAGTATTCAATTGGGTAGCTTGCTTACAGGGAAGGGCCACCAACAGGCCACTGTATGTATCAACAATGGTGCAAACATATTGACAATTCCTACTCATAGGAAGTGGACCAATGTAATCAATCTGCCAAATTTGAGCGGGCAATTTCCCGCGATGTAAATGACCTTTAACAATTTGGGGCACTTTGCGCTGCCTGATATGCTGACAAATGGGACAATGTAGAATAACATTTTTAATTAAATCTAGGGGAATATAAATTCCTCGATCAGCAGCCCACCTGCTAGTGGCTTTCTCTCCAAAGTGTCCTGCTTTCTGGTGGGCCCATTCCGCCAATCCCGCAATATCAGAATCTTGCGTGTCCACCACTGCCTCAGCAATTTTAGATTTCTCATCTGCAATGTTATGAAAGAATTTGTCAAGAGAGTCTATCGGGGTATGAGCATCCACATGGAAGATTGTAACAGTACTCTGTGGGAGCATTTCCCAAATCTCCTGCCATAATTCTTTTCCCCACAATTCTTTGGAATGGATTTTCCAACTATGGGAATGCCAAGTCGGTAACCAAACTGCCAGTCCATTGGCAGTAGACCAAGAATCGGTAAAAATATGACATGTGCCAGGTAACTCTTGTTTCAGAACTTGATAAACAGCATAGAGTTCAGCAAATTGACTGCTCTTACCCTCACCAGTTGTACTCAGCAATTTTTGTGTGATCGGATTATAGGACACTGCCTTCCAATGCCGTTTCGTCCCTATGAACCTTGCTGAACCATCCGTAAACCAGACATGGTTTCTGTCCTCTGCGGACAAATCATCAAAAGGTTTACCCCACTTAACAGGAGATTCCTGTACTAAAGGTACGGAACATTCACTCTCAGTTTCAGTTGATGGCGCCCGTGCCACCTGCTCATGCAAAGATGCAACTCCTTTTTGTCCCACACGTGCCCTGTCTTGTATATACCATTTCCATTTAATCACACTCGCCTCTTGAGCGTGTCCAATTCGGTGAGTTTTCGGCGAACTCATAACCCACTGCATGATAGGAATTTCAGGTCGCAAAACTATATCATGTCCCAAAGTCAATTGCTCGGTATCCACCAGAGCCCAATAACATGCAAGTAACTGTTTCTCAAAAGGTGTATAACGCTCACCAGCATCAGGTAATTTTTTGGTCCAGAAACCTAACGGTACTCTACTCTTGCCTTGTTTCTGCCACAAACTCCAATTCGCATAAAGGCCTTGTACAGACACATTCAAATCCACATCACCATCACATACAGGCCATAAATCCAGAGCATGCTGAATTGCTTCTTTTGCCAGACTGAACGCATCTTGCTGTGGTTTACCCCATTCAAATGCATTCTTTTTACGAGTGACCTGGTACAAAGGGGCCAATATTTGACTCAAATGAGGAATATGCTGGCGCCAAAATCCAAACAAACCAATGAAGCTTTGGGCTTCTTTCCTATTTCTCGGAACTGCAAAATCAAGAATTTTCTGTTTAACCTGAGGGATCACTTCTCGGTGGCCTTCATGCCAATTAATACCCAAAAATTTCACAGCCTGGGACGGACCTTGTAATTTATCCGGGTTGATTTCCCAACCTTTCTCACGCAAGCACTCAATGACTCTATCCAATTGGGTCTGAACTTCCTCTTGTGATTCACCTTGGATCAAAATATCATCAATATAGTGACATATCTGAATTTGTGGATGAACTGGTACCTCAGCCAGATGCTCTGCCACCAGCCGGTGACATATCGTAGGACTATGCACATAGCCCTGAGGAAGACTTCTAAACGTCATCTGACGCCCGTTCCACGTAAAACTGAATTGTTCCTGACACTCAGGGGCAATCGGAATCGAAAAGAAAGCATTAGCAATATCAATGGACGCATACCATGTACCTGGATGTTTCTGGATTCTTTCAATTAGGGTAATAACATCCGGTACTGCAACAGTCAAAGAGGGTGTGTGTCTATTCAATTCTCGATAATCAACAGTCATGCGCCAAGAATTATCACTCTTACGTACAGGCCAAACAGGATTATTCCAAGCAGAAGTAACTGGGGTTATAACTCCTGCATCCACCAACTCATGAATAGTGGTACTAATCTCTTTATGACCACCTGGAATACGATACTGCTTCTGACGAACCACTTTTGTCGCCTGGGGAACTTTTATGGGGGGCATTCTTAAACGACCAACCCGTACAGGCCTGGACGAAATATAATGTTTAGTTCCAAATTGGTAACATCCATCATCTAAGTGCAAAGTCATTCCTTTCAAAATATCAATTCCAATTATGAATTCTAAGAGTGGCACCACTAATACAGAGTATTCTTTTCTAGGAATTCTACCTATTCTCATTTCAAGTAAGGTTTGAACTGCGGGAGTTTCCTTTCCACCTAATCCGGTAATTGTAAAAGGCTGACCTTTAAACTTCTTTGATTTTCCATGAATAAGAGTGGCCTCCGCTCCTGTATCTACCAATGCTCGGGCCCTTTGGATATTACGATGTCTCCAATAAATATCAATATCTACATAGGGTCTATTATCTCTGTGAGCCCATCTGTGTACTGGAGCTTGACCTATTTCCTAGTCCTTTTTATTGTGTTCTGTGTACCAGGATAAATCAGGATAAAGACTCTCACGGTTCCTAGGTATCGATACCTCCTGTTCATATCCATCTCCATTACGAAATGGATTACTGTTCCCTGCATTGTACTGCGGGTTTCGATCGGCCAATATGTGTCGATCCTCTCTCCTTCTCAACTCAGGGGATTGATCTCTATCATCTCTACGTCTGCTGTTAACATAATCATCTCTCCCCCTCTCTCTTTCCCCCTCCCTCTCCCTGTCTCTCTCACGACGGGGGGACAAATCACGCGCATAACGTCGATCATCACGACGATCAGAGCGCCCACGGCGGTCGTCATCACCGCTACCGTCAGAAAAACCACGATCACACTCAGTTGTCCGAACACGCCGGGCACCCTCCTTTCGATCCAAGCCACGTTTGCGAAACATTTCCCCCAAACGAGAAGTAGTCTCACCATCAATGTCCTCCTTCCGCACACCATCAGCCATAAGAGCAAAAAACATATCACGTCTAGTAAATTTATTGTCACCAGGAGTACGAGTGTCAGGCCGGGACTGCCGTTCAGGTTTAAACCACTCACCCAACTCACCGAGTTGGCGTACCGATTCCAGCACCACAGATAACATGTTACCAGTCTGATTAATCAATAAAGTCATCATGACCTGCTTATAAGCAACAGGGGAAGAACGAATAATACGATTCCGCACAGAAGATGTCAAGAAACCATCAAGCAACCTGTCAGCAGTATTCAGAAAAATTGCCGTTTTGATCACCTCCTCTTTGAGACGTTGCGCAGCATCGCGCAAAGTATACCACGGTTTGTCATTCAGAGGCCAGTCAGACTCAGTAGGATATTTTTGATTACAACCCTCAGTCGCCAATTGAAGCAAAGAAATTTGACCACCACCATTAAAGTTACGAAAATGATCCTGTACAGTAGAATCCGAACTCAAGGAACAAAACTTCAAACAATCACCAGCATCCAACATAATGCCAGCAGCGCCCAGTTCATAAAGGCGCACCATCCATGTGAGCAAGGGCTCACCAACTCGCTGCCGAAATCGCTGCAAAATATCACTAATTTCTTGTTGAGTAAAATCCTCCAAAGAGTCTAAAGCAATACCATTCGGAGCACCGGGAGCCTGCTGCACCTTCCGTCGAAAAACTGGATGCGCCGAGACCGCGGGATGAGCATCACAAGGAGCTCGACCAGTACACGTAGAGGAACAATCAGTGGAAGAAGCATCGACCCCGCTCGAAGGACGAGCGCAATCACGGGGTGCACCATCAGAGGCGCAAGAAGCAGATTTACAAGCACGGCCGGAGCGAGAGGACTCGCGCTTGGCAGACTCCTCACCCGAGGAAGGAGAATCACTCGAGTTCCAGATATTACCATCCCATTCATCAGGATTCCAATCCAGTCCGGCTTTCGCCACGACCAGACGCACCTTTCGCGTCGAGACCCGACCACGCCTATTCTTGTATTTATAACGAGCAATTCGCACAGCCGCCCTCTCGGCAATAGTTTGGTACGTCTCAAGTTTATCAGCAAGCAACTTATTTTGACACCGCAACAAAGTATGAGCATTCTGAATCTCAACAAAGTTCGCTTCCAAATCCTTATGCAAGTTCTGCAACTTCAACAACCTCTCATGGAGAATCCTGTACGCAGACAGAACAATCCAACCTCTGCGCCCCAAAACGGGAAGCTCATCACCCTTAGATACCGGCGCCTTCTGTAAACAAGTAATCACATTAGCCGGCTCCGCCAGCTCCAAAAAAGAATTCCAATTCTCACTCAAACCAGTAGAATCAGCCCACTCACGGGCTAAGGCTTCATAAGGCGTTGAATCCCAGCCGGGAATATCAACGGGCAACTTAAAAGTAGATTTCGACTTTCTAGAAAACATCTTTGAAAAGAAAGAAAAAGAGAAAAAGAAAAAGAAGAAAGAGAAAGAAAAAAAAAAAAGATAAGAAACAATTATATAGAAATAATATACAAACGAAACCACGCACGCACCGAAAGCAAACACGATACAACCACAACGCACACAGGTTTCGTAAACGGTTCGTGACGCCAAATGTTCTGCTTGGGTTTTCGGATCAGATAGAACCCGCTCATCAGAGCCTCCCTAACCCAGCCAGAACGTTACCCCCTCCCTAGAACCTATTTACAATCCTGCAACCACATATATCTATCACCTAAGGACAGGGGATTCCTACTATACATACCAAGACCTCACAATCGGCGGCCTCGCGATCCCATACGGATCCAGACCTTTCTGCCCATACGACAGTATCACAAGTGGCGGCCTCGCGGTCCCATACGAACCCAGACCTCTCTACCCAGACGGCAGTCTCAGCACAATCGGCGGCCTCGCGATCCCATACGGATCCAGACCTCTCTGCCCATACGACAGTATCACAAGTGGCGGCCTCGCGGTCCCATACGAACCCAGACCTCTCTACCCAGACGGCAGTCTCAGCACAATCGGCGGCCTCGCGATCCCCTACGAATCCAGACCTCTCTGCCCATACGACAGTATCACAAGTGGCGGCCTCGCGGTCCCATACGAACCCAGACCTCTCTACCCAGACGGCAGTCTCAGCACAATCGGCGGCCTCGCGATCCCCTACGCATCCAGACCTCTCTGCCCATACGACAGTATCACAAGTGGCGGCCTCGCGGTCCCATACGAACCCAGACGGCAGTCTCAGCACAATCGGCGGCCTCGCGATCCCCTACGAATCCAGACCTCTCTGCCCATACGACAGTATCACAAGTGGCGGCCTCGCGGTCCCATACGAACCCAGACCTCTCTACCCAGACGGCAGTCTCAGCACAATCGGCGGCCTCGCGATCCCCTACGAATCCAGACCTCTCTGCCCATACGACAGTATCACAAGTGGCGGCCTCGCGGTCCCATACGAACCCAGACCTCTCTGCCCATACGACAGTATCAGCACAATCGGCGGCCTCGCGATCCCCTATGAATCCAGACCTCTCTACCTAGACGGCAGTCTCATACGACAGTTCATCCTATGATCACCATAACATACAAAAAGGGAATCAGTCTCACTATTCATCAGATCACACAAGGATTGCCAGTTCGGGCATAGCCTGTTCTCAGGTTCGAGGGGCTCCTCTTTCCTTTATTCAGTTACCACTTACCTGATCAGGGTTAACATCTGTTCATGTAGCCGCAGCTGACTAGAAGAATAGGCTACCCTCTTATACAAGAACACGCATCACATGTTGGTTCACTACAAACTGGATACTTTATTACTCATTACATACACAATCACATAACATTACGATATAACACATAACCTGCAAAGAAAAGTGAAAGATTAAGTTGTACACTCTAATAAGAAAGGGTCGACATCACCTTAGTAGTATGTAGCCTGCACTCAGTGGTCATCTAGGCTCCCTTCTCGTCTGTGCCTCGGCTCGCCTGGAATCACCCTTCTCCGAGTCACTGGGTCCTCTTCCTTATCGGCTACTCTCTCCTCTCTGGCTATTCTGTTAGGAAAGCATCTGTCTCTCGGTTCTTCTCCGCCTTCAAGATGGCGTCTGTCTTCCCTGGAATAAGTAGTAGCTTTACTACTAACGGCTAGATGCCGCCTACGGACTGAACATGTAACTGCCTCAGACTTTCACTAATATAGAGGTGCATTTCCTCATGGAAAATTCCGGCCCGTAACCTGCCGCCCACCAAATTCTTGTACCTCCCCGTACCAAGGACACGTTCCCAGCCGGCCGGCCTGATGTAGTGTCTTCGGCATGAATAAAAATACAATCCTTCGATAAGGGCCGGCCTGAACCGGTTCTCTCCAAGCGAATAACACCTCATAACTAAAACATTACTTTTGACCTAGAAGCATCCCAAGCTGCCGGAGCAGAAAGAAAGATGGAGTCTCTCCCGTTTGAGGCCTACCAGGCCTGAATTCAGCACAGCTCCATGAAATACCCTCACTACAGGACAGGTTATCCCTAATACTAATGAATCTATCCCCTAGGCTATGTGTGCAAGCCCTGATCTATGGGGAAGAGCACAGAATCATGTTGAAGTGCCTAGTAAATAGGCTCCATTCACTACTCTAACCCTTAGGCTTGAATGGTAAGAGACTGAAGTCACATTCAATCACTTGTTAACACAAGAAGGCCGGGAAAATCGAGCAGAACATAGGTAAATTATTATTTATTCTGGCCTGTAGTCAGTATGGTTAAAAAAGGGGAAAATAAAGTGTTGATATCAATATCCAGACCCAGGAGGATATCTATCCTTAGGTGAATGGCCGAAGAGATGCTACTTTGATGTTAGTGTGACTATAAGTTTACCTTGATGAAATCATAGCTTGCGCACTACCTCTGTGGTTTTTGAATTTTTGTGTATTAGTCTTTGAATTTTTTGGGTGCTCCCTGGGTGGCGTCTTCCGTCCTTGAGACGTCTCAGTAAAGAATGCTTAATTGTGCTTCCAAAGTTGGTCGCATCCCATGGGCACTCCGGTATTCCTGATATCAGGACTTAAGGAAGTTTCACAACAGAAAATTGATTTTTCACGTATTTCTACTTCCGTTCTCACTTCATTGAAATTCTCTTCATTTCAATTCATTTATGAAGCTTCCTGTATTTTTATCAGTACATCTTTGTAGCTCCTATGCATTTCGGGCTACTTGCCCTTCTTCAGGGAGCATCACTACAAAAAAACATAGCACACATACTTTTCGGGAGATATTATCCATTCTGTTATTCCAGTTATATATACTTCAATCAGCAGCCATGATATAGTCACATTATATTTATATACACTGTTAAATTTAATCTAAATTCATAAACAATCTACAGTTAATCACCCTGTGGTATACCTGTGAATATTGCTTCTGTCGACCTATAGTGTAATATGGTGCGTGTTACGTTATTGTGGTGATATGTGGATTTGTCAAGAGTATCCGCGTGTTCACTTGTGTCCAAATCCCATGAGCTTAAATGGTTTACTCACGATACATACTAAGCGTTCAACATGTTGCGCTGTCCTAAAATGGAAGTGACAGCGATTTGAATTCTGGGAGTAATCTAAACACGTTATACCAAGCTTATATAATCGACGAAAAATCAGCTTACTTGTTTTTCTGTAGGCTGTCAGATACCGGCGTCTCCTTCGTAGCGTTCGCGCGTAGTATTAGACCTCCCCATTTCCGTGTTTGGAGAACCCATACTTCTGATTGGTTCTTATACCGAATCAGATGTCTGCACGTCATTCGCGGCTGCCAAGGTTTCAGTGAAACTTGGTAAATGTAAAAAACGGACTGTTCAAATTTCTACTCGATACTCGCGGTTCAACGAGTTCATGCAAGGTGTAATTGCTATTGAAAACGGACTACTCTAGTGTGTAATGTCCTGACCTACTAGGCATAGATGATGGACTATGTATATACGATGGAGGCCATGTATACGTGTTCAAGTGTCGTAAGGCAATACTATTATCTCATGAAATCAAGCGGGACTGTATTTAGATTGTTCAATCAACATATAAAGGTACCAGCAAACAGAACTCAGGAGGACAAGAAATGTCCTTTCTACATTAAAGATAACATGCATATTCAATACGATCATTGAGCCCATATGGCTTGTATGATTGCAGCTTCATGATCCAGAAGTTTTCTCGTCGCAAAAGATGTTTATTGTTGTCTCTTCCTTTCATCTTTTCGACGGTTTCCAATATTAAGAATTTTAGTTGCGATATATTGTGCTGTTGTTCCACGAAATGCGTAGCAACCACTGATTTCATGTTCTTTGTTCTTATGTTAGATTTATGTTCATTTATCCGCGTCTTAATTTTTCACTCAGTCTTTCCCACATAAACTTTGCCACATGGGCATTTTAAAAGGTATATGACGTTAGTTGTATCACATGTGGCAAAGGTGCGTAGTTTGATGTTGTATCCCTTCATCGGGTGTGGTATACTGGTTCCTTTTATGATGTTATTACAATTATTACAGTTCATGCATGGTCTAGTTCCTTTAGCTATTTGTGGAGTAATTCGTTTCCGATTGAGGATTTCTCCAAAATTTTTACTCCTGGTGTATGCGAACATAGGTGGCTGTACGAACATAGATTTGAAATCTGGTTCTAACCCCAACATTGGCCAATGGTGGTTGATTATTCTCTTAAAGCTGTTGCTTAGATTAGAAAATCTTGATACTATCACCATTCTGGTGTTTATTGGTTTAGAGTATTTTTCAAAAGATACGTTCTTGAAGTTGAAAGGGAGCACTGTTTAGCCCGCTCTACAATGGGTTCCGGATATCCTCTATCCAGGAATCTTTTTGCCATTTCATCTATTCTTTTTCTCAATTTTTTTGGATCTGATGTTATTCTTTTTACTCTTAACATCTGCGATGTTGGTAGATGCTCTTTTAAAGAAGCTTGGTGAAAGCTGCTATAATGTAGCATGTTATTTTTATCTGTCGTCTTACGAAATATATCAGTTTCTAATCCTTTATTGGTTAAAGTGATCTCCACGTCTAAGAAAGTAATCCTGCTTTCTGATATTTCTGACGTGAATTGTATTGGGTCATCTATGGTGTTTAATGTCAGCAGTGCCTTCTTTAGATCATTTTGTGTTCCATTCCATAGGATAAAAATATTGTCAATATATCGCAAAAATAACCTAATGTTATCCTGCCATTCTGGTTTGGATAGTATGTGGTCTTCCTCAAACTTGTGCAAAAAGATATTAGCACAAACAGGCCCAGCGCAATTGCCCATGGATGTACCCATTTATTGAAGATACCAGTCGTCTTTCCATTTAAAATAACTCTGGTATAGAGTAAAATACATCAACTCCATCAGAAATACTTGCATCGATGGTTCTAACTCTGTGTTTGTTAGAGCTTGTTCTATAGCTTCAATACCTTGAAGATGAGGAATTGACATGTATAAGGATTTTATATCAGCTGTACACAAAATCATCTTATCTTCTTTATTGATCTTGATACTTTGTAGTTTCAATATGAAGTCTGTAGTATCCTTCACATATGTTCTCATTTTCTTTACGCTAGGTTGCAAGTATTTGTCCAAGATTTGGCCTACAGGTTCATGTAAACTACCACGTGTAGATACTATCGGTCTAAGTGGTGGATCTTTCAGATTTTTATGGATCTTCGGAACCATATACAGTGTAGGACTTTTAGGATTTGGTTTCAAAAGAAAAGTCTTCGTTTTCTCTCTGATCACTCCTGTATCATATGCTTTTTGAACGATGTCCTTTAGCATGCTGGCGAACTATGTTGTTGGATTTACCTCTAGTTTCATGTATGTTGTAGTGTCTGAGACATGTTCCATTACTTTCGCCTCATACATTGATGAATTCATTATTACCAATGCTCCCCCTTTGTCGGCTTTTGAGCATTTGATTTCCGCATTATTGGCTAACTTTTTTAGTGTATCCTGATCCTTCTGGGTGATATTCTTGGTGATTTTTTTGTTGTAATTAAGTTTTGATAGGTCTTGTTTAACCAAATTCTCAAACAGATCCAAGGTTTTGTGACGTATCGGTGCTTGATATGTACTTTTTGTTTTTAGCCCCCGTAGTTGGTCTGGTTCTATTGGACCTTGATCAGGTAAAATATTTTCAAAGAAATGTCTTAGGCGCAATTTTCTCATTAATTTGAAGAGACTTACTTCAAGCTCCAATTGGTCTGTTTGTGTGGTTGGAACAAACGATGTGCCTTTTTGTAGAAGTTTGGTTTCTTGTGATGTCAGTTCATAATCAGAAATATTTATGACTAACTGTCCTTCAGTATTGTTTTCTTCTTGTCTTTCTTGGATATCGTAGTGCTCCTTGTGTTTGGATGCTCTTTCTCTTTTTCCCCTCCTGGGTCACCTTTTTCTTGATGTTCTTGTTCTAAAAAAGTACTCATTGGTGCAATATTTGTCGCTGTCAACTGTTGTTCAGTAGGGACTGTTATTGGTCTTTTTTGTACGGTTTGTGATCTATTGGTTTGAGGTCTGTCAGTTGCATCACTTCCTGATGAGGAGGTGTTTGTTTGTTGTGTATATGGTCGATTCCTCCGACGTTGGGCGTATACCTCTGCCCATGTATATACTTCTCCCAGTTTGTAATCCAAAGTATCCCTTCGAAATTTCCTGATCTTTCTCTCATTTACTCCTTGGGAATATCTTGCTATTTGTTCATTAATTTCCTCCAACGTTTTTGTCCAATCCTCCGTTGACATCATATTTGTGAGTTCATTGGTTACATCTACTATTTCTTTTGATAAATCCTCAAGGATATTTGACAATTCTTCTATAATCATTAGAATTAGGTTGAGGGAGCATTTGTTCAAAATAGCATACAAACGCTCCTGAAATTATTTTGCGTTCTTGCACAATGATGGTTTTAGTGCTATCCTAAGGCCACGGGGTATGCGCTGTGCTCGATGATATTTAATTAGCGTACTTGCATGTAACCTTTGATTTATTTCCCTCTTCGATAAATATAATAATTGTTTGATGTTCTGCTCCTTGGTACGGTTAGTCGTTGATTGAGTGGTTTCCTCATGTATGAGTGCGTAGATCCTAGATGCCTCTTCATTTGCAAATGCAAAGGTTTCAGCTGTTATATCCGTTGTTTTTGTAAGTTTACCTTGAACACCAACAGACTCATGAAGCAAAGTATTTGCCTAAATAAAGCAGTGAATACAAGAAAAGTATAATCCCCCTTTTTTAAATAAATCTTTATTCAATTATGCTTCATAATCATAAAAGAGACAGCATAAAAACCACATGAATACAATAAAAACATTAAAACACACAGGTCACCGTATTGACCTCAGATCATACACTCTGAAAGCAGTTAGCAAACAGTTCAAAGGAAAAACAGGGCCACCTATATATCAAGCCATTGCAAACTAAAAACTCATAATTTTGCTCCAGTATAGAACACCTTTTAAATAAGAAGAGACTACCATCATCACAGCATGATCAGGTAATAGCTGTAGATGTAAAAAGGCAGGCCGGAATTGACAAAATCCCCTGGAATTTAAAAGTGGTGTTAAATACTTTTTGCACAAAAATTCTTAAAATCTGCAAAATAAAACCAAATGTATCAAGGTTTGAAGAGAACAGCCATCACAGGGACAAACTATGAGTGAATGTGGATCAAACTGACCTGGAGGAAAAGACATCAGTGTGTAAATACAGTCCAGGTGAAATACTGAAAGCTATAATCTGTCCCAAGGATGTTTAACAACTGCAAGATAGGGTTCAATGCCCGATGCAGTTTTCAAAAGCAAAGGGGATCGATTAGTTTGTTTCTCAAGTGCCCTGACTTCCCTCTCATCCTTTAGTTGATTTAGAAATCGTTCCCTAAAAAGCCTCAGATCTCTGTTTTTTAAGATACTGTGGGTTATAAAAAAAGGTCCTTGCAGTCTAGGGAGCAAGCAACAGTTTTAATATAATTTAACTGCGGTATCTTTGTGGCCCTACATACACTGAGGCAGTCCTCAATCACCTCCTTGTTAAAATTCATTTTCTCATCACACCACACTGAAATCCATAATAGCAATGTGTCCAATTTAACATGATTCACCACAAAATCCAATCCCAGTTCTTCGTGGATAAAAAAAGATGCACTATTTATACTCAGGTGCAATAGTTTTCTACAGAATCGGTCTTCTTCCTGCTGCATGACCTTGCAGTTACAGCACCCACAATTTGCAGCACCATATGTCAATAGAGGGAGGCACTTTATTCTGTAGATTTGCAGTAGGGGCAAATATGTTTACAACCTATCGACAAAGACAATCTAAACAGATCAATACAAGCTTGACTAAATCTAGAACATTGGTTTGATATACAAGTAACCAATTGTTCTGATAATCAAATCACACTCCCAGTTATGGGAAGGTTGGCACCCTAGTGATTTTTCGCCCCTTTATGGCTATAGGTCTAGTTTTTTAAAACCATGAAGTGAGTCTTGGAAATGTTTGTTTCCAGATCCATGATAAAGTTGACAAAAAGATCAACTAGCAGCTAAGACCATTTGACGTTCTGACCCTCAACACTATGTCATCAGCGTAGAGCAGGGGGGCATACTGACTTGACTTTACCTTAGGCAGGTCTTTCCTGTTGGCAGCCAAACAGGTGTACAGGCTATTTATAGATAACAAAAATAGAATTGGTGCCAACACACAGCACTGCCTTACCCGCGTGGAAGGCTAGAAGTTTGAGTGCACTCCCCATCCAAACCATATCTGACACAGGCATTCACATCCGTGTGTAAGGCTCTGAGAAAGATGACCAGGTGGGAAGGTAGCCCTAATGCAGCCAAAATATCCCCAAGCTTTGGCCTGTTTACGCAGTCAAAAGTGCTGCTTAGGTTTATAAATACGAGAACAATGGACCCTTGTTTCGCCACTACAGATTTACCTGTCAAACGGTTTAAGTTCAGACATTGTTCCATCGTGCCCTTCCCTTCCCTAAATCCATACTGGACAGGGCAAATAATATTATTAGCTTGGTCCCCGGCTTCCACACGCTGCAAGACAATACGTCCCACCACCTTCACAATTTAATTTAACAGAGAAATAGTTCAATAACAGGTGGGATCCTGCCTAATTCCCTTTTTTAAAAACTGGGATTATAGTGGCAGCTTTCCAAGACGAGATGAGATTCTGCCTTATATAGGTCCATAGTTACCCCATCTGGCCCAGTAGCTTTGTTGGAAGGACTACTGGTAATTGCTGCATGAACCTCATCGAGATCAAACCTAATCTCAAGTAGGTACAAGCCACAATCTTCTTCCATAGCCACGGGCACATCCATATCAAGAGCATAGACCCTATGAAAGAGCCACCCACTGTACTGGAGAAATAGAGAAACCAATATCATCCAAAGCCACATTAGGATGCTTACCATTGATCACTGCCCAAAACCCCCTGGAGTCGTTAGTAGTGCAAGTAGACACCAACCGTTCCCAAGAGGCTTCTTTTAACTTAGCTTTCTGCTTCCCTATAGCTAATTTGTAGGCCCTTCTTGCTTCCTTAATAGTATCCTAGTTGCGTGGTTTAAAGTTAAGGGCCTCGCGCACTTTTCTCTATGTAGTATGCAGAGTACTTGAGGGCAATATAGCACCAACATAACTGCAGGACTGAAATCAAGGAGTTTAGATCCTTGGTCCTGATGAAAATTCATTGGGATAGCTTGAAACATATTAACCCTTAGAAAGCCAGATATATAGCTATCAACACTTTCTTTTCTTCGTTTTTAACCATACCGACTAGAGGCCAGAATAAATTATAATTTACCTATGGGCAGGTATTTTTAACGTTTTCTTTCCACATACAGGTACCCCCACTCATATTCTGTCATCATTGTACACCATATAAATATATCTATAAGTGTTCCCATGAAATTCATGGGTTGCAGCATGCCCCTTTCTGCAGCGGAATGTAATGGACCCGATCAATCAATCAGTATCAATCGGTCATCTTTTAAAGAATGACTACTCAACGCTAAGGTTCTCAAGGCGTTGAGTGGGGGGGGGGGTTCGAGTCTGTGGTTCGGCGGATGAGCCAATTCTTGAGGTCCTTCCTGAATTGTAGCAGTGATGGTGATTGCCTGAGGTGCAGAGGCTGGGAGTACCAGGTCTTCACAGTGCGGTAGAAGAGTCTTCCTCCATTTGTGGTCTTGCACTTCAGTGGGATAGTGGCCAGGGACATTTGCGCCGAGCAGAGATGTCTGGTGGGAGTGCAGAAGGACTGTCTGATCTGGGTGAAAACCACATTGATGATGATGAGCACTAGGATTGCATATTTGCAAAGGTAGAGTTACAAAATGTGTGCTCAGTGACTGAAAACAGCTGGTATAGTGCAATGGACTCTGATGAAACTCTGAAAGCTGTCAAACAATACATTAAACAAGGGTGGTCCAAAGAACAGAATGTAGTTGCTGAAGTACAGCCTTTTGTAAATGTCTGTGATGAATTATCACTAGAAGATGGCCTTGTCCTCAGGTTAGATAAAATAGTTCCCCATAACAACATTAGAAAAACACTGTTAACTAAGGCCCACGAGGGACATCTGGGAGACACTCTCACTAAACATAGAATTCAAGAGTACTTCTGGTGGCCCCAAATGGACAGAGATATTGACAATCTAGTACTAGAGTGTGCCATTTGTGCGAGTAACAATAAGAGTCTCCGCATTGCCAATCCCCCCCTCACTCCCATACCTCTTCCCGAGACCCCATGGTAGAAATTGGGTATCGATGTTTTAGGACCATTCCACACCTTGCCTCATCAGAACAAATTTGCCATTGTCCTAGTTGACTACTATTCTAAGTGGCCCAAAGTCAGTTTTGTACCCAAAGCTGACTCTAAAGAGATTGTTGAATTCATGAAAGAAATTTTCATGAGGGAGGGTTTTCCCAAGACTATTATCTCAGACAATGGGGTACAGTTCATCTCATCTGACGTTGAAGATTTCCTCAAAGATTCATCCATCTCTAATCTCAAAAGGTCTCTTTACCATCCCCAGACTAATGGGCTGGTAGAGAGACTCAATAGAGTCATTGGGGACTGTATAAGGTGGGCCATAAACCATAACAGAGCCATATCTGCTGCCGTGAGGACTATGTTGTGGTTTTACAGGACCACACCCCACTCATCCAGGGGTGCCTCTCCGTTTCAGTTACTTAGAGGTAGGAGGCCCTCCATGGAGTTCAAACCTGCGTGGATGTCCAAATGGTTTAAAAACAAAGTATCGTCACAAGAGCTAGATGCTAGGGTTAGAGACAAGGTCAATGATGTACAAAAAAAGCAAAACATTTATTTTGATCAAAGAAAACACGCCTCCGAGCGGAAGTTTGCTGTAGGTGACAAAGTGAGAATAAAGAAACAAGGTTTTGTGAAAAAGGGGGCATCCAAGTACAGCAAACCAGTCATCATCAACAAAGTATGCGGCAGTGCAGTACGTGTCAAAGGGCGTAACTGGTGGAACATTAACAAGATTGTAAAAGTGAATGATGAGGTTGGTATGTGACCAAGTGCAACTTCTGAGGTGGTCTAGTCACGCACTTCTGAGAATGAAAACTGTGATGTTGATGCTTCAAGGTACCCTATGGTTTCCTCTAGGAGAAGTTCCAGGGTGGCCAGATTACCGGCCAGGTACAGGTGATCCCCTTCTCTTTTCCTTCCTGTTTTTTCTCTCTATCTCGCCTCTCTTTCTTCTCTCTCTTTCTTTCTCTCTATCTCTCTCTCCCTCTCCATCTCTTCTGGTCTCTCTGTCTTTTCTCTCTCCTCCTTTTAGGAAAGCAGATATATGTAGTGTTCTGCCCTCGCGCGCCCTTGCGCGAGGACACTGTTATGTTCAATGTCTTGCGCTGCCCGTTGGCACGCGAGACCCGGTGGCTGAATTACAGTTGGAATCTGATGTGGCAGTTGATCGCCACCGCTCTGAGTGCTTGCACGCACTTCGTACCCATCTGTGGGAACTTGTATGGTGCTGAATAAATCTTCTACAAACCACTTCGTCTACGGCTACTTACTACACAGTGGTTGAGGTATGCAGGTCCAGCATTGTGGAGGGCTTTGTAGGTGAGCATGAGAATCTTGAAGGTTATTCTTTTGTTGACAGGTAGCCAGTGAAGGTTTCTCATTTGGCCAGTGATGTGCTTGCGGCGTGGGATGTTCAGGCTAAGTCTGGTGGATATGTTTTGAGCGGTCTACAGATTTTCTGGGAATTTCTGGGTGGTTCTGGTGTAGAGTGCATTGCTGTATTTGAATCTGCTACTGACGAGTGCATCGGTGACAGTTTTCCTGGACTCGGTGGGGATCTACTTGAAGATCTTACGAAGAAGTCGGAGCGTCTAGAAGCAGAAGAACAAAATGGCGTTGATTTGGTGGTTCATTGAAAGCGAGGAATCCAGGATGATGCAGAGTTTTTGTCAGTGCTCCGTGGGTGTGGGGGGGATTCCGAGCCCTGCAAGTCGCCAAAAGTAATCGAAGGTGGTGGGAGAGGAGCCCAGGATGAGGACTTCATTCTTGTCAGAGTTAAGCTTAAGGCAGCTGTCCTTCATCCAGGTGGCGACTGCCTTCATCCCGTTGTGGAAGTTGCTCATGTTGTCTGTGGGTTTGTCTGTGAGGGAGAAAATCAGCTGGGTGTCGTCGACATAGGCGATTATGTTGCGACCGTGGCTTTTGATGATGGCTGCAGTCAGGGCCATGTAGATGTTGAAGAGGGTGTGGCTCAGGGAGGATCCCTGAGGCACTTCGTAGCTGATCTCTGCTGGTTCTGAGTTGAATGGTGGAAGTCTGACTCTCTGCGTTTGGCCGGTGTCGAAGGAGGCTGAGAGGTCAAAGAGGATGAGGGCAGCAGTCTTGCCTCGGTCAAAGAGGGTGTGGATGTCATCTGTAGTGGTGAGGAGAGCAGTCTCAGTGCTGTGGTTGTTTCTGAAGCCCAATTGGGAGAGGTCCAGGATGTTGATCATTTCGATGAAAATGGAGAGTTGGGCGTTGATGGCTTTCTCGATGACATTGGCTGGGAAGGCTAGCAGAGAGATGGGTCGGTAGCTCTTGTGGTCCATCAGGTTAGCAGAGGATTTTTCAGCAGGGGGTTGTTTTCTGCGTGCTTTCAGTCTTCCGGGAAGGTAGCAGACTCGATGGAGGAGGTGATGGTGTGGCAGAATTCAGGTGCGATGGAGGTGCCGGATCTGTTTAAGATGTAGTGAGGACAGGTATCCAAGGGGGCTGCAGAGTGGATGCTCTTCATGATCCTGAGGGTTTATCATCAGAGGTGAGGGTAGTCCAGTTGGTAAAGGCCTGCTGGGGTCTGGAGAGATTGGCAATGGGGGTGGGTCTTGGGTTGCAAAGCTGTCATGTAGAACCGGCTTTTAGAGACCCCTCCCGACTGGAGGGTCAAAGCTAGCGGTGCAGGGGACACCTAGAATCTACGGGTTCACCTTGATTACTCATGCATTACCAATGAGACCAGGACAACTTAGCTGTGGAGGAAAGTAAATTTAATGTATTAGCTCGAGCTAAGGACAGGGTCCCAGAATGTTTCAAAGACAATTCTACGGAGACTGCTGCTTCACTCTGCAGCGCACACATATTATAGCACTAGGCACACCCTTTACACATCCAACAAGTTCCTCATCAGTCTCAGGTGGCTTAATCGTAGCCAGAGAGCGTCGGTCTCTGATTGCACAATGTACACAGCCTCTTGCTTCAACACCCAGATGGCATGGTCACGGAGCACATCTGATGGTGTAAGAGGCTGAGTTACCACCAGTGGACAGGATGTGGCTAAGTCTCTGGCACAACCGTGGGGGGCGAGGTACACAAGCAGCTTCTGGAATCGGATCAACCGCAAGGAGCGAGGAAAGTTAAGCAAGTTCTAACAGGGACATAGAAAGCAATCCTTCACCAGGTTGCCAAGAGCATGGCAACACGAAATGGAGTCTCAGTGGCCATTTTAAGCATAGTTCAACAGTCCCTCCTTTTGCCATGTAAAAGGCAACTTTCAGTCATCACCTAGGTCAATGTCCATCATATTCTGGACCTCCTTCTCAAACATCATCATGGCATTCTGGTGGTGTGAATTTACTGGCTTGGGTGTTAAAGAGGTGGCACAGAGGCCACATAGCGTGGGCATACATTGAATACAGAGGCAGCAAAAAAAGAATGCAGCTGCAATGATGGCAATGAAAATCAATATCTTCCATCCCCACTGAGAGACCAGGCCCCAAAACCAACGGGTTAGGGACCATGAACCCTCATCCTGATGGATGTCGGAAACAATCTTATGGAGCTTCTGGATTGCTTGATAAACTGTCGGTGCATTATCAGGTATATATACACAGCAGCTGGTTCTGATCAATTTACAGACTACTCCACGGTCCGCTAGGATTATGTCAAGAACCATCCGGTTCTGCAAAGTCATGAGGCGGTCCGCTTGAAGTTCAGCAGTGAGGTTACTGAGAGCACTGGCAGTCACGTTGATGGTGGCCTCTACCACTCTTGTAAGGTGTCGCATATTGCGACTATTGACCACAAGGCCCCAAAAGGGGAGGAACCCTTTAGCAAAGTCTCCAAATTCTTGGCCAGCCGTGTCTTCAGCGTCAATTACACCTCTCTTCTGGATGTGGTGTGTTGCATCGGCTGTGTATGTTGGGGGAAGCAACCAAGCGATAAAACAGATGCCAGCCCATGACTTGGACAATCAGGTGTAGGCCTTGATCCCGCACACAAAATAAGTATTGAGCAAAGCCACCAGAGCTGTGCGAGCCGAGCCATTAAGCTGGAGCGTGTAGACGCAGTCACTCTCCCCCACCCATACTATTCCACTGCTCTCGATGCAGTATCGTCCAGAATGTGGGTAGACAGGGAGGTCCCTGAGGGGCAGCAGCCATCGTCTCCCTCCACTGCCGGTGAGGCTCAGCGGATAGAAAGCACCGTGGTTGTTCTCATATTCATCCTTATCGGGTGAAGTCCTATTCATATTTGGCCACTCCGTAGCCAAAATGTGGGTGAATGCTTGCTTGCTACTATTTTTCCCTGGGGATCGCGTAGATGGTTTACCTGAATAGAAGGCATCAAAGAATACCGTAAACAATCCGTAGGCTGAACCGGCTCGAGAAAAGGGAGCAGGAATCAGGGGCATCCCTGTGCCCGCAGTATGGGGCAGCAACCCACATACCCAACAGTTTGTTGTATTCACCACAAGCTGGTGCTGGTGTAACATCTGAATGAAAGTATTGTTATAAAATTCTGCCCTTCTTGTTTGCACGTGGGGGGGCAATGACACATGCTGATGAGGCGATTCTGTAGAGGTAGGAGACTCAGGTGCTGCAAGGGCAGCGTGTGTTATCCACCCGAGGCAGGCCAGTACAAGTAAAATAATTATGAGTACAAGTAGACAGATCGTGTACCGACCTTGTATTATCTTTATGTACTTTCTCTTCTTCATTTTCCTGTCCTTTAAGCTTTCAGCGTGCATTTTTGTCACCGTCATGCCTCACCCGGTCTTCCCTAGTTGCTGCCTGTGATTGTTGGTTACTTCAACGGACAGTGATTCCAGCAGTCCTATTAACACACTCTGGTCCGCTGCACCGGTACCGGTCGGATATATCTGCCGGCAAATATCACAGCCCTGCAGCGAACGTCAGGCCAGGTGAGGTAGAGGGCAGAGACCTTTGTCTCTTCAGTCCTTTTTTCTTGGTCGAAGGTTGTACCTGGTGGACCCGGGCATTGTTTGATCAGGAAACAAAGGCTCCAGCTGTTGAGTGTCCCACAGCCTCAAACGCGGAGGAACAGCAGTTTGCAGGTTGTCGTCGTCCTCTCGCTCAGATGAAGCCCAGGCAACGTTAGCGTCACTGAAGGGTACAAAGCGTGGGACTTGTTCACATTCGTCGTCTCCCATGCCCTCCTTGACCCACTGGTCGTATGGCAGTGGCAGAGGCACTCGTTTGCAGTGCGTCACGTGCACCCAATTTTTTCTTCCTGGCACTTTCACTGCAGACCTGGTAGCCAACAACACTTGCTGGGGCACTTTCCACCTCAGCTCCAGGTTCTTGATCCTCTGGAAGTTGCGGATGCAGACCCAATCACCTGGCTGGATGGTGTGGCCAGGGTCCTCGGGTTTGGGTGGCAGGATGTCCTGTACCTGATGATGAATAAGAAACAGGTTAGTGGTCAATTCATGTAAGTAATCAATCAACAATGGGTATTCGATATCAGAATTTTTCTTTGGGCGGGGCACTCTCTAAACATTAGCTGATCGACCAAACACTATTTCATAAGGAGATAGTCTGGTTCGGGAATGTGCCGTGGCTCTAGTGGATAAAAGGGCAAGGGGTAGGGCGTCCGGCCAAGACAGTCCTGTGTCAGCCTGTATTGTAGTCAATTTCAATTTCAATGTCCCATTGTGGCGTTCAACCAGACCCACTGACTGGGGGTAATTGGCGGCATGGAACTTCTGTTTGATCCCCATCCCTACACACACTTTCTTCATTAGTTCTCCTGTAAAGTGACTTCCATTGTCGCTCCAGATAATTCTGGGTATTCCGAATCTGGGAAAGAATTCCTTCAACAGGATCTTAGCAGTGCTGATAGCAGTGTTATCCTTAAGGGGGTATGCCTCAATCAACTTACTAAAGGCACACACAACCACCAGGACATATCGGAGGTTGTTGTATCTTTCCATCTGAATATAATCTATTTGGAGCACCTCGAAGGGGCAAGATGGGGCGCAAAATTCCCAGCAGGTGTTGGTGTGCCCTTACCTGGGTTATGCATCAAACAAATCATGCAATTCCTGACTAGCCTCTCAGCATATTTTGGGATGTGCTTGTTTTGCCATACCAGAGCTAGCAATTTGCAAATACCTTTTGCACTAATATGAGCTGGGCCATGAGCCATAGTGACCACAGGGAAAACATAGGCATCGGGTAACAACCACCGCTGTTGTTCAGACAGATCCGTCCAACAGCCATTCTCATCTAATAGGCCTGTTTGCTCTTCCCAGAGAGTCTTTTCCTCTCTAGTTGCCTCCGCCTGTATTTCCTTCACATTTTCAAGAGTGTCCTCATGCATCCCTCCCTCCGGTACCCAATTTGAGGGGCCTGCTACATACATACGGGTGGAGACATTTTTTGCAGTCTGGTCAAAAAATGCATTACCTCTTCCTATGTCATCTGTTACTTTCTTGTGGGCGCTACATTTAATCACAGCTATCTTGGAAGGAAGGGTCAATGCTTCTAACAGTCTGCTGACCAGTTGACCATGTTGTATCTTAGTACCGTGAGAAGTTAAAAATCCCCTCTCAGCCCATAGTCGCCCAAAATTATGGGCCACTCTGAAAGCATACTGGCTGCCGGTGTAGATGTTGACGGCCATCCCCGTACTCAATTCACACGCTCTTATCAGCGCCACTAACTCAGCGGCCTGTGCTGATTGGTAAGGTATCCTCTCACTCTCCATCACTGTCTGTAACGTGGTGATAGCATAGGTGGCAGTTGTGCTACCATCAGGAAGTTTGTAACAAGAACCATCCACATACAGGGTACCATCAGGATCAGTGAGGGGTGTGTCAGTCAAGTCTACATGGCTTTTAGTCTCTTCCTCCGTCCGGAGGACACAATCATGCGGATCAGAACTAGTGTTACCATCAACAAAGGGTAACAATGTGGCTGGATTCAGTGTAGTGCAGCGGCGGATGGTGATATGACTGGCTAAGAGAGTCAACTCATATCTGGACAAACGTGCACTAGTAAGGTGTTGAGTTTTTGTTCTATTCAATAAAATATCAACTGCGTGAGGAACTATAACTGTAAGCGCAGTATCAAGAACCAGACCAGCAGATTGGCGAATGGATATGGCAGCTGCGGCTGCTGCTCTCAAGCAACCGGGCAACGCGCGTGCCACGGGATCTAGAACTGCAGAAAAATATGCACAGGGGCGTTGTCTGTCACGAAACGCTATGTTAATACTGACAATGCGCAACCATCACGCTCATGTATGAAAAGAGTGAAGGGTTTCTGATAACTAGGGGTGCCTAGCACCGGGGCCGAACACAAGGCGGTTTTCAGTTCTTCAAATGCACGCTGGCACTCATTTGTCCAAGGAAGCGGGTGAGGAACATCTTTAAGTGTGAGGGCCAACAAAGGTTTAATGAGAAGAGAAAAATTGGGTATCCATTGGCGGCAGTAGGAGGTGATACCAATGAAAGCACTGACCTCTTTCTGCGTTTTTGGTGGGGGCATTTTACTGATAGTCTGTATTCGTTCAGGGGTGCGGCGGCGTCCCTCCTTCGACAGGAGATGACCTAAGTAGGTAACCTCATGTCGACAATATTGGAGCTTGGAGAGGGAAACTTTGTGATTAGGGCCAAAAAGAGCACCAGCTGTTTTTGGCCCTAACCCTAGCCAAGCGGGATTTCGCTCAGCACTGGAAGAGAACGTCCCCCCAACAATTGGTGGATGGAAGAAGGCCCTAGATAGATGCATGGGAGCTGAGATAGCGGTTTGCAAAGTTCAGGGATGTCCCCATTAACACAGAAAAATATGGTCCAAATGGGCGGCTTATCAAGGAATAGAGTAACCACCCATACCGCACATGGACCCGTTATAGATTGGTCCCCACATATGTGCCCGGTCCCTGCACTGTCCAGGCACTACTATACTGTCACTTGTGATCATCTACATCCAGACTTAATCTATTTTGTGGGGTTTAAAATACTCTGTGCCATGTTTGCATTGTTTTGCCTGCATGTTTCGCAGGGGTTACAGTTTCTCATATACGTTGATACCTTGGATTTATCTGATGTTCAGCATGTATACAACAGGCAACGGCCCTTTATGTACCTTGAAAAACTAATAAAATGTTTTTAAATAAAACATATACATTTAAACCTAAAAAGAGTAAACCTAACGAATTATGTTCACCAATGTTCCAACGTATGTAAGCCATTCAATTCCATTTTAGACTGGCAAAGGCAGAGAGGCTACGTTGATAGAAAAATGAAAAACAGCCACACTTTATAAAGAGTGAAGGAAACACTTTTTTTTAAAAGGGTACACTCAAAAGTGAAGTGCACTATCCTGGCAGCAAAACTAAATCAAACAAGCATTTGCAATGCAATAGGTCTCGCAATTGAGAGATTTTGAGCTATTGGCATTGTAAATGACAATGCCTTTTATGTATGTGTTTAAAAAACTTTTAATAATAAAAAGCATTGTCATTTACAATTCCAATAGGTCAAAGTTTTGAAAATGCGAGACCTATTGCATTGCAAATGCTTTTTTTTTGTTTTCACTTGGATTTCAGGTATGCTTATTTTGCTGATAACATGTCCACATAATCTGCACTAAACTAGGCCATTGGTTAATTAACCCCTTCAGCGCGGCGCGGATTACCGCGCTGTGCTGAAGGATTCGTGCGCGGGCGGGCCATGACGGAGCGGTTCCGTCATCCGCACAGCGCAACCGATGCGCATGACGGAACCGCTCCGTCATGCGCATCGAAGGGGTTAAAGCCTTGTAATATATGCAGTGTAGATTTATTGTGTGTGCTCATCCATATGGATAGAGGGCTCTGGAACCCACATATAAATAATCCTATAGTGTTTCACAGGACAGATCGTTTCCCAAAACCTCTCTCTCCCAGTCAGGATTGGCTCACTTGTAAGTGCACCCGGAAGCCTGAATTAAACCGTTTAATAACACTTCAAGGCAATGCCAGGATTCAGGAGCAGTGTTATCACATGCTTTTTTCAGGATATGTACACGCTGCTGAGAGCACAATATCATTGTTAAGTCGCCATGAGATAATAGCTGGCAGGTTTTGTTGTTTATGGGGTCACAAGGGTTTGCTAGTTCTCAGTCTGCAGAAGCCAATCTCAGCAACCTTTTTTTGGTCTGGGCTTGTGAAATACTTTCTTTCCGCCCAGCCTCATGTAATTCAAGGTCTCCCTTCAATAAACAGTGCATTTTGAGGATGCTGTACAACGTGGCGAGAATGTGGAAAAATGCGCAATGATGCAGGAGCGTCATTTGGTAAATATGTTTTATTAAATATGCCCACCTATAAAATGACGGTCACAATTTGTTTGCATTTATCGATCCGATATGGATTGATAAATTAAAAACCATGATACAAAACGCTACAAAAGCCAGAAGTGTCAGCAGCAGTTTGCTTAAGGAAATAAGTTACAAAAAGAGGGTGGGGATGGGGCAACAGAGGAGCAAGTGGGGGGAGGCAACAGGGCGTGGGAGGGGAAAAGCATCAGATAAGGGAAATCTACATGGAGTTAGGGCGAACCACATGAAGGATAAAGCAACATTGGCCAGCAAGGGAATTTTTTTGCTGGGCGGGAGGGCAATCACGGTTATTTTATACCACGAGGGAGATAGCTACAAAGAGCGTGGGGTCCAATGTTATGCAGTTAAGCACGACCAATTACAGTACGTAGGGCATCAGATGAGCAAAGAGTCATTGATGTGTGTGAGCAGTTTAAGCGGGACGTTAGCAGCTTTCCGTGAAAGAACATGCATTCTCCACTATCCTGCGTGAGCATTCAACTAATTTATAGCCACGTGTGTGAGTCATGCTGAAAAGCCAGAAAGATTTACATTTAAAATCTGAAATCACAAGGAGGCAACAGTTCCTAAAGGTGAGGGAAGGGTTCTCAACAGTCTAATTATGATTGTGAG
Organism: Triturus cristatus; assembly: GCF_964204655.1. Lineage (NCBI taxonomy): Eukaryota > Metazoa > Chordata > Amphibia > Caudata > Salamandridae > Triturus > Triturus cristatus. The sequence continues at coordinate 170,520,183 of NC_140586.1, read as the reverse complement.
AGAAAAGGTTTTTGTCTCCAAAAGGTAATCGAGTGTGCATAAAATGGGAGTATGCCTCCTTATAATTATGTGCCCTCACACACAACGAGTGTAAAGCATCATCATAGGGCGGTGCTCCTCGTGGGGGTGACATTGCAGTCCCTCACGGGCCCTACAGAAGGGCTGTTTGTTGGAGTTCTTTTCAAGGAGGTGCCGTATTTGTGCATGTGGGTGTGTGGGACAAGGTGAGTGATGATAAAATTACCTTGCGGTACCCTGACAAAATATTTAATAAAGGGTCCTAGAGGCAAATTAAAAAATGGGTTTGGAGACTCTCTGTTGAACTAATAAGAGGGGAGGGATAGATGTTTATCCAACCTGCTCACAAACCGTGAAAGGGGGGATCAAGTGTTAGGGGTCATAAATGGTCGACATGTTTCGCGCTTGTTACGGTCCCTAATGGATCCTTATGTGCTTCTTCAGGACGGGGTATACAAAAATGGGAAAAAATAAGTACTTCCTTTATGGGTCCAGCACCTGGCACCTTTCCTTTTCTGCCCTCACCTGGCTTTAACACACTTCTTGCTTTAGCTGCCTGTCAGTCAGGGAAAGCCCTATACAGCCAAGTCAGCAAGAGTCTTATGTTTGGAGGGACGTCACTGCGTCCAAGAACCGTCTTGTCCAAGTTCTAAAAAAGCTGAACCTGTGGGAGACAAGGGGAAAACAGAAAACCACCAGAGGACGCTGGATTCAATACAGTATATGGATAAAGATACAAAACTACTGACAGTCACAAGAAAATCAGAGACTGACAGGCAGCTAAAGCTTGGAGAGGAACAAAGGCAAACTAATACTTAAGCTCTATGGTGTATTGAAGATGTAGACCACCGAGCCCTAAGGTATAATCTCAACTTTGTGGGATTCCTGGAAGGAATTGAAGGCACTGCCACAAGTGAGTTCCTCACTGCCTGTCTCAAAACTACATTTCCTTATGACCACTTCTCCTCATGTTTCATGGTGGAACAGGCCCATAGAGACCCGAGAGAAAAATCCCCTCTGGGTGATTCCCCACGACCCATCATTGCAAAATTACTCAATTTCCTTGACAGAGATGTAATCCTCTGGGGTGCTCATAGACTAGGCGATATACGACAGGAGGGATCAAAGATCATATTTACCGACTACAGTCTGGAAGTACAACGTCAATTTTGCACATTTGACTCTGTGAAAATGAAAATCCATGCTTTACGACTGCAATACATGCTCCTATTTCCAGCCAAGCTGAAAGTCTTATTTAAGGGAAAATCCTTCTTCAACTCCACGCAAGAGACCTGGACGTGGCTTGAGGAACAACTGCAGATCCAGTCCGGCCCCACAATCAGCAGTGAGTGCCAAACAACTCCACTGCTAGGTGCTAGGTAAAAGACCGATCCATGGTTGCAGCAGAGGCGGATTCGCAAAGCCAATTCATCAGGATGGAAGACCCCATACCCAAAAAAAGTGCAGAGGGGAAGTGGACACTGGTCATCCGATAAAGAGGGAGATAAACATTAAGACTCCCAGCCTCCTCGTAATAACTCCTCTTGTGAGACCCCACAATCGCGTTTGGGCGGACTGGACTCACTGTCAGAGGTGGAGAGCACTCTTCTTCTGGCAAAGGAAATTACAGCATTGGAACAGGATTCGATGAATATGCATCAACCTACACAAACTCAGAATTTAAGTTTGGAGTGTCAAACACTGGAAGTGGCAACTGAATAGCCAAAGACAGCTGCGGTAACCTGACAGTGACATCCTACTCTCACCCTCACGAGAACGTAATCCTCCATGAACACAATCATCTATTGGACTACGTTGCGTGTTCTCACTCTCATATTCTCTCTTATTTTTCTTTTCTTCCCCCTTCTCCATCGTCTTCATCCTTCCCCCTCTCTGGATCCCTCCTCTTTCCTAATTTTCCTTTTTTATCCCTCATGTCCATTTTTTCAGAGTGATTTGATCCTTATTTCAACAGTTGTTATGGGGAGGGTGACAGGTAACGTTAGGGCATAAACCCTGTGAAGCTCCTAGTATGAGGAGGCTGAACGCCTGGGAATTAGGAGACGCCTCCACATTACGAGAAGTTCATAAGGAATCATAACTCTATTTTCTAGACAACAAAGGCTCAGTTGACTCAGCTGCCACACTATGGGAGGCGTATAAAGCTGTCATGCGCTGCAGGGTTAAAAATATCACTGCATTCAAGAAAAGAAAGGCAAACTGAGAAATAGGAAAGCTAGAACAGAGACTGCTAAAAGCGGAGGCCCAACACATCCTTTAACCTAGCCCCTATTTCGGTGATCCATAGATACCCTATGCACTGAATATGTCGACCTTGATACTGACGTGGTACATGCGCATATGCTAGCCATTTAACATTGCCTTTAAGAAGTAGGCGATGAAGCTGGGAAACTGCTGGCTTGGCAGAGCCACAGAGACATAGAAGATAGATGAATATCTCAAGTACAGGATGCAGAAGGCATCCTCTACTCCACAGATGGAGAGGCTAGGAGAGAATTTGAAAAATACTATGCATCCCTCTATGACAAATGACACCTAGCAAATCTTGACCAAATTACTGATTATCTCATGGAGATCCCTCTCCCAATTCTGCCTAGCGAGGACCGAGATCCCTAGACGCAGATATTACCCTAGAAGAAGTTCAAAATGCCATTGCTCGATTAAATCATGGTAAAACCCCAGTGCCTAGTGGTCTTCCAGCTGATTTGTTTAAAGAAACAAGGAGATATGCTACCCCCGCATCTATAACAAATATACCTCAAAGCAGGTGAAGATGCTATCCTCCCGTCTGATCTGCACAGAGCCACGATAGTGGTTCTGCACAAAACGTGGTGGAAAAAACGTCTCCTATGGCTGCTATTGCCTGATTTCATTGATTAATATAGAAACCAAAGTCCTAGCTACCATCCTGGCTATCAGACTTTTAACAGTGATCACCCCATTGATCCATACTGATCAATCAGGCATCATGCCGAAGGGCTCCACCTGGGGAACCTATGCAGACTCCATAACTGGATGGCAACGGCCGGGAACAGACAAGACCCGCATCTTTTTGTATCACTTGATGCAGAGAAGCCAATTGATGCAACCTACTGGCCCTTCATTACCCAGGCCCTGTTGAAACTGGAATTCAAACCATGCCTTAGAGAGTGGGAAAACCTACTTTATATGAAGCTGACAGCCACCATAAGGGTCAATGGTAGGTTGTCTCCTGAGTTTCCTATTAAGAGGAGAACCTGAGAAGGCTGTCTCCTTTCCCCACTCCTCTTTGACCTGACCTTGGTGCCCCTAGCATGCCTGATCCAAGCTCATCCTGAGGTCAAAGGGTTCCACAAAGAGGGTTCACCCATCCGAGAGGAAAGAATACACAGATAACATCCTGCTTTATCTCACTGAACCCAAAGATTTGATTCCAACAATTCTCCCCACATTTGAATGCTAACGGACCTATTCTGGATATACACAATAAATTGGGGGAGAGCCGTACTTTTTACCGTCCGAGGGCACTTTAATCTGACAGACCTCCCCCAACAACTCAAAGTAAATAGAGAGGGATTCCAATACCTGGGGATCTATGTCATGATGGACCCTGAGCGATGAGTTGCCAAAATGTTAAGACAATATTAACTGACCATCAAGCAGATTCCACCTGCTGGAAGAGGCACTCCTGGGAAGGCCGGCATTATTTAACCCCTTTGATACTCATGATGTAATGGTTCCGTCATGAGCACAAGTGCAAGTGTGCTCATGTCGGAACCATTCCGTCATGAGCACACTTGCAAAAAATCCCTCTGCTGTAAACGGAAGAGGGATTTCCCTTTTTGTTTGCCTTGGGAGGTGGGGAAGAGCTTCCCCAACCTCCTTTTGGTTTTCCTTGTAATGATGATCTTAGGTTTAGTTTCACAGTTTCAGTGCTTGTGGGGCTATCTCAGCCCCCCGAGCACCAAAACACATGGGAGAGGTATTGTTGGAAAGGGGACATCCTTCTTGGGGATCGCCCCAGGAGGGTGATCCCCAAGAAGGGATCCACCCACTAGCACCAGGGAGGGTGAGCGACCCCTTGGACAAGGGCCTTTGCTCCCCCCATAAATGTTTGGCAGACAGTCTTTCTGCCCCCCCCTGAGAGGCAGATGAGGGCAGTAGCCCCCAATCTGCCCCCCGGGGGGGCAGAAAGCAACCTAGACACCAGGGATTATTTTTTTATAGGCCAAAGGTGGGGTCTGCTCAGAATGGGCATCACAATGCCCCCCGCCCCCCCCAAATAAGGCAAAAGACGTTCTGCCCCCCCCAGGAGGCATACAGGGGAAATAGCCCCTGATCAGCCCCCCGGGGGGGCAGACAGCCCACTAGGCACCAGGGTGTTTTGTTTTGTTTTTATACGTAGGGGTGGGGGCTCCCCAGAATTAGCATGCCAATGCCCCCACCCAAAGAAATGCTACAGTCTTTCTGTCCACCCTGCAAGGCAGATGGGTCAATAGCCCCTTATCGCCCCCCCCGGGGGGGCAGAAATCCCATTAGGCACCAGGGATTTTTTCGCCCCCAAAGTTCAGGGTGGAAGCTGCCCAGAATGGGCATGCTAATGCCCCCACATCCCAGACAAATGCCACAGTTGTTCTGCCCCCCCAGGAGGCACATGGGGGCAGTAGGCCCTGATCCCCCGGGGCAGAGGGCCCACAAGGCACCCGGGATTTTCTTTATATACGCAGGGGTGTGGGCTGCCCAGAATGGGCATGCCAATGGCCCCACCCCCAAAAAAATGCTACAGTCTTTCTGCCCCCCAGGAGGCAGATGGAACAATAGCCCCTTATCTGCCTCCCCAGCGGGAAAGAAAGCCCACTAGGCATCAGGGATTTTTTTTATAAGTAGGGGTGGGGCTGCTAAGAATGGGCATGCCAATGTCACCCCAAAAAAGATAGCACAGTCTTTCTTCCCCTCCAGGAAGCAGATGGGGCAGTAGCCCCTGATCTGCCCCCCTGGGGGGCAGAGAGCCCACTAGGCGCCTACAATTATGCTGGCTTTTATATGTAGGGGTGGGGGCTACACAGAATGGGCATTTCAATATCCCCATCCCCCCACAAAATCTTGGTGCCCCCCCTTGCAAAATCAGGTAGTTTCTGATATGTAATTTTGATATCTCCACAATACATTTTGGGCCCTTGGCTGTCATGGGTACTTGACCCACCCACATGAGTGAGGTACCTTTTTTATCGGGAGACTTTGGAAAATGCAGGGTGGGTGGAAGTTTGTGGATCCACACAGATTCCAGAACTTTGCATTACAGAAATGTGAGGAAAATGTGTTTTTTTTCCAAAGTTTGAGGTTTACAAGGGATTCTGGGTAACAGAACCTGATGAGAGCCAGACAACTCACCCCATCCTGCATTCCCCTGGGTGTTTAGTTTTCAAAAATGTATAGGTTTATTAGATTTCCTTGCATGTCGGCAAAGTTAGGATTCAAAATCTACAGCTGGACACTTTGCAAAAAAGGGTCAGTTTTCACTGTAAAAATGTGGTGTGTCCACGTTGCGTTTTGGCCCATTTTCTGTCATGGGGACTAGGCCTACCCACACAGGTGAGGTACCATTTTTCTCAGAAGACTTTGGGGAATGCGGGGTGGTTGGAATTATGAGGATCCATGCAGATTCCAGACCTTTCCATCACAGAAATTAGAGAAAAATGTGTTTGCACGGGATTCTGGGTAACAGGACCTGGTGAGAGCCAGACAAGTCACCCCATCCTGATTTCCCCTAGGTATCTAGTTTTCAAAAATGTATAGGTTTGCTAGGTTTCCCCAGGTGCCAGCAAAGCTAGGGTTCATAATCTACAGCTAGGCACTTTGCAAAAAAAGAGTCAGTTTTCACTATAAAACTGTGGTGTGTCCATGTTACATTTTGGGCTGGTTCCTGTCGCGGGCACTAGGCCTAGCCACACAAGTGAGGTACCATTTTTCTCGGAAGACTTTGGGAAATGCCGGGTGGGTGGAATTTTGTGGATCCATGCAGATTCCTGAACTTTCCAACCACAGAAATGTGAGGAAAATGTGTTTTTTGACAAGGTTTGAGGTTTGCAAGGGATTGTGGGAAATAGAACTTGGTGAGAGCCAGGCATATGACCCCATCCTGGATTCCTATGGGTGTCTAGTTTTAAAAAATGTATAGGTTTGCTAGGTTTCCCTGGGGGCCGGCAGAGCTTGGATTCAAAATCTACAGCTAAGCACTTTGCAAAAAAAGGGTCAGTTTTCACTGTTACAATGTGGTGTGTCCACGTTGCGTTTTGGGCCATTTCCTGTCACGAGCACTATGCCTACCCACACAAGTGAGGTACCATTTTTATCGGAAGATTTTGGGAATTTCGGGGTGGGTTGAATTTTGTGGATCCACACAAAATCCAGAACTTTCCATCACAGAAATTAAAGGAAAATGTGTTTTTTTACAAAGTTTGAGGTTTGCAAGGAATTCTGGATAACCGAACCTGGTGAGAGCCAGACAAGTCACCCCATCCTGGAGTCTCCTGGGTGTCTAGTTTTCAAACATGTATAGGTTTGCTAGGTATCCCTAAGTGCCGGTAGAGCTAGGGTCAAAATCTATCACTAGGCACTTTGCAAAAAAAGGGTCAGATTTCAGTGTAAACATGTGGTGTGTCCACGTTGCGTTTTGGGCCGTTTCCTGTCACGGGCACTAGGCCTACCCACACAAGTGAGGTACCATTTTTCTCAAAAGACTTTGGGGAATGCGGGGTGGGTGTAATTTTGTGGCTCCGCAATGTGTAAAAAATAAGTCACTTTGAAACATGTCCTTGATTCACATGCTAGTATGGGTACCCACAATTCTGGAGATGTGCAAATAGCTACTGTTTCTAAACTCTACATTTTGTTCCCATTTCAGAAATACATAGGTGTCTTTCATACCGATTTTTCCCTGTTTATATTTTCCCAAATTAATTGCTATATACCCGGTACACAATAAAAAACCATTGCAAGACACTGCTCGGTTATTGGCTCTGGGGTCGTAGGGTTCTTGGTGAACCTACAAGTCCTATATGTCCCTACAACCAGAAGTGTTCAGCGGATGTTACGTTATATTGCTTTACAAAATCAGTCATTTTTAGAAGAAGTTACAGTTAAAAACGTTGGCACAAATGGCTGTTTTTTTCAACTAATTTTCAATTTTTCTTATTTTCAACTGTTAGTTTCCATTAAAAAAACTTGAAGGATCTACACAAATGACCCCTTGCTAAATTCAAAAGTTTGTCTACTTTTCTGAAATGTATAGCTTTCCAAGATACATTATTGCTTTCATACCCATTTCTACCACTAACTGGAGGCTAAAAGTACAAAAAATAGCAACAATAGGCCATGTCCCAGTAAAAGGCCAAAACTGTGTAAAGCATTTTGGTTCTCTGACAAAAGTCTGTCAGTCCCCAAAAGCTGGGAAGATGGTGATTTCAGTACCACAAACCCTTTGTTGGTGCCATTTGTAGGGAAAAAAAACAGACGCTTTGATCAGCAGCACGTTTTTTCCCATTTTTCCAAAGAAAAGCAAAATATTAGCAGTATTTTGGCTAATTTCTGGGTCTCCTCCAGGGGAAGCACCAAACCCTGGGTACCTTCAAAATCCCCATGATGTTGTAAGAAAAGGATGCAAATTTGGCGTGGATACCTTATGTCGTCAAAAAGTTACAGGGTCCTAAGTGCAAGCTACCCCAAATTGCCAAAAATGGCTTAGCACGGAGGGAAAGGCCTAGCTGTGAAGGGGTTAAGATGATCACCCTCCCTAAATTTGAATATGCCTTACCGAACATATATTATAAGCTCCCTGACATATCTTCATTTGAATTGAGGGTGATCTTAGGAAACTACTCTGGAACTATGGCCACCCTAGCAACTCTTCGCACAATAGAGATATACGTCACCCAGACATCTGGGCCTATTGTTGGGCATCCCACCTAATAGCCATCAATGAACGGGGTTTCGTAGACAGAGACCATTCCACTTTTACCCTAGAATTACCCAATTCCAAACATGCCCATATCAACATTACCTCTATGGCTGTAGGGGAAGACGCAACCTCTTACCAGCTACCCAAATAACTTTAAAGGCATGGGACAAAGCCAAAGCCTCCATGGGCTGTAAACAAAAAATCACCTTGAATGGGCAACTACTTGACATAAAGAACCAAATTCAAAGGTTTTACAACCTTGGGAGCGAATAGGTATTTCCAAAGTAGATGACTTATTAGAAGAGGGACTTTTAATGTCCTTCTCCTACCCTCCAGAGAGAATTCCAACTCCATGATCACCAATACTAGAGGTACATACAACTCGCACATGAATGGAAAGCTGAAAATAACCCCCTGGAGCTCCCAGAATTCGCTCTCTTAGAGGGCAGGCTCTTACTGGACTCGAGAAAAAGCAGTGTCTTACACTTATAAAACCATTGACAATAATATGCCTCATACCCTCCTAAAATTGAGGGCTGATGTTGGTACATTCGAACATCTTGACTGGGAGGCAGCGTTGATGTTCCAGAGACAAGTGGCAATTAGAGCTCACTTGCACCTTATCCAATTGAAAATTGTATACAGGATTTAGTATGAGAGGACCTGATTGCATAAAATAGGTAGAGGAGTCTCACTGGATTGTTTACATTGTGGGAGGGAACCGGGAGACTTCATCCACACACTCTGGTCATGCTCGGCCATACAGACTTACAGGCACCGCGTGATCGTGGAACTTAGCGCAATCCTAGAGGTGGAGGTACAGAAAGACCCTAAATATGTCCTTTTGGGGATACCTAATGATTTTGATGTTGCGCAGATTAAACTACTGTTGTGTAATCTAGGGTTGATAGTAGGCAAACGAGACCGGGCCAAGCGATCGGGCCCGAGAGACACCTACTCTGGCTGAATGGAGGAGGAGTATAGATGCATTTATGGCTACCGAAAGAGTAACTTATAACAGTAGGGGATGCCCTCGCAAATTGTGTAAAATATTGGGGAGATGGATGGACTACTATGGACTGGCTGATGCTATTGATAGTGGTGTGGAGACTTCCTTGCAAATACATTTTACAATCTGTGTTGATCCATTTTGTTTTTCCAGTTATGACCATGAAGGAAGGATAAAGTGTTCATTATGTATTTATTATTGCATAAGTAGAAAGGTGCTCTGCCCGAATATTGGCCAAAGCTATGTTTACAGTCTGCCCATTAGAATGTTGCAACACATGCTTGTTAGAGGCTGCACTCATGTAGAGGTGTTATAAAACTGAGTTTAGTGGGATAACACACCTGGTTGGGTGTATGACTAGCAAGTGGCAGGTTTGATTCCTGATTCATCATTCATTCCAAATAGACTGAATACCGCCCAGTTAGCAATATTATACCCTGTTATTTGCCCTGACATGAATCTGCGCTATCTTAAGCATAACATAATGTTTGTTAGTATCCCACCACTGACCACTTCTCATCAGTAATACATGATGGAGCTTTATCCATACAGTAAGCCACCAAGCTGGTGATTTGGTCTGTGCCTACACCACACCGAAAAAAATCAAAAATAGTGCCTCGTAATAACATACATTATAATAACCAGCTATCAATTCTCTACTAACACCCACAGCACATAAAGTATTAAAACCACTAAAATATATTAGTGATAAATCTTGAGTGGGCAATGTGCTTGTTGAAATGCGTGATTTGTTACTAATTTCTTCAGAACGTTTTCTGGGAGAAAGACTATAGTCTCTGTATAGGTGGTTCTTTTATGTCTTTAAGTAATTACAGGAAAAAGTGTGATGTACACATTGAAACATTGGATCGTGTTGCGCACAAAGAAGTGTATTTTCCTTGTGTAATGCTTTTGTATTGGTAACCTATTATGCTCAATGTTAGGCTGCATTTAACAGACCCTGGTTTAGTTTGACAGCAGAGGTAGGGTTCAAAAGTATTTTGGTGCCAAACTACACTAGTTAGAAAGGCCCGACCTAGTGATGCAATACCTATACAAGGTAAGTGCTTCTGTTCTGCTGTCCTACCTCTCCATAGACACCCTTTCAGCACATTATACATCTGTTTGTACTATGAGAAACTGATCGTAGTGGACATTGCTTTAGGCAGCAGACGTGTTCTTCAGGTTGCACATATATTTTATGTACAGAATTCAAATAGCTAAGCTGTCTTTCAGTATACCCAGAGATACTGCTCCAAACACCTGAGTTATCCCTCATGGAACAATGCTTCTTCACCAAAAGACAAGAACTACAAAACACTATTAATGCTTGATTTATTCCAAAATTGCCACCAGCCCCGTATTTTGCAGCTATAGGAAACCAGTGAGCCCAATGAAATCCTATGCATGCCGGCTGGAGACCAAGAGTCAGCGACGAGGGAAGCAAGATGGCTATCAGCTGAGGTGACCGCTTGCAGCTCATAGCACCTCGATCTGTTGAAGACCCCTGCCGTCCCCTCATATTGATTAGATAATGTTATCAGACATACTGAAAACCCTGCTGAGGCTATTGGATGAGGAGGCAAGCAGCTGTACTCCTTTGTGTAAGATTGCGGAAGGACAGCAGGAGCTACTGCTGGTTTGTAAGAAATTATACAGTGCCCTTGACCACCCTGACTGCTGTCACCTGGGGCTGCACTTACCGGCTACGATGAAGCCGAAGGTTCAAGCTGCGAGGGAGGGCGAGCACGGCTCAGCACGCAGGCAGTCCAGCGGTGGATGCGGTCCCTGCATCTGCCCGATCCACGTCGGAGACAAGTGCCGTAGTGGAGGCAGCAGCTTGGCAACCCGGATGCCGAGGACAGACTGCGTTCCGCAAGAATGATGCTCAGGAAAGGAAGGGGAAGGGCGGAGCCCTACGATCGCGGAGCTACTCAGAGGCTCCAGATCGCGGAGCTACTCAGAGGCTCCAGACCACGACCCGGTCCTGGATCTAGACCAGGGCCTGCGTGGATTTCGGAAGCCCAAGACGGGAGCAGAGGCAGTGATCCCACGGAGGAGCACGATGAGGGAGAGGGCTTGGTCAAAGGTGCCCTCAAAGTAACATCAGAGACCACGACCAGCTTGCAGGTAAATGACTCCCAGACAACGCTCAGCCAGGTAGAGCCTGGTAGTGCACAGATTCTTGGCAGTAGGGGAGAGGGGGCTGAGGTACTTAAAGCAGATGCCTCAGATAAGGGTGAGGAAGTGAAAAAGGAGTAAGGTGACCAAAATGGGTATACCTGTAATCACTACCGTAACAATGCCCAAACTGAAAGTGTAATAAGTAGTGATACAAGTGTAGGAGGAGGGGAGTTACAGGAAGATTCCTCTGAAGATCCCTGTGGAAACCCTCAACAGAGTAGGAAAATCCCCAAGGAGACTTTGTGAAAATCATGATGACAGATGTCAAAATGTGATAGGGAAGGCAGGAAAGTGTGAAGGACACTAATGTAGAGGCTACAGATTGATTTTACTCATTATCGGATTACACTATTTCTGTGGGTGATTCTGTGTCACTGTCGAGCACGAGTGAGAGCAAAAGTCTACCTGGCACAAGCGGGATGGACTCCACGGCAACTATGCGCAAGGCTAGTAGGAAATCAGGGCTCTCAGGACAAGCCGAGAAAAAAGGAAAATATCTGAACTGGGATTACTCTCCTACTAACCACCTAATGGGGGTTGCTGGGGATAAATTACCTGACTCTGAGGGCAGAGCTACCACAACATTAGATACTATTGTGCAATCGATTATGGCACATCGTAAAAAATAAGGCAGGATAGCTGATGCTCTCATATAGCTATCCGCAAGGTGCAAGGGGCGGTACGGAATGTTGCCAAAGTATGCAGAGCATGAGGCCAGACTAGTTGATACCCAATGGAAATTGGAAGATCAGGAAAACAGCCAGCGCCGGAACAACCTACGGTTCTTGGGTATTCCTCAGAATAAGGAAGGCATGGACACGCGTCTCTATATGGTAGATCTGCTAAGAAGGGCATTTCCCGATCTGGAGGGGTGGATCTGGACTCAAGAGATCCAGCGTGCCCACCGGGTTCCCCTACACTTGAAACAGCCAGCTAGACCTGATGCAAAGCCCAGGGCTGTTCTAGTTTACTTCGGGAATTATCTCCTTAGGCAGAATACTTATGAAAAGGCTTAACCGTAAAGTAACCGCAAGGTGGTTAATATTGTGTTCTTTGCCCGACCTGACTTTTGCCATGTAACTGTCAAGAGGCATTTGAGGCTACGGCATATTAATGATCCATTTCAGGCAAAGGGTGTGCAGGCCTATTTTATGAATCCAGCAAAGATAAAAGTGATTGTTGGTGACAAGGCTCACTTCTTAACATCTGAGATCAAAGCAAAGGAACTTTTGGTGGAACTCAGGGGATAGGAGTCACAAAAGCATGATCAAAACATTTGCTGAATTCTCTGGATGGCTAGGATGCAGGATGTAGATTAGATTAGACAAGCATTAAATAGGATAATTGAAGAAGGGATAAGTAAGGGGCTCACATGTGTGTTTTCCATTGTTGTTCTCTCCTTCTATATCTTTATACTCTTAGTAGCACAGCAAAAGGAAACATTGTGCAACTATTTCATGGGGCGGGCTTTTGTTTTTTTTTTGTTTTGTTTTTTGTTAAGTTGAATGGGTGGCCTCACGGGTCTTGGTGTAGTGCTGCTTCATCACTAACAGGCCAGCGGTCTGGAAGCTTCCACCGGCAGGGAGGGAGAGGGTGGTTGGTGAGGTGAAGGCCGGGGGAGTGGGTTGGGAGAAGGGTGGAAGGTTACAGGGGGTAGAAGCAGAATATAAGAGTGAAAAACTGAAAGAAAAAGCAAAAGAAGATGATCCAGAAAGGAATACTATAGCAATATGGTTTAGATGGAAGGTTTCCATACATGATTATGGTTAGATTGAGGATCTGTTCAGTGAATGGGGGGGGGGGGGGGGGGCTGAACGACAAAAATAAAAGAGCTAAAGGATACGAGATACTAAAATGTATTAACCCAGAAATAATTTGTCTACAAGAGACGTTCATCCCATGGTGTAACAAGTATGCCCTTTAGGTAAGGGGATAAGAGCTGGCTACCCAGACTTCTATGATAAGAGGGGTAGTCATATATGTTAGGCATTAAGCCGGGGTAGTAAAACTTACACTAGCTGATAAGTGGGGGGTTGGGCAATAGTCTCACTAACTACTGGGTTGACAGTAGGGACAGTATATGGGTTGAATCAGGATGATCCCAAAATCTGGGATGATATGGAAGTGGAGCTAGCCTCCTGGCCGACCCCTTTGATAATATGCGGTGACTTGAATATACATCTTGGGGTCTCTAAGGATGGCTTGTTAAAATAAAATTAGCAGAAGCGCCAAGTATATTGAGCATTAACTGGTTTTAAGGATAGTCATGGTTTGACTGATATCTGGGGATATAAGTATTCTACCGATCCGGGTATAACTATTTTTCTCACCCCCACAAAAAGTATGTTCGGTTGAACTATTTTTTGGCTCCGACCTATATGCTTGATGAGGTAGAGATTACAAAACTTCCCCAACTATTTTCGAACCATAATCCGGAACTTTTGGAAGTAACAGGGCAAGGAGCAGAGGTGAGGCAGCGTCGCTGGTCATTCTATAGGAAATTATTAACTAACGAAGAATTTTCCATTTATATAAAACATTGGGTAAGGGAGTTCTTCGACATGAATCAATATAGTGCATCACGCAGGGTAGTGTGGGACTCCCGTAAAGCTGGGCTGAGGGGAGAGGTCATTATTTATGTGGGTCAGTGCCGTAAGCAGCAGAGGGAAGAGATCAATTCATTAATAGCATGGTTGGCACAATTGGAGGTGGAACACTTGAAATAGATTAGTGAAGGGAGGCAGGAGGAGGAATTGAGGGAGCATACAGCAAAACTGGCTATAAGAAGACAGAAATCAATAGCTATTTTCAGGTAAGAGTGACCCAAATTTATCAAACACATAAAAGAGAGGAGTATAAATATGGGGAATCAGCAGGCAGGCAGTTGGCCCTACGCACAAAGCAGACAACTGTTAGAAACAACATAACAAAAATCAAGGATAGTGTAGGTCAGTGTGAAACAAGGCCTGCGGTGATTGTGGGTGTCTTCGAACAATACAATAAGGAGCTGTATAAAGCAGACCCTCCTAGATTTAGCCTAATGGAGCAGTAGGTAGACAGCTGGCACTTAAAAGAATCGATGAGGCTACATATCTGGAGATGGAAGAAGAGTTTGCACTTGAAGAGATAGTGGACGCTTTAGGCTCCCTGTCTCCTGGAAAGGCTGCGGGTCCAGATAGAATCCCATTGGAGGTATATAAGTTGCTTCAACATGAGCTGGCCCTGATAATGCATGATCTTTTCCTAGATGTGCAGCATCGTGGAATGGTGATCGTTGTCAAGAAAAGGAAGCCACCGGAACTACCTGCCTTGTACCGCCCTATCTCTCTGATGAACTCTGATGCCAAAATGTATTCAAAGGTCTTAGCCAATCAGCTACAGAGGATCATAGCCAAATTAGTCACACTGTGGCAGCATGTCTTTGTACAAGGTAGGGGGACTACAGACCATGTCAGGCGGGTTATCTCACTATTGGATATAGCTGAGGTAACGGGGGGGAAATATGGCTGTGATCTTCCTAGACTTTGAAAAGGCTTTCGACCGGGTGGCATGGCAATATCTTTGGGAAGTTTTACCAGAGAGAGGGTTCAGCCCACGACTTTTTATTGCTAATCGTGCAATGTATTATAAATCCTATGCATGGCTGCAGGTGATGGGGAACACATAAGAGAAAATCAAAGTAGCCACAGGGACGAGGCAGGGATGCCCATGCTCCCCAATTCTTTTTGCTATGTACATTGACCCCTTTATTGATCAGATTCTACAAAACCCAGCAATTAAACCTGTAACAACTAATGGAGATGAGACCAAGGTTTTGGCTTATGCGGACGATATTTGCTGTCATTACAACAGACCCAGAGAAGACAATTAAGGATGTGGAAAGTATAGCGGAGGAATTTGGGAGCAAATCTGGGTATCTCCTGAATAAAGGAAAAACACAAATAGTGTGCTCACAGCAATGCAATATTCTAAACCAACGTAAGATAGAGACTGATATGTACCTGGGGGTTATGATTAGTTCCAATATGGATGTGGCATGGCTCATTAATTTAGGTCCGATGCTCGATGGTATAGGTACGGAATTGAGGCGCCTAGATAAGCTGCATCTAACAATTATAGGGAGGGCCATTGTAATAAAAATGAAAATCTTCCCTAAAGTGCTGTATCTGTTTTGTTCCATCCCACTTGAACTATCAGATATTACTCTGCAAAAATGAATACAATATTCTCCAATTTTATTTGGAACTACCAAATAACCTGCTGGGCATTGAAAACTATGACGCTCCCTTGAGACAGGGGGGCTGGGCTTTCCCGAATCTGTTGTTTTATAAGTGGGCAGCTGCATTACAACAGATGGGTACTCTGCTCGTAACAGATAGTTTGAGAACTTGTGACCTAGATCTACCTACTATCTATCATTTAGCTATTGGAAAAGAAGCAGAAGGGCTTTTCCTTAGATAGCTAGAACCTAGCTATTATAAAAAGACATGGATTAAGTGCATAAAGGCGGCCCAGAAGATTTGGGGTAAAGTTTGCAGACTGTTAAAAATTCCAAGATACAGTAGGTGTACACCCCTATGGCGCTCCTCCCTACTCTCAGCTGCGATGCATGATGCAATGGGTAGAAGCTGGGAGCAGGCTGGAATAGGTAGGATAGCTAACCTACATAATAATGCAGATATTATACCATTTGTAGATTTAGTGCAAAATCTAGGGATAGAAAGAAGAACGCAATTTAAATATATACAGACTAGGGAATGCCTTAAGGGTTTGCCCACTGGGTCCCTTAACTTAGTTAAAATCCCAATATTGGAAACAATGAGCCGAGGGGATGATAGGATTAGAGATTATTATACAATTTTAATAGAAACCCTCCCTGATGGCCTGGAGAAAACGGAGGTAAAGTGGGCAGCAAAGCTGGGGGATGGGGAGGTAGACTTGGATATGTTGATTAAAATGGGGATGAAGATCTCTCTATCGGCAAATCTGAAGGCCCAGCACTATAAAACAATTTTTAATTTGTACTATACACCTGTGTACGGCTGGAGAAAGAGGGAGAATTACATTTGCCCTAGATGCCCTAGATGCCGAACAGGACCGGCTGATTGTATACATATGTTTTATGCATGCAGCAAACTGGTGCCCTTAAAAACTGGCATAGAGAAATTTTGGCAGCAAACAATTAATATGGTAATCTCCATCAGCCCAGCTCTGATGCTCTTAGGTTATGATAGTCAGTTTAAGTTAAGGCACAAAAGGATTTTGTATTTATCACAGTTGCTATGGCTCGGTTACTGATTGCTACGGCATTGGAAAGATATTGAGCCCCCCACTTATCAGGCTTGGCTCTATCGTCTGTTAAGCACTAATGTCCAAGAAACCACATTATTTAAGAGCAAAGGCCTTTGGGCCAGGGAGATGGGTCGAAAGATTTGGGCACCTATGACGATGAGAGTTAGTAGCAAGGCAGGATAATGAGGCTGTTTTTCGGCCTCGCTAGCTGCAGAATAGAAGAAGAACTATGCGACTTGCTTCAGCCGTCAGCTGTGACCTAAGGGATGTACACTCTAGATTAGGGAGACTGCAAGTTAAATATAGCATGCTATAGCAGATCCTCCACTGCAGCATCCTGAAATGTACCACAACCCACGCTATAGGTGAATTAAGGAAACCTCGCGATGAGATATGCAGATAATACTTATGGGATCATATATGTATGAATGACGAATTATGTAACTTATTAAATTACTATTTTTGCAACTGTAAATTCCTTTTGTATCTTTCTGGTTTTAAACAAATAAATAATAATAAAACCTATGCAAGCCACGTATCACCACAAAGGACCACAGCACAGAAAGAGCGTTAACCCAATTAAAACCTATGCATGCCACTTATCATCACAAAGGACCACACCACAGAAAGGGCACTCCTCACTGCCACAGATGACATACGTATGATCTTGGTCAGAGGAGACATGGCGGACCTCATTCTCCTGGACCTCTCTGCAGGATTTGACATGATTTGACATTCCATGCTTATCTGATGCCTTCAGGACATTGGCATCCAAGGATCAGCTCTCCATTAAATCTGCTCCTTCCTGACAGGCAGAGCGAAAGCTGTCAGCTTGGCTCCATACTCATCGGAAACTTACAAAAATGCATGTTGTGTGCAACAAGGCTTGTCCCTCAGCCCTGCCCTATTCAATGCTTATATGCTTCCTCTAATCAGGGTCATCCACGACGACAACATAAACATCCTCTCCTATGCCGATGATACACAACTCAAAATCTTACTATTGGACAAGACCCACAATGCTTTGAAAAAGGTCACAGCCTGCATGACCGAAGTTGCCAACTGAATGAAGTCAAATGTCTCAAGCTAAACACTGACAAGACTGAAGTAATGATTTTCAGTTAGAACCCCTTACCATGGGACTCCACCTGGAGGCCAGCCCACCTAAGACCCACACCCACGTCGGGGACCTTAGGATCATCATTAACATCAAACTGGACATAACTGCGCAAGTCACGCCATCACTGCATCATACTTCCATGCCCTCAACATACTGAGGAAAATCTTCAAATGGCTCCCAAGCAACAACCGAAAGGCCATCACACATACCATGGTCACCATCAAGCTGGACAACACCAACACCCTCTATGCAGGGATCAGCAAGAAACTCACCTAAGGACTTCAAAATATCCAGAACGTGGCAGCTAGACTCACCCTAAACCTCCGAATCAGCACCCACATCACATCGCACTTCATGGAGCTCCACTGGCTCTAGATACCCGAAGTCCTTACACAACATCTGCCCCACCTACCTGGACAGATGCATTTGCTTCCTCAAACACTCCAGACACTTCTGTTCTGTTGGACTCCTACTTGCATACAGTCCATACATAAACTGAATCAGATCCAGAGGCCAGATAATCTCCTAGAGTCTCTTTCTTTTCCTGAGTTCAGCAAGAACCTGAAGACCTGGCTCTTCGAATAGCCCCGCCCGCAAATAGGCCATGTTACAACGCATGCGATACATCGCATGCCATTACAATGCATACCATTACAAGTCGTTACAACGACTTGCTGTAGGGGGGCACTGGATTTTGGAATAGTATAATTTACTATTCCAACTCCAGTCTGTGCAACAGTAGGGAAGGTTGTAATGGTTTGCGATGTAACAACGCGGTCGTTGTAATGACCGCGTTGTAATGGCATGCGATGTATTGCATGCGTTGTAATTGATGTCTCCCTCACTATACAGGGAGATACCTCTCAGCCGAGCCCTTCTAGATGGTGGCTACGGGAGAGCCTCCTAGAATCCCCGGCGGTTATGTCGGACAGATGCGCGAGACTAATAGATTACCTGTGTACGAATGACATAGGGAACACCTCACTAGCAGCAGTTTGGGAAAAGCTACAACTAGTGATGAGGGGAGAATTTATCGCGGTCTGGGCGGCGGAGAAACGGGTGCGCCAACAGAAACGCCAGAGCTTAGAACAGGAAGTGGCAGAGATGGAAGCCATTCACAAACGCACTGGGGCAACGAGAATATAGAGAGAGCTGGAAAAGAAATGGCTCCTTCTGAAACGCTTGGACCTAGACAGGGCAAAATATGCCCTCCTCAGGCTCCAACATAAATTTTATCTGAGCAGTGACTGATGCGGCCAAATGCTCGTGCAAAGGCTCAGAGCTAAGATGATGGCAGCGGCAATCGCCTCGGTCAGACAGTCCACCGGTGAGGAAGTACACTCAGACAAGCAAAAAGTGGAGGCGTTTAAGACTTTTTATCAGACCCTGTACTCTGACCCAGACTCTACACATAAAGAGACCCACACTTATCCTACAGGTAGCCCAGTTTCCCTCTTACCAGAAACAATAGCAACCCAATTTGACCAACCGATATGAATCAAGGAGGTGATCTCAGCAATTGCTCACCTTAAGTTGCATAAAGCACCGGGTCCTGACGGATTCCCGGCACAATTCTATAAGGCCTTCTGTCAGGAACTATCACCGCTCTTGACGTGGTTGTTTAACTCCTTTCTCGAAACAGTTTCACTCACAGATTCCATGGCAGGAGGCCTTGATATCAGTGATTCTCAAGCCTTCGAAAGATCCCAGAGAATGCGGATCCTACTGACCCACATCTTTGCTCAACATTGATGCAAAACTCTTCGCCGAGATCCTGGCAGCCCGGCTAAACCCACTGACGGCGGAACCAGTAGACCCGGAACAGGCGGGTTTCAGCCCCACGTAAGTGGGAGGATACAATACCAAGAGACTTCTCCACCTCATGGACGTCATCCATAGATCGCGCAGAGAAGCACTGTTCCTATCAATTAATGCTAAAAAAGCGTTTGATCGAGTCCGATGGTCTTATCTCTTCGATACAGTGTGCCACTTCGGGTTTGGCGAGACGTTTATAAAATGGGTCAGCTGCATCTACCATGCTCCAAGAGCGTTCATATGGGTTAATGGAACGTCCTCAGGCTCGTTCCCGAATGCCCGTGGCACCCGACAGGGCTGCCTGCTGTCCACCCTCCTCTTCGCACTTTACATGGACACGTTAGCACAAAGAATCTTGGATGACCCACAGATCGAGTGAATCTAATTTGCAACAGACACCCACAAGATCAACCTTTATGCAGTCGATGTGATCCTCTCGCTGGTGAACCCTTTGACATCTCTGCTGGTGATGTTAGATGAACTGGAGGACTTCGGGGAGACTTCGGCATTTAAAATCAACTTAAACAAATCCCAGATCCTAAATCTATCGGTGCCCCCTGATCACAAAGAAAGCCTAATGAGAAATTTCCCACTGTCCTGGACGGAGCATTCCATACCTTACTTGGGCATCCTACTTTCCCCAACCATACCAAAGACCCTAGCACTAAACCATGCGGCACTAATGACAAGACAGCTAAAGCATTGGACGGGTGGAGCCACCTGAAGCTGGCCTGGTTTCGACGAATAGCTGCAGTCAAGATAACTGTACTCCCACACATACTCTACATTTTTCAAACTCTGCCACTGATCACGCCCCCGAAGGCACTACGTACTTTGCAACTAGCAATTAATACATTTTTTTGGGGGCAAGAAGCAACGCTTACCGATCACTCAATTGGGGCAACCGACACGAGAGAGCGGGGTAGGGCTTCCATTAGTCCATAGATACCTACAAGCAGCGCACCTCCGCTATATAGTTGAATAGACCCGCCCTCCCGCTGAAAAATACTGGTCCTTTATTGACCAAACGGTTGCGGGAGTAAATATCTGGCGAGAAGCCTGGCTTCCACGCAAGCACAGAGCTTGGGGACTGTATTCCTCCCTGGTAACATCATCAACTCTAAAAGTCCAGGATAAAGTGGCTTTCAAAAGGGGCCTAACAACATTTCGTTCGCTGATGTCCCCAATTGTGGACAACCCCGATTTACCCCCAGGCCGCAGCTCAGACTTGTTCCACAGATGAAGAAAACGGGGATGTAAACAAGTTGATTCCTTACATGACCCCAAGGAGATAATTCCCTTCGAGCAATTAAGGCAGGAATATTCGCTCCCTCAGGCCGATGCATTCCACTATCTCCAACTGCAACACTGGGTGACCTCCCCGGAATACCAAGCAGCAGCCTCACCACCAACTCACGTTTAAAATAAAATGGCTTTTGTGCAAAGACAAACATCTCATCTCTGAGCTCTCTGCAATGCCGCAATGCCCTCCAAAGAGAAGGGGGGGGGGGCGAACCAAAGAACAGCTTCGCTGGGAGGAGGAACTGGGAAGCGCACTCTCTGATAAAGATTGGGCAGACATGCACTACAGAGCACACCACCCAGTGCACAGCAACGCAGGAACACAATCAGCCTATAAAGTGGTAACATACTGGTATCTCACACCGGCCCTCATCCACAGCTGGGATCACCGAATGGGCTCCACGAATATCCCTGACCACACAGCATGGTTACACAAACTTTGGTTAACACTAGCGATGGAACTCATGTCCTTAGTAGCAGAACATAAGGGGGAGACATATGCTGAGCTCTGGGCCCCTTTTATCCAGATCCTCTTGACAGAACTACGGGAGATCACATGCCCCAAATACTTACAAATACTGCGACTACTCCCAGGATGCGGGGTGGAGTCATTATCACCCCAACAGGTGGGAATCACAGATCAATACATGCCCTAAATGGCCCACACTTTCCACATGGCTTAGACAGTGAGGCGACTGGTGCGGAGATTGGATAGGAGGGGTGGTGGGACGGGGTAGGGGTTGTTACTTTATTAGACTAGGTTGAATTGTTTTGATTTCATACAATACAATACAACTATCGCTGCCAGCCTCCGGGTTGTAGGCGCAAAGCCGTGTAGAACTTCAACCTCTGACATACGCTGCCGTCCAATGGTTATAGGCACTCAGCTGCGTTAATGACGATTTGGATCTTCTTGAATATACAGAACGGTTCCATAAAAATTTACTTCATACAACTCTTTTTCCTTCTATTTGTAATACAAAAACATTTATGTCATGATTTTCTCATAACATTATTTCTGTTTATATATTATTTTTCTTCCATTACAAATAGACAAAAAGCACACATTTATTTAAAAACATAAACCTAAAGGACACATGCATCAAGCCACTTTCCATTTGCAAACGAATCGGCCTGTTTGCGAACGGAAAAAGGCCATTTCCAATGCATCAAAGGCTTGACATTCGCAATTCAGTTAATCGCAATTATTTGTGATTAACCAAATTACGAAATCGCAATTTGCGATTCCCTAATGCCGATGCATGTAGCCTTTCCTAAATGCGAACTGTGGGCCAGATCTACAAGGAAGTGCTGCAGCGTGGCACAGCAAGCCCTTTGGCTGCGCCACACGGCGGCATTTCCAAAGCACAGGAATGCGACAAATTTACAATAATATGTCGCATTCCTGTGCTCTCCCCTGCGCTGGCGCACAAACTGCAGCCATGCCATGGTGCAAGGATGCCTGCGTGTAGGTAGATTGTTTTTGTGCAGGAAGGGGCACCTTCCTGCACATAAACAATCACTACAGGCATTTTCCTCTTTCAATGCATGCTGTAGAATGCAGCACGCATTGAAAGAGGAAAAAACAAGGAGAAATGAAAACAATTCTCCTCATTGTGCCTCGCAATTCCTCCTCAGGGAGGCATAGCATTGACACGCATTTCCAGATTTAAGATTCCTCGTAAATCTGAAAATGTGTCTTACTCCATGGGTGTTGCGTGGGAACACCCACAGCAACACTGATGGAACGCCCGTTCCACGCAAAGTGCTGCGTGTGAAGGTGCCATATTTACAAGGAGAGGAAAAGTCACGCAGGGTGGCTTTTCCTCTCCTTGTAAATATGGAGAAGTGAGATGCGCCTCCAGAACATCACAAAAAGTGACATACTGGTGGTGCAGGCGGCTTGTAAATCTGCCCTACAGTATTTAGGAAACGCTAAATTATCATCAACTTCAAGTTGATGGTAATATCCCAGGTCAAAAAGGAAGATCATCCTGGAGTCATTCTGAAGTCCTCGGATGACTTCAGCTGAGCTATTTCTGCAATTATCTGGGGAAGTCATCACGGGCCATCCTGAAGTATGCCTACAGGGATAAATATTTAAATGAGATGACTCCATCCAGAGTCATCAGAGTAACTACTGCAGGATGAGCTCCCGATTACTCCCTTGGAAAATGTGTGATTATCTTTAGCTACTACAGGATGACTCTGTGACAACAAAAGGATGAGGGCAGATTACCTCAAGATGCCATCATGACAACTAGGGGATGGGAGCAGATAACTTCACGATAACCCCATGACAACTAGAGGATGAGAGAAGATTACTATATGATGACTCCATGACAACTAGGGGATCAGAGCAGATTGAGCAATGAGGACTTCATGATTACTTCAGGATGTATTTGTATTACTTCACAATGACTTTGACCACTTATGGATGTAATTTTATTACTTCACTACAGCGATGTGAGCACTTCTGAATAGGCTACTACAGCATGATTCCATGATGACTGCTTCACCGTCACTTTCTGTGGTTGATGGGTCTACTTCCCATGGTAGTTCTTGTAGGCTTTAATAGCACTGGAGATTACTGTTAAGCAAAAAGAAGCCCTCAATTAGTGTATACAAGACATCTGCCTGGCATAATGTTGTGGTAATACTACAATTGTAGTAACTATTACAGCAACTACAAACTGTGATAACCCTAAGCTTAGAAATAAATTGGGAATAACATAAAAATCACATTTTCATACATCATTCCCAATCTAAAGG
Source organism: Triturus cristatus (assembly GCF_964204655.1). Lineage (NCBI taxonomy): Eukaryota > Metazoa > Chordata > Amphibia > Caudata > Salamandridae > Triturus > Triturus cristatus. Next base: position 170,496,714 of record NC_140586.1, on the reverse strand, counting down.
GACTCGCAGCAGCTTTCAGTGATGTATAGTATAATTTTTCTCTAAATTGAAACTATCATGTACATTTCACAGATGCAGGAGAGCAGCACTGAGGAGCTATGGATGAGATGGTGTTAAGTATAGTGAGTGGATTTCATATGAATTTCAAGTGGGGTGAGTGGGTAAAATACTCAATGCAGTACGGTCACAGCTGAGGGTTTTATTGTGAATGGCTTTGGTGTGTATGGACTTGCACGTTTATGATGTTGTGTGGGTGAAAGGTACAGTGAGGTAGTGAGTAGGTGTGATCAGCTGAGGAAAATGATGGTCTTGCCAATGGCTGTTTGGCGTGAGGTTGTCCTAAGTGGTATTCTAATTATCTATTGGCAAGAATTCATGGATGTGGTTTGTTAAATCGTGCTGTGCGTGGTGCTGTATTGGGATTGCACGAATGGTAAACATATGGCTTAGGTGTCTTTAGTACTATAAGTAAGCGTGGTGATGGATTGTGGAGCTGTATATAGTCACAGTGTTACATGTGTGTAGTTAGTAAGCCATTCAGTGAGAAGTGTTCTAAATACCAGTTGGCAAATAGTTTAATTATTGTTCTGACTCTTTGTTTAAGAAAGGGATTTAAGTGCAAGTGGATGTTGAACTCTGCAGCCATATGGTATGAGAGGATGTTCATGTGGAAAGTATATGTGGATAGCAGATGCTGATTGCAGAGAGAAGATATTAACATATGTAGTGTGGAACAAAAAAGCACGGGACTGTAGGTGTATACGTGTCATGCTAAGGCCAAATACGTAGAGAGTTGAGCACCGTTTGTGAATGGTAGAACAGTGCAGCATTGGACAGAAGAGTATGGATAAGGCGTGTGAAATATGTTGTGCAGAGTAAATTTGGACAGAAGATTTGAAGAGAGCTTGTAAAGAGAACAAGGCATAGTGGATGTTGAGATTGGATATGGAGAGCTTCTATGAACAGCGTATCTGAAGATCTGAAGTGTGGGCTAGAAGCAAGATAGCAGTCACAAGAGAAAAATAGAGTGCGCTTTTGGAGGCTATAGATGAGTAGAAGTGGAATGTCAGTGATGTTTAGTGGAAATGGAAAGCTCCTATCATAGAAGAAGAGTGGATGTAAAAGATGAATTTAATGGCTAGAAGATTCCTACAGAGGGAACTTAAATGGTGTTAGCAACGGTCGTAATGCAGAGAGAATGAAAAGGGCTGGGAGTTGGTGATGTTTATATTTAGCAGATAAGATGGTGGAGAGTGGATGTAGTGCAGCAAGAGTGGTGTTTGGAGTGGCTAGAGCAAGTGTACAGGGATATGGTACTTGGAGAGTGGATGCAGATTGGATATCTGAGATAAACAACAGATTTAGATGGTGGATACAGAAGGTGAACAAGGTGAACAATGTACATACACAAGCAGTGCAAGTGTTGGGTAGAATACAATTATGGATGGTAGAAAGCAAACATGCAAATAAAGTGTGAATGTGGGGAATGCATGTACAGAGTGTAGCACACATGTGGAGGGCAGATATACAGTGTTTAGCAATCAGGTGTTATGTGTAGATATGAACAGTGACAGTGGAGCATGGATAGAACATGTGGGCTGTAGAATGCAGACGCATAGGGTGAAAAATGGATGTAGAGTCTTCACAGCTGACATAGTGAAAAGGATGTGCCCTATGGAAAGTAGAAATAGAAGGAAGAGGGTTCATGTGCAGAGCAGAAACAGCATGAGGTGGATGAAGATGGAATTGTGGGAAGAAAGTAAATGGTGAAGATAACAAGGGATGGGTGGAAAGAGAACAACAAGGGTAAGAAACTTATTTGGAAGGTAATGAGCGTATGTGCAGGGTGACAAGCACGGCTGGAGAGAGCATGTGCAGAGTACTATACGAGGGCTGATGTAGAGAGTGAATGTGCTGGGTAGAAAGTGTATATGGCCGACACTTTATGTATGTCATTGGTGGAGATCCAGTGTAGGAGTAGGATAAACAGTGTAGGTGTAAGAAGTAGAGGGCTAAGAGCCTATGTAGTGCACTGAGAGAAGATCTGATGTTCAGAGAGAGGATGGGAGAAATAGATCATGGGTATGGCGAGCCAATGCAAATGACGGAAAGAGGAGGTGAGGCTTGGAGAAGGGGTAGAGAGGGGTTACAGTGGATGTTTAGGATGGAGAACACCAAGATGGTGGAAAGAGAGTGACAATGAAAAGAATACATGAAGGGAGAGGAGCCGACATTTTTGAGCTGATAAACAGAGTGGTAAGGTGGTTTGGAAAGTGAAGATGGAACTGAGAGACACATCCTGGACAGCGGGTGTATTGGGTGGAGAGAGATGCGGCCTACATTGCATGGCAATATTTATGGAGCATACGTGTGGCACAGAGTGAATGTATAAGATGGAAAGTGCATCTTATAAATAAAGAGCATATGGATGGGATGGAAAAGGCAGGTGCAGGTTGTAGAGTGTATGTAGAGAAGAGTGCATGTACAGAACAGAGCGAGGATGTACAGGGCAGAGAGCAAAAACTGACAGAGCAAATGTGAACTTGAGGGGGGAGGTGAGCGGATACGCAGGTTGGCATGCAGATATCGGAGGGAAGAGTACAGAATGTGGAGGGCAGGGAGCAAGTACTGGATAAGTAGCACATTTGGAGGGCAAATGCAGAGGGTGGAGAGCAGAAGTGGCAGTAAGAGTATATATGGACAGTGGAGCCAATGTAAGAAGTAAATGTAGAGGGTGGAGAGTTAATGTTAAGCATGAGGATAGGAAAGAATGGATGTAGAGAGCCGATGTACATGGTGGACAGTGGAAGTGGGCCTTGGGGAGTGGCTGCAGAGGGCTTTGAATGAATGTAAAGGATGGAGAACAGATACAGGGAGTGGATATAAAGAGTGGACAATGGATGTATTACTGAAAGTGCATGTGCAGATTACATATGGTGGGTGAAGAGGGTTTAGAGAGCGGATATTCAGCATGGAGAGCACAGGTAAGAGTAGAAGGTGAAGCAAATAACGAGGGTAGAAGCAGCTATACAGCAGGATGAGAGGGTTAGGAGAGTGGATGTGTAGTGAAGAGAGAGGATGTAAACCACTGAGTGCAGATGTACAGGGTAGAGCCTGCACTGCATTTGTTGTATGGGGCTTGGAGAACGCAGAGGTGGTGTGGACAATAGAGAGTGAAAATACAGAGCGGATATGCAGGGTGTGCATGGATAGCCTAGAGTGCATCTTGCGGATGGAGAATAGACAAAGGGTGTACAATTCAAGTGAAAGTTAAGGAAGGTATGTATATTGTGGATCAGAACAAATTAAGACTCTTTACTGGGTGATGAACAAATAACATTCACTGAAACCCAATTTCCACACATTATCATTTGTGTGCAGTATAGTTTTATCAGTAAAAGTGTATGCCTGTGCGCATTTACTGACCATTTAAATGGAAAATGTGCTGTCTGCAAATAATGCGCTACCACATGATGCTTTAGTTACAATAAAAAAGTTGCTCGCCTCCTGACAATTAAAGTTAGGTGGGGGCGCTAAAGTTTGTTGTGGACAGTGGAGTAGAGTGTTTGGTGAGTACAGTGTAGTAGATTGTTGATGTGGAGTGGGAGAGTGTAGTAGAGTGTCATAGAATGGAGTGGCAGAGTGTTGTGGAGGGGGTAGAGTGTCGTGGAGTGGGGTAGAGTGGAGTACAGTGTCGTAGAGTAGAGTGGCATAGCACAGTATCTTGGAGTGACAGAGGTCGTGGAGTAGTGTGTCATGGAGTAGAGAGAGGTGGTGTAGCATAGAGAGTTGCTTAGATTGGCAAAAAGTGAAAGTGAAAGAGTGTCGTAGAGTGACATACTGGTGTGGTAGTGAATGGGGTAGAGTGGAGTAAAGGGAGGTGGAAGGGCATAGAGGGAGTTGCGTAGAGTGGAATAAAGTGGAGTAGAGTGGAGTGGTACAGTGTCGTAGAGGGGAATGGCACAGAGTGTTGTAAGGTGGAGTAGTGTGTCGTGCAGTAAAGTGGCGTGGCATAGAGGGAGTTGCGCAGAGTGGCATAAAGTGGAGTAGAGTATTGTAGAGTGAAGTGGCGTAGAGGGTTGTAAAGTGGAGTAAAGGGTTACAGAGTGGAGTGTTGTATAGTAGAGGGGCATAGAGAGTTATAGAGCAGAGTAGTGTGTCCGAATAGAGTGGAGTAAAGTGGCGTAGAAGGAGTTTAACAGAGTGGCAGTGTCGTGGAGTGACAGAGCGTCTTGGAGTGCAGTAGAGTGGTGTAGCGTATAGTGAAGTGTCATTGATTGGAGTATCAAAGTAGAGAGTCGTTGCAAAAAATGTAAGAGCGTAGTGTGGAGGGGTGTATCAGAGTGGTATGTCGTATAGTGTCAGAGTAGAGCGACAGAGTGGAGTGGCATGTTGTAAAGTAGAAGAGAGTGGAGTGTGTGGTAGAGGGGCATGTGGTAGAGGGGAGGGGCATGGTGTGGTAGAGAGTAGAGTAGTGTAACGTGGAGTATGCCTGGTGTGATGGTGCACTGCCTGTACAGTAAACACATTTCCAATTGAAATGACTATTACATTTGCTCAGCCATACAGTTTTACTGATTTAAAGTATACAGTGCACAAAACAATGTGTGGAAGTGTCAACTCCTAGTGTACTGATTTGTTCTAAATCATATTGAAATATTCGTTTCCACTGCACCTCAAAGAATTACAAAAAATGTGCTTCCTTTGTGCTTTCCTTATTCTGATATATTGAGATGTGTGCAGAGGGAAGTGAGCAAGAGAACGGTTGAGAGAAAAACTATAGTGTAAAGAGTAGATAAATAGGGTGGCAATGGCTTGTAGATGGTGGAGAGCTCATGTGCAGTATAGAGAAGATGCCTGATGTGGACAACAATGTGCACAGTAGAGATCGGATTTGGTGAGTGGAGATAGCGGATAAAAGGTTAGATAGTGGAATTACACAGAGTATAGGCAAGGGAGTAGCCAGAAAATTAAAATACCCCCCACTTTGACCAAAACTCGTAGGCCACCAAGGAAGAGAAGCAAGTCATCAGGGCCATCCCAGATAGGCTTGCTTTTCTCTTACATCCAACCATCTATCCATTCATCTATTCATTCTTTCATCCACTTGCTGATAATCATCATTTCACCTTTACATTCTGTCTTACATCCAATATTCAGTTCTTCACCATTCCATCCAACCATTTACCCATCTATATGCAAACCTATTCATCCATCTTCAAACCGATCCACAAAACATATCTATCCTTTCCCTCAGTCATCCATCATTTCACTTGTCCATCCCCACTTTCATCCATCGATCCTTTCATCCATCGATCCTTTCATCCATCGATCCTTTCATCCATCGATCCTTTCATCCATCGATCCTTTCACTCATCGATCCTTCCACTCATCGATCCTTCCACTCATCGATCCTTCCACTCATCGATCCTTCCACTCATCGATCCTTCCACTCATCGATCCTTCCACTCATCGATCCTTCCACTCATCGATCCTTCCACTCATCGATCCTTCCACTCATCGATCCTTCCACTCATCGATCCTTCCACTCATCGATCCTTCCACTCATCGATCCTTCCACTCATCGATCCTTTCACTCATCGATCCTTTCACTCATCGATCCTTTCACTCATCGATCCTTTCACTCATCGATCCTTTCACTCATCGATCCTTTCACTCATCGATCCTTTCACTCATCGATCCTTTCACTCATCGATCCACCCTTTTACTCCATCCATCCTCCCTTTCACTCATTCATTGACTGATCCACCCTTTCACTCATCCAGCCTTTTACCCATCTATCCTCTCATCCATCCATCCATATACCCTTTCACTCACTCATCCATCCAGCCTTTCACACATTTACCCATCCATTCAGCCTTTCACTCATCATCTGTTTACCATTTAATACAGCCAGCCATCTACCCTTCCTTTCACATATCCATGCATAAATCCATCCATTCACCCTTTCATTTAGCCCATCCATTCATCCATCCACCCAGTCCTTCCATTTACTCATCCATCCAGCCATACACCCTTCCTCATCTATCCATCCATCCTTTTACTCATCATCTATTTTTCCTTTACTCATCCATCCTTACCTCCATTCTTTCACTCATTCATCCATGCATCTATCCATCCACCTCTTCACACACACATCCATACATCATCCATTTACCTTTACACTCATCCATCCATCTTTCCTTTCACTCATCCAGCAATCCACCCTTTTGATCCACTCATCCATTTACACTTTTACTCATCCATTCTCCCCTTCACTCACCCATCCACCCTTTTCACTGATCTATCCATCCACCCTTTTATCCAGCTATCCATATATTCTCCCTTTCACTCATCCATATATCCACTAATGCACCCTTTCACTCCGTCCATTCACACATCCACTCACTGATCTATCCATTTATCTTTAGACTCATTGATGCATCCTTTTACTAACTCTTCCATCCTCCCATCATCAATCCAGCCTTTCAATCATCTATCCATACATTAGTTTCACTCATTCAAACATGCATCTATCCATCCACCTTTTCACTCACACATTCATGCTTTGGCTCATCCATCAATCCTTTCACTCACTCATCCACCTTTCACCCTACCTTCATCTATCCTCCCTTTCACTGATTCATCCACCCTTTCAACCTAGCCATCCATCCTTTCAACCTAGCCATCCATCCAGCCTTTCACTTACTCATACTTACATCCTTTCACACATCCATTCATCCTTCCTTTCACTACTCTATTCTTACATCCATGCTTTCACTATTACACCTATCCATGCATCCCTTCACTCACCCACCCCTCCACCATTTCACTCATCCACTCACCTTCCTGCCTTTCCTGTGCAGAGTTGCAGACAAAAGAGCCCCACACTTGCTGCATCGGTAAAGCAGGGTTGACAATTAACACCACTGAGTATAGGGAACTAAGGGGCATATTAACAAGCCAGGCGATAAAATTATCGCCACTTTAGCGGCAGAAAACTGCCGCTAAAACGGCGATAGTGGGCTTGATAATATGCTCTATGGAATTCCAATTGAAGCTCAGGTTAGATATCCTTCACATCTAACATGGGCTTCAATTGGAATTCCATAGAGCATATTATCAAGCCCATTATCGCCGTTTTAGCGGCAGTTTTCTGCCGCTAAACCGGCGATAATGTTATCGCCTGGCTTGTTAATTTGCCCCATAATGCGGATGGACAGTCTATGTGGTGAGAAGAGAGCACATGCAGAGGATGGAGACCAAGTGTACGGAGAATGAAGTTTGTAGAGCAGACGCAGGGCCGGACTTGAACAGAAAAAAAGACCCAGGCAGTAAAATTAAAGTGGCCCCGTAAATCATCTAGTTAAAAAAAGTGGCCCACAGTTGTAAATCGGGCAGTTTTGACCTTGTATAGCCATTTGTATATGTGCTTTACATGGTATGGGACCTGCATTCTTTGACCTTGCTGCATGCAATGTTTGTGATACTAACTGGGAAAGCAACAGTAAAAAGTGGCCCACCACAACACCAGTCCACAAACAGCCCAAATAATGCCCCACATACTGCCCTATCAGATCAGCCGTTGCGGCACTACCAGGCCAGTCCGTCCTGAGCAAACTTGAAAGAGAATAATGTAAAGGACGAATAGCAGGAAAATAGAGCAGGGGTTCAGGAGGAAGAACGCACGCTGCACCGGGACGAGAGGGAAGTGTTGAACCTGGGTGGAGGAGAGCTGAAGAAAGATGCGTAGATTTTTTTTTTTTTAAAGCGTATTTATGGCTCGAGTGTGGTGTGCAGAAAGAGAATGATTAGTAATCAGAGGGAATGGAAACAAGCTTTAAAAAAAACGCAAGACCGAGAGAGAAGTCCTCGACCCCTGCTTAAAGTGTAAACCTAGTCAATCTCTCACCTTGGGGAAGGGGAATTCAGTGCCTTGTTTGCCTTTGTTTCTCCCTGCAAGCGTGACTACACTCATTCCCTTCCTGCCAGAGCGCTGCACTTGTTTTAAAACCAAGCACCTTCCTCTGGTTGTATCGGAAAGGAGAAAGAAAGACCCATTTCTTGTGCTGCAGGTAAGCGCAGCTCGGAAGGACCGGCATTTCCCTTTGTTTGATGAGCAGCAGCACACGAGCCGTGGTCGAGTAGCGCGAATGCAGGTCAGGACACAACAATCCTCCTGCTGATTGGCCGAAATGGCCTGTAGGCGGGCAAAGGTCACAAAGGTTGGTTACAGGAAAGGCCGTTTCCATTTGTCAACCAACTTTATTGAAAACTCAAAGGCTAGAAGACAGCACTGCAGTTCTAAAGCAGCGAGAAGAATGCCCATTTTAACAAGCATTTGCAATGCAATAGGTCTCGCGAGTTTGAGCTATTGACATTGCAAATAATAATGCCTTTTATTCTTGTTTTTGTTTTAAAAACACAAACAAAAGGCATTGTTATCTACAATTCCAATAGCTGAAACTCTTGTAACTGCGAGACCTATTGTATTACATTGCAAATGCTTGTTTATATGTGTAACTAGTCATGTGGAGATCAGCGAGAACCTATGAAGAAAGAGGCAACTGTCTGTGATACACTAAAACGTGCTCCAGAGCACGAGGTCTATACATTTCTGAAGTGGCCTCCTTACTGCATGTGGGTGTTACAAAATCAACCCATTAACATACTCTCACACCAATGTGAAAAACACCATGATTAGAGCTTTACTTTTTTGCAAAACACTTTTATTAGCCATATATGAATTTGTAATTGAGCTTGGAAACGACTGAAAGTGACAACAATTATGAACAGATGTGTGAAACGTATTAAAATACATTTAGAAACTGCTTTACAGAATAAATAAACAGTGCCCGGTGTGTTTTTTGTTCTTAAAGAGTTAGCTATTTGCTGTTAATGGGTTTAATTTGCATTCCTTGTCCTATAATTCAATCAATCTAGCTGCATACTTCGGTCTTCCATTGCCACATAATTCCAGTGGCTCTGACGTAGATTGTGGTTCTAGATTCTAACATTATACCAGTCCATAAGTAGGGCCCATAATGCTATTACGACTCTAAACCCTTCCTGGTTTGTTTATAATTTTTAAAAGCTACATATATTTTGTCCCCCATCCACCTAATTGGTTATTTGACCTGATTAAGATTCCGTCCGCTCTGTGTCTTCTTCAATCCTAAATTTCCTTTGACAACCGAATTTATGCATTCTGGGAGTTGTAGTTCTAGCTCACTTGGAGGAACAAGATGGACCTTTAGATAACAATAGTTGTAGCAAAAAAATAATAAATCCAATCAAAAACTGAGAGAACAACCGCTGACGAATCAGAACGCAGCCTCCCGTCCAAGCACACAAACACAGCCACCATGATTTTCTTTAAAGGGGTGATGCATCGCCATTTGCAATTTGTGCGGAGCTGGAGAGTCTCGCCCTTTCTAGCACAAAAGTCATTTCTCTAAACCTTCTAAGGCTGAAAAACATGCGATAGCTAATGGTAACTAGAAGCATAAACAATAAAAACATATTTTTTCATTATAACTCATTTCCATACTATACATGTCTATACAACTTAGCAGTGTTTTCTGATAGGAGTTCACACATAGAATAAGTTCATCTTTTGCGCGCACTAATATTTTGCGTGCCTGGTTAGGTGTGCTGTCCCCACCCACGTCAGTTTCTAAAATGAAGCCTCTTAAAGTTAGACGTATTTTGTCTGTTAAAAGGTAAAGTGACGCTTGCACTGTCAAGCCAGCTCTCACAACTCTTGACGGTTAACTCTAAAGCAATGAAATAGCCCAACAGGTTTATGCATCTGCTGCTGAAATCCTTTTACAGCCTTCACGTGTGAAACCGGAGCAGGGCAAACCAGGGACTCATCCTTCCGAAGTCGATAAAATGTGCAACGCTTTGTTGTAGTTAAATAGCGTCTACGAATCACTGAGTTGTGAAGCCGCAAGGCCAGGGCAGAAATAACTTCATAAAACGAGTCATTTTTAGTCCCCTGTACCACTTCACATCAGCTTGTTGCAAAACAACACTTTAACCCAATATTAAATCAGCCAATTGCAGAAGTTTGCACAATACCAGCACAAGGAGTGTCCCAGGGGGTTGAACTCATGGAGAAGGTCAAAAGGAACTGCAGTAAAACACTTCCCTGCAAAGCCACTGTCCTTGGGGTGGATTTAAACTAGAGGATACCTGAAAGGTTTCGGGGGCTGCTGCAGAGATCAGCCTGCTGCCGGAAGCTTCTGAGTTAACTGCTGAAGAGCAGAGGACGCTGAGCAGTCCCGAGTAAGGAAGTAATAGAACACCCCATCTAAACGTGGCAAAAATAATTAAGTCAAAATAGAAGAACTTCTCTTGGACCTACTTATTTATAATAATAAGATCTTCACACATTTCTTTTTTTTTAAAATATATATTAATTGTTTAATATTGTATTTTGTAGTATACTTTTGTATATTTTTAATAAATGTTTACTGTGGTACAGTTTTATGTCTCTGTGCACACGTGGTTGTTATTTTGGGTTGATATTTGTTTTTGTTCTTATCTATCTAGGTCTTGTATATAATAGGTATGTGGTTGATTGGGTATGTGTGAAGATCTTATTATTATAAATAACTAGGTCCAAGAGAAGTTCTTCTATTTTGATTTACCAGTGGTACCCTGTCTCTTGGTTAGTGGGGTACTCCCGTTTTTTATTATTAAAAATAATTAAGTGTTAGCTTTTCAGAGCTCTCAAATTGCACATCACACGTGGGAGTAGTACGCCCAGTTGTAGTGTTCACTGTATTCTGGTACTCTTTTTTTTAAGCTGGAAAGATGGTTCAGTGAGTTGAACGTTCGCCGCTGAAACGTGCGGTGATGTGAAGGTACCTAGGTTCTCTTAAATTGGGTAACAATAACACATGGCATTTACAGGTATTTGGAAATGGCACGTGTGGCATGCAGCACTAGATAAAAAAGTTATTATTAATGACAGTTTTGTTGTTTTTAAAGCAAAATCTTGACTAAAAGTCCTGGAGGCAAGACAAGAGGAATGGGTTAAGTGCTTCTGTGGTTGGAGAGTTTACCAGATGTATCTGGGGCATAAACTGCAGCTTTCACAAATAATCACAATGTTTCTAACTCAAACATATCAAAAGTCACTGAAGAGAACATTTAGCTCCACACAGTGACAGATCAAGCGCAAAGGTTAACGGGATACCTTTCATTTGCGGATCACTAATTGCACGTGGTAAACTGGTACAAGTTTGTTAAACTTTGCCCAGACAGGACCCATAGCTGTTAAAACAACCATACAATACTGCTGCAGATTGTGCCATGTTATGCCTCATAATTTGCATTTTCTTGTCCTATAATTCGATTAATCTAGCTGCATACTTCGGTCTTCCATTGCCACATAATTCCAGTGGCTCTGACGTAGATTGTGGTTCAAGACTCTAACAATATACCAATCCATAAGTAGGGCCCATAATGCTATTACGACTCTAAACCCTTCCTGGTTTGTTTATAATTTTTAAAAGCTACATATATTTTGTCCCCCATCCACCTAATTGGTTAATTGACCTGATTAAGATTCTGTCCGCTCTATGTCTTCTTCAATCCTAAACTTTCCTTTGACAACCAAGCCTATGCATTCTGGGAGCTGTAGTTCTAGCTCACTTGGAGGAACAAGATGGACCTTTACATAACAATAGTTGTAGCAAAAAAAAAAAATCAATCCAATCAAAAACGTTTTATAGAGCACAAACCAGACCCATGAGGGTATCCGAGCGCTTTACAGGATTGACAGGTGGTTAAAACATTCTTAGGATGGGTGTATTCAATTGGGATAGGAACAGGTATTGGGATAGGAACAAGTAATTGGAATAGGAACAGGTAATTGGGATAGGAACAGGTACTCCTTCTTAAATCCTCCTGAAGTCATCAGGAATAGTCACACCGTGTGAAGTAATCAGATGCTCATTCTTAAATCCTTCTGAAATCATCAGGAATAGTCACACCTTGTGAAGTCATCAGATACTCATTTTCAAGTCATCCTCAAATTATCAGCAATAGTCACACCTTGTGAAGTACTCAGATACTCATTTTCAAGTCATTCTCAAGTCATCAAGCTCAAGTTTCTAAACTCTGCTGATGACTTCAAGTGCTTGATGATGTCTGAGGATGTGAAAATGACTTCTAGAGTAGTTGGATGATCATCCAATGACTCTGGGATGGCTTCTAAAGTAATCCTGTTTGACCTGGGATGTGCAGGCTTTCAAAAATCCACAAAAAAGTGCCGTGTAGCGCAGGGATTAACTAAGCCAGCAGTGTTGTAACAAAACAGAAGTCAATGCCCTTAAAAAGCATAAACAGACAATGCCAACTCTAATCAAAAACATATCGTTCTTTTGAAATAATTGTAATTTTGTGGTTTGGCAGGCACTGGTGACTCTTATACAGGGATCTCTCAGGTCCTTTGATGGTGGAATGCTTCGAACAGTTACTGATGGGCACTTGCGCGTTGTGCAGTATAACGTGACAGCTGTTTTAATGCGAAATTCGGGAGGCCGCAGAAGGGCAATGCATGGTTCAAACTCCATCTGTTTGTCACGCAGAAAAGACACAAATGGGTTTATGTTTCACCTGACTTCACAGTAAGTCATTGTTTAACTCATGTCTCGTACTTCAAATACACGAGGTAAGAAAAACATAGTTTCAGGAAGGAGGAATGTATTTTGCTCTTCTTTATGTCATATAGCGCCTGCTCGACCTGAATTCATTATAGTGCTTTACAAGAGCATCAATTACATTCCACAAGTTCAGATTCATGTTTTTCCAGGCACTGGGGACATTCAGTAATTTTGCCCAGAATCACAGGATGTTGAGCCGACGCCGACATGGCCTCCCAGTTCCAAAGTCAGCAGCTCTGAGCCTCTGGCTCTAACGCCATATCCTCTCCCTACACGCTTATAAGTGAATCTGAGGGACCTTATTAGAGCCCCTCTTTCCTTGTCAAAAAATCCGTCAGCCCCCGTACACACACGGAGAATTAGGAACACACGCACTCTTACATACATGACACTCATCAGCGTCAGTCAACCCTCACCCTGCTGCATGGTAGGCTCTCTTCCCTTTGACTGTCTGCTGCACAGCGCGCGCGACCAGGCTCTCCTCTGTGACGTGCAGTTCCAACCCTGGTGTCGCGCTCCGTGCTGTAACCCGGTAGAGAGAAGCAGCCTGAGCCTGCCACGCGCGGCGCGCCACAGAAATGGAGGACTGGCTTGTACCAGTTACTTTGGGACAGCTTGCGTATGAACCTACGCAATGGATTAAAGAAATAGCAGACACATAATCACAGCTGAAAGTACTCACGGGCTGTGCATGGCAAAGTAATTATTCAAAAGAAGGGGGTTCGTAAGGGTTGGATGGGTAGACAGGGGAAAAGGGAACAACGAGAGCCAACAAAGAGTAGCAGGGCCCACTGTCTACACTAGATTGATTTCACTGGGCCCAGACTTGGGTCACGTTTATAGAAAAGGACCAAGGGCTGAAGCAGACTCGAGAAGATAGAGGAAACAAATAGGATAAAAGGAAACGTATTTTATTTCAATAACGATATTCAAAAAGATGATCAATACATGAAGGATAAACAATATAGCATACAATCTGATTTAAACATACATGGATGTCCCACACATAAAGACAGACATACAATCACTCATTCAAACAAAGTGTTCATGTATAGGACAGAACAAACATATGTACAAATATTATACAAATTTGTCAATAAAGTTAAAAGTCACATCAACAATATAGAGATCCAAAAAGTAATAACACTTCAGACAGGCTTGTGCGTTTCCAATTCATGAGGCTAGATAGATTCTTCTAATGGGCACAAGAGGACAGAAGCCAACGCACGTTTCGGTGTTAGTTACACCTTCATCAGGGCAACGACGATGTAAGGCGTGTGGGACAACACGGAAGCCTATTGTAAGGTCATGAAGGAGGAAAAACAATACATCAGCAATTCAAAAAATATATTTCATTTTAACAAATACATTCTAGTCAGTATGTATTAACATCGGAGTATCTCAGACCATGGTAAACAAAAAAAGGTTGGAAAGGATAGCAAAAGGGTAAAAGGATGGGAGTCTACAGTTTGAGTCAAAAGGCCCGAGGTCAAAATGACATATAAGTAACATACAAACAAATCTGGTAGGTGGCTTTTAGATGGAAAAGATCGTAGTGCACCAAGCAAGGCGAAGTCTAGAAACAGACAGTCAAGGTTACAGCGAAAATCCGACAGTTGCACACCCGTGACACAGGAGGAATGGGATCAAGAAAGTGCAAAAATAGCCAACCATTGACCATGAAACGGTGCAAAATCAATTACAGGAGTGCAGGGAGGATTTTTCCATAAGACGCAAAACATATATAGACAAATAGTTTAGAAGAGGAAAATACCTTTCAATAAAAGATGCTGTTATGGATCAGCTCTTCTATGGGATATTGAAGAGACAATAAGTATGTATCAAGGGAGGCACATCAATTCTATAAAGGGAAAGATAACGTAAGGATGGGGGTACACGCTAACCTTGTAATCAATAGAGGCAAATCAGAAAAAAAGATCATGGAAAGTATCAAAACCTTCGGCTTCTCAGATGAAGACTTTGCCCGTATGATCGGGATTACTACTGATAGCAATAAACAATTCACGCTATCCAGGGGCCTAGAGGAGGAATGGACAAAACTTTTGAACCTTAAAAAGAAATCTAAACGCACCGAGGCACACGCCAATTTTATGCTGGAATACCTCAAGGCGGGTACCATCCCCATAGGCCTACGTGTTCGTAACATCCCGGGTCTCTTAGATTATTTCTTGAAAAATGGGCCTTAATCTCTAATAGATGTTCCAGAGATTGGATGATGTTGATAGTTGAAACCGCTAGAGAAGTCTTATCCATTCTCAACAAAGAAATTGAAGAAATGGAGGAAAAACTCAAACGAGAGAATGCTGTTGAGGTAGGTAAAAATAAACTGGAGGAAATTTCACGTGAACTTGACTCATTCTCTGAGTATCTGATCAAGAGAAAGACTGACAAGTTCAAAAAAGACATCAGACTGTTCTCCCAGGAACGAGCTTATCCATACTTAACTCCCAACTTCTACACCAACACAGAAGGAACCTACTCCAGCTACCCCAACAACCCTAATAGCACCAGATGGAACAACAGACGGGTTGTGACGTTCTCCGACACTACAGACTCAGATAGCGAGGAACCTACTAACTACAACTCCAACTATAATCCTGGATATCAACCTAGACAAGAAAACTTCGACAACACCACTCCGTCGAATCATTTTTTAGGGAATCGCAGAGGCAATTTTCGTCCCAGGAACCGGAACCCCAGACAGAGGGGTTTCCGTCAGGATCCAATACAACCTCAGATGTATATACAAACGAGGCAACAACAATATTGGAAAACATAAACAACATCCCTGTGTTCAATTTGTCACTTAAGACAATTAATCCTGAGACATCCAAACTGTTATCCAGAGGGTTGTCCTTTGTCCCATCTGCCAACTTCAATAAATTTGAATTTGTCAAGGACCTCCACTGCTTTTTCCGTAAAATAAGACTAAAAAAATGTTTTCAGACCAGGCCCCCCCCTGACAACAATGACAACTTATCTGGACTTAGACCTCCCTCTGAATTCACTCCACCTTTGGACTCTCTGGGACCGGAAGTTCACATCTTTGAGAAGGCAGTTTTGACTAAAATTCAACAAACTTTAAAATATGTTCCTAAACCACCATCTAACCTCCTCAAAGAAGAAAATGATGCTCTCTGTACCCTCAGAGATGATGAACAACTTACTATCAAACCATGCGACAAGGGTGGGGGTTTTGTCATTTTTGACACCCCCACCTATATTGATAAAATGAACAACCTCTTATCTGTTGTCAAACATTACAAGCACATTACTATTAATCCTGAACCAGCACTGAAACGTCGAATCTTGACTATGGTACGCAATGCGGTTGATGAAGGATATTTATGTACCAAGGAAGCTGAGTTTCTTACCCCTCTCTACACCCGATTACCAATCATTTACGGGGTGCCCAAAACCCATAAAAATGCTCCTGATCCCCCCCTTAGACCCATTGTTTCCACCATTGGGGCGGCTACGGAGCCCCTTTCCAAATATGTCGACCAGTTCCTAAAACCGTTGGTTGCCAACCTTGAATCTTATGTAAAGGACACAGGCCATTTCATCGCTAAGATTGAGAACCTAGACTACCATAGTGACAAAGAAATTCTTGTTACTATGGATGTCGAGTCCTTATATACTAACATCCCCCAAGAAGGAGCCCTATCAGCCATTCAAGATATCTTAAACTCGGAACCCGATATCACCAATGCCCCCTTCATCCTTCAATGTCTGAAAATCATATTGGGTGAAAACTATTTCGAATTTAACAACAAATTTTACCAGCAAACCAAGGGTGTCAGCATGGGGGCAGCCTGTGCCCCGAGTGTGGCATGTCTATATATGGGGATGTTTGAAAGAATCAACATCTACAATGAGATCGCCCCTTTTTTCGAGAATGTCTATGCCTGGTCCCGCTTCATAGATGACATTTTTTTCATCTGGAAGGGGGATCAGACCTCCCTTGATGATTTTATTCAATGGATCAATCTAGCTGACGAAAATCTGAAATTCACTGTTCATTCCAGCCATAACAGGATTGAATTTCTTGACGTCTGGGTTGAGCACAAAGATAACCATCTATTTGTCTCCCTATACACCAAGCCCACTGCCAGGAACACGCTGCTCCAATTTGACAGCTACCATCCCCGCTGCCAAAGGGAGAGTATCCCCTTCAGCCAATTTCTTCGACTCCGAAGAAATTGCACTGAAACCAAGGAATTCCTCTACCAGGCTGACATTCTGAAAACTAAACTTCTGAACAGGGGCTACCCCCCCAAACTGGTGAAGAACTCACTCAAGAGAGCCAGATATTACAACCGTGACTCTATGTTCCATCAAAAACAAGAAAAAGCGACTGACCGACTGGTATGTGTCACTCGACATTCTAACATGAATCACAAAATCCGTGAGGTTATTAATTCCCTCTGGTATCTTTTAAACATGGGCGACAACGACCAACTGTCCAAACCTCTTTTTGCGTTCAGAAGGAACAAAAACCTCAGGAACCACCTGGTCCGTGGCAAACTACCAGAATCTTCTCCCTCCATCCGCCAAACCTCCATCACTGGCCTACCCCCCATCACAGGTAACCATCGCTGTGGATCCTGTCAAGCATGTCCCAATGCCTTGGTTAAACAAAACCTCAACATCAATAAACGAACCATTAAACTAATGGAAATGACCAACTGTCGAACCGCCAACGTGGTTTACGCGATTCTCTGCCCATGCGACCTGATCTATGTTGGTGAAACTGGCAGGGAATGCCGCCTGAGGATTGGTGAACACAAATCAAACATTCGGTTAAAAAAATCAGGGACCCCCCTGGTCTCCCACTGGACCAATCTAACCCACTCAGAACAAGATCTTAAATGGGTTATCTTGGAAAAAATACATACCCCTACGGGCAAGGACCCCACGACCCTGAGAAAGAATAGGGAAGTTTTCTGGATTTATTATCTGAACTCTGTCGCCCAGGGCCTCAATGAGAACTGCCCCTGGGAAAACACCATCACTTGAGACGCAGTTCTCTGCCCTCCTAAAATATGTTTTCCCCTACATACTCATGACTATGATGCAAACTATATTCCAACTCCTTCTGCGGCCCTGTTCCAATATGGCCGCACAGTTTGTTGGCCTCCACCACTGTATATTTTTAGCCCTTTCTTTGTCTCTCGACTCTCTGCATTCTCGCGAGAGTTTAGGTACTCGGCTCTGGAATTGGCCCGACTGAATTTAAAAGACCGGATTGCCTGGTCGAGACCCCATGAGCTATCGGGGCCCATCACTGTTGCCACTCCTTCGCTTGAGCGTCGCGTTCTCTAACGGTAAGTTACGTTTATTTGGTTTATTTGTTTTATCGTTTCCCTGAGCATGCTTGTAGTCTTTGGGCGCATTCATCTATCACCCACCGGACCCGCCTGTCCCGAAATCTTTGCCTCCGCTTTTCTAGTCTGGGCGTCATACTTTTGTCCTGATTCTGCTTAAAAACCGCAGATCCCTTTTATCTTTATTACGCTCTTCTGGGAACCGCAGTAGCCTTGTCATTCTATTTGGAATGTCTTCCGCCAATGCCGCATACCTCCTGAAACAGTACCTCTCTGTTTTTTTCCACCCTCTAGACTCTACACCCTACGGGCGATTTAGAGATTTACTTTACCCTCACCTTTTTAGCTGCTATTGCAAGGATCTATCTGCGGGGTTTCCCTAACTTACCGCACCACGTGACGGCGTACTTTATTGTGGGTAAGCGTTTTACTCTGGATTAACTATTTTATGTGCAGTAGTGCTTGGACTTCCTATCGCACTGATACCTATTTTTCTACAGAAATTGTTTCGTGCATTATTTCGATACCCCGGAATACTCTTACCGGCCATGTCCAGAGTCATCCACCCCTGACGTTCCTAACCCCTGTCGCCTAGTGGCCGCCCATTGACTGTCCCCCCAGATTACCATCGATTGGACCCTACTCTGGGTAAGCCACTACCACACTGTACACTTTTGCTTATCTGCAAACTGCATCGTTCTTCTTCTTTATCTGCATTCCTTCTGCTTGTCTGATTTGCCTCTATTGATTACAAGGTTAGCGTGTACCCCCATCCTTACGTTATCTTTCCCTTTATAGAATTGATGTGCCTCCCTTGATACATACTTATTGTCTCTTCAATATCCCATAGAAGAGCTGATCCATAACAGCATCTTTTATTGAAAGGTATTGTCCTCTTCTAAACTATTTGTCTATATATGTTTTGCGTCTTATGGAAAAATCCTCCCTGCACTCCTGTAATTGATTTTGCACCGTTTCATGGTCAATGGTTGGCTATTTTTGCACTTTCTTGATCCCATTCCTCCTGTGTCACGGGTGTGCAACTGTCGGATTTTCGCTGTAACCTTGACTGTCTGTTTCTAGACTTCGCCTTGCTTGGTGCACTACGATCTATTCCATCTAAAAGCCACCTACCAGATTTGTTTGTATGTTACTTATATGTCATTTTGACCTCGGGCCTTTTGACTCAAACTGTAGACTCCCATCCTTTTACCCTTTTGCTATCCTTTCCAACCTTTTTTTGTTTACCATGGTCTGAGATACTCCGATGTTAATACATACTGACTAGAATGTATTTGTTAAAATGAAATATATTTTTTGAGTTGCTGATGTATTGTTTATCCTCCTTCATGACCTTACAATAGGCTTCCGTGTTGTCCCACACGCCTTACATCGTCGTTGCCCTGATGAAGGTGTAACTAACACTGAAACGTGCGTTGGCTTCTGTCCTCTTGTGCCCATTAGAAGAATCTATCTAGCCTCATGAATTGGAAACGCACAAGCCTGTCTGAAGTGTTATTACTTTTTGGATCTCTATATTGTTGATGTGACTTTTAACTTTATTGACAAATTTGTATAATATTTGTACATATGTTTGTTCTGTCCTCTACATGAACACTTTGTTTGAATGAGTGATTGTATGTCTGTCTTTATGTGTGGGACATCCATGTATGTTTAAATCAGATTGTATGCTATATTGTTTATCCTTCATGTATTGATCATCTTTTTGAATATCGTTATTGAAATAAAATTTGTTTCCTTTTATCCTATTTGTTTCCTCTATCTTCTCGAGTCTGCTTCAGCCCTTGGTCCTTTTCTATAAACGTGACCCAAGTCTGGGCCCAGTGAAATCAATCTAGTGTAGACAGCGGGCCCTGCTACTCTTTGTTGGCATGGCAAAGTAATTGTCAGCCCGAGCTCAGTTTAAATATGGAGTCACACCTGCATATCAGAAATCCCGGTCTTTCCGATCACAGACTCCCACAAGGGTAAACAACGTCAGCTCCCAAGGGCAGACAAAATAAAAAGCACTTAAAGAAGGCCATGCCCCCCAGATGGCACAACTACCCTGGCTAGACCACCAAGGGTGTGGAGAGTTCTTGTCTGAGTCTGCGCAGTTACATGCCCAGCCCAAAAAAATGGTGTGGCCCTGCCAATTACGCTCACTAACACCAGCCGCCACTGCACTACTTCTGGACTGCTACACTAGCCGTTGGCTGCCCATACTTACCTCACTGTGCCTGACCTTACGGACAACGGGAACTCTACATTGTTTCTAACTCTCTCCGCTGGCCGCTCTTCAACATGGGCAAAGCTGAACAAAAACAAATGCAAGCTACAATTTGACAAACGTCACTCCAAGGCGTATACTGATCCCTCGACATCAGATGCTTGCGACATGGACTCTTCAGATGTCTCCCACATGTTTCTAAAACTTAGAGAGGGTCTCCGCTCCATCAATGGAAAAATTGAACCCTCACTGTCCGCATTGACCACTTGCAGGAACACACTGACTGCTATGATTCCAGGGTCACACAGGTTGATGTCCGGATCTCTGCCCTGGAGGAAACCCAACAGGAGCTCACCTGGGGTCTCTCCGCATCCAGGCGGGACCTCAAAGCGGTCATGGCTAAGAATGAGGACCTAGAGGGTAGGTCCCGCTGCAATAATGTTTGGATCCTGAACAACCTGGGATCGGCCACTAACTCCAACTTCAAGGGTGAAGCATTCCTGATGTATGAGACTGGACACAGGAAGGCTGTTTGAGTAGGTTTATTCCATAAGAAGATTCCATGCAACAGCATACAGGTTACAGCATCAACTGATGCTCAGCTCAAGTAATAACAAGTTTTAACATGACATGCATAACATTCCATCATGACACGAGTACAACCTACTTAGGAGAAAGCATGACACCATATGATTGCAAGATATACAGGTGTTCTCCTAAGAGAGACCCTCCACAAAGGGCTTTGTAGAAAATCTCCTGGACTCCGTTTGGTCACAACAAATTCTCTGATGTTTTTATTGTTGAACAGGCACACCGAACGCTTGTTCATCAGCCCAAACATGGTTAAGCTCCACGCCCAATCATACCTAGGCTATTGAACTACAGAGGACAGAGATTTTATCCATCAGCTGAATGGGGATAATGAAGAACTCCAATATGAATGCTCAAAGATATACTTTTACTCTGACTTCACTCCTGCAGTACAGCAGGCTTGTCATGCCTTTGAAGAGGTGAAAAGAATCCTTAGTTCTCAGGTGGTGAAATATTCCAGGCTTTTCCCAGCCAAGCTGTACTTTGAACATCAGGCAAAACCCACCTTTTTCTAGATTTCTTCCAACGCTCTGGAATTCATCGAACACATCTCTCCGGGCAGGGCTGTGGCCTCATTCCTTTTCAGCTCGTCACCTCCCAGGGGCACCTCAAACCTTAGTGACAATGACTAGTATCTGGTCACGTGTCACCACTGCATGATGTTATCTCTTAGCACACGTTACCTGGTACTCTGATCCTCGCTCCTTGAGACTACTCCCCCATTAGTGGGGTTCATGTGCGGCCTGTCTGCACCACTGACCTCAGCGCCGACTCCCTTCCACGTCACTGCACCCACAGTGCTATATAAAAGTGGTTCCACTGTTAATGAATTCTCCTGCTGAAGCTAAATGTGTTGCTATCAACGTCAGTGACAATCCTGTTTCATTGCTCAGGGCAATGCTGCACTCTCTGGGCGCCCCACCCCTTGTGTGAATTGCCTTCATTGCTATTTGGGTTTCATTGGTAATATTGAAGATACTTTCTTTTGCTTGTTTGCATTTCTCCTTTTCATCTGTTCTGGGTTCTCTGCTGGTATTTTGGAATAATTTGCCGTCATTTGGGTTTGGCAGAGGTGGGGGAATGTGTGGTTTGTAGTAGTTCCAGATTACTCTTCTCGTTTATGGTCTCCGCAGTCACACTTAGACACTCCAATTCATGCTTTCACTCTCCTGCTACGACCGGGCCGTGGTACGGCTTGGATCATTCACAACTACGCTCAGGCTCACAACTTCATACCTTCCCATGGTAAATTTGCTGTCATGGACTGTGAAAGGACTTAATAACCCTTGTGAGGCCAAGCACATGATGGCCTATCTTGAGCGTCACAAAATTGGCACAGCTATGCTCCAGGAGACATATTGTTCCCCACTTGGCACACAACTGTTTGCCACGTCCTGGGGAATGCACTGATACGTTTCCTCATATTCTACATATTCCAGAGATGTGGTAATTATTTTTTGGAATTCAGTCACTCTCTTGTAGACCGAGTCACTGACGACGAAGGAAGATTGGTAGCACTAGCTGGCAAGCTTCATGGCGGTTGCCTCCTGTTGATTACTATATATGGCCCAAATGTGGACGATCCTGCCCTTTCTGACACTGTTACACCGACATGCACCAAGTATCATGACTGGCCCACTATCTGGGAGAGTGACTTTAATAGACCCTCAGAGGTCACCAACCCGACATAACGTGCCAGCATTGCTCTCACCTTCATTAAGCAACTGTACGACCTGGTGGATGCTTGGAGAGACCTTTATCCTCATCAAACGCAACACATGCTTAACTCCTAGTATATGACACTCTCTCACGACTGGGCTTGTGGCTATTCTTGCGCGTTCTCATGCTTAGGCTGAGCAGCGTGGACATCCTTCACCCTACCACATCCAACCATTCCCATGTGAAACTGGCACTCTATCAATCACCCCTTGCACTCCCATTGCACATATGGTGATTGCATGGTTCAGAGCTTCGTGACAAGTGTTTCACAGTGATGTTGGTGCCGCCATATGAGTGTACTTTCAGTTAAATGAGTAATCTATTGGGGACCATGACACATTGTGGTAGGCCTTTAAGGCCTACATCCATGGCATCTGTATATTCAAAGGCGCTGGGATCCTTAAATACGTCAGATCCTGCCTCTCCTGCCTTCAGTCTCAACTCAAACGTCTGGAGGCTAATTATTCGGTCACAAAATATACAACACTCTTGACTCAGTTGCACAATACACTGTAGGAATACAGGGAAGATGCTGAGCCAGAGATCCTTTATCTGGGGCAGGCAGCCCGGGTGAGGGCATTCGGTGAGGATGACCAGCGTGGGCCCATGGCTGTCACTGCCATTGCTGAGGAGTCAGGGGATGTCCGCTCTAATCCCCTTCTAATGTTAAAAAAAATCCAATGATATTATGAGCACCTTTATGCTCCCAGATCACATAGAAAGTAGTACGATCTCTCTAAGTATTTGGACCAGGGGCCATATTATGTATGCAGCGCATTTTCCTTGATTGCACATTATGGTGAATGCGCTGCCTCCAGGGCAGCCGCTAACTCGTGCTGCACTGAGGGCAGCGCATTCAGGTAAAAAACTGAGCTGCTACTTTGAAGCCGCTCAGTGTTTTCTCAGTGCAGGCAGCAACCCACCTGCACTTTTAAAGGGGATTAGCGATCCCCGTGCAGGCGGGTGCAGTAAGTGACTGCACCTGCTTGCAAGGGGATGTCTGGGGGGGTCCATGGGACCCCCTTTTCCTACGCCAAAGGGTTGCAATCAGGGGGCGCACTGACAGTGTGCCACCATTTAGGTGGCACACCGTCTGTATGCCTCCTGAGAACTTCTTTGCCTCTGCGCCCGCATCTGTAATACGGTGCGGGTGCAGAGGCAAAGGGATGCCATCATTTGCATGTCCCACGCCCCCATGAAAATGAGGAAACACCCTCTTGAGAAATCGCTGGCGCTGTTTGTGCCCCAGCGGTTTCAGTATTACAGAAGGTGACGCACAAGCGTCTGCAGCCCCTTCTGTAAAACCAAAGTGCACAGGAAGCGCGCCAAGCAGGCGCAAACGCCCGTGGCACCCCCAGGGCACCTTGTGTAATATGGCCCCAGGTTGCTATGGTGTGGCTTGATGGGGAGGCCGGGCAAATCCTAAACTCTCCATTCACAATTGAGGACATCAAGTTTGCTATTCAGTGTCTCCCCAGAGGAAAAGCTCCAAGCTCTGATGGCTTACCTGTCGATTTCTATTAAAGGCTATGATGATTCCCTGGCTCCACGTCTCCTTGCCATGTACAACGAGGCAATCACCAGTGGGTCCCTACCACATTCTACTATGGTGGCCCTCCTTAAGCATAATAAGAACCCATCCAAGAATACCTAGTACAGACCTCTGTTTCTATTAAATACGAACAAGGCAGTTGCCAAGATCCTCGCTCGCAATTCTTAGTATTACCGTACCAGTCCGGTTTCATCTCACAAAGTTCTACCTCCTTTAATCTTCGAACATTAAAGGCCATTATTGACCCACAGATACCATTGGTAACAGTCTTGCATGTATAGAAAGCTTTTAAATCT
The DNA here is from genome assembly GCF_964204655.1 of Triturus cristatus. NCBI lineage: Eukaryota > Metazoa > Chordata > Amphibia > Caudata > Salamandridae > Triturus > Triturus cristatus. The sequence continues at coordinate 170,472,301 of NC_140586.1, read as the reverse complement.
TTGGATTGGCCATTCATGATGGAAAGGCTTCACAGACTCAGTCTTGGCAAGTACTTTTTTTCACTTGTTGGCTTACTAGACAGGCCCCCAAGACCAGAGTTCAGGTGAATAACCTCTACTCAACCTTACTCGAAATTGGTAAAGACACTCGTCAGGGGTGATCTTTGTCGTCACTGAACTTTGCCTTGGCCATTGAGCCACTTACCTGCTATATCAGAAAGTTTCACTCGCACAGAGGGTTGTGCCTTGGTAACCAATCCCTGATCTGTTCCCTATATGCGGACAATATCATTTTAAATACACAGCTTCCAGATGATAACCATGCACATATTATCCAAAAGGTTGTCAGATTCAGGGGATACTCCAGTCTTTCCATCAGTTGGTCTAAGTAGGAGATAGTTCCACTCACAGACGACTGCTTGACCACAACAGTGGAATGTTCCTTTGAAATGGAGCCCCGATAGTGTAGAGTACCTTGGAATCTGGGTCTCCCGGGACTATGACGTCTTGATTTGTGGCAATTTTGGTACTGCCCTGAAGACAGTCATAGCTAAGGTTGAGAAGTGGATACAGCTTCTTGTAGCTCTTCTGGGGAGGATCTCATTAACTAAGATGGAGGTGCTCCCTAAATTTCTGTACCTATTCTCCAGTCTTCCTGTCTACCTTCCTCATTTTTGCAGACTACTGAAGAAGGCTTTATCACATCACATTTGAGAGGTGGTCAGCCTAGAATACGTTGGGAAATTCTTGTATGGCTCCTGCAGTTGAGTGGCCTCGCACTGTCTGATTTCCAGGCTTATTACCTGGTACGGAAGGCACACTACTGAAAATACTGGCTCCCGATGCAGATCACTCTCACTCACATCCGGGCTGAACGGGCTATTGCTTGCACACACTCCCATCGAGGGCAGATCTGTGTAAAGCCAAAAGCTGCGCTGCGTGATGTAGATGTTCTAGCCCTTCCTTGCCGTGCTTGCTGAGAATTCTCTCATGGTCTAAACTAATCAAACCTATACTCGCCCTTACTTTCGCTGCCAGACATACCCATGCTACCACTCACAGGTGAGAAGGTCATAAAATGATATCACCAACAGAGGCGCCATATCTGCCGCATAGCCAAACCCACTCAGGGGTTATGACAAAGCAGAGCAGTGTGCAGCAGTGCAGCAGTGTGAGGCAGAGCGAGGTCGCTGGAGAAGTCGACCAAGCTGAACTGCCGGAGACTGCCAGGAGTTCACAAGCTTGTAAGACCACGACTGCGACAATAACCACAATAGGGATCCAAGAGGCAGCCTCACTATTCCCGTGTGCGGTCTCTGGCCACATCTCGCCTGACCAGTAGAACGCCGCCCACCCCAGTAGGAAATGGCAGTGGCAGTAAGTGAACGGGGGTGCAGCTTTGGTTACTACAGCTGCTGACCCTCCCTCACGAGTAGGACTTTGCGGCCCCTTGCAGATAACTTGCAGAAATCCGATTGGCCGCACTCTGCTAGTCCTACCAGCCTGTTACCCCAAAGAATTGTGGTCCATGAAGTAGCGTCGGCGGGTACGCCTATGCCAAAAGTTTAAAATGAAAATAAGTGTCGCGTTAGCCATCCCTGGACACGTGTTTCGAGGTAGTTGCCTCTCGTCAGCAGGGAGTAGGTGTGTGTGTAGGGTTGCTGCGTAGGCTGCCAAAAAATATTCTCAGGTAAAGTACCACTCAAGGCGCGCAGGTGCGTAGCCATGGGCTCGTCAGCCCCACCGGGTCAAGGGAGCCTGAATGTAAATAAAAATCCGATTGGCCGCACTCTGCTAGTCCTACCAGCCTGTTACGCCAAAGAATTGTGGTCCATGAAGTAGCGTCGGCGGGTACGCCAATGACAAAAGTTTAAAATGAAAATAAGTGTCGCGTTAGCCATCCCTGGACACGTGTTTCGAGGTAGTTGCCTCTCGTCAGCAGGGAGTAGGTGTGTGTGTAGGGTTGCTGCGTAGGCTGCCAAAAAATATTATCAGGTAAAGTACCACTCAAGGCGCGCAGGTGCGTAGCCATGGGCTCGTCAGCCCCACCGGCTCAAGGGAGCCTGAATGTAAACAAAAATCCGATTGGCCGCACTCTGCTAGTCCTACCAGCCTGTTACCCCAAAGAATTGTGGTCCATGAAGTAGCGTCGGCGGGTACGCCTATGCCAAAAGTTTAAAATGAAAATAAGTGTCGCGTTAGCCATCCCTGGACACGTGTTTCGAGGCAGTTGCCTCTCGTCAGCAGGGAGTAGGTGTGTGTGTGGGGTTGCTGCGTAGGCTGCCAAAAAATATTCTCAGGTAAAGTACCACTCAAGGCGCGCAGGTGCGTAGCCATGGGCTCGTCAGCCCCACCGGCTCAAGGGAGCCTGAATGTAAACAAAAATCCGATTGGCCGCACTCTGCTAGTCCTACCAGCCTGTTACCCCAAAGAATTGTGGTCCATGAAGTAGCGTCGGCGGGTACGCCTATGCCAAAAGTTTAAAATGAAAATAAGTGTCGCGTTAGCCATCCCTGGACACGTGTTTCGAGGTAGTTGCCTCTCGTCAGCAGGGAGTAGGTGTGTGTGTAGGGTTGCTGCGTAGGCTGCCAAAAAATATTCTCAGGTAAAGTACCACTCAAGGCGCGCAGGTGCGTAGCCATGGGCTCGTCAGCCCCACCGGCTCAAGGGAGCCTGAATGTAAACAAAAATCCGATTGGCCGCACTCTGCTAGTCCTACCAGCCTGTTACGCCAAAGAATTGTGGTCCATGAAGTAGCGTCGGCGGTAAGCCTATGCCAAAAGTTTAAAATGAAAATAAGTGTCGCGTTAGCCATCCCTGGACACGTGTTTTGAGGTAGTTGCCTCTCGTCACCAGGGAGTAGGTGTGTGTGTAGGGTTGCTGCGTAGGCTACCAAAAAATATTCTCAGGTAAAGTACCACTCAAGGCGCGCAGGTGCGTAGCCATGGGCTCGTCAGCCCCACCGGCTCAAGGGAGCCTGAATGTAAACAAAAATCCGATTGGCCGCACTCTGCTAGTCCTACCAGCCTGTTACCCCAAAGAATTGTGGTCCATGAAGTAGCGTCGGCGGGTACGCCTATGCCAAAAGTTTAAAATGAAAATAAGTGTCGCGTTAGCCATCCCTGGACACGTGTTTCGAGGTAGTTGCCTCTCGTCAGCAGGGAGTAGGTGTGTGTGTAGGGTTGCTGCGTAGGCTGCCAAAAAATATTCTCAGGTAAAGTACCACTCAAGGCGCGCAGGTGCGTAGCCATGGGCTCGTCAGCCCCACCAGCTCAAGGGAGCCTGAATGTAAACAAAAATCCGATTGGCCGCACTCTGCTAGTCCTACCAGCCTGTTACCCCAAAGAATTGTGGTCCATGAAGTAGCGTCGGCGGGTACGCCTATGCCAAAAGTTTAAAATGAAAATAAGTGTCGCGTTAGCCATCCCTGGACACGTGTTTCGAGGTAGTTGCCTCTCGTCAGCAGGGAGTAGGTGTGTGTGTAGGGTTGCTGCGTAGGCTGCCAAAAAATATTCTCAGGTAAAGTACCACTCAAGGCGCGCAGGTGCGTAGCCATGGGCTCGTCAGCCCCACCGGCTCAAGGGAGCCTGAATGTAAACAAAAATCAGATTGGCCGCACTCTGCTAGTCCTACCAGCCTGTTACCCCAAAGAATTGTGGTCCATGAAGTAGCGTCGGCGGGTACGCCTATGCCAAAAGTTTAAAATGAAAATAAGTGTCGCGTTAGCCATCCCTGGACACGTGTTTCGAGGTAGTTGCCTCTCGTCAGCAGGGAGTAGGTGTGTGTGTAGGGTTGCTGCGTAGGCTGCCAAAAAATATTCTCAGGTAAAGTACCACTCAAGGCGCGCAGGTGCGTAGCCATGGGCTCGTCAGCCCCACCGGCTCAAGGGAGCCTGAATGTAAACAAAAATCCGATTGGCCGCACTCTGCTAGTCCTACCAGCCTGTTACGCCAAAGAATTGTGGTCCATGAAGTAGCGTCGGCGGGTACGCCTATGCCAAAAGTTTAAAATGAAAATAAGTGTCGCGTTAGCCATCCCTGGACACGTGTTTCGAGGTAGTTGCCTCTCGTCAGCAGGGAGTAGGTGTGTGTGTAGGGTTGCTGCGTAGGCTGCCAAAAAATATTCTCAGGTAAAGTACCACTCAAGGCGCGCAGGTGCGTAGCCATGGGCTCGTCAGCCCCACCGGCTCAAGGGAGCCTGAATGTAAACAAAAATCCGATTGGCCGCACTCTGCTAGTCCTACCAGCCTGTTACCCCAAAGAATTGTGGTCCATGAAGTAGCGTCGGCGGGTACGCCTATGCCAAAAGTTTAAAATGAAAATAAGTGTCGCGTTAGCCATCCCTGGACACGTGTTTCGAGGTAGTTGCCTCTCGTCAGCAGGGAGTAGGTGTGTGTGTAGGGTTCCTGCGTAGGCTGCCAAAAAATATTCTCAGGTAAAGTACCACTCAAGGCGCGCAGGTGCGTAGCCATGGGCTCGTCAGCCCCACCGGCTCAAGGGAACCTGAATGTAAACAAAAATCCGATTGGCCGCACTCTGCTAGTCCTACCAGCCTGTTACCCCAAAGAATTGTGGTCCATGAAGTAGCGTCGGCGGGTACGCCTATGCCAAAAGTTTAAAATGAAAATAAGTGTCGCGTTAGCCATCCCTGGACACGTGTTTCGAGGTAGTTGCCTCTCGTCAGCAGGGAGTAGGTGTGTGTGTAGGGATGCTGCGTAGGCTGCCAAAAAATATTCTCAGGTAAAGTACCACTCAAGGCGCGCAGGTGCGTAGCCATGGGCTCGTCAGCCCCACCGGCTCAAGGGAGCCTGAATGTAAACAAAAATCTGATTGGCCGCACTCTGCTAGTCCTACCAGCCTGTTACCCCAAAGAATTGTGGTCCATGAAGTAGTGTCGGCGGGTACACCTATGCCAAAAGTTTAAAATGAAAATAAGTGTCGCGTTAGCCATCCCTGGACACGTGTTTCGAGGTAGTTGCCTCTCGTCAGCAGGGAGCAGGTGTGTGTGTAGGGTTGCTGCGTAGGCTGCCAAAAAATATTCTCAGGTAAAGTACCACTCAAGGCGCGCAGGTGCGTAGCCATGGGCTCGTCAGCCCCACCGGCTCAAGGGAGCCTGAATGTAAACAAAAATCTGATTGCCCGCACTCTGCTAGTCCTACCAGCCTGTTACCCCAAAGAATTGTGGTCCATGAAGAAGTGTCGGCGGGTACACCTATGCCAAACGTTTACAATGAAAATAAGTGTCGCGTTAGCCATCCCTGGACACGTGTTTCGAGGTAGTTGCCTCTCGTCAGCAGGGAGCAGGTGTGTGTGTAGGGTTGCTGCGTAGGCTGCCAAAAAATATTCTCAGGTAAAGTACCACTCAAGGCGCACAGGTGCGTAGCCATGGGCTCGTCAGCCACACCGGCTCAAGGGAGCCTGAATGTAAACAAAAATCCGATTGGCCACACTCTGCTAGTCCTACCAGCCTGTTACGCCAAAGAATTGTGGTCCATGAAGTAGCGTCGGCGGGTACGCCTATGCCAAAAGTTTAAAATGAAAATAAGTGTCGCGTTAGCCATCCCTGGACACGTGTTTCGAGGTAGTTGCCTCTCGTCAGCAGGGAGTGGGTGTGTGTGTAGGGTTGCTGCGTAGGCTGCCAAAAAATATTCTCAGGTAAAGTACCACTCAAGGCGCGCAGGTGCGTAGCCATGGGCTCGTCAGCCCCACCGGCTCAAGGGAGCCTGAATGTAAACAAAAATCCGATTGGCCGCACTCTGCTAGTCCTACCAGCCTGTTACCCCAAAGAATTGTGGTCCATGAAGTAGCGTCGGCGGGTACGCCTATGCCAAAAGTTTAAAATGAAAATAAGTGTCGCGTTAGCCATCCCTGGACACGTGTTTCGAGGTAGTTGCCTCTCGTCAGCAGGGAGTAGGTGTGTGTGTAGGGTTGCTGCGTAGGCTGCCAAAAAATATTCTCAGGTAAAGTACCACTCAAGGCGCGCAGGTGCGTAGCCATGGGCTCGTCAGCCCCACCGGCTCAAGGGAGCCTGAATGTAAACAAAAATCTGATTGGCCGCACTCTGCTAGTCCTACCAGCCTGTTACGCCAAAGAATTGTGGTCCATGAAGTAGCGTCGGCGGGTACGCCTATGCCAAAAGTTTAAAATGAAAATAAGTGTCGCGTTACCCATCCCTGGACACGTGTTTCGAGGTAGTTGCCTCTCGTCAGCAGGGAGTAGGTGTGTGTGTAGGGTTGCTGCGTAGGCTGCCAAAAAATATTCTCAGGTAAAGTACCACTCAAGGCGCGCAGGTGCGTAGCCATGGGCTCGTCAGCCCCACCGGCTCAAGGGAGCCTGAATGTAAACAAAAATCAGATTGGCCGCACTCTGCTAGTCCTACCAGCCTGTTACCCCAAAGAATTGTGGTCCATGAAGTAGCGTCGGCGGGTACGCCTCTGCCAAAAGTTTAAAATGAAAATAAGTGTTGCGTTAGCCATCCCTGGACACGTGTTTCGAGGTAGTTGCCTCTCGTCAGCAGGGAGTAGGTGTGTGTGTAGGGTTGCTGCGTAGGCTGCCAAAAAATATTCTCAGGTAAAGTACCACTCAAGGCGCGCAGGTGCGTAGCCATGGGCTCGTCAGCCCCACCGGCTCAAGGGAGCCTGAATGTAAACAAAAATCCGATTGGCCGCACTCTGCTAGTCCTACCAGCCTGTTACGCCAAAGAATTGTGGTCCATGAAGTAGCGTCGGCAGGTACGCCTATGCCAAAAGTTTAAAATGAAAATAAGTGTCGCGTTAGCCATCCCTGGACACGTGTTTCGAGGTAGTTGCCTCTCGTCAGCAGGGAGTAGGTGTGTGTGTAGGGTTGCTGCGTAGGCTGCCAAAAAATATTCTCAGGTAAAGTACCACTCAAGGCGCGCAGGTGCGTAGCCATGGGCTCGTCAGCCCCACCGGCTCAAGGGAGCCTGAATGTAAACAAAAATCTGATTGCCCGCACTCTGCTAGTCCTACCAGCCTGTTACCCCAAAGAATTGTGGTCCATGAAGAAGTGTCGGCGGGTACACCTATGCCAAACGTTTACAATGAAAATAAGTGTTGCGTTAGCCATCCCTGGACACGTGTTTCGAGGTAGTTGCCTCTCGTCAGCAGGGAGCAGGTGTGTGTGTAGGGTTGCTGCGTAGGCTGCCAAAAAATATTCTCAGGTAAAGTACCACTCAAGGCGCACAGGTGCGTAGCCATGGGCTCGTCAGCCACACCGGCTCAAGGGAGCCTGAATGTAAACAAAAATCCGATTGGCCACACTCTGCTAGTCCTACCAGCCTGTTACGCCAAAGAATTGTGGTCCATGAAGTAGCGTCGGCGGGTACGCCTATGCCAAAAGTTTAAAATGAAAATAAGTGTCGCGTTAGCCATCCCTGGACACGTGTTTCGAGGTAGTTGCCTCTCGTCAGCAGGGAGTGGGTGTGTGTGTAGGGTTGCTGCGTAGGCTGCCAAAAAATATTCTCAGGTAAAGTACCACTCAAGGCGCGCAGGTGCGTAGCCATGGGCTCGTCAGCCCCACCGGCTCAAGGGAGCCTGAATGTAAACAAAAATCCGATTGGCCGCACTCTGCTAGTCCTACCAGCCTGTTACCCCAAAGAATTGTGGTCCATGAAGTAGCGTCGGCGGGTACGCCTATGCCAAAAGTTTAAAATGAAAATAAGTGTCGCGTTAGCCATCCCTGGACACGTGTTTCGAGGTAGTTGCCTCTCGTCAGCAGGGAGTAGGTGTGTGTGTAGGGTTGCTGCGTAGGCTGCCAAAAAATATTCTCAGGTAAAGTACCACTCAAGGCGCGCAGGTGCGTAGCCATGGGCTCGTCAGCCCCACCGGCTCAAGGGAGCCTGAATGTAAACAAAAATCCGATTGGCCGCACTCTGCTAGTCCTACCAGCCTGTTACGCCAAAGAATTGTGGTCCATGAAGTAGCGTCGGCGGTAAGCCTATGCCAAAAGTTTAAAATGAAAATAAGTGTCGCGTTAGCCATCCCTGGACACGTGTTTCGAGGTAGTTGCCTCTCGTCACCAGGGAGTAGGTGTGTGTGTAGGGTTGCTGCGTAGGCTGCCAAAAAATATTCTCAGGTAAAGTACCACTCAAGGCGCGCAGGTGCGTAGCCATGGGCTCGTCAGCCCCACCGGCTCAAGGGAGCCTGAATGTAAACAAAAATCTGATTGGCCGCACTCTGCTAGTCCTACCAGCCTGTTACCCCAAAGAATTGTGGTCCATGAAGTAGCGTCGGCGGGTACGCCTATGCCAAAAGTTTAAAATGAAAATAAGTGTCGCGTTACCCATCCCTGGACACGTGTTTCGAGGTAGTTGCCTCTCGTCAGCAGGGAGTAGGTGTGTGTGTAGGGTTGCTGCGTAGGCTGCCAAAAAATATTCTCAGGTAAAGTACCACTCAAGGCGCGCAGGTGCGTAGCCATGGGCTCGTCAGCCCCACCAGCTCAAGGGAGCCTGAATGTAAACAAAAATCCGATTGGCCGCACTCTGCTAGTCCTACCAGCCTGTTACCCCAAAGAATTGTGGTCCATGAAGTAGCGTCGGCGGGTACGCCTATGCCAAAAGTTTAAAATGAAAATAAGTGTTGCGTTAGCCATCCCTGGACACGTGTTTCGAGGTAGTTGCCTCTCGTCAGCAGGGAGTAGGTGTGTGTGTAGGGTTGCTGCGTAGGCTGCCAAAAAATATTCTCAGGTAAAGTACCACTCAAGGCGCGCAGGTGCGTAGCCATGGGCTCGTCAGCCCCACCGGCTCAAGGGAGCCTGAATGTAAACAAAAATCAGATTGGCCGCACTCTGCTAGTCCTACCAGCCTGTTACCCCAAAGAATTGTGGTCCATGAAGTAGCGTCGGCGGGTACGCCTCTGCCAAAAGTTTAAAATGAAAATAAGTGTTGCGTTAGCCATCCCTGGACACGTGTTTCGAGGTAGTTGCCTCTCGTCAGCAGGGAGTAGGTGTGTGTGTAGGGTTGCTGCGTAGGCTGCCAAAAAATATTCTCAGGTAAAGTACCACTCAAGGCGCGCAGGTGCGTAGCCATGGGCTCGTCAGCCCCACCAGCTCAAGGGAGCCTGAATGTAAACAAAAATCCGATTGGCCGCACTCTGCTAGTCCTACCAGCCTGTTACGCCAAAGAATTGTGGTCCATGAAGTAGCGTCGGCGGTAAGCCTATGCCAAAAGTTTAAAATGAAAATAAGTGTCGCGTTAGCCATCCCTGGACACGTGTTTCGAGGTAGTTGCCTCTCGTCACCAGGGAGTAGGTGTGTGTGTAGGGTTGCTGCGTAGGCTGCCAAAAAATATTCTCAGGTAAAGTACCACTCAAGGCGCGCAGGTGCGTAGCCATGGGCTCGTCAGCCCCACCGGCTCAAGGGAGCCTGAATGTAAACAAAAATCTGATTGGCCGCACTCTGCTAGTCCTACCAGCCTGTTACCCCAAAGAATTGTGGTCCATGAAGTAGCGTCGGCGGGTACGCCTATGCCAAAAGTTTAAAATGAAAATAAGTGTCGCGTTACCCATCCCTGGACACGTGTTTCGAGGTAGTTGCCTCTCGTCAGCAGGGAGTAGGTGTGTGTGTAGGGTTGCTGCGTAGGCTGCCAAAAAATATTCTCAGGTAAAGTACCACTCAAGGCGCGCAGGTGCGTAGCCATGGGCTCGTCAGCCCCACCAGCTCAAGGGAGCCTGAATGTAAACAAAAATCCGATTGGCCGCACTCTGCTAGTCCTACCAGCCTGTTACCCCAAAGAATTGTGGTCCATGAAGTAGCGTCGGCGGGTACGCCTATGCCAAAAGTTTAAAATGAAAATAAGTGTTGCGTTAGCCATCCCTGGACACGTGTTTCGAGGTAGTTGCCTCTCGTCAGCAGGGAGTAGGTGTGTGTGTAGGGTTGCTGCGTAGGCTGCCAAAAAATATTCTCAGGTAAAGTACCACTCAAGGCGCGCAGGTGCGTAGCCATGGGCTCGTCAGCCCCACCGGCTCAAGGGAGCCTGAATGTAAACAAAAATCAGATTGGCCGCACTCTGCTAGTCCTACCAGCCTGTTACCCCAAAGAATTGTGGTCCATGAAGTAGCGTCGGCGGGTACGCCTCTGCCAAAAGTTTAAAATGAAAATAAGTGTTGCGTTAGCCATCCCTGGACACGTGTTTCGAGGTAGTTGCCTCTCGTCAGCAGGGAGTAGGTGTGTGTGTAGGGTTGCTGCGTAGGCTGCCAAAAAATATTCTCAGGTAAAGTACCACTCAAGGCGCGCAGGTGCGTAGCCATGGGCTCGTCAGCCCCACCGGCTCAAGGGAGCCTGAATGTAAACAAAAATCCGATTGGCCGCACTCTGCTAGTCCTACCAGCCTGTTACGCCAAAGAATTGTGGTCCATGAAGTAGCGTCGGCGGGTACGCCTATGCCAAAAGTTTAAAATGAAAATAAGTGTCGCGTTAGCCATCCCTGGACACGTGTTTCGAGGTAGTTGCCTCTCGTCAGCAGGGAGTAGGTGTGTGTGTAGGGTTGCTGCGTAGGCTGCCAAAAAATATTCTCAGGTAAAGTACCACTCAAGGCGCGCAGGTGCGTAGCCATGGGCTCGTCAGCCCCACCGGCTCAAGGGAGCCTGAATGTAAACAAAAATCTGATTGGCCGCACTCTGCTAGTCCTACCAGCCTGTTACCCCAAAGAATTGTGGTCCATGAAGTAGCGTCGGCGGGTACGCCTATGCCAAAAGTTTAAAATGAAAATAAGTGTCGCGTTAGCCATCCCTGGACACGTGTTTCGAGGTAGTTGCCTCTCGTCAGCAGGGAGTAGGTGTGTGTGTAGGGTTGCTGCGTAGGCTGCCAAAAAATATTCTCAGGTAAAGTACCACTCAAGGCGCGCAGGTGCGTAGCCATGGGCTCGTCAGCCCCACCGGCTCAAGGGAGCCTGAATGTAAACAAAAATCTGATTGGCCGCACTCTGCTAGTCCTACCAGCCTGTTACCCCAAAGAATTGTGGTCCATGAAGTAGCGTCGGCGGGTACGCCTATGCCAAAAGTTTAAAATGAAAATAAGTGTTGCGTTAGCCATCCCTGGACACGTGTTTCGAGGTAGTTGCCTCTCGTCAGCAGGGAGTAGGTGTGTGTGTAGGGTTGCTGCGTAGGCTGCCAAAAAATATTCTCAGGTAAAGTACCACTCAAGGCGCGCAGGTGCGTAGCCATGGGCTCGTCAGCCCCACCGGCTCAAGGGAGCCTGAATGTAAACAAAAATCCGATTGGCCGCACTCTGCTAGTCCTACCAGCCTGTTACCCCAAAGAATTGTGGTCCATGAAGTAGCGTCGGCGGGTACGCCTATGCCAAAAGTTTAAAATGAAAATAAGTGTCGCGTTAGCCATCCCTGGACACGTGTTTCGAGGTAGTTGCCTCTCGTCAGCAGGGAGTAGGTGTGTGTGTAGGGATGCTGCATAGGCTGCCAAAAAATATTCTCAGGTAAAGTACCACTCAAGGCGCGCAGGTGCGTAGCCATGGGCTCGTCAGCCCCACCGGCTCAAGGGAGCCTGAATGTAAACAAAAATCTGATTGGCCGCACTCTGCTAGTCCTACCAGCCTGTTACCCCAAAGAATTGTGGTCCATGAAGTAGTGTCGGCGGGTACACCTATGCCAAAAGTTTAAAATGAAAATAAGTGTCGCGTTAGCCATCCCTGGACACGTGTTTCGAGGTAGTTGCCTCTCGTCAGCAGGGAGCAGGTGTGTGTGTAGGGTTGCTGCGTAGGCTGCCAAAAAATATTCTCAGGTAAAGTACCACTCAAGGCGCGCAGGTGAGTAGCCATGGGCTCGTCAGCCCCACCGGCTCAAGGGAGCCTGAATGTAAACAAAAATCCGATTGCCCGCACTCTGCTAGTCCTACCAGCCTGTTACCCCAAAGAATTGTGGTCCATGAAGAAGTGTCGGCGGGTACACCTATGCCAAACGTTTACAATGAAAATAAGTGTCGCGTTAGCCATCCCTGGACACGTGTTTCGAGGTAGTTGCCTCTCGTCAGCAGGGAGCAGGTGTGTGTGTAGGGTTGCTGCGTAGGCTGCCAAAAAATATTCTCAGGTAAAGTACCACTCAAGGCGCGCAGGTGCGTAGCCATGGGCTCGTCAGCCCCACCGGCTCAAGGGAGCCTGAATGTAAACAAAAATCCGATTGGCCGCACTCTGCTAGTCCTACCAGCCTGTTACCCCAAAGAATTGTGGTCCATGAAGTAGCGTCGGCGGGTACGCCTATGCCAAAAGTTTAAAATGAAAATAAGTGTCGCGTTAGCCATCCCTGGACACGTGTTTCGAGGTAGTTGCCTCTCGTCAGCAGGGAGTAGGTGTGTGTGTAGGGTTGCTGCGTAGGCTGCCAAAAAATATTCTCAGGTAAAGTACCACTCAAGGCGCGCAGGTGCGTAGCCATGGGCTCGTCAGCCCCACCGGCTCAAGGGAGCCTGAATGTAAACAAAAATCCGATTGGCCGCACTCTGCTAGTCCTACCAGCCTGTTACCCCAAAGAATTGTGGTCCATGAAGTAGCGTCGGCGGGTACGCCTATGCCAAAAGTTTAAAATGAAAATAAGTGTTGCGTTAGCCATCCCTGGACACGTGTTTCGAGGTAGTTGCCTCTCGTCAGCAGGGAGTAGGTGTGTGTGTAGGGTTGCTGCGTAGGCTGCCAAAAAATATTCTCAGGTAAAGTACCACTCAAGGCGCGCAGGTGCGTAGCCATGGGCTCGTCAGCCCCACCGGCTCAAGGGAGCCTGAAAGTAAACAAAAATCCGATTGGCCGCACTCTGCTAGTCCTACCAGCCTGTTACCCCAAAGAATTGTGGTCCATGAAGTAGCGTCGGCGGGTACGCCTATGCCAAAAGTTTAAAATGAAAATAAGTGTTGCGTTAGCCATCCCTGGACACGTGTTTCGAGGTAGTTGCCTCTCGTCAGCAGGGAGTAGGTGTGTGTGTAGGGTTGCTGCGTAGGCTGCCAAAAAATATTCTCAGGTAAAGTACCACTCAAGGCGCGCAGGTGCGTAGCCATGGGCTCGTCAGCCCCACCGGCTCAAGGGAGCCTGAATGTAAACAAAAATCCGATTGGCCGCACTCTGCTAGTCCTACCAGCCTGTTACCCCAAAGAATTGTGGTCCATGAAGTAGCGTCGGCGGGTACGCCTATGCCAAAAGTTTAAAATGAAAATAAGTGTTGCGTTAGCCATCCCTGGACACGTGTTTCGAGGTAGTTGCCTCTCGTCAGCAGGGAGTAGGTGTGTGTGTAGGGTTGCTGCGTAGGCTGGCAAAAAATATTCTCAGGTAAAGTACCACTCAAGGCGCGCAGGTGCGTAGCCATGGGCTCGTCAGCCCCACCGGCTCAAGGGAGCCTGAATGTAAACAAAAATCCGATTGGCCGCACTCTGCTAGTCCTACCAGCCTGTTACCCCAAAGAATTGTGGTCCATGAAGTAGCGTCGGCGGGTACGCCTATGCCAAAAGTTTAAAATGAAAATAAGTGTCGCGTTAGCCATCCCTGGACACGTGTTTCGAGGTAGTTGCCTCTCATCAGCAGGGAGTAGGTGTGTGTGTAGGGTTGCTGCATAGGCTGCCAAAAAATATTCTCAGGTAAAGTACCACTCAAGTCGCGCAGGTGCGTAGCCATGGGCTCGTCAGCCCCACCGGCTCAAGGGAGCCTGAATGTAAACAAAAATCCGATTGGCCGCACTTTGCTAGTCCTACCAGCCTGTTACCCCAAAGAATTGTGGTCCATGAAGTAGCGTCGGCGGGTACGCCTATGCCAAAAGTTTAAAATGAAAATAAGTGTCGCGTTAGCCATCCCTGGACACGTGTTTTGAGGTAGTTGCCTCTCGTCAGCAGGGAGTAGGTGTGTGTGTAGGGTTGCTGCGTAGGCTGCCAAAAAATATTCTCAGGTAAAGTACCACTCAAGGCGCGCAGGTGCGTAGCCATGGGCTCGTCAGCCCCACCGGCTCAAGGGAGCCTGAATGTAAACAAAAATCCGATTGGCCGCACTCTGCTAGTCCTACCAGCCTGTTACCCCAAAGAATTGTGGTCCATGAAGTAGCGTCGGCGGGTACGCCTATGCCAAAAGTTTAAAATGAAAATAAGTGTCGCGTTAGCCATCCCTGGACACGTGTTTCGAGGTAGTTGCCTCTCGTCAGCAGGGAGTAGGTGTGTGTGTAGGGTTGCTGCGTAGGCTGCCAAAAAATATTCTCAGGTAAAGTACCACTCAAGGCGCGCAGGTGCGTAGCCATGGGCTCGTCAGACCCACCGGCTCAAGGGAGCCTGAATGTAAACAAAAATCCGATTGGCCGCACTCTGCTAGTCCTACCAGCCTGTTACCCCAAAGAATTGTGGTCCATGAAGTAGCGTCGGCGGGTACACCTATGCCAAAAGTTTAAAATGAAAATAAGTGTCGCGTTAGCCATCCCTGGAATGGCATAGGCATACCCGCCGACGCTACTTCATGGACCACAATTCTTTGGGGTAACACGCTGGTAGGACTAGCAGAGTGCGGCCAATCGGATTTTTGTTTACATTCAGGCTCCCTTGAGCCGGTGGGGCTGACGAGCCCATGGCTACGCACCTGCGCACCTTGAGTGGTACTTTACCTGAGAATATTTTTGGCAGCCTACGCAGCAACCCTACATACATGATCAGAAGGACACTTGACCTGTTGGACAGAATTTTCTTTGTGGACAATTATTTACTTTTCCCCTTGTAAATAGACTGGTTCCCCTGACGCTCCCTGATGTGTTATATTTTTATTGCCCCACCCACCCCAATCCAAGTTCCCTTGTTCCTCTGTAGTAAGAACATCATTTGTTTTCCTTTCTCCCTTCCAAACGGACTGTTGTTGTTTTCCAAATCACACACTTCTATTTACATTAAATCTATTGTTGAATCCTACTTTCTTTAACTTGTTTAACTTCATTGTGAATGTCTTGTACAAAATATGGACATGTATTTTTTGAGTCATCTGCTCTGCACATTATGGCTTGTTGCAATGATGGGGTTACACTTGTACATGTGTCTCACACACGCACATACATCCTCACATCTCTAGGCCACCACAATTGGAACACATTTGCCTATCAGGACATGATACGCAACAGAGTCTTGACTTTTGAAGATAATTACTTTTTATTTACACATATTTACAGTGGTCAATTAGTTTTTGAGATGTTGTCAATGGGGATTGTGCTTGCGACTTCGCAATTTCAGAAGTGAGGATCGCTGTGAGGGATCATGTCTGTGTTGTGCATTTGCCTGTACAGGGTAAAGTTCATGTGCAGGGGTAGATGGTGTATGTACAGTTGGTGTATGTGCGTGGAGAGGGGCTGGTTGTGCAGGGTGTGGGAGTGCCTGGTCAGGGGGTGGTAGTGATTGTGCAGGTGGTGGGAGTGCCTGGTCAGGGAGTGTTGGTGATTGTGAAGCTGGTGGGAGTGCCAGGTCAGGGGATGGTGGTGGTTGTGCAGGTGGTGGGAGTACCTGGTCAGGGGGTGGTGGTTGTTGTGCAGGTGGGGGAGTGCCTGGTCAGGGCACAGTTGTGGGTGTGTACCCTAGCTGTGGTCCTGTACAGTTTGTGATACAGGTGTGTGGGTGTGATGTGCTGCAGGCAGATGTGATGGCTCCCCTCCCTGCGTTGACCGTGAAGGGAGACTT
The DNA here is from genome assembly GCF_964204655.1 of Triturus cristatus. NCBI lineage: Eukaryota > Metazoa > Chordata > Amphibia > Caudata > Salamandridae > Triturus > Triturus cristatus. Next base: position 170,456,661 of record NC_140586.1, on the reverse strand, counting down.
TGGATCACTTTCATCATGCCCTCTATCATCTTAATGGCCAAGGCATGGTGTCTTAAACTCACTTCCCTTTGGATGGATATCATGTCTGTGATATTCTTGGACATGTCTTGCCAAGATCTATACATCCTATCCAAAACATGGGTCAGTCTGTCAACCACCTGAGGGATTTGGAGCATGTCCTGCAGGGCCTCAGACATGTCTGACAGGGTAGCCCCTATGGCACAAATGTCCTGCCTCACATCTGCCTGCTGTTGGAAGAAGTCCTGCTCCCACTGGCCACCATATCCTGGTGCAGGCCCTCTCTGCAGGAGTCAGCCATGGATGAGACCGGCAGGTCCAACAGCAGGGGGGGTGGAAGGTGGAAGCATGTGGACAGGAGAATGCTGCTCAGGGGATACCTGCACCACAACAAGGTTGGTACTTTCCCCAGATGGTGGAGAGGATTCCTGGGATACACTGTAAAGGGCAGAGCATGTTGGGAAACCATCATGTCTGTCCTGGATGTGAGGGCTGTGAGGGAGTGATGTCTGTGTTGGGGTGCGTGTGAGCTGTGTCTGGTTAGCTCTATGCTGGGGTCAGGCAATTTTTTGCTTTGGAGGAGGCTGAGTGGAGGGTGTGATGCCTTGCAAAATTTGGGCAATGTTGGAAAATTTCTATCCATGGCATCAGAATCATTATCCCCGGAGAGGATGGACATGTAGTCACCATCATCTTCCAATCCTTCAGCCTCAAGTACTTCCTCTTCCTCCTCCTCCTCTTGAGCATGACTTGCAGCCGACATAACTGCCTGGAGGAGCGGTGGATTTTCCCCTCTGATTGGCCGTCACCCAACATTGGTGAAAGGTTCGTCCTTCTCACCGTCATCATCCCCTGGAACACAGAGGTGGCAACCGGATAAGTCATTGACCTAGCATAAGATGTAGTGCAACACAAGGGTTGGATTAACTGTACTTTGTATAAACAGATGATGTACATGTGACCTGGATTAGGTGCCCCTACAAGTGACAACTCACACCATGGCACTGAGGTGTTATACGGAGATGTACATTGCACAAGCAAACTCACCAGCTCCAGCCGCAGCTTTCTGTCCTTTTACGATCCCCCCTGATGTCAACTGCTGAACCATGCTCCTCATAGGTTTTGTTGACAAAGCCATCCCGATCCAGCAGCTGTAGAGGGAAGTGACAGCATATTCAATGATCTGCATTACTAATTTACAAACAGGCACATGTGACACTTATAATATGTATGTAACTTTGTAAACAACGACTGCAGATTCTATACAGAAGGGGATTTTGATCTTTGTCATGGTTTTGTAATCTATGATAGGGAAACACTTGACACCATTATTACCTGATGGACAGGTGCGAGAGGGTTTCACTGCTGCAGCCAGGATGTTATGCATTCCCTGGGATGGTGTTGTACGCTGCACTGGTGTCATCCTATCAGCAGCTGTGATGAGACATACATGTCCATATTTCAGTACACTAGATGGTAGCTATGAGCTAACATGTACATGTCACTCTCAATTACCATTGACAGGATATTCATGGCCAATGTGCAGCATTTTTGCCTCATTGACTTTACTTGTGGGCCCCTGCTCACATGCAGCAGTTGTCAGCTGTTACTTCCACACAGCACTGACATCAATGAGATGACACATCAACAGACAAACCTGTATGAGAAGATTACTGATATTTCAAGGAAGGGGATAAATGATCAGGACTCCTCCGCATTATATTGATTACACCTTCACCATTAAGACTAACACGTTTCATGAGTATAATGTTGTCTGTTGACAAGTCAAAAGGAGTGAACATCACCAGGCTGACCAGTTTCACATTTGCACATCAGTTCAAACATTGCATTGCAGAGTTCATGAGTGAGATGTGCAATAGTCAGGTACATAATGTGGCTCATTTGTGCTTCCCTACTCATGAAGTCACAAAGCTCTTTTTGGAATGAGAGATCACACTTTTGTTATGTCCATCCTTTGAGTGTCCTCTGTTCGCATACTCCATTTCCAACATCATGGTAGTACTTAGCTGACAACTGATGATGTCTTGTACAGCAGACATCCTAACCTCAAATGTCAACCACACACTTACATAGGTGAATACAGTGGAAGAGGAGGAAAGCAGAATGCAACATTTGATTAGAATCCCACATTGTGGGTAAGTTGAGAAGCTTTGAAGGTTGCTGCCTACACTGGATTTGCGTTGTGCTTTTCAGCCAAGTTATTTGAAAAATTCACTTTTTGAAGATTCACCTTAGCAGCCCATATAACCATCTCAAAAGAACCCAACTGGCATCAGTGCGAGCCTCATCCACACCAATTTCAATATTATTTTACCATTGATATTTTGCAAGAGAGTTTTAATATCATTGAATTACAGTCCAGTTGTTTATAGAACACTTCATATGACACTATGTTCTATTATATGTCCATTCTGCACTCACTTGGCATACATTTTGTGTCATCCTTTCAGTAGCCACCATGGTGCGATCTGGTATGTGGTTAAATGCCATGTGTAAGCATATTGTGATGCAGGACAACAGTGTTGGACAACATATACAACATACAGTGGATATTAAAGTCACATTTCATGAGCATTCAGGTACATTATTCTTGGTTTTACTTACCATGGCCCAGCACTTGCCCCGTGTGTGGTCCCTGACAAGATGTCACAGCCAACCTTGCAGCAAAAGTCAATGTGGGTGTTGGAATCTGGGAGGACATCATTAGACCATAAGTGTGTTTGCAACTTTACATTTCTGCTGCCACATGCATTCAATTTCAGGCAAAAAGGATAACCACAAGCAGTTGTGGGCACTACCGTTGCAGAAGTGTGTAGAACTAAATATCATGAGTGATCCCACATTTTACTTAGAATGTCCCCACTGCCTAGAAGCAACGTCTATCAAAATGACACGACTACAAATCCTGAAGTAAGGACCACTATCGTGTTTTATTAATGGCCAAAAAACATGCCATCCTATGAAAACATATATAACCAGCTGAGTGGACAGGACAATTTTATGGATTGAAAAAACATTCTAAGTTGGACAGTGGATGAATTCTCAATACTCCTGACAATTGCATCTCACTTCTTGTTCATCATTGTCATATATGTTAACATTGGATTTCTTGATTTACTCTACATAAACAATTACAATATAGTGGGGACTCCTTTTTGACTTGTTGTGGCACTCGATTCCAGGATTGAGTTCCCAGTTCTGGAACTGTTGGTGGAATACATGTAATGTTCCCAAATCACAAAGGTATGATGAGCCTAGATATATTACATGTTATCTTTCGCTATTCACAAATGTCATTTGCTAAAGGTTAATGTCCTTTAAGAATTCCAATAGTTGTAAAGCTAGTTTTTCCTCTCCAGTTACCTTTGGGATTCGGGCCCTATATGTCCCTCTGTTGTCTGCTGACAATGTTTGCATTTTGACCATCTCCTGACCAGTTTGACTTACCAGTTAGTGAGGGTGGTATGCGTTGCTCTGGATGATGTGGTTTCCTCCCAGAAGATGCAGAGACCTCTGCTACTGTGGCTGTCTGTACTCTGGCTGAAAGTGTCAATAGGTGAGAAGAGAGAACAGTCACCAAATGGAAAATGTACATGTGTAACTTGTCAGACATTTCCTCATATCTTCTGCATGCTAACAGTATTGTGAAGTACTGCCACCGCCGGTGCAGGTAGGAGCAATGGGGCGTTGGGGATGTAATGGCGTGGCAGGGTGGGAAATAGACAACGGAATATGTGAACGAAATGTTTTGAAATAAGGATTCTCTTACCCTCTGCTTTGTGATTTTGGCAGGCACAAGGAGAGTTACTTTTTGGATAATTTGTATTTATTTTCCCTATTCCGTTGTCAGTTGATTTTCCTCTGCAACGCAACCCTCACCCCATTACGTTCTTGACTGACCCATCTGCATCTGGATAAGTGGAAGGGACACTTTGTTAATTGCTACTTAACAGTGTTAGATATATACAGCAGCAGTACTGGGCCCATGTTTTAAGTAGTGGACAAGGGATTTGCCAGTTCTAATACAAAGGATTCGGGGACTTGTGGTGCCACATACAGAGGGAAACACATGAGCCTCTGACTGAAAATATTTTTATATAAACTTTGGACAACTTCCTTACTCACAATGGCAGTGCAACACAGACAATCTTTTCATATACTTTTCATATACTTATTCTTATCATCCCATTTACCTGGTACCACGTTTCGGACATCACTCACAAGCAGCCCATGGAGCATGTGGGGGTGGATTGTAGTGAGGAAATTCTCCTCAAGTAGGGTGAGACAAAGGAGTGTTCCAGATTGTGGAGCAGGGAGATGTGAGAAGTTGGCCTGATGTATGATGTCACTAGTTCTAGTGTACACCTTATATCAGTCCAAATACCCTTATGGTGATTGGTTGTAAAGTCAACCTTATAGACCAGCTATCCTAGTGGTAGCATGGACAAGAGCAGTCTTAGGCTAAACTCTGAATGGCATGTGAAGCCAGCTGTGATACCATATATAATCCCTTGAATACCAAATGAAAGGACACCACAACAGATATATATATAAAATAAAGTGTATTTATTCTAGTCAAACCCTCAGCACTCTTTATGAGATTAGAGGTAAGTACAACACAGTCTTATTTAAGCATACATTAAGTCACACAGGTAAGTAATACAGTTAGGCCCTAGGGGCCACGCAAACCATATACTAAGTAAGTGGTATAAGGACCACTGTCACGGAAATAGAATAGGCCTAGGCCTAGGGAATCGCTGGGGCTACACTACACTAGCGTTAGTTAGGAAGTGGGAGGCCCACGGGATTCGTGTGCAGAGTGGAAACACTCACGCGTAATGCGTAAAAGTCACTAGCAATAGTACAGCTTAGAAAACGATAGATTTAGGACACTTCCGGAGTAGCTAGGAAGTTGAGACTGGAAAACTAGACACTAGGATAGTCACTATCCTGATGAGCACCGGAGTACCCAAGTTACCTAGCCCACAGGCTGCGGGTGCATAGGGGTGAAGATGCGTCGGTTTTCGTCGTCGACTCCTATGGATGCCTGAAGAAAGATGCTGACAGGCAGTCAGTGAAGAGTGTCCGGTGGATCCCATGGCTGGGATCAAGAAGAGAGGAGACCTGCAAGTAGAAGGGACAGAGTCAAGGTCACTAGCTAGTGACCACGTGGAACCAGGAAGGAACCAGGCGATGTTGTGAAGATTGCAGGTGAAGGTGAAGCTTGTCGCTGCAGCCAGGAGGACCAGGAAGCGTCGAGGACGACCAGGACCAGGAGGCGAGCTGTCCCACGAAGGCTCTTGCTGTCGGCGGCGTCGAAGTTGGACTAGGACTCACCAAGCCTTGGCAAGCGGAACCCACGAAGAACGGAGGACTTGCTTCTGGTGCAGACCAGGAAGGTCTGGGGTGCTTCTTCTTTGCAGAGAAGCGGGAGCCAGTCTGGAGGAGCCAAACCAGCGCAGAAGATTTCAGGGTGCGTCGTCACAAAGGCCACTAGCCAGCGGGCAAGCAACCGGACAGACGCGGCAAGCAGGAAAATGCAGAAGGGCCCCACGCAGGACTCGTGGAGTGTGGGGGGCTGATCTTCGGTGCAGATGGTGCTTGGGGTTGGGGCTTCTCAATCCCCGGTGCACAACTTCGAGGGTGCCTCAGAAGCTGCGCTTTAAATTACTAGCCACTTTTCCCAGGTAGCCGGTCCCACGTCGCTCGTCGCCTCCACGGATCTCAGCTTTGCTGTGGATGTGGATCAGGGTCGGCGAAGTCTGGAAGTCAAGGCTCTGGTCGGGCTCTGCAGTCGGTTCCTTGTAGAACGTGGGCAAAGCAAAGGATAGTCTCTTGATGGTGCCTGTTTGCACAGGGTAGCCACTCCTTGGCCACAAGGGAGATTCTTCAGTCTTCTTCTTTCGTCGAATGTCGAAGGTCCAGAGTTTCTGTTCAAGTTGCAGGTTCAGGATAATCTAAAGTCTTGAGGCCCAACTCCCACTCTTATACTAATCTGGGGGCTGGGATACCTGCTAGGTCACGCCTTATGGGTGGGACCTGGGAGGGGGTGGTTACACCCACTTCCCTTTGTCCAGTTTCGCGCCAGAGCTGGGGCTGGAGTGCCCCAGCGCCGGTTTGAACTGGACTATGCAAGGAACACCTTGTGTGCCCCAGGCATGTCTCATTCCTTTCAGCCCACCCTGCCCCAATACACTAAAGGCTGTCTGGGGAGGTGCTAGCACCTCCCCAAGCAGGAAACCTATTGTCCAGGCCTCCCTGGCTGGGATCACTCCCCGCTGCAGGAGGTCAGACTTGTGTCGTGGCAGCAGCATCCATTTTGTGATGCTGAGGCTTTGGTCAGAGGCTAACAGTGAAGTATGATTTTAACAAGTCTTTCCCTCTAGAAGGGGGGAATAATATCCTCATGTCCAGAAATGGCATGGGGGTATTATTCCACAGTGTTAGACACCTTACACGACATGTTTCGATAAAGCCAAACCATAGTTACCATAACCGTCTAAGATTATAAGGCACTTTAAGAGTATATGATAGGCTATATCATAGAACAGCTATAAGGACTTGGTTCCGAAAGCTGCAGACAGGCTCAGCTCATGCTAGAGCACCATCTCACATGTTACCAAGCACTCTGCCTCCAGGATTGTTAAGGCCTGCCATAGGAGTGACTGATAGGTACACATGTGTCTATATGTAAGTTAGGTATAGGAATACTACACCTAAGCAAGGGGTGATTACACGACCTTGCCCCAGCTGAGTGATCAGCCAGTTGTGTCAGAATGGAAGGCCAGGCCAGGGGTGGCATAATACATGCTGCAGCCCCTGGTAGGCCTAGGGTACACCTATACCCTGGGTACCTAGGGTACACTGTACAGGGGCCAATAAGGTGATCCTATCCAAATGGGTTATGCACCTAAAGTACATAGTATTAATTTAGAGAGAGAACAGCAGGGCTGTGGGTCTGATTAGCAGGCCCACAGCCACATCTAAGTCGAAAACCAGTAAAGCAAAAGCAAAAAAGTGGGGGTGAACATAGAAAGCAGACCCTACTCTCCTACACAACCCCCCCCCCCAACTTAGGGACATTAAACTAACCTTGACCAGTTGAGTCTTCATGTTCTAAGTGGAAATATCTGGAGAGTCCATCTGCATTGGCATGGTCAGTCCCAGGTCTATGTTCCACTGTGAAGTCCATCCCCTGTAGGGAAATGGACCACCTAAGAAGTTTGGGATTTTCACCCTTCATCTGATTTAGCCACAAGAGGGGCTTATGGTCTGTCTGAATCTTGAAGTGAGTGCCAAACAAGTATGGCCTCAGCTTCTTCAGGGCCCAAACCACAGCAAAGGCCTCCCTCTCAATAGCTGACCAACGTTTCTCTCTAGGGGTCAGCCTTCTACTTATAAAAGCAATGGGCTGGTCTTGACCATCCACATTCAGTTGTGAAAGAACAGCTCCCACACCTAACTCAGAAGCATCTGTCTGGACAATGAACTCTTTGGAGTAGTCTGGACTTTTCAGAATAGGTGCACTGCACATGGCCTGCTTCAGGTCATCAAATGCTTTTTGACAGCTTACTGTCCACTGAACTTTCTTTGGCATCTTCTTGGAGGTCAAGTCATTATGTGGTGTCACTATGGACCCATAGTTCTTAACAAACTTTCTGTAGTACCCAGTCAGGCCCAAGAAAGCTCTGACCTGAGTCTGGGTAGTTGGAGGAGCCCAGTCCTTTATGGTCTGGATCTTGCTCTCCAGTGGTTGAACCTGACCCCCACCAACTAGGTGGCCCAGGTATACAACCTTGCTCTGCCCTATCTGGCACTTAGTGGCCTTGATAGTGAGGCCTGCCTTTTGCAGGGCCTCTAAAACATTCCTCCGGTGGACCAGGTGATCCTCCCAGGTGGAGCTAAAGACAGCAATATCATCAAGATAAGCTGCACAATAATCATCCAACCCAATAAGGACTTGATTCACCAACCTTTGGAAAGTGGCAGGTGTATTCTTCAAACCAAAGGGCATTACCACAAATTGATAATGTCCTCCTGGGGTCGAGAAAGCAGTTTTGGCCTTTGCACTCTCAGCTAGTCTGATTTGCCAGGAGCCTGCTGTCAGGTCAAATGTGCTCAAAAACTTAGCAGCTGCCAGTCTGTCAATGAGCTCATCTGCCCTAGGTATTGGGTGGGCATCTGTCCTAGTGACAGCATTGAGACCTCTGTAATCCACGCAAAACCTCATCTCTCTCTTACCATCTTGGGTGTGAGGTTTTGGCACAAGAACTACAGGACTAGCCCAAGGGCTCTCTGAAGGTTCAATGACTCCCAGCTCCAACATCTTTTGTACCTCAACTTTTATGCAGTCCCTGACATGGTCAGGTTGCCTGTAGATTTTACTCTTCACAGGCAGACTGTCACCAGTGTCCACCTCATGGGTGCACCAGTTTGTCTGACTTGGGGTCAGAGAGAACATATGTCTGTAGGATTGCAGAACTTGTCTGCAGTCCTGTTGCTGATGGACAGTGAGGCTGTCAGAAAAGACCACACCATCAACTGAGCCATCATCAGGGTTCTGAGTCAACAGGTCTGGGAGAGGGTCACTCTCTTCTCCTGCCCCTCATCTGTAGCCATGAGTAGCCCCATGTCTGCCCTGTCAACATATGCCTTTAATCTGTTGACATGAAGCACCCTGTGGGGGCTTCTGGGAGTCCCAAGGTCCACCAAGTAGGTGACTTCTCCCTTTTTCTCAACAATAGTGTGGGGTCCAGACCATTTGTCTTGGAGCGCTGCTGGGGCCACTGGCTCCAACACCCACACTTTCTGTCCTGGCTGGTAAACAGTCAGTACAGCCTTTTGGTCATGCCAAGCTTTTTGGAGTTCTTGGCTTGCCTCAAGGTTTTTAGAAGCCTTCTTCATATACTCTGCCATCCTGGAGCGGAGACCAAGTACATAATCCACTATGTCTAGTTTGGGTTGTCTGAGAGGTCTCTCCCATCCTTCCTTCACCAAACACAGGGGTCCTCTTACAGGATGCCCAAACAAAAGCTCAAAAGGGCTGTAGCCAACCCCCTTTTGTGGGACCTCTCTGTAAGCAAACAGAAGGCAGGGTAAAAGGATGTCCCATCTTCGCCTAAGCTTGTCTGGTAATCCTTTTATCATTCCCTTTAGGGTCTTGTTGAATCTCTCAACAAGCCCATTGCACTGTGGGTGATAGGGTGTGGTGAACTTGTAGTTAACACCACACTCCTTCCACATTGCAGTCAATTCTCCTGACATGAAGTTGGCACCTCTGTCAGAAATGACCTCCTTTGGAAAGCCCACTCTGGAGAATACTCCAAGCAGGGCCCTTGCCACAACAGGAGCTGTTGTGGTCCTCAGGGGAATTGCTTCTGGGTACCTGGTGGCATGGTCCACTATCACCAGTATGAATCTGTGCCCAGATGCTGTTTGTGGGTCCATTGGTCCTACAATATCTATGCCCACTCTTTCAAAGGGGACCCCCACCACAGGTAGTGGTATGAGGGGGGCCTTTGGGGTGCCACCTGATTTGCCACTGCCTTGGCAGGTGACACAGGAGCGACAAAACTCCTTAGTATCTTCTGACATATGGGGCCAGTGAAAGTGAGGGACAAGCCTGTCCCAAGTCTTGTTCTGGCCTAGATGTCCTGCAAGGGGAATATCATGGGCCAAGGTAAGAAGGAAGCCTCTGAACTTCAGTGGTATGACCAACCTCCTGGATGCACCAGGCTTGGGGTCTCTAGCCTCTGAATACAGTAGCCCTTCATCCCAATACACTCTATGGGTACCTTGAGCATTCCCTGCAGCCTCAGCAGCAGCCAGCTGTCTGAGGGGTTCAAGAGAGGGGCAGTCTAATTGAGCCGACCGGGGTGGTTGATCTGGCGGGACACTGATCCCTGGAGTCGTGGCCTACTTGGCACGCCCACCACTCGGTTTACGAGCTCATGAGGTTACTTATCTCCTGATCGCAAGTTAATAGGACTATGTAAGACCTATTAAGGCGTTTATTCCGTGGAGGCTATTTACTTCCTTTTACATATCATTTAATTTTTCATTTTTGTTATAAACACAACACATTTAGTGACAGGAAGGGATCCTTAAGGTCCTGACGAAGAAGCTTGGGGAAGCTTCGAAACATGTCGACACCACTGGGAGATATAGCTCATTGAGGCTTACACCCTCCTTACCCCACCTTTTAATAATACCAGCTCGACCGGCAGAATAAATTTTCCTAGACCTGAGAGCCAGGTATTTTTTAACTCACTCTTTATTCACTCCTGACCCTTCCTCTCACACCCCCGCATCACACATAGCTGTCTCATTAACAACAGTGCTCCCGCGTATTCGTAGATCGTAGCACGCCCTGTCCCGTAGAGGGGCAGGAAGACCCCTATGATGAAGCATGACACCAAGGGCCCTTTTGGTGTGTGAGGGGTATTTAAACAAATAATGTGTATTCTCCACGACCGTGGGATACATATTGAGTAATCTAGTGATCTCTTGTACTCGTGGGTGGATCCCTTTGTTTATGTACTATTGACTGGGAGGAAGTATCCACCTCCACCACTCGTTGAGTGGTACCTCTCTACTCCCCCCTTGTTTTTCTTTATATAATTGAGCCTGCCTCAGATCTGCCCTTGAAGGTCCCCCTGTCCCAAGAAACTCAACCTGATCAGGTTCAAGTTCTTCTAGGACAGTTCCTTCAGGGCTCTCAGAATCATCCTCCTGGGAGGGCTGATCCACCACCTGAGGCAGGGGGGAAGGCACAGCCTTAACCCTACTGCTCTTTCTCTTGGGTTGTGACGGGTCCATAGTTTCAGGATCCAGCACTTGTTCAGTGGTGCACTTTTTGGCCTGTGACCTGGTCACAGCAAGGACATGTGCATCTATCCTCAGCATTTCTGCACGGGTCCTATACTCCACTTCAGACCAAACTGAAGTTTCAAGATCATTGCCCAGTAAACACTCTACAGGAAGGTCTGAACTAACAACAACTTTCTTGAGGCCAGTTACCCCTCCCCAGGAGAAGTTAACAATAGCCACACTATGGGAGGTAGTGGCAATGCTAGCGTTGGTCACTAGGTAATTCTCACCTAGTATGATCTGTCCAGGGTCCACAAAAGCAGGTGTCACCATTGTGACACCAGCTCCAGTGTCCCTGTAGGCCTGAGCCATTCTTTGGTTGATAAAAGGAGTCTGTCTGTACTTGCCCAGGTTACTGGGGCCTACAGTAGAGGACAAAGCTAAGTCCCCATCACAGATCAGAACAGCCTGAGTAGGTACTCTGACTAGGCCAGAATCCTCCTCAGTTCCCAGGGTTAACCCTACTACACCCTTTTGCTGGGAACCACCACTTACAGCTGAACTAGGGGGTACAGTTGCCTTAGGGGCAATGGTGGCTGGGGGCTTATCCTTTTTGGTGCACTCACTAAACCAATGTGAGTTGGACTTACAATAGTTGCACCATGGTTTCTTTTGGCCATCTTTCTTTTTATCCTTTTTGGGACCACCCTCCCCCTGAGCCTTTTGTGGGCCTGGTGAAGACTTCTGGTCTTTTTGTTTCTGATCATTACCCTTCTGGTCTGCCTTTTTCTGATCACCGCCCTGGTTCTGGTTTTTCTGCTTAACTCTAGTCCTGACCCATCTATCTGCCTTCTTTCCCAATTCTTGGGGAGAAGTCAGATCAGAATCAATCAGGTGTTGATGCAATAGTTGGTTTTGACAGTTGTTAAGTATTTGCTCTCTCATGATCAAATTATACAATCCTGTATAGTCCTTAACCTTACTTCCCATTAGCCAGCCTTCCAGAGCCTTAGTGGCACAATCTACAAAGTCAGTCCAGTCCTGAGTCTGTGTCTTCTGGGTATCCCTGAACAACAACCTGTATTGTTCAGTGGTTAGGCCAAACCCATCAATCAGAGCACTCTTCAGGACAGTGTAATTATCTGCATCCTCATCACTAACTGTGAGGAGCTTGTCTCTACCTTTCTCAGAGAAGGAGAGCCACAAGATAGCTGCCCACTGACTTTGGGGTACCTGCTGTACTTTGCAAGCTCTCTCCAAAGCAGTTATCCATTTGTGGATGTCATCCCCACACTTGTAGGGAGGGAAAATCTTGCTCAGGTTTCTATTATCATAGTGCCTGTCTCTATCCTTAGGGATATTGCTGCCACCAGTGGGTTCTGACCCACTTAACTTTTGCTCTCTAGCCAGAGCAAGCTTCTCCTTGGCAAGGGCAAGTTCTTCCCTCTGAATCCTCAGATTAGCTTCCCTCATTCTGGCTTCATGTTCCTTTCTCTCAGGGGAAGTCATTCCCCTGTGAGAGGAAACACTAGAGATGCTAGAGACATGAGAGTGGATGGATTCCCTTGAAGGGGATCTGTCCCTCCTGTTTCTCTGGTTAAGCCCACTTGGGGGTCTGTATGGGGGGACCCCATACAAACTCCCATGTAAACTTAGGTTAGCCTGGCTAAGTCTTCCTACTTGGCCCTGGCTGTCTACCTCTCCATCTGAAGCCCCATCTGACTCCTCTGTGGTGGGTAGACCCTCCTCTGTACCTAGGGTACCTGCCTGAGATGCCCTAAGAGTATCATACTCCTCTAGGAGTTGTCTTAACTGAAGGAGGGTAGGGTTTGCACCCTGTTTTATTCCTCTGGAGGTACACAAGTGTCTCATCTCCTGGAATGTTAAGGTATCATATCTAGAGGGGGTCTTTTGCAGACCTGACCCTCCTGAGAGAGCATCTACTTGATCTCCTCTCAGAGACATGATCTAGTGAGGGTGTGGTGTGTGCACCTACCTACACTAGTTGTTTCTACTAAACCTCTCTAGTAGTTGTAGTCAGGGTGTGTTACTCCCTTCAACCTACAACTACTAAGTCCAGTAGGACTTAAGTATTATAATCTATGTTATATGTACCTAGACAATATCTGTGTGATCTTTCAATTTAGTATCTCAAGATTAAAATGGTATTACAACAGCAAGCTCAGATCCCAACCGCTGCTCACCAATGTGAGAAGTTGGCCTGATGTATGATGTCACTAGTTCTAGTGTACACCTTATATCAGTCCAAATACCCTTATGGTGATTGGTTGTAAAGTCAACCTTATAGACCAGCTATCCTAGTGGTAGCATGGACAAGAGCAGTCTTAGGCTAAACTCTGAATGGCATGTGAAGCCAGCTGTGATACCATATATAATCCCTTGAATACCAAATGAAAGGACACCACAACAGATATATATATAAAATAAAGTGTATTTATTCTAGTCAAACCCTCAGCACTCTTTATGAGATTAGAGGTAAGTACAACACAGTCTTATTTAAGCATACATTAAGTCACACAGGTAAGTAATACAGTTAGGCCCTAGGGGCCAAGCAAACCATATACTAAGTAAGTGGTATAAGGACTACTGTCACGGAAATAGAATAGGCCTAGGCCTAGGGAATCGCTGGGGCTACACTACACTAGCGTTAGTTAGGAAGTGGGAGGCCCACGGGATTCGTGTGCAGAGTGGAAACACTCACGCGTAATGCGTAAAAGTCACTAGCAATAGTACAGTTTAGAAAACGATAGATTTAGGACACTTCCGGAGTAGCTAGGAAGTTGAGACTGGAAAACTAGACACTAGGATAGTCACTATCCTGATGAGCACCGGAGTACCCAAGTTACCTAGCCCACAGGCTGCGGGTGCATAGGGGTGAAGATGCGTCGGTTTTCGTCGTCGACTCCTATGGATGCCTGAAGAAAGATGCTGACAGGCAGTCAGTGAAGAGTGTCCGGTGGATCCCAAGGCTGGGATCAAGAAGAGAGGAGACCTGCAAGTAGAAGGGACAGAGTCAAGGTCACTAGCTAGTGACCACGTGGAACCAGGAAGGAACCAGGCGATGTCGTGAAGATTGCAGGTGAAGGTGAAGCTTGTCGCTGCAGCCAGGAGGACCAGGAAGCGTCGAGGATGACCAGGACCAGGAGGCGAGCTGTCCCACGAAGGCTCTTGCTGTCGGCGGCGTCGAAGTTGGACTAGGACTCACCAAGCCTTGGCAAGCGGAACCCACGAAGAACGGAGGACTTGCTTCTGGTGCAGACCAGGAAGGTCTGGGGTGCTTCTTCTTTGCAGAGAAGCGGGAGCCAGTCTGGAGGAGCCAAACCAGCGCAGAAGATTTCAGGGTGCGTCGTCACAAAGGCCACTAGCCAGCGGGCAAGCAACCGGACAGACGCGGCAAGCAGGAAAATGCAGAAGGGCCCCACGCAGGACTCGTGGAGTGTGGGGGGCTGATCTTCGGTGCAGATGGTGCTTGGGGTTGGGGCTTCTCAATCCCCGGTGCACAACTTCGAGGGTGCCTCAGAAGCTGCGCTTTAAGTTACTAGCCACTTTTCCCAGGTAGCCGGTCCCACGTCGCTCGTCGCCTCCACGGATCTCAGCTTTGCTGTGGATGTGGATCAGGGTCGGAGAAGTCTGGAAGTCAAGGCTCTGGTCGGGCTCTGCAGTCGGTTCCTCGTAGAACGTGGGCAAAGCAAAGGGTAGTCTCTTGATGGTGTCTGTTTGCACAGGGTAGTCACTCCTTGGCCACAAGGGAGATTCTTCAGTCTTCTTCTTTCGTCGAATGTCGAAGGTTCAGAGTTTCTGTTCAAGTTGCAGGTTCAGGATAATCTAAAGTCTTGAGGCCCAACTCCCACTCTTATACTAATCTGGGGGGCTGGGATACCTGCTAGGTCACGCCTTATGGGTGGGACCTGGGAGGGGGTGGTTACACCCACTTCCCTTTGTCCAGTTTCGCGCCAGAGCTGGGGCTGGAGTGCCCCAGCGCCGGTTTGAACTGGACTATGCAAGGAACACCTTGTGTGCCCCAGGCATGTCTCATTCCTTTCAGCCCACCCTGCCCCAATACACTAAAGGCTGTCTGGGGAGGTGCTAGCACCTCCCCAAGCAGGAAACCTTTTGTCCAGGCCTCCCTGGCTGGGATCACTCCCCGCTGCAGGAGGTCAGACTTGTGTCGTGGCAGCAGCATCTATTTTGTGATGCTGAGGCTTTGGTCAGAGGCTAACAGTGAAGTATGATTTTAACATGTCTTTCCCTCTAGAAGGGGAAATAATATCCTCATGTCCAGAAATTGCATGGGGGTATTATTCCACAGTGTTAGACACCTTACACGACATGTTTCGATAAAGCCAAACCATAGTTACCATAACCGTCTAAGATTATAAGGCACTTTAAGAGTATATGGTAGGCTATATCATAGAACAGCTATAAGGACTTGGTTCCGAAAGCTGCAGACAGGCTCAGCTCATGCTAGAGCACCATCTCACATGTTACCAAGCACTCTGCCTCCAGGATTGTTAAGGCCTGCCATAGGAGTGACTGATAGGTACACATGTGTCTATATGTAAGTTAGGTATAGGAATACTACACCTAAGCAAGGGGTGATTACACGACCTTGCCCCAGCTGAGTGATCAGCCAGTTGTGTCAGAATGGAAGGCCAGGCCAGGGGTGGCATAATACATGCTGCAGCCCCTGGTAGGCCTAGGGTACACCTATGCCCTGGGTACCTAGGGTACACTGTACAGGGGCCAATAAGGTGATCCTATCCAAATGGGTTATGCACCTAAAGTACATAGTATTAATTTAGAGAGAGAACAGCAGGGCTGTGGGTCTGATTAGCAGGCCCACAGCCACATCTAAGTCGAAAACCAGTAAAGCAAAAGCAAAAAAGTGGGGGTGAACATAGAAAGCAGACCCTACTCTCCTACAGGAGAATCCTGTTCAACTCGATCCTGGAGTATTTCTCCTTCACCCTCTTCTTTTCATTCTGCCACTTCTTCTTGAGGTCCTGGACTGTGCACCTCTCCTCCACCAATGCTGTGACAGCAGTGGCTAAATGCTGCCATAGAGTTGCCTTCTGCGTGCCACTGGTGCAGTAATGTGGGAGACCATATAGGCGTTTGTGGTGCCTCACAATGAATTCCACAATCATGGTGGTCTCCTCAGTAGTGAAGTTCTTCTTCCTCCTCATTTGGTACATTTTCCTCTAGCGATGAACAGCGAATGAAAACTGGAACTCTCTGTGGCCAAACCTATCCTTGAATGTGTGCTGCTTTTATATGGTTTGTGGTGCTGGTCTTACAGCTAGTGTTAATTGACTTCAGCTGGAGCATGGTGGGAGATGGTAGGCACTTGAAATGATCAACAGGCCCAAATGCGGGTATTTCGGCCCGAGAACGGATGTTCCGGCCCAGGAGCGGATATTCCAGCACAAATGTGGGATTTCCACTCTGGGTGCGGAGACTCTGGTCTGAGTGCAGAAATTCCGGCCCGATTGCATACGCAAAGTTAGTAGTCGTAAGTGCATTCTGTGAATACCAAATATCGTAAGTGCCTTCTGTGAATACCAAAAGTAGTAAGTTTAGGATTTTGTCTCAGATTAGTTCTGTGAATCGGCCCCAATGTAATTTATGTCCATTCTAAAACCTGAAGTAAACACTGTTATCCGATACTTACGCTGGTTATGTATATCAATGTACAAGTTACATGCTTATTTTTGTAATATTTCACATTGCACGACTTTTGTGACATGACTCAGGAAATAGGATTTAGTATTGCATCGAGCAACGTTCAGGACACGGGTATGTTAATTTTTGGCTCACCGTTCGCAGCATACACGTGTAAACTGTCACACGTGCAACACGAGGTTCTGCAGCTTGCACGAGCGGCAAAAGATATTTGAGCCGCCAGCGCATGAAATCCTTGCTTAATCTGGTTCACTGTTCAGCAGTGGTTAATTTGTAAATTATAAAGTGCCGGGGCTCTACTCAGGAGGCAGCGTTGACAGGAGAAATGTGCTGCTGCAAACTGCCTCCTGAGTAGAGCCCTGGCACTTATTATTCGGGGGAGGACTTGGCCTAATGGCTAAAGCTGCCGACTTGGGAGCTGGGAAACCGGGTCCGAGTCTCGAAGTGGCTCAACATCCTGTGAATTTGTGGAAAATCATGTGTCTTCCAAATGAGTGTGTCCTTAACTGGTGTTATAAGCAGCAGTGCTGTGGATTAGGTGCCGGTGCTGAGCACCGAAAGCACCTGCTCAAATTAAGCACTGCTGTTCAGCACTTACCTGACCTCTTCTTGATTCCTCTTGGCTGCGCCGCTCAGGCATCCTGTCTTCGGGCTTCCCTTCGGAAGACGCTTGGCTTCTGTTTTCCGAGTATTGCCCCTTACTTTTCTGGCGCATCTGGTCTTCTGTTCTGTGTGGATCCTGTCAAAGAAATCAACAGAAAGAAAAGCATTCAAAACTACAGTAAGGTAGTAGCGGACAACTTTTAATATGAGGTAACATCGTTATCAGAAAGTGATCGGTGATTCATTTGTGCATACCTAATTGCAGCGCTCTCAGAATCGGACGTGTTCCTCTGACTCATGGACAGAAATACCTTTTTAATCACAGACTAAAGATTAACCAGTGATTGACTTCAATTGAGTTCTTAAACCTTATGTAAGACTGTCATCTCATGGACAAAAGAGGAAACAACTTGTTTCCGCACATTGCTATGATTATATGCTCTCATTAATCTTTTGTTTTTAAACATCTATATTACGTGAAATATTCACACGAGGTAACAGGAGAAAATATTAAGGTGCATATAATTGTTCTAAAACAAGTTGAATGATATACAGATAATTATATGAAGCTACGCATTTATGAATGTTTTATGAATGTTTGTATTTTTTAGGGACAGGCAAACCCTTATTGAACAAGAAGTTTGAAAATAGAGAAATTCACACATTTTAAAACACCAAGGGGCAGATCTATATTGGAGATGCGCCACTTTTACGCCGCCGTTGCGTCACTTTTGTGACGCAGCGGCGGTGTAAACCCTGCCCCACGTTGCACCATATTTACATCGTGACGCATCTATGGAGATGCGTCACGATGTAAAGCCCTGCGCCACGTAAAACCTGCGTCAGGTTTCACGTGGGCGTGTCGACAGAGGGGGGGGCGTTCCGTCGCAGGAACGCCCCTGAAAAGTGACTCAGTGAAATCTATAAGATTTGACTGAGTCACTTTCCCAACGCTGATGCGCCAAAACCCTGCGCCTGCTTGAAGCAGGCGTAAGGCTTGACGCACCATGTTAGGGATAGGGTAGGTTGGAACAGTGCTGGAGTTGCGTCTGCGCCAACCTTACGCCATCGGATGCATCACGCATCTGTTTATTCCTGCGCCATGATGCGCCGCATTGTAAATGCGGCGCATCATGTGTGGCGCAAGGGTAAACTTGCGTGACGCATCATTCCTGGCGCATCCTTGCTGATTTGCAGGGATGCGCCAGGAAACATAAATCTGCCCCTAAGTATTGTGAAATGTTTTAGGTAAAGGTATTTTTTGAGTTACAATGTGATATAGTGATTTTGCCAATAGATCTATGAACGAATATTGATGTTTATGTTTTATGTTTTAGATAATCACCGAGCATTACCCTGCTTAGAATATAGTTCCCATAATATAAATCCGAAGACCCAGTCCAGTCTAAAGTAGAATTTCCAGCAAGGGATTTCCCGAGATCGCAGGAACCAGGACACCAGCCTGTCTGTTTCTTTCCTCTTGTCTCGTCCCATCCCCATTTCCCCCTGAGGTCTTCCAGAGAGACAAAGTGTTATTTGCATCTGTCTTTCTGTCAGCTCCCAGGGAGATTGGGGAACAGTCGTCGTCAAGCAGAGCAAAAGGAGTGCAGGTGAGTGTCTGATTATAAGAGACTGGAGGGCCCTGCTCGCCACACCTGGGAACACAGCACTGTACAGCAATAGTAGCAGCTCAAGAGAACTATCCACTCAGGTTGGGGTGGCTCATCCCGCAGTGTGCGGCCCGGTGCAGTAGCAACTAACAGCAATAATAGCTCAACACCAACTAAATGCAAAGCCTGGATGAGCGGCCAGGCAGTAAGGTGACCAAGCAAGTAAGGGATACCAAGATCGGTAAGAGGGAAAAGGAGGGCCCCACTCAATGTACTAACCAACAAAACAAGACCCTCAAACAACGACGCCCGGACCTTGGCCCTGGCTGGTGGGCGGTAATCATCAGACCTGCCACAACAGTCAAATCCCACTGCTTCGGGGCCTGGAAGTTTTACAATTGTCCCTGGGCAAGTCGACAGCCCACCAGTAGGACAATCGCATCAATGGCAAAAAAAGGGATGCAGCAAACAGTGGCTAGGCCAAAACAGTAAACACAACAAAATCTGAACACACATCAGCAAATGCACATGAGGTCAACAGAAGCCCCGACAAACGAACCAAGGCGTACGACCTGCGGAGGTGGGCACGAAAACTGAGCGCCATCTCTACAGAAAGTCGAACAAAGACTGGCCATAGAAGCTCGCATAACAGAGATGTCCAAGGCACAGGGACCAAGGCCATTATAAAAAAAAAAAAAAAAGATCAGAGCCCGCACCTAGGCACAGACTTTGGAGCACTGACAACTGAATAACTTCCTCCAACACGTACACAATCAGCATCAAGTTGCTCAAAAGAAGCCACCCAGTCCTGGGAAATAAAATGAAATCGCTCTTGTATCAACCTGGGGGACTCCAGTGATTTATTAATCGACTGAAACATTGAGCTTTCCTCAACTTCACTAGATCCTACTGCCATCCCCCAAGTCGAATTAGAGGGCAATAGAGCTCACCCGACAACCTAACAACCACTCCAGACATCCTGGCCACACAAAGCACAGCAGCCAGGGCCCAGCTGCACCAAGACGCAAACGCGCCGAAGGGCAACGAGGGAATCATTATCACCCAAGATTCGCCCTTTGAACCTGATCTAAGCTATTCTCTGCAGAGGTCTCCCTCACTTCTGCCTTTTGAGCTCTCATGCACACAGGACAACTTGCTAAGGTCAGTCAACTCTTCCCTGATGGCAAGCAATACACTATGGCATTCAGAAAAACTTGAAAAGCAGATGGAAATCCTCCAAGTAATGGCACTTACTATGGCCGACATAGCCAGAAAAGTCAACAAGATCATGGAGGACAATCACAGCGTGACCCCCACAATGGACTTCCTGTTCCCAGAGATAGTAGGCAAGCTGGCCTCGCTTCCTACAGTACTTACTTTACTGGTAGAGGTTTTGAAACTCACAAACAAAAACCGCCCAGGCTTTCAGATCCCGACCCAGCTATGGACAATGGAACAAGGGCAATCATCGAACCAAGCCGGAAACCAGACCTTCCAAGCCAAAACACCTCACAGAGGAGCTCAATAGAAGCCCGGCCACAACCCCCGTCCACTGTCTCGTCCTGCGATCTAACTTTGGAGCCCGAGGAGAACAAAAGGGGGGAGGGGCACTGGGATGGGGGACAGCACCCACATTGTCCCACAACTGACTCTGAGAGGAATAAAATGGCTCAAGAAATAACGGAAGCATTCTAAACGGCAGTCAATAAAAACAGTACTTACAAAATCACGGAACATGGTAGGCAAAAAGGAAGCAGCAAAACAATCTCCATAGGCAACAACGTCCCCATCACAGCACTTTACCCTATATTTTACAAGAGCACGCAACTCCAGAGCCCGCCAACACAGAACCACATGGCCATAAAAATGGCAAACAAAAATCACATGCCCAGGCTACCATCGCCCAGTCAACTATAGCCCCACAAAGGGATAAAACACAACAGTCCTGGGAGGAAATACCATCGACAGACAACAGGCACAAATCGCAAAGAGGCCTCACAACAAGGAAACATCTTTTGCACCTTCAACAATAATTCAAGCCTACCCTCACAAGGCCAGTACCCTGACACTCCACAGCCCTTTGTTAACCAAGCCTTATCTGGAGGCCACACAGGACCCCCGACAAACAAAAAAGAAGAAGCTCCCGAGGCAGGGGAAACATGGAGGCCCTCCACCAATCAGGGATGCCCAAAAATAATGGAGCCAACGCAAAGAACAACAAGGGCACTGTTGGACTTGGCCCTTCTGGCAGGTTCACCCCTGAACTTTTTTGATTTTTACTGGTGACTTGGTGTGGTGATTTTTTGGTTTCCTGCGCACTTTCCCTGTGTCCCAGGGTAAAGTGCGTGCGTGCGCTGAGTGCATGTGGTGAGATAGGCCTGCCCTCCCATAGGAATGCATGGGGAATGTATGTGTCCCTAGTAGTTCCTGATGCGTGGGGTGTGCAGGCCCGAGTTTGGTATGTGCGGACTCGTGGGAGTGAATGCTGCGCGATGATGTGTGCGGCGTGCATGTACCTAGTGTGGAAGTGCCACTTCTAGAAGTGGGCACTTCTGTGTGCAGTGTGTCTGTCGCGTGATTGGCTGGTCGTGTCATGTGACGGGCTAGGGATTCCCCAGAGTCAGGATGAGTCACCCAGTGGTGAATGGGGAGATCAGCAGCTAGATGGGTGGGAGGAGTACACCTGGGTCCTGAATAGGACAGGGTTTTCCACACACAATGCTGGCCCCGCCCCCTGTGGTGCGACTGACGACCCTAGCCCTGCCAGTGAATAGAGTGAGGGGCTGAGCACATCAGGGGTGCTCCCCAACCAGCTGCGACTGGTTTTCCCCCTCACCCTGAACCCAGAACAAAGGGTTTGCCTGTATAAAAATGGGGCTGTGTCCCCACAGAAACTGTTCTTTGCCAGGATCCTGCCTGAGGGGGGCTGCTGCTGCTGCTGGACCAGAGGACCGCCACCTGGACTACCTCCCTGCCTGGAGGCCCAGTGAGCTGGCTCTGGGTCCAGCCTTGCCCCCCCCCTGCCCTGCTGCATGCAGGGGAGAACTTTACTGGACTTTGTGCTACTGGCACCCTTAACGCGCTGGGAGCGCTTTATTTGGATCTCTAAGCGCCTGGAAGCGCTGAACTGGCTGTGAGCGCTGGGAGCGCTCTCCCTTGTTTTCATTAGCGCTTAGAGCGCGCTATTTCGAAAAGCCGGTGCCCACCCGGCGTGTGCCCGTCCTGGCCGATTCTAGAGTCTCCTGGCAGGTGTCCACCCTGCCAGGGACATTGCCGTAACTGGTTGGCGGGAGCCCACCCCGCTTATTTATTTGCTTCCCTACGGCGGGTGCCCACCCCGCCGTATATTGCTAAAGAGGGAGCCTACCCCTCGTTGCTGTTGAAAGAAGATCCCCCTGCCTCCGCGATCCACGGCCGCCTGGTTGTGGGCGGGGCCGGTGGACGGAAGCAGAGGAGGTCAGGGTAGCCGGAGATCTTCGAAAACCCGGGCGGGAGCCTACCCCGCGCCGGGACGTACGGAGGACGACGGGAGCCTACCCCGCCTCCCCGCGCTCGAGAAAGAAAGTGAGGGGGCCCAGGTGAAGAGGCACATCTGAACGGAAAACCGGGAGAGTGAGGACGGCGACGGCGGCTCCCCGCGCAGGGCCCCCGTGTGTGGAGGGAGCCCTGCAGGTCTTCAAGGAGGGAGAAGACTTCACTCGGAGGAGCCTCGCGTCAGTCCGGTAAGTGGGGGTGTCCCCGCCCGGTTCTCCACGCTGTGCTGGGATTTGGAGCCCCGAGAGGCTCCCGCTGCGGGTTGCATTTCTGTTGTTGCCTGAGTGAGGCACCCGGGCATTGCAGGATCGGGCGGCCCCAGAAGGCAGCGGGCCGCCCCAACGTTGTTTGGGCCGACATTTGTTTTCAGAGCCACAGAGGCTCCAACGGTGCACATTTGTTTATTGAGCCCACCAGGCTCCAACGTCAGGGGCGCATTCTTGTTATAGAGCCTGCGAGGCTCAGGGGGCATTTCTCGTGTGGAGCCCAGAGGGGCTCAGGGGGCCACGAGTGTTTGCTCAGAGCCCAGCGAGGCTCCAACGGAGGCCATACTTGTTTTAGGGCCCAGAGGTGCCCAGGCCTCAGTCCCTACAGCTGCCCAGCACTTAGTGGGCAGCTGCCACGTGTAGGCCCCCCCCCACTGACATTGGGACATAGGGCGTCTTGCCCCTTCAAGGCCAGTTGGCCTAGGGACTGCCACAGATAGTGGCTATTGTGAGTTTTTGCGCCATTGTTCCTGTCCTGCACCTCTGAATGTGTTTATGCGTCATGTGCTTTGCTCTACACCTCTAAATGTTATGCATCATGTGTTTATGTGCTTAGACCCCTACAAGTAGTGTGATACTTAGGTGGTTGTTTTCGCCCTAGTACAGGTGGTGCTAGTGAGGTCCTGATTCCCTGCGCAATATTGTCCTAAGGTGGTTAGGGTTGAGTAGGTGGTACTTTCTGGTTACCAGTAGTTACTGGTTGTGTGCTACCTTTGCTATTTTGTACTACAGTATTATTCCTATGTTCTAAAAAGTGCTAATTCCTGACAGTGGTCCAGGTGGCCCTGTCCCCTGTATATATAATCCCTTGTAAATTCTGCCCGTGCCTGTTGGCACATTGTAGAGTGTGTGTTTTTATCTAATGTGTTGTGTATAATACAAAGGCTATTTTTATAGAATACCTTGTGTGGAGTTTCCTTTGTGGTGGGCCTTGGGTGTTGTTGCTGGGTGCGCGCGCAAACGCTTTACACATCGCCTCAGGGATAGGCCTGTCCGCTCGTGCCAAGCTACCAAGGGGGTGAGCAGGGGTTATCTTTGGCGTGTAACTCCCCAGCCCTGACTAGAGTGGTGGTTTCTGCCTGGCTTTGGCGCAAGCCTCAGCCAACCAGAAATCCCATTTCTAACATTGGTGATCAGCGGTGGGATTTGGACTTGCGTTTGCGCTGTACCGCAGCGGCAACTGGCCGCACTACAAAACTCTGCATTTAGATAAATCACATGGTATAGGGATTATTGTTTTAAAATTGTTTTTAATTGTCATTTTTTTGGAAATGTGTTTTTGTGCACTGTGAGTTAGGTGTCCCTAGCTCGGGAGGGTAGATCATCCCCCTTAGTGCATTGTGTTTTCTGGATTCACCAGAGGGTGGGATCCAGTGGTGGCAGCGTAATAGTGTCCTGTACATTTGTCCCCCGCCCTGCGCCCAGAGTTGGTACCTGTGTCACGTGGTGGTCAGGTTGAGGAATCAGGGGTGGTAGAAACTGCCTTACCAGTCCGAGGGGAGGGTTGTTTGTGGATGAATGGTGTGTGGCACTAGGCAAGTGAGTGTGAGTTCTCTGGGTTAGAGAGCTTGCTGAATCTTTTTGTGAATTGTGTACTCCTGTTAAACTCAGACCCCTAGGTTCCCTGTGTGATCTTTTCTCTAGAGCGTCTGCCAGAATGGAGCCTGCTTTTGATCTCAGTGATCTAGTTTATTACAGCATGCAGGAGTTGGAAAGGTTCTGTAGAGAAAGAAACATAGGGGTGAGAGAGTCAGACACTGTGTACGAATTGAGGAACTACATGATTGGATGGCAAGCAGATGAATGGAACCGTGAGCGCAGTGAGGAAGAAAGGGCCCGGGCCTCACACCTGGAGGGTGGTGGGTCTGTGGGGAGCCCTGAAGACTCAGAAGATGACAGTACCTGGACGCCAGTAGAGAGTGAGGACTCCGTAGGTAGGGAGTCCCTTGCTGGGTCCAGCGTAGAAGATAGCGCCTCATCCCTTTCCCTGTCCCCTGAGCGCAATGGTAGTTTTCTGGATTCCCCAGTGAGGGTGGAGTCCAGGGGGGGCAGCAATATAAAGTGCAGTATAGAGAGTCCCAGCCCCAGTTCCCCGAGTGTGGTACCTTGTTCCCGAGAGGAGGAATGTAGGTTGAAGTTCAGGGGCAGTAAGAAGCTGTCTCACCAGTCTTGGGAGGAGGCTGTGGAGGAATGTCATGATGCCCTGGTGGACTGGTTGGTGTTTAACCCGGAGCAGGATTTGGATGGAGTACTAAATATGATTATCAAGGAGCAGATGCTCAGTAGTTGTTCTCCAGGGTTGCGCCAACACCTGTTGAGGTATAACTCTTTTTGTCCATTTGAACTTGCAGAGGAAGCAGACCTCTGGGAAAGGGCCAGAGGTTCTCTAGTGTCATTAGTGAGTGATTCCAACAATAGTGGGTCAGAGATCCTCCAGCCCAGCGTGGTGGAGGAGGCTCAGTGTAGCCCAGCTAGGTCCCAGGATAGCGAGGAGGGTGTAGGGGCTCACTGCCTGGCTCAGTGGAGCAGGAGTGAGGGGGTGACCGAGGGTCCCCAGACGCCCGAAACCCTGCCTCAGGACTTGGATGGTTTCATGAGGGAACACCAAGTTGGGGACCTAGGCTGTCCTGTTAGTCCACTTGAGGAAGATCTCTTAGTGAGTGGAGGACCTGGAGCACCTGTAACCAGGGCTCCTGTGGTTCTGGAGTCTGGCGGTACCGCTCCGGTAGGGAGGGTACAGGAGTCCAGCGTGAGTGATTGGGGGATGAGTTCCCCAGTGGAAGAGCCGGTGGGTCAGGGACTTCCCAGTTGGGCTAGGTTCCCGTGTAGTGACCAGGGTGACACCACTTCTGTTCTGGGGGATCTACGCGCACTGTCAGGTGGACAGGGGACGGGAGATCAGCGCCAGACAGACAGTCGCTCGACATACGTGTCATTTGATAGCCTCAGGGGGATGGAGTGGAGATCCCCAGAAGTCCTGGAGTGCCAGGCAATTATTCCACCAAAGGTTCTAGGCCGGAGGTTGGGAGGCCAGGTTCAGGATCAGCCTGACCTGAAGGGTGGGACGTCTGTAACCAGCGTCCCGACCAGTTCTTCTTCCAGAGGTACCGCCCCAGTTGGTAGGGAGCAGGGCTCTGGAAGGGGGTGCAGAGGGTGGGAGAGCCCACCTCTGCCCCCGGTACAACCTGAGGGGTTAAACCCTGGGTTGGAATGGCGTTCTAGGTGTACCCCTCGCCAGAGGAGGAGGAACCCTAGGAGAAGAGGTAGGGGGAGGAGAGCTTTCCCTGAGACTCCTGGTCCGCCTGAGGGTGTAGACCCTAGGCTGGAGAACCAGTGGCAGTCTAGTCCTGTCTTTCAGAGAGGAAGAGTGGAGAATGGCCGCTATGTGCCAGGGGTTACTACCCTCCACTCTGTGGTTAGGCAAAGACCAGTGGCACCTGGGTGGCCTAGGGCCTGGTTTTGGCCGCGGACAGCTTGGGAGTACCAGTGGGGTAGCCCAGTTGGTCCAGACAGTGGTGTTAGAAAGAATTCCATGGGTTCGCCGTGGCGTAGAACCGGAGGATGTCCCTGCAGTTGCGGGCCCGCGTCCGTGTTCTATCGCCCCAAGCAGGGAAGTCCATCACGGTGGTGATTGGGCTGCCCTGCGTTTTGGCTGGAAGGGGGTTGTGTTGGACTTGGCCCTTCTGGCAGGTTCACCCCTAAACTTTTTTGATTTTTACTGGTGACTTGGTGTGGTGATTTTTTGGTTTCCTGCGCACTTTCCCTGTGTCCCAGGGTAAAGTGCGTGCGTGCGCTGAGTGCATGTGGTGAGATAGGCCTGCCCTCCCATAGGAATGCATGGGGAATGTATGTGTCCCTAGTAGTTCCTGATGCGTGGGGTGTGCAGGCCCGAGTTTGGTATGTGCGGACTCGTGGGAGTGAATGCTGCGCGATGATGTGTGCGGCGTGCATGTACCTAGTGTGGAAGTGCCACTTCTAGAAGTGGGCACTTCTGTGTGCAGTGTGTCTGTCGCGTGATTGGCTGGTCGTGTCATGTGACGGGCTAGGGATTCCCCAGAGTCAGGATGAGTCACCCAGTGGTGAATGGGGAGATCAGCAGCTAGATGGGTGGGAGGAGTACACCTGGGTCCTGAATAGGACAGGGTTTTCCACACACAATGCTGTCCCCGCCCCCTGTGGTGCGACTGACGACCCTAGCCCTGCCAGTGAATAGAGTGAGGGGCTGAGCACATCAAGGGTGCTCCCCAACCAGCTGCGACTGGTTTTCCCCCTCACCCTGAACCCAGAACAAAGGGTTTGCCTGTATAAAAATGGGGCTGTGTCCCCACAGAAACTGTTCTTTGCCAGGATCCTGCCTGAGGGGGGCTGCTGCTGGACCAGAGGACCGCCACCTGGACTACCTCCCTGCCTGGAGGCCCAGTGAGCTGGCTCTGGGTCCAGCCTTGCCCCCCCCCTGCCCTGCTGCATGCAGGGGAGAACTTTACTGGACTTTGTGCTACTGGCACCCTTAACGCGCTGGGAGCGCTTTATTTGGATCTCTAAGCGCCTGGAAGCGCTGAACTGGCTGTGAGCGCTGGGAGCGCTCTCCCTTGTTTTCATTAGCGCTTAGAGCGCGCTATTTCGAAAAGCCGGTGCCCACCCGGCGTGTGCCCGTCCTGGCCGATTCTAGAGTCTCCTGGCAGGTGTCCACCCTGCCAGGGACATTGCCGTAACTGGTTGGCGGGTGCCCACCCCGCCTATTTATTTGCTTCCCTACGGCGGGTGCCCACCCCGCCGTATATTGCTAAAGAGGGAGCCTACCCCTCGTTGCTGTTGAAAGAAGATCCCCCTGCCTCCGCGATCCACGGCCGCCTGGTTGTGGGCGGGGCCGGTGGACGGAAGCAGAGGAGGTCAGGGTAGCCGGAGATCTTCGAAAACCCGGGCGGGAGCCTACCCCGCGCCGGGACGTACGGAGGACGACGGGAGCCTACCCCGCCTCCCCGCGCTCGAGAAAGAAAGTGAGGGGGCCCAGGTGAAGAGGCACATCTGAACGGAAAACCGGGAGAGTGAGGACGGCGACGGCGGCTCCCCGCGCAGGGCCCCCGTGTGTGGAGGGAGCCCTGCAGGTCTTCAAGGAGGGAGAAGACTTCACTCGGAGGAGCCTCGCGTCAGTCCGGTAAGTGGGGGTGTCCCCGCCCGGTTCTCCACGCTGTGCTGGGATTTGGAGCCCCGAGAGGCTCCCGCTGCGGGTTGCATTTCTGTTGTTGCCTGAGTGAGGCACCCGGGCATTGCAGGATCGGGCGGCCCCAGAAGGCAGCGGGCCGCCCCAACGTTGTTTGGGCCGACATTTGTTTTCAGAGCCACAGAGGCTCCAACGGTGCACATTTGTTTATTGAGCCCACCAGGCTCCAACGTCAGGGGCGCATTCTTGTTATAGAGCCTGCGAGGCTCAGGGGGCATTTCTCGTGTGGAGCCCAGAGGGGCTCAGGGGGCCACGAGTGTTTGCTCAGAGCCCAGCGAGGCTCCAACGGAGGCCATACTTGTTTTAGGGCCCAGAGGTGCCCAGGCCTCAGTCCCTACAGCTGCCCAGCACTTAGTGGGCAGCTGCCACGTGTAGGCCCCCCCCCCACTGACATTGGGACATAGGGCCTCTTGCCCCTTCAAGGCCAGTTGGCCTAGGGACTGCCACAGATAGTGGCTATTGTGAGTTTTTGCGCCATTGTTCCTGTCCTGCACCTCTGAATGTGTTTATGCGTCATGTGCTTTGCTCTACACCTCTAAATGTTATGCATCATGTGTTTATGTGCTTAGACCCCTACAAGTAGTGTGATACTTAGGTGGTTGTTTTCGCCCTAGTACAGGTGGTGCTAGTGAGGTCCTGATTCCCTGCGCAATATTGTCCTAAGGTGGTTAGGGTTGCGTAGGTGGTACTTTCTGGTTACCAGTAGTTACTGGTTGTGTGCTACCTTTGCTATTTTGTACTACAGTATTATTCCTATGTTCTAAAAAGTGCTAATTCCTGACAGTGGTCCAGGTGGCCCTGTCCCCTGTATATATAATCCCTTGTAAATTCTGCCCGTGCCTGTTGGCACATTGTAGAGTGTGTGTTTTTATCTAATGTGTTGTGTATAATACAAAGGCTATTTTTATAGAATACCTTGTGTGGAGTTTCCTTTGTGGTGGGCCTTGGGTGTTGTTGCTGGGTGCGCGCGCAAACGCTTTACACATCGCCTCAGGGATAGGCCTGTCCGCTCGTGCCAAGCTACCAAGGGGGTGAGCAGGGGTTATCTTTGGCGTGTAACTCCCCAGCCCTGACTAGAGTGGTGGTTTCTGCCTGGCTTTGGCGCAAGCCTCAGCCAACCAGAAATCCCATTTCTAACAGGCACCAAACAACACATCAAGGAAATCCAGGCAAGAAGGACGGGACAATGGAACAGTCTCATGGACCATGGTCGGAACTCAGGCCAACAGAACTCTCGAGACCTAAGGACACATTCAAGATCTAAATAGCACCCATTCTTTGCTCCTATAAGTCAAACATCACAAACAGCTGTACACAGCGACACTTTCCCATGGGCAACAAATTATACCCAAGGCAACGACCAAAAATCAAGAATGAGCATGACACTGCTGTATATATCTAACTGCAAAATGGACATCCTAAATAGAGCAAATATTCTAAAGCTGGTGAATCACATCAAACCACTATCTCACACCACAAGCAGGTACATCATCAGGGTACAATTCGACCTCCTGGTCTCAGACACAGGGAGGGAGCTGACAACTATAACATGGCGAGACGCCTTTATAGCAGAAAGGGTATACAACGAATAAGGGCAATGTGCAGACTGGGGTATTGTCAACCGGATGATCGACAAAGAAAAGTACCCCTTCATTCTACAAGCACCCCCCGAAAAAGCACCCCCACAGCGTGCATTTTGAAGGGGACCAGCAATGTCGGGATTCGAATAGAACACGAGACCATGAACATCAGGTGTAGGCTGGACGATCAGAACGGAGGCAAACAAGTAACTACCACCACCACATGTAGTGCAACCGCCTGCCCACCCCCCTCCTCCAATACACCCTATTAGAGCTGGGTCTCTTCCTGAAAAAACGCAGCCATGCTCCTAGCCCAGGGTTCTTCTACCCCAACAGCAGGGAGGGCAGAAAACAACTCTTTAACATCATGAAATGGAATGTTGCGGGCATTTACAAGACCTTTCAAAGTTTGGCTGCAATCACTCTTCTTGAGGGTGCAGATGTCATCTGTGTGCAAAAAACGTGGGCACTAACACCAATCCCTCTACCGCAGAGGTCTTCAAACTTTTGGGTGCCGAGACCCCCCTGTCAACATTTTCAGTCGTAAGGACCCCCTCCTGACAAACATTTCTAAACCTGTAGGCAGGGCTTCTGGAATTACGAGGCAGGTGAGGACCAAATTACACGACAGGCTTGACTAAATTGTGTGGGAAGAAAATTTTAATAATGTTATGTGATGCTGCGTTATTTTAGGATAGAATTGCTTAATTATTTTCACAGTTATTGCACACAGTAACACCGAGGAAAGATTTCACCTCATCAGAACCAGTTTATAACCAAATACAGCAATTAACATCAGAAAGATGTCTAGTCAACCTTTGTGATGGGCCTGCCACTCCGCAGGAATACGTGCTGCCACATTAGAAGCTCCCCTGGCCCTGGCCGGGAGCAGCAGGGGTTCCTTAAAAGCCTGGCGGTCTTGTGCAGAGTTAAGCAATTTACCCATGCCGCTTTGCTCTCACCCCTCCCTTCCACCCCTCTCCCAATCCCGGATCCCTCTCTCACTTTGCAGGCCATTTTCTTTCACCCCTTTTTACAACTTCTGAACTCTCCCCATTCAACTTTTCACTTCACCCTTAATCACCTCTTGCCATTCTGTCTTTTCACAGCCCTCATCTCTAACAGTTTCTCGCATTTATCTCATGGCCTCTCTGGCCTGTCACCTCCCGTGCCCATCTGCACTTCTCATTCACCTCAAGTCTCTCCATTCAAATTGTTTTCTATTTGTCTCTTACACCTCTCCAGTCCCCCCATTCATCTTTCACATCTCTCCTTTGTTTTTTCACACCTTCTTGAACCAATGTCCCTATACCCTGTTACCTCAGCACCAGTGCTTAATTTGAGCAGGTGGTTTCCGGTGCTCCGCACTGGCACCTAATTGTGCACACTGGCACTATGACCATCTGCCACATTGTGGCTCTGTCTGTGTAATTTAGAGATGAGCAGAACAGCTGTTTATTAATTCAATATACATTAAAAATGATAAACTCCTGACATCCATGCCATTCTTATAGCTTTGGGGGCTTGAAATAGACACACTTGTACAGTGTTATGGTTGGTAGTTGCATAGGTCATTGGCCGCACAGGCAAGGCAATGGGTGGGTGGTTAAAGTTGCAGTGGCCTACTGGTGAGATCCCTGGCACATGTTTTATTACAAATTAATCATTGCTCATTACCCGCCCCAGTACTCCCTCTCTTCCCCTATCGCTGCTGTCCCTCGCCCCTGTCGCATCAAATTACTTTTTAGGTCACAGATCATCTCTCAGCTATCTTCTCTCACAGTTTGACAGTAGCCCTCCTCTGTGCCCTCAACTTTCCCTCACACTCACTTCTTGCGTGTCCGCACTTCCCTTCGGCACTTCACATTTCTCCTCATCCCTGACCTCTTCAATCAAATTCCCTCACTCCCTTGCTGTCCTTTCTCATCTCTCCACACGAGCACACGGGTTGGACCCGTATGCTCCTCTATTGGCCTGTGGCACTCTTCTTATTGTTTCCTAATTCAGGAAGGCATGAATTGTCTGTCTTGCTGTTTTGGTGCAGGCCACACAGTTATGGAACGTGCACCCTCCTTTGCTTCGCTCCACCAAGAATCTATTATCCTTTAGGAAGATATAAAAACCTGGCTCTATGCTCTGTAGGTCACCCCACTTGGCTGGTTCTCCTTCCCCTTCTGTATGTTTCTCATTTGCCTTCAGGCAGCAGATGGCTATTAGTCCCAGGACACCTTTTGGTAACAGTAGCGCACTACAAATGTAAATAATAATAGTAATAGGCAGAAGCATGGGAGCCACTAGACCCAACCTTCGCGGGGGGCCTACACTCCCAGGCAGGGCTAGCCATAGCACTGGTCACACATGGCGCAACAGTCTTTTTTGGTGCCCCATCCCCCGTTTCCTCCTTCTCCATAAATTCCCTCACTACCACTCACCAACAAAGCACCTCATCTCTCTGTAGCACCTTTCTGACAAACATTTCATTTTATTATAGTGCTACTCATAGTTTACTCACACTCATTTCTGTGATCTGCATGGTACATATTCTTTGTAGCAGGCACATTAACCCTCTGCACTCTGTGGATGAGAAGAGTGCCCATGTGAGTGCACGGTGAGCGATGCAACAGTGTGAGAGTAGGGAAAGAGGTGTGACTGCAGGGTGAGTGAGGTGACCATATGAATTTGGGTTCGGATGTAAGTGCAGAGTGGGACGAATGAATGCATAGTTAATTATGGGCTTGTTTGAGCGAGTTGCAGAGTGAGCAGTGAGGGGGCAGGTGAATGAGGTGTCAGATGCAGATGAGTAGTGTGACTGCAGGCTGAGGTACAGGGTGAACAACGCAAGTGCATTGTGATTGCAGAGTGATCACTGTGAGTGCAGGGTGAGAGGGTGAAAGATGTGAGTGCATGGTGATCAGTGTGAGTGCATTGTGATCGCTGTGAGTGCAGGGTGAGCATGAAAGTGAAGTGCGAGAATCAGAAGTGAGTTCTCTGAATGCAGGGTGCATTCCCAAATACTTGAAGTAACTCAGCATATTATTGACGGCAGCGTAGGGTTTAAAGTTATAAGTTAATCTATTGCTATTATGACATTAATCAGAGATCGAGGGTGGAGGAAATAAATAATATGCTGATCCTGCAACACACTTCCAGTCCTATGGTTAGGGTTGCCTGCTCATTATTTTGATGTCACGGATGGTATAAAAATAAGCAGTCGCCTAAAGCTGTATATTTCAGCACTCATCTGTGCGTACTTGGAACAGCAAATATAAATAGAAAGCACTTTTAATTGTGTTTTAGGGCTGCCTCAATGATCCATGACTGATAATTAAAGGGAACAAAGACAGAAAAGTCACATTACGAATGAATGCATATGATTTTATTTACAATCTCAGTTAGTGTCAAAAGGAGGCCTTTGCAGGCTCTTTAAACATCAAATGGCTGGTATTTTCCTTCTTGCAACCCTACTTTATATTTCTTTTCATGAAATGCATTCTAACACACTACTGCAGTAAATGTAAAATACAAATGTAAGGAAAACGCAGAGTTGGGGCCCAGGGGGTACTGGAACTAGAAAAAAAAAACTAAGCCTCAGTAACCAGTTTACAAAAGTTATGTAAACATGCAAATGGTCTTTAACGACCTGTGAAAAACTCAGGCGTGCCGGGCTGTGCTGGAGATAAGACTGCAGACACAGCCCAGCGGAGCCCACAGCAGCTCGAGCTGAGACACACTACGGGGGAGGTGGGGGGCTGAATCCCTTATTGTCCGATGGGCCTGGGTAGAAGTGTGACCGGGAATGCGCGACCCCCTTTCCATCACTTCACGGACCCCTGGGGGTCGCGCCCCACACTTTGAAGACCCCTGCTCTCTACCGGGATATACGGAATTTCACAAACCTGCCAGAAAAACCAACCTATTCAGGAGACCCTCGGGAGGCATCTCTATATACATTAAACAATCTGTAAAGTTGAGCTTCACTGTTCTACTCACCTCGGATACACTCTTAGCTGGCATCTTAAAATGAAAAGTCCTAAAAATATTTGCAGGCCCCTTATACATACTAATAATCAATGTATATTACAACCCCAGTGCCCAGGACCCTCTGGCAGGCTGGATCAATTTATCAAACAAATTAAATCATTATTAGCACACCACGCATCCCTGGTAGTCATTATTCTGGGAGATTTTAATATGCACCGACTGGGTGAACGGATCGTTCAGGGTGGGCAAGATTCAACAACTTCCTCCAGACTCTTAACCTAGAATCAGCTCAATCTGTATCAATACAGGCCGGAGCCAGGTCAGTCACCCACCCACATTCAATACTCAAACTATTGATTACATCTTCCTGAGGCAGCCTATAGGCAAAGCCATGCTAAGCTACGACGTGCTCTCACAGGATGAAAGCAATCACACAGCCCTGTTAGTCTGCCTGGAGGTAACATCTGGAAGACGTCACATCCTCTCCCCCATCGAGAGGTCAAACAGGGAGGAACAGTATAAACTTCTGCAGAGAACAAAATGGACACAAATGACCCAACAAATTTGATAGATGGAAATCCACCTAGGAAGGCTAGCTACCAGCAACGAATAAACTGGCCACTTTAGGGGGCCTGGGAAAAACTTACTCTAGAACTGGGTACTCTGCATGGAGGAAACAGGCCAAGACCAAAAACGAAAATGGCACTTTATACAGTCGCCATAGTCCCAGAGATCAAATAAAGTGCGCTGTTGCTAAAAACTAAACAAAGGGCACATAACAAAATAAAAAGTGAAATCTCAAAAATGCAGCAGCAAAGCAACACAAACTACTCATCTGGAAACACAAACGGAAAATACACAATGAGAAATGGATAACAATCCTTGAGCTACTGGCCTCTAATAAACCCCATCAATTCTGGCAATACCTAACTCATGGGGTGTTAAATACAGGAAAATCGGTTCCAGTTGAGACATGGGTTGCACACGCGAAGTCGATCTATGTCAGAAACCAGTAAAACACCCACCAAAATGAATATATCCTGTGGAGAACATTCAAAGAAATGGGAAATGAGTTACATGCTGGCCCAAGCGAAGCAGCAGTGCACACCATTCTAAAAAAAGATCAGGTTCCCTATTCAGATATGGCACAAATGTTTGGGCCGCATTCCTTACTCCATGGTACGCAGAATGCAGAATTGTAGAAGAAGTGCCAGACTCATGAAGATGCTCTTTTCTACAGCCTATACTTAAGAAAGGGGAAAACACCGACCCAAAAAATTACCGCATGATTGCCCTGTTGGACATCGGGGGAAAGGCTTATGCCAGCACCCTCCTGCTGGAACTAGCAAACTGCATTTGAACCGATATATACTGAACAATAAATAGCATTGGCAAAAAGCAGTTTATCTTTTTGAGTAATCCCGGCTTATTATATCATGTGGAATAAATAACCGCCAGCTTTAAGGGGTATAACTCGATGGTGCGGCAAGCAATGGAGAAAGTGCACCTTAAATCAAAAAACTCCGCATCACGTACTTGGAGTCACAAGACTTTTCCTCCTTGCTCCGTCGTTAATTTGTTACTTTCAGCGCTCTACGCGTGCGATGTCTGCCAACTCGCCTCTCAGTTCCGGGTCCGTGGTACAAGTCACAACTTTTGCTTAAACTGCGTTTTGTCAATGATATTAATTTGTATATGATTAATCTGGAGAGTGAATCTCGTTGGAAGGAATAATTGAAGTTTTCCTTCTATTTATTGTTCAGTATATATTGGTTCCAACGCAATATTTGTATTTGTATGTGCTTGTTTACCCAGATGCGGTTGGATTAATTGGGTTACCCCTTTAGTATATTATTGTGGAACTAGCGAACTGGGCACATACCAAAGGTCTCTTACCATTCTACCAGACAAGCTTTTGCACAGGGGACTCAACAGTCAACAACATCATTGTTCTTTCATATCTAGACCAACAAGCAGTGTCTCGCTCCCCCCCAGAGTCTTCTCCAGCTTCATCGACTACTCAGTAGCTTTCGATGGGGTAGTCCGTAACATCCTTTGGCGGAAACTGGACGGGTGGAACATCTGCCCGAAGTTACTGTGAGCCAATGGGTTGTTATCCTCCAGAAACAGGGGTGTGTTCTGGCACCACTGTTATTCAATCTATACACTGCAGATCTGGGCCTGGCATTAAGTGGAGCTTCCCTTGCCACACCAAGAATTGAAAACAAAGAAATCCACATGTTGCAATACGGCAACGACCTAGTTCTCCTAGACCACTGCAAAAAGCACTTCATGCTCTTGCCAAATACAATCTCCAGAACGAGTTGATCGCGAACGCAAGCAAATCTAAAATAGTGATCTTTGGCAGCCACCCAAAAACACAACTCTTGAAATGGCGTCTGGGTGCACTCAGTCTGGACTGTGTAAAAGGGTACAACAACCTCGGAGATTGGCTGTGCGAATCAGGCCGACCCTCGCTCCATCTACAAAAAATTAGGCTTAATGGGAAGATGGTGGCGTATGCCCTCTAAAAGCTAAACGCTGCCCTCGATAGTCCTACAACTACGGCAATACGAAGGGTGAAACGGCCTAAATTCCTACCGTCGGTCAACTACGCGCAGCCGGCATTCCCCAGGAAGTTAGCTGCGGAGCTGGAAAACATCCAGGGCCAGATGTACGACCCTTTTTTGCGGCCGCAAATGGGAGAGCCTCCCGTTTGCGGCCGCAAAACATGGGTAATAGCACGTCCCTGACTCGCAAAATAGCATTTGCGACTCCTACTATTAGGAAGGGGTGTCCCTTTCTATTAGCAAGTCAACATGCTATGTACTAGTATTTTGCGACTGCATTTGCGGTCCCAAAACTCTAGCAGTTTATCACCTACTTCAAGTAGGTGGTAAACCACTCGTAAAGGGGAAGGGGACCCCTTCCCCTTTGTGAGTATGTTGGAAAATATTTTTCAATAGCAGTCAGTGGTCCCATCCCTGGGAGGGCTGTCATTCCCAATGGGCTCGCAAATTGCGAGAGGCTCATTAATATTAATGAGCCTCGCAATTTGCAACTGCATTGGGAATCACTAACAATGTGAAATACACTGTTGTACATCAGAAATTACACCTCGCAAATTGCGACTCGCAAAAGAGTCGCAATTTGTGATGCTTAATTTTCTTGGTTGTACATCTGGCCCCCAATGCTCAGCTGACAAGAAGCTGTTCCATCTTGCCTCCTGCACAAGAAACACTCTGATCTGCCTAGAATTTGACTTTACTCAATAAAAGTTGGAAGGACTGGCCTCTTTGGCAAAATATTTCTACCTGGCTACCGCGGCTCCAGAAAATTCCATGAAGGCTCTTACAAAAATCATTTTTAGCAACCCAAACAACCCCTGGTCTGCAAAACTTATGGCAGAAAAGGAATCCCTGCAACTGACCACAGAGAACTGGTACGCAAACATTTTAGACTACACAACTGTCAAAACAACAATAAAAAAACAACTACACCTTCTGTCTTGTTCTCTAAACCTTGAGTCTCTCCAGGCATGGGACTTTCACGAATCCATTAAATTGCCGCAAATTTTCTCTGCAAAAAAACACCACCTTAACCAGGCTGTGGGGAGATGGGCCCTTACTCAGATCTTAGCTGCAAGGCTGCACCCACTTCCCCTAAAATAACTGTATCCAACCTGGAAGCCGCTTGGGTGCTTCATAGAGTGCAGACTATGCAAATATAAAAGGGAATCACTGGTACACATACTCTTATGCTGCCTGGTACTGCGACAGGCCTGCCGAATCCATCTTAGGCCTATTTATCTCCAACAGGGCGCTCGCACAACAAATGAAGCCATATGTCAGTTCTATACCTGTTACACTGTCAAAGACATGGCTAATTTTGGCAACTTTGTACAACACACGCACTCACTCCTGAAGGAAATAATGGCAGTAGCAGGGACCGAACAATAGCCAGGCGAGGCCCATGACATTAAGGGCACTCTCCCCCTACACGATTGGCACACCACCGACAGGACCCAAAGCCACTATGGGCACTTCTGCCCCCATATATCCCATGCACGGCCGAATAGATATGAGCTATGTGCGGATAAAAAGCACTGGCTTTTTATTGAAGACCTCCAAACGACAACAGCTAACTGCTCCGTTTTAACTTCGCTACAAGAAACTTGCCCAAGACTACCGCACTTCATTTTAACTCCGCCGTAAGAAACTTGGCCATGAGCCAACGAGCTTCATTTTAACTCCGCCATAAGAAACTTGGCCAAGAACCAATGAGCTTCATTTTAACTCTGCCATAAGAAACTTGGCCAAGAACCAACGAGCTTCATTTTATCTCCGCCATAAGAAACTTGTCCAAGAACCAACGTGCTTCGTTTTAAATTTGCCACAAGAAACTTGACCAAAAAACAATGCATCACGCACTAAGCTGTGGATAACATTTTATAAAGATCTTTTTCAATCAAAATTGATTTTAAAATGTGATTGTCTTTCTGTTTCTAACGCCTTTTTGTAATGATTTTGAGTAATCACACAAAATCTTTTAATTCATTCACTCATAAAATGACTCCTTCAACACATGGGTCTTCTGATGATGGGCAACATTTTCAAGAATGACACATAACACGACGAACCTTTTGTTCCCATCTAGGAGCGATCCCCCTTGCTCCCTTATGCTATCTCCGGCTACAGTCTGCATTATGCGCAGCTGTACGCACATTACCCACTGTGCCACCAGAATTCTCACCGCGTGCATTGAATGGGCAGACATGGGACACTCTAGTAAGTTCATATCTTTGCATCAGCTATCTAGCATCTATGATGGATACACTCCCCTCGGTCCAGCATAGATGAGAGGCCTCTCTGGGCTGCTCACTTACAGACAAGACATGGGCATACTGCTGCTCACAAGTTAAAAACCCTTCTTTTAGCTACAAACATAAGCTAATACAGTTTAGATATCTCCATCAATACTATCACCCTCTAGCCAAACGCTCCCAATTTGCCGGTCACAGCGATAGTGCATGCAGCAGATGCGGTCTCATGAAAGCTGATTTCATGCACATGGCGTGGCGCTGTCTAGGTCTAGTTCCTTTTGGTGTGAAGAATTTCAGTCTCTTTCTGATATCCTAGACATCCACCTCACACCGTCCCCTTAGGCAGGGGTGTAACATAGCCCCCTGCAGGGCGGGGGGCGAGCTCTAGGGGGGGGGGCCCTCAGCACAGTACCCTGGTCTGAGAGCTCCTGAGTGATCCGGAAGGGGGGCCCTCCATGTACTTTGCAGGAGGGCCCCCTCGAGTTTCGTTACGCCACTGCCCTTAGACGGCCTTGTTAGATGACACTTCTGCTCTTCCGCACCCATGCCGGTGCCTTGCATCTTTGCTGCTAGTACTCGCTAAACACTGCTATGTTTTGGATGCAGAAGAGAGTACAGTCGATACAGCGCTCGCTCCAAGACGTAACATATTGCCAAGACATGATAGACCAGTATACTGCGTCAGCTCCTCCCTCTTCTTGTCCCTCAGACAGCTGGCCACCAATTTGTTCCTACCTGCTGTGTAGCTCAGATCGGACCCCTCTCCCTCGTCGCCTGCAAGCGTCACTCTCCCCCCTTCTTGACCATCAATGTGACTTTTTGCTCTATTCCCCTTTCCCACATCCTATATTCTCACTATTAAGACTACTACTTCCTGCACGAAATGGCTTTGTACTCTGAGTGTCTCTGATTGTGTTTTGAGTATTGACTGTGATTATCTGTTATTACAATGTAAAAGCTTAATAAACAAATTATATATTTAAAAAATCTTGTTTTTATCCTGTCACATTTGCTGTGTGCTCAAAGATAGAGGCCAAACGTCAGCTTTTTACAAGTTGCTGCTTATTTTATCCTGGATACTGGTATTTACTTTTCTTTCTCAGACTGCAAAGTTAGAGGATTTTGTAAAATGAACTTAAATGGTTAAAGCCGATCTGTGCTCAATTTGGCACAAGATCGAGCGAAACTGCTTTTCGTCTTCTGAAAACAAATCTACAGGAATATATTGTAATAGCACTGGCAAACAGGATGAAATGAAGTGCCACGAATGTCAACCCTGTCTTGTAATAATTATTATGTGTCCATATATATTTTAACTGTGGAAGCCTGGATCTGTATCAAATCCCCACATTACTTGTATATTATGTGGTGCCTGCTAGTATCTATGATTAAGAAAATTGTATACTTAATGACATAAAATCTGTATTAGGGATAATACCTGCAATATTAATATTTCTGTAAATAATTAAGTTTTTAAGATTTTAAAAATGGGTAAATTCATTTTTTTTAATTTGTAATATACTATGTTTTAATGGATGCTAATGTTTAGTGTGTATATTGTTGTATGTGTCTTTAATGATTGGAAAAAATCGAAATAAAGACTGATAATAATAAAGTAAAATGAACTGTCTGTCAATTATGCTGGGGGTACAAAAATTAAATATCTTGTAAATGAACTTTGTATATATTTCAAAATATATTTCAGTAGTTAGGAAAGCACTTTTTCTGTAATTCTGAAGTGAGATGGAACAAAAAGATTTTAATAGGATCTAAACAAAACAGAAATCTGAATCAGATGTGAATACTTTACTTGGTGATGAGCAAACGATAAATATGTGCTGAAGCTCAACTTACAAATATTATTGTTTATATGCTATATAGTTTTAGTAGTAGTGTTGCATGTCAGCGGGAACTTTGGTTGCCATTTCAATGGAAAATGTCTATAAATGAAAGTGGGCTACCACATTCATGATTTATTAATATATTTACTAAAAGTGTGAGTTTTTAAATATGAACTGAGAAACATTCATGCCCCTTCCCTGATGACAATGCTTTTAGTGAACTAAGAGACAAGTCTGGGGACCTATGTACCATATATGCGGACTCGATTTTTATTATACATGGAGCAAAACTTTGCTGCATTAAATCAAACAAAATACTTTTTTGTACAGCAGACATGTTGAACTCACATGTCTCAAGGTGCTAAAATGTTTGCCTAGGATCACAGAATTTGAGATAAGTTTACAGTTCAAGCACATTACAGTTAGGTCAAATAGGTTATTCAGGTCGCTAGACCTGCAATTCTGGTAACATATTTCTGATTTTTGAGGTCTGTTTCTACATATTGCAAAGTAGCTGTTAAATCGTTGGTCATTTTTAGTTTGAAGCATACCAGACAGCCAGGTGTGTGGTTTGCTAATGACATCCTGGGGACATTCAGAAAGCCTCCCTGGGAATGCATTTCGCCAGTTGCTTATATTGGCTTTTTGGTTTGTAACTTACATTTTCTTGCTTTCTATTTGCTAGCTTTATTTGTTTTAGGCTATCCAGCTTTGGTTTGTAATTTACATTTTCTTGTGTTCTATTTGCTAGCTTTGGGGCATATCAACAACAACCGGCGATAATTATCGCTGAGCGCACTTAGCGCCAGGATAATTATCGCCGGCTAGCGACGATTTTTATCGCTGAGATAGCGTGCTATTAGCAACGCTCATCTCATCAGCGGGAAAAATCCTAGTGCTAACTGGCTAACGTGAGATTATCGCTGGAAACCCAGCGATAATCTCACGTTAGCTAGTTGATAGGGACTCACAAACTTAGCCATGATATCCACCTTCCATAGGATATCATGGCTAAGTCAGAAAAATACCAGATGTAAAAAAGCAGCGCTAACCGCGGTTAGCGCTGCTTTTTTTTGTCTCTAACAGGGTTGGCGATATTCTTGATAATAGGAGAAATGTCGCTTAGCGACATTTCTCCTATTATTTTACTCTGGAACGCCCCCTTTGCATGCATCTCATTAGAGATGCAAGGGGAAGCGTAGAGTAAAAGGGTGCTAACATGCAAATTTGCATGTTAGCACCCTGTTGTTGATAGAGCGCTAGTTTTATCTCTGCTTTTTTGGCTTTTAAAGCCAAAATAGCAGAGATAAAGCCCTTGTTGATATGCCCCTACATTTGTTTTAGGCTATCCAGCTTTGGTTTGTAACTTACATTTTCTTGCTTTCTATCTGCTAGCTTTATTTGTTTTAGGCTATCCAGTTTGAGTTTGTCCCTTCTGTTGCCCAACCCTTATTTACAGTATTCTTCTGAGTGCTCCCTTTCTGTAAACAGACCTTTAAATCTTGTTCTTCTCTTGTCACTTTTGCTGTGCAGTCAAAGGCAGAGGTCCAATGTCAGGCTTTGTCTTCTGAGGGAGCTTGTGTTTTTTTTTTCTTTTTCTGACTTCAAAGTGAGATGATTTATGTGACAAGCATGCTGGCTACTGGGGGTAATTCTGCAGCATGGTGGAAGCAAATATTTTAATACCATAAAAACAAATCAATACACTAGTTGATGACATTTCCATACATTATAGTTTGTGAGCTGTATACTTTTATCAGTAAAACTATGTCTGTGCAAATGTAATGGTTATTTCAATTGAAGATGTGTTGTCTGTAATGGCAGTGCACTGCCACAACACGTATACTCCAGTTTATCCCACTCCACTCAACTCTGCAACGCTCCACGACACTGCACTGTACTCTGCATTCCTCCACATTATACTACTACACTCAACGCCACTCTACACTGCGTCACTGCATCACTCTACTTTATGCCAATGCACTCTACTCCACTCAACTCTACTATGCACCACTGAACTCTTTGCCACTGCACGCTGCACCACTACAGTCTGCGTCACTCCACTCTACACCACTCCACGCCACTCCGCTCAATGCCACTCTCCTCTACACCAGTGCATTCTATGCCATCCACTCTACACCACTCTAATCTGTTCTACACCACTGCGCTCTACGCCACTGTACTCTAGTCCACTGCACTCTACAGTGCGCCATTACACCTTACTACTCTTCACTCTACGCTGAAACAATCTACTCTACGCCACTCCAATCTACACTGCACCACTCCACTCTGCGTTATTCCACTCTGCTCTATCCCACTGCACTCTACTCTAACCACTGCACTCTATGCCAATGCATTGTACATCACTTTACTCCAAAACAACGCACTCTACACCACTTCACTCTACGCCAATCTACTCTGCACCACTGCACTCTACTCCAATGTACACTACTCTGCAACACTCTATGTCACTGCACTCTACACCACTCTACTATCCACAACTCTGGTCTACTGCACTCTAATCCAATACACTCTACACCACTCTACTATACACCACTCCACTCTACGACATTTCACTCTGCAACACTGCACTCTCTGCCACTGAACTCTATGCCATGCTATTCTATGCCATTCTACTCTATGCCACTGCACAATATGCCACTGCACTCTACTCTGCACCACTCTACTCTATGGCACTCCATGTCAATGCACTCTACGCCACTACACTCCATGCCACTTTACTCTGGTTCACTCCACTCTACGCCACTGTGCTCTACCCTGCACCACTCCACTCTGTACCGCTCCACTCTATGCCACACCACTCTACCCTGCACCGCTGCACTCTATGCCACTGCACTCTACTCTGTACCACTCTACACCACTCTACTGCACTCTTCATCAATGGACTGTATGCCACTACACTCTATGCCACTCTACTCTGCATCACTCCACTCTATGCCGCTGTGCTCTACCCCAATCCACTCTAAGTCACTCTAATCTACTCTGCACCACTGCACTTTACAACACTGCACTCTAAGACACTCTACTCTTTGCCACTGCGCTCTATGCCACTCTATCCCACTCTGCACCATTCCACTCTATGCCACTCTACTCTACGCCACTCTACTCTATGCCACTGCACTCTACAACACTGCACTCTATGCAAATGAACTCTATAGTGGCACTCTATAGCACTCTATGCCAAAGCACTGTATGCCATTACACTCTATACCACTCTACTCTGGATCGCTTCACTTTATGCCAATCCATTCTAAGCCACTGTAATCTACTCTACACCCCTTCACTTTATGGCACTGCACTCCACGGCACTCAGCTCTATGCCACTGCTCTCTACTCTGAAACAATCTACCCTCTGCCACTGCACTCTACACCACTCTGTTCCACTCTGCACTATTTCACTCTACTCCACTCCACTCTGTGCCACTGCACTCAACACCACTGCACTCTATGCCAATGCACTCTACAGCAATTCACTGAAAATCAATGCACTCAATGCCATTGCACTGTACGCCACTATACTCTGCTCCGCAACACTCTACTCAATGCCACTGCACTCTATGTCACTGAACTTTATGACTCTGTATTCTACTCTGCACCACTGTACTCTATGTCACTTGTCTCTACGCTACCCTACTCTGCATCACTCTACTCTACACCACTGCACTCTACACAAATGCCCTCTCTGCCACTCTACTTTACACCACTGCACTCTGACACTAAACACTTGAACAATGCACTCTCTACCACTGAACTCTAAGTTACTCCACTCTGTAC
Source organism: Triturus cristatus (assembly GCF_964204655.1). Lineage (NCBI taxonomy): Eukaryota > Metazoa > Chordata > Amphibia > Caudata > Salamandridae > Triturus > Triturus cristatus. The sequence goes on along the minus strand of NC_140586.1, from coordinate 170,412,857 downwards.
CACTCTCCTCTGCGCCACTGCACTCTATGCCAATGCATCCTTCTACTCTATGCCACTGACCTCTATGCCACTGTAATCTACTGTGCACCAATGCACTCAACTTTACTGTGTACCACTGCACTCTTTGCCACTGCACTCTACACCACTCTACTCTATGCCACTGCACTCTACTCTAAGCCACTCTATGCAAATGCACTCCATGCCACTCTACTCTGCTTAACTCCACTCTACACTACTGCAATATACCCTGCTTCACACTGGGCCATTTCACTCTACTCTGAAACTGTCTACTCTATGCTACTACACTCTATGCCAATCTATTCCACTCTGCACTATTCCACTCTACTCCACTCCACTCTCCGCCACTGCACTCTACACCACTACACTCTATGCCAATACATTCTACAGCACTTTAATCAGAACCAATGCACTCTATGCTGCTGCACTATTAACCACTATACTCTACTCTGCAACACGATACTCTACGCCACTGCACTCTATGTCTTGAACTCTGTGCCACTCTATTCTACTCTGTACTACTGTACTCTACGCCACTGCTCTCTATGCCACTTAACTCTGCACCACTCTATTCTACTCCATTGCACTCCACACAAATACACTCTACGCCACTCTACTCGACACCACTGCACTCCACGACACTCTCCTCTGCAATAATGCACTCTCTGAAACTGAAGTCTATGCCACTCTCCTCTGCACCACTGCGCTCCATGCCACTGCACCACTCTACTCTACGCCACTGACCTCTATGCCACTCTAATCTACTGTGCACCACTGCACTCTTCGCCACTTGACTCTACACTTATCTACTCTGCACCATTCTACTCTCTGTTAATACACTCTAATTTACTATGCACCACTGCACTCTTCGCCACTGCACTATACACCACTCCAATCTAGACCACTCCACTCTACACTGCATCACTCTACTCTATGGCAGTGCACTCTATGTCACTCCGAGGTAGTCCTCTGATTTTCGGAGAAAGTCCTGCTGGAGGCTTGGGCCATACGTGATCCAAAGCACAAGTTCGTAGAACGTCGTGAAGGGGTTGCACTTGACAATAGTGCACGGTACCCAGGTATTGCTGTTCCTCGTCACTCGTGGGGTTCACTTGCCTCAGCTTTGCTGGGGACTCACGATGGCCGTTGAGAAGTCAGGAAATCTACTTCCAGGGCTGCAGGGACTTTGGACTCCGGCGGGAGCGGGAAAGTTTGCGACTGTTGATGCAAAGTTTTGGTGCCTGCCAAGCAGGGGAGTCACTCCTTGACTCCAAGGGAGATTCTTCAGTCTTCCAAAGGTAGTGGAACGTCGAAGGTCCAGGATTCTTCTTCAGAGCATCGTCCAGGGATATCTAGTTTGCAATGGGAAGGGTTCCCTAACTTATACTACAAGGAAGGGAGGGACTAGCTCTATGACCACTCCTATGGGAGGGTCAGGGGAGTGGGTGGCTACACCCACTTCCCTTTGTCTAGTTTCACGCCAGAGCAGGGGCTGGTAGCCCCTGAACTGGCTTGAGTTGGCATATGCACAGAGGAGCCTACTGCTCCCCTAGTGCAGGACTTCAAAGCACTCTAGGAGTGCACCCACCCAGCCCCAACACACTAAATCCTGTCTGGAAGGTGGTTACACCTCCCTGTGACAGGATGCCTATTGTTGGGCCTCCTCCACTGCGAGTTTCGGTCAGCAGCAGGAGGGCAGCCCAGTGTCTGTGCTGGTGGCATCCATTTTGTGATGCCAGGGCTCTCCAGGATTCTATCGTGTTTCCACAGTGGGTACATGTCTATCCCTCTAGAAGGGTGGGATCATACTCCCACACAGTTACTGGTGTGAGGGTATGATTCCAAAGCGCTTGACACCAAACACGACATGTTTTGATGCAGCCATCCTAAAGTTAGCATTTACCGCTAGGTTATAATGCACTTAAGAGTATATGGTTTAACCGCATCCACAAACAGCTACAGAGAATAGACTCTGAGAGCTGCAGAGGGGCCCTGGTCAGGCAGAGGCACCCCCTCACATGGAAACCAAGCACCCTGCCCTCAGGATTGATAGAGCCTGCCTTAGGGGTGACTGATAGGTTTATATGTGTGTGTAAGGTGAGATATAGGGAACCTATACCTCAGTGAGGAGTGCTACCACTACCTCACCCAGGCTGCAGTAGCAGGCCAGTGGTGTCAGATTTAGTCTGCTTCCCAGGGGTGGCACAATACATGCCTCAGCCCCTGGTAGGCCTGTGATGTACCTATGCCCTTGGTACCTAAGGTACCACATACTAGGGGCTCATAAGGTACCACAGTATCCAATCACTAGTGCATCTAATATGCACTTCAAGTTGTTTAGAGAGAACAGAGAGGCTGGGGCCCTGATTAGCAGGGTCCCAGCCAGACTATAGCCAGAAACCAGTGTAAACATCCGAAAAAAGTGGATGCAACATAAGTGCAGATCCTACTCTCCTACAATATGCTACTCTGCACCACTGCACTCTATGTCACAGCACTCTACTCTGCACAACTCAACTCTATGCCAATGCGCTCTATGCCTATGCACTGTACGTCAATCTAATCTACTCTGCACCACTGCACTCGATGCCATTCTATTCCACTGCACTGTATGCCACTCTACTCTACACTTCTGCACTCCGTTATGCACCACTCCACTTTACCCTGCACCACTTCCCTCTACTCTGAAATAAGATACTCTACGCCACTGCTCTCTACTCCACTGCACTCTGTGGCACTCTACTCCACCCTGCTCCACTCTACTCTATTCCACTGCACTCCATGCCAATGCACTCTACACTACTTTACTAAAAACAAATGCATTTCATGTCAATCTATTCTGATCCACTGTATGTTATGCCCCTTCACTCTAGGCCACTCTACTCCACTCTAATCGCTCTACTCCATGAAACTCTACTCCACTCTGATCCTCTACTCCACTCTATGCCACTCTACCACACTACCCCACTCTGCGATGCTCTATGCAACTCCCTCTACGCCACTCCATGCCACTTTACTCCGCTCTATTCTAAGACACACTACTCCACTATACTCCGCTCCACTAATCCACTCTACGCCACTTCACTACTCCACTCTATGCCATTCCATGCTACTCTATGCCACTCCACTTTACAACACTATATTCCACTCTACTCTACTCTATGCCTCTATGCCATTCCACTGCAATACACTATTCCACTCTATTCTCCTTTACAACACTGTACTCCACTCTATGCAGCACCTTCCATACCACTCCACTCTACACCACTCCACAACACTCTATGCCACTCCACTCTACTCCTCTCTGACACTCTACGCCACTACACTCTGCACCACTCCACATCACTCTATGTCACTCCTCTCTACAACACTCTACACAACTCTGACACTCTACTCCACTCTTTGCCTCTCAGCTCTACTACACTCTACGCCACTCAGCTCTACTACACTCTACACCACTCAACTCTACGACACTCTACTCCATTCTGTGCCCTTCCACTCTACAAAACTGTGCTCCCTCTTCAGCACTCTATGCCACTCCACTCTATGCCACTCCGAAACTCCTCTCCACACAATCCACACCACTCCACGACTATCTACTTCACTCCATAACACTCCACGACAATCTACTTTATGACACTCCACTCAATACCACTCTACTCTATGCCACTAACTTTTAGCCAGGCTGAACAGCTGCCAAGCTGGTGTACAACATGGCTGAAACATATTGGCAAAGCCAATAGCTCTCGCATAGGCGAGACCTATCGGCTTTTCCAATGCTTCTTATTTGGTGCATCCCAGCCACAACCTCAGCAACAAGTTCATTTGTGGAGTGCAGCGCTCTCTCACTTAGCCCAGGTTTTGAGTCTCTCACAATTGCTTCAGGTTCTTCAACTGCCATTCGGGAATATATAATTTCTTCTGACTTTCATTAGAACATGTATATAGATTACAATTGTGCTTATTTTTAGGGAATAAGTTTAGAGGAAGGCAATAAAATACATCCCTTTGCTTAACTGAAGTTTAGGGTTTCATATTTAAGGAATGCAAAGGACCACCATACATTGTCACCTTCATTATTCGAAGATCTCCATGCAAGCCACTAAAAACAGAATTGTGTGTGCTGTGTCTGATATTAGGAAACCGTTGGCGCTGCAAAGTTCTTCTCATTCAATCAGAATGCTTCAGATGCTGTCACTTGCCACTGGTCTTTGATTCCATTTTGTATTCAGCAACATGTGCAGCAGGTATGTAAAGCACATTGGTAATGTTGACCTGTTACATATGCATCTACCTTCTGGATCACCCCTGCATTGCCTCTACCCCCATCTCTTTCCCTTTGTTCGTGTGAACCCCATAGTAATGCAAGCATTGCCGTGAGAGCTGGTGTCAGCTAGAAACATAATGCCAGAGTTTTATGATGCAACCCTTTTTCTATGTATGTTTAGACTGACACTGTGAAAAATAGGTGCACTATTATTTTTAACTTTGAATACAAAATATACTTAACTAAGCAGCCCGGCTCAGCATCCCGAACAAACATTGAGAACACATTCAGTAGGGAGTCAAGACACACAGGGGCATACGTACAAGCCCATATCGCCAACACAATGTCACTTTTACGGACGTTGTGGTGGCGATTGGGGATGCACCTTATGTACAAGGCAGCGTTAATGCTGCCTTGTACATAAGGCCCCCTTTCACGCTATGGTTTGCGTGGAAGAGGCTTGCAGTGGGTGTTGTGGTGGGCATTCCACTGCAACACCCGTTGTATTTGATGCTGCCCTTTATGTACAAGGGTGGCGTACATAGGAGGAAGCGCGAAAAGTAAGACCATGAAAATCCTGGTCTTAAGTTGGCGTAACAAGGAGAAATGCATTATTTCTCCTCATTTTTGCTTTTTCCATGTGTGCTGCCTTGTGCAGCACACATGGAAAAAGCAAAATGTCATGGTTTGTTTATGTGTAGGAAGGTGTCCCTTCCTGTACATAAACAAACCCTTTAAAAAAATGCCATTTTGTAACTTACATGTGTGCTGCATGAAGCAGCACACATGAAGGTTACAAAATGGCATTTTAGGATTGCTTAGGTGCAGAAAGTGACACCTTCCTACACATAACCAATCCTCCCCTACACACAGCCACCCTTGCACTCTGGTGCAAGGGTGCCTGGGTTGGCGCTAAGTTGTTAAACTTAGCGCCATCACAGGGAGAAACGCAAGGCTGCACCACATTCTTGTAAATATGGTGCAGCAATGCGTTTCAGAAGTGGTGAAGTGTGTTGTTAAGCCAAGGAGGCTAATGACACGCTCCGCCACTTCCTTGTACATATCCCCCACACTTTTCACCTAGATTACGAAGATGCAAGTAAAGCTTTATGTACCATTGACGGTGGATAATGTCATCTGGGCTCTGAAATACATTTACCATATGTTCAACTTGAATCTGTGCTAAAGGTATGTAGAGCCCACATGACAGTACCCAGCCTCGTTCAAGTTGTCACAGTTACTAAAAACTCCATGGCCCTCACTAGGAGTTTGCCGGAATTTGGCAGGTGGATACCAGGTGCAGAATCTCTTGAGTCCAGTCCATATCCTGCACCAAATTCCAGATACTCTAGTTATATCCCCGTAATGGGTAATAACTACATGGATGAGGAGTGCCCTCATGATTCCAGGAACACATCAGCTGACATTCTCCAACTGTTCATAGCAGGCAGAGAGTGCCAGTAGGATGTGAGGGTATGGTAGGGGGTAGGTGGTAGGGATCACAGGGATGGTAGATTGCACCCCCTGCTGTGTGCTGAGGTCAGTCGGGGGCTGACCCGGCTAGACCGCGTTCCTGCTCCCAGCCGCTGCCTTTAGAGCGTTTCTCCAGGTCAACATCCACACCCCGGTGAAACCAGGCCCAGTGGTATCAGGTCCAGAGTTTGCGGTCCCTGGATTACTGGATACAGAGGCTGTCGGCCACCTAGAACGTGAGTCTAAGAATTTCGCCCAGAGGAGCCAATCCAGGGTGGAAAATGCTGCCACTCCTAATGCAAGCCTAACTCTCTAAAATCATTATAGTTTAAAAAAATACTTTTGAATAACCGTGGCTAGGAGGGCCATGTCTGGAAGCAGCGGCAGTCAACCTCTGAAATCACCGCTCATGTGAGCAGGATGGTCTGCGGTTCTAAAAGCAGCCGGAAGCTGTTCTTTTTCAAGGGATATTCTCCTAAAATTTGAGTTTTAGTCAGGGTAAATAGGAGTGTACCAGGAGTGTACCTTAATGCAGTTGTAGAGGCGTAACAAAGGCCACAACAGCCATGTTGCGTGGAAGGGAGGTACTTTACACACCAGATGAGGGCCCCATAGGCCCAAAGGTAACTCTGCAGAAGCCTATGAGCTGCGGCATGAGATTCAGGTAGTGGGTAACAGGGCTGCACTGGCTACATGGGAAACAGTGAAAACTTCTGGTAGACTGACAACCAGGGACTACTTTTAGGGGTGGATGGACACAAGGATCATTGGCCATCTGGCCTGGTAAAGACCTCTGAGGGAACACATACGTTTTTTGAAGCCATGTATTCAATTTTCCCCTGTCAACAAAGCTTTCTGGACACAGTCGAAATCACTTGCTACACTACCTCAGTATACCAGGGCCTGGTATGAGTTAGATTTCCAGGTCTGGTTTTAGTTTCCAGTCTATAGTAGATTGGTAGGGCAGCGTTCAGGGTTGGTGGTGCCCCAGAGTGTCATAGACTTTGAATGTGCATTATCATCACCCAGCCCCATGCAGACAGGCAAAGACCTGGGTGATGCGTCATTGTATAAACTGCCGAGGAGGGTGACTTGTTGCAGGTGTAAGCCCAGACATATGCTTTTGGAAGGGAAGGGCGTACAACACTGCCACATTTTAACTGCCTGTTCTTTAAAATGTGGATGTTTTCCGTTATTGACTCTTCCCTTGGAAAGTGTTCTTTCCATACTGGGGAGAGTGCATGTCTGTTAATTCTGCTGCTTTCGAAACTGTCCACAGAGGCGGGAGGGCTAGAAAAATAATGAAACAGGGAAATGAGGTAGGAAGATTTGGAGAGGGATGCAGAGAAAGGAGTGTGCAGATTGCTGTAACTAGCAGGCTATGTCAGCCTCTTTGCCTGTTCATAGCAGGTTGCAAAGTTTCAAGCAATTCCACTGATCTCTCTAAAGACCCACACGGACATAAAAAGCTCATGCACTGTTATATCAGTACTGGAACACCTGAAAATCTCGCACAATTCACTGCTCTCCTGACCTATGCAATACAAGAGTATCAAGTATGGACACATTGCTAAATTCTAACCATGTATTTCTGTCTTCTCTTGTTTTACTCATTACTATCTCAGTATTGAGACACTCACAGAGCTCTTAAAGGGACCTCAATTTTGCATGAATAAAAAATCTACCTTAATGGAGACATCTGCTGAGCTCCCACAATGCTTGATTGTGACGACCTAAAAATGCACTAGTCTCAAAGTTAAGTTCCGTTGTAGAACACGCTAAGGCCAAGCTTCTTGGCGATGAGGAAGTAACATACTCACCCTGAAGTAAAAAAGGGAAAAGTTAAACCTACCAGTTGAAAAGCCGAGCTTTGGTTGCTTTCCTAAACTTGACCACTTTGGGTTCCATCCGAATGGTAGTTGGGACAGAGTTTCATAGCGTGGATGCCACAATGGAGAAGGATCTGTACTCTTGCACATGGCACAGTTAACACAAATTGAATGGCAAGACATAAACATTTGTGATGCTGAAAGAGAAGGAATTTAGACCACCACTTTAACACACAATCTTTCTAGGAGACTCTTGGCAGAAATGTGCAAAGCAGCCACTTGGGCTTCCCTCCACTCTTTTTCGAAGCATTACTACTTGAGTCAGAAGTGCTGAAGGAAGGTAATTTTATGCATCTAGTACTTCAATATTTTTTAGGATAGCCAGGCGTGCACCCGCCTCCCGGTCGGGTACTGCTTAGGGAATCTATCAAAAACTGAAGGAATGTGCAGGTATAAGAATCCATCAGAAGAAAGGGTTACTTTCCTTCGGTAACGGTCTTTCTTGTAGATACTCTATCCACAGATTCCTCACTGTCCCACCCCTCTCCCTGTCTCACGGCTAGTTACTAAGGTCTGATTATGAGTTTGGCGGATGGGATACTAGGTCACACAAGTGACAGATATCCAGTCCACACTATTACAAGCTCCATAAGCTATGATGGAATTGTAATATGGTGGATGGGATATCTGTCACTTTGTGACGGAGTAACTCTAGCCGCAAAACTCGTAATCAGACTCCAAGTATGTCTTACTAATAAGGTGTGCATTCCATAAACTAGCCTGCACCTGTCATTTCCATTTGTCTGCCTCAAAGGCATGTAAAAACGTGATGAGAAACTGACGTCGGTGAGCTGATGTGGATGCTTTATGGCTCCAGTGACGTCATGAGGATGACACTTGTGGTGCCAAAGCAGAGCCAGCAACTCGTTCTGGCATGGAGAGCTATTATTCACTTTCTAGATTCAGTCTGACACCTGGGATATTCAAAAGGTGAGGAATCCATAGGTACAAGGATCTGTCAGAGGGCTACCTATGTTATTTGTTTAACAACATACAGCAATGTTCACTGGCTTGAGAGACTGTCAAACTGTTTGAAGATACTCAATGGTCAAGCGACTGGACAAATTTAGGGGCATATCAACAACAACCGGCGATAATTATCGCTAAGCGCACTTAGCGTTAGGATAATTATCGCCGGCTATCATTGATTTTTATCGCTGAGATAGCGTGCTATTAGCAACGCTTATCTCAATAGCGATAAAAATCCTCACGCTAAGTGGCTAACGTGAGATTATCGCTGGAAACCCAGCGATAATCTCACGTTAGCTTGTTGATAGGGACAGACAAACTTAGCCATGATATCCTCCTTCCGTAGGATATCATGGCTAAGTCAGAAAAATACCAGACGTAAAAAAGCAGCGTTAACCGCGGTTAGCGCTGCTTTTTTTGTCTCTAACAGGGTTAGCGATATTCTTGATACCTAAGCGACATTTCTCCTATTATTTTACTCTGGAACGCCCCCTTTGCATCTCATTAGAGATGCAAGGGGAAGCATAGAGTAAAAGGGTGCTAAAATGCAAATTTGCATGTTAGCACCCTGTTGTTGATAGGGTGCTAGTTTCATCTCTGCTTTTTTGGCTTTTAAAGCCAAAAAAGCAGAGATAAAGCCCTTGTTGATATGCCCCTAAATGCTGTAAAACAGAGCACAGAATATATATGACACTAAATTGTTATAGCAGAAAGATTTCAATGAACATATGTGAAAAAAATAGAGTGAGAATTTAGACATAAAAAAAGAGGCGTGGAAGATTTTGTGTACAATAGTGATGACTCTGCAGTCAACTCTGTAACCAATAGGTATCCTATACATTGATCTGAGGATTGGAAATATCCTGTCAAGTACTGACATGTCAATATTAGACAGGCGGTGGTATTTTGAACAAGCTGAAGTGATAGAAACGTTTTACGGAGTAGCTAATTAATTGAATATAGCATAATCCAATCTGGACTGGATCAGAGCATTTACTACTGGTATTTGCCATCTGAAGTCAATGTAGGTGAATTCCTAAGAATCTTGAACTGAAACACTCAATTATAGTAAGAACTAATATTCCAATATTGAAATATAAATGTAGCTCTTAAAATACACATCTGTTCACCCTTATCCCTTCAGTCACCTCTACTTAAGCTTTCACACTGCACCTCTATCCCGATCCGAACTCTGCATCATTATCATATCAGAGGGACATTTGTAGATTTCTTTCAACATACTTATATCTTGGGTTGAAATGTGCACTGGTACCCCAGTGTTAACACCCTCACAGTATTCTAAAATGTAAATGTTTGATGCGCATTTCAATGAAAAATAGATGCATACCCCTTTTTCTGCAGAGTTCAAACTGTCAGTGCCCAATGTGCAGAATTTGCATATCTCACACTTCACAGGTGGGCTGATGGAATGATTTATTTTTTTGGTCCAATGTTTCTCCTGGTTATGATGCCCGCAAGTGGTATGCTGTAGTTGTAGTCTATAAATTGAGATGCGAGATCTAAAATAAAATTACATTGTACAAAAATGTTTCTAGTTGATTTTACTTCTGAACGGTATTCATTAAGTCAAAATGTGTATGCATGGTACACATAGAAATCAAATTGCATCCTAAATGTACTCCAAATCATTGTCAATACAATTAAATATATATCCTCAAAATGACACACAAGCACCAAATGTAGCTCCAATAGTGACAGTTTAATTCCACAGTTACTGTAACGGATCACTGTAAATAATGCTTTAAAAGATAAGAAAGGGTTGCTCCAAGGAGAGTGTGAAGAAGAAGAGTGCTCATGAATTAGAACAGATGTATACGGAGGGAATTCAAAAGAATAGATTTAAACAATCAATTTTACTTAGTAATGTCCTTAGTAAACTGGTGGTGTTTTACAATAACACCAGTCTTACAATTGGGCCTGTCTCTCATGGATTTATGAGTGTGTACTAGTAACTAGTTGTGTTTACATATTAGGTTGCATTATCAATGCATATTTTATATGTGATGTCCTCTTTAAGAAGATGATGCTATGCTTAGTAACTGTGGAATGTTAAGATTCATTCTTGTGTTGGGAGTTGGTTGGAGCTAGCTGCCTTCAGGCTGGCTCCTCATCCATGTAACCAATAAACATCTTCTAATCAGATTCATCTGTATCCTGGCTGATTTACTACATTTTACTGGCGACGAGCTGGTTACATGGACAACCCTGCGTGCATCAAGACAACACTACTCATGATTCCTGTCTGCTAAGTGTGTTTATCCTGTCTACTTGCCTCCCAAACACACATTTTCAAGAGGGAAACATCTTTCTGACTTCCGGTGAATTTTCTACATTCGGTGCTGTCACCTCAACTGATCTTACTCGACGCTCTACAACCTGGGGAGAAGTTTCTGACTTTCAAGTACGGTAGGGCGTATTGAGCGCTGTTTTCTGACTGCCTATTCCTTTTAATTTAAAGAGCTGCTTTCCGTGCCCTTTTTCTGTCATTTTCATTTTGTTCTCATGTAAATGCTCACCGTGTAAGGCATTAACGTACGATGCATGCGCTGAGTCTCGTGCAGCCAGCATTCCTTGCCCCACAAGCCTTTCGTGACTGCAGCAAGCTTGCCATCTTTTGAATTCACGTTCGGAATCGTTCTCCTCAGCACGTAATTCTTAACAAAGATCCTGCGCATGTGCGTGTACTATTGCCCGATAGCGTTCGAGCTGAGTTCCAAAGCTCCACAGCCCAATAGCGTTCGAGCTGAGTTCCAAGGCTACACAGCTTTCGTCACATACTGGTTGCCCAGCAACGTTCTGCCTGCGTTACCAACACGCTGGAAGTTTCGAAATAGACTTTGTTACAATAGGTGCCCAGCTATTTTCTGTGTGTCTTTGTAAAACTCACTGACACGCACAGCACAACTATTGTCCAACATTGTTTTAAACGCGGAGTGCGTTTCAAGCCTTTTTCGCTGGTGCGCACTGCTGCTGACAACATTTCTTGATGAACTAGTGACGCTGATGTGCACAGCTTAGTGCGTTTCAAGCCTTTTTCGCTGACGTGCACAGCTGCTAACAATATTCCTTGATGAATTTGTGACACGGATGTGCACAGCTTAGTGCACACACACAACAAATTGATCTCTACCCTCTTTCCACGCACTTTCACCTGCTAGTTGTCAATATCAGAATGCTTATGCGCACAGCCCATTGTGTGCACGAACGCTGATGTGCACAGCCTATTGTGTGCACAATTATACATGTCATTATAACTTTTCTTCATTTTGCTAAAAGTTTAGGTTTGTAAAATCATACAACGTTTTTACAATATATCAAATAGTTCCTCTTTAGTCTTCTTACAGTTAAACAATATTGTATACAGTGTTTCATCCACTACACATAATAGGGAGTTTTACTCATTTACATTATAATGTGTACCTTACAATCTGTAAATCCTCCTCCGTCTTTTCTTGAGACGCCAGGTGAGCCAACTATTAGGTGGGAGGTGTGGCACAACGTTTTTGAAACTTATTTAGGCGCAATAGGAGCTTCTAGGTTCAATGCCGAAAGAAAAAAATATCTTCTTTTGCAGTCTCTAGGTTTTGAGGGCAGATCAATTTTTAAACATCTACCAGAATTACCTCAAGAAGGTCCTGCTCTAAATGATGTCTACCTAGAAAGTGTCTTAAAACTCAAAACACGGTTTGATAAATTACCAAGCCTTATGGTCATCAGACACAAGTTTTTTAAAAGGAAACAATCTGAAGGCGAAGACATAGATTCCTATATTTCTGTGCTACGGAGATTAGCAGCTGATTGTAAATTTGAGAACTTTACCGAACAGCTCATTAGAGACCAATTTGTATGTCACTGTAGGGACAAAAATATCAGACAAAAGTTGTTAACCATGGGTGATCCGACCTTGGATGAAACCATAAAACTAGCAAAAAGCATTGAAATATCAATGGTATCTCTAAAGGAGTTGGAGGAGAAAGTCACTGAGCCTGTGAACACCATCAATTTAAACTCCAACAAATCATCGTCAAAGGGTTTTAAATCCTCGAAAGGAAGTGCATCTGCTTCGGGAAGACCTGACAAGAACACTGCATCGAATAGAAATGAAGTGACACCATGCATGAGGTGTGGTTATTCGAGTCACCCCAAAGGTTCATGGTGCCCAGCTTCTAACGTCACATGTAACTATTGCAAGAAAATAGGTCATTTTGCTAATGTCTGTTTAAAGCTAAAAAACCAAAAGAAATTAAAAAAACCAACAGTATGTATGGTCGATTCTGAGTCTTCCTCAGATTCTGAAGTTGTTTCAGTTGTGTCTGACACTAACTATCATGTAGTTAATGAAGGTGATCCTAAAGATTGTATAGACCCTATTGGGGATATAAGTGTGGGTGATAAGTGTGTCAAATTGTTGGTTGACTCGGGCGCTAAGATAACAATGATTACCCAAAGCCTTTTTGAAGAAACATGGGAGGGGAACCTACCTCTTCTTCCGCCTGATCGTTCACCAGTATCCTATGAGGGCAGGAAAATTGATTTGTTAGGTTACTTTGAGGAAGAAATGTCTTTCAAAGGTAGAAGGATAAAAGGTAAAATTTATGTTGCAGTGAAAGGACTCAACATTTTTGGGTGGTTCCACCAAGGTCTCTTTGGTATGATACTCAAACCGGGAAGAAAAGAACAAGTTTTGGTTGTTGGATGTCCGGATGAAGTACAGACCCTCAAAGATAAGTTTCCGACGGTGTTTAGTCCAACTTTAGGGAAGATAAAAGGATTCAAACATAGAATCATAACAAAAGAAGGAGCGTCACCAGTCAAGCACAAACTTAGGGGAGTACCTTATAGCGTTAGAGAAGATTTAGAAAAGGAAATCCTACAGCTATGTGAAAAGGGGGTCATTGAACCAATAGAATCTTCTCTTTGGCTTTCACCTTTGGTCGTGGCCAGGAAGAGGTGTGGTCAACTCAGGGTATGTGTGGACTTGAGATCCCTAAATAAAGAGATCTGGGTTGACTCACATCCTCTTCCAAAGATCCACGATCTGTTTGCATCTACAAAGGGTGCAAGAATATTTTCTAAACTTGATTTGGCAAGCGCGTACCATCAGGTCGAATTACATCCTTAATCGCGTCATCTGACTGCTTTCGTTTCTCCCTTGGGAACGTTTCAATATCGACGCATGCCGTTCGGCTTAGCGTCGGCCGCGTCGGTGTTTCAACGTGTCATGAATAACATTCTTAAAGGGGTTGATGGAGTATTGGTATTTCAGGATGATGTTCTGGTTTTTGCCAAAGATTCGTCTTCTCATGAACTTGTATTAAACAAAGTCTTAGGCTTATTCCAAGAACATGGGATTGTTTTAAAGTTGGAGAAGTGCAAATTTTGTTGCACAGAAGTCGAATATTTAGGTCATGTCGTAAATAAAGATGGGGTCAAACCCAGGCCTGGGCTCCTTGAAGCTATTTCTAATGCTTCTGTCCCCACTGATAAGACTGGAGTCAAGTCACTTCTTGGGTTGTGTGAGTATTATTCGAGCTTCATTCCTCATTATGCCACAATTGTTCATCCCATCAGTAACCTTCTCAAGAAAGGTGTCAAGTTTGTTTAGAATGGTGATTGTGAGTCAGCTTTTCGAGAAGTCAAAAGTCTCTTAGGAAAGGGATGCATACTTAAACCTTTCGGTCCTAGTCTTCCGTGTTGCTTGACGGTAGATGCCAGTCAAGTGGGTTTAGGTGCAATGTTGACGCAAGATGAGGATGGAGTAGAAAGAACCATTGGCTTTGCGTCTAGGGTATTAAGATCTCCAGAATTGCAATATTCTGTGATCGAAAGGGAACTCTTGGCTTGTGCTTGGGCTATTGATATGTTCAGGCCATATGTGTGGGGGAAACGTTTTGTTCTCCGAACAGATCATAAACCTTTAGTTAACATTTTAGGAGGTTGTCTTACCAAATGCTGTACTCCTAGAATAATGAGGATTGTTACAAGATTACTTCAATATCAATTTGATATTAAACATATTGCGGGAGGGAAGAATGGAAGAGCTGATTTTCTTTCTCGTTTTCCAAGTAACAACCCTCATGATGATAATGATGACATCTCTTTTGCTGAGTTAATTGACGAAGATTATGAAGACTGTTTGGTGGCTGGTTTTGATATTCCTGAGTTGAAGTTTTGTTCAGAAGAAGAGTGGAGGAAATGTTTTGAAAATGATTGTGTGCTCCAAGATGTATGCAAGTTTGTTAGATGCGGTTGGCCTAGGGAAAAGGTTCTTGCCCCTACACTCCAACCTTTTGTTAAGGTTGCAGAAGAGATCTCTCTTGAGGATGGGATTTTGTTACGTAATGATAAAAAATCCCACCTCATGTGTTTAGGAAAGTTATCATTACTAGAGCCCATGAGGGTTATCTGGGAGTTTCCTTTACTAAGCGTCGCATTCGCGACACATTTTGGTGGCCTGGAATGGACTCTGAAATTGAAGAGTTTGTTTGTGATTGTGTTATATGCAAAACATCTGACACGTCACTTAGAACTTTTGTCCTTCCTCTCTCTCCAGTTGATTGTCCTGACCGCCACTGGTCGAAAATAAGTATTGACATCATGGGACCCTACATGACTCTTAGTGGAAATTCCAGATTTATTTTAGTTTCTATTGACTATGCTTCTGTTGCAGGGATTCTGCTTATGCACAGAACTATGCTCAGGAAACCAGGACCTCAGAGAATTGTGGTGTACCAGAAAACTCCCCTCAGAACCCAGAACCCCTTATCCGACTAGCTTAGTATCCCATTCGTTAGCCTAGATCTAGCTAGGCGGTCCCAATGTATAGACAAACCAGAACAAGCGACGTAGATATTTCTCAGGAGTGGTGGGAATCCGAAATACCTGTTCGTATCTATTTGTTAGTCCACAACATAATAATACAGACACGGTAAAGTTTAAAGAGTTTATTTTATAAACCTCGCATCCTAAGATGCAGTACTTTGGCTAACACTAGCAGACTAACAGTACAGATCAGAACCATAAGCATTATTACAATACCATACAGAATGAAAGGAGCAATCATACTAATAATGACAGTGGTATACAGCCACACTCCTTTCTCTAAAATCTAATACATTATTATTATTAGACTATTAGAAGGTCTCTTAGGTTAACAGGGGGGACCCCATACCGTATAGATCAGCTTAGTAGAATCACATCAAAGGATCAGCTAGCTCGCTCATGCATCAGCTCTTCTGTTCGAATGAATGTAAAACCAAACTGTTCTGCAATATTAAAGACGCTTGTCCTTCAGATATTGGCAGCTGTATGTATGATATGTCTAAAAAGTGGTACCATCAATCTAATCACAACACTCTGTACCTTCTAGTGACCCAGACTCGTTATTTGCATGATGTACAGACCAAGGACACATTTCACTGTTAAGAATGTGAAACAACAGTTTGTTATCCTGTAAGGCAAAGTCAAGTCAGCATTTATAAAATTAATAACACATAACAACAGTGTCGTGTGCAGCGCAGCAGAAACGACAAGCTAGCTTGCTAACAATTATCTTGATTATGCTAACTTAGTGTTGTAAATAGGGCGTGGCTTAATCCATCTTACACCCCCACATGATCAGAGCACTGACCAATAGGGATACACTTAACAAGAACGCAGAGTTCAAGTGATATAGAACGGAACCAAGGGCATGAACTATAAGTCCATATAAGGTAAGTGTAAAGTCCGAGAACAAGAAAAAAATAAAAAATCGTCAAAAAGAAAAAAAAACAAAAACGATGTCTTTAAAAAAAATTTGTAAAAATTTCGATGAATAATTAACAGCCCTGGATGCATCCTGGAGTGACAATGTCAATCAGTCAATCTATAAAGGTATAAGCACCGTAAGTTGCAACAGCTTCCAAGAGGAAATCATTGGAGCGTTCCGCAAAAGTATCCGCCATCCAATTTAACAAGGGAAAGGAACACACGTGTTCATCAATTATCGGAGCATCCAGCACCATGATAGGACAACTGTCAGCATCCTCGATATAACTCCTTTCAAGGAATTCAATAGCCGCCTCTCCGATATCCCAGTTACCAAGGACTCTGTGTGCAGCACCCAAAGCCATAAACCCGACACCAGAACAATCAAATTCATGAGCCACTAAGGGACACATTAGTTCATCAAAATCCGGGTCAGGTGACGCCAAGTTTGACAGGCACAAGTCCAGAGCCCATTGGAAGGGACAATCTAGGCAATGAAAGACAGGTCGCACACACGTAAAAAAGGGAAACCGGAAAGACAATCCATACTTGACGCTTAATACCGCCAGAGGTAAGGTGCCGTAGTAATCAAGCATCCGGCTACGAAGATGGAGCAAGCGGAGCATGCTGTCTTGCAACTCCTGGTGTGCAGCCATATCGAAGTGCGCAAATCAACAAGAGGATCCCAGCCACCAAAGCGAGGAGCAAGGGGAACCCTCCGAAGACACTTGAAAAAATAGAATGTAAAAATGCGGGGATCACACCAAAAACAGTCTGGAAAGATGTCACGAGGCCCGAGCCCACAATTTAAAAAAAATGAACAAGGCCAGTCGTAGACGAAGCATTAAAGATAGTTTGAATCAAGGTTCCAAAATGGAGGGGGAGGTCAGTATTTAAAAGAGCTTGTACCTCAGTGAGTGTGTTCGCCACATTAAGAAGAAATGCTTCACGGGACGAAGTCAACGCAACCTCTTTTTTAGACAAAAGAGCCCTTATTCTGCTCATCCTATTGAACTCTGCGTTCAAGGTTGGAATCGCTGGCCAGATGGATATATCGAGTCGGCCTTGCGGGGGTGGGAAAAGGACGTTATTACAGCAAACTACTCTTTGCGAAACAGTGACTATGTAAGGAATACCCACTAGCATCCCACAGCAAGCTTCACTATTTAAAAGCAAATAACTACCGTTGGCAAGCAGCTTAAAAGAAGACGTTATAACTGGCATTGGAATCCCCTTTAGGACACAAGCTAAATTAGGAGCGTGTATATTGCAAGCGCCATGTAATTGTATATGTCTACAAACCACAGAATGATCAGGAGCGGAAGTGCATTCTTCACCTTTTAAGTAAACCTCCTTGCCATCCCTTACGCATCTGTAAGTGAACGGAAGTGACCAAACTTGCAGGAACGCATCACCAAGTTGTTCATATCTGCCAATGGCATAATGCTTCATGCACAAACTAAATTTGAACAGACTAAAAGGTAAAGTGAGTAATCCGTGTATAAGCCACACGGCTGAATTCAACTCAGCAACAGAAAAAGGTAAAGGCTCTAATTTTTCAATGTGCAGCAATGCGTAAGTTGCGTCTTTCATGGACATGAACTGCTGTTTTGCTGTCAAATTAAAAGGAAGGAACAACGATGAAATATTCATGTAATCCCAAGGGACTTTCCCTGCCTTTAACTTTTGTAATGTCCATGCAAACTGCATAATTGAACGCAACTGATTTTGGCCATGATACAACACAGGTACATCATCTTGCACAATGTCTACGACAGAAGAAACAATATTATCTAATGTATACATTCTAGAAGACAAAGTATTAATACTATTATCTATCACAGCCAATACTTTTTCCATTTTGGCCTGGTCAATAGCACGTAATCTAGAAGCAGCTTCAATTTGCGACAATTTCCAAATTTCATTGTAAATAGCATAAGCCCATCGTTTGGACCTGCCATTTGCAGGACCCTTAATAAAATCATTCAAATCTATTTTGTCATTTAATCGTGATAAATGAAGTTTAACTGCAGTTAACGTGGAATGTTGCAGCCATGACTGACATAACTTACCTACAGAGTAGGTAGTCACCGTGTGTGAAGATGTAAACCGAGGGTCAACCCTAAGTTGTGTATACCCTGGAGCCAAATCCAGAAACCGACGTTGACAGGAATCTGAGCTTGTTTGCCAAACCAACCAACCCTCAGGATTCAATGATGAAACATTGAAGGTGCCATTGGAAACAAGGGACTGCAACATAGTAAGGGACAGATCTGAGTGATTTTCCCAACCAGGATAAGCACCCAGATCTGGGATCGAGGGGAAATTAATTTTTTAGATATAGCCAATCCAAAACAGGTGGTCTGAAAAATAGACGAATTTAAAAATAATATATGGTTTGGGATAAGACAGGCACGATGCAAAGCCTCCGTTCCCTGTACCTGCCACGGTTTAGTTCCCCAAACCGATTTAAGATCGATAGTAGCTTTCCATACGTCATAACCTCCAATAGCCAACTCATCCATAAAGGATTTGGAATATAATAATTTTGTGTGTGTCAATCTAACCTTAGAAGTGGGTTCTACCGCCACCTTAAAATAAAAAGAAGCAGGGTCTGACACACTAAAATCCGAAAAGTATGTGAATATTTTCAATAAAGTAGCAGAGCTGCCAGGCATCGGGACAGGACAATGTTCCCACTGAGTGAAATTAACAAAATTTCGAAAAGTATTTGCTCTGTGTAGGAAATGTGTGCCATAATGTTGAAAACAAAATTGCTCATCGTAGTTTGCAGTATTTAAATACAGATCTTCAGCATCAAATGCAGCATAATATTTTAAATCAGAAAACAGTGCTTCTATTGCTTGTACATCCCAATCATCTGATCAGATGTTTTGTTTAACTACATCACCCATAGAAACACGAAAAACAGTTGGCACATTAATAACTTCGGTGGGACCATGAATTTGAAAGTTCACTGCATCCCAAGCAATCCCATCACGTACAGGCCAGGCGGTGATGTTCACAAACGTCTGGTCTCTTTTCATGATGTGTGATGAGGAATGGGGGGCCAAAGTTCCATCAATTAATTGAATTGTAGAACGCTCATTCAGGTAGTGTCCATTGATAAGTCTAAAAAACACTACCACAAAGCCAATTGTCATGAATAAAAAAATACAAATCAGCACCAACCAGATGTAAGTCCAAGGTGCAACCAAAAAATGTCTCTTGAACCAGGCAAAAAATATAGAAATTTTGGAAGGGGCAGTGGAAGTCAATGATTCAGTTTCAAAGGAAGAATGGGACTGGGTAAGTGTTGTTGTATGTAATAGGGGCAAAGGGACTTCTGCAGGATAAGCATACTCAGGATCATTAGGCAAACCACCAGCAGTAGGTGGCACAGGCGGATCAGTAACTGTAAGCATCTCAATGGAAACCTCAGGCACGATGATAGAGGGTGGCATCACAACAGAGTTTCTCAGCATCGAAGGGCAGGAAACCGAAGGTGTCATACTATGGAGAATCGGCCACCCTGTGTAGCTTGACATTCTCAATTGAAATGTACCTGTTACCCTTGCGACCAGGAAGTGGGGGTAAAACAACTGTACGTGTACCCAATACTCCAAGCACCGGGACTGGTGCACGATAAGAGGGGCCAAACTCCTTCTTGTTCTCCACCTTCTCACGGACCAGGTCACCAACACGAGGTAGCCAGCCGACTACCGGAATCAGGAGTGCTTCTTCAGATGTAGAGGGCACGTGTTCTTTTGCCAGAGTGTCTCTTGCTTCTTGTAGATTCTGCAATACAGCACAGTGGTCATCTAGGTCAAAAGGCGCGGCAGCCGCCGTCATGTCTAGACCGTCAAGGTCCGGAACAAACATTCTCACTCCAAAGAGCATCATGTACGGGGTCCGCCCACCCAGAGACCTTCTAGGGAGGTTATTAAGTGCACGTTGGACGTCATATAAGTGGGCAAGCCAGTTCCGGCCTGTACCTAACACCTTGGCTGTCAACGATTGCTTTAGGTCACGGTTCATCCGTTCCACAACACTATTGCCCTCAGGCCGGTATGGAGACGAAAATTTGACTTGGACCCCCAAACTTCTCATTGCTTCTTTGTACGCCTTAGAGGCGAACGCCGGGCCCTGATCAGAGTGAAGGGTACCACATGCAAAACTCCCTATAAAGACACGCAATGCTTTGATGACAGTCCTGGCATCAGCACTTCTTTGTGGCCACACCCACAGAAAACGTGTGCACGAATCCACTGCAACCAAGATGTACTTGTACGCAGTATCAGAGGTAAAAGGACCGCAGTGATCTAAATAAACACACGCAAGTGGTTGATTAGATATATGCAGCTGCGTTTGAGGTGGACGCGCAACAGAAGAAGGTTTAATCTGCTGGCAAATGTCACAACTAAGTACATAAGCCCGCGCTTGTTTATACAAACCGTACCACCAGTAACGTTGCTGTAAAAGAGACACAGTTGCTGACACTCCAGCATGCGCAGACGCAACACCTTCGTGGGCAGCCGTTATCAAATTTGGTCTGCAGTCCGCGTTGGGAATCAATCTATCACCAACGTCGTTAATCCTCACTAACGGGACGTTATCAGGACTTAAGTGATAATGGTATCGAGAAGGGAAACCTCTAGGGAAGTTTGTCCCAGTCTCAGAAGCAGCAATAGCTGCCAAGATGTCAGCATCAATCTTAGATTTTGATCTTGTAACTGCTGCTACTAGATATGTCGCCACTGCTGTTTTAGCTGCCTCGTCAGCCAAACTGTTACCGACAGCATGGACACCAACTCGTTGGTGACCAAGAGTGTGAATTACATTCACGAGTGGCAGACTCCCTTTAAGTTCTGCCACTCGAGCCCAAAGCGTTTTATGCTTTACTGTGCCACCTTTGGAATCACGAAAACCATTCATAATCCAAAAAAGCAAATTGTCGTTGTAAGATTGAACACAATAGTAAGAATCACTCACTATAAGAGTAGTGACCCTGTGATCAGCAAACTCAAGTGCAAGCACAAGAGCATGAAGCTCCGCCAACTGCGCGGTACAATCACCCAATGACTGCGTATGCACTGCATCAGATTGGAACTCTCCATTTACGAAAGTACCGACTACAATTGCGCAAGCCGCTGAATAAGCGTGCTTCGATCCAGTTGCGGGTTGCGCCGACCCGTCAGTGTATATGACACAATGGTATTCCTCGATGGGGCACAATGACAGAGGAGCAGGATGAACGAATTCATACTCCAAACTCTCTTGAATCTGCAACGCCGCGTCAAAGATGTATTCGACTGACACGGTAGAGTGGGCATATCTGTGGGCGGCACTTGCAAAATTCGGCTTTGGGCCTGGCTTTGTTGGCTGGGTGAGATTACTATATGAAGGACCCTTGGCCAAAGTCGCGGTCAATGGTAGGGCGTCCTGTCCGTTCGAGCTGGGGAGGGGCACCAGGCAGGGTTGTCCCCTGTCGCCGTTGTTGTTTGCTCTTGCCCTTGAACCGCTGGCGGCATGGATAAGATGGCACCCGGACATAAGGGGGATCCGATGGTCACCAGATCATGAGGACCGCATCTCTCTTTATGCCGACGACATTTTGCTATACCTCACCTCCCCTAGGAAGTCTCTCATAGTAGTCTGTGACGTTTTGGCCTCTTTTGGTAGGAACTCGGGTCTCACCATTAACTGGGGTAAGTCGTACCTGTATGCCCTGTATGGAGACGTCCCTGTTCTCCCGCGGAATTGTTCGATCCAGATCGCCCGGGATGGCTTTTTGTATCTAGGGATCTATATCTCCGCCGATCCGATTGTTCGGTATGAGAGAAACCTGCTCCCTCCATTGACGCGCTTGCGGCGGGATGTGGCGGGTTGGCGGCGGCTGCCGCTTTCCCTCCTGGGCCGGGCCGCGCTGTTCAAAATGATGTCTCTTCCCCGCTTTCTTTATGTCCTGCAGAATACTCTGGAGCTGGTCCCGGCCAGCTATTTTCGGGAGGTTGAGAGCCTCCAGCGCTCGCTGCTGTGGGAGGGCCGACCGCGTATAGCTATCGCAAAACTGACCCTTCCGTGGTACGATGGGGGTATCGCGCTTCCTGACATCTGGCGATACTACTGGGCCACCCAGTTAAGTGCTATCAACCACGGCGTCTACGGACCGGCGCTGAGCCCCGGCTTTGCTATGGACCGATGGTTGCTGCGCGGGGGTAATTACTTTAGAGCACTCTACTCCAGGTCGATGGATGGGTCCCTCACGGGACCGACCAAGACAGCGGTACACGTGTGGAAGGCTGTTACGAACTCGCTGGGTTGGAAGGATAGGCTTACCCGCGCCACTCCGTTGTTTGATTCCGATGTGTTGGGGAAACTTTGGCACACGAAGGGGTTTGAGAAATGGGATCTGATTGGGATTTCCAGAGTGGGGGATCTTCTTGTTAAGGGACGAGTGAAATCGTTCGATGAGCTACGGACGGAGTACGATCTGGAGGCTATGGAATATTTCCGGTACGCACAGGTGCGCCACGCTATGCGGTCAGTCCTCGTCGAGGGGGAGGCTGTGCCCGAGTCCTCTCCTTTGGAGGATCGGATTCTGGATGGCCATATGCCAGAGAGTACAATCTCCTTAATCTATAAGAAGCTTGTTAACGTCCGGACCGACCTCCTCCTCGGGGTGCGTGATCAGTGGACTAGGGACGGTCTTGAACTGGATGATGAGGACTGGCAGTATGCCATTTCCTCTCCTAAGGAGGTCGCGATCCCGGCACGGCTAAGGCTAGTGCAGCTTAAGATACTTCATAGAGTCTATGTCACGGGCCCCCGACTGATTCATATGGGTTTCTCCGAGGATGGTTTGTGTAAGAGGGGCTGCGGGATGGTGGGCACCTTCTTACATATCATATGGGAATGTGGTGTGATTGCGGAGTTCTGGAAGCGAATTCATGTAGTGATGCAGGAGGTCACGGGCTTTGCACTGTTGCCAGAGGCACGGCGCTGTCTTTTGAATGTCTGGGGTCCTACTGACTATGATGCTGCGCAGACTCAATGGGTGACCCTGGGAAATATGGTGGCGAAGCGTGATATTGCGCGACTGTGGGGCTCTCAGAGACCTCCCGCTGTGGAAGCATGGATGGAAAATATGGACTGGAGCATGTTTAGGGAGAAGACGGCGTACTGTGCCCGGGGGCGGCCTAAGAAATGGCATAAGATATGGGGGCGATGGAACCAGTATAGGGGGGATATATGTCTGCCCCCGGCCACTGAACCGTTGGAGGAGCACCTTTCCCCCTAGCCTTACTTCCAACTTGGGATTACTATGAGGATATTACGTTAGATTGCTAGTGCCTCTGCTTCTCCCTCATCCGCCCGATCGGTGGTTTTGTTCTGTGTTTGAGAATGGGGCTGCGCTCCCACCGGGAACTTGCACGTGTTTATTGGGTACACTGCCTTGCTTGTGTTATTTATTTTAGGTTGTTCTAAAAAAAGGAACCTTTGTCTTTTCCTGCACCAGAGCTATGGACACTTCCATGTGTTGTCCTTACTTGGCTGCCGAACCTCCGGGATGTCGGCTGAATAGCTGTGTTCCAGACTGATATAAATAAAGGTTTTTATAAAAAATAAAATAAAAAAAAAGATGTATTCGACGTCAGGCGAAGCTAAGGAGGTCGCCCATTGTATCCACCTTGGATGCAAAGCCTTAGAATTCGGTACACTAGCTTTAGTGACTGCTTCGAGAGCAGGAAACGGTGTTACCACCAGCATGCGCTTTCCTTGTGATAGCGCTCGTTCTTTCAGGATCGCCATCTGAACTGCTGTTAAGACTTTTTCAACAGTGGAAAATCGCAGCTCAGCTGAAGTGTACAGATGAGATTTGTAAGCTCACTGGTTAGAGTAGGCAGACCTGGAAGCAGAGGTCAGCCCGGGACCAGGGTTCAATTCCCGGCTCGGCTGGGTCTTGAGTCCATAAATTGTCCATGGACTCGATAATTCTCGCTCCAGTGCATACTTGATTCATGGGTTCACACTCTGCGACTCTGGGCAATAGCTTGCTTAATCTCCACAATGGCCCCTCGCGGCGGGATGCCTGGCTTTCACCTTGTGGATGCCCTGCTGGGTTATCTCACAGGGGAATACCAGGATGGGTTCCCTAAGCAAGCGCTTAGAGACCGGTTGGTGATTTGCGCTATATAAATATCTGCACATTTACACACACACACATAAGCAATGGGGACTGTGTCGCCCTCATTGAACGTTAAGTACGTGAAACCTTCCGCGCCTGGAACAATTCTAATGACCAGGTTGGTGTGGTTGTCACGAGTTTTTAAATATTTAGCCGTTAGAAGATCAGTTTGCAAAGTATACAATGCCAATGAATGCTCTGGCAGCCAGCAAGATCTGGTAAAAGTTGGTTGTATCAAAGCATAAAGCGTCTTGATACGCTGGGCATAATCAGGACTGTAGGATCGACCGAAATTCTGAAAGCCCAGCAGGGATTGTAGTTTTTTTAGTGACGTAGGGATACGAAGGCGTGCGCATTTCTCAAGGAACTGCGGTGCCAAGCCTCGACCCTCATTATTGAGTTCGTACCCCAAAAATAACACTGTAAACTCAGCAATGTGGGACTTCTTAAAGTTAAACTTGTAACCGAAGTCTGTAAACATAGTCACTATGTTATCCACACGAGCAAGGTGTGGAAGCAACTTGTCGTCAGTCAGATAAATGTCATCAACATACGAGTATGCCTCCGGGTCTACCATCTCCAAGAGAGAGACCACGCGAGCGGAAAAAACTCCAGGGCTGTTTTTATAGCCCATTGGGAGCCGTTTGAACAATTTTTGTTTTCCACCCGAGGTAAATGCCGTCCACTCATAACTATGAGGGGCCAGGTTATGGCAATAAAAGCCATTTGATAAGTCGAGCGTGGTTTTGAAACGTTTTCTCACTAGACTATCGACAAGAGCCGAACTATGAGTATTTTGTACCGCACACGTCCGGTAATGCGAGTTTAAATGCCGGTAATCCAAAACTAGGCGGTACGACCCGTCAGGCTTCGTCACAGTGAATAAAGGATTATTCATGGGTGACACACATGTCTCAATCACTCCTTGATATTCCAATTGTTCAAGGATAGACGCGACGTGAGATCTTGCCTCGCGACGCATAGGGTATTGGGGTTGAGGCTGGGGATCGGTCCGCAATGGAATCTCATGATTGGGAGAACATTTATCCCAGCCAACCTGATTACGATATAACGCAGGTGCAAGCACCTGTGCCCACTCCCCGGCTAACCTATTAGACTCATCCGTGGGCACTGCGTGCCCAAAGGAAGGAAGAATAACTTCCTCTCCCCTTGGAGCGTCTAAAATGAAAGCAGGAGGCCAATCTTTCTCCGCCAAAAGAATATCATAGGTGGTCGTAAGATTATCCCAAAAAAACACTTTAATTTTGCGTTGTATGTCACCCTCAATATTAAGGACTATTTCAAATAATCTTTCTGGGGGAGCTACGCGAGTATCAGCAGTTTCAACTGTCACATAAATGTCAGTTGCTGTCGCCTCCAGAAATGGACGCAACGCTTGCCGCACTACTGTAACTTCCGCCGCGCTGTCTAGCAGCGTTAGTGCCCATGTCAGGTTCCAAAGCTGTGTCCGCACCATCTGAGGCATATCTCGCTGAGATAACAGCAACTTTCTTTTTCTGAAACGGTGGACGTTGTCTGGCAGTGTCTTCCTGCTTGCCTCTACCGTCAGTCTGGCGGGGCTGGTCTCGACTTTGAGTACCCCGTCCTCTCCCACGCTCTCCTCCACCAGTATGTGTAGTCGATGTTTCCTGTGAAGAACGAGGAGAGCGTTGTTCAGAAACCTGAAACCTATCAGGCGACTTAATACGAGTACGATCGCGCAAATCATAAGTGCGTTCACTATACGACTGTACGGGCGAGGCAGAACGAGAAACCTGTTTCTGTTGCTGCTTCTCTTGTTTTTTGGCTCTCCAACTTTGTTTAGGAAAGTTGGGCTTTTCGTCTTTTGTAGACGAACTCACCTTAGTTTGCTGTACTACATCAGGAATTTTGATGGTGGGTTTCACGCCTAAGGCACTACGTCCAACCATCCTGTAGGCTTTTGCAATAATTTTTGGGAACTCCCTGGGTTTATCGGCATCATCCACAAGTTCCAGCATATTACCAACTTGGAACTGCATGGCATCTCCTTTGAGGTTGCCCATTATCATGGAACAAACCACATCGAAACTGTCGACAAGCCGTCATCCTAACTCAATAGCTGCCTCCGCACCATGACTGTCCTGGACTTTCTTGATGACGGAGGGTAGTACAGACATAGGCGGAGTGCCGTAGCACTTCGAATAGGTCGCAGCAAAGACCTTGCCCCAATTGTCACAATCAACAAGATCAGGGACCAGGTCCTTCGGCAAAGTAATGGTGAGTATCCTGTGTTTATCCACAGGCGTAATGTTTGGAAACACGGCTTCTAATTGTTCAAATTTTTCCGCAAGCCAGTAAGGAAATTCATCCTTACTGAGGGGGCGCTTGCCGACAACCGCATTAACCATAACAGGGCTTATCACCACCGCGTGATGGTGATCCGTCCCGTGTCCAGCAACCGCAGGTGCTCCCACCTGAACTGTGCGTGACACATACTGCACTAAAGCCCTATGGACCGTAATCAGGGCTGTGTGTAGCGTTCATAAATCACCCACTCCCACCGTCAGGTAGCGTGGGTGCGGAGTATATCCGGCCAGTACCGGCCAAGTGGCCCCTGCAATCGACAACGGGCCCATTCTCGCCGATACGACCTCATGGGGGAGGGTGCCATTAAAGTTCTAGTGTCCTATATGGGGCATAAGCCGCAGGCACAGGCGTGGCTGTATATTCGTGGAACAAATTATCGTCCGTATCCACCTCCTCAAAGGTCACCCATGAGTAAAACAACTCATAAGGGTAGGTGGCATCAGCACTGACCACAAAGACCACGGCCATCCCGTCATCAGGTACCCCATAAGCCCTCAAATGAGCGTGCAGAGGAACTCTACTATGAGCGGGAATATTAACCGCCATAAGGACACACTAAAGAGTATCAACGATATTTACAGTAGCACTTGGGCTCAAAAGTTGTAACCTTTTTAATTTTCAAGCTTTATAGAACCTTTAGTCAAAACCTAGGTAGGTTAAACCGTCACTCTTGTTTTCCGGAAACAAGAGTGAGGGTAGTTGTGGACTAAACTCAAGTACTACTAAAGCGTCTCAGATTATAAGACCAAACGTTAGGTGCGCCATGTTGCAGGGATTCTGCTTATGCACAGAACTATGCTCAGGAAACCAGGACCTCAGAGAATTGTGGTGTACCAGAAAACTCCCCTCAGAACCCAGAACCCCTTATCCGACTAGCTTAGTATCCCATTCGTTAGCCTAGATCTAGCTAGGCGGTCCCAATGTATAGACAAACCAGAACAAGCGACTTAGATATTTCTCAGGAGTGGTGGGAATCCGAAATACCTGTTCGTATCTATTTGTTAGTCCACAACATAATAATACAGACACGGTAAAGTTTAAAGAGTTTATTTTATAAACCTCGCGTCCTAAGATGCAGTACTTTGGCTAACACTAGCAGACTAACAGTACAGATCAGAACCATAAGCATTATTACAATACCATACAGAATGAAAGGAGAAATCATACTAATAATGACAGTGGTATACAGCCACACTCCTTTCTCTAGAATCTAATACATTATTATTATTAGACTATTAGAAGGTCTCTTAGGTTAACAGGGGGGACCCCATACCATATAGATCAGCTTAGTAGAATCACATCAAAGGATCAGCTAGCTCTCTCATGCATCAGCTCTTCTGTTCGAATGAATGTAAAACCAAACTGTTCTGCAATATTAAAGACGCTTGTCCTTCAGATATTGGCAGCTGTATGTATGATATGTCTAAAAAGTGGTACGATCAATCTAATCACAACACTCTCTACCTTGTAGTGACCCAGACTCGTTCTTTGCATGATGTACAGACCAAGGACACATTTCACTGTTAAGAATGTGAAACAACAGTTTGTTATCCTGTAAGGCAAAGTCAAGTCAGAATTTCTAAAATTAATAACACATAACAACAGTGTCGTGTGCAGCGCAGCAGAAACGACAAGCTAGCTTGCTAACAATTATCTCGGTTATGCTAACTTAGTGTTGTAAATAGGGCGTGGCTTAATCCATCTTACACTTCCAAGTGGCCCGAATTTAAATTAGTTAGAGATGCAGACACTAAGTCTATTGTCTCTTTCTTAAGTGAAATCTGGGCAAGGGAGGGTTTCCCGGAAGTTCTTGTTTCCGACAATGGGAAACAGTTCGTAAGTAAGGAATTTGAATTGTTTTTATCCACCTCTGGTGTTAAGCACATAAAGAGTTCTTTATATCATCCACAAGGTAATGGGCTTGTGGAGAGGATGATTCGAGTCATTGGTGACTGTGTGAAATGGGCTAAAGCCAACAACCAGGATGTAGTTAATTCTCTCAACAGCATGATCTGGTTTTATAGGACAACCCCTCATTCCTCCACAAGGGTGTCTCCTTTTGAGTTGATGAAGGGGAGGAAGCCCAATACTCTGTTTCGTCCTGGGTGGATGTCTAAATGGATCAACAGAGTGTCTGATGTCAACAAATTGATGTCTCACGTTAGGGAAAGTGTCACTCAAACTCAAGTCAAACAGAAAAACAGTTTTGATTCAAAAGGGGTTCAAGAGTTACCTTGTTGAGTGTTGGTGATATTGTGAAAATTAAAAAATCTTTTCATGTTAACAAAGGTGAGAGTAAATTTGGGCCTCCTATTAAAGTGATCAAAATCGTTGGAAATGCCATTCAGGTTGAGGGTGGATGCTGTTGGAATTTGAGTAAAGTAGCCAAAGTTCTTTCCTCTTCTGATGTCACTGTTTCGAATCCTGTTACTGATACTTATGTTTGTAATGATTCAGATACTAGCGAAGTTAGAAATTTGTCCCGTGTTATCACCAAACCAGTAAGGTTTAGGGAATGAATGTGGTACACATGTTGTTGTATATTATATATATATATATATTTTTTTTTTTTTGATTCTGTTACAGGAAGGAAAGGTAATGTAGTAACTAGTTGTGTTTACATATTAGGTTGCATTATCAATGCATATTTTATATGTGATGTCCTCTTTAAGAAGATGATGCTATGCTTAGTAACTGTGGAATGTTAAGATTCATTCTTGTGTTGGGAGTTGGTTGGAGATAGCTGCCTTCAGGCTGGCTCCTCATCCATGTAACCAATAAACATATTCTAATCAGATTCATCTGTATCCTGGCTGAATTACTACAGAGTGTTTGCTGTTTCCTCGTAGCGCACAGAGTTTATTCATCTGTGAAGAGGCAGGGTTAAGATGAAGTTGGGTACAGGCCCTCTGGGGGAGAGCGTCGACGTTTTGACCCTGGCACATGGAGGGTAGTTTAATTCCTCTGCAGGCAGGTCTTCCTCTGATTTAAGGAGTACAGCACGGAGCCTCCGGACTGCGCCTGGAATGCCTAATGAGATGCACTGGGTGATTTATTCCCCGTTTTTTGATTCAATCAACACTGCAACCTTTTAACATATTCGCCTCACTGCTAAAATAATGCGACTGCTGCCAGAGGGGCTGTAATCCTGACTTCACCACGCCATAGGTTGTTCTCCCCCTCCCCCCTGTTTTGAGGATATAAATTTAATTGTATTGACAATGATTTGGAGTACATTTACGATGCAATTTGATTTCTATATGTACCATGCGTACAAATGTTGACTTAATGAATACCGTTCAGAAGTAAAAATCAACTAGAAACAGTCTAGAACCATTGTTTTCTATACCGAACATTACCCAGGTCCGTGGACTATTATGGGTCACCACGTTATTTCATAATGGTTGTACAAAAATGGTCAAAGGCTAAAGAACCAAATAGATGTGCAACAACATTTATGCACATCTATCGTTCAGTTAGAGGAATCATTTTGTCAATGTATTAAAATATCTTTCATTCCTCTCTTAAAGGGATGTTCTACGTTCCAGGAGGATATTGCCAGATATTCTAGGTGAAAGGACCGTCTTTTGTTTTTCCAGAGTCAGACTTAGGCCTTTTGTAAACTAAACATGAAGATGAGAGCAGAAGAGACAATGGAAAGGCAAGGAGGAAGGTTGAGTGCAAAGAAGGAAGGATTATTTTATAAAAGAGAGGAGAGGATGTGGTCCGTTGGCTTAAACTGCCGACTTTGGTGCAGGAAACCAGGGTTCGAGCCTCGAGGTCGCGTCCACATCCTGTGATTCTGGGCAAATCACTTAATCTCCCCGTGCCTGAATATGTAATGTAAATACGGTGCTCATGTACAGCGCTCCAATACCTTCGGGTCGAGTTCGCGCTATATAAAAAATGCAAATAAATAAATAAATAAATAAATAAAAGATAGCACAACGAAATAAGTAAACAAATGGCTATAAGGCAGAAGAAAATAGATGAAACCCTCAATGAATGAACAATGGAAATCAAAGATTATTATTAAAGAAACCCATTGCTGTGTGACTGTGCTCATGAAATAATAATATATTTAGACAAAGCAAATCTGTTTGACTCTCTCTTCCTAGGCAGACATCTCTTGAACCAGACTGTATTGGCACTTTCTGATTTCACCCAGCTGACATCATTGTTGTGTGCAGTTTTACAGCAATTTCTCCTTGATCCAGTGCCAAGTCTAGAAAGCGTGATCGGGGAAAAAATCTATACAGTGACCTGTTGCTGGAAGAAGAAGGTGAGCTAAGACAATGCAAAGATAAAGCATCCAAGGATAGGAGTCAATTTACCAGTAATGAGACTCCTCCTGCCAAACTAAGGGTCTATTAGGATGGCGGATGAATGGCCACGATCGCAACCCGGAAAACCTCCGGTCACATTAGCATGGCGGTGATGACCGCGGCAGTGAGAAACTCCGCCCGCCACGTTTCCACCGGTAGCAGTCTGCACGCATGCCTGACAGGCAGAGCTGGACTGCTAAAATGGGGCCGGTGCAGGGTCAGGCTCCGCCGGCATGATTATGATGCCGGCGGAGCATCATAATCATGTAGCCAGCCTTTCCGCTGTGGTGGAACCGCCATGAAAAGGCATGCGGAGAATGTCTCCGGAGGCCCAATGTGTTGGGGGGTGTGGGTGCACTGGGGGGTACATGTTCATGTACCAGGTGGCAGGCACTGTGCAGTGCCTGCCACTCAGTGCAGGGATATGCAGGACATGCTCCTTTTGACATCGCGGCGGTGCTGCTGGCAGCAGCAACCACCGTAATATTAAAGGCCGCGATCATACCGCCGCAGTCGGATTTCGACTGTGGAGCATACTAATTGGACCAGCGGTTATGCCACGGTCCTGGCAGGCGGTCTTTTCCCGCTACCATGGTGGTCGGGGTGATTTTCCGACCGCCATCCTAATAGACCCCTTAGTATTTAGAAGTTCAAAGCAACATCAGCACTACCAAAGGGATCCTTGGCCACGACTACACCCATGATGGACAAATAAATGTATGATGGGGAACAATTTTTAGGTCTCGTCTATGCAGTGCACATGCGCTGCATAGGAGACCTTTAGCCATCGTACAGCTCTTTTTCCAAGCACATACTCGTGCTTGTGGCGGCATACAGCTTGTGGGAGTTCGCACGAGTGTGTGCTTTGAAAAAGAGCAAACAGCTGCTGCTTAGCGCGCACACACTTGTACTCCCCCACCCCTCCCACTTTTTACTTCTTCAAGGCTCAAGCCCGCCCAGCTGCAAGAGTTGTCACTGTGTGTGCGCATGCACTCCCCCCACCCCTCCCACTTGTTTACTTCTTCAAGCCTCAAGACTGAATCCCGCCCAGCTGCAAGAGTTGTCTCCTGTACCGATATTCCATTTTGCAACTTATATAATTGTGCTATGTGCTGCGAAATGGTTTACGCAAAATAATTAACTACAGAAATATACTTAAACAGCAAGTTGTTAAGCCTTTTATTCCTGGACCAAATGGTTCAGGCCGTTTTAAAATGCACTGTTTCCCGGAAAATGACCCCCTAGGCTGTGTATAGTTCCAGTCCAGAACAGTAAAGGGAGTGCCCACGGGTAATTCTGAATAGGATCTAAAGTTGCCTGTGCCCACATTCTTCGAAAAAGTATCCCAACGCCCCTTCCGCTCACCCCCCTTTCCCACCCGAAGTTTGGTTTTAGGTGCACATCTGCTGACTTTAATTCCATTCCAGAATTAAAATGCAGCTGCTTTGCAACATGTAACACTTTAAAAATGAAAACATTTCTTCTATGGCGTCTTAGAGCTGAGATGATGCTCGACCGTGACTCAGCAAGGTGGGCTCCGAGAGGCGTCTCTTCTCCGATCCTCTGGTCCAACTCCACCCTGCTTTAACTCTACTCCGGCCGCATTTCTTTCACCACCCTTCCCTTTCTTCTCCCCCTCATGTCTGCTCCCCTCTCCCCTTTAACGGGCTTCCTTTTCATCCACCCCTTTCTTTCCCTCTTATCTTCGTTTCCCTTTTCAATACCCGTACCAGTCCTCTTGCCTGCAGGGCCTTAATTAGGGCAGTTTAGGTGTTAGTTGTGTCTTCAGGGAGGTTGTGCCGTGGTCGTGACCGAGGAACAAACCAGCCCGGGGAGAGGAAGCAGACGGGCGGACTTTTGGCAACTGCGAAACATTTAACTGTTGCATGGCTAATAGAATTTTGTCGCACTACTTACTGTGAGCCTATTCTCTACATAATGGCACATTCTTGATGCTCATTTGGCTTTTCCTCCTTCACGGTGGCCCATATTTACGTGCATTGAGCTTGATATGGTGATTTTAATTCTTCCTTCTTTATGGCCCATAATTAACGCATATTGATTTCACTTCCTCAATTATTAGTGGACCTACTTATTGTGAAGCGATTTCTACATGCAGTGATTCTCACATGGCGCTTCTTTACTTGTAGAATCCACTATCCCTCCGAGCAACTACCTGGGTGGCTCACCCCTGGCACCGTTAATTTTTGCGTACTTCCTACCTCTGGGTGAGACCCTATGCCATTTCCTGGACCCGTACACACATGTGCTTCCTCCACCCTCTCTCTCTCTCTTCTTCCACCCTCTCTCTCTCTACCTCTCTCTCTCTCTACCTCTCTCTCTCTCTCTTCCTTCACCCACCCTCTCTCTCTCTCTTCTTCCACCCTCTCTCTCTCTACCTCTCTCTACCTCTCTCTCTACCACTCTCTCTCTGCCTCTCTACCTCTTTCTCTCGGCCTCTCTACCTCTCTCTCTCTACCTCACTCTACCTCTCTACCGCTCTCTCTCTACCTCTCTCTCTCTACCTGTACCTCTCTCTCTCTAACTCTCTCTATACCTCTCTCTCTCTACCTCTACCTCTCTACCTCTACCTCTCTACCTCTCTCTACCTCTCTACCTCTCTCTCTCTACCTCTCTCTCTCTACCTCTCTTCCTCTACCTCTCTACCTCTACCTCTCTACCACTCTACCTCTGTCTACCTCTCTCTACCGCTCTCTACCTCTCTCTCTACCTCTCTCTCTCTACCTCTCTACCTCTCTCTACCTCTCTCTACCTCTCTACCTGTCTCTCTCTACCTCTCTACCTCTCTCTCTACCTCGCTCTCTCTACCTCTCTCTCTACCTCTCTCTCTCTGCCTCTCTACCTCTTTCTCTCGGCCTCTCTACCTCTCTCTCTCTACCTCACTCTACCTCTCTACCACTCTCTCTCTACCTCTCTCTCTCTACCTGTACCTCTCTCTCTCTAACTCTCTCTATACCTCTCTCTCTCTACCTCTACCTCTCTACCTCTACCTCTCTACCTCTCTCTACCTCTCTACCTCTCTCTCTCTACCTCTCTCTCTCTACCTCTCTTCCTCTACCTCTCTACCTCTACCTCTCTACCACTCTACCTCTGTCTACCTCTCTCTACCGCTCTCTACCTCTCTCTCTACCTCTCTCTCTCTACCTCTCTTCCTCTACCTCTCTACCTCTACCTCTCTACCACTCTACCTCTGTCTACCTCTCTCTACCGCTCTCTACCGCTCTCTCTCTACCTCTCTACCTCTCTCTACCTCTCTCTCTCTACCTCTACCTCTCTACCTCTACCTCTCTACCTCTCTCTACCTCTCTACCTCTCTCACTCTACCTCTCTCTCTCTACCTCTCTTCCTCTACCTCTCTACCTCTACCTCTCCACCACTCTACCTCTGTCTACCTCTCTCTACCGCTCTCTACCTCTCTCTCTACCTCGCTCTCTCTACCTCTCTCTCTACCTCTCTCTCTACCTCTCTCTCTACCTCTCTACCTCTCTCTCTACCTCTCTGCCTCTCTCTACCGCTCTCTCTCTCTACCTCTCTCTACCTCTCTACCTCTCTACCTCTCTCTCTACCTCTCTACCTCTCTACCTCTTTACACCTCTCTCTCTACACCCCTCTATCTACAACCCTCTCTCTACCCCTCTCTCTACACCTCTCTCTACACCTCTCTCTCTACCCCTCTCTCTCTACCCCTCTCTCTACCCCTCTCTCCACCCCTCTCTCTACACACCTCTCTACACACCTCACTCTACCCACCTCTCTCTCTCGCTCTGCACACCTCTCTCTCTCTCTCTCTCTCTCTCTCTCTCTCTCTACACACCTCTCTCTCTCTACCTCTAAGTGGCAGCCGGAGCCTGATAGCACTGTTTGTCCTTTTAAAACAAAAAACAAGCATTGGCATAGCCAAAAGGTCTCGCCTTTGGGGCCTTATAAGTGTTTAACCATGCAACAGTTAATGTTGTTGGACCACGGATATAGCGCTGCATAACTAAATACTTAGAAGGTCCCAAAAGAGAGACCTATTGGCTATGCCAATGCTTGTTCATATCTTGCTGCATGACAGACAAGAATTTCCAATGAGATACATTTAGTCCAGGGTCAAAGTTAAAAACACTTTTAGGAAATGAATACAATTAGAAGTGCTTGGCAAAATTCACATTAAGTTATTTTATTGCCAGCAATCATTCAGTGAATGCAGGATCTATATAAAGCATGCCAACATTTCCTATATGTTATTTAAAATCTTTTGCAATACCCCTTCATAAACTCACATTATCATGCGTTCGACATAAATACCTTATTTTCAAAGCAAAACATTTTTTGTCCTTTGCCTCAGAAAGTAAAGAAGACATTTCCAAAATCAATGTTCCTGTATTTTGGTTATGTCCGCCTGAAGCCACTTCTGGCCCCCTCCATTTTTCGTTGCTGTCATTAAGAGTCATTTGATTAAGGCATAGCTTGCCAAACTGGGTGCTGTCTCGTGTCAAATAAGCAGATTCTGGGGGATTGTGGCCAGCCAGAGGGCTGACAAAAAGAAGTAACTGGTGAGCTTCCCGGCCCCCGGGAACATCTAGATAAGTCCTGTGTTTGCCAAACGGTAGAAATTACGTGAGACCAAGTGATATCAGTCCTGGAATGGCATGGCAGTACAGATAGCCTCCTGAACCATCATACCCTGGAGCAATGGGTCCGTGCTTAGCAAGTGAAGAGCTGAACCTCCGCGCCATATAAAATGGTGCCTGGACCGCTCTAATGGAACGATTTGTTCTATGTTGGTGTTTTTAGTGATGTTGTTTATGTTCATGGGATACAGAGCTGCCACGACTGAACGCGCTGTGAAGAGACCAGTGACCGATGAGGAAAAGACCATGGCAGCAAGACGCGGTGCTGTAGCAGGAGTAGCGCACAATGACTCAGATAAAGGACTTGAGGCATGGTTGACTTCTGCGACTTGTGCCACCTCACAGCAGCAAAGCAAGCCTATTGACACTCCCAAATCTCAAATCCAGTAGGAGCGGCGCACAAGGACACTGAGAGCTGGATCTGAGGCGTGGTTGATTGCTTCTTAGTGTGCCACCTCACGCCAGCAAAGCAAGCCTATTGACACTCCCAAATCTCAGATCTAGTAGGAGCGGCACACAAGGACACTGAGAGCTGGATCTGAGGCGTGGTTGATTGCTTCTTAGTGTGCCACCTCACAACAGCAAAGCGAGCCTCTTGACACTCCCAAATCTCAAATCCAGTAGGAGCGGTGCACAACGACACTGAGAGCTGGATCTGAGGTGTGGTTGATTGCTTCTTAGTGTGCCACCTCACAACAGCAAAGCGAGCCTCTTGACACTCCCAAATCTCAAATCCAGTAGGAGCGGTGCACAACGACACTGAGAGCTGGATCTGAGGTGTGGTTGATTGCTTCTTAGTGTGCCACCTCACAACAGCAAAGCGAGCCTATTGACACTCCCAAATCTCAAATCCAGTAGGAGCGGTGCACAAGGACACTGAGAGCTGGATCTGAGGCGTGGTTGATTGCTTCTTAGTGTGCCACCTCACAACAGCAAATTGAGCCTATTGACACTCCCAAATCTCAAATCCAGTAGGAGCGGTGCACAAGGACACTGAGAGCTGGATCTGAGGCGTGGTTGATTGCTTCTTAGTGTGCCACCTCACAACAGCAAAGCGAGCCTCTTGACACTCCCAAATCTCAAATCCAGTAGGAGCGGTGCACAACGACACTGAGAGCTGGATCTGAGGTGTGGTTGATTGCTTCTTAGTGTGCCACCTCACAACAGCAAAGCGAGCCTATTGACACTCCCAAATCTCAAATCCAGTAGGAGCGGTGCACAAGGACACTGAGAGCTGGATCTGAGGCGTGGTTGATTGCTTCTTAGTGTGCCACCTCACAACAGCAAATTGAGCCTATTGACACTCCCAAATCTCAAATCCAGTAGGAGCGGTGCACAAGGACACTGAGAGCTGGATCTAAGGCGTGGTTGATTGCTTCTTAGTGTGCCACCTCACAACAGCAAAGCGAGCCTCTTGACACTCCAAATTCTCAAATCCAGTAGGAGCGGTGCACAAGGACACTGAGAGCTGGATCTGAGGCGTGGTTGATTGCTTCTTAGTGTGCCACCTCACAACAGCAAAGCGAGCCTCTTGACACTCCAAAATCTCAAATCCAGTAGGAGCGGTGCACAAGGACACTGAGAGCTGGATCTGAGGCGTGGTTGATTGCTTCTTAGTGTGCCACCTCACAACAGCAAAGCGAGCCTCTTGACACTCCCAAATCTCAAATCCAGTAGGAGCGGTGCACAAGGACACTGAGAGCTGGATCTGAGGCGTGGTTGATTGCTTCTTAGTGTGCCACCTCACAACAGCAAAGCGAGCCTATTGACACTCCCAAATCTCAAATCCAGTAGGAGCGGTGCACAAGGACACTGAGAGCTGGATCTGAGGCGTGGTTGATTGCTTCTTAGTGTGCCACCACACGCCAGCAAAGCGAGCCTCTTGACACTCCAAAATCTCAGATCCAGTAGGAGCGGTGCACAAGGACAATGAGAGCTGGATCTGAGGCGTGGTTGATTGCTTCTTAGTGTGCCACCTCACGCCAGCAAAGCGAGCCTAATGCCAGTCCCACATCTCTGACATCTATGCATTGTCAGGCTGGATCAAAGGGCTCCATCAGAGGAAAAATACAGT
Organism: Triturus cristatus; assembly: GCF_964204655.1. Taxonomy (NCBI): domain Eukaryota; kingdom Metazoa; phylum Chordata; class Amphibia; order Caudata; family Salamandridae; genus Triturus; species Triturus cristatus. Next base: position 170,374,901 of record NC_140586.1, on the reverse strand, counting down.
AACTTTTCTTTTGCAAAACACCCACGCGCTTGTGTGCTAAAGGGGAAGTCTAGTGGTTTTTAAGGAAAGGAGGAAGCAAAAAAAAATGTGCACAGTCTCATCGTTTACCAGCTGTGTATGTATCTGGTGTCTGCTTGTGTTTTGTAATCCACAAATGACAGGCTAATTTTTTTTAACTAATAACTAAGATTTCAGTTAATCTTAAAAGAGTTAAAGAATTTTAACAAGTTAATTGTTGCACTTATTGAAGCAACATTGAAGGTATTCAAGTGTTTTGAAGGGTATTAGATATTATGGAGATGTAAACAACCACCCATAGTTTGGAGACACCCGGGGAATCATCCAGCCAGTGGCTAGCATAAAAATAAAGGTGCAGATTTACAAGCCCCTTGCGCCTCTTTTACGCCGCGGTTGCGTCACTTTTGTGACGCAGCGGCGGCGCAAAACCAGCGCCAGGCTGCGGGGTATTTACAACGTGAAGCATCTGGGAGATGCGTCACGTTGTAAAGCCCTGCGCCAGAAGTAGGCGTTCCGGCGCAGGGGGGGGCTTTCCGTCGCAGGAACGCCTCCTAAAAGTGGCTGAGTGAAATCTACAAGATTTCACTCAGTCACTTTTGAGCCCATGCTGCGTCAAAACCCTGCGCCTGCTTGAAGCAGGCGTAAGGATTGACGCAGCATTGTAATGATAGGGCACCCCAGAGCCTTGCTGGAGCTGCGTCGCACTTGCGACGCAACTCCAGCAATGCGCCGCCTTTACGGCACAGATGCGTCACGCATTTGCCCGTGTTTGCCCCATGGTGCGCCGCATTGTAAATGCGGCGCATCCATGGTGGCGGAGCTGTGGCGCACAATAACTGCCGCACTTATTTAGAAACAATGGATGGTGTTAACATTAGCTAAAACAGAAAAAAGAGCTACTGATAACTTTTTTTGTGAACAAGAGGGCAAAGGTCTCTTGATTGCCTTTAGAAAGGAAAAAGCACAACAGGCAATGTAATGCTTGATGTGTATGAAGCAGTATTGAAAGGTTTGGCTCAACTTTGCACGAAAGAGGTGAATTTGGTTATAGGACACCACAAATTTCACACAAGACCACAAAGAGAAAATTAAAATATAGAACAAGTTGTGAATTTATTGAAAGAGTTAGCTCCAGCATGTGGCTTTGACCTGATGACTGATCACTTGTTGAGAGACCAATTAATCGTACAATACAGAGACACAAAAGTACAAGAGCAACTATTCTTGAGCGAAATCCTACCCTGACAGAAGCAATTACTAAAATAAAGAAAGAGGAAGCTATGGCTGAAGTTAGCATAATAAAGGGGGAACCTGATTATCCCAGGAAGGAACATTTAAAAAGAAGACAATTACGAAACAGTAAACTAAGACTGACTGACGGACAGTAAACAGAATGTGATGTAGATGTGGAAATGCAACTCTTCCAACATAGAGCAAAGCATGTCCTGCACAGGGTAACAGATGTGACAAGTGTAACCGCAGCTGGAGCTTTGCACGTATGAATAGGTTATTAACAAGGTAATACAGGAAAGCAAACTACATGAAGGAGAAGAGTTTGAACCAGAGATAAACACCATAGTTCTCAATATCATGAAAATTAAAGACAGTACAAGAATAATGAAACCAAACTGCGAAATAAAAATAGATGACAGACAAGGGACATCAGAAGTGGATCCCATGCCAATACATAAAACGATGCCCACATAAACATCGAGAAAGTTGTAGCCAGGCAAGTGTTTAAAAAGAAGCAGCACAGAATTGAACAGACACAACAGTGGAAACATAGATTTAGTGGATTTTAATTTTTAAAAAATGAATTAAAGGACAGGCATTGTGTTTCTGGAGTGTATGTGATTCCATGTCAATACATGAAATAATATCCAAATAAATATCGAGGAAGTTGAAAAGACGAGTGTTGAAAAAATAAGCAGCATAACATTAAACAGACACAATGGTGGAAGCATAGATTTAGTGGGTTTTTGTAAAGGAAAACTTGAATTAAAGGCCAGACATTGTGTTTCTGGAGTGTACGTGGCTGAAAAAGACCTGACAATACTGGGATGGAAACAGCAGTATGTTTTGGACATAACATTACATTTAATAAAACCTGGGTACTGTAAACAAGTATTGATGGCGAAGAAGCAAATAGATGACATGTTGAAGAGTATAATGGACTAGTTGGCAGAAGATTTGGAAAGTTGAAGGACTATAAACACACATCAAGGTCAGAGCTGGTTGTCAGTGCTTCATCGCATGATACCTGTTTCCGTATATATAAGACAAGAATTGAAGGAAATATTGCAGAGGATGGAAGAAGAAGGCATTATAAAGCAAGTGAAAGCAACGCAGTGGCTTTCGTCGATTGCAATATCTAAGAGAAGGGACGAGAAATTGTGCTTCTGTGCTGATTTGCTGATTTGCACACAGTCTCTTGGGGGCAGGAAGATATTTTAAATAGGAGCAATTTACTTAAAGTATTGTCATCCCTACCGGGGTTGGGGGCATTGGGTTCGAAAGACCTAATTTATCCCTGGGTTTAAAGAGAGCCCACAGGATGCCGCAAAGGTACGGTTTAGAAATAAAGGGGCAGATTTATAATAATTCGTGCATTCCTGCATATCAGCAGGGATGCGCCAGTTATTGTGCGCCACAGCTCCGCCACCATGGATGCGCCGCATTTACAATGCGGCGCACCATGGGGCAAAAACGGCACAGATGCGTGACGCATCTGTGCCGTAAAAGTGGCGCATTGCTGGAGTTGCATCGCAAGCGCGACGCAACTCCAGCAATGCTTTGGGGGGACCTATCGTCACAATGCTGCGTCAATCCTTACGCCTGCTTCAAGCAGGCGCAGGGTTTTGACGCAGCATGAGCTCAAAAGTGACTGAGTGAAATCTTGTAGATTTCACTCAGCCACTTTTAGGAGGCGTCCCTGCAACGGAACGCCCCCCCCCTGCACAGGTACGCCTACTGCTGGCGCAGGGCTTTACAACGTGACGCATCTCCCAGATGCGTCACGTTGTAAATACCCTGCAGCATGGAGCAGGATTTGCGCTGCCGCTGCGTCACAAAGTGATGCAACGGCGGCGTAAATGAGGCGCATGGGCCTCATAAATCTGCCCCAAAGAGATCATTAGGTGGATAGTAACTCATCAAAAGATCTTGGCAGAGTGGGGCATAAACATAAGTAAGCCTGTGAAAACAAAATATCCCTGGCTCCTTGTACAAAAATAAGGCTCTGCGACAGCTTGATTTTGTACTCTGTGCCTCGTAGGGATCAGCCTTCCCGCGATCATCAGCAGAACGTATTACAAATTCAATGGACCAAGCGGTGAATAAGAGAGTCTGATGGCTGTCGACAAATAGCCATTGATGTCCAATTCCCATAAGAGAGGCTGTAGGGAATATGAGACCTCTTGCCTCTATGAAACAAACACAGAACCTCCCACTCAATATGTGCTAATGGAAGATATGAGGCATAAAATCCCTCCTAAATTATAGAGTGCCACTGGAAGAAATAAGCCATAATGATATTATTTTCTTGCAAGAAACGTGGCAGACGACGCAAATGACCTGGCCAGATCATAATGAAGTTTGTACAAAGGACATCCCCTCGAATAAAGGGGGAAATGCCTCTTAAGGTGTCTCAATTTTGGTCCACAAAGCATTGGAGACAGATAGGGAAATACTTGCACATTATGCCGGGGCCAGCATCTGTTTAAAATTGGCGGCTTCTTCATCAGGTGATCGAAAAAGGTCCCCACCGCTCATTATAGGTAACATATATATAAATCTTAAGCAGCCAAAGAATAAACCCTACGCCAGCAGTATATTAATGAAATGTGGGCTTTTGTAGGCAACCATAATTTGTTTTTGCTGGAGACCCCCCAAATACTCCCAGGGCAACAAGAAGAGGACAACCTATGGGGTATCCTGGAGATCGTGCTCGAACACACGAAGAGAGACAAAACCGGCCAGAAGGTGGCCGCTGCTTTATATTCCTTGGACTTATGAACTTTAAATGGGAGCGAAACTAATGACCAACCGGCCAGCTACACTCACACAACTAGCTGCTCTGCCTCACCGATTGATTATATTTGGATCTCTACCCAGTATTTTAAGTGGATAAGCAACTTTCAAGTGCTTCACTCCCCAGCAAGTGGCCATGCTCTGTTGTCATGTACCATCCAAAGAGACACCCCAATATTAATTCAACTTCAAGTACTTGGCACAGCAGAAGGCACCTGTGGGCTGCAAAGAATAAAATGGTCAGCCAACTCCAGAGGCCCTGGTGGAGTTAAGAGAAGTGCTGCAAAGTGAGGCATCCAACAGATTACTCTCCACTTCAAGCTGGCAAACATTATTGCTCAAATTATTGGAGAAGTTGTTAAGTAAGCCCCAAATGTGAGTAGGGCTTTCTCCCAGAAGGAACCTAGAAATCCAATGTTGAGGTCACTGAAACGTGAACTAAATAACTTTCGGAGGTTGGCGCACAAAGGCACTACTACTGCTGCAGAAGTAACTGAGATCAGGAGGGTGAGGAAGGCTTTTAGGTCAAAAGCCTGGGAGGGAAATAGCTTGTGCCAACGAAGAACAGGCATGGATAGATCTACACAAATCCCTAAAAACTAAAAATCCAGTGAAGTTTTTGGACCTTGTTAAAAAAAAGTTGAATCAAAATATTCAAAAAGAGTCGCCGGCTGTTACAGTTCCTAAGTTGACGGAATATATCTTCAATTCGCACAACCCCGGAAAAATGGCAGGTGAGCTGGAGGCTCCACAGGATGAATTAGCTGAGCGTCCCTGTTCAATGCAGAATTTTACATTGTGGGCGAACTTATATTTTCCAAGGAATCAATTAAGCATACTTTGTCTTCTTCTAGAGCTGTGGGAACGGCATCCCCAACAGCTTATTTAAAAGAGCTGTAGAAGAATGGGCTTTCCTCCCCAACCCACTTTTAAAAAATTGTTTAATAGAAAAGCCCGTTTCAGACAGTTGGTGAGGTGCCATACTAACTCCAATACATAAAAAAGGAGCATGTGATAACCCTGCCAACTTCTGGCTTATTGCCCTTTTGGACGTTGAAGGCACAATTTTCTCAGGAATTTTAAACAAGGAACAAGATTGGTCCTGCCCTAAGACCCTTATTCCTATCACCCAATCAGGTTTTAGGTGTGGGCAAAAACCTGAAGACAACCTGATGATACTTTCCTCACTGATTCAAATTGCAAATAGTAAAAGGTCCCTATCGTTATACATCACCTCGATAGACTTCAAAATTCCATTGGATAGAGTGAAGAGGGGGAGCTTGTGGCCGAAGCTGTCGAGTTGTGGTATCGCGGAAGATATTTTAAGTGCAATTACTGATACTTGGTTAAAGTGAAAGTTACATCCAACAGGATCACCACCTATAGAATCAGGACCACCACTGGAGTAAAACAAGTCTGCATTCTTGCCCCATTGTTGTTTAACGTTCATTTAACTGATATCAACAAAGTCTTGGGAGTCGCAAGTGCTGTACCTCCAAAGTTTGCAAGCCTTCATAAACAATGCCTCCAGTATGCCGACGATACTTTATTATTTGATAATACGGCGGTGGGGCTCCAGCGATCATTAGAGGCCCTGGCTGGCTGCTGTGCAGGAAACACATTTGAAATGAATTACAGCAAAACAAAAATTATGGCCTGCAGACTTGGAAACAACCACCCTGCCAAATTCAAATTCTCCATGAACAATGTGGCCTTGGATCAAGTCACCTGTCTAAAATACTTGGGCATTTATTTTAATAATCATGGTTCTAATGTTACAAATTTAGATCACCTTAAAGTTTAGGATCTCTCGATGATAGCGAGTTTTATAAAACTGGCCACTAAGAGGAGCAGACCTGACCTCACTCAAAGTAATGGATGATAAATATATGCCTACACCAACCTATGGCACCATAATGTTTAACCTGTTGTGTGCTCATGACGAGCTCAGCTCGTCATGAGTCACAGTGGAGGTGTGCTCAGGATGAGCTGAGCTCGTCATAACTGCAGCAACCCGCCCACGCGCGATTAATTCCCCGCCTGTGCGGGAGAATTAATCAGTGGGCGGGGTCGTGACGAGCTCAGCTCGTCATGAGCACAGCTCCACTGTGAGTCACGACGAGCTGAGCTCGTCACGAGCACAGCGGTGCCGCGGCCCCCCCGCACTGCGGGAAATTACCCCCGCAGGGAAGGGGTTAAAGGACATATTTTGGGCTGGATGGGTAAAGCTCAATTAAGGTGCTACAGATGGCTTTTTAACCTTCCAGATGCCACCCCACCCTCGCAGCTAAGGCTTGTATTCAGAGGTTTTTTTTTTTCACAACAAATTTTATTTTTGACAGACACAACCTGCCCAGGTGGTACCGAGGCAGCATTTCTATACATCTTGGCAATGGTAAAGATGTCAATGTTTAGGATATACAATTGTCGCAGTACGGAATATGCTTTATAATGAATTAAACGCATATAAACATTGTTAACATCAGTGTCACAAGGTCATATGTAACTTGTCGTACAGAGTCATCAATCGTAGAGTGTGCATAGAGACATAATAATTCACAGAATAAATTCCCAACATTTGATCATTATGACAGATCTTCATTATGTATCGTAGAAGAGATAGGTTCAAGGTTTAGACCCCAATAATCAGCCCTCCACTTCCAAATCTTCGGGTATTCTGGGGACATCCCCGGGCTAAGAAAATCGGTAGCTCTAACCCCATGGAAAAATCAAGGCCCCGTTTCCAGGCCCCGACCGAAGGCAGCGAAGTCGCCTTCCAAGCCTTGGCAATGTCGCTCTTGGTGAGAATGAGCCCCAGGAAGAGCAAATGCCTCTTGTATCTATTGCCAACAATGCCCGCCATAATGTGAAGCAGAGCCAGGCGCGGTGACTGCGGAATATCCCACCCCAACACCTCAGAGAGACAGGTCAGCACTCCACGCCAGAACCTCACCAAAACAGTAATTCCCAGATTGTGTGGAGAAAGGTGCCTTCGGCAATTCCGCAGCGCAGACAGGTGGGGGGTGTGATTGTCCCTTCCTGCCAGAGCCTACAGCAAGTAAAATACACACAATGAAAAAGTTTAAATTGTATAAGGCGAAGGCGCGCATCAATGGCCACCCAGCAAGGGAACGCCAAAGACTCAACCCAATCATCCTCATCAAGTGGGCCTAGGCCATACTGCAAAGCCTCTCTGGTCTTAGGGAGTGTAGTATGGCAATTAGTAACCAATGTGCGATATATCGCTGCGATCTTGTTTGGGCCCATCTCACCAAGAAATACCTTTGCCACAACAGGGTTAAAGTCAGGAATGCAGTCTTGCTGTGCAAGGTACGGGGAGAACGAATGACGAAATTGTAAATATTTATCAAATTGGGACTGAGGCATTTGGAATTCAGTTTGTAGCTGCTGGAATGATTTCAAGGTCTGACCACAAAGGACAGCGCCTACTGTTGACATGCCAATAGAGTCCCAACCCACGAAGCCTTGTAGTACAGCCAATTGAGGTAAGAGGCCATTACGCCAAAGAGGAGTCTCTTTCGAAAGTTTGCCCCACCACCCCATCCTATGCAGCACCTGTCGCCATATCACAAAGACCATCCGAGCTGCGGGTGGTAGCACTTTGAGCTTCGCTCCAGAATATAATTGTGTGTAGAGATTTAAAGTCCATTGGCCAATGCTTGACCGCATAGGCCGGGTCGAGTCGATTCCCCTACCACCAATCATTTAGAATGAGAAGATGAGACACCAAGTCCGATCATGCACAAACGGCACCCTGATATAAATAAAGATCGCTACACCCCTGGATCCCCTAGTGAATCCAGAATGGTAAGTTTGAACAAATCCAAACCGCGCAAGTCAAGGTGTCTCATTACCCAACAGGTGGGTTTCTTGTACCATGAGGATGTCGGTGTTATAGCGCTTGGCCTGCCGCAATATGGCCCCTCTATTGATCTTGTCCAGCAAGCCTCGAACATTTATTTATTTTTGGTCTTGTATAGCGCTGGGAGTCAACCCCCGAAGGGGTATCTCCGCGCTTATGCATAACCAAGAAGCCAATATCTGATACTTAAACAGAGAAGTGGAAAGGCAAGAAGAAAGCCTAAGAGGCTACAAATAGGAACGTTTTCAAGGACTTCTTAAAGGATTGGAAGTTAATAATGTTTTTCAAAGCAAGGGGCAGTGAATTCCAAAGGATAGGGCCTTTGTAGGATAGAGCTCGCCCTCCCTGCCTGACTTTTTTTATCCTAGGAACCTGCAGTTGTTGTTGAGTGCTAGAGCGCAGTGTTCGACTGGGAGTGTAGGGTTTAAATATTTCTTTTAAATATTTAGGTCCATTGCCAAACAGACAACCATGGATAGTACAGCAGATTTTGAATATTACACGCTGTCTAATCGGCAGCCAATGAAGCTTTGTCAAAAGGGGAAGAGATGTAGACCTTGGCGGGGCATTAAGAGCTAATCTAGCCGCGGTGTTCTGGACCACCTGTAGTCTCTGTAGTTGTTCTTCATTTGCCGAAACCAACAATCCATTACAGTAGTCTAGTCTACTTATGACCAGAGCCTGGATAAGAGTCTTCCTATAAGAATCAGATAGAAATGGGAAGACTCGTCGTAGCAGTCCAATGATCTGAAAACAGGAGCCTGCTACCTGGTTTGTGTGTTCTTTAAACAGAAGAGAACTATCTAGACGTACACCAAGATTTTTGACAATTTGTTTGGGGCTTGGAGTTGGTCCTAAATCCAGGGGCCACCAGTCTGGGGACCACAGAACTGTGGCCTCCCCAAACAGCATAACCTCAGTTTTGCTTACATTGCACTGGAGGCGATTGATGGCCATCCAGTGAGATATAGCCCTCATGCCGTCCGCAAAAGATTTTTGTATTGTGGGCGTGAGGGTTTTAAAGGGGAACAAAAGCTGAGTGCCGTCAGCGTATGATATCGGTGTGAACCCATAAGATCTTACTATATCCGCCAACGGGGACATATACACGTTGAAAAGTGTGGGGCTTAGGCAAGAGCCCTGTGGCACTCCTTTAGTGAGCTCTCTTGAGATGGAATGGTGGGAGCCCAGTCTTACCTCTTGATGGCGATCCGAAAGAAAGCTTTCTAGCCAGGAAAGAGCCACTCCTTCTATTCCCCTCTCCCTCAGGCGATCGAGAAGTATCTCATGGGATACAGTGTCGAAGGCAGCGGATAAATCTAACAGCACAAGAATCAGTGAATTTCCTCCATCCAGTGACATCTTGATGGTATCAGTCACTGAGAGGAGGGCAGACTCTGTGCTGTGATTGGGCCTAAATCCAGATTGAGAAAGGTCTAGGCCCTCCGCTGCCTCGATGTACTTGGACAAGTAGGTGTTTACATGTCTCTCGGTCATTTTGCTGAGAAAGGGGAGAAGGGAAATAGGTCGGAGATTGGAAAGATCAGTCCATGGAATAGCTGCGTTCTTCCGGATTGGGTTCACCACTGCTTTTTTCCATTCAGTGGGCACAGATCCTTCTCTGAGGGAATGGTTGATCAGATTTAGAATGTGGGGCCTAAGCAATGTATGTAGGGAGGCTGTTATTTTAGCTGATAGAAAATCCTCTGGGGAACCAGATTTTATATGGCTCATTAAAGAGGTGAGATCGGAGTCAGTGACTACTGGGAACATCATAAGTGTGGATTTATTCTGCATGGGCAGGATAGATGGGAATAAGGAGTTGTCACTATTTTGATCAAAGGCCAATAAAATTTTGTAAAACATTCCAGCTAACAATATTTAATCGCCGCTGCTGGGTGTCGGTCATATCGGGAATCTAGCATGTAAAGCGACCAATGTATGGGTAGTGAGATACGACTAGATTCTATACATGTAGAGGAACACTGTGACATTGGAAACCGAATTTCCCAACAACCCCCCACCCATTCTCCCACCCGATGCCTCAATAGTAACGAAGCATCTGTTGCGGTATGACAGGCGTCCCGTCCCCAGCGGGGAGAAGGATCCGCTGGCAACCAATGGATCCCCAATAAACGTGGTGTACATTAAAGTGGCTACAGTCCCACCAAAATGTACAGGTTTGTGCAGCCCAGATGTATCGGCCACTAATATAATGCGTTTTTACATACAATTCAGCCAACGTTGATTATGAAGGTGCAGGAGGTTGTTGATCTTCTGTTATCCGTCCGCGAGAGTTGCTGCGAATCTGAGATCTCTTCCTAGAACGTGACCGGCGCTGCTGTTTGTCATCGGTCCTGGGCAGGTCCTGGGCAGGTCGCGGCTGGACCCCCTGGTCGAGGCGCCTGAGTCCGCTCCAGAGGGAACATGGGGCCTCAATCTAACCGATTCATCCGTCCAACTAATCACTTCCTCGGGTGACTCGAAGAAATATGTCCGAGATTTGTAGAGACACGCAGGCGGGCTGGAAATAATAGGGAGTATTGAATTTTCAGGCTGCGCAACTAGGCTTTGGCCTCCGCAAATGACTGTATGTGCTGTTTGACCACTTTGGTATAGTCCGGGAAGATCATAATGGGCTGGGAGGCATAAGTAAGGACCCCCTTCAGCCTTGCACGCTGGACGATCACATCTCGGTCCTTGTAATTAAGGAACCGAACAATTATTAGTCGCCCCCGGAGGTGGTTTCTGCTGCAGCGCACGATGTGACCGTTCGATAATGAAGCATGGAGACAGGGAATCAGGAGGGAGCCAGTCCCTAAGCCACTTGGTCAGGAATTCCGCTACATTGTTGTTCTGGCTGCCTCTGGGAAACCCCACAAAGCAAAGATTGTTCCTATGGGCTCGACCCTCCGCATCTTCAACCCTTGCAGCCAGGCCACGAGTCAACGACTCCAGGTTGGACACCTTTTTTTGAAGAGTAGTAACTGCATCTTCCACTGTGGAGATTCTTGACTCTGTTTCAGTTATTCTCTGAACTGCATTACAAAGGTCCTGGCGAAGAAGCATGACATCCGATCCAACCACGCCGATTTTGGCCTCGAGTGCATCCCTGGACTGCGTGATAGTCACCAACAACGCAGCGTTGTCGGGGATTGTGGTCACCACGCTTTCGGGGTAGATGACTGGGCACCAGCACCGGTATACTTGTCCATGGTAGATTGCTTAGATGTGACCCCGGAAGATTTATCTTTAGCCATTTTACGCATGTCCGTAGAGGTGTGCCACCCAATCTGTAACCAGTGCAGCATGAATGCCGGAATAGCGCTGATACACGGCCAGTACACCAAGTCGCTACGTCAGCTTCCATGGGTGGAATCCGGGGGGGTGCACACCCACAAGCCGCAACAGGACCTAGCCTGGCCGCCTCCGCAGGCGGCAACCCCCACCCCCCTAATGGGTGTCCCCAGCACCCAGTACCTCAACAGTGGCCGGCCAAAGTCTCCAAGACAGGTTCTTCGGCGTACCTCAGGATAAGCACATGGTTAAGACCAGGCCACAGCCACTACAACTCCATGCAGCGTTCGGTTCAATAGGTGCGGGGGGCAACACAACAGCAGAGGTGGCACGCCAGGCCCCAGGTCCAGGAACAGCTCGTAAGGGATAACAGCCGGGGGTCCACAACACTCCCAGAATGACACAAATTACTTAGTATAGTCTTATTTCGGGCCCCATACAGGCCCCACTGGATTTTGCGGGCACTTCACCGCTTAGGCTGACACCACGGACATCCCATAAATTAGATTGTACCACTCTTGTATGGACACCTGTGTAAAGCAAGCTAGATGCAAATTTGGCTCATCATTAATTGCTACCTACCCATAATTAAAAAGCCTCATAGCTTTGTGACTTCAGAGGGCACATTTCAGTTTAAAAGACTTCCATTTGTGTTTGATACAGCGGCATCCATATTCCAGAGAATGATGCACAATCTGTCCAAAATCAAACCATGTGCAGCATTTCCAAGACAACATATTGGTGTTTTGAAGGAACAAAAGGGAACACAATGGGGCACTGGAGAGGGTGTTGAAGAATTTGTGAAAAGCAGGTTAGTTTCAGAAGGGAGCTAAGTCCAATTGTAATGAGAGAGGTAGAGTATCTAGGGTGCATACTCTCTGCACAAAGCATAAGACCAAAACGAGGCATGTTGGAAGTAATAAGATTGGTATCTGAGCCCAAAAATAAAGAAGAGAAACGTCTTATTTAGAATCCATTGTATACTATGAAACGTTTGTGTTTCAGTACGGCAGCAAAACAGCAGCACTGTGAATGCTCCTGAGAAAAGGCCGGCATTTAACTGGAAAAAAGAACAAAAGGAGGCTTATGAGGAAGTGAAGAAGCAAATAGTGCGAGCTGAAACCCTAAAGCACCTCAACCAAAAGAAAACCACAATGGTAACCGTGAATGCCAGCAACTGTTTGGCGATGGATTAAATCTTTTCTGGAAGAACGCTTTCAGCAGATCTGGCTCACCCCTTGCGTCTCGGCTTCGCAGCGTGTAGCCAGAGGCGTCCCGCAGGGGTCATCCTTTAGTCCCCTTCTCTTTAACATCTATGTCACTCCGCTGATTTATTTAGCGGAGTCACTAGGGGCTAAGGTGATGGCCTACGCGGACGACACCCAGCTCTTGTTTTCTTGGGATAAGGACAATGATTTAGTCTTGAAGGCTCAACACTGTCATTGCTCAGTCTTCAGCTGGCTGGCTCAGGCACAGCTCAAATGTAATGAAGAGAAATCGGAGGTCCTCCGGTATGGTGTCTTTCCTGACAACTTTCGAGAGAGTCTTTGGCCCCCTGGCTTTCCTCTGCCCAAAGCAAAGGACACTGCTGTAAAAAACCTCGGGGTTTGGTTTAATGAGAATCTGTCTTTCTCTACCCAGGTTAAAAAGCTGGTCGGATCTTGTTTTGGTATTTTGAAAACTTTGAGGAAATTCTTACCTTTCCTTCCAAGTTCGTCCACAGAAACAGTGGTTCGTGCCCTGATTCTGTCTCGACTAGATTATGCCAATGCTCTTTACGTGGGCATTCCGGTCTTTCTCCTGAATAAATTCCAGGTCATCCAAAATTCGGCCGTCAGACTCTTGCTGGGTATATCCAGCAGGTGTAGCGTGCGGGACCATCTGCGCCCTTTACATTGGCTCCCGGTGGATGCACGTATAAGATTCAAAACACTGGCAATAGCCCATAGGGCCCTGTATGGCCTAGGCCCTTTATATCTTCAGAAGAGGCTTGCTTTTATGTCCCTCTGAGACAGCTGTGTTCCTCCTCCCAATTTTTGATGTCGACACCTAGATTTTCACGTCAGAGGCTGGGTGTGAGCTCCTTCGTGCGCAAGGCCACTCTGGCCTGGAATGCACTGCCTTTGGCGCTTCGCTGCACTCAAGATCCTGTGATTTTTTAAAAAAAATTAAAAACTCATCTTTTTGGATAAAGTCTTAGCCTATGGCCCCTTTTTCTTAGTTCGCGCCGGGACACTCTGCCGAGTATCTGTGCATGCTATAAATTGATCTAACATAACATAACTATACATTAGGTGCCATGCTTTAACAAAAGGTTAAGAATGAAAAAGAAGCGATAGCATCTCCTTCAATAATGTTAACAACCATCATGAAAGTAAGCTTTCTTAGAGAAATAGACTTCAGCATGTGTGTGGGGAGCAGCACATGTCAAAACATACTTTATGGGCAGAAGTTTTAATCTTCACTCTGACCACAAAACTTTGTTGAGGTACTACTGGAGGAATAGATAGTCACCCCCAGACTGGCAAAATTAGCTTTAAGAATTCAGGACTTTCTATACAATAAATAGTGACTACGAGGATGGAAAAACAAGTTGGTTGATTGCCAGTCACTTTTGGCAGACTCAATGGATGGGGGGGGGAATGGAAAGTGAAAAAGACAATGGAAAAAGTCGTGCAGTAGCTGGAAGAACCTGGAAGAAGTGAAGAGGACTCCATTAAAAATAGTGGGAAACAGAAATTTAATAAAAAGAGACCATGCAAGAATTAGCAGACACGATACTACACCGCAGACCTATGCAAAAACACAGAATTTAGTAGGTAGCCTTACTGTTTTCAGAGGGGACAAGTTGGTTTCCCCAACATCACTTAATTAAAAATTAATACCGTTGAAACACACAGGCTACCTTGGGAAACATTAACTGAAAGGAAAACTAAAAGAGAAGTATTGGGGACCAGGAACAGAGAGAGACATGGAAGTAGATCAATCTGTGGTTAGCATAATTATAGAGTGAGAAAAAGTTATGTACACATAAAGCACCATACAGCATTGTGGGAATCCCAATAGAGCAAAAGTTATGCATGGACTTCATAGGACCAATGAATGCAAAGATGTGTGGCCATCATGGAGGATTACAAAATAACATCGATTAAGTAACATTTATAAAAGAAATAACAATATCAAGTAAAATAACTTTCATGGTAGAGGTATTTCACAGATGAGGATTTCGTGAAACAATAGTAAAGAACAATGGAATTCAATTTATGTTGCACAGAATGAAAGAGTATAAAAAACATTTTAACCATCTCAAATCTACTCATTACCACCCATAGGGAACTTGAACAGTGGAAAGAGAGAATCAGGTGGTGAAAGGGACAATCAGATGCTGGTAGACAGTAACATGGATCTAGAAAACGCAGTCAAGGAAATGTTGAAAGCACATAGAAGAACATCAAAAGAGAGCACAGATGTAACACTTTTCAAACCTTTTAGGGGACGCAAGCCACACTTCAAGCTGATGATGTAGTTGGCAAGTAAGGCCTAAGAACAAGGTGAAAATGAAGACAACAGGAATGACCTCAACAAGAAAATAAAATGAAATATCAAGAACTGATAACCAGGCCCATACAGTTTGCAAGAGGAGATTTCGTGAGGATGAAATTAGAGGGTTTACACAAACAAGGGCTAACAAGGCATGATTCACCCAAGTTTGTGAAAAGACATTGTGGGCCATGGGCTGCAATGGATGGAATTAAATGGAATGTTTCAAAAGTGGCTCTGTTTCAGAAGACGGGTAGTCAATGCATGCGAAGAAGTATTAAGAAAAGGCCAGATAATCCTATATTCTTAAAATATCCACATCTCACATGGTGCCAGTGACAACCAAATGAGCAATGAGGAAATTGAAAATGGTTCTGATAAAGAAAGACATGGCAATGGAGAAAAGAGCAGCTCACACAAAATCAGGTGGGATCTTTTCTTAAAGCCTGCAGGTCCCGGGGGACTCACACGACCATGCACGGCAGGAGGAGCAGCCGCAGCTGAACCTATTAGCACTAGGCAGGTGCTTCTACAGGGATGCTCATACTCCTGCAGCTCGGGATCTTTTCTTAAAGCCTGCAGGCCCTGGAGGACCAGCGCAACCACAAATGGCAGAAGGAGCAGCCGCAGCTGAACCAATTAGCGCCAGCTAGGCAGGCACTTTTGAAAGGATGGTCATACTCCTGCACTTTGGGACACGTGCGGGATACACCCGGACAAGTGCCTGGATGAAGACCAGGCCAAGAGCAGGTCTGTCTGTGCCCATCAGAGCTCAAAGGAGGCTGGTCTGGGCCACCCTCCTTGGCTGTTACTTAAAAAAAATTGAGGCACTATATAGCTCTGCTGTTTGATTATTGTATTCTTCGCTACAATGGGGTCGCACAAAACTCCTGTCCCTGCTAAACCTAGCTGTTCCTCTTCCCCATATTTATCGAAAGTACAATGTGGGCTTCAAACAACAAATTAGAGCATGCAGAGCATTGTCTCTCTGGTGCCTTGGCTGCAGAACTGGGTACAAGGCCATTTCTTCAGGGGAGACAGGTACTCAGGCCTTGTGTGAAACTGTTCAGGATCCTGCACGTGTTGGTCTCAGTGCCGTTATCTTCCAATGCTGTCTCTTCTTTTGACCCTGGGACAATTCCTGGCATGGTCTCTTTTTCACCTCAGGGCAATTGCCCCTCCGCTATGCGAGAAAGACACCAGGGGTTATGGAGGCCTCATCCCCCAGCAGGCTCTCAATCCAACAACGATGTCTACTGTACTCCGTTCAGTACTCTGGACTAAGATTCTTTTCAGAAGAATCTTGTGGTTAGTGTGAGGAGGGTGATCAAACGTTTGCTTGCTAGGTTGGGTGTAAATGAAGAACTTTTATCTAGTGTTAAGGCAAGATGTGCTATTTCTACTGCTATCAATCTACCAAGTCCACCCAAATGCAGGCACCGGAAGGGTTGCAAGTGCGCCCCATGCTGCCCTCTTGCATTTGCAGTTCTGCTACTAGCTGCCCTCGGGATAGAAAGATGGAAGACCCTCTCACTATTCTACACTATCACCAGTCCACAACACTGTCCGCCACAGGCTGCCCCTGGGCTCTGGATGGAGCGTGACTCTCATATGCCGGAGGGGGTGTCTTAAGTTTGGGCAGGACCTCTGATTCTGTGAGGGTTTTGCAACATCTTCTGCCTCGGTTAGCCATGGTTAATAATGCAGCCGAGCCTACTAACAGCCCATTACCCATTGCAATGCCTACAGAAAGCTTCCCCCCCGGACACAAGGGTGCATAGTAGAGTGTGTGGGTGTCCTAATATGGATGTAATTAACTTACTCCCTGCCTGTTGTCCCAATGTTGTAATAATGGTTAATGTTCTGCCTTTGCTCTTGAGCTTAGTGGAGTCGCCAGTTCAGCTGAGGAATAAGGTCCTTCATTGGTTGAAGTCTAAGTCTATTTTCCCACTTTCCAGAGCTAATCAAATTCGGCTGTCGCATACGGTGGGCTGGATCAGCCCATCGGGGAAATTATTTGAGGGGGACTGTGTCATTATTATTAATTTTATGTTAGGCACCCATGGGTTTGCAGGGGAGAGTTTGCACAACTCCACGCTGCATACTTTTAATTTTGGTAATGTTTCACTTTTTCCTTTGGGTTTTTTCTATCGTCACCTGTCTGAAGTACCCGTTGGTTATGATTGCTGACCCTTTGACACTCTTACTGTTGATAACCACTCCTTTTCTCTTACACTATCCAATAGGTTTCATGCCTTGAATGACTTGCAGGCAGTAGTTTGACTCCCTGGTTCTGTGGCTACTCTTTCTTTATCAATCTTGTTTGAATGGCCCTATAGACCTTATCACCCAATCTCCCTGTCACACAACTGTGTTTTCTGCTGATTCCAATCTTTCTGTTTCTTGTATTCCTTCACTGCCTAGTCATGGGGCACAGGTAGGGCATCTATGTCTGTGTCCATATAAGTGATTTATAAAGCGCAACTATTACTCCGAGGAGTGTCCCGGTGCTGTAGCATAGGCACCGTCAGCAAGCAGATAGAAGGAGAGAGACTAGGTGCAAGATAAGAGCCAGATCTTAAGTTTTTCATGGAACACAGGTGTCTCCTCAATGCACCTGAGAGTCAGTGGCAGCTTGTTCCAAAGAGAGGGCCCAGGGAGGAGAAAGTGCTGCCTCCTGCACTCGTTTTTCTAATCCGAGGGACTGTAGATAGACAGAGATTTTCAGAGCGAAGGTTTCTCTAGGGTGTATCGAGCTTGATTTTGGCTTGAAGATAACCTGGGCCGGTACAGTGAAGTGAAGTGTTTGGGTTAGGAATAATATTTTTAAAAGTAATCCTCTTCCTGACCGGAAGCCAATGTAGGCTCTGAAGGAGGCCAGAGATGTGAGAGTAGCGTGGGAGCCCAAAGATGGCGCGTGTTGCTGCATTCTGAACTAACTGCAGCATGTCTGTCAGGTACTTGGGCAGCCCTGCATACAGGTCATTTCCAAAATCCAGCCGTGAGATTATGAAGGCCTTTCCTAAGTACACGAAGGAGGGCCAAACCAGTGCCCACCACAGAGTTGATTTGGGAGCGCAATGACAGTGCTCTTCAAAAAGGAAGCCCAGATGTTTTACCACTTGACTTTTCAATACAGGGGTGGCATCTTTAGGCCAGAAAGTTTCCCATGATGTCTTGGCCTCTGCACCAAAGAAGAGGAGCTCGGTCCTTCCAGCATTACATTTAAGTTGGTTATTGTATAATCATTTGAATGTTGCATTCAAGCACTCATGGATTTTCTCCCCAGAGAAAGCCTCACCCTTTCGCCAGGAAAAGAGGAGTTGGGTGTCATCTGCATATGAGACTATTTTTGCACCCCAGAGTTCTACTAAGGCCAGAGGAGAGAGATAGATATCAAATAGCATCAGACTCAAAGCTGAGCCCTGTGGCACTCCTACCATTAGCTTACGGGAGGTGACAAAAAAGGGTTGGACCAAACCTCTTGTCCTCTGTCTTCCAAAAAAGAGGCAAGCCGCTCCCAGGACAGCCCACTAATTCCTGGTTCTATGACTCTAAAGCAGCTCTGCTGACCTGGTTTCTCTGGCTCTAGAGCAGCTCTGCTGACCTGGTTCTCTGGCTCTAAAGCAGCTCTGCTGACCTGGTTCTCTGCCTCTAGAGCAGCTCTCCTGACCTGGTTCTCTGGCTCTAAAGCAGCTCTGCTGACCTGGTTTTCTGGCTCCAGGGCAGCTCTGCTGACCTGGTTCTGTGGCTCTAAAGCAGCTCTGCTGACCTGGTTCTCTGCCTGTAGAGCAGCTCTGCTGACCTGGTTCTCTCCCTCTAAAGCAGCTCTACTGACCTGGTTTCTCTGGCTCTACAGCAGCTCTGCTGACCTGGTTCTTAGGCTGTAGAGCAGCTCTGCTGACCTGGTTCTCTGGCTCTAAAGCAGCTCTGCTGACCTGGTTCTATGGCTCTAAAGCAGCTCTGTTGACTTGGTTCTCTGGCTCTAGAGCATTTCTGCTGACCTGGTTCTCTGGCTCTAAAGCAGCTCTGCTGACCTGGTTCTCTCCCTCTAAAGCAGCTCTGCTGACCTGGTTTCTCTGGCTCTACAGCAGCTCTGCTGACCTGGTTCTCCGGCTCTAGAGCAGCTCTGCTGACCTAGTTCTTAGGCTCTAGAGCAGCTCTGCTGACCTGGTTCTCTGGCTCTACAACAGCTCTACTGACCTGGTTCTCTGGCTCTAAAGCAGCTCTGCTGACCCGGTTCTATGGCTCTAAAGCAGTTCTGCTGACCTGGTTCTCTGGCTCTAGAGCAGCTCCGCTGACCTGGTCCCTTGGCTCTAAATCAGCTCTGCTGACCTGGTTCTCTCCCTCTAAATCAACTCTGCTGACCTGGTTCTCTGCCTCTAGAGCAGCTCTGCTGACCTGGTTCTCTGGCTCTAAAGCAGTTCTGCTGACCTTGTTCTCTCCCTCTAAAGCAGCTCTGCTGACCTGGTTTCTCTGGCTCTACAGTAGCTCTGCTGACCTGGTTCTCGGCCTCTAGAACAGCTCTGCTGACCTGGGTCTCTGGCTCTAGGGCAGGTCTGCTGACCTGGGTCTCTGGTTCTAGAGCAGCTCTGCTGACCTGCTTCTTAGGCACTAGAGCAGCTCTGCTGACCTGGTTCTCTGGCTCTACAACGGCTCTGCTGACCTGGTTTCTCTGGCTCTACAGCAGCTCTGCTGACCTGGTTCTCTGCACTCATGATGCACGCACCCGACTTCGCGAAAATATATTTAAAAATAATATAAGTACAAATATATTATTTTTATGAATATCTTAGATAATCTCTTGCCCTAATATGTATAAGACACATACATATCATTTTGGAACATCATTTTTTTTTTTGCGGGAGTCGCGCACCCAGCACGCCCCAGCACGTACATGACGTCACGCGCAAGCATGTCGTACCGTAATGCGCATGTATCGCAAATGTGTGGGAGCAGGAGTCACGGACTGGTCGCATACCAATCACGCACATCACGTAATATTAAATGTATATGATGTAACTGAAAAACACGCAGCCGTCGCACACCGTACGCGGATCCGTCACGACTTTTCTAAAATGGCAGCTAGAATCCGCACACCCACCGTGATGTGTACCCTCTCGAGTGCACTACTCCGAAGAAAAAAAACAATTAAGAAAATAATATAAATATATTAAAATAAAAAATGAAAACAAAAAAATTAATCAATATTTCAGTTTGAATTTTTTTTTTCTTCAATTTTCACAAAAATATATAATGTTATTTAATGAATAAAATATCTATAAATAAACAGTTAAAAAACTGTAGAAAATCAGTACAAAAAATAGGTATAACTACTATCACACTTAAAAATTAGCATTTAAAAAACCTTTGAAATTCACTGACAAAAACCATAGGTTTCAGAGACGTTATAGTTAGAAATTAGCATTTAAAAAAGCTTTGAAATTCACTGAAAAAATCATAGGTTTCAGAGAAATTATAGTTAGAAATTAGCATTTGAAAAACCTTAGAAATTCACAGAAAAAAACCATAGGTTTCAGGGGTGTTATAGTTAGCTGGCCATTTCACTCGTACAAAACGATAGAAGTTCCTCCGTTATAGTTAGTTCTGCTAACTATAACTCGCGCGCCCGCAATGCACTGCTGATGATGTCACATATTGCATCATTCATAACATGGTCAGTGACATCACTGATGACATCTCAAATGACATCACTGATGACATCACTGATGACATCATCCACGTGACAATCTGATACACCTCATCATACACTAGTATAACCTTTCATCACTCACTGTAAAATACAGAGTACCATATTTGAAACCATTGACACACCAATACCAGTTACAACATACCCACTCACTGATTCCTAAGTCTACACACACAACTACCCATTCAACAGCAGAATCTTTTATACATGCAGTCACTAATTAATGGAACACTATCAAATGCACTTATACACATATATAGACATTGACACATCAGCAGTCATCTTAGTCGGTTATGCAGTCATCCTACTCACTCATGAAAAAAATTAATCACACTTACATTTACTCACTTACACAATTATCCAACAACACCTCATTTATTCAAACACATAGTAACTCATAGTTAATATGTTAAAAAATCACCATTACAATTATACACTCATTCATATAGTTACTCTCACAATCACTGACTCACACATACTTATTTATATACACCAACTCTCACATACAATGCCTGTTATTTATTTACTTTGTTGAAGATGTACAACTAAAACATATATTCACTCACCAACACACAAATAAATACACTCAGTCACCCAAACAACTGTTTCCACATGCACTCTTAAACCTGTACACCTAGTCAATCAACCATTCACACATCTATGCATAGTTACACACACCCCATCCAACCACACACAAACTCAGTGTCGCATACAAATACTCACCCAACTGATCAATAACTAATATACACACTCATGTAGTTAGTGACCAACTGATGCCGCATGTTATATAACAACAGAGACAGTTATGCACACATTCACATAGTTTAGTTACTAATCCATGTATTAAGTGAGACACTTTTAATTACTCACTTAAACAGACAGTCAGACAGCTACTAAATCCTCCATCCAGACAGTTATATAACCACTCAATCTTCAATACAGATTAGTATATATATAATACATATTTAAATATCAAACTAAACCACATTCCCTGGATGATGTCATCAGTGA
This sequence comes from Triturus cristatus, assembly GCF_964204655.1. Taxonomy (NCBI): domain Eukaryota; kingdom Metazoa; phylum Chordata; class Amphibia; order Caudata; family Salamandridae; genus Triturus; species Triturus cristatus. The sequence goes on along the minus strand of NC_140586.1, from coordinate 170,353,413 downwards.
TGTCATCAGTGATGTCATTTGAGATGTCATCAGTCATGTCACTGACCATATCATGAATGATGCAATATGTGACATCATCAGCAGTGCATTGCGGGCGCGCGAGTTATAGTTAGCAAAACTAACTATAACGGAGGAATTTCTATGGTTTTGTACGAGTGAAATGGCCAGCTAACTATAACACCCCTGAAAATTATGTTTTTTTCTGTGAATATATATATATATACATAGTAATAAATACATGAAAATATTTATATATATATATTACATACAATAAAATCCATAAAAAATATACACAATAAGTTAAATATATTAGTTAATGAAGACAATAAATAAAATAATAAATATTTCAAATCCCCCAAAACACATTTACTGAAAACACCTTAAACATTAAAATAAATGTAAAAATAACAGAAAAATTATCTAAAATATACAAAAACAAACAATTAATATTATAAAATCTATTGTATCTATTTAACCAATACTATAAAAACTATTGGAGTCTAACAATATTAAATATACAATTCCCACCTTAGTTTATGCAACAGTAGGGAAAGGAGTTGGACTTGGCAGAGTTAGATTCACTATTCCTACTATACTCAGTGCAACAGTAGGGAAAGTGTTGGACTTCGAAGGGGTTAATTTACTATTCCCACTCCAGTCTAAGCAACAGTAGGAAATTTGTTGGATTTCTGAGGGGTTAAATATACTTATCTCACTCCAAACAGCACAACAGTAGGGGAAGTGTTTTATTTCAGTGGGGTAAAATTGACTATTCCCACTCCAAACAGCACAACAGTGGGAAAAAACAGTAGGGAAAGTGTTTTATTTTAGTGGGGTAAAATTGACTATACCCACTCCAAAGAGTGCAACATTAGGGAAAGTGTTGAACTTTGGGGGGGGGTAAGATTTACTATACCCACTCCAGATTGTGTAACAATAGGGACAGTGTTGTACTTCGGAGGGGTTAACTTTACTATTCCCACTCCAGTCTGTGCAACAAGAGGCAAAGCTTTGGACTTCGGATGGGTTAGATTGAGTATTCCCACTTCACACAGCACAACAGAAGGGAAAAAGTTGGACTTCAAAAGGATTACAATTTTTATTCCCACTCCAAACACTGCAACAGTAGGGAAAGTGTTGGACTTCGGAGGGGTCAAATTTACTATTCCCAGTCCAAACAACAACATTAAGGAAAGTTTTGGACTTGAGATGGGTTACATTTATTATTCGCACTCCAAATAGGGCAACAGCAGGGAAAGCATTAGATTTTGGAGGGGTACATTTACTATTCCCACTAAAAACAGTGCAACAGGTGGGAAAGTGTTTGACTTTGGTGTGGAGGGGGGTAAAATGTATTATTCCAACTCCAATCTGTGCAACAAAAGGGAAAGGGTTTCATTTCAGATGGCTGAAAAATACTATTCCCACACCAAACAGAGCAACAGTAGGGAAGCTGTTGAACTGCAAAGATGTTAATTTTACTATTCCTACTGCAGTCTAACTAAGCAAGAGTAGGAAAAGTACTTCAAGTCAAACCCATTACATATATGAGCCACCCCATGAATATAGACTAAATACTAAACTCTTAATATAAAATGTATTAATTATCATGAAAATATGAGTATATGTGTTAAAGAAAACTAAAAACAATTAATCCATTTACATAATTACTATTCTATAGAATTATTGTCAATGAATAAATAATTGTTGTTCAATTATTAATTAATTAAGTTCCCATCCTCAAACTCAAAACAAACTTTATTTGAATGCCAACGCAGTGATAAAAGTACACAAGAATAACAAGCAGTGCTTACATAATTTGTAAGTGTAATTCCAGTTAGCACAGCACAAATCTCATATGAAAATGCAATACAGTAGTAGCTCATATTCATACATAAAAATCCAAACGGGGGCATAAAACCTTATTCGAAGTACATAGTACTGGGTGTCCACACAGTGGCTCACAGAAAATAGCTAACAAAACTCATCATCAGATAACTGTTGCAGGAGCACTGCCTAAAATTCTGTGACTTCATAAAAGGAATTAAAAACAATTTAGTAAACGTTTTATAAAAAAAAAAACACAAAAAACAAAGTGCATCATCGATTGCTCAGACTTATCATCACATGAACACGTGTTTAAATTCATGATTTCTTTGGAAGCATACCAGAAAGCAAAAGAAAGAAGCATTTGCATAGCCAATAGGTCTCGCCTTTGGGAACTTATAAGTGTTTACCCATGCAACAGTTGATGTTGTTGCACCAAGGATATTGTGCTGCATAACTAAATACTTACAAGGTCCCAAAGGCGAGACCTATTGGCTATGCCAATGCTTGTTCTAGCCTACTTTGTATTCCAGCTCCGACTATGATGCAATCTTGCTTGCCCCAGAGATAAGGCTATTTCAGGCTAAGTACAAACTGGCGCCAGAGCGCTCTCCCATTTTCCCAGCTAATTGACTTCCAAACACACCCATTTCGGCATAAAGAAAAGAGACATCTTCTTGAAAAAGAAAATACCCTAGGTCAGGGGTCTTCAAACTGTGGGGCGCGACCCCCAGGGGGGCCGTGGAGTGATGCAAAGGGGGTCGCGCCTTCCCAGTCACACTTCTGCCCAGGCCCAAGGGCTTCAGCCCCCCCCCACACACTTCCTCCGTACTGTGTCTTAGCCCAGGCTGCTGCAGTGAAACTTGAGCTGCTGGGGGCTCAGCTGGGCAGTGTCTGGATTCCTATCTCCGGTACCCCCGTGTTTTTTCACAGGTCTTTAAAGACCATTTGCATTTTAACATGCCTTTGTAAACTGGTTACACAGGCTTAGGTTTTTTTGCTGGTTCCAGTACCCCCTGGGTCCCCACTGTGCCTATTCCTTACATTTGGATTTTACATTCACTGCCGTAGTGTGAGAATGCATTTCATGGAAAGGAATACAAAGTTGGCTTCCTGGGGGCGCCGTTGCAGCGTTTCTTTCCCCGCAATTACCAGGCCTCACATAAATGTCAAGATAACTTGTGTGATTAATTATCTTCCTGGAGAGAGATCAGAATGTTGTATAGTTGAGGTTTTGACTTAGGTGATGTTAGTGCAGAGGGTTAATATGCCTGCTGCAAAGAACGTGTACCAAGTAGATTACAGAGTGCGTATGATGTGAAGAGATCAGCAGGTTACTGCTTTCAAAAGAGACATCCTTTTGTTACTTGCAATTTATAACTTAAAGTCCTAATAGAGAATAGTGAGCTATTAACTTTCATCCTAGAACAGCATGCACACTACAAAGAATACATTATTAGACCATTGATTAATGTTGCAAAAAAGGGTTAATTTGGCTAGAAATCAATTCTTATTATTAAAGGAAACTCCCAACTATGCTGTTTCTTTTTCGACTCTGAGTTTGTGCTTCTCCACACCAAGCACTCTTGAACTATACTGCCTACCAGTATGGATGACATGTGACTCCTATACTTTTAGTCCTTTGGCTTATGTAACATTTCCTATACACTGATTTACACACTTATGATTGATTGTCTCTGTGTAATGTGTGTGTGATGCAAAGTGCTCGGGCACCCTACACTGGTATGAGTGGCACTATATAACTAATTCAATGCATCTGAGAGTGTGGGGTTATGGAGACTTGGTCACTGTTAAAGGGTGCTAGTGAGAGAATCCGTGGTGGGGGTGGTCATTGTAGGGGGCACCAACAAACATTGTCGCACAGGGCACCACCAGCACTAAAGCCGGCCCTGGGAAGTATGCACAGATAAGCGCTGAAAATACCGCTTTAGGTGACTGCTTTTTTTTGTACCGACTGGGCCACCAAAATAATCTGCTGGCAACCCTAACCATAGGACTGGAAGTTTGTTGCAGGATCAGCACATTATTTATTTCCTTCACCCTCGATCCCCGATTAATGCCGCAATAGTTTAACTTAGATATTAAAGTCTACGCCCCCGTCAATAACATGCTGAGTTACTTCATGGGTCTGGGAATGCACCCTGCATTCAGACAACTCATTCCTCATTCTCGCCCTTTATTGTCCCGCTCACCTTGCACTCACAGTGATCACTCTGCACTCAAAATGCACTTGTCCTGCTCACACTATACCTCAACCTGCATTCACACGAGTACACTACTCATCCTGCACTCATGTGACACTTCACTCACCTGTCCCCCTCACTACTCAATATGCAACTCACTCAAACAAGCCCATCAGTAATCATACATTCATTCATCCCATTCTGAACTTGCATCCGCACCCAAAATGAGAGAGGACAGCAAGGGAGTGAGAGAATTTGATTGAAGAGGTCAGGGATGAGGAGAAATGTGAATTGTCGAAGAGAAGTGTGGACACGCAAGAACTGAGTGTGATCCAAAGGTGAGGGCTTCTGTTAGAACAAAGGGGAGATGTGAAAGAGGAATGGGGGGACTGGAGAGGTGTAAGATACAAATAGACAAAAATTTGAATGAAGAGACGAGGTGAATGAGAAGTGCTGAGGGGCACGGGAGGTGACAGGGCCAGAGAGGCCATGAGATAAATGTGAGAGACTGTTAGAGATGAGGGCAGTGAAAGGACAGAATGGCAAGAGGTGATTAAAGGTGAAGTGAGAGGTTGAATGGGGAGAGTTCAGAAGTTGTAAAAAGGGGTGAAAGAAAATGACCTGCAAAGTGAGAGAGGGATCCGGGGTTAGGAGAGGAGAGAGGGATGGAAGGGAGGGGGTGAGAGGAAAGCTGCATGGGTAAAAGGCTTAACTCTACACAAAACCGCCAGGGTTTTAAGGGACCCCTGCTTCTTCCGGTCAGGGCCAGGTGAGCTTCTAATGTGGCAGCACGTATTGCTGCAGAGTGAAAGGCCCTTCACAAAGGTTGACTTGAAATCTTTCTGATGATAATTGCTGTATTTTGGTTATAAATGGGTACTGATTGGGTGAAATCTTTCCTCAGCGTTACTGTGTGTAACAAATATCAAAATAATGAAGCAATGCTATCCCAAAATACGCGGCATCACATAACCTTATTTACATTTTCATCCCACGCAATTTAGTCAACAGGTTTAGACATTTTTGTCAAGAGGGGGTCCTTACGCCTCAAAATGCTGACAGGGGGGTCTCGGCATCCAAAAGTTTGAAGACCTCTGCCCTAGGTGGTTGAGGGCACACCCACTGCATTTCAAATGTAAGAAACTTCTAAGGAAAAGAGGGGGCACAAATACAATGGTGAGATTAATTTATATTCACATACTGCAGGATGCATGATGAACGCAAAATCGGTAGCAACCGGTTCCTTAATGTGTTGCGCCTTTTTCAACAGGATATGGGCGTTACATTCCTTTTCTTTATGTCAATTTACCTCAAAATTCAATCCGGCGCCGGTAAAAACACAACAGCTGAAGATGTGTTGTCTGAAAATGAACAGATTGGATAATTGTGCCAATGTTTTCCTTTAAAGGGTACTTAAAGGCGAGAATGATTATAATTTGTTCGGCTTCATTTGGGCTTTGAAAATGCACAAAACCCTTCACATTCCGAGGTAAAGGCTACTGACACCTTCCCCTCGACCCCTGCCCACAACTATAAAATCCAGAGTGGGACCAAATTTGTGGGAGGAGAGAGAGAGAGAACATGTGCGTATGTACACGCAAATGGAGCACCGCATGTTTGAGATTCACTGCCTGAATGTGTTCGGTAATGCAGGGCCGTCCGCACCCGGAGTGCCTCTCCGGGAGTTCCACCAGAGATGCCATGATTTAGAGGGGAGGGGCACTGGTGTACCTGTCCTCTTTACACATCCTGCATCACGAAGAACACCCGAAGCAGGGATAACTGATGATATAGTCGCCCTCATATCTTGTCATGTTGTTCCACAGTGCTGTGGAACTTATCGCAGAACCTTGTCCAGCACCTGAGTGCTGGTTGCATGACGTTACCTTTGTGTATATCTGTTTATCAGCAACGATTTGCAATGGAACTATCCTTGGATGTTGTGAAAACCCAATAAAGAACAGCCCGCGCCCCCCAAAAAAGAAACACTCTTACCTACTGCCTGATTTGAAAGCTGGAATCGTCGTACATTTCCTGTTCAGAACAGTTTGCACTGTGTCCTCATAGAAAAAAAGCCCAAAGTAACTCGTCCCTCTGAACAGCTTGTCACCCAGCTTTTGGATAAAGTACAGCACGGGACTGGAGCTGAACCCTAGTTTAGATCCATCAACACTGAGTATGCACTGAACCCAAGGCCCAATACACCACAAAGTTTTTGACTTCGGGCTTTACTTGCAGAACTTATGCACATTTTAAAGTGAGAATGTATGTTGTCCTGTTGCTGGGAACAAGCAGTCTTGGGATCCTGGATGACTGTCTAGTTGCTGTAGAAGCTTGAAGAACCCAAGGAACTCTGGGGCATATTATCAAGGACGGCGTTAAAATTATCGCCGGTTTAGCGGCAGAAAACTGCCGCTAAAGCGGCGATAATGGGCTTGATAATATACCCTGGAGAATTCCAAATAGAAGCCCATGTTCACACAAGAACATGGACTTCTATTGGAATTCTCAAGGGCATATTATCAAGCCCATTTTCGCTGCTTTAGCGGCAGTTTTCTGCTGCTAAACCGGCGCTAATTTTTAACGCAGTTCTTGATAATATGCCTCTTGATCCTTTGTCAGAGCCCACTATATACCGCTGTTTTGGTTGGAGGTTGGCTCTGATGGAGAGATCCCTCTTTGTGGGCAGCGAATGTGCTCAGAGACATCTGCTTCCTGACATTCCCTTCAGTAACAGGTTAAAGGTTGAACACCAATGACCATGTTAAACTCCAAACATGAGATCTATTTTACCACAGGATAATTCCAAGTTGTTTTGCCCTGGGAGCCCCAAGGACTGTATAAACTGGCCAGTTGAAGAATGTTTTGACCATGAATGACTGGAGATTTCTGATAAATCAAACTTTAAGCTTTCCTCTGTAGCACTAATCAACAACTGCCTTCTACACTACCAAAATATTTCTTCCGTGATGATACGTCTTGGTATAATCTGTTGGTGACCTGGTTTTTAACATCAAGGCAAACTCTTCTCAAACGGGTTTCAGAGTGCTGTCGAACTACCAGGCTTGCAATGGGTAGGACTAAACAGCAGATACATAACATAAGAGCAGCATGAGACACACAGTCACCAGGACAGGGGGGCAGATACTGGCTATGATACTTTACAAACGCACGACAATCCCTGCGAAGTTAATATGCACTATGTCATAATTCTGTGATTGAAATAATTGGATTGATGTAACTGCGACATAATATCAAGGATGTTGTTATAAATGGAATATGTGCTGATCCTTAGTACCTATGTAACAGGAAAGTTAACCTCTTCAGTGCCCATGACGAGATAGTCTCGTCATGGAGCACGGTTGCACTGTGCCCATGACGAGACTATCTTGTCATGAACCCCACCCACTAGTGCAACGCCCGGCACAGGAGGGGAAAAGGGCGTGGCACTGAAGGGGTTAAAAATGCAATAAAGATATTTAAAAAAAAAAAAAATGAGACACACAGTCACAATGAGTCTAATTGCCAATGAGAGGAAAGGGCATTCGAGCACTACACATTTAAGAGTAAAGTGAAAATGATTAGGTATAAGTTGCAACATTGGCATCATAAAATCAAAATTAGTCATAAATAGCTGAAAGGGCAACGAGGTTACATGATACTCAACAGTCGCTGGAAGTAGTGAGCCTAATTGCTGTATAACTGGACGATAAGTGGAAAAAACGCTAATCCGCGATGCAAAGCATCAGACAGCAGAAACCAGCTAAAACTGATGCTGGCACAACAAGGACATAAATAAGGATTTAATATGGGTAATTAGATTCTAGTGGATTGAATGTAAAGTAGAAGGCAGCGGAGTTGTAGCACAGAAAAAGATATATATTATAACTTTATCACAGTAATAAATTTAAGACCACGAAAGCAACAAACTCCATCCATGAATTGGAGAGCACATGACGGCAATGACATGGCATGCAGGAGGCATCAAATTAAGCAACCAAATATTTAAACAACTGTAAGAAACTGATGGTAAAGTTGTTAGGGAAGGAGCTGTAGCATAGTAGGAGATGTTAACTCATTTAGAGAAAGAAAATAGTTTGTGTAGGGGAGGAGAAAAGCAAGGGAGTGGGCCCAGTCAGAAGTTGGATTTCATAAAACAAATGTAACACAATGGGGAGAGGGAGGCTTCCTCCAGAACGGGGGAGATGGCATGTACGTAGACCGGATCCGTGACTGCTTCCCTGAGGAATCCCCATTCCTCCTCACCTAATCATGAGAAGCTATTTTGATAGTTGTTTAAGAAGTGCCCCACCTAGTAAGTAGAAATATATGTCGTTACTACGCATTCCGTTGCAACGCATGCCTTTACCACGCATGCGTTACAACGGAATGTTTTTTCTACGCATTGCCTTTACCTCGATTTTTCCTTTACCCCGCTTTTTCTTTTTTGGGGGAGGAGACCCCCCAAGCCCCCTTTCTTCTTTTTTTTGCCTTTTTCTCACGTCTTCGCCGACACTAAAAAAGGACTGACGCATTTTTTCGGATGAGGAAGAAGACGTTCCGTGATGACGTTGCTTGCGTGGTAAAGACGGTCGTGGAAGCAATACGCGTTGTGAAGACGTTTACGAGGTAAGTGTACCGCTGTAAACGTAACGCGTAGAAAAGCCTTCGTGGTAAAGGCTGTTTCCCGTAAGTAGCCCTACCTATTGTGGCTTGTGACATTCCAGATGACAGCAGCAGCAGCTCATTAGTATTTTCTATCTTCTGATTGGATCATTCAATTAGCATTTGTTTAATAAGGGTCAGTGTATACCTTCAAAGATATAAGACAATAGGGCACAACCTATGCCTTTCTGGGTCAGGTCTATTTAATTTTTTCATTATAACAATGAGTATGAAAATGAGTTAACTGAGATTAGTTGTATGCACATATTTAACAGAAATCCAGACAAGCTTTCATGGATGCAGCCCTCCTGGACCTCAGCTAGATTCCCCCCAGCTACAAGCAGCCCCACCACCCATGCCGTGTATTATCTGCTGTCCATTCCGAAGTGAGCATACTGGGATTTCACTCTCTCACAAATTGACTTTAAATGCATCCTGTGCCACTACACCGAACCCTACTCGGAATGTTCTGCTCTTTAACAGCATTGGGGGTTGGGGTTTTAGGCTTGTCTGTCTATCAGTCTGCATATGTTCATCCTGCACAAGTATATAAATAAGTCCAGACAGGCCACTATGGATGCACACCTTCCCCCTGGAGAGGAGCTCCCTCCAGACTACACTAAAGTCAGTCCGAGATGTTGCTCCCGCACGCTTTTAGAGACAACAAGCCGGAAATGTAGGGAAAAGGTTTTGTGCACTCCCGGAGGTGGGTACCGATCAGGAGAACGCTGCAAAGTAAGCATTTCTTTAAGTGGGGAGGAGGGAGGAAGCATGTCCATGGTCCAAGAGGGCAATTGAGGGGTCTAGCAGCAAGGAATGTCCCATGCGGCCTCCCGTCCTCCAACCGATCAGGAAGTGGGACGACCACAACAACCGAGGCGCTGGGAACAATATGATGGGGAAGCAGGGGGACACCCCAGGAGCTCGGCCGGCTCAATTAAAGAGGAAGTGCTAAGCACTGTTGACTGACTCCTGCCATGCATGCCTTCACTCCCACTGCGTTGCCAAGGGGCAGACCGGTCCTGCGGAGGGGGCGGTTGCTGGGGTGTCCTGGTGACGGACACGGAAGTGACGTCTTGAGAGGTACTGGTCCCTGACCACTGAGGGTCCTGTGGGGGGGACATGGAGCGCTGTCCCGGCAAATACGCAGTGAGGGCTCAATATACAGCACCGGCTGCAAACCTTCCCTTGCCCCTTCCACCTGCCCTGACACAGGAGGCCAGGCAGGCGGATTTATGCCCGTGGGGCAGGAGAGATAATCTTCCATGTGGCGCCAGATCAATATGATGAGTGTTTCGCCAACACGCAAGGTATTTTATGAGCCTGAAAGAACAGAGCGCTATCACTGATAATTAAATAAAGCCGGCCTATTAAGCTTAGTAGGGGACAGAGCCAGCGAGGAGCGCACTATGCAGGGAGAGATAAGACAGGCAAAAGAGAGGAAATGTACACACGGAGAGGAGACCGCAGCAGCGAGCCTGCGACAGAAAAGGCATCGGTGAAGGAGAAAACAAGGCCTGCTCGCCATTTCCATTACACAACAAGCGGTCTTCAACATGGACACGGACAGGGCTAGAGCGAGTGGGCATGCGGCTGCAAAAGTGAAAGCAGCTTCAGCGTCCACACGCTTAATGACCCGTGAAAGACAGATGGCAGCTGCGCGCGTGCACGCTCGCGTGAACACAAGCGTTAGGCCAGCCAAAGCGTGGGGTAGCACTTTGAAAACCCACCTACTAAATGTATCGGAGACCAGCATGCGCTGGCTCAGCGAGACCTAAAAATGTAATTGTTTGTGGCCTAAAATGAAAGAGTAGACAGCGTTCCCAGTGCCCACAGGTATTAATTAAACAAGTAGTTAGTTTGGGAGTTATCAGAGCTCAAGTGCAGATAGGCTTCAACCATAAGCTTTAGCACCTCCAAATGTAATCAATTGGTTCCGGCCTGGGCAGATATTAACCCTTGCACATACTTCCAGTTTAGATCCAGGCCTAATTCAATACAGTTGGGGTCTCCAAAGTGTGAACAAATGACAGCACCATGTAATAACATATCAATTGAATTGCTAGTAGTAATTTTAAAAAATCAATACCAGATGAACTTGCCCTACCCCTAAATGTGGGTATTCAGGACCATAACATTGTGCAGATCGTGTGTCGCGAGGAAAACCTCTAGCTCTTTACCTCTCTGATCTGAGCCCTCTAGACCCACTGGAGCGTAATCATTAATCCATGACTTAAAATGGGGTGACATTTGAGCGTTAAAGTCCCCGGCTAAACACAAATGCACTTGGGGCCCATCTTCGGTTATTTTGCTCAAAAGGAAGCCAATATATTTTAAAAAGCCAGGGAACCTTCATTTGGAGTATTATCAAAACCGTTATTATAAAAATGTATCAAATACATGATCAAATCCCCCTTAAAAAGCACAGCATGAAGCACAACGACTGGGTAGACTTCGGAATAGTAAGGATTTCCATAGATGGGATTCTATCGGCATCTCTGCGGTGGGTGACTTATGGGTTAAAGGGGAGATGGTTACCTTTATTTACCTCCAGGAACACTACGAGCTGGCGTCCTCTGAAAGATTGAGATACATGCAGATCAGACACGCACTCATGACAGTAATACCACCTGACACCACACTTCCTGAGGCCTCCCCCTGGAGGAAAGGTTGCTGACTGACTACATGGATAAGAAGGCTACCTCTCTCACTTATCGCAAGCTGGTAAACAATCGAACTGATCCGATGCCATCTCTACGCCTAAAATGGTCTGATGAACTGGGGGAACTAGACAACACAGACTGGCAGGAGGCGCTTTTGTCTCCTCGTGAAGTGGCAATACCCTCCCGACTGAGACTGGTCCAACTAAAGATATTACATCGCACTTATTATACCAGAGTAACCTTACACAGAATAGGGGGTACCGTACACCCGCTTTGCCTAAGGGGATGCGGGGAGGAAGGAACGTTCTACCACACTATATGGCAGTGTCCACAGATTGGGCATTACTGAGCAGCGGTGATGCGAACTATTTCTCAAGTAGGTGGAGTCTCTGTTATGCCGGAACCCAAAAGATGTTTGTTAAATATATGGGAACCCACTGATCTTAATCACGCATCACAGGATTGGGCGACCCTTGGGATGATGTTCGCTAAACGTAATATAGCCCATTTATAGGGATCACGGTTCTCCCCAACACTCCATGACTGGTGCAAAGACATGGATGGGGCCATGGTGGCGGAGAAGGTGACATATGTACACCGTGGCTGTCCCAAAAAATGGGAGAGAATATGGGGAGCATGGAATAAATATAGAGGGTATATCTGCACTCCACCGTTGACAGCTTCGGACGAATGTTCTGAATGAAGGGGGTGAGAGGGGGATAGGGTGGCTTTCAACATTCTGTATTCCATACAATGTACTGACTGTCTTGTTGATATGTCTATGGCAATTGGAAATGTGTCCACAGCTTATTTTCAGTCTATCAATATGTAACCGCTTTTTAATATGCCCTGTTATCAATAAACAGAATTTACACCAAAAAAAAGCACAGCATGAAAGTCACTAGCTGGGGTTTCCAATGCCGAGGCGTGTCCACCAGTTAATAAATGTATCCAGACAGATAAGCCCCCAGATGCACAGCCCGAACGAGGTGGAGTGGCCCTCACGCTAAAACATTGGAACCCATAAAATGCAAAAGGCTGGAGATCCCAGATTTCCTTCAGCATCAAAATTTTGCAATTTCTTAGAAGAAGTTTCTACCCCAGGAGATACATCAGCAGAGACCTGTGATGTTCCAGCTTAAAGTTTTCATTGGGCATCCACAAGAATTAAAAGTAGAACTTGAAATAGCACTAGGAAGGCTTGTGGTAAGGGGTAATGCTAGAGTGGAACTGGGGTGGCCAGGGGTGGGAGGTTGGAAAATAGCCATGGTCTGGTTTAACGTAACCTTATTGTTAGTGGGCCTGTGCTCCCCAATCATCAATTTTGGCAAGGCCAGAAAGGGCTGCATATCTATTATTACATTCCAGGACTGGGTTAAGCAGGGAATAATGATACATAAGTCGGGACAGGACATTGAACGCATATCAGGTTTATAGAAGAACCCCAGTGGTTGTAAAGCAATGATAGAGTTGGCAAAATGGCTGTCTGTATTACACCTTAATAACTTCCACAAACAAGACAGTATTACATAATTTACATAATAAATATCAATCGTATAAATAAATAAAATGTATTAAATAATTCATAATTAATTATTACCAAATTAACTTGCCACCCTGTCACCCTACAAACCCAGCAACCCGAAAGACACCATACATTTCTATTAAAGATTGAATTAGAAATTTTAAGTCACTTAACATGCACTATTTAAAAAAAATTACTAACATGTCCATAAACAATAGTAGTACAAATAATTAATATAGCAACTAAAATCCAATAAAATAATTAATCTATATTTTTAACTACTACATTACTATAAATGATACTAATACATCAATGTTATTTAAACCTATATTACTTCTGATATTCTTGTCAACGATATTAGTGCATCACAATCTTTGTTTGTCAAGATATTTAATTTCCGAATTTCTGTCTCCCGATATTATTTTTTTTATATGCTTTGTTAATTCCAAAATTCCAAATCATGAAAAATCAAACAAAATCAGCAGCCACCATGGAGCAACTATGGCCCATCCCTGTATCCCTCCCCATCCTTCCCCCATCACGTACATAGGGTATTAGCATATAATTTTGACAATAGCCCTCTGGAATTCGATAGTTTGTCTCGCACTCTTCTATTGGTTCAGAGATTGTCCCTACTGTTCCTTGTTCAGACACCGAGCCTCACCTTGCTGCCCTTCCTCTGGGATGGTGTCTAGGTTCCCACATCCCATCCTCCCCATACTTTGTCAAATTTGCAGGTTTACCCCCTACCCTTATAGACCATTTCTTCTCTGATCCTGCATCGTTCTATTCCCTCCCTCCACTCCAGGAGTCTTGGGCTGTGTGGGCAGGCCCAGTTTTGGACTATATCTCTCTTCACCACCATTAAGCCCAGGTTGATCAGTACTTTGTTAAAGGATGTAGCCTCAGAGTCCGTCCATTCTCCCAGAAGTGCCCTCCATGCGGACAGTGGCAAGGGTACCCCTGTAGCCTCCGCCAGGAATTTCAGCACTCCCTCCCACAAAGGTCGAATATTGGGGCAATCCCGTAGTCTGTGATGAGAGGTAACCCGCTGTCCACACTGTTTAAGGCATTGGTCATCTGGGGCCCTGCTTATCTTGTGTCACAGTCCACACATTTAGTAGGTCCTGTGCAGGATATTTAATTGCATGAGATGGAAGCTGGCACGGATAGCCACTTCCCTCAGAAACTGTAGGGTGTCACCCCAGTCATCATCTTCCAGTCCCCCATATCTCCTTATGATCTTGTCCTCAGTCATGGTAGCTGTCCACGTGTGTTTCTCATGTGATGGAGTTGGCTTTGGTAGCCAAGACTCTGTCTAACAGTATTCCTTCTAGTGGGGATCCTTCCTCTGGTTCTTCTTCTCTGGGGATCCTGGCCTGCAGGACGTGTCTTATTTGCAGGCATTTAAATATCTGCGTTTTGGCCATGTCATATTCAGCCCATAAGTGAGCAAATGGAACCATTCTATTAACATCTCATACATCCTCCAGTGCTAAGAAACCAATAAGATCTCATTGTTTAAAGCCTGGTAAGTCCGGTACTGGGCGAACTCCTGTGCCTACCCATAGTGGGTTTCTTGGTGTTGTTAGTCACTTTTCCTACCCGAATTCTCGAGTCAGTCTACACCATACAGATATGACAGTGGCCAGGGGCATTCAGTTGTATTTTAACTCTGTACTGTACGTGGAGGTATCACCTCTGTCCTAGTATCTCCTGGTCCATCCTAAACACAGGGGGCAGATTTACAAGCCCCTTGCTCCACTTTTGCGTCCATGTTAAAAATGACGCAAAAGTGGCGCAAGGGGCTTGTCAATCTGCCCCAGGGTCTGTCAACGCGGCATATGCCAAGTCGTTTATAATATATCCCTGAGCTGCCTCATAGTATTTCCGAATCTTCAAGAGTGGGATGCCCCACTCATATACTGATATGTGAAGTGTGGAAGGCTTGATTTTTGTTGGGCCATCTAACCAGATGAATGACTGCAGTAGTTTGTTCGTGGTCTGGAAGAAGGCATCAGAGATTGCAAAGGGACTGTTTTGCAACATATAAATAAATCTGTGTGGTGCAATCATCTTGAATAAAACTGCTCCTTCCATGAGTGAGAGCGGCAGGACCCTCTAGTATTTCATGCCATTCTCCAGTCTCGGTAGCAGTGGGGCTATATTAACCTCGTAATGCATAAATTCCTCATTGGCGATCCACAGTCCAAAGTATTTAATATTTCGAGCTACCACTTTCAGGGGAAGGGGCATTGCATCCTCGACCGATCAGCCTCCTGTCGGGAATGTCAAGGATTTCTCCCATTCAATCCCCAACCCCGAGTGAATGAAAGAATTTCTACAGCACAATGCTACTATGAGACTGTCCTGGCGCTGCAGCAAAAAGGGCCCGGGAAAAACCCTGACTTTAGGGTTGAACAGGTGAGTTTTTAGCTGTTTACAGAAGATAGTTTTGTCTTAGATGCAGCTAAGCCATAGATAGTGAATAGTTCATCAAGGTGCTTTAGTGAGATGTCCAGTTCCTCTCAATTATGCAGGATATTGTCTGCGTAAAGCGAGATCTGGTCCTCACACGATTCGCTCCAGCACCAGCCCCATACCTGGCCGTCGACCTGGATTCACTCAGCAAGTGCCTCTATGGTTATGGCAAACGGCATCGGCGACAGGGGACATCCCTGTCTCATGCCCTTCCGGATGGGGAATTCCTGTGATAGGATTCCATTCACCTTGTGTTTGGCCCTGGGATGTGTATAATGAAGTCTGATCCATTTAATGAATTTGGACCTGAATCACATTTTCTCCACCATGGTGAACAAAAAGGGCCATTGTATTGAGTCAAATGCTTTGTTTATTTTATTTATTTATTTATTTGCAAAGTTTTATATAGCACTGGATAGACCCGTAGGTGTCAGAGCGCTTTACATGAGGATCCGCAAGTTAAAGATGACATAATTACTTCAGTTACAGATTCCAAGTATAGACATCAGCGAAAGATAGGGGGAAGGAAACATAACGGGGAGGCGAGGAAAACAATGTTAGCTGTCCGGCTGGGTAGGTGACGGCTGAGGGGGTGAACCAGGGCCAGACTCTTCTATAGCTGCATAGGACAGCTCCACTGGGCATCGGCCAAGGTTGTTCGGACTCCGCGGTGAGAACAAACAGTCAAAAAACATGCTATAACACGATAACATAAGTTATTTTCGCGTTGCGTAGCAAAGACAAAACGCCTTATGTGGAATGGAAGGTAGAGGGGGAAAGGTAAACAGGGGAAAAAGGAATGCAGATAGCGTCAGGCAGACCACAGGGGGGGGAGGGACTTCAGGGGAAACAAGCAGTCAAAGTGAAAGATAGACAAGACCATGCAGCACCGTTAAGAACAATGTCCATGGACGCGATTGCCAGTGGCATCCCCAACTTATCCTCTGTCGCTATGCCATTGTCCAGGCATCAGACATTCAGTTTAGTCGGCCTTTGGGGTGTGAACTCATTCTGGTCTGGGTGGCCCAGGTATGAGTGAACAACCTGTAGTCTGTTCATTAAGGCCTTGGCTAGAATTTTGGCATCTGCGTTTAGGAGAGAGATTGGTCTGTATGCATCCGAGCATTCCAGAGGGTTGACTGCCTTGGGGATCAAAACAATGGTCACAGTTCGGCAATCTCTTGACAGCCCCACCATACGCTTCCATATACATCTCATGTAGTGGCCCTGCTATCCTACTCACAATCCTCTTGAATAATTCTGCCCATGCAGACCAGGGTACTCTCAGAGTGGAACTGCATGTGTGCCAGGAGTATTTAATCTTGTGTGAGATTGGTCTCTAATTCTAGAGCAGCTGTACTCTCTAGCCACCTACAAGGACATTTCATTTCAAATGTCCCCAGTTTTGATTCTGGGACTGTCAACTGACTGTCATAGAAGTTCTGCATGTATTCGGTCAATGTGTCCGCTATGTCTCACTGCCTGTGATGGTTGAGCCATTTGGTACAATAATACCTCCAATATGGCTGGCTCCTTTCCAAGTCCTCTACACCCAGCCATGCCAGAAGTTGCCCTGCCTTAGTTCATATACAATTTTCTGCTTGGTGATATGCGCCCGCTTATCTGTGACCACAGAGCAGAATTCTTCTATTTTGGTCAAGATGCTCAGCTTTGTGGCAACTGATGGCTTCGAATGGTTCTCCTCCAAGTCTGTAAGTTTCTGTTCTAGGTTTAATTGGCAAAGCGATTTTCCCCTCTTTTTCCTACCTCATATGCAATGATAAACCCCCAGATAGTGGTTTTGTAAGCCTCCCACCTGATCAGTGCGCCGTCTCTGTTTCGGGGTTTTCTTAGAAATTATGCTCGATGGCTTTGTCAAGGCGTTCCACTAACTTCTCATTTGACAGGCGACACAATGCCATTCTCCATTCTGTCCTGCCTCTCGGTTTTGTCGTTGCCAATGTGATATTCAGCAGTGAGTGGTCTGATATCCCCATGCTTTAAATCCTGCCTCTGTAAACCTGTGGCGTGTCAGCAGTGGTGTAAGGAAGTAGTCTATTCATGAGTCAGTGTTATGTGCCCCAGAGTGGCAAGAGTATCCCCAGTCTGACTCATGCAGTGATCTCCATATGTCCCCCATTCCCATTGCCATCATGAAATTACCGTTTCCCGGCATGGGGGTTGCTGGTCTGAGTGGAGGCGGCCCTATCTAGTTGTCGGTGCATTGTCATTTTGAAGTCTCTCCCTTATCTAGGGGCAGATCCCATAGTAATTGTCCCAGGTGTTGCAGGGTATCAGTCTGTAGTCCCGGTGGGAACTATGTATTAATCGTCACCACAGGTTCACCCCCCCCCCCAGGTTCCCATGACCATTGTGTAACAACCCTGGTCCTCCGAGCCGATCTACGTCATTTGGGACGGTGTGAATTTTTTATTAGGAATGCGACCCCCATGGATCCTAATGTGTAACCGAGTGATCTGCAACTGTGTATCATCCCCTGACCCAGAGGCTGCATTTAGATCCCTTTAGGTGTGTTATTTGTAGGAACACATCTGTGGTGTAGCACGTTATAGCTTTGGTCACTAGTCCTCACCTAATTTTGTTGTGGCCTCGCTCTCAGGGGAGGGCTACCCCCGCCCCCGCCCCCCGGCCCCTATCAGAATGTTCATGGGTTAATGGCCCTGTTTCATTGTGTGGTGGTCCTGGGAGTGGCACGCCCCAAATGTGTTGCTGTTGCCTCCACAGTGCCCCTAGCACAAGCACTACTCCCTCCCTGCTGTACCTGTGCTTTTCTGTGGCCTATGGAGTCACCAGTGCTCCATGCATGTTGTTTATAAGCTGACAGGTCTCTCTGTGTTGCAGGGTGCCTATCCAGTCGCCTGGCACCTTGGCATTAATGTGTGGTGTTCTCTTCTCACCCAGTGCTGAGGTGGGATGGGAGCCAGCACCTGCCACAAGTACACCCATCAAAAAGACGCTGGTGCGCGGTTGTGTCAGCTAGCCACTGGGTTTTAGTGTCCATTCTGGAGCAGCTGTACACACTTGCAATGAGCAGGGCCCCAGGAGCACCATGGTTGCACCCTGTGTTGGGATCCGAAGCTGCATATTGGAGCTCACCTCTTACGCTGGCTCTCCTCTGTGCCTCTCCAGCTTCCCAGATGTCATCCGACCGTGGCAGTATTTACTCACATTATCTCCGTTCCAGTTTCTCGCCACACTATCCTGCATGTGGGCAGTGGCGCTGGGTCCGTGGGGCCGGCGAAGATGTAGGCCATTCCTCCTCGGGTTGGACCAGGGCCCACTTGTCACTGCTTCCCACCTCACCTCTGTCTCTCCCGGTGCCCCTGGAAGTCTGGTGGATCCCCGCTCTTCGAAGCCCAGATCCCCACAATCAGTAGCCCTGTGGGGGTTCAGGATAATGTCGCTTGTGTGCTACGGTGCTGGAGCTTATGCCTTAGGCAGCCTTCACCATGGAGATCTAATCCCGCCCTCCTATCCTGATTTTTTTAACTCAATATTTTGTCCAATCACAGCAATAAAGGCAACTGTGGAAGGTTGAGAATTTTGACACCACCAGATAGAAGTCGGTAGATCTTGTGGCCCCTTCCTAGCCCTGAACAACAATAACATGTGATGTCTGATATGCAGACCCCATCCCCATCTGGAACCATATCCTCCTTAACTCCTGAGACCCCTATTTCCTCTAGGCCTCCATTTGCACACCCTGAACCAGCACCATCTCCTCCTTCCCGTGCCCGCCTAGAAGAACAACAACAGTCAAGGGACACTTCTGCCCTGACACCACACAGCCCTCTTGTGCAGCTCACTTCTCTCCCATGAATATGTGTCCTAGTCTGCTCTTGAGGATGACCTGATGCCAACTGAGGAGGTACAGGGAGCAATCTGTCTGGATATTCTGGACTTAGTTTGCATGGTCCGGATACTGTGAAAGGTGGTCACTGTACAGGTCCGATGTTTTTGTAACGTCTGAACCTTTTTAGTAGCAGGATTTACATCCTGTCTGCCTCCCCAATCTGCTCCTTGTCCTGTTGTTCCATCTCCCAGTTCATCTGTCATACCTTTTACACCTGCTACCGTGTGTTTCCTTCTGCTGTGGGGTAACTGGTCCTGCCAAAGCCAGTCATTTGATGTCCATTTCAGAAGAGGACTTTGACAATGTTGTGGTGAAGACAGAGAGTGAGGATGGCCATGGATAGTTGACCCCAAGCCAGGCCCATAATTCCGACAACCACTCTTGCTTGTTTTACCCCTTTGTATATAGACTGGTTCTTTTGAAGTTTCCTGACATGGTTTTATTATTTGCTCAACCCCCTCCTAGTTAGTATTACCCTCTGATTTATGACTCAATTTTCTTTCCTTCTGCCCCTTCCCATGGACAGTTTTTCATTTCCCCATAATGCATATATTATTGTAAAATATTTTGGGGATTATAAATATATTACCTACTGGCGGTTGCCAGTAGGTAGTTATAGTTAGGAGCAAGTTTCCATAGCAAGAGCATTTTTTGTTTTGCTTATAACTTTGGCGTTGTTTAATGAATCTTCATGAAATTTTCCAAACTAATTCTTTGTTCATATCAGCTCCTATGTGGGAAGTGTGGGGGTGATTCGTCAAGGGGGGGCAAGAAAAAAGGGGGATCCCAAAACGTATTTTCTCCATGTTAATTGCCATAGGAAACTTTAGACAAGGCTACAGGTCGAACGGGTGAACGGAATTACCCAAAATTTGGCAGGGAGAAGGGTCTTGGTCTAGAAAGCACGCTTTTGTTTATTTGGTGTAAATCCGTTCAGTAGTTTTTGAGAGATATCAAAATTTACAGATATCGATATTTGGAAATTCTGCCATCTGATTGGCTGAGGCGTTACGAGCACAAACTTGCTGCTGATTGGTTGAGAGCGCTGCGAGCGGTTGCAACTAGGAAGTGTTGGCCCCCATTTTGTGATTTCGTTGAAGCGAGTAAGGGGGAAAAAGGGCAAAAATAGTAGGAAAGAGGAGGGTAGGAGCGCTGTGAGGTCTGTGGGGTGGTAAGGGTGTGCTATACAGGGAGTGTGAAGCGATGTATTCACCCCTACTGGTGTGAAAGTGCTGTTTTGCCCAGAGTGAGATGGTGCTGAGGTGAGGTGCCGGTACACTCAGGGATGAAACCGTGAGCTGATTGCTGTAAACTGATGTGCTCTGGGCGCTGTAGGATACTGCCCGCTGTAGCATAGCTTTGCAAGTGGTGTTAGTATGGGTTTAGAGTATAGCGGTGTGAGCTCTGTGGGGTGGTTAGGGTGTGCTATACAGGGAGTGTGAAGTGAAGTATTCACCCCTAGCGGTGTGAAAGTGCTGTTTTGACCAGAGTGAGATGGTGCTGAGGTGAGGTGCCAGTACACTCGGGATGAAACCGTGAGCTGATTGCTGTAAACTGATGTGCTCCAGGCGCTGTAGCATACTGGCCACTGTAGCATAGCTGTGGAAGTGGTGTTACTATGAGTTTAGACTATAGCAGGAGTGGGAAGCAAACTACTCACCCCTACCGGTCTGAAGACTCGAATGGAGTGTTTTAGCAAGCAGGAATAAAGAAATAATCATGAAGAATATAATGCAGAATGTTGCAATGCCACAGAAGGCAAATGGTGAAATCAGGTGTGTTAAAGAAAGTGGCAGTGTGGGATACAGCGATGGAGTCTGCAAGTTATATAAAAAGTGTCTTTATGTAAGTGCCATAAATGGAACCACTGGTGCAAGAGCTAAGGCATCCAGCTGAGGCAAACTCCAACCGCTTCTGCTGTATTTAAACCTAAGCTCCTGCATCAGTCAATTCCACATTACATGTTACAGTTCCATGTGACATAAACAATACCTATTAGACATGAATGACTGTAAATTGTAGAATGAAAATAAAGGTAGGATGCGAATACCACACTGTGCCAACCAGTTCCTAAACAATGCCGTGTTTTTTTTATCTTGATCACCAGTTCGTGAGCAGAGGCTGAGGATGAGCTAATTTGTGTGAAAGGGCTTCGTGGATAAGAGGCAGGAAGAGAGACGTGTGTACAAAGAATAGATATGGTTTCAAAATGGATGTCGGGTTTAGGCTAATTTAGCAAGTAAATAGCGTATTTGCATAGGCCATACATCATCCATCCCTGGTTAGTGTGGAGAGGTAAGGGCCGATAATGAAAACAGAGTTCAAATGCCTAAGCATACTTAGAAAGTTACTATATGAAAATAGTTCATATGAAGTGTACTAAAAACTTTAATAGGAAAAAGTCAAAAAAGTTGGAAAAAATCAAATCTTCAGCGGATTGAGATGCGTTATGTTCCAAAAGGTGATTGTTGTCATTGTGTGAGAAAAGCGAAGCGATCCAATTCATATCCTCGAAGGGACAGTAATGTTCCTCGAATGCATCCGCCATTGCTCCACTGCCCGAACAATCAAGTTCATGGTTTTCAAGATACTCCATTACCTGCTGGATATTGGGAGCGTTTGCTGGGATGTTGGCAAGGCATAGATCCTTTCGCCAGTAGATTGGGCAAGTATTAAAAAAAAAAGATGGTTGCACGCAGATTGTATATGTGTAAATAAATGTCATGTGGTAGCTGGCTTCAATAATAGATAGAGGCAGGCAGCCGAAAAGTTGTTCCATTTTTTCACGGTATTGATGTAGCTTCACGTAGAGGGGTATTCTGTCAGACATGCTTGTTACTACAGGGAGCGTAGCCATTTTTAACAAGCTAAAATAGTAGTAGGATGGCCGCAAACAGAGCGAGAATTATGGGCACTGTTGCTGTTATTCCAGAGATGCTCGAATGAATGAAGTGTGGTAAATAAAATAAATATTACCTGACTGAATTTCGTACGGAGTCTTAAAATAAAGTAAAATAGCTCAAAATAACAAGAGGCAGAATCCGTGGTATAAGAGGTTTTCTAATGGGCTTTATTCCATTCAAAATGGCCGACTCGAGTGGCGGCCTTCAGGTTCCGTCACCACGAAGGTTCAGGAAGTGAAGTACAATAACTTATTAACAGACATACATTTTTATAATAAGTGCATTACAATGAAACGAATGTAGAAGGCGTAACATTTGATAAGAAAAATGACGTAACAGTGACATAATCGAAACTAGGCGTAATAAGGAATAAAAGAAACATGATTGGTTAGAATTATCAGACATAGGTGGATCTATAAGATAATACTTGGCATAGATGCGCGCGCAGCAGCATGACGTGTAATTGACGTGTAACTAGGGGGTGAAGGGGACTTGACATTTAGCTCTACATGTGGAGACGAGAAGTCTGGGGTCAAGTCATCCTAATCCCAAATCATATCTAACATCCTATGTTTAAAGAACTATGTTATCCACAAGGAAGAGACTCTCGGACAGAATCTATTCTATACTGACTATGTGCGTGTACAAGCGTCTAAGTGTCTATATGAGATGCGAGGGGCAGAAAACTTTCCATAGCAACAGGGCTATGAATCACTTGCATGAAGACAGAGAAGCCTGGCCTTTTGCTTGGTAACTGGAGGAATGTTTACTTAAACTACTAGGCAAGAATGCATCGGCTGAAGAGCAAAATAGATAATTCGAAGGTGAAATACAACTTCTTGGCAGACAGGCGAAAACTGGCCGAGGCAGGCACCGTTAGCTGCACAGAGAGTAGGACAAAGTTCATGGATACAGATGCGAGCTCAAGCTGAAGCTGTCAGAGACAGAGAGCAGGGAAAGGCTTTGAGGACAGAATCGGGCCTACTCGCCTGAACTGTAAAAATGGAGTAACTTGGCCATATAAAGTCGGTGGCCTTTTATACTTAGGAATCGAATATCCAGCCCATTGATGGCGGATCTGACAGAGAACATGTTGACGGTAGACACACATATGTTTGCGTCTTAGAAACTGGAACTGGAGGGAACATACATGTACTTGTAACATGCATATAGAACCGTTGGGGTCCAAGATAGGGGACATAACTGACCAGGAAAATCCACATTTCCACATTCCCTCCTTGTCCCCTTCTTGCCCTTCACGAGACATCAATCTTCATCATTCCATCGATTTGCTCATGGAGCATCATTTCTTCTTCCTTCTTCTTCCGGGATCTTGAGCGAAAACCTTGATGTGGAATACACGATGTGGCACACAGACCACAAATCGCTGGTCCACATTGCAAACATATGCAACAACTGAAAAGCATAAGAAGGCCAATACCTAGGAAGGATAGAACTCTCCATCCCCAGGCTGATATCACACTCCAAAACCACCCGGACCACGTCCAAGTGCCTGGATTCTCGTGTATCTGGCTTACAATCTTATGAAGGCGTGTTATAGCTTTATATACAGATGGCGAATTTTCTGGTATGAAAATGCAGCAGCTGGATCCGATGACCCTGCAAGCTCCGCCCCTATCGGCCAGGATGACGTCAAGGACAAGACGATTCTGGAGAACAACAATTCTCATCACTGATTGTTCCTCTGTCAGATTGCCTAGGGCGGCTATAGTCTCGTTTACTACAGCTTCAAGAGTCTTGGTGAGTCTGCGTATCAGCTTACTATTTGATATTGTACCTATATAGGGAAAGATACCTTTATTGAAATCTACATACTTGTCCCATGCCGTCTCAGTATAATCGACAACTGGGAGATCTCTTCGCTCTCTATTGTGTACTAAATGAACATTTCGATAATAATCAGGAGGAGCTAGGAAAACAGGTGGCAAAAGGAATGCTATGTAACAGGTACCATCCCAATCTAGAGGCAGACGCATATATGCCGTCTGACCACATATAAAGTAAGAATGGCGAGAAGCTCTAAATGAAGATTTGCCTTGATCACTATATTCTACTGTAGTAACGCATTGGCTATGGCCCATATGTATGGAACCAACTTTTCTCACACATAATTCACCCTTTACTGGAAATACTGACATAGTGGGCAGAATTAGTTCAACTTCGGATTTGACATTCAAAATCATAAGATTAGGCGTAAAATTACCTAATTTATACACTTCATTTTCTAAATCAGTTCCTGTTCTACTGGGGTGACCCTCCTTATTAGGGTGACAGACTTTGAATAAAACTAGATTTAGATTTCCCCATATCCAATGTTGTTGATAAACTGCTGTGTCTGGGTCTATGGAATTTAATAAACTAAACCATGCTCCACAGGAGCCATTGCGTGTAAATGGATGTGGAAAGAAAGGCAGAACTCCTTTGTTATTCTGATAGGGAGGGAGTCGGCCACACACCCAACAATTTGTCGCATTACTAGTCTGATGGGAATGATGTAACATACTAATGAATGTGTTATTGCGCAGCGCAAGTCTATAGGACAACTCATGTGGCGGTAGGTCACTAAAAGAATGTTCATCAGTTATATTGAAAACACGTTTAGAAACAGGATGATATATGTGCAAAATCATACTCGTAATAATTACTAAAATACTCAATAAAAACAAAATTAATAATGTCACAATACAGTGGTTACGCAGTAATTTACAATAAGCATGTCGTTTCATTATGATTTTGGACTCTGCATCATTCAGACCTAAGGGATACATGTCGGGACAGATTCAACCGCTTCACCTTGGAGAGGACTTAAACAATCAAATCGTCCGACAGTTTAGATCTGGACCTGAGTTTCTGTTTATAGCACTGAGAGTCATTTTGTTCAACAAAAGGAAGTTTTGAATCAGTCTGTGAGGGAGTGCAGGGCACAGTGTCTATATCTGAAGGTAGTCCATGAAATTTTTTTATATGGGTGGAATGCACCCATCCTTTCCGTCCTTCGATCTTCACAGCTGTTCTGGTCGTCAGCAGGACCTGCTTAGGCAACTTCCACCTAGGTTCCAATTGGCTTTTCCTATCAAAATTCCGAACCAGGACAAAGTCCCCGGGGACCACGTCATGGGGTTTCACCTCAGTGTTGTCAGGAAAAGCTGCGACCACCTGTGAACGAGAAGATTGTAGTGCAGACATCAAGGAAGCCAGGTAATCTGTCAGCATATTACAGTCAACATCAGTTATTTTACGGGGTATAGGCGTCCCCCACATATTCGGTGGTCTACCAAAGATCACCTCATACGGGGATAGCCCTGTTCGAGAGTGTGCTACCATTCTCATGTAGAATAGCGCAACTGGTAAGGCTACTATCCAGTCCACACCTTTTTCCTGACATATTTTGGACAATCTGATTTTTAAAAGTTGATTATGTCGTTCCACGAGACCTGCTGCCTCGGGGTGTCGGACACAGTGGAATTTCCACTGATATCCCAACAAAAGTGAGACATGTTTCATTAATTCGGATGAGAAAGGCTGGCCGTTATCTGAATATACAACACGTGGTAAACCGTACCGTGGGAAGAATTCTCGAACTAGCTGCTTGGCAGTAGTCGGGGCAGTGTAATCTGATACGGGATACGCCTCTGTCCAACGGGAGAGAGCGCAGACAACTACGAGGACATATTTGAATCCTCGACAACGTTCCATCTGAATATAATCCATCTGGAGGACTTCAAAAGGATGGTCAGGAGGCTGAAATCCACCCTGCTCTACGGGAACACTCTTTCCTGGATTAAACTGACAACATATCATACAGGTACGAACTTTTTGTTTAGCTGCTGCTCGTAAATGTTTGTTGAACCAAATGTGCTGAATGCTGTCTAGCATAGCCTTCTCTCCTAAATGTGCTGGACTGTGAACTGTAGCTATAATGGCTTGAACCATGGAATCAGGGAGAAACCATACAGATTTCTCTTTCGTCATCCATCCTTGATCTGTCTGGATCCCTCCTAGTTCAGTCCACTTCTTTATTTCTTCTGCTGTGGCATGTGTCTGTATGTCAATTACATCAAGTGTGGGATCCTTAATTGTCATACACTGTGTTGGTGTCTGAACTATTGGCTTTGTCATGTCGGATGTGCGATTCTGAGCAGTCTGTTTGGCTGTTCTGTCAGCTAAATCATTGCCTTGAGAAATGATATCAGTAACCTTCGTGTGTGCTTTACATTTCATAATTGATATTGCAGTCGGTAAATGAATCGCGTCTAACAGAGCATGAATGAGGGACCCGTGTTGAATATGTGTTCCATGAGAAGTTAAATAACCCCTCTCCCGCCAAAGCACTCCGAAGTCATGTACGACTCCAAATGCATAACGTGAATCAGTATATATGTTGACTTTCTTGTCCGTGGCTTGAATACAGGCTTGTGTTAGAGCAACAAGTTCTGCTGCTTGGGCTGACAAAGTATCTATACAATTTGTCTCAATAACTTCAGTGTCTGTTGTGACTGCATATGCGGCAACTAAATTTCCTGTACTTGTCCTCATACACGAACCATCTACATATAACGTCAGGTCTGGATCTAGCAATGGAACGTCTGTCAAGTCTTGTCTAGGTTTCGTCTTTATTTCAATGATTTCAACACAATCATGAGCTAGTGGGTCTGTTCCAATTACAGGTAATAGTGTAGCAGGATTCAATGTATTACACCGTCGGATCTCTATGTGTGGTTGAAACAATGTCAGTTCATAACCAGTAAGTCTTGCTATGGTCAAGTGTTGTGTTTGTGTTCGGTTCACAAGAACCTCTACTGCATGTGGTACTTGTACTGTCAATGGGTGTCCTAATACTATGGCATCGCTTTGTCTAATTGCTAAAGCTGTCGCTGCCACTGATTTCAGGCATGCAGGCAAAGCCTGAGCTACGGGATCTAATGTACTGGAAAAATAAGCACATGGCTTGCGTGATCCTGCTTGATCCTGAGTGAGTACTGATAAGGCAGTACCTTCGCGTTCTGTAACAAAGAGTGTAAAATGTTTGCTATAACATGGTGTTGCTAAAACAGGTGCTTGACATAAAGCTTCCTTTAGGCTTTCAAAAGCTTGTGTATGTTCCCGAGTCCAAGGGAGAACAGTCGATGTGGCTGCCTCCTGTGTGGTTAACTGAATGAGTGGTTTTGCTAGAAATGCGTACTGAGGGATCCACTGCCTACAATATGAAGTGAGGCCTATGAAAGCCCGCACCTCCTTTTGTGTCTGGGGTATTGACATGTTAGCAATTAACTGGATGCGATCTGGTGTAAGCTGCCTTCCCTCCTTGGACAGCGAGTGACCAAGATAAATAACTCGCTGAACACAGAATTGCAGCTTAGAAGGGGACACCTTGTGCCCCTTGTCGGCTAGGAAATGTAAAACTGTCAGAGAAGCTTTTTCACATTCTGGCTCGCTTCTCGCGGTGATCAGCAGATCATCGACATATTGAAGCAGTGCTGTATTGACTGGCATGTGGATACTGTCAAGTTCTCGTTTCAGTGCTTGGCTGTAGATGCTGGGGCTTTCTGTAAATCCTTGGGGAGCGCGTGAGAATTTAAAGCTGCGCCCATTTAAACTGAATCCGAACAAGTATTGGCTTTCCGGATCTATTGGGACGCTGAAAAAGGCATTCTTGAGATCAATTACAGTAAAGAATGTTGCTTCGGAATCAATTGCTGTCAACAATGATGATATATCAGGGACCACAGGGAATTGTGGTACAATACACTTGTTTAGTTCACGCAAATCAATAACCAATCGGTACACTGGTGGAGCAGTAGGATCAGTTCGTTTAAGAATCGGAATTATCGGTGAATTACATACATTGGAGTCTGTTTCTACAACTACTCCCTGGGCAATTAGCTCATCAATGATTTTCAGCAAAGCCACTACAGCATCATGCGGTAACTTGTATTGTCGCATTCGTGGTAGTACCACTCCTGCTTTCAGTGTGACTCGATAGGGTGTAATGTTCATGCAGCCAACATCCGTAGGGCCTTGTGCCCATAGATGTACTGGTAAAGTCTGTAGTCGGGGATCCATGTCTCTAGACACATAGTGACCTTTAAAATCACGTAAAAACAACCTTACTCCTTCCGGAGAACAACATATTATGGCTCCTAGTGCTTTCAGAGTTTTAATTCCTAACAGATTTTCTGGGCATGATTTAGTAAGCAATAAATCTGTAGTTCGTGTCAAAGGTCCTATCGTAAGTGGTAGAGGCTTTGATACTTCATTAACAATAGGTTTTCCTGAAAAACCAAGGGAAACATTTTGAGAGCCTGAGAGGGGTGCCCCTGGAACTTCACTACGTTTTATAGTTGTTCGACTTGCCCCTGTATCGAGTAAGAATTTTCTATCTTGACCTAATAATTCACTATGTACATAAGGTCCTTCTTGATCTACAGGAATCTCGATAAGTGGTAAGTCAACTTCCCTCTCTAGGCTGGTTCATGCGTAACGCTGGTATTCAGGGTATTCATACTGTGCAGTCTGATACAGTTGTCGTGTTGCGGTTTGTGTGGCAGTAGCAGGCAACGGTGGTGCAGCTGGCACAAACTGTATGGGTTGCTGTGAGGCTGGCATGGACTGTTGCTGAACTGGCACGGACTGTCCATGCAGCATAGCTCCTTGTTCATTCTGATCTTGTCTAACTAATCGTGGTCTCTCCTTTGTAATGCCTGTAGCTATATTACGTTTCAGGACTGGACAATCGTGTACATGATGGCCCAGTTGTTTACAGTAATTGCAGGTTCCTTTTACAGGAACTGCAGAATCACCAGAATGTGTCACACTCTTTTTGTGACCATCTGCTGGTACTGTCTGAGAAACTAGCATTTTCATTTTTGTATCCTTCATGCGTCTATGCTCGTGTTCTTGTTCATCCCTAATTCTATTGTGATGATACTGTAACATTTGTAGCATTTGCGACGGAGTGTTACTTTGCCAGGTACTCTCGAATTTCAATATTCTATTCTTTACTGGAGGTAATGCATTTTCCACTAATTTTGTCACAAATAAATGTGGATATGAGTCACTACTTGCTTTTATACCACTATTTATACCAAAACATTTTTCAAATCGAGCATAATAATCGCTTGTGTCTTCATCTTGCTTTTGTTTGCAGGCTGTGATTGCACCCCAATCTTCCTTTTTTGTAGTTAATAAACGTGGCAGTACCTGTACTAGTAAACCTGGTAATAGTTTAACTTTATCCCCGAGCCCCGAACCTGCAGTTCGGCCCCTTTCTTCCTCTGCTAATGCTGTCCAGTCTATCTTTTGGTCTCCCACTTCCCACTCTTTTTCTTTCAGTTTTTCATAAATGCCAGCAGGCAAAAGCACCTTTAATATCGTCATAATATCAGGAAAGGTGTACTCTCCCATCAGTAACATGTCTTTAATTTCTCGGTGGAAACCCGCTGGGTCTTTATCATGGCTAGGTACTACTTTCTTCATTTCTAATAATTCCATTTTTGATATGGGTGTGTAAACAAATACACGGTGAAACTCATTGTCTTCGCCTTTTATTGGGTGCACTTCTCGTAAAGGATTTTGTCTATCCATGTAGTACGGTGCTCTTTCTCTGGGGGGCAGGGAGAGAGAATCTGGATTTACAAAAAGGACATACTGTTTACGTGACACTAATATCTCTTTAATTAACTTGTTACTAGAACCTCTCCATCTGTTCGTGAGTAGTTCCGTTAATATATCAGGTAAAGGACCAGGATCAGCATGTTGGCTCTTATATAATATGAGGAGTTGCTGAATCATATAGATTCCAGCTAAACGTTGTTCATCTGTACTGAGATTGAGAAACGTGTGTGCTACGGTCTCATCACCATATTTTTCAGGACTAACGATCCAGTGAACGGCTGATCTGGCTAATTCTTGCTCATCCATGGAATCGAGG
Source organism: Triturus cristatus (assembly GCF_964204655.1). Lineage (NCBI taxonomy): Eukaryota > Metazoa > Chordata > Amphibia > Caudata > Salamandridae > Triturus > Triturus cristatus. The sequence continues at coordinate 170,323,320 of NC_140586.1, read as the reverse complement.
AGGTGGTAACCCCTTCGTTCTCGTAGTATTTTATCTGCGGCTTGAAACGAATGTTCAGGAGACTTCAGATTTATTACAGGCGTTGGATACGTTCTGCTATTATTTGGACATACAGAATGTATGGGATCAGAAAAACATCTAGTATTTTCACAGGATCTTCCTCTGCCTACATAGGCTATGGTCTCTGACTGTCTTGCAGAGTCCCCTGATTCGGACACTTCATCTTGCTCAAACTCGTCTGTTCCCAACCTTTCTGCATGAATACGTTCTATTTCTTTACGGATTTTTCGGCACATGGCTATTATACAATTTTGCTTATCGTGTCTCCCTTCTGATATATTCTGACTCCATCTTGTAAGAGTAAGCATTACGTTCATGTCTACCCCCGGACGATCTTGATTTCTGATCACACAGTTTATGAGGAAACGTAACAGTTCCCCCTGTATTTCTACTTTCTGGAATTCCATAGCTCTGTTAATACATCCTGGATCTCGTCCTGTTTGAACAAAATGATATATGTTATCCAGATGCGTAGTCATCCCTGGTAACCTTGCTAAATACTCTGCGGCTCGCCTAATACGTAATGATGCCAGGACCATTTCATCCTCTTTACCAACCACCGGGTCATATCTACAATTTACAAGGAGTTCCTTAAGCGCACGTTCACTTACGAACTTAGGTGTACGTGAATGTGCTGACTCTTGAAAGACAAGTTTATTTATTCTAGGTGGTGTAAAAGTACTGCTAGCACCTCCCGTGGCCCCATCTGGGGCGTCGGGTGTGAAAGGGTTCGTTGAACGTGACACAGCAACTATGGGTGTCGATACCCCTGTAGAGTCGACTGCGGAAACAGATGCGGAAACAGATGTGCTTGCCGAAACTTGCGTCGGGACTTGCTGTTGCACGGGGACAGATACCTGATCCTGACGTTGAACCCCTCCGCCAGACGGTCTATGTGGTGTGGCGTTAGCATACTCGGGGGCTGCATCATCTAGATATGAGGAAAGGAAAACGTCTTCTGCGGTTCTGGGACGCCCTTTTGGATGTACCTTAATTGGAAATAATGGGGGTGGCAAGTCTTTTGGTATCTCTGGAGCAGCCTTAGGTAATCCTTCGGCTAGAAAGGGATACATACCATTCATAAGAGCATTACTTTGTCTATTTACTTGTTCTGATTTCACTCGGATACCTTCCTCAATTAATAGATTTTCTTGAACTTTATTTGAACTTTCTTTACTCCTCTCTTCTTGTCTACGTGCTTTTTCTGTTTGTCTATGAGATTCTTTACGCCATAACTCGATAGCGTCTTTCTGTGACTGTCTGACCTTTCTTTTCCATAACTCTTCCTCCACTTTCATGATGCACTCTGCATCCCAGGTTCCCGCTATGGGCCACCTTTGACTTTCCGGTAATCCCTTGGTATAATCTACCCATAGATCAAGAAACAATATGGCATCTATGCCATGTTTATGGTACATGAAATGTCCTGGAGTGTCTCTAGGAGGAATAGGAACTGCTTCTTCAAGCACCCCTTTTCTGGTGGTAATCTGTCTTAACTTCGAGAAGAGCGGCATATTAACAACTGATCTGATACTTACTCTTGAACTTACTTAATACGAGAAACACAATAATGAACAGTGAACAATGAACAGTCATTCATACCACAATATGCAAGACATTTTCTGAATACTTTAAACATTAAACATTAAACATTTAATAATGGTCGACAATGATGACAGTCTGCTTAACTAATCACCACGCTGAATTCTTGACAATAACTGAATACTTCGGAATACTTGATATACTGCTAAACAGTACATATACACTGCTAAACAGTGCAGACCGGATTTGTGTACCCAAATCCGTCTTGACCGGCACAACCTATGTGCACGTCAACATGCCTCCCCGGCGATGGTACTCACCGAGTAGCTCCTTGAAACGGAAGGCCTCAGAGAATGGACAGGACTCGATAACTGCGGACATCGGACCCTCTGGACGTCGGAATTTCGGAAAACCTGGTGGGCCTCTGTATACCTCGGATCTTGCTCTCTCAGCTAGGCTCTGGTCGGGATACTTCGCACTTCTCACCGCCTCGTCTGGGTTGATCGCAGCCTCAGTCGCCCCCGCTTGACCGGAGGGAGCTTACAGGAAATCCTGCTGGTACGCGTTTATGGTCCGTCCAGCTGTGGCAGGAGACCGGGCCTGCAACGCACCGCCGGCGCGTGAGATGAGAAAGTGTCCCTGTTCGGGCGCCATTATGTGGTAAATAAAATAAATATTACCTGACTGAATTTCGTACGGAGTCTTAAAATAAAGTAAAATAGCTCAAAATAACAAGAGGCAGAATCCGTGGTATAAGAGGTTTTCTAATGGGCTTTATTCCATTCAAAATGGCCGACTCGAGTGGCGGCCTTCAGGTTCCGTCACCACGAAGGTTCAGGAAGTGAAGTACAATAACTTATTAACAGACATACATTTTTATAATAAGTGCATTACAATGAAACGAATGTAGAAGGCGTAACATTTGATAAGAAAAATGACGTAACAGTGACATAATCGAAACTAGGCGTAATAAGGAATAAAAGAAACATGATTGGTTAGAATTATCAGACATAGGTGGATCTATAAGATAATACTTGGCATAGATGCGCGCGCAGCAGCATGACGTGTAATTGACGTGTAACTAGGGGGTGAAGGGGACTTGACATTTAGCTCTACATGTGGAGACGAGAAGTCTGGGGTCAAGTCATCCTAATCCCAAATCATATCTAACATCCTATGTTTAAAGAACTATGTTATCCACAAGGAAGAGACTCTCGGACAGAATCTATTCTATACTGACTATGTGCGTGTACAAGCGTCTAAGTGTCTATATGAGATGCGAGGGGCAGAAAACTTTCCATAGCAACAGGGCTATGAATCACTTGCATGAAGACAGAGAAGCCTGGCCTTTTGCTTGGTAACTGGAGGAATGTTTACTTAAACTACTAGGCAAGAATGCATCGGCTGAAGAGCAAAATAGATAATTCGAAGGTGAAATACAACTTCTTGGCAGACAGGCGAAAACTGGCCGAGGCAGGCACCGTTAGCTGCACAGAGAGTAGGACAAAGTTCATGGATACAGATGCGAGCTCAAGCTGAAGCTGTCAGAGACAGAGAGCAGGGAAAGGCTTTGAGGACAGAATCGGGCCTACTCGCCTGAACTGTAAAAATGGAGTAACTTGGCCATATAAAGTCGGTGGCCTTTTATACTTAGGAATCGAATATCCAGCCCATTGATGGCGGATCTGACAGAGAACATGTTGACGGTAGACACACATATGTTTGCGTCTTAGAAACTGGAACTGGAGGGAACATACATGTACTTGTAACATGCATATAGAACCGTTGGGGTCCAAGATAGGGGACATAACTGACCAGGAAAATCCACATTTCCACAGAAGTCTGGTATTAGACTAAAAACAGTTTGAAAGCCAGTGAGAAGGCCGGAGGAGACAATGTTAAAAAAGTGTGCCAGACCTTAAATGTCAGATGTGTTGAAAATTGTGTAACAAATCACAAAGTGTAATGGGAGGTTCGGATTTATAAGGGAGTGTATTTTATTTGAAGTTCGTGCTATCTGCAGTCGATAAATTACTTTTGGAGAAGTGAGGGATACTTCTGTTTGAAACAAAAGCGCAATCTGTTTTCAAAGTAGATATTGAAGGCCAAGTTGAACTTTGGGAGTTATTTTGTGTGGGTGGGAATAGAGATTGCCAGAGGAAGTTATCCGGTTTGAAACAGTAAGGACACACGGTATGCCAGCTCACATTGCGTAGCAGTCCATGTTATTAAGAAGCAGATAACTGCTGTTAGAAAGCTGTGTGAATGTTGGTCTGATTGTGGGAGTTGGCGTGCTTTTAAGAAAGCACGCAAGATTGGGGGCTGTAAGCTTAGAAGCGTTGTGCAGTTGGACATTCTTCCATAGTAATGAATGACTGCCATTGTGGTCGCACTTTTCACCTGTGAGAAAAACTTCTGTATCTTCTTTAAGACAGCGATATGTAAATGGGAGAAACCACTGCTCGTAAATAAACGTGCTACCTTATATAATCACATACAACATGACAAACAACATGTACACCTAGCAGACACAACAACACTACGTACTGTGGGAACCGTGGCTAGCCATGTACACAAACCAAACATGGCATGGCACCTCTGCCACACAATGCAGAATGCGGGGAGAGATGGGAGCAAAGTATGTGCGAAGGTGGCAAGTAATTCTCGATTATAAAAGTATACAATGCAAAGTGTTGAGGGGATGTGCCGGAGAGACTTGAGTATGCAGAGCACAGACATTTACATGTCAACATAGACTGATGGTCTATTGAGTGAAGCCGACAGTGGACGCAACCTTGATAGTAGAGTCAGTAGGGTAGATTACGAAAACATAGCACGTTCGTGCCCCCTCCCCCCCAAATCTTTAGCGTAATGGGCTGGCTCGGCGTATGCATGGCTAGCATAGGGGTATGAATAAAAGGCACGTTTCTCTGGGTGTGGCTCTCTTCCGGAATGGTGAACATGTCTGTCAGGTCTGCCCAGCTTACACCGCCACGAGGCTGACGCCATGAGCGAAGGTGGCTGTGGGAATAATGCTCTCAGCCTGCTGATACCCAGAAACCGTCATGGCCGCTGCGACGCACATATGCCCCACAGTTCACCTCTTGACACCGCCACATGTGAAAGAGGGCCCACCACGTGCCGGCTGAAGCTTTTTGGCCGAGGTCTGCGAGCTGGGAAGGCTCCTGAGATCAACGCTGGCTACCGCGACGCATGCAGACAGCGCCCAGCCTGAGGCCCAGCACCATGAAGTGCTCTGTATACTACTAACACAGTAGTCGAAGAGGTACCAACAGTGGAACGGTGTCTTGATCCCACAATGGACAATGTTAGAACTGCATCTGAGAGTGCAGATGAAGGTACTCCTTTTGACCAGCTGTAACCAGCTCTAGGTCCCAACAGTGAAACGGTGTCTTGATCTCACAATGGACGATGTTAGAACTACATATGAGAGTGGAGATGAAGGTACTCCCTTCGACCAGGTGCAAGCAACTCTAGGTCCCAACAGTGGAACGGTGTCTTGATCCCACAATGGACGATGTCCGATATTACCTGCTGCTTGTGAAGTTTCACAGAAGTCCCTACGTTGACGTGCATCAGACTCTGTGCTTCCGTAGCTAAGTGCTGCACATGATTATTGTGCTTGGTTGACACCAGTCGGTGGAGTACACCGCGGTACAGCAGGTCCGAACAGTGGAACGGGGTCTTGATCCGAAAATGGACGATGTTAGAACTGCATCTAAGAGTGCATATGAAGGTACTCCCTTCGACCAGGTGTAACCAACTCTAGGTCCCAACAGTGGAACGGTGTCTTGATCCCAGAATGGACGATGTCCGATTCTACGTGCTGCTTGGTTTTCACAGAACTCCCTCCGTTGAGGTGCATCAGCCTCTGTGCTTCCGTAGCTAATTGCTGCACATGATTATTGGGGTTGGGTGACTGAAGTCGGTAGAGTACACCGCGGTACAGCAGGTCCGAACAGTGGAACGGGGTCTTGATCCCACAATGGACGATGTTAGAACTATATCTGAGAGTGGAGATGAACGTACTCCCTTCGACCAGGTGCAAGCAACTCTAGGTCCCAACAGTGGAACGGTGTCTTGATCCCAAAATGGACGATGTCTGATATTACTTGCTACTTGGTTTTGACAGAACTCCCTCCGTTGAGGTGCATCAGACTCTGTGCTTCCGTAGCTAACTGCTGCACATGATTATTGGGCTTGGTTGACAGCAGTCGGTGGAGTACACCGTGGTACAGCAGGTCAGAACAGTGAAAGAGGGGTCTTGATTCTGTGATTGAGGATGTCATAAGTTAAAGTTTGTGATGATTTCTGAGTACCCACTCCTATCATGTGCAACCAACTGCGTGCTTCCGAATCCAACGGCACGTGGCTGTGAGGCGTCAATGATAACTGCCTCTGGCCTACAGTGCAGTCAGCAGGGCTCACAATTCAAATGGAGTGGTGATTGTTTAATTACAGAATCTAGTAGGCAACTAAGTTCAACGTCTATTGAAATATACACAATAGCCTTTTAGTATACTTGCTTGAAGAAGTTTTTTAAGATAACTCATAGGTCTAGTACAATGACCAAATTCTTCTTGGTAGTGGTAAAGAACACTGAATAACAGTGTACACAGTGGACAGCAGAGATCGCAATTCGAATCGGTTTGATTTATTTATTGCAGAGTTTTGTGTAATTTATCTTGTTGTATTTTGTGAAGAGGACGTTAGAAAAAGTATTCATGGAAGACTGTGCTCACTACTGCCTTCAATTTACACTGCAGACAGCAGTGTTCACAATTCAGATCAAGTCGCTATTGTAGATGACGCAGTCCTGTAGGCAAAAGACATTGCTCCAGTGCGCTCTGTACGCACCACGCATATGCATCATCACAGGGTCCGCTCACGGTTTTTGTTGCTTCGCGTACGGCAAACTGGGCAGCTCAAGTCAACGCCAATTGGCTGTGGGCCCTTGCTGACTGCTCTCTGGCCTACACTGCAGACAGCAGTGTTTACAATTCAGATCGAGTCGCTATTGCAGATGATGTAGTGTTGTAGGCAACAGACATTGCTCCTAGTACGGCCCGCCCACAGCACGCATCATCGCTGGCTGTGCACATGCTGAATGCTTTTGATGTGGCTATCTAAGTGCACTAGACCTGATGGACCCTTTATGATAGAATGTTTTTCTGTATTATTTCAGATCTACTGCCTGTATCTTAGTATACCACAAGTTATGGTTGTTTTACGATAACATATTTTCTGCATTATTTCACATCTAGTGTCCCTACCTTACTGCAGCACAAACTATTGACCCTTTTATTATTGAATCTCTGTGTGTGATCCAATGATCACTGTTGTAGTTGATGCTAGCAGCAACCATTCCCTGAGGGCTGCTTTACACTCACCCCACACGCATCCAGCACAGACGTCACTGGATATGTAACCCTGGTAATAAAAAGGAGTCGAGCGCACGTGCCCGTACTCACCTCCACTATCTATCTTTGTCCGTGTGCTCATTATGTATGCATGATACTGCCCCTGGGCCGTACCACATTATATTGTGCTGTGGACAGCGTATGCAACCATGTTACCTCTGGCAGTGGGGAAAAGTTCTGTTATGTAGCTTTTAGATGCATGGCTATCACAGGTGGAAGGCTGCTTTACAGAGCATGAATATTGATGAAGATGATGGTTGCATGTTGTGTGTACTGTCAGATATGTGAACATAGCACAAGGTTTTCAAAAAAACTCTGTAAGCAGAAGAGGAGTCTCTCATCAAACGCTGTAGAGAGAATGGCGAAAATGGGTGGGGTCCTCTAACTGTTACAATGGGAAATGTTATGAACCAATCAAATGCTTTTCTTTAAGGTCACATGGTAATCGCGCAACGAGCGCGCAAGGAGGCCGCACCCGACGCAATTTTGAGAAAATATTACCATAATATACGTTTATTACAGTTAGAAATATATAAATGTTTAAAATATTTTAGATGATCACTTGCTCCATATACACTTTAAACTTATTTAGATATAGTTTTGAGAAAAAAAATGAGGGACTTGCGTTCCCGGTGTGACACCATACGTCTATGACATAGCACAGGGCCTGGCAGCGTGCACTCATCGCATGGGCAGCGGGCGTGATGCCATACGTACATGACGTAAGGCGTGGCTTGGTACTGTGTACCCGTCACATACCAAAGTAGCAGCTGGCGCAACCACATACGTATATGATGTTACGCGGGACGTGGTGCCACAAACCCGTCAGATACGAAATGTGCATCCTTTACGAGTTTAGCAATATGGCGGATAGGATTGGCATGCTGATGGAGCTTGGTACACTACTGGTACAGGACTTCAGTTTTCTCCCCCCGCAAAAAACGATATACATACTTTTTTTTAAGATATAAAACATTGCATATTTTTCAAATTAAAAACAAAAAAGGATAATAGAGTTCCAAAATATTATAAAAAAATAGAAAAAATATAGGATTTATAAATAATAAAATATAAAATTTAAATTTAAAAAACCTTCGAAATTCACTGAAAAAACCATTGGTGTTACAGACGTTATAGTTTGGAATTAGCATTTAAAAAACCTTTGAAATTCACTGAAAAAAACATAGGTTTTACAGACGTTATAGTTAGGAATTAGCATTTAAAAAACCTTAGAAATTCACTGAAAAAACCATAGGTTTCAGGGACGTTATAGTTAATTGGACATTTGACTCATATAAAACCAGAGAAATTCACCCGTTATAGTTAGTTGAGCTAACTATAACTCATGCGCCCGCAATGCACTGGTGATGACGTCACATATTAAATCACTCATGACATACAACAATGCCAGATACTACATACCACCCACTATTTCCTAGGTCTACACTCACATCCACTCACTTATACATGCAGTTACTCATCAATACAGTACTATAATATGCACTCATACACCTATACATACAGTCACAGTCCGCCACTCATCCATAGAGTTACTCACACACCTATCCAGTCATGCAAAGAATCAATCACATACCTATTTACTCATGTATACAGTTATACACACCAACTGCGTTATTTATACACACACCACATCACTTATTTATGCAGATACTAAAACATACTTACTGTCTTATACAATCACTGATACAAGCAGACACTTTTATACACCCACTCCTTCAAATAACTTAATCTCACGTATAGTCATTTATATACACCAACACTCACATATACTGCCTTAAAACATATGTAGTTACTCACACATATACCAGTGAGACATTCATTCACTCACCAACACATCCATACACACACTAACTCACCCATACAGCCCTTCCCAGATGTACTTTTGAATCCATACAACCAGTGAATCACCCACTCAGACATGTATGCAGAGTCACACACCCCCCACCCACCCACACAGACACTCAGACACTCATACAGATGCTCAGACAACAAATCAATAACCCATATAGACACTAATGTAGCTACTCACCAACCCATGCAGCCGCTTATACACCAACTGAGACACTAATACAGACTTTCACACAGTTTAGTCACTAACCCATACATTCAGTAACACATGTTCAATCAATATACTGTCAGGCACGCACCTACTGAATAATCCATTCAGGGATTTGTAAATTCACTCTTCCTTCAATACACCTTGGCATAGATATATATGAAAAATATTTCAACTTTACAGAAACACACATTCACTGGAGGATGTCATCAGTGATGTCATCAGTGATGTCATTTGAGATGTCATCGGCGATGCCATCAGTGATGTCACTGACCATGTTATGAGTGATGTAATATTTGACGTCATCACCAGTGCATTGCGGTCACGCGAGTTATAGTTATTTCAACTAACTATAACAGGCGATTTTCCCTGGTTTTATATGAGTCAAATGTCCACGTAACTATAACATATATATATATATTCACTGAAAAAACCATAGGTTTCACACATGTTATAGTTGGCTGGACATTTCGCTCGTAAAAAGCCAATGAAATTCCCCCGTTATAGTTAGTTCAGCTAACTATAACTTGCGCGCCCGCAATCCACTGCTGATGATGTCACATATTACATCACTCATGACATGGTCAGTGACATCACTCATGACATCACTGAAGACATCTCAAATGACATCACTGATGACATCATCCATTGAGTATGTGTTTCTTAACAATTTTAATATGTTTAATATATATAGGGAAAGGCCTGTTGAAGAATGAGTGGGTGTACAAGTGTGTATATGGATGATTTTCTGTGGTGCATAACTGAGTCCATAAGTGAGTCATTAAATGTATCTTACTGCAGACTAGTGACTAAACTGTGTAAATGTCTTTATGTGTCTGTGTGTTGGTGTCTAAGTTGCTCCATTGTTTTGTGATTAGCTATATGAGTGTCTATATGAGTTATTGATTGGTTGTCTGAGTATCTGTATGGGTGCCTGTGTGTTTGTGTGGGTAGGGTGTGTGTTACTCTGTGCATAGATGTGTTTCAGTGGGTGATTCTATGGGTGCATGGTTTTAAGAGTGCATCTGTGATGGACTGTATGGTTGAGTGAGTGTATGTATGGGTATGTTAGGGATTGAATGTATATCTCAGTGGTACCTTTGTGACTAACTACATATGTGAAAGGCAGTATATATGCGTGTAAGAGTATATAAGTGGGTAGATGTGAGAGTGTGTGATTGTGAGAGTGGTTGTATGGATGCGTGTGTGCTTGTATCAATTATTGTATAAGAGCGTAAGAATGTGGTACTATTTTTAAGAGTAAGTGAACTTGAGTGTGTTTAACTGTATAGGTGAGTAAATTGGACTGTGTTTAATTACTTGCACGACTGAGTTGGTGTGTTAGTACCTCAATGGATGATTGGCGGTGTGTGAGTGTCTATATAGGTGTCTAAATGCATATGATAGTCTTGTATGGAGTGACTGTAAGTATGAGTGACTGTACAGGTGAATGAGTGGATTTGTATGTAGACCTAAGAGTTAATAAGTGAGTATCTAGTTATTGGTATTTGAGTACGTATGGTTTTGAGAATGTAACTCTGAAATTTTGAGTCGGTGTTTGAAAGGTTATGTTACGGTGTGAGAAAATGTGGTAATTTATCACATGGATGACATCATCAGTGATGTCATCAGTGATGTCATTTGAGATGTCATCAGTGATGTCATGAGTGATGTCACTGACCATGTCATGAGTGATGTAATATGTGACGTCATCAGCAGTGGATTGCAGGCGCGCGAGTTATAGTTAGCTGAACTAACTATAACGGGGGAATTTCATTGGTTCTTTACGAGCGAAATGTCCAGCTAACTATAACATGTGTGAAACCTATGGTTTTTTCAGTGAATTTGCAAGGTTTTTTAAATGCTAATTCCTAACTATAACGTGTGTGAAACCTATGCTTTTTTCAGTGAATTTCAAAGGTTTTTTAAATGCTAATTCCTAACTATAACGTGTGTGAAACCTATGGTTTTTTCAGTGAATTTGCAAAGTTTTTTAAATGCTGATTTTAGAATTTATAAATTTTTTTTGTATTTTTTTTTTTTAACAATATGCTACCTATGTATCTAATTATAGATTTACTGTATCCTGCAATATGGAATGGCTCACCTTTTAAAAACAAAATGTTTAGATATAGTTGAACAGCATAGTTAATATCTTCTACAAACCTCTAAACATTGTTTTTTTTTTTAAAGGGATTTTTACCGTGCGCGCACCGTAAGCTTACGGTGCGCGCACGGTACGGTACAAGTACGGTGCGCGCACGTAGTTTGCATGGCTACGTGCTCCGTGTGCGCATGCGTACGTGATTTACGTACGCAAGCGTACTTCGTCTGTGATGTGTACGCGTGGACTGCGTACGCGCATGCGCGCGGACTCCTTACGCGGGTCCGCCGAACGCGCATGAGCGCATGCCCCTAATGCACATGTGCGCGTGCGTCGTACGCGCGTGCTCCGTACGCGCATGCGCGCGTCTTACGTACGCGCTTGCTCTCTTGTACCGTGCGCGCCCCGTAAGCGTACGTTGCGCGCACCGTAAGTCATGTGATCAAGAAACAACACTTTTCATTGGTTTAAAGTTGTTTAATTTCCAGAAACTTCCAACACCACACCCATTCCCCTCATTATTTCTTCTGATTCCCTGGGAGAAGGAGCTGAACTGTTTTTGTGATACAATGGCTGAGCAGCAGTCATCTTCTGGGAGTGAGCAGGAGAGCCTTGTCAGACAGAAACAGAGGAAACAGAAAGATTCTTTTGTCTGGCAATATTTTACATTTCCAGAGGGGCAGAAGAAAGTCAATGCTCCCAAAGTCACCTGCAAACTTTGTGGGCGTGTCTTATCTAGAGGAGATCCTAAGAAGAAGTACTCTTTTAGTATCTTCACTATGTTCAGGCACATTAGGGATGTACATCCTGTGACTTTTGCTCGAGCTACTAGAGAAACCCCTCCAGCAGCTCAGCCGAGCACATCCGCAGAAGCTCAGCCGAGTACATCATCGGCAGCTCAGCCGAGCACTTCCTCTGCGGTGGGAGCGTCACCTTCTTCTGCTCCTCTGGACATCCACCCTATGTTTGAGAGGGTGCATATACGGTGCAATGCGTGCAATGCTCTTCTCTCTTATGGTGACACCAGCATTCCCCTAATAGAGAGCAAGATACAGCAGCACACATGCGGCACCCCATATTTTTTTCATTTTTTTGTTCCTCTGTTCCTCAATTAACACAACAGCTCTTTTTAGAGCCACCTAACATCTAAACACTTAAATTTGATTTTTAATTCTATTTATTTTATGATTTTTTTCCGCCGTTCGCGCACATCGCGACGGTGCGCGCTCCTCGCGATTTTAAAAAAAAATAAATGTTTTTTTCACCCTTCGGGGTCCTTCAGGGACCCCCTGACAAAAGCTAGGGGGTCAGGAACTCTGTACTCTGCCCCCTTTTCACGTTCTCCACCTTTCTTTTTCACTGTCACACACAAAATGGCAGACAACACTTCCTGATTTCGACCGATTCGAATGTTGACTGACATGTAACCACCAATCACAATTACGCTCGCGCACGTTAAGGTGCGCGCACGGTGCGCGCACGTTGCGCGCACGGTGCGCGCTTATAGATATTTATGTACTTTTAACTGCAATTTTCTCAGGAACTACTGAACAGATTGACACCATATATGCAAAAGGCACATCCCTGACCTGAGGACTACCTCTTTGCCAAATGTTAAGTCATTCTGTTCAGCCGTTCGGGCTGTACCTTCGACTAAAGGTCCTATGGGAAAATGCATGGGGAAAATGCGTTTTGGGACCCCCCTTTTTTCTCAGCCCCCGCTTGACGAATCACCCCAAGACTTTCAGGGTAGGAGCTGAACAGAGCGCCCCATTAGTTTTGAAAATTTTGCGATGATCCGTCAACCGGCGCCAAAGTTATTCAAAATAGAATTTTCAGATTCCCTATGGAAACACGGTCCTAACTATAACTATCTACTGGCGACCGCCAGTAGATAATATATATACATATATATATATATATATATATATATATATATATATATATATATATATATTACCTACTGGCGGTCGCCAGTAGGTAGTTATAGTTAGGACCCTGTTTCCATAGGAAAACCGCAACATTCTATTTTGAATAACTTTGGCGCCGGTCGATGAATCCTCGCGAAATTTTCAAAACTAATGGGGCGCTACGCTCTGCTCCTACCCTGAAAGTCTCGGGGGGATTCGTCAAGCGGGGGCTGAGATAAAAGGGGGGTCCCAAAACGCATTTTTCCCATGCATTTTTCCATAGGACCTTTAGACACAGCTACAGCCCGAACGGCTGAACAGAGTTCCTTGAAATTTGGCAGAGAGGTAGTCTACAGGTCAAGGAAGTGCCTTTTGTAGGTTTGGTGTAAATCTGTTCAGTAGATTCTGAGAAAATAGCCTTTAAATCAATATCTATATCTGAGCCAGCTTACGGTGCGCTTACGGTGCGCTTACCGTACGCATACCGAGACGTGCACGAGCGCGATTCTGATTGGCTGTTAGATCTTAGTAAACATTCGAATCGGTCGAAACCAGGAAGTTGCGGCCACCATTTTCTCTCTCGCACTCTGAGAGGGGGTTAAAAAACAAAGAGCAAAAACATGTAAAGGGGCTGTTTAGACAGCTCCTAAGCACCTAGCCATGTTGAGGGAGTCCCCAAAGTTCCCCTAAAGCCAAGAACGGAATTTTCATTTTTTCGATAATTTCGCCGATTATGCTTACCGTACGCGTACGTTAAAAATTATAAAAACAAAAAAAATCCACACTCTCCCCACCCCATGTGCAAATGGTGCTCGAAGGGCACCATTTGTGCATGGCTTATAAAATTTAGTGAAAAATTAAAATATTACCTTTCACAACGAAGCGCATCATATGTCCTCCATGTGCGCACGGTGCGTGAAGCGCATCGTGGGTACATGGCCCATCTAGCGTAACGTGGGCACGCGGTGCGCGTAGCGCACCGCGTGCCCACCGTGCGTGCACGGCACTAACTGCGTAAAGTGAGCGCGCGGTGCGCGAAGCGCACCGCGTGCTCACTGTGCGCGCACGGTGCGCAAAGCGCACCATGCGCGCACAGAACGAACTGCGTTAAGTGGGCGCGCACGCCACGAATGGCGTAAAGTAACTTAGCATTTAAAAAACCGTACAAATTCACTGAAAAAACCATAGGTTTCACACACGTTATAGTTAGGAATTAGCATTTAAAAAACCTTGCAAATTCACTGAAAAAAACATAGGTTTCACACATGTTATAGTTAGCGGAAATTTTACTGATAAAAAACCAATGAAATTCCCCCGTTATAGTTAGTGCAGGCAACTATAACTCACGCGACCGCAATCCTCTGCTGATGCTAATACTGTATTTAGACACTTATTTGCCCATGTCTTCTTCCATAAATTTTTGGCTATACATATATTACAAATATTTTTTTTTCATAAAGACACATATGTCATCAGCAGAGGATTGCGGTCGCGTGAGTTATAGTTGCCTGCACTAACTATAACGGGGGAATTTCATTGGTTTTTTATCAGTAAAATTTCCGCTAACTATAACATGTGTGAAACCTATGTTTTTTTCAGTGAATATATATATATAGATATATCCACCAACAGCTCGCACAATTCCTATGTAAGCACGGGCCGCACGAATCCAATTTGGTAATATGCAGTTTATTCACAGGGCAAACAAGACGCGTTTCGAGCTATCCAGCTCTTGGTCACATGACCGTAAGTTCAAAGTTCAGAGTTTTTAAAGAAATTTCATGAAAATAAACAAAAGACTTACAATATCACATTATCCCCTACTCATGTGAATAATTGATAAACATTCTTACAAATTCGTAGATATACAAATAATAATAAAACTGAAAAGTTTTTCATGATATGACGCATTTTGTGTAAAACAAAAGCTTCGAAGCGTATGTATGCATACCAATTACATCTTAATTAAGTATGCCGTTTTAAAGAGATGTAGACTAATAAAACATTCCTTATTATGCTTTAATCAAGACCTTACAACAGTACGATAATGGTAATTTAAGTAGATACGAACCTTTAAAGAGTCAAATACTCATAGTAATGGTCTTAACCTTTCTATTTTTTCGCTACGAAACAAAACATAATTGTTGTTGTTATTGAGGGTATAGTACCCCAACTTACAACGTCAATACGAAAAGTAAATGAAACATGGTGATAAAAAATCATCCCTATCCCTATATATATATTTATTTTTATTTTATTTAAAAAAACAAAGGTTACAGGGTAGTTATAGTTAGGAAATAGAATTTTTTCTAAACTAAACTTAGACATTCACTGAAAAAAACAAAGGTTACAAGAGCATTATAGTTAGGCTCAGATTTCACTCGTACAAAACTATAGAAATTCAGCAGTTATAGTTAGCTGAGCTATAACCATAACTTATGCTCCTGCAATGCACTGCTTATGACCTCACAAATTACATCACTTAGGACATAGTCAGTGACATCACTGATGTCATCTTTACTGACATCACTGATGACATAATGTAAATGTTGTAGACTTGTAAAGCGCACAGCTGCCCCAGCAACGGGGCGTCCCGGCGCTGTAGACCGCTGGGGAACCCGTCCTGGCTATCCCTGTGAGATGGTCCCTTTCTGGGTATCTCCAAGGTGAAACCAGGCATCCCCGGCGTCTGTGGGGGGCCGTTGTAGAGATGAGGCAAGCTTAATGCCCAGAGTTGCCGAGTGTGTTCCTGGTTAGAGTAGGTACCGAGGCGAGAATTATCGAGTCCGTTTTGACCCTGGTCCACGACCCTGCCGCGTCGGGAATTGAACCCTGGTCCCTGGCCGATTCTCTGCTTATGGGTCTGCCGCCTCTAACAAGTGAGCCACACCTCTCCACGTGAGTGAGTATAAGTATTTTTTTAACCCTTTTTATTCAAACAACCAAAGAAAATGGTCATTGCATACAAAAAATCATTGCTTATTTGAGTGTTACAGATTCGCAGTCACACAGAGATGTCATAAATTACGTTAGTGTACAGTACAAGATGGTCACTTTCTACGTCACTTAAGGCGTCGGTGATTCGACAAGGGAGGGGATTATTGGGGGTTCACATAGATTTCCACAGTAAACATTCCATTTAGTCCAGATCGCTATCCACTTTCGGGGACAGCCCGAGCTACATACACTGTTTTCTCTCGTGTCATGCACCAGTCCATGTCCTTCTTCCATGCGTTGAGTGTTGGTGGTGCTACTGCTCCCCAAAGGCATGCAATGTTACGTTTCGCTATCATCTGCCCAAGCGTTGCCCATGTTTTACCCTTCGCATTCAGGTCCGTGGGCTCCCAAATATTCAGAAGACACCTTTTGGCTTCAAGTCACATTTCCACTCCCCATACAGTGCTTATACATTCATGTACCTTTTTCCAGTAGGTTTGAATTAATGGACACTCCCAGAGTATATGTAAAAAGGACCCCTTCAGGCCACATTGCCTTCTACACGTCCCCTCTTCACTCCTGCCCATCAGCACCAATCTGTGACCAGAGAGATACACTTGGTGTAAAATCTTTAATTGGATCAGCATTAGTTTCGCTGAGATCGACACTTCCTTCGGGGAAGAGAGCTCTTCCTGCCATTCTTCGTCATCTATCTCTAGGCCATCCCTCCCCCACTTCTCCCTCAATGATTCTAGGGGGTCGGGGTGTGGTGAATGAGCTTTTTATATGCGAGAGAGAAAGCTTTGTCTGGCACGTATCCGTCAAGCAGTCGATCCTCTAGAGGGGAGGACTCCGGGAGAGATGTTCCTGTTGGAATGTTGGCCAGAAGGGGGTGTCTGATTTGTGCATACCTGAAGTATTCCACATCCGCCAGTTCATATGTCTGCTGTAGCGAGGCAAATGATGCTATTCCATTCGGTCCCCAGAGATCGTTTATACGGTAGATCCCTATTAGGTCCCACTTGTCAAATCCCTTAGTCCGGCCCAGTGTACCCAGACGTTCAGAAACCCAGAGTGGGGTAGCCAGCGTAAGCTTATCATCCCATCCCAGGTTGCGAGTCACTATATGCCAGAGGTGAACAGAGTGTCTTGTAGGCCCTGTAAGAGGATATTTATTTGGCCTGGAAAAAAGCGCCGCCTCAAAATTCCCACCTGGGAGAAGCCACCTGTCCATTCCATAACCAGGATCGTCACCCCTGCGATATGTACATTGATTGACGGCTGAGAGGTGTGCTGCCCAGTAGTATTTTTTAATGTCAGGGAGTGCTATTCCTCCATCATACCAACCAAGTGTTAGTTTGTGGAGCGATATACGTGGTTTCCCGTCCCATAGTAGGTCTCTCTGGGTGGCTTCGATGTCTTTAAAATACCCCTGTGGGACTAAGTGTGGATAGTTCTGGAGGGCGTATAGGAAACGGCTGTGTCATCATTTTAAAAAGAGCAGCCCGTCCTAATAATGACAACGGGAGCGTTTTCCAGGTGGCGGTATCTCATTTGAATCTCTGTAAGGGTGGGAGGAGATTGCATTCATATCGGGTTTTGGCATCGGTGTTGATGAAAATTCCAAGATATTTGAACCCCTCGGTAACTGTTTGAATCGGGCAGTAGTTTGGTATGAGGGGAGGGGCTCTGCGCAGGACATATAATAATGATTTGCTCCAGTGCTATATCAAGAGTTTCTCCCGAAGCTGGTGAATATGTCCAGAACCACTCTTAGTGATTTGTGGGAGGAGGCTAGATACAGCAGGATGTCGTCTGCATACAGTGAGATCCGGTCTTCCCACCCTTCAGCCCATTTGAGTCCCTGTATTGATGAGTCCCTCCGTATTCAGGCCACGAGCGGCTTGAGGGAGAGAGCAAAAAGCAGGGGTGAAAGTGGACAGCCCTGCTGCGTCCCCCCTCTCAGAGTGAACACCTCAGAGATTATGTTGTTCCCTACCACTTGGGCCAGCGGTTCCGTATAAAGGAGCCGTACCTATCCGATAAAGTTAGGGCCGAAGCCCAACTTTTTAAGGACCGCCATTAAGTATGCCCATTTGAGCGTATCGAACGCCATCGTGGCGTCTAACTAGACCACTATTGCGTCCTCCTGAATTGTAGAGCAGCACCTCAACACTCCGTGGAGTCGCCTCAGATTAAGAGCGGTGTTGCGGTGTGGCATAAAGCCCGATTGTCTGGGTGGACTAGTTTGTCTATAATCGGCTTGAGTCTGTTTGCTAGGAGCTTTGCGAGTATTTTAGGCTCTGTATTTAACAGTGAGATTGGCCCATATGAGGTACATTCATCTTTGGGTTGCCCTTCCTTAGGGATGGTCACCTATGTGGCGATGCGTTGGTCTCTTGGCAGTATTCCCGATTCTTTACTATTTTCATACATACGTTTCAGGTAAGGGGTCAAGCCATCGGGCTTGAGATTGTACAGCTCTATTGGTAGACCATTTGGTCCCACGGCTCTTCCTGGCCGGAGATCTCTGATTGCCGTAGCCAGTTTGTCATTGGTGAGCGCACCCGCAAAAAGTATGGGACCCCCTTAAAAATTACTTAAGGTCAGGGAAAAGAAGGGGAAATGAAGACAACCATATAACAAAAATTCCCTCACGACCTATATTTCTTATCATACAACTTAATTGTGATAAGGGAAAGAAAGGCCTAAAAACAGTGATGCACTACACACGGAAAACGCTTGATGTTAAAAGCTTTAAAAAGAAGTGATACGAGGAGTGGAATGCCATATTGGCTTTGGCTCTCTGGGGTATACTCGGATACACAATATTAATATCCTACCGAGACTTTGAGACCTTTATACAATTTGTCGATTAATGAGGATGGGCAGTAAAACCTATTTTTAACAACAGAGATGTTCGAAATTACTAGAATTTAATACGGAATGGTACTATTGATTTCATCATAAACAGGAATTATCTGACAAGCAAGTATTCCCTGGGCTTTGTCTATGTTGAATATATCCTTGGTCCTGATGAAGGTGGCACCCATGCCATCGAAACGCGTCGGCCACTGACCACTGACACTACCATCCTGCTTTTGCAGTTGTCTTGTTGGTTATAGGAGATTATTGTTTGTTCTATATCTCCGATGTTCATCATACAAAAAATCTTCTTTTTTCTTTTTTGTGAATTTCTTATTTGTATTTGAAAGGTGTATGAGTGTGGAGTGATTTGGTGTGTATGTACACGAGATTGTGGGAAGATTTACAGTTCTTTTGTGATTGACTTTAGTGTGTCCTAGGGATTACTGTTTGACATAAATTGATATGATGCATTATCACTGTAATGAATAGAATCAGTGATTGTTAAGTATAAAAGAAATTGTAAAGTAGAATATCTTTTGACAACGAAAAGAAATATATTGAATCTTTTAAAAAAAAGGAGTAAACATAAAATTGATGAAATAATAAAAAATAAAAAAAATAAAAATAACTATTTTGATTGTGTAGTACATCACTGTTTTTAGGCCTTTCTTTCCCTTAGCACAATTAAGTTGTATGATAAAAAATATAGGTCGTGAGGGAATTTTTGTTATATGATTGGTGAGCGCACCCTCCAGTGCCTCACGGTCTGGAACAGTAAGGGTAGGCAATCAGATGTCCGCTAACAGTGTGGAGGACTCCTCTTCTGGGAGCTCTTACCCCCTTTGGTACACTCGCTCAAAATGCTTGGCGAACTCGCGGACTATGTCTTGAGGTTCTGTCAAAAGAGTACCCGAACTGCCTTTTAGCTCCGATACTAGTCTTTGCGCCTTTTCTTTTTTGTCCAGGCAAGCTATCATTTTGGCCGCTTTGTCTCCCTGGTCGTATAAGTGGCCATCCCTATCTTTCGCGAGGATTTTAGCAGTGTCAGCCGCTAGTGCCTTGTATTCAACCGCCTTAATTTGCATTTGGTTAAGTGCTGCTAGATCTTCACCATTTGTGGCGGCTTCCTCAAGACGGAGGAGATCACGTTCAATAGTGAGCATTTGCTTTTCCTTTTCCTTACGCTGCATGGCTATAGCTGAGAGGGTGTTTCCCCAAAGCACTGTTTTAAACGCCTCCCACAGGGTGGTAGTGCAATCCACTGTACCCTCGTTCTCCTGGAAGTATTGGTCAATGGTTCGGATGATCGCAGTTTTGGTCTCTGGATTGTGAAGGTACCAAGGGTTTATAGGTGCTATACAGCCCACCTTTTTCTCTCCAACAGATAGTTGGACTCATAGGGGAGAATGGTCAGATATTCCCCGTGCCAAGTGCTTGATGTCTTGCGTGTTCGTGTCGTATTGCAAAGGCATGAGGATGTAGTCTATCCTGGAGAGTGTGTGGTGGGATCCCAAAAAGAATGTATATTGTTGGAGGTCTGGATGGCACATTCGCCAGAGATCTGCGAGACCGAATGCTTCAATGAAGTTAGAGAGCCTGTTTTGCCCAGTACTGATGTCTCGAGGTGGGTGTCGGTCGAGCCGTCCCGATACTACTGCAGTAAAGTCCCCATCCAGTATGAGTTTCCCCTCAGGGAGGGAGAGCAAGAGCTTTCCCAGATCTTGGTATGACTGGGTTTGGAGACCCGGTGGAAAATATACCATTACCAGAGTGAGTGTGCACCCCTCCCATTGTCCTGAGAGCGCCGCAAAGCGTCCCAACAGATCAGTCCAGGAATGCTAACGAGTGGGAAGGTACGTCTGAGTAGAATGCCCACTCCTCGGGACCCAGTTGTGAAACCGGCGTGTGTCACCATTATGTATCCCCACCTGTTAAGTGCCTTACAGTTGTTCCCGATTAGGTGTGTCTCATGGAGCAGGGCGATATCTGGAAGGTGACATTTTATATATTGGAGAACAATACTTCTTTTAACCTTGTCTCCCAGCCCATTGACATTCCAACAGAGGATTTTCAAACTTTTATCCCACCTCGTACTCATTTCAACAAAAATAATTCTGTGCAATCCGCACATCATGCAACACTGCCCCATCGCAATATATTGTTTCCTGCATGAACAATACGTATCCCCGCTTTTCCCTCCCCCCAACTCCACAAAGAAATTGTACAAAATACTGAACAATCAAACCTCCCTGACCCCCACCTCCCTCCCTGCTACCCTGCCACGTAGGTTTGAAACTACCCACATCCCCAACTAGCAGAGTGCCTATCGCCCCAAAGGAAACTAGTCAACAGTTAGTTGGGGAAATGAGCTAGTACCAACTCTGGCTGCTAGAGGCCCGCCCCCATTCTTTAAGAGATTTGTCAGGTTGTGGATCCCAAAGGATTACTAGACCCCCATTACACAATATATCCTTCCCTGCCATCTATCCGATGAACCTATTGTTTCTCACAGTGTCATGGGGCCAGTCCACGAGTCCAGTTTACAAAGTCAAATTCGAGCATTGTCTCTGGCCTTCATTCTACCCTCATTGGTGGCGACAGGCATCAGGTGCAATACTTTTGCTGGGTTAACGCCTAATGGGATACCCCCGCTCTCCTTATCATAGAAAAGGATTATACATCACAGGTTGTCAAGGCAGGTCTGTGGGTGACACAGCACGCCGTCCGGATCGTTTAGTTCCTCTAGGAGACTAGCGTTCTCGGGCTGCTGGATCTCGATCTCCAGGAACGCTGACTCCGTTTATCTATGTCTGATCTTCCATTTACTGAACTTGGTGATTTGGCATGAGTGTCACTCCAGTTGACCACTGCCGCAGTTGTCGATGCCTGCGTGGCTACACTATCCAGCCAGTCCTGCACCTCCGATGGAGTGGCAAAAAAAAGGATTTGCCGTCAAATATGATTTTAAGCTTCGCGGGGAAGAACATCATATATTGGATTCCTCTTTGTCGGAGTGTCACCTTCACCCCCTCAAAGGAACGTCGGTCTTGTTACACTTTGATTGTAAAGTCTGGGAAGAATCGGACCGTTGACATTTTCATATTCCAAGTCTCCCTGCACTCTAGCTGCCTGCAGGATTGCGTCGCGGTCTCTGTAGTTGAGGATTTTTGCGATTATAGTCCTGGGGACCGCTCCCGGTTTGGGTTTGGGAATTGGCACCCAGTGCGCCCTCTCGATCGTAAATATGGAAGAGAGCTGTTTCAGTTTCAGGTGGTTAAGGATCAAATCTTTGAGGAAGAGGTCCATACTCGGTCCCTCGTACCCCTCCGGGACTCCCATCACCCGGATGTTCTTCTGGCGGGCCCTCCCTTCTTGATCTTCGATCTTCAGAGCCATTTGAAGGTGTTGGTGGACCAATTTGTCGACCCTCTCCTCGAGCTTTCTTGTGGTGGTTTGGAGCTCTTGGACGTTAGTCTCTTTGACCTTGACTTTGTCTGCTGTTTTGTTTAGGTCAGCTTGTAATAGGTTCATTTCGATGGACACTTTGTCGATTTTTGTTTCGAGAGTGGTCCCCAGTCCCTGGAGAACCGCCATTATGGATGCTAGAGACGGCTCGGCGGTTACAGGTTGGTCCCCCGGAGCTCCCTCATCTTGTGGGGCCGATTTCGGGACAGCATATTTATCCAGTTTGTTAGTTTGGACTGTTGCGCTACCCTTGGGCTTCATTTCGTAGTCGTGATCTACTGGTCCACGCCGCCCGGGGATAGGGGCTCTCTTTGTAAGAAGGCAGTACGGGTAAGCCTATGTGGCCGCGTCTTCCTCCCAAAAGCCGCGTTGCAGTCAGGGCGGGGAAGCGGTTACCGGTCTCGTCTGCTCTGCCCCTCCGTGCCTGTCGCCCGCAGGTTTTCAGGGGAATCCCCTCTACGTGCACAAGCTGTAATTTCGACCTCTCCTATCAATTGCAAGTATTTCCGCTCCCGTGCCTCCAAGTCTCGAATAGTACTTCGTTGCACCCGGATGGGTCTGTCCGCTACGGCACAAGTAGTAATTTCAATGTCTAATGCAACTATATATTGAGTTAGTGTCATATCTAGTTGGGCCCACTTCCTCCAAGTCCAGGAAAGAAATTCCCCTTCGCCGAACCGTCGCCTCTCTCGCACTGTTACGCCCCAAGCGCGGGTCTTACAACTTTCCCATGGCTCACCCGGCCGCGTTCTGACCTCCGTCTCCGGGCCAGTCGTCCCTGTTTCGAGAGAGATGGGGAGCCTCCCGTCTCCACGTTTCGCCGTCTCTTCACACCTCCGCTAGTTCGCCTCTCTGTGTCCCCACCCTGCACCCGACGGGGCAGATATTCCAGGCAAAGGTGGAGGGGTCCGGACAGGAGAGTGCACCGGCGTAATCCCGCTCACTTGGTTTAACTAGGCTGCGCAGGGTAAGCAGTTCGTTGATGGCCCCGACCGGCTTTGCCTGTCCAGCGCCCACCGCCGCAGCAGCGGCTTCTCTGAGCTCAGACCGCGTAGCTCCACTCCCACAGCCTCTGATTGCCGTGTAAGCACCCCAGGCCAAGGTCGGACCCACGCCGGGTGTCTCGCAGGAAGGCGGGGAAGAGGGAGTCCGCGGCCAAGGGTGTTTCCTCCAGGCCGCTTTCGGTTTCACCAGGCCGCCGCTGTAGTGTCTCCAAAACGCTGGAAGGTCAGAGGGCGATCCGCAGCTGCTGAATTTCGCCGCGATGTAGTGCCGGTCTTCTCCCTCAAAGCTGTGAGTGCTTTGGGTTCCTGCCTGCCGGATAATGTACGGATTTATGGGGTTTTAGGGTTCGGCTCCGGCGGAGCTCTCTCTCCAGGCGGCCATCTTTGTTGGCGCCAAGCCATGCCCCCACCGAGTATAAGTATTTTTAAGAGTTTATGGGTGTTAAACATATATACTAACCCACTACAAAAGTTAAATTAGTATACTAGGTGCACTACGCCTGAGTGATACTACTTCTAACATATATTAAGTGAGTAGCTTTGTGACTGTATGTATCCTTGTGTGAACGGGTGTGTAAGTGTATGTATGGGTGTATATCTGGGTATGTGAGTACCTGTGTGGGTGAGTGAGAAGCTGTGTGTGGCGGTATTGGTGAGTGGGTGTGTCAGTGGCTCTATGGGTGAGTGAGTGGCGGTGTGAGTGGTCCTATGGGTGGGTAAGTGGGAGTGTAGTGACTGTATAGATGAGTGAGTGGGTGTCTGAATGGCTGTATGAGTGAGTGGCTCCATGTGTAAGTGGCTGTTTGGGTGAGTGAGTGGCTGTTTGGTTAAGTTAGTTGGTGTGTGAGTGGCTGTATTGTAGTGTAAGTGTCTGTGTATATGGCTGTATGTGTGAGTGAGTGGATATATCTGTGCTTGTATGGATGTGTGAATGGGTATGTAAGTGGTTGTGTGGGTGTGTGAGTGCTTGTAAAAGGTGAGTAAGTGGCTGTGTTGAGAGACTATTTAGGTGAGTGAGTGGTATGTGAGTGACTGAGTAGATAAATAAGTGGGTGTGTGGGTAGCTGTGTGGGTGGGTGTATGGCTATGTGAGTGGCTGTATGGGTGAGTGGCTGATTGTATGAGTGGATGTATGCATGAGTGAATGGTTGTGTGAGTGGCTGTACAAGTGAGTGAGTGGGTGTGTGAGTGCCTCTATGGGGAGTGAGTGGGCATGTGAGTTATTGTATGGGTCTGTGAATGGGTATGTGAGTGGTTGTGTGGGAGTGGGAGTATGAGAGGTTGTATGGGTGTATGAGTAGGTGTGTGAGCGGTTCTGTGGATGATGTCATCAGTGATGTTATCAGTGATGTCATTAGAGATGTCATCCATAATGTCACTGACCATGTCATGAGTGTTATAATATGTGAGACCATAAGCAGTGCACTGCGGAGGCATAAGTTATAGCTCAGTTAACTAAAACCACTGAATTTCTATGTTTTTGTGTGAATGAAATCTGAGCCTACATAACTATAACAGGCCTGTAACATTTGTTTTTTTAGTGAATTTCTAACGTTTTTTAAAATTGATTTCCTAACTATAACAACCCTGTAACCTTTGATTTTTTAAAGTGAATTTCTATGTTTTTTCAAATTCTATTACCTAACTATAACGTCCGTGTAACCTTTGTTTTTTTAAGTGAATTTCTGTTTTTTTAACTAGTAGTTGCATTTTCAGAGTGGTGGAGAAAGGGGAAGGGGCCTCCAACCAGTTCTCAGCAATCCTGCTGTGTGGGACTTACTGAAGGTAACAGGAGGGGTTCTTGGCCACCAACGACCCTTACCATACGAGGGGACTTCATCCCCCAACTAGAATTGTGCCAGGAGGCATGTTTGCAAAGTGGTGGAGATAGGGCGTGGGGCCTCTGAAGTTCTCTCAGCAATTGTGCTCTTTGGAACTTACTGAAGGTAACAGGAGGGCTTGTTGGCCCTCAAGGACCCTCAGCATCCAAGGGGGACTTCATCTTCTAACCAGCAGTATGCCAGGAGGTGCATTTGCAGAGTGGTGAAGAAAAGTGGCGTGACCTCCGAAGACCTCTCAGCTATCCCGCTGTGTGGGAATTACTGGAGGTAACAGGAGGGCTTGTTGGCCCCCAAGGATCCTCTGGAGCCAAGAGGACTTCATCCCCCAACCAGCACTGCACCAGGAGGTGTGTTTGCAGAGTGGTGAAGAAAGGAGGCGTGGCCTCTGAAGTCCTCTCAGCAATGGGCTCTGTGGGACTTACTGACGGTAACAGGAAGGCGTGTGGGCCCTCAAGGACCCTCAGAATCCAAGGGGACTTCATCCCCCAACCAGCAGTGGACCAGGAGGCACAATTGCAGAGTGGTGGAGAAAGGGGGTGTGGCCTCCTAAGACCTGTCAGCAATCCCACTCTGTAGGACTTACTGGAGGTAACAGGAGGGTTTGTATGCCCCCACGCCGTCTCAGCATACAAGGGGACTTCATCCTCCAACAAGTAGTGCAAAAGGAGGCATGTTTGCAGAGTGGTGGAGATAGGGGGAGTGGCCTCCAAAGACCTAGCAGCAATCCCACTGTGTGGGACTTACTAGAGTAACAGGAGGGCTTGTTGACCCCCAAGGACCCTCTGGACCCAAGATGACTTCATCCCCCAACCAGCAGTGCCCCAGGAGGTGCATTGGCAGAGTGGTGGAGAAAGGGGGCAGGGCCTCTGGTGACTTGACGGGCTAGCCTTTTAAAAAAAATGTTTTATTTATTCTGGAAGGGAGGTTGCGTGGCCCCCTTCCCAGGGCTAATATCGGCCCCGGGGACCCCAGGGCACGGCCTCTATAGTGGGTGCCCTGGTCCTACCCAGGGCACCCACTCACCATTAATGAGGACCGCAGGGGAACGTGAAGGCCCCCACTTTCCTTGCCGGTTCCCTGCCTCTTGAAGGAGCCTGCACTGCTTTTACAGAGAGGGAGCTGCTAACATGCAGCTCCCTCTCTGTAAAAGCAATGTTGCTGTGCTTCTACCAAGAGCACTTGTTATGCTCTCGGTTGCTAGAGGCAGAGAAACGTTTGCTATGGCTTGGTGGGAGTGGTAAAGCTCCTGCCAAGCCAAAGCAAACAGCTGTGTCCTGGGGTGGGCACCCCTGGACATAGCAGGAGCTGGCCCTGGAGGTGGTAGTGTCAGGGCCATTAGTGGCTCAAGGAGGGAGGTGCAGCCCCCTCCTTTCTTACAATTTGCCCTAGGGAGGTGGAGGTCCCCAGGGGCTGCGGGGTTTGCGTGGCCCTCCGCAGTCAAAATGAAAAAAGTCCCAAGGAGGTAGCAGTCCCCGGGGCTCGGTGGGTCCAAGAGGCCCCCCCATTCATAACAAATTAATCTCTAGGGAGGTAGTGGTCCCCAGGGCAGTGGGGGAGACTATACGGGCCTCCCCCGAATTGTCCCTTTTTACAAGCCCTAGGGACATGGTGGTCCCCTAGCCATCAATGAGTCCCAGGTGGGGAGGGCTGTGAGCCCCCCTCCTTTATTATAATGCCCCCAGGACCTGGCCCACTTGGGCCGATTAGAAAAGAGGCTCGGAATCCAGCGTTTCAATTGTTTTTTACATTTTCGGCAGAATCCGCGGATCCAGTTGAACATTTTTTACAAAATGCTTTTTTGGCTGTGTGGGGACCCCCCTCTCCCCCAAGAGACCTAGGGGAGTTCATGTTTTTTCTGAGACTCGAGATGGCTGGCAACACTTCCCGGTTGAAGTGTTGGCAGCCGAAGTGTTGGCAGCCAATCAGATTACAGTACTTAGACTGTTGGATCCGTGGATAATACACGTACCCTTATATAAAAATGTGTTTCCCAGTTAATATCGCCCAAACGACTGAACTGATTTACACCAAATCACAAAAAGCACTATCTGTGTACCAAGATCTAGCCTCTTGCCAAATCTGGTGTAATTACATCCAGCAGTTTGGGCTGTAGGCTTGTTCAAAGGTCCTATGGGAATTAATAGGGGAAAACGAGTTTTGGGATCCCCATTTTCCTCGGCCCCCTCTGCACGAAACACCCTGAAACTTCCTAGACTTCATCTGAATTACCGGGCACAATATTTGGGAAAATTTCATGGAGATTCATCAAACGGCACTAAAGATATAGGCACCAAAAAATGACCTCCTCCTATGGAAATAGGCCCGAACTATAACTACCTAATGGCAACTGCCAGCAGACTCTGTATACGAGCACTCCAGAGTAATCCAGTAAGGCTTTAATTGATGGTGCTTGTGCCATCGGCCGAACGGTTTGCGGGGGCTATGAGCACCATCGATTAAACCCTTACTGGATTACTCCTGAATGTGTGTTACTCTTTTGGAGTTTGTAAAGTACTTATGCTTACCGGGTGCCGTGCTCAGCATCACGTGACTCCCCAACATGGCAGCACGGTCAAAGACAAATGCTTTAGTAAAGGGACCAACACTCACGGGGAGAGAAAAATCCAATATTTATTGGATCTGATGTACACTCAGACGAGTTTCAGCAATGCGCCTTTGTCAATGTCAGCAGCCACCGTTTCGCCCCTTCCGTTTACATTCAATTCAGTTACGTCACTGTCATAAACAGAAAAGACGGACTTGCGGGTTGTGTGAGGGAGACCCTCTCTGAACGCCATATTTTAACATCACTTTTCATCATTTAGCACATAAATGAATTTGCGGTATATTAGTATAGGGAAACATGAGTCAATTTGAGCGGTGGACATGCAAGTCTGTTAGTTGGATTGAATAGGATAATGGAATGATAGAAGAGTCAAGAAAGTTTTATTTGGGAGATCAAAGTAGTAAGATGAGGTTTGGGGTGAGCTAGGAGGGATAGAGGAGGAAAGAGTCTAGAAAGGGTTCTTTTTGGTGATGATAGTAGTAGAATGAGGTATTGGCTGAGACAGAGAAGTTCATTGGAGAGAGTCAAATGTGTTTTTTTCTCATTCTACAGTAGGAGTACATTAATAAATATATAGATGCATAACTACATAGAAAGGGTATATATGCATAAGGAAGACAACATATCGAGATTTTAAAGTTGGAGAGTATAGACTCAGACTTTCAAGCGTTGCTGTACTTGAAAACAATTTGTGTAATTTTATAACCATGTTATATTTTCCTCTACATTTCAATAGTGAAGCGCTTGAAGATGATATAGTTATGATAATATTTACATACTGTGATAAATGAAAGAGATCCATAAGCATCTAATTAAGTATCTTATATGAAAACTATGCAGTGACCCAGGGCACAAGTCCTAAAACAAGAAGTGGGGAGACTAACCTAGTTAATCAGAATGCAAGTGGCATCACGATGCGTGACATCACGGCATGTAACATCACGGTGCATGACATCACGGCGCGTGACATCATGGCATGTGACATCACAGCATGTGACATCATGGCGTGTGACATCACAGGAAGTGGCATCATAAGAAGAGACATCAGATCATAAGCCCTCACATATATGTTTAACATGTCTATCATGAGTACATTGGAGCATATTTCGAATATATAGGGAAACCCTCCTGATGTAGGCAGAAGATTCACACTTTTGTGAGCTACACATAAACCAGTGTTTCCTTTTGTCAGCGTAAAGCTTCCTCTACCCATAGCTTTAAAAGAAAAAATAGTGGTACACAAATTATTTCAGCGCCTCTTCAGGGGTGGTAAACACTATATAAAATACATTTATTTTGTGTAAATACAGGGAAAGACCAACACATCTGGCATTCTTAAAATGAATGCATATCTCTATTTTGGTGTGAGGCTCCTGACTGCTCCCAGCCAGGAGACTTGCACAAAAGGAGGCCTGATGACTCCTCAGATTCAGCCTTTGTTATGGGCCCAGCAGGAGTCTGAACTAAGAAAGCCCACTCCCCACCTGCACCTTGTTGCGGATTGAAAGCACACAACAATGTGAAGGCACTGCTGAAGTTTGGAAATAACACCAGGACGAAATCAGCATATTTTTCAGGGTGGCCCAACTTCTTGGCAGGGTGGACGGCGTCCATCCTGTCAAAATAGTGGATGGACTCCGTCCACCCGCGTGTACCCCCAACTCGTGCCCTGCACTGACCTATAAATGAGGAAAAAAAACTATATATATATATATATATATATATATTATCTACTGGCGGTCGCCAGTAGATAGTTATAGTTAGGACCGAGTTCCCATAGGAAATCTGAACATTCTATTTTGAATAACTTTGGCGCCGGTTGACTTAACTTCATGACATTTTTAAATATAATGGGGCGCTTCGCTCAGCTCCTACCCTGAAAGTCTCGGGGTGATTCGTCAAGCGGGGGCTGAGAAAAAAGGGGGGTCCCAAAACGCGTTTTCCCCATGCATTTTCCCATAGTACCTTTAGTCGAAGGTACAGCCCGAACGGCTGAACAGAATTACATGAAATTTGGCAAAGAGGTAGTCCTCAGGTCAGGCATGTGCCTTTTGCATATATGGTGTCAATCTGTTCAGTAGTTCCTGAGAAATTCAAAATCAAAATCACATATATATCTGATTGGCTGTCAGCACTTCATCCAAGAAGTGTTGGCAGCCATCTTGGGACCAATATACATGATAGCACCTCATTAAAAAGCATTGCAGTTAATAGAAGGTTTTAAATCTTTAGTTACATTATAAATCGTTTGTTGATGGTACCATACTCCTTTTAGGAATTGTGGTGTGTTCTAAGGTGATTTTACCATGTGAAAAAGCCTTTTTCTGTGATATCATGAATCATGTTAGGGAGAAAACCATTTTCTCATGCTTTTCCCAAAGATGTTTGGAAAGTGATCTATAAGCTAAACTGAGAGCATATTTTCTGTAAATTCACATTATCTTTCTCAGTCATGTGAGAATGAAGTCTGACATTCTCAGTAAAACATGTACATCCAACAAGGGCAGAGACTGTCAGTTGATTCCTTTGTGTTCTACTGCAGCTTCACAGAGTGTTCTAAAGAACAACTAGAGCGCTAACAGTCCTACTTATGACAAACGTATTGCACACCTGAAGCCATCTTGAATGGAATAAAGTGGTAACTCTTAAAATATTTTATTTAAAAAGGAACATAATGAGGGGGTTCATTTTGCCATAGAAAGTATGATTAGTGCTGCAGAAAGAAAAATTAGGACACATTTTGAGTGACTTCTCAAATCCTCTTCTATTTCATTAAAAAATTCTGACATGCAGACTGAAACATGCACTTTCAATACCAGCAGCAGACTTCCCTGGTGAGCAGTAGCTTTACTACAGTGGTCTAATAAGCAACTAGAGTGCTAATATTCTGAATTTATGGCAAATGTGTGACACATCTGAATGCCTTCTTGATGGAACCAAAAGAAAAAACTGAAAGTATTTCCTACTGAGGAGACTGCAGTAAATGAGGAAATTAGGAAACTTCATAACAAATAAATCTCCCAAGATGGTCACCAGAGACAAAAGAGCCCAAATGTAGCCCAAATATCACCCAGATGTAGCCCAAGTACAGCCCAATGACAGAATGTCCCAGAGTGTTCTTAAGAACAACTAGAGCGCTTACTGTCTTGCTTATGACAAAAGTATGGCACACCTGAAGCCATCTTGATTGGAATAAACTGGTAACACTTAAAACATTTAATTTAAAAAAGGAACAAAATGAGGGGGTTCATTTTGCCATAGAAATTATGATTAGTGCTGCAGAAAGAAAAATTAGGGCACATTTTGAGTGACTTCTCAAATCCTCTTCTATTTCATTAAAACATTCTGACATGCAGACTGAAACATGCACTTCCAATACCAGCAGCAGACTTCCCTGGTGAGCAGTAGCTTTACTATAGTGATCTAATAAGCAACTAGAGTGCTAACATTCTGAATTTATGGCAAATGTGTGACACGTCTGAATGCCTTCTTGATGGAATCAAAGTAAAAAACTGAAAGTATTTCCTACTGAGGAGACTGTAGTAAACGAGGAAATTAGGAAACTTCATAACAAATAAGTCTCCCAAGATGGCCACCAGAGACAAAAGAGCCCAAATGCAGCACAAATATCACCCAGATGTAGCCCACATGTAGCCCAATGAGAGAAGTGTGCAAAACACATTTTTTTGTGTATTTGCAGTTTTATATAGTGCAGACTTGTCAGGTATTGGAGTGCTTTACATGAGCATTGGTTACATCACACAAGATCAAATTCATTTTGGTTGTAGACACGGGGAGATTAAGTGATTTGACCAGAATCACAGAATGTCGAGCTGAAGCAGAAACTCCAACCTGGTTCCCCAGTTGCAAAGTCTGCAACTCTGGAAGTAACACCACATCCTCTTCCCTAGGTGCAACATTTAATCAAGTGGTCAACTGGATAAAAAAAATAAAGATTATAATTTAAAAGTTCTTTGTCGCTATTTGAAAACTCAGAAAATATGTCCTCATTTTAGTTTTTTAGAGCACTAACCATAATTTTGATGCAAATAAGACCCTCTCATATATGTAATTTCTAAAGGAAATGCTCTAGGTATTACAGTTTTGATTACATCAAGATGACGTCAGGCGTTCCACACTTTTGTAATAAATATAGAATGTTAGCAATCTAGTTGTTCATTGGGATACTGTTGAGAGGCCGAGGGCAAGGGCACGGACTCTGAAAATTGAAGGCAGGTAGGAGAGTGCAGAGGCAACAATTTGACCACACTGGGCAGGCAGGAAGGGCAGTGGCAGCACAACAGACTATGGAGGGTAGTGGAAAGGGGGGCAGGGGCAACAAACCAACAATACAGGACTGGCAAGAGAGGCTGTGGCAATATAATAGACCATTGTGGGCAGAAGGAAGGGGCAGTAGTAGTACAACCATACATGCCAACAGACCCGTTTCAGCCAGGAAACGTCCAATGTTTTTAAGCTCAAATGGGCTTTATTTGATCTGTCTCCTGTCTACAATCTCCTCTTTTTCAATGTAACTCAAAGGGGAAAATCAATACCCCATTTTTTTTTCAAAATCTCCCTCTTACCAAGTTCAAAATGTTCGCAAGTATGGTACATTGGATCATGGTAGGCAGGAGGAATTGGGATAGGGACATGGACTCGGATAACAGAGGGCAGGAGGGACATGGAGAGGTGCACCAAACTGACCCTACAGGGCAGGCATCAGGGTTTGCAGCAGCACAATACACCACACAGGGCATGCGGTACAGGAGTGCAGCACAACAATCCATAGAAAGCAATAGGGAGGGGACAGGACCATGCACATGGACAACAGACAACAGAGGGGAAAGAGGTAATGGTAGCTAGCTGACCATAATGGACAGACAGGAGAGAAAGCTGCAGCATAACAGACCATAAAGGGCAGGAGGGACAGATCAGGGGCATTACAATGGAACAGACAAGCCAGGAGGGAGGGAATAGGGGTCTGCACATGGAGACAGAGGGCTGGGGGCAAGGGGGCAGGGCAGGAGCAGCAAGATGACCATGGAGGTCAGGCAGGATGGGCACTAGAAACAAGACACACCATGGAGAGCAACAATGAGACTATGATGGCATACACACAGACCATTGAGGGAAGGTGGGAGGGGGTCAGGGGCAGCTAGCTGACCACACAGGGAAGGTGGGAGGGGCCATGGCAGCACAGAAGGCCATGCATGGCAAGTGGGAGGGTTAGTGGCAGCACAATGGCTATGATGAGCAAGAAGGAGGGTGCAGGGGCATGCACAAAGGACCATGGAGGATAGAAGGGAGGGTCAGGACCTGGGCACAGACAAGATAGTTCAGGGAAAGGGGCCTCACAACAGACCGCGCGGGGCAGGCAGGAGGAGCAGTTGCAGCACAACAGACCAGGGAGGGCAGAAGGGTGTGGCAGTAAAATGGACCATGGAGGACAGGAAGAAGGGGATAGGGGCATGGCATGTGGACAGGCAGGGTGGAGGTGGCAGGTACAGGTTGCAGTCATCTGACAATGCTAGGCAGGTGGGAGGGGAGTGGCAGCTCAACATAACACTCAGAGTAGATAGGAGTGGCAGGTCCATGGAACATGGTGGGCAAAAAGGATGGAGCAGGGGCATGCACAAAGACATCGAAGGGCAGGGGGAAGGAGAATAGGGGCAGCAAGCTAAGCACAGAGGCTAAGCAGGAGGTCAATGATGGGCCATAGAATTGGGCAATGGAGGGCAGGAGGAGTGGACTGGTACATCATGCTAAATGGAGGGCAGTGGCAGCACATCAGACCATGCATGGCAGGAGGGAGGAGGCTAGTCCATGGATTCAGACAACAGAGGATAGGGAGGAGGTGGATGGGGCAGCAAGCTAACTGTTCAGAGAAGGTGGGTATTAGGAACTTTATTGTTTTTAAAATGTGTGTCTGTGCGAACTACTTAAAATATGAACAAGTATACAGCATTATCTCACTTTTATTCAGGAAGAAGAGGACGTTTGTGACTGTGACTCTGGGCTCCCTTGGGAGAAACACCCCCTGACCATCCACCCCCATCGCAAAATGTAATGCCCGTGAAAAGGGTAGGTGGACGCAGTGTTATATAGAACATAGTCCTGAGAGCACGATTGAAAATGAAAACTAGATGTAGTATATGGTATAAACTATGCACCAAAAAGTGTGATATAAGATGAACCGGGGCGTGAAAAATAATATGCAATACATTGTGCGCAATGACAGATTAATTGGAGAGCGCGAGATAGCACAGGCACTAGCGCGTGCTATGCGCTATACGCCTTGGAGTGTAATATGCACAGGGCAGTGTTGTGTAACCTAACTAGTCTCTAAAGTTGTAATATAAAATATGTGCTGGGGAGTGTAACATTGCATATGCACAGTGACAAAGATATGGATCCCAGATTGTAATATGTATGGCATAGCACTGTCCGTTATAACATAGGCATCGAGGAAGGCACGTTAGATGGGGCAATATAACCCGTGCGAAGGCAAGTGTGGCATGACATATTCACGGGGTGGTGTTACAGTGCACATGGGCTAGAGAGTGTCATAGCATACGCACTAGCTGGTGGAATACAACACAGAGGTGTGTGGCACTCGGTGGGCTCTGGTGGGTGTAACACAGCATTGGGCTCAGCCAGGAGCACGCTGTGACTCTCAAGTGAGGTTCGTCTCCTTTCCAGAGAGTAAAATAAAAAGTATTACACATCCGGCGGTGGATGTGTGTTTTATTAACCGTGAGGGGGGTTTCTTGCATAGTTTGGTTGAATTTTTGTTGAATCCCCTTTGAATGGCTTCGAGTGCGTGTGTATTAAATGTGCCCGTCAATAGCTACCCATCTTTGTATAAATAAACAACAAGGGTACCCACCGGCGGGGATTAGGCAGGGTAGGGCGTCAGACACGTCAGAGCTTCACTAGTGGTGTAAATACATTCCACGTGGATTCATTGTATGCATAGTCGCCTTTTAATGAATATCACGCAAATCGTCATGGTGATAGGTACATACGGTTTGTCCAGCATGTCCTAGGTGTTTCTATAAATATATATATTTTTTAAATAATAAAAAACAAAGGCCGGCCCCGGGGGATGGGGTCCCCGGGCCATAAGTGGCCTGAGGAGGGGGGCAACGCAGCCCCCCTCCTAAAGATTTTTTTTTTAAAAGGCCCCCGGGGCCGATTAAGGCCTTGGGAGGGCCAAATTTATTTTTTTCAACAAAAAAAATTAGGGTGCAGGCCCTGGGGGATGGGGGTCCCCAGGGCCAATAAATTAGAAAAAGAAGGGGGGCCACACAGCCCTCCTTCTTAATAGAATAAAATAAATAAAAGACCGGCTTCGCGCCGGAGGCCACGCCCCCTCCTTGCAGCACTCTGCAAACGCGCCCCCTAGCCAGTTGTAAGTTGGGGAATTAGTTCCCCTTCAATACTGAGGGTCCCTGAGGGCCAACTAGCCCAACAGGTATCGCCAGTATGCGCCAGGGAGCTGCGTTGCAGACAGGTGTTCTGAGGCCACGCCCCTTTTTACACTTCTATGCAACGCAGCTCTGTGGTGCTTACTGGAGGTACCTGGTGGGCTAGTTTGATGCTAGGGACCCTTAGGATTCAAGGGGACTTAAACTCTCAACTTAGAACGGCCACAGGGCGCGTTTACACAGTGGTGAAGGGAGGGGACGGGGCCTGAGGTGACATGTGCAAACACGCCCTGTGGCGTGTTTTAAGTTGGGGAAATAATTCCCTTTCAATCCTGAGGGACCCTTGGGGCAAACTAGCCCACCAGGTGCTTCCAGTAAGCGCCACTGCTCTGCGTTGCAGAGAGTTGGTGCAGGCCGTGCCCCTTTTTACACCTCTCTGCAATGGCGCTTACTGGACGTACCTAGTGGGCGATTTTGCCCCTAGGGACCCTCAGGATTCAAGGGGACTTAATCTCCCAACTTAAAAAATGGCCACAGGGCGTATTTACACAGTGGGGAAGGGAGGGGACGGGGCCTGAGGTGACGTGTGCAAACACGCCCTACGGCGCGTTTTAAGTTGGGGAAATAATTCCCCTTCAATCCTGAGGGCCCCTGGGGGCTAACTAGTCCACCAGGTGCTTCCAGTAAGCGCCACTAAGCTGCGTTGCAGAGAGGTGGTCCAGGCCATGCCACTTTTTACACCTCTCTGCAACGCAGCACTGTGGCGCTTACTGGAGGTACCTAGTGGGCTAGTTGGACCCTAGGGACCCTCAGGATTCAAATGAACCTAATCTCCCAACTAAAAACGGCCACAGGGCATGTTTACACAGTGGTGAAGGGAGCGGACGGGGCCTGAGTTAACGTGTGAAAACAAGCCCTGTGGTGCGTTTTAAGTTGGGGAAATAATTCCCCTTCAATCCTGAGGGACCCTGGGGGCCAACCAGCCCACCAGGTGCTTCCAGTAAGCGCCACTGTGCTGCGTTGCAGAGAGGTGGTCTAGGCCGTGCCCCTTTCTACATCTCTCTGCAACGCAGCTTTGTGGCGCTTATTGGAGGTACCTAGTGGTCTAGTTCAGGGGTAGTCACAAACTTTCTCTCGGGGGCCAAATTTACAGTGTGGTTTGTGGCTGAGGGCCGCACAGGTGGGGCGGGGTCAGAGGGGGAGGGACGGGGCTAAAGCAAAAAAAAATTGTGACCATGAGGTTGAACACAGGTCCCTGCAGCAGACGCCTTCGTCCACTGAGCCACCAGACCTGGCATACACACATCTCTCTCTCTCTCCCTCTCCCCCTCCCTCCCCTCTCCCTTCCCCTCCCCTCTCCCCTCCCCTCTCCCATCCCCTCCCCTCTCCTCTCCCTTCCCCTCCCCTCTCCCTTCCCCTCCCTCTCTCCACCTCCCTCTCCCTCCCTCTCCCTCTCTCCCCTTCCCTCTCCCTCTGTCTCTCTCCCCCTGTTTCTCTCCCCCTGTCTCTCTCCCTGTCTCTCTCCCGGTCTCCCTCCCTCCGTCGCCCTCCTCCCTCCGTCTCCCTCCATCTCCCTCCCTCCGTCTCCCTCCCTCCGTATCTCTCTCTGTCTCCCTCCCTCTATCTCTCCCTGTCTCTCTACCTCCCTCTCTCTCCCTCTGTCTCTCTCCCTCCGTCTCCCTCCCTCTCCCTCCGTCTCCCTCTGTCTCCCTCCGTCTCTCTCCCTCCCGCCGTCTCCCTCCGTCTCCCTCCCTCTGTCTCCCTCCCTGTCTCTCTCCCTCCCTCTCCCGCCGTCTCCCGCCGTCTCCCTCCCTCTCCCTCCCTCTCCCGCCGTCTCCCTCCCTCTCCCTCCGTCTCCCTCCATCTCTCTCCCTCCCTCTGTCTCCCTCTGTCGCCCTCCCACCCTATGTCTCCCTCCCTCCGTCTCTCTCTGTCTCCCTCCCTCTATCTCTCCCTGTCTCTTTCCCTCCCTCCGTCTCTCTCCCTCCTTCTCCCTCCCTCTCCCTCCGTCTCCCTCTGTCTCCCTCCGTGTCTCTCCCTCTGTCTCTCTCCCTCCGTCTCTCTCCCTCCCTCCCTCTGTCTCCCTCCCGCCCTCTGTCTCCCTCCCTCCGTCTCTCTCTCTGTCTCCCTCCCTCTATCTCTCCCTGTCTCTCTCCCTCCCTCCCTCCATCTCCCGCCCTCTGTCTCCCTCTCTGCCTCCCTCTCGCCTCCCTCTCTGTCTCTCTCTGTCTCCCTTCCTCTCCCTCCCTCCCTCTGTCTCCCCCAGACTGCGCCTCTCTGTCTCCCTCTCTCTGTCACCCTCTGTCAACCTCTGTCTCCCTCCCTCGGCCTCCCTCTCCCTCCCTCCATCACCCTTTGTTATCTCACCCCCTTTGTGTGTCAGCCCTCAGCCCGGGCTCAGGCAGCTTCCCAGCGCGCACACACAGCTGCACTGAGACAGCTTCCCAGCGCGCACACACAGCTGCACCTGAGTACTTCACAGGTCTTTAAAAGACCATTTACATGTTAATAAAGCTTTGTTGTATTTCACCTCTTAGGCCCCTGCATCTCCACTTTGACGATCACTGGAATCCCCCGGCCCCCACAGAGCAGAGTCTGGGCTGCTGCACCCGGCAGTGCTTGCTATTTGTTTTTTTTTTACACACAGGTAGAATGTCTGCAAGGTCCGCGGGCCGCCAAGGAAGGCTTGCTGGGCCGCTGGCGGCCCGCGGGCCGTACTATGAGTAACCCTGGTCTAGTTGGACCCTAGGGACCCTCAGGATTCAAGGGGACTTAATCTCCCAACTTCAAACGGCCACAGGGCGTGTTTACACAGTGGGGAAGGGAGGGGACAGGGCCTGAGGTGACGTGTGCAAACACGCCCTGTGGTGCGTTTTAAGAAGTAGTTTTAATCCCCTGCCCTATTATATACTAGGGGCTTACAGAGGAGGTCATGCTAATCACAGGGGGACCCCAACGCATAGTGTTCCCTAGTGTATGTAGATGTTTTCACTGTATTCTGAGTGTCTTTTAACATAGCACTGGCTCTAGGACTGGTTAATCAGACTCAGTTACCCACAGTATCTGTCTGAAAAAGTTGAGGGTACAGGATGATTTTGCAACAAGGCTTCTTTCTGCTCTTCTGTTTGTTCTTTCAGCACGTTATCCTTCTTCCTGCACTTTTCTTCGTCTTTGAGGACTTCTGTAGCTTCTTTCTGCATTTCTTTTTTTTCTTTCTGTGCTTTTTTTCTTCTTTCTTCACATGTCCTATCTCTGTCGGCATAGTTAGAAATTAGCATTTAAAAAACCTTTGAAATTCACTGAAAAAAACATAGGTTTCAGGCATGTTATAGTTAGGAATTAGCACTTAAAAAACCTTAGAAATTCACTGAAAAAACCATAGGTTTCAGGGGCGTTATAGTTAGCTGGACTTTTCACTCGTACAAAACCATTGAAATTCCCCCGTTATAGTTAGTTCAGCTAACTATAACTCCCGCGCCCGCAATGCACTGCTGATGACGTCACATATTACATCACTCATGACATGGTCAGTGACATCACTCATGACATCACTGATGACATCTCAAATGACATCATCCTTGTGATAGAGTGGCAGACCTCCTCTCCCCCTCATATAACCTTTGATACACACATTCAAAAATAGAAACTAAAAATTTCAAAACAATGGACATACCAATACCAGTTACAACAACCTATTCAGTAATTCTAAGATCCACATACACATCCACTCATTCACCAACCGTCCTATACAGTCACTCATACATGTACTCACTCATCATATGTACTCATACACCTATACATCCTGTTACACAATGCCACTCATCCATAGAGTTACTCACACACATAGTCGCTCATGCTAATAAAGAATCAAACATCCATTTACTTGCATGTACAGTTATACACACACCACCACACTTACTTCCACAGAAACTTACACATACTTAGTCTTTTAAACAATCACTTATAGAAACACATACTTATTCATACAGGAACTCTTTCAATCTCTCACTCTCACATATACTCACTTATATACACCAATAGTCACATATACTAGTTTAAAACATATGTAGTTACTCATAAAGACACTATTGAGACAGTCTAACACTCACTAACACACCCATGCACACACTCATCCACCCATACAGTCCTGCACACATGCTGTCTTCAACACATACAAACAGTGAGTCACTCATTCATGCACCTATGCACTACGTAATACCCCCCACCGAACCATACAGACACTCAGACACTCATACTGATACTCAAAAAACCCAACTAATAACCTATATAGACACTCATGTAGCTACTCACCAACCCATGCAGCCACTTATACACAAAGTGAGAGACTGATACAGATATTTACACATTTAAACATTACTCACTAAGCCATGTATTCACTAAGATACACTTAATCAGTCAGTTATACAATCAATTTTTCAAAAACAAATCATCCATTTAGACACTTATATACCCATTTATTCTTCCATTGACCTTGAGATATACATATATAAAACATATGTAATTTTCAGAAAAACACACATTCACTGGATGATGTCATCAGCGATGTCATCAGTGATGTCATCAGTGATGGCATGAGTGATGTCACTGACCATGTCATGAGTGATGTAATATGTGACGTCATCAGCAGTGCATTGCGGGCGCGCGAGTTATAGTTAGCTGAACTAACTATAACGGGGGAATTTCAATGGTTTTGTACGAGTGAAAAGTCCAGCTAACTATAACGCCCCTGAAACCTATGGTTTTCTCCGTGAATTTCTAAGGTTTTTTAAGTGCTAATTCCTAACTATAACGTGCCTGAAACCTATGTTTTTTTCAGTGAAAATATATATATATATATTAGCCATATGTAATATAAACATTTGCTAAGCTGACCTAAAGAATATCTAAATATTTTTTAAACCATAGTTATTGTTATACATATTTGTACAAAGAAAGACATGTCTAGGTACAATACATACAATCAAAATATAAATGTCTACAAACAGGGCTATGCTGTACATTAGTGTTGGAGGGCACCTCACAAATGGATTATGCAATCTCAGAACATGACAGCCCTGACTCACCCTGGAAATCGTGGTAACAGATGTAAAACCCTTTCGCTTTCCTAGTCTGTTGTGTTTGTGGGGCTGGGCCTGTCTCTTCTGCTCTCCGGAGCTCCGCCAATAGAGGCCGGTCTGAAGAGCTCTCTGCGAAGCAGAAGCAGGAAACGGAGGCAGGCGCTCTAGGGCAGCGTGTACAGTTCACACAAACACTGTACGGGCGCCAGCGACAGACCTCGCCCTCTGCTGGGCCCCCTTTCTATTCCTTCCCACCCTCAGAGCTACAGTCCAAGACAACGATCGCCCGGGGTCACGAAAAAAAGATTGGGGCCCATCGAAATCTTCTGG
Source organism: Triturus cristatus (assembly GCF_964204655.1). Taxonomy (NCBI): domain Eukaryota; kingdom Metazoa; phylum Chordata; class Amphibia; order Caudata; family Salamandridae; genus Triturus; species Triturus cristatus. The sequence continues at coordinate 170,282,667 of NC_140586.1, read as the reverse complement.
GGCGCGGGAGAGCCCTTAATGGATTAAATAGACCAAAAAGAGGAACCCGGAGGAAAGAAGGCGAAAGCGACCGAAAGGTACAGGTAAGCGACAGTTTTTCTTTATATGCGTTGAACTCTTCTGGCTTTCGAGGGGGGTAAGGTAAATCTTATGGGGTACAAGTAACGAGGAGGGCCCCCTTCAACTGGTCCCCATCCGTTCCTTCCTCGGTTAGAATGCCGCCAAGGGCTCAGCCGAGTGTAGCCTCCGTTCGCTTCCTGGAGGGAAGTTAAGGTATCAAGGCGCCCCGCGCGCCTGCTGCTTTCCACCGCCCCAAACGTAAGGGAAAAGTTGGGCACTGCAACTCGGAAGGCCACGGACATAAGCTTTATACGACCCCAAGGTGCAGATAGTATTGTACTTCACATTTTGTTGAGGGGCGTAGCTTTCTAGGGGGGGGGGGTGCTGGTGTGTTTCACCCCCCCCAATATAAATGTATGTTTGGTATTAAATTCAGCACAGCCAGGTGCTTTCCACTCGGTATCGCGAGTAGTCCCCAAGTCTGTCGGATTGCACAAGGAATGTTTACATCCCCACAGACAGAAACGCACAAACTCACTTCCCCTCCGTGTCTTCAGTCTTCAAAGGCCTTGATTATTTTACCATATATTGTGTTTTATTCCCCCCTAGTACCCGCACCCATCCGTATTGCTCTCCCTTTCCAGTGCCCCTCCAGCCGCCCCTCTCATGCTTGTGTGTGATGTACTTTCACATTCCATGCCAGAGTGATAGCTGGGAGATCCGAAGCCCGCTCCCCCAATCTTCGTGGCCAAACAACCCGCCGAGTTGTGTTGGGTGGTCTGGAAGGCGAGAGAGGTGGCGCGTAGGTATGCGAGGGCAGTCGCTTTTTCTTATTGTCTGACGTCGTGCACAGGACAGCCTCTAGGGGGCGCTGCGAAGTGTCAGCCCTAGATTGGGAAGAGATAGCTGGAAGTGTTTGAAGTGGAATTAATGGCTTTGAAGGTTGGAAGAGGGGGAGAAAAGGGTGATATACGTTTTAAGTCTCAGTGGTTCGAATGTTGAAAGACTCCGGTATAAGGAGCAGAAAAGGGGCAACGAAGGCCCAGAGAAGGGACGAGGCAGCCGGAAGTGGTGATTTATTAGTCTGAGGGATGTTAACGGTATGAGAATGACCAGAGGTAGTATGGGGTGGCCGGGTGAGTTGGTGTGAGGGTTAGACCAGGTGAAACGACGGTTAGGAGTTGCTGTTTGGCATTTAGAAGTTATTCTTTTATATTTCAGTGTATTTATGTTGACATTGCAAACGAAACACTGAGCGGTATACCGATGTGCGTCATAAGCGTACAATGCATATTGCAACATTCCTCCGCTCGATAATACAGCAAGTGCCATTGCCACGTCTTTATTATAGGCCATTGTTTCCATCATCATAATGCAAGTACCCGAACGAAATAATGATTCACTTAACTTTGCCCCTATCCCTAAGTCATTGTTACTTGGGAGTAAGAAGTTATGATATACATAATAGATGTGGTGACGGTATGGGGGTCAGTAAAGGTAGAACGAGGGCCTGCTGGCTGAAGGAAGGGCTTCAGACGCAGACCTATGGGAGCCTGATGTGTGAGGGTAACAGAGAGATGGCAGAATTCTGAGTCCTGCGGCACGGGTGTTAGGAGCGGTGTATGACAGAAGGTGTTGAACTTGGAGTCTTGGAGGGCACAGCAGTGTGTTTTAAGGACAGGTAGGAGGGGACGAATTGACGCGAGGTTTAAAAGAGGGGTGAACGACGGATTGAAGACGACGCGTGGTGATGGTTAGATGCGTCAGTGTGAGTGTTGAGGTGTGAGGGTCCGAAAGTGGTGACCGCGAGTCAGGATGTTACAAGCAATGAAGACGTTTATACGGCGAGCCAGGCACTGGAAGCGCTTGCTGCTGAGGTATGTGAGTATTTTCAAGGTCACGGGTTCAAAGGCCAGAGGACAGACTCCGCCTTCAATCATTCTGTGGGTGCCACTGTACATCTAATCGTGCCGTTTGACAGTAATCGTTTACATAGTGTGACGGATCTGCAAGGGGCGCGTTAGAAAGCGGGTGGCGAACGTCACAAATGATGGATATTATTTGTATAAGGCCTTCAGTGGTGTGTGTTCAGTCTCAAGGCAAGGGCCAGTTGGCTGCGGGGAGCGCGCCCGGGACTCCCAGAACTGTTGAACCGCGCGCACTTTCAGAGAAGGAGGCGGTAGCGAATGGTTTGCAATAAATGCTGTTCAGTTCCGGGAACGGAGCTTAGTTCCAAGAACTCAACTGCAGGCCAGCACGTTTCAGCACGCGTGCTCGCCTGGATCATTGTTTTTAGGTCTTGTATAGATACAGTTGTAGACAGGGACATGTCCTATAAAAGAAGTGGGGGGACTAACTAAGTTAGGCAGTATGCGCGTAACATCAACTTGCGTGACAACACATCGCACGACCGCACGTGGAATCACAGGAAGTGTCATTATAACCTATGACCTCGCAGGAAGTGACATCACAAGGTGACATCAGATCTTAAGACCTCACACATATGTTTCGCAGGTTTATCATGAGTACATTTGAGTGCATTACAATATTTAACTAATGAGATTTTGCGTGGTGCCCAAAAGTGATGTAATCTGAACGTGAAAATCTGTGCCTCAGTTTATTCATTTATGTTTGTTTTAAAGCCTGCAACAAGGAGAAACGTGGCAGTAAATGTATTCTGCGTAATTGGTTGCAAAGTCTGCCTTATAACATGTCTTATAGGGTACGGCAGCTGCTGCAGAGATCTTTGTGTGGCAACTAAATCTCAGGGAAAATAATAATAAAATAATTCTGGAGGATAACGTATTTTCTAGAGAGATCTTTGTGTTGTCTAGTCCCAATTTTGAAACAAAATAGCATAGAGGGTTAATATGTCTCCTGCAAAGCACACTATGTAACACGCAGACAACAGATTTTTATTTTACGTAAATGGTGAGTTACTGCTATTATCACAGATATCCCTTTGTTACTTGCAGTTTATAAATTGTAATCCTTCTAATGTAGCACAGTGAGCTATGAAGGACGTTACTCCTACGCCTTGTAACCCTCTCTGTCTTATGTGACACATCCTACTCACTGATTTACACACATATGATTTATTGTCAATGTAGAATATGTATGATTGATGTAAAGCGCTCTGGCATCCTGCATTGGGATGAGTATCACTCTAGCGCTATAAAACAAATAAAACAAAATAGTGGTATTTTAAGCGGGTTTATTTGCGTTTAATTTTGAGACAGACCTACACATCTGACATTCTTACAGAGCATGCATATCTTTTATACACTGATACTGACCAAAGTCAAAAGCATGCCTTTTGTGAATTGATAGGCTGTGTACCTTTGTTTCCCCTCCATTGTATTTTTGTGTGAGGCTCCCAGCCAGGATACCCCAGTAAAAGGAGGCCTGATGGTCCCTTAACTTCGGCCTTTGTCATTGGCCTAGTTGGAATCTGATAAGCCTTCTCCACGCCTGTACGTTGCTGCTTGAAACAAAAGCAGGCAACATGCAGGCGCTGCTGAATGTGCCCCTGTGTTTGAAAATTATACCAGGCTAAATTTAGCATGTTTCTGTGGGTCTTAACCTCATGGCAGGGTAGCTGGCGTCCATCTTGTATAAAGAGTGGGTAGACGCCGTCTACTCGTGTGTACCAGACTTGTGCCCTGCCCTGGCTGTAGGTTTGGGTCTACTCTCTTCATCTATTGGGCTGTTTAGCATTCACTCTTTGCTTCCACAGGCCGAAGCATGCAGCATGGGGCAGTGGGTCAGCCCAGTTCAGTCGTCGGTTCTCTTCATTGCGAGTAAGGGTGTTTTGTATGCGCACATGTGCACAGCTGTCTGACAAATATTGCACATCAGGGATAGGTTTTTTTTATTTCTATATTTTGCTCATTTTTGGGGAGAATATTGCGAATGTTTAGAAAAAAGACAAACATGTCACACCTGCCAAAGCTAGACCTGTTGGCTTTGCCAGTGCTTATTTGCCACGTTGTTAGACTGTGCAGTGTAAGATTACAGAAGGACATGTGGAGGTAAGAAAGTGTTCTAATATGTTCTGTGATTTTATGTTGAGGCACGTCACGTTTCTCTCTGTTGTGTTTGCTTTGTTAATAACTTAATGTGATATCTTGTACTGTGTCACTTTTATGTTTTGTTCAAGGGCATAGCTAGTTGTGTTGCAGCAGGTGCACTGGTACTAAGGCACAGAGATTTGATGGGCCTACTAAATGCTGATTTTTGGTGTATTTTAATACCAATCCAAAATGCTGAGATGGGGGGCATGTTCCATGTTTGCCTTTTGGCATCTTTGCTTTTCCATTGTTTTATTACGCTATTGTTTCTATGCTGTGAAGGAGCTTTATGTTAAACGATGTTTCATGCATTTGTTTTGTGGTGTATTGAATTTACAAGACCCCAGCTACTCTATTCGCTACTAATCAGAATGAGGTGCACACCAAAAGCCCAGGGCTGTTTACACTGGGCATTGTATTTGGCATTGGTTTGCCACCTTTCTTCAGACCTCACCTTTCCCAAAGTAAGATACATTTTAATTGCTGATTTATTCCTTTTTGTTTAGGATGTGCATGATGTTTGGATGTCTTATCCTGTCATAAAGACACAGTGCTGTTTACTAAATAAACTTACACGATCATTTGTTTGACTTTGCTGTCATTTTAACATGTTTGATTTTTTTGCCATGTAAAAGACGTGTACTCACATAGGTTTTCTTAAAGATCCAACACAATACTGGCTTTTTGTCAAAAGTGTCTACTATGTTACGTTTTGCTGTTTATGCTTTTTTTGCTCACTACTTAAAACACAAACTTTATATTTTGACTCCTTTTAATAACATTCTTCTTTGAGGGTACATCTTAAGCTCTGCTAATTTAGTCTGTTCAGGAAGTGAGGTCTTCAAGATTCCATATTGCTTTAAATTAAGAATTAACATCATTTTGGGATTCGCTTTCTCGGACAGTTGCTGCAAAACATCCATACACATTTTCTCAACTGCTACCTAGCCCTTCATTTCAAACAAGCCAGGCTTATTTGCTGTGCCAATTCCTATTTTTTTGTACCTATGTTTGGGAACATTTGAAAATTCAGATCATGGACATGTTGGTAAAGAAAGAAGGCTGAGTGAATAAGGGGTTTGTTCAGCCAAATTGTACTTTAACGATAGTCAGAACCCATAGTGGTACCTTAGAGTAATGATTAAGGTGGACAACAGTAACCATGGCTACGATTCTGCCTCTGGTGCTTAAACATTATTTAAATGGAAATTACTGAACCAGAATACTATAACTTTTTCTTTTTTTTTAGAGTTCTATATTGTGCGAACTAGACCTGAAGATATTGGGTATCAGAGCACTTTACATAGCACCAATTTCATTACACAAGGACACACTCATTTTTTTTTGGGTAGGCACAGGGAGATTAAGTGATTTGCCCAGAATCACAGGATGTTGAGCTTAGTTGCCAAGACTCGAACCCGGTTCCCCAGCTTTGACATCGACCTCTCTAGCCATACGGCTACATCCTCTCCCCAAATTAGGGCTGGATTTACTAAGAATTGATTCACAAAAGGTAGTTCAAATTGCACACCAACTTTTTGTGACTCGGCTCGGATTTTGCGAATCGACCTTTGTAGTAAGACGTTGATTTATTGAAGCTACAAAACAAGACGTTCCCTTTTGACGGTTCTTTTAATAATAACATTTTTGAATGTATTTGGCAATATATTGTCTTTTTAATTGATAAGTTTAAAAGTATGTGAAGATTCACTCAATTGATTAGATTATGGAAATTAATTGAAGTAAATTGTGTGAAGTAACTGAACCAGTTTTTAATTAAAATTTTTCACAGAAATCTTTTTTCTACATTGTATGACATGTTTTATTTTATCAAAAAATGTAAAAAAAAAAAAATTACCGGTGGATTAATCCCCTTTGTTGGTTTACAATTTCAGCAACTTTGAAACGCAATGATTGTATTTTTAATGATGTTGTAATTTAGGTCACAGATTCATTATATCTGGTTTGCTTGTGCTGTGGTTTTCATTATTAGTGTGTTTTACTTTGACCATTGGAAGAAGGGAACTTCTTGTTTTGTAGTATACATACCCATCCCTTTTCTTATTATCAGGGTACCTTCCTCATATTGTGATGATTTATTAAAGCCCCATTCAGACTGGGGTGTATTTCGGTGTGCCTAATCGATATTCATGAGGTAGGTCACAAATTGTGGCACACTTCTATTGGATGCCACCACAGGGATGATGGCGTGCTGGGGTAAGGAGACTCCCAGGGGCCGTATTACAGAGAGATCTCCCCCGTGGGCACAATGGGTGTTTGCACCCACGTTGCGTGCTCCCAGGGCACTTTCTTTGTTATTACAGAAGCTGCCGCAGATGCTTGGACTGCCCCTTCTGTAATACCAATAGCGCTGGCGCACATATAGCGCCAGCCCTATCTTTATGGGGCGTTCCCTCATTTGAAAGAATCTCTTTACCTCTGTGCCCGCACTGTATTACAGACACGAGTGCAGAGGCAAAGAAGCTGTTAGGAGGCGCACTGACAGTGCGCTACCTATAGCGCAGCCCTCTGTAGGGGGTAGAGGGAGTCCTGTGGACCTTCCAGACATCCCCTTGCAGGCGGGTGCAGTCACAGACTGCACCCGCCTGCAAGGGGAGCTCTAATGCCCCTTCAAAGTGCAGGCGGGTTGCCACCTGCACTGTGAAAACACAGAGCAGTTTTAAAGCTGCCAGCTGCTCCATTTTTCATCTGAATGCGCTGCCCCCAGGGCAGTGCAAGTTCGTGGTTGCCCTAGTGGCAGCGTATTCTTGGTAATTGAGTTCATTTTCATTGTTTGCGATGGATGCACCTTGTACAAGTTGCGTCCGGCGCAAACAATGAAAATGGCCCTTTGCTGTAATACAGCCCTAGGTCTTTGATCGCATTTAAATAAAGTATTTGTTTCTAGCGCAACCTGTTTTTCTTATAGGAAATTGGTCTGCATTCAAGGAAAACAATGACTTTAAAATAAAGATTGTTTTACAGTTGACAGTAGTCTTTTAGACCACTACTCTGTCCCAAACTTTTTATTTCCTTTTTTTAAATTTTTTATTATGCAAGGTGAAAAATAGACACATCCGATATAATTTCATTGTCATTTCACATTTGATTATATACATATCCTTAATCCTTATGGTGGCCACATAACGAAAAATGAAAAGAAGAAATAGCACAATACAGTACAGATCATTATACAGTAATCCACCTTTCCCCGCTCAACAATTATATTTTAAAATATTTACACTATTTAGCAACATTTTTACAAGAACGTTCTATAGCTCCTCTTTAACTCCCTTGTTTTTCCCTAAGCCAGTAAATCATAGGAGCCCAGATCTTGTAGCCTTGTACCTTTGCTCATCGCCCCTTGTTCTCATATAGTGCTATTTCTTGAGTATATATATTCAAAAGTCGATAGAACCATGCAAAGTACTCAGGTGGTTCAGAGTCTTTCCAAGCCGTGGCTAGCAATAATCTAGCTATTGCCACTGTAATGAATACAAAATCTTTTTGAGATGATGATAGCCCAGCTCAGTTGTCATAGCCAAATAACATTAGTGGTGAGCTTAGATTTATTTTCTTATTAATTGTTTGCATCCAAAATTCTTCCATACCCCTTCTTAAAGATGCAAGTTTACTACATGTGGAAAACATATGTATTATTTCTGCTGGGCTGACTTAACATCTAGGGCAGTTGTCATTTTCCCGTTTGCCCCAATTAAAGAGTTTCGCGGCGTATAATATAAATTGAATACAGTTTTATAATGCTGAGTCTTAAGATTTGCTGAAAGAAATATTTTTTTTGCCAATTCCAGTGACATATCTAAGTCAATTTCCTCATCCCCTAGCTTTTCTGCCCATTTAGTCTCAATTTTTTCCAAATCATCAGGTAGGGTTTCCATCAAGATCTTATAGTAATCCCCAATCTTCGCATTTCCCCGGTAAGTCATATCTAATATCGGTATAGCGCCATGATTAAAAGTCCATTGGGCCAGAGTCTTCAAGCAGCTCCAAATTTGGATACATTTGAACTGGGACCATTTATCTATCCCCTTTTGCTGAACCAATTTTGAGAAGGGTGTAATCTAATTTTTCATCAAACCGATTGCCAATTATTTCATTACCTGCCCGTTCCCACCCTTTTGCCATACCATCATCAATTTCTGCTGGAAGTATTGATAGCCCCCATTTAGGGGTATACCTATTATAACTTGAGACTTTCAGTACTTTACTGACTTTCGTCCACACCTTCCAAGCAGCTTTTATACATTTAAATCGAGTCTTTTTATAGTAGCTGGGTTCTAGTTTTTTAAAAAACAAACCCGAAGCTTCCTGACCTGCAGTTAGGTGATAAATAGAAGGGAGTTCATTTTCCCTCCTAAGTCTACCCGTAGTTAGGAGAGGTCCCATCTGTTGCAAAGTCACTGCCCAGTAATAAAATAACAAATTTGGGGCGGCCCATCCACCTCGATCTTGCGAGAGTGTTACAAATTTTAGGGATCGCTAATTTTCTGATACTGCCACACAAAAGTTGCAAACATTGCTTCCATTTTCTGTATAGCGGTACCCAACAGTTCCAGAGGAATAGAGCGACATAAGTATAAGATTTTCGAGAAGATTTTCATTTCAGTATATTCACCCTACTAACTATCGTTAATTTAAGTTTATCTATCTGCCTTAAGTCAATACATATTTCATCCAGCATTGGATCAAGATTGTTTGCCCATAGCGTATCCAGATCGGCTTCTATCCGAACTCCCAGATATACTGCTGATTTAACTTGCAGTTGATCTTGAATATTATATTGCTTTGAGCAGATGATCTGTGTCTTGCCCTTGTTCAGCAAATATCCTGATCTAGTCCCAAATTCCCCCGTCATCCTTTCAATTTCTTTAATTGCTACCTCTGGTTCGGACGTAATGATGACGATATCGTCCGCATAAGCCAGTACCTTAGTTTCATAGCCATTGACTATTATTGGTTTAATTTCAGGGTTTAAGAGTAGTAGCTTAATGAACGGGTCTAGATAAATGGCAAAGAGAATTGGGGAGCATGGGCACCCCTGTTTTGTCCCCCTGGCTACCTTTATTGTTCCCGAAGTATTTCCCATGATTTGTAATTTAGCAGTAGGTCTATAATACATTGCCTGAATGAATGGCTGTTATTATCCGCGGGCCCAGCCCTCACTCTGATAGCGAGTACCATAGATAATGCCATGCCACGCGGTCAAAAGCCTTCTCTGCATCTAAAAGAATTACGGCCATATTTTCCCCCTTAGCCTCTGCTATATCCAGTAACGATATCACCCGCCTTATGTGATCAGTGGTTCTTCGGCCAGGAATAAAACCATGCTGCCATGGCGAAACTAATTTGGTTATAAACTTCTGCAGCCGGTTTGCTAAAACTTTAGAGTATATCTTCGCATCGGAATTTATTAATGCAATGAGGCGATAGGAACCGGGTAGCTCTGGTGGCTTTCCTTTTTTTGGGAAAATTATTATATCTGTTTCCTGCCAAGAGTTGGGTGGAGTTCCCAGATACTGTACATCCATAAATAAATCATGTAATATTGGAGCCAGGCCAGACTGGAGCAGCTTGTAGATTTCAATAGGGATTTTATCTGGGCCAGAGGCCTTTCCTGAGGATAAAAAGCTTATTGCGGCTATTATTTCTTCCAGTGTAAATTCTGCTTCCAATTCTGATCTTGTATTTTCCTCGATCTTACTCATTCCTATATCCCCCGTCCCGTTTTGTTGAGGTAAATCAATCAGATCTGCTTGATATAGTTTTTGATAAAATTGCTCAAAGACCCCTATAATTGTTTCCATATTAGTTTCGTATTGGCCTTCACTACTCTCTGCCTGGTTCGATGGGCCAACAATCTACCTGCCTTTTCCCCATATTCATACATTTCCTTCTGGTGTGCCTGGTAAGTCTGAGCCACTTGTACCTGGGAGAGCTTATTTATTTCTGCTCTTGCAAAGGCTGTTTTAATCCTCGCTTCTCTTGATATCTCCTGTCCCCCTTAAGCTATTGATTCAGTGTGTATTATCTCTAATTGAGCAAGGTTTACCATTAATGCATTAACCTTATTACGTTGTTCTTTCCTTTGATGTCCTACATAGTTTATCACTTCACCCCGTAAACCTGCTTTAAAAGCATCCCATACGATAATTTGTGGGGCACTGTATCTATTCATATTGAAATATTCTCTAGCCCATCTTTTAATATGGCACCTAAATGCCTCATCTATTAGGAGTTTACGATCAAATGTCCATTGCCGTATTTTCCTTATCTCTTAAGTCCCGCCAGTTAATTTCCAATAGCAATGGATTGTGATCGGAAAATATTTGGGGTAGTTTACTTATTGCTATATTGTCTAGTATCATAGTAGGAACAATAAAATAATCTAAACGCACATACTTTCGGCGTGGATGCAAATAATATGTATATCCAGGATCTTTGGTATTTTTTATATATATCCAAGCATCTGATAGCCCTTGTGTTTCCCTACAAGCCTTTAGAGCCCGATAGACCTGTGGTTTTCTGTCCTTGTATTGAGATTCCTCCTGTCGTGAGATTCCCTGGTGTATATTAAAATCCCCACATATTTTTACTGGGGTTGGCCAAAAAGCAAGCTCAACCTCGAGATCCCGCCAAATTCTGGGATCATCCTGATTTGACCCATAGATATTTACAATTGTAAACCCTATTCCTAATGAAACGATGGCCCATCTGCCCCATTTATCCGCCAATGCACGTTTCACACTCCCTACATTATGCCACATAAATATCGCGACTCCCCTTATCGTTGTTGTTTGCGATGAGCAGATTATCATTTCATAACCCCTTATCTGCAGATAGTTTTTATTACCCCACGGGATATGGGTCTCCTGTAGACAAATAATTTCTGAGTTCCAAAATCGTAGTATCTCGTATACCCTATCCCTTTTCTTTTTATTATTCAGCCCTCCGACATTTAGCGAGCAGACCTGTATTTTATCCATACCAATTTGTAAAAAGCCTCCGTTTAAATTGACCACCTTTCGGATTTAATGTTCTTCTTTTTACTTTCATTGTCTTACACCTTGCTTGACTCCCCCCCCCCCTTCAAACCACCCCAAGCTCTACCCTGAGCCGCCCCCCTCCTGTGCCCACCTTCCCCACCCTCCCCATACGCCCCCCACCCCTGGTGTCTCCCCCCCCATAGAGGCTTCCGGACCTGGGTCTGGCTTAAGATGAAAACAAAGCTACACCCCAATCCATCCTCTCCCATCACTTATATTCATTACATCCACAGAATTACAAAATTAGCACACATCCTACATCCATGTCCAGTGAGCAATGAGTTAAGTGCTACCCCATGTTTGACCATCTTTTAGGTTTCCTCATTGCTTATTTCGTTCGTCTAGGAAAATTCTAGCGTTTATTTCAGAAGTAAAAAAGTGAGACTTATCTCCTACCACTACTTTCAATTTAGCTGGATTCATAAGATAAGCCTGCATGCCTTTCTCCTGAAACTGATTTATCATTTGCCGTAGGCGCCATCGCCTCTCTACAGTGACATGACAGAAATCCGGCCATACGAAAAACTCCAAGCCATCCACTCGGCATTTCTTGTCTGGTATAGCTTTTTCAAATATCATCTACCTGAGAAGGTAATTACCAATATAGACTAATACAGCTCTAGGCCGGCTATCAGCCCCATTACGTTGCTTGGCTACCATAGGAATTTGATGGGCCCGTTGGATTTCTTGAGCCCAGTTCCAGCCTGTATCCAGCCTGTATCCGCAGGGAAGGCTTTTGCTAGTACATCAGCCATATAGAGGCGCATGTCTGTACCCCCTTTATCTTCTGGAATACCCAAAAATCTTAAGTAATTCCTGCGCTGACGCTTCCACTGAATGTCAACTAGTCTTGTCTCATGTGACCCCTACTGTGCTTGGACTGCCACAAAATCCGTTCCAGATTCTCTGTTCTTGTCTCCAATGACGTAAGCCGATCCAAGATCTCTCCACAGACTTTGGCAATTTTTCGCACTGGCCCCTGGATCTTACGTATGGCTGCCTGTGTGCGTCTATTGTCTTGTCTCCTCTCCTCTCGATGAGCTAGTACTGATTGTAGAATGGTATCCAAGGTTGCGTTTTAGTTGTTTTCCGGCCCAGGTAGTTGTTCTCCTATTCCCCCGATAAGCAGGTTAGTAGGCGCATAGTCCCCATTTAATTCTTGCTGTTCTTGCCCTCCTTCGAGATCAGGGAGAGCCGGCACCTGACTGACTTTCCTTTTGGTTGCAACAGAATCTTTCCTGATGGTATCTGAAAGGCTCTCAGAATCACTATCACCTCCACTCGAGCTCAGCACTGCAGGAGAGTCCTCCACTGAAGTTGTATCAGATAGCGAGTAGAAGTGTTCTGACATTTCTTTTTCTATAACAGTCAGCTGTCGCCTGCTTTGCTTAATAGCATAGTCCGATTTTGATCCTTGCTGTTTGGTGATAGTACCATTTAACACGTTTCTAGCCTTAGCCCTAATCTTATTTTTAGTAGCCAGCATTGTTGCTTCTGCTCCTTTTCTTTGTATTTGATTTCCAACCAGGCTCACTACCTGTGCTGGTAGAGTTGTTTGAGCTAACACATGATCTCCTTGTATTACCAATGTTTGAGGGTCCGCCTCCCCCTCAGCATTAGACATGTTGTTTTGAGTTGTAAAGGCACTCTCTGTCCGGTTTTGCTATCTTTCTTCTTCTGTTGCTTTACCGCTAGACATCGGGAGTTCCTGAGTCTCAGTGGCCACTACCTGTTCATCCCACGTCAGGGGAGAGTCAGTCATCAGTTCATTAATCTCCGGTTGTCTTATTACTACCTGTCCCCCCTCCTGTGTATTTACCTGTGGGGTTTGCATTTGTAGGGTCGCAACCTCGCTCAGTCCTCCATCCAGCCCCTCTCCATTTGGCTGCATCTTACCATCCTCACGACCATTGGGTTTCCTCACTCCAGTAAGCAGCTCCGCGATCGTCGGGACGGGTTTACGCTGCTGACTCACCTCGCCTTTCCACTTCCTCTCAAAAGGCTCCTTCCGGGTTGCTGTCTGCCCGCAGCGTCCAGGTTGCTGCGGAGCTCCTCCCGGTGTATTGCAGACTTCTATTACGGGTCGGGCAATCTGCATTGCTGTTCCCGCAGTTGGGCTCAGACCATTAATCGCCGCTTTTCCACGGGTCAGTACTGGCGCTGTAGTGGGGCCCTTCGGCTTCATTACAGCGAGTATCTCCTCGTATCCTTCCCCGGAGAGCCAGCAGCCAGCGCCGGATTCGGCTTTCAGCCTTTCGTAGATCCTCTTGCAGGTAAGTCTCAACTCCTGCTGTTTCAGTGCCACGAGACAGGTGGGGGTACAGTGGCAGGCCTTCTCTTGAAGCAGACTAAGCACGCTTTCCAAGATTATCTTTAGCATTCTTTTCTTAGCGCTGATGGGTGCATTTCATCCCAGGAGGGGGGATCACAATGGATCAGGGTGTTAGCGTTGTAAGCGGTGCCTCAACGATGCCTCAGCCTTCCGCCATCTTGCTTCTCCAGCCAGAATGAATCTTCATTCAGAGATGCCGCCCCAAACTTTTTATTTCCATTCACAAGAGCTTTGGGACCCCTTCCCCTTTGCTAATGGGTTATCACCTCCTTTGAGGAGTAGATATTCTATCAATGGTTTACATCCAAATTTGCAGTCACGAACTATTGATGCACAGCATTACAAATCGTAATTTGGAAGAGATGCCTTAAACACGCCCCTTCCCTTCCATATTGTGATTCAGAATTTCTAAACCCATTTTGCGATTTGATAAACAGCTACTGAATTGCGATATAGGTTTTGTACATTTGTTAAAGCCATTTGGCAAATCACATGCTTTGCAACCGCTAAATGGCTTTGTACTTCTGGCCCTTAGGGGCTTGCTTATTCACTAAGGTAAATATACATGTGTATATTTACGCACATTTGTATTTACTACCACATCCAAGTGTAATTCTACACTTGTTTGCTATTCACTGTTCCCAGTGTAGGTTGTTGCCTAGGTGTAGACTTCGGTGCCACTGCCCCCTGAGATATGGGCATGGAAACTTCTCCAACAAAATGTAAAATGTTAGTGTTTCTACTAGTTACTTTGCACAAGTAGGTGGGGGTCTCTGCACCCGTGGCGGGGATCTTTCAATGGGAAAGTATAACCAAAATGAATAAAGATTATTATTGCTATCAAAAATGATTCAAGTAAAATATAAATGTAAATTCATTTGAGATTTTTATTTTTACCCTAGAACTGGTAAAATAAAATGTTAAAACACATTTACTCAACAAATTATTTATGTGTTTAATATGTAACTGATTTAAACATATTCATTTATAGATGTTATCTTTAAACCGTAATTTAAACAAATTCTCACCCTCACTAAGGGCCTTATGTACGAACACATTTTCTCATAGACTCAGAATGGGTAAAACACTTTGATACATCTGGCCCTAAATATTTTATTTAATATGTAGTACATTTTGTTAAACATTATGTGCATACTTCATTTAAATTATTTTATATTTTTAAAAAATGTTTTGTTTTTTAAAGTAAGTGTATTACCTTCTAAAATAAACAGTTTAATAATAATTTCATATACCTTTTAAAACATTAAAATGAATATGTACATGTATAACATAAATGTGGAAATCATCTACTTATTTTAACCCCTTCAGTGCCCATGACGAGATAGTCTCGTCATGGAGCGCGGTTGCGCTGTGCCCATGACGAGACTATCTCGTCATGAACCCCGCCCGCTAATGAAACGCCCGCCACAGGGCGTGGAAAGGGCGGGGCACTGAAGAGGTTAACTTTAGTTTCTGTGTAATAGCTATTGTATGGGTGTGTTTTGCTGTATCCGTGAGTATCAATGTATGATGCTTGATTTACTCCAAGGCTTGACTGGACTACATTTACCTCCGTTTTGACACCTTTAGGGCTCTAGTAACTTTAGAAATGTAGTTTGTCAGTAGCAATGGTCTTATTCTTTTGTTTGTATTAGCATGTCCTGCTCTACACCCCTCTTTCAATTTCCTAAGCCCTTCCTATTTAGGATAAGTGTTTCCATTTTCCAGCCACTACCCCCTGCCCCTTCCATGTTTATTAATGAAACGTATATTTATATATGGGGAGATCTCTGCCACAGTAGTGGATATCTCCACATAGAAAAGATAGGAAAGGCGGAGGTCTCTGTATGTAGTTTTGTAAATAGTATTTTGTAGCACTTAGTACTACTTTAAAATTACTTTCTGTACTACAGAATCCAGTTTGTGAATAGCCGCTAAATGTCTTTATCCTTTATCCTGACTCACCCTTACCGCCCATTAAGAGTTGGCTCTCAGCCCATGTTTCAGAAGAGAAATTCCTTACAATGATATCCAGTGCCAGGAGTCCACCATTAACCCCTGCCTATCATCCCTTCCAAATGACTTCTTGTCTAACTTGCTAATGAAATTATCCTTGTGCATCTTCATGCCTTTCTAACACAGGGCAGTTAACATCACACGCATAGCCAAGTTGTGTCCCTAATTGTTTTTTCCGAACAGTGGGAAAACCACCACCCTACATACACTTCTGTTATGTTGTATGTTGTGCAGATGCTGTGCATCCCTCAGATTGATAACCAACACAGTACAGAAGAAGTTTAGCACACAAAACAGGCATACAACGTAATCTAACAAACACTTTTTCTTGAAAAGTACCATCTTAATTTTTCTGGAGCCTTTTTTCTTCCTATTCCAGAGTTTTGTTCGCTGGTAGGCTATCGTCCTTCCTCCTTCACAGGATTCCTTAGGTGATGTAAAAAAATTAGACTTACATTTTGACCAGAGCACAGCATGCTTGAAGGCCTACCACTCCTAAAAGTATTTTAATGCACTGGATTCATCCCATATATTTCTGTTGCTGATTAACCCTCAGCCAGGACTCCTTTCTTCGAGCAGTAAAAATATGTCCCCCCCCCCCCGCAGCTGCCTGGTTCTGCTCCCTCGGCGGACATTTAGCCTTATAAACCAGCAAGCAGATGTACATTCCATGAGCGTAATTCAGCTGCACTAAGTCCAGAGCCCCAGTCAGAGCCAGGTCCAGGGCGACATCAGAAGTGGCAAGAGGTGACAGCCCTACTTCAAATAGAAATTGCAGCCGTAGATGATGTTTTTCAAGAATTCTTCACGGTCAGAGTGCAGCCTTGATTTTAATGACCAAAGTGTGCGAAAACAGTTGACACAGATGCTGTTCCAATCAATATCCTCAAACACCTGAATGTATTCTCAGAGTTGATGAATACTGTTTGCACTGTCATCCACACTTACAGCAAAGTCTAGTTCCAACTGCCCTTCAGACCCGTTTGTGCAAACACTCGTAGTATCTCCAACACAGAACTTCCACATCCTACTTTACTGTCTAAAGCGGGGGTCTCCATCCTTTTGTGTAATAAGAGCTACTTATGTTCAATGAAACTCACAGAGAGCTACTAATGTTATTAGTGTTGTAATAGTGACCACAGCAGAGGACATTGCATTAGTACCCTCCATATGCAAGATTACTGCCAGTGATCACATCAGGGCATTAGGCATGGTTGCCAGCAGTAATATAAAAAAGCCCATGGCAATATATTATGCCTCTACATAGGTAACATATAACAGCCTTAGCTGCAGTGCCTTGGCACCAGGGTAATAACATCTGTAAAAAGTCTCCACGATGTCAAGTGATTTATCACTCAAATATCCGCTTCAAATACATTTTGGAAATTCAGTCATTTTCTTAGATATCAGCTTATGAGTTCTAAAAATAAACACAATTTTGTCTTTAATATATACATTCTCAATTTTGATATACACGTATATGATTTCAACCATGCAAAAGCCTCTAATTTAGTAGGCAGGCAGCACACAGGAGAGCTACTTATAGGTAGCTGGTGAGCTACCAGAAGCTTACAAGCTACTTGTCGGGGAAGCTCGATCTAAAGTTTGCCTCAAGTCTTAGAGTACTTGTGATGCTTATCTGTCAGAAATATCCAGAGTAAATACATTTTTTACTTACCGGTAATCTTCATTACCGTTAGGAGTCCTCCTCGTTATAGTAAGTTCTTTGTTACTATAACTTAGGGGTAATAATTTACATCCACTGAACCCTCCTTTCACTAGATTAGGGGCACTAAGCTTATCATTTTACTATAATACCATGGACACTTCCTTGGTATTTATGGTGACGGATGCACCGTAGTAACAAGCTTTCCCTGCACCGACTCATCCATCGTGTATAATTGTATGGCAAAACCAGAGGCCATAATTATCCATCTAACTCTTTAATTGTCACACCTCAGCAGCTCATTTAAGACTTAGAAACTTCTAACTCTTGAATGTCCTTTACTTCAATAGTTTCTTGCTTCTAACAACCCTTCCACTTTTGATTGCTGTTCCTTGTCAGGTAAGTATATTTTCACGTGGTTGGTTATTTTGGTGTCTTGCTATTGTTAGGATTTGTGAAGCATAGGTTGCGTCATGGTTGTGTATTTGTGTCATCTCTATGACTGATTTGTGGAAGGCTTTCCAATTTCTGGACACTAGGCTTGGGCACTCTTGAAGCAGGAAAGTACTTAATCATCAGGACAAGCTATGTAGGATAATCAAACAGGGTTTAAGTAATGTGTATTTTCTGAAATTAGTATTATTTGTCAGCTGAGGTGGTGGGTGGGTTAAGCATGCAGGTGTTTTAACATCTTGAAACCTTCATGGTATGAGGTAGGCTAGTCTGCAAGCTCTTGAGAAGGCAGATGGTTGGCATAGGATATGAGCAGCTCTGTTGTGTATGATGCCATCCCACTAAATGCTCTAGTCTCATGAGATTCGGTAACCCTGATGGATCGGAATGGTTCCTGCTGGGATTAGAGCACGATGCATATTTGGGGAAAACATGCCAGACGGTAACGTGTTCAATTACGAGTGAGAAATCAGAAGTTTCAGGTTAGTGTGGCAGAGAGGCATTAAATTAATTTATGGGCTTAAGGGGGTGATTTTTTGTTTGTTATGGCTGATTGAGAAGCTCAGGAGGGTGAATTGGGGAGAATGCATAGGAGGACGTCCTAAAGCATCTAATAAATAAAGAGATTAAGGCTCCCATCAAGAATGCGGTGACACCAGCAATTGGAAGTAGGATGAGAGGTGAACCTGCTGATTAAGTGTTTTGGACTTATCAGATACTGAGGAGGTAAATGTTGTGAAAGGAAACTGATGGAAAGAGAAGTGAAGAAGAAAAATGTTTGAGAGATATGAGAACACATTAGTAATACAGGTTCTGAGCATCACGCAGGGAAAAGGTGCCTTCAGCAGAACAGAGAGAGTTGCTCCCCGAAGAGGCCACAAGGAGCGGATTAGTGCTGAGAGTGAGGATGAACTTGAAGGAAGTAATGAAAGTACCAAGTACAACACGTTTGTGACGTGAATGTAGGCAGTATGGAAAATTAGTTTATGGAGGAAGGTGGGAGCTCATGCACAAATGGTTTGGTTAGGGACCTTCAAGGTAATAAGATGTTTAATCAAACTTCGATACACCATCTGTGTAGTGTGGATTGGTGTCTATGGAGCATGTGGCCAAATATATAATGGAATGTATTTATAAAACATTAAAAGAGAGTGGAGAGTGCAGTACTGAAGTAGAGTTTTCATGACCTAATATTGCTGGTAATGTATTTGGTATGGGGATGAGGTGAGTTTATTTGACAAAGGAAGTAAGGGACAAACGTCTGTGGTCGATGAAGAATTTGGAGGCCTGGAACAGTTGTGGCAGATTGTGATACAAAAAGATGCAAGCCAACATGGTTGAGGTGCAAGAGTAGGCCATTTGGAGACCAGCAGAAGGATGTCAGAGGTGAAGAAAACCCACATTAATAGTTTGGAGATGCAGGCAGGTTTATTTACTTGGCAGAGTTGTCTAGGCCTGGTAGGGAACTGCTCAGTTCTAATGAAGATGGGCAATGTCATGGCAATTCATTATATAAACGGCTTGGGAACTTCCAGTTCAAGAGAGTTATCAGAGTTTGCAAAGAAGTTTTGGTGTTTTATCAGGGTGAAGTACTTGCCTGGATGCATAATTAGGTGGCGGATTGGAATTTCAGGTGTTTGAGAGATTTTAGTGTCAGAATGTTGGATCCAGAAGGGTTTCGGGAGGTTCAGTTAAGGAAGGGCCAACTAACGGTGAACTTTCTTGCTTCAAGGTTAACAAACCATTTGGAGATGTATTTCATTTGGAGACCACATCCGGGTACAAAAGAGGTGGATACTTTTCAGCAGAATTAGGGGGAAATGAAAGGTTATGTGTTTCTACCTTTAATGATGATACAAAGCCTTTTTTATAAAGTAGAGAGACGGAGTTGTCTCAGATAGTGTAAGTGACTCTGCTTTGGGAGTCACAACTCAGGTTTTTAGGAGTACTAGTGTTAGCTGTTCAGGAGTCTTTCCTGCTTCAAGCAAGAACAGTTTTTCTGCTTGGGATTAAAGTACAGGAAAATCCATTTGTAGAGGAGCGAGTCCTGGGCCTTCTTGTTCGTGGGACATCCGGAAATCCAGAGAGTCGAGTGTCTTCGGTGGCAGCCGCAGGCTTGGTCAATTAATCTTGGTTCTCAGAGCTTTGAAATTATAAAAAGGAGCATTGTTACATGAGCATGTTGGTGCATGTTAAGGGGTATGGATCCCATGGAAGCAGACGCCCTGAGTTTGAATTCATTTTTTGACACGCTTGCATCTGTGTGGCTGCGGATTGGTCAAACACTAGTGAGTTTGCAAACTTTTATTTGAGGAAACTGGATCAGTTATCTAATTCAGCCTTGCAGGGATTTAAACATGCGAAATGATAGCTTCTGGTCTTGCATAAAACGACATGTCTCTGAAGCCCGATTTAGATTTATTAAAAACACAGAGGCTAGCATTATCCCACCCTTGACCCTAAAGAATGGTCAATGCTTGTTGGAGTAAGTTTTAGGAAAAAATGAGGATTAGTGTTCTAGCATGGAGTCTGGAATTGATTTAAAAAAGGAGGGAAGGATGGATGATACATGAACTCTTTGACTGGTAACATGATTTAATGAATGTTGGTTTGGTATGTTAGATGAAATTATAGAGTCTCCTTTCATGCTGAGGAGACTTGTCATTCTGTCTCACCTCTCTTATCGACTATTAAATCTGGTTTCTCAAAATATTCATCACCCTTGTATTTTAGTTCCTGTAAAATGGTTCCCTGCTTTACCTTACCTGCTTTTATAACCTTACATAAGCGTTTTGATCCAGGCCAAAATACATACTGTGGAAGTAATGATTGATTTTATAGGGTTGTTTGAATAACTCACTAGTCTTAGATACAGCGTCTTTGTACCAAAAAATACTCTTGTTTGAATAAGAGCGGATTATCGTGGATAGGCACAACATTTTGATTATTAAGACAAGAGGTTGGGCAATGGAAGCAAATAATACCTAAATTACTGATTCGAGCCAGGTACACTAATTCCTCACCGCTTAGTTAAGTGCCGCAGGTGTGCCTCAACACGCCCGGCAGAATAAACTACTGCGCCCTGGATCATTATAGATAATCACCTGCACCCCTCCGTTTTAAGACATAGAGGTCCTCTTTGTTGGTTGGTAACTACGCCTCACAATGCGCACTGCTCCAATCTCTGGTCGGATATCTTGTTTAAATGATAACGCACTGATGATACAGCTTCGTACCCATTGATTTTGTTTGAATTTTATAGATGGCAGATTATTCCTTTTTATATCATAAGTTTCAGTTTGGTTGGAGTGTTTTTGAAAATATGTCTTATTGGTACATTCCAGTGTCTATTCTCTGCGTTCTATCACCATGTACATCATGTTTTTTTCTTTCGCAGTGCATTGATGACCAGGTCTGACTGGCTAGTTTTATATATAAAAGATGTATAACAATAAGATCCTGTCATAACAGTCCAGTCCAGAAATGTCATAAGTAAGATACGGACAGTGATGATTGTAAAATGTAATACATGATGTAGCAAACATGTGAGCAAGGGCACGCAGTGACCCCAGGTCATATGCTCGCAAGATGCACGATTATGTAATTGAGAATAGCATACTAATGTCACTTTTATGTTGTTGCACTGGAAAATGCTATCCTATATATGTGCTCTATACTTATGTCTTTAACATCTGAGTCTTCTGTATAAAATTGCGATGATAGTCATGTCAAAAACAGAAAATACCAATAAAGGTATTTAACCAAAAAAAAATTAGGACAAGAGGTTGAGAATAGAGTCACAATTCCTACAAAGTTATTGATGTCCTGTAAATAGTTTAGCAGGTGTTAAGTGTATACAAACACATTATCAAATGTTTGAAAAGGTCAAGTCTGCTTCATCCTCAGTGTCCAAAATAGAACATTTAGTTAAAAAGCAAAAAAAAAAAGAGACTGACCCAATTTTGTTCTTGAATTATTGCTTCATTTTAGTCAGTTACATATCTTCGTAGTGCTTCAAATCAACTTTCTCTGTTAGTTTATATACTGTTTTATCTGGCTCAGGGGTCAAACTTCCTCAATGGGCAATTTCCATAGTAGATTGCTTAAAAAAAATTTAACAGGCGGCCCACACCTCTTCATCAGCTGTCTACTTCTTCATCTGTTTTCAGCACTTTTTGAAAGGAGTGAGGCTACTAGTTATAAATAATACCTCATTTAGATTTGTGAGGTTTATATCATATAGTTTTTCTTGTACAAAAAATGTATATAAGTTTAACATGTCTAAACGCTCTTACTCTGTCTATACAGTTCTCGAACTGAGTAGAGGAATTCATATCATTTGAGGGACATATGTTCACACAAGTGAATAACTGGCTTTCCTGACTAGAATGATGCGTTTCTGTCAGATGCAGTGATTAAAACAAGCCCACCTGACAGGGGTACTGTTAAAAAGGCGAGGCCTTTTTTCAGGAGGTCTGAAGGACATGCACATGATGATGAGGATAGTCATGCAGACCTTCTTTCAAGGCTGAGGAGCGTAAACAGAGGTTCTGGCTATTTCAATGCCATCCTTCTCCTGTCCATTCATTTCTATGCACAATCTTTCTGTCACTAGGAATGATGTGTCTTTGTAAACTCTACCCTTCTTTTTCAGTGGAATAATTCATTTACCAATCATAAGGGCAATGAAGTGTGTATACACACACACACAGGCACACACACACGCACACACATATTACTGCAAGGGAGGATACATTTGTGATAGATACATATCGAAAGCTTTAAGGGCAGATTTTTTCATAAGGATGTCATCAGCAAAAGAGTTTTGCAGAAACATTGGATGGTAGTTCTGCTGCCCTGGTCATTTTAGATCTATCTGCAGCTTTTGACAGTCTTGCACTCTGTCCTAATCGAATGTCTTTTTGAGATTGAGGAATGTCACCTGGCGCTTAAATGGCTAGAATGTTCCTCCTTAGCGGATAGAACACAGGCAGTGTCTCTTGGCCCTTTATATTCAGCAGCTGCTTCAGTAGTGCAAAGGGTGCCTCAGGGTTCTTACTTGAGCTTATCCTTAGTTAATATCTAACCATCCCCCAGGGCAGAGCTAGTTTACTCTTTTGGCATTGGGATAATTTCATAAGTGGATGACTTGCAGATTACTGTCGCCATTTCCGCCTCTTATATTCCCACCACATGAGCCAACTTTTGAGAGAGTGTGTGTGTGGTTGCTAGTTGAATGCACTCCAATTATCTACATATAAACACAGATAAACCAGAGTTCCTTGTTATTGGAAGAGAAACACACTGTTGGACTAATGAGTGGTGGCCTACATACCAGGATGGGTGCTGCCCCCCTCCCCTGTGTCCAAGTTTGAAATCTGGGAATTATCACCGATGAAAAACTATCCATGATCAGTAGTGTAGTGGGGACCAGCTTTTCTACTTTATAATTTTCAAGGTCCTACTCATCAAGGACTGTAAAACGATCACTCATGGCCAGATTGTTTCCAGGTTGGACTATTGAAATTCATTGTCTTTGGGCATTCATGAAAGCTTACTGACTTGTCTCATGGAGTTGCAAAATGCAGCTGCAAGGTTGATTCTGAATCTTTATAGAACCATACGTATGACTCGTATGTTGAGACCATCACATTGGCTCCCGGTGTCCCAAAACATTCTTGTCAAGTCCCTTTATTTGGTGCACATGACTCAGCAATCTGCATGGAACAGGTTCAAGAAACCTTGTCTGGACTACTGTTAAGTTCCTATCCAGGTGCAATCTTCTCTCAGTTAATACTACTTTGATAATGGTTCCTTGGATATCCCAAAGCCAGGCCGGTGGCTGTGCCTTTCACTTCTTTACTTACACCAGAATGAATTTCCTATCCTCATCAGGCAGGAGAGAAGTTCTTCTGTTTTTAAGAAATGTCTAAAGAACTGGCTCAGCAATAGATTCTTCTAATGTCCTCTTTTGGTTTGTGTTCACATCTGCACCTTAGCAACAGGATGCTCTGTTCTTGGGAAGCAGCGACATGTAGAAATATTTTAACCGGGTCAGATAGCACTGATTATTTTGTAGACCTCCCTTGTAAAGTGTAAATTGACATTTAGGAAAGCTTTGATATTAAAACCTCAAATTAGCCATTTTTGTTTGTCACTGTACAAACCTATTATGCTTTTTTTTTTTTTTTGAAAAACTTTATTGTGCAGAAAACCAGCAGTACAAACATGGGCCTATAACCACCAGGGCCGGCCGCTAGTATATGCATGCCAATTATGTGACGTCACAAAGCAGCGACTGATCCCCAGAGGCGCAGCAGGATTACAGAAGTTATTCTCGGCAACTCAGAAGTTAGGCAGGATACAGATATTTTAAATTTTTTTTAAAAAAGAGAACAAACAAAACTCAAGGCGAGAAACAGTCTAGACGGTGTCAAGCGTCGATGGGGGGGACCCCACCATACCAGGTAAAGAATCAGGAGGTCAATAAAGACGACCGGGGGGGGGGGGAGGCAGCGGGGAACTCAGAACAATCAGCGTAAAGAGTACAGTATTCAGGAAACCCCAGGATCAGGGGGACAGAGAAATATCAGAAGTATCTTCAAAAGGGGGCGTACAAATGTTACCTCGGTAGGCGTTCCACTGGCCCCAAATTCTACTCCACGCCCCAGGCTTGCCCCGAACCAGATATACCGTCTTCTCCCTGAACATGCACCAGTCCATGTTCTCCTTCCACACTGACACGGTGGGAGGCCGTCGGGAACCCCAAAGTTGCGCGATATCCCTCTTTGCAATCATGTTCCCAAGTGCCGCTCACCGGGCCTGGGCAACGTTGTAATCATTCGGCTCCCATACATTCAGCAAACATCGACGAGCCTCAGGCAACAGAGCAACCCCAGTGACACACTCCATTACCGCATGCACACGGCGCCAATAAGCCGCAACCTCGCGGAACTCCCAGAGGATATGAAGGAAGGTGGCGCTCATTCCACAGCCGCGCTTACACAGCCCATCCGAAGAAAAACCCATCACAACCAAACGAGGACCCGTCACATAAACACGGTGAAGAATTTTAAGCTGGACGAGACGGAGACGGGCAGGAATGGCGACCTCTTTCGGGGAGGACAATGCAGACTGCCAGTCCTCGTCGTCCAACTCCAACCCGTCTCCGGTCCAGGCCTCCCGAAGGTGCACAAGGAGGTCCGCCCGACTGTTGATTAACTTCTTATAAATCAAAGAAATCGTGCTATCGGGCAGATGACCATCAAGTATGCGGTCCTCGAGTGGTGAAGCTGCGGGGATCGTGGTACCGACCTCGAAGACCAACAGCAAAGCGTGGCGAACCTGTGCGTACCTGAAGAACTCCCTCTCACTCAACTCATACTCACTCTGAAGCGCCACAAAGGATTTGACCGCACCTTTCACCCAGAGATCACCCACTCTGCTAATGCCAATCATATCCCAGTTCGCAAAACCTTTCGTTGTCCAGAGGCATCCCAATCTTTCCGAAGCAAACAAAGGGGTCGCTCGTGTCAATCGATCATTCCATCCCATGGCCACATTGGCATCCCTCCACACACGTACTGTAATCTTAGTGGGTCCCGTTAGGTTCCTCCCCGCCGTCCGAGAATAGAGCGCTCTGTTGAAGTTGCCACCGGGCAACTGATATTTATCCATCTCGAAAGCCGGATTTGGGCCGGGTGCATACGTAGCACCTATTATGCTTTTGAACTCATTCCATCAGAGAGTTTTAACTTGCCTCTTCCTTTTTGACTGAAAATATAATTGTAGTTTATTAAGCTATTCGCAGACCTAAATCAAGGATTAAGGTATCAAATATATTACAAACGATCACTAAGGTGAAACTCAAGACAGTTGAACTTGGTTCTTTACAACGGACAAAAGATGTTGTTTTATAGACAATTTCCTCTATAGTATGCTGCAGATATATGATATGCATATACGTAAAATAGTCTTGCAGAAATAATATTGCAGACAACAATGTTTACTACTTGGTGATGAACACTGTGACACTTGAAACTTGCTACTAATGAAATAAGTAGTGTTTTTCTTAAGTAGTTTTTCATGTGCCTATTTCATTATTTGGCCAATGAAGTACTGTCAAAACACTCCTTTTAATGACAAACCACCAATAGTTGATCTTTTTTTTTATCACAGTCTAGACTTAAAGCCGCTGCTAAAAGCAATAATTGTTTTTGTTATTGCTAGCCATATTGTTCATAACTTACATAGAGTATGTTTTGGCTTAGCTTCCATAAACCATTCAATCATAAAAGGTTAGCTCCTTTCAGCCACTGGTTTGTTTGGGTCAGCCCTGTCAAGTCATTATTTTGAGAAAGTATCAATCACATCTTGGATTAGCCCACAGGAGTGTACATCTTGCACCAAGTGCTATTTGCTTTTTGGTGCATTATTTGCCTCCTAGGAACTGGTTAAATTTTCAGTGGATGAGGAACCATTGTATGTCTGAAAAGTGCACTCAGTCATCACATTTTTTCTTCATGCATTCATTGTATACAAAAAGCAATCCTATTTGTTATTTTTTTAACTGCTTGACACATGGGTTCACATTAGCCAAACAAATAAATTACTATGGAGCCCCAAAGTTCTGTTCCTCTAATGGTTTCCATTAAAGCAAGAGAAGTTTGAATGTCATTTGGCATCATTAGTTATTCAGTTGGAGGGCTGCTGATAAAACTGAAAACACAAGGCAGACCCATTGGCTTTGCCAGTGCTTTTTGCTTAAAATGGTCCGTACATGCGTACAAATAAAAATAAACAGCACCGGGTACAAATAGTCTAGTTGTACAAAATACAGTTCATTAAATTCATAATGAGAAAGTTGGCAATCAAAGAAAGTGAAGAGGTTTTTATGTATCATGATTAAACTTGATCCAAGCTCTTTCAGATTTATTAGACTGCCTAGGAAGAGCAACTTGTAATAATAAGAAAGACCAACACCCCAGAACTTGCATTGTATAGTATGACAGAACACTTTTAAAATAATCTGGGCCACACTTTAGGTAAATCAGATTGACACTTCAGTTATTCAGGGATCTAAGCTTAATTATTTTATTGCAGCAACACTGAGTCTGCCATTAAGGACGCTGGGCCAGATGTACGACCATTTTTGCATGCGCAAACAGGTTTGCGAACCCGTTTGCGCATGCAAAAACAGCATGGGTAATGTACAAATCCTATTTTGCAACTCACAATTTTTTGCGACTCGCTATAGGGAAGGGTATGGTGGTCTGCTGAGCCCAGCAGGCCACCATACCGGGAAGGGCCTGCCATTAGCAATGGGGTCGCAATTTGCGAGAGGCTCATTAATATTCATGAGCCTCTCTATATGTGACCCCATTGGGAATTGCTAACAGTTTGTTACACACTGTTGTACATCCTAAATAGCGCCTCGCAAATTGCGAGTCGCAAAAGACTCGCAATTTGCGAGGCGCTATTTTGGCCGTCGTACATCTGGCCTACTAACCATTAATACCAGTCAGTGAGACAGAAGGCAGAAGCATTCATAAAAATACATGCTAATCATTAAACAGTTGGCATTCCAAGACCCCAGAATGCTCTATGGGGTCACTGTACCCTATGCATATCCTCTTCATCATAATCTTCACTTGAATGTAAAGCAGAAGGAAAAGGTTTCCCGTAATGAATATTTATTGACTGACTGAAAAAGGTTTCAATTAATTCTAATGTTGAGGAAAAGCAAGGGTGAAAAAAGCCACCAAAGTATTGGAGACTCAAGGAGCACCCTGAGTCCAGCAGAATATTTTTTAGATCCCATGAGCCACGCTTGAGAAGGCCCAGCATACTATCCCCATGGGGCTGTGGATGGTCTTTCCTGAATATGATTAGTAAGACAAAGCTTTTGCAGACTGAAACAAACCGCTCTGCAAATTTCTGTACCCTCGCCTGTAACAGACTTTGTGAGTCGCATCAGTTGGCTTTAATCTTGTGGATGATTCTTCTGGCAGAGACTGTGTAAGGCAAAGAAGGGGTCATCAGGACTGGAGGTTTCAGCATCTGAGTTTCCATTTTTTGCACTAGCTGATTTGTGAGTAAAAACATTGCCCCAAAAAGCATGAATGCAGCTTGCTTAATTGCCATAGCCAAATGGCTTCAGCCATTCCACACATCAAGTTTTTGTCATTCACTGCTCAAGCTGCTCTACATAGAATGCACACATAATCCAGGCGTGTTGACTGATGTTCAGGTTCACATGGATGACACTCAACTCTATCACTAGCTTTGAGCTGAATAAGGTAACGGGACAACTGGTAAAACCTATTACAAGGCCTCAGTCTTAACGTCCAGTTGGTTTAGGATATGTGTCTCTACCTGAATGGCACAAAGTAGAAGCCAAACATTGTTCCCTTTGCCCAGAACTGTGGGAAAATCCATTAAATTAGCGTACAAAGAAAGACATCTTCAGGTTCTGTTCTCATAATGATGCTCTCCATGTTGCACCAGGAGCACCCCAAGAACAAACCAAATCACTGGTGAAATTGAAGTGAACTGTTGCAACATTGTCTTTATGGGCTTGCCTAAAGATACAGTTTTGGAAACTCTTAAGAGAATGCAGAGCCTTGCTACCAGTTTCTGCTTGAATTCGAAAACATGCAACCACACAACACCTCGGTGAAACATTCACTTGATTCTAGAGGAACACAAGATCAACGTCAAACTGCTATGCACCATGCATATTGCATGCTTTGGGAAAGTTCTTGATAATAGATTCTACTGCTACACACACCACTCTGCTTCCAGAAGCCTGACATTCAGCCATTCAAATCTAATTTAGTAACTCAAACACTGAGGCAGTTCCAGCAAATTGCAAAGTCCCTATACCTGCAATGTGCTTACTCCTGCTCTGAATTCCCAACAAAACTTTTATGCATTTAAGAAGTGCCTAAATATCACTTTGTTCTGGCAGGTCTTTAATTCATAAAATCTTATTTATCTTGACTCTCCCCACCAAGCAGGTAGCAAACCCAGAATCCTTTAGGCACAACACAAACACACAATTTATTGCCCTACTTTGACGCTCAATAAAACCTATACATTTGCCTCTTCAAACAAACATTCGCCACAGAAGCAGTAAACCACTCCAGTTACACGCAACAGTAGAGTACAAGTAACCTCTTACCCCTCTAAAGTGACCACAAGACTTTTTGGGCACGTTGCTGATGATATTCTTGGCTTTAGCTAAAGAACAATTGATTTTAAATTAAATATCTATTGTTGCCTCAGGTAATAATACCAAACCCCCGCCCATTGGCCATTTTTAACTCATGTTGACCCCCTTTTGTTCTATCACTTTTTGGTTCATCATATCTCTCTCAACCACCTGTGAATTATAGATTGACTAATTGTGGATTTTGTGGTAGATTACAACTGAATCATTCAGAGTGTTAGCTTTAGATAAGTTCCTCATGGAATGAAACACATGTTGTCTAATGGAATATATTTATTGCACCTTCATAATTTCAAAAGACTGTATGGATGTTCTCAGTATACTAATTACTGTGGTATATTGAAATTAGTTGATGTATCTCTGCATTTCCTTAAAACTGTCTAGATATGTCTGATGTGTGCTCTAACTATTGGAACCCTTTAATAACCATCCTAATTGACTGAAGTCAATTGAATCCAGTTGATGTACATCTATGCTATCACAAAACTGTAGTGATGCTTCCACTGTACTCTCTTTTGGGATATCTTTTAACTATCCTTAGGAAAATTAAAAATATCCTTATCCCTTTTTGATTGTGTTTATTGTGTCACTGCAGTAGTTATTTATAATTTTTATATGATATTTTAAGCATGCGATACATTATTCTGCATTATAGTATCAGCCGCAGAGTGTACACGCGAGGTGTATTATGCACTTCATCTACATCAATTTTTATGCCTATAAGTATTCTCACAAGATTTAGCACCCTATAATCTATAATAGTTTTCTCACTTAACTGTTCTCGCTACTATATCAAGACTGGGGCAATTTGTGAGTGTGTCTCTTAGTACTACATCACCTCATTGTAATTTGTTATGAACTACATATTGTCCAGAGAGGTATATCCATATAGTGTACAGAGATAATGTTTTGAATGGTATAGAAATTGTGGATCAGTCAAAGAGGTAGGCAGGGAGGTCGTGTTCAGCAGAACTCTGGGATATACCTTTTAGAAGTTCTGTTTGAATTTCTGTGAACCATCCGCAGTCTATGCTCAGAGATCAGTCACTTCCCAGTTTCTGAATTTGTAGATTTGAATACTCTTCCGCTTAAATGTGTTTTTGTAGTTTCCATTTGACTCTGTTTAACCACTTGGTCTTCTAGCCCACTATGCAGAGAAGTTTACAGTGTGACATTTGTTTAGTTAATTTTGTAAACATAAATACATACTGCATTGGAATAGTCAACTTTGTTTAGGATTAGTTCATTTACAGGAGCTTGCCTCATGTTAAAGTTTGGAACGTTTCCTCAGGTGGAGTAGCTGAAAGCAGGCACTCTGGGACTGCATTGTCATAGGGTTTGAAGGATAATATTGAAGGAAATAGTATGATTAAAGACTTTGGTTTTGGTCCCTGGTCTAAGGTAGTCACCTAAAATAAAAAACCTTGAAATAGGGCTTCTCTCTTTGACCCACTGAAGTACAAGAAGCTCTGACGCAAAATGCTAATCTAGTAATCTGAAACATTGATGCTGAGGGGATAAGATAACCTAAATTTCCAGAATGCCAACCACTTCTAATCCTTCCAGCTTTCTAAATTGATGAAAAACATCACATAAGTTTAATAGAACAATATGGATTCTTCCCACCAGGCAGTTGTTCTTAAACAGCTATGGATGCCCTTAGTTCTGATGTACATCACTGAAAAATATCATTCTTATTGGCTCAAAATTGGTTTTGTATTGCTATAGTCTGAATACCTAGTGAAGCCGCAAAACTTAGAAAGTTAAAAAAATAAAAAAGGAAAGATAAATGCGTAAGTAAAGTATTGGCCAACTAGCCCTTTTACTGACAAGCATTTTTTTTAGGCAGATGTGCACGCACATACGATCAGGCAAAATGATGGCTCAGTACAATAGAGCCTAACGGATGAAGGGGCCTGAACCATTGCCTTGGGGTATGTCAAGCGGGGTCTGAACAAAAGGGGTGGGTGAACCCAAAAAATGTTTTCCCATTCATATTTCCACAGCTATATTGTAAAAAAAACAGGTGTACGGAATAGCACAAAATTTGGCAGATAGCTATATCTTGGTCCAGACATTGTGCTTTTTGTAATTTGGTGTTAATATGTTCAGTAATTTGCGAAAAACTTTTTTTTAATATATATATATTTCACAGTGCGGAGGATCCTTGGAGCCGGCAGGTTTTAAGATAAGATCTGATTGGCTGCCATCACACCAACAAAGATGTGGCAGAAGCCATTTTAGGCCTTGGGGACTCAGTCCCTATCCTACAAAAAGGTTTTAAAAAACCATATAACAGCAGGGTAGGGATACTGCGCCCCCCTCCCCAAACCTCGGAGAGGCCACGGGATCGATAATACACAACAGGGTAAGGGGTGTGCAGCCCCCCTCCCCTGGCTGGGGATTGGCCCCAGTGACCCCATACCCCAAGGCCCAATATATTGCAGTGTCTTGGGGCCCCATCCCCCCGGATACCATTGTTCCCTGTGCAAGAGAGTGCGTATATCAGCTGCCAGCACTCTCCCAGGCAGGAATACAACTGTGCTCCTGCTTGAGCAGGAGCAGTTACAAATGCTGCTGCAGCACAGGTGGAAGCAAAGTGTGGAGCCGACTACCCAGTATTGTGCTGGCTGGGGAGTCAGCAAGAGCCACTGCCCTTGGGACTCCACACTGTCCTCCAACGAGGAGACATTGTGGGGGTACGGGTGGGCACCAGAGCACCCATCAATTAAGTAAGTGGCTGGCTCCCGCAAGAGGAGCTGGCAGGGGCTCCAGTGCCCCTGGGGCTCCCCCCGCAGCCCCCAGTGTTATTGTGCTTGTGGGTGCCCCTAGATCGGCACCAGGGAATCCATTAAAAAAACATAAGGCTGACTTCCAACAAGGTGATGGCTGGGCAGCCGGCAGGGGCCGTGGAGGCCTTCGGGACTCCCCCACATTGTCCCCAAAAAGTGGACATGACTTTGGTGCCCTGGGTGGGCACCAGGGCTCCCAAAAAATAAAAAAACAAATAATTGATAATTGAGCGACACAAGTTGCTAATTTATTATTCACTTCTCTGCAAGGAGCGCCCCATAATGCCATAGGGCTTTCTTAAATAATATTTTCTTGCTGGTGGACCCCCTAAAAGAGGCATCATCCTTTTTATTATGTGGTGGAGGGATGCTTGGAGTGCATCAGCACCCCCCCCCCCCCCCAGCAACATTAAAAAACAGTAAATCTCCTGGGTCATTGAATTCATGGCCCCAGGAGAGCTTACCATATTTTTTTAAAGCACTCCAGCTGGAGCTGTGTGCTCTTGAGCTGGAGTGCAGGCCCCCTTGTGGTTGATTCCATGGCTACATTGTGACTAGAAAAAAGTAACACAAAAATAGACAGAAACGTCCTTTTTCTTTTAAAATGCTTTATTTAAAAAGAATTGTGAACTTATGAAATGTAAATTCAATTATAGTTATTGGTGACCTTTGGACAAAGCCAATAGGTCTGCTTTATAAATGTTGATGTTCTTGCCCCTTGATAAAGCCAATAGGGTCACCATTTTTTGTATTTTGACACTTTGACATAGCCAGTAGGTCTCCCTTACTTAAAATACCAGCCTTTATTTTGCTAAACATTGTCAGCTGTAAGCGGGGATAAACAGCGTTTACAACTCATCATTTGCCACACAATACCTTTACCATGCATCCTTTATCATGCAATGCCTTTACCACGCATGTATTTACAACGAAAATGTAAGCATATATATATATATCTAGCTCATGTGCAAAACACTAGGCACTCACGAGGTATATTCTCCATTCTTTTTTAATAGTAGCGCTCAGACGCGTTTCAGCTATAATGCCTTTCTCAATGATGGCGCTAAAAAGAGAAAACATTTCAAAATTAGCATGCGCTCTTATTGGCAATTTAAATCACAGCTTCATAGAAGGACTAGGCCGATGGAAAAGACCGAAAATAATCACTAAAGATGGACTGTGGTAATATAAGCTTTGAGTTTTTGTGTGGTACACCATGTCTTAGGATAAACAACTATACAAAGTGGAATTGTCTTTTAACATGGAGATACCGCCAAGATATAGTGGACATGGACTTTTGGGATATAAATGACACACACAATATGGCAGCCGAAAAGAACTGTGTTTTTTTTTTTTTTTTTTTAAGACCTTTATTAAGAGACACACAATACACGGCTGACAGCCTACAACCCAGTGGGCCGGCAGCTGAAGGAATCTTATATGTGTTTAGCAAATAACACAGCCCTGTGCCGTCAACCCGGGGGTACGGCGGCGTTAATAAACCAGTGCATCAAATTTGTAGGGAAGAAGGACGTATGTCTTAGGTCTTATTTTCTCTTAGAACCACTTTGAACACAAGCATGTGCCCCAACAGGCGTAAACTTATCTAACAGTCAAAACTCCCCCCCCCCCCCCACCCTTCCAACTGACGGTCCACACTGTAAGCACCTTTGACCTTTACTTCCCGGTGGTGCGACCTACGCATCACTGTCTTAACCTTCGGAGCGTCCAGAGCAGTGGTATATTACACATCCCCGGGGTCTGCCTGCTCGATAGAAGGAGGCACACAAATGCCCCCTCTGAAATCATTCCACTTGGACCACACCTCGACCCACTTACGGGGGCACCCTCTTGCCACATAGACGGTTTTTTCCTGTAGCATGCACCAGTCCATGTCTCTGTTCCAGTCTGACAATGTGGGCGGAATAGGACTTCCCCAAAGTCTAGCTATGTTCCTCTTCGCCACCATTTGGCCGAGCGTCACCCAGAGCCTCCCTTTTGGTGGCAGGTCCGTCGGCTCCCATATATTCATGAGGCATCTCTTAGCCTCCAGGCGAATCTCCACCTCCCACACCTCCTCCATACACCGCACCACCCTGCGCCAGTACCTCTGAACCTTTGGGCAGCCCCACAGCACATGGAAGAAGGTACCTGTGCCCCCGCATCCCCTCCTACAGAGCGCTGTGTCAGCCCTCCCCATCGCATGAAGTCTCGTACAGGAGATGTATACTCTATGCAAAATCTTCAATTGAATAAGCCGCAATCGGGATGATATGGCGACCTCACGCGGGGAAGCCAAGGCAGAAAGCCACTCCTCATCATCTATCTCTAGGCCTTCGGCCACCCATTTGTCTCTGAGGGGGATAAGCATATCGGGGGGATTGTTAATGAGTTTTTTGTAGGTGAGGGATATGGCGTGTTCCGGGAGGTGGACGTCCAGCAGCCTGTCCTCAAGCGGGGAAGCTGGCGGCAGTTTGGTCGCAGGAGGGATGTTCGACTGTAGGGAGTGACGCACCTGCAAATACCTAAAGTATTCAGTTTGCGCCAGTTCATATGTTTCTCGCATTTGCGCAAACGTACGGATCCCTGTAGGGCCCCAGATGTCCTTAATTTGAGAGATGCCAATGAGGTCCCAGTTTCGGAACCCCTTGGTGCGTCCCAGATTGCCCAATATTTCGGAGGCCCATAGTGGAGTGGCCATTGTGAGGATTCCCGACCAGCCGAGCTTCTTCTGCGCGGCGCGCCAAATCTGTACCGAATGGAGCGTGGGTCCGGTAAGGCCACGCAGACCTCGTCTCGAGTAAAGCGCTATTTCGTAGTTCCCTCCGGGAAGCAGCATCTATCCATGCCATAGGCTGGATCGTTCCCATCCCCATACGTCCCTTGGTTTATTGCGGACAAATGGGCCGCCCAGTAATATTTACGGATGTCGGGAAGGGCTATACCGCCATCGTACCACCCCAAGGTGAGCTTAGCCAGCGAGATTCGGGGCGCCCCGGCCCAGAGGAGGTCGCGGAGAGCGGCCTCGATGGCCGTGAAGTAGCTGTTCGGGACCAGGTCCGGGTAGTTTTGAAGCGCATACAGGAATCTAGGAAGCGCCAGCATCTTAAAAAGGGTTGCCCGGCCCAGCAAGGACAGTGGCAGGTGCTGCCAGGATTTAGCCTCTCTTTGGAGCCGCTGCAACGGCGGCTTGAGATTGTGCTCGTATAGCTTGGCCTTATCAGCGGTGATGTAGACACCCAGGTACTTAAACCCGCCCTCTGCCACCGTGATAGGATAAGTGTCCGGGAGCCTCGGAGGGTTCCCACGCAGGACGTATAGATGCGATTTGGCCCAATTAACCCTGAATCCGGAATTGCGACCGAAACTAGCCAGAATGTCGAGTGCCACTATTATCGACCCTCGCGGCCTGGAGAGATAAAGGAGTATGTCATCAGCGTATAGGGATATTCTATCCTCCCACCCCTCCGTCCATGCTATGCCCTTTAATGCGGCATCCTGCCTTATCCAGGCCGCGAGTGGTTCAAGGGAGAGGGCGAAAAGAAGAGGCGACAGCCCTGGCGTGTCCCCCGTTCCAGCGCGAAAACTTCGGACAGCTTGTTGTTCACCAGCACCCGCGCGAGGGGTTCAGCGTAGAGCAGCCGCACCCACGCTATGAATTGAGGCCCGAAGCCTAGTTTGCGCAGGACCGCGAACATGTACGGCCACTCCAGGGTGTCGAAAGCCATGGTGGCGTCCAAAGAGACCACCACCGCGTCCTCCTGCAGTCTGTGGCGCTGCCCCAATACCCCATGCAGTCGCCTGATATTAAGGGCCGTGTTGCGATGGGGCATGAACCCCGACTGGTCGGGATGGACCAGCGAAGGGAGCACCGACTTAAGCCTATTGGCCAGCGTCTTCGCCAGTATCTTGGGCTCCGCGTTAAGAAGCAAAATCGGCCTGTAGGACGCACAGGAGTCTATGGGTTTGCCTTCTTTTGGTATTGCCACTATCGTTGCTATACGCTGATCCCGGGGCAGCTTTCCCACAGCCCTGCTGTGATCGAACATGAGTTTCAAGTGCTTACTAGTGACGTCCGGCTGGAGCTTGTAAATCTCTATTGGGATGCCATTGGGGCCGAGCGCTTTACCCGGGCGGAGGTCCCCTATCGCTCGCTGCAGCTCGTTCTCGGTGAGCGGGCTATCCAGGGCCTCGCGATCCGCATCCGATAGGGTGGGCATGAGTATGTCGGTAAGGAGGTCCACGGAGTCCTCCTCAGGCCGATCCGACTCACGCTGGTAGACCCGCTGGTAATGTGCGGCAAACTGTTGGACTATTTCCCGGGGCTCTGTAATCGCTCTCCCGGACTCGGTGCATAGCTCAGGCACCACCCTGCCGGCCCGTTGTTTCCTTTCGAGCCAGGCAATAAGCTTCCCGGCTTTGTCGCCCTGGTCGTAAATTCTGCCCAGCCGGTGCCTAGTCACGGTCTGAGCTTCTTGGGTCACCAACGCTTTGTATTCAGCCGCCTTTATTTGCATTGTGTGTCTGACCTCCCGGTCGCCGCTTTCCGGCGCCTCCCGCTCCAGAACCTCCAACTCTGCCTCCAGTGTCGCGACCTGCTGGCACCGTTCCCGCCGCCTGGCCGCTATGGCCGAGAGCGCCTCACCCCTCACCACAGGTTTAAATGCCTCCCAGAGGGTGACCGGGGAGTCGACCGACCCAGCGTTTTCCTCGAAGTAGCGCGAGATGGAGGTGGAGATGTGCTTCCTGGTGACCTCATGCTTCAGATGCCAGGCATTTATTGGGGGTAAGAAGCCCACCCGATCGCTTCCAAATGTGATGTGGGTCCAGACCGGTGAATGATCAGAAATGCCTCTAGGGAGGAGCTCTGCCTCGAGCACCACCATATCCTGTTGCAGCAGGGTGAGGATGTAGTCCAGTCGCGAGAACGAGTGATGCGCCCCTGAGTAAAACGTAAATTTGCTGTCGGTGGGATGGAGCAGGCGCCAGACATCCGTGAGCCCGAAGGCCTCAAGAAAGTCCGCCAGCCACCCATGCCCCTGGGGCAGGTCTCTGGGGGGCTGCCTATCTCGGGAGCCTGAGGCCACTGCATTGAAGTCCCCGCCCAGTATTAGCTGACCCTCTGGAAGTGAAAGGAGAAGTGTGCCCAGGTCTGCGAAGGCCCGGGCCTGGAGGCCTGGCAGGACATACACTGAGAGTAGGTTAATCGTACGGCCTTCCCACCGCCCAGATATAGCCGTGAAGCGGCCCTGCGGGTCAGTCTTGGTGAGGTCTATGTGGAGGGGCAATGATCGACGCAATAGTATCCCCACCCCCCGCGAGCCGGAGGTGAAACCTGCGTGTGCTGCTAGAGTGTAACCACATCTATTCAGGGCATGACATACGTTCCCCATCAAGTGCGTTTCTTGCATGAACACCACATCTGGTTGGTGCCGTTTGAGAAATTGTAGGACTATAGTGCGTTTGAGCCTGTCCCCCAAACCATTGACATTCCAACTAAGGACCTTCAAACTTTTCTCCCATCTCCTAGCCATAACCGTGCCTTGTCAGGGTGCTCCGTCCCACTACCCCGGCTGCGTGCTTGCTGACATAGTTTGTGTGACCGCAGAGGATCCCCAATTCCCACCCCTCCCTGGTTCCCTCCCCATAATCGCACCAAATAGCAAATAGAACAGCCCTGGAAAACAGTGCAATCCACCCCCTCCCCTCCGAATCCAACCCCAACATCCCTACCCCCCGTACCTAAACAGACCCCCCCTCCCTGCCCCCTGCTCCGTGGGCTTTGAACTACCCACCACCCCAATTAGCAGAGCGCCTGTCGCCCAACCCTACCCCGGTGAACCCGGGGGGAACTCGACTAGGGAAGTTCGTGGGCCAGCCCCCTCCTAGCCGCCTGTCCATGGTGTCCCCATTTGTGTCACCCCGCCAGCCACAGCGCCCCTCATAAACTGGAGCCAGCCCAGAAAGGGCCAGGCAGGCGTAATGTCTCGTGGCCCAACAACCACCACCTTCAAATGAACCCCAAGATATACTTTACAGTCCGGCGTCCTCCTCCAGCCCTTGCGGTCTCATCGTCCTGCACCGTCCCTGGGTGAGTCCCAACGGGGGCTGTTCGATCTGGAACGCCAGGACCGCTGACTCAGCTCACCACCCTCCGCACGTTCTGCAGCTGACCCTGGGGAGGGGTGCCCGGTGCTCCGCCGTCGATCGTCGTCCCGCCGGGAAGCTTCCGCCGTCGCGTCCGCGTCCAGCCACTCCTGCACCGCAGCCGGCGAGGTGAAGAAGATGGATTTGCCACCAGAGATGATCTTCAATTTGGCGGGAAAGAACATCATGTACCGGATCCCACGATCCCGTAACGCCGCCTTGACCCCTTGAAAGGAACGCCTTTCTCGCTGGACCTGTAGCGCGAAGTCAGGAAAGAAGCGGACCGTGGCCCCCTCATACTGTAGATCACCGTGCTGTCTCGCCGCCTGGAGGATTGCATCCCGGTCTCGGAAATTCAGTATTTTGGCTATAATCGTCCGTGGTGGGGCCCCAGGTCTGGGCCGCGGGATCGGGGCCCTGTGCGCCCGCTCGATTGTGAAGAGCTTCGAGAGGCGTTTGGGTTTCAGGTGCCTAAGGATCAGTTCCTCTAGTCTAGGAAGAGCTCCATGCAGTCCCCTTCAAGGCCTTCCACCACCCCTACGACGCGGATGTTGCTTCTCCGGGCCCTCCCTTCCTGGTCGTCGAGCCGCTGGGCCATCAGCCGATGTTGATGCACAAGGTCGTTCACCCTGCCCTCGAGCCGCTTTTCCGAATCCTGCAGGGCCTTTATGTCCACCTCGTTAGCCTTGGACCGGTCCGCGGTTTTCCCCAGGTCGGCTCGGAGCAGGTTCACCTCTATCGTGATTTTGTCCATTTTGGTCTCCAAGTTGG
Organism: Triturus cristatus; assembly: GCF_964204655.1. Classification (NCBI taxonomy): domain Eukaryota; kingdom Metazoa; phylum Chordata; class Amphibia; order Caudata; family Salamandridae; genus Triturus; species Triturus cristatus. The sequence continues at coordinate 170,244,066 of NC_140586.1, read as the reverse complement.
CCCCCAGGGATTGGATTGCGGCCATAATGGACGTCAAGGAGGGTTCTGCCGGTCCTGCGGCCTCCTTTGCGGCCCCTTCCAGCTGCGGCGGCGCCTTGGCTACGGTGTACTGGTCCAGTTTGTTGGTCTGGGTCGTGGAGCCGCCTTTAGGCCGCATGGCGTAGCGGTTAGCTAGTGGGCCGGCTGCGCCCCCGCCTGCCGCAGCCCTTGAATACCGTCTGATCCGTGCCAGCTCCAACCCGACTCGCGCGGCGCGTCTGCGGTCCCCAGGCCCCCTCCAGGGACCAGCACGGAGAAGGAGGCCCTCGCCGCCTACGAGCAGTCCAGTCACCGGGCGCGAGGCGCTTCGTCACACACCAAAAGGCAGCTAGTCCACAGCCACTATTGCGGCCCCCGCCCGGCGAGCCATGCAGGGCCCCTCAAAGCCACGATCTACGTCTGGCACTCACTTCGGTCCGTCGATGGCCAGGCACGATGCAGCCGCCTCTCTCCCGGCCCCGGGCGGCCTCTCAGCTGCGGCCTCCGCTGGGCGAGCGCACCCGCCCTCAGGGCGTCGGAATCCTGCCACCAGTGCCGACGGGCGCCAAGGGTACAGCAGCGGTCCGCCGCCGCGGCGGGTTCACTCCCCTCCTCGCCAGCACCCCTCCGGGCGCATCGCTGTCTAGGCCCAAGCCGGGGCCTCGGGTGGCGCCAGGAGCGTAGACGGAGCTCCAGAGGAGAAACGCCGGACTGCCGCCGCCCGTCGCGGCCGTTTCCCAGCACCACGCGGCGTCCACAGGAGTCAGCTGAGCCACCAGGTGGGCACCGGGCCAAGGGGAAGCCGGGGGGATCCCAAAGTCGATCTCCCAGCGCGGATATATAGCGGATTTTACAGGGGACACCAACGGCCCCGGCGGAGCTCCGGGATCAGGCGGCCATTACACTCGGCGCCTCAAGAACTGTGTTTTGACATCAAAACGGCCTAGTCCTTCTATGACGCTGTGATTTGAATTGCCATTAAAAGCGCATGTTAATTTTAAAATGTTGTCTTTTTTAGTGCAATCATTGAGAAAGGCATTATAGCCGAAACGCGTCTGAGCGCTACTTTTAAAAAGAATGGAGAATATACCCAGTGAGTGCCTAGTGTTTTGCACATGAGCTTGATTTAATACGTGAGTCCACCCTCACGATTGATGGCACCCGTCTTCAAAAGAGTTCCGGGGAGGTTGGTGGATCCGGAGCGGTTAAATAACCAAGGTGCCGCCTGAACTGCCGCAAAAATGTGTGAGGAGAAGTGAATTTAAATCGGCACCCAACCATTTGACTGAGTTGAGGATTATTCAAATCTGGAGGAAAGTTGAGTCAATATGCCTATCCCCACGGTTGTGTGCCTATTCATCGTTGTGGAACACTCTGCTTGCAGTGAAGAAATCAAAACCTACTCTGTGGTTTCACTGATACACCTGGTCCTTTTAAACCAACAAAGAAGAGATTGGCACAGAAGATGTAATATAAAAGACATCTTTTTTTTTAACCTCAGATGAGGGAGATTGCGTCACACAGTAATCTCAAGTCACTGTAGGAGGCATTCTAAGGAGTACAGAGAACAGGGGCCTTATATACCCACACAGGGGGTCATAAGAAGGCGGTACAAGTACACATGAGAAGAGTTACACACATAGATGGTTATACAGAAAATGCACAGTCAACTAGTAGGAGGAGTAATAAGTTGCTGACATCAGTTAGAACAGCCTGACAGTTCTATACTAGGAGCAGGTGCATTTCACTAGCTAGGCCTTTCTGAGCATGTGCAAGGCTCTGGAAGAGGGAAACAGCAAATGGCTAGCACATAGCTAACTAAAATTGTTGCCAAGTACAAAATGGCTTTCAGCTCATGCTAACAGATCCCTGCAATCTTTAACAGCAGTATGACGAAGGGTAAATCCAGACATTGAGAAAATCAATGGCGGATGGAAAAGAACGAAAATAATCACTAAAGATGGACTGTGGTAATATCAGCTTTGAGTTTTTGTGTGGTACAGCATGACTTAGGAAAAACAACTATACAAAGTGGAATTGTGTTTTAATTTTGAGATACCTCCAAGATATGGTGGACATGGACGTTTGGGATATAAATGACACACACAATTTGACATCAAAACGACCTAGTCCTTCTATGATGCTGTGATTTGAATTGCCAATAAGAGCGCATGTTAATTTTTAAATTTTGTCTTTTTTTAGCGCAATCAATGAGAAAGACATTATACCTGAAATGCGTCTGAGCACTACTATTAAAAAAGAATGGAAAATATACCCTGTGAGTGCCTAGTGTTTTGCACACGAGCTTGATTTAATACGTGAGTCCACCCTCATGATTGATGGCACCCATCTTCAAAAGAGTTTGGCGGAGTTTGGTGGATTCGGAACGGTGATATATACATATATATATAATGTGTGTGTGTGTGTGTGTAAGGAATTAGGAAGTAGGATAAGGGCACTTTAACGGTTTAGGGGTGGGAATGGGTATAGCTAGGAGTGTAAGGGTGATTTAGGGTTTAAGGAATGGGTAAGGGTATTGGGTTGTGAAGGTATTTTTAGGCTTTAAGGGTGGGTAAGTTAATTGGGTGGTAAAGGCGTTTTTAGGGTTTAGGGGTGGGTAGGGGTATAGGGTGGTGAAGGTAATTTTTGGGTTAGGTGTGGGTAAGGGCATTGGGTGGTAAGGGTATTTTTAGCATTTAGGGGTGGGTAAGGGAAAGGGTATTAGGAGGTAAGAGTATTTTTAGTGTTTAGGGGTGGGTAGGGGTATTGAGTGGTAAGAATATTTTTAGGGTTTAGGATGGGTAAGGGTGGTGGTAAGGGTATTTTTAGGGTTTAGGATGGGTAAGGGTATTAGCTGGTAATGGTATTTTTAGGGTTTAGCGTGGGTAGGGGTATTGAGTGGTAAGAGTATTCTTAGGGTTTAGGGTGGGTTAAGGTTTTTGGTAGTATATATATTTTTAGGGATTAGGGCTGGCTTAGGGTATGGGTGGTAAGAGTGCTTTTTCGGTTTTAGGGGGTAGATAAGGGTATTAGATGGTATGTGTATTTTGGGGGGTTTCGGGTGGGTACGGTATTGGCTGGTAAGGGTACTTTTTAGGGTTTAGGGGTGAGTAAGGGTATTGGGCGGCAAGGGTGATTTTATGGTTTAGGGTGGATAAGGTTATTGGGTGGCAGAGGTATTGGGTGGTAAGGGTATATTTAGGGTTTAGGGGTAGTTGAGTTCAGGGGTTGATAAGGGAATATGTATCTATATATTTATATGTATGTATTACCTACTGGCGGTCGCCAGTAGGTAGTTATAGTTAGGACCACGTTTCCATAGGAAAACCTCAACATTCTATTTTGAATAACTTTGGCGCCGGTCGACGAATCCTCGCGAATTTCTCAAAATAGGTGGGGCGCTACGCTCCGCTCCTACCCTGAAAGTCTCGGGGGGATCCGTCAAGCGGGGGCTGAGATAAAAGGGGGGTCCCAAAACGCGTTTTTCCCATGCATTTTTCCATAGGACCTTTAGAACGAGCTACAGCCCGAACGGCTGAACAGAATTACTCAAAATTTGGCAGAGAGGTAGTCCCTAGGTCAAGGAAGTGCCTTTTGTAGGTTTGGTGTAAATCTGTTCAGTAGATTCTGAGAAAATAGCCTTTAAATCAATATATATATCTGAGCCCGCTTACGGTACGCTTACCGTGCGCTTACGGTAAGCGTACGGTGGCGTGCGCGAGCGCGATTCTGATTGGCTCTTAGATCTTAGTAAACATTCGAATCGGCCGAAACCAGGAAGCGGCGGCCGCCATTTTGTGTATTTCACTCTGAAAAAAAAGAGTGAAAACAAGGAAAGGGGGCAATGAGGAGAGTTACAGACCCCCTAACATTTGTAAGGGGGTCAAAGAAGGACAGAAAAGTACAAAAAAAACATTTATTGATTTTAAAAAAAATCACGGGGTACGCGTACGGTAAGCTTACGGTAAGCGTACGGTAGAAAAAAAAAAAAAAAAAAATGAAAATCAGATTTAAGTGTTTAGATATTAGGGGGCTCTAAAAAGAGCCGTTGTGTTTATGAAATGATTTTTTAGTGGTACCTACAAGTAAGTACCGATGCAGAGTCTAAGGTTCAAGAGGAAGACTCTGTTCCCTTCATCATTGAAGTGCACACCATCTCCTCTATAAATGTCTTGCATGTCATAACGCAAGTTGTTGTGGTAAATGGCACCCATACCATAGTCACGGAGGAAAGCAGAAACAGATTTGTTGACGTGCTTTCTTGCTTTGTCATCGCACCGCGTGCCCACCGTGCGTGCACGGCACTAACTGCGTAAAGTGGGCGCGCGGTGCGCGAAGCGCACCGCGTGCTCACTGTGCGCGCACGGTGCGCGAAGCGCACCGTGCGCGCACGGAACGAACTGCGTTAAGTGGGCGCGCACGCCACGAATGGCGTAAAGTAACTTAGCATTTAAAAAACCGTACAAATTCACTGAAAAAACCATAGGTTTCACACACGTTGTAGTTAGGTATTAGCATTTAAAAAACCTTGCTAATTCACTGAAAAAACCATAGGTTTCACACATGTTATAGTTAGCGGAAATTGTACTGATAAAAAACCAATGAAATTCCCCCGTTATAGTTAGTGCAGGCAACTATAACTCACGCGACCGCAATCTTCTGCTGATGACATATGTGTCTTTATGAAAAAAAAATATTTGTAATATATGTATAGCTAAAAATGTATGGAAGAAGACATGGGCAAATAAGTGTCTAAATACAGTATTAGCATCAGCAGAGGATTGCGGTCGCGTGAGTTATAGTTGCCTGCACTAACTATAACGGGGGAATTTCATTGGTTTTTTATCAGTACAATTTCCGCTAACTATAACATGTGTGAAACCTATGGTTTTTTCAGTGAATATATATATATATATATATATATATATATATATATATATATATATATATATATATATATATATATATATATATATTATCTACTGGCGGTCGCCAGTAGATAGTTATAGTTAGGACCGAATTTCCATAGGAAATCTGAAAATTCTATTTTTAATAACTTTGGCGTCGGTTGACGAATCCTCGCGAAAGTTTCAAAACTAATGGGGCGCTCCGTTCAGCTCCTACCCTGAAAGTCTCGGGGTGATTCGTCAAGTGGGGGCCGAGAAAAAAGGGCAGTCCCAATACGCGTTTTCCCCATGCATTTTTCCATAGGACCTTTAGTCGAAGGTACAGCCCGAACGTCTGAACAGAATTACTTGAAATTTGGCAGAGAGGTAGTCCTCAGGTCAGGGAAGTGCCTTTTGCAGGCCTGGTGTCAATCTGTTCAGGGGTGCGCGCACGGTGAAAAACCCCCCAAAAATATTAATAATTTTTAATACGTAGTTTATTGTAAAATAAATATATAAAAAATAATAATACATAAATAAATTAGCATTTAAAAACCTTGCAAATTCACTTAAAAAAGCATAAGTTTCACACATGTTATAGTTAAGTGGATATTTCACTCGTAAAAAACCAATGAAATTCCCCCGCTATAGTTAGTTCAGATAACTATAACTCGCGCGACCGCCACTCTATCACAAGGATGATGTCATCAGTGATGTCATGAGTGATGCCACTGACCATGTCATGAGTGATGTAATATGTGACGTCATGAGCAGTGGATTGCGGGCGCGCGAGTTATAGTTATCTGAACTAACTATAACGGGGGAATTTCATTGGTTTTTTACGAGTGAAATATCCACCTAACTATAACATGTGTGAAACCTATGGTTTTTTAAGTGGATATATATATATATATATATTCATATATATCCATATATCCATATATATCCATATATATATACACACACATACATATATTCATATACATAATTTACATATACATATACATATATATGTATGTATATATATATATATATATATATTCACTGAAAAAACCATAGGTTTCACACATGTTATAGTTAGCGGAAATTTTACTGATAAAAAACCAATGAAATTCCCCCGTTATAGTTAGTGCAGGAAACTATAACTCACGCGACCGCAATCCTCTGCTGATGCTAATACTGTATTTAGACACTTATTTGCCCATGTCTTCTTCCATAAATTTTTAGCTATACATATATTACAAATATTTTTTTTTCATAAAGACACATATGTCATCAGCAGAAGATTGCGGTCGCGTGAGTTATAGTTTCCTGCACTAACTATAACGGGGGAATTTCATTGGTTTTTTATCAGTAAAATTTCCGCTAACTATAACATGTGTGAAACCTATGGTTTTTTTAGTGAATTTGCAAGGTTTTTTAAATGCTAATTCATAACTATAACGTGTGTGAAACCTATGGTTTTTTCAGTGAATATATATATATATATATATATATATATATATATATATATATATATATATTACCTACTGGCGGTCGCCAGTAGGTAGTTATAGTTAGGATGTAGTTTCCATAGGAAGAGCGTTTTTTGATGTGCCAATAACTTTGGTGTCGTTTGACGAATCCTCCCGAAATTTTCAGAACTAGTTCAATGCTCACTTCAGCTGCTGTCTTAAAAATTTTGGGGTGATCTGTGAAGGGGGGCTGGGAAAGGGAGGGTGTCCCAAAATGCGTTTTTCCGATGTTAATTTCCATAGCAACTTTAGACAAGGCTACAGCCCGAGCTGCTGAATGGAATTATACCAACTTTGGCAGAAGGGTATCTGTTGGTCCAACAAGCAACCTTTTTGTGAAACTGTGTAAATCTGTTCATTAGTTTTGGAGTTATTTAAAGAAATGTCCAGTTGTATATATAGGGACGTAGTGGATCCGTGACCCCTCCCGATCTCGTGCTGAGATCTCATTGGCTGCCAACACTTCAAACCAGGAAGTGTTGGCAGCCATCTTATGACTCGGTTGGTGAATTTCAGTGGTTTCGTTTGTTTAATACAGTTAGTATTAACAGACAATTTCACCTGAATGTAACATTTCTTTAACCTCTTTTTTTCCAGTGAATTTTAAAGATTTTTTTAATCTACAGAAACATACTACAATTCTTAGCTATACCCTACTTTAGCCTTTGCAGATATTTGTGTTTTTTGTATTTTTTTATTTTCTGACTCACTGGCAGGCGAGACTGCTAAACTGGTCTGTAAGCCAGACTTAAGAATCCTGTGAAAAAAGGTCTCGGGTCGCACTGCGAGAAGTTGGTACTGTTGAACAAGGTGAGGCGAAGACACTATTGAGCAATTTAGGTGTTATGGGAAGTGTTGCTAGCTGACAGTGCGGGAAGGTGGCACTGAAAGGCTATGTTAGGACCTGGCAATGGTTGAAACTGGTACCAGTAGACGGAGTAAATCTGGCTTTGATGAATAGTGTCGGAAGCTAGATCTCCTGGAGGTTTGGACTCGGGTGCAGATGTTAGGTATTTTCCTTGCATTAAATAGTATTCTGTGGTTCTCACTGTGTTGACGGGGTAGCAGCGTAATACTAATCTGTTGTTGGATAAATTTAGGTGGGAAAAAGCCAGGTCTTCTCTATCCACATAAATTGTTGGTGATTCTTGCGGGTTCATATGCTTGCTGTAAATGAGTTCCATAATTTACAGCTTGGACATAGAAGGATTTGCTACCATTTAGTTGTTGTAGGGCAGCATCTGTTCTGTTCTCCTGTCTCCGGCAGGAACAGGAAGCAGACAGCCTCCCTCCCCTAAGCCAATCACAAAGTTGCAATGGCAGTGTTGTCATTGGGCAGGACAGCGCCCAGCCAGGCGCCTATGGGGAGGCCATTTTCTCCATGTAGGCTGCATTGCAGCCTGCATGGAGAATGGGGAAGAGTGCGCATGACTGATTTGACGGCCCCAGAGGGCCGATCAAACCAGTCATGCACACTCAGGAGTGGGCACACCACTCCTACCCCGCCCAGCCCTGCTCGTAGAGCAGCCCTGCTCACCCACAACCAAACACTTTTGTTTTCTCGCAGTGCGAGAAGCAGAAACATAAAACTGTAGTTTTAACATTTTATGTTTCTGCTTCTCGCACTGTGAGAAAGCAGTGGGGCGACGCTCCTCCGCCCTAGTGGAGGAGCCACCCCTGATTAATTTTCATTTGCTCATTGTTCTGCGAGTTTATAAAATAGATTTCTTCTTTGTTTTTTGTTATATTATTACTCATTAGTATCCACCGCTAAACAGTGCATCCTAGAACTGCCTCAGGGAGCGCGGCTTGGAGCTCCACAGACTAGCAGCGAGCATTGTCTCATAACAGAAGTTTTGTTGTAGGAAAGGAAAGCTACTTTGTGGCGCACCTCAAAACAAATTACTGTGGCTTCTGTGCCTTCTATGCTAATACAGCTGTTGGCGGCTTGTGTACAAATCCTTGACACAAGACATAAACTATTCTAACAATAACACCAATGTCCTCATTACAAGTCCTGGGCTAGAGTCCAATCCCTGTGCAAACTGAAGTTTGCACAGCGACTGAAATAATGAGTTGTGTGCTAATCATCACACATTTGCAGTCTTTGTTTGACAGATTCTGGCAGGTCAAACCTGCTGACAATCATCAGGGTGAAAGGCAGAGCATGTGGAATTTGGTGTGTTAAATGCAGATTCTGCATTTTTATGCCTCATTTTCAGTTTGAAACCTCGGGAATAGAAGGCATGTAGCAAGCATGCCCAGTAAATACCTCGCCTCAGGGTAATGGTCTTCACCAGTTGTGGTAAGTACCGCATCTCTTTCTGCTTAACTTGGGATGAGGGCTCTGGAAAGAAAGAAAAAGAACCCCAAGTGCCCACCTTATACACATTTTGAGAAAGAGGTATTTTATGTGGAGAACCACATTCTAAACTCTTTAGTACTTAGCCGGCTAAGACAACAACCTTACTCCCCGAGGGTTGAGTTATGCAGATTTTCAGGAAAGTTACTGATTATGTAAATGATAGCCGTTTATATTAATTGTATGTAAATTCCTATCATGTGGGTATACTGAACATTGGACATGGCTCTTGCTCTTATGAACCAATTTTGGATAAACTTTATGAAAATAAATAACATTGTGAGCTAACTCATAGCTAAGTGTGCCTTCACGCCCAAATAATTTAAGCCTGGACACAGAAACAAAATAAACACAACTTTTGAATGGTACAGTTGGCCTAAGCATAAAAAAATTTCTAATGTTCTGTCACGCCACAGTACTGTGAGAAAAGTTTTTTTTTCAGTTTTCATTTTCTTTTCAACATTGCATAAAGTGTATTTGGAAATGTCCTTCTTTATAAGCATTTCCATGTTTGAAGCTCTGTTACCACTTTGTGGGGAAGGTTGCCATGATGACATCACTACTCTCTTTCCTCCCTTGCACAATTATTCTGGCAGTGAATTGAAGGAATAAATGCGACGCTAGAAGAAAGCACTCAACAGTTATGATGTAATTCACAAAACTGAACTTACAAATTGGTGGATCGTCGTGATCGAACATGCATTGCTGGAGTTGTGTCGTGCTTGCGACACAACTCCAGCAATGCGTGACTTGTGGGCCAACAGATGCGTCAGAATTTCTGATGCATCTGTCAATCCTTGCTCCATGGTGCGCCGTATTGTAAATATGGCGCATCCATGGTGGCGCAAGGGTATCGCAGGCTGACGCAAAGAAACTGCCGCATCTTTACAGATGCATCAGTTTCTTGTGAATCTGCCCTATAGGGCCTAATTATGAGAAGTGACGCATTGCTGCATAAAAACAGCGATGCGCCACTTCTCAGTGCGCCCTCCTTGCAACATGATGGAATGCGTCATTTTTGCTGTGTGACGTATCATGTCGCAAGGAAGGACAGATTCGTCAGTATTACTGACGTATCTGTTGGCGTAAAATTGACGCATTGCTGGGGTGTGTTTGAAAACAGACGCCACTCCAGCAATGTGTCCTTTCTTATGGGGCAAGCACCATGTGAAAGGGCCTGCATCAGTCCTATGTCTGCTCTGAGCCAGGCGTAGGATATTGACACAGTAGCGTCCTAGAAGTGGCACAGTGAAATCTGATAGATTTCACTGCGACACTTCTACGAGGCTTGGATGCGGGGGAACGCCCACCCGGCATACATTACACCTGACGCAGATGCGTCGCATTGTAAATAGGGCGCAACATGCCACATTTTTTACGCCTCCGGTGCGTCACAAAAAGTGACGCACCAGCAGCGATAAAGGGTTGCAAGGGCTTATAGATGAGCCCCATAGTTTTTCAGTTTGCTCTGTCAGTCCAATTAAACACATTGGATCTATATGAAAATAGGATGGCTGGCCTACATATGGTGAAATATATCAACAACTAAGAAATGGACGAAGTCTGCCAGCTGCTACAGAAACACAAATTGACTTGCAGGCTTTAAAAAATATATAAATTGTATTATTTATCTTAGCTCACAGTCTACATCCTTGTCATCTTATTTCTCATGTTAACATCCTACAAACAGATATAGGTAAAGGTACTTTTTTTGTAAATGTGCCCCAGGAGATGGGTATTAAACTCTTCAATATTCAGACCTGTGTGTGAGAATAGGAGTGTTTTGCTATGGAGGAAGAGAGGCTGTTTTATACGGCATGCAGCCACTGAGCTTCAGTAGGTCCAAACAGTGTGACTCCCAAAAGGTAAACTGGTTTCTGTGGGGAATCTCTGACTCACTCCCAATAGTTTGGCACATGCAGCAGGTTTTCTGCAAATAAACTACATGTGGTAAATGTACAACACCTAACTAAATAAAAATATACACATTTAGCAAGTAAAATACTACAAAATTTAGTACGCCAGATATAAGGAATCAGAAGTAATAGCAAAAGCTCATTTGCATTTTTTAATGGAAAAATAAACAAAATGCAGGCAAACGTAGTTCCTTTCCTAAAATGACCCCAGGGTCAGAAGTGCATGTAATTCTAGCACAAAAGGAAAATAGTACACCCACAAGCATCTTAAAGATGTCTTAAGAAAATAGACTTGTTAAAAACCAAGGCAATCTTCTATATTCTGCTGGTTTACAGCAGTTCCACCTTACTTTGCTGCAAATAGTTCTTGCTAAAATGTATTTTGCTAAAAACATAAGTCTTCCCATTGCCAGACTTAGGGGCATATTTACAAGGGCCATATCTCCGCTTTTTTGGCTTTTAAAGCCAAAAAAGCAGATATAAAAATATCGCCCTATTTACAAGAGGGTGCTAACATGCATTAGCGCATGTTAGCACCCTTTTTTCCGACGCCTCGCTTTGCATCTCTAATGAGATGCAAAGTGGGCGTCACTGGGCAGTACAACCTTGTAAATATCGCTGATGTGCACATCTTGATATTTGCAAGGTGCCACTCGCATTTTAGCTTATGTTAGTTTTGTGCGTAAACTGCTGTTTTCACCAAAAACTAACGTCTGCTAAAATTATGACTAACCCATACCTAACATGGGGGGTGGATTCTTGTGTTACGACCACATGGTCGTATCAACAAGCATATTGCCGTTTTGCAGGGAACATGGCTGGAAAACCAGCGATGTTCTCTGCAAAACGGCGATTACCCCGCTATCGCTGGAATTCATATCACCATTGCGCTATGCGTTGTAAATACAGCGCAAGCATGGCGATGAATTCCATCGATAGACGGCGATAAATATAAAAGCGCTAAGCGCGCTTTGCGATATTTATTGCCATCTGTTGTAAATATGCCCCGTCGTTTTTGAGGGCCAGTGACATGGATGGCTCTTTGCTTTGTTGAGTTTAGGCAGATTATAGGTCATAGTCAGTAGCTAGTGGAAGCATTATAGATAATACACATTTAGTCTTCCCACTGAACATCTTAGAAACTATTGTGTATATACTCCAAATGTGTTTTCTTATCAAATGTTACCAAATTAAACATTTGAATCCTCTCTACACACTGGTATTTTGTTCTGCATTCTGACTGTGGACTTTTAAAGGCACGTTTCATTTTTAGGTATGCAAAAATATTTGGGCCACTCCTGCATCCCATTTCTGCTCTTTGTACCCTTGCACAGGTACTTCTACTGAAACCTAATAAGCAGGCCGTTAGCCACGGCAGGGCCCCACGACAGCAGATTTACAGAGAGAAACAAGCATTGCCAATGCTAATAGGCCTGGCTTATGAATGAAGGTGCCTTTTGTGCTATTTATGGGTTGAGGCACATACTAAGTCATCATACATGCACTCTGTCATTCATCGTTGTACTCATGCATCCATTCATCCATCCACTGACTCATGTCTCTCTCTATTTACCTTCTGACGAAACCACAGTAAAACTGACACACACCCAACAACATATACAAGCTAAATTAAAAGATAGAAGTAGAAAAAAGAAAAGAGGCTGTTGTCTAAACACAGTTGGCACATGCTTGCGTAAATTAAACTAAACACAGCAGCGGGTGTCCTTCTTGGGGAGGTATTGTAAATAATCTATCACTGCTTTAAAATTCCAGCAAGGCAGCCGCATTTAGAACCAACATGTTAACCATCTTGGAATGGTAAAACAATGATACACTATGGACAACAGCATTCCATAAAGGCCTCCTGGTAGAGAGTAAGTGGTCAGGTAGATTGTGACCCATTGCAAATTAAATCACCAGCAAGCAAGCTACATTTGGGCACTGCCCAGTGAGCTGGAGTATTCTCTTTAGAAGCATTAAACAAGAAGAGGAGACACAAGGAAATGGAAAGGGAGCTATAAAAGGAGAACATTGGAAACTAAAGACTGGTGACCAGCTCTGACACTGAATGAAGCACTCTCATCTTCAGGTAAATGTTCGTGTGTGATCAGAAAATACTGTCATTCACAAGGCAAGAGAGCCAATGACTGATATTGACTGAACCATTACCTAATGCTGTACGCTCACATGGATGGAAGCAGACTGTAAATGACACTCAGACCAGTGGCAGAACACCGCTAACCCAAAGGCCCTCTACATAAATATATATGCATATGGTTGTATGTATTATTTAATGATTTTTGTTGTGCTTTTTAGGTCGAGCCTAGTGCAGCGCGCATGCGATGCTTGCGAGATTTTAGTAAGGGGCTTCAGAAAGCTCACCACACGCTCGTATGTGTGTTTTGTTTTCCTCACAGGCTATTGGGCTTTGCGTGCGTCTTTCTAAGAAAGACAACACGCAATTGGGCAAAGGCGGGCGCATGTCCCACCTTTGCTCTGACCACGGCCTGTTGGTTGTGGTTACCCACACGGGCCACATCTGTTTTGAATTTTCGTGCACAGATGCGTGAGCGATAATGAAAAACAGATGTCTTGCTGTGGTGCTGGCACGCGCGCACCACTTGCATGTTTTCTCTTGTGTTTCATTTTTATCGGCCTTCCATCTGCAGCCTTTGCTCCAGACGTGCTGAACCGAATCAAGAACAAAGTAGGACTAGTCATCGGTGGCGCAAGGTTTGACACCAATTCACTGATTTACCAAGTTCTCAGGCGTGTGCCAGTGGTATTTAATACATACACAATATACGCGCATTTGATTTTACAATACACATGGCTTCCGAGCTATCAGTAGCCCTACCTGTGTGGAGTCTCGGCTTTCACAGCAAGATTCACAAAGGAGTCCACTTACAGCTGCAGGGCTGTGTCTGGGCATGGGTGCAGACTGGCACCGAGCCTTAGTTTCTTCTTTCACGCCACAGTGAACAACTATCATTTTCTAGGAGTGGGGGGAAGCTTGTGAATGGCATCAGACTCTGTGGGTGTTTACAAAGACTCCTTGCTAACCCCTCCCCGTCCCTTGCATGCAGTTTACTCCCACAAGTGTAATACTCGGCAGTGGGTACGAGGATGGCTGAAGGGAGCTGCACTATCACCGCTGACGAATGACGTGATCTGAAAGCCGTGAGTTTGAGTCAGACAGATGCATCCTTCTGAGGAGGGTAAACTCAGCACCATCCATCCGGTAGTAGTGACATCTGTTATTTACAGTGCTTGGACATGGAAAACAAGTGCTATTCAAAAAAGTTATTATTTTCTTCAGCAGGAAATACATTTATGGACAAGGCCACCTTTTCCAGAAACCCTGCATTCATAGACCCAGCCATTTGCACTTGTAAACCTGAATTACAAGCGTGGGGGCTTTTTCAATCGAGCCCTCGTTGAGGATATTCTGCGTGTGAAGAATTAGGACAGTTGGAAAATGAGACACATTTGTCTGAGTTCTTAATTCCTTCTACTGGTGGTATTTGTGTATATAGGCAGGGCACAAGTACTAAAAAAAGAAGTGGGGGGACGCTGATGTCACGACAGGAAGTGATGTCACGAAAGGTGGCTTGCACCATCAGACTCATTGCCTCCCCTCGCTCACCCCTTAGATGTGATTGCATCAGAGAAGCCAGCGTGTGAGCAGCGTTCTGAAAGAGTGAATGTGTGGCTCCATTTGCTCTAGTTATCGAGCTCCTGGTAAAATAAGTGGGGGGACGCCGTCCAACCGCGTGGTACCCCGACTCAAGCCCTGTATATAGGTAAGTGTGTGCCCTCATCTGTTCATCGTTGCTTGTAACCATGCCTTGTCCTATAATCTTCCCATCACCACACCTTGCCTTTCTCCCTGCGTTTGCCCCACTATTTCCCCGCTATTACGTTCATTATCCTCCATTCTCCAGCATTCTCTTGCCCTTCTTTCACCTCATCCTTACTGGACTATTTTGAAAACTCTGTTGCTTGTTGTTTCCCTCATACTCAGGTTACACTAGTGTAGGTAGCTGTGTGCGTTTGAATCTTTAACACTTGTCCTTTTGTACTGTTCCTGGGTTTGCTTCCAGTAATGTTTGTTACATGTTTATCGATGCACATTTCGTCTTTCTTTTATCACGGGTACCATTGTGATTGTTTGTTTGCTCTTGTAATGACTCTGGCAGCTCCCTCTAAACTGCATGTTGCGACTTGTTCTACTTTCAAGGTTAGCAGCACTTAACTACTGTCACCATTTGTACAGGCAGATTCATGTTGTTTTGTATGTTTACTTCCTTGGGTAATCTTTTTACACTGATTTCAGTTCTGTTCTTGTTCTGCTTAATAGTGGCCACACAGGAATCAGCACACTGCAGACGACATGAGTAGCAAGCAAGTGTCCTGTTTGAACTCGTTGGGAAGCTGCAGGACAATCTAAACAAGCATTGGCATAGCCAATAGGTCTTGCATTTGGGACCCTATAAGTGTTTAGTTATCCAGCACAATATCCTTGGTGCAACAACATCAAGTGTTGCACGGCTAAACACTTATAAGGTCCCAAAGGCAAGACCTATTGGCTATACCAATGCTTGTTTACTGTGCTGGTCATAAGCCTTTCCACAAGGCAACCATCACATTTACTGTAATAAAATTACAAATATGTACAAAATAAAGTTGTCAAAGCAATATATAATCCCTACTAATAAAGTCATAAGGATTATCATAGTGCAAATCATCTATCCCTGTGGTTTGTTAGGGTGGAGTCTAACACCAACATTCTTGCCAAATATGGTAATCCATGAGATTTCATGTAACGTTATAGCTGCTTTCAGGCTTCAGCAAATTGATTGCCTTTAACACATACATTTCACAATAATTAAGAAAGGTCCGCTTGCTTTGTCATAACTTTCCATTATAAACAGATCACACCTAGGATTTCTGACATAACTTTTCCCAGTGAACCGATAATCCTTTAGCCTTTATCAGAAGTTGACACTATATACAACAGAAGTCGACTTAGGTGTACATAAGCAAACAACCATCAGGCATAGATATATAAAATTACAAATATGTACAAAATTGCAATTGAAAAATAATATACAACCACTCGCAGTAGCACAATCATCACAGTGACATTCTGGCCTTAGTATTTGTCAGAGTAGATGATCACCACACCAAAAACCCTTGCCTACTATGGCAATCTGTGAGATTACTTGTAACTAAATACCTTACTACAGCCTATAAAATAATGTGATAACAATCCACTGTTAGAGGCCTATTAGCTTTACCATAATCTTTTCACAATAAATAAGCCAGGACTACTGCTTTTGTAATAACTTTTAATAATAAATATCCCAGAACTATGGCATCCAGCATAACATTTCCTTATGCGTCATCAATGCCTATAGTTGTTAAAATTGGTTTATCACAATAACCAATTCAGTCCTAGAGTCCTACAGTACTGAGCATACATTTTCCCACAAGGCAACCTTCAGGCACACAGTCATACAGTTGCAAATCTTTACAAAATTACGTTGGCTAAGCAAAATAATATCTCTTCTATTAGGATTTAACAAGGATTCTTGCAGTGCAAATCTTCTATACAGATGGTTTATCACAGGGGGTAACTAACATCAAAACCCTTTCCTACTAAGGTAATCTTTGATATTTCTTGTAACATAATACCTCTCTGGTCGATTTAATGTATAGTAATAAACAGTGGTTAATTTGTGGAATAAGTGCCAGGGCTCTCGTCAGGAGGCAGCTTGCATCAGCCATTGCTCCTATTAGGGCCGCCTATAACAGAACTCACTACTAACCGTGAAACCCTACAAGTGGGGAGAGGATGTGGCTTAACAGCCAGAGATGCCGACTTTGGCACTGGGGACTCAGGTTCGAGTCTCGGCATAGGCTCAACATCCTGTGATTCTGGGCAAATCAATTAATCTCCCCGTGCCTACAAAAAATAAATGTGTCCGTAATTGGTGCTCATGAAAAGCCCTCAAATACCTTTGGGTGAGATTGCGCTATAAGCTCCAGTGTTGACAATTAAGTGCCGGTGCCAAACACCGGAAACCACAGGCTCACGTCAAGCACTGGTATTAACCATTCACACTTAAATGCTTGTTGACTGTAACATATACTTTTCACAATAAATAGGTCAGGCCGAGTGACTTTTTCATAACATTTCCTAATAAAGTGATCAGGCCTATTGCCTTGCGTATTGGCTTGTCGCCATAACAAACTCAGTGTTTCTGTATATAGTATAAGCTTTGTCACAAGCCAAAAAGTACAACACAAACAGATTTTTTTTATTGAAAGCAAACACATTTCACCCAATCAAATCCTGTACGTAAAGGAACCAACATCGGGGTGGACCCTGAACCCCTCCATAATTAGTACTCTTTTTGGTTGATCACATAAGGTCAGGCGGCAGTTGCACTGTCAAGTCAGACCTAAAAGTACATGTAGATTAGTGAAGCCCCTGGCATCTCATATGTTCTCCAATTCAAAACTGCACTCTGAAGTGAATAATGGAAGGAGAGGGCGCTGGAACTGCAATACATTCCTCATGACTGCCCTCCTTCCACCTGTGCTGCTACCAGAGAAAACAAACACTGTAAATGATCTAGTTATCTAAGACACTTTAATAGCAGTACAGTGTAATTATGTGCCCCTGAAAGTTCAAGCTCAGGCAGACATAATCACACCTT
Source organism: Triturus cristatus (assembly GCF_964204655.1). Classification (NCBI taxonomy): domain Eukaryota; kingdom Metazoa; phylum Chordata; class Amphibia; order Caudata; family Salamandridae; genus Triturus; species Triturus cristatus. Next base: position 170,226,645 of record NC_140586.1, on the reverse strand, counting down.
TGTGGGGGGAAGCACATTTTTTATGTGGAAACAATCCTGCCCAATCAAAACAGGTACTCCTGGGTATTAACTGTGGGTGGTCAACGCCCCTCTCAGTAATACTCCTGAAAGCTCTTTTTTTGGTTGCTGACATTACATCTGATGACAGCAGCACTGTCCAGCCAGACCTAAAAGGGGTGGAGGTTGCTCAGGTCAAAAGAATTAATTGATCTGCCCTAAACAGTTGAGTGTTGACATTTATTGATGATGCTGACAAAACAATGTGCCTTTAATCACAAGATTTCGTGGCGAACAGCATGAAGTAGAATCCATCATTAGATGCTGAACTTAATGGATCTTGTCTAATAAACATATGGTATTGTATAGAATATTAAAAGGTGACCGAGAAAAAAACTGATCATAATACCATGCGGAAAACACAGCAGTTTCACAGGTACTAATGATTGTTTCAAACTACTGAGAGAAAGAACAAGAGAAGCTGTTATTATTTCTTTCTCAATGTGTTCATTGGCATTGGGTTGGGCACAAAGCTGGAAAATAGAGAATTTTTTTTATATAATGGTTACTAAATGTTACTTGAATATAATCTGTAAATGTTTAATTGTAGGATACATGATATATTATGCAGGACTCTCTCATACTTTAAACTGTATTCTGCACCTGTTAAGTTTGTCACACAATGATATGCTCAGAGATGCAAATAGAAGCCACTGTGACAATGTTAAAAAGCTGGCATTTCAAGTTTTATTTCAAATTTAAAATACTTTCGTATTTATAGCCTATACAGTATTTAAAGAAACGGTTCCCTTTTTGCCACCTGTGTGTTTGTTGCTTTTTACTTAACGCTTCCATATATATGCATAATATATTTCTGATACAGATTAAAGAACATTTTTAATGCCCAGTTATGTCAGTTCTTTGAATGGCTAACTGGTATTCCTTATTTATAATGTTACAGATACTAGAATGAAAACTAAGGCTAATTGGTCCAGATTCTACTGTTTAGGTTGTGTTCCCCAGGAATTGGCCCTTGAAGTGCTTCAAAATTCCCAAGAGCAGGACATTGCCATGATGTGGATAAAGTAGTTTTTTTAAGATTAATACTTAGAAATCATGTGGATGGATTTGAAACAACCTCAGTCAATTAAATGTCAAGTAAAAGTTATATGAAGGCTCATTCTTGTTATTTGTCATTACTAAAGATCTTGAAACGGTGTTTACTGAATCTCAGGAAATCATTTTAGCGTAGGTTGGGTTTATCATTTTAGGCTGAAATAGGTGGATTTCATTAGTGGTTGATGAAGGCTATCTGCTGAGAAAAAACATTTCCAAACTCACTATAGTTCGAAGACAAAAAAGGAGCACATTGTGTTTTGTAGGTCTTGCACTGCTGCTGCGAGGTGTGTTGTATACAAAAAATGGCTTGGGGCCTGCCCATTACTTACCTTTTGCTGTCTTGATTATCAATCTTTTTAGTTACCTCCTATTTGTCCACCATATGCCTCGCAACACTTACTTTTATTTCTACGTCACATGGACAAGTACCAATTGATTTCATTTAATTTTGTTTATGCATTTTGTTTTTCAATTTTTTTAAACAATTTTTTCTACTTTTAATTTTGTTCTGTGTGGCTCTTTTTTTGTTTGACGCCTCCTTTTACCAACGGCTTTGGGTTGCTTATTTTATTTTATTTGATGAGTTTTATATAGCGCTGGCTAGACCCGGAAGTATCAGAGCGCTTTACATGAGGTTCCACAATGTTACATCAGTTACAAGTTACATTTGTTGCAAAAAAACATTAAAAGAGCATAGAAGATGAGATAAAAGGAGCATAGAATGGTAGGGGAGTAAGGTAAAAGGGTAGGAGTGAGATACGGTGGAGAGACAAAGGAAAGTCTGCCCAAAGTCCGACTGGGTAGGTGACGGCCGAGGGGGAAGTCCACAGCCCATCTCCTCTATAGCTATCAAGGTAGCTCACTTTTGCAATTCTGCACTTCTATTTACAGGCACAAATAAATGGCACAGAATATTAAAGAAGTCTGTGTGACTGCATGTGTGCCATGGACTCTTGAAGCACCTACCTCACTCCATCTACCCCAATGTACCCCACTCCACTCTAATCTACCCCACTCTACTCCACTTCAGTCCATCCCACTCCAAACCAATCTACCCTAGTCTACCTCACTCAACTCTAATCTACCCCACTCCAATCTTCCCCACTACACCTGAATCTACCCTACTCCAGTATACCCCACCCAACTCTACTTCAGTAAAGCCCAGTCTACTCCATTCCAATCTACCCTCCTCCAATCTATGCCACTTCAATGTACCCCAATTTGCCACACCCCACTCAACCCCACTCCCCCAGTCTACCCGAGTCTACTCTACTACAGACTACCAAACTACACTCTACCCCACTCCGATCTACCCACTCCATTCTTTCCCACTCCAGTCTACCCTAGTTTACCCCAGCACACACATACATTCTCCCATAATCTACCCCACTCCTCTCTACCCCACTCTACCCCAGTTTACCCAAGCTACCCCACTCCACTCCAATCTACCCCTCTCTACCCCACTCTACTCTACCCCAATCTACCCCTCCTCAGTTTACATTGATCTACCCCACACCATGCTACCCCAATCTCCCCCACTTTAGTCTACCCCAATCAATCTCAATCCAGTGTACCCCATTCTTCCCCAACCTACCCAACTCCAATATACCCCACGCTTCCCCAAGCTACCCCACCCCACTCCAATCTACCCCACTCTAACCTAATCTACCTCACTCCAATCTACCACAACCCTCCCGCTATACCCCACTTCAGTCTACCCCCTTCCACTATACCCCAATCTGCCCCATTCCACCCCACCCCAATCTACCCACTCCACTCTACCCCAGTCAACCCCACTTAAATCTACCCCACTCCAATCTACCTCAGTCCAATATACCCAAATCTACCCCACTCAGCGCCATTCCAATCTACCCCGGTTTACCCCACTGTACCCCTGTCTACCCTAACCCATCCTACCCCATTCCACCCCACTCCACTCTACCCTAATCCTTCCCACTCCACTCTTCTCATCTCTACCCCAATCTACCCCACTCAAATAAATTTCACTCTACCCACTGCAATCTACCCGACTCCACTCCACAACAGTCTGCTCAAACTACCCTATTCTAATCTACCTCACTCTACCCCAATCTACCCCACTCCTATCTACCCGACTGCACTCCGCAACAGTCTGCCCCAACCACCCTATTCTAATCTACCTCACTCTATCTCAATCTACCCCACTCTACCCCAGTCCACTCTACCCTAATCTACCTCAAGCCCACTCTACCTAATCTATCCCACTCTAATCTACCCCAATCTGCTACACTCCAGTCTACCCCAATGTACCCAACTCCAAACCGCCCCACCTCACTCTACCCACCCACCCCATTCCACTCCACACTACTCCAATCCACCCAACTCAACTCTGCTAACTTTTAACCATGCTAAACTGCATCCACACTGGTTTACAATATGGATAAAATACATTGCCAAAGGCAGTAGCTCTTGAATAGAGAACTATTGGTTTTGCCAATGCGTTTTTGTAATAGGGTGTATGTCAGAATATTGTTACCAAAAATATTGTTTGATAGAAATATCATGTCCTAAATATCCTTTGGAAAAATATAGTCCAACTGAATGTAGATTTTCTCCAAGGAGCAATCTTTTTGTGAACGATATTTTGAATATGATATATCTGTTACGAAATAAGATAAACGGTACTCTATAAACAAGCTTTGGTCTGGATTCAAAACAGGAAACGTGGTCTGAAAGCAATGCAAAGCAATAAAGTGTAAATCTCAATTTGTAACTTCTCATACTGGTTCCAGGTGTATGGTGTCAGTTAACACAAGATATCTCAAAGGTGAAATAGGCGGAGAGTACAGAAAGCCCTAGGAATGAAGTATGCATATGTTTCTTATCCAACCTGGAGAACATTTTTCATGAAAAGGGTTGTTGAGTTTACCTGGAAAGGACAGGCTGCCTAGTCACTTAGAGGCAGGTTTATTAAGAATTGAATCAAAGCAGTGCAGCAAGGCACTTTGCTGCATTGCAAGAATGGGAGAGACCTGAAGAGCTCCATATCTACAAGGCACTTTGCTGCATTGCAAGAATGGGAGAGACCTGAAGAGCTCCATATCTACAAGGCACGTTGCTGCATTGCAAGAATGGGAGAGACCTGAAGAGCTCCATATCTACAAGGCACGTTGCTGCATTGCAAGAATGGGAGAGACCTGAAGAGTTCCATATCTACAAGGCACGTTGCTGCATTGCAAGAATGGGAGAGACCTGAAGAGTTCCATATCTACAAGGCACGTTGCTGCATTGCAAGAATGGGAGAGACCTGAAGAGCTCCATATCTACAAGGCACGTTGCTGCATTGCAAGAATGGGAGAGACCTGAAGAGTTCCATATCTACAAGGCACGTTGCTGCATTTCAAGAATGGGAGAGACCTGAAGAGCTCCATATCTACTAGGATACGGCGCACTTGCAGCTGCCTAACACCAATGCAAACACCCTTGCACCATGGTAGAGGCATGTTCCTCTTACTGTGCCTCTCTGTGGTATGTGTACCAACTTCACACAATGTCAGCAGCAAAACCATCGTAAATCTGGTATTGCGTGAAGTCCTAGGGTGGATGCACGGGAACACCCATGTTCCACGCCTACCACTAAGAAATGTAACGCTGCCGCATTGCTTTGCATTTCTTTAGAACACGACACAAGGACATGCAAATCCGGCCACGAATGGCTTTGTAAATTCCAAATAGGCATTTGCGTTTCAAGGCAGCGCAAAGGCTTGGTAAATCTAAGCCACATAGCACATTTCATGTTACTTTCTCATCGCTTCTTCTCTCTAACCTTTGTTCATGATAATGGAGTGGCATTTTCCATGTATGCTGGCAGCACACACCTCTTTGACCTGAAGAGTCGAAACATTGTCGGCTAGCTGCACTTTTTCTGTTCTATAATTGTGGTCATTAAGGGAAAGTTACTAACTTGTAATGTTACTTCTTCACTGTGGGTATTCTGTTTGGATGCATACAATTTAGGTTTTTAGAGAATCCCAAAATGAAGAATGTTCATAATCCTAATCTGTTGCAATTTGAATCCTTTTGACTCAGAAGGATTCTCCTTTGTTGGATAACTCACATAAGGGCACCCCCAATGCAAATGTATGGTAATTCTGCTGGTGAGATACTTAAATTTCCTGTTAGACCTGGCACCATTGGCGTGGGTCTCCCTTCCATTTTTTTGCTGTTGCCTCCTGTGTGTTTACTATGTTTTGGTGGTCTAGATGCTTTGGGCACTTTGCCACTGCTATTCAGTGCCAAAGTGCAAGTGCTCCCTATTGTGAAATGTTGTACTGAATAAGTGACTCCATGATTGGCTATTTGATTTACATGTCAAACCCTAGTAAAGTGCCCCATGTGTGCCCAGGGCCTGTAAATCAAATGCTGCTGGTGGGCTTGCAGCACTGGTTGTGCCACCCACAGAAGCAGCTTGTAAAATATGGCACATGCCTGCCATTGCAGAGCCAGTGTGCAGTCTGGGACTGCCATGTCGACTTGGCAAGTGCACACACTTGCCAGTCCCTAAACCTTCCCTTTTCTACATGTTAGTCACCCCTAAGGTAGGCCCAAGGTACACCCACGGGCAGGGTGCATTGTATGTAAAAGGTAGGACATGCCCTGATGTGTATGGCATGTCCTGATAGTGAATTACAGCCAATTTTGTTTTTCACTATTGCAAGGCTACCTGCTCCCATAGGCCAGAATGGGCAGTTTGATTATAACATCTTATAATCCTAACTGACCCAGGGAACAAGGTTAAAATCGAGTTTAGTATGCCTGAACTCAGAATGTTAAAATACATCTTTTAGTGAAGGTGATTTTTACATTCTGTGTTTGAAAATACCACTTTTAGAAAGTAGGCATTTTCTTGCCTAACTATCCAGCATGCCTCTGCTAGGTTTGTGTTTTCCATGTCTGGTTTGTGAGTGACATGGGGCTGGAGAGGGCCTTGCCTCCAGCAGTCGGATGGGTCAGGGCTGGGCTGAATAGGACCTGCATTGAATTGAGAGTAGGGGGCAGACATTTCCTTTCACTGACCAGAGCCCTCATAGAATAGAGAGTAGGGGGAGGAGATTTCCTTTCAGCTACCTGGGCCAGGTCTGCTCTCAGAAAATGCTGTCTCCACCTCCTGCCAGAAAGCTGCATAGAACTGGTTTTGGCTGGGCACAGGCACCCTCTGCCTTCAGAGGACAAAGGATTTACTGGTATCAATATTGGGGCCCAGACCCCAGAACATTAGATCACTCCTGGGAATCGTGCTGGGTGCATTGCTGCGTCCTCCGAAAGCGCGCAACAATGCAACGTGTCGAGCTGAGTTCTTTCTTATTCATATAATTTCCATATTCCATAATGATGGTAATTGACTGGGTTTCCACGAGTATGCTCAGAGCCGGGAATAAATTATGCATTCGCTCTTTTCTTTTAGATCTTTTTTTCGCTGGGCTCAGCTAGAATTCTGACAAAGCACACTTATAATTGAGTGCGAGAATGCAATCTATCTAACACAGGACCAAAATAAAGGAAACATTTTCAGCGAATTATTCATCCGAATAAATAACAGCAGTGGTATCATAATGCGCATTAGCTGCTCTGCATAAAGGACTATTTTTAAGAGGCCCATACATTTTGCGTCAGAGGGTCCTAAAACGTGCACACTGATTAACTGAGGGAGCTACGCAAATTAGGCAATGTGATCCAAGGCGCACACATAACTCTGGACATGTGCAATGTTCTCTAGAGATTCCCCCGCCCTCACAGATAAATTTAGGCTTGTCATCCGGATTTTGTTTAATTGAAAGCGACCGCCCAATGATTTTGTGGTGCATCTGCAAGAAAGCAAAACAACTCTGTGTAGGGTGGCTCATAAAAAACATCCCCTGAAATTAACTGTCTGGGGGTGTCTACTGTACTAAAACAGAATTAATTAATCTGTGCTTTGCTACTGCGAAAGCACAAAGGAGGTGACTAGGACAGCTGCTTGCATGGGCTCATCCTCAGAGCTACCATATGACACTGGGACTCTGTGTCCCAGTCTTGTGCTTTTTTTAGATAACATAATGCATTCTGGGATCTGTAGTCTTTTCTCAATACAATTTAGCCATTGCTCGCCATTGCATTTCTCTAAGGGAAAGAAAGTAAGGCTTATTTTAGCAGGCGCATCCCTAACTCTTTGGTCTACAGCAGACTAGCTGCCCCTTGGACTAGGATGAAAGTACTTCAGTTCAGGTCACCGAATAACAAAAGGATCCAGAAGCTTGGCTTTGGGTTAGCGATGATTAGAAAAATGTCCTTAGGCCTACATCTGTGTCTTGTGGGATTATACATGTTAATTCATTCTTGCCTGGGCACAATCATTGTACATCGGAAGTCATTACGAATGGGGACCAAGCCATGAGGCCTCGAATGGCACTTGGATATCAGAGTGTTGGGTTGTAGGCAGCCGAGCTCTATTGAGGGGAGGCTCATGTCCCTTTTCAAGGCGATATTTATATTTTGGACTTGAGACCCATTCTAACCTCCTTGCCTATCTCTTTGGTTTTAAGACCACTGTCCCTTAGGAACGCACAAACTCTTGGTCTCTTACACATTCTGTCTCACTGCCTTTCTGTTACATTCACTCTCTTGTTGTATCTTTCTTTCCCTCTTTCTGTCTCACTCTCACGTTTTTCCACATACTCCCTTTCACTCTTTCTCCTTCTCTCTCTCTCTCTCTCTCTTTCTTTCTTTCGCCCTTTCTCTCCCTCGGTCCCCCGTTCTCTAATTCTGCTTCATGTTTTTCTATTCTGTCTTTCTCAACCTCACACTCTTTTCTGCGCGCTCTCATTCTCTTGCACCGTTCCTCTCGCATAAAACGATTGATGAGCATTCCCCGGAAGTCTGTGCGTCACCTGCAAATCACTGAACCGGATCCGGGCAGGACAACTCCCCCTTTTAACCTTCCGAGCTCGATAAAATGAGTGTCATTGACTTAGCACATGCTCCTTACAGTGCTGCGAAGCCATAACACTGTGGCGTCAAGTGTTACATACAGATACATTACTATGAAGAATCATACTTGCCAATTCTTCACTTATTGTTCCTCAAAGCTCACAGCAATACGTATTGAGTTCAGTTGGCAGTTTATTATACTGTTCTCTCTACCCTTCTAATTCAAGCGGGAGTGAATGCCTCACCCTCCATACAATTTGCTTAGCTTGAAAACGCCAAGAAGAGCCCCGACGCCAAAGATCATGTCTGCTGAAGCTGAGCTCCTTCCGGCGCACTCCCGCCTGGTGCAGTGCCTCTCTGGCCAGTCGAGCTATGTGGTCGGTTTTGCATACGTTCCCATTCTGCAGTTTCTAAATACTGTAAATCAGAACTGCAAGCACCCGTATTTGCATCTATTAATTAAAGTTTAAAAAAAAACTAGCACTTCTGGCAGTCACAAGTCACCAGCATGTCACAGCTCTTTTGGGACCTTATAAGTGTTTAGCCAAGCAACAGTTGATGTTGCACCAAGGATATTGTGCTGGATAACTAAACACTTATAAGGTCCCAAACAGCCGCGGTGCGTCCATTGGGGCGTAGGGGCGTAGCCCCACCAGCCAGCCCTGCTTGGACCCGCGGCTGGTCAGACGTCCTCACAAGTGTTAATAACGCAAGCAACACCTCCGTACCGTGGCAGTGTGCGTGCGCCAGACCCTCTCAGATGAAGCAGGGGTTTAGCAAGGGCAGGCTATGACTGCACCGGGCTCTGTCGCAAATGAGACAAGGAGGTCAGCATCTCGCCGGGGCCGGCAGATACTTCACCAGCCTCTCTTACAGATAAACAACTGACAATTATGTCAGTCAGCATGACGTCAGACCACCCGTGGGCGGTCCGGCGTCATGTTGACTGACATGCAGTCAGACCGTCACCAGGGGCATGGAGCAGCACAATGCACAAGTGCGCATGAGTGGGGACGGAGGACGAATTTTCGCACCGTGCCCAGTCATGCGCACTTTTCTTTGCAGTTCTGGCGCATGCCCATTAGGAGAGCGAGGGTTGAGCAAAGGCTCAAACCTCGGTCTCCTAATGGGCAGGCGGGCGGAGTGTAAAACGTGCCCCCAGCCAATCCTGGCGCTGCCAGCAACGCCAGGATTGGCTGAGAGGGTTTTGCACGCCCACTTGCAAGCAGTCAGTGATGTGTGCGTGGCTGTTCCCGAGTGTAGGCGCCATTGCGCCAACGGACCCGAGGCAGCGGACCGACCTGCTCAGGTAGGATTTTTTAATTTTATTTCAAAACTCCCCCCCCCCCACCTCCGCGATACACCCCCCCCCCCCCGCGACACCCCGCGAGCCGCAACTGGAGTGCTGTACTTAAGAGGCAGTTTCACACTTGTTGAAGCAGCCATTATTGTCAAATCTGCCTGCTCTGTGTAAGGAAAGGCGAAATAAATTGTATTGTGGAACTTACATGCACTACCCTGGCTAATAACTCTAGGAGGATTTGGGGATTCCAACTTGCAAATAGTGCACAGATGGACCTAGTCTGCACTCCCTCCATTTGAACCGGCCATTGCACAGTTGACCTCTATGATAAACGCCATATTTGTGTTTTTTTTTACTTGACCAATAAATAACCTTTGAATGTTTGAGACGTTCAAGCAAATGGTTGTTCCTTTAAAAGAAGGCTGTCGCTCCATTTGCAAATGACACTGCTCGACACTGCTCGTAAGAATGTTCTGCTAACGCTGCCTGGGCTCTGTAAAGTATGCACCTGCTGGACAATGCTTTCTTAAGTGCCTGCAACGGGATACAGCACCTGACAGCTGTGGGCATAACAGACGCCACAATAACTCGCCACCTACCTCTTTGACTTCGGGGTGAACTGTACCCCCAAGACACACCTTTCAGCAAAGGGCCGTGTTAACAAAACCAGATTCCTGGCAGCCCTGTTGTTGTCGGAAAGCGATGCATGACGCTCAAGTTAAATGCCTGGCAGGTGAGGGCCTGGAGGTGCTGTGGGTTAAGGCAAGCCTCGGTGTGGGATTGAGCAAGATCGGAGTGAATCGATGGGGTTTCCACGCCCCAGTTGTTATGCTTGTTGATAAAGCAGTGTTTGTGCACTGAGGCCTGTACAGTCTGCAGGCCTACCTCCCCGCCCAATCTGGCTGTATCCGTGGAGTAACAACACGGCCTGGCTGCTCCCACATCACAACCACACTCACACTCACACTCACACACACACTCTCTCACACACACACACACACACACACACACACACACACACACACCCTCCCACCCTCCCACCACTGGGAGATAAACCCTCGGGGCAGGCTCTCGTGACTTCTCCTACCGCCCAGAGGAGCAATTCCTGAATCCAAAACAAAAAGTCGAGAATTTAAGTAGACACGGGAGCATTTTCCCGAAACATTTTTGAGGCAGTTTTCTTCCATTGTATTCTGCTTACGCTGCTTTTGTAGTGGTGCTTAGCTGGCTATCAGTTAAGCTCTGTTTGTGCTTCCAGGAGTAGAGAGATATAATTGTTACCAGAAGGCAAATACATGAATAACTTTAAAATGAAAAAATCACCTATGGCTATTGCTCTCTTAGGCAGTACTGTTGGTTGTTAGATTTCGGGACTGCTTGGGCCCCTTCTTCAGTAGGTCATATGATATAAAACTTCTGGGAACTCTGTTCATCTTTTCTGACTTTTTTTTAAAGTAAATGCAAATTTTGTTTGGTTATATTGGTAAAGATTCGAAGTTGAACAGGAACTGGTCATGGTGAATGAAATTGTATACATGAGGAAGCAATCACAACTATCAGCGTTATAGATCCGGGGTACATCCACAGGCTGGATGTGGTTGGGGGCAGCCATCGCAACTCTCTGCGTTATATAGCAGGAGACCGTCCACAGGCTGGATGTGGTGGAGCTTTCTTGGAAGGGAGGGGGTGATCGGCACTCTGGCTGTGGTGGGGGACAGGCAGCCATCACTAAATGAAAAACAAATTAAATCATAAACTCACAATGCACAGGACAAGATGCTGAACATTGGTATCCAATTCGAATGCTTCATTCTGCTGATAGCATAGTGCCAACTTCCTCAATATATTAATCAGGGGTTTGTAAAGCACACTACTCACCCGTTAGGGTCTCAAGGCGCTGGGGGGAGAAGAGGGGTTGTGTGTGCGGCTCTGTTGGTAAAATCTGAAGAGTCCGATCTTTCCTGAACTCGAGCAGTGTAGGGCTCTCCCGGAGGAGGAGGGGACAGTCGTTCCAGGTCTTGGCTGCGTGGTTGGAGAAGGATCTTCCACCTGCTCTGGTCCTGTAGAAGCATGGGATGGTGGCCAGGGAGAGGTCGGCTGAATGGAGGCCTCTCTTGGGGGCATGGAAGGAGAGACGGTTGTTGAGGTATTGTGGTCCGATGTTGTGGAGGGCCTTGTATGCGTGTGTGAGTAGCTTGAATGTTATTCTTATTTCGACGGGGAGCCAGTGGAGATCGCGGAGGTGTGGGATGGTGTGGGTGGGCTGGGAGATGTCAAGGATAAGTCTGGCTGCGGTCTTCTGGACGGTCTGGAGCTTGCGGAGGAGTTTTTTGTTGATTCCAGCATAGTGGACGTTGCCGTAGTCAAGTCTTGTTGTGATGAGGGTGTGTGTGACAGTTTTTCTTGATTTGAAGGGGATCCATTTGAATGTTTTACGGAGTATACAGAGGGGGTTGAAGCAGGCCAAGAGACTGCGCTGATCTGGTGGTTCATCATGAGCAATGAGTCCAATAGGATGCTGAGGTTACGTGCATGGTCTGTTGGGGTGGGTGGGTTTCCTCAATCCAGAACACCTGTTTTCTCTAAACTCTACATTACTGTGCATTTATTCTCTATCAGACCTCACGTTCAGGCATCGGAAATCCAAGAAGCCAGTCTGTGCTAAGCCCCAGTACTAACAATTATTGCACTTTCATACCCTGCTACACCTATACTTAATGTGATTTGTCTTCACTTCACTACAGTGTTTGCTCATAAACTGATCTATCCCACCTCATGTGCGTGCCTTCACTCAACGACTTCTAATCTCACCGAAACTATCCAATCTGCTCATACAAATGGCTCTCCTCCACCACCTGTCATAACCCTGCATCCTGCTATAACTCAATGGAACTGTGCGCGTGTCTCGTTTGGCCATATTAATATTTACACCCCATGCTTTTTGGGACTAGCCTAGACTAGCACAGGGGCCCCTTGACGCTTTGGTCATTATCTGTGGCTTAGAGTAGAGTCCTGCCTAGATGTGGCCAGCCATCATTAACCATCACCAGGGAGAGAGGACAGTAGTAGGAGATGTTTTGGTAACGACTACCGAATGACGTCAGCGCATCCGCATTGACACAAGAACGAGGCTTGGTAATGGATATTCTATTACGTGTCACTTGAAGACAAAGAACTTAATCTTTCAGAGACACCTGCAGCTGGCACCTCTGGAAAACCAGTAGGGCTGCTGCTGATGTAACTGTGTGTTAGACACACCTGGAATGTGACTGACTCTTTCCCAACCCAACCAGCATGTCGTGATGTGTTGCAGCTTCCCTGCAGATCAGTCTTTGCCTACCTTCTCTGCCTGGAGCAGTGAGTGGACGGTGCTGGCCCAGTGGTCACATGGGGGATGTGGCTAGTAGCATTGTTATACCAGAAGGTGAAGCAGGCGATTGTCGAAGTAAATGGGTACATTAAAAATAAACGACGGGCTCCGGTGCGCAAGAGGGTGAACCGACTGTAGAGGCCTTCTCGTAGGCGGAGAGACAAAGGAAATTCAAAACCCTCTAAAAAATGGATGTTTCTAGGCATGCCAGCTACATCTCGCCCTCGTCAGCCCTTCAGTGGCTTCTGCCAGGGGGGTTAGCTGCAGACGTGCCCAAGGGTTCTCAGTTGTATGAGGGAGCTATCTGCCACCAGGGCATAGGAGGAGAGGTGGCAGAGGAAGACTGCAGGGTTAGCAGGGGGGTGAGGCAGGCAGAGGGGAGTTTTAAATGGCCTGCTGTCTTTACTTAACTTCTCTTTTCATACTTTATTTATATACATTTGTTTGACATGCAAGTGAAGTAATGTTCCTTACACATGAAGAAACAGGTGGAGTGAGCAAAACCTTAGTACATTTGGGCCCAGGAGAGAGAGTGTAGTCTTACGGGTGTTTACTGTTTATTTTTTTATATTCATTCTTTATAGGAAGCCGCTACCGAGTAGTAGGATGAGATTAGAGTTCTAGGCAAGGGTGTCCAAAGTGGTTTCAGGAGGGACGTTTCAGCGTGATTTTTCAGAATAACCCATGAACATGTTGATCAAGTCCACTGAGGTTCGTTGTATGCAGATGCGTGTTAAGTTGGGCAGCCCTGATGCAGAGCAGCGGTTACAAGCATCATTTTCATGGAGAGCAGCGAGTGAGCTGGATGGGCCTCCGAGTGGTGGGGCAGCCGTGCCTGGGACGAACTGAGTGCTGAGAAATACCCTTGTCCATGACAGTTCAAAGTTTGCGTGCATGTGATCTACTGTGCGTGTAGTTGGAGACGGCTCATTTGGGTGTAAAGGTGATGCGCTGAGATAGCGAGAGCAGTGGAGGCCACCTCGGTCACTCAACATATCTCAAATGTTCAGGTACCTGGGGTGTCTTATCTAGGGACTGCCCACACTGCTCTTAAGCAACGGTTTACAATGGGAATGGTTGTTTGGTTCATGGACATCTAAGGGATTTGGCGGCCTTGTGTCAAACGTATTTTGGGGGCACCTATTCGGAACCCTTTGAATTTATGATCCAATATTAGCTCTTTCTTGCCCTCTTTGGCCAGGTCACTGTCAGTGCACCGGCAAAATCGTCCAAACTCCACATGTGTTTCATTTACATCTAATATTCAAGGACAGGGACTTGGGTTTTCAGTATTGTAACACAGCAGCAGCAGCAGCTCACTGATATTGCTGAAAGTAGTCTCCGTGACACCCTGCCATTTCTCATATCTCAGGACCTGTTTTGATCTAAAAGCAACTTTTTATAGATGTTGCATGAAGCACAAACATACACTTTCTCTGAAAATGTTGTAATAGAAAATCATACATCAACCACATCAACAAATATATTAAAGGAAAACGATATTTAAAAAAAAATCTATTTAATAATTATTCACGGTCATCAGGACAAGGCTCTCTGCAGAACAGAGTTGGCTCTATCAGTGGTCCCCTGAAAGTCTGGCGCCCTGGGCAGCTACCTATGTTATGCCATCTATTAATGTACTAACTGCACTTTCACAATTGCTTTATTAACCTTCCTGCTTTCTCAAATTTGCTTGAAAATGCACGATTTTTCTTCTTTTTTTTCAAAATTTTCTTGGGGGGGGAAACCCCCCAAACCCCCCTTTTGGGGTTCGGGCACGCTCACTGCGGTGCTGTATGCTAATTTGTTTGCGCCCCACCACTTTAAAATCTCACCCACCGCCCCTGGTCCCAAAGGCCAGACCTATTGGCTATGCCAATGCTTGTTTTCATTGCAGAAGGCTTTTTAATTTTTTTAGTCAGGACTCAAAATTGAAGCCAGACTTATCAGCTATATTAGTGCTTGTTTTGGACTCTTAAAAGGCAGTTTACGTTTTTTGTCTTTTCCGCATCGAGTTAGGATAAGCATCTATGTGTTGACGCATCTGATTTTTTTTTTGTGCAGACTATTTGGACCTCCAGTTCTTCTGCTGATCTAAAATACTGCAATGAGATTACTAGTTGGACCGGCGAAGTTTGACACATCTCCTTCAACATAATCATTTTTGAGAAAGAAATTTCACAAAAGCAACCTATATTGAAACTCGCTTACCATCTCAGTATTCCTACTTGGTATTTCCTCATTTCGACTTCAGAAAATCGGTAGCAGATCCATTTAGGGACATCTTGATAAGATTTAAAATAATTCTCTCAGATATTGTGCAAATGAAGTAAATCTTCTGAAATTGATAACGTTTTTGAAAGTTTGTCTTGTTCTTAATTTATATCCACCCTGGGCTTTCCAACCTAAATAGTCCACTTAATGACCTTGCTTTTGTATTGCCTTCAGACCTTCTGAGTGCATGGATGTTTTTTTTAAGAGTAATGTAGCATAACATATATACTACAGTGGCAAAGGCTCAAACCTGTGCTCTGCAACTACCAAACTGGTGGCACTGGAAAACTCTCTGTGTGCAGCCAGGAAGTATGTCTTAATGCATGCGTTTACAACACATGCCTTTATATATATATATATTCACTGAAAAAACCATAGGTTTCACACATGTTATAGTTAGCTGTACATTTTACTGATAAAAAACCAATGAAATTCCCCCGTTATAGTTACTGTAGGCAACTATAACTCACGCGACCGTAATCCTCTGCTGATGACATATGTGTCTTTATGAAAAAAAAATATTTGTAATATATGTATAGCTAAAATTTAATAGAAGAAGACATGGGCAAATAAGTGTCTAAATACAGTATTAGCATCAGCAGAGGATTACGGTCGCGTGAGTTATAGTTGCCTACAGTAACTATAACGGGGGAATTTCATCGGTTTTTTATCAGTAAAATGTACAGCTAACTATAACATGTGTGAAACCTATGGTTTTTTCAGTGAATTTGCAAGGTTTTTTAAATGCTAATTCCTAACTATAACGTGTGTGAAACCTATGGTTTTTTCAGTGAATTTGTACGGTTTTTTAAATGCTAACTTACTTTACGCCATTCGTGGCGTGCGCGCCCAGTTAACGCAGTTCGTTCCGTGCGCGCACGGTGCGCTTCACGCACCGTGCGCGCACTGTGAGCACGCGGTGCGCTTCGCGCACCGCGCGCCCACTTTACGCAGTTAGTGCCATGCACGCACGGTGGTCACGCGGTGCGCTGCGCGCACCGCGTGCCCACATTATGTGGGATGGGCCATGTACGCACGATGCGCTTCGCGCACCGTGCGCACATGGGGAACATATTATGCGCATCGTTGTGAAATGTTTTGTTTATTATTTTCATTTGTTTACTATGCCATGCACAAATGGTGCCCTTCGGGCTCCATTTGCACATGGGGTGGGGAGAGTGTGGATAATTTTTTATTTTTTTTAAAAAATTTTACCGTACGCGTACGGTAAGCGTAATCGGCGAAAATGTCTTGGGGGTTGTTTGGGGGCCCGTATATCACTGCTGGGTAATTATTATCTCAATATACTGCCCCTTTACACATTTTTGGGCTTCATTTATGCTGCCCCACTCAGAGTGCTAGAGACAAAATGGCGGCCGACGCTTCCTGGTTTCGGCCGATTCGAATGTTTACTAAGATCTAAGAGCCAATCAGAATCGCGCTCGCGCACGTCACCGTACGCGTACGGTAAGCGCACCGTAAGCGCACCGTAAGCTGGCTCAGATATATATATTGATTTAAAGGCTATTTTCTCAGAATCTACTTTACAGATTTACACCAAACATACAAAAGGCACTTCCTTGACCTGAGGACTACCTCTCTGCCAAATTTCAAGTAATTCTGTTCAGCCGTTCGGGCTGTAGCTGTGTCTAAAGGTCCTATGGAAAAATGCATGGGAAAAACGCGTTTTGGGACCCCCCTTTTATCTCAGCCCCCGCTTGACGAATCCCCCCGACACTTTCAGGGTAGGGGCGGAGCGTAGCGCCCCACCTATTTTGAAAAATTCGCGAGGATTCGTCGACCGGCGCAAAAGTTATTCAAAATAGAATGTTGCGGATTTCCTATGGAAACGTGGTCCGAACTATAACTACCTACTGGCGACCGCCAGTAGGTAATATATATATATATGTATATATATATGTATATGTATATATATATATTCACTGGACTTTTCACTCGTACAAAACCATTGAAATTCCCCCGTTATAGTTAGTTCAGCTAACTATAACTCGCGCGCCCGCAATGCACTGCTTATGACGTCACATATTACATCACTCATGACATGGTCAGTGACATCACTCATGACATCACTGATGACATCTCAAATGACATCACTGATGACATCACTGATGACATCATCCAGTGAATGTGTGTTTTTCTGAAAATTGCATATGTTTTATATATGTATATCTCAAGGTCGACGGAAGAATAAATGGGTATATAAGTGTCTAAATGGATGATTTGTTTTTGAAAAATTGATTGTATAACTGACTTATTAAATGTATCTTAGGGAATACATGGCTTAGTGAGTAATGTTTAAATATGTAAATATCTGTATCAGTCTCTCACTTTGTGTATAAGTGGCTTCATGGGTTGGTGAGTAGCTACATGAGTGTCTATATAGGTTATTAGTTGGTTTTTTGAGTATCAGTATGAGTGTCTGAGTGTCTGTATGGTTCGGTGGGGGGTATTACGTAGTGCATAGGTGCATGAATGAGTGACTCACTGTTTGTATGTGTTGAAGACTATGGGTGGATGAGTGTGTGCATGGGTGTGTTAGTGAGTGAATGACTGTCTCAATAGTGTCTTTATGAGTAACTACATATGTTTTAAACTAGTATATGTGACTATTGATGTATATAAGTGAGTATACGTGAGAGTGAGAGATTGAAAGAGTTTCTGTATGAATAAGTATGTGTTTCTATAAGTGATTGTTTAAAAGACTAAGTATGTGTAAGTTTCTGTAGAAGTAAGTGTGGTGGTGTGTGTATAACTGTATATGCAAGTAAATGGATGTTTGATTCTTTATTAGCATGAGTGACTATGTGTGTGAGTAACTCTATGGATGAGTGGTGTTGTGTAACAGGATGTATAGGTGTATGAGTACATATGATGAGTGAGTACATGTATGAGTGACTGTATAGGACTGTTGGTGAATGAGTGGATGTGTATGTGGATCTTAGAATTACTGAATAGGTTGTTGTAACTGATATTGGTATGTCCATTGTTTTGAAACTTTTAGTTTCTATTTTTGAATGTGTGTATCAAAGGTTATATTAGGGGGAGAGGAGGTCTGCCACGCTATCACAAGGATGATGTCATCAATGATGTCATTTGAGATGTCATCAGTGATGTCATGAGTGATGTCACTGACCATGTCATGAGTGATGTAATATGTGACGTCATCAGCAGTGCATTGCGGGCGCGCAAGTTATAGTTAGCTGAACTAACTATAACGGGGGAATTTCAATGGTTTTGTACGAGTGAAAAGTCCAGCTAACTATAGCGCCCCTATGGTTTTTTCAGTGAATATATATATACATATACATATACATATATATATACATATATATATATATATATATATATATATATATATATATATATATATATAAAGGCATGTGTTGTAAACGCATGCATTAAGACATACTTCCTGGCTGCACACAGAGAGGGTTATATTGCCCCATCTAACGTGCCTTCCTCGATGCCTATGTTATAATGCACAGCGCTATGCCATACATATTACAATCTGGGATCCATATGTTTGTCACAGTGCATATGCAACGTTACACTCCCCAGCACATATTTTATATTACAACTTTAGAGACTAGTTAGGTTACACAACACTGCCCTGTGCATATTACACTCCAAGGCACATATCGCATAGCACGCGCTAGTGCCTGTGCTATCTCGCGCTCTCCAATGAATCTGTCATTGCGCACAATGTATTGCATATTATATTTCACGCCCCGGTTCATCTTATATCAAACTTTTTGGTACATAGTTTATACCATATACCATATCTAATTTTCATTTTCAATCGTGCTCTCAGAACTATGTTCTATATAACACTGCATCCACCTCCCCTTTTTACGGGCATTACATTTTGCGATGGGGGGTGGAGGGTCAGGGGGTGTTTCTGCCAAGTGAGCCCGGAGTCACAGTCACAGTCACAAACGTCCTCTTCTTCTTGAATAACACTGAGATTATGCTGCATACTTGTTCATATTTTAAGTAGTTCGCACAGACACACATTTTAAAAACAATAAAGTTCCTAATACCCACCTTCTCTGAACAGTTAGCTTGCTGCCCCATCCACCTCCTCCCTAGCCTCTGTTGTCTGAATCCATGGACTAGCCTCCTCCCTCCTGCCATGCATGGTTTGATGTGCTGCCACTGCCCTCCATTTAGCATGATGTACCAGTCCACTCCTCCTGCCCTCCATTGCCCAATTCTATGGCCCATCATTGACCTCCTGCTTAGCCTCTGTGCTTAGATTGCTGCCCCTATTCTCCTTCCCCCTGCCCTCTGATGTCTTTGTGCATGCCCCTGCTCCATCCTTTTTGCCCACCATGTTCCATGGACCTGCCACTCCTATCTACTCTAAGTGTTCTGTTGAGCTGCCACTCCCCTCCCACCTGCATAGCATTGTCAGATGACTAACCTGTCCCTGCCACCTCCACCCTGCCTGTCCACATGCCATGCCCCTATCCCCTTCCTCCTGTCCTCCATGGTCCATTTTACTGCCACACCCTTCTGCCCTCCCTGGTCTGTTGTGCTGCATCTGCTCCTCCTGCCTGCCCCGCGCGGTCTGTTGTGAGGCCCCTTCCCCTGAACTCTCTTGTCTGTGCCCAGGTCATGACCCTCCCTTCTATCCTCCATGGTCCTTTGTGCATACCCCTGCACCCTCCTTCTTGCCCATCATAACCATTGTGCTGCCACTAACCTTCCTGCTTGCCATGCATGGTCTTCTGTGCTACCATGGCCCCTCCCACCTTCCCTGTGTGGTCAGCTAGCTGACCCTAACCCCCTCCCACCTTCCCTCCATGGTCTGTGTGTATGCCATCATAGTCTCACTGTTGCTCTCCATGGTGTGTCTTGTTTCTAGTGCCCATCCTGCCTGACCTCCATGGTCATCTTGCTGCTCCTGCCCTGCTCCCTTGCCCTCAGCCCTCTGTTTCCATGTGCAGACCCCTATTCCCTCCCTCCTGGCTTGTCTGTTCCATTGTAATGCCCCTGATCCGTCCCTCCTGCCCTTTATGGTCTGTTATGCTGCAGCTTTCTCTCCTGTCTGTCCATTATGGTCAGCTAGCTACCATTGCCTCTTTCCCATCTGTTCTCTGTTGTCCATGTGCATGGTCCTGTCCCCTCCCTATTGCTTTCTATGGATTGTTGTGCTGCACTCCCGTCCCGCATGCACTGTGTGGTGTATTGTGCTGCTGCAAACCCTGATGCCTGCCCTGTAGGGTCAGTTTGGTGCACCTCTCCATGTCCCTCCTGTCCTCAGTTATCCCAGTCCATGTCCCTACCCTAATTCCTCCTGCCTACCATGATCCAATGTACCATACTTGCGAACATTTTGAACATGGTAAGAGGGAGATTTTGAAAAAAAACTGGGGTATTGATTTTCCCCTTTGAGTTACATTGAAAAAGAGGAGATTGTAGACAGGAGACAGATCAAATAAAGCCCATTTGAGCTTAAAAACATTGGACGTTTCCTGGCTGAAACGGGTCTGTTGGCATGTATGGTTGTACTACCACTGCCTCTTCCTTCTGCCCACAATGGACTATTATATTACCACAGCCTCTCTTGCCAGTCCTGTATTGTGGGTTTGTTGCCCCTGCCCCCCTTTCCACTGCCCTCCATAGTCTGTTGTGCTGCCACTGCCCTTCCTGCCTGCCCATTGTGGTCAAATTGGTGCCTCTGCACTCTCCTACCTGCCTTCAATTTTCAGAGTCCGTGCCCCTGGCCTCTGCCTCTCAACAGTATCCCAATGAACAACTAGATTGCTAACATTCTATATTTATTACAAAAGTGTGGAAGCCTGACGTCATCTTGATGTAATCAAAACTGTAATACCTAGAGTATTTCCTTTAGAAATTACATATATGAGGGGGCTTATTTGCATCAAAATTATGGTTAGTGCTCTAAAAAACTAAAATGAGGACATATTTTCTGAGTTTTCAAATAGCGACAAAGAACTTTTAAATTATTTGTAATCTTTATGTTTTTTTATCCAGTTGACCACTTGATTAAATGTTGCACCTTGGCGAGAGGATGTGGTGTTACTTCCAGAGCTGCAGACTTTGCAACTGGGGAACCAGGTTGGAGTTTCTGCTTCAGCTCAACATTCTGTGATTCGGGTCAAATCACTTAATCTCCCCATGGCTACAACCAAAATGAATTTGATCTTGTGTGATGTAACCAATGCTCATGTAAAGCACTCCAATACCTCTCGAGTCTTCACTATATCAAACTGCAAATACACAAAAAATAAGTGTTTTGCACACTTCTGTCATTGGGCTATACTTGGGCTACATCTGGGTGATATTTGGGCTACATTTGGGCTCTTTTGTCTCTGGTGGCCATCTTGGGAGATTTATTTGTTATGAAGTTTCCTAATTTCCTCATTTACTGCAGTCTCCTCAGTGGGAATACTTTCAGTTTTTAGGTCTCGCCTGGCGAACGCAGCGTTAAGCGCTGTCGCCAGCGAGATCTATTGTTGCTGACTTGCCTCGGAAGTGGGACAGGAGATGGGCACGCGCAAGGCTTTTGGAGGATTTGAGACGGTGTACGCGCACCTGAACACGCACGTGCACACACGCAATGTGCTCATCTCCTGTCCCGCTTCCGACGACATGCCAGCCCCGTTGGAGGCTCCGTGTGGGCTATTGTTGGCGTAAAGTGTAATTCTGAGCAACAATAGCCCACACGGAGCCCCCCCAGCCCTTCTTTACTCACCGGGGTGCTCTTCTGCGGGGGGGCTCCTCCTCGCGGCTGCAGCACTTCTGTTGCAGGGCTTCCCTTCACTACTTGGAGCCCTGCGCTGTCGTGGGCAGCCTCGGCCGCTGCACTCTTCACCCGGGCCCCCTCCTGGGACCCGGGGCTTCTCTCCACTCCGGCCGCCACCGCGGGGCACTCCCTCCAGCATGGGAGCCCCGCGTTAGCACGGCACGCCGGCTTCTCTTCCTGCCGGAGCAGGCCCCGCCCACGTCCCGGGCAAGGGCGCCTGACTTCCGGCTTGTTTTTTTAGGTGGGCGTCAGGAGAATGAAGCTCCAGTTGAATTCTATTAAAACAAGGTTTTAAAAGAGGCAATTTTGAGCATGAGACCACCAAAATAACCCAATTTATGGCTGCAAAGGCAATCGATGAGTGAAGAGCGCTGGTGCAGGCTGGATCGGAGTCTTACGAAACATTTTCGCTGGTAACTTAACCTATATTATAGAAACATTGAAAGCTTGTTCTTGAGGCAGCTTGGGAAGGCTCTGTGGTCGCACAGCTTCTCTCCCTGGGTTTTGATTTCAAGCGCATTGTGCGTGGCGTATATGTATTTGGATGAGTGCCTGTAAGAGTTACAGGATTGCGTGTGTGCCTTTGTGTGGGTTATCTTGTTTCTATATGTGCCTCTAGTTATTTCGTCTGTATTAATCGTATGTGTATCCACACATATCGTGCAGCATATCCATTTGGGCTTTGCCAATGTCCTTGTTAGTATGAGGTCTTGGAATGTACAGGCACTGGCTTTGGGTGTAGTATTTACTAAATCTGAATAAATATGTTTGCATTTTGTAAATGTCTTCCGTTAGGAATGTTTTCGGCGCATGCGCATATGAAGCTCATCACACTCACCCTGCCTGCTCCTGGGGGACAGTTATACTATTGAAAGATTTATCTGATGGCCAGACAGATAACCGCTTTCCACATTGAGAAGCACACACTGAGGGGCACGCGCTAAGGTCAGGGGGGCTTCCGGTGCAAATTTGATATGACGGTGCAGTGAGCTGTAGATGAGTAATGGCAGCAGAGGAATGCTGGGTTATTGGTTGGACTAGGAAATGTAATTACGCATGGTATTGGCTAATGAACGTTTTGAGGGGTGGCAGAAAATACACAGCCCCTTTGGCCCTGTGTGCTTGCTTTTCACTTTCACTGTATGAAGATTTTGTACATCGTCACTTAAAAAAATGCATGGGGAAAACGCGTTTTGGGACCCCCCTTTTTTCTCAGCCCCCGCTTGACGAATCAGCCCGAGACTTTCAGGGTTGGAGCTGAACGGAGCACCCCATTAGTTTTGAAAATTTCACGAAGATAAGTCAACCGGCGCCAAAGTTATTCAAAATGGAATTTTCAGATTTCCTATGGGAACTCGGTCCTAAAAGGGGGGTCCCAAAACGCGTTTTCCCCATGCATTTTTTTAAGTGACGATGTACAAAATCTTCATACATGCATTTTCCCATAGGACCTTTAGTCGAAGGTACAGCCCGAACGGCTGAACAGAATTACTTGAAATTTGGCAAAGAGGTAGTCCTCAGGTCAGGCATGTGCCTTTTGCTTAAATGGTGTAAATCCGTTTTGTAGTTCCTGAGAAAATCAAAAGTAAAATCACATATATATCTGGGCGGAGCCTAACCACACATCTCATCGTGAGATCTGATTGGCTGTCAGCACTTCATCCAAGAATTGTTGGCAGCCATCTTGGGACCAATATACATGATAGCACCTCATTAAAAAGCATGGCAGTTCATAGAAGGTTTTAAGACTTTAGTTACATTATAAATCATTTGTTGATGGAACCATACTCATTTTAGGAATTGTGGTGTGTTCTAAGGTGATTTTACCATGTGAAAAAGCCTTCTGCTGTGATATCATGAATCATGTTTGAGAGAAAATTATTTTCTCATGCTTTTCCCACAGAGGTTTGGAAGGTGATCTATAAGCTAAACTGAGAGCATATTTTCTGTAAATTCACATTATCTTTCTCAGTCATGTGAGAATGAAGTCTGACATTCTCAGTAAAACATGTACATCCAACAAGGGCAGAGACTGTCAGTTGATTCCTTTGTGTTCTACTGCAGCTTCCCAGAGTGTTCCAAAGAACAACTAGAGCGCTACCACTCCTACTTATGATAAACGTATGGCACACCTGAAGCCATCTTGATTGGAATAAAGTGGTCACTCTTAAAACATTTAATTTAAAAAGGAACAAAATGAGAGGGTTCATTTTGCCATAGAATGTATGATTAGTGCTGCAGAAAGAAAAATTAGGGCACATTTTGAGTGACTTCTCAAATCCTCTTCTATTTCATTAAAGAATTCTGACATGCAGACTGAAACATGCACTTTCAATACCAGCAGCAGACTTCCCTGGTGAGCAGTAGCTTTACTACAGTGATCTAATGAGCAACTAGAGTGCTAACATTCTGAATTTATGGCAAATGTGTGACACATCTGAATGCCTTCTTCATTGAATCAAAGTAAAAAACTGACAGTATGCCTACTGAGGAGACTGTAGTAAATGAGGAAATTAGGAAACTTCATAACAAGTCTCCCAAGATGGCCACCTGAGACAAAAGAGCCCAAATGTAGCACAAATATCACAGAGATGTAGCCCAAGTATAGCCCAATGACAGAAATCCCAGAGGGTTTTAAAGAACAACTAGAGCGCTAACAGTCTTACTTATGACAAAAGTATGGCACACCTGAAGCCATCTTGATTGGAATAAAGTGGTAACACTTAAAACATTTAATTTGCAAAGGAACAAAATGAGGGGGTTCATTTTGCCATAGAAATTATGATTAGTGCTGCAGAAAGAAAAATTAGGGCACATTTTGACTTCTCAAATCCTCTTCTATTTCATTAAAAAGTTCTGACATGCAGACTGAAACATGCACTTTGAATACCAGCAGCAGACTTCCCTGGTGAGCAGTAGCTTTACTACAGTGATCTAATGAGGAACTAGAGTGCTACCATTCAGAATTTATGGCAAATGTTTCACATCTGAATGCCTTCTTGATGGAACCAAAGTAAACAAGCATTGGAAATGCAATAGGTCTCTCCCTCGTTTAAGTTAAAGCAATTCTGTTTGTAATTAGGTGGCTTTTTAGCTTTGCTTTTATTAGTGTTTTTCAGAATTTCATGTACATAACATGCATATATGTATTTGTATGCATGCATTTATATTTGTATTTATATAGATATGCAGATTATATATATGTTTATATATGTATGTATGTATATATATACATATACATATATATAAATGCATATGCATATATGTGCATATGTGTGCATGTAGAGAGAGGTAGAGAGGTAGAGGTGTAGAGGTAGAGACGTAGAGGTAGAGAGGTAGAGGTACAGAGATAGAGAGTAGTAGAGAGAGAGGTAGAGAAAGGTAGAGAGATAGAGAGTAGAGGAGCAGTAATAGGGAGTAGAGAGTAGAGAGAGAGTAGTAGAGATAGTAGAGAGAGTAGTAGAGAGAGTAGCAGAGAGTGAGTAGGAGAGAGTAGTAGAGTGAGAAGTAGAGAGTGAATAGTAGAGAGTAGTAGAGAGTGAGAAGTAGAGAGTAGTAGAGAGTGAGTAGTAGAGGGAGTGTAGTAGAGAGTAGCAGAGAGTGAGTAGTAGAGAGTAGTAGAGAGTGAGTATTAGAGAGTGAGTAGTAGAGAGTAGTAGAGAGTGAGTAATGGAGACTGAGTAGCAGAGAGAGAGTAGTAGAGAATGAGTAGCAGAGAATGAGTAGTAGAGTGAGTAGTAGAGTGAGTAGTAGAGTGAGTAGTAGAGTGAGTAGTAGAGAGTGAGTAGTAGAGAGTAGTAGAGAGTGAGTAGTAGAGAGTAGAAGAGAGAGAGTAGTAGAGAGTGAGTAGTAGAGAGTGAGTAGTAGAGAGAGTAGTAGAGAGTGAGTAGTAGAGAGTAGTAGAGAATGAGTAGTAGAGAGTAGTACAGAGTGAGTAGTAGAGAGTGATTAGTAGAGAGTAGTGGAGTAGTAGAGAGTGAGTAGTAGAGAGTGAGTAGTAGAGTGAGTAGTAGGGAGTAGTAGGGAGTAGTAGAGAGTGAGTAGTAGAGTGAGTAGTAGAGAGAGAGTAGTAGAGATTAGTAGAGAGTGAGTAGTAGAGAGAGTAGTAGAGAGTGAGTAGTAGAGAGTGAGTAGTAGAGAGTGAGTAGTAGAGAGTGAGTAGTAGAGAGTAGTAGAGAGTGAGTAGCAGAGAGAGTAGTAGAGTGATTAGTAGAGAGAGAGAGTAGTAGAGAGTGAGTGGTAGAGAGTAGTAGAGTGAGTAGTAGAGAGTAGTAGAGAGTGAGTAGTAGAGAGTAGTAGAGTAGTAGAGAGTGAGTAGTAGAGAGTGAGTAGTAGAGAGTGAGTAGTAGAGGGTAGTAGAGAGTGAGTAGCAGAGAGAGTAGTAGAGTGAGTAGTAGAGAGAGAGAGAGTAGTAGAGAGAGTGGTAGAGAGTAGTAGAGTGAGTAGTAGAGAGTAGTAGAGAGTGAGTAGTAGAGAGAGTAGTAGCGTGAGTAGTTGAGAGTGAGTAGAGAAGTAGAGAGTGAGTAGTAGAGAGTAGTAGAGAGTGAGTAGTAGAGAGAGGGTAGTAGAGAGTCAGTAGTAGAGTAGTAGAGAATTGTCAGTCAGTGTCAGTCAATGTCAGTCAGTCAGTGTCAGTCAGTCTGTCAGTGTCAGTCAATCAGTGTCAGTCAATCAGTGTCAGTCAATCAGTGTCAGTCAGTGTCAATCAGTGTCAGTCAGTGTCAGTCAGTCAGTGTCAATCAGTCAGTGTCAGCTAGAGCAGCTCTGCTGACCTGGTTCTCTGGCTCTAAAGCAGCTCTGCTGACCTGGTTCTCTCTCTCTAAAGCAGCTCTGCTGACCTGGTTTCTCTGGCTCTACAGCAGGTCTGCTGACCTGGTTCTCTGGCTCTAGAGCAGCTCTGCTGACCTAGTTCTTATGCTACAGAGCAGCTCTGCTGATCTAGTTCTCTGGCTCTACAACAGCTCTGCAGACCTGGTTCTCTGGCTCTAAAGCAGCTCCGTTGACCCAGTTCTATGGCTCTGAAACAGTTCTGCTGACATGGTTCTCTGGCTCCATAGAAGCTCTGCTGACCTGGTTCTCTCCCTCTAAAGCAGCTCTACTGACCTGGTTTCTCTGGCTCTGCAGCAGCTCTGCTGACCTGGTTCTCTGGCTCTAGAGCAGCTCTGTTGACCTGGTTCTTAGGCTCTAGAGCAGCTCTACTGACCTGGTTCTCTGGCTCTAAAGCAGCTCTGCTGACCTGGTTCTATGGCTCTAAAGCAGCTCTGCTGATTTGGTTCTCTGGCTTTAGAGTAGCTCTGCTGACCTGGTTCTCTGGCTCTAAAGCAGCTCTGCTAAACCTGGTTCTCTGGCTCTAAAGCAGCTCTGCTGGCCTGGTTCGCTGGCTCTAAAGCAGCTCTGCTGACCTGGTTCTCTCCCTCTAAAGCAGCTCTGCTGACCTGGTTTCTCTGGCTCTACAGCAGCTCTGCTGACCTAGTTCTTAGGCTCTAGAGCAGCTCTGCTGACCTGGTTCTCTGGCTCTACAGCAGCTCTGCTGACCTGGTTTTCTGCACTCACGACGCACGCAACCGACTTCGCGAAAACATATTTAAAAATAATATAAGTTTCTTATAAGTACAAATATATTATTTTGATGAATATCTTACATAATCTCTTGCCTTAATATGTATATTAAAGAAACATACATATCATTTTGGAACATAAATTTTTTTTGCGGGAGTCGCGCACCCAGCGCGCCCCAGCAAGTATATGATGTCACGCGGGACCCGCAAGCGCGCAAACATCTCGTACCGTAATGCGCATGTGTCGCGAATGCGTGGGAGCAGGAGTCGCAGACTGGTCGCATACCAATCGCGCATATCACGTGATATTAAATGTATATGATGTAACTGAAAAACACGCAGCTGTCGCACACCATACGCGGATCCTTCATGACTTTTCTAAAATGGCGGCTAGAATGCGCGCACCCACCGTGATGTGTACACTTTGAGTGCGCGACTGTGAAAAAAATTGGATTTTTTTTTAAGAAAATGGTATAAATATATTAAAATAAAAAATGAAAACAAGAAAATTAATCAATATTTCAGTTTTAATGAACAAATGTTTTTTTGCAATTTTCAGAAAAATATATGTTATTTAATGAATAAAATATTTATAAATAAACAGTTAAAAAACTGTAGAAAATCAGTACAAAAAATAGATATAACTACTATCACACTTGAACGTTAGCATTTAAAAAACCTTTGAAATTCACTAAAAAAACATAGGTTTCAGAGACGTTATAGTTAGAAATTAGCATTTAAAAAACCTTAGAAATTCACAGAAAAAACCATAGGTTTCAGGGGTGTTATAGTTAGCTGCCCATTTCACTCGTACAAAACCATAGAAATTCCTCCGTTATAGTTAGTTCTGCTAACTATAACTCACGCGCCCGCAATGCACTGCTGATGATGTCACATATTGCATCATTCATGACATGGTCAGTGACATCACTGATGACATCACTGATGACATCTCAAATGACATCACTGATGACATCATCCACTTGACAATCCGATACATCACATCATACACTAGTATAACCTTTCATCACTCACTGTAAAATACAGAGTACCATATTTGAAACCATTTACACACCAATACCAGTTACTACATACCCAATCACTGATTCCTAAGTCTACACACACAACTACCCATTCAACAACAGAATCATCTATACATGCAGTCATTAATTAATAGAACACTATCAAATGCACTTATACACATTGACACATCAGCAGTCATCTTAGTCGGTTATGCAGTCATCCTACTCACTCATGAATAAAATGTATCGCACTTAAATTTATTCACTTACACAATTATCCAACGACACCTCATTTATTCAAACACATAGTAACTCATCGTTAATATGTTAAAAAAGCACCATTACAATTATACACTCATTCATATATTTACTCTCACAATCACTGACTCTTACACATACTTATTTATATACACCAACTCTCACATACAATGCCTTTTATTTTTTTACTTTGTTGAAGATGTACAACTAAAACATATATTCGCTCACCAACACGCAAATAAATACACTCAGTCACCCAAACAACTGTTTCCACATGCACTCTTAAACCCATACACCTAGTCAATCAACCATTCACACATCTATGCATAGAGTTACACACACCCCATCCAACCACACACAAACTCAGTGTCCCATACAAATACTCACCCAACTAATCAATAACTAATATACACACTCATGTAGTTAGTGACCAACTGAGGCAGCATGTTATACAACAACAGAGACAGTGCTGCACACATTCACATAGTTTAGTTACTAATCCATGTATTAAGTGAGACACTTTTAATTACTCACTTAAAAAGACAGTCAGACAGCTACTAAATCCTCCATCCAGACAGTTATATATCCACTCAATCTTCAATACAGATTGGTATATATATAATACATATTTAAATTTCGAACTAAACCACATTCAGTGGATGATGTCATCAGTGATGTCATCAGTGATGTCATTTGAGATGTCATCAGTGATGTCATCAGTGATGTCACTGACCATGTCATGAATGATGCAATATGTGACATCATCAGCAGTGCATTGCGGGCGCGTGAGTTATAGTTAGCAGAACTAACTATAACGGAGGAATTTCTATGGTTTTGTACGAGTGAAATGGGCAGCTAACTATAACACCCCTGAAACCTATGTTTTTTTCTGTGAATACATATATATATATATATATATATATACACACACACAAACACACACACACACAAACCCCCTTACCCTTACCATCCCATACTCCTAGCCCCCTACACCATAAAACCGTTACCACCCTATACCCTTAACCACTGCTAAACCCTTAATACACACTTACCATTCAATACCCCTACCCACCCCATAACCCTAAATGCACCTTTAACCTTCCTATACCCTTGCGCACCCCTAAACCCTAAAAACACCCTTACTACCAAAAACACCTTTACCATCCAATACCCCTACCCACCCACCCCTAAATACGCACTTACTACCCAGTACCACTACCCGCCCCTAAATCCTAATAACACACTTACCACCTGATACCCCTTCCCACTCCTAACCTTACCACCCAATACTCCTACCCACCCCTAAATATATGTGTGTATATATATATATATATATATATATATATATATATATATATATATATATATATATATATATATATATATATATATATATATTCACTGAAAAAACCATAGGTTTCAGGGGTGTTATAGTTAGCTGGACTTTTCACTTGTACAAAACCATTGAAATTCCCCCGTTATAGTTAGTTCAGCTAACTATAACTCGCGCGCCCGCAATGCACTGCTGATGACGTCACATATTACATCACTCATGACATGGTCAGTGACATCACTCATGACATCACTGATGACATCTCAAATGACATCACTGATGACATCACTGATGACATCATCCTTGTGATAGAGTGGCAGACCTCCTCTCACCCTAATATAACCTTTGATACACACATTCAAAAATAGAGACTAAAATTTTCAAAACAATGGACATACCAATACCAGTTACAACAACCTCTTCAGTAATTCTAAGATCCACATACACATCCACTCATTCACCAACAGTCCTATACAGTCACTCATACATGTACTCACTCATCATATGTACTCATACACCTATACATCCTGTTACACAATGCCACTCATCCATAGAGTTACTCACACACATAGTCACTCATGCTAATAAAGAATCAAAAATCCATTTACTTGCATATTCAGTTATACACACACCACCACACTTACTTCTACAGAAACTTACACATATTTAGTCTTTTAAACAATCACTTATAGAAACACATACTTATTCATACAGGAACTCTTTCAATCTCTCACTCTCACATATACTCACTTATATACACCAATAGTCACATATACTAGTTTAAAACATATGTAGTTACTCATAAAGACACTATTGAGACAGTCTATCACTCACTAACACACCCATGCACACACTCATCCACCCATACAGTCCTGCACACATGCTGTCTTCAACACATACAAACAGTGAGTCACTCATTCATGCACCTATGCACTACGTAATACCCCCCACCGAACCATACAGACACTCAGACACTCATACGGATACTCAAAAAACCAACTAATAACCTATATAGACACTCATGTAGCTACTCACCAACCCATGCAGCCACTTATACACAAAGTGAGAGACTGATACAGATATTTACACATTTAAACATTACTCACTAAGCCATGTATTCACTAAGATACACTTAATCAGTCAGTTATACAATCAATTTTTCAAAAACAAATCATCCATTTAGACACTTATATACCCATTTATTCTTCCATCGACCTTGAGATATACATATATAAAACATATGTAATTTTCAGAAAAACACACTTTCACTGGATGATGCCATCAGTGATATCATTTGAGATGTCATCAGTGATGTCATGAGTGATGTCACTGACCATGTCATGAGTGATGTAATATGTGACGTCATCAGCAGTGCATTGCGGGCGCGCGAGTTATAGTTAGCTGAACTAACTATAACGGGGGAATTTCAATGGTTTTGTATGAGTGAAAAGTCCAGCTAACTATAACGCCCCTGAAACCTATGGTTTTTTCAGTGAATTTCTAAGGTTTTTTAAATGCTAATTCCTAACTATAACGTGCCTGAAACCTATGGTTTTTTCAGTGAATATATATATATGTACACACAAACACATACCTTATATATACCCTTGCCTTGCGATGTAAAGGCATGCGTTGTAAAGGCATATTTGTGGTAAAGGCTTGCGTGGTATAGGCTTGCGTAGTAAAGCAATGCGTGGAGAAAGCATTGCGTTGCAAGCGATGCATGGTAAAGGCATTACGTTGCAATGCCCACACTGTAAAGGCTGTTTCCCGTGCGGCAGCACACATCTCAGACCAGAAGGGGCTTGTTGTAGGCACTCCTTCCAAATACCGAATGTGTATCTAATGCATCAGTGTTTTGCGACTGAAATCTGGTCATGCAACATCCTAAACATGGACCACTGCCAACTCTTCAACAAACAAAACATTTAAAGTAAACTCCCTTTTTTAGCCATCGTCTGCTTTCCTTTCAGGAAAACGGGCTACACTCCTCCCAAATACCAAATCTGTATTTAATGCATCAGTGTTTTAGGACTAATATCTGGTCGCACAACATTGATATTTTAGCAGAACCTCAAAAAGGGTAGTAATGAATTCAGATTGGGGAAGTAGTAACGTTTTTTGAAGAGTAGGCAGTGGTCCATAGGACCACTGCGAACTCTTTAACATCGACCACTGCCAACTCTTCAACAAACAAAAAAAGACAGTAAACTTTTTTTAAACCGTGGTCCTGTTTTCTTTAAGGAAAATGGGCTTTTTTTTTTTAAAGTTTGATATTCTCAAATGGTTTCAAATTGCACCTAGCAGTTTGTGACTCTTAAATAGTACATATAGCTCTTTTTCAAAAAGCCAGAATACCCTTTGGGGCAGATGTACACTCGATTTTTGAGGTCGCAAACAGCAATTCTGCCCGTTTGCAACTGCAAAATTGGTCTGCCCCATGCACAAACCATATTTTGTGAGTCCATAACCTATTAGCGACTCGCCAAATATGGTTTGCGATTCATTATTAGGAAGGGGCGTGCCAAGGGCACCCCTTCCTAATAGCGAGTCTAACACCAATGTATGATTGTTTTGCGACCGCATTTGCAGTCGCAAAACAATCGCAGTTTACCACCTACTTCAAGAAAGGTGGTGAACCACTTGCAAACAGGAAGGGGTGCCTGGGGGACAAGACCAAGCCCACTCAAGGGACACCGCGCTCTTTCTTTTTTCTTTTTTTTACTTAATGAGCGTGGCGCCCGCTTCACGGACACCACGTTCTGCAATGCAATGGGTGTTGCTTTTGGTATTGTAAATGACAATGCCTTTTAATTTTTTATAAAAGTCATTGCCATTTACAATGCCAATAGCTCCAAAACTCACAGTTGCGAGACCTATTGCATTGTAAATGCTTGTATTTACATTCCAAGTTACCAAGGCTTCTACACTTTTTGAAATGTCCCCAACTTTATTTGCTTCATTTGTGAATATCTAGGCAAAGGACAGGCTGTTGTGGTACTCCCAGTAACACGTTTTTGATACATTGATCCTCCTGCAAGACATTTATTAGATTCAAGTGGCTGAACACTGAATAAAAGGCACACATCAATAATACAACTCAGCAAGGGGCTCCATAAATCCCCCATAACACCAAAGCACGACATGAGATAGCCAAGCCTGGCATTAAAAAAGCACAGTCTGTCAGAGCATGACAAAACCTGATACTACAACATGAAACATAACATGGTATATAGCACAGCATAGTGTAAAAGTATAGAAAGAAATTTACATAGCAGAGTTCAA
Source organism: Triturus cristatus (assembly GCF_964204655.1). Lineage (NCBI taxonomy): Eukaryota > Metazoa > Chordata > Amphibia > Caudata > Salamandridae > Triturus > Triturus cristatus. Next base: position 170,193,388 of record NC_140586.1, on the reverse strand, counting down.
CAACATATCATAAAAGCATAACTGTGCACAGTATAACACAAAAGGATAGACAGAGCACAAAAGCACACGAAAGGAACACGGTACAGAAAAACAGCAGAGAATGACGGGAGGCGCCGGGAAGACGGTGGGCCTGTGTCATGCAGGACCCACTCACCACCACATCAATCCAAGGGCACACTTCAAAGCAGTGCAGTTATCCCTGCCCCACAACTCTTTGAAAAGGCACTCTTTTCCATGGGTCATTGTGCCAGCTTCCCTATCTCAGCCTTGTCACAGAGAGTCCTCGGGGTGCCTTCTGCCTGCCCTCTGCATGGGGCCTGTGTGTGGCGTCATCACTGGGAGGCCAGCGCCCTCTGTAGCCCTGTCTTTTACCGTTTATCGAACCCATGCCCCGCCATCCCATGGGGACGCCCGCCCCGTGCAGGCTCGCAGCTCACCTCCGACTCCTTCCTCTGAGTCCTAAAGAGCTATCGGCTCCTGAACTGACCCTTCTGTTTGCTGCCATTGCCCAACTTGTCCATGCCTGCTCCATATAGTTAGTGTCTGTCAGTCTGAGCTTCAAACACCGGCTGCAGCGTTGTTGCCAGCTCAGGCCCAGCCCACCCAGTCTGCGGGGGTGGGTCAGTGACTGGAACACTGCCCCGCAACACTTGCTGCAGACAGGACCTGCCACGGGGTGCCCTACGGGTAGGGTCACCATCCAGATGACTGCCCCTCCCCCCTCAGCAGCACATGTTCCGCTACTGACTGTCCTAGGCATTGTGGTCACTGTCTCCGGAGCAGGACTGGCAGCAGTAGAAACCCTCCCTCAGGCGTGCCCTAGAGGGTAGTGTCACTCAGACTCCCACTCCCCCCTACAAGCTGCACAGGCCTCACTTATGGAAAACTCATGGTATGGGGTCACTGACAGATCACAGACACTCAGGTCCAGCAATTGTAAAATGGGATGTGAGGAACACTGTCCTATTCAGCATTCTTATTTGGCTTATTGGATCTATTCTGAGAAAATGTATCATTTTATTGACGTACCAACGTTGGAACAAAAGGCTACGCTTTTAAGTGGCTACTGCATGGGCTCACTTCTTGTTGTTTAAATCCAAAAGTGGAAGGTGCACTCATTGAAATTGAACACATTAAATCAAATAGTCCAATTAATGTGGACCCTGGTCGGTCGTTCTGTTTTCGTTGTCTAATCTCAGTTCTTGTTGTTGCAGTTTTAAGTAGCGCAAACTCGACCCGAAGGTATTGAGCACCAGTTACGTTACACTATAGTACATTTAGGGGCAGATGCATCAAAGGGTTTTGCCCATTCTGTGTCTATGGGAACATGTGTTCATGCATATGGCCCTTATATTTTAGTAGGCACGGAGAGATTAGATTTGCTCAAAATTTCAGGGTGCTGAGTTGACGCTGAGACTCAAACTTGGTTCCTTCTGTTCCAAAATCTCCAGCTCTTACCGTTAGGCCACATTATCAGGAGCATAGAAGTTGTGTAGTATCTAGCATCCCCTACTAAACATTTAAAACTTTTTTAGCCGGGGCGCCACTGTGTTCGACAAGTCTGTGGTCCGCTGCCATGAAACCCAGGAGGGAAACGACCAGCCCGGCTGATTTGTCCCGGCAGAGACAGGGCTAATGGGCCTGTTATTATTGGCGGATGCTTCAAACAAAATGCGTTTATTCGCTATTAATCATATTGATTCCTAATTGACTATGTATTAACATTACACAGTGCATAAAACGGCCGATGAATAAATCTGTTAGCATTTCTAAGAAGTCATTAATTTCCTTATTGGCCGTATTTAGGGCTGCCCTTTACTTGCCAGAGGTAATTATGTGCTGTCCTAAAGGGGTCAGAAGAGTGGAGGCGCCTATTGTGTCACCTGCTCGGCCTGGGGACAATGCAGTCCCGGAGCTTACGAGGTGCGAGCTCCCCGGCCTTCAGGCTTTGATCCGGTCCAGCCTCTCCGAAGGGTGCTGACGATGCTGCCAGACTCCTGGCACCATGTAGCAGCAAGCATTTGCAATGCAATAAGTCTCTCATTTACGTGAGTTTAAGCTATTGGCATTGTAAATGACAATGCCTTCTATTTATGTTTTGGTTTTCAAAACACAAATAAAAGGCATTGTCATATGCTATGCCAATAGTTTAAATTTGCGTAAATGCGAGACCTATTGCATTGCAAATGCTTGTTTAGATTTCTTTCTCTGACTGCAAATTGCAAGACATAAGCTGATATTTGACCTTTGTCTCTACACACAGAGCAAAAGTGACAAGATAAAAACAAGATTTAAAGCCATCTTTATTGCTCATTCACTTTTTGAGATAACAGAACACCTGCTCCTTATCAGCTCACCAGAACAGGCCAATAGGCCCTAAAAATAATTTGCCCTGACAAAATTGGACTCACCAAAGCTAGTGGGCAAGTAGATTCCTCTAGGACTACAGGGACAAGAGAGCAATATATATACACTGTGCTTTCTTTTTAAAGCATGTCCTTCAACACATACATATCCTTTTCTTTTGCATGTCCCGCATAGATAATGTTTGATTGAAAACTTCCTTATTTAAATCAACTGCACAACTGTTGGTCCTGATGAAAGAGGAAGAAAAACATGTATAGTCCACCAAAGCATACCGCGAAGTTATTAACTACCTACTGTTGTTTGCCATATTAGGAGGGAAGATTACAGACTCCTTCATAGGTTCTTGGACTGGGGGCACACAATAGGGGCCTTGTTTTGAGATGTATGGACTAAACTGGTTCTTGTCTAGGAATGCGTTGGTGTGGGGCTTTGTATATGTAATGTATTATTAATGGAATCAAGATTGTTTGCCCTTGAGTGATAGTTGGTTTGAAAATCAATAATTTGATTGTTTTCGCTGTAGTTAGTTGATTGATGGAAATATGAAGATACATTAATTTTAAAAAGTGTTTTTTGTAATTATTCTAGTTATAGTTAATTTGTGGGCTTGGAAGAATTGTGGGTATGACAAATAATTTCAGTGGGTAATCTTATGTCCTAAAAATTCCCACACCCTTTGGCTTATTATCAAGTGTAGCTAATGAGCCACGCCCATTCAGCAAGAGAGTACTAATGGTGTAATATTTTGTTGGTGGTTAGATTACCAAAGAATGCACATTGAAATGGCCCCTAAATTTGCAGATGTACAGTTTGACTGATAAAACTATATAGAGCACAACCACGAATGTGTGGAAATCGGGATTCAGCAAATATGTGTTAGTGTTAGTGCTGCTATATTTTGAAATATTTGTATAATTCATTTATAAGTATTCATAATTATGTTGTGTGTTAGAAAAAATGACATCCTGCAGCCTTTCCTTTCACTGCACGATTGTGACTTTGTTCACTTTAGAAAATCTTCTCAATTTGCAGTCATAAACAGTAAATATCAATCTCCATGTTAAAACAGTAAGCAGCAGGTTGTCAGAAGACATAGCCTGAAATTTGAACTCTGACTTTAAATGCACACCAAATATGACAATATACAAATTAAGTTTAAATGCATTTTTATTGCTCGTTCACATTTGGAACTCCAGCTCCAGTGCCTATGTGAAAAAATAAATGTTTTGAGGAGGGTACTCACTTTCCTGACTTCCTAAATGTAGAAGGTCAAGTTCACCCCACCGGCAAACTTCCCTAAATCCAGTTGCTGCCCCTCTGTTAATGACGTTATGTTATAATTTTATGTTTAGTCCGAGCCAAGTAAGGGCAGGGCAGGGCTGGGCTATGTGACAAGCAGGGGGAATGGTGGTTGGTGCACTTAAGTGTGCATGATGGTTTGGCCAGCTGTATTCGGCCGGCTAAACAGACGCGCGCACTTAGCATTTCTCCACCCGGCTGAATGAGAACATGCACAGGGCCCCACTCCCTGTCTGAACACCAAACCAGGCCGCTCAGTCCAATCATGATGCTGCTGTCATGCTGGCGACAGCAGTGCCGTGATTAGCTTAGGGGAGTCTAGGAGCCTGTGTTTTACCACTGGGAGCCAGGAACAGAGAGAGGACAGAGGCAAGGCGGTGGCCGGACTCAGATAAGTGAGCTTTTATTTTATTTATTCTTCTTTTTTTTTAACCCCCCCACCTTTTTTAACCCCCCCCACCACACCACTACTTTTCCCTAGTGTCCTCCACTGCCCATATCTTGCTTGTTGCATTCTGAGCTCATCAGAAGTATGCACGTTTTGTGCTGAGCGTTTGTGTTTGTAAGGACAGGATGCTGCTTAAGATGAATCAGCACATTTCAGTACAGGAAGTGCCTCTCTTCGGACATGGTCTTGCATCATCGAGACTGCAAGTGTGCTCAGTTCCTCTCGAAGTGGCAGAAGCTTTTCACCCTCCTGCTGCCATCATGGGAAATTAGGTCACTGTCACCTGGCCTACAACTCACAAAGGGGCATATCAACAAGGGCTTTATCTCTGCTTTTTGGGCTTTAAAAGCCAAAAAAGGAGAGATAAAACTATCGCCCTATCAACAACAGGGTGCTAACATGCAAATTCGCATGTTAGCACCCTTTTACTCTACGCTTCCCCTTGCATCTCTAATGAGATACAAAGGGGGCGTTCCAGAGTAAAATAATAGGAGAAATGTCGCTAAGCGACATTTCTCCTATTATCAAGAATGTCGCTAACCCTGTTAGAGACAAAAAAAAGCAGCGCTAACCGCGGTTAACGCTGCTTTTTTACGTCTGGTATTTTTCAGACTTAGCCATGATATCCTATGGAAGGAGGATATCATGGCTAAGTTTGTCTGTTTCTATCAACAAGCTAACGTGAGATTATCGCTGGGTTTCCAGCGATAATCTCACGTTAGCCTGTTAGCGTGAGGATTTTTATCGCTATTGAGATGAGCATTGCTAATAGCACGCTATCCCAGCGATAAAAATTCATGCTAGCTGGCGATAATTATCCTAGCGCTAAGTGCGCTCAGAGATAATTATCGCCGGTTGTTGTTGATATGCCCCAAAGGTCTCTTGCAGTGCACAGAAGTTATGTTATGGCTATTCGTAAAGCGCGGCGATTACCCGAGGGTGTCCTGGCGCTGACCTCTGGTTCTCTGAGAAATTGAGATAGGAGACACGGTTTAAAGCGTAAAAAGCCAGGTTTTCAATCCTCTCCGAAAAGTGAGGAGGACAGGGGCCTTTCTCAAATACGGGGGAAGATCATTCCAGGCCTTAGCGCATATATATGGATTGTGCATTCTGAAGGTTGCTTTGATGTGAAGAGAACATATCTGCCTCGGTCACTTCCTACTTCTTGGGCACTGATTCTGTTCTACCAGGCATAAGGCCCAGTTATACAACTCTGTTAATGTATGTGCTGTCTATCACATATATACTGTTGATCTCTCTCTTGATTGGGTCTACTGGTTGGTCGTAGCAGCCAACAAAAAATTCACTTCACAGAGTTAGCCACCTGTTGCATAAATGTGTGCAGAAAAAAGGCTTCTCACCAGTTTCATTAAAGGCCGTAAGAGAATCATTCCGCTCAGTGCATTCAGCTTTTAAGAAAATGCCTCCTAGCAGTAGCTGCTTAAAACTTCCTGTTCAGCAAACTGCTGTACGATTTAAGGAAGCAGCCATAGTGAGAGTCCCGGGTCCTATTGACGGAATGTAGGGGTTTATTTAAAGTTTAATGGACAGCGTTGTGTGCCACAAACTGGAGTACCCTGTCTGTCAAACTGACGGTCTGCCTGCAATATTTAGAGTCGGGGGACCATCATGTTTCTGCTGGCAGTTCCCTGCTAGCTCAACCGGTGGAACCCTTAGATCAGCAGCCAGACAGAGCATGGGCCATTGGTCTGAGAACCTCGGACTGCCTCCCTTTTTCGAGCGGATGATCCAAAGTGCTTTTCTGGCAATCCCAAATCACAAACATAACAAGCATTGGCATCACCAGTAGGTCTAGTGCTTAAATGAAAGTGCTTTCTCAGCTATTGATGGGTTTACACATTCAGTAAGTCGTCATACATGCAGTCTATCACTCGTTTTAGCGCTCATGCGTCCATTCTTCCACCCATTGACTCAGTCTTGCATTCATCCACTCACACAACCAGAGTAAACTTGAACACAAATTCACCAACTCATACAATATACTTTAAAAGAATGAAAGTAGAAAAAGAAAACATGCTACTGTCTAAAGAAGACAGGCAAGCTGGCCTCACATGCTCTCTCCCTAAGTTCGAGAAAACATGGGGTACCACCATAGGATTTTTATCCACCGAATTCACAGAACTTACATGCCTGAGATATCTCCAGGTACTTCAGCTTACTAAGGCCCCACCCCCCACGGACGAATGAGGGCATTCAGTGCAGCCCCCTCCCAACGGATGGCCGGTGGATGTAGGTGGCGGGTATTGGTATTCTTGTCCTTTCAAAATAATAAAAGATTTAAACCATAAAGATGACAGGCAGATCCTTCCACTAACAAATACAATTAAAGACAGGTGGTTGTCCTGCAGTGGCATTGTACCTGTTGTTTCATTGTTTTGAAGTTGCAGCATGTCCGCCATCTTTTAGAATCAATTTGTTAATCTTCTTAGAATGGTAAAAACAGTGAATCTATGAACAATACCAATCATTAACGGTAGCCTAGTCTATCTGGTGTGTTATCTGGCACACTGGAGATAAAATGAACAGCAGGCAAGCAGCCTGTGAGCACTGTTTGTGGAGCTGTGGTATGCTCTAAATTAGTGAAAATAAATAGATGAGAAGCAAAGCAATGAGAGGCGGGCAAGAAAAACTGAAAGACTAGTGGGGCTGAAGCACACACATTTTCGGGTGGATGTGTATTTGATCAGAAAAATGCCAAGCCAACACCAAACCCATTGCCTACTGAGGTAATCTGTGAGATTCCTTTTAACAAAATACCTGCCTACAGATTTTGACCATTGTAATTACAATCCACTGTTAAAAAAAGCCTATTGCCTTCAACGTGTGTTTCACAGTACGTAAGTCAAGCCTGCTGCTTTTCTCAAAACCTGTCATGATTGACAGATATAACCTATAAAATCTGACATACCTTTTCCCAGTGAACCTGTAAGGCCCGTAGCCTTTACTGTTGGCTTGACCCCATAACCAGCAAAGGAATACTGAAGTGCACATATGCTAGCAACCATCATGCAAACAATTACAACATAGTACTCCGGAAACCTCTTGTTTTGACCCCATTAGGTCTGGTGACAGCTGCGCTGCCAAGCCAGATCTAAAAACAAAATGACCTCCAAGCCCTGGGAGAAAACACCCAGGGTGTTCTGGCCATTAGTTTCGGAAATTCGTATTTGAAAACCAATCACACTGGTGGAGACTCAGTTGAGGCTTCTTCAAGTTGACTGTCAGGCTTTTGTTCGTATGTAGATTCATAACACACTGAACACACCCTTGAGGAGTGCTGGAATGCTGCACTGCTAGATAATACAGCAGGGCAAAGGTGTACAGAGAGAATGGAAAGCTGCAGCAGAAGGGCACAGTCATACCAGTCATTAGACATCAGTACAACCATAGCAACAAAGACAGGATCACTGAACCTTTGACTGGTGTTTGCAGCAGAACCGCCCTGATCATAAAGGCCGTAAATTGCACCATGCATCATGCATGATAGGAAAATGGCTAAAATTAGTATACACTTCTACCGGCATGTATTTTCGACATAGCTTCATTATACATGCTCCATGATTCTAGTTTGGACTTTGTTCTGAGAACACAAGTAGACAAGTGTGCCCAGTCTTGGGTTGTAATCGAGCTGGCAATACTTTATAAGACTTTACTGCAGTTAATGGGGACGAGAATGTGTAACAGCCCTTTGAAGAATGTAGGCGGCATCAAAGGGCAGAAAAGCCTTCAGCGGCTACTGACGTGAGCCTTCCATCACTGGAGACCTGTGTTTGAGCCAGGACAATCTGGGAACCAGTAGGATTGCTGGGCCTTTAAATGTAATACATACAGTCAGAGAGCACGAGATGTCATGGTAACTTAGATCTCTTTGGATAGAGAGAGACGAAGGTCCATGAGAAACATCAGGATTGATTGAGCATCTGGTGTATTGTGTGCATTATGCAGCATGGTGTGACACTGCTCTGTAGGAGTTCAGAATATTGTGTGGCAAATATCATTTTACCACAATATTTTTATACTTACCTGTTGATATTTTTGTCTTTGATATTTAGGCCTTGATACTGTGGTAAACGGTATATATCACGCAAAATTCCTGACCCATCATCTACTTCTCACTAGTGGTAACTGCCACGGGGTGATACCTTTATGCGTAATTCATGCACCATAGTAACTCACTGGAATGGTGTGACTACCTGCACCTGTGGAAGTCTAAAGTCAATCTAACAGATATACAGTACACTTCAAAGGGAATTTTATGCTCAGTGCATACATGTTGCAAAACATACACAGCCAATCCAGGCGAACCCTTGAGTACCATATTCCCTAATATACATCCAATCATTCATCTTCTCAAAATATATGACTGTCTATGAATAAAGGTTTATGTAACGTCAGCACAGACAAAGCAGCAGTTGTCACCTACAGTCATGATTTCTTCAGTCCTTGCGGTCACTGTGAGTTCAGCACATCACAACCAACCTCTTTAGACATTCATCAAACCCATTTGGTTTAGGGTTATAAGATAACTGCCTGGAATTGCCTTAATATAGCACCTGCCCTAATGGTATTATTCACATACCAGTGAAAGAAGACAGTATAATATTTTCCTGTGTGTCGCATATACATAATCGACAGAATGTGTATCAAGATCTCCCGGCCCAATGAGTCCACCTACGAGTTGAACAGAATGTGGGATGAAACAGATCCAAAGAGAATACATTTAAACCATTTCATTTAATGGCAAAGTCTGCTACCTTTTCTGACATATTTCTTGGTTCATAATTCCTTTTCTTAATTAGTAATATGTCCCATTCAGGCACCTGTTTTTAGGATTGAGATCATTTGAATTATAATTTCATAAAACAACAACAGTACCCAAAGGGGTGTAACAACATGCACAATCCACCAACTCGCTCTCCCTGGGAGTGTCGCTATACATGATAATTAGAAAAATCACAGGTCTGCACTTTGAACAGAGGCATGTTCCTTCAATTCGCTGTTTGAGTCCCTAAAATGTTGTAAAGTTTTCACGCTGATCAGCCTCCTGAGGTTGTATCGGTGGTGCCCTCCGAGTCCTTGGACCAGTGAGTAAGTGAGGGAATTTATGAAGTGCAGTCATATCTCCTGAGTGATCTGGGGCCAGATGTACAGCTCTCAAGTACTCCGATTTGGATTTTGCGACCGTTAACATGATTTTTCTAGTGTACTAATCTCATTTTGTGAGTTGGAGAAGTTTTGCCGACTCCTGAGATTCCAAATGGATACCAATTCGGTATCTGAAAGGGGCATGTTGTAGGCGTCCCTTTCAAATGCTGAATCGGTATTTAATGTATCAGTGATATGCGATCAAAATCCGGTCGCAAAACATTGAGATTTTACTGACACTTCAAAGGAGATGGTAACCCATTTGCCAAAATGGAGGGATCCTAATTAGTTTATTTAGCCCATACTGTCCTCTAACAAAAAATCCTGCATGCAGTTCATTTATTTGAAAATTCAAGCCCTGTTCCTGTAATGTTGTACAACATTTTCTCCATCCACATTATTTGCCAACATCTGTAGTATGAATTCAGCTCTACTGGGAGTGCTACCCAGCCCCCCTTTCCTTGCATTGTTTGTTCGGCTTCTATCAGGAATAACAAGGCTAATTTCCTGTTCCTCTCGATGCCCCCTACTTAACCCCTGGCATCTTACCCAGTTGAATACTCACTCCTTGGGATGGGACTGTAGTGCCTGTTGTGTATATAACATCTAGAACTAGACTCCAAAGGCTTTGGATTTTAGAACAATGACACAATATGTGAGGCAATGAGCTCCTTACTCCAGGCATCAGACCATCTTATTGAATGTGTGTAATGTGGCTAGTGTGTAATGCCATCAGTATAAAATGTTCATACTACCTTCCATTTGCTTACAGCCATGACTCTTTTATGTGAGTGACATACTACCTCAGCCCTGTTTTTGTCTGTGAGTAAATTGTGTAATTCCTTCCCTCTTGTGCTTTGAAACCCCCATTTGACTGGAGACTTTGCCTGATGTAGTACCTGATATAATCTTGATATCAAATGTTTGTCCAGGTCGGTTTATAAGAGCTTCTCAAAGGAGGTCAAATCCCTCATTGTGTCTGGCTTAATTGTATGATGAAGTGCCCAAAATTGTGCAACCTCTTGTCTTCCACCAGGATAAATTCCCACCTGATTTGTTCAAAAGATTTATATTACCCTCGCTAAAAAGATGTCACAGTTTCAAGCACATATATTTTTTCCGATTTAAAATGGTTCGATACTGGCTGAAAGTCAGTATTTTCAAATGAGGAATGTGAAAGTGAAAGGATAGCTTGTTAATTTCTTTTTAGGTCGAGCCTAGAGGCAGTGTGCATGCGCTGCTCTGCGAGGCGTGATGTAATCCCTCTGTGGGGTTAGACCACTCCCACTGTTTTCAATTTGTTGTTTCATGTGCCATTCTAAATGGCTTTTATTTTATAGGTGAAACGCTTCTCTTTTTCTTGCCTGTAGGTGTGTTTTAACTTTCCTGACGACTGGCCCCTTTACGTGTGGTGCTACGTTTGGGTTTAAAGATCGTTTGTTTGGCGCACTATTTTAGGTTTTTACATTCATTGGTCCTGCAACGTTTCTTGCTTCACCGCAGCATCTTGTTTACTTTGCGTGTGTTTGTAATCTGCTCCTGCTTCTGAGCGCTGTTTATATTGCCTTTGCTCCCTACCCTCCTGTTGTCCATGTTCACAACCTCCATTGATTTTTTTTTTGGGGGGGTTGGGTTATTTAGCACAACCCCGACCTGAAGGTATCAGAGTGCTTTACACGTACCTGTGCCGTGTGCTCTCCAAGAACGAGTGACTGCAGAGCTTAGGCACCCGAGGGCCGGGGGCTGCCCTGCTCCAAGACCCCTGTTCAGAGGTGCGCAGGAGCGCCTGGTGAGTCCGGGGTAGACAGACAGACATCGACCAGGGTCGTTTGGTCTCAGTGAAAGAAACTCACTTCGGAAAAAAACGGTCATCGTTTTGCCTGCATTTGGAGACCTAACGGGTTGTAAATCATGTCCAACAAAAAGTTAAGGCGAACAGGCCTATCCCAAGAACTGTGCGACTGACTAGGAAGACACAACATTACCACCTGTCAGCACTAATCATAATTTCTATGAAATGCATCGCCGCGGGGAGGAAGGCGAACTTGGACTCCAAGCCCCAGCAGTCATTGGGGCTACAACACCTGTGCTGACCCACTAACCAGCGCAGCAGCACCTACATCAACTGCTCGCGCTTCCCGCTTCGCGGGAAACGCATCGCCGCGGGGAGGAAGGCGAACTTGGACTCCAAGCCCCAGCAGTCATTGGGGCTACAACACCTGTGCTGACCCACTAACCAGCGCTGCAGCCCCCTATTTAACTGATTGCCACCCCCTCCTCGTGGACGTGCGCGGACGCGCCGGTCGAAGCCCTGACAAAGGGCGGGCCGTCTGTGGCCGTCAGGGGCTGTCTGAGGCTGGGCTGGGCTGGGCCATTTCTCTTTCAAGTGTGTTTTGTGACTATCACCTCCAGCTCTACTTAATCGCAGAGAGAGGTAATTTATTGTTGAACGTGAGGGCCATCATACTCCTAGAGCTCAGCTCTTGTTAAGTTTCGTGGCAGACGTTGTTCTCAGTAATAAGTGTTGCACTAACCTTTCCGTGATATTTTGTTTATAATGGGAAAAAGGAAATTGCTAGATGCAACTGGTGGGGCCCCAAGCAATATCGGTGGGGCGGCAAAAAGGAAAAAGGCAAGGAAGACTACCAAGAAACAACTTTCTACTGGCACAATGGATCGTATTGAGTCACTGGTTGATGATTGCGAAGTGATTCTTGAATCTGCCCAAAATTCTTTTTTGACCACTGCAGATACAGACATGTGTTTGAGTAAAAGCCCACCCCGTTCTGTGACAATCCCACAAATGTTCTGTAAATTGCCATCTCGCCACCTAGCATCTAGTAACGATAATTCATGTGAAAACGTGGTCTCCCCTGTGGTAGCTTCCCCCGACCCTAATACTACCTTAGCTGGTATCAATCATATACCTCTTGAACTATTAGTCGTAGTTTGTGCAAACCGCTACGCGGATTTGGCTGATACCCTTGATGCATCAGATGAGCCTGAACAAGCTAGGGAACCAGAATTACGAGCCTCGGCTCTCAGGGGAGTGGTGGGGAAGCCCTCTGATGTAGGTGGAGGGGAAACACCTGATGTCATGGAAACTATTGCTTCCCTTAGGTAAGAAGTAGGTGAGATGAAGTTACTGATTCAAGAATTGCTGACCATTGTTAAAAAATCAAACCCGAATTCTTTTCGTACTAGTTTAGGTTGCCTTTCTTCCTTGTCACCATCTTCACAATCCCATTTCTTACTCTCAAATTATACTGGCAATCAGCTTCCCCCTGTCATTCCATCTATTCACGTTAAGAAAGATACAAAGCAGATAGCCAGAACTAGGGCTTACCCTTCTAATCCAACTGTGAAGCCTTGTTTGATCCCTAGCTCGTCAAATCCATCTAGACTGGCCAAACTACCAAGTAGTATTCCTGAGCCTTGTTCTTTCTTTCCTTCTTGCAAGGTTCAGACCCCCAATGTTCCCAAGCAGCCCACTGTTTTCATGGTTCGTGTCCCTGCTTTTGTGGGAAGAGAGGATGAAGGTTCTCTCATAAACAAGGTTACACATTGGATTCGCCATGTTAGGGGCTGTCGGTCCCTAATAAGGAATAATATAGTCAGGGCCAAAGGTGTAGATCTGAAGATAATCTGACTGATACCGTCGAACTCACCTTGGCCAGCCACCCATTGGCCGTGGGTCTATTGGCACTGGAATTTAGAACTTCTTCTCCAGGTTCTTCTCCCATCCAGTTTAGGCGCTTTCCTTTTGTCTAACCATTAATATCGAGGGGTTCTGAATTAGATTAGCTGAAAGTGGGTCAATCCACTTTTGACAACAATGATTGACTAACCCCTGTATCTTTAGCTACGAACTCTAATATTGTTATTCCATTAGTTCAACCCCAAGACAATATTGTTCTACCCCGCAATATCGGTGAGAGTATTGTTGATGGATCGAATGATTTTTTACCATGTGAAATGTTTGTCCATGTTGATGATACCTTATCGCTCTCCACTTTAAATCTCAAATTAATCTCATGGAACATTGCTGGTTTATGTAACAAATTGTTGTTACCAGACTGGAATAATTACATTGAAGAACACAACATATGTATTTTTCAGGAGACCTGGAGTCTAGTGCCAATATACAAAACTGGCTTTACTTGGTTTTTTTTACCAGCAATTTCCAATGGTCGTGGGCGACCTTCGGGGGGTCTCATTGTCTGGGTTAGCATTAACCTTAATTGTAGGGTAAAACATCATGAGTGTATATCCCCGGATTTGATGCGGTTAACATTGACAGGGGTTAGAGGTGGACCTGTCATCAAGCTTTTTAATGTCTATGTTAGAGGTACGAAGGGTGGTCTAAAGTCGCCACTTGTCACAGCTTTGGGTGACGAACTTACCTCCTGTCTGCCTGACTCTTTAATCATGGTGGCAGGGGATATGAACTGCACCTTCGAACCTTTGGCCTCAGAAGATTTGCTTGAGACAGAGGTTGAGGATGCCAGGTGGGGCATACCATCCTTGACTTTACCGCCAATTAAGAAGTGGACGCAGTTGGCCATCCAAATGAACGCCCTATCACTTGAATGTGGCCTAAGAGCCGCCAATGGCAGAATGCCTTCTAATATCCTTGGTGCCAATACTTTTAATAGAGCTACATGCCCCTCTCGAATTGATTATATTTTAATTGATCATAGACTATGGAGACATTTAGTAGATCTGGTTATAGTTCCTACTATTGAAAGTGATCATAATTCCTTATGCTTGTCTATGAAGAATCCTTGGTCTCCTGATTGCTTTCATTTTGGTACTGGTCGAATCATGTCTTCAAAGGATGTAGTTCCATCTAATTGCAGGAGGTACCTGAAATGGCCGAAAATCGTCTGCGACGTCCAAAAACTGAATGCTATAAAAGAGGTCTTGTTGGCTAAAACCACGGAACTACAGATAGCATGTAGTGTCGTGGATGGGCCCCCTAACATCGGGAGTATCTACCTAGACACAGTAGAGTTGATAGGCTCTTTTTTCTTGGTACCACCCTCTCTTAGTAACTCAAACAAGCCCCCCAAAGTTTCAGGTTCATGGTATAACTCGGAGTGCAGACAAAAAAAGTGTCTCTTGATAGCTGCTGTTAAAAAACGCGATTGCCATCTGGTGCCAAGCGCTAGAAAGGATTATAAAAAGGTAGTACTAGGAGCTAAGCGTGCCTGGGAAGAATCCTTTTGGTTAGATCTAAAGGCCGCCATTTTGGCTAAAGATGGAAATGCCTTTTGGAAACTGTTCAGGAAGTCCAAAGACCAGGACTCCGATACAATTCCCAATCATATTACGAACCAGGAGTGGTTCGATCACTTTAAAAAACTTTACTCTGGGGATGTTGCTCATAGCCTAGGTGACTTTCCTGGTTTTTCTTTGTCATCCTTCGTTTTAGAGACATATGATCCATTTGTGGAACCTGAGGTTTTGGCTGCTATTAATAAAATAGTTCCAGCCAAGGCTTCCGAACCAGATGGTCTCCCTGGTGATTTATTCCGAGCCGATCCCCAAAATTGGGCCAGGTATTTCACCACCCTGCTTAATGCTCTCCTTAAAGGATCCCCCGTTCCAGAATCATGGAAAGGGGTGGAGGTGATCCCAATATTCAAAAAGGGACTTAGGGAAGACCCTGCCAACTACCGACCCATCAGCCTCATTGACGCTGGTCAGAAGGTAGTTGGCAGGGTCTTGCTATAGCGAATCTTGACATGGGCCAATGATAATAACATCCTGACAGATTACCAGGCGGGTTTTAGAGCAAACACGGGTACCATTGACCAGGTCTTTAGGCTCTTTCTTTTGTATTGGAAGGTGGTCTCGATTGGCAAGGGCAGTCTTTATTTGGCATTCATAGATTTAAAGACTGCCTTTGATCTAGTCCCTCGTGACCGCGTGTGGCTGGTCCTGAAGGAAATGGGTGTTCCTTTGCCTATCCTAGATCTTTTGATTCGTCTTCATGAGGGCAACTATGCTCGGGTGAGGCGGGGCTCCCGGCAACAGAAAATGTATAAAATCCCTGTTAATAGGGCTGTGTTATGGCTCCCACCCTATTCTCTTTATATGTGAATGGGGTGTTAAGTTTCCTGCAGGAAACTCCAGCTGATGCCCCGGCCCTGGCGGGTGATAAAGTTCCTGCCCTACTTTTTGCCGACGACACCCTGCTAATTTCTAAAAACCCCGGCAGGGTTGCAAAAACTTTTGGATAGGTTCTATCTCTTCTGCAGATTGAGAGGCTTGACTATAAATACCTTGAAGACCAAACTTCTCTCGTTTAATCCCCGCAGATCTCTTAAAATAACTCCTACTGTGGATGGAGTCCCCTTGGAGCTTGTTAATACTTTTGATTATCTCGGAATCGGAATTTCAGACAGACTAAGTTGGAGACCCCACATCGATAAAATGCTCTTGAATCACAAGCGGGTCACAGGAGCAATTGGGAAGGAACATCGCTCTTCGCAGAGCAGGCCCATTGCTCCCGCCCTTGTGATTTATGCTGCTAAAGCTGTTAGCTCGGCACTTTATGGTGCCGAACTCTGGGGTTTTGATAATGTCGATGAAATTTCAAGATCTGAAAGCAAATTCCTTAGGGACTGGGTTTTGCTCCCAAGGGGTACTCCTCTTAAGCCTCTGATGAGCGATATGGGCAGGCGCTCATTTAGGGATCTTGCTAGATTACGCCTCTTGCTTTTTTGGACCCGCCTATGGCGCACCCCCGAGCTATCCAAATACGTTGATGGCCTTAGAGAAGTGATGAGCGCGACGGGTTCACATAGGCTTGGTTGGTTGACCAATGTCAAAAAGTCTTATCTTTCAATGGGCTTAAGAGAAGTTTGGGAGTCTGGAAAACACTTGAGCGGGGCTGATCTCAGGAAGGCCTATTGGACCTGGATAGATAACCAGGAGAATAGCACTCCCAACCTAGATAGATTGACTGGGGATTTCTATCTACACAAACAGGTGGTAAGGTTGGAGTGCTACCTTGATTTTATACAGAAACCTAGAGATAGGACACTCTATACCCAGTTTAGGTTTGGCACACTCCCTACTCGTGAGTGTACCAGTAAACGGAAACCCCCCCACCAAACTATTGCAAATTGTCCATGTTGCAACGGGGAGGTTGAAACTATAGCGCACCTTTTGTTCGAGTGCCCAGCTTATAAAAATCCTCGAGCAAGATGGTTGAGTCCCGTCTGCAGGCAGCTGGGCACTGCGAACTATCGTGTAGCACTTAGAATTTTACAGTCAGACACTAGTGCACTGCTGGTATGTGGTGTGGCCAAATTTCTTGGCTGGTCATGGGTTATTAGATTTAGGTCTCTTCTTTGATATGATACATTTCTTAACTTATCTTTTTTGGGGAAATAACTGCATTGTTACTTAGTGTAATTTAATTTTTTTCTTATATAGATTGCGACTGCCCATTTTTAAATCTATTTATTCTTGGTTGTCCTCTAGATTTTTATGTGTTTCTGCGGGGGGGATAAACATTTGGTGTAGCAATGTATCTTTTATTCTACGATTGCTCCCTTTGTAACGATATTCTTTTTCCCCCGAAGAGATTTTATTTGTCTTAATTTTAGTTATTTTATTCCCCATGACAAATTTGTATTATTTATGTTTGTTTGTATGCTTTTATGATTGATTGGCTTTATACGTGCACCAGTTGCGTTACAGACAGATGCATTAATTTTGGGCACGGGGAGAATAAGCGATTTGCCCACCTTGGTTTGTGTCTTTGGGTGCAGGCAGCTTTTAGCTCTTACCATCTGCACAGTGTTGCTCAACTGTTAGTAGTGTTCACGAGGGTGGTAGCAATGGATTCGGTCATGGCGTAGTTTCCACACAGCATCAACTGCAGAGACGAAGCATAACGAGGTGAGTATCACTAGTAGCAAGAAACTCAATCAACGAGCATGCTTGACCGCAAGTGCGCTGCAGGATTTTGCGAGGGGCATAAGCCTGAACCTATGCCTGCTTTGCACAAAAAAAATACTGCCCCAACTCCTAGACAAAACAAGCATTTGCATTGCAATAAGTCTCGCATTTGCGCAAGTTTAAGCTATGGGCATTGTAAATGATAAATAAGGAATCGCAAAATTTGCGATTCCTTATTTTGCAAATGCATTTAAGGAATCCCAAATTGCGATTCCTTAAATGCAATGTAGGAAGCACCCAAGATTTTGGCTTAAGGAACCACAAATTACCACCAACTTCAGGTTGGTGGTAGTTTGCGATATCTTTGAAAAATGCACTTTTTTAAATTTTTCAAAGTGCCATGTGGCGCACATACATGCCCTTAGCACATGTATGTGCGCCACATGTGCACACATGTTTATTTCAGGGGTGCAAAAGGGTGTCCTATTGACACCCTTGCAACCTTGAAATTGCATTTTCAATATGCGATTCTCTAATTGAGAATCGCAAATTGAGAATGTCTTCCTATTCATTCCTATGGGCATTCTAGCCCATAGGAATGAATGGCAAGGTATTCCTTATTTGCGAATCTCAATTTGCGATTCGCAAATAAGGAATATGTGGGATTCGCAAAATATTTTGCTAATCCTACCTACATTGCGTTTTGCGATTCTCTAATTGCGATTCCCTAAAAATCGCAATTTGAGAATCAAAAAACACGTTTTACCTACATATGGCCCATTGTCATTTACAATGCCAGTAGCTCAAACTCTCATAAATGCGAGACCTATTGCACAGCCAATGCTTGTGTTCTCTGTAGCTGCCCACTCCAGGAGCACAGCAAGCAGAGACTCGCAGGGAGCACTGAAGAGAGCTCCATCATTGTAGATGGTTTCCACGACACATTTCTAAAATACTTAATGTCCAGAAACAACACAGGCGTGCCAGAAATAAACGGCTCCTCGCCCATCCTTCCTCATTCAGTGACAGGGAGCCCTGATGTATGTATGCTGAGGCAATGCTGAGGCAATCAATGCGCAGCACGCAGGCTGCGGTAAACAAGGGCATGGGAGTGACGTGCGTGCAAGGTCCTGTAGGCATCTGTGTTGGAATGAAAACAAGAGCTGCTCCCATTTAATTTCCAGAATCAGTGGCGTAGCAAGGTCAGGTGGTACCTGGTGCGGTTCTTGTCACCCCCCCCCCCCCCCCCCCACATTGAAATTATTAAAAGAAGGGAAAAAAAGAAGGAAACATTTTTTTATTTTAATTTTTGTCACTCCCCTCAGTGAGGACACCCCGGGGTGGCACACACCCACCGCACCCCCCTTCCTACACCACTGTCCAGAATGAGTTATGTTATTTCATTGCATGATTTCGGACGTGTTCCACTACCCTTGATACATTAGTATGATGCTCTGGGTTGTCCTTTTGTTAAATGTTTTTCTCCGTGTTTTTTTGTTGCATGGGTCGAAGGACGCCTCATTTCTTTTGCTGCTGGCTTCCTGTCCCCACAAATGTTTCATCAGAGGGTTGCTTTCTCAGCTGCCTCCTCTCAGAAGGACCTTTGTGGATTAGATTAGATTTGGTTTGGGGCAGTAGGTTGAAGACTGATGCCTGTGGCATTCAATTGCTTTATATTTCTACTGTCTACTAGTTGCCTTCTCTGAAATGGAGTCCTGCACCTGAGGGGTGTCTTGATTGTATTCTATGGTTATTTGTCATTCTACATTTTAACTGTAGTTTTGTGATATTTGTAATAGTACCGTCTTCGGTGGAGTAATGTACCCTCCTTCATGGTTTGGAGTAGGTGTTTTTTGATGATGACGAATGCCTGCCCTCCGTGACTGAAGTTTACTTTGTTTATATGGAAACATTAAATGTGCCTTTTTTATCTAAGTAAAGTTAAGAAAACATGCCTCTGTCAGAGACCCCTCCCCCCACACCCCCTTCTTTTCATAAAACGTCGCCAAAGTAGTGTTTTGCTCAAGGACAATATGCAAATGTGGGTCCCTTTTGTTTTTTTGCATGCCCGGGCCTATTTTTGATCCAAATCCAACCCTGCACATCTGTATCCTTTTGTTAAAACAGTATCAGATGTTTAGCTATTGTTATCAATTCAGACTGCTGTTAACAATAATTGGTCATGAATATTTTGAATTTCTCTGAGAAATGCTACAATTCCTATACATTATATATTCGAGAGAAATTGAACCCTAGTAAATGGGTTCTTCAGCCTGATTTCCCTCGCATCAGTAAATTTGTCAGTGAAAAGTAACACACCTTAAACACTCTGTTAAATCATTTGTGCGTTGTTGGCAAAAACTTGCAGTTTGGTTGCAAAGACCTTCATGTTGTTAGACTCATTTTGCTTTTGAAACAGCTTTTTAAAATTTATATTCTGATATTATCCTTCTGTTACAGCCCAAAAGAATAATGGGTAACATTTATCATAGGTCAGTGGTAGCATCTAGGGGGTTCTATTTCCATTTACAAACACTTTATTCACCAGAATCCATCAGTAGGACAATAAGACTCTTGCATATGTTAATAATTGTATTTACTGTTCCTAAATATATAGTGTGGATGCCTATGTGATAAGATTAATATCCTTTTAACCACCTATTTTGAGTGAGGTGCCACGACTTGGAGGCAAGGGCCTCAAATAATTCTCAATGTCATTCATTCAGCATCATGATGCTTTTCCTTTAGACATTGGCAGTAAATATGTTAGTCTTGGCGGAACTGCACCTAGGGTTTACACACTTATATTTTTATTGAGCCTGGGCAGCGCATGCGCTGCTCTGTGAGGTATGTTGTATTGAGTTAGGGACTTGAACCTCCACCTACATTTTTCATTGGCTTGTGTCATTGTCCACTGTAAACTGTGCTGTTCATTGGTCAAAAGGCTTAGTAGTCCCTCCTTAGTACTGCCTTGTCTCATTTTGTAACCTTCCATGGTGGCACCCCCTGTTACCTGTGATGTTGCTCAGTAGGCTTTAACTACAGCCTCCGAGCACTATTTTCTCAAATAGCTTTGTCCTGCCTGCTGTTGCAGGCAGTACTCGCTATCTCCTAACGCTTTCTAAAAAAAATAATAGCACACATTTGCAATGCAATAGGTCTTGCATTTGCGAGAGTTTAAGGTATTGGCATTGTGAATGACAATACCTTTTATTTATCTGTTTTAAAAACAACACATACATAAAAGGCATTGTCATTTACAATGGCAATATTTCAAACTCTCGCAAATGGCAGACCTATGGCATTGCAAATGCTTGTTATTATTGTGTTCCAAATCTTTAAGGTTGCCCCTAGGGCTGCTTTCACTCTATTGCTTTTCTTGATCAATTGAAGTTCCCATAGAGACGCCCACGGAGTGTGTGTTTGAGAAAACACCACTGGTTTTTATGTCTGGTGTAAGCCAAGACCTTGTGATTTTCCTAAAATATGTATATACATACGCATATGGGCTTTACACCACCTTTTTACATCCGTTGGTCTATTGTTGTGTCTTTCAAAGTTTGCTTCCACCCACTGCAGCATATAGCATGGGGCTGTGGGTCAGCTTACTTAAGCCAACGGTTAGCTTCACTTTGAGTGAGTGCATATTGCTCTCTCACAAGGAGCACACTTTCACACAAGCTAGTTCCCTTCAGTGTCCGTGTTTTTGTTTTTACTTTATGATGACTTCAATGTTGTCTTCGTGTTTAGAATCTGATGTGAAAGCAGGACACTTTTGATGCACATTCTATCTTTATCAGATCCCCTCTCCTACCAATGCTGTTGTAATTTTCTTTTGGAGCGTTTGCCTTTTCTGGCTGCTGCTATTTCACAGCATACCATATACCGCACATTTAAAACTGTTCTGTATTAAGTTATCCTCTTTATACTTTCTTTCTCTCCTTTGTTTTCTAATTTTTCTTTTTTCTTTCTTTCCTTCCTTATGCATCTCTGTCTTTCTTTCTCTTCTCTTCTTTCTTTCCTCCTTTTTCTTTCTTTCTCTTTCCTTCTTGCCTTCTTTCATTCATGCCGTCTTTCTCTCTTTCTTTCTCTTTCACTCTTTTTCTTTCATTTTCTTTTTTTTTCTTTCTTGCATAATTTCACACTTGCCTTCTTTCTTTTCTGCGTCCTTTTCCTTCTCTTTCCTTTTCTCTTTCCTACCCTTCACTCTCTTTCTATCTTTCTTTCATTCTTTCTTTTTTCTTTTTTCTCTTTCTTTTCATGTTTCTTTCATTCCTTTCCTTTTTCTTTTTTTCACTTGCCTTCTATCTTTCGTTCTTTCTCGAAAGTCGTTAGAGCTCTACTGGCAGCTTTGCCGATCTGAGTTTGGGTGACCCATTGTTTAATGGCAGTATAGTTCCAGATTTCTCCAGCTGAGATCCCATAGTTCGCCCACACTTCCTGAAAGTCTATGAGGCCTGTGTGTGTCAAAGAGATCTCCAAGTATGATAGGTGGCTCCTGTCATAGCGGGGTGGATTTCAAGGTTGCCAATAATAGGAGCGAGAGGTGCGATGGGGTGGAGAGGCCTCTAAGGAGAATACCTCAATCCCATACCGCTAGTGTGGCTCTTGAGATTGGTGATATGTAAACCTCAGGGGGCAGTCTGTGTTTTCAAGAGCCAGAGTACTTTCCAAATATGAATCTCAGCAATGCCTTGGTCTATGAAGCACCAATGTTTCTCAGAGAGAGGCCTGTTGTATTCCACCATGTAGCACAGTTGGGCTGGAAGGTTGTAGTGAGAAAGGCAGGGTAGACAGGTAGACCCACTTCTCCCTCCGCCACTGACACGTAAGCACGCTTTCCAGGAATGCAAGGTTTATTGTCACCCCAGATATATACCTCTATCATGTGCTATAGGTTACTGAACAAGTGCAGGTGAGGCTGTAAGGGAAGTGCCTGCATAACTTACAATACTTTGGGCAGTAGGGTCATTTTCACTGCAGCTATCCTGCCTAGCCATTAAAGGCCTCCCCATTACTGGTTTGCAAGTCTAGAGGGGCCATTGCAATGAGATCAGCGAAGTTGGATTCAACTGTTTTCTTAGGGGACAGACATATTTTAAGTCCCAAGTATTACACCCAAGGCTTCGCCCACTGAAATGTGAACTGGGGTTCCAGGTGAAGCCTATCTTGTTGCTGTACCATGAGATTAAGTGACTTTGATTTTTGTATTTTTACCTGGAAACTAGAGACGGCTCCAAATAACTCGAGCTCCTCCAGGGGCTGGAAGGGAGGAGGAAGGTTGGGTAAGTGCCACCATAACGTCATTGGAAAATAATGCTATTTTATGTTCCTGTTAACTGATAGTATTGCAAACACAAAGAGATGATGGACGGAGTGCTGAAACTTTTCAAACACTCACCCCCAGTCACAGATCTGGGTTGAATCAATCATCATTCTTTAGCTCACTTTGCCACCCCAGTTCAGACACAGCTATATGCAAATCAGTCTTGACCCTGTGCCTCATGGGAACAGTCCAGCCCGAACTGCCAAGCCATGTCTTCCCTGGACCAGAAACAAGCATCCTGGGACCGGTTTTGGGCTAACAGCCCTCATCAGCCAGGCTAGCTTGAATCCAGTGGCAAAGTGAGCAGGGGACCCACGTCTGGGCATACCCTTCCAACTTAGGGCGAACAAAGCAAACACAAAGAGATGATGGACGGAGTGCTGAAACTTTTCAAACACTCACCCTAAACACTCACCCCCAGTCACAGATCTGGGTTGAATCCATCATCATTCTTTAGCTCACTTTGCTACCCCAGATCAGACTCGGCTATATGCAAATCAGTCTTGACCCTGTGTCTCATGGGAACAGTCCAGCCCGAACTGCCAAGCCATGTCTTCCCTGGACCAGAAACAAGCATCCTGGGACCGGTTTCGGGCTAACAGCCCTCATCAGCCAGGCTAGCTTGCATCCAGTGGCAAAGTGAGCAAGGGACCCACGTCTGGACATACCCTGCCAACTTAGGGCGAACAAAGCAAACACAAAGAGATGATGGACAGAGTGCTGAAACTTTTTAAACACTCACCCCCAGTCACAGATCTGTGTTGAATCCATCATCATTCCTTAGCTCACTTGGCCACCCCAGTTCAGACACAGCTATATGCAAATCAGCCTTGACCCTGTGCCTCATGGGAACAGTCCAGTCGGAACTGCCAAGCCATGTTTTCCCTGGACCGGAAACAAGCATCCGGGGACCGGTTTCAGGCTAACAGTCAGCCAGGCTAGCTTGAATCCAGTGGCAAAGTGAGCAAGGGACCCACATCTGGGCATACTCTGCCAACTTAGGGCGAACAAAGCAAATACAAAGAGATGATGGATGGAGTGCTAAAACTTTTCAAACACTCACCCCCAGTCACAGATCTGAGTTGAATCCATCATCATTCTTTAGCTCACTTTGCCACCCCAGTTCAGACACAGCTATATGCAAATCAGTCTTGACCCTGTGCCTCATGGGAATAGTCCAGCCCGAACTGCCAAGCCATGTCTTCCCTGGACTGGAAACTTCCGGGTCACGCGTTGCGCTAATGCTAGGCCGGTTAGAACCGGCCTGGCCTGGATCAGCTGGGATCAGGATAAAAGGCTGGGGAGCGGCGGAGTCTACCTCTTTGCTCGCCGCTCCCACAGCCTGCCCTTAAGAACACCAGCCTCGCTAGGAGGCTATATTTTAATTTCTGTTCTTCTCTTTCCAGGTTTTTGGCTCGTTGGATCCGATCGGCGTACGATCTACTGAGGGTTGCCGAATTGGGCGGCCTCGCGTTGAGGCTTTTTATCCAGTTCTTTTTATCTTCCAGGCTGAGATCGGCACGGCAAAAGGACGGCGCATGGCAGGAGCGTTATCTTATGATCGGGAACACCGGAGCGGACAGCTGTTACCACACCGAGGCGGTATTGTTGGTTGCGGGAACGCCACGTGTTCTGCGCTGAAATTGACGAGAGCGCTTTACTGTTTTATGTCGGGAGCGCGGTGATGGAAGTCCGGTATAGTAGATTGTGGGAGCGCTGCGTGCCGGTCGTTGAAGGTAAATGATTAGCGCGCTGGCGCGGTAAAGAGCACAAGCTCACAAGCGTGTAGAGCTCGGTCCTAGCGCGAAGGGGAAAGTTTGCTGGGGCGGTCATTGAAGGTAAAATCTTGGCGCGCTGGCGCAGTAAAGAGCGCGAGCTCACAAGCGTTTCTAATACCTTTATTTTGTGGTATGGGCGTGTCTACCACCTTTTAGGTGATGTGCTGTGCGTCTAATGATAGGTGGCGTTTTGTAACAGTTTAGTCAAAGGAGGAATTGAGCTGAGTAGCTATTTTCGGAGCTGTTCATAGGATGCAAGATTTGCTGCTCATTGATTGTTCTGCCTTGGTTTATAGTGTATATGCCTTTTGTCTAGCTATGCTGGTCTAGAATATGTGCATTTGTTATTTATAAATTTTCTTAAATAGGACGTAACACCTATTTGCAAAACTTAATGGGACTGTTTACTTGTCTGACATTTTCCTCATTGTTACCTGATTCTCTTCCTGCAGCACCGAATATAGGATGACTGCAGTTTCAGTCTGGGGCCAAACTCAGACCCACTGGGATTCAGACTTGAGTTAATAATTTCCTCAGATTTTGAATAGCTCACCGAAATGCATTTCAGGGCTCTTGTGTGAAGGAAAGTGGCCACCTGCATTCCAGACAATGGCGGACAGATGTGATTCTTAGTAAAAAAAACACTGTAGCAGCCAAACCTCTTTAAGCCTGTTCAACCTATTGATACTAACAAGCGACCTAGCGTTTGCAAAAACAGTGCGCCTCCCTGAACCACTGCTTGTCTGCTTTGGGGGCATCTAATTTTCTTGTTTATAGTTTACTGGTATTTGTTTTTCTGTCAAGCCCAGTTGCTTGAGCTACTGCAGTAAGTAATTGCATTGAGAGCAGTCAACGTGAACCAGACCCATTAATGAATTACAGTTAGTAATATATTTACTAATTTCCAGCACTTCTGTTGCTGATTTTCACCGTAAACTGTGAAAGTAGCGGGGGTGTTTATGGCAGGCCTGCCAAACCTTGTGTTGCACAGGCTTGCATTTTGGTACTTAATAAATCTCTTAATCGATAAAATAGTTTAGGCTGGCATAAATGCTTTCGGATTGGGACTACATCTGCCCTCAAAATATGCTAATGTTCACTGATATATCGAACATTGTCCGCAAGTTATGGCACAACCCACTTGCAAAAATTAAACTATTTCGGAGCTGCTTTAGTGTGGCTATACACAAGGTTACACATTGGATTCGCCATGTTAGGGGCTGTCGGTCCCTAATAAGGAATAATATAGTCAGGGCCAAAGGTGTAGATCTGAAGATAATCTGACTGATACCGTCGAACTCACCTTGGCCAGCCACCCATTGGCCGTGGGTCTATTGGCACTGGAATTTAGAACTTCTTCTCCAGGTTCTTCTCCCATCCAGTTTAGGCGCTTTCCTTTTGTCTAACCATTAATATCGAGGGGTTCTGAATTAGATTAGCTGAAAGTGGGTCAATCCACTTTTGACAACAATGATTGACTAACCCCTGTATCTTTAGCTACGAACTCTAATATTGTTATTCCATTAGTTCAACCCCAAGACAATATTGTTCTACCCCGCAATATCGGTGAGAGTATTGTTGATGGATCGAATGATTTTTTACCATGTGAAATGTTTGTCCATGTTGATGATACCTTATCGCTCTCCACTTTAAATCTCAAATTAATCTCATGGAACATTGCTGGTTTATGTAACAAATTGTTGTTACCAGACTGGAATAATTACATTGAAGAACACAACATATGTATTTTTCAGGAGACCTGGAGTCTAGTGCCAATATACAAAACTGGCTTTACTTGGTTTTTTTTACCAGCAATTTCCAATGGTCGTGGGCGACCTTCGGGGGGTCTCATTGTCTGGGTTAGCATTAACCTTAATTGTAGGGTAAAACATCATGAGTGTATATCCCCGGATTTGATGCGGTTAACATTGACAGGGGTTAGAGGTGGACCTGTCATCAAGCTTTTTAATGTCTATGTTAGAGGTACGAAGGGTGGTCTAAAGTCGCCACTTGTCACAGCTTTGGGTGACGAACTTACCTCCTGTCTGCCTGACTCTTTAATCATGGTGGCAGGGGATATGAACTGCACCTTCGAACCTTTGGCCTCAGAAGATTTGCTTGAGACAGAGGTTGAGGATGCCAGGTGGGGCATACCATCCTTGACTTTACCGCCAATTAAGAAGTGGACGCAGTTGGCCATCCAAATGAACGCCCTATCACTTGAATGTGGCCTAAGAGCCGCCAATGGCAGAATGCCTTCTAATATCCTTGGTGCCAATACTTTTAATAGAGCTACATGCCCCTCTCGAATTGATTATATTTTAATTGATCATAGACTATGGAGACATTTAGTAGATCTGGTTATAGTTCCTACTATTGAAAGTGATCATAATTCCTTATGCTTGTCTATGAAGAATCCTTGGTCTCCTGATTGCTTTCATTTTGGTACTGGTCGAATCATGTCTTCAAAGGATGTAGTTCCATCTAATTGCAGGAGGTACCTGAAATGGCCGAAAATCGTCTGCGACGTCCAAAAACTGAATGCTATAAAAGAGGTCTTGTTGGCTAAAACCACGGAACTACAGATAGCATGTAGTGTCGTGGATGGGCCCCCTAACATCGGGAGTATCTACCTAGACACAGTAGAGTTGATAGGCTCTTTTTTCTTGGTACCACCCTCTCTTAGTAACTCAAACAAGCCCCCCAAAGTTTCAGGTTCATGGTATAACTCGGAGTGCAGACAAAAAAAGTGTCTCTTGATAGCTGCTGTTAAAAAACGCGATTGCCATCTGGTGCCAAGCGCTAGAAAGGATTATAAAAAGGTAGTACTAGGAGCTAAGTGTGCCTGGGAAGAATCCTTTTGGTTAGATCTAAAGGCCGCCATTTTGGCTAAAGATGGAAATGCCTTTTGGAAACTGTTCAGGAAGTCCAAAGACCAGGACTCCGATACAATTCCCAATCATATTACGAACCAGGAGTGGTTCGATCACTTTAAAAAACTTTACTCTGGGGATGTTGCTCATAGCCTAGGTGACTTTCCTGGTTTTTCTTTGTCATCCTTCGTTTTAGAGACATATGATCCATTTGTGGAACCTGAGGTTTTGGCTGCTATTAATAAAATAGTTCCAGCCAAGGCTTCCGAACCAGATGGTCTCCCTGGTGATTTATTCCGAGCCGATCCCCAAAATTGGGCCAGGTATTTCACCACCCTGCTTAATGCTCTCCTTAAAGGATCCCCCGTTCCAGAATCATGGAAAGGGGTGGAGGTGATCCCAATATTCAAAAAGGGACTTAGGGAAGACCCTGCCAACTACCGACCCATCAGCCTCATTGACGCTGGTCAGAAGGTAGTTGGCAGGGTCTTGCTATAGCGAATCTTGACATGGGCCAATGATAATAACATCCTGACAGATTACCAGGCGGGTTTTAGAGCAAACACGGGTACCATTGACCAGGTCTTTAGGCTCTTTCTTTTGTATTGGAAGGTGGTCTCGATTGGCAAGGGCAGTCTTTATTTGGCATTCATAGATTTAAAGACTGCCTTTGATCTAGTCCCTCGTGACCGCGTGTGGCTGGTCCTGAAGGAAATGGGTGTTCCTTTGCCTATCCTAGATCTTTTGATTCGTCTTCATGAGGGCAACTATGCTCGGGTGAGGCGGGGCTCCCGGCAACAGAAAATGTATAAAATCCCTGTTAATAGGGCTGTGTTATGGCTCCCACCCTATTCTCTTTATATGTGAATGGGGTGTTAAGTTTCCTGCAGGAAACTCCAGCTGATGCCCCGGCCCTGGCGGGTGATAAAGTTCCTGCCCTACTTTTTGCCGACGACACCCTGCTAATTTCTAAAAACCCCGGCAGGGTTGCAAAAACTTTTGGATAGGTTCTATCTCTTCTGCAGATTGAGAGGCTTGACTATAAATACCTTGAAGACCAAACTTCTCTCGTTTAATCCCCGCAGATCTCTTAAAATAACTCCTACTGTGGATGGAGTCCCCTTGGAGCTTGTTAATACTTTTGATTATCTCGGAATCGGAATTTCAGACAGACTAAGTTGGAGACCCCACATCGATAAAATGCTCTTGAATCACAAGCGGGTCACAGGAGCAATTGGGAAGGAACATCGCTCTTCGCAGAGCAGGCCCATTGCTCCCGCCCTTGTGATTTATGCTGCTAAAGCTGTTAGCTCGGCACTTTATGGTGCCGAACTCTGGGGTTTTGATAATGTCGATGAAATTTCAAGATCTGAAAGCAAATTCCTTAGGGACTGGGTTTTGCTCCCAAGGGGTACTCCTCTTAAGCCTCTGATGAGCGATATGGGCAGGCGCTCATTTAGGGATCTTGCTAGATTACGCCTCTTGCTTTTTTGGACCCGCCTATGGCGCACCCCCGAGCTATCCAAATACGTTGATGGCCTTAGAGAAGTGATGAGCGCGACGGGTTCACATAGGCTTGGTTGGTTGACCAATGTCAAAAAGTCTTATCTTTCAATGGGCTTAAGAGAAGTTTGGGAGTCTGGAAAACACTTGAGCGGGGCTGATCTCAGGAAGGCCTATTGGACCTGGATAGATAACCAGGAGAATAGCACTCCCAACCTAGATAGATTGACTGGGGATTTCTATCTACACAAACAGGTGGTAAGGTTGGAGTGCTACCTTGATTTTATACAGAAACCTAGAGATAGGACACTCTATACCCAGTTTAGGTTTGGCACACTCCCTACTCGTGAGTGTACCAGTAAACGGAAACCCCCCCACCAAACTATTGCAAATTGTCCATGTTGCAACGGGGAGGTTGAAACTATAGCGCACCTTTTGTTCGAGTGCCCAGCTTATAAAAATCCTCGAGCAAGATGGTTGAGTCCCGTCTGCAGGCAGCTGGGCACTGCGAACTATCGTGTAGCACTTAGAATTTTACAGTCAGACACTAGTGCACTGCTGGTATGTGGTGTGGCCAAATTTCTTGGCTGGTCATGGGTTATTAGATTTAGGTCTCTTCTTTGATATGATACATTTCTTAACTTATCTTTTTTGGGGAAATAACTGCATTGTTACTTAGTGTAATTTAATTTTTTTCTTATATAGATTGCGACTGCCCATTTTTAAATCTATTTATTCTTGGTTGTCCTCTAGATTTTTATGTGTTTCTGCGGGGGGGATAAACATTTGGTGTAGCAATGTATCTTTTATTCTACGATTGCTCCCTTTGTAACGATATTCTTTTTCCCCCGAAGAGATTTTATTTGTCTTAATTTTAGTTATTTTATTCCCCATGACAAATTTGTATTATTTATGTTTGTTTGTATGCTTTTATGATACAATTTTTTATCGAAATAAAGCTTTGATTGATTGATTGGCTTTATACGTGCACCAGTTGCGTTACAGACAGATGCATTAATTTTGGGCACGGGGAGAATAAGCGATTTGCCCACCTTGGTTTGTGTCTTTGGGTGCAGGCAGCTTTTAGCTCTTACCATCTGCACAGTGTTGCTCAACTGTTAGTAGTGTTCACGAGGGTGGTAGCAATGGATTCGGTCATGGCGTAGTTTCCACACAGCATCAACTGCAGAGACGAAGCATAACGAGGTGAGTATCACTAGTAGCAAGAAACTCAATCAACGAGCATGCTTGACCGCAAGTGCACTGCAGGATTTTGCGAGGGGCATAAGCCTGAACCTATGCCTGCTTTGCACAAAAAAAATACTGCCCCAACTCCTGGACAAAACAAGCATTTGCATTGCAATAAGTCTCGCATTTGCGCAAGTTTAAGCTATGGGCATTGTAAATGATAAATAAGGAATCGCAAAATTTGCGATTCCTTATTTTGCAAATGCATTTAAGGAATCCCAAATTGCGATTCCTTAAATGCAATGTAGGAAGCACCCAAGATTTTGGCTTAAGGAACCACAAATTACCACCAACTTCAGGTTGGTGGTAGTTTGCGATATCTTTGAAAAATGCACTTTTTTAAATTTTTCAAAGTGCCATGTGGCGCACATACATGCCCTTAGCACATGTATGTGCGCCACATGTGCACACATGTTTATTTCAGGGGTGCAAAAGGGTGTCCTATTGACACCCTTGCAACCTTGAAATTGCATTTTCAATATGCGATTCTCTAATTGAGAATCGCAAATTGAGAATGTCTTCCTATTCATTCCTATGGGCATTCTAGCCCATAGGAATGAATGGCAAGGTATTCCTTATTTGCGAATCTCAATTTGCGATTCGCAAATAAGGAATATGTGGGATTCGCAAAATATTTTGCTATTCCTACCTACATTGCGTTTTGCGATTCTCTAATTGCGATTCCCTAAAAATCGCAATTTGAGAATCAAAAAACACGTTTTACCTACATATGGCCCATTGTCATTTACAATGCCAGTAGCTCAAACTCTCATAAATGCGAGACCTATTGCACAGCCAATGCTTGTGTTCTCTGTAGCTGCCCACTCCAGGAGCACAGCAAGCAGAGACTCGCAGGGAGCACTGAAGAGAGCTCCATCATTGTAGATGGTTTCCACGACACATTTCTAAAATACTGAATGTCCAGAAACAACACAGGCGTGCCAGAAATAAACGGCTCCTCGCCCATCCTTCCTCATTCAGTGACAGGGAGCCCTGATGTATGTATGCTGAGGCAATCAATGCGCAGCATGCAGGCTGCGGTAAACAAGGGCATGGGAGTGACGTGCGTGCAAGGTCCTGTAGGCATCTGTGTTGGAATGAAAACAAGAGCTGCTTCCATTTAATTTCCAGAATCAGTGGCGTAGCAAGGTCAGGTGGTACCTGGTGCGGTTCTTGTCACCCCCCCCCCCCCCCCCCCACATTGAAATTATTAAAAGAAGGGAAAAAAAGAAGGAAACATTTTTTTATTTTAATTTTTGTCACTCCCCTCAGTGAGGACACCCCGGGGTGGCACACACCCACCGCACCCCCCTTCCTACACCACTGTCCAGAATGAGTTATGTTATTTCATTGCATGATTTCGGACGTGTTCCACTACCCTTGATACATTAGTATGATGCTCTGGGTTGTCCTTTTGTTAAATGTTTTTCTCCGTGTTTTTTTGTTGCATGGGTCGAAGGACGCCTCATTTCTTTTGCTGCTGGCTTCCTGTCCCCACAAATGTTTCATCAGAGGGTTGCTTTCTCAGCTGCCTCCTCTCAGAAGGACCTTTGTGGATTAGATTAGATTTGGTTTGGGGCAGTAGGTTGAAGACTGATGCCTGTGGCATTCAATTGCTTTATATTTCTACTGTCTACTAGTTGCCTTCTCTGAAATGGAGTCCTGCACCTGAGGGGTGTCTTGATTGTATTCTATGGTTATTTGTCATTCTACATTTTAACTGTAGTTTTGTGATATTTGTAATAGTACCGTCTTCGGTGGAGTAATGTACCCTCCTTCATGGTTTGGAGTAGGTGTTTTTTGATGATGACGAATGCCTGCCCTCCGTGACTGAAGTTTACTTTGTTTATATGGAAACATTAAATGTGCCTTTTTTATCTAAGTAAAGTTAAGAAAACATGCCTCTGTCAGAGACCCCTCCCCCCACACCCCCTTCTTTTCATAAAACGTCGCCAAAGTAGTGTTTTGCTCAAGGACAATATGCAAATGTGGGTCCCTTTTGTTTTTTTGCATGCCCGGGCCTATTTTTGATCCAAATCCAACCCTGCACATCTGTATCCTTTTGTTAAAACAGTATCAGATGTTTAGCTATTGTTATCAATTCAGACTGCTGTTAACAATAATTGGTCATGAATATTTTGAATTTCTCTGAGAAATGCTACAATTCCTATACATTATATATTCGAGAGAAATTGAACCCTAGTAAATGGGTTCTTCAGCCTGATTTCCCTCGCATCAGTAAATTTGTCAGTGAAAAGTAACACACCTTAAACACTCTGTTAAATCATTTGTGCGTTGTTGGCAAAAACTTGCAGTTTGGTTGCAAAGACCTTCATGTTGTTAGACTCATTTTGCTTTTGAAACAGCTTTTTAAAATGTATATTCTGATATTAACCTTCTGTTACAGCCCAAAAGAATAATGGGTAACATTTATCATAGGTCAGTGGTAGCATCTAGGGGGTTCCATTTCCATTTACAAACACTTTATTCACCAGAATCCATCAGTAGGACAATAAGACTCTTGCATATGTTATTAATTGTATTTACTGTTCCTAAATATATAGTGTGGATGCCTATGTGATAAGATTAATATCATTTTAACCACCTATTTTGAGTGAGGTGCCACGACTTGGAGGCAAGGGCCTCAAATAATTCTCAATGTCATTCATTCAGCATCATGATGCTTTTCCTTTAGACATTGGCAGTAAATATGTTAGTCTTGGCGGAACTGCACCTAGGGTTTACACACTTATATTTTTATTGAGCCTGGGCAGCGCATGCGCTGCTCTGTGAGGTATGTTGTATTGAGTTAGGGACTTGAACCTCCACCTACATTTTTCATTGGCTTGTGGCATTGTCCACTGTAAACTGTGCTGTTCATTGGTCAAAATGCTTAGTAGTCCCTCCTTAGTACTGCCTTGTCTCATTTTGTAACCTTCCATGGTGGCACCCCCTGTTACCTGTGATGTTGCTCAGTAGGCTTTAACTACAGCCTCCGAGCACTATTTTCTCAAATAGCTTTGTCCTGCCTGCTATTGCAGGCAGTACTCGCTATCTCCTAACGCTTTTTAAAAAAAATAATAGCACACATTTGCAATGCAATAGGTCTTGCATTTGCGAGAGTTTAAGGTATTGGCATTGTGAATGACAATACCTTTTATTTATCTGTTTTAAAAACAACACATACATAAAAGGCATTGTCATTTACAATGGCAACGTTTCAAACTCTCGCAAATGGCAGACCTATGGCATTGCAAATGCTTGTTATTATTGTGTTCCAAATCTTTAAGGTTGCCCCTAGGGCTGCTTTCACTCTATTTTTTTTCTTGATCAATTGAAGTTCCCATAGAGACGCCCACGGAGTGTGTGTTTGAGAAAACACCACTGGTTTTTATGTCTGGTGTAAGCCAAGACCTTGTGATTTTCCTAAAATATGTATATACATACGCATATGGGCTTTACACCACCTTTTTACATCCGTTGGTCTATTGTTGTGTCTTTCACAGTTTGCTTCCACCCACTGCAGCATATAGCATGGGGCTGTGGGTCAGCTTACTTAAGCCAACGGTTAGCTTCACTTTGAGTGAGTGCATATTGCTCTCTCACAAGGAGCACACTTTCACACAAGCTAGTTCCCTTCAGTGTCAGTGTTTTTGTTTTTACTTTATGATGACTTCAATGTTGTCTTCGTGTTTAGAATCTGATGTGAAAGCAGGACACTTTTGATGCACATTCTATTTTTATCAGATCCCCTCTCCTACCAATGCTGTTGTAATTTTCTTTTGGAGCTTTGCCTTTTCTGACTGCTGCTATTTCACAGCATACCATATACCGCACATTTAAAACTGTTCTGTATTAAGTTATCCTCTTTATACTTTCTTTCTCTCCTTTGTTTTCTAATTTTTCTTTTTTTCTTTCTTTCCTTCCTTGTGCATCTCTGTCTTTCTTTCTCTTCTCTTCTTTCTTTCCTCCTTTTTCTTTCTTTCTCTTTCCTTCTTGCCTTCTTTCATTCATGCCTTCTTTCTCTCTTTCTTTCTCTTTCACTCTTTTTCTTTCATTTTCTTTTTTTTTCTTTCTTGCATAATTTCACACTTGCCTTCTTTCTTTTCTGCGTCCTTTTCCTTCTCTTTCCTTTTCTCTTTCCTACCCTTCACTCCCTTTCTATCTTTCTTTTTTCTTTTTTCTCTTTCTTTTCATTTTTCTTTCATTCCTTTCCTTTTTCTTTTTTTCACTTGCCTTCTATCTTTCGTTCTTTCCTTCTCTCTGACCATCTCTTTCAATTCTTCTCTTTCCTTCCCTCTTTCATTTTCTTTCCTTCTTGCATTCTTTCTTTCTTTCTTTCTTTCCTATCTTTCTGTTCAGTGCCAGGGAGTACTATGGTAAAATGTGTTTTTTTAAACCCCAAAAACATTTGAATCACAATTCCAGAATACACCTAAAAAAATAAAAACTTCCTTCAGTTCCTAAAATTATAGAATAGTTATTTTTTTGTATAAAAAAGTAAGATGGAAATAGGGAAGGTCACAGTACTACTCTCTCTACGGTGACCCTGTGAAAAAAAAGGAAACAGGATAAAGAAGAGAAGAAGAATACCGTGCAGGAAAAGAAGGCAAAGATTGAAAAGGTATGTCCACAAGTAAAGGTGGGGTGGAGAGAATGGATGAAGGGATCTGAGAGATTTAATAAAACAAAGATGGGAAGAAAATGTAAAATGTAAAAAGAATAAAATAAGTAATATGGGAGGCATGGGGATACAGGAGGGATTTTCCTGTTAAAAGAAAACAAAAGAAAGTGGAAGTCGTAGTAGTGGGAAAAAAGGAAAAGAAGCAATAGGAAGGGGCGGAATTGAATGTGGGGGGTTAACGTCAGGAGCACCCATAGCAGTGGGAATACTAAAATAAATTAGAAAAATAATCTGCATAAAAGTTTTTCTTTGCTAAGAAATACATTCAGCAGGTTGGATTTGTAAACCTGGTGAATTTCTTGGTCAAAAATTAGTAGAAACCAGTTTGATGATAATGGTTTGTCATTACCCATTTCAAAAGGTTTTTCGATATTCATAATATACAACCACGGTTGAGGTGTTGAAGTACCCAGACTCTGGGAGTGCTGTCATGCACGAGTGAGGAAGGTAATGTGCGGTTCTCCTGTGCTCATATTTTCTGCTTGATTGAAGCTACCTGTGGCTAGCGAAAGAAGAGATCTCCTAAGCTTAGGGTCTCATGTCTCATGTTTCTTTTTTTGTTTTTCTTGTGTCTTTTGGAGGGAGAGGGGTGGAGGTGACCTGCATCACATGCAGGATGTGAGAGAGAGCTTTTTGCTTCCGCTTGCGAAAAGCCACTTCGCCCCCTGACTCTGTGTGCATCCTCTTATCAGCATCACTCTCTATATGGAAGAAGATACACTCAGTTACAGGAGAAGAGCAGATCGGCCTTGTCAGACTTTTGTACAAGGGAGGATTCCTGTAGAGGAGCTGAGCTTGAAAAGTGGATTCTACTCAAGCAAATGATCAGGTGTGGAACAATGGTAGTTGTTCAGCTAAATACTTTTATGGTTTATTTTTTTATTGTTTTTAAAAAGTTACACATGCACTCATTCACATCCAAAGGCCAGTGAGGTACATAAACCGATGGGGAGAAAAAGGTGTGGAGAAAAGCGGGGAAGGGATTCAGTAAGAGAACTGACTCCGCAACATAGGGATAGATATCGGGGAACATAATGAAGGTCTAGACAGGAAGGGGGTGGTCCTTACCGCTTGGGCGTCATTCCCGACTAGTGCACAAGGTCTCTTGGTTGGTTAGCGTGAAGTATCGAATTTAGGATGGTCTCTCTCAATCATTTTGGTCAGGCACAGGCTTCGACTGCATGAGTCTGGGGACTTGAAGGTATTTCGGGCATGATAATCCAGTGAGAGGAACTGGAGGTACGGGCTCCACAGTTTATCAAAGAGCTACAGTTTATCATGCACTGAGGTGGTGAGATTTTCCATCCCTATAATGTCCCAAAGTCTACGAAGCCAGTCTATATGCACCGGTGTGTATTCCGTGCTCCATTTAGAGGTGATACTTTGCTTGGCAGTGCACAGGGCCATGGTGATAGCCTTTCCTATGTCAAAAATCTCATTGTCTCTCAAAACATTGTCCCAATATCTTTAAAGCATGGGGCAGCACCAAAGGGCGTTGGTCAAGTTGCCAGTCTAGCCGCAGTAGCACCAGCAGTCCACTTTGCTTCTGCTTTTCTATTTCACTATCCTCGCTGGGGTATAGTACCTGCAGTGTGTTATTTTAAGCATTGCCTTTTTAGTTGCTTCACTGAAAGAAGAGATCCATGCTCTGTGGAGAACATCTGTCCATTCTTTGCGAGTAAATGACCGTCTAACTCCACCTCCCATCTTCTTTGTGCTGGGTATTTACTGGTGTTTAGTCTGTTTATGCTGAAAGTAGGACTTTATCAACGGTTTTCGTGATAAGCCATTTCTCAAAAGTCGTTAGAGCTCTACTGGCAGCTTTGCCGATCTGAGTTTGGGTGACCCATTGTTTAATGGCAGTATAGTTCCAGATTTCTCCAGCTGAGATCCCATAGTTCGCCCACACTTCCTGAAAGTCTATGAGGCCTGTGTGTGTCAAAGAGATCTCCAAGTATGATAGGTGGCTCCTGTCATAGCGGGGTGGATTTCAAGGTTGCCAATAATAGGGAGCGAGAGGTGCGATGGGGTGGAGAGGCCTCTAAGGAGAATACCTCAGTCCCATACCGCTAGTGTGGCTCTTGAGATTGGTGATATGTAAACCTCAGGGGGCAGTCTGTGTTTTCAGGAGCCAGAGTACTTTCCAAATATGAATCCCAGCAATGCCTTGGTCTATGAAGCACCAATGTTTCTCAGAGAGAGGCCTGTTCCATTCCACCATGTAGCACAGTTGGGCTGGAAGGTTGTAGTGAGAAAGGCAGGGTAGACAGGTAGACCCACTTCTCCCTCCGCCACTGACACGTAAGCACGCTTTCCAGGAATGCAAGGTTTATTGCCACCCCAGATATATACCTCTATCATGTGCTATAGGTTACTGAACAAGTGCAGGTGAGGCTGTAAGGGAAGTGCCTGCATAACCTACAATACTTTGGGCAGTAGGGTCATTTTACTGCAACTATCCTGCCTAGCCATTAAAGGCCTCCCCATTACTGGTTTGCAAGTCTAGAGGGGCCATTGCAATGAGATCAGCGAAGTTGGATTCAACTGTTTTCTTAGGGGACAGACATATTTTAAGTCCCAAGTATTACACCCAAGGCTTCGCACACTGAAAAGTGAACTGGGGTTCCAGGTGAAGCCTATCTTGTTGCTGTACCGTGAGATTAAGTGACTTTGATTTTTGTATTTTTACCTGGAAACTAGAGACGGCTCCAAATAACTTGAGCCCCTCCAGGGGCTGGAAGGGAGGAGGAAGGTTGGGTAAGTGCCACCATAACGTCATTGGCAAATAATGCTATTTTATGTTCCTGTTAAATGATAGTATTGCAAACACAAAGAGATGATGGACGGAGTGCTGAAACTTTTCAAACACTCACCCCCAGTCACAGATCTGGGTTGAATTAATCATCATTCTTTAGCTCACTTTGCCACCCCAGTTCAGACACAGCTATAGGCAAATTCAAATTTCAAATTTCAAAGCTTTATTCGATTATTAAAAAACAATCATAAAAGCATACATTGTTAAAATACAGAATAAAATACAGAACATACATCAGATATTACAGTAAACGAAGCAGCTTAAATGGCATCAAGTATGTCGGCCAGACAATCTAATGTTTATAGAAAAACCACGGTTAGAACACCAGGCTTTTCCTATGGGAGACAGCTTTTAATATAAAGGTAGCGGTAAAAAAACAAATGTCCAACATATCAAGTCCAAATAACAGTTTCATCGCTTGGGCAGTAGTGAACACAAAGTATTTCTTAAAAACAGGTTTGAGATAGTAAAGACGAAGATGCAGATAAAAAGGGCAAATAAGCATAAAGTGCAATGTGCTTTGCTTAGTTGAGCCGTCACAAGGGCAAGGTGTTGGGCTATAAATGTTCATCTTTGGAAAGGCCACCAGGTTATGGGCAATGCCTAATCTCAACCTAGTGAGAACAAACTGGTGAGATTGTTTGGTAATGGCTTTTAAATACATAGGCAAGCCCGAGACAACCGACATGTTAGAGTGGAAAAAAACATGGGTTGACGAGAGGCTACATTGAACACTACGCAGGTTAGATTTGGTCCCTAGAAAAACGTTTTTAAGCTCCTTTTTAGGTATAGTGACAGCGCTCAGGGGCTCATCAAAAATGTCAAGATTAAAAATTTCACTGTTGGAAGATGAAACATATTTTAACCAGGGGATCTTACGGACATTATCCAACCGAAGACAGTCTAAAATGATTTGCCTGGTAAATCCTGTCTCATCCTTAGCCCAAATTGACCTCCAAGCCATAAGAGGTCTCAATCCCGTTAGATCTGTAAGATAATCAAGGCCCACCTCTCTATGACTTAGTTCAGTAGATGCCGAGGAGGGAAGGCAAAGGAGTCTTTTAAGGAACTGGTTCTCTGTAACTTGTAGATCCCTGTGTTTACAGTAGCCCCATATACCTGAACCGTATAAGGCAATAGATACACATCTATGCCTATAGATGTTTAACATGTCAGGGATGCAACGACTGCCTAATTTGAATGCAAAGCGGAATACTCGAGAGGAGCTTTTGCCCATCTTGGCATTCACATTTAAAATCTCAGGTGCCCAAGTTCCTCTATTATTAAAAGTTATGCCAAGATAACAGAATTTGTCCACTACCTCAATTCTATGATTATTAAAATGAAATGGTTTAGAACGTTTCATCCATTTCCCGCAGGCCATAATGAAGGTCTTAGAGTTATTTATTTTTAGTTTTCTCCCCTTGATAAAGTCGTAAAAATAATTCATAAGGTTTTGGAGTCCATTCGGAGTACGCGAGAGTAGAACCGTGTCATCTGCATATAGCAGGACCGGGACAGGGTGACCACCAACCTGTGGGGAATCTGCATGTACCCTCTTCAATTCGGACTCCATGGAGTTTATAAAAAGGGAGAAAAGCAACGGGGCCAACACACAGCCTTGCCTTATGCCTGATTTGACCCTGATTTTCCTGGTACATTCCCCGGCCTGGCCAAAGCGGATCTGGGCTGATAGCTTATTATAAAGTCTGGC
Organism: Triturus cristatus; assembly: GCF_964204655.1. Lineage (NCBI taxonomy): Eukaryota > Metazoa > Chordata > Amphibia > Caudata > Salamandridae > Triturus > Triturus cristatus. The sequence continues at coordinate 170,154,253 of NC_140586.1, read as the reverse complement.
CAGGAAATATATTATTGCTGGGGGGGCTCCCATTCCCAATATAGTGGACCATAACAAAGTATGATCCACTAGGTCAAAGGCACTTGAGAGGTCAGCGAAACAGAGAAATAAAGAGCCCTGTTTCGCTTTAGTGTATTTCCCGATGATAAGATCGAGATTAATACACTGCTCTGTTGTCCCAAGACCCTTACGGAAGCCATATTGAGATTCGGCTAGAATTTTATTTTCCTCCGCCCATTCCTCCAGTCGCACCAGTAGGACCCTGCTCATAATCTTGAGTGAGGAATCCAGAAGGGAGATAGGGCGGTAGTTCTTAGCCTTTCCTCTATCTCCCTTCTTATAGATCAGTAGAATTATGGATTCACTCCAGGTGGATGGTGTACTATCCCTAGCTGATGCGTTGAACACCTGGGTCAGAAGCGGGCTCCAAAGTGCCGGGTTGGATTTATACAGGTCAACCGGGACCCCATCTGGTCCCGGTGCCTTCCCCCCTTTGCTCTGGCTGATGGCCATTTCCACCTCTTGAAGGGTAATACCCAGGGATAGCTTAGGTTCATACAGGGCGGTAGAAAGGCTAGCACAATCCTCCCTAGCCGAGTCAAAGATTTCTGTAAAATATAATACCCAATTATCTTCGCTAACCTGTGCTGATAATATAGGGAATTCTTCCTCTACAAGAAAAGGGCTATTGTCCATATTCCAAAAGAGCTTACTGTCACGCAATACTGCTGCTTTAGTCAAATCGTCCCAGGCAAGCTCCCTTAGCTCCTGTTTTCTACGTGTTAGGTGCTTTTTTGTATAACAGCCTGAGGTATATAATGGCCTCCCTGTCTCTGGGTTGTTTAGAAAGTGCCCGCTTAAGTTCTTGGAGGGATTTGGTACACGCATTATCAAACCAACCGTTCTGCCTTCTTCGTTAAGCCTTTGGTGATGGTGAGGGATCTTTTTATGATGGTACCCAATTCCACAAAATCAGCTATAATGCACTGGGGGGAAGCCTCTGAGTCCAAACATTTGAGTATCGCTACAGACCCCATTTCTACAATTTTATGCTGCAGATTCTCGGAATTATCCACACGCCATTTGATACGAATACCATTCTGCCTACAGGGGGTTAAGTCTTCTACTATCATACGCTGGATGTTAACCGGAAACCCCCAAATAGAAATCGACATGGTGATGGCATTATGGTCGCTACTTCCAAAGTCTACAACAATAGGAACCATACAAAATGGAACAATATGAACAGAAACTAATAAATGGTCAATAACAGAACCCAAGTTCATTCCTACAAAAGTCGGTACAGGGTTACCCTCATGGTCTGCAGCCGGGGAATGTATCAATAGTTCCAGTTTAAGCATAAAGGAGTTGAGGGAGTCGCCATATGGTGAGTGTATAAAATGTGCCCGGTTTTCCCCATTATCCCCGTCGTACCCGCAAACTTTGGTGAAAGAGTGGGGGCAAGTACGAATATTAAAATCCCCTCCCCAGATGATATCAAGAGGTTTATGGATGCCTTTGCAGATGTTTCTCACTGCTACATCCAACTCATCCAAAACTGAGGTATTTGTAGCATCAAACAAATTGTTATAGTGGTTAATCAGCAGGGTTACATGGCCCCTTTTGTGTTCCATGCTTAAAATTTGCGAGTAAAAACCCACAGTCTGGTGCGATTTCACACGAACAGGGAGGTTCACAGAAAGTAGAGTTACTAGCCCCCCTTTAGCCCTGCCCATATTGGACCTTTGTGCCGGGTTGTTATATGACACAAATCCATCAAGGATGATATCAGTTGTTACCCAGGTCTCTTGTAAACATAAGACATCAAACTGGGAAAGAATTTGGCTCCAGCCCAAGGACGACTTTTGCCGGCTCCAGTCAGCGATATTCCAGCTAGCAAATTTGAAGCCGGGGGTACATGGAGCTAGTTCAATAACCTCCGGTATACTAGTAAATCCCAGTGATGGCCTGATAAAAACAGGGGAGACCGTAGATACAAGAAGGTGGGGTGGGGCAGAGGGGTCAACTCCCTGGGATAGTAAATGTGCAGGGGTAGGGGTGAGGGGCATTACGGGGGCTGGATCGATAGATATACTTTTACCCATAACTGCTATTAAACTATTACCAGTAGCAGGGGGGATGCAAAATGGGAAATATAATGTGGATAGTCAGTCTACTCCATCTAAACCGTTAAGACAATTAAATCGGTTAAAATCACAGAAAGGAGTCTCCGGAGACAACAGGGCCGGTCTTGCTTCATACCCACGGAATCTACCCCTCCGCTCAACCCTCGTCCAATTATCTCGGCCTTGATCATGGTGCAAGTGGATAGGGGTAAAGAAAAAAGACACTGGCAGCGTCTGGATGGTGGAATCGAAGGATCTATTAAACCCGGCACATATGCTGCTACTTCCTGATCTCCCGAGGCGTCTCCGGGAGCAACGCTCATTTAACAAGACTGTTCGTCTATTTTAAACTGTGATCGCCTGCATTTGCACTCCTTGCGCTACTGACACAGCGCTCCAGGATCCTCCCTCGCTGCCCCTTTTCCCGCACGCTACCCAGACCGCCGCAGTTGACCGCCCCCTCCTCACCTGGCTCTCGGTGTGGGACGGGCTGGTCCTCCATCTTGGGCGGGTCCGGGGGCCGCGCTGCAGTTCTTTGGCTCCTCCCCCCCTGGCAGGGCACTTCAGTCGGTCGGCTGCTAGTGCGGCCATTCCTGCTGCTACTTCCTGATCTCCCGAGGCGTCTCCGGGAGCAACGCTCATTTAACGAGACTGTTCGTCTATTTTAAACTGTGATCGCCTGCATTTGCACTCCTTGCGCTCCTGACACAGCGCTCCAGAAACCTCCCCCGCTGCCCCTTTTCCCGCACGCTACCCAGACCGCCGCAGTTGACCGCCCCCTCCTCACCTGGCTCTCGGTGTGGGACGGGCTGGTCCTCCATCTTGGGTGGGTCCGGGGGGCCGCGCTGCAGTTCTTTGGCTCCTCCCCCCCTGGCAGGGCACTTCAGTCGGTCGGCTGCTAGTGCGGCCATTCCTGCTGCTACTTCCTGATCTCCCGAGGCGTCTCCGGGAGCAACGCTCATTTAACGAGACTGTTCGTCTATTTTAAACTGTGATCGCCTGCATTTGCACTCCTTGCGCTCCTGACACAGCGCTCCAGAAACCTCCCCCGCTGCCCCTTTTCCCGCACGCTACCCAGACCGCCGCAGTTGACCGCCCCCTCCTCACCTGGCTCTCGGTGTGGGACGGGCTGGTCCTCCATCTTGGGTGGGTCCGGGGGCCGCGCTGCAGTTCTTTGGCTCCTCCCCCCCTGGCAGGGCACTTCAGTCGGTCGGCTGCTAGCGCGGCCATTCCTGCTGCTACTTCCTGATCTCCCGAGGCGTCTCCGGGAGCAACGCTCATTTAACGAGACTGTTCGTCTATTTTAAACTGTGATCGCCTGCATTTGCACTCCTTGCGCTCCTGACACACGCTCCAGGATCCTCCCCCGCTGCCCCTTTTCCCGCACGCTACCCAGACCGCCGCAGTTGACCGCCCCCTCCTCACCTGGCTCTCGGTGTGGGACGGGCTGGTCCTCCATCTTGGGCGGGTCCGGGGGCCGCGCTGCAGTTCTTTGGCTCCTCCCCCCCTGGCAGGGCACTTCAGTCGGTCGGCTGCTAGCGCGGCCATTCCTGCTGCTACTTCCTGATCTCCCGAGGCGTCTCCGGGAGCAACGCTCATTTAACGAGACTGTTCGTCTATTTTAAACTGTGATCGCCTGCATTTGCACTCCTTGCGCTCCTGACACAGCGCTCCAGGATCCTCCCCCGCTGCCCCTTTTCCCGCACGCTACCCAGACCGCCGCAGTTGACCGCCCCCTCCTCACCTGGCTCTCGGTGTGGGACGGGCTGGTCCTCCATCTTGGGCGGGTCCGGGGGCCGCGCTGCAGTTCTTTGGCTCCTCCACCCCCTGCCACGCCCTATTGACCATCCCTCCCCATGTGTCCCTATAACATGACCACTCACCCTCGGCAGCGCAGCGGGCGCGACGAAGGCGCGCCGAAGTTAAGCCCGTCTGCGCCCGTCCGCGACAGGCCGGGACCAGGGGCCTTACACTTTGCTCCCACTGTGATTTACACATCAGCTCAGCTTACTGCTCTGTCATCCTCCCCTCTTCCCCCTCTCTCTTTGCTGCAACATCTTGACGCACACGGTATCCTTGCCTCTCCCCCTTTCTATCCTGTACCCATCACTCACTGTCCTATTCCCTGTTCTTCTGTTCCCCCTCCTGCCCCCCCTCCCCCTCCGGTTCCTACTACTGCCCTCGCTCATCTTCTCAATACCCGCTCTGCGGTCAAGCATCAGACGGCTCTTTTTAACCTCTTGACCACGGACTCTCTTGATATTTTGTTTCTGACCGAAACTTGGTTCTCTTCTGACTCCCTTCCTGATCTCCTGGCCATCCTCCCCGACTCTTACTATGCCCTTCGAGCCGACCGCCCGGTCGACAAAGCTGGGGGTGGTGTGGCGATGATCATTCGGTCGTCTCTCAAATTTCAACTCCTCACTTACCCTCCTATACCTAATGTGGACTACTTGGTGGCCCGCTAACTCAATCTTTCGGCTCCTCTCACTGTCGTCCTTGTGTACCGCCCCCCCCAATCTATGCCTTCTTTTGTAGCTTCTCTCCAGGACCTTTTGGCCACTTTGGTGGTCAACAACTCTTCTGTTCTTTTGCTCGGCGACTTCAACTTTTGGCCGGGCGATACCAGGGAAGATTCTTCTTCTAAAGACTTCTCTGCCACTCTCCAATGTCTGAATTTCACACCCTTTGTTACAGCTCCTACTCATGTTCAGGGTCATACCCTGGACCAAATTTGGTCTTCTCGCTCAGTCATTTCTTCTCTCTCTATCTTCCCCTGTGTTTGGTCAGATCATTTCAACATTTCCTTCTCTATTCACTTGGGTGCGGTTGATAAGCCCCCCCTTCCTAAAAATCTATTAGCCCGCAATTGGAATCAGATTGATCTTGACTCCCTCACGCTCACTTTGGCCTCTTCTGCTCCGGACCTTAACAATCTTCCCCTCGAATCCCAGGCCGAGGCCGTTAGTACCTGGCTCTCTTCTTCTTGTAATCTAGTCGCCCCGCTCAGAAAGATCAAAGCGGTTCGTTTTTATGACGCGCACAAATGGTTTTCTCCAGAGCTCAAAGCGCTTAAACTTGACCTTAGGCGGTCGGAACGCCACTGGAGACGCAACTATAGCCCTTCCCTGCGCGTTAAATACAAATTACTCCTCACCGAATACAAAAAAGCGATCCTTGTGGCTAAAACTTCATATTTTACTGAGAGAGTGACTCTTGCCGCCAATAAACCTCGGCAAATCTTTTCCCTGGTCCATAATCTCGCCACTTCTGATCGCTCTACCCCCGGTCTTGTCCCTTCACAGTCCCTCTGCTCCTCACTTAATGATTTTTTTATAGATAAGATTCTGAAGATCAAAGCTAACATTCCTATTGTGCCTCAACCCAGTTCTATTTCCTCCCCTCTCCTCCCCCTCTCTTCCTTTGCTTCCTTCCCTCCCATTTCCTTGGAACTATTTTTTAAACTTCTGGCCAAAGTCAGGTCGGGTTCCCCTGCGGACTGTGCGCCGGCCCGTATTCTCAAAACTCTTTTCACTAACTGTCCTGCTCCTCCTCTTGCTCTTCTTAATTCTTCTCTGGCTTCTGGCTCTGTCCCTTCTTCCTTTAAATCTGCTATCGTCCTTCCAATCTTAAAAAAAAATGGTCTGTATCCCTCTCTTCTCTCTAACTTCGACCTATTTCTCTTCTTCCCTATCTTGGCAAGATTCTCGAAGCCCATGTCACCTCTTGCCTCTCCTCTTATGTTGAGGAGAACGGCTTACTGGCATCCCACCAGGCGGGCTTCCGTCCGGGCCATTCCACGGAGGCGGTGGTTCTTGCGGTTCTGGATGAACTCAAGGGGAAAGCCGATCTCAATCTTCCCCAAGCCCTGGTCCTCCTCGATTTGTCCGCTGCATTTGACACGGTCGACCATTCCATCCTCCTCGACCGTGTCAGATCAGCTGGCATTCGGGGCGCGGCCTTTTCCTGGCTAGCGTCCTTTCTTCGGGAGAGGTCCCAGGCGGTTCATCTCTCTGGCTTTTCTGCCCCCTCCCGCCTGGTAACTTGTGGTGTCCCTCAGGGTTCTTCTCTTTCCCCTCTTCTTTTCAATCTCTATATCCAACCCCTTATCACCTCCCTTCTTGAGCTGGGGGTCTCTGTGTATAATTACGCAGATGACCTTCAGCTCATTTTTGATTTGTCCTCTTCTCCTGACTCTCTTCCTAAATTTTGCTCCACTCTAGTTTTTATTTCTGAGTGGATGAGTGCCAACCATTTGAAGCTCAATCCGGACAAGACGGAACTTGTCCTCACTGGTGGCCCTTCTAATCCTTGGTCCCCAGCAGATTGGCCCCTCTCTTTTTGTCCCCCCTCTGCCTGTTCCTTCTGTTCGCACCCTTGGTATCAAAGTCAGTCATGATCTTTCGATGCACAGCCAGATTAGCTCTGTTGTATCTTCTTGTTTTCTGTCCCTCCGTCTTATACGGAAGATTTCACGGTTTTTCTCCATCGACGCACTCAAAACCATAGTCTTGGCTCTCGTCATCTCTCGCATCGACTATGGAAATGGCCTGTATGTAGGCATTCCTGCCTCCGAATCTCGCAGACTTCAGGCCATTCAAAATCAAGCTGCTCGCCTCATCCTTTCCCTCCCCAAATCTTCTCACATTACACCCGCGCTTAAGTCCCTTCACTGGCTTCCTGTCCGTTTCAGATCCTTTTTTAAATTGGCCTGTCTAGCCTTTCAAGCTCATTCCCGCTCTGCCCCTTTTTTCATCACCTCTCTCATTTCTTCTTACGCCCCCTGTCGCACTCTTCGTTCCTCTTTTCTGTCTCTTTTGCACATCCCCCGTTTCCGCAAATCCAGAACGGGGGGCACACGGTTTTCAGTCCTGGCCCCTCAGCTCTGGAATAGTCTTCCTCTTTCTATTCGTTCAATTCCCATCTATTCTCACTTCCGCAAGGCTCTTAAAACCTTTCTTTTCTCTCAGGCGTTTTCTCCCTAGCCCCTCGGGTTGATCTCTGTGAGTCCTGATCAGGTTTTCAGCGCCAGGAAGCCGCTTGGCCGCAGTGCGCTTTATTAAATATTTTTTTCATTTCATTTCATGTGCGAGACTGTTCTGGGGTCTCTAAAGCTCACCATGATACAGTCCCCGATTATAGTCTTTCTAGTTTTACCCAGCCAAGGTACCCTTCTAACCAAGATGATTTCATTATGAAGGTTGGCCGGGAGGGGTCTATTCCAGTTCAGCCATTTAATGACTTTATTTTTAAGAGATTGAAAATTCTCGGCTTCTCCAACTTCTAAGGGAGGAACACCGGCCAGGACTACCATGAAGCGGTTAGCTTCAGGGGGCAGGTCAGGCCTACATGGTCTAGGGACAATCTTATCAGGGGGTGGGGAAGCTATGTGGCCATTAGTTGTGGCCCCGTTAGTAGTGGTCATAGATTGAACTGGACCTGCAGGTAGCAAAGGGGGAATGTTAGAGTTGCTATTTTGAATCGGGGCTAGATTGCCCGTTGGGGGACGCAAAGGGGGAGCGGCATCATTCACTAAGGAGGGGCCTAGATTACCTAGGTTAGTAGAAGTGATTTGGGGGTTTGAAGAAGTATTGGACTTGGGGGATCTAGTAGCTAATATAGCAACAGAGGTTTTCTCAATGTTGGTAAGACGGAGTTCTATGCGTTCCAATTTAGACTCTAGGGGGAATAAAAGGGATTTGAAGAGGGCTCCTAAAGTTTCTAAAGAGAGGTCCAAACTAGGTATGTGTTGAGAAAGGCCTGATGTGGGGTTGGTGGTATCATGTTTATGTTTGGCTGGTTTAGATTTGCCACCAGGTTTCGAGTTATACGGCCTTTTACATTTAGTTGCGACCCCTTCAATAACTCCATTTAGTATAGTATCACAAGTGACAACGGAGTCTGAGGGAGTGGGCACATTAGTATCAAGGACCGTATCAATTTCTGGGAGAATTTCGTAAACCAAAATATCCAGATCAAGTGACGCCAAGTTGGTCACAGTAGATGTTGAAAAAGGGCCCATCGCAGCATTGTTAGTAGACTCTGTAGGTCGTTTGGGGGTTTAGGCATTAGCCAAAGGACCAAGGGAAGATCTTTTGAAGGCCGATAATTCCTTGGATAAACGCTTCTCAAGAACGTTTATTTCAGTGTCAATCAGGGTATTAGCTCTAATCAAAAATTTCTCCATACCTCCAGAAATGGCCGCTCCAGCTAGGGATGACTTGTTCCTGGTTTCACGACAAGACATCTCCCCACGCTAGAGATAGCAAAATGTAGCAAAATGTAGCAGCAGAAGCAAGAGGGGGGGCCCGGACCGGACAAGATCGGTCACGAATGGGCCCAAACGGGCCCGCCCCTGGCCCGGGCTTCGCCCGGCGATGCTCCCGCGCAGCGGGATGCTGTATCCAATAAGTAGGGAGGATTACGGGCTGAGGGCAAGCAAACAGGGAGAGCAGACCAGGTGATGTCGCTAGGTCAGGCAGGGGCTCCTGGGAGATGGAGTCCCTGCAATGCTCTCAGCCCTGATGCAAGCTTCCTGTAGGAGCCCACGGAACTCGGCTCCTTCTAGCCGTCCAAAGTGCCTCTGCCCCGAATCACGGAGCAGCACCCGCGAAGCGGGTGCTGCGAGGTCGGCAGGAAAGATGCAGAGAAATACAGCCACAGCCTCACAGGACCAAGTCTTCAAAGACACACCCACCAAATCAGTCTTGACCCTGTGCCTCATGGGAACAGTCCAGCCCGAACTGCCAAGCCATGTCTTCCCTGGACCAGAAACAAGCATCCTGGGACCGGTTTTGGGCTAACAGCCCTCATCAGCCAGGCTAGCTTGAATCCAGTGGCAAAGTTAGCAAGGGACCCACGTCTGGGCATACCCTGCCAACTTAGGGCGAACAAAGCAAACACAAAGAGATGATGGACGGAGTGCTGAAACTTTTCAAACACTCACCCTAAACACTCACCCCCAGTCACAGATCTGGGTTGAATCCATCATCATTCTTTAGCTCACTTTGCTACCCCAGATCACACAGCTATATGCAAATCAGTCTTGACCCTGTGTCTCATGGGAACAGTCTGGGCATACCCTACCAATTTAGGGCGAACAAAGCAAATACAAAGAGATGATGGCTGGAGTGCTAAAACTTTTCAAACACTCACCCCCAGTCACAGATCTGAGTTGAATCCATCATCATTCTTTAGCTCACTTTGCCACCCAAGTTCAGACACAGCTATATGCAAATCAGTCTTGACCCTGTGCCTCATGGGAAAAGTCCAGCCCGAACTGCCAAGCCATGTCTTCCCTGGACTGGAAACTTCCGGGTCACGCGTAGCGCTAATGCTAGGCCGTTTAGAACCGGCCTGGCCTGGATCAGCTGGGATCAGGATAAAAGGCTGGGGAGCGGCGGAGTCTACCTCTTTGCTCGCCGCTCCCACAGCCTGCCCTTAAGAACACCAGCCTCGCTAGGAGGCTGTATTTTAATTTCTGTTCTTCTTTCCAGGTTTTTGGCTCGTTGGATCCGATCGGCGGACGATCTACTGAGGGTTGCCGAATTGGGCAGCCTCGCGTTAAGGCTTTTTATCCAGTTCTTTTTATCTTCCAGGCTGAGATCGGCACGGCAAAAGGGCGGCGCGTGGCAGGAGCGGTATCTTCAGATCGGGAACACCGGAGCGGACAGCTGTTACCACACCGAGGTGGTATTGTGGGTTGCGGCAACGCCACGTGTTCTGCGCTGAAATTGACGAGAGCGCTTTACTGTTTTATGTCGGGAGCGCGGTGATGGAAGTCCGGTATAGTAGATTGTGGGAGCGCTGCGTGCCGGTCGTTGAAGGTAAATGATTAGCGCGCTGGCGCGGTAAAGAGCACAAGCTCACAAGCGTGTAGAGCTCGGTCCTAGCGCGAAGGGGAAAGTTTGCTGGGGCGGTCATTGAAGGTAAAATCTTGGCGCGCTGGCGCAGTAAAGAGCGCGAGCTCACAAGCGTTTCTAATACCTTTATTTTGTGGTATGGGCGTGTCTACCACCTTTTAGGTGATGTGCTGTGCGTCTAATGATAGGTGGCGTTTTGTAACAGTTTAGTCAAAGGAGGAATTAAGCTGAGTAGCTATTTTCGGAGCTGTTCATAGGATGCAAGATTTGCTGCTCATTGATTGTTCTGCCTTGGTTTATAGTGTATATGCCTTTTGTCTAGCTATGCTGGTCTAGAATATGTGCATTTGTTATTTATACATTTTCTTAAATAGGACGTAACACCTATTTGCAAAACTTAATGGGACTGTTTACTTGTCTGACATTTTCCTCATTGTTACCTGATTCTCTTCCTGTAGCACCGAAAATAGGATGACTGCAGTTTCAGTCTGGGGCCAAACTCAGACCCACTGGGATTCAGACTTGAGTTAATAATTTCCTCAGATTTTGAATAGCTCACCGAAATGCATTTCAGGGCTCTTGTGTGAAGGAAAGTGGCCACCTGCATTCCAGACAATGGCGGACAGATGTGATTCTTAGTAAAAAAAAACACTGTAGCAGCCAAACGTCTTTAAGCCTGTTCAACCTATTGATACTAACAAGCGGCCTAGCGTTTGCAAAAGCAGTGCGCCTCCCTGAACCACTGCTTGTCGACTTTGGGGGCATCTAATTTTCTTGTTTATAGTTTACTGGTATTTGTTTTTCTGTCAAGCCCAGTTGCTTGAGCTACTGCAGTAAGTAATTGCATTGAGAGCAGTCAACGTGAACCAGACCCATTAATAAATTACAGTTAGTAATATATTTACTAATTCCCAGCACTTCTGTTGCTGATTTTCACCATAAACTGTGAAAGTAGCGGGGGTGTTCATGGCAGGCCTGCCAAACCTTGTGTTGCACAGGCTTGCATTTTGATACTTAATAAATCTCTTAATCGAAATCGATAAAATAGTTTAGGCTGGCGTAAATGCTTTCGGATTGGGACTACATCTGCCCTCAAGATATGCTAATGTCCACTGGTATATCGAACATTGTCCACAAGTTATGGCACAACCCACTTGCAAAAATTAAACTATTTCGGAGCTGCTTTACTGTGGCTATACATTAATAGCTGGGGTCAAAAGTCGCAGACTGTGAAAGTTGCGGGGGGGGGGGGGGGTGTTCATTTCGGGCCTGTTTTCTTTCAGGCTTTATGTTGCACGGGTTGGCATGTTGTCACTTATAAATCAATACTGACAAATGCTCCCCGTCTCCTTACATAAGTGGAGTTATGGGTGTTTAGTGTTGCAGAGCTTGTGGGTAGTGTTGTTTACAGCGCAGAAAACACATTGGTGACTCCAGATGCCATTGTACGAAGGATTTCGGAGCTGCTTTATAAGTGTAGCTATTCAATTAAAGGAAAGCCTGATGTTAATAATTTAAACGCGTGAAAGAGCTGCAACTGGGGGGGTAAGAGAAACGTCCAGTCTTATATAGGTACTTACCTACATCTCCTTCCTACATGAGTAAACTGTGTTTTGAATACGGTTATTACATCTACGTGTTCGCATGCATCACATAGTCGAAGGAAGGATTTCACCTGGTTTGCCACAAGTGTTTTCTCTAGGGTCCAAAGGCCTTATTAGCACAGTAGCCACGTCTGCCCGTTTGTCTTTCCTCTAATCTCCTGAGCAGTCATTTTGATTATCGACAGCCTTGGTTAGACAGAGGCAAAGGGGCAAAGATAATTGCGAGTTGCTAGTTAAAGGGGCACAGGGCATACCATTCACGAGCTTTGCATGAGCAGTCATGTCCAATGGACTTCTTTTTAGATCTGGGGATAGTGGGTTGGAATTTAATAGGTGCACTGAAAAGGCATGCACTAGGCAACCCATCATGTGTGGATTCTGCCTTGATTTTGACCAAACGTTTTAGCTTCCTCATACCTTAAGTAACCATGAATGCGCTATTACGCTCAACTTTGCACTCCAGGTCCATTCTTTAATTAGTGGGGCGGGCACATTTGGTGTACACCTTCAGGGTAGCCGGGTACATGGTATGCTGGTAAATATTAGCCGTTCTATAACAGAATTGTGGATTGCATTCCCCTCTCATCGGTCAAGGGGAGGGTTAGCCATGGGCATTTCACTTTGTTTGCAGCTTTTCTCATAGGGATCCAAGATGGGAGATGGCACAAAGGTTTCATTTATCGAGTCATATCAATGACCTAGAACGCAGGTGATGCTGGGCAAATCAGTTAATCTCCTGTGGAAATATATGAAGGAGTACCCATGTAATGCAACTGGTGCTATGCTAAGCACTCTCACTGTAAGCCTAATTTCAATGTTCCTCATGTAATGCAATTGGTGCGATGCTAAGCGCACAGTTGAAAGTCTGATCGTTATGCAATTGGAGCTATGCTAGGCGCTCTCATTGAAAGTCTGATTTCAATGTTCTTTATATAATACTGATGCTATGCTGGACTCTCACAATAAAACGTCTGATTTCAATGTAAGTTTTAAAAGCTCAGTTTCGGGTCAGCCAGCCATCGCAGGCCGAGGACCATTCGCGGTTGAATTGAGTTTGGGCTGGTTCACAAGAAACACAAGGTATATATTCAGCATATTACCGGTTAATCTTATGGTTGCGCCATGAAGTAACCCTTGCTGAAGCGGACATCTCCTCGCTTGCTAAAGATCTATGACAGCCATAGTGGCTCGCTCTAATTCTCATTCCACATTTGGTGGTATTACTTACTGAGGGAGTTACGCTTAGCATGTCACAGCAATGTATTCCAGGGTTTGAGGTCAGTCCCGCGAGGCACTGGCCTCGGTGAGGTCACTCAAGTACATTATCGGCACTTATGATGTCAAATCAGTACGTTTCAGGCCTTGTTGTCACACCTTCAAGAGTACCTCTGCACGTATGTGTGGTTATACATATGAATTAGGGGTCTGTGTCAAAGCATCTAGGCACTCATTGTACACGTATGCTTTAGAAGCGCGTTATGTCACGCAGTGCCTCTGCACCGGTTTATATGCCGGTGGTTTGTCACACGGTGCCTATGCACCCTCGTGCTCATACACGTATGCACAATAATGTATTGTCACACAGTACCTCTGCACCCATGTGCTTGAACACTTGGGCATTGGATGTTCGTGTTGCGTCACACGGTTCCGGTGCACCCCTGTGCTTGTACAATGACGCACTATACGCCTGTGGTTTGTCACGCGGTATCTCTGCACCCTTGTGCCTGAACACTTATGCAGTGATATGTCCATGTGGGGTCTCACATTACCGACGTCCTTGGGCCTGTACAATTAAGCATTCTATTCCCGTCACACTGCACCTATTCCCCTTGGGGCTTGTACACATTTGGTGCATTTGGATGCCTATGTTGGCATACAGTACCTGTGCACCATTGGGCACGTACAATCTTGCACTGGATACAGGTGTAGGGTCACGCAGTATCGATGCATCCGTTTGCCGGCACATTAGAAGTCTGTGTTGTGTCGCACAGTACCTATGCACCCTGGGCTGGGGTTGTGGGTGGAAAGGAGGGTTACAGTCTCATGAAGTAGTCGATAGGGCTGGCATGTAAACTGTATCTTTTATCCAAAGGCTAAAAGCACTAATCACTTGTGTTTGATTTTCATTTATTTATGGCTGGATACATGACTGTGATACCTGGGAAGTGCTCCACACCGCAATGACTGCAAGATGTGGACAGGCAATGGGACTGGAAAATACAGAACGTGAGTGGCCAGCGACGGCATCAAGTGTGATGGGCGATCAATTCAAGGGCTCAAGAAGTGCCATCATGCATGGGTGAGATCGTGCAGCCCATGCACTGTGTCGGTTGGGTATAGGTATGCCAATCATATGTTGTGTCAGCTGGGATACTTTAGCAGTACGCTGCTTTACAGGTGTCTTGCCAGCTTGACCAAACCCGGGAATAACGGGCGGATGCAATACCTCAACACCCCTGTACTGAAGACGTATTCTGCCACTACGGCGCGTGTGAACGTAGGGGCCATCTTGGTGGACACTGCGCGGAGTTGGGATGCTCCGAAGTAGGGGGAGAAGCTTACGCGGAGCCTATCCCAGAACATAGTGGCCAAGTGTAGGTTGTTCGCGCATTCCATGGCTATGTTTATGGGAGATCTTGGGGCCTGTGGGGCACTCCCCCCTAGTCTTCCAAATGTTACAATTTCAGGAGTCAGTCTATTATTTCAATATGGCACCAACCCTCTTGAGATGGGTGCAGTTGCACCAGCAATGAGTATCATTGCCTGGGGCAACGTGTCTCTCTCGTGCTGTTATCAATTGAGGCCACTTAGGGGCTCTGAGATGGTATGTCAATCTCCTCTTAGTCAGCCAGCCCTAGCATTATTATCCTGCACTTGGGGGGGTGGAATGACTTGGTACGCCTGCGTAGAAGGGGGACGGGTCGAAACACTAATCACTGAAGTGGGTTGGTTGGCACGTCTATGCCCGGGGTACACCCTGGTCTGGTCACAAATGGTGCAGAGATCCCAATGGCGGGGAGGTGAGTCTGTGAGGGCATTGACCCACTCGGTAACAGACTTTCAACAAATATGTGGAGGCTATCTAGGGCTCTACACTTGCAGACTATAGCCCATGGGTGCATCTGGGGGGGAGTCGTGCTTCTTCAAACGACGGCACCTATTTGTCCAAATTAGCGAATGAAATCTTCATAGAGGATCTTCTGGCCTGGTTAGTTGTGTATAGGGACAGGGCATGACCTTTCAGTGAGCTTTTGGGAGGGGGGGGGTCTGATAGTCGGGCAACTATGCAGGCCTGTGGCGGTAAGGCCATGATTGGTGAGCAGTAAATTTAAGGTCCTTAGAGGGCGGCGCCATTCTTGAATGGGGTCGCCCAAGGGGGAGGGACAAGTGGTCTCTCATAGAACTCCAGGGGCAGTTACAGCCGGTTGGCTGGATGGGTGCGGGGGAGTGGGAGTTACGCTTTCCAGTAGGCTGCTTGGCCATCCCGCACCTGCACAATGGCGCTAGTAAATGGCGCATAACTGCAAGGGCCCCTTATGGAGATAATCTACAGGGCGTACGGGGTGACCTGGGGGGAAGTACCCTCACGGTGAACCGGCCCTCTGCGCATGCGCACTCCGGTTGGAGGGTAGGAATAATTTGATAAGGATCTGGCGCCAGTTATTGACCTTGACCTAGGCTCAAATAGGGATACGCAGAAAATGAAATGTTATTATTATGATTATTGATTATGGTATGTTTAGATTCGGATAGGAATATCTTTGTATTAGAGATATGTTAAGGTTAGCAATATGACATCTGTACCTATCCAGATAATCAATGTAATGCAATGGTTTTCTGCGTATTATGTAAATAATGTATATAAAAATTGTTGATTTAATTTTATGTTAATAAATACGGCTGGGGGTTAACGGCTCCCTAATCCAACATTTCCTTGTGGTAAACGTGTTACTGTCTTAGTATTGAAAAGGGAGGAGGGGGTCTAGGCTGTTCCTGGCCATATAGAAAGGCGGGGCCGGCATCGGTCACGCCACATGTATGGCGGTCGTGCCGGCGCCCGATGACTACACAGGGGCGCGCCTGTCACGCGGCATGGCTACGCGACAGGCGCGCCTCGCAATGATTGGTCTCTGGGTTCGGGGCGTGCCCTGGAAGTGATTGTAATCACTTCCGGGTCACGCGTCACGCTAACGCTGGGCCGGTTAGAACCGGCCTGGCCTGGATCAGCTGGGATCTGGATAAAAGGCTGGGGAGCGGCAGAGTCTACCTCTTTGCTCGCCGCTCCCACAGCCTGCCCTTAGGGACACCAGCCTCGCTAGGAGGCTGTATTTTAATTTCCCCACCCACCATTCTCTAAAAGCAGGGTTTACAGGGGGAGGGGCAAGTGGTCTCTCATAGAACTCCAGGGGCAGTTACAGCTGGTTGGCTGGATGGGTGCGGGGGAGTGGGAGTTATGCTTTCCAGTAGGCTGCTTGGCCACACCGCATGTGCACAATGGCGCAAATAAATGGTGCATAACTGCAAGGGCTCCTTATGGAGATAATCTGCAGGACGTACGGGGTGACCTGGGGGGAAGTACCCTCGCGGTGAACAGGCCCTCTGCGCATGCGCACGTCGGTTGGAGGGCGGACATAAGGGCGTACGGGGGATGACCTGGGGGGAAGCACCCTCACGGTGAACGGGCCCTCTGCGCATGCGCACTCCGGTCGGAGGGCGGGCATAATTTAATAAGGATCTGGCGCCAGTTATTGACCTTGCCGTAGGCTTAAATAGGGATACGTAGAAAATCAAATGTTATTATTATGATTATTGATTATTGTATGTTTAGATGCGGATAGGAATATCTTTGTATTAGAGATATGTTAAGGTTAGCAATATGACATCTGTACCTATCCAGATAATCAATGTAATGCAATGGTTTTTTGCGTATTTTGTAAATAATGTATATAAAAATTGCTGATTTCATTCTATGTAAATAAATATGGCCGGGGGTTAACGACTCCCTAATCCAAAATGTCCTTGTGGTAAACGTGTTACTGTCTTAGTAATGGTAAGGGAGGAGGGGGTCTAGGCCATACCTGGCCATATGGACGGAGTGCTGAAACTTTTCAAACACTCACCCCCAGTCACAGATCTGGGTTGAATCCATCATCATTCTTTAGCTCACTTTGCCACCCCAGTTCAGACACAGCTATATGCAAATCAGTCTTGACCGTGTGCCTCATGGGAACAGTCCAGCCCGAACTGCCAAGCCATGTCTTCCCTGGACTGGAAACAAGCATCCTGGGACCGGTTTCGGGCTAAGTATTGCCCTTGATCTGCTCAGTTGCCTGAATCCGCTCTGCAAATGATTCCATTTAGGGGGCAAACAGGAGGGGGAAAAGGGGCAGCCCTGGCATGTACCTTTATATATAGTGAGGGCCTGTGAAATTAATCCATTAGCTCTCACCTTCTCTGCAAGTCCATTATAGCTACATTTCCCCCCTTTTTTGGAATGGGCTCCGAGGCCCACTTTGTCAAGGACACTCCACAGAAAGGTCCATTGCTTTTTCAGCGTCAATAGATACGAGGGGCGCAGGTGTGCATAAGCGGGCAGCTTTATCAATAAGATATAGTAGTTATTTGGGGTTATACCTACAGCCTCGCTATAAAACCGACCTGGTATGGGTCTATAAGGCCATGCATGTATGTGTGGGCTGAGGTAGGCAGCCAGAATGCCTGTGAAAAGTTGAGTGTCCCCGTTAAGCACAGAAATAGGATGTTGCACTCAGAGTCTCTGAGCAGAGAGAAGAGTGCAAGGCGCTTCGTGGGCACGTTAAGGTCACGAACATTGAGGCTTAATATTTTAACCATAGCTGCTATGGTAAAAGCGGAGTGTCCTAAGAGGGGGAGTGTTGGAGGTCAAAAGCCGTGTCCATGTTTTACCAAGAGGTGTAGCAAGTTGTAGGTGTGGGAGACTAAACGTGGGTGGAGAGGGGAACATAACCGGGGAAAAACAAGGAACTTAACCGCCCCTGCCACACATACCTTCGCGGAGACAGAGTAGTCTCTGCCATGATTAATCCTAAAGTCCGCCTGCATACAAGTTTGGTGGACGGACAGCATTCTTGGAGGTAAGGATACTCCGTCACCATTGCGACAGAGTATACTTACCGCCAATAATTAAAGTGGGCCCTTAGTCGCATGCCTATCAGCTGGGTGGGAATTTGATTCTTATAATGTACATTTGTCCAAAATTGAAATGGCCATTTTCCTTCTTGATATTCAGGAGGTCATGGAGGGGCCAGATGTACTTAATATGGAGAAGCTGGCATAGGTAGGGGGGGCTCAGGTATCTTGAGCTGCCATGCCTGAGGCTTGGCACAGTTACAGAGTGGTCCTAAAACTTACCCAGATAGTGGATCTTGGATCTTAAATGCAGTTCGCCAGGTCTCTGAAAGTCATTATGTGGAGAAGGGGATGATGTGACGGAGATAATTAATCCTACAACAGACACTTGGAATCCTGAGCACCTGTGGAGACAGGCCCTGGTCCCGCTCTGACTTGTCAGGAGCAGGATACTGACAAAACGAAAGGATAGTGGTAACCCATCTGCGCTAATGAGCTGACAATATCTTCAGTGCATTGGTGTTGATAGCATCTACAGGACAGGTCTAGCTTGCTCTTTAGAATGTCAGCTGTTTGGTGACCTCGCTGCTGACACCTAGATCCCTGTCAGTTAACTCAAGCTGTGTAATCAATACACTTGCAATGTGATTTTACCCTAAAAGGAGTTACCAGTGTCTGTAATTTACTATGTCGCGTGCACGGTATATAAGCTTGTTTTGTCTGCGCATCCTCCAAGGGTTAGTTTTGCCATGTTACGTGCGTAAACATATCTCGACCTCAGCATCCAGGAAGGCATGTTACTAACTAATCTGTGGTGAGTAAAAGGGGAGGAACACTCTTTATCTGCTGTGTGGATCATGCAAACAAAGGTTTCCGGATTCTTTCTACTCTGATTGGGAAACGTGCTTGGCTCCTTCCATACGGTAAATGACCAGACATCGTAAAAACGTGCTCTGCGGGAAGGGGAGCCAGTCAGGAGCGCAGTTTGCCTTTTGCGTAGTCATGGTAATCCTGTTTGTGAAAGAGGAGAACCAGTTTCACATTTAAACTAAACAGGGCAGTGATTATAGCTTTGGATTCCAAAGCAACCTAAACAAGAGATCAAACATGTATATGGCATGAATCGAGTGTCATTTCACGTGTGAAAAACAAATCTGGTTTGGCAATCATGCTATTTCTTCTTTCCAGTTTTCCTTTTTTACTTCAGATGTGCCTTATCTGAGCCAGGTTGTGTTTTTAGCTGTCTGAACATACGTTATTTTGCTGGTGCTTACTACTGTACTGGCATGAAGAGTGAGTCCTTCACGCGTACATTTTGCAGGGTTTGCCTATGGGCGGTGTATGTTATGGACTCATTGCCCTTTTAAATTAAGGTCCCATGTGAAAGTAGAACATGTAAAGACAAAGTTACGTCATCAGTGCATGCGTTGGCAAGTTGCGCCCACCTGCAGCAGATGGGAATGGTGGCTGCATGCCAAGGTTGGAGACCCATCTTAGACTTGCTGGGACAAGGGTTTAGGAAGCCTGCAGGAGCAAGTGTCATGAGATAGTTGGTTGAAATGGGACTGATGAATGTGATTGTGTGCAGGTGTTCAGGTGTGTTTTTTTCCTGTCAGTTTTTCTACAAGCTGAGACAGAAATCAGATCTATAACTGCGCGTTCAGGAAGACCATATCTGTGTAAAAGGGTCAAGCGCTAGACAGTGCAGACAGCGACAGGTTGCCAAATTCACAACACAACCTTTTTCGTCGCAATGAGTCATAAAACTGGAAAAGTTGATCAGTAATTTGTCAGCTTGAGTACTTCTTGCGGATTGTAGGTTTTTATTTATCAAAATGTTGATGTTGTGTCTTGCTGTCTGCTCGAGATGGGCCATCACTTGCTATAAGTGAACACACTGATGCTTCTTCCTTCGTAGAGGGTCAGATAGTAGGAATGGTCACCCTGCCTACATTAACAAGCATTGGCATAGCCAGTACGTCTCGCCTTTGGGACCTTATGTGTTTAGCCCTGCATTACATTATCCTGGGTGCTTTGCCACCAGGGACTGAAGAGCTGTACAACTACTACATACTGGGTCGTGCAGTGTTGCAATGCAATAGGTATCGCATTTGCGAGAGTTAGAGGTGCTGGCGTTGTAAATGTTTTTTACTTATGTGTTTTGGAGTGGGGTGGAGTTATGTGATGGCAATTGTGTGTTTTACAATGAATCAAAAGGAAGCATGTTGATCGTGGGTTCTGGCGTATGGGGCATGTTAAATTCTATTTGTGCTATGTAAAAATATTATATACACTGGTTAAAGAGATTCTGTGTTCCTGTGCACATCCCAGAAGTGATAAAGAATCACCCGTAGTGAGTATCCAAAAGTTAAAGCAAACGGAACAATCGCAAGGTTGTGCGTTCTATAAACGAACTGCCATCACGTCGCACTCGTATTTTGCGTTCACCAAACCTCAAAGGATTATAGGGACGATACATGCAAGTCCGCTATTGTAAAAACCATGCAGGGGGCATGTCGTCTTCTAAGTGAGCCATGTGAGTATGGTGGGTACACCAGTTGAAGGGATTAACACTGGTTGAAGTGATTCAGTGGTCCCGAGTACGTTCCATATGTGGTAAAAAATCACCCGTTTTGCGAACCAAAAATTTGAAATAAATTAAAAAAGGGACAACCAGTGGGTTGTGCCTTCTACGAACTGCTGTGACGGCATGCTCGTATTTTGCATTTTCCAAACCTCAAAAGATTATAAGGACTACGCTGAATACTAATTAAGTACATGCAAGTCCGCTACTGTGAGTACCACGTAAACACTGCCTGAATATTAGTTCAAGCAATTCCATGATCTCGTGTAGGTCAAAAACGTGATGAAAGTAGCCCATCATAGAAAGCTGAAAAATAAATTAAACAAAGGGAACAGCTAACAGGCAAAGCCATCTACATATGTGTCCTTAACATTATCATTACAAATTGACAAAGTGCTCACATCTTGCGTCACCAAACTAGCAAAGAACTATTAAAACAAAACTCAAGTTTGCATTGATCGCCATATTATTACTCTTAAGTACGCTATGTATACAGGCCATCGAAAGAAGCCTGGGCATGTCAAAGAAGGAGCTGTAAACACCAGTACCATTATGGTTAAACGCCTCTACTCACTCTATGACACTCTACTCCATGACACTCAGCTCTATGACATGCTACTCCACTTCACTAAATGACACTCCACTCCACTTTCCTCTATGCCACTAACTTTTAGACTTGCTGAACAGCAGCCACACTGATGAACACCATGGCTGAAACAAATTGGCAAAGCCAATAACTCTTGCATAGGCAAGACCTATTGGCTTTGTGAATGCTTGTTATATGTTTCTGCCCTCTGCTCAAGCTTTTATATTATTTTCCGCGAGAGGTTTAGAGGTAGGCGCTGTATCAGGTTGTCCCTTGCTTGTTTTACAGAAAAGACAGCAACATTTCACCACAACTTTTTAACCAGCTGCTTGCAATGCTTTGCGGTGGCTTCTTACTCCAGGAGTTTGCATATCTGACAGGCCGTGGATCTAGTGCTCGGAGCCTGTTTTTGTAAATGGAAATGCAATGTCATAATCAAATAGTGCACCTCTGTCCAACACCAGGATTCTTTCGCATGCAATGACCAAAAGTGCACCCCTCTATTTGACACCCTCAACTAGGGCCATTTTAATGCCAAAATTGTCTATGTGTGCATGTTGCAGTGTTCATTTTTGTATACTGCTGTTTAAATGTTCTGTGTCCGTTTGTTTAATGAATGTTTTAATGTACTTTTTTCCGTATGTATGTGTTACAGAATGTTGCGCCCACCATGATTATATGTCACCAACCGCCACTGTGTCCAATCCAACTGAGACAAGGAGCTCTAGGGAAAGACTGGGCTGACTGCTCTATTTGGCCATGTATCTAGATAAATAGCAGATTCTGCACTATTTATGCAGGTGTTCTATTAATTAGCACAAATTCACCTCTAATATTTGATGCATTCTATTACGTAGCACAGATTCTACACTAGTTATACGCGTAATTATATTTTTCATTTACCGCTCTTCTATCATTATAAACTGTAAATAACAAATTATACTATTAGCCATTTTAATGGCACGCAAGATGTCCTGTTTAAAAAACACATAATTTAGCATGCCCAGTACATATTATCATACCAACAGTATAATTACCGATACAGTAATGGAAAAACACTTTTTTGAAAATGAATGCTCCGTCCACTGCAAGGAAAAATATAATTACCAAATATATCAGATCACACTGAAAAATCACTGCCTAATATTTCTGATCCAGTCCTATAATGTCTTCCTAATTCTGTCCACCCTTTTTCCACTAAAGCAAAAATCTACTACATTTTATTGGAAATAAACATTGCATTTTCTTTATAAATACATGTGTAAAATAGATTTGTTAGACAATTGCCTAGTATTCTGCAGTCATGGCCGGTAAGCCTGATGGGTTAATGTATGTATATGCTGGCAAATGGGTTAGTTTATATGATGCTGAAGTTTTAGTGTGAGCTGTAGGTCATTCCATGGCAAAAGTTTATTTACTTTTTAGAGAGTTGATCCAAGTGATTAGGTTCATTGTAGCTTCAAAAAACGAGTATTCTATTCCTTACTGGCCCACATGATGTGATCATGAGCAAATTACACTCAATTCTGTCTTGCACTGTCCTGTTCTAAATGTTGTAAAAAGCATAAATGCTCCAGAAGAGATGCACTGCATACTTGTAAGTTCTATTGTAAACAGTTGGAGCAGCGCAATTTAGGCTCCTCCCTTGGACCGTCACAATTTAACAATGAAGTACTCATATTTGACATTATATTCACTGTGCCTTAACTTCCTTAACGATTATGAAGCATTTAAATGTATTAATGAAATGCGATCATTATAAAGACTAAGGGCCTTATTATAACTTTGGTGGCCCTACAGCAGACGGTGCAACACGCTGTCTGCTATAGGACCACCAAGACTGTGGTGTGACCGCCTGCCAGATTAGAAGTTAAGTCCTGGTATGGCAGGTGATCCTGCGGTGGTCTGACAGCGGCGGTCTGCTAGGCCCATAGAAGAGCCTATCATTCAGATCCCGGCAGTCAGAGTGCCAACTGCACCTTCCTGCACAGTGTGGCATATATGCCCCACCGCAAACATAAGGAGATAATGGACGGCGCGTTGAAACTTAACAGACACTCACCCCCAGTCTCAGATCTCTGTTGAACTCATCATCATTTTTTAGCTCACTTTCCCACCCCAGTTCAGACCCAGCCATATGCAAATCAGTCTTGACCCGGTTCCTCATGGGAACAATCCAGCCCGAGCTGCCAAGCCAGGTCTTCCCTGGACCGAAAACAAGCATCCGGGGACCGGTTTCGGGCTAATATCCCTCACCAGCCAGGCTAGCTTGAATCAAGTGGCAAAGTGAGCTAGGGACCCTCGTCTGGGCCTACCCTGCCAGCTTAAGGCGAACAAAGCAAACATAAGGAGATGATGGACGGCCACACCATGCAGGAAGGAGAAGTGCAAATCCAGGGGGTACTACATGTGCTCTTCCCCCGCATGCATCCCCAGGCAAAAATGCGGCCTATTTGTTGCATTCTGCAACCGTCTTCATGGCGGGTTCGCCGCCTTGAAATGGGAGGTGAAATGGCAAATCAGAATATGCTTGGCAGTGCTGGCTGCAGCACAGCCAGCATATTCCCACCGGTGAAAGACCGCTGGACCAATCGGGATCCTTCATCCCAGTGATACCAGTGGTCTTGTATCGGTCTGACCGCTGCAGATGTAACACTGCATGCAGTTCTGCAGTGTGGTAGTGGTCGGACCCCCACCACAGTTTTGGCGGTTTTTGGACCGCCGAACTTGTAATTATTCCCTAAGAGATTTATACATGTGTATACTAATGTTCAGTTTTAAACATGTAAGTATGTACTCTTTACTCACGTTTTACACTTAGACTTCAAATTACATTTGCATTAATTCTGAAAGCTATACTTACATATTTATAATCATGTATTCAAATCCATAATAAATGCTCAGCTTAAATTTAGCCTGATTACAGACCTCAATTAAAATGCATTTTGCTTTGACATCATATTCCCTCTTTCTTTTGAGGTGTGTTATCATGATTCTCATTAGTTAGAAACGGCTTATGGTTTGTATTAGACTGCTGATAGTGAGACCATTAAGGAAAAACATGGCAGTGAATGTGGAGAATCAATGGTTGAAAAAGGCTTTCTGTTCATCATGTACCAGGAATGAAAGATGTCCAAGGTTAAGAACTACAGTCCCAGTTCGATGTGATGGGAAACTGAAGGGATGTTGCAGATGCACTCAAGTAACGATTGGGTGGGTTCCTGGTGGTGTGAAAGGAGATTAGGACATTTCTAAATCTCCTGTGACTTTTAAATTGGTGTTCTCACAGTTGGAAGAGAGAGAGATCCACTTTAGACTTCGAGAGGTGCAAACCTCTGTGCTTACCTTTTTCTTGCAAGTGTGAAGCATTATGCTAAACACTTATTTCCTTTTCCTAAGACATCTACTAAAGTCTGATCACGCAGACACTTTTTACACTCCCAAATTAGAGACCCTTAATAGATGACCCTTTATTTGAATTATGTTTAGAAGAGAGAAGGGAAGCTTCTTTATGGAACACTTGTTTGATGCAAACTGTTTCCTTATTGGTGAGGCTATCACAAGTCTGCATCTCATCTTACTGCGACAGAACCTACTGAGATATTTCATGTTATCTGCTGTATTGCTTGACCGTTTTAACTTATTATTGGTTTGCTTGTATACTTGATTGATTGGTAATCCAAAATAAAACCCTTTAACCATATTTGGCGATTCCTGGTCCTTATTGTGGAGTCACATTGACTTTACAAGTTAGAAATGTATTGTTGATGTCTTCTCCCTTTCAATGCTTCATGTCAACCAACAAAGGTCCATGAGACCAATGGGGAAAAATCTTTAACTACTTGACTAATAGATTGCGTTGTAAGGCCCCATGGTCTTTCAGGATGGTTCTGGTTAAAATAAAAAAAGAAGCGCACACCACTCAGTTATACTAAAATGGCCGAGCCCGCCTGCATTTTACTATTCTTTTCAACTATTTACTCGTGTTAAAGATGCTTCTGTAGATATTGATAACCACATAGTTCCAATAACATGTGCTCAGTCGTCCACTGAAGGAGCAACAGTTTCAGCACTATTTTTTTTTATTTTGGAGCTTGGGTACCTCTGCTCTGTAACCATTCCTTCAGCTGACAGCTGGTGTGATGTTCGACAAGCATTGGTGCTTACACACAGCCCCTATGACTTTAAAACCTATTCCTTAAAACTCACAGATTAATGTACTTTGGGTGATTGCGCAAGAGGACTTTTATTATATAATGTTATGTGATTCCCTCATTTATTTCAGTGACACAAGAACCAATATTTCAGTTTGTGAGAAGAGAGTAACCAGGGAGCAATATACTATTATATGGATATCATTAGGAACACACCCACCTCTTTTCTTGGGCTTGGGTAGGGCAGTGCTTAATTTGAGCCGGTGGTTTCGGGTGCTCAGCACCGGCACTTCATTGGTTTCTGATGCTCGGCACCGGCACTTAATTGTCAACATCACTCTTGTGACAGTCTGCCAAATGGTGACTCTGCTCAGCTAATTTAGAGATGAGCAAAACAACGGTTGTTTATGAATACAATATACACAAAAAACGACTAAATCCTTTTTCCCCAGCCATTCCTTTACCTTTTGGGACCTGGAATAATATGAACTGTTGCACTTGCATGTGAGAGAGACGGTTAGTAGTTGTTTTGGCAGCGACGACAAAAGCGATGGGTGGTGCAAGCTGCACTGGCCTCCTGGTCAGAGCCCTCGCATGTATTATTTTACAAATGAAGCACTGGGGTAGGGTCTCATTTTATCCTCATGAAATACGCTTCTCATACATTTATGCAGTTTGTTGTAATAAATGATATGCACTTTCTATCTCATCTGCACCCCCGACATTTAATGAGCAGGTCCTTTTAGCTCAATAGAGCATCGCACATCTGCCTTGGTTGTTCCACCTTGTACCATTTTTTACTTGATTCTATTAAAGTGGAAAGTCCTGCTGTTTCTTCACACAGGCTTAATGTGTCACTGCCTGGCCTCATTACGAGTTTCCTGCTATTTGGTGCAGGGGTACCTGACGTGAAATGGGCCCAAACTCTGATTCCTGCCGATATCCCTGCACGAAATAACCAACAATTCGAGTTACTCCATTCGGAAACAAATAAAAATGCGAACCAAGGAGTTTCCACATGACATTTCCCCATGTAATTTTCCCTACAGGGCTTAATAATAAAATTTCACCAAATATCAGAACAATTGCAAGTGAGCCACGCCCACTGCCAAAAAGTCGTGATTACAGTGTACACACCCGCATGTAGAGAGCAACCTGAGCTCTCCTCAACAATGTAACAAGCATGCACTCCTCGGGGCGGGATCGACCCGAGGAGATATAATAAATGGTGTGAGACCTCATGGGGTCTTCCCACCAAAATATAACCAGCAGTGTGGTGTGCCCTCTCATTTCAGCACTGCGCAGGCCCCTATCACCCCGCGCCCCTCCACGCTACATTGGCGATGAGGCCGTTCGGACTCTGGTGCGCCGCAACGCTGTGCCTGCTGCTGAGTGCCTGGTGCCCACCTGCAGCACTCCAATGCCCGAAGGACGGAGGGACATCGCCCCCCCTCGTGCCTGCTATCGGCGGCCTGCGCTGTGCTCCTGTGGCCTGCGCTGCCGCCTCACTGTGCCTCACCTCACTAGCCCTCGCTGCTGGCACGTCTGGTGACGGCCTGCTCCACCCACAGCTAACTCCGGACCCGCGATGCCATCTTCCAGCCGTGGCTCTACACCTTGCCCGACCGGCGTCTGTGAGCCCGTCGAGCACCCTGCCGGCACGCTTCCAGGAGGCGACAGGGGGCGTGCTCAAGTCGGCGGTGCGCGCCGCCAGAAGACGACGCACGCTCTGGTGAGTGAGCCTGCCCCGGGGAACCACCTTGGTGGTGCTGCAGCATGGCAGGCCTCAGGCGCCCTGGCCTGAAAATAGGATCGCCCCACGTGACCAGCGCATCCTGCTATGAGCAGTGGTGGCAAGGGAACAGCCACAGAGAGACAGTCGGGCCCTGCAGGCCTTAATCACTGAAAAGGAAGAAAAATAATAATAAACCATGCACACCCTCAGCACACTCCAAGGGGGAGCCCTCCAGAACCCACAGGTTGTGCACTGCCACAGCCCAAGGGACAGGCTGCACACTGCCACAGCCAGGGGAAGACAGTGAAAAGAGGCACCCTTTTTCGGCCACACAGCCCACTAGTATAAAGGGCCATTTCGACAAGGACAGGCAGGCACGGCGCATCGCACCTCCTCAGGCCCACCAGTCATTGGCTACCAGCCACCATGCACCTCGCATCCAGGACCCCTAGAGGAGACGCTGTGCCACCGCAACTGTGCCCAAGCCCACCGACTCTATGAGAACTCTGGCCGCAACAGGCACTGATGGCCAGCAGGCCAGAGTGAGCGGAACAAGCGGAGGTGATGACGGCCAACCACCAGGTCACAGCCACGTGGTCATTTTACCACTGCAGCCCTTTAGCGAGACCACTGATCCGGCCAAGGTGGCCCCACGATGGAAGGCGTGGATTGGACGATTGAACCACTATTTCAGGGGCACCAGGGACACAGATGGCACTGTGAAAAGGTCGCTGCTCATAAACTATGGAGGTGCGTAGATCTACGATCTGTTTGAGACATTGCCCAACACAGGGAACAATGATGACTATGAAGCTGCAGTCACCGCGCTCAACAGGCATTTCGATCCCCAACTCAACCCTGACTTCGAGCGTCTTAAGTTTCGACAAGCATCACAGTCAGACACAGAGTCTGTGGAAATGTTTTATGCGCGTCTGCGTAGGCTGGCGGGCACGTGTGCTTTCACGGACCAAAGGGAGGAAATACGCGGACAAGTCATCCAGGGATACCTCTCAGCGCTGCTACGGAAACTGATCCTTCAACAGCCAGGAATCTCCCTCGACAAGATCCTCATCCTGGCCAGGTCCTACGAACTCTCAGATGCACGGGTAGGCGAAATGGAAGCTGCCCTGCATAGAACCGCCGCAGCGCCACAGACACTGAGGTTCGCGCCCATTAAAGAAGAGAGAGTCGAAGCCATACAACGGCGCCCGAGTACAGCCCATCCTGCACCGTGGCCGCCTACGAGTGGGGTGTGTGGCAACTGTGGGGTGGAACACCCGTCAACTGCAGTGTGCGGAGCAAGGGGGAAGATGTGCTCCCACTGAGGAAAGGTGAATCACTTCGCCAAGGTGTGTAGAAGCGGCCAGTCTCAACAGACCGACACCAGTCCTCGAGGAATAACTCAACGTCTACGCCAGGTGACACTCGACAATGCACTACCACAAGATGACGAAGCGACGCGGGGGCGCTGCCTCGCACTTGAAGAAGTTGATGACGAGGTGTTTGTCATATCCTTCGTCAGCAGATGGGACAAACATCAAAGGCTGCCGCCGATGTGCTCCATCCTGGTAGAAGGGTTTGCAGCCCAGGCGCTCATCGATACGGGTGCATCGGTCAATGTCATGGACTCCGAGCAGTATGAACGGCTGTCGCCACGACCCCCTCGTGCACCTACCAAGGCCCGGATCTACACCTATGGAGGTACGCACCCTCTGCCCCTCAGAGGGGTCATCGAGGCTGAAGTTACCAGTGAGGAGCATGTCACAAGGGTCTATTTCCACATCACAGATGGGAGAAAAGGCACCCTTCTCAGTTGCCACACTGCAGAGGACCTTGGGCTGGTCTTCTTTGCTCGTCAAGTCCACGACTCCCACGCTGTCGCCATCTTACATGAATTCCCGGCACTGTTCACAGGGCTTGGCAAGCTGAAAGGGAAGCAGTTCAAGCTCCACATTGACCCCACCGTGAGGCCTACAGCCCTGAGACACCAGAGGGTGCCGTTCAACCTCCATCCGCAAGTAGAGGCGGAACCGAATAAACTCGAGGACCTCGACGTCATTGAGAAGGTGTCAGGACCCACCCCATGGGTGTCCCCGTTGGTTGTGGCCCCCTAGCCGAAACAGCCGGGTGCCATACGGCTGTGTGTGGACATGAGTCCAAGTGGTTCTCCAAGCTGGAGCTGAACGCAGGGTTACCACCATCTGGAGCTTGAGCCTGAGAGCAAGTACATCACCCCGTTCTCTACCCACGTCGGCCTTCGGAGGTACAAAAGACTGAGTTTCGGAGTGTGGTCTGCTGCCGAGGACTTCCAAAATGCCATCCAGGAAGCACTGTCTGGTCTGCAGGGTATCATCAATCTGAGTGACGACATCCTGGTGTTCTCGAACACCTTGGAAGAACATCACACCTACCTCCGACCCACCCTCCAGTGGCTAGAAGACTGCGGGTTGGCTCTCCACAGGGCCAAGTGTTCCTTTTACCAGGAGTCGGTCGCCTTCTTTGGCTACATTTTCACCAGAGACGGGTTGGGAGTAGACCCCAAGAAAGCGATGGCCATCCGGGCGGCGAGCACCCCAAAGCCCCCCACAGAGGTCCGCAGTTTCCTCGGCATGGTCACCTACTATGGCAGGTTCATTCTGAACCTGGCCTCTCTGTCGGAGCCACTCCACGCCCTCACACGCTGTGACCGTCAGTGTGAATGGACTGTAGCTGTCAACACAGCATTCATTACCATCAAAACGGCCCTCATGGACAAGACGGTGATCGCCTACTTTCACCCGTGGCGACGCACGGAGTTGGTGGTGAATGCAAGCCTAGTAGGTCTAAGAGCTGTCCTCCTATAGGAGCATGACCAAGAAACATGGAAGCCAGTCGCCTACGCCAGCCGGGCACTCTCAGACACCGAGACCAGATACACCTAGATCGAGAGGGAACCCCTGGCTATAAAGTGGATGTGTCCGGGCTTTCACCTCTATCTCTATGGACAGGAGTTCCAAGTAGTGACGGACCACAAGCCGCTGCTCCCACTCTTCGCAGGGTCATCGAGACTGGCGCCTTCCAGGATCGAAAGGTGGGCCATTCAGTTGCAGTTGCAGAGCCGCTGGACGCTCGAGCCCCACCTACGGATGTAGCATACTCGGAGGCATTCGTGAAGATGGTCTCATAATAGGCATGCCCAAGAGCCATGACATTAGAGGAGATTGGCCAGGCCACGGCCGCAGACGAGACGCTTGCCAGGGTGAAAAATGCCCTACTGAACAATGGGTGGAGCCACTTCCTAGATGGAGCCCAGTCGCTCCGGGCGGAAGATAGCCATGCTCGGCAAACATCTCTGTGAACACGGAGTCGTCCTGAGAGGGCACGTCATTGTGATCGCCAAGACATTGCAGGATCGCATCATCCAGCTGGCGCATGTGGGGCACCAAGGGATGGCAAAAACCAAAGCGCGGCTACGAAACAAAGTCAGGTTCCCAGTGATGGATACCCAAGTGGAAGACATGGTGCGACAATGTCACTCATGCACCATCACCATGGCGACCCGGCACCAGCCCCAGTCATCACTGAAGAGTCATGCGAGCTCCCATGTTCCAAGGTCAGCATCGACTTTGGGGGTTTCCCCGACGGCCGCCACATGCTGGTGATCGTCGACTCATTCTCCAAGTTCTCAGTGGTGGAGGTGGTGGCATCCACGGCGTTCCCGCACAGCAGGAAAATCCTGGATAAGACATTCGCAATCCTAGGCCTGCCGGATGAAATCGGTTCAGACAATGGACCCCCATTCCAAGGCCACAAGTATCAAGTGTACCTGGAGAACAAGGTGATCCACCACAGGAAGCTCACCCCTCTGTGGCCTCAAGCCAACGGGGAGGTGGAACGCTTTATGCAGAGCCTTAACCGTGTTCTGCGAATCGCAGTGGATCAGGGGGAAGATGTCGAGTCGGCACGCAACCAATTTCTAAATGCATACCGGCAAACGCCCCACAACACCACCAAGTGTGTTCCCACTCACCTGCCCTTCAAAAGAGCCCCGCGGTACAGCATCCCGACAGATTCAGCATGGAAACCTCTGGAGAGAGACAACATAGCCACACAGGCCAGGAGGACTGTGACCAATCAGAGGACCAGTTACTGTCAGAGGAGCAAAAGAACCACACCTGAAAGTAGGAGACAGCGTCTTGGTCAAAGACAGACACCCGGGCTGGAAATTCAGGACGCCGTACGAACTGGAAGAATGGACCATCATCAAGGTGCAAGGGACCATGGTCACCGCGCAGAGGGGACAGCAAGTGGTCACCCAAAATGTATCTTGCTTCAAGAGGGTCTGTGGGCTGGGCACCAGCTCAGGGGAGATGGAAGATCTGGGTGAGACTCCGTGTCACGCACCTATCGACTCGCCAGGACCTGTGGCCTCCACACCAAGACACCTGCAGGCAGGAAGTGGAGACGATGTCTCGGCCGCTCAAGGACCCAGCTAAGACATTGTGACCCA
Source organism: Triturus cristatus (assembly GCF_964204655.1). NCBI lineage: Eukaryota > Metazoa > Chordata > Amphibia > Caudata > Salamandridae > Triturus > Triturus cristatus. Next base: position 170,123,005 of record NC_140586.1, on the reverse strand, counting down.
AACACTTCCACACCCCCAGGCAGATGCAGTGGCCAGTTCCAACTCCCAGAGCCAGAGGTATGGTCTCCGGCCAAACCCTGCCCCCAGCAAGAAGCTGAAGGACTTCATGTGCACATCCCCCTAAGCATGCAGACTATGGTGGACAGTCACTAAAGAAAAGGAGGAATGTAGAGAGCCACACGGGCTCTCCTCAACAATGTAACAACCATGCACTCCTTGGAGCGGGCTCGACCCGAGGAGATATAATAAACGGTGTGGGACCGCTCGGGGTCTTCCCAGCAAAGTATAACCAGCAGTGTGGTGTGCCCTCTCATTTCAGGGCTGCGCAGGCCCCTATCACCTTGGCCCCACCGCGCTACACCGCAAGGGTTTGAACTCACTTAAGGAACGTTCCTTATTTATGAACAAATTAGATACATTTTAAAGTAGAGTTTATGTTAACGCCGTCAAGTCTGTTATGGTCTTTTGGGGGGCTAAAGGAAGAATTTGGGGGAACTGAGAATCCTATTGTAAGCTGCACGCAGGGGCTCAATTTCTTTCGTAAGAAGTAGTGCTAAGAAGCGGTGACATTCAAAGCTGCTGTGGTCAGTTGACGGGTCAGAAAATGAGCTCTTAGTAAATAGCAAAGATGTTACATAATTTTATCATGAGGTGTTTTTTGTGTTTTTGGTTGTGGAAGAGCCTCTGTACAGCAGAGTAGTCCGAACACAGTGAAATTCTCACACAAGCTTAAGTCTTACACTGACCACAGATCCGTTCTACTAATAATGGTTTAAGAGTGCTGGGAAGGGTGTTGTGAAATCTCTTTTCTCAACATATGTTCTCACTCACCCAAAACAGAACTTTTGTATCTAATTATGAGCAGCTGTGAAATTAAGGCATCGGTTACCACTTTATGACTTCATGGCCCCAAGACGCATAATTCCAGAACAGGGCTTTTCTGATATAAATCATTGACTTCAGGCGTATTACTGCCACTGGGTCATTTGAAATGCAACAGGACTGCAACCCCCAGAATGCACTAGGTTGTTAAATGAAACCCCAGGCGTGTAGGTCTGGATCCATCGTGATCTGGGGTTATCTGGTAACCATACCTTAGAAGCAGCAAAGAAGAGCACTCTCAGGCCTAAGACATGGGTTGCTGCAGTAGGAACAAGCATTTGCAATGCAATTGCTCGCCTTTGGGACCTTATATGTATTTAGCAATGCAGCACATTAGCCTGGGTGCTGAAACATCTACTGTTCTTTAACATGGAGGGAAAATAAGCACCAAACTGCGTGACACGCAAGGTATGGGAACACATGGAGAGAAATATTGCCTTTCAGTGGGAAATGGTATAGTCCAAAGCACTGTTTTTAACATAAAATCAGGGCCTTCGGTGGTTATATCACTGAAAATACAAGATTTAAAAAAAATATTATTGTCTGAGGGTGCTTATGGATGACAATTTCTATGGACTGTAATCTAGAGAATGCTAAAGTGATTCTGGTATTTTTCTGACCTCTGCTGGTCGTTTTCTATCAAGAAAGTTAAATAGAGTCAGCTGCCAGAAAAATAAAATAAAGAAAGTCCCTAAGCAGAAAACAATTCTGGTATTTTACTGACCTCTGCTGGTCGTTTTATATTAAGATAGTTAAATAGAGCCAGTTGAACAGAAAATAAAGTTCCTACGCGGAAGCAGACAAGTCCTAGGGCTGATCTCCAGTGCCCACAAAGTACTTACACATATAAGTATATACTATAATGTATACAAGAGGTCTTGAATGCTCGACCTAAAAATCCAATGCCTGCCCACTTCAAATTCTAATTGTGATTGCATTTATATAGCGCTTACTACCACTACCATTTGTATATATACCGTAGATACTACCACTGACGAGGCGTCAAAGCGCTTTTTCGGTGAGTAGCACCCTAGTTCAGAACCTAAAAATGATTAGTGGTGAATTAGCATAGGGAAATATGAAATTGATTTGAGCGGTGTATATGTTAGTCTGTTATTTGGATTGAAAAGGATTGTGGAGCTATAGAAGCGGGAAGGGTTTGCACACTGCCGAGTAGTGGAATTTTCTCTGAGTGAATGTAACTCAGTGGAAAAATGGAAACTGAAATTTGTGATGTCCATCTCCTCACGTGGCAGCGATGAGCTGTGGTTACAGCCAATGCACCCCTTTATAAATGGAAACTCAGTATTAGTGAATTTGGGACCATCTGATTTCACTTGACGTCATTTTGTAGTGACTCCAGCCACTGCAGAACATCTACTCTGTGGCAAAGAAACTGACAGAGAAATAAATATATACATGCCTTCGACCTACAAATGGCCAGTAGGGATCTCAGTGAAGGCAATTTAGGGAAGATAGGTTCTGAGTTCTCTCTGGATGGGCGGGGATGGCGGTGGTATCTAAATTCACATGGGCCAGCTTTGGGATTCAGGAAGTGACTTGGACTAGAGTTGGCAGGAGCCGGATGTTTAGAAGAATCTCTCTCCGGTACTACTGAGGGTTTTAAGCTTTGAATCACTTGCCACTTTGAAACTGTGCACTTGTCGGTGCTTTCTTTTCTGTGTATAGCAATATGAATGCTACTGACCAGATGTGGCATAAGTGGTTTTCAGTGTGGTTTTTAGTGTTTGGCTTCTGCTTTCTTCTCTAAATAGTACTTTGACTGGTGACTGTGGTTCAGTAACCATCACAGGAGACATTTTCAAGTAAGGGGCTTTGCTCAATACTGTTGACCAGCAGAAAAATAAGCTGGTCCCTTTTCAGTGGCCAGTGCATAACCTTCAATGTGCAGGTGTGTGTGTGTGTATTGTACTGCATTTAGTAAGCAATAGATCGCTTTAACTTGCAGAAGGGTGGACAACAATATAGCCAATATGCTAGGAAGGAAATGCCTCATACGTGTCGCACTAAGTAAGAAGGGGGCTGGAGAGAAAAGAGGTTCGAAGAGCAGCGCTCCTTCAAAACAGTGTTTTCTATCCTTTCTCAAACGCACATGTTTTGGGGCATGTATGATGTGGGTAATGGTCTTGTTCCAAAACTTTACATCATAGGTAACTAGAATTGGCAATGCCAATAGGTCTGTCTTTATCTGCTACACCCAGGACTCACAAAAGCATGACGCCCACTATGAATTCACAAGAGTACGCCTTGCTCAGCACTCACAAACTATGCACCCTGCACTCATACACCTCTCAACCACAACACATACTGAGCTTACCCTGTAGTCAAATACCACACACCCTGCACTCCTAACACCACACACCTTGCACCTACCTACTTCTCATCAACCAATCATTTGTAGAACGCTGCAAATCACCCTTGAGGGTCACAAGGCACTTTAGCTGTTCGCTGCTGAGTGGGGGTAGTTTATTAAAACTACTAGGTCTTTAGGTCTCCTCTGAATTGTTGGACTGACAGTGCAGTCCTGAGGTGAAGGGGGAGGCTGTTCAAAGCCTTGCTTGCCAGATGCGAGAAGGAACACCCTCCTCTGTTGGTTTAACATATCCATGGGGTGTCTGTGATGGAGAGGGAGGGTGAAAAAAGGTGTTTGGCCAGTTGGTGGAAGGTTAGGCGATTGTTGATGTATGCTGGTCCTTCGTTGTGCAGGGTCTTGTAGGGGTGGAATTGGTAACCCTTCTGAATCGGGAGCCAATGTAGTTTCTTGAGATGGGTTGTGATGTGGGTCCTTAAGGGGAGGTCGAGTATGAGTCTTGCCGCTGAGTTCTGTATTGTTTGGAGTCTCTTCAGGAGGCGTGCAGTGATTCCTATGTAGCGAGTGTTTCCGTGGTCCAGTTTGCTGGTGATGAGGGCCTGCGTGGCTGTCCTTCTAGTGTTTACCTGGAGCCACATGAAGATCTTGCAGAGCATGCAAAGGGTGTGGAAGCAGGCAGAAGAGACAGTTGATTGATTTCTTTATGGATAGCTTACTATCCAGGATGATGCCGAGGTTACGGACATGGTCTGTTTGGTCGGGGTGTACTGAGCTCCGGGGGCCAGGGTTCCACTGTAAGGTGTTGTTCCCAAAGATGAGACATTCTGGTTTTTCCAAGTTTAGTTTAAGACAGTTATCCTTCATCCAGTCATCCACGTTCTTCAAGTATCTACTGTTGAAGTTAGATTTTGTGGTGGAGGAATCCTCAGACAGGAAAAGGATGAGCTGTATGTCGTCGGTGTAGGAGATGATGTTGAGTCCGTGTAATCTGACGGTGTCGGCCAGAGGGGTCATGTAGGTGTTGAAGGGGGTCGGGTTGAGGGATGATCCCTGGGGTAATCTGCAGATGACCTTCTTGGATTCTGAGGCGAATGGTGGGAGATGGATCCTTTGTGTTCTGCCGGGCTCATCCTACAATGAGACACCGGACACCCACCTTTCACTATGGACTCGCATAGCACTAAAACAAAACTCTCCTTGGCTGCTCACCTTTTACTCAGTCACCTCTTCCGGCATAGAAAACGATGGAGGGTAGTGCCTTCTTAATTGGTCCACGTCAGTGGATAATCAATATCAAAGACATTGCTCGAATGAAAATCATTTGTGTTGTTTTTATTTATCTTTTTATCAAAGGGGCGCAAAAATTTCAAATTGTGAGGAGAAAAACAAAAGCCGACACGTGTTTCGCCCTAGTGGCCCATTGGCCGTGGGCTTTTTCAAGGCTAAAGTGGTATGAATACAAAGAATAAAGTAGAATAAGTTAAGTTTAAAGGTTGCAGTGTTGCCAGTAGAGTGAATTGTGGGAAAGTGGAGAACAAAATATTAGCCAGAGAGAAACAGATGGTGATAGGGGAAGGGGAACCAAAGAGAGGATAGAAAGAAGGCAAGAAAGAAAAGAAAAGAAAAGTGCAAAAGAGAAAAGAAAAGACGGTAGGGAAGAGATAGTGATCCAAAGGGAAGAGGAAAAAAATATATCATAAAAGCTTGTAAGCAACGGCATTCAAATATTAATTGCAGCAGTACATGAGCGGCGAATATGGAAAAGGTAAGCCTAATAGTTAAAGGTCATGCATTGAAACAAAGTGTAGAGGGCAACAAATACAAATGTAAGTGTTATGTTAAATGCAATTGTGACATAGGTGATATCGTGATCACATGAGATTAAGAAAACACATATTAGGCTCAGGATTAACAAAAACACATAATGGGCGCAAGATTATCAAAACACATGTTAGACGCGCCATCATATACAGCACAGAACAACATTAAGCATGAGGTTATGCAGCAGTGTAGTTATACTTTAAAACACGGACTAATGATGTCGTCAAAAAGAAAGAAAAAGATTGTGCATCATAGTTCATAGAAAAGAAAAAGTAAAACACAGTGAGGCAAACGTAGTCGAAATATAACATTAATGCCTCAAAAGGACTGAGCATAGCAAGAAAGCTGCTTACCGGTGAATAGTAATCAACACAGTCTTCCTATAAGGGAAACAAAGGATTTGCAATAAATCACTGTAGTTTAAATAGTGGGTGGCAAAACGGGCATAGTTGAGAGCTTGATAAGGAAGAAAACGCTGAGAAGCCGGTTTGAAATAGGGAAAAAATGGCGCGCTTGGCAATGGATTATAAGCGTTATAATACACATGGGTTGCCAGTGAAATAATCGGAGGATAGACGCCTGATTAAAAGCTGCGTGAAGCGATGAGGTACAAATGCAAAGAAAAGGGATCAGTGTGGGATTTGTATTAAACATTGGCCGCGTAGGTAAAAGGCTACGTGAAACAATGAAATCCCGGTTCAGCGGAAACAAACTGACGCTCTTAGCGGGAGGTCAAACTTAGCGTTTGAGAAAGGTAATAAGGGGCGCGAGGATATAATTAAGCAATTCCGGGAATTTAGGTAGGATAGTTGCGTGCTTGGTAAGCCGATAACAAAAGAAAGTTAACAGATGCAAAGTGACAGGGCTGTAAGCCTCTCTCACCTGTGAGAGTAGAAAAAACGTCTCTGTGGTCCTCGGGAAAGTCGACTAGTGAAAGGAGCTGTCAGATGTAATCTGACTCAGGTTGCATGACGTCAGCCAAATAGAGAATGCTGACGTACGGAAGAGTGTGGAAGCCACTGAAAAGTTACTATGTGGCTAGTGATTGTAGGTGCCGAAATTGCAGGTTAAAAAAACATGGGTGCACTCAAAAGAGTAAATATTATTGCTAATTTAAGGAAAAAAGGTCTTGAAATAAAGGACAAAAATAAATAAAAGGTGTCACGAGTACTATGTGTCAGTAGGGGGACAGTGACTGAGGAATTCAGTAAAGGTCTCTCTCTGGTCGATACCTCGTGCTGAGGCACTTTAGCTGTTCGCTGCTGAGTGGGGGTAGTTTATTAAAACTACTAGGTCTTTAGGTCTCCTCTGAATTCTTGGACTGACAGTGCAGTCCTGAGGTGAAGGGGGAGGCTGTTCAAAGCCTTGGTTGCCAGGTGCGAGAAGGAACACCCTCCTCTGTTGGTTTGACATATCCATGGGGTGTCTGTGATGGAGAGGGAGGGTGAAAAAAGGTGTTTGGCCAGTTGGTGGAAGGTTAGGCGATTGTTGATGTATGCTGGTCCTTCGTTGTGCAGGGTCTTGTAGGGGTGGAATTGGTAACCCTTCTGAATCGGGAGCCAATGTAGTTTCTTGAGATGGGTTGTGATGTGGGTCCTTAAGGGGAGGTCGAGTATGAGTCTTGCCGCTGAGTTCTGTATTGTTTGGAGTCTCTTCAGGAGGCGTGCAGTGATTCCTATGTAGCGAGTGTTTCCGTAGTCCAGTTTGCTGGTGATGAGGGCCTGCGTGGCTGTCCTTCTAGTGTTTACCTGGAGCCACATGAAGATCTTGCAGAGCATGCGAAGGGTGTGGAAGCAGGCAGAAGAGACAGTTGATTTATTTCTTTATGGATAGCTTACTATCCAGGATGATGCCGAGGTTACGGACATGGTCTGTTTGGTCGGGGTGTACTGAGCTCCGGGGGCCAGGGTTCCACTGTAAGGTGTTGTTCCCAAAGATGAGACATTCTGGTTTTTCCAAGTTTAGTTTAAGACAGTTATCCTTCATCCAGTCAGCCACGTTCTTCAAGTATCTACTGTTGAAGTTAGATTTTGTGGTGGAGGAATCCTCAGACAGGAAAAGGATGAGCTGTATGTCGTCGGTGTAGGAGATGATGTTGAGTCCGTGTAATCTGACGGTGTCGGCCAGAGGGGTCATGTAGGTGTTGAAGGGGGTCGGGTTGAGGGATGATCCCTGGGGTAATCTGCAGATGACGTTCTTGGATTCTGAGGCGAATGGTGGGAGATGGATCCTTTGTGTTCTGCCGGGCTCATCCTACAATGAGACACCGGACACCCACCTTTCACTATGGACTCGCATAGCACTAAAACAAAACTCTCCTTGGCTGCTCACCTTTTACCAGTCACCTCTTCCTGCATACTCCTGCAGTTCTCACCCTAAGCTCACACACCGCTCCCTGTACACACACATACACGTACTCACTATTGCTCACGCTAAAAACACATAGCACTCACCTTCTACTCACACACTGCTCACCTTGCACATACAATGCTCACCCTGTAGACACTTTGCTCACATACTTCAAAACTTGCATTCACATCACTAACACACTACTCATGCTGACTGCTCACCCATCACTCACCCTATACATTCAGACGTGGCTCACCTTGCACTCACCATACACATTCATGCACTGCTTACTCAGCACATATATCCTGTATGGACGACGCTCACCCTGCACGCAAACACTGCTCACCCTGCACTCAGACACCACTCACACATTTCTTACCTAGCAATTTTCACTCAGCACCTATAAACCTCTCGTCTTGGACACTCACTCTGCATTCACACACATCTCACCTTGCACTCACACACTACTCATACTCCTTTCACCCAGCATTCACTTACCAGTCACCCAGACTTCACTCTCCGCTCACCTACCACACCCTGCACACGCATTGCTCACCTTACTACTCATACACCATTCATACTCCACCAACATTGCTAACCTTATACTCACACACAGCTAACAGAAAGAACACTCATCCTGCACACAGCTCACCCTGCACTTACACACCATTTCCACACATCCCCTTCTGCACTAACACCACTCACATACTTCCCATACTGCACACACAGACCTCTCACACTGACTGCTCAACCTGCACTCACACACCTCACACCCTGCATTTGTCACCTTATACCTGCTCATACTTCACACACCTCGAACACTCACACTGTGCACTCAGACATTTCTCACCATGCACTCATGCACTGCTCACTCAGCACTCAGACATCGCCCACCTTGTACAGACAGGGCTCACAGTCACAATGCACTTGGAAGGAAGATAGCCATTGCTTCACTTTCAGATAATTGTGTCTTTTTCTGTTCAATTTCATGGTAAAGTGAAATCGTACATTAATGAATGATTCTGGTAAGTATCTTCCCAAATGGCGACTAACTTTCCTTACCCGGAATTACTGGGTCCTTTTACAGAGGTATCTCCTCATTGTGGGAGTTTACAGTTGCCACTCACCACCTGCTTCAGCAGTTGGTAGATGGCAGCAGGGGTGGTGCAGCCGGGGAAAAAGGGGAGCAGTGGGCCCAGGGGCCATGCCATGTTGTTGCCTGGCTGGGAGGAGAGTTGTCTGTGACCCCCTTGGTGCGGGAGAGGTCAAGTGCCTCTGCCTGTTACCCCTAACCCTCGCCAGCAGTGTTCTACAGGGCGATGATCAGCTCCACGGAAGAACGAGTACAAGGCTTTGGAATCAGTACCTTTACATCCTCGAACACCTGACGACTCATAGCTGCACAGAGCGACATCCCTGCCTGGGGATACCGCTGTGGGCAACTCGTGTGGACCGACGTGAATCTGATGTAAGCGTAATCTGATGAGATTGTAATGGAATCATTCCAATGAAACCTTTAAAGACAGCTGCCACAATTTCATCAATCTTATCATGAGGCCATTCTTTCCATCCTTCCTTTGCACCCCCGTGCTTACTTCTCTTACATTCGCACTGCGTCTGTCCCATGTCCCTTGCTGGATACGGCAGTGCATCTACCGTCTAATGCCATCCCATCCTTTTATCTGTGTGGTATGTATATATATTACCTACTGGCGGTCACCAGTAGGTAGTTATAGTTAGGACCTATTATCCTTAGGAAATTTATAACATTCTTTTCCCAATAACTTTGGCGCCGGATGACGAATCTTCGAGAAATGTTCAAAACTGGTGGGGCGCTCCGGTCAGCTCCTATCCTGAACGTGGGGGTGATTCGTCAAGCAGAGGCTGAGTAAAAAGGGGGGTCCCAAAACGTATTTTCTCCATGTTATTTCCCATAGGAAATTTTGGAACAGGCTACAGCCCGAACTGCTGAACGGAATTACACCAAATTTTGCAAAAAGGTAGCCCTTGGCTCAGAAAGAGACCTTTTTAAATGGTGTAAATCCGTTCAGTAGTTCCTGAGAAAATCAAAACATAGAGGTCAAAATATCAATTTCCCATAGGAAAGTTTAGACACAGTTATAGGAAAAGCTGCTGAACGGAATTACACCAAATTTGGCAAAAAGGTACTGCTTGGCTCAGAAAGCGTCCTTTTTTTAAAATGGTGTGAATCCGTTCAGTAGTTTTTGAGAAACTAAGAAATAAAGATAGTTATATGTAGGGCCGCGGTAGTGTTGGCAGCCATCTTAAAAACAGAAAAAGAAACACGAAAAACAAGAAAAGGGGGCAGGGTAGAAACACCCTTACCCCCCCCCCCCCCTAGGCCTGCTCAGGGGCTCCCACAAGGACCCCCAGGGCCCAAAAAAGCATTTTCTTGAAAAACAAATCGGCGAGATTCGCGCACCCAGTGCGAATTTCGGCCGAAAATAAAAAAAAACAAAGCGTGGGCTCCCGCGCTTTGTTTAATTAAGCCCCCGGGTGGGCTAGGTCCCGGGGGCGGTTAAAAATTTCCCGGGGACCACCACCTCCCCATGGCTCGATCAAAGAGGTGCGTTTTAAGTTGGAGAATTAAGTCCCCTTCAATCCTGAAGGCCCCTGAGGGCCCCTGGGGGGCAACTAGGCCACCAGGTACCTCCAGTAAGCGCCACAGACCTGTGTTGCAGAGAGGTGGTCCAGGCCATGCCCCTTTTTACACCTCTGTGCAACGCAGCTCTGTGGCGCTTACTGGAGGTACTTAGTGGGCTAGTTGGACCCCAGGGACCCTCAGGATTCAAGGGGACTTAATCTCCCAACTTAAAACAGCCATAGGGCGTGTTTGCACACATACCACCTCAGGCCCCCCCTCCCTTCACCACTGTGCACACGCGTCCCGTGGCGCGTGTTAAGAGATAGTTTTAATCCCCCTGCCCAATTATGTACTAGGGACTTACAGAGAGGGACATGCTAATCACAGGGGTACCCCAACGCATAGTGTTACCTAGTATATGTAGGTGTTTTCTCTGTATTCTAAGTGCCTTATAGCATAGCACTGTCTCTAGGCCTGGTTAGTCAGAGTCAGTTACTACCACTACCCGTCTGAAAAGTTGTGGGCAGAGGATGATTTTGCAACAAGGCCTCTTTCTGCTCCTCTATTGGTTCTTTCTGCACGTCTTCCTGCATTTTTCTTCATCTTTGTGGATTTCTGTTGTTTCTTTCTACATTTCTTTTACTTCTTTCTGTGCATTTTTTCTTCTTTCTTCGCATGTCATACTTCTGTAGGCATTGTTAGAAACTAGCATTTAAAAAACCTTAGAAATTCAATGAAAAAACCATAGGTTTCAGGCACGTTATAGTTAGAAATTAGCATTTAAAAAACCTTTGAAATTTACTGAAAAAAACATAGGTTTCAGGCACGTTATAGTTAGAAATTAGCATTTAAAAAACCATAGAAATTCACTGAAAAAGACCATAGGTTTCAGGGGCGTTATAGTTAGTTGGACATTTCACTTGTACAAAACCCGTGAAATTCCCCCATTATAGTTAGTTCAGCTAACTATAACTCGTGCCCCCGCAATGCACTGCTGATGACGTCACCTATTACATCACTCATGACATGGTCAGTGACATCACTCATGACATCACTGATGACATCTCAAATGGCATCACTGATGACATCATCCATGTGATAATTTCATGCATCTCATCACACCCTAATATAACTTTGATGCACCCACTCTAAATTACAGACTGCCATTCTCAAAACCATAGACACTCCAACATCAATAACTACATACCCGCTCACTGATTCTTAGGTCTACACACACATCCACTCACTCACCCATACAGTCACTCATACTTACGGTCACTCAGTACAGGACTATCATATGCACTCATACACCTATATAGACACTCACACACCACCACTCATCGATAGAGGTACTCACACACCTAGTCACTCATGCAAATAATTAATCACACTCTCATTTACTCACCTATACAGTTATACACACACCAGCTCACTTACTCATACAAATAATAGCACATTCTAACGCTCTTATACAATCACTGATACAAGCACACACTCATCCATAAAGCCACTCTCACAATCACACAATCTCACTTATAGCCATTTAAATACTCTAACACACATATATACTACCTTTCACATATGTAGTTACTCACACATGTACCAATTAAATATACATTCACTCACTAACACACCTATACACACACTCACCCACCTATACAGTCCATCACAGATGCAGTCTTGAAACCATGCACCCAGTGAATCACCCACTCACACATCTATGCACAGAGTCACACATACCCCACCCACACAAACACTCAGGCACCCATACACATACTCAGACAACAAATCAATAACCTATATATACAGTCATGTAGTTATTCACAAACCGATGCAGCCTCTTACACACCGACAGACAGATACAGACATTCACACAGTTTAGTCACTAACCCATGCATTCAGTAAGATACGTTTAATCACTCACTTATAGAGTCACTCACGAACCTACTAAATCATCCATTCAGACACTTATACACCCACTCATTCTTCAATACGCCTTTCCCTATATATATATTAAACATATTTAAACTTTACAGAAACACACAGTCACTGGATGATGTTATCAGTGATGTCATTTGAGATGTCATCAGTGGTGTCATCAGTGATGTCACTGACCATGTCATGAGTGATGTAATATGTGACGTCATCAGCAGTGCATTGCGGGGACGCGAGTCATAGTTAGCTGAACTAACAATAACGGGGAAATTTCACGGGTTTTGTACGAGTGAAATGTCCAACTAACTATAACGCCCCTGAAACCTATGTTTTTTTCAGTTAATATATATATATATATATATATATATATATATATTTTTTTTTTTTTCACTGAAAAAACCATAGGTTTCAGGCACGTTATAGTTAGGAATTAGCATTTAAAAACCTTAGAAATTCACTGAAAAAACCATAGGTTTCAGGGGCGTTATAGTTAGCTGGACTTTTCACTCGTACAAAACCATTGAAATTCCCCCGTTATAGTTAGTTCAGCTAACTATAACTTGCGCGCCCGCAATGCACTGCTGATGACGTCACATATTACATCACTCATGACATGGTCAGTAACATCAATAAATGGGTATATAAGTGTCTAAATGGATGATTTGTTTTTGAAAAATTGATTGTATAACTGACTGATTAAGTGTATCTTAGTGAATACATAGCTTAGTGAGTAATGTATAAATGTGTAAATATCTGTATCAGACTCTCACTTTGTGTATAAGTGGCTTCATGGGTTGTGAGTAGCTACATGAGTGTCTATATAAGTTATTAGTTGGTTTTTTGAGTATCAGTATGAGTGTCTGAGTGTCTGTATGGTTCGGTGGGGGGTATTACGTAGTGCATAGGTGCATGAATGAGTGACTCACTGTTTGTATGTGTTGAAGACAACATGTGTGCAAGACTGTATGGGTGGATGAGTGTGTGCATGGGTGTGTTAGTGAGTGATAGACTGTCTCAATAGTGTCTTTATGAGTAACTACATATGTTTTAAACTAGTATATGTGAATATTGGTGTATATAAGTGAGTATATGTGAGAGTGAGAGATTGAAAGAGTTCCTGTATGAATACGTTTGTGTTTCTATAAGTGATTGTTTAAAAGACTAATTATGTGTAAGTTTCTGTAGAAGTAAGTGTGGTGGTGTGTGTATAACTGTATATGCAAGTAAATGGATGTTTGATTCTTTATTAGCATGAATGACTATGTGTGTGAGTAACTATGGATGAGTGGCGTTGTGTAACAGGATGTATAGGTGTATGAGTACATATGATGAGTGAGTACATGTATGAGTGACTGTATAGGACTGTTGGTGAATGAGTGGATGTGTATGTGGATCTTAGAATTACTGAATAGGTTGCTGTAACTGATATTGGTATGTCCACTGTTTTGAAAATTTTAGTTTCTATTTTTGAATGTGTGCATCAAAGGTTATATTAGGGGGAGAGGAGGTCTGCCACTCTATCAGCAAGGATGATATCATCAGTGATGTCATTTGAGATGTCATCAGTGATGTCATGAGTGATGTCACTGACCATGTCATGAGTGATGTAATATGTGACGTCATCAGCAGTGCATTGCGGGCGCGCGAGTTATAGTTAGCTGAACTAACTATAACGGGGGAATTTCAATGGTTTTGCACGAGTGAAAAGTCCAGCTAACTATAACGCCCCTGAAACCTATGGTTTTTTCAGTGAATTTCTAAGGTTTTTTAAATGCTAATTCCTAACTATAACGTGCCTGAAACCTATGGTTTTTTCAGTGAATTTCAAAGGTTTTTTAAATGCTAATTTCTAACTATGCCTACAGAGATAGGACATGTGAAGAAATAAGAAAAAACGCACAGAAAGAAAAAAAAAGAAATGCAGAAAGACGCAACAGAAGTCCTCAAAGACGAAGAAAAGTGCAGAAAGAAGGATAACATGCAGAAAGAACAAACAGAAGAGCAGAAAGAAGCCTTGCTGCAAAATCATCCTGTACCCTCAACTTTTTCAGACGGACACTGGTGGTAACTGAGTCTGACTAACCAGTCCTAGAGCCAGTGCTATGTTAAAAGACACTCAGAATACAGTGAAAACACCAACATACACTAGGGAACACTATGCGTTGGGGTCCCCCTGTAATCAACATGACCTCCTCTGTAAGCCCCTAGTATATAATAGGGCAGGGGATTAAAACTACCTCCTAAAACGCGCCACAGGGCGTGTTTGCACACGTCACCTCAGGCCCCGTCCCCTCACTTCCCCACTGTGTAAACACGCCCTGTGGCCATTTTTTAAGTTGGGAGATTAAGTCCCCTTGAATCCTGAGGGTCCCTAGGGTCCAACTAGACCACTAGGTACCTCCAGTAAGCGGCACAGAGCTGCGTTGCAGAGAGATGTAAAAAGGGGCACGGCCTAGACCAACTCTCTGCAACGCTAGTTGGCCCCCAGGGTCCCTCAGGATTGAAGGGGGATTATCTCCCTAACTTAAAACGCGCCACAGGGCTTGTTTGCACACGTTAACTCAGGCCCCGTCCCCTCCCTTCACCACTGTGTAAACAAGCCCTGTGGCCGTTTTTAGTTGGGAGATGAAGTTAATTTGAATCCTGAGGGTCCCTAGGGTCCAACTAGCCCACTAGGTACCTCCAGTATGCGCCACAGAGCTGCGTTGCAGAGAGGTGTAAAAAGTGGCACGGCCTGGACCACCTCTCTGCAACGCAGCTCAGTGGCGCTTACTGGAAGCACCTGGTGGGCTAGTTAGCCCCCAGGGGCCATCTGGATTGAAGGGGAATTATTTCCCCAACTTAAAACGCGCCATAGGGCATGTTTGCACACGTCACCTCAGGCACCGTCCCCTTCCTTCCCCACTGTGTAAACATGCCCTGTGGCCGTTTTTTAAGTTGGGAGATTAAGTCCCCTTGAATCCTGAGGATCCCTAGGGGCAAAATAGCCCACTAGGTACGTCCAGTAAGCGCCATTGCAGAGAGGTGTAAAAAGGGGCACGGCCTGCACCACCTCTCTGCAACGCAGAGCAGTGGCACTTACTGGAAGCACCTGGTGGGCTAGTTGGCCCCCAGGGTCCCTCAGGATTGAAAGGGAATTATTTCCCCAACTTAAAACGCGCCACAGGGCGTGTTTGCACACGTCACCTCAGGCCCCGTCCCCTCCCTTCACCACTGTGTAAACGCGCCCTGTGGCCGTTCTAAGTTGAGAGATTAAGTCCCCTTGAATCCTAAGGGTCCCTTAGGGTCCCTGGCGCACACTGGAGATACCTGTTGGGCTAGTTGGCCCTCAGGGACCCTCAGTATTGAAGGGGAATTAATTCCCCAACTTACAACTGGCCAGGGGGTGCGTTTGCAGAGTGCTGCAAGGAGGGGGCGTGGCCTCCAGCGCGATGCCGGTCTTTTATTTATTTTATTTTTCTAAGAAGGAGGGCTGTGTGGCCCCCCTTCTTTTTCTAATTTACTGGCCCTGGGGACTCCATCCCAGAGGGCCTGCACCCTAATTTTTTTTGTTGAAAAAAATTAATTTGGCCCTCCCAAGGCCTTAATCGGCCCCGGGGACCCCAACCCCCGGGTCATGGCTTTTTTTTTAATTTAAATTCTTTAGGAGGGGGCTGCGTTGCCCCCCTCCTCAGGCCACTTATGGCTCCGGGGACACCATCCCCCGGGGCCGGTCTTTGTTTTTTATTATTTTAAAAATATATATATTTATAGAAACACCTAGGACATGCTGTACAAACCGTATGTACCTATCACCATGACGATTTGCGTGATATTCATTAAAAGGCGACTATGCATAGAATGAATCCACATGGAATGTATTTACACCGCTAGTGAAGCTCTGACGTGTCTGACGCCCTACCGTGCCTAATCCCGGTGCCCCCGCCGGTGGGTACTCTCCAAGTAAACACCCTTGTCATTTATTTATACAAACATGGGTAGCTATTGACGGGCACATTTAATATACAGGCACACCAAGCAATTCAAAGGGGATTCGACAAAAATTCGACCAAACTATGCAAGAAACCCCCCTCACGGTTAATAAAAAACACATCCACCGCCGGATGTGTAATACTTTTTATTTTACTCTCTGGAAAGGAGACGAACCTCACTTCAGAGTCACAGCGTGCTCCTGGCTGAGCCCAATGCTGTGTTACACCCACCAGTGCCCGCCGATTGCCTCACACCTCTGTGTTGTATTCCACCAGCTAGTGCGTATGCTATGACACTCTCTAGCCCATGTGCACTGTAACACCACCCCGTGAATATGTCATGCCACACTTGCCTTCGCACGGGTTATATTGCCCCATCTAACGTGCCTTCCTCGATGTGTATGTTATAACGCACAGCGCTATACCATACATATTACAATCTGGGATCCATATCTTTGTCACAGTGCATATGCAACGTTACACTCCCCAGCACATATTTTATATTACAACTTTAGAGACTAGTTAGGTTATACAACAATGCCCTGTGCATATTACACTCCAAGGCGCATATCGCATAGCACGCGCTAGTGCCTGTGCTATCTCGCGCTCTCAAATGAATCTGTCATTGCGCACAATGTATTGCATATTATATTTCACGCCCGGTTCATCTTATATCACACTTTTTGGTGCATAGTTTATACCATATACTACATCTAGTTTTCATTTTCAATCGTGCTCTCAGGACTATGTTCTATATAACACTGCGTCCACCTACCCTTTTCACGGGCATTGCATTTTGCGATGGGGGTGGAGGGTCAGGGGGTGTTTCTGCCAAGTGAGCCCGGAGTCACAGTCACAAACATCCTCTTCTTCCTGAATAAAAGTGAGATTATGCTGCATACTTGTTCATATTTTAAGTAGTTCGCACAGACACACATTTTAAAAACAATAAAGTTCCTAATACCCATCTTCTCTGAACAGTTTGCTTGCTGCCCCATCCACCTCCTCCCTATCCTCTGTTGTCTGAATCCATGGACTAGCCTCCTCCCTCCTGCCATGCATGGTCTGATGTGCTGCCACTGCCCTCCATTTAGCATGATGTACCAGTCCACTCCTTCTGCCCTCCATTGCCCAATTCTATGGCCCATCATTGACCTCCTGCTTAGCCTCTGTGCTTAGCTTGCTGCCCCTATTCTCCTTCCCCCTGCCTTCCGATGTCTTTGTGCATGCCCCTGCTCCATCGTTTTTGCCCACTATGTTCCATGGACCTGCCACTCCTATCTACTCTGAGTGTTCTGTTGAGCTGCCACTCCCCTCCCACCTGCCTAGCATTGTCAGATGACTGTAACCTGTCCCTGCTACCTCCACCCTGCCTGTCCACATGCCATGCCCCTATCCCCTTCTTCCTGTCCTCCATGGTCCATTTTACTGCCACACCCTTCTGCCCTCCCTGATCTGTTGTGCTGCAACTGCTCCTCCTGCCTGCCCCGCGCGGTCTGTTTTGAGGCCCCTTCCCCTGAACTCTCTTGTCTGTGCCCAGGTCCTGACCCTCCCTTCTATCCTCCATGGTCCTTTGTGCATGCCCCTGCACCCTCCTTCTTGCCCATCATAGCCATTGTGCTGCCACTAACCCTCCCGCTTGCCATGCATGGTCTTCTGTGCTGCCATGGCCCCTCCCACCTTCCCTGTGTGGTCAGCTAGCTGCCCCTGGCCTCTGCCTCTCAACAGTATCCCAATGAACAACTAGATTGCTAACATTCTATATTTATTACAAAAGTGTGGAACGCCTGACGTCATCTTGATGTAATCAAAACTGTAATACCTAGAGTATTTCCTTTAGAAATTACATATATGAGAGGGTCTTATTTGCATCAAAATTATGGTTAGTGCTCTAAAAAACTAAAATGAGGACATATTTTCTGAGTTTTCAAATAGCGACAAAGAACT
This sequence comes from Triturus cristatus, assembly GCF_964204655.1. Lineage (NCBI taxonomy): Eukaryota > Metazoa > Chordata > Amphibia > Caudata > Salamandridae > Triturus > Triturus cristatus. The sequence continues at coordinate 170,105,163 of NC_140586.1, read as the reverse complement.
TTTAAATTATTTGTAATCTTTATGTTTTTTTATCCAGTTGACCACTTGATTAAATGTTGCACCTTGGCGAGAGGATGTGGTGTTACTTCCAGAGCTGCAGACTTTGCAACTGGGGAACCAGGTTGGAGTTTCTGCTTCAGCTCAACATTCTGTGATTGTGGTCAAATCACTTAATCTCCCCATGTCTACAACCAAAATGAATTTGATCTTGTGTGATGTAACCAATGCTCATGTAAAGCATTCCAATACCTGACAAGTCTGCACTATATAAAACTGCAAATACACAGAAAATAAGTGTTTTGCACACTTCTGTCATTGGGCTACATCTGGGTGATATTTGTGCTGCATTTAGGCTCTTTTGTGTCTGGTGGCCATCTTGGGAGATTTATTTGTTATGAAGTTTCCTAATTTCCTCATTTACTGCAGTCTCCTCAGTAGGAAATGCTTTCAGTTTTTTACTTTGATTCCATCAAGAAGGTATTCAGATATGTCACACATTTGCCATAAATTCTGAATGTTAGCACTCTAGTTGCTCATTAGATCACTGTAGTAAAGATACTGCTCACCACGGAAGACTGCTGCTGGTATTAAAAGTGCATGTTTCAGTCTGCATATCAGAATTTTTTAATGAAATAGAAGAAGATTTGAGAAGACACTCAAAATGTGCCCTAATTTTTCTTTCTTCAGCACTAATCATAATTTCTATGGCAAAATGAACCCCCTCTTTGTGTTCCTTTTTATATTAAATTTTTTTAGTGTTATCACTTTATTCCAATCAAGATGGCTTCAGGTGTGCCATACTTTTATCATAACTAAGATAGTAAGCGCTCTAGTTGTTCTTCAGAACACTCTGGGACATTCTGTCATTAGGCTATACTTGGGCTACATCTGGGTGATATTTGGGCTACATTTGGTCTCTTTTGTCTCTGGTGGCCATTTTGGGAGATTTATTTGTTATGAAGTTTCCTAATTTCCTCATTTACTGCAGTCTCCTCAGTGGGAATACTTTCAGTTTTTTATTTTGGTTCCATCAAGAAGGCATTCAGATGTGTCACACATTTGCCATAAATTCTGAATGTTAGCACTCTAGTTGCTCATTAGATCACTGTAGTAAAACTACTGCTCACCAGGGAAGTCTGCTGCTGGTATTCAAAGTGCATGTTTCTGTCTCCATGTCAGAATTTGTTTATGAAATAGAAGAGGATTTGAGAAGTCAAAATGTGCCCTAATTTTTCTTTCTGCAGCACTAATCATACTTTCTATGGCAAAATGAACCACCTCATTTTGTTCCTTTTTAAAATAAATGTTTTAAGAATTACCACTTTATTCCAACCAAGATGGCTTCAGGTGTGCCATACGTTTGTCATAAGTAGGACTGTTAGCGCTCTAGTTGTTCTTTAGAACACTCTGGGAAGCTGCAGTAGAACACAAAGGAATCAACTGACAGTCTCTGCCCTTGTTGGATGTACATGTTTTACTGAGAATGTCAGACTTCATTCTCACATGACTGAGAAAGATAATGTGAATGTACAGAAAATATGCTCTCAGTTAGCTTATAGATCACCTTCCAAACCTCTGTGGGAAAAGCATGAGAAAATAGTTTTCTCTCAAACATGATTCATGATATCACAGCAGAAGGCTTTTTCACATGGTAAAATCACCTTAGAACACTCCACAATTCCTTAAATGAGTATGGTACCATCAACAAATGATTTATAATGTAACTAAAGTCTTAAAACCTTCTATTAACTGCAATGCTTTTTAATGAGGTGCTATCATGTATATTGGTCCCAAGATGGCTGCCAACACTTCTTGGATGAAGTGCTGACAGCCAATCAGATCTCACGATGAGATGTGTGGTTAGGCTCCGCCCAGATATGTATATGATTTTACTTTTGATTTTCTCAGGAACTACTGAACGGATTTACACCATTTAAGCAAAAGGCACATGCCTGACCTGAGGACTACCTCTTTGCCAAATTTCAAATTATTCTGTTCAGCCGTACGGGCTGTACCTTCGACTAAAGGTCCTATGGGAAAATGCATGGGGAAAACGCGTTTTGGGACCCCCCTTTTTTCTCAGCCCCCGCTTGACGAATCACCCCGAGACTTTCAGGGTAGGAGCTGAGCGGAGCGCCCCATTAGTTTTGAAAACTTCACGAAGATAAGTCAACCGGCGCCAAAGTTATTCAAAATAGAATTTTCAGATTTCCTATGGGAACTCGGTCCTAACTATAACTATCTACTGGCGACCGCCAGTAGATAATATATATATATATTACCCACTGGCAGCCGCCAGTGGGTAGTTATAGTTATAGTTAGGACCTATTTTTCATAGGAAATCCGCAACATTCTATTCCCAATAACTATGGCGCCGGTTGACGAATCTTCGCGAAATTTCAAAACTTTTGGCCCGCTCCGGTCCGCTCCTATCCTGAAGGTCTCGAGGTGATTCGTCAAGCGGGGGCCGAGAAAAAAGGGGGATCCCAAAATATGATTTCCCCATGCAATTTTCCATAAGAACCTTTAGTCGCAGCTACAGTCCGAACTGCTGAACGGAATTACACCAAATTTGGCAAAAAGGTAGCCCTTGGTTCAGAGTCGTGCCTTTTGGTTAAATGGTGTAAATCCGTTCCGTAGTTCCTGAGAAAATCAAAAGTAAAATCACATATATATCTAAGGGCGCGGTGGATCTGCGCACCCTGAGCGCACCCTGCGCGCACCCTCCCGATCATGAGCTGCATGTTAATTGGCTGTCAACTTGCTGTCAACACTCCAAACCAGGAAGTGTTGGCAGCCATCTTGTGCCTCGGTAGAACCGAGGCACAAGAAATCCTTGAAAAAAGTGCGCAAACGCAAAAAAGGGGGCAGGGTAGAAACACCCTGACCCCATAGGCCTGCTTAGGGGGTCCCACAAGGACCCCCTGGGCCCACGTTTCGTTGGTAATTAGTGATTAGTGATGTCACTGACCATGTCATGAATGATGTAATATGTGATATCATCAGCAGTGGATTGCGGGCGTGCGAGTTATAGTTATTAGAACTAACAATAACAAAGGAATTTCAATGGTTTTGTATGAGTGAAATGTCCAGCTAACTATAACACCCCTGAAACCTATGTTTTTTTCAGTGAATATACATATATATATATATATATTAATATATCCAATTACCGCTGGTGCATAGAAGGCGTGATTGGCATCAGTTGCTCCAAAAACACTCGCGGACACGGACCTTCGTCAAAGTGCTTATTTAATTCGTAAGGCTGTCGCCATAACGTTTCGGCCCAGCAGAGCCTTGATCACATGACAACGTCAGTACATTTCAAGAACCAATAAAATATAATATTAATATATATATATATGTAAAGCATCAGAGTTTTCCATCAGCAATGTGCACTGTGCGAATATTTGTGCTCACTAGCAATAAGGCTGTACGGTTCCCATGGGGAGCAGGGCCAAGGGTGATTTGGATATGGCTGGTTACAATCTCGAATGGCATGGGGAGCAAAAAAACGATGGATTTAGGCCCAGATCTCTGTACTGGGATGAGTGTTTGACATTGTCCAGCATTCAGTCCATCAATTGTTCTTTTTGCATTTGTCACCCCGAGCGAGACGGGTATGCCCAGACGTGCTTCTCGTGTGCACCATGCCACTGGAGTTAAGCGAGCCTGGCTGATTAGGGGTGACACTTCGACACCGGTCCCAGGATGCTAATTTCCAGTCCAGGGAGGACCTGTCCTGGCATTTGGGCCGTACTGTTCCCAAGGAGAGCAGGGTCAAGGCTGATTTGCATTTGGCTTTTGTCAGGCTGGAATGGCATGGTGTGCAAAGAAACAACAGATCTCGGTACTGGGGGTGAATGTTTGACATTGTTCAGCATTCCGTCCATCAATTATTCTTTTTGCACGAGCAATAAGGGCCAAACAATTAATCACATATAAGAACAATAGGTAAACCTTCCATAAGTGCTGCCTCAAGTATCATCTTACACATTCCTCCCAAAAAGTAGAAAGTTGACTTATCCCTTCTATTCCTAATTTCCTAAAACCTTTCTTTTGGTTTCTCTTCAGTAATTACAATTTCTCTATCATATCACCTTATTTTATGCTGTGGCTATGGATTCTAGTACTAAATGTTTCCTTTATTATTTTTATATGAGTTTTCTGAGAATTTACATTGTAGCTAGCGCACTTTCTAAAGTAAAACATAAACACCTTAGGAAAGCCTTTGGTAGGGTCTCATTGAGCTCCCTAAAAAGATTGGGGTGATTCTAATCCGTTTATAAAACCTAAGGAGATATTGACACCCCAAGATTTCTGAGAGATGATTACCCATCTGTAATCAGTATCTATCACCTTCAGTTAGGTTTTGAATAGTACTTTCCTTCATTGGAATTGCAACACCCTTCTTTCGGGATCACACATGTTTCTTCCCGGTATTATTGCTTTCAGAGGCGTGTCTCTTGAAGGTTTGCCACCACTGTCTTCTGTTTCTTAAACTTATACCTTTTAATTGGATTGCTTTCTCCCTTTATTTTCCACATAGTCATTTTTATGGGGTAATTTTTCATTGTGACTGTACTTCTTTGCTGACCTCCCCCCAGTTGTAGTTCTCAGAAAGGGTATCTCACACTTTATGGAATACCCGTCTCTTAGTAGTTCCAAATGTCACAGGTGTGGCCGTATTTTTGTGTTTTTTCATGGTAGCAAAATGTTTTGCTCCATTGCCCTTTGTGGTTGAGGTTGCTCCGATATGGTCATTATCATGTTTATTATCATGCCTTTTGTATATATGGTATTCCGTATTGAAAAGTCATATGCAGGATGTGTCATATTCTTATTGGCGGTGGTTGGGTGGTTCTTATTTTCATTCTATTTATGTCATAATGGTCTCAGGTTGACTCCTGAGCATTGCGAGTGCTTATCGTTTTGTCCATTCCCCTAAATTTGACCATATAAAATTCTGCATCTGCGCCTACCGAAGAAATAGTGAAGGATTACCAGAACTTCTTTTATGTTTGATAAGTTGTACTGGTTATTTTTTTTTCTTGAATTTTTTTATTTATATTGATCTTTTCATGTTTATAACCACATCAAACCACATATAGTAGAGCAACATGAGCATTGAGAAAACCGCTATTCCGAACATTTCAAGCAATGTGAATCTATTACAATACATGGAGCAATTTGCACTCTTCATAGATATTAAGTCCCACCAACTGCATTCTTCATTTGATTTAATCCACAGGTCCTCCTACCCACAGTCCTTTATGTGGGTCTGTTATCAATGGGATTCAATTATTTAGCAAGTATTTCTCCCCAAGCCAGTAAGTCGTTTGCAATTTTGTCATCTTGTTGGGTAAGCTTCATATGTTGTTCATCGGCTATCGCCCACTACACTAAATCTTTGTTCTAATGCTTAATGTCAGCGGCACAAGATGCCTCCCAGTGGATGGCAATCCAAACTTTATACAAGGACCATGTCTAATGCAATCAATCTAGCTTTCATTTTCAGGTGTTTCAGTTGTGATGCAATACCCAATAAACAGTTTCATGGAGCTCTCTAAGTTCAGCTCTGCAGCTTGGGCCATGACTTCTATCACATTTCCCCAGAAGCCAACAATAGCACTCCCATGTTGTATGAAGGAAGTCTGCATTGGGCTGTCCCCATTTCCTGAGCACCGTGGGTGTAGTAGGTTAGATTATGGAGAGTTTTTTAGGTGTCATGTACCTTATGTTTCAGCACTCCTGAGCTCAGTCAGTCATACCTTCCCTTTCAGTATCAAAGGTTGCATGAAGGTAAGTTATCAGTCTCCTTTAGCTTGATAGTGCTTATGATTGCCTCATTTTGGTGCGTTCCTGTGGTTTGGCATTGAATGTGTGCCAAATTATTGGGCCATGTGCATTCATCTAGCAAAGTACACAAACTGTCTCTGTGCTACACCAAGAAGCTCCTGAACTTGAACAATATGAATTTATTATTAAGAAATAAAACACCACCGTGTTCACAATCCCCCTCGTGCCAGGTTGTGTTGGAGATGTCTTTATGCATATTGTAAAATGGCATCAAAACCCACATTGGCATATTCTCCGCAAAGGGGTGGCTACGCAGGCTTTTGCAGACAACTCTGTGACATATTTTGCCATAAGTCATAGCAAATATCCATCAGGTGCATGCCTACCTGGTGCGCAGGGGAGCGCATGTTGCTCTCTTACAAGAGACGCATCTCACGATAGCAGAGGGCAGGGCGCTTCAGCGTAGATGGCGCGGACAGGTATACTACACTACCTACTCAGCATACGCAAGAGGCACTCTGGTGTGGATTAGGGCGGGAGTGCCATTCCAACTTCTACACAAGATGATTGATCCTGAGGGGCGCTATGTTTTATTGGTAGGGCGCCTGAATGGAGTAGATGTTATGATAGGAAGTATATACGCCCCTAATGTTGAACAAGGAAGTTTCTTTGACCGCCTGTCAGGGGCTATAGCTGTGCTTGCGCCGGGCTCGATGCTTCTGGGGGGTGATTTCAACTCAGTGTTGGATGTGACTATAGATAGGTCTCACCCGCCGTTGCCTGAGTCGGCGAGTGCGAGACTTGCGGATAAGAGGCGAAGATGGCAGTCAAATTGGAACTTAGTGGATGTATGGTGGGAACAGCATCAGCAAGAACGAGATTACTCATATTATTCGGGTCTGCATGATTTGCATATGAGGCTGGATGCGATGCTGGGAACGCCTGATGTCTGTGTGAAAGTGCAGCACAGTGAATACTTGGCCAAAACAGTATCAGATCATAATCCCCTGCTGATCCACTTGGGATGGCACAAAGAACGGACATTGATTCCAACATGGCGGCTGAGCCCTGAAATGCTAGAAGACCCGGTGTTCAGGGACGAGCTCCAGCAGGGGATCCTCCATTATTTTAATGAAAATGAAAATACAGCGACAACAATAGCAGCAGAATGGGAGGCTTTCAAGTCAGTAGTCCGAGGGATGTGCATCTCTAAGAAGGTGGGGGTACGGAAAATCTTACTTGATGATATCCAGAGAGCGGACGAGAGGTTGCGAGAAGCAGAAAGGCGTAGTCATACAATGAGAAGGGATCAAACGGAGGTGGCGGGAGCGAGGGAGGAGGTAGCGCAGCAAGTTGAAAGGCTCAGGGCGTTTGATTATAAAGCATATAGAGCGCGAATGCATGACGAGGGGGACAAAACGGGTAAGCTCTTAGCGCGGCTTGTCGCTCCTGATAATGGGGGAGCGCCAATCCTGGGGCTCCGAACGCCGGCAGCAACAATGGACTATACCCAACGGGGAATCAATAACATGTTCGCGAGATATTACGCAACATTGTATAGTAGCCTGGGGGAAGTTGATGTTGAAGAACTGGAGAGTTACTTTGCAGGGCTGGTCTGGCCCCAGCTGGAAGAGGAACAATCGCTGGCACTGGGACAAGAGATATCGTTAGGGGAAATTAAGTCGTCAATTAAGCATATGGCCCGAAATAAGACCCGGGAGTTGATGGGCTACCAATCGAGTTCTACGCCACATATATGGATATACTGGCCTCCCGGCTGCAAGCGCTGTACAAACAGGCCTGGACGGCGGGAATGCTGCCAACTACTACACGGGAGGCTATTGTAATTCCCATTCTAAAACCAGGCAAAGACTCTGCCGAGCTGACAGCGTATAGGCCGCTCTCAATGTTAACGGTGGATTATAAAATATTAAGTAAGATACTGGCGACGCGCCTGCTCCCATATATGACTTCCTTAGTTCACAGTGATCAGGGGGGATTTATCCCCAAACGGAATACGGCAGGCAATATCAGACACCTCCTGCGTGTCTTAGAGGAACACCGAGACGTTACGCCGGGAGCAGTGGTACTGGCGATAGATGTTGAAAAGGCCTTTGACAGCCTGGAATGGTCTTTCTTACATTATGTGATGGGGAAAATGAGAATAGGGGACGAGAATGCGAGATGGACTCGGATTCTCTATAATGGGGCCACGGCTAGAGTGAGAACGGGCACAACAATTTTTCGGGCATACAAAGTAGAACGGGGGACTAGGCAGGGCTGCTCTCTCTCCCAGCTGCTATTTGCAATAGCAATAGAACCATTAGCTATGCTGGCGCGCACGGGAGAGCAGTACCGAGGCCTAGTGCTACAGGAGGATGCGCATTACATCTCGCTGTATGCAGACGACCTCTTAATGTTTTTAGAGGACACCGGATAGGCTTTAACAGCGGCAAAGCACTTGTTGACTGGCTATGGGAATAGATCGGGGCTGCGGGTTAATTGGTTGAAGACTTGTCTATTTCCGGTGAAACCGAACCTACCGGCGCTGACCCAAGTGCAAGGGATCCGATGGGAGGCGCAATGCCTGCCCTACTTGGGAGTCATCATCTATCATACACAAGACGGGCTCCTGAAAGGCAACATTAGTCGGGCAATCTGTGGAATTAAAGGGAGTATGGAGTTCTGGACTGCTTTGAAGATGTCGGTGGCAGGGAGGGTGGCCTTGCTAAAAATTGTAGTATTGCCAAGACTGTTATATTTTTTCAGGACTTTCCCAGTATGGATACCTGGGGCGATGTTCAGGCAGTTGAAAATGATGGTGGGAGACTTCTTGTGGGGAGCCGGTAGGAGACGGGTTGCTCTAGAAACAATGATGCGCCCCAGGGCAGCGGGGAGTTGGGCAGTGCCCGACTTTAAACAGTATTATCTGGCAGCCCAGCTCCAGTGGCTCACACAGGCAGTGGCGGCGACGTTTCGAGGGCCCAAACCAGGCAATAACTGCTGGATACCGAGACATGTGCTTTCCTATATGCTGATGGGGCAGCGACTGCGTAGAGATACTATTACGAATGAGGAGAGAACAATGCAACGTTGTTGGATTAGGAGTAAAAAAAAACATGGAGTGGAGTGCCCCTATGCACCTGAACTCCCGATAGGGGCGTGTACAGCGCTACCCCATGGTGGAGACTGGTCCGCATTGGAGAGCTGGGAGGAGAAGGGAATATTTATGGTGGGTGACCTCTATGACAACGGTGTCTTATTGCTGTTCACGAGCTTACGAGATAGGTATGACCTGCCGCGGGGACACTACTTATTGCACGCGGCGCTAGTAGCGGCGATCCAACGCAGGTGGAAGATGGGGCTATCAGAACCAAAGACATCGTTAATCTGCCAATATGTTTCTATGGCGGCTGGTACTTTCAAGGCTGTCACGTGCCTTAATAGGAGAATGGAACAAGAGGGAAGGCAGCCGATGGATCGCCTAAAGGAGAAGTGGGAACAGGACTTGGGGAGGGACATTCCGGACACTAATTGGCCCAAGCTAGTGGAAAGAGCATGGAAGAGCACGAGGAATGCTAGGTTCCAGCTAATACAGTTTTATATGCTACATAGAGCGTATATGACCCCGAAACATATTAAGCAGTTCTTTGGGGTAGAAAAGGCTGACTGCCCTAGATGTGGAACTGAAGAGGCGGACTTTCAGCATATGCTGTGGTCCTGCCCGAATCTGACAGTATATTGTGACGACGTAATTACGGCAATGGAGCAGACAACGGAGCGAACACTTAATAAAGATATGGCGGTGAGCTTGTTACATTGGTTCCCGTATACAAAACGCAATAAGGTGACCAGCAAATTCATTGATTTGGGACTGATATTAGCTAAAAGGGAGATGACCAACCACTGGAAGCATAGCCAGGGACCTAGAGTGCAGAGGTGGAAATACGAATTCCTTAAGTGGGCTGCGAGTGAAAGTGTGATCAAACTACGGCTGGCGCATGGGTACCAGAAAGAGTCGATGTTGGAAGTGGCGCGAGCTTGGGAAGCGCTAGTTGAAGCACTGCGCAGGTCTGACGGGGACCAAGATGATGAGCCGGCTCACCACTAGACCTAGGGCCACAGAGAGTAAAGGAGGGAAAGCGGAGACTGGAAGCGCAGTAGAAGGGGAGCATGGGGAGAGAGGCCGTGCAACAGCAAAGGCACATTGTAGGCAAATACCTATAGGTCTGGACACATTGGGAATTGCACGCAATGGGGGAGCACACTGGAGGGAGGGGTAGGGGTAGGGGTGGGACGGGGCAGTAGTTTTGTGGTTGGGGAGGGCTGAATGAAGCAGATATTCGTGTGTAATAAATGTTGAGAGACCACGGGACGTAGCAAACAGTGGCATGGATAATAACGTGCACTCCTATGGTTGAACAGAATAACAACTTGGTACGAGAGAAGGGGAGAGCAATTAATAACTGTGTATTGTACGCAACATATGTGGATGAGATGATGATGAGAGCGAAATTGAAAATAATAAAAAAATAAAATAAAAAATCAGTCATAGCAAATATGGGAAGTATTTTGGGACTCTGTTTTCTATCATGGAAACATCTAACAGTGCATAAAGATCATACACACTTTCCAGTAACAACTTTCACCAGTTAGGGCACTCATCAGACCAACTTAGTGCTTATTCTAGTTGTGATACCGAATATTAATACAGGCCTTCAGAATTCTACTCCGCCACTAGCTAAGCTGAGTCACATTTTATCAGGGCAAGCTACTTTTAGGGCCTACTGGCCCAGTCAAACAACAGGTACTCTGTTCATTCAGAACATGAATGATACATAAAGATGCCTTTTAATATTGTTTTCATCTTGTCACATTTGCTGTGCCTTCAAAAACTGAGGTCAAATGTCAGCTTATGTCTTCCATTGTTGCATTTTTATCCTGGCGATTGGTGTTTACTTGTCTTTCTCTACTGCAAAGTTAGAGGATTTTATAAAGCGAACTGTCTGACAATCCTTATGGACACACAACATTTAAATAGCATGGGGTTGCTAGGGGGTGCATGAGCAAGATTGCCACGCGTCTGTGAGGCTCCCATGGCCCGGGCTACTAATCTGACAAAATCCTGCCCAAACACCCATGTTGGTGGCTAAAAACATATCGGGTCGGTGATGGTCCTGAGTGCAGCGGCTGCCGCGGGGTTACAGTTCCCCACCTGAGGTGAAGAGGAACGAGAGCTCTGGTGGAAGCCTGGCAAAGGCATTGCGGCCTGCAAAGCAACAGCGGTGGCCTGGAGGGTGGGCATCGCTACGGGGCCAACAAGTGGAAGGGGCTGCCATACCACGATGCATACCGCTATCGAATAAACAATGGACATATAGTTGCAACCAAACTGGTAACATTTCAGCTAATAGTCGTTTACAGATCATTCATTATAAATTTCTCCATCGCCTATACTACACACCGGCGAAGATGTACAGGTTTAAATTGCAAGCAGATGATAGATGTGACAGGTGTGGGCACGAGGATTCAGACTTCCTGCATTTAGCGTGGGAGTGTGCGTTCTCAAGACATATTGGCAACAGGTTCTGGAGGCCCTCGGGGAGATGGTTGGAATGTCGCTACCGGCCTCCCTGGTTACGGTTCTGCTGGGATATACTGAGGATATTAGTGCTACACATAGGAAATTCGTTGCCCTGCGGCTATTATTGGCTAAAAGAAGGATTGCCTGCAGGTGGGGACAGGGCAGAGCACCCAAATTTAAGACCTGGATTTGAGCCAAATGTATGGGTCAAGCGCATTACATTTATTTCGAGTAGAATATTCAAGTCACTAGACCATCAGATTTGGTAATTTTCTGATTTTTCAAGACCAGATAATTTAACATGTTGAGTAATCCTAGTCCGCCCTTTATCAACCTACCAGAGGGTTGAACATAGGTTTATTTGAGGTTTGCTTGTGATTACAATGTGATTTCACCCTGACTTGAGGTGGGTTTCTCCCCCCTCAACCAGTAACCCAATTTCTTACAATAATAGTTTTGATTTCAGGAGCAGGCTGAGCCATGTGTCTTGCAGCCCCCTTGAGGCCCATTTTCTTTACTTTCATGCTGACTCAGTTGGCACGAACATCAGCACTTTGCTGACCTTAAAAATATTGAGGCTCGATCCATGAAGCCATTGTTGGGAGGTCATGTGTCCCAAGAAATATGCCATGCATGCATTTGTCCTTTAGTCGCTCGGTTCAAGAGACGTTGAAAAATGTTCACGTCTCGGATAAACATTTGACCTCGCAGCCAATATGTAGACCCTGCACTGGAAAAATGCACTCATGATTCCTTCAGTGTGAAAACTCATAGCTGCTCCAAAACATAGTATGGTAAGAATTTCATTGTTTTTCGAGGTGAATAAAGTGTACATGAGATGAGTTGGCAAATATAATATATACACAGAAGTCTAGAATTGGAAACATTTGCAATGGAAGATTGCCCTATGTCTGTCTTCACTGTAATTATTTTGTTTCTTTTGTTTGCTTATGTGTTCACATTTACTGCTCAGTTGCTCAAATAGTTATTTGAAAAGAAGGAACCAGTATGTTTTGCTGTCAAAGTATACAAGGTACTTTCCAGATCGGCAGTGATTTCAAACTCAAGTATTATTCTGCCATTTATTTCTCTTTCAAATAGACTGTTTAGGTCGAATCCTACCAAACAACACAGCTGTCTGGTTTTCTAAAAACATTATTATTATTATTATGTACAAAAATAGGAACATTCAGAAAGCTGGCCTAGGAATGCCTTCTGCCTGTTGCTTACCATTGGCTTTGTGGTTTGTAACTGACATTTCCTGGCTTTCTATTTGTTTGCTTTATTTGCTTTAGGCTGTCCAGCTAGAGCTAGAGTTTGTCCCTCCCATTGCCCTCACCTTGTTTACTGTATTCTTCCCAAAACTCACTTTCTGTAAACACGCCTTTAAATCTTGTTTTTATCTTGTCACATTTGTTGTGTATTCAAAGACAAAGGTCAAGTGCCAGGCTCTCTTTTCTTAGGGAGCTGGGTATTTACTTTTCTTTCTCTGACTTAATAGTGAGAGAATTCATGTGACAATCCTGCTGAGTATCCATGTAAGAGGAGAGGGGTTTGTATGTTTTTTCTTCTAGCACAAAAAAAGGACTGTGCGGATGTTTCAGAATGTATCAGAATTAGTACAAATGATGCACTTTTTTTGTAATTCTGAAGTGTGGTGGAAATAAATATTTGAATATGATCAATACACTCGTTGATAACATTTGCACCCGTTATCATTATTGTTTGTGTGCAGTAATATTGTGCAAATAGAATGGCCATTTCAACTGAAAATGTGTTGTCTGTAATGGCAGAGCACTACCACACCATGCATACTCTGCCACTCCACTCCACTCTGTGCCCTTCCACTCTATGCCACGCCATGTCACTCCATCCTACAACACTCTACTCCACTCTACAATATGCCACTCCACTCTAAGACACTCTACGAAGCGCCACGCCACTCAATTCCACGCCACAACACGCCACTCCACTTTAGACTACACCCCTCCACTCCACACCACTTACCCCACTCTACCCCACTACATTCTGCCCCAATCTACTCCACTCCAATCCATCCCACTCCACGCCAATCTACCCCAATTCAATGTACCCCAGTCCATCCCAATTCAATCTTCCACAGTCCACCCCACTCCAATCTACCCCAATCCATCCCACTTCCTTCTATCCCATTCCACCCTACCCCAATCTACCCCACTCCACTCCAATCCACCCCACCTCACTCTGCGCCACAAATTTTTAGCCATGCTGAACAGCAGGCACAATGGTGTACATATTTCCAAAGCAAATAGCTCTTGCATAGGCAAGACCTACTGACTTTGCCAATGCTTGTTTTCCTTAAGCTAATCTCACCCGTGTCACGGGGTTCTTGTACGAACGTCAGCACGCCTGTCTGTTTTGAATTCCTAAGGTGTAATTGCAAGGCCACCTTGAGTGCTGTTTTGTTTGATTTTTTGCTAGCCTGACAAAAAATAAATCAAAGAACTGGCGTTGAGAGTTTGTCTTGGAAGATTTAGAAGAGCTATGTCAATTAGATAATTGAGCAAGCACCAGATGACTGGTAGAGAAATTAGAAAAATGCAGTGTTCCTGCATAGTTGCCCTGGGGCTGCTGCTCTAAACCTCAAATTGCGTGAAGCGAGGTGACCGTTGACATGTACAAGCAGATGTTTGGGAGGGGTGAGCTTGTAAGGTGAAGGTATGAAGCATGCACTTCAAAAGTACATGTTTGTTGCGTAATTTGTTTATGAAAATCTTGAAGCACTGTTGTGTCCCACAGTATATGGGACAGGCATCGCAGTGGGAAGCACCCGAATTTCAGTTATTAAAGGAAAGCAGGCAATGGCGAGATATTTTAGCGACTGGGGTATATAGAGGGTTCCAGAAAACGGCAACTTTTAAAGAGAACACTCTTCCATCCCTTCATGCTAAGTGGCAGCAAGGGACAACAAGCATTGGAAATGCAATTGGTCAAGCATTTGTTTGAGTTTGAGCTTTTGGCATTGTAAATGACAATGTCTTTTACCTATGTGTTATGGAGTGTATGTATGTGGTGTGCAGTGGAATTATGTGGGTTGGATTGGTTTAGTTAGTTGTGTGGTGTAGTGTGTGTCTGACAGTTTAGGCCTGCTAAAACAATGGAGAAGAAAGGAGAGACAGGTAGTGTATGTAAGCCAGAGCCCCATTAATGTCATGTTTATAGTTAATAAGCAGTAGCAGATGTATTAGTATACAGGCACCAAACCCAACCCTCACACCAAGTGTAGTATCCATACGGTGGATCCTTCGAGCAGGACCAGCATCATGCATCTACGTTAGAAATATTATCTACATTATTTTTACTATATGTTAGTGCTATTAAGAAGCGAACACCAGAAGATAGAAGCAGCAATGGCAATGCTGAGGATATGCATTAATGGCGAGGAGTGAATTAATGGGGTTAAAAAGCTAAAGTGGAATACAGTGAAAGTGGCAGGCAAATAGGAAATGAATAATCAATTTGACACATCAATCAAAATTCCAACCAATGCATTTAAACCCGTTCAGAAGAAACTGCACTGTGATTCACAGAATGTGAATCAGACACTGTCTAGTGAGTTTGAGCAACAATTTTTACAAACAGATGTCAGACGTAGCGGAAGTGCATATAAAAGAAAGGAAAGGAATATTTAAACTTTGAGATCCTGCTTGCAATGCTTCTTAGCCCATTTCTCACCACCGCACCCAACGAAAGGGTGGCACTATTGAGATCCTTTGCATCTGACCAAGTGTTGGAATTTAGATGGCATGAATTACTGTTGTGTACTGGGCCTGCCATGAAGGGGAAGCATCACCAGGGACATTTGCTTAGTGAATCCAAACTGGAGCACAGTAATAATACTGTAGAGAATGCATCTAACTCAACAGTAAAACTCTTTATTGCCAGATTTTATTGAAAATATTATGGGCCATTTAAAGCCCACCCTTAAAGATTTTAATACTTGGACTTTTTCTATGGACCAAGCCAAAACGCAAAAGACTAAGCATTTTAGTAGACCTAAAAAACACAGATAATTATCAAAATCTGTATTATCTCACACAATAAACAAATAATACAAGTGTTACTGGGCAAACATATGGAAAATAAATGAAACGGTTATAACGTGCTCGAAATCAATTTCTGATAACTAAGGGCTTCACCATTTGTCTTACCAACAGAGCAAAATGGTGAGTCCATGCAAGAAATGTATCAGGCTGCCCTTGACCAAGCCTCACAGTAAACCTCACAGGATTCCAATATATTTAGTTAGTACATCATATTTATTATATGAAAATGCATTGAAATTGTTGTTTAGCGTTGCTTCTAATGCATTTGATCTCTCCTTGAGAAGAGTGAATATTTATATTCATTGCAACCACTCAACATTCAAGAAGATAAAAATAAACAAAAATAAAAAATGTGGTCAGTGGAGCTAGAATCAATAAATTACATTCTAGCATGCACCATTAGTCCAGTTCCTTAGCTTGATCGGTCCTGCACAGTCATGACCAGTGTCTAGAGACGTTTAGCTCTGTTGAGTGTGCTTTAAAAGTGATTAACAGATTCATCTTTGATTTTCCAAGTATGTTTTTGGTTTTCTGGCACTAGCACCCAATTTTTATAATAGTTTATGATGCAACCCGACCTTTAAGTTTTGCGATTAGCTATAAATACTTATGCTATCATTGAGGCAAGTAAGGAGAAAAATCCCTATATTGAGCTCCATATCTTGAAGCAAGAAAAAGAAAATCAATTTCTCCAGAAGAAGGAAACACCCCTTCCACATACAGACTAGCAGTATGTGGAAAATGCATGAAGCGACTACATATTTATTAGAGAAAATAACTGATGACTTCATGGTATTGGAAGATAATTAAATTACTAGGTACTATTTAAGGGAATAAATAAAAGCAAACCCCTTTTTGAGTATTATAATCTATAAGAGTAAACCCGGAAACGGCTTAAAAAATGATTTGGATGTCTATATGAGCATCGTGATGACAACTCAAATATATAAAGAAGAAAAAACTGTTCATTTTATATAAGAAATACGCTTTTAAAATATTTGACGTTAGGTTCTGGATAAAAATGTTTTAAAGCTTGGTAGATCGTTTTAAGGTGTTACTTATAGCACCCATTTAAAAAATAGTGTACTCAATAGTAGAACCATCACAAAGAGTCTAGGAATACATTCAAATCAAGTTCTATTCTACTATGACATCCCTCCTTACACAGCAAATAAACATTCATTCAAATTTCATTTAGTAGATATGAGTTGTGTTGCAATGATGACATAACTGACTATGCACTTATATCTTCACCTGAAGAAGACCTATCCTCTCTAAAGGCTGAGCTAACATTAACATTCTTAATTAACTGGATATGTTAACTAGCTAACAACATTTTACATAAAAAAATACATCACTTGTTTTGCTTTTAAATGTATCAGCTAACTATGGGGCCTATTAGGATGGCGGGCGGACGTAAGCGGTGCTGGGACCAGCCGCCAGTGGTGCGGCGGTCCTGCACCGGCAATTAGGATGCCACGGTGGCATCCCCCATCCACATCATTGTGGCGGGCGGTGCACACACCACCGCCCGCCACAATGCTGTGCTTGCACATTGTGCATTTGCATGCACAACGTGGCAGGCACAGCGCGGTGCCTGGCACGTCGTCCATGTAAATGCAGGGGGGTACCATAGGTACCCCACATGTGCCCCCCCAACATCCTGGGGGCCCGCAACGTAACAGTTTATCTCTTTGCTTTAAGACAATGGCCGAAACAGGTTGACAAATTCATTGATTGGTAAGTGTTTCCTGAACAAGTAATCTGAAATGATTGAAAAGGAAAAGTTAAAAAAGAATCTGTCAATTCAAATTGCTACAATCATAATTTTTAACAAGGACATCACTGTAGCCTTTACTCTAGTGAAATTACAACAATACAACCTACTTAGTGAAATCAGCAACACTGTATGTGCACAACATCTGTTTTTTAGCAATAGGTATAGTGGTTTTAAAAAAGAAGACCGTTTTAAGAAACTGAAGCAACACCAAACCAAGGTATGGACCTGCATCAATACAATGACAGATTCTGCATCAATAACAAGGAAACACATAGGAGACATATGAATCTGGAGAAAATTGTACCGAATAATGAAAAAACTATTTGCAGAGTGGCCAACAAGGGAGGGTTTTAAATATTTAGGGTTCAAAACTGTGTGATATATCAACCACTTACACACTCTTAATTTCAGTAATACAAAGGATGGCAAAAGGAAAACCCTGTAAAATATATAGACTGTAGGGTATTGACTCACATTGTATAATTAGGGTGAAGGCATTTAAGTACTGGTTATATAGTAGAAAGTCCATGTTTATGTATCTTGACAATATGTACCTCTTCTCTGTGTGTAGATGTGCGTTAAGGATAGTAAATCTGCACTTAACCTAGGAATATATACTTTTACAATATAGCAGCGTTTGTGTATTCTGCACTCCATATTGATTAAGGTTTGGATTATGTATTTCGATATAGTGAAATACAACCCTGTTCCGAAGTCTGCCTAGCCATGCCCTCACAATATTTAACCACAATTACATATTGAAAAATATTATGTAAAGTACAGTTTCATATGCAGCAACAGCAGCTGTGAAGATGAGCTTTCTCTTGGTATATTTCTACCACAACTATATTTGTCAGTGTTGGCTGTGAGCAAATGTGTTAGAATAAAATATTAACTGTGGTACTTCATTATTAAGGAATGAGAGGTGGGTGTAGGGAGGAGGTTTGAAGTAGTTTGTGTCCGCTTTGAATAATGTCTCAATTTAATCAGAGTTTAAAATGAAAAGGCAAAGTGTTACAACCTAATGGGAAAAGAAGAATCAAGCATTAAGTAGATGCAAAAACATGTCATCTTTTGAATATGTGGCTCAGAAGGAATGGGGTGCCCACCTGGACAAAATGGATCCTTCAACCTTTTTTGAACAATGCTAAAAGAACATTAAGCCCAAAACCAGAGGTTTTATCCTAAAATCTTTTTTGTTCATTGTTGAAGGAGGACTAGACTCCTTAACCACTGTTGGCACTACATATCTTTTGTCCTTTTTGATAGCTAGCTATATATGACTGCATTTATTCAGATTCCCTTGGTATGCGTTCTGGTTCTCAGATTCTTCTTTTGTGAATCAGCAAGTAAGATGTTAAATTATTTGTGCACATTGGTGCTCCCTTGCAAAGGAATACCAAGCCGATATGACTTGGGACCCAATCAACATTTCTGTTGGTTTTTTTCTGACCTTAACCCCTTCCCTGCGGGCCCCGCGGTGTGGGGGGGTGGGGGGTCCTCGGCGGCGCTGTGCTCGTGACGAGCTCAGCTCGTCATGACTCACAGTGGAGCTGTGCTCATGACGAGCTGAGCTCGTCACGACCCCGCCCACTGATTAATTCTCCCGCACAGGCGGGGTATCAATCGCGCGTGGGCGGGCCGCAACCGGTATGACGAGATCAGCTCGTCATGAGCATAGCTCCACTGTGACTCATGACGAGCTCAGCTCGTCATGAGCACTCAAGCAGTTAAAAGTGAAATGAATGTAGCAACGGGGACAAATGGTATTTTCTATTGATACATCCTAGAGGTGATATATATGTCTCATGTCGCTTAGATGTATTGGCTCTGCAATTATAAATGCCAATAAAATAAGTTCACAAAACAAAAAGGTGAAAAAAAGTGAAATGAAGTTATTGTGTATGCAAAGTTCTGTATTAACACCCTGATCAGATCTATAATATTGAATGTTTCCTTGTGACATCCTAAGTGCAATGGGTACTCCCAGATATGGGTCCCGTGCTCAGTGTGCCACTGGAACCAAGCTGTGCATGACTGAAGAGGTCCAAATATGCTGAAACTGGTCTTGGGTTGCTTGTGTTCTGGTTCAGAGAGGTTCTGGCCTAGCAATTCAGGTAGACTGTTACTATTGTAGCAGAACCATGGCTGATTTGCATATGTGTGGGTCTAATCTGAGATGGTATTGTGCGCAAAAAATGATAGCAAGAAATGATGGACTGGGATGCGGCTAGTGTCTCAGATAATTTCAAGCATTCCACCCATCATCACTTTTTTGTAATTTTCACATTTATAGTAGCGTCAAGGGTACGATGGTCATCATTAGTAGTAAAACCATTTGTGGCTGGCCCATAAGGGTATGTTTGCCAGCTTGCATATTTCTTTTTTAAAGTGCACGGATGGTTTGAGCTTAGTGATCGGCTCTTATGGGCACACCATGCATGTGTGGATGGATAACTTGCTGATTTGTCGAAATGCACTGTACTGGGACAGCAGTTTTACTTACAATGAGGATGGATGCTGAATGTCAGTGTCTCCAGTATTGAAAGACTTTGGGTCTCTGCCTTCACCAACAATTGGATGCCTGAAACTGATTACTGTATAAATACATATTTACAGAAACGCATTTGTATAAATATACATATGTCCGATATAAAGTAATACGTTTTAGATCGTGACACTTAAATTAAGTGCAAAATGCGCAATTCTTATATGGCTTTATGTATACATTTCCTTAATTTGCACATAAAAAGGACATTTCTTAATATCACGTCTCGCTTATTTCCTCACTTGGTTTTATTACTTGCATCATCCCAACCAGACCTAATCTGCCTTAGACAATATTCAAAATTGATTATTGATGTCAATATAGCCATATTGTTTGTTATTTGTACAGTGCAAATATGATACAAGATAGTGCAACTAATGAGAAAATATTCTGTGTTCCTCATACTCCCAGAGTATGAACACACCAATAAAGTGCCAGTGCAAACATGTTTATTGTGACGTGAGCCCATGTCACAAGAACCAGAAAAAAGGGGAAAGGTTTTCATATGGGTAAGAGACTCAGAATATTAAAACCTTCTAGTATTTGTTCTCTGTTTTTCTGTTTATTTATAAAACCAGGGTGATTAAAAAACTGCTGTTAAAGCCATGTATGCAAATCTTCTGTAGTATTTAACCCATGTGGGCTCTTACTATCCAATTCAAGGATATGCCTAGTTCTAGTCGCCTTAGTGTCGCATCTCTGTTCCCTACTCGTCTCAATGGGGGAACGCAGTTTATCACATAATATTTCAGATGGTCTAGGTTATTTGCATGGATCTCTCTGAAATGTCGGGCCACTGGATACGTAGTATCATTGTTGGTTATAACCCGTATGTGCTGGAGTATTCTCTTGTGGACCTGCAGTTTTCAACTTCCCACATACCGCAGTCCACAAGAGCACTCCAGCACATACACAGCGAACTCTGTTTTGCATGTTAAAAAGTTTTCAATAACAGTAGGGCTATCCTTGAATAGTGTTTGATAAAAAGTCTTGCTTAAACCATATTTGAATGCCTTGCATGACATCCATCTCACAAAACCTTTGCGGTTAGACAGCCAATTGGCATTCTTTTTCACTTCTGGGCTGCTACTTACCAAGCAGTCCCCTGTGCTCAGAGCCTTTCTGTATGTTATTGAAGGGGATGATGGCATTCTCTGCCCTATAACAGGCTCACTTTGCACTAAATGCAAATTCTTTTTTACTATTTTTCGTAGGCTGTCTCTTTCCTTGTTGTATGTGAGGATTCGTCTGGGGCTACTTTCAGTGGTTGCTATGCATGATGTTTGCTTAATTTTGCTAGCTGATGGTTTGAACAAAAGGTCATCACTTGGTTGGTATCTAGTCTGGCGAATAGCCTCATCCACCGTTCGCTCTTGAGTAGCCTCTGGCCAAGAAGCGAGATTTACATTCCTCCTGTGTTTTTTCTAGGTCAGCCTCCCTACTACAGATACGCCGTATCTTTAGTATTTCACCTTACGGTATGCTATGGATTGTGTGTTTAGGGTGAAAACTGCTGGAATGTAGGATGCTATTGCCAGCCGTGATGTTTTGGTGCAGTCTTGTTTCTACTTTGTTGTTAAGCACATAAACCTCTACATCTAGGGAGCAGATGGATGTATCACTAATGCCATGCGTGAGCTGAACATTTATGTTTTTGTTATTCAGCATATTGATAAATTCCTCTGCACTTTGTTTATCACCATGCCATATCACAAATAGGTATATATATGTTAGGTCACAGTTTCCTTAGGAAGAGCGCTTTTTGTTTCGCTAATAACTTTGGCGCCATTTGATGAATATTCACAAAACTTTCCCCAAAAAGTTTATCAACCTCAACTCCTTCCTGGAAAGATTCGGGGTGATATATCTTGTGGGGTCCTAGAAAATAGGGTACTGGTCCCAAAATATCTTTTACCCATGCTAATTCCCAAAGGCATTTCAAAAAGCGATCCGGAAAAAAATTACTAAACAGAATTACACCAAATTGGACAGAAAGTTACATGTTTACTTAAAAAGTGTGTTTTTTGTGAGTTGGTTTAAATCCATACACCCGTTTGAGAGAAATTAGTGTTTAACTTTTTTTTTGATAAACAAGTTTTTATTGTTTTTGACAACACAACAGAGAAAACTTTTGTACCCCGTGAACACCACCCCACAGTAATACATTAGAAGGAGCACCACAAAACCACTCTCCCCCCGAAACCCTCCCCCAACCGCCAAGTCGCCCTATGAAGGTACGTTGCCCAGCCATTTCCCCCAGACCTTTCGATATTTCTTGGGGCAGCCCCGCGCCTGGTAAAGAGTCCGCTCCTGTGCCGCACACCAGTCCACCCCTGCGCCCCATTTGGCTAAACTGGGCGGCTGCGGCTGTTTTCATGCCGCTGCAATGTCTCGTTTAGCCACCATTAAAGCAGTCATAAGGAACAGCTGTTCCGGGCGTGTGCCATCTAAGCCGTCAGTGATGCCCAGTAGGGAGTGTTTAGGTTCATGTGGCACCTCCCACCCCAGGACCTCCGTAAGTTCAGACTCGACGCCCCTCCAGTATCCCTCCAACTCCGCGCAAGACCACACCATGTGAAGGAAATCAGCCGGCTCAGAGCCACAGCGGGGACAGGTCGCGTCAGTGGAGAGGCCCGCTCGGTGGAGGCGGGCCGGCATAGGATAAGCAGTGTGAAGGTAGTAAACCTGGATAAGCCGCAGTCTGGCGGAGGCCGTCACTAAGCGGGGAGCCATAAGGGCGTCCCGCCAATCAGCCTCATCCAGGGGCCCCACCCAGCCCTCCCATCATTCCTTAAGGCCCTCCAGGGATGTGGGGGTGCAGTTGACAAGGGAGCGATAAATCCTGGAGATGCCCCCCCTCCCTAAATTGCCCAGCATGACGTGAGTCTCCGTGGGGCTGTGGTCCGGCAGCCGGATGTCCAGCGGGGTGTATGTGCGTATGGCGTGTCGCAATTGGAGGTAGCGGTAGAATTGGGAGGAGTGGAGGGAGAAGCGCTCCTGCAGCTCCGAATAAGAACACATTCGCCCCCCCCCCGCCAAACGTCTCCCAGCTGGGAAATACCGAGGAGGTCCCAAGAGTTAAAGCCCTCCAGATCCGCGACCTCCCGCAGCCATGTCCCGTGCCACAGAGGAGTGACCCGGGTCAGCCTCCCAGTCTATCGGGTGTGACGGAGCGCCGCTCGCCAGGCCAGGAATATAGCTCTGGTGATATCCGGGCAAGAGGCAGGGATGGGGGCGCCATACAGACGGTCCTGAACGCCGGAGAAGCCCAGCTCCCCAAGTTCCACCCTATAGGCCGGGTCGGACCATCCCCCCCAAACCAGTCGTGAATGACCAGGAGGCGGGTGGCTAGATAATAGAGGTAGAGATTAGACATGCCCAGGCCCCCATCGAAGGTGGGCAGGCGGCAAGTCGACAGAGCCAACCTGGGCCTCCCACCCCCCCAGAGAAATCTCGTCGCCATCCCGTCTAGTTCACGGAACCAAGGCCGCAGAAAGGAAAGGGGGGTATTTTGCAGCACATACAGGAACCGGGGGAGAATTTATCATCTTGTAGAGGGCCACCCGCCCCAGCGGGTTGAGGGGCAGCTGGTGCCATCTCGCCAAGTCTGCCTTAGCTTTCTTGACCAGGGGTGTCACGTTGAGCGCCCAGCTCAGCTCCGGGAGGAGGGAGACCCAGATGCCCAAATATTTAAAGGACAACCGGCGGAGGGGGATGGTCCTCTGCCAATCAAAACAGTCCCGGGAGGGGTGCAAGGGAACAAATACCGACTTCCTCGAATTCAGGGACAGACCAGACGCCCGGCCAAAATGACCCAAGATGGACAATGCACGAGGTCCAGAACGCGCCGGGTCGCCAAGATACAGCAGGACGTCGTCCGCGTAGAGGGCGATTTTATCAGCCTCAATGCCCGGCCATTCCCAGCCTTGAGGGAGATGGTCACTTCGGATCAGGGCCGCGAGGGGCTCCATCGCGAGCGCGAAGAGAAGGGGTGACAGCGGGCAGTTGTGCACTCCGTTAACCAAGACCCTGGCACGGGGGCGGGTATACAGGACCCGCACCATCCCCATGAACTTAGGGCCGAAACCCATATGGGCCAGGACGTCAAATAGGTATGGCCACCCCACCGAGTCGAAAGCCTTTTCGAAGTCGACAAGGAGGAGGGCGAGGTATGGAGTCAGGCGGTGGCGGCGAGCCAGGGCCACGTGGAGGCGGCGAAGACAGTGGCGAGTGCCCCGCGCTGGCATGAAGCCGCATTGGTCCGGGTGGACCAGAGTCGACAAAAAGGGCCGAAGCCGCTGGGCCAGGATTGCCGCGTAAAGCTTCACATCAGTGTTAATAAGCGAAAGCGGTCGGTAAGCTGCTCTGTCGGTGGACGGCGGCGTAGATTTAGGCAAAACCACAATGGTGGCCAAGTCCGCTTCTAAGGGGAAAGAGCCCGTCTCGATCGCCTCCGCATAGTGGTCCCGCAGCCGCGGGACCAGGCTGTCCCTATATGCGGCAAAGAATTCATGGGGGAGGCTGTCGGGACCCGGGGTCTTCCCCACGGACGTACGCCCTATCGCGTCCCCAATTTCCTCAAGGGAAATGGGAGTTTCCAGGCCCTCCCATTCGTCCGGTCGAAGCCGAGCGAGGTGCACATCACTGGACGCGAGCAGAGTGGCCAGCGAAAGCTCCGGTGCCCGAGCCCGGTAGAGCTGGGAATAGAATTGGGCGAAAGCAGCCGCTATCTCCACGGAAGAGGAATGGAGCATAGGTGGCCAGGCGGTGCAACAGTGTGCCGTTTTTGTCACCCCAGCCGTACACCCGTGCCAGCGAAGACTGCCAGAGAAGCTTGGCCGCCTCAAGGGAGCACTGCCGAATCTCCTCACGAAGGAGCCGCAGCTGCCGGTCCACAGCCGGGTCGTCGAGCTCAGCGAGAGACCGTTCCAACCGCAGCGCCCGGGCCTCACAGGCAGTGAGCTGCCGCAGCCGCATCTGGCGGTGTCGCACCACGTGCGCCTTAGCCGCGCCTCTGATGGTCGCCTTGCAGGCCTCCCACAGGGTGCCCGCCGAGGAGACCGATCCCACGTTGGTGCAGAAGTACTGGGTAAGCTCCGTGCCCACCGCCTTACGAAGCGTCCTATCCTGGAGGAACCAAGCGTTAAAGCGCCACATCGGCCGGGCCGTGGGAGGCGGAGGGCCCAGACCCAGGAGGACCGGAGAGTGGTCCGAAATCCCCCTGGGGAGGATACGGATATCTTGGATGCCCCCACAGGTGGCAGGGGGGACAAAAATCATGTCAATATGCGCATGAGAGCGGTGAGCGGCCGAGGTGTGGGTGTACTGGCGCGTGTGAGGGTGCCAGGTCCTCCAGGCGTCGCAGAGGGCCCGGGCCTCGGCCCAGCCCGCCAGCTGCCTCGCCCGCGCCGTACGGGAGTCCGACACCGGACCCGACGAGTCCAGCTGAGGGGCCAAGACAGCGTTAAAGTCCCCCCCAAGCACGACATCGCCCAACGGGAAGGCATCCAACAGAGAATCCGCGCGGGATAACGCCTGCGACAATCCAGAGGGTGGCGCATAGAACGACAGGAAGCTGGTCGGCCTACCGTCGAGTGTGCCGCAAACAGCAAGCCCGGTTCCCTGAGGGTCGTGGATCACCCGTGTGAGGACAAAGGGGAGGGAGCGTCGCAACAGGACGGCCACCCCGCGGGAACCACGAGAAAAGCCAGAGTGCCACACCCGGTCATACCTGTAGCGGGCTAAAAAGGGACACCTCTCACCAAGAAAATGGGTTTCCTGAAGCAGGAGCACATCGGCCCCCATTCGCTGGGCGTACTTAAGGACCGCAGCGCGTTTAAGCCGATCCAGCAGGCCGTTGACATTCCAGGATAGGAGGCGCAGCTGAGCCTTGGGGGCTAAGTCTTCCATGGGAACAGTGGGCGGGAATCGCAGCGGGGGTGAGACACCCAGGGGGGCGCCGGCGGGACACCGAGCAGCAGGGACGCGCGGGGAAGGGACAAGGTGCATGGAAGCGCCCCGGGGAGCATGAATTACCTATTAGGGGGAGCCAAGGAAGGCCAGCAGGGAGCGGGCGCTGGCGGAGCGCATGTGAGTGTCAGGGGGAAGCCACGCAGTGGCGCTCACATGAAGCTGTTGTGTGATGGGTCCAAGAAAAACCAAACCTGAACTAAAAGGAACACCCTCCCTAGGAGGAACAACCGACAAGACCCCCCTCCCGACCCCCCACCCTACACTTCGAAAACGGAAGCAACTGTCGCCCGAACTTCAACAAACAACTACAAAGCCCCAAGCAGAGGCGCTCGGGTGTAAAGAGCGTGGTGGACCCCTCCTGAAGTACGGATGGAATGGTGCTGTCCTAGGTAACTACACCAGAGCGGAAAGCCGCCGAGGCCAAGTCTGAGATTGAGGCCCGTGCAGCGGGACCAGGCCGTCGAATCCTCCGCCGAGACAGAGGACAAACAAAAGTCCCTTCAAATGGCTGGGCTGCGGGAGAGGTCGGAGAGGTCTATGTGCAGGGGGAGGGGGGTCGGGGACGGGTCAGGCAAAGGTGATGAGCGGAGGCGAGAGCCCCCAGCCGCCTGTGAAGAAGTCCCAGAGGAGGCGGATGAGTCCCTTGGTCTCCTCCCCGACATACTCACGGATCGAGGCCCCTTCGCCGCCCTGCCGCGGGGTCGCCAGGACTGCGTGCGCCGCCTGCGTCGTGGGCGCGGGAGTCGAGCTGTGTCCTGAGCCGAGAGCCGCTGGGTTGGCGACACCAGCCCGGGCTGGCGCAACGGCCGTTCCTCGGTGAGCCAGGTCCACGCCGCCCGGGGAGTGTCAAAGAATAATGTCTTGCCCTGGAAGATGACGCGGAGGCGCGCCGGGAACTGGAGTTGGTAGCTGACGCCCAGGGAACGCATCTTGTGTTTCACCTCCATGTACGAACGGCGCTGTTCCTGGACCACGCGGGTGTAGTCCGGGAAGACCATGATCGGATGGTTGTTAAAGACCAGGGGGGCTTGCAACCGCGCTTCCTTCAGGATAGCGTCCCTGTCTCTAAAGTTGAGGATCCGCAAGATGAAGGGGCGCGGGGGGGCCCCCACCGGGGGCCTGGCCGCCAACGACTGATGCGCCCTCTCCACCACAAACCAGGTGGACAAGCTGGCCGCCGGCATCCAAGATTTGAACCACTTCTCCAAAAAGTCGTCGGTGCGGCCAGACTCGACCCCCTCCGGAAAGCCCACCAGGCGGAGGTTATTGCGGCGGGCCCGGTTTTCGGCATCTTCCGCCCGTCGATGCAGCTCCTGAGAGTGGGTCGTGAGCTCCCTGACTTGGTCTTGGAGCTGCCGGATGTCATCCTCCGCCGTCGAAATACGGGATTCCGCCTCCGTGATACAGGCTGTGGCGTAGCGGAGGTCCTGTCGCAAGAGCGCGACGTCCACCTTCACCTTCCCAACCATCCCCTCCAGGGACGCGTGGGAGGCGTTGATGGCCAGCAGGATGGCAGCGAGGTCTGTGCCAGGAGCCGACGCCGTCTCACCGCCCGTGCCCGGGGGGTCCGGGGTCATAAAGCGGTCGATTGTGGTCTGGTGGGACGTGGTCTTCGACTTGGCGCCCCTGTCCTTGCCCATGATGGCGCTCGGGATGGGTACGCCAGCGTCCGGGCTCAGCAAGGCGAATCGGTGGCCAGCCGTGCCCCTCCGCCAATCGATCGGCCGGCGGGAGGCCAGGGACTGGAGGGGCCAGAAGAAAGGGAGAGCAAAGGCACCGCCGTCCCCAGGTGGGGGGAGGCCAGGAAGCCGCCGGAGACACCACAGCCCCGCTCCGGGCTGCCCCCTCACCTCACCAGAGCCGCTCCGGCGCTGGCCACCCCGCAGGCGTCCTCAGTCCAGGCACAGTCCCGGGGCCCTCTCACTGCAGCCCCTCACCTTAGGTCCACTGGTGCGCCCGATGCAGCAGGCCAGCTGGCAGACGCCCCCGGGTCCGGTCAGCAGCCGGGGGGGGGGGGGAGAAAAGAGCGCCATCTGCCCATCCGCGGCGAGGCCCCACCGGCAGGGGGGGAGGGGATCCGAGGCCACAGACAGGAATAGGTTCCTACGCCGGCTGCGGAGGCCCGTGGCAGTTGGGCTCCGCCGCTCCCCGCAGTGGATCCCACCACACAGCTCTCCAAAGGGCCGCCGCCTGGTCACCGCCGGTACGGGTCCGCAGCGGTGGCGCGAAGATACACAGGAGCCGGCCCCAGCGCGGCCCACACATGCTCAGCTCACCCGCTCCCGGCCGTCGTCGTCGTGGGCCTCCGCAGGTCCAGGGGGCACCCCACGGCTCCGGAAACAGCACCCTCCTGGGTCACCAGTGGCTGGGGCAGCGTTGAGGCAGTGGTCAAGCAGGCATCGCAAGAGGCAGCCTTCTCGGGTCCCGCAATGGCCAGCCAGCCGCCACCGTCCACACGGCCTGCGGCCCTCGTTGACGCCGCGGGGCTCGCGCAACTGCCAGCGCCGGCCGCGGAACCAGCCCGTCGCGTCCCCAGCAGCCTCATAACCAGGGGCAGCAGAGCTCAGGCCGGGGAGCAGGGAAACAGCCGAAAGTCGCACCGAGTGTGGTGCCTCGGTCCCGCTGCAAGTAGAGACCTCCGGATCGCTGCTAGGACAGCGGGGGACGGAGAAAGGCCGGATGAGAGGGGTCAGGCATCAGGAGCCTCACAGAGGGGCGGCCATCTTGACCAGCGCCACCTAGCGCTCCCAGTGTTTAACTTAGAGTAATATATGAGCAGTTGATCCGGCGGGAATAATGCAAAACTCCTGCAGTACCACAAATTTAACATATAAAGCTGTTTAATTGGCCGAGATGGGTTTTCTTCCCATTGGCTCCTGTGGTCTCGTGAAACCGAGCAAACTGATTGTCTGGCTGCAACATGAAGAGAAATGTTGCAGCTGTGACTATAGGACTTCTTACCATAGCAAAAATAAAACAAGAAATTGTGCTGGGGGTCCCATGGTACTCCTGCGGGACCTAGCTGGGCTCCATATAGAACCACTGAACTCCAAAGAGAGATGTGGGACAACAAGACCACTCGGTCATCAACAAGTGAATCTTGCATGGTGTCCCAGTACCAATCAATCAATCATTTCTTTATTCAGATACAAAAGTTTCCATAAAAGTCCATTAAAAAACACACAATAAAAACCATTGTAAAACATTTAAAACAAGCTTCCAGTAACGCAAGTGGCACTTTAGCTGCAGTACCGCAGTACTACTGCGATACCAAAAAAAAAGAAAAAATGTGGGATGGGGGTCTGCGGGCGGTTGGTCTCTTACAGGGAGTTGGCTGCTTACGAGGTGTTGGTTGCAGGGCTTGGCTGCAGGCCAGGCCGTGCCCTGCTGGGAACTGGCTGCCTTTGGGCTGTTGGGCCTACGGCCAACCCTACGACACACTCCATGACCGACTTGAAACATTGTCTCTCTATATCATGGCCCCTCACCACACTCATAAGTGTTAATAAATACCATATCACATTCTGCACACCTACGTATGTACAATATATTGATAGAGTAGGACCTTATTACATGTTTAACTGTTAGGTAGCCTCCCTCCTACTCTCTCTTAACACTGTATATGTGTGTATTTAGTGTATAGATTTGCAGACAGTGACTATAGTTTCACTTACTATTGGAACTGCCTTTTGTAGTTTGCTAATGACTTTGATGCAGTTTAATGAAACTGCTTGACATATGACACATTGCTACTAAGTTAATCCAGTGATGGTATTTTAAGTTTCATGCTTATCCATCCAGAGGGGCCAAGTTACAGGAGGGGGAGTCAACAAAGTTTTATTTTCTATTTGCTTTGGCACTGTGTGACGAAATATAACAATCAAGTAGCACAGTCAGCTGATTTTTGAAAGGTTAAGCTTCTTGTACATCCATCCTAGAGGGAAGCCGAAGTTTAACAGGAATTAAAAAGTGTTTTTCATTTGAAGTCCCATAAGATTTTTTTGCACGCAGAACAGAATTTCCCCAAATTTGGCATGGAACTAGAATCTTACTCAGAATAGACTGTTTTGTGGTTTATTATAAATCCATCCAGTTGTTTTTGAGATTTTCGTCTTAATAAGGTGACGTGAATTTTAAAGGGCTATCCTTATCGACAGTTGAAAAGATGTAATTAATTTGCTTGTAACTTTAGCACTGTTTGACAGATCTGCACAAAATTTGGCAGGTGCTTAGGAGGTTCAATTAACTCCTCGTAGGTGAGGTTTCAGGTGTCAAGGTGTGACAAGTTTGACCTGGGAAGGGGGTTAAAAAACTGCACATTTATTAATAAATTTGTCAGTGTTTGATAAATCTGCTTGAAGGTTGGCGGGAGTTTACCATGTTAGGGCAGCGCTTGCATACCAGGTGGGCAGAGTCATGTGGATGATGGAAAAAATCCCCTGAATTACTAATAATTTTCATGACATCCTATATGGAATTTGAATACAAGAAACTTGACTTAATATGCCAAATTTCATGCAGAGTCGACAAACAGCATCATCAAAGTTATTAGCAAATTAATACACGTTTGGTTCCCTTTTATTTAACTTTGCTGTGGGTCTGGCCTTGCGCCAGGCTGAAGGCTGTGTGCAGCTGGTTTGGGAGGGGCGATAGCTTGGCACGGGTCCTAGACATACACTGAGATATTGCTGCTTATGGCACAACACCTGGGGCAACAGTTTTAGGTGGGACCTGTATGCCTGCATGGACTAGGTAAAAGCCAGGCCTTACACCGGGAACCTACTGCACCTGGTTGAAGGTCGTGTGCAGATGGTTTAGATGGTAGGGGGTTGGGTACAGTATACATAACAGAACCTAAAAAATCATTGAAAAGATTGAGTTAAAGAAGAGTTAGCGTTAAATAATCTGAAGAACAAAAACAACAGTTGTTAGAGTAAGAAATTCCTTTCAAAAACCTCAGTTGAAGCAATGTTATTGTTTTGAGTTTCACTCTAAACAAGCATTGGTATAGCCAGTAGGTTGTGCACCTTAGTACCTTATAAGTGTTTATTCATTCAGCACATTATCCTGGGTGTTCTAGATTCATTCACCTCCTAAGGGTCTTCACTACAGTGGCAGCAAATAATCTGGGCAAGCTGACCTCAGACAAACTAGCAGAGCCAGAGCCTGTATGTCCTGATTCCGGAGCGCTGCTGGCTGAAAGTAGGTATTCATGCGCACTTCAGAACTACAGTGAGTGCGAAGATTGCGGGTAAATTTCAGCTCTTCCCCTTGCCCGTTACATTCAAGGTGGACTTTGAAAAGTAAATTAAAGGCCTGATGATTAGAGGTTAAATACGTTATTGATGGGACTCTGCTAACTGTTAAATAAGTGTCATTAATAAAAGTATTCAACTTATACCAAACTGCCTATCACTGTTACCAGAGAAGGCTACATTCAGCCCTGAGAATGTTCCCAGGTCCGTGTCTGACTTAGTGCTCCAGTCCAGGTTTTTGAATTGCATTGTGAGACTTGTAGTCTTTTTTTTATCCTATTCTAAATCAGAACGATAATCCCATAATGCAAAGAAAATAACCTGGACCGGAGCAGTCCGTCACTGGAGAGTGGGAGGGAGAGAGTGTCACAATGGAGAGGAGGAGGAAGCACGCTTTACCGTCGGTAGCTTGCTTTAACCCCTTCAGTGCCCATGACGAGCTGGACTCGTCATGGGCTGCGGTGGCGCTGTGCCCATGACGAGTCCAGCTCGTCATGAACTCCGCCCGCTAATGCAAGGCGCGGCACTGGGCGGGGAAAGGGGCGGGCATGCAAGGGGTTAAGCGAATAAAAAATAAATTACGAAAGTCGCAGCTTAACACACAGACACCTAAGCCCAGCAGGAGAGATGCTGTAGCATAACCTCCAGAGCTGGCAACTTTGAAACTGGGGTACCGGGTTTGAGTCACTGCCATCTAAAAAAAAGTCACTTTTTTATCTTTCACTTTAAAACAATCCCGGACACTATAATTGTCTGTACCAACTGTGCTGTCTGCAATGTGTCTCCAGTAAGTGAATTCAATTGGAAATACAGCTTACTTTTCTTGCTTGACAACTGTCATCATGCTAACACAAAATGCTAAATGTTACCTTCAACCCAGAGATTCACTTGCAGCACATTGCCATAAATCATCTTTGACATAGAAATGGCACAGCAAACTCATACTGCAGGGTCGAGACAGAGAGAGGCCTTCCCAACGAAATCAATTAGACCCTTCAGACCTCACCGAGGCGTACCAGAACTATTTATTGAACTTCAGAGTGTGTCCAGAGCTAGTATATATATATATATATATATATATGAGATTCCAAATTCCTGTTATGCCCGGGATTCCCCAAGGAAGCAGGTACGGACCACAGCGTGTTCTTTCTTCAAGTGCAGTTTATTGTATTAAAGTTGTCAGCATTTCTTAATATATCAGCATTACGCGTTTCGACAGTGAAACACTGTCTTGATCACATGACATGCTAACGGCCCAGCTGAATATAAATACTGGTGAATAGACAGTGAAGAAAGACTCATTTAAGAGTCATCCATAGGCGCCTATACTTAGAACAGTGATATTGCTTCATGTTATCATCACAAATATTGACTTTCATATTGTTCACAATTGCAATAATAAATAAATAAATATAAAATATTTGAACATGAAAAAGTGCAAGTGCAACAAATCATATTAAAACTTCACCAGTTATTTGAAACAGCATAACTGTTGATAAAATATACAAACAGTTTATCAAACAAATGTTTGTTAGTGAGAAGCATAATAATCTCATGTGAGATATAATTTTGGAGTTTTTAGCTCAAATAATAGATACCATGCTTATATGAAATTGGACAAAGTTTATCCCCTGTGGGTTTATCATATAAGCGTATTGTCGATAACTTTCAGTCCGAATTATTGCCTAGTGCTTATACTTTCCAGATAAAATCGGTAAGATTTACATTGATGGACAATCCTTACATATGTAAACAACTAATTAGCGGAAACAACTAGCCAACCTAGGCATTGAGACAAAAACTGTTGAAATAACATTATTGTCACTATAGGTTATTGGCAATTCACCTGTAAAAAGCGGTAAAATCAGGGGTAAAAAACTGGAGACCAGATAAAAACCCATGACTAAAACCGTCTAAAAACCAGGTAAAAAAGTCCAATAGGTAAAAACCAAAAACCAAGAAGATATCATAAAGTGATATCATATAATGATATCAGACAATAGTAAGGAGAAGTAAAGATAGTCACAGATAACAAGTAAACAAGTATGTTCCTATAAAAAATGGTGCATTTCCTCTCCATTGTTTAAACCCTTTGGCATTTTTGAATTCAGTGTCAGTATGTAGTATGACTCCAATTGTCTAAGTTTCTTTTCTCGGTTTCCCCCTCTGATAGACTTAGGTACCATATCAATCACAAAATAGCTAAGATCATTTAGATTGTTATTATGAACGTGTTTAAAATGTCTCGCTACTGGGTAACTGGGGTCCGAGTTCACTATCGCTCTAAGATGTTGTAAGATGCGATTGAAAGCCTGCAATTTAGTGCTTCCCACATATCTTAATTTGCAGGTACATTCAAGAACATACACTGCAAATTCAGTACGACAAGTCAATACTTTAGAGATTTTAATGGGGTTAGAGTCAGCTATTCCTATTACTTCACTAGTATTTATGCCAAATTTGCAGGCTCTGCATGAACTGCACTTAAAGAAACCTTTTCTTTTCATTAGCCAATTAGATTTCGTTATAGTTTCTGGACTAGATCTGACCAAAGCGTCTCTCATAGAAGGTGCCCGTCTAAAGGTGATACTAGGTAACTCCGGCACCAGTTGAGACATGGTAAGGTCGGTTTTGACAATGGGCCAATTTTTAAAGATTATCCTTTTAAGTTGTTTTTCTTGCTGACTGTATGCTGTGATTAGTCTTATGTTGTTACCTGATTCATTTATTTCTTTATCATGACCAACAGTTCTAGTTGTTGCTATATCTAAGGCATTGGCTTTATTCAAAGCTGTCAACAGATCTTTCTCTTTGTATCCGTGTACTATAAATCTCTGAAATGCCCCATTTTGGCATTCCTTGAGGTCTTGATCTGTATTACAAATACGTTTGATCCTCAGGAATTCTCCATATGGGATGCTTTTAAACAGATGGTGCGGATGAGAGCTACTAGCATGCAGTATTGCATTACCTGCTGTGCTTTTTCTGTGCAATTTAGTATTAATGCAATTATCTATGATATAGATTTCCACATCTAGAAACTGAACATTCTCCTCACTGATTTCTGCTGTAAACTTGAGATTTAATTCATTGATATTAATACTGTTAACAAATTCATGAGCTGATTCTTTAGTACCATCCCAGATGACAAACACGTCATCTATGAAACGCCACCATTTTATCACATGTGAGTCAAACAACTTCTTGTGAGTGGTTCTGAGGACATGTTCCTCCCACCAGCCAACGTGTAAACACGCGTAGCTGGGGGAAAAACATGCCCCCATCGCCACTCCGCGAAGTTTCTGAAACACTTCCTTATTGAAAATGAAGAAATTATTAGTCAAACATATGTTGATCATATCCAGTATCATCACATTATGTTGATAAAATACACTAGATTTTTGGGATAGATAATATTTGTTCGCTTTTATGCCATCCGTATGGCAAATGCTGGTGTATAACGAGCTTATATCCATAACCAATAGGATGTATTCCTGTTTCCATTCTACAGATTTTAGTTTATTTATGAAATCGCCAGTGTCACGGATATAAGAACATAAAGATTCCACATGTTCTCGGAGAAAAAAGTCAACATATTTCGACATATTTTCAAGCAGTCCCCTTTGTGCTGATATGATGGGTCTTCCTGGTACTGGGGATATTAATTTATGTACTTTAGGAAGAAAGTATAGTACCGGTGTGATGGGGTGGTCGTTTTTCAAGAATTCAAACTCGTTTTTACTCAATAAGCCCATTCTTTTCCATTTTGACAGTTCCTTGGATACCAGTTCTTTAACTTTTTTCAAATCATTAAACGTGGCCTTGCTGTAACCGTCCTCGTCTCCTAGATGTTTCATTGCTTCTTCCATGTATAGTTCTCGTGGCCACAGGACTATGTTACCCCCTTTGTCGGATTTATTGATAATTAGGTCTTCTCGTGATTGTAACTTATGCCTGAGTTTAGAGTATTGTATTTCTTTGTATTTTCTATGTTTTTGTTTCCTTAATGTTTTTTGGTTAAGTTTTTTTAGATCTTCCGTAACACAATCACTAAAAATATCAATTGCGTCCTTAGGCATTAATGGTATGAATGTAGAGGGTGGTCGAAACGGTGTCGGAATGCTTAAATTACTCTGTATACCCATTTCAGACAAGTCCTCTTGTGTCGAATTGTTAGTAATGACTTCTTCTTGGGCTAAAGCATGTAAGGAGCGGAGTAGAGGAATATCACATACTTGGACCAGTTCATTCATTGCATTTATGGGTTCAGATGTACTGCTTTTATCGGCCATTTTGTTGAGTTTGAAATGTTTCATAAGTTTCAGTTTTCTGATGAATTTGAAAACATCTATTCGAGTTTGTGGGTATTTGAAATTATTTCCTGGACAATATGATAAACCCAGTGATAGTAGTTGGAGTTCTGCTACTGTTAGTTCAATGTTAGATAGATTGATCACTGTGTTGTCCGGTGCCACTTTGCTCATTTCTGTTGTTACCATTTCTTGCCCCTGCTCCCTCTTCCTCTTCCTCTGCCTCTGGATTTTTCTCCTTTGTTTTCTCTTGATGTTGTTATTTCTACATTTCTCTTCTCGGGATCGTGTGAGCGCAGAGTATGGCGGCGATCGTCTATGAGAAACCCCAACTCTTCTGAGGGTGTATAATCTGTCGGTAGTTTCGTGAGTTGGTTATTTGAACTGTTATCATCAGATTCATAGTTGCTACTCAAAGAGCTTATATCTGAGCTTGTCATGTCAATCGTATCTTGAGTTGTAGCAGTAGTGCTGCTTATTTTAGTGGTCAGAGCCTGTCTTTTTGCATTATCAAACTTTCTCGCAAATGTAAATACCCTCCCTGTTTCATAGTCTGTTTTGTCCCTAGTGAATTTCCATATTTTCCTTGTTTTGATTGTTTCTTCATGTTTCACTAGTCTTAAGTTGATTTCTTCCCGACTTTTTTTAATGAGGTCCTTTTGTTCATGGGCATCCAAAGCGATATTTAATAGTTCAATTAAACCTTCGGGGAACTTCAGGGACCCCCTGACAAAGGCTAGGCGGTCAGGAACTCTCTACCCTGCCCCCTTTTCACGTTCTCCACCTTTCTTTTTCACTGCCACACACAAAATGGCGTCCGACACTTCCTGATTTCGACCGATTCGAATGTTGACTGACATCTAACCACCAATCAGAATTAAGCTCGCGCACATTTGGTGCGCGCACCGTGCGAGCACCGTGCGCGCACGGTGCGCGCTTATAGATATTTATGTACTTTTAACTGCAATTTTCTCAGGAACTACTGAACAGATTGACTCCATGTATGCAAAAGGCACATGCCTGGCCTGAGGACCATCTCTCTGCCAAATTTCAAGTAATTCTGTTCAGCCATTCGGGCTGTACCTTCGACTAAAGGTCCTATGGGAAAATGCATGGAGAAAACGCGTTTTGGGACCCCCCTTTTTTCTCGGCCCCCGCTTGACGAATCACCCCGAGACTTTCAGGGTAGGAGCTGAGCGGAGCGCCCCATTAGTTTTGAAAATTTCGCGAGGATTCATCAACCGGCGCCAAAGTTATTCAAAATACAATTTTGAGATTTCATATGGAAACTCGGTCCTAACTATAACTATCTACTGCCGACCGCCAGTAGATTATATATATATATATATATATATGTGTATATATATATATATATATATATATATATATATTACCTACTGGCGGTCGCCAGTAGGTAGTTATAGTTAGGACCCTCTTACCATAGGAAAACTGCAACATTCTATTTTGAATAACTTTGGCGCCGGTCGACGAATCCTCGCGAATATTTCAAAATAGGTGGGGCGCTACGCTCCGCTCCTACCCTGAAAGTCTCGGGGGGATTCGTCAAGCGGGGGCTGAGATAAAAGGGGGGTCCCAAAACGCGTTTTTCCCATGCATTTTTCCATGGGACCTTTAGACACAGCTACAGCCCGAACGGCTGAACAGAATTACTTGAAATTTGGCAGAGAGGTAGTCCTCAGGTCAAGGAAGTGCCTTTTGTAGGTTTGGTGTAAATCTGTTCAGTAGATTCTGAGAAAATAGCCTTTAAATCAATATATATATCTGAGCCAGCTTACGGTGCGCTTACGGTGCGCTTACCGTACGCGTACGGTGACGTGCGCGAGCGCGATTCTGATTGGCTGTTAGATCTTAGTAAACATTCGAATCGGTCGAAACCAGGAAGCGGCGGCCGCCATTTTGTGTGTTTCACTCAGGAAAAAAAAGGGTGATAACTTGAAAAGGGGGCAAGGAAGAGAGTTACAGACCCCTTAACATTTGAAAGGGGGTCAAAGAAGGACAGAAAAGTACAAAAAAAACATTTATTAATTTTAAAAAAAATCGCGGGGTACGCGTACGGTAAGCTCACCGTACGCGTACGGTAAAAAAAAATGCAGATTTAAGTGTTTAGATATTAGGGGGCTCTAAAAAGAGCCGTTGTGTTTATTGTGATTTTTTAGTGGTACCTACAAGTAAGTACCGATGCAGAGTCTAAGGTTCAAGAGGAAGACTCTGTTCCCTTCATCAGTGAAGTGTACACCATCTCCTCTATAAATGTCTTGCATGTCGGAACGCAAGTTGTTGTGGTAAATGGAACCCATACCATAGTCACGGAGGAAAGCAGAAACAGATTTGTTGACGTGCTTTCTTGCTTTGTCAATCTGTGGACAAAAAAGATTGGACCAGTTCCATTTTTGCCTTTGGCATATGTTAGAAAACACAAAGGCAGTTTTAGGGAAAAGTGAAAACAGCATTTCCAGACCTACCCCAGTCAAAGTGCCTAGGTCATTGCCACCACAGTGCACTATTATGATGTCAGGGTGTTGGATTTGCATGAAGGATTTCACCAATGGCATCAATTGGTGCCACTTTAACCCTCTCTGACCAATCCATTTAATGTCTACATTTGGCAAAGCAAGGTCTCTCACCATACCTGTTTTCTCTCCATAGTTTTCACTCCAGAAGACATAGCTGTGCCCTACAATCCACACTGTGAACATCTTCAAAGGAGAACTGGATGCACTCAGGAGGTGTAATTCAGTAGAATGGTAAAAAGAAATGAAAGACAGTTTGGAAATGGAGGCATACATCTTTTTTTTATAAAAAAAAGAACTGATTGGCTGTTTCATACCATTCTAGAATAAAAACTAGGCTGTATGTGTAAATTTATAGAAGCATGTTTTTTATTGGTACAGAAAAATGTGTTACCAAAGAACAGTACTATGGATTTGCTGTTAGGTTTGAAAAGTCAAGCACTCCTGCTCTTTGGAAATGAAACATTGTGTGGTGAACTTCTGACCTAACTCTACACAGCAGTGTTTCAAGAGCTGTTGCTATGGTAGCAGGCAGAAGTCAAGTTGGGGGAAGGGTACTAGGCTGAAGTCAAGTTGGGGGAAGGGTACTTTTGGAAAAGGGTTGGTTTTCAACCAATAGAAATGTGTGATTACATTTGAAAAAAAGGGGGAAGCACTGAGATTTGAAATTAACATGTATATGTGTGGAAAAAAAGAGGGAAACATTGCCATTATCTGGTTCTGCTGAGAGGAGAGAGGTGTACAGAACAGAGATCCTGGCTCTGATAATCTGCTGTATGAGTGCCACATTTCTTTCACAACTAACTAATTTTAAAGGTGAGTTTAGAGTTTGAGAGGGGATGTATATGGTAAATTAAGATATGAATAATAGAATTGGAATTCCTTTTGTTGAAGTTGTGTTTATCATTTTCTGTTTTGGGAGAAATTTAAATGTGAGGAACATGTAAAATAATATGGACTATGTTTTCACGATAAATTAAGGTGTACTGGTAAAAATAAGGAATACTTTAAGGGTTTGAGGTTGCACTCAGTAATGCAAATACATTCAGCATCAGTAAGGCTGGTTGCCCTTGCTGGAGTGTAGTCAGTCACCCAGGTTACACATGTTGCTGGTCTCAGAAAGCTGTTTGTTATTGCTCTGGTGATTTTACATTTGCATTAGATGGAAAGGGGGAGGTATTTTTTTATGCAGAAGCAGACTCTTAGCACACAGCCAGCTGCTTATCCTGTGGAATCATGCATAGTATTCACAACCGAGTGGGGTTTGAGGTTTCAGTCAGTAATGCAAATACATTCAGCATCAATAAGGCTGGTTGCCCTTGCTGGAGTGTACTCAGTCACCCAGGTTACACATGGTGCTGGTCTCAAAAAGCAGTTTGGACATGTGCTTTTATCAGAATCTGAAAAGTGGATTCATAATGTGTCAGTCTGTAAAAGTACTTATCACTTGCCAAAAAAAAGAGTAGTAAGTGTGCTTTCAAATTGGCAAAGAAATTTCGTTTTCTGACTAATATGAAAACATGACTCTGTGTGCAAATAGGAATTACAGGCAGAGATTTATTGCGTATTGCTCTGGTGATTTTACATTTGCATTAGATGGAAAGGGGGAGGTATTTTTTTGTGCAGAAGCAGACTCTTAGCACACAGCCAGCTGCTTATCCTGTGGAATCATGCACAGTATTCACAACCGAGTGGGGTTTGAGGTTGCAGTCAGTAATGCAAATACATTCAGCATCACTAAGGCTGGTTGCCCTTGCTGGAGTGTACTCAGTCACCCAGGTTACACATGTTGCTGGTCTGAAAAATTTGTTTGGACATGTGCTTTTTTAAGAATCTGAAAAGTGGTTTTAAAATGTGTCAGACTGTAAAAGTATTTATCACTTGCCAAAAAAAAGAGTAGTAAGTGTGGTTTCAAATTGGCAAAGAAATTACGTTTTCAGACTAATATGAAAACATGACTCTGTGTGCAAAGAGGAATTACAGGCAGAGATTTATTGCGTACTACTCTGGTAATTTTACAGTTGCATTAGTAGGAAAGGGGGAGCTATTTTTTTCTGCAGAAGCAGACTCTTAGCACACACCCAGCTGCTTATCCTGTGGAATTATGCACAGTATTCACAACCGAGTGGGGTTTGAGGTTGCACTTAGTAATGCAAATACAAACATGTAAAATAATATGGACTATGTTTTCACCATAAATTAAGGTGTAGTGGTATAAATGAGGAATACTTTTAGGGTTTGAGGTTGCAGTCAGTAATGCAAATACATTGAGCATCAGTAAGGCTGGTTGCCCTTGCTGGAGTGTAGTCAGTCACCCAGGTTACACATGTTGCTGGTCTCAGAAAGGTGTTTGGTATTGCTCTGGTGATTTTACATTTGCATTAGATGGAAAGGGGGAGGTATTTTTTTATGCAGAAGCAGACTCTTAGCACACACCCAGCTGCTTATCCTGTGGAATCATGCACAGTATTCACAACCGAGTGGGGGTGAGGTTGCACTTAGTAATGCAAATACATTCAGCATCACTAAGGCTGGTTGCCCTTGCTGGAGTGTAGTCAGTCACCCAGGTTACACATGTTGCTGGTCTCAGAAAGCTGTTTGGTA
Source organism: Triturus cristatus (assembly GCF_964204655.1). Classification (NCBI taxonomy): domain Eukaryota; kingdom Metazoa; phylum Chordata; class Amphibia; order Caudata; family Salamandridae; genus Triturus; species Triturus cristatus. The sequence continues at coordinate 170,064,694 of NC_140586.1, read as the reverse complement.
TTGCTCTGGTGATTTTACATTTGCATTAGATGGAAAGGGGGAGCTATTTTTTTGTGCAGAAGCAGACTCTTAGCACACACCAGCTGTTTATCCTGTGGAAACATGCACAGTATTCACAACCGAGTGGGGTTTGAGGTTGCAGTCAGTAATGCAAATACATTCAGCATCACTAAGGCTGGTTGCCCTTGCTGGAGTGTACTCAGTCACCCAGGTTACACATGTTGCTGGTCTGAAAAAGCAGTTTGGACATGTGCTTTTTTAAGAATCTGAAAAGTGGATTTAAAATGTGTCAGACTGTAAAAGTGTTTATCACTTGCCAAAAAAAAGAGTAGTAAGTGTGGTTTCAAATTGGCATAGAAATTTCGTTTTCAGACTAATATGAAAACATGACTCTGTGTGCAAAGAGGAATTACAGGCAGAGATTTATTGCGTACTACTCTGGTAATTTTACAGTTGCATTAGTAGGAAAGGGGGAGCTATTTTTTTATGCAGAAGCAGACTCTTAGCACACACCCAGCTGCTTATCCTGTGAAATTATGCACAGTATTCACAACCGAGTGGGGTTTGAGGTTGCACTTAGTAATGCAAATACAAACATGTAAAATAATATGGACTATGTTTTCACCATAAATTAAGGTGTAGTGGTATAAATGAGGAATACTTTTAGGGTTTGAGGTTGCAGTCAGTAATGCAAATACATTGAGCATCAGTAAGGCTGGTTGCCCTTGCTGGAGTGTAGTCAGTCACCCAGGTTACACATGTTGCTGGTCTCAGAAAGCTGTTTGGTATTGCTCTGGTGATTTTACATTTGCATTAGATGGAAAGGGGGAGCTATTTGTTTATGCAGAAGCAGACTCTTAGCACACACCCAGCTGCTTATCCTGTGGAATCATGCACAGTATTCACAACCGAGTTGGGTTTGAGGTTGCACTTAGTAATGCAAATACATTCAGCATCACTAAGGCTGGTTGCCCTTGCTGGAGTGTAGTCAGTCACCCAGGTTACACATGGTGCTGGTCACAAAAAGCAGTTTGGACATGTGCTTTTATCAGAATCTGAAAAGTGGATTCAAAATGTGTCAGACTGTAAAAGTACTTATCACTTGCCAAAAAAGTAGTAGAAAGTGTGCTTTCCAATTGGCAAAGAAATTTCGTTTTCTGCCTAATTTCAAAGCATGACTCTGTGTGCACACAGGAATTGTTTTTAGATATTTAATTTGTGAAGGTGTTATTGTGGTTTTCACTTCTAGGAAAGGGGTACTTAGTATTTTAAGATTTGAAAAGATCATAAAAAATGTAGTAATATATTTAAATATAAAAAAGGATTTTTTTTTTGTTTTTTTCAGGTATTGCTGAAGAGCAGTGAACAAAATTTAAGATGCCTACAAAATCCAGACTAAGGAAAAACCACAAAAAAAAACTATATTTGAAGACAACTGGAGGACCTAAGTTAGTTGGAGATGCTCATGTTGGGAAAAAGAGAAAGTCTTCTGGTAAGCAGACAAAAGATTTTTTAAAGAACATCTTCAAAAAAAGGAAAAATGTACAAAATGTCTGTACTGGAAAGAATGTTTTCAATAGAAAAGAACAGGAAAAAATTGAGAATTTAGTTAATGCAAATATACCTTCTGCAACAATAAAGATTAACTTAAACAGAAAAACAGCGTTTAAAGAGATACGTAGAAAAATGTTTCAGAGAAGAGTGCTGTCCAATTTGATAAAGGATGTGAAGAAATATAAGAAAAAGGCAAAATATTATAAGAGAAAAAAAGAAATTGAAGCCATTGCAGCAAAGGCATTAGAATTAAAAAGGAAACTATTCATATTAATTTTGAATAGGATGCGTACATTAGATAAAATGGTTAATGTACTGAAATCACAAAGCAAAAGGAAAAGAGTAGTGAAAAGAACAAACTTTTGTAAAGTGTTTTTAGGAGAATGGATGCATAGTTCAAGTAGTGAACCTTTTTTTAATGAAGAGAGTTATTTTCGAAGTAATAGTTCGCTGCATGCAGTTGACACCAGAGGTCATGCTTATGAAGTGAAAAATGGTTGCATAATGGAGAAGGAGATAATGGTTCCAAGAGATGAGGTACAAGTGATGGCGGATGAGACTATGGGGAGACGTCCTAAAGCCCCAGTGTACACTTGGAATTGTAGTAGTATTTGCACTGTGCGTCAGGAATCTATTGATAAATTTCGTGAGTTTCTAAGAGAATATAGTAAAAAAAGTGTAAAACAGAAGATTAAGGTGCTTCAAAGTCTAGATCCATGCAGAGTGAGAGAGAATACTGGTTTGCAGGGTCATTCTCTGGCTTGTCTATCTAGAAAAGTGTGTAATAGTGTTTTTCATCATTTTAGGATGCTGGCTGTTCATCATACTGAAATGAGAAAGTTTGTGAGACGGTTGTATTTTGCTAAAAGTCCAGCAATAAAGTTAGATGAATTGAATAGGGCTCTGTTCCGTGGATCGGTATCAGATGTAGAGAAGGTTATTGATGAAATTCAGTTTTGTTACTTTGGTCCTGAACAAGACAGTGCAGAAAAGGACACAGTAAGGTGCCGATCACGATCCGGCAAAAACCGGGTACGAACCGTCGGACGGAGCATAATCTCCGCCCGACGCGTACCCGGCCGTCAAATTTTACAAACAAGGAATTACGATTCGCACGGGTACACCATTACCGTACGAATCGTAAAAAAGCCCGACCGAACAAAAAACACCTACCAATGCGATCCGGGAAAGCGCCGACCTGACGTCGGGACGCACGCAGCCAGCCATTCACGACCCAGGAATCACGATTCGCACCGACGTCACCCCGCACGGTCAATATTTTGCGGCAGCCAAAAACTGCCGGGAAATCAGGACGACGCGAACAAGGACCACCAGTACGCGACGGACAGACGACGCCGCGAACAAGGAGGACCAGTACGTGACGGACAGACATGGACCCGAACCTACGAGTCATCCCTGCCCTCATAGCAGTCCACCTCCTCTACAGGTTACGACGCAGACGCCGCAGAAGGTCAGAATAACTAAGGGAGGGGGGAAAGTGGGGTGGGGTGGGGGTGGCACGACCAGGGCAGGCCACAAAACAACCACATGAGTGACACACTACACATGGCCTGGACATACCTGACTCCCATGCCCTGGTCACCACGAGGGGGTGGGGGCGTGTCCTGATAAGCCAGCGACCGCCACAACGGAAGTCCGTCACCACGCGAACCGGCAACACAACCAGACAGGTACGTCCCGTACCCACGCCTGAAGAGCGTGGGTACGAGTCGGACCACGCCCACACACGTCACCCCAACAATGGCGGGACGGATCGCACCCACGTGGCAAAGGCCTGGGTACGGGCCGCACAAACATCACATAGCGTGGGGACGGATATGTACGGACCCTACCCCCACCCCGTATGCAAGGAGCGTACCCCCCACCCCAACAGTGCAAGTACGACCCGTACCCCCACCCGCGTATGCAAGGAGCGTACCCCCCATGCCAACAGTGTAAGAACGACCCGTACCCCCACCCGCGGACGTACGGAGCGTACCCCCCATGCCAACAGTGTAAGTACGACTCGAACCCCCACCCACGAATGCAAGGAGCGTACCCCCCAGCCCAACAGTGTAAGTACGACCCGTACCCCCACCCGCGTATGCATGGAGCGTACCCCCCATGCCAACAGTGTAAGTACGACTCGAACCCCCACCCACGAATGCAAGGAGCGTACCCCCCAGCCCAACAGTGTAAGTACGACCCGTACCCCCACCCGTGAATGCAAGGAGCGTACCCCCCATGCCAACAGTGTAAGAACGACCCGTACCCCCACCCGCGGACGTACGGAGCGTACCCCCCATGCCAACAGTGTAAGTACGACTCAAACCCCCACCCACTAATGCAAGGAGCGTACCCCCCAGCCCAACAGTGTAAGTACGACCCGTACCCCCACCCGCGAATGCAAGGAGCGTACCCCCCATGCCAACAGTGTAAGAACGACCCGTACCCCCACCCGCGGACGTACGGAGCGTACCCCCCATGCCAACAGTGTAAGTACGACTCGAATCCCCACCCACGAATGCAAGGAGCGTACCCCCCAGCCCAACAGTGTAAGTACGACCCGTACCCCCACACGCGTATGCATGGAGCGTACCCCCATGCCAACAGTGTAAGAACGACCCGTACCCCCACCCGCGGACGTACGGAGCGTACCCCCCATGCAGACAGTGTAAGTACGACTCGAACCCCCACCCACGAATGCAAGGAGCGTACCCCCCAGCCCAACAGTGTAAGTACGACCCGTACCCCCACCCGCGAATGCAAGGAGCGTACCCCCCTGCCCAACAGTGTAAGTACGACCCGTACCCCCACCCGCGAATGCAAGGAGCGTACCCCCCTGCCCAACAGTGTAAGTACGACCCGTACCCCCACCCGCGAATGCAAGGAGCGTACCCCCCATGCCAACAGTGTAAGAACGACCCGTACCCCCACCCGTGGACGTACGGAGCGTACCCCCAGCCCAACAGTGTAAGTACGACCCGTACCCCCACCCGCGAATGCAAGGAGCGTACCCCCCTGCCCAACAGTGTAAGTACGACCCGTACCCACACCCGCGGACGTACGGAGCGTACCCCCACCACACCAGTGTCAGTAGACTCGTACCCTCACCTCGAATGCATTGTGCGTACCCCCACCGTGTATGTGCCAAGCGCACACATCCAGAAATCGGAGGTGTGTGTGCAGAGTCCACCCAGCAGTGCCCTGAGACAGGAGTGGTGGGTGTGGAGTCCTCCCAGCAGTGCCCTAAGACAGGAGGGGTGGGTGCAGAGTCCTCCCAGCAGTGCCCTGAGACAGGAGGGGTGGGTGCCTATCACTCCCAGCAGTGCCCAGAGACAGGAGGGGTGTGTGCAGAGTCCTCCCAGCAGTGCCCTGAGACAGGAGGGGTGGGTGTGGAGTCCTCCCAGCAGTGCCCTGACACAGGAGGGGTGGGTGCAGAGTCCTCCCAGCAGTGCCCAGACACAGGAGGGGTGGGTGCAGAGTCCTCCCAGCAGTGCCCAGACACAGGAGGGGTGGGTGCAGAGTCCTCCCAGCAGTGCCCAGACACAGGAGGGGTGGGTGCAGAGTCCTCCCAGCAGTGCCCAGACACAGGAGGGGTGGGTGTGGAGTCCTCCCAGCAGTGCCCTGAGACAGGAGGGGTGGGTGTGGAGTCCTCCCAGCAGTGCCCTGAGACTGGAGGGGTGTAACACATGTGTGTGAGGCCAGAATTATCCACATGCATACTGGCTACAAGGGAACATGTCCCCATGAACTCATGTCAACAGACTCCACACACAAGTACAGTGATCACCAAGGATGCCACGATTGTCGCAGGTGGAGACATGGCCCTGCATGCATGGCCAAAGTAGAAGGGCTCCGTCACACACACAGCTCATGTAGACACAGCTCTGCGCTAAACATTGGGAACACCCTGCAGGGAAGAAAGCTGGGTACACAGAGGAAGGAATACACCCTTGGACAAGTGCACCATGCAGTAACTGCCTACATGAACAAAGAAAGTTAGCCAACACCTTGTGATGGCACACAGATCACAGGGTCCCACCAATGAGCAGTACACTACTACATATCCCACACACCCAAACCCTTACACACCACCCAAAACCATGTAGCAGCCCCACCAACACCAATACCAGCATAGCAGTAGTGTGATAATGAAAACAAAATTAAGCTTTATTCAGCAGGAGCACAATGTCCGTGGATCGCAGGCAGTTCAATCTTCACAAAGCCCATAGGGCAGTCAATGATTCTCAGCTGGATGGGGGACACAGTGGGATGCGTGTCCCCTACCTTGCCTGCACAGTCAAATGGCATCGTCTTCCACACTGGTGAGGGCATCAGGGGGGGGGGGAGCAACAGGCACCGCAGGGACATCAGGGCAAAGGGGCGGCGTTGTGGGTGCAGGGATGGAGGAGTCCACCACAGGGGGTGGGTCAGTGCCAAAGGCGGAGGCCAGGATGGCACTACACACCTTTGCAAGGTCCTCCAGGGAGTCCCCTGCACCCGAAGGGACCTCAGGCCCCAAGGAGGGGGGGGGGTCAGAGGGATGGGTCGCAGTGCCACCGGGGGAGGGTGGAGACAGGGGGGGAGACTCAACCACCCTGACCGGGGACCTCCGTGACCGCTTGCGTGGTGGTGTAACTGTGGGGCTCAGGGACAGAGCGGCCATGAAGGAGTCCTTGGGGGAGATGTGGCCAGGAGAGCTGAGGGGAGGGGATTTGGAGGGAGTGGACTGGGTGGAATGCGGACTCCCACTATGGCTGCGTGTCACACGTTTGCCCCCCGACCCAGTGGGTGTGCCTACCTCACCCTGTGTGTGCGTGTCAGGAGGAGTGCGGTGGACCTTCCCTGCTGGTGTGGTGCCCGTGTCCGTTGATGTGGGTGCATGCCGACGTCTGGGTGTACGTGTGACAGGCATGGGAGTGGGAAGTGTGGATGGGGCAGGGGTAGGTGGGGGGAGGTCGCGCTGCAGGAGACCCACTGCTGCAGTCAGTGTGGAGTCGATGGACCTCAGCAAGTTGCGTTGGTCAGCCTGCGATGAATGAATGCCCTCCAAGAAAGCCTCGATGTTGGTGAGGGTTTTGCCGTGGGCATGGAGGACATTAAGGATCGCAGCCTGACCAACCTGCAGTTGCCGCTGGATGTCCACAGACTCTGCATTGGCGGCAGCAGTGGAGACAGGGGCAGGGGGCGCGGTGCCTGGCAGGAAGGAGACATGCTGTGACCGGGCACGCTGGGAAGGGACACGAGCAAGTGGGAGGCGGCTGGTGGAAACTGAGGGGGCGGTGCGAGGTGTTGTTCCGCTGTCAGCTGCTGGTGCAGCCTCCGCCCACTCGGCGACATCGTCCCCGGACCTGTCAGCTTCGTAGTCTGATGTGCCAGTCGACAGGTCCTCGGCCACACTCTCCTCCGCCTCTGTCCCACTCGATGTGCCAGACCCGATGTCACGGCTGGCACTGGTGCTCGGTCCCTCCGCCTGGTCTGTGTCCATGTCTCCCTCTGTGTCCCCCGACGATGCTGTGGGCAGGGTGGAGAGACAGAAATTAATCAGACACCTGTACACATCTGTCACATGAGTCCAATCTACATAGGTAACATTGCATGGCCTGAAAAGGAAGATCCCTAACATCTACTGAACAGGGTACCGATGTAGGGCATGAAACACACAGTTGGTTGAGCCACCATGCCACTGAAATACCATGGAGAGCATGAGACAATAGCTAAACACAGGAACAGGAGTCTGACATAGCACCCAGGTCCTGGGGACAATCCAGCACTGCATCTGCACCACACAGCGTTGGCGAAAATACCGATGACCAGGGACCATATCCATGAACTTGAGACACATGCTGCATAGGTAATGCTGAAAACATGCACAACATGACTCGGTCACTGCACATTGCGTGTGTGTCCAGGCACATCACACACTGCCCAGACCCAGCAAGTGGTAATCAGGATTTAACACATAGGCATTGCCCGCCCCAACAAGACCCTACACGAGGCAAATTGTGGAGACACAGGTGGCACCAACATCTCATGGTCTGGGTGATACACACAGGGGCAGGCAAAAAGCAAGATTGGACGCCAAACAGCCAAGGTGCGCCTGTACAAATAATGAGGTACCAGTGCCCATCCTCAGATGAGTATAACAAGACACACAGGCACTGGCAACTGTGAGTATGAAGAAGGACAATCAGGTCAGGCTGCACAGTGGACACCTGTACAAATTAGCACGTCTATATACATGGTGACAGGGGACAATGGCACAGAGCACAACTTACGCTGTAGACACTGACAGTGGCCACGTTCATGATGACACATACACCACTGAGGAAAAGGTGCCCCAGGGGACAGTAGTGGGCACGCAACTACATGCTACTGAATGGTAATGACAGCAACACACGTCACCATCCCTGCACTATGTGTATCGCACAGTCATGCACATCATGTCACAGGCCACTACATAGGACATGCGCGCTGTAAGGCATGACACATGAGAGACCAACTCCCATGTCTGGAGTCAGCATCAGTGCCAACTGACATGGAACCCACATGCAGTGAACTTGACAGTGCACAAGCAAGGTCCCACAACCTGTTACACACCACCCCCACACATGATGCTACAGACATTGTTCCCGTGGACAAAGCGCCAGCCTACATTACCCTGTGAAGGAGTGACTACACACAGACCAGGGAACACATTGCAAGGAGGGGAAGGGTGGCAGGGGCACAGCGCTATACTGGGGCAAACAGGATCTGCACAGCACCTTTAAACCCTGCCAGTGGATTCATGCTACTGTGCCCTTACAAATGCCGGTGACACACAACAAACACACATGTACCTACCCCCTTCCGGCTGCTGCATCGCCTGTAAGCGCCTCTCAAGGTCTGGAAAGACCACCGGCAGCACACGCCTGTGGAGGTGGCTCAGACGGCGGCGGCCGCGGTTCTTGTGGCTCTCAGGTGAGTCCCCCAGCAGGAGCCGTGCAATCCTCCGCATCCAGCACCGGATATCCTGCCAGCGTTTCCTCACCTGGGCCAGGCGCCGCCTCCGACCATCCACACCCCTCACGGCACTGACGGCGGTCAGCCAGATCTGCTCCTTGGCAGTGGCGCCTACCTGTGAGGAGGAACAAGTGACACCACATCAATACACCAGCCACATGTCACAGAGAGACATATGGGTACAAATTAGCTGGTAACAACAAGGCATGTCATGCAGCCAACGCATTGCACCTTTGTCATAGGGACATCATCCCCTGGTGAGGGGAAAAGCACTACGTGCCACAGTGGGTACACAGGTGGAATGATGGCAATGTCACAATCAATGATCTAGGCTCACACTGTGCATCACACCCACCCCTCCTGGCTCAGGGCACTGCTGTGAGGACTCCACACCCACCCCTCCTGTCTCAGGGCAATGCTGGGAGGACTCTGCACACACCCCTCCTGTCTCAGGGCACTGCTGGGAGGACTCTGCACCCACCCCTCCTGTCTCAGGGCACTGCTGGGAGTGATGGGCACCCACCCCACCTGTCTCAGGGCACTGCTGTGAGGACTCCACACCCACCCCTCCTGGCTCAGGGCACTGCTGTGAGGACTCCACACCCACCCCTCCTGTCTCAGGGCAATGCTGGGAGGACTCTGCACACACCCCTCCTGTCTCAGGGCACTGCTGGGAGGACTCTGCACCCACCCCTCCTGTCTCAGGGCACTGCTGGGAGACATCAGGCACCCCCCCCCCCCTGGGACCCCCCCGACAGTACATGGCATGTGTGTTACACCTGGACGCAATGGCAGAAGTCACAGTCACCACATAGGGACAGTCTGTGGCAGTGGCCTATGCACTCACCTGATAACCTGGTCGCCCATACAGCATGGAGTACTGTGGGAGGATCACATCCAGCAGAGCCATGTTCTCCTCCAGGGTGAATGGCTGTGTCCTCTCCACAGCCCTTGACATGGTTCCAGGGAATCAGTAGCAGCAGCTGGGTCGACGAATGCAAAGATGTGCAGGCAAGTGCTCCCTCATGGGACCTGGCTGCCTTATATGTGCCCTTCTGCCCAGTCTCATGCACAGGAGTACAGAGAGATTGGTCACTCACATTTGCATCCTATGTTTCCACCAATCCCTTCAAACCTAGCAGTCTGTGGGTTCTCTATCGGTTTCATTCTCCTGCATGATGTCAGCCCCACAAACACATTGCAACAAAGTAGACAAATCCCAACTGACTTCTGCTGTGCACCTTCCAGAACAATTTCGAATTTTGAACTTGGTCTCCATGACAACCAGCATGCATGTAGGCCTTAATACTTGTCCCCTATGTAATTTGGAGCATCACACACAGGTACGGTGCGTGTGGGGGCCCTAGGGCACCCCAAATGCATGGCAACGGCCCGTACATGCATGCCTACGCTCTCCATCACTTTTGGTCTGCACGCGTATGCGTACCCGTAGTGGTACGGACCGAACACTCGCATCTACGCTCACTATCACTACGGGTCTGCACGCGTATGCGTACCCGTAGTGATAGTGAGCGTAGATGCGAGTGTACGGTCCGTACCACTACGAGTACGCATACGCGTGCAGACCCATAGTGATAGAGAGCGTAGATGCGAGTGTACGGCCCTATCACTATGGGTCTGCACGCGTATGCGTACCCGTAGTGGTACGGACCGTACACTCGCATCTACGCTCACTATCACTATGGGTCTGCACGCGTATGCGTACCCGTAGTGGTACGGACCGAACACTCGCATCTACGCTCACTATCACTACGGGTACGCATACGCGTGCAGACCCATAGTGATAGTGAGCGTAGATGCGAGTGTACGGTCCGTAACACTACGAGTACGCATACGCGTGCAGACCCATAGTGATAGAGAGCGTAGATGCGAGTGTACGGCCCTATCACTATGGGTCTGCACGCGTATGCGTACCCGTAGTGGTACGGACCGTACACTCGCATCTACGCTCACTATCACTATGGGTCTGCACGCGTATGCGTACCCGTAGTGGTACGGACCGTACACTCGCATCTACGCTCACTATCACTATGGCTCTGCACGCGTATGCGTACCCGTAGTGGTACGGACCGAACACTCGCATCTACGCTCACTATCACCATGGCTCTGCACGCGTATGCGTACCCGTAGTGGTACGGACCGAACACTCGCATCTACGCTCACTATCACTACGGGTACGCATACGCGTGCAGACCCATAGTGATAGTGAGCGTAGATGCGAGTGTACGGTCCGTACCACTACGGGTACGCATACGCGTGCAGACCCATAGTGATAGGGCCGTACACTCGCATCTACGCTCTCTATCACTATGGGTCTGCACGCGTATGCGTACTCGTAGTGGTATGGACCGTACACTCGCATCTACGCTCGCCATCACGATGGGTACACATACGGCAGCACTCCCACAGTGATTTGGGAACATGCACAGGCCCTCTCAGCAGCAGTACGGCGGATTTTACACATCACTGTGGTGATAGGCGACACACATGTCGGAATAGGGCGGACATACTTGTCCATGGATGGACATACTTGTCCAGGAATGGACACCAAGGCATCGTCTGTGCATTACCACATGTGTGGGGCACAGGTGTCACAGGCTGTGATGTGGAACATGCCTCCTGAGTGGAGAAGGCACCAGATGTATGATGAGATGTGTACATGTGTACTGTGTGAGGGTGCAATGTGTGCCAGGCATGCCCTTGACTCCTTTGACATGTGTGCATGTGGGACTGCGCACTTGGGGTGAGCGTCACTGGCATGGCACGGACACCAACACACGGAAGTGTCCCATGATGCCCGGTACAGGGGTCATGACACATGACTCATCACTACCCACAGTGCACAATGTGACTATGCCATATATGTGTCCGGGATTTACATCGGGTTGATGTTGTAGCACCCTCAAAAGCTGCAGCCGTTGCAGCAACCAACATGTGGCTGTGTGTAGATTGTCATTGCACACTGTTCCCAACACTATGCCACATGTGTTACCGGATGTGAGGTGCACATGTATGCAAGGGACACGGAGTAGCGTGACAAGGCCATGTCAGCAAACTCACAAGGAATGTGTGGGGAGTCATGACATGTGCACCTTCATGGCAAGGTGTGTGGGCTGGACTAGTGTAATGTCATGTGACCTGTGGCTCAAGTGTTCCGCTGCCAGTCTCTGCAATCAGCATCACACTTCTGCTGATGTGTGGGTGTATGTCACTCCTGTCTTGCGTCGGGCAGTGCACTTGCACTGGGACACAGCTATTTTCATGGCGTGGCATGGGGAGGTTCTCAATCACCGTGTGTAGCTGGGTCTTGGAAGGAGTGTCACCTTGCATCCATACGTGTCCTGGGCATGTAGCACATGCCTGACTCCCTATGTGGCATGTGTGTATTGCCAGATTTACATGTGCTCAGTAGACATGAGTTGTTCTCGTAGTGCACTCACTCTTCCTTGTCACTTCCAAATTACTGCAGAGCGCCTCCTGTTGCCCGAAGAATTCCAGACTTGGCCACCATGCAGGAGAATGACACGATCCGGCTCTACCGCTTCACCCAACCGTTGATTCTGGAGCTGACGGCGAGACTGGCACCACACCTGCAACCGCAGCACAGGTATCCTACGGCACTGACACCCCAGCTGAAGGTAATGGCTGCCCTACATTTCCTTGCCACGGGTACCTTCCAATATACCATAGCTCATGTTGGTGGCATGTCCCAGAGCATGTTCAGCGGTGTGCTGCATGATTTCTTGGAGGCCATGTTGATTCACCTGGATGACTTCATCAAGTTCCCAACCCCTGAACAGATGACTGAGGTCAAGCGTGGTTTCTATGCCCTGGGAGGGATGCCCCATGTCATTGGGTCCATAGATGGGACACATGTAGGTTTGGTACCACCACACGCACGGGAGGTGGCGTACCGCAATCGGAAGCACTACCACTCCATCAATGCCCTTGTGGTGTGTCTGTCCAACATGGTGATTTCACATGTCTGTGCTCGTTTTCCAGGATCAGCACACGATGCCTACATCATGAGGCGTAGCGGGATGCCTGATATGATGATGCAGCTGCGCAACGAACGGGCATGTGTTGTTGGTGGGTACAGTCTGTCTGTCCTGTATTCTGTTTGGCCGAGCAGCACTACCGCTTCGCCAGTTCTAACGATATCCATGTGCTTTCCATTTAGGGGACGCTGGCTATCCCAACATGCCTTGGCTGCTGACACCTCTCCGCAACCCCATCACGCCGGCCCAGCTCCGCTACAACACCGCCCATGGCCGGACAAGGCGAGTGATAGAGAGGACGTTTGGCATGCTGAAGAGCCGATTCAGGTGCCTCCACAAGACCGGAGGCGCACTCCCATATGCCCCGGCGAAGGTCTGCAAGATCTTCATGGTCTGCTGCATGCTGCACAACATGGCAGTTGAAAGAGCTGTGCCCCTCATCCTGGATCAAGATGACGAGGACCATCCACCCGTGGAGGACGAAGGGCTTGGCAATGGGGCTAGTGATGTGGAGGATGTGGAGCCGCAAGAGGACATCCGGACTCGGCTCATACGCGACTTCTTTGCTTAGTGGTGAGTACCAGGGTCTGAGTGTGCACGCATTGGTCCCCGTGTGGCATGCGTTGTGATGTGTGTCTCCACCTGCATGTATGGCACGTGGGTCAGAGGTGTGTGTGGGTGTGTCACTGGAGTGATGGTGGCAGTGATGGTAGTATTTCCCCAGGCATAATTGTGACCTAGCATGTTGTCATACATACATGTGTCGAGTAAATGCACATGCAAGTGGCTGTGCTTTTTGTGGCTGACTTCTTGTGTGTCTCTCTTCCCCAGGTACCTGCGCATGCCGTCTTCTGGTTGCATTGTTGTGGCACTGCTATTCATCATGGACATGGCATCGTGGGCTGACTCAGCGTTACAGGCACGGACACGTTTGGAAGTCTCCATGGGGTAAGGGATGCATCTGGGGTGTATTGGGTGTGGCAGTTGTTCACGATGTGTGCACACTGCCCCGGTCGGGGTTTTGGTCCTCTGCAGACATGTGGCATCCCCATGGGACACGACATGCAGCTGGGTACACCTGAATAGATGGGCTGCCTGGTTGTCAGTCATCAGTGATGGGATAGTGGATTGTGATGAAGGCATCAATGTGTGTGACACTGCCCTCGGACACATACGGTTAACATTGTCTTGACATGGCGTGGGACTTCCACATCAGCGGATGTATGGTGTATGGCAGTCTCTCCGTGAGCAGCTGTGGGTATTTAGCTGTTATCCGACACTTGTGTGCCAGTTCCATGGCTATCACGCATTTGTGCTGCAGAAGGGGGGTGCCAGTGTTGGAGCCACATGTTACTCCACATGATGTGTTCATGTGTACTTCAAGTTGCCTCTGCAATCCCAAACACATGACTATTAAAGGTGTCCCTATGCCTCCAAGGTGCCTCTTCTCAGTCAATGCTGGTGTGTTGGCACGGTGCATCCTGCATGTCTGGCATGGTATTCCCTGATTGTGGCTATGTGTCAATGTGTCAAGTGGCAAGATGCAAGCTGTGTGTGTGTGCTGAGACTGTGTAATGGGCATGATGTCCATGACTGTGTGGGTATTGTGACATGTGCCATCCCCATGCATCCAACGTTGTCCATGACCCCATTCTCTGCATCCACCGGACTCAGGCTTGCAGGACATGGTTCTGCCACCTGTCTACACGTACCTGGGTGCCCCCCAGGACACGGGCCAGGATCCCTGACCTCTGCGCATGACTGTTGCTGTACTCAATGTGTCTGTCAGCACGGTTGTTCGGCCACCCCCTCAGCTGGTTCTGACCATCACGGGTGTGTATGGTGCTCCATGTCTGTCTTGCCTAGAAAACTGTGACCCATGTGTCCTGTGCCAGACTCAGGCCCCAGGGTGTGGATGGTTGAAGTGAACAGATGACTCAGGCATGTTTAGACTGTACAAGACACATGTTAGGTAATAATGCTACCAGCAGGCATCTACTCTTAATAGTGTGATTTATTATTGGGGGGGGGGGGGCCAAGTGAGGGCCTTTCCGGGATTAGGGAATCCAAAGTTCAGTAGGGGAGTTGGTGTCCTTGCCATTGGAAATCCTCAGAGTCCATGCCACAGTCTTTGTCAACATTGGTCAGCCAGTGACCAGCAGGGCCATGTGGCAGAGAATGTCTCTTGATGCTGTGATGCTGTTGCTCCAGTGGGCCAGGTGCCAGGCCAGGTGTCCTGGGAGATGGTGATGTAGCAGCCACCCTCACGGTCCTTTCCGTGGACGACCCGGCTTCCTGCGGGGAACCTCAGCAGCAGGCCGTGACGACGTCTGGGATGCTCCGTCGGATGTTTCCTCCTCCTCCTCATGATCCCTCCCTGTGGGTGGTGATGTTCTCCGCCTTCTGGCACAGGGAGGGTCGGCCATGGTGTCGGCCATCCGACGGAGTTCAGCGTGAATCCCCTGGGACGCCGTCACTTGCTGAGCCTGTCTGTCCTCCATCCTCCGTTGGTGTAGCTGTAGACAGGCTATTAGCTCCGCATGTTGCTGGGCCTGCTGGACCTTGATCCCCTCGAGGACGGACACAACCTGGGCCATGCCCGTGGTGTCCTGCCGGTATGAGTCCAGGATGTTACGGACATGGGAAAATACCGGATCCCCAGCCAACTGGTCAGGCTCGCGCCTCCGCCGTCCTCCACTCCCACCACCCCTGCCCACTTGCGTCTGGCCTGCACTTGTGGGCACATGGGGTCTCCGGGACCCCTGAGGGGTGGCATTGGCGTTGTCGCCTGCCTCCTCCTGGGTGCCCGGGACACCGTGTCCCTCCTGGCGAGCCTGGCTGCATTGTGGTGTTGGGGCAGGGATCCTGGGTGTCTCCTGGGATGTGGCAGGAGTGGGGGTGGTGGTTGGCACGGTTGTACCTGACGCAGGTGCTGCAGGTGGTTGGACACCAGAGGGGCCAGGTCGGTCGGGGTCGTCCGCAGAGTGGTGAGAGTGGTCGCTGCCGGTGGGATCGGTCTCCTGCAGATCCGGGTCCTGTGAGTGTTCCCCCCCAGTGTTGGGGGGTGCAGCACGACGTTGACCTGTGTGTGAGAGAGACAATGTTAATTTTGATCCATGCAACATCCATGTTTCATCCGTTACAAAGTTGGCACATTTCCTCTTGGAATTAGGATCTGTCTTGCATTCCACTCACAGTGCACTTGTGCATGTGTGTGTCCCTTGGGCACCAATTTGGCCCCTTTAACTATGTGTGGCACAGTCTTACTTGCTGCGT
The DNA here is from genome assembly GCF_964204655.1 of Triturus cristatus. Classification (NCBI taxonomy): domain Eukaryota; kingdom Metazoa; phylum Chordata; class Amphibia; order Caudata; family Salamandridae; genus Triturus; species Triturus cristatus. Next base: position 170,048,840 of record NC_140586.1, on the reverse strand, counting down.
CAAGTGTGACTGCAGTCAGCAGTGGAGTGTGCATGTGTGCCGAGCTATGCATTTGCGCCTTCCTTGTAGCACTGTACATGTGCACATGGAGTGGATCCACACACTCATATGATGCAGGTGGCTGTCCTTGTGCTCGTGTACAGGTTGTAACATGGCCCTGCGTTTTGCCATGATGAAGAGGGGGGGTTCTGGCACTGGCCACCCTTGTCTACATGCACGCAGTCCACCTGCTGACGAGCAGACATTCCCACACACCAAAGGACTGATTTGCTCTCCCTGTGTCTCCCTCCTTCTCTGTCCCCCTCTCCCTCCCTCTCTGTCCCCCTCTCCCTCCCTCTGTGTGTCAGCCTCCTCCCTGTGTCCATCTTCCTGTGTCTCCCTCTCTCTCTGTCCCCCTCTCCCTCCCTCTCTGTCCCCCTCTCCCTCCCTCTGTGTGTCCCTCTCCCTCCCTCCGTGTGTCACCCTCTGTCACCTTGGCCCAGCTTCCTGGGCACACACTGTTAGCAGATCTTTGAGTGGCCCTTGGCCTGTTGATGTGAGTTTGTTTCTGATCTCCAGGCACCCATTTTGTCTGCTGTGTGTCTGTGCGCTGCTGCTGTGGTGGTGTGTGCTGCCACTCTTTCACACTGTTGGCTGTTCATTGGCTGCTGGCATGTGCAAAACAGTGCCTTCACCCCCATGTGTTGATGCAAGGCGTCCGCCATTTGCTGGCAAGTCATTCCTGTGTTGGGACACAGTGTTTGTCTGGCTGTGACCTAGGCCATATGGGCAGAGGGCATTGTTGTCTGCTTTGGAGTCGCACTATGTGATTCTTGGTGCCCAGCCTCCCGCCATCCGGGTTACCGTGTCATGTGTTGTTGTCTTCTGTGGCCTGTGACTTGACATTGTCCAGCTGGGTGCATGGGGCATGGTGGCAGCAGTGGCATGTGCCTGCTCATGGAGTGTGGTTGAGTAATGCGATGGCTTGTGGTGGTTGCGTGCCTGTTATTAATTTTGGTTGTGGTTGCAGTTCCCCCCATGTGAGGTGCGTTGTTTGTGTACTCACCCGGGTCTCGGAGTCCTTCTACTCCTTCAACTGCCTCCACCGGCAGTATGGCCATCACCCTCTCCTCCCAGGGATGGTACTGTACGGCTCTGCGGGAGGGCCCTCCTCCGGTGGCGTTGGCCTGGTCGTGTTCCTCCTGCCTCTTGGCTCTGACCCTCCTCCGCAGATCGTACCACCTGTTCTGGCAATCCTGCTTGGTCCTCCTGGTGTCCGCAACAGCATTCACAGCATCGACGATGGTCTGCCACATGGCTGTTTTGGCTGCCTGGCTGGTGCTTCTGACCAATGTTCCAAAGATCTGTGGCTCGACTCTGAGGATTTGATCAACAAGGACCTCCAACTCTCACCTTTGGATTCTTGGTAGTGGGCATGGTGAGGGGTGTGGGTGGGGATGGTGTGGGTGTGGGGGGGGGTGTGGATGTTGGGGGGGGGGTGTGGATGGTTGTGTGTGTGTGTGAATGTGATGAGAGGGTGTTTGTGAGGGTGGTCGTGTGAAGGTGTGCAAGTGTAAGGTGTGGTGTAGCTTGTAGTCTGGTTCTGTGGTGTCTGGCAGCAGTGAGTCTGTTGCAAAGGCTCATGGTTTGTGTGTGTGGGCCCTTTTTATTGGTCCATGGGTGGGTGTGGCAGTTTTTGAATTTTGGGTGGGTGTGTTATAAGGAGTGGTGGTGTATTGGGCCTCTGTTTGTTTTTGGCAGTTGCAGGTCAGTGATTGTGTTATTTAAGTGGTTGTTGGCCATGTTTAGTGGCTGTGTGCCTTTCGAATGGTGTATTCTTGTGTTGTTTTATTTTGTCCTGGTTGTGTACGTGCGTTTTGAGCGTGTGTACGGTGTGTACATGGGCCATTTGGTTGTACGATTTTGTCCTTGTGTGTGGCTTTGTAAGACTCGTACATGCGGTTGTGATGTTGGGGCATGGGGTGCGCTCCGTACTTAGGAGGTTGTGTTGGGGGTGCGCCAGGAACGTACTGGGGTGGGGGTACGACTGGAACGTACTGGGGTGTAGGTACACGGGGGGTACGACACGTCCAGGGGTGGGGGGTGTACATTGACGGTGGTACGACACGTACTGGGGTGGGGGGGTGTACATTGACGGTGGTACGACACGTACTGGGGTGGGGGTACGACTGGAACGTACTGGGGTGTAGGTTCACGGTGGTACGACACGTCCAGGGGTGGGGGTACGACTGGAACGTACTGGGGTGTGGGTACACGGGGGGTACGACACGTCCAGGGGTGGGGGGTGTACATTGACGGTGGTACGACACGTACTGGGGTGGGGGGGTGTACATTGACGGTGGTACGACACGTACTGGGGTGGGGGTACGACTGGAACATACTGGGGTGTAGGTTCACGGTGGTACGACACGTCCAGGGGTGGGGGTACGACTGGAACGTACTGGGGTGTGGGTACACGGGGGGTACGACACGTCCAGGGGTGGGGGGTGTACATTGACGGTGGTACGACACGTACTGGGGTGGGGGGGTGTACATTGACGGTGGTACGACACGTACTGGGGTGGGGGTACGACTGGAACGTACTGGGGTGTAGGGTCACGGTGGTACGACACGTCCAGGGGTGGGGGTACGACTGGAACGTACTGGGGTGTAGGTTCACGGTGGTACGACACGTCCAGGGGTGGGGGTACGACTGGAACGTACTGGGGTGTGGGTACACGGGGGGTACGACACGTCCAGGGGTGGGGGGTGTACATTGACGGTGGTACGACACGTACTGGGGTGGGGGTACGACTGGAACGCACTGGGGTGTAGGTTCACGGTGGTACGACACGTCCAGGGGTGGGGGTACGACTGGAACGTACTGGGGTGTGGGTACACGGGGGGTACGACACGTACAGGGGTGGGGGGTGTACATTGACGGTGGTACGACACGTACTGGGGTGGGGGTACGACTCGAACGTACTGGGGTGTACCTAGACGGGTGGGGGTATACATACACGGGGGGTACGTGTCGGACGTACGGGGGCTGGGGGAGTGTTGGGCGCGTATGCGGGCACATGTCTCCATGGTTGCTATAGGTGTTCGGTGCGGACGGTGTTTTTTCCATACGGTTGTACGCTCGGACGCACGGGATGGATCGTGATTCCTCGGTCGGACTTGGATTTTCACGTTTGTAAGGTAAATCGTCCGAGGACGTGTCGGACACATTTTCCGACCCGAGGACGTGTGGGGAATGATTCCCAGTGCGGTTCGTATGGACTTTTTACCATGCGAATCGTGATTGCCAGTTCGTACGGCACTTGTACGATTCGTACGGTAAAAAGTCCCGATACGAGTCGCACGGGGGAATTTTTTACCGGATTGTGATCGGCACCAGTAAATGAGGAAGAAGTGGAAGAGAATGTAGAACCCTCTGTAAGTAAAACATTTAATGATCACATAAAAAAATTTGCAATAATCTCTAATGAAAGACCAAATATAACTTGTATTTGTTGCCGCAGAACTCATTATAAAAAACAAACTAGGAATGTTGATCTCTACAGAAAGAGTGAAAATGAAGATAATTATAAGTGGAAGGATTTTGCCACATATATATTTCTTGAAAATTGTTTTGAATTGGGTGAAGATCAGCGTATTTGTAAATACTGTTACAACAAGTTAGAGGAAAATAGAATGCCAACCAGAGCTGTACATAATATTTTAGAATTGGATGTTATTCCTGCCGAACTTTCTGAATTAAATACATATGAGTCTATACTTATTCAATGTGTTCATCCGTTCCAGACCATAGTACGTATGGAGCCCAAAACTGGTAAATTACCTCCTTCAGATTTACTGAGAGGTTTAAAAGGTAGAGTGGTGTATTTGCCCTTGGATTTGAAAAAAAATATGGAAACTATTGATGCAGATACTTTGGAAACTGAACCATTAGTTATTCTGGTTAATGGTGTACCTACAAAGAATAAGAAGATTTGGCAGGAGCTGGTAGATGTACGGAAAGTACAAAGAGCAAATTTGTATTTGAAAAGGAATAACAAATGGTATGAATCAATTTATATAGAAGAAGAAGAAGAAGATTTACAAGAAGACACAGAAACACCAACTGGACAAATTGAAAAAGTGGACAAATCAAAGGAAGAAGAAATTTATGAACATTTTAGCATACATCCTCTTCATTCAAAAGAAGTTATGGGAGACAATATTGATCTCTTTCAGATGAAGAAAGCAAAAGGAACTCCCGTGAGTGTATGGGAAGAGAGCTTGGAAGCTCGATGTTTTCGCCAGCTGTTTCCTAAAGGAAAAGGAGGACGATACGATGAACGTCCAGAACAGATTCCAGCTTCTGAGTATCGGACTACAAGACTATATGCAGAAGATCCCAGATTTCGACAAAGTATTCCTTATTTGTTCCATCTTTTATTTGAAAGCGACTTGTCTGCACTATCCTATGCAGTAAATCACATTTTAAAAAGTGGAGTACATTTACAAAATGTGTCTGCTAAGGATTTTATGGAGAAAGTGCAGCACCGAGATGATTATTTGGAAACACAACTGATCAATCTGATGGCTTGTCAGCGTGGGACAAATGAATATTGGTACCGACGCCATGGTGAATTAAAATGCATGTTACGAAATTTAGGAACACCAACATGGTTCCTTACCCTAAGCTGTGCTGAGTACGCTTGGGATGATTTACTGGATTTTCTACGAGAGGCAAATTCAAACATTAAAAACATCGAATACAAGACAGCAGGAGAACTGTGCTCATTGGATCCGGTTAATGTTTGCAGATATTTCAATCATAGATTTGAGGCTATGATGTCCTTCATCTGCAATAAAACAAATCCACCTCTTGGAGAAGTAGTGGATTTCTTTTGGAGAAAAGAGTACCAGGCAAGAGGTGCTCCTCATATTCATATGCTGTTGTGGATCAAGGATGCCCCAAAGTTTGGAACAGATGCTGATGAAGCAGTGTTATCTTACATTGAAAAATATGCAACATGTGCTATACCAAAAAGCACAGAAGAGAAAAAGTTAAAGGAGCAAGTTTTACGTTTCCAAAGTCATCGGTGTGGAAAATACTGTCGACGGAAATACAAGAGCAAAGATAAATACTACACTATATGTCGATTTGGATTTCCTAGACCTGTTCTTTCAAATGGAAGAGTAAACAGTTTTATGTCATCTGTGAGACATACTATCACAAGAAAATCACCTAAGAATACCTACAACCTAAAAAGAAAAGAAGAATCAAAAAATATAAATGACTACAACCCAGTCATTTTATCCATGTGGAATGCTAACATGGATATACAGTATGTAGCTGACAATTCCATTGCTGTTGCTCGATATGTAACGTCTTACATTACTAAATCTGAAAAAACTGAATTGAAAGAAATGTGGGAAGAGATTTCTCACGAGAAGACTGTCAGTAAGAAGCTGTACAATTTCAGTTTAAAGATGTTATCGCATCGAGAAATTGGATCCTACGAATGTTCAGATAGGTTATCTTCTGCAAGTCTCTACTCGAAATCAAGAAGAAGAATTTGGGCAAGTTTAGGCCTTGCAGCAATGAGAAATCGGGTACTGAAATCTGTTGGAGAAATTGAATATTTGGCCGAGAATGACCCAGAAAGTACAGATATTTTTAAATCAAACATGTTGGACACATATTATCCCAATAGAAGTCATCATCTGGAGAACATGTGTCTCTATGAAGTGCTGCAGAACTACATTTATTCACGGAAAGCCACAGAAGACATCAACAATGGAAAATATAAAGTCATTGGTGAGGAAGGATGTTTGGTGAAGCAAACAAAAGGAAGTTTGATAAATCACAGGAAGCTGAGTTGCGACACTACTGACAAAAAGGAATTTTACTACTTGGCTCTTTTACAGCTGTTTAAACCATGGCGTACAGAGGGTGAACTACTGGGAGAATTTCAAAGCTATGAAGATTCTTTTAATGCTTGCAAAGACAGCATACAATGCAGTACATTCTCAACTTATCTGCAAATGTTAAATGAAGAAATTGAACAGGAAACTACAATTGCAGCTGAAGTAGCTAGAGACAGTTCTCAAGACAGCCAAAGTTCAGGAACACTCAGTCAAGATCCCCTAGGACAACCAATCGTTGAAAATGAAGCATCAATAGCCATGAATGAAGTGGAAACGGCTATGAATCAAGCTCAAGAAGAATTTATAGACTTACAAAATTTGGAAAGACAACTGAATGAAGAGCAGCAACAAATTTATGAAGAGATCAGAAACAAAATTGATCATGGATTTCTACATGAAAAAAAAGAGTGCTCATGCACATCATTTCATCCAATCAGGATGTATGTAAGCAGACAAGCTGGAACTGGAAAAAGTTTCCTAATAAAAGTCATCAGAAGCTACCTACAGCAAAAAACGGATTCTACTTTGTCTTGTGTGGTTACTGCTCCAACTGGGTTAGCAGCATATAACATAAAAGGAATCACCTTACATCGTTTGCTAATGTTACCAGTGGAGCATGAGAACAAAATACAACACAACAAGCTAACTGGAGAAGCATGCTTGGAAGTTTCAAGAGTATTGAAGAAGATGCAAGTTCTCATTATTGATGAGGTGAGCATGGTATCAAACTTCATGCTTGCCTTTGTGCATTTAAGAATGCAGCAAATTCTAAGGACAGACTATGACGTGTTATTTGGTGGAAAACATGTCATAGTTTTTGGGGATCTTCTACAACTTACTCCAGTTAAAGGACAACCAGTGTTTAATACTGTGACACATGAAGACACAAAGAAGTCATTGGGAAGCATCGGTAATGCAAATATTTGGTCCTTCTTTGAGTACAAGGAACTTACTACTAATATGAGGCAAGCAAACGATGAAGAATATGGAAGTATTCTGAAAGATATCAGAATTGGACTACTCACAGAAGTTGGCAAAAAAGCATTACAGAGTCGGCTGCTACATAATTTATTTCCAAAGGAAGAAATAGTTGCAGAGAAGATATACAAGAACATTGCAGAAAAGAAAAGTGTCATCTGCTTAATGCCAACTCTACGTGAATGCTCAATATTCAATGAGGAGCTTTTAAAATTGGAAAAGGAAGATATCAGGAAATTGGAAGCAGTGGACAAAATTGAGGATGGAAGGATTACTATCACATTAACAGGCACACTGGAAAATAAATTGGATTCACTAGAGAAGAACATTTCCAAAACAGCTGGATTAGAAAAAAATCTATATGTTTGCATGAACTGTAGAGTATTTTTAAGGAGAAATTTGGATGTTGAAAAAGGTTTAGTTAATGGAGCTATGGGAAAAGTTGTGGGTTTTATTAATTATCAGAAAAAAGATGGAATTGAATGTTTAAAAATAAAATTTGATCAGATAGAAGAAGTTAAAGACATTTGTCGTTGTTCAGTTCGTTTCATGCTTGTGAAAGACTTATATGTACGTAGGAAGCAGTTTCCGTTTTCTCTAGCATATGCTGTAACTATTCACAAGTCTCAAGGATTGACTGTAGATTGTGCTTTTGTGAACATTGGTTCAACTGTGTTCAAAGAAGGTATGGCTTATGTAGCTTTGTCACGAGTGAAAACAGTATCTGGTTTATTCATGATAGACTTTGATGACTCAAAAGTTAGTGCTGATACAAATTGTGTAAAGGAGTATAATAGATTAAGAAGAACCTATGCTCCTCATTTAGGTCAGTATCCTGTGTTAGAGAAACGTGTAGTTTCTCGTAAAAGGAGAAATGAGAATATCTGTAATGAGGATGTAGAGAGGAGGAAAAAAAAGAGGAGTGATGTAATTGCAAGCAAAAAGAAAAAGGAAAATGAAGAAGAGGTTGTAGGATGTCATTTTGAAAATAGCTCTGGTGTCAACTGCTACGCTAATGTAGTGCTGAATGTTGCATTTTATCTGGAAAGTTTGCAAGAGCAGATAATAGTAAATCAGAGAAAAAGATTCTGTTCTGAGTTGAGTCTCCTTTTTCAAAAGCTGAGTAATGATAAAACTCAAATAGAAAGTGCTACTGAAATTAGAAAACTTTTAGATGTATGTTCAGGATGTACACAGTTTTCTCAAAATGTACAGCAAGACGCACAGGAATTCTTGTTGTATTTTCTTCAGGTACTGGAAGAAGAAGGGGCTCCCATTGAAAATATGTTTGGTCTCTCTTATAAATGGGAACATAGTTGTGAAAACTGTTTTAATACATGTGGCTCTAATGTTGATTCTGAAAGGTTTATTTATTTAACATTGCCAGAGAGTAAAACAGTCACTTTTGCTAAATTAGTTAAAGATGCTAATCATAGCATGGAATGCAGTGAGTGTAAATCTGACATGTTTTCAACGTTAATTTTAAAGGAATACGGACAGTATGTAATTTTAATGATGCAACGATGTAGAGCTGATGGTTCAAAATTGGATACTTTAATAAAGAAGTTTACAGGACAGCAATTATCAATTTCAGGAAAAACTTTTGTAACAGTTGCAATAATTTTCCATGAAGGACCTACTGTTACTTCTGGACATTACACAGTTTATCTTAAATGTGAAAAAGGCTGGACACTGTGTAATGATTCACAATTGATTTTCAAGCAACGTTTGCCTTTTGATTTAGCAAATTCCTATCTAATCTTCCTGAAACCTAAATTTTAGAGAGACTTGGCAAGATCTGTACAAAAGAATTTTACCATTTTATTGGATTACTATTGGAATTTTCAAATTTAAAGATTTTAAAAATTATCATTTGGCCTAAAGGAAAGGTAACCAATTGTATTGTGGACTTATATAATTCTTAATTAATGTTTCGGAAAACAACATTTTAGAAAGAATCGGTAACATCTGTACAATTTAAATTTTTGTATTTTATTGGATTACCGTTGGAAATTTAATCAAAAAAGATTTTTAAAATTACCATTTGGCCTAAAGGAAAGGTATCCAATTGTATTGTGGACTTAATTAAATCCTAATTAATCTTTCGGAAACCAAAATTTTAGAGAGAATCGGTAACATCTGTACAATTTAAATTTTGGAATTTTATTGGATTATCGTTGGAAATTTAATCAAAAAATAATTTAAAAAATTTACATTTGGCCTAAAAGAAAGGAAACTAGATGTATTGTGGATTTATTTGAGATATATTATTTTTGAGATTATGCTTCTGTAAGAAAATTGTCAGACGGTATTTTTTAGAAATAGTTTTTGTTATTAGATGATATTTTTAATGAATAATATTTTGCATTTCTATAATGTTATGTTTAACTGAGAAGAGATTCTGGGCTTTTTTTAAACAATCTTTGAGATTGTTATTTTTTTTTTGCCCGCTGTTAAGTGATGAATGCAATTGCTTTCACGATTTAGAGTGAAATGCAATATATTCTGAAAACAGCAAAAAAAAGGCAAAAAATTGTTTTTGGAAAATATGTAAATATGTGTACTGTATTATAAAATGTTTTATTAAATATTAATACTTTTTTCTTTTTTTTCAGATTGAGATAGAAAATTTTCGAAAACTTGAACCATTTTTATAGCAATTAAAATTAAATTTTAATTAATAAATAATTTTTTGAGTGGGTATGGTAAGTCAGAAATTTCATGGTCCCTTTTTTCCACTTCTCCACAATCACATTTTCAGTTTTTCATTAAAGTCTCTCAAGGACCTTGTAATGTGATAATTGATTTTTAGTGTTTTTAAAAAAAAAAAAAAAAAAATTACGCGTACCGTACGCGTACGGTAAAAAATAAATAAAAAAAAAGTTAAAAAAAATATATTAAAAAAAGTTGAAAGGTAAGGTTGGCTCTTAAAAGAGCCATTGTGTTCATGCAGGGACAGAGGAAAGAAAGAATGGGAATATTAGTCGGTAGGACAAATGTGCTGGTCTATTTTATTGTTCACTAGGGCAACACTGGTCTCCCCACGAACAATTAGACCATGGCAATTTGAGCACCGCATTGTAACCCTCGCAAACCGATGGTTGGTTTCCAGAGGACCAGAAAAAGGAGATGCTCCCCCCACAGATGAAGGGCTCAGCTGACCTGCCGAAGATGGACTCGGCCCTGCAGATGATGGACCAGGCTGAGCTGCTGTGGATGTGCTTGGTTGACTTACTGAAGGGTTACCTTCAGTATGTCGAGCATATGTCCTACCGTGTACATCATGAAGGTGTCTCAACATAGTGTGATTCCCGAAGGAATACTTCTTGTTGGGATTCCCTCTTGAAAGTACACGGTCACAAAGCTTACAAGTCACTAAGGGTGCATTTACCTTTTTCTTGCCCTCTGGAAAAGAAAAATACTCCCATATGAAAGAGCTCTTTTGTTTCCTCCTTCTCTGCCTCAAGGTAGTGCTGCTAGCCTCACTCTCAGAAGAGGTCTGCTGTTCTGCCATCGTATCACAAAGACAACTCAGCTCCTTCTCCTAAGGGATCACAAGCAGAAATGAGGGGAATGGGTGTGGTGTAGGAGAGTTCTAGAACTGAAAGTAGTAAAAACCAATCAAAAGTCTTGTTTCTTGATCACATGACCCAACGTGCGTGTACGTTACGCTTACGGTGCGCTTACGGAGCGCTTACGGCAAAAGTACGCATGCGCGTAAAAAAGGCACGCGCGCATGCGCAAAACAGGCACGCCCCTTCACTTCCGCGTAACATGCGCGTGCAGCGTACGCGTTACGCGCTGCGTGCGCGTGACGTACGTCTACGCAAATTGCGTAAATGAACGCAAACAGCGTAGAAATCTAACGTAATAAAAGCAAGACGTGCGCTTACCGTACGCGCACGTTAAAAAACTACTAAAAAAAAAAAAAAAGGGAAAAAAAACACTATGTTATACTACTAAATCTTACCTGTTTAGTTTAAAAAAAAGGTAAAAATAAAAAATATATTGTAGAATTTTTAAAATTTAACCATAGTCTTTAAAAAAGGATATAAAATTAAAATAAAAATATGTAAAAAACATTGCAAAAAAAAAAAAAAGGTCAATATAAGAATTAGCATTTAAAAAACCTTGCAAATTCACTGAAAAAACCATGGGTTTCACACACGTTATAGTTAGGAATTAGCATTTAAAAAACCTTAGAAATTCAATGAAAAAACCAAAGGTTTCACACACGTTATCGTTAGGAATTAGCATTTAAAAAACCTTAGAAATTAAATGAAAAAACCAAAGGTTTCACACATGTTATAGTTAGCTGGACATTTCACTTGTAAAAAACCAATGAAATTCCCCCGTTATAGTTAGTTCAGCTAACTATAACTCGCGCGCCCGCAATGCACTGCTGATGACGTCACATATTACATCACTCATGACATGGTCACTGACATCACTCATGACATCTCAAATGACATCACTGATGACATCACTGATGACATCATCCTTGTGATAGAGTGGCAGACCTCCTCTCACCCTAATATAACCTTTGATACACACATTCAAAAATAGAGACTACAATTTTCAAAACAATTGACATACCAATACCAGTTACAACAACCTCTTCAGTAATTCTAAGAACCACATACACATCCACTCATTCACCAACAGTCTTATACAGTCACTCATACATGTACTCACTCATCATATGTACTCATACACCTATACATCCTGTTACACAATGCCACTCATCCATAGAGTTACTCACACACATAGTCACTCATGCTAATAAAGAAACAAACATACATTTATTTGCATATACAGTTATACACACACCACCACACTTACTTCTACGGAAACTTACACATACTTAGTCTTTTAAACAGTCACTTATAGAAACACATACTTATTCATACAGGAACTCTTTCAATCTCTCACTCTCACATATACTCACTTATATACACCAATAGTCACATATACTAGTTTAAAAGATATGTAGTTACTCATAAAGACACTATTGAGACAGTCATTAACTCACTAACACACCCATACACACACTCATCCACCCATACAGTCCTGCACACATGCTGTCTTCAACACATACAAAGAGTGAATCACTCATTCATGCACCTATGCACTACGTAATACCCCCCACCGAACCATGCAGACACTCAGACTGATACTCAAAAAAACAACTAATAACCTATATAGACACCCATGAAGCTACTCACCAACCCATGCAGCCACTTATACACAAAGTGAGAGACTGATACAGATATTTACATATTTAAACATTACTCAGTAAGCCATGTATTCACTATGATACACTTAATCAGTCAGTTACACAATACATTTTTCAAAAACAAATCATCCATTTAGACACTTATATACCCATTTATTCTTCCATTGACCTTGAGATATACATATATAAAACATATTTAATTTTCAGAAAAACACACATTCACTGGATGATGTCATCAGTGATGTCACCAGTGATGTCATTTGAGATGTCATCAGTGATGTCATGAGTGATGTCAGTGACCATGTCATGAGTGATGTAATATGTGACGTCATCAGCAGTGCATTGCGGGCGCGCGAGTTATAGTTAGCTGAACTAACTATAACGAGGGAATTTCATTGGTTTTTTACGAGTGAAATGTCCAGCTAACTATAACATGTGTGAAACCTTTGGTTTTTTCATTTAATTTCTAAGGTTTTTTAAATGCTAATTCCTAACTATAACGTGTGTGAAACCTTTGGTTTTTTCATTGAATTTCTAAGGTTTTTTAAAAATGCTAATTCCTAACTATAACGTGTGTGAAACCCATGGTTTTTTCAGTGAATATATATATATATATATATAACAACTCCGGTCCACCAACAAACGCACTGAGCAGTCAGGAACGGGTGCGGGTCAATGTCATGGCGGTGGGTCCACGAAATAATAGCCAGCTCCAAACTCCAAGAAATGAAGAGACCGCACTCACGTTAGAGATGAAACAACTCAGTTTTATTTACCGAGTCTCTAAACAAACAGGATGCGTTTCGACTCGCGCCTTTTTCGACTGAAAGTGCGTTTGCAGCTATGCCATGTTTATATTTGAAAAATAAAGATGTCCAATTACATTAATTGACATGGAAGAGGGACTTCTTGGAAGAGGGACTTCAATTTCAAAAAGATCTCAAGAGATGGTTCATCGGTCAACGCCATCTTTGAGTGTCTTTATGTCCCTTGAGATAATATTTAGTGCATTTCTCATATGTTTACATACATAATTACCTAAGAGACATAGCATCAAATCATAATTAATTCAATTCTTTACAGTTCTGTTAAGTTATCAAGCTCTGTATGAGCTCATTATATTTCAAACGGACCAGCGATTTTTCGTAGATCAACGCCATTTTTGAACGTGTCCTTTGTGGGATCAATACAAATATATAGTTGATCTTTCAATGTATATACAGTGTCACATTCCCAAAATAAATCATTCTCATCAAAGCTTAATTCAAAGCATTCTAGAATAATTATGAAGCTCTATTTGAGCTTATACCTATGTTAGTTCAGGTCAATGCTAAGTCATCAGACAACAAAACGTTAATCAAACATGAAATCAAAAATAGCGGGCATGCGTAGTCAATTTCCATGGTGTCATCCAATGTACATTAGAAGTTAATACATAGAGGACATTTCATTATCACCTATATCATCATTATTCTTACCCTAGATGAATTGCTAGTTCCTCTTTGTATTGAGGCCTTTGGGCACCCTTGTTTGAAGGTCTATGATAAATCTGGATTGAAGTCTCCGTAGCTTCAGTTCTCTATCTCCACCTCTCGAATATGTCTCTTTACAACTAATGCGCTACAACGCATTCCATTACAATGCGGTCGGTACAACGACCGCATTGTTACAACACGAACCATTACATCGCAAGTCGTTACAACGACTTGCTGTAGGGGGCGCGCTGAAATTAGGAATAGTATAAGTTACTATTCCTACTCCAGTTTGTGCAACAGCAGGGAAGGTGTTGGATTGTAAATCCAACACCTTCTGCCCCCTACAGCAAGTCGTTGTAATGACGTGCGATGTAATGGTTCAAGTTGTAACAACGCAGTTGTTTTAACGACCGCGTTGTAATGGAATGCGTTGTAGCACATTCGTTTTAAACAATGTCTCCCTCTCTCTCATGCAACGGAAAATGTTCCAAGCAGTAAAAACGTAATACGTTTCTATTACCTTGATGATGTTGAGCAAAATGTCTTGCGACTGGGTACAATGGATCATTTTTCTCTATTGTCCTCACATGTTCTAAAATTCTCTGCTTAGTTGGGTGGATAGTGCTGCCAATGTAAATTAGTGTAAATTAATTTACACTGGCATACCAGGCAGTGAATACAATAAGGGCTATAACATGTTAGAAATTTAGTTATAGATCTTGGTCTCCAGTGCATAATTTGTAAAATAGGAAGTCCAGGTGCTCAAATGTTTTGTCAGAGGCCACACCCACTCCTGCCAGCTCCGCCCACTTACTGTATTGGCCCCACCCACATCCTCAACTAAGTGTGAAGCTTGCAGATCACACACACACACATATATTCACCTATCTCGACAGGTACAGCATATCTTACTGAGCTATGTCCACACAGAAGAGTTGTCGGTCAAAGTTCAGGAGTGTATCTTATGCTTAACTTGTTAAACAGAAGAGGTGTCGGTCAAAGTTCAGGAGTGTATCTTATGCTTAACTTGTTAAACACAGTGTCACGCCATGACAAACATTCCGTGAATGTGATGATATAGTAAAGAGATGAGGTGAAGGAGGTGTGCGTCTAGAAAGAAAAAGAAGCGGTCTCAGAGGCAATTGTGTAGACAACGGGAGTTTTTAACAATAAATTGATACACAAACCAGGAAATATGTAAGTGAGATAGTAGGCGAGGGAATGCTGAAAAATCGCGCGTTTTGAGGAAAATGACAAGGCGGATGCCCACTAAGGAGTGAGATAAGTGAGGACACCTTTACTCAGTCCTTTCCCTTCTGTATGTTTAACTGAGTATGAATAACAACCAGAAAGGAACACTTCTATTTCCAACATAAGAACCATTCCTCTACATTTTTTCAATAATAAATATATTGTTCCATTACACTTCTACTAACAGGAAAAGTATAGACTGTAAGGAAGCCACAGGAGTTCATAGGGATACATTTTCCTCATGTTCTGTTAAACACATGAAAAAAAATCTGGATATGCATAAGTAGTTAATTATCACAGGAGGAGCGGAGGGCCAACTTTCTGTCTCCGCCCCCATTTTTGACACGGGTGTGGTGACCAGATTGTCAAAACTACATTCATCAACATGGAAAAGGGAATTCAACGATGCTTGTGAGCCTAAGATCTGCATTTTTCTGGTAATAACACAGGGAAAATTAATGCATATTTTACACAGTCATCTGTGTAGTGTAAACTGCTTAGTAATTGAGTTGTTTGTCCCTCTTAGTTGTGTTCAGGCATTACAAGGAAGCAGGCCCACTGTACAATAACGATGTTTAAGTAGGTAATGGAAACAAAAGCAATATACAACTTAAATTAAGATAAACTGTGTCAAAATACCAGGACAATCTTGGCCATATGACTACAGCATCAGAAGGACTCTCAGGCGAAGAGATCATGTGACCCTATCCAGTGCTTAATCTGTAGGCGAAATGAGTGAGAGTGCCCACAGCTGTGCTCCAAAGGCCTCGAATGGTGCTATTAAATGTCTACGCACTGAATACCAAGACTGCGTAGTCCAAAATTAATCTCAGTCCTCTTTAATCTACTCCCAGACACTACCTGCTTCTTTAGCTCACTGTTGTTGGTACCTGCATTCTCCCTTTGTCACTTTTCTCCATATTTATTTAACTTCTCCTTTCCCGTTTGTGTATTTTTCCCCTCACTTGCTCTCGCCGGGAGCCGCTGTGTCAATATCTAATGAGGAAAAGCAAGTGCCCGGTTCAAATTAAGCACTGTTATTTCACAAGAATATACATTTTTCACCCTTTAACAGATCATATTTATCAGGGTATGTTGGAAATCTAGTTCAAGTGCACTGCCTACAACTCCCAGAATACATTAATTTGCTAAACAACAGAGAGGAGACTGGAACAGGAATTATGATGTCTCGGAGCCATGCAGTCGTCTGGTGACCCAAGCTTCCAGGTCACATCAAAATTGATTGACGGTTTGAATATTCTATATTCTTTATCAAGCTCTTCGAGTCAACAAAGTATGCCAAAGAATGTAACAAACTCAAGAATATGTCCTGGGTAAATCAAGGGCACTGTTAGCACTGACTGCATGAAAAAGCAAAATTGAACTAAAATCAAATGTTGGAAACAAAATCCACATGTAACACCAACACCTTATCTAGCAGTTACGTAAAGAACTTCAAATAGGTCTATGGGTATTGGGTATTTTACCCCTGTGGGTGACAGCAAAATGCTTGACAGAGGAAGATGTATCCTGCATATTCTGGACACGTCATTGCAGCGTGTGGTTAAACAACAGAACTGCTTTACTGGGGACGTTGAAGGGAGGGCAATATTACTGATTTCCTATCCCGCCCTGGAGTTTTATCAAGCAACTAAAGAAAATGTTATTCTTTTCCGTTTCCATGGTGCCCACTTGCCCAGGGTCACTATGAATCCTGCTTGTAGCTTTGGCACACACTCTCCCCTTCCCAGGCCCCAGTGCACCACTACCCCAGAGCTGCCAGCCACTGGGGAGAACAGGTATTCAAATACTGAAATATAACACGAATAAACAGCACTTCAGATGTAAGTCAACGAATAGATAGACAAGTATTCAGAAAGGGGTTAAGGCCCCGCCCTTCCAGCCTCTTGACCCGGGGATTACACACGGTGCCCGGCGCCGGCGACATGATTGCTCAGACTCTGAGTTGGTTCATACCAACCACCACGGTGACCACTCTAAAGATAAAGCAGTGTTGGTTTGTTTACTTACTGGGTAACTTCCTTGCTGCTGTACACTGCGCAACGCGCTCGCTGCTTCAAATAATAGTGCTGCTGACGTCATTCTGAAGTGCCTGTGCATCGTGACTCGTGTGTGTGTGTGTGCGCCGGAGCGTAGAATTTTAAAAAGGTTTACGTACGCTGCCATGGCTGCCGCAGCCCCACAGAACCGAATCTAGCCCAGTCAGTGGCCCGATCACCGATTACACTGACTTCACTGAAGTCTAATTGGCATGGATTTATTATTGGGTCAGCAGCAATCTTCACTGGGGATTTGGGAGACATATTGTGAACACTGCAGTCAATTATATTTTTTTGACACATGACATGCAGTCGATGTGTGTTGGCACTCAGGTGTAGACCCGGCCCTGAAAAATAAGTGCCGGTGCTAAGCACCGGAAAGCACCGGCACAAATTAAGCACTGTTGGTCTCTGACATCCTGGTACTTAGTACAAGGAAAGAACCCTGTCACGTCACTAATTCTGGGATTAGTGGACATTGTTTCAAAGTGACTTTGTACTAGAGTATCTTTTAATGAACGACTCTTTCTGTATGTAATTTTGGGGTATTCATGCAGAATCTTACCAATTACGGGATCCGTTTGTAAAATGTGCCAGTAACGTTGCATGATGTTTCTTATGTTTAGTGCCTCATTGGAGAAAATACTAATTAATCTAAATTCCTGATTCGCCTTCTCTTTCTGCTCTCTGGTGTTATTCATTTCTTTCGTGACAATTCCTTTTCAGACGTAATAGTTCTCCGTAGGGAATACTTTTCTTCAATGGATTAGAGTGATTGCTATGTGTTTCTAAAATAGACTTCCCTGCGGTAGGGCTCTGAAAAATAACAAGACAGCGTCTTGCCATGGTTTTTTATTTTTATTTTATTGTGTACTAGGTATATAGATATTTATTTGGGAAAATATAAACAGTGAAAAATCGGTATGAAAGACACCTATGTTTTCTGAAATGGGAACAAAATATAGAGTTTAGAAACAGTAGCTATTTGCACATCTCCAAAATTGTGGGTACCCATACTAGCATGTGAATGATAGAACATTTTTCAGAGTGACTTCTTTTTTACACATTGTGTTACATTTGGAAGGCAGAAATGCATCAAAAATCAATAGTCAGTCAGTCAGTCAATTATCTTTATTCGATTATTAAAAATCATAAAAGAATGAGCAAAAATACATGTCACCATGTCATCAGATCACAAAATTTTACAAACAATCATTAAAAAAGACACTAGATTTTACAGTGAAACATACATAAATATTTAAAAAAGATAAAAAGAAGGGTTTAATAAAACATAACTCATTCAAATAAATGAGAAAAGAGGAAATTCATTTTTCAGAGATAAAGTGCCTGTACCTTGTGTGAGAAGTTGGCCTGATATGTAGTGCTCAATTTTCTAGTGATCACTGTGTATCATTCCAAACGACCCTTATTGATGATTGGTTGCAAGTCAACCTTATAGACCAGCTATCCTAGTAGCGTGGATACGAGCAGTCTTAGGCTAAACTCTAGAGGGCGTGTTAAGCCAGCTGTTTACCATCACATATACCCCTTGAACACCAAGTGAAAGGACACCACACAAGTTGTTATGAAAATAGGATATTTATTTATAACAAGACTACCCTGGCTCTTTATGAGTCAGGGAGCTAAGCACACTACCAAACTCTTAGGAAAATACTTCAGTTGCACAATTTACACAAATGCCCGAGGGGCACGAAAAACCATCTACACTAACAGTGAAATGCGAATGGTTAGAGTCTGGAAGTACTGATTCCGGAGTGTTCCGATCAGTGGGACTAAACGAAAAAGGAACTGGACACTTGTAGAGCGAACCTGCGATGGAGCACCGAGATGCTCGAGTTACCTAGCCCGGAGGCTGCGGCTGCGTGAAGTTCGGCAAGATGTCGGGAGTCCTCGTGTAGTCTCAGGAGCCTGAAAGAAGAAGTTGCTGGCAGGCGACCAGTGACGATATTCAGAGCGATCCAAGCCTGGATCGGTGATGAAGGAAACCTGAAAGCAGAGGGGACTCAGTTCTCAACCGCTAGCCAGCGATCGTGTGGGTACCAGGGGGGTACCGGCTGAAGTCACCTCGACCAGGTGAGTGGGTGACGTCGGACTCGGCTGTTCCTCGGACAAGGAGGCGCGGCGGCAACCAGGATGGAGGGCGAGCTGTCTCACGAAGGTGTCTGCTGTCGATGATGCTGGGCCCAGGAAGGGGCAGCGGATCTTGGCAGTGGCAACCCAAGCGGGGGAGTCAAGATGGCGTCGGGAGTGGACCAGGAGGGTCCGTGGTACTCCTCTGTTGAAGGGGAGCAAGAGCCAGTCTGGAGCAACCAGACCGGTGATGCAAATAATCTTGGAGCGTCGTGAAGAGGGCCACAAGCCGGTCGGCAAGTGGTCGGACAACGCGGGGAACAGCAAGAAGCGGAAGGGCCCCCACGCAGATCTCGTGGATGCTGGGGAGACAGACTTCGATGCTGGAGCTGCTCGGGGTTTAGGGCTTCTCAAACCCTGGGTGCACTCACTCGAGGGTCCCTCGGTGGGCGTGCTAGATAAGTGTCGTGCAGGTTCTGAAGATAGCCGGTCCCGCAGGTCTCGTCACACCTACGACTCTCAGCTGAGCTGATGAGGTAGGTAAAAGGTCAGAGATGGCAGGGAACTCGGGTCTCGTCGAGCTGGGCAGTCTTGATCTGTAGGAGACGTACAGCAAACCGCAAGCGCTTAGGTGGTGCCTGCTGGTGCAGGGTGGCTACTCCTTAGCCACAAGGGAGAGTCTTCAGAAATAGTCAAGAGTTCCTTTCGTGGAAAGTGGTTCGTGATTCGGAGTTATCCGATTATCTGATTATCCAATTTGGGAAGGGGACTCGCTCCTACCTTTATTCTAAGAAAAGGGGCTGGCCCGTGACTAGGTTCTACCTATGGGTGGAGCCAGGAGGGGGGTGGTTACACCCCTATCCTTTGTCCGGCTTCGCGCCAGCTCAGGGGCTGGTGTGCCCCCGAAACTGGTTTGAGCCGGGCTATGCACAGTGAGCACCGGGGTGCCACTTGCAATCACCTTCCTTTCAGCCCTGCCTACCTGGGATACACAAACCCTGTCTGGGATGGTGCTAACACCGCCCTCGACAGGAAACCCTTTGTCCAAGCTCCCCTTGCTGGAAGGTCCCCCAGCAGCAGGAGGTCAGACTTGTGTCTGGTGGCAGCATCCATTTTGTGATGCTGAGGCTTGAGTCAACTTTAACCGGGGTTCAAGGTTACTTCCATGTCGTGTCCCTCTAAAAGGGGGGAATGCTAACCCCGTCGCCAGGACTGGCGAGGGGTTCGTATTCCCATTCGTATGACACCTTACTCGACATGTGTAGGTGATGCGATGCCAAAGTTAGCAAATAACCGCAAGGATTATAATGCATTAAAAGTAGTTGGCCCGCGTCACCATGGAACGGCTATTAGGACTTGGTTCCGCAAGCCGTCGACGGGCTCAGCTCGCGCCAGAGCACCGTCCCACATGATTCCCTGCACTCTGCCTTCAGGATTGATAAGGCCTGCCATAGGAGTGACTGATAGGAATCCATGTGTCCATTTTAGGGTTTAGGTGTGGGAATACTACACCTACAGCAACGGGTGATTACACCACGTGGCCCCAGCTGTCGTGCAGCCAGTTGTGTCAGATTTGGGCGGCCCTTCCAGGGGTGGCATAATACATGCTTCAGCCCCTGGTAGGCCCTGGGTACACCGATGCCCTGGATACCTGTGGTATGCCGAGACAGGGACTGACAAGGCGGCCCAGTTCCAATTAGTGGATGCACCTAATGTACATGTGTGTTAATTTCGAGAGAGAACAGCTAGGCTGTGGGTCTGATTGGCAGGCCCACAGCCGGAGAAAGTCGTAAACCAATGAAGCAAAAGCAAAAAATCTGGGTGATCATAGGATTGCAGACCCTACTCTCCTACATGACCCCCCCCCAAACTTTGGGACAATAAGCTAACCTTGACCAGGTGAGTCTTCTTGCTCTAAGTGGAAATACCTGGAGAGCCCATCTGCATTGCCATGATCAGTGCCAGGTCTATGCTCCACTGTGAAGTCCATCCCCTGTAGGGAAATGGACCACCTAAGTAGTTTGGGGTTTTCACCCTTCATTTGATTTAGCCACAAGAGGGGCTTATGGTCGGTCTGAATCTTGAAGTGAGTGCCAAACAAGTATGGCCTCAACTTCTTCAGGGCCCAAACCACAGCAAAGGCCTCCCTCTCAATAGCTGACCAATTCTTCTCTCTGGGGGTCAGCCTCCTGCTAATAAAAGCTATGGGCTGGTCATGACCATCAAAATTCAGTTGCGATAGAACAGCTCCCACACCCAGCTCCGAAGCGTCTGTTTGGACAATGAATGGTTTGGAGTAGTCTGGACTCTTTAGGATAGGTGCTGTGCACATGGCCTGCTTTAGGTCATCGAATGCCTTCTGACAGCTTGCTGTCCACTGAACTTTTTTTGGCATCTTTTTACTTGTCAGGTCGTTTAGCGGGGTCACAATGGATCCATAATTTCTGACAAATTTCCGGTAATAACCAGTCAGGCCCAAGAAAGCTCGAACCTGAGTCTGGGTGGTTGGAGGAGCTCAGTCCTGGATGGCCTGTATTTTGCTCTCCAATGGTTGAACCTGGCCTCCACCTACAAGGTGGCCCAGGTATACAACCTGTGTCTGCCCTATCTGGCACTTGGTGGCCTTGATAGTGAGGCCTGCCTTCTGCAGGGCCTCTAACACTTTCCTCAGGTGGACCAGGTGATCCTCCCAGGTGGAGCTAAAGACAGCGATATCGTCCAGATACGCCGCACAGAAGTCGTCCAACCCAGTGAGAACTCGATTCACCAGCCTTTGGAAGGTGGCAGGTGCATTTTTCAAACCAAAGGGCATTACCACGAACTGATAATGCCCACCCGGGGTAGAAAATGCTGTTTTGGGCTTGGCCTCCTCAGCTAACCTGATTTGCCAATACCCAGCTGTCAGGTCAAACGTACTTAAGTAGTTGGCCGAGGCCAACCGGTCGATAAGTTCGTCTGCTCTTGGTATCGGGTGGGCGTCAGTCTTAGTGACCGCATTGAGACCTCTGTAGTCCACGCAAAACCTCATCTCTTTCTTACCGCCCTGGGTGTGAGGTTTCGGCACGAGCACTACGGGAATAGCCCAGGGGCTGTCCGAGGGTTCAATGACTCCCAGCTCCAACATTTTCTGCACCTCTGTCTTGATGCAGTCTCTGACATGATCAGGTTGCCGATAGATTTTACTCTTTACGGGCAGACTGTCCCCAGTGTCGACCTCATGGGTACACCACTTGGTCTGACTGGGTGTCAGAGAGAACATATGTCGAAAGGATTGAAGAACCTGTTTACAATCCTCTTGTTGATGTCCAGAGAGGCTGCCACAAAAGACAACACCATCTACTGATCCATCGTCAGGGTTCTGAGAGAGCAGGTCTGGGAGAGGGTCACTCTCCTCCTCCTGTCCCTCATCTGTGGCCATGAGCAAGCCCATGCCCTCCCTGTCGACATATGCCTTGAGCCTGTTTACATGGAGCACCCTGTGGGGGCTCCGGGGAGTTCCCAGGTCTACCAAGTAGGTGACCTCTCCCTTTTGCTCAATGATCGTGTGGGGCCCAGACCATTTGTCTTTGAGTGCTGCTGGGGCCACTGGCTCCAGCACCCACACCTTCTGTCCAGGCTGGTACACAGTCAGGACAGCCTTTTGGTCGTGCCAAGCTTTCTGTAATTCTTGGCTCGCCTCCAGGTTTTTAGACGCCTTTTCCATGTACTCTGCCATCCGCGAGCGGAGACCGAGCACATAGTCCACAATGTTTGATGCCGGCTTTCTGAGAGGTCTCTCCCATCCTTCCTTTACCAAACAAAGGGGTCCCCTTACAGGATGTCCGAACAGAAGCTCAAAAGGGCTGTAGCCAACCCCCTTCTGCGGGACCTCTCTGTAGGCGAACAAGAGGCAGGGTATCAGGACATCCCATCTCCGCCGAAGCTTTTCAGGTAGTCCGTGAATCATCCCTTTTAGGGTCCTGTTGAATCTCTCAACAAGCCCATTGCATTGTGGGTGATAGGGTGTGGTGAACTTGTAGTTGACACCACATTCCTTCCACATAGCAGTCAGATATCCCGACATGAAGTTTGCACCTCTGTCTGAGACGACCTCCTTAGGGAAGCCCACTCTGGAGAACACTCCAAGTAGGGCCCGTGCCACCACAGGTGCTGTAGTGGTCCTAAGGGGAATAGCTTCATGATACCTGGTGGCGTGGTCCACCACCACCAGTATAAACTTGTGCCCTGATGCTGTCTGGGGTTCCATTGGTCCGACAATGTCGATCCCCACTCGTTCAAAGGGTACCCCCACCACTGGTAGTGGTATGAGAGGGGCCTTTGTCGTGCCACCTGACTTACCACTGGCTTGGCAAGTGACACAGGAGCGGCAAAACTCCTTCGTATCTTCGGACATGTGGGGCCAGTGAAAGTGTGGAACAATTCTGTCCCAAGTCTTATTCTGGCCTAAGTGACCTGCAAGGGGAATCTCGTGGGCCAAGGTGAGAAGGAAACCTCTCAGAGACAAGGGGATGACCAGCCTCCTGGTCGCACCAGGTTTGGGGTCTCTTGCCTCGGAGTACAGGAGTCCATCGTCCCAGTACACTTTGTGGGTACCTGTGGCGTTCCCTGCAGCCTCAGCAGCAGCCTGCTGTCTGAGGGGTTCAAGTGAGGGGCAGTCTAACTGTGCCTTCCCCAGGTCTTCCCTGGAGGGTCCCCCTGAGCCCAGAAACTCAACCTGACCAGGTTCAAGCTCTTGCGGCTCAGTTTCCCTCAGTTCTTTAAGGTCAGCCTCCTCGGAGACTTGATCCACGACCTGGGGCAAGGGGGAAGGCGGAGCCTTACCCTTACTGCTCCTTTTCTTGGAAGGTGTCTGGTCCGTTCTTCCAGGATCCAGCACCTGTTCAGTGGGGCATCTTTTGGCCTGTGACCTGGTCACAGCAAGGACATGTGCTGGCAAGCCTAACATCTCCATGTGAGTCCTCTGCTCCACTTCTGACCATTGTGACGTTTCCAAATCATTGCCCAACAGACATTCTACGGGGAGGTCTGAACTAACCACAACCTTTTTCGGGCCACTTACCCCTCCCCAGGAGAAATCAACAACTGCCATACTGTGATTGGTAGTGACGTTGCTGGCATTGGTCACTAGGTAACTGGTACCTAGCATGATCTGTCCAGGGTCCACGAAGTTAGGCGTCACCATGGTGACACTGGCACACGTGTCCCTGTAGGCCTGAGCCACTTTTCCATTTATCAAAGGTGTCTGTCTGTATTTGCCCAAAGTATTGGGACTGGCATCAGGGGACATATCCATATCCCCTGTACAGACAAGGACGGCCTGAGTGAGCGTGCCGACTAAGTCGTCACTCCCCTCGGTTCCCAAGGTTAACCCAACTAATGCCTTCGGAGGCGCACTACCACTGCTGACTGTACTAGGGGGCGCAGGTGCCTTAGGGGCCGCAGTGGCAGGAGTTTGCCCTCCTTTCTTGGTGCACTCACTAAACCAGTGAGTCTTACTTTTACAGTATTGGCACCACCTTTTTGACTGGCCTTCTTGAGTCTTCTTCTTCTGTGAAGCCTGACCCCCACCCTCTTTGGTTTGTTGGGGACCTGTCGAAGACTTCTGGTCATTTTGTTCGTTCTTGTTACCCTTTTGGTCTGCTTTCTTCTGACCACCCTGGTTCTGATTCTGGTTCTGCTTGACCCTTGTTCTGACCCATCTGTCTGCCTTCTTTCCCAATTCTTGGGGAGAGGTCAGATCCGAGTCGACAAGGTGCTGATGCAACAATTGGTTCTGACAGTTGTTTAAAATCTGTTCTCGCATGATAAGATTGTACAACCCTGTGTAATCAGTAACCTTGCTACCCAGCAACCAGCCTTCCAAAGCCTTAGTGGCACAATCGACAAAGTCAGCCCAATCCTGAGACTGAATTTTCTGGGTGTCCCGGAACAGCACCCGGTACTGTTCCGTGGTTAAGCCGAACCCATCAATCAGTGTGTTCTTCAGGACTTGGTAGTTGTTAGCATCCTCAGCTCTTGTAGTGAGGAGCTTGTCCCTTCCTTTACCTTCAAAGGAAAGCCACAGTATAGCTGCCCACTGACTTGGGGGGACGCACTGGACAGTGCAGGCCCTCTCCAAGGCAGTTATCCACTTGTGGATGTCGTCCCCTTGTTTAAAGGGGGGCACTATTTTACTCAGGTGTCTAGTGTCTATACCCCTGTCTTTCTCTCTATTGAGAATGCTGCCACCAGTGGGATCTAACCCACTTAATTTCTGCTCTCGGGCTAGGGCAAGTCTTTCTTTGGCGAGGGCAAGTTCTTCCCGCTCGATCCTCAGATTGACCTCCCGCATCTTCGCTTCATGCTCCCTCCTCTGAGGGGAAGTCATTCCTCTCTGAGAAGATGCCTGAGAGACATGTGTATGAACCGATCTGCCAGAGCCTCTGGAGAGAGACCTAGCTCGTCCGTTCCCAAGGTTAAGCCTGCTTGAGCGTGGGCCCGGGGCTCCCCCAGTTCCATTCTCATGCCTGCTTAAGTTGGTCCTTGTAAGCCTGCCGACTACCACTGGACCTTTGTCTGCCTCGTCTCCCGATAACTCGTCCTCGTCCTCGTCCTCCTCCTCTGCGTGGAGGTCGAGGTCTGGGTCACCGAGGGTTCCCTCTAAGGGAGGCATGTTCCCATCTGCACTGGGGGGACCTGGGTTAGAGGACCTCCTAGCATCGTACGCCTCTAAGAGACCTATCAGTATTGCGATGGTAGGGTTAGAACCCTGGTTTAGCTTCCTGGAGGCACACAGTTGTCTCATCTCCTTGAAGCTAAGAGTTGCATATCGTGACACGACCTGTGGAGGGTCACTGACCACTAAGGGAGTCCCTGCAGACTCTCCGTGGACCGACATGCTTTTCTAGTGAGGTGTAAGTGTTGCACCTACCTACACTATGGGTTTACCTACTGATCCCTTGCTAAGAGTTGTAGTCAGGGTGTGCTAAGCCCTGTTACAGTACAACAGCCGGTTCAGTAGAACTCGGAGTATTCTAAGTTAAGTTATATGTACCTGGGTACTTATGTGATCTTTCACTGCGATATTCTTAGGATACGTGTGTGGTAAACCAACAGCAAGCTCAAATCCCAACCGCTGCTCACCAATGTGAGAAGTTGGCCTGATATGTAGTGCTCACTATTCTAGTGATCACTGTGTATCATTCCAAACGACCCTTATTGATGATTGGTTGCAAGTCAACCTTATAGACCAGCTATCCTAGTAGCGTGGATACGAGCAGTCTTAGGATAAACTCTAGAGGGCGTGTTAAGCCAGCTGTTTACCATCACATATACCCCTTGAACACCAAGTGAAAGGACACCACACAAGTTGTTATGAAAATAGGATATTTATTTATAACAAGACTACCCTGGCTCTTTATGAGTCAGGGAGCTAAGCACACTACCAAACTCTTAGGAAAATACTTCAGTTGCACAATTTACACAAATGCCCGAGGGGCACGAGAAACCATCTACACTAACAGTGAAATGCGAATGGTTAGAGTCTGGAAGTACTGATTCCGGAGTGTTCCGATCAGTGGGACTAAACGAAAAAGGAACTGGACACTTGTAGAGCGAACCTGCGATGGAGCACCGAGATGCTCGAGTTACCTAGCCCGGAGGCTGCGGCTGCGTGAAGTTCGGCAAGATGTCGGGAGTCCTCGTGTAGTCTCAGGAGCCTGAAAGAAGAAGTTGCTGGCAGGCGACCAGTGACGATATTCAGAGCGATCCAAGCCTGGATCGGTGATGAAGGAAACCTGAAAGCAGAGGGGACTCAGTTCTCAACCGCTAGCCAGCGATCGTGTGGGTACCAGGGGGGTACCGGCTGAAGTCACCTCGACCAGGTGAGTGGGTGACGCCGGACTCGGCTGTTCCTCGGACAAGGAGGCGCGGCGGCGACCAGGATGGAGGGCGAGCTGTCCCACGAAGGTGTCTGCTGTCGATGATGCTGGGCCCAGGAAGGGGCAGCGGATCTTGGCAGTGGCAACCCAAGCGGGGGAGTCAAGATGGCGTCGGGAGTGGACCAGGAGGGTCCGTGGTACTCCTCTGTTGAAGGGGAGCAAGAGCCAGTCTGGAGCAACCAGACCGGTGATGCAAATAATCTTGGAGCGTCGTGAAGAGGGCCACAAGCCGGTCGGCAAGTGGTCGGACAACGCGGGGAACAGCAAGAAGCGGAAGGGCCCCCACGCAGATCTCGTGGATGCTGGGGAGACAGACTTCGATGCTGGAGCTGCTCGGGGTTTAGGGCTTCTCAAACCCTAGGTGCACTCACTCGAGGGTCCCTCGGTGGGCGTGCTAGATAAGTGTCGTGCAGGTTCTGAAGATAGCCGGTCCCGCAGGTCTCGTCACACCTACGACTCTCAGCTGAGCTGATGAGGTAGGTAAAAGGTCAGAGATGGCAGGGAACTCGGGTCTCGTCGAGCTGGGCAGTCTTGATCCGTAGGAGACGTACAGCAAACCGCAAGCGCTTAGGTGGTGCCTGCTGGTGCAGGGTGGCTACTCCTTAGCCACAAGGGAGAGTCTTCAGAAATAGTCAAGAGTTCCTTTCGTGGAAAGTGGTTCGTGATTCGGAGTTATCCGATTATCTGATTATCCAATTTGGGAAGGGGACTCGCTCCTACCTTTATTCTAAGAAAAGGGGCTGGCCCGTGACTAGGTTCTACCTATGGGTGGAGCCAGGAGGGGGGTGGTTACACCCCTATCCTTTGTCCGGCTTCGCGCCAGCTCAGGGGCTGGTGTGCCCCCGAAACTGGTTTGAGCCGGGCTATGCACAGTGAGCACCGGGGTGCCACTTGCAATCACCTTCCTTTCAGCCCTGCCTACCTGGGATACACAAACCCTGTCTGGGATGGTGCTAACACCGCCCTCGACAGGAAACCCTTTGTCCAAGCTCCCCTTGCTGGAAGGTCCCCCAGCAGCAGGAGGTCAGACTTGTGTCTGGTGGCAGCATCCATTTTGTGATGCTGAGGCTTGAGTCAACTTTAACCGGGGTTCAAGGTTACTTCCATGTCGTGTCCCTCTAAAAGGGGGGAATGCTAACCCCGTCGCCAGGACTGGCGAGGGGTTCGTATTCCCATTCGTATGACACCTTACTCGACATGTGTAGGTGATGCGATGCCAAAGTTAGCAAATAACCGCAAGGATTATAATGCATTAAAAGTAGTTGGCCCGCGTCACCATGGAACGGCTATTAGGACTTGGTTCCGCAAGCCGTCGACGGGCTCAGCTCGCGCCAGAGCACCGTCCCACATGATTCCCTGCACTCTGCCTTCAGGATTGATAAGGCCTGCCATAGGAGTGACTGATAGGAATCCATGTGTCCATTTTAGGGTTTAGGTGTGGGAATACTACACCTACAGCAACGGGTGATTACACCACGTGGCCCCAGCTGTCGTGCAGCCAGTTGTGTCAGATTTGGGCGGCCCTTCCAGGGGTGGCATAATACATGCTTCAGCCCCTGGTAGGCCCTGGGTACACCGATGCCCTGGATACCTGTGGTATGCCGAGACAGGGACTGACAAGGCGGCCCAGTTCCAATTAGTGGATGCACCTAATGTACATGTGTGTTAATTTCGAGAGAGAACAGCTAGGCTGTGGGTCTGATTGGCAGGCCCACAGCCGGAGAAAGTCGTAAACCAATGAAGCAAAAGCAAAATATCTGGGTGATCATAGGATTGCAGACCCTACTCTCCTACACCTTGTGCGATGCTTATTTAAACGTGCTCCTGCAACTAGAAAACTAGCGACAGAAAAAGCTACTTTCATGTTAGGAAGAAGTTGCAAAAACAACAGGGCTGGTTTTACCTGAATAAAGCCCTGATTACGTAAAATAGGGAACAAATATCTTTTTCTGATCTCAATATAATGACCGCAAAACATAATGAAATGCATCGTGTCCTGTGTTGAAAAATGATCGCAGTCACATGGTTCAGCATCATCAGGTCTAGTCCAGGTTCTGAAATTGCCCAGTATAAAATGAATTAAATCAAAACGAAATCTCGTTAGGAGAAAGCGATGGTAAGGATTTGTTACCAAAAAGAGGTATGATTCCATTCCTGGAACAGAGGAAAGCATACAGTGTTTCCTTACCATGGTTTTTTTTAGCTCTATTGCTTCCCTCTCCAGGGCATATAGATTTGTCAGAATATTTTTGACTGATTTTAGATCTTCATGGGTTATTCCATCTGGAGATGAGAAGAGCTCCGGGCGGCCTGCTAAAATAAGCTGAGTTTTCACATATCTTACCCATGGGATATTAAGGGCTCTGTCCAGGGCTAAACAATCTTTTAAAATAATATGATTTAGAGTAAGCTCCTGGTTGAGCCAGGTTTTTAACCAGCCAATCACTGGGGCTAGTTTTAGAGTGTCAGATATATAGCCCAAGCCTAACTCTGTATGCAATGTAAAGGTCGGGGTTGATTGGGGAACAGAAAGCAGAGATCTCAAAAATTTGTTTTCTACGTTCTGTATTTTAGCAGAGCTAGTATATCCCCAGATGACAGAGCCGTACTGGGCGACTGACAAACATTTTGCTTTATAAACTTTAATGATGCTTTCCATGGGACGGGCGCCCAGTTTTTTAGCAAAACCTAGCAGCCCTGCGGCCGCTCTAGCAACAGCGCTGCTTTTGACCAAAAGCTGGGGGCCCCAAGTGCCCTTTTCATCAAAAGTCACACCTAGGTATGGAAAAGAAGGGACTCTCTTAACCTCCTTCCCCGCACAGTAAAATGTTAGCGACTTTCTTTTCCTACCTGCAGGTCCAGCAATCATTACATGTGATTTTTCTGTATTAATTTTCATGTCCAGTGATGACATAAAAGCTCCAAAAGATAAAAGAAGTTTGTTCAACGCAACTCCAGAGCGTGCTAAAAGAACAGCATCATCCGCGTACAGGAGGACAGGTATCTTTGTCTCACCTGCACGCGGGATGTCACTATGGGATGTTGACATTACTGCCTCAAGGTCATTAATGTATAAGGTGAAGAGGAGGGGGGCAAGTATACACCCTTGCCTAACCCCCCTCTCTGACCTAAAATGACAAGTACATCTTCCTTCCCTAGTGACTCTAACTGAAGTCATAAGATCCTTATGTAACTCAGCTAAGTATTCAACCAAAGGGGGGTCAAGGCCCATGGCCAAGAGGATCTCCCACAGCCTTGACCTGTTGACCAGGTCAAAAGCTGAGGAGAGGTCCATAAAGGCCATGTACAATGAGCCCCCCCTGGCGATTACATATTTATTTAAAATTAATTCTAGGTTTAGGCACTGATCTAAGGTTCCTCTATTGGCTCTAAAGCCATATTGTGCATTAGATAAAATACCCTTACTTTCTAAAATCAGGGTCAATCTAAGAGGACTCTCCCCAAGATTTTAACACTCGAGTCAATAAGAGAGATTGGCCTATAACAGGCCGGGTCTGTCCTCTGTCCTTTCTTGAAGATTGGCACAATGGTCGAATTTGCCCAGCTAGAGGGGAAAATAAATTCCCTTGTAGCATTAAAAATATTAGTTAAAATTTTTGAGCTAAGTTCAGGAGCGCTCTTAAAAAAGTCTGCAGGGACCCCATCTGGCCCCGGTGCCTTTTTACAGAGTGTGTCTTTAATAGCTTGTTTCACCTCTTCCTGAGTAAAGGGAGAGATGTGAGTTAACGGTTTTAGGAGAGGTGTTTCGCATTCTGTAGTGGTATAAGTATGACTATAGATATTGCTAAAATGTGTCACCCACTGTTCATCTGGGACAATGCAGTCAGCTCTCTGATTATCTAATCCCACAAAATATGGGTGATTTATAACTGCCCAAAATTTAGCACTATCTTTCTGTATCTCGGGCAGTAGCAAATCATTCCAGGCCTCGTCTATTATCTCAGATTTCCTCTTCCTGATAGCTAGGTTATATTGTTTCCTCAAAAACGCTATCAACACTCTGTCTCTAGGTTTAAGCTTTAGGGCCTTAAGAAGAGTTGAATGGGCCTTAGAACAGTTTGTATCAAACCATTTGGGGCCCTTTGGTTTATTAAACTTTGCCTTTACAGTCAAATCTAAGTTGACTTGATGGCAAATAACACTAAAGGCCTCGACCATAGTGACACTAGGGTTTTTGTTGTCTAAACAGATGGCAATTTCGCCGGCGACTTTGGCCATAGTTTCCTGTAAAAAGATTATTGGAGTAACTTGATCCCATTTGAGCCTCCGGTTTTGATCACTTAGCACAAGATCTGTCACACACAGTGTGTCCATCTTCCTATTTCCCAGGACTCCTTGAGCTAAAACCTCTAAAATCACAGGATTGTGATCACTAAAAACAGAAGTTTCTACCTTATAAGCAAGTATTTCAGGTAGAACTCTTAAAGATACAAAAATATAATCAATAATTGTGCCGGAGTCATTACCCACATATGTCGGTAACCTCAGATCATTTGAGCAGGTACATGATTCATGAAGGTTGAGGGTAGCCAAGAGCAATTCCAAAACCTCTCCGCTTGGTGTGTGTTCAAAATGCGGCGAGGAGGAATAAGAAAAAAAATTCTCAGCTTCCCTCTGACAACCCGCCTGGCAAGGATGAATGTTAAAATCCCCCATAAGGATCACCTCGTTCCCATAACAACTGTTCTCAATGTGAGTGGATAAGAGATCCTCTAGGGATAGCAAGTGCTCGTTAGGAAATTGACTGGCCGGGGAATTATAAAAATTAACGAGTAAAATAGAATTACAATTTGATGAAGTCAGTTCAACCACTAAGCAATTTTTAGATTTAGACTTAATATGTCTAGGTTTACCTTTGACGTCAAGTGAAATATATACAGCCAACCCGCCCCTTGCTCTTCCTGCTTTACTGGGGTCTGCAGGTACAGAAAAATGAGAATAGCCATCTAGGGCCAAGCAATCTAACGTTTCCCAAGTTTCCTGAAAAGCAAGAATATCATAATTCCTGATTTTGTCCAACCAGTTCTTATCTTTAAATTTGGTTCTAAGCCCAGCAATATTCCAGCTCATAATTCTGCAGACCTTGGCGCCTGCAGAGGACTGAGCTGACAAACCAAGAGCAGGGTGTGGTCCCTCCACATCATTGTCTTGACTTGGCAAAAGTCAATCATTTTGGTCCATAAAAGATAGTGGCGCAAAGCGGTTAAACAGTTCTAAGGGCTGTGTAACAGGGTTAAGCATAAAGGGTTGATGACGATGAACTGGTGCGTTGTTCCTTAAGTCTTGTCCCCATCTGAAGTGAGAATCCCAATTGGTATTCCACCCTGGGGCAGGAGTCCTTGGGATAGATACGTTCTGCTGTTCCCCATAAAAGAATTTCAAAGTGAGGGGGACCACGGTGCCTTGTCTTCGTTGGGGAGGAAAGATGTTTGCAAGAATATTGGGAAGAACGTATTGATTTGAAAAGCTCACAGCCACACAGTCACCTTTAAATTTTTTGGGCCGATTTCCCAGCCAGGGAACCCTAGTTGCTGATTTAATTACACTTACTAGATGATGCTGTCCCCCTGGAGCTAGCCGCATATTACTAGTTAGCCAGTGTAGGGCTTTGCTACACAGTGAATTAGAACTTTCCGCCATGCCTCTTTCCAGCGGAGGGACATTTGCGAGGACTAAAACCACAGGTGTGGCTTCAACAATAAATTGCAGAGGATCCGTAGTAAAAGTTTGGGCTTGTACTTGTGTTTGCACTGGGGGAATATTAGCCGAAGGGGTTGGGTTTGTTGGAGGACATGGTAGCGTAGAGCCCTCAATGATAGCAGTCAAAGTTGATGGTGATGGATTCTCCCCAAGCAGTTCTATTCCTTCTCCATCACCCAAATCGCTTCCGGCAACAACTCCCCTAGAATTATTGCCCAAATGAGAAACTAACGTAGTTATATTTTCAATGCCACTTGCGACTGTATTTTGGAGACCACCCAGCTTCTTAACCTCTGCTTGCAGTTTGTCAATCTTAGATATGAGAGGTTTAACAATGATGTTGATTTTAATCTCAATAAGATCTGCAATTTTATCAAGAAGGACTTCTTCAATAGAACAGATAGGATGATCCTCAGCGTGAGTCACTTGTATGCATTTTGGGGTAGTAGCCCTCTTCCGTTTTGTCCCTGAGCGTAAACCACCCCGCTTTAGAGGAATCTTTGTACATTGTCGCTTAGGTCTGACTGCATGACCTATAGAATATTGGTCGAGAGCAGAGACCTGAGACTGTGTATCTTGGTCAGAATCATTATCATTGTAGTTATCTGCAATGCCCTCAACGGGCAAACCCTCAGAAGCCGGGGTTACATTATCCGGAGTGCCAGGTATGACTTGGGAAGCAATGTCAACAATCGTGGCTGCACTATAAACATCTTGCGTGATAGTTTCATCAGTCAAAGTAATAACAAGTGTGGGTGGTGACGGACAAAGCAAATCAGGAGATTGGCTCAGCCCCAATGACTCCCTCCTTTGCATATTAATCTTCTGTACAGTCTGAACAAGATAATTGTTAATCTTGTTTTGTTGAGCTCCAGCAAGTTTTTTAGGCATAGCTTATAATATAACAAATATTAGGGAAGAACGCAAGTACAACTGTAAGTAAGATCTTATATAGGCTAGGCTTACTTGAGGAATGATAATGGGAATGAATCCTGTAGCATTTCTGGCCCTGCCCCTGCCTCCTCCTGCCGATGAGGGCCGTAGAGGGCCCGCCCTTTGCCCGGGCTTAGCCCGGCGCCGCCCGCGCGCGTCCCGCTCCACCGAGGGAGCCGATTGAATTTAGCGCCTCCGGGTGCGGAAGTGCTGCCGGGTGGGGGCGGAGCCACAGAGAGTCTTGGGAGTCATAGTCCTGTACTCCCTACGTGTGGCAGCAAGTCTGCGGCAGCAGCGGTGGCAAAACGAAAGGCAGCAAGCACCCCAGCACAGGGAAAAATGCGTCTGTCCCCTCACGCTCCGTCGCGGTATTCAGGTAGGTAGCCTGCCCCTCGTGTATGGATCACCAAGCACTCCCGCTCCACAGAGGGAGCCGATTGAATTTAGCGCCTCCGGGCGCGGAAGTGCTGCCGGGTGGGGGCGGAGCCACAGAGAGTCTTGGGAGTCGTAGTCCTGTACTCCCTACGTGTGGCGGCAAGTCTGCAGCAGCAGCGGTGGCAAAACGAAAGGCAGCAAGCACCCCAGCACAGGGAAAAATGCGTCTGTCCCCTCACGCTCCGTCGCGGTATTCAGGTAGGTAGCCTGCCCCTCGTGTATGGATCACCAAGCACTCCCGCTCCACAGAGGGAGCCGATTGAATTTAGCGCCTCCGGGCGCGGAAGTGCTGCCGGGTGGGGGCGGAGCCACAGAGAGTCTTGGGAGTCGTAGTCCTGTACTCCCTACGTGTGGCGGCAAGTCTGCAGCAGCAGCGGTGGCAAAACGAAAGGCAGCAAGCACCCCAGCACAGGGAAAAATGCGTCTGTCCCCTCATGCTCCGTCGCGGTATTCAGGTAGGTAGCCTGCCCCTCGTGTATGGATCACCAAGCACTCCCTCAATAGGTAATATAAGTTGCTCTACAATTCTGTATTCCCCTAAGTCTCCCGATAAAAGTGGTACCTCACTTGTGTGGGTAAGCCTAGTGTCCACGACAGGAAATGGCCCAAAACGCAACGTGGATACTCCACATTTTTACTGTGAAAACAGACCCTTTTTTTGCAGAGAGCCTAGCTGGGATTTTGAACCTTAGCTCAGCCGGCACCGTAGGAAACCTAGCAACCCTATACATTTTTTAAAACTAGACACCCAGTGGAATCTAGGATAGGGTGACTTGTCTTGGTGTGTTCACCAGGTTCTGTTACCCAGAATCCCTTGCAAACCTCAAACTTTGTAAAAAAACAAATTCCTCACATTTCTGTGATGGAAAGTTCTGGAATCTGTGTGGATCCACAAAATTTCTCCCACCCTGCATTCCCCAAAGTCTTCCGATAAAATGGTACCTCACTTGTGTGGGTAGGCCTAGTACCCGCGACAGGAAACGGCCCAAAACGCAACGTGGACACACCACATATTTACAGTGAAAACTGAACCTTTTTTTGCAAAGTGCCTAGCTGTAGATTTTGAGCCCTAGCTCTGCCGACACCTAGGGAAACCTAGCAAACCAATACATTTTTCAAAAGTAGACACCCAGGGGAATCCAGGAGGGGGTGACTTATCTGGCTCTAAACAGACTGTGTAACCCAGAATCCCTTGCAAACCTCAAATTTTGCTTAACAAAAAACAAATTTTCCTCACATTTCTGTGATGCAACGTTTTTGAATCTGTGTGGATACACAAAATTCCATCCACCCAGCATTCTCCAAAGTCTCCCGATGAAAATGGTACCTCACTCGTGTGGGTGGGCCAAGTTCCTGCTGCAGGGAAGGGTCAACTTATTGTGGAGCCATCACCATTACCTATCACAAAATGACCTGGTTTTGCAAGGGGGTCACCTGGGTTTTTGGCCCCGGACTCGGCAGTCATCTAGGGAAACCTACCAAAGCCACATATTTCTGAAAACTAGACACAGGGGGAGTCCTGAGAGGTATGGCTTACTTGGACCCCCCCAACATTTTCCAACCCAGAATCCCCGGCAAACCTCAAATTTAGCTGAAAAAAATGACTTCTTTCTCAAATTTCTGTGTGGGAAAGTTGTGGGATCACTGGCTGACACACATTTCCTACCACCCAGCGTTCCCCAGGTCTCCTGATAAAAATGGTACCTCACTCGTGTGGGTGGCCCAAGTACCAGGGACAGGCAAGGGCACAAAACTTATTGAGGAGACATCAAAATTACCTCTCACAAAACTACCTGGTTTTGCAAGGGGGATCATCTGAGTTTTTGGCCCCAGGCTCGGCAACCATCTAGGGAAACCTACCAAACTCACACATTTCTGAAAACGAGACACCCGGGGGAGTACAGGGAAGTATGGCTTGCATGGACCCCCGAACGTTTTCCTACCCAGAATCCTCTGCAAACCTCAAATTTAACTGAAATAATCACTTTTGCCGCACTATTTTTAGTGGGATCACCGTGCCGGCACAAATGTCCTACCACCCCTTGTTCTTCCGAGTAAAAAGTTATGAGTGCACTTGCAATTGTGCTCATGATGGAACCATTCCGTCATGAGCACAGAAGGGGTTAATCAACTTCTATTATTTATCAAACATGTTTTGTTTTTTAGTGTGGTTTCCATTAAGGTAGGCGGGATTGCAAGGAATACTCCATACTCCACTCTAAGATGGTCGCCCCAGTTTTATATACGAGTGTCAGGATCTATTTAACACCACTTGTTGGAAACAGGAAGTACTTATTAGTAGGGATACGTGCGCCACACTGATGGACATTTAAGCCGGTCCCTAATGTTCGGAAGCTCAGTACGAAGCTAAAAGTTAGGCCATACGGATAGTGGAATTTGCACGGAGTTCAGGTAATGACTGTTTAGGTCTAGATCAGTTCGCTATTTACGATTTAAGTGACAAGTGTATGCAATATATTAAAATAGAGACAGTTTACCGTGTATAAGCGTCTTGATGTCATCTTATTTTTCTTTATCTAGTGAGATTGGTCTCCTAGGAGACCGACAGTCCCAATATACGAGTGATTGGGAACACACTCGCAGTTGGTGATAGTGCCGATACGCCTATTTTAATCAACTACCTAAAGCAAGTGGTAGGGTTACGCTAGTTTTCTAATAACTATTGACATTAACATTGATTAATAGCTTCAGTTAACTCAAGAGTATGGATTATATTGCTACGGTAGTTGGAGATCTATTTAAAGTGATTGTATAACTCTTGTTTTTTCAGTAAAGATATAAGAACTACACTAATCAATGTATTAAAATGACAAAGGGCTGAGAATAATGAATCCCCTTTTTTTTAATATAGAATATATACAGTTGGACTCCTTCATTGCGGGAATGGATCCATAAGGCCCAGCGAAGGATTAACTTACCCATAAGGATTCCACAATTGATTAAGACAACCCTAAGAGTCTTATTTGGTGAGTGAGGGTTCTGGTTTGAAAAATCATGGGGTATGGTGGCAACATATAAGTATCACCCACTAGCTATAATATGATATGAATGTGAGTGATTGGTTGACCATAGGGGACATTTTGCCCAAACCCTTTTTTATATAATCTGTTAGAATGAATAATATTTAGATATCTTATTCTGAATGATAGATATGACGGTTGGTTGTATGGTATATGTTGTCCGTACATGTTTAATTTTTGAGGGGGTGGGTTACTTATTCTTTTAAGTTGTGGCGCCACACTGTATAGTTTTAATGATAATGAATTATAGGTTTTAAAAAAATAATTCAAATATGTTTTTTAAAAGAGTAAACACTGTAGTACATGAATGTTTGACAACCATTATGCAATGTTTTTGATTAGTAATACTTGTGTGTTGGAACATAGGTTAAATTGACAAGGGTTCCAAAGAGGGACATAGAAATTCTGTCTTGAAAAAGGTGGTCATTATTCATATTACACCGCTGAAACGCTTCGACACATTGGATAAACAAAATACATTCAACATGCTGGCATAATTGATAAGGAAGTTTGTACTAATCATATGCCTGTCTTTGATTTTGTCTATGGATTAGTTCACGAACTACAAAGAAGTGTACTGTCGTATATGTTGTGTCTCTTTTTGTCCCTTCTTTTTTTCCAAATTTTCTCTTATTTGGTCTACAGTATATTTTATAGTACCGTGTAAAATATTGAGACCACGTATGTATCGGAATTTTTTGTCATTTTTACATTTTTATTTTGATATAATCATGTATTGCACAATAAAAATGTTATAGTCATGAAACAGCTTTTTATGCATGGAGCAATGTTTTAACTTATGATTTAATGTTTGTATGAAATAATTTTTTAACTCCCTATGTTTTTTTATAAATATATGATATATTTTCCCACCATTTGAGTATTTGTGGCACTACAACTATAGACCTGTGGGGCTTTGGTGTGTTTGGAATATGAGGATTCAAAATAGGAGTGTAGCTTTGGTTATAACCTGAGCCACTAGAGTTGTGTGATTCTGTGGCTGTTTTCGCATAGTTATGATTTTGCCAAATATGCCACCGAATCCATCATCTGCTGCATAATCGGCAACTTTTAACAAAAATTTTGTTTTTGCTCAGAAGAATAAAATGTCACTGAAAATGTTGCTGCATGTGTTGGCACGTAGTGGAAGGCCCTTCGCAAAGGTTAGCAGGTCATCTTACAATTGCTTATTTCTGTATTTAGTGGTTAAACTGATACTAATGAGGTGAAATCTTTGCCCAGACAGTATTACCCTGTGTAAAACAAATGGAATAATACACTATAAAAAAAATGTGGCACATTGTGCTGCATAATTTTTGCTTTTCTTGCTGCATAATTTAGTCAACCCTGCTGCATATTTTGTTGCTTCCCTGGTGCATAATTCCGGTGCTTTTTAAAAAAGAAAAACTGTCCCAAATTTGGAGATCCTCCGCAAATTTGTGGGAAAATTGAAAATAAAACATGTTTTTGGCCATAGACGAGGTCTTTCTGGGACCCTCCCCACCATGCCCCAGTTTTCAGGGTATTCCTACCCTGCCCCTTTGTGTCTCTATTTTATCTTTTTTTCAGGACACTGGACTGAGTTCCAAGTCCTAAGGTGGCTGCCACTACAGTGTTTTTGATGTGGTGGCAGCCAATCAGATCTCATCTTGAGATCTGGCGGTCCAACAGATCCTCCATTAAGTGAACTATACAAAGTTTTTTACCCTTAATTGCTTCAAAAACTATCAAAGGTCTTAAACCAAATAACAAAAAGCACACTTTCTGGACCATGAACTAGCTTTTAGCCAAGTTTGGTGTAATTTCGATTATCAGTTTTTGTGGTATTCCTGTTCAATTTTCCTTTGGAAAAATGAATAGGGAAAATATGTTTTGGGATCCCCCCCCCCCCCCTCCCCCCCACACACTTTTTCTCTGCTCCCACTTTCCGGAACTTTCCGGGAAAGAGCTGAGGTGGATGAGACTTTTACGTCGAAAGTTTTGTGACGATTCATCTAACAGCACCACAGTAGTTAGGAAAACAAAAAACGCTTTTCCTATGGAATCGCAGACCTAACTATAACTACACAGTGGCGACCTCCATGAGGTAATGTTATACACACACACACACATATATAAAGTAGTTTTTTCAGTGAATAGTATTTAAAGGTTTGTAAGATCCCTTAAACCTTGTAATTTCTTACTTGTTGCATGCTCAATGACATTATGTCTAGCTATATTTTTCCAACTCGTAGACATTAAGAGGCCTTTTTACAAACTTTATTTTGTGGTACCCTTAGTAGAACTGCTAATGCACTACAAAATGCTATTCACATAGTTATGTGCATGGGTCTACGCTATTGCCTCTCCTATCTTTCTCGTGAGATCTCGTCCCCAACTTCGGAGATCTCCACCCATAAGTATACGTTTTAGTAGTAAAAGTGGGAGGAACAGAGGGAAATGGCTGGAAGGTGTCAAATTAAATACTTACTGCTAAGAAAGAGGAGTTAAGGTAGGAGTAAAGAGTGGTTTGGGCAGGGTACGGGAGAGGTTTAGGAAGGGACATGCACCCAATCACAAAAGAATAAGCCCATTGCTATTTACAAACTGTCATTCTATATTTACTACAACCAAACCAGACCCAAAACTGTTGTAAATGCACTCCATCTCAGAGTTGTTGTAATTCCAACACCACACATGGCCAAGCACTTCTACTTCAAGACCCCCCCCATTGAAAATAATGGAGGTAGGAACTTAAATTAAAAAACAATATAAATATTGATAAAAAATAAATTACATTATTTAAACTGTTTAAAAATATAAATACATTTAATGGTAAAAAAATTAAATGAAACCTATTTGTTATTGTATTTTGGAATATTTATTGAGGTTTTACATTTAAAAATTGAATGTAACAGTAATTTACAGCACTCTTTATGATTTGTAATACATAAAAATATATACTTTTCATTTATATGCTTTTTCATAATTTAAACTTCAGAAAAAGGATCTTATTTTAATATATTCTAAATAATTCATTTTTAGGTCTCGCGCCTAGCGATACACTGCGCAGCAGTGTTCGCGCAGCGAGTGTCCATTTGTCCGTGTTTTGAAAATGGGCCTGGAAAATGCACACGCTTGTGCGTGTGATTTTTACCTTTGCGGCCTGCAATTGGCCTTTCCGTGCGTGTTCTTTTGTAAAATAGACACCAGTAGGCCAGAGGCGGGCGCATAGCTCTGCCCCTGGCCTATTGGTGTCTATTACGTGCATTTCCTGCCATATGGTTTCAATTATCGTGCCCAGACACGGGCACGATAATTGAAAACATATGGGCATGCGTGCACCACTCGCGGCTTTGTTTTTCACAAAGGCGATCGGTTTCGGTTTCGCGATCGCCTTTCTCCTCCCTCCCCTCTGCCCCCTTGGCAACAGAAATAAGGAGCCGGCCCGCATGGCAGATGTTCCAGTCGCGATATGACCCCCTAAATCAGAAGCTAAGCAGGAGTAAGTCATGAGTAAAGCAGGCGGCATTTTGCTGTTTTTTACTTGCTTTCCACCACCAAGTCTGGAGTAAGTCACACCTACTTATCGAAACCTACTTTTGACCTGGCGTGATTAGTGCTCGACGCACGCATGATGATTGTGCCGGGCCCACCATGTCGTCCTCTCCAGTTCGCAATTGCTCTTCCATTAATTGTCCTGCCCTGTGTCTTTTATCCGCACTCCTTGCTTTCTCTAGATTGTATAACTTTATTTCTGTACGTTTATTTTACTTTTATCTCTTCCTCCTTCAATATTTGGTCTGCTCCAGTCTCTTCTTTTTTTGCTCAATAAGTAGCTCTACGGGTCCTGTTTTAATGTGCTTACAAATATGCTTGTGCAACACGTTTTTCACATCAATACGGTGGGATTTGTCGGTCCCTGCACAGATGTATCCCCTTGATGCATGTTAGAATAAATTGTCCCTCTACAGCGACCGTCAGCTCTAGGCGTTCTTTATGGTCGCTTCCCACCATTACTTTGTCTTTCAGGCACCGCTTCTCCAATAATATCCCTGCATTTAACAGTCAACACTGCCCGCTCCCTCCACCTGCAGGCTGTCGGCGATTCTTCTCCCTGTCACCCCATGTGGTTCATCGTCATCTTGAATGAACAGCGCAGCTCTGGCAGCGGAAATCATATTTTTTTCAGGACCTCCTCTAATGTGTCCCTTTCTTCTCTTTACTTTCTGAAGTCTGTTTTTATTTATCCTGTCTCTCTTTCTGTCCCTATCTCGCTTGCATTTTCCCTCGATTCTCAATACACCCTGGTCTTTACAGCTATCCTCTTGTCTTTGCTTTTTAAATCTGTTACGTTTATTTCACTTCTTTCAGTTTTAACCCCCCCCCACCTCATCCCCAGTTTCTGTCTTCCTCTCTCCGCCTCGTCCTCTGCTCTCCTCCGCTCTACCTCTCTCTGCCCCGTCCCATGCTCTCCTCCGCTCCTGTTTCCCCTCAGCCCTCCAGTGTATCCCCTGATTCGCCTCCCTGCCCCCCTTCCCCACTCCCCTCCTCGCTGCCCATTGCACCAATATCATTAAAGATGCAGGGATTCTGTCGAGGCATGAGGTGTGGGTTCTGATAAATGGCTAACAGGCAGCGTGAAGCTGCTGGGTTTGCAGAAGGCTGTGTGAAGGCAGGAGTTTTGGGAGATGAAGGCCTGATGTTTCGGCTCACTTTTCGTTTTGTGTGTTCTTGACTCGTGGGCATCTTGTATTGTAGGCATCCCTGCAGGAAGACTCGCCTAACGGTCAATACATTGCTAGTACAATTATTCTTATCAAATACATAACCTGACATAGACGGGCCCCCTCTGTACTACAAAAACCTGTGATATAACTCCAAATTATGACCACAAATCGGTGAGGGGCACGGAACTTTCACCTAGGTTAGTTGGCCTAGAGGTGTACAAAGATGGTGGACTGATATCTGCACAATACAGTTCCTGAAATTCTGAGTCACATCTTTCAGTGGTATTGTCCCAACAGACCCCTGCGCTCTGTAGGATCAAATACAATCCCCAGAAGTAGGAAGTCAAACTGGTGTTTGTTACTGGTACTATAGAACAGTCTCTTGCCTCATACCAGGACCATCCCCTCCCTGCTTCAGTTCAGGAAAGAACTTAAAACATGGCTTTTTAACAACTAGGATTTTTATCAATAATTAGAGTGTTCTGGTTTTAAGCTCTGGTTTCAGCTAGCACCAAGACACCCTTGGGTATTGTTATAAATTGCATTAACATGCCAAAACTGAGTTGTGCTGGGGGGTTGGAGGTGAGGCAGGCCTTGCATATGCCCCTCCACACATCAGACCCACATTTCCCTTTTTTGCATGCTTCTGTGTGGCACATATTTTGCATAAGGCTTATAGGAGCCTGCCCTAACAGATAGCACAGCTTCCGTGGCCATAGATGATAGCACGTCTCACAATCATGCCCAAGTAATACACTCAGGCTGCTTTTAAGGCTTTACACTGATTCAGTTATCCAATTTGTAGTGCTCTGTATAACTTAAAGGCAGTACAGCAAAAGGGCCCTTGCTATAGACCTGAGTTCAAAGGTACAGACCAGCCAGGGTGATGGGATCTGGAATTGCTAATCTCCTGCTCGTCCCTAAAATAAAAACACGGCAGTTGTGGAAATATACATGTTATGACACAGGTGGACAAGCATAGCCAATAGGTCTTGCTTTTGGGACCTTATAAGTATTTAGTTATGCAGCACAATACCCTTGGTGCAACAACATCAAGTTTTGCATGTGTTGGTTTTGGAAACAAATAAATAAAAGGCATTGTTATTTCCAATGCCAATAGCTCAAACTCTAGTAAATGCGAGACCTA
Source organism: Triturus cristatus (assembly GCF_964204655.1). Lineage (NCBI taxonomy): Eukaryota > Metazoa > Chordata > Amphibia > Caudata > Salamandridae > Triturus > Triturus cristatus. Next base: position 170,005,943 of record NC_140586.1, on the reverse strand, counting down.
TTGCATTGTAAATGCTTGTTTTATTTTAAATTAAGTTATTGCTCTACATTTTTATTTTGTTCTACTTGAAAATAGCATATATAATTAACTTTAATATTTACATTAAAATAAAATATTTAAGTCAAATAACTTTAGAGATTATTCCCTATACTTTACCATAGAAAGAACTCTGCCTGATTGCGAAGGTCTCCACCAGTCGTAAAATAACTATTAGAAGTAACTGTAAGTTTACTGTCATACTATACACTTTTACTGACTCTACCCCTTCTGTAAGAAAGTTTGGACATTTAAGTCTACACTTTTGAGTAATTTTACAGTTGTAAATGGTGAGTAGCCAAAAGCAATATAGCTACACAAAAGTGTGAGAGTAAAAAGCAATTTTTGGGGGGCAATTTTATATAGCTTGCACTCGACCCGAAGGCATTGGAGCGCTTTACACTCATTTAATTTTTGTTTTTGATTGTGTTCCAAGTCCAATAAAAGTTCAGTTAAGTAGTACAATATGCTTAGTATGTTTGAGGTGCCGGCAATTTATCTATCCCTCCCCTTTACGCGATGGAAGAGATTGCTCCATTTATGTTTCAGGGCTGGCACAGTCTGGCAACTTCTTAGCTTTTCAGAAGGTTCTAAACATTCGGTAGCTTGTATATGGGCCTGCCACTGTGACGGGTTGTGTGTTCAAACCTTGTTGCACTTTGTTTTTTGTACCATTTTATAGCTCCTATTTCCTATTTTACCTGAACCCAGTTTTAAAGTTCCCCGAAATTTCACAGTGTAGACGTTTTATTTTATCTCCAGCTTTTAGGTAGCACCGATGTCTGTTTTAGAGTGGGTTCTTTTCTCAAAGTGGCAACAAGATGTAGGTATTCGATGGTGAGCTGATCTATGGCCTTCTCCCACACTTTTAGTGTATGCCCTGTGTAGTTTTGAACCATATATATTTTATAAATCCTTTTCAACTATGGTTATGTATGTTTTTTATTTTTTTATTATAATTCTTTTTTAATTTTAGTATTTTTATTCAGTAAATGCAGGTTAGACGTGTATTCCAGCATACCATTATATAGAGAACCATGAAATACAATATAAGGACTAAGTGACTGAATATGAGTTCGATGGTCCGATAGACCACCAAGCCCATAGTGGCAGTGTGACAACTGCTGCACCGGTGGTTTGGCCACTGTATTACAACTTTGGGGGTTGAACTGCCATTGGAACATCACAACCGTTGGGGATTCATGACGGTGATTCCTCCACAAAAAGTGTTGCAGTGATGAAACTGGTGCCTCAGGGCCAGGGGATGCCCCCCTGTCTATATGCACCCCCAGTTCTTGCACGGCATGGACTTCACAGTCCATGCCGTACAGAAACGTGCTTTAGCATTCCCATTGCGGTGCCTTTCTAAGGCTCACCTTCTGGGACCGCCAAAGAACCGCTCACCAGACCATGAGAAATCTCCCACTCTAGTGGGCAGTCGACTTTCACTGTGTGGGAGCAGGGCGGTGGCGTGGTGGTCCGCTCCCACGCCGCCAAAGTCATAAATAGGCCCTAAGTATTTAGACTGATGTCAACATCATGATGGCAAAAAACAACATTATGCAGGTAACCAGAATAAACAGAGTATTATTTAAGGAGAGTGGAAAGGAAATTATATAGAAGAGAGAATACAGAAAGGAGGGAAAGAAGACAAGAGAGAGAGCATGGGAGAGAACGAAGTGTAAATAATGTAAAATTGCTGAGAGGAACTTCCAAGAAATCATGAAAATAGTACATCATATGATAAGAACAGATTTAGTAATGGAAGAAATACAATATCAGCAACCCACAGTCCAAATGCTAAAATACAGTATGTAATTAAGTTGTAGTACTCACATCCATGGACAAATATCTGGTCAGTGGCTCCTAAAGTTCTTGTCGTTTTGCCGACAAAGATGAAGAATGTAAATTATAGCAATCCAAATGGTGATTATGACAAACCAAATTCCACCACTGTTGCAATGTAATAGTGTCTACAGATTTCCAATTAGTGGTAATTACCTGGAATGCAATAACAGTCAGTAGATTAACATTACGGTGTAATTTATTCTGAGGCCAGACACTACTTGAGCCACCTAAAAATAAATTGTCAATGGAAAAAGGAAAATGAACTTCAGTAATATGTCCAATCCCTGTCCATATCTGCTCCCAGAACAATGACAGTTGAGGGCAAATGCATACCTTTACATCGCATGCCTTACATCGCTTGCCTTTACAACGCGGTTGTTACAATGACTGCTTTATTACAACATGAACTATTTCAACGACTTGCTGTAGGGGCGCGCTGGACTTAGGAATAGTATAATTTACTATTCCTACTGCAGTTTGTGCAACAGCAGGGAAGGTGTTGGATTGTAAATCCAACAGCAGTGCGCCCCCTACAGCAACTGGTTGAAACGACTTGCGATGTAGTGGTTCGCATTGTAATGACCAATTTGGGAAGGCATGCGATGTTATGGCTGTTTCCCGTTTAGGGCAAAGAAAGGACATATGAAAGTAAGTACCAGGATTAGAGTTGCACCACCAGCATACATCACTCAAGCAGTTTGAGTTTAAACAGGTGTTCTGGTGTATAGTATTATCTATTGTAGAAATAGTATAGCGTTAGGGTAGGGTTGGCAGGATGTGCTGTAGAGCGAATTTTCTCCCATATTTTCTGCCAGAGTGGGGTAGGCCAACTAGAGTGTGAATCCGGTTCCCATAGAAGTTACAATCTAGATTTTGACCTATACAGAATAGGTGTTATCAATGTTTTGTATGTTAGCGAAGCCTTGGAGTTATGAAGCAGTCGCCTATGCTGGGATTGCAGAAAATTGCACTGAATGAAAGGAGTAGGGAGGGACACCAGTATAGGGGCCAGCAGTGATTCTAAGATATGATATTGATTAAGACATTTGGAAGACGAAGAGGAAAGAAATGAAAATGGGATAATAGAATTACTATGATGAATCATTTGGGAGATAGTGAATATGTCCTTTGTCAGATGAGATACCGCAGTGATTGAGCTCCTCCACATCAACGGATCTTTGTTCAATAGCTGTGATACGTTGCTCGTGAGAGGACCATTTCTCCTCAATGCGTATTGAGGGCGCATTTGTTTTCACAACAAAGGGTTTCAAGGCTCTTATTTCCTCTATGATGTCTTCTAGGGTGAGTGGGGGGCAGGGGTTTATGTGGAGAGTCAGAGTGTTTCTTTGGTCTCTAGACTAATGCAGAAAACGTTTTAGACACAGCCCCAGATACTGAAGTATCGCACCCCAACCTGTGGTCTCTATAACCTTTCATAAGGACAGAGGACAGAGAGGTTCTTAGGCATAAGATCCTGCAGGCGAATATTGGGGTGGGTAATGTAAACGCACCAAAGGACTAAAGAAATGGCTCGAGGAACAGTCAATATATGCGCAAGGTGATGAATGTAGCCTGTGAGGAGCTTGCAGGCACCGCTACTGACTGAGTGAGGTAGGTACAGGGTATCTCTTGAAGATGAAGAAAGTACGTGAAGAAGTCCAAAATAGCCCAACACTATGACAACATTGACTCCTTGAAATAGCAAAGCTTGTAGGCAGCACTTAGCCCCAGCCCTCCTAGCTCAGGAAAGCACAGGAGATGAAGACTATATAATGGAAGAGAGCCCATTAATAAACAGCACTGCTTACAACTGTGAGAGAAAATAATCACCAGAGACCAAAAGAAGCTGCAGCCTTCGAGTAAAGCCTCAAGAAATACCAGAGTTTGACATTTTGCCATGAGAGGTGAAAAACAGTGAGCGACCATATCACCTCAGAAGAATTCCTCACAGAAGTACGCAGGATGACGGACCGTCACAGATTGACCAGAGCAGCATGAAGCAGAAACATGCCAGTGCATCACTTATTCTACTTACAAAAGGATGAAAAGGGTGGCGCTGACCTTCCAACCCTGAAACCTGAGCTTGGAATACACATTTATGAAGAAATGGTACCAAGCCTCCGAACAAACGCCGGAGACCGACCGGGAGGCACAAAGTCCAGCAACCATCTTGGCGGCGTTCGCGACATGCTCCCCTTTTTCAAATTTTATTATTATTTTTATTATATTTATTTATTATTATTTTGGGATACCCTTTTATCTATTCTTGGTGTGTTTAAAGTGATTGTACTGGATTGTCTTTTATGGTTGTTCTCAAAAATCGAATAAAGATTAATTAAATTTACTTATTGTTTACTCATTTCAAAGTCTAAGAGTGTATTGTTTTTGTATACTTGACTTGTTTTTCTAATGATACCTCTTTCCACTTGCTGAACACGTTATTGGTTAAAGTTGGCTTAAATATAGGATTATTACTGATCGGGTTAGCTGTGGTGTTGGTATAGTCTATTCCTTAAATTATCTAACTGCTTAAACCTAATACTGCAGCATCTCATTAACTGTATGCAGGGCTTTAAGTGGGATGAAAAAACTTGGGGGTCTGTCGAAGGGGCGTGGTCAATGTAATTAGGGGAGGGGCTTAAACACGTAAGCTAAAAATCTGTGTTTAGCATAGTATGCCACCCAACTTGTATTTTGCTGTTTCTGTCATTGCATCCAGATATATGATACAACAAGTAACATCATACCTACAACAAGTCAGGAGTATTGGGTTTGTCAATGGTTGTTTGTTGCATAAGATAAATAAGCAGCAACTGTGGCTTATATAATATTTAAAAAGCTTACACTTAAAGCCCTGGTGACACCACAACAATGTTGCTGATCCTGAGTTTCAAAAAGAGAAGGGAAACCCAGAGAGAAAATGACTCTCTTTAAAGGATTTCCCTTCGCCTACAACGCTCACCTGGCATGACGTCATGCCGTAACATCTCCACTAATGAGAAGTGAGCAGTGTGAGCACGCGCACATGGATGTGCCTGTTATCACTACAGTGCGGGGAAAAACGGACCACCTGTGCCAGGGCACATAGTGCCAATATCGGCAACAGTTGTCCCAAAACACATAAGTACATAAATAAAACACACAACACTGTATTGTAAGTGGAGAAATATTGCTGCAGGTTTATTAGCATAACCAATATGCAAGCATGGTGGGTTATCTTACGGGTGATCCCAGGGCAGGCCAGCCCCTATGCCGCCTGCCCGTCTGATAAGCCTAGAGTCACCATGGCAACGCCAAATGGTGGATACCAAATATTGGGAGGGGCCACCCCTCCCATCCGTGGACCACCAGTCCACTTGCTTTACACGCCCCCCCCCGTGATGGGTGGGCGGAGCATACATGGCAGCCCCCGGTTGCTCAGACCCACAACCGCCTGTCGGCTAACGGGGCGCCGTCGTTCTTCCAGGGGACACGCTAAAACATCCCTGGGTATCCTGGCTTAGCACCCCGCGGTGCTGCTGCATGATGTACCCCTTGGTATGTGCAGACCCTGGATCGCCCTGTAACTCCTCTTGCAACACAAAGTAACATTTGTTAGAAGACCTAGCCCCCCCCCTTTGTCCCTCCGGACGCCGGGTAAGCGGAGGGGCGGGCAAGGCGAACGAGCGGACAAGAGGGCGAGGAGGGGGCGGAGACAGAATATGTACCCCTGTCTCCTCCCCGCCGGAAGCAGCCATCTGCTGGGGTCTCCCCTGGAGTAGCCCAGGGACTCGACCTCCCACCCCTGTGCCTTCCTGTGGCACTAAGGCGGCCGCCCTCTAAGGGGGCGGGCCGCTACGCAACCCCCCCCCGGGCAGCCTTACATAGTGCCAATATCGGCAACAGTTGTCCCAAAACACATAAGTACATAAATAAAACACACGACTCTGTATTGTAAGTGGAGAAATATTGCTGCAGGTTTATTAGCATAACCAATATGCAAACATGGTGGGTTATCTTACGGGCGATCCCAGGGCAGGCCAGCCCCTATGCCGCCTGCCCGTCTGATAAGCCTAGAGTCACCATGGCAACGCCAAATGGTGGATACCAAATATTGGGAGGGGCCACCCCTCCCATCCGTGGACCACCAGTCCACTTGCTTTACACGCCCCCCCATGATGGGTGGGCGGAGCATACATGGCAGCCCCCGGTTGCTCAGACCCACAACCGCCTGTCGGCTAACGGGGCGCCGTCGTTCTTCCAGGGGACACGCTAAAACATCCCTGGGTATCCTGGCTTAGCACCCCGCGGTGCTGCTGCATGATGTACCCCTTGGTATGTGCAGACCCTGGATCGCCCTGTAACTCCTCCACAGCCTTGGGAGTGGCCACCGTCACTACCAGGGCCCCCCACCAAGGTAGACCTATTTACTTACAACCTGCTGCAGCCAAAGCTTCCCCTAGGACCAATAGGCCCAGTCTATTCGCAACCCGCAGCTGCCAAGGCTTCACCAAGGTCAAGTAAAATCCATGCCTAGAGTGGAGAGGTGCACCCCATCACCCTCCAGACACCCTGTTGATTTGGCGTGTAAAAGGCCATGCCTGATGAAGCCAAAGCCTCTTTGCTCAGTGAACTTGCGCATGGCGCTGTTGACACCTCAGTGGCTTCTCCTGAGCGGGCTCCTTGCCAAGGTAGCCTATTACTTATAACCTGCTGCAGCCAAAGCTTCCCCTAAGTCCAGTAGGAAAAGATCCATGCTCCAACTAGAGAGGTGTACCCCATCTCCCTCCCGGCACCCTGTGGATTTGGCGTGAATAAGGCCTTTCCTGATTAAGCCAAAACCAAATTTGCCTTTTAACATAAACATGCTGATAACCGGCCTTCCCCAGGTCCAGCCAAACCAGTCTTAGCCCATGCAGGACCGTAGGCCCGCATGCCCCCTCAGGACAGGTGCCCCCATCCATTCTAAACTCCAAATGGATTTATGACTGAATTAACCTGCCTAAGAGTAGGCGATGGTCCAAAGATACCTTTGCCTGGCTGAAGAACAAAACCTATTCAAGCCACTCCTGACAGGAGGTGCCAGAGCGAGTGTAGTTAATAGATGACAAGCCCGCTCTACTTCCTCTTTCCCTGTCTGAGTCTAGCCCTAGTTGGAGTGAGCCCATCGCATTCCGTCAGTCACCACCAACTGTGAAGCCTTGCCCTCCTAAATTCTGCTAATATACCAGGGAGAGACAGGACAGAGTTACCTCAGAGGAGAGCCAACGTGTAAAAACTTCTCTATTTTGAATACTGGGAAAGCCAAATGTTCTCCTACTATTTAGAAGCCCAAAAGTGTTACCCTGGGGCTTCCCTTAATCATGTGGACCATATCGCCCTTATTGGATTACCACTTCCACAACCTGGTACTAAGTGGTCCTACCCGGATCTGCACCTGAACCAGAGGTCGGACCCAAGCCCCTCTAAGTTCTGCTGCTCGACCTGCCTGTTAACATGAATCCCAGGGCAAACCACAGGCATCTAACCCATGTTTGCCATGCCTGAGCTAAAACACCTCTGGGAGGCAAAACCCCAGCTAACCCCTATATGTATTCCGAATGTTCGCTGACAACTGCCAAGGGAAACGCGCATAACTGAAGCAACTGGCGCCATGCTCATCAAATCTCAATCCCCCCTATTCTGACTGCAAAATGTGCTCATGTGGTTGACCGGATGAGTGCTCCCTCCCATCCCTATGATTATGGAGCTGCAGCAGTAGATGCTAATGATGGGATAACGAGCACCGCTAAACAGACGGAGTGATCCTGAGAAAGAAACGGTTGGACCACAACCACCACCAAATCCCGCCTGTAGTCAGTGAGGTTTACGTTGCCATCTGCAGTAGTGCAGCGACAATTTGCCGCCATCCAACCAGTGCAGTATCCTGTTCTGGGCATCCCCCACATTCTTCCACTGGGCTTCTCAGCCTGATGTCAGTGACCTAGGTAAAATATCTCCCTGCCAGGCAGCCTGGCATTGAAAATTACATCACCTACACCGTGAGAACCCTACCTGCCAAGCGATTTCGCTCAAATCTTGCCTGGCCTTCCTACCTTCCCAGATGATCCAGCAAGCTTTGCTGTACTCGGTCGATTGACCTGACCAAACCTCAAACCCACCAGTTTGGGCCACATAACCTGCCCCCAAGACTCTGCTGCACAACCAATGAGCAGGAATGACAGAAGGGACGGGGCCCCCGGTAGTACTTAAAAGTTTCCTACTGCCTAACCAGCTGTGCCCCTTGGAAGGCTACCACAATCGCTTAGGATATGAGCTTCACTCAGCACAACCCTTTCATCCTGGACCTACCTCCAACTGATGTGTAGTAAAGCGCGCCGAACCTTAGGGGTCCGCACCCCATCTGACCAACATTGGTGGGACCACACCTGTCAATTCTTGTACTCGTCGTCCCAGTTAACCTGGCACGCCTGACGTGTGCCTAGGTACATGGTCCCCTTGCATGGCGGCCTGCCAGCGAGACAAATATCCAATACACGACGAGTACCACTCCCTGCCTTCGCTAGAATCCTGCCTAGCTGGATACGCGAAGGTGAGCAGGCATAAGAATCAGAACCTAACTGTGCCTGAGCATAGGACCTAGAATTCAAACAGAGAGAAAAGAGTGGTGCACTGCCGCACAGCTTGGCCCCTCAACCACTTCCCAAACCTGGAAGCAAGCCTTTGCTGGATGCCCCCCCTGGAGTAGCCCAGGGACTCGACCTCCCACCCCTGTGCCTTCCTGTGGCACTAAGGCGGCCGCCCTCTAAGGGGGCGGGCCGCTACGCAACCCCCCCCCGGGCAGCCTTACAAAACAGAGCCCGACAGAGACCCGTTTCGAGGCCCCCGTTAAAAAACCTTCCGGTGCTTAGCACCGGTGAGTCTCGGCCCACTTAAAGCCCTGACTGTATGTAATAGCGTATGGAAGGATCGCCTATGTTTAGTGGGAGCGGGATCGGCTAATCTATTGGAATGCCAGCGCATTCTGGTTTCAAGGTCCTCCATTTTCTAACTTCTGGTCGTTTAGCCCATTGTGTCATCGTTGTCTGGTGGAATTATGTGGGATTTGTTGTTTTGAAGAGGAGTAGTATTACATCAGTCTAGCACTGCGGGGGGTGACGATTGATTAATATACCAGTACGCCTGTAATAGAGGTATAGGTGTGGCCCTTTAATTAGCTGGCACTTTGTACCGAGAGCCTGGCTAGGTGTTTGCTTCCATCTAAGAGTAAACAGTAATCGAAGACTTATTGGTGGCAAACATACTACTGTTCGAAAGAGTAATAAAGGCAGAGCCAAGTAATTAGGCTTAATTGAAATGGGTGGAGATGTGTATGTAGCACTGGCACAGATGGCAATGGGGGTAATATAATGAAGGCAAAGTTCATCTTTTTTTTCCAATAGATTTAATATTTTTCAGGGCTAGCACGCCACATTTCAAAGCATAATTGTGTGCAAAGGACATGAACGTGCTTGGTAACTCATGTTATGTGTGGCAGCGCATCATTGCAGATGCAGACCTTACATTGTGTGCGAATCTGTGTACTCTGTGAGGTGGAAATAGAGAAATTAAGGAAGGGCATTTTTAAAACTAAAGTGGCGCCATTATCTTAAAGCAAACTATGCTAATGAAAGAAATTGTGTTACAACTAATACTGAACAAAGGTTTGTGTTGATTAGTGCTAGAATGATTTAACATGTAGCTAATTCTTCGTAGCATTTGCAGCTTCCCCTACTGTGATCTGCCACTTGGTCTCACCTCTTTATGGGTTGAGCCAACAGTGCACGGTGGAAGATTCCATGCTCATGCAAAGCCTAAATCATCAGCCATAGGGCCAGTCTCCCACAAATGAGGCTCTTGTTCAGAGTAAAGTGGGAGACACTTGGTGCGGCAAGTGGTATCACTCTGACAATATGTGTCTTTTTGGTTCCTCTAGGTCTCAAATACACATTTTAGTTCTCCAGATTCAATAACCAGCTACTCTTAGGACAGGAACGGGAAGGGGATTTCTTAATCAGACACATCTAAACGTATCCAAATGTCCACTGCAGACAGCCATGTAGATCCTGATTACTTCTTCATGAACAATTCAAAAACCCATGGCGTTATGTTTGTCACCAGGCGGTTGTTGGTGCCTAAAACAAATTTTGTGATCTAACCAGAAACATTCTAGCCTGTGCATATCAAATGCATTCTCCACTTGTTGGCACTAGACAGGACTATGTTTGTGTGACCACTCACATTTGAATTTTGGGTGCTAAAATAAAGTAGCCGGCCGTGCTTCAAAGAAAAAAAAGATTTTGTGCTTAAAATTCCAGGTTGCCTTCTCAACCAGCCTTCTCCAGATTGGTATTCAGGCAAAATATTGAAAATAAAATATTGTGTGGACAAAATATTGTGTCACGAATATTGAGGACAAAAATATTGTGAAGGTAGATTTCTATAGGTAAGCAAAGTTTAACTGTATTTATATAACTCCAAATATCTGTACCTTGACGATATATATTTATCTTCAAGGTACGTAGATGTGGAGTGAAGAATAGTAAATCTATACTTACCTATTTTCACGTAACTTTTCTCTGTATTTTGATCCTTTTTGACACGATAGTCTGTCCACACGATATTTTTGTTAAGGATATTTTGTCAGTGATCCCTGTATATTTCCCTCAGTCCTAGCAAGGACTTGTCTAAAAATTCAGTCTTACTGCTTTTAAAACCACTCAAGGAGAGATCACAAATGTGCAGAAGGGCCTCATGCCTGTCGTCCTTTGCTCTTAAGTGTGACTCGGTTTCAAGTCCCTACGTTCAAGCCATCTTCTTCGTGAGTGCTCAGTTTAAGACTCTTTAATAAACACCTTAAAGGCTTCAGGGCCGGCTTTAGGGCAGTGCGACTGGTGCGGCCGCACTGGGCGCTGACCTGTGGAGGGGGCGTTGTGACCTCAAGGGGGGGGGCGCTGTGTTTAGCAATAACTTATGATTGGAGAGAGCCGAGGGGTACTTTTGCAGGTGGTAGTGAGAGAATCCGAGGTGGCGGTCCTGGGGTGTGGGGCGCCAAAAGTGATTGCCGCCACCAGCACTAAAGCCGGCCCTGAAAGGCCTTGTCTTAGATGGGGACCACGTGGAATGATAAACACCGCTGCTGACTGACGCCAAGGAATGTGAATAGAAACTGAATGAGCCACAGTGTGCACTAACTTTACTTGCTTTATCCCTTGCCTGGCCCCAACCTTTTGCTGTGAACTGTCCTGGGGGACTCATCTTCTCTTGCTCAGATGTGCCTTGTAAAATGAGTCTTTGGGGAATACTCAGGATTAACATATCTGCTACATGGATCTGACCAGGCCTTTCCATCTCCCTTTGCATGGGGCATGTAGGCGTACCCCCCCCCCCCCCGCCAATTCCTCATCTATATACATTACAGTGAGTCACAATCTCCCTCCTCCCGGCCTCGCTTCCCTCCTTCCTCAGGGGTAGTGCACTGTGAGCTTTGATTAATGTTTAGACGCTTAGTAGTGATTTTATGCTATTTTAAATGTTCTGCTCTGATGGATGCGTTTAAACTCCGCATTCTTTACAATTTTATATAATTATACCCATATTTTGGCAGGAAGAATTGGAGCGTGACAGGAAGCACTGAACTCTAAATAATAATAATAAAACTATGTTTTAAATATACCGCTAAATATTGCACGTATGCCTTGCATAAGCGCTCTAATATAAATCAATGGTAAGGGAAAAGGTTTTGTTATTCATGGTTTGTTTCCTGAGGTGACGCAGACCTTTTCTAATGCCAGACCTCAGAACATTCTAAAATCTCTGCATAAAGAGCCAGGCCTTAAGGACTACTCAGAAAAGTGATGATTCTAGTGTGTGGAAGGGAATTTAATTATCAGCCAAGACCGAAAAATTGGGTCCACCCAGTTTTTCTGGGCTGGATTTAGGAATGAGCAATGGATTGGAAGATGAGCAAAGAGCTATCTTAAGGTGGAACGACAGTATACCTTTCTGCATGAATCCAGAGGTTTCCCTCAAAACAGTTAAATGGATAATAAACTTACCTTTAAAAGCAATAATTAAAAACAATCTGCTCTTTTATCAGTAACGGATGTAGAGATTTAATATAGCGTGGGTGTGACAGCATCTGTGAAAGCCCTGCACTGGTCTGGCCACCTGATTTTCACCTTTTATAAATTGAAGAGAAGGGGGACTCTACCAGTGGTGGCTGGTGACATTTGAAACTGGTGAGGCATAAAAGTTGGGGATGAATTTTACTTAGCGAGCAAGTGTGGCCGACATAAGAGGTGTTCAGCCCATGCATCATTCACCCAATCATCCCCCATTAATTCATCCATGTTTGTCATCCACTGCGTTCATCTGTTCATCCATCCATCTGTTCTTCTAGAGATTCTCCCATTCATTTATCCATCCATGTATCCATTCACTAGAATATCTTCCACGCATTTGTCCATCATTTGGAGCATTCATCCTTTCATTCCTGTATACATTCACTCATCCTTCCGGACACACTCTCCTGTAACTCTTCTGCCCACTCATCCATCTATGTATCCTTTCACCACTGGTGAATCACCAGAGCATCCAGCCATCTTCAGACAACCTCCAATCCATCCATCTCAATGAAAGTATATTTGGTTGTCTGTATTTGAACCACGTTCTCAATTAGCCTGTTCGCCAGACAAGTGGAATCCCAATATTGTATCAGGTCACAACACTATACAGATATGGTGAGATCTTAGCATTATGAAACCCTTCGCGGGCCGATGGAGACTGAATATGTCCGGGTAAAGATGATGAACAACGATTGAGATGTTACCTGTGCACTTATTTATGACACTGTGACGGCACAATACCTTCTACCCAGACTGTTTGCGCTGTAGGTACAGCATATTTATGCAGTGGGATTGTGGAAGGCCGGTCAGAGCAGCCAGGGCGGACGTGCCGGGGCATAGAGAGTGAGAGAAGAAAAGCGAGGGATTAGGAAAGAGAGCGGAGTAAAGAGAGGGAGGAAGGGAGAGGTGAACTGAATGAATGAGGGATAGAGAATACAGTCTAGGGGAGCTGGACTAAAAGGGAGAGAGGCCCAGGGAAGAGGCAAGTGAGAACAGGGCAAGCAACCACTGAAAAGGGAACGAGTGTGACAAAGGAGATGAGTGGGAGCATGAGAGAAGAGAGTTGAGAGGAAGGGGGGCGACTCAGCGAGAGGGGCAGAACGGGTCACACCAGAAGCAACACTTCTGAACATAGACACAGGACAGCCTCTTGAAGACCGCTTCCACCCTGACTGGTACCAATATGAAGGTTTCCTGGGGCAAGAGGAGTGTGGAGGAGGAGAGGGGTTGTGAGAGATAGGAGGGAGAGGGAGAGAGGGAGCGGCATAACAGAGTAAGAGAATGCAGAAAAGCAAAGCCAGATAACCCTCTGTGATCCCTTCCGAGACGGGTCATGTTGTAAAGCCTGTGCAGGATCATCACACAAATGGCAACATATGTTCGACGGTGCAGAACGTGCACATAAAGTCGTGCACTAATTAGTGCACGACTTTATGTGCACGTTCTGCATTGTGCTCTATTAAAATTTGGAAAAATAAAGAGCAAATCCAAACATAATCTAGCAAACATTTAAGCACTGACTGAATGCACTGATTGGCACATGGCAGCTAAGGCTACCGTAGCTCACCTAGGTCAGTGCATTCCATTGCCTCTTCATGCTGTGCTGCCTTTGCTTTAAAGCAGTGGGACGTTGTGAGACATTCCATCATGAAAACGTCCTCGCTCTGCCTGTAGCAGTTTTGTGCAAGAACCATCCTGCCTCCAAATAGTTCTTCTTCCCTCTGTACTTTCACCTTCATACTCCCACACAGTGTCGTGGTGGTCACTGTCTCCCACTCTCCCTACAGCTGATATGTTATGGTGGCACAATGACGTCGGCGCTGTCCGCGAGCGGGTACCCTCTGCCCACTGATGTTACGCACACGTAGCTCTGATGATGGCTGCTGCGGCGACACGTGCCCCTGAGAGACACCACCACTGAGCACGTACAAATTACAATAAAAGGACTTCCTGGGGACGGGGTTTGTGTTGTCTTTCTATTTTACACCCACCACTTTCATTAACAGAAGAAACTCGGCGACCTGCGTCACTTGTCATCCACTTTCTTTCGTATCTTGGTGCTGCCGGGTGACGTGAAGAGAGATCTCCTCACAAGAAAAATCACTGGTGGGAGCCCTTGTAGCGCACTGAGCACCAAAGCTAAGCGCTTCCAAATGATAAACAGCCATGTCTCCCGACAGATGCAGAAATTTAGGCCAAAACATTTCATAATCAAATGTGTTTTTTTTATAAATTACATTTGTGGGTGATGTTGTGTTATACATATTTTCTTAACGCCCCACTACAGATCTTACGATTGCACCCTGCAGCGGCGATAAACCTGATATACTCCAACCATAAACAAACTGCCAATGTTGATGTAATTACTATTGGCCGTAGACCTGGTACCTTTCATAAGCTGAGGTGTCGCCTGGCGCTTGGATACTAGATGCCATGATCACTCTACTCACCGGGGCTTGTCAGTCGCGGCTTGCGGGGGGGGGGGGGGGGGTCGCGCGGGGTGAGGGTGGGGGAGCTGAGTCTTAAAATAAATGTAAAAATCCTTATCCTACCTGAGGTCCTCAGCAGGTCCGCGCCGCCTCGGGTCCGTTGGCGCCTACAGCCCCTCTCAGCCAATCCTGGCGCTGCCAGCAGCGCCAGGATTGGCTTAGGGCACGGTTACTGCTCGCCCGCCGGCCCATTAGGAGACCGAGGTTTGAACCTTTGCTCAACCCTCGCTCTCCTAATGGGCATGCGCCAGCCAGAGCAGACACTAGTGCGCATGACTGGCCACAGCGCGAACATTTGCTCACCTTCCCCACTCATGCGCACCTGGTCCATATGACAATCATGTCAGTCAATATGACTCCGGACCGCCCACCCACTTCAGACTCTGAAGGGGGTGGGCGGTCCGACGTCATGCTGACTGAAATGATTGTCAGTTCTCCCTCGGCGTCTTTGAAATTAAGTAAACTGATTCAGTTACATAAGTTCAAAGACGCCGAGGGAGCTGCGGGCGGGGAGGGCTACGCCCCAACCCCCTAATGGACGCACCGCGGCTGGACTCTACTTGGGAATGCTTTAAAGATAGTGACCTGCAGGCTGCTTTTCGGGGCAGTTGACTCCTGCCAAACACTTTCTGCACCAGTTTCTGAAATGTAGGGACTAATCCATAGGGCTGATATACAGATAGAGCTAACCTGCCTAGCCAGTTATGCAGCAGACAGCCCTGTCTTTTTGAGGCTACAGACGCAGATCCAGTAAGCAGTGAGCGAGCCTGCAGAGCATTAGTCCTCCAACTCCTCCTCCCCTGTTACAATGGCTAACAAATTGTGATATGCTTTAGTTTCCCCTTAGTGGCGTATGGCAACCATTGGTGGAAAGATCCAGCTTTTCCTCCCGGATTGGTGATCCATCTCTTCTGACGGATGGGTCTTGGAAATTGTTCAAACAGGCAACACCCTTACCTTATCTCTCCTCCCCACCCACTATTCCTCTCATTCCAGAATGGACTTCACCAGTTCATCTATTTATCCTGATACAGGATGTATATTTGTATCTCTCCAGCAGTGTCCTAGAGTGGGTACCGGATTCCTGCTATTCCTTGCCCTGGAAAAGGAAGGGGGCCTCAGGTCTGCCATGGACCTCCAATCCCTGAACACTTTTCTGCAGAAGGACAAATTCAAAATCCTACATGCTCTGGACCCAAGAGACTGGATGTTTCCTTGGACTCCCAAGATGCTCAGTTTAATATACCCTTCCACAGTCCCGGAAGCATTACCTGTGGTTCAAGGGGACCAGGAGCATTTTCAATTTGCCATACTCCCTTTCAGGCTCCCCAGCGCTCCTTGGGTGTTCATGAAAGTAATGGTGGTAGTGCTGCCCATCTTTAGCAGTCAGGAGTTACTGTATTCCCGTACGTCAGCCACTGGCTGCTGAAAGCAGCCTCTCAGCAGTCAGTTAATGACCACCTCAGGACTACAACAGAACTTTTGACATTGTTGGTTTTCACCATAAATGACCCGAAGTACCACCTGATTCCCTCACAGAGGCTTGAAGACGTTGGGATGATTGTGAACAATGTCTTTTCAGGGCTTTGCTTCGACAGCAATATGTTCAAGACATTCAGGCTATGATCCTGATGTTTCAGGCTTGATGTCAGATCCAGGTGAGGATTGCTCTAAGGCCTTCTTGGCCTCTAAGCTTTGCGCATCCTCCTTGCCAACTACACTAGGTGGCACATACGAATAAGCCTGAAATCCCAGTAGGACCAGAATTAAGGCTTCCTGTCCGACCTCATCCAGATCCAGGAGGAGATGGCTCAAGACCTGCAGTGATAACTGACCGATCACAATTTGTCTCGCAGCAGACTGGTCTTCCTTCCCCAACCAAGAGCTTGGTTGGGCGGTATCACTTGGGGAAGGGAGATCAGAGGACTCTGGTCTCCAGTGGAGGGCTGGCTCCACATCAGTCTTTTAGAGTTGCGGGACATTTGTCTAGCACTGAAGGACTTCCTGTCTTTAATCAAGGGGAGGCTGGTGCAGGTTCTCATGGACAACACCACAGTCATGTGGTACTACAAGAAGGAAGATGGAAGGAGGTCCTGGGTTCTGTGCCAGGAGCCTTTGTGGAACAACAGGGAATTTATCAATTCACCAGCCACCTGGTGGGGTCCCTGAATGCCAGAGTGAACAATCTGGGCAGATAGCGTATGGAAAATCACAAGTGGTGTCTACATCTGGAGGCGACGCAGGGTATTTTCCACCAGAGGAGGGAGCTAGATGCTTTTGCAAGAACACTCAGGAGTCTTGTACCTTGGTACACAAGATACAAAATCTTCAAAAGGTACAGAACATGGCCATACACCTCCTGTTTAACTTGCCTAAATGCACCTGTTCTGCTTGGGTTTTCGGATCAGTTTGAACCCGCTCATCAGAGCCTCACTAACCCAGCCAGAACGTTACCCCCTCCCTTTCCCTAGGGCCTATCTACAATAGGTAACCACATATATCTACCACCTAAGGACAGGGAATTCCTACTATACATACCAAGACCTCTTATAATCGGCGGCCTCGCGATCCCATACGAATCCAGACCTCTCTGCCCATACGACAGTATCACAAGTGGCGGCCTCGCGATCCCATACGAATCCAGACCTCTCTACCCAGACGGCAGTCTCAGCACAAGTGGCGGCCTCGCAATCCCATACGAATCCAGACCTCTCTGCCCATACGACAGTATCACAAGTGGCGGCCTCGCGATCCCATACGAATCCAGACCTCTCTGCCCATACGACAGTATCACAAATGGCGGCCTCGCGATCCCATACGAATCCAGACCTCTCTGCCCATACGACAGTATCACAAGTGGCGGCCTCGCGATCCCATACGAATCCAGACCTCTCTGCCCATACGACAGTATCACAAGTGGCGGCCTCGCGATCCCATACGAATCCAGACCTCTCTACCCAGACGGCAGTCTCAGCACAAGTGGCGGCCTCGCGATCCCATACGAATCCAGACCTCTCTGCCCATACGACAGTATCACAAGTGGCGGCCTCGCGATCCCATACGAATCCAGACCTCTCTGCCCATACGACAGTATCACAAGTGGCGGCCTCGCGATCCCATACGAATCCAGACCTCTCTACCCAGACGGCAGTCTCAGCACAATCGGCGGCCTCGCGATCCCATACGGATCCAGACCTCTCTACCCAGACGGCAGTCTCATACGACAGTTCATCCTATGATCACCATAACATACAAAAAGGGAATCAGTCTCACTATTCATCAGATCACACAAGGACTGCCAGTTCGAGCATAGCCTGTTCTCCGGTTCGAGGGGCTCCTCTTTCCCTTATTCAGTTACCACTTACCTGATCAGGGTTAACATCTGTTCATGTAGCCGCAGCTGACTAGAAGAATAGGCTACCCTCTCATACAAGAACACGCAGCACATGTTGGTTCACTACAAACTGGGTACTTTATTACTCATTACATACGCAATCACATAACATTACAATATAACACATAACCTGCAAAGAAAAGTGAAAGATTAAGTTGTGTACTCTAATAAGAAAGGGTCGACATCACCTTAGTAGTATGTAGCCTGCACTCAGTGGTCATCTAGGTTCCCTTCTCGTCTGTGCCTCGGCTCGCCTGGAAGTCACACCTCCGCAGTCACGGATACATGTCTGCACCACTATGCGCTGTTCCCTTCACCCTTCTCCGAGTCACTGGGACCTCTTCCTTATCGGCTACTCTCTCCTCTCTGGTTATTCTGCTAGGAGAGTATCTGTCTCTCGGTTTTTCTCTGCCTCCAAGATGGCGTCTGTCTTCCCTGGAATAAGTAGTAGCTTTACTGCTAACGGCTAGATGCCGCCTACGGACTGAACATGTAACTGCCTCAGACTTTCACTAATATAGAGGTGCGTTTCCTCATGGAAAATTCCGGCCCGTAACCTGCCGCCCACCAAATTCTTGTACCTCCCCGTACCAAGGACACGTTCCCAGCCGGCCGGCCTGATGTAGTGTCTTCGGCATGAAGAAAAATACAATCCTTCGATAAGGGCCGGCCTGAACCGGTTCTCTCCAAGCGAATAACACCTCATAACTAAAACATTACATTTGACCTGGAAGCATCCCAAGCTGCCGGAGCAGAAAGAAAGATGGAGTCTCTCCCGTTTGAGGCCTACCAGGCCTGAATTCAGCACGGCTCCATGAAATACCCTCACTACAGGACAGGTTATCCCTAATACTAACAAATCTATCCCCTAGGCTATGTGTGCAAGCCCTGATCTATGGGGAAGAGCACAGGATCATGTCGAAGTGCCTAGTAAATAGGCTCCATTCACTACTCTAACCCTTAGACTTGAATGGTAAGAGACTGAAGTCACATTCAATCACCTTTCCTCACAAGAAGGCTGGAAAATCGAGCAGAACATTTCACCCTTGACTTCAGTCTATTATACATTCATTAAACAGAACTAATATCTGTGGAAGAATAATATGAAACAAAACTAACTGATCTATGTCTAGTACCAGGTGTGCAGAATTGAAGTAGTGAAGGAATACACTGAATAAAGCAACAGATAGAAATCAAAATGCCGATAGTAATCAGAATACCTCCTAATATCTGACGTAACATATGCAAATCAGGTAACCAATTAAAGAGCCCAGTCAAACCAGCCCTGGTCAATGTGTTTTCTAACTTCTTCTGTCAAGTCATGTAGTTTATCAATGTGAGCTTGAATGGATTTGGTATGATCAGACAAGTTAAAACAACAAAGACCCTCAAAATCAAAACAATCGTGTCCATGTTTAAGCAAAAGATAATCAATGGCCGCTCGATTTTGCAAGATAGCTCTACGTTCACCCTGGGCGTCTAATAGCATGTCAGACAGGACTGTAGAAGTATGATTAATGGATTTTACCATCCAGCAGGCCATTTTCCCAATAGATTTGGCATTATAAACTGCCAGAGCAGGAACACCAACAATTGAAATAGCCAGGCTAAGGTATTCAGACTTGGAATATAAATGCAAAGATGAGTCACAATCCTCCTGTAACCTCACTGTATCTCGAATCACACGAGAGTTGGCATTCGGATGTGATGAAAACATTAACAAGCTCAGTCTAGTAATGGCACAAGGGCCTCCAGAAATATTTGCGGGGATATATGGCCAGGAAGTATTACCACATGAGAAAAGCCATCCGGCAGGTAGTAACATCGTGCGATAATGACTGGGGGTAACTACCAAACTCTTGCAAGTCATGTTATTCTGAACAGAAGTACATGTTTTCGGTGTCCTTTGAAGGCACAAAGTTCGTTCATGAGCGGTGAATGAAGTGGCACCTTTCAATCTTAAACGCATACATTCAGAAATCGCATTAGGATCACAAGTAAGGAAAAAGCACAAATCACCCTGTGTGATATTATAGGTAACTATTTGGGACTGGATGGGGGGTATCGGGTCTGACAGTACAGTACACAAGGGGCAATACTCATGGGTAGCAAAATCGCCCAGAAGAACATTGGGGCGAGCATTCGATATATTGAAAATATGAGTCAAAGTCTCCAATGAAGCAGGGACAGCAACTAAACAAGTCGCTAGAATGTCAGTCACCGATCTCATCGGTGTCAAGCAGAAATGAGGGGCTTTAGTCACTCGTTTGGCTAACGTAGTCCAAAAGTTCGACGACGAATCCCACGCAGCGAAGGAACGCGACACTCGGGTTCTCAACTCAGCCCGGGTTGATGGGATCCCTCCTCTCTCGTCGTACCAGCCCAAAAGGAGTCCAACGCCGACACATCCTGCAGCAACAGTCCAAAGAATGATCTGAAAGAGAATCAAATACAGGCATTATTCATTCTCGTAAGTAACATTTGTCAGCCGGGACTGCTTCCCAGCTATCTTTCCCTGGTCTCATAACTAAAATGGTGTTGTCTTGACCGGTTGCAATGACCTCTGCTTGTTCAGGGGGATTCTTAGGTGACTGCACCCAAACTCTGGCCCCAGGATTATCTGTGGAGCCAAAACCTTTTTGGCCTCGTACAGTTAGCAACGTTGGGGCAGTGCCTTTTGTGATCTCACCACTGAAAACAGGCATTATTAGCAATTGAGCCACTCGGTCAGTTTGATGTATCAGTAAGTCAACCTCACTGCTATTCAACAGGAGCACCTTAATCTCTCCCTGATAATCACTGTCAATGATTCCTCCAAGCACCTGAACGCCTTTTACAGCCAGCCCCGATCTAGGGGCGATTAATCCGAAATTCCCAGTTGGTATATGAAAACCAACACCAGTTTCAATAATGACTTGATTCTTACTTTTTATAACGGTGTCATCCATGGCATGCAAGTCTAAACCTGCCGACCCTGGGGTCGCTCTACATGGAGCCAAAGCTCCGGGAGTAATTTCCCAGTACATCACAGTCTCTCTGATTTCATTGGGCTTAGCATCAACATTCGGAGAAAACAAACGCATAAGTGGGGATTCAGCATTTACAAAAGGACGGTTATTCAAAATCAATAGCGCTTGAGGCAAAAAGTCTCGCCAATTCTTATACTTGTCATCTGTTAATTTACGTAACTGATCTTTCAGCAGGCCATTCAACCTCTCCACAAGACCCGAGGCCTGTGGATAATATGGTATATGAAACACCCATTCAATATTGTTTTCCACACAGAATTCCTGTACCAATCTTCCACGAAAATGGGATGCATTATCAGATTGAATCTGGAATGGCACACCATAATACATCATAATCAATTCCAATGTTTTAATAGTATTCAATTGGGTAGCTTGCTTACAGGGAAGGGCCACCAACAGGCCACTGTATGTATCAACAATAGTGCAAACATATTGACAATTCCTACTCATAGGAAGTGGACCGATGTAATCAATCTGCCAAATTTGAGCGGGCAATTTCCCGCGATGTAAATGACCTTTAACAATTTGGGGCACTTTGCGCTGCCTGATATGCTGACAAATGGGACAATGTAGAATAACATTTTTGATTAAATCTAGGGGAATATAAATTCCTCGATCAGCAGCCCACCTGCTAGTGGCTTTCTCTCCAAAGTGTCCTGCTTTCTGGTGGGCCCATTTCGCCAATCCCGCAATATCAGAATCTTGCCTGTCCACCACTGCCTCAGCAATTTTAGATTTCTCATCTGCAATGTTATGAAAGAATTTGTCAAGAGAGTCTATCGGAGTATGAGCATCCACATGGAAGATTGTAACAGTACTCTGTGGGAGCATTTCCCAAATCTCCTGCCATAATTCTTTTCCCCACAGTTCTTTTGAATGGATTTTCCAACTATGGGAATGCCAAGTCGGTAACCAAACTGCCAGTCCATTGGCAGTAGACCAAGAATCGGTGAAAATATGACATGTGCCAGGTAACTCTTGTTTCAGAACTTGATAAACAGCATAGAGTTCAGCAAATTGACTGCTCTTACCCTCACCAGTTGTACTCAGCAATTTTTGTGTGATCGGATTATAGGACACCGCCTTCCAATGCCGTTTCGTCCCTATGAACCTTGCTGAACCATCCGTAAACCAGACATGGTTTCTGTCCTCTGCGGACAAATCATCAAAAGGTCTACCCCACTTAACAGGAGACTCCTGTACTAAAGGTACGGAACATTCACTCTCAGTCTCAGTCGATGGCGCCCGCGCCACCTGCTCATGCAAAGATGCAACTCCTTTTTGTCCCACACGTGCCCTGTCTTGTATATACCATTTCCATTTAATCACACTCGCCTCTTGAGCGTGTCCAATTCGGTGAGTTTTCGGCGAACTCATAACCCACTGCATGATAGGAATTTCAGGTCGCAAAACTATATCATGTCCCAAAGTCAATTGCTCGGTATCAACCAGAGCCCAATAACATGCAAGTAACTGTTTCTCAAAAGGTGTATAACGCTCACCAGCATCGGGTAACTTTTTGGTCCAGAAACCTAACGGTACTCTACTCTTGCCTTGTTTCTGCCACAAACTCCAATTCGCATAAAGGCCTTGTACAGACACATTCAAATCCACATCACCATCACATACAGGCCATAAATCCAGAGCATGCTGAATTGCTTCTTTTGCCAGACTGAACGCATCTTGCTGTGGTTTATCCCATTCAAATTCATTCTTTTTACGAGTGACATGGTACAAAGGGGCCAATATTTGACTCAAATGAGGAATATGCTGGCGCCAAAAACCAAACAAGCCAATGAAGCTTTGGGCTTCTTTCCTATTCCTCGGAACTGCAAAATCAAGAATTTTCTGTTTAACCTGAGGGATCACTTCTCGGTGCCCCTCATGCCAATTAATACCCAAAAATTTCACAGCCTGGGACAGACCTTGTAATTTATCCGGGTTGATTTCCCAACCTTTCTCACGCAGGCACTCAATGACTCTGTCCAATTGGGTCTGAACTTCCTCTTGTGTTTCGCCTTGGATCAAAATATCATCAATATAGTGACATATCTGAATTTGCGGATGAACCGGTACCTCAGCCAAATGCTCTGCCACCAGCCGGTGACATATCGTAGGACTATGCACATAGCCCTGGGGAAGACTTCTAAACGTCATCTGACGCCCGTTCCACGTAAAACTGAATTGTTC
Organism: Triturus cristatus; assembly: GCF_964204655.1. NCBI lineage: Eukaryota > Metazoa > Chordata > Amphibia > Caudata > Salamandridae > Triturus > Triturus cristatus. The sequence continues at coordinate 169,982,812 of NC_140586.1, read as the reverse complement.
CTGACACTCAGGGGCAATCGGAATCGAAAAGAAAGCATTAGCAATATCAATGGACGCATACCATGTACCTGGATGTTTTTGGATTCTTTCAATTAGGGTAATAACATCCGGTACTGCAACAGTCAAAGAGGGGGTGTGTCTATTCAATTCTCGATAATCAACAGTCATGCGCCAAGAATTATCACTCTTACGTGCAGGCCAAACAGGATTATTCCAAGCAGAAGTAACTGGGGTTATAACTCCTGCATCCACCAACTCCTGAATAGTGGTACTAATCTCTTCATGACCACCTGGAATACGATACTGCTTCTGACGAACCACTTTTGTCGCCTGGGGAACTTTTATGGGGGGCATTCTTAAGCGACCAACCCGTACAGGCCTGGACGATATATAATTTTTAGTTCCAAATTGGTAACATCCATCATCTAAGTGCAAAGTAATTCCTTTCAAAATATCAATTCCAATTATGAATTCTAAGAGTGGCACCACTAATACAGAGTATTCTTTTCTAGGAATTCTACCTATTCTCATTTCAAGTAAAGTTTGAACTGCGGGAGTTTCCTTTCCACCTAATCCGGTAATTGTAAAAGGCTGACCTTTAAACTTCTTTGATTTTCCATGAATAAGAGTGGCCTCCGCTCCTGTATCTACCAATGCTCGGGCCCTTTGGACATTACGATGTCTCCAATAAATATCAATGTCTACATAGGGTCTATTATCTCTGTGAGCCCATCTGTGTACTGGAGCTTGATCTATTTCCTAGTCATTTTTACTGCGTTCTGTGTACCAGGATAAATCAGGATAAAGACTCTCACGTTTCTCAGGTATCGATACCTCCTGTTCATATCCATCTCTATTACGAAATGGATTCCTGTCCTCTGCATTGTACTGCGGGTTTCGATCGGCCAATCTGTGTCGATCCTCTCTCCTTCTCAACTCAGGGGATTGATCCCTATCATCTCTACGTCTGCTGTTAACATAATCATCTCTCCCCCTTTCTCTTTCCCCCTCTCTCTCTCTGTCTCTCTCACGACGGGGGGACAAATCACGTACATAACGTCGATCATCACGACGATCAGAGCGCCCACGGCGGTCGTCATCACCGCTACCGTCAGAAAAACCACGATCACACTCAGTCGTCCGATCACGCCGGGCACCCTCCTTTCGATCCAAGCCACGTTTGCGAAACATTTCCCACAAACGAGAAGTAGTCTCACCGTCAATGTCCTCCTTCCGCACACCATCGGCCATAAGACCAAAAAACATATCACGTCTAGTAAGTTTATTGTCACCAGGAGTACGAGTGTCAGGCCGGGACTGCCGTTCAGGTTTAAACCACTCACCCAACTCACCGAGTTGGCGTACCGATTCCAGCACCATAGATAATATGTTACCAGTCTGATTAATCAATAAAGTCATCATGACCTGCTTATAAGCAACAGGGGAAGAACGAATAATACGATTCCGCACAGAAGATGTCAACAAACCATCAAGCAACCTGTCAGCAGTATTCAGAAAAATTGCTGTTTTCATCACCTCCTCTTTGAGACGTTGTGCAGCATCGCGCAAAGTAAACCACGGTTTGTCATTCACAGGCCAGTCAGACTCAGTAGGATATTTTTGATTACAACCCTCAGTCGCCAATTGAAGCAAAGTAATTTGACCACCACCATTAAAGTTACGAAAATGATCCTGTACAGTAGAATCCGAACTCAAGGAACAAAACTTCAAACAATCGCCAGCATCCAACATAATGCTAGCAGCGCCCAGTTCATAAAGGCGCACCATCCATGTGAGTAAGGTCTCACCAGCTCGCTGCCGAAATCGCTGCAAAATATCACTAATTTCTTGTTGAGTAAAATCCTCCAAAGAGTCTAAAGCAATACCATTCGGAGCACCGGGAGCCTGCTGCAACTTCCGCCGAAAAACTGGATGTACCGAGACCGCGGGACGAGCATCACAAGGAGCTCGACCAGTACACGTAGAGGAACAATCAGTGTAAGAAGCATCGACCCCACTCGAAGGACGAGCGCAATCACGGGGTGCACCATCAGAGGCGCAAGAAGCAGACTTACAATCACGGCCGGAGCGAGAGGACTCGCGCTTGGCAGACTCCTCACCCGAGGAAGGAGAATCACTCGAGTTCCAGATATTACCATCCCATTCATCAGGATTCCAATCCAGTCCGGCTTTCGCCACGACCAGACGCACCTTTCGCGTCGAAACCCGACCACGCCGATTCTTGTATTTATAACGAGCAATTCGCACAGCCGCCCTTTCGGCAATAGTTTGGTACGTCTCAAGTTTGTCAGCAAGCAACTTATTTTGACACCGCAACAAAGTATGAGCATTCTGAATCTCAACAAAGTTCGCTTCCACATCCTTATGCAATTTCTGTAACTTCAACAACCTCTCATGCAGAATCCTGTACGCAGACAGAACAATCCAACCTCTGCGCCCCAAAACGGGAAGCTCATCACCCTTAGATACCGGCGCCTTCTGTAAACAAGTAATCACATTAGCCGGCTCCGCCAGCTCCAAAAAAGAATTCCAATTCTCACTCAAACCAGTAGAATCAGCCCACTCACGGGCTAAGGCTTCATAAGGCGTCGAATCCCAGCCGGGAATATCAACGGGCAACTTAAAAGTAGATTTCGACTTTCTAGAAAACATCTTGGAAAAGAAAGAAGAAGAAAGAGAGAAAGAAGAAGAAAAAAAAAAAAAACTACACACACAATTATATACAAATAATATACAAACGAAACCACGCACGCGCCGAAAGCAAACACGATACAACCACAACGCACACAGGTTTCGTAAACGGTTCGTGACGCCAAATGTTCTGCTTGGGTTTTCGGATCAGATAGAACCCGCTCATCAGAGCCTCACTAACCCAGCCAGAACGTTACCCCCTCCCTTTCCCTAGGGCCTATCTACAATAGGTAACCACATATATCTACCACCAAGACCTCTTATAATCGGCGGCCTCGCGATCCCATACGAATCCAGACCTCTCTGCCCAGACGGCAGTCTCAGCACAAGTGGCGGCCTCGCGATCCCATACGAATCCAGACCTCTCTGCCCATACGACAGTATCACAAGTGGCGGCCTCGCGATCCCATACGAATCCAGACCTCTCTGCCCATACGACAGTATCACAAATGGCGGCCTCGCGATCCCATACGAATCCAGACCTCTCTGCCCATACGACAGTATCACAAGTGGCGGCCTCGCGATCCCATACGAATCCAGACCTCTCTGCCCATACGACAGTATCACAAGTGGCGGCCTCGCGATCCCATACGAATCCAGACCTCTCTACCCAGACGGCATTTCTCAGCACAAGTGGCGGCCTCGCGATCCCATACGAATCCAGACCTCTCTGCCCATACGACAGTATCACAAGTGGCGGCCTCGCGATCCCATACGAATCCAGACCTCTCTGCCCATACGACAGTATCACAAATGGCGGCCTCGCGATCCCATACGAATCCAGACCTCTCTGCCCATACGACAGTATCACAAGTGGCGGCCTCGCGATCCCATACGAATCCAGACCTCTCTGCCCATACGACAGTATCACAAGTGGCGGCCTCGCGATCCCATACGAATCCAGACCTCTCTACCCAGACGGCAGTCTCAGCACAAGTGGCGGCCTCGCGATCCCATACGAATCCAGACCTCTCTGCCCATACGACAGTATCACAAGTGGCAGCCTCGCGATCCCATACGAATCCAGACCTCTCTGCCCATACGACAGTATCACAAGTGGCGGCCTCGCGATCCCATACGAATCCAGACCTCTCTACCCAGACGGCAGTCTCAGCACAATCGGCGGCCTCGCGATCCCATACGGATCCAGACCTCTCTACCCAGACGGCAGTCTCATACGACAGTTCATCCTATGATCACCATAACATACAAAAAGGGAATCAGTCTCAGTATTCATCAGATCACACAAGGACTGCCAGTTCGAGCATAGCCTGTTCTCCGGTTCGAGGGGCTCCTCTTTCCCTTATTCAGTTACCACTTACCTGATCAGGGTTAACATCTGTTCATGTAGCCGCAGCTGACTAGAAGAATAGGCTACCCTCTCATACAAGAACACGCAGCACATGTTGGTTCACTACAAACTGGGTACTTTATTACTCATTACATACGCAATCACATAACATTACAATATAACACATAACCTGCAAAGATTAAGTTGTGTACTCTAATAAGAAAGGGTCGACATCACCTTAGTAGTATGTAGCCTGCACTCAGTGGTCATCTAGGTTCCCTTCGAGTCTGTGCCTCGGCTCGCCTGGAAGTCACACCTCCGCAGTCACGGATACATGTCTGCACCACTATGCGCTGTTCCCTTCACCCTTCTCCGAGTCACTGGGACCTCTTCCTTATTGGCTACTCTCTCCTCTCTGGTTATTCTGCTAGGAGAGTATCTGTCTCTCGGTTTTTCTCTGCCTCCAAGATGGCGTCTGTCTTCCCTGGAATAAGTAATAGCTTTACTGCTAACGGCTAGATGCCGCCTACGGACTGAACATGTAACTGCCTCAGACTTTCACTAATATAGAGGTGCGTTTCCTCATGGAAAATTCCGGCCCGTAACCTGCCGCCCACCAAATTCTTGTACCTCCCTGTACCAAGGACACGTTCCCAGCCGGCCGGCCTGATGTAGTGTCTTCGGCATGAAGAAAAATACAATCCTTCGATAAGGGCCGGCCTGAACCGGTTCTCTCCAAGCGAATAACACCTCATAACTAAAACATTACATTTGACCTAGAAGCATCCCAAGCTGCCGGAGCAGAAAGAAAGATGGAGTCTCTCCCGTTTGAGGCCTACCAGGCCTGAATTCAGCACGGCTCCATGAAATACCCTCACTACAGGACAGGTTATCCCTAATACTAACGAATCTATCCCCTAGGCTATGTGTGCAAGCCCTGATCTATGGGGAAGAGCACAGGATCATGTCGAAGTGCCTAGTAAATAGGCTCCATTCACTACTCTAACCCTTAGACTTGAATGGTAAGAGACTGAAGTCACATTCAATCACCTTTCCTCACAAGAAGGCCGGGAAAATCGAGCAGAACAGCACCTCATTATCCCACTACCGCAGCCAGCTGCATTGGCTGCCAGTGAAGAAGAAGGCTATCTTTAAAGGACTGACAATAGCACACACAGTTTTTTTTTACAGGACTGGCCCAAATACACACAGGACAGACTCGCCCCCCTACTGTCCTAATAGACCCCTGAGATTTAAATCATCCCTTTTGCTATGTGTCCCTCCTATGAGATGAATGAAATGGGGCGGCTCGGTCCGCTCAGAATTAGCAGCTAAACACTGGAATGCTCTCCTGTTAACTTTGAGAAGCATAAAGGATATCAAAACCTTTCGGAAATATCTGAAAATCCTCCTGTTCAAAGACAAAGTTGGTCCGCCTGCCTTTTGGGTCTAGTGCTAGGACACTATAGTAGTAGCCGTGTGCTTTACAAGTCTTTCTATTCATTCAGGAGACCCATTGTGGCTGGAATAAAACAAAGGACTCCTTCACACCTTTGTGACACTACTTCTCCCCCCGTGTTTTGGAGGAGACCAAGAATGACAAGGCCCAAGTCATCCTAGTGGCCCCAGATCTGGTCCAGACGGTGTGGTACCTCAAGCTCCTGAGTATGAGCATCTGTGCTTTGATCAACTAGCTCTTTGGAAGGACATCCTGTCTCAGCAACAGGCTAGGGTTCTTAACTTGAATCAACCCAATTTACTCCTCCAATTTAAATCCATTGATGCTGGGCGCAGGCAAAGCTATTGGACTTCATTTTATTTGTTTAGTTTTTAGCCCAGCAAAGCCCTGCAGTGGCACCGTAAAAGGTTATTTGTCAGTCCCTTTTCCCTTTCTACTTTTGCTGGACCAGCTGTCCTTGTTCAAACCACCTGTAATGATGAGATTTAATAAAGGGTGGACACACGTTCCCTCCCAAGCCATTTATGATGTGGTACCTTAAATTGGCCTTGTTGTTCCCCATGTGTATGCGCTTCAAGCCTATCAATAACTGCTTACTACATCTCCGGACCTTGAAAATTGACTTCCTCATTGTGATTACATAAGCTTGTCATGTGAGTGCAGCTGCCCCACACCACATGTTTTCCTTACAAACTGGTGCCGAGGAATCGGGCAGCCTTCTCACCAGAAACCGGGACTCCCCTCCAAGTTGGGCTATCTGTTACTCTTTCAGCGTACTTTGCTTACCCTCATCCCTCAAAAGGAGAGAAGAGGCTCCATCGGTTGGTGCCAAAAGAGGAATAGGCTTTTACCTAGATAGTATCAAGGATCATCAAGTGGATGATCAACTTTTAGTGGGTTCCTCTGGAACAAGGAAAGGGGATGCTTCCTATTTCTCTATTTTCAGAGGAGAGGAAACCATGACTTAGGCAACAGCACAGAGAGTCACAAGTCACTTCCTCAGGAAATCAATGTCTTCTGCTGCTTTTAGGCTGTGGCTGCAGCGAGGGAACTTATATGTGTCCCCTGCTGACCCCATGGCCATTTGGAAAAAAATAGCCACTGCTGCTTCGCAGGGTAAATTAGCTGTGCTTTGTTGCTTCTAGAAGACCATGGTTAGGGGTTACAGATCAATACGTTTGTTCTTTCCTTTCTGTATATGTATTGTTTTTCCTTCCTCCTGTGGGCCCTTTCCCTTCTCTGCTGCTGGCTCCCCCCCTGTTACGTTCATCCCAGGTTCAGTTGTACCTCCCACCCACTGCTGCTCCTCTCTGCTCTGGTCACCTCTTCTCATTTCCAGTGTGGGGAATTCTTTATCTCCTGGCTGCTTCTAGATCTTGTCTTCATGCATGTCTGACATCGTGGCCATTTGGAAAAGCGGGGCTGGCATGCTCCTCATGGTGCTTTCGTAGGTGCAACAATAGATACACGGTACGCCTCCTTTTGACGCATTGTCTCTTGTGTACCATGAAGGCTTGAGATATCTGGTAGGAAATTCTAGAAGGTCAGGAGTAGACCTCCTCTAAAACAAGAAAGAGCAAGGGTCTCTGGGATCTGAGCAAGATATCGCACTTGCCTGTAGGGGTGAGGACTGAAGGGTAGCACGGAGTAGGTTGATTTGTTGTTGTGCTGTCAAGCCAGTATTCTACCCAGCGTTATGTGCAGGATGCAGGTATGGCTAGGATCTGAGCCATGATCAGACTAGAGCTTGCCCGACTATGGTCGTCCGCCTTTAAGACTTATCAAGAGTATGAGGGCAGCATAGGGTGCAAACCACAGCTTAAAAGATTATGCAGTTACTGGGCCTTCTCTGATTACCCCCTTATTTTTTTCTGTAGACGCACATAGACTGCTGCACATTTGATAAGCTAGTGATGTGTAGCTGCTAATGTGTTTTATTCCTAAATATAATTATATTTTGTACGCATATCTCTCACAAGTCCTCTTACATCACACTGAAAAAGGCTGCCCCATAGGCAAGATAAGCGCACCTCTCTGTTCACTAATGAACGGCACCAAAACTCCTCCCACATAGGATCACAACAGATACAATATTCTGCCAACTACAGACCGCCATCACCCCACCCAAGTGTAGCATGCTATACGTCTGGAAATGTGCTTCAACCCCCACATAGGCCACATAGAGTATCACATGCTATATATACAGTACATTACAGTTAGTTACGATTTCGTGGCTGCTGTGATCACCTATGAGGGGAAGTGAAGGAATCAGACGAGCTGTGGATGGGGGCGAGGAATTATATGAATAGAGCATATGGCCATCTGATTGGGCTTGTTTACCGTCATTCAGTTATTCCAGATTAGGACCTTACTTGTTAATTTCAAAAATACTGCTACAAGTGAGATTGCGCTGATGGAGGGCTTGTTCGCGAAATGAGAAGCTTTAAGCACAGGCTAGACTGGCAGAAACTGAGAAGAAACTGAAAAGTGCCGACACACCAAAGGGGGAACAGGGGTGTCTCTTGCGGCACATAAAAGCAGCTGTGTATGTTTGGTGGAACAAGTGAAGTCAGACATTGCTGAAGCAGGACGTTGTAGAGACAAATTGCCCTTGTGCATAGGGCATCAAACATCCTTGCACTGACCCTGGTAGTGTATCTCCTGGGTAGAACCATCATTCTCCCTCTTCCCAACACCAATTGGGCAATTCAGTACTGTAGAGTTGTGAGGTGGTCTAGTGGTTGGAGGGTGGAGCATCGTGAGGGCCGGAGGAGGAGGACGGCCAGCAGGAAGAGGCGTGGCGAGACAGGGGAACGGCAGTGAGAGCAGGGACGAGATAGTGACCGGTTGTCAATAAAGAGCACTTGAATGAACCCACAGTGTCTGTCGTTATTGGTCTCAACGAAGACACGACAGCTGGCGACGAGAGTGGGATCGAGCTGAATGCTCTCCCAAACACTCCCAAACACTGAAGTGCAACAGAGATCGCCGGAGGGCAAGACGCGGGAGAAGACGGCGGGAAGACCGCCGCATGCAGAGCGCGCCCCCGAGCGTGAAGAGAGCCCAGCAGTGTGAGGAGACTAAATGAGCGGTGCGCGGACCGGTGGTGAGTGAAGCCTCGCAGCGACAGCAGCACGTGTGAAGCCCTGTGCATGCTACCAGCCCGGCGGCCATCGTGAGGTCAGGCGAAGTGCAAGACGTTCCATTCAAGTGTACCCGGCGGCCATTTTGAAGTCAGGCGCCGTGAAAAATAAACAAGCACGAGCAAAGCAAAGCCCCACACGAGTGGAAAAGGACAGATAAATTCGAAAAAAAAAGCGGGAAGGCTGGAAATAACAACAAGACAAGCAACAAATAAACAAACAAAGGCAAAGGCAAGTGGACAGATTAGACATAGCGTCACGTGAAACGCGATGTCGACACAGGGATCCCCAGTCCGCCAAGAAGTGAAGCCAATTGTCATGGGGCTATCGCATCTGCGACCTCCAGAACCCCTAGCGCTCGTGGTCGGAAGTAGTATGGGCCCTCGCTGGGAAGAATGGATCGAAGATTTCGAGGACTACATCAAAGGTTCCAAGGTACTGGGGGATGAGGACCAACTGATCGCACTTCGAAATCTCGTGGGGAAGGACATTAGCAAGATGATAAAAGAGCATCCCCGCCGCAGATGCAGGGACATATGCCAAGGTGCGAGAGGCCCTGGATAAGATGTTCTTGCACAAGAAGAATGTGGACTACGAACGGTATGTGTTTCAGCGAGCGCGCCAAGAGAAAGATGAGGTAATGGGCTCGTACATAACGCGACTACGGCGATTGGCGCGCCACTGCAACTTTGAAGCATTCTCGACAGATGATGCAATATGGCTGCGCGTGATTGACGGCTGTCAGTCAGAGTCTCTTCGCAGGAAACTACTGAAGAAAAGCCACACCTTAGATGAAATTGAGGAACTCACGAGACTACACGACCAAACAGAGGAACAGGCCAAGACCATGGAGGCAGGGCGTACGGAGCGCAAGGAGCTAGTTTGTCAAGTACACACCGAACGCTCCCGCCGGGGATCGAGAGAACGAGAGCGGCACGCCCGACCGCCGTCGAGACACCGCCGCCCTGGGCATCGGCGGCCAGACTCGGGAAGGAGGAGCAGACGCCAGGATCACGGGAAGAAGGCGCCAGCGCGAAGGTGCTATAGATGTGGGTATGACTTCCCACACAGCGGAGCATGCCCCGCCATAGGGCAGCAGTGCCACAAGTGTGGCCGGAGTAATCATTTTGAGACCATGTGCGGGGAGTACCGCCGTGAGAAAGACAAAAATGCAACCAGGATGCCAAGAGGCGAAACGCGCCGACACCATGTGCGAGCAGTACATGACCGTCGGAAGTCGTCGTCCAAATCCTCCCAGTCCAGCAGGGAGTCACGATCCTCAAGGTGGTCGAGAAGGTCACCGTCTAGAGACTCTGGTTCACCGTCAAGCGAACGAGAGTATTCTGTGGAATATGCGAACATGATTGCTGATCCAGACCAGCTGAAGAAATACCCTTGACTGGACATCAGTGTGGGCACACATCACACAAAGTTTGTAATGGACAGTGGGGCATCACTCAATTATATCCCGGTGACAGAGTATAAGAAAATGAACCCTCGGCCCCGACTAAGCCCTGCACATGTCCGCGTCTACACCTGGATGTCCAGGAAACCGCTCCCATGTCTTGGGAAGTTTTCGACGACGCTGAGGCACCAAACAACATCTGTCCCAGCTGTGGTACACGTCATTGAGGGGCCAGAAGCAGACTGTCTCCTCAGCCTGCCGACGGCTGAACGGTTAAGACTGGTAGAAATACTTTACCGTGTCAGCAGTGACAACGATACCATTCACAAATTCCCGAAGTTATTCTCCGGGCTCGGCAAAATGAACAGAGGCCAAATTCGCCTCCACATAAATGAACAAATCCGCCCAGTTGCCCAGCATCCACGGAAGGTACCCTTCCACCTCCAGCAAGCTGTGGAAGACGAGCTGCAAGATCTGCTAAAGGCTGACATCATTGAGCGGACAGAAGGCGCCACACCGTGGGTATCTCCAGTAGTGGTCGTACCAAAGAAAGGAACACCAGGGAAGGTCTGACTATGTGTGGACATGCGGGTGCCCAACACCGCCATCGAGAGGGAGCGCCATCCAGGGCCCCACTTAAGTGACATGATAGCTGCACTAAACGGGGCACGGGTATTTTCCAAATTAGACCTTAACAAAGGTTACCACCAGTTGGAACTCCACGAAAGCTCCCGATATATTACGACATTTGCAACACACCTGGGGCTGTTCAGATATAAGAGACTGAATTTTGGCATCTCATCAGCCGCAGAGATATTTCAAGAAGCTATCAGACAAACAATCCATCACATCCCTAACACGCTGAATTACAGTGATGACATCTTAGTCTACGGGGCGAACATCCAGGACCACGACACAGCCTTGGACAGAGTCTGCCATGCCCTCCTAGAAGCCAACCTCACGCTCAACAGAGAGAAGTGTGAGTTCCACCAGTCGAAGCTAAAATTCTTTGGCCACATCTTCTCTGGAGCCGGGATGAAGCCAGACCCTGACAAAGTGAGCACTCTGAACAACACCAGGAGTCCACAAGACGTCAGCGATGTACGGTCCTTCCTGGGCATGGCGAGCTACTGCTCAAGGTACATTAAGGACTACGCCACACTCAGCCACCCCCTTCGAATGCTGACCAAACAGGGACAAGTGTTTGAGTGGACGTCGGAGTGCGAGCGAGCGTTTCAAGAAATCAAACAGGCTGTGGGCACAGTGGAGAGCCTGGCATATTTCAGCCCAGACCGCAAGACTGAAATCACCGTGGACGCGAGCCCCGTCGGGCTAGGTGCCATCCTGGCCCAATACGATAAAGACACGGACCAACGCCACATAGTGGCCCGCGCCAGCCGAAGCCTCTCCGACACAGAGAAGGCCTACTCTCAACCCGAAAAGGAAAGCCTTGCGGTGGTGTGGGCGTGCGAACACTTCCACGTGTTTATCTATGGTAAACACTTCACAATGGTGACGGACCACCAAGCACTCATCACCATCTACGGAAACCCGCGGTCCAAAATGCCTCCCCGCATCGAGCGCTGGGGACTCCGTTTGCAGGAATACACTTTCACCATTGTGCACAAACCGGGGAAGGCAGCCAACCCAGCTGATTATATGTCGCGACACCCCGAAGCTTCCCAGCGCCCCACACCATCCGTTGCTGACGAATACATCCACTTTGTAGTGGATCAGGCGCGGCCACCAGCTGTCCCCCTAGAAGTCATCCAAGACGCCACCTCGCAGGATGCAATGCTGCAAAGGGTGATTCGCAGAGTTCAAACAAACCGATGGCGGCATGAAGACACGGAGGATGAAAGCGGCGACCCAACAATGTATCAGGAGTGGCAAGCGTGCCGGAACGTGTGCGAGGAACTATCCGTCACAACAGACGGCCTGCTGCTAAGGGATCACCGAATCATCATCCCCCAGCAATTGCGGCAAGGGGTCGTCAACCTGGCGCACGAAAGCCATCGAGGAGTGGTCGCAACAAAAAGGGCCCTTCGTGAGCGCGTCTGGTTCCCCTTCCTGGACAAAATGGTAGAACACACCCTGAAGGACTGTCTGCAGTGCCAATTGGTAAGGCAAGGAGATCCGCCAGCCCCACTCCAGATGACGCCCCTACCGCCAGGAGTGTGGCAAGAACTGGCGATGGACTTCTATGGCCCCATGCCGTCGGGCAAATATGTGTTAGTAATAATAGATGAATACTCGAGATTCCCTATCGCCCGGTTTGTGACATCCACTAACGCAGCTGCCACACTTACTATCTTAGATGAAGTCTTTGCAGCCTGGGGAATACCCAAAGAGGTGAAAACAGACAATGGTCCTCCTTTCAATGGCCGGGAGTTCAGTGACTTCATGAAACTAATGAATGTTCGACACCGACGGATAACACCACTATGGCCACAGGCCAACGGCACAGCTGAGAGGTTCATGGCCACCCTCAAGAAGACATTCCAGCAGGCCGCTCTTGACAAAAGAGACCCACAGGCGGCACTCAACGATGTGCTCCGAGCGTACCGGACGACGCCGCACGCCACCACAGGCAAATGTCCAGCAACGCTCATGCTGGGGCGCCCGGTTAGGACGCGGATACCCACCTGGGAGGGAGCTCTACGACCGATATCCCCCAGCCGCGTCCATCAGGAAGTGGAAGTTACCGACAAAGCTCGCAAAGAAAGCATGAAGACATATGCGGATGGCAGAAGACGAGCCCGCTCTCTCTCGTTCCACGAAGGAGACTGCGTGGTAGTCAAGCAGGAGCAATGCAAGAAAACGGATAGCAAGTTCAGAGCGGAACCTCTGACAGTCACTCGACAGAAAGGCACCATGCTGACAGCGGAGTCGGACAACAGGCGCGTCACCCGAAACGTGTCTCACTTTCAAAAGTGTAGTCCAGCTCTGCAGGAGGCGCTCGATTCGCGGACGACGCCACCAAGAGTTCAACAGACTGAAATGCAAGGTGAGAATGGCACCCGCTCGGACCAGGAACCCGGAGACAACGCCACCGTGGTGCCCGAAGGTCGGTCACTCAGACCCGACAGACAATCCGCCAGCCTAAGCGGCTAATTGAAGAGATGTAAACTTTCAGTGACTCAGTTGGTTGCTAACAAAGGGGGAGATGTAGAGTTGTGAGGTGGTCTAGTGGTTGGAGGGTGGAGCATCGTGAGGGCCGGAGGAGGAGGACGGCCAGCAGGAAGAGGCGTGGCGAGACAGGGGAACGGCAGTGAGAGCAGGGACGAGATAGTGACCGGTTGTCAATAAAGAGCACTTGAATGAACCCACAGTGTCTGTCGTTATTGGTCTCAACGAAGACACGACAAGTACCTCCACTCGGGTACCCAATGCTACGATGACTCCCTGTGGGATTCACAGAGTTATGAGGGTCCCTGACAGGTCACACTGGATTGTGTAGTCTACCAGTTGGCAGATCATATTGCATTATAGCATACTGCTATACCTGTTGTGAAAACCCTGAACCTGAGTTACAGGCCCCAGGCACAGGCAAAGCCTCTATCAAGGAAGAGAAGATTTAACAACCGTTCTAGGAAGAGTCAGAAGGGCAATAAAGAAATTAGAACATTCCACCCACTGAGGGTAGAATGCTTTAAATTAAAAGGGGACAAACAGAAACACAAACATTACAACATTGGAGCTGAAGATCTATACCAGCCCTTAATGACCCCAAGCCACTCCGTTTTCGTCAATTAATCCTTAAAAATTCTAGCTTTAATGTCTTGAATTTTCCTGGTGTATATTCTTTCAGTTTTTCCGTTTCTCTTTTGGCTAAGTTTTTTGACGTTTCTCACCTTTATTGTAGATGGCTTTTTTTGGTAGGGTGAGTTGTGTTCCATCATTACTGTTTCTGTCAGGGGATCGTTCTGTGCTCACTACTTTAGCGCCCCACTTTATTTATTTATTTATTTATTTGCAGAGTTTTATATAGTGCTGGCTAGACCCAGAGGTATCAGAGCGCTTTACATGAGGATCAACGAGTTACAGGTTCTGAGAATTACATCAGTTACAGCTTGTGTGGTCTCAGTGATTGGCATTTAGTTGCTTAGACTTTCACGTGGAAGAGCTATGAATTTGTAGGAGGTGCTGGGGTTAATGTTTGATAAGATGATTTGTGTGGCCCAAAAGAGGTCTGTGGGGGAGAAGACGGATTCTCAGTGCAAGGGATGGACAATGGATTATGGAGCTAAGCTTCGCTTACTTCAAATCTGGAGTTACACGGAGAGCTGCAGTAACACTATGAATCTCTCTTCAAACACATATAAGGCTTCAAAAGAATTGGCTGTGTGTGTGCATTTTCGCAAACTGTTTCTATAAACACCCATGTTTACCATCCCAGGTTGTTAAGGATTGCCTGGGAAATGTTCCCATTTGCTGTGTTATATTTGCCCAGCCCGTTTTGTTATTAGCCATGTATATTTAGCAAACAGACCATCATTTTTATTGGATGTTGCCTGGAAAGTATTCTGTGCCCTTCCTTGTTGATATTGGCCTCATGACAGTACTTGCCCACTGCTGGGAAGGTGGTGTGGCAGCTTAGTTTCCCATAGGGTGTCCAGAATGAAAGGCGAGGCCGTTGTTCACCTGACTATTCTTTTTACTGAGATCTTGTCTCTAGGCAGCTTAGTGGATTAACAACATGGTCGGTTACTTTCTCATCTTATAGCTGTTTGAGTTCAACCAAAGGTAACGAAATTTGACTATTTTATGTTTCCTATTTAGTATCAAAAGCACAGTGTTGTGCCTTTCAAGATACAAACATCAGCCAAATGTGATTCTTGAAAGAGATGTAAGTTCTGGTTATGAAAAAGATCCATGCAGTTGAAACTGCTAAAGAGATTGTAGATCACCTTCAGAGAAAGAAAAAGGGAAATCTCCAAAAAGCTTGCCTCTGGGAAGAGATGTTCTTCTGTACCGTAGTGTGATTGCTTTGTCTTGTATCACGTTAAGTCAAAATCAGCCCGCTCTTTGGTTGTTGACAGGCCATCAGTTCCCGCAATTTTCTCTTCAATCAATCCCTTGGACAAAAGTTTATCCACGTGTGGTGAATTGCTCCCAAATTTCATCAAAGAAAAATCGTTTCTCCATGTGCCCCGTCTATCAAAATGGACTAGTCGTACACATCCAGAGATAGAATTTGAAAAGGGTAGGAACCTTCTCAAATGTAATTCCTACCTCTCCATTTCAAATAAAATTTTAAACTTTGCCGTAAATCTCCTGTCTTTGAAGTAATGAATTCACTATAAAAGTCCATTAATTTGGGTAATAACTTTTATTTACAGGGTTTATAAACATGTTATTATCAGTATGCTCTGCTGGTACTAATGCTTTTTATGTAGGGATTCTTGTTGTGGGGAAATATATGTAGACTAAAGCCACAGTGGATAGATTTACATAAAAAAGCGTTAGCAGCCGTATAGTGTGAGTTATCTGAGCGTAAATGGGCACTTACAAAACGAATATGAAAAATACCTTAGATTCATAGGTTACAAAATCAAAATTACATTGTTGTGCAAGATGTGTTCGATATGAAACGTACACATTGACATTGCTCATGTGCAGCACTAAATAAGCCAATTGACTAGAGTCGCTGATCTGGGAGGATGGGCTAGAGAGGTTCAATGCTGGGAAACATGGGAGAAAGATCAGGGGCTGGAAAGGTGCATGGAAAATTGAAAGTTCTTCAGGTCTGTAAGGGTTGGCTACTGCTCTGGTTGATCCACTCCCAAGGCTTTTCCCTCTAAAGAGACACTAAAGGGTCAACTTGTGATCCACCTGTACCCTACTACTGATTTTGCTACCCTCTCCCTTGTGCGACGAAACAGCATGAAAGTCTGAAACAAATCAATAAGCAGTCACATCTTGTCCCGTGTACGTGGTACTTGGTAGCAGGCTCGCTGTCGCATAGGATGCTTCCTTTTGTGTTTTAGTTGTTGGTAGGGTTCGCCATAGCAAAGAGAAGGGTCCAGGAAAGGAAGCAAAACTGATCAAGGCATGATTAGAGACCCACACATTAGCCTTTCTTAGCAAGAACTTGCTGGAATGTGGGGTGTCGGACTGGCCACATGATGCATCCTGGGCTTAAAGTGAACCCACGCTCTAATCCATGCATGCAACGCCTCGAACTGTGTTGGTCTCGGCAAAGGTCGTAAAGCCGCCATTACAGATTTCAACTGATACAACACTTCCAACCTAAATGAGCCATATCGTGTGAAAGCTAGTTCTCCTTCACTCTGGGTCATCTTATGCCAATTTTCAAGCCAAATTATGGTATGCAACCCCACATTTCTTGCCATGTAATGCGCTGGAGTGTCCTCGGGTGGGTCCTCTTCTCCCCCACGAGTAACCACATGTTTGTCACCTCTACATAATTCTCGGAAAACTTTAAAACATTTCATAGTGAACAGATTTCGATCGCACACAATGTTTTCGTCTACTTCCTGATCAAACCCGCCAATAGCAGCGCGACTCACACCAACCGATCTATCGCAGTGCGGCACCTTCTGACGTCACTCTTCCTCCGCTCGCAGCAGTTCCCCTCCTTCACAGCTCACGTCTCACCCTTGCATTCGTCCCATTCATACGCTGAAATAAACTTTTGTCCCAAACAAGTTACTTCTCTGACTGTCCGTCCACAGTCTCTCGAAATTGTCGACCTCGGTTGGCAACTGTCTGTCCACGACCGACCAGACAATCCCCTCTGATAGGTTACAAATACTCAAAATCCACGTACAACAACCCACGACCAGCGTCGGT
Source organism: Triturus cristatus (assembly GCF_964204655.1). Lineage (NCBI taxonomy): Eukaryota > Metazoa > Chordata > Amphibia > Caudata > Salamandridae > Triturus > Triturus cristatus. The sequence continues at coordinate 169,965,986 of NC_140586.1, read as the reverse complement.
TCCTCACGCACTCACACATTCGCTCCCCCTATCTCGGTCCAGGTGATCGATGACGTCTCACGATCCCCTTTCGTGGTCAACAAAATCTACCTTGGGTGTCTTCTACACCACAATCGCTTAAGCTACTCGTCGAGCCTAAGACTTTCCCGGGCTGCGCGCGCTCACAGCCTGATCTCACAATCACTCAACACTCACTCCGACTCCACAAGACATCACACAACAAATCAACACCGCAATCTACAAACATCTCACCCTATTCATACTCACTCCTCCACAAACTACTGCTCGCCGTCAATCTCCATCAGCCGCCGTCGTCCGCTGCTCACCATCCAATGAATCACCATCACTTGACTTCTATGGGCCTCAAGGATCTCTTATCCTAATCTAGATCTCCCCTCGCTATCGGAGATAACCATCCAACTTTGCTACCAACTGATAGGACCGGATTCTTGCCTACCTGGTTATCTCCAAGAATCCTCACAGGTCGCCAGGATCTTTTTATCTGCCAAATAGTGTAGAGGGGATGAATACAATTATCAAAATATATTTACCAAAATTAGATTTTATTTGGAAAGGACCACTGACTCCGAATCTAAAATTTGTAAGATTTTATTACAACCAAAAACAACTGAACATACAAACACCTCAGTACAAGGTGTAGAAGGTAAATGGGCACTAACACAAAAGCAAGTCTACGCAGGATTCTCATTCGACTCAAAACAAAAAGAATTACCGATTCCATAATCATCAAGAAAACGATAGTTAAACCAATGTCTATTTTAGGAATCATTAGTCAAAGGGAAAAAAAACATTTCTATCCCTACACGGTCTCTAAGGTGACATCCCTACTTAGCATTCCCATCCCAGGCAAGAGAATCAAGAAAAAGGTGTCAGCAGTGAAGACTTCCTAAGAAGTACATTCACTTAATCAGAGCTCGATCTAAGATGCTCCTTCTAGCTTCCCGTCTCAACCTCATCTGCTCAACCCATGGGGCACTGTCCCTAATACAAAACCCCAAAATCGTAGAAAACGCCCTTCGGCACACCTCTTCAGCCAGGTCTTCTCTCGGTAGTTTTCCACAAATTTGTCTGGCGTCCAACGACGGTTAGCTTGACCTTGGGTCCCAGGCACCTTCTCCGCTGAAAGTATCATCTCCACATTCCAATGTACTCCCCTGTTGGCTTCTCACAGCATCCTAACTCCAAAAACAAAGACCTAGTCTCTCTAACGAGCTAAATGTCCTTGCACCTGCAATAGAAACATGGGAACGAGAAAACCATTTCACATCTTTAAGATTTTACATTTCCCTGCAACCCAAAGCCTTTACCAAGGGAATCATTTTCGGCCTACAACATTAGCTAACATAAGGAAAGGAACAGGCCTTCTCTTCTAACGTATATGCGATCAGGCCTCTACAAAATCAAACACACTATTAAATCACACTCTAAGCATTAGTTCATTATTCTCATGTGCGTGAATAAGCAATCTACACGTGTAATTTTAACATGGCACACGTTTAACCTAATACATTGCATTGTACGAAAACTAATCATTATGCATTTTACTGAATACATTCACGATAACTTGCAACGTTGATCTTCACAAAAGCGTTATTACATTTCTAATCACCTCTATGTTAAACGGGTTCTAATAATACGAGTTGCTGTTTGGGTGGAAAGTTCTGGACTTTTGGTGCTACAATTGTCAGGGCCCAATTTAGTTATGGCATATTCCTCGTAAATGGCTACACCCAAGAGCCATTGTAGAATTGAGTATGAGGAAAGATAGAGGGTTGTGCCCTCTTAATTTATCAACGTTGGTAAACAATAAACGTCAAGGAATTTTTCTGATATTTATCACGTGTTTGGTTTTATTTATGTTTCCCAGAACAACCAGACGCAGGGACCGCAGAGACGAAGCATTTGATTTTCAAAGGAAGATATTGATGATAACGAAGCCTGCCTTGAAAAAGCCCACGGCCAATGGGCCACTAGGGTGAAACACGTGTCGGCTTTTCTCTCTACAATCTCTATCTGCACTCTATTTATGGAAATATAAATAAAACCAAACACGTGATAAATATCAGAAAAATTCCTTGACGTTTACGGGTTCTAATAATACATTTCTAAAGATTTTCAACATACATCGATTAATATGCAGGTGCTGACTAACGGTGATGCACCCCTACAAATTTCAGAATCCCATGACGCTCAGCAGTTCCCCCTTTTGATGACAAATGTCATCACACCATCACACAATTACCTCCCTTGGAGAAAGAACTGGCCTAAACAGTGCTTGTTGCCATCCTCCCCTGTCGGAACCTCTCCATTCTTTTAAGATTCTGATATTGACTGTCCTGCAGTCTAGCAATTCGCCTCTCACTCGCTCTGAGAGCTCTTTCAATCCTGTTCCCTCTGTACCACTTATAGGCTCTGATGAGACCCCACAAGCAGATCACACAAACCACAAAAATAATGAGAGGCTTCAACACAAATCCAAGGAACCCCTATCCCAGATTCGCAAACCAATTTCCCACGCGACCAAATCCTTTTCCAATCTTTTCCCACACACCCTCTTCAGTCAGATCCGCAATCTCTTGATGAATCGTGGTAATGTTGTCTATATATTTCTCCAGTTCCTTGCTATTGTCTGGAATATACGTACAACATTCCTGAACTTTCAACAATTTACAGACTCCTCCCTCTTTTGCCAATAATACGTCTAAAGCAAGACGATTCTGCAAAACCATTGTCCTTATCGACAACATCTCTCCATCCACCAACAACAAAGACCTTGCAGTATTCATCGACAATTCATCAACCTCAGTCGCCAACTTTCTTATCTTCACATCATTCAAAATCACACCCAAACTCGGTATCATCGCTCCAAAAATATCACCAATCACTGCTCCTGCACTTGCAGCGCTCCGTACTTTAGAATGATGTCCAGTCTACAAAAGGTTTAAATCTTCAGCATGTTAGATCTTCGAAAAAGTAATAGCCAAGTAACTCGTACCATACCAATTCGCAGGCAACCTCACATAGGCATTCCTTCCGCAGACATAATACACAGTTGGAATCACTTGCACCGGACCTTGCAAAAAGTTCTTAGCAGAGTCCTCCATAGTAAAGGTATGGCCACACGTACTCTGTCCTACCAAAACTTTTTCATAATAGGTCTGTGGACGTCTCACACACAACTTCCCCTTCTGCATCTGATCTAACGCTATGGGTCCATAACTTCCCTTAAATCTGTGAAATCTCTCCTCATCAGTCCAATCTACTGGACTCTCACCTATATTTCGTGTCTGTGTCAGTTTTCTATATCTATCTTCTACTTGACCTATAAACTTCTTCTCTGTCTCCGACAATGAACATGTCAAATTATGTCGGTGAGCATAAGCCGTATCCAATTCCAAAGTCGGTATGAAATACTTCCGGAGTCTGCCCTCTGACTTGTAATAGTCGTACTTATTCAAATGCTTATAGGCTGGAACCTCTGGAAGTACTGCATCGTAATTAGAAAAGAAATACTCAAATTGTCTTCTCTCATAAAAGATACTAAGTAATAAACTACAAGAAATTCCATAGGTTAATGGAAGGTGATGGTATCTAATACCCTCATCTACTGAAGAAGGTAGCTGCATGCACACATAGCAATCCTTCGCATCCATTGCATCAACATACTCATACAACAGCTTTGCATAAGCGTTAAGCTTACAGTCACTTCTAGACAGATCTATGTGAAATCTACGACTCTCTTCAAGTTTTAAAGCTCTTTGAGCTCCTATAGTAACCTCTTCCTGGCTAGAGGTGGTAGGTGTAGGTGTCCCCTGTACCTCCCCCTCCTGCTCATGAGAAACGATATATGAGGCTACAACTATCGCAACTATAGCAACTATCACTACCCCTAAAAGTGTACCTATCACTAGTTTAGCCCTACAGTGAGTATTTCCAGCATCTGCCATTTTCACAAAATTCTCAAAATGTTAGTTCAACAGCAACATGTAAGAGTCTCTTTTCTCTTCAGGGTGTTGCTTATCAAACCAGTTCGATTAACACCTTGAAGCTGGAAATCTCCTAGCAATTTTCAGTTCCTTATTTACACAGTTCGTAAAAGACTTCCTTAGCCCTTTTCATTGTCTCTAGCGGAAAGTCCCTAACTTTATTCTTCTTCCTCTAGGGCCTAGGTTATCTTCTTCTTTGGACTTCTATATACAACGAAGGGTTTACCTTCAGTCCAGAATGATATTCGCTCCCAAGAGCTCTAAAACCCCTTGCAAAATTTCAAGACAAAGTATCACCAACTCCTGGTGTGGTGGCACGATACCAAGAGTCAGAAAAACCAGCGTCTCCAAAATCAACTCACAAACTTTACTCAGAAGTGATGGATTCGGAATATTGAGGGTCAGTATTCCTTCGATTTCCAATCCTGGAACTCGCTACAACACTTCTATTTTCAAGTTTGGAGAATTGCTGATCAATGTCAAGGATCTCAACCTCCCTGTGCTCGGTATACCTGGCATCAGTCACAGCGTATGTCCACTCTGGTGATGCGTACCTTTGACACGGCACTCTTGCTCTCCTTGACCTTCTCAGATTGCCTCGAGCTTGCTCTTCGTCACTTTGCTCAGATTCAGATGTTTCAGAAACTGGGGCAAGGTCTCTTCCAGGTGCCAATCTCAAGTTTGGCCATCTCTGATTCACGGGCCGCACTCTTTCTGCTTCTGCGACACCTCTGCTCTCCCTTTGACTACCCTGTGCACTACTTCCTTCTTTGGCAAAATTTGGCTCTACTCCACCCACAGCAACACTTTCTCCGTCTGAGTCAAATTCGGGGCCTCAGTTTGCACAACCCCTTTCAGCTCGATCTAGTGCACAACCAACTGCATCAGCAACCCTCACAGCTTGACTTGCCCTCTCAGATGGCTCTGCCACCTCAGCTGGATTTTCATTCACGAGAGGGGCTGTATCTTCCAAGGGTGCTGGAACTCTGCGGGTATGGGAGGCATGCACCCAGTTCGGCAGTCCCCCAGACTTCACTGCCGTGTTCGTGACCAGTATTGCATGGTACGGACCACGCCAACGAACATCCAGACAACTCTTCCTCACGTGTTTACACACAAGCACCGAATCCCCTGGGCACAAGTCGTGGCACAGGTCACTTGCGGCTGGACCGGCTGCTGTTTGCACCTGCTGAGACACAGAACGGACTACGTCAGCCAGGCCCTTACAGTAGTCGAGAATCAAGTCATCAGTGATGTTAATCATAGAAGTAGCAGGTATCGCTGGTAATCGCATCGCTCTCCCCATGAGTATCTCATGAGGTGACAACCCAGTCCTCCTATCGGGAACACTACGGAGGCTCATGAGAACTAAGGGTAGTGCATCGGGCCATTTCAGGGATGTCGAAGAACACACTTTTGCCATCCGCGCTTTCAAAGTCCCATTAATCATTTCCACAATCCCAGAAGCCTCTTGTCGATAACTGCAATGCAGTCTCTGATCCACATTCAAGGCAGCACAGAGCAATTTCATGATTTCACTATGGAAGTGTGTCCCTCTATCTGACTCCAAAGAGGTCGGGAAACCGAACCTCGGGATAAGCTCTCTCAGTAACAGCTTAGTTACAGTGAGTGTGTCACATCTACGTGTTGAGTACGCCTCTACCCATCTTGAAAAGACACATACCACAACTAAGATGTACCTCAACCCATTGCACTTTGGCATCTCAATGAAATCCAACTGCATCCTATTGAAAGGCCCTTCTGAACTCCCAATGTGGCTTAAAGTCACAGTAGTTCTCTTTCCTGCATTAATCTGCTGACATGTAACACACCTCTGACACACAGCTTCAGCTACTGCACGAAACTTCGGATTATACCATGTCTGCCGAAACACTTGCACCATCGCATCTCTGCCAAGATGTACTGCGCCATGAATCAATCTTGCCATTGGACTCAACAGACACTCCGGTAGCACAGCTCGTCCATCATTCGAAACCCACACATCCACATCTCCCTTTTCACATCCTGCTCGTATCCAGCCATCTCGTTCCTGATCAGTAACCTCATCCTGCAGTCGCTTTAGCTCCTCCCATGTATCAGCCATGGCTAACATCATGCTGAGATCGGTTCTTTCTTGGCTTTCTCCAGTACACCCTCCAGTAAATATGCATCCTTGTTCTGCACAAAACCGGGCAACTTCATCCGCGTAGCTGTTTCCCAACAACACAAAATCATTCCCTTTGCATTGTGCAGAACATTTGACAACTGCAAGTTCTTTTGGACATTGCAATGCTTCCAACAACTGTCTCACATATTCCCCGTTTCAGATGGGCGAACCAGAAGATGTCATGAACCCTCTCTGTGACCATAACTGTCCAAAGTCGTGAACGACACCTAACCCGTACTGGCTATCGGTATAAATCGTTATCCGAATCTGATCAGCAGCCAAACAGGCACGGGTCAAGGCGATGATTTCAGCCACCTGTGCGGAGTGTACTCCCTCTAAACAAGCAGCTTCAACCACCCCTGTGATGGTACATACAGCAAACGCTGCTCTCAATCGACCAGCACTGTCTCTTAGACATGAACCGTCCAAAAAGAAGATTTCATCAGGGTCAAGGAGCGGTTCATCAACAATGTCTGGTCTCGGTTTGGTGCACAGTTCAGTCACATCGAGACAATCATGATCCTCACACTCTTCATCGTCCACATTTGGAATAGGCATCAATGTCGCAGGATTTAAAACAGAACACCTCTTCAAAGTCACATTTTCTGCAGCAAGGATAACTTGCTCATAACGCGTCAATCGATTGTTTGTGAGGTGCTGTGTTTAAGTCCTTGTCATCAACAGTTCAACGGAATGTGGTACATAGACTGTAAGTGGATGTCCCATTACAATGCTCTCACATCTTTCAATACTGACACCTGTTGCAGCAACGGATTTGAGACATCCGGGCAACGCAGAAGCTACTGGATCTAAAGTAGCTGAAAAGTAAGCAACTGTTCTACGGACACCTCCATGACTCTGAGTCAAAACTGCCAATGCGCAACCTTCCCTCTCGCAGCAGAATAGTGCGAATGCCTTGTTGTAATCAGGCATTCCCAAAGCTGGAGCGCAACACAAGGCTTCTCTCAGCCTCAAAAATGATCTCAAGCAGTCTTCGTCCCATGGTACCGGATCACTCACATCCTTGCGCGTCAGCCGTTGCAAAGGCTTTACTTCAAAGGAGAAGTTGGGAATCCATTGGCGACAATAGCCAACCATCCCCAAGAACATTCTGACTTCTCTCTGAGTGGTGGGCACAGGCATATTCATAATAGCCTCAATGCGGTCTGGTGACACCTTTTTCTTGCCTTTCTCAATTCTGTGACCCAAATACTGCACTTCACTCAGGCAGTACTGCAGTTTGCTCGGTGACACCTTGTGTCCATTCTCTGCTAGATAATTCAGTAAGGCAATGGTATCGATCCTACAAGCGTCTTCAGTTTCTGACGCAACGAGCAAATCGTCGATGCATTGCACCAGAACAGAGTTCTGTGGCAACACAAGACCTTCAAGGTTCTTCTTCAAGATTTGATTGAAGATAGATGGGCTCTCCGTATACCCCTGTGGGATACGACACCACGTTAACACACGATTCTCCAGCCGGAAAGCAAAAAGAAATTGGCTCTCCTCATGTAGAGGAATTGAAAAGAATGCTTGCCACAAGTCAATCACTGTAAACCACTCAGCTTCACATGGGATCTGAAACAAGATCACAGACGGATTCGGTACCACTGGACAACATGGAACGACTATCTCATTAATTTTTCGCAGACCTTGTACAATCCTGAATTTCCCACTCGGTTTCTGTAGTCCCATGATAGGTGAATTGCATGGGCTACCCATGATCTCTTTTAGAATTCCCTGCTTGATCATAGACTCAATTACAGGCTTGATCCCTGCAATTGTTTCAGGTGACAGATTATACTGGGGCGTCCTAGGAAATTCTACATTCAGCTTGACCTGGATTTTCACTGGGTCTATGCCTTTGACCAATCCGATCTCTTCTCCACTGAGGTCCCACACATCAGTTGACACAGAATCCCTCAGATCAAGTGGAAGTTCCTCCACTGTCAGCGCTGGATACATTTCTATGCACACACGCCTATTCGCAACCTTAAAGGTCGCATCATCATCCCTCGTCTGTACTTCCACTCCCTTTGGGGTACAATAGATGGTGCAATTCAGCTTGCATAACAGATCTCTACCTAACAGGCAAACTGGACTTGAGTCGCACACCACAAACTGGTGTCGATCTCTGAAATGTTCTATTCTCACCGGAATTGGCTCCGTCAATGGACTAGTCAGTTTCTTATTCGTTACGCCAACAACTTGGATTGATTGTCCCAAGAGGGGTAGGTCAAAGACTACTGCACATCGTACAGTAGACCGGGGAGCACCAGTGTCAACCAAAAAGGTTGTGGGGTGACCATCAATGTCTGCTTCCACAAATGGTCCCCTCTGGTCTACCTCTAAGACTGCTCCAAGCGTGCAGTCCTCCTCCCCTCTCAGGCACTGTCATGCAAACGGATCTGGGCCGAACTCCTCACTCCCTTCAAACATGGGCATCTGCATGTAAGTTCGTACTCCTTGTTGGATGTTCTGAACCCTAAGTGGTTGAGGAACCTGCACTTGCGGAACACTAGGCCCCCCTTTGACCGTCGAGTCACTGTGGGAACCATTTCGGACACAGGTACCTGAACTATCTCTCCTTCTTGCTGTATCTGATTCAACAGGTTCAAAGGACACTCGCGTTTCCATTGTCCAATCTGGTGACAAAGATGACACGCCGTGGTCTTTCTCAATGTCGCCACATCCATCCCTGTCTTAGGAACAATCGGCTTTGGTCTTCCCTGACCCTGGACATTCTGATTTCCTCCTTGGTTATTACCCTGTTTTCTTCCTAACGTCCCTCCACTAGATTGTCCCTGAGCTGTTTGCATCTGAACAAGCATCAATTTGTCTTTCAACTTCCTGTGCTTTGATTCTATCTCATCACTACAGTACTTAGCATACCGTAAAATCTCATCCACAGGCTTGTTCTGCCAACAAATCAAATGCTACTGTATCATGAGACTAACCTCTGGCCTCAATCCCAGCACAAACTTCGAAACAAACTGCCCCATGTCCTTTGTATCTAACACATCTAGTCCACTGTACTGTTTAAAAGCCTGCAAAAGTCTCTCATAAAACTCATGCACCGTCTCTTTTGGCTCTTGCATGGTTCGATCTATCTTCACCCAATCAATATCCTGAGGTGAAATTTTCGATTTTAACCATGTATTCACCTGTTCAAACTTTTTTATCACTATGGGCAACGGACCATTCGAGATTGGGTCCCTGTCAGGCTCTGAGGTTGCGCACTCGACAGCAATTTTACATGCTGACCACAAGTCACTCGGAACCACAATGTCAAATAATGTCTTCAAATCGACCCACAACACCTTCGAGATTTTGACAAACTGATCAACTTGCTTGTACCATTCCACGGGCTTCTCCCTTAACCGGAGAAAATCGTTCGTAAATGCAGCCAAGTCACCCCTACTCCAAGGTACATGCACGTATCCTCCATTCTGTACCTCTTGTAAAGGGAAATTACCTACCTCCGTCATCCCTCCACCTGGAGGTGGCGTCTCTCCTATCGTTCTCCTAGAACTTTTCTTCTTAGACCATCTTTCTTCCCACTTATCAAGCATGATCCATGCACGCATTACTATGATCAAATCTTTGATATGGGTTCTCAATCCCATGACCCTTTTCTCTTCCAATTCTTGATCGCTATACTGCAATCTGTGACTTCCCTGCAATGATTTCGTTTTGGACAAATCCACATCATACTTTTTGGCCAATTCTGACAACTTCTCATGTGCAGTTCGTACATGTATGTTCTCTCAAGAGGCAAATTTCCGCTTATTATCTCATCTACTTCTGCTTTCAACCTTACAACATCTAACATTCTCTCTTTCAGAGTTCCCTTTAATATTTCCCGACAAGCTGCTCCATCTCTTTCATCATAATCACATTCCCGTTCCTGAGACCTGCTCTCTTCTGACATACTCATAGGAACATAACAATTCACTATTGTGCCTCGTTCACTTTCTGCGGTTCTCTCACTCTGATTCTGATTTCTCACTGGCGGTGCCCACATTCGCAAGTCTGATCTTGACTCGGCCAAAGACTTCGGCCTCACTGGTATCGCCTCTCTCTGTCCTCTCGAGGAGTCTGCTGTAGCTGGTAATGGCGTACTCCATTCTATAGGCTTTGGAGTTTGCTCCATTCCACTCACTGATCCATTTCCTTCGATCACACTCCTCGCTCCTACAACTGACTGCACTGAACTCCCAACCTTCTCTTGATCTGGGTCGTAAACAGAAACAATAGGTCCAATGGTGATCGGTACCTTTAGAGCATCCGGTAACCTCACACCTCTCCCAACCTCTGTGCTAGCTACAGGCTGATTTCTAGTACCCTCAACTCCTGTCGAGATCTTCCCTTCTACTAGTCCCTTCTGACTGACCCGACCTTCCTTCGTAGGGATCGGGATTGTATGGAGATGGTCTCTCAGACAATAACCTCTCTAGTAAGCGATCATCTGTATCGCTGTCATCATCATCATCCGTGCCGTTTACCTTTGACCCATCAGTCTTTACCAATAACATGTCTCCCTCTATTGTTTGTACTCTCCATCTTTTCTCTTCCTCATCCCATCTTGCATCCTGAAATGCCTTAATCGACTTTTTCACCCTTTCCTGATTTCGATCTCTTTTCCTGTCATGCGCTGCTCTAATCCATGCATGCAACGCCTCGAACTGTGTTGGTCTCGGCGAAGGTCGTAAAGCCGCCATTACAGATTTCAACTGATACAACACTTCCAACCTAAATGAGCCATATCGTGTGAAAGCTAGTTCTCCTTCACTCTGGGTCATCTTATGCCAATTTTCAAGCCAAATTATGGTATGCAACCCCACATTTCTTGCCATGTAATGCGCTGGAGTGTCCTCGGGAGGGGCCTCTTCTCCCCCACGAGTAACCACATGTTTGTCACCTCTACATAATTCTTGGAAAACTTTAAAACATTTCATAGTGAACAGATTTCGATTGCACACAATGTTTTCGTCTACTTCCTGATCAAACCCGCCAATAGCAGCGCGACTCACACCAACCGACCTATCGCAGTGCGGCACCTTCTGACGTCACCCTTCCTCTGCTCGCAGCAGTTCCCCTCCTTCACAGCTCACGTCTCACCCTTGCATTCGTCCCATTCATACGCTGAAATAACCTTTTGTCCCAAACAAGTTACTTCTCTGACTGTCCGTCCACAGTCTCTCGAAATTGTCGACCTCGGTTGGCAACTGTCTGTCCACGACCGGCCAGACAATCACCTCTGATAGGTAACAAATACTCAAATTCCACGTACAACAACCCACGACCAGCGTCGGTTCCTCACGCACTCACACATTCGCTCCCCCTATCTCGGTCCAGGTGATCGATGACGTCTCACGATCCCCTTTCGGTGGTCAACAAAATCTACCTCGGGTGTCTTCTACACCACAATCGCTTAAGCTACTCGTCGAGCCTAAGACTTTCCCGGGCTGTGCGCGCTCACAGCCTGATCTCACAATCACTCAACACTCACTCCGGCTCCGCAAGACATCACACAACAAATCAACACCGCAATCTACAAACATCTCACCCTATTCATACTCACTCCTCCACAAACTACTGCTCTCCGTCAATCTCCATCAGCCGCCGTCGTCCGCTGCTCACCATCCAATGAATCACCATCACTTGACTTCTATGGGCCTCAAGGATCTCTTATCCTAATCTAGATCTCCCCTCGCTATCGGAGATAACCATCCAACTTTGCTACCAACTGATAGGACCGGATTCTTGCCTACCTGGTTATCTCCAAGAATCCTCACAGGTCGCCAGGATCTTTTTATCTGCCAAATAGCGTAGAGGGGATGAATCCAATTATCAAAATATATTTACCAAAATTAGATTTCATTTGGAAAGGACCACTGACTCCGAATCTAAAATTTGTAAGATTTTATTACAACCAAAAACAACTGAACATACAAACACCTCAGTACAAGGTGTAGAAGGTAAATGGGCACTAACACAAAAGCAAGTCTACGCAGGATTCTCATTCGACTCAAAACAAAAAGAATTACCGATTCCAAAATCATCAAGAAAACGATAGTTAAACCAATATCTATTTTAGGAATCATTAGCCAAAGGGAAAAAAACATTTCTATCCCTACACTGTCTCTAAGGTGACATCCCTACTTAGCATTCACATCCCAGGCATGAGAATCAAGAAAAAGGTGTCAGCAGTGAAGACTTCCTAAGAAGTACATTCACTTAATCAGAGCTCGATCTAAGATGCTCCTTCTAGCTTCCCGTCTCAACCTCATCTGCTCATCCCACGGGGCACTGTCCCTAATACAAAACCCCAAAATCGTAGAACACGCCCTTCGGCACACCTCTTCAGCCAGGTCTTCTCTCTGTAGTTTTCCACAAATTTGTCTGCCGTCCAACGACGGTTAGCTTGACCTTGGGTCCCAGGCACCTTCTCCGCTGAAAGTATCATCTCCACATTCTCACAGCATCCTAACTCCTAAAACAAAGACCTAGTCTCTCTAACGAGCTAAATGTCTTTGCACCTGCAATAGAAACATGGGAACGAGAAAACCATTTCACGTCTTTGAGATTTTACATTTCCCTGCAACCCAAAGCCTTTACCAAGGGAATCATTTCCGGCCTACAACATTAGCTAACATAAGGAAAGGAACAGGCCTTCTCTTCTAACGTATATGCGATCAGGCCTCAACAAAATCAAACACACTATTAAATCACACTCTAAGCATTAGTTCATTATTCTCATGTGCGTGAATAAGCAATCTACATGTGTAACTTTAACATGGCACACGTTTAACCTAATGCATTGCATTGTACGAAAACTAATCATTATGCATTTTACTGAATACATTCACGATAACTTGCAACGTTGATCTTCACAAAAGCGTTATTACATTTCTAATCACCTCTATGTTAAACGGGTTCTAATAATACATTTCTAAAGCTTTTCAACATACATCAATTAATATGTGGGTGCTGACTAACGGTGAATATGATGCACCCCAACAAATTTCAGAATCTCATGACGCTCTATCACTGTCCAACTTGAGCTCATCCCTTCCCTTGCCCAAATTCTATTTACTGTATATTTCAGCCAGTAATGAATTTATGTAAACATGCCTTTAAATCTTGTTCGTATTTTGTCACATTTGCTGTGCATTCAAAGAGGGCGGTCAGATGTCTGGGAACTTGGTGTTTACTTTTCTTTCTGTGAATTTAAAGTGAGCGGATTTATGAGACAATCATGTCACTCTGAACAGCTCCCTCTACTCCACTTCATGCCACTTTACTCCACTCTATTCTCTGACACTACCCCACTCTACTCCACTAAGCTACTACACTCCATGCCACTCTGACACTGTCCCACTCCACACCACTCGACTCTACAATACTTTACTTCACTCTATTCCATCCCACTCTCCCAAGGTATTCCACTCTATGCCACTTCACTGTATGACAATCTACTCTAGTCTACGTCTCTCCACACCACTGACTCTACTCTGCACCACTCAACGCTCCTTTACCCTACTAACTTTTAGCCATGCTGTTTAGCTGCCACGCTGGTGTTCAACATACCTAAGACATATTGGCAAAGCCAATAGTGGTTGCATAGATGAGACTTATTGGTTTTGCCAATGCTTGTTTGGTTTGGCTCCAGCTCTGTGGAGACCTATTGTCTTTTCTCTCAGCCTTCTGAAAAGTTTTTAAAATATTGCTATTTTCCAGATGCCTTGTATGTGCTTCTCAGGTCACGGCCGAGATAAAATGCATTTCGCCATGCTTGCAAGAGACCCATCGAATACACGTCTGCTTTGCCAAGTTCCCATAACATTGTTAATGCCTTAACTTGAAACACTGCCAATAGCGGGGGTTTATGTTTGCAAAGAACATCAAACGTTTTCTTTTCAGTTCAAATCATTAATGATGTTTAAAACAGTGAAAATGTAAAGTGGTACTTTTTAATTTAATACGCATAAACGTATTTATGTACGTTAATTTACATGAACACTTTAGATTGCATGTCTAGTCTGAGAGCAGGGTGCAACTTTCTTGCAGCTGTGTTTGTCGACTCCTGTTCTGTCTTTACTTTTTTGGATTCGTAAAAATGTCTCTCATACTCCAGAATTAGGACGGTAAGAAAGAAAATGTATTTGCACTGTTAGTGATGTGAAACATGGCCCTCCCGTTGTATTTCACCAAGACCTTCACAAGTCTGGTTTTTGCTCTGCTTTCTTGAGAGAGATTATGTAATTGTCTGGACTGGGGTGCCTGTACACGGGTCTGCAGTAATGTACATTGGCGTTGTTTTTATCCTCATCACTTTCCTACATCTTTCCATTGACTTTCCAAGGCTTGCTAGAATTTCTCTGGTCTGACTTTCTTATGATCTGGAGGAATGTTTTGCAATGGTTTGAGTGTTCATACGCCAAGATACAACACAATTCTGCATGCTAAGTTAGCGTCTGGACCCTTCATAGTACTCAGAAGCTATTTGATGTTTATGTACACGTGATTATGAAAATGGAGAAGTACTCCTGTTAATTATGTTAAGCACTACTGTTTGGGCTCGTAGTGAGGATGGTAGGATTAGACTGCCAAATACTTTACTTAATCATTTACTGGAGGTTATATTTAGCTGAGGGTCCTTTTTGGATCAATAATGCAGTCATACTCTAGCAATGTGAAGCACCCAAATACAGGTCACCATAATTCAGGCAGGTTTATAGCTCGAGGTCTAGCTTGGTATATTAGCTTGGCCATTTTTAGTTCTTGCCTAGCGACGCAGCGCATGCGCTGCTCGCCTTGGCGAGACATATAGTCGTCGGTTTGGTGGCCGAAGGGGGACAGGGATGTGCACGCTCACGGCGCCCGGACAGCCGATGTGCACGCTCACGGCGACTCTTTCAGACAGCCGATGTGCACGCTCATGTTAAGTGCATATCTGATTTATAACCCATGCTTTCTAGCTTAATATGAACCATCAGAATCAAGTGGTTCCAAATTAGGCTCAAGACAGCCGGCTCTAATTACAGTTTTCAAGTTAATCACTATGTACATGAACTGCATTTGCACTGATACTTATTGTCTGTGGATTGCCTATAATATGCTACGGCTCTGGCCTCACAGGCCTACATTGGATACCAGATCCTAATACATACACTATCCGGGGCTCACAGAGTGACTTCATGGTGATGGCTTTGCTGTGGGCAAAACTTTGGCACAAGTAGATAAAGTCCAATCTTATGCTTCATCAGTCTCAGTTCACGGACAGATATGTGTGTGTCTCTCTCTTAAGATTAAAGTTCCCGCATGACTCGCCTTGGTGAGACCTATAGTCGTCGGTTTGGTGGCCGAAGGGGGACAGGGATGTGCATGCTCACGGCGCCCGGATAGCCGAAGTGCACGCTCATGGCGCCTCTTCCAGCTAGCGCCCGGACAGCCCATGTGCACGCTCACGGCGTCTCTTTCAGACAGCCGATGTGCACGCTCATGTTAAGTGCATGATGTGCGTTCGTCCCCTCCCGTTCTGCGTCCGGTCCGCGGCACTTCTTGTTAATTGTTACTTTCCGCCCATCACTTTCTACTGTGTTTTTGTACCCGTCTCCTCGCTGGAGCTGCAGAAAATAACTTGTTCGAGGCATATGAGCTGCAGATTACACACTTTTGCATAGATCGCCATCTGGTGTTGGGCCCGTATGTTTGCAGTTTGTTTTTCCTCTTGGAAAGTCTTTGGAAGTCACAAGGTCGGTGACTCCTCCCTTGGTTCGTATTGTGCATGGGCTTCGCCTCCATCCTCAGATTGTTTTTTTCTGCCATCGGGCTCGGATGTAATACTTTGCGCTCCGGTTCTGAACATTTCCAGTTCGGCGATCGAAGCGGAATCCTCGCTCATCGCGGTATTGTTCAGATCCTGATCTCCTCAATCACCTTCTCTTCAACACATCTTCGATTCCAGTCATCGACGGCGGCCTTCGGGCCTATCCAAGCTCTGGTCCCGGCTGAGGGAAAGAACTCCATTCAAGAAGTGCCCTCGATGTGGGTCCAAATTCCCCCACACCGATCTTCATGAGGTGTGCAACCTTTGCCTCTCCCCTGAACACGAGGCTCGAGACTGTTCGAGATCGAAGGGCCAGACGAAACATGGCGCACTCCTCGACCTCCGTTCCAGTCGACATCTTCGGGGACGACTTCGAAGCTCCGGGACAGCAGCACACCGAAGAGGTCCTCGTCAGTGCTTCCGAAGCCGACGACTCGGATGTGGAGGACATCACCCCGGCGCAGAGGGTCGTGAGTACTATACCCCCTCCCACACCCGTGCCGACACCTAAAAAGGCTTCGGTCACGCCTTCGCCTCCGGGCCTAGGCAAGACCAAAGACACTGCTTCGAACACCCCACCTTCGGGCCCGGTGAAGAAGCCTAATAAGCCTTCCGGCGGCTCGGGCTCGAGCCAGCCTGCCAGCGGTGCCGATAAACACACTTCGGCACCGAAAAAGAGACCGGCCTCCACCTCGACACCGTGCTCCGCACCAAAGCCCTCTGTGTCGAAACCCAACCTTTCGGTACCGACCAAACACCATAAGGTCCTCGGCACCGACACTCCCGCGCCGAAGCCTACCTCGGCGCCGACAAAAAAAACGGAGGTTCCAAAAAAGCACGGAACGGACAAGCATAAAAAGTCATCGCCCTGAAACCTTCGGCGCCGACGGAACAAACACTGTCTGAGGAACTGTTTACACCGGATCCCTTGCAAAAGACACTTATCAAGGATCCAAAAACTGGACATTTGGCACTTTCTTCTAAAAAGAGACATTTGGACAAACCGGCTCCGCCTCCACCTCCAAAGAGGAAAGATTGTGCTACCTCCCCTTTCAGAGTGCCTTCCCCACCTCCTCCACCCTCTCCATCTCTGCCCCCTCCGCCTTCTCCACCCCTGCCTCATCGCTCTCCGACCCCGTCTCCAGACCATGATGCTCAGGGGGACCCATACTACGATCCAGGGGATGTGCCACAAGACCCCACCCCTACAGGATCCCCAGACCCATGGGACAATTATAATAATCCAGACATTCCAGATGTCCCACAAGATGACCTTTATCCATCCAGGCCATCTCCACCAGAGGACTCGTTAGGTTTTCACCACCTACTTCAGAGGGCGGCACATTATCACGGGGTAGAGCTACACACTGACCCGGTAGAGAAAGATTTCCTCCTCGACACCTTTGATACCGCACATAGGTCTACTTCCATACTACCTATGCTCAAGGGGGTAATAAAACATGCGCCAGAGGTTTTTAAAGACTCAGTCAGGGCTAGGGCCATTAACCCACGCATAGAAAAAAAGTATAAAGCTGCCCCCACAGATCCTGCCTATATCAAAGGGCCAGCGCCACTGGATTCCCTAGTGGTCTCCACTGCACGGAAAAGGTCAAAGTCCCAGGCGTCAGGCGAAGCACCACCACCTGACAAAGAGTCAAAGCTACTGGACGCATCAGGAAAGCGCACTGCGTCAGAGGCAGCCAATATATGGCGTATCGCCAACACTCAAGCGCCATTGGCCAGATACGACAGAGCGCATTATGATGAACTAGAAACCATCATGCACCATCTCCCAGAAAAATACAAAAATAGGGCCAATGAATTAATTCAAGAGGTAAGACCATAACTAACACCTCTATACGCTGTGCCTTAGACGCAGCAGACACAGCCTCCAGGGCCATTAACACTAGCGTCCTCCTCCGTCGCCATGCTTGGCTCAGAGTTTCAGGTTTTAAACCTGAGGTACAGGCCTCCATATTAAATCATCCATTTGATCAAGAACATCTATTCGGCCCAAAGGTAGATGTGGCCCTCGAGAAGATGAAGAAGGATACAGATACGGCGAAATCTATGGGAGCCTTGAAGTCACACCCTCCTAGGCGCTCCTTTCGCCGCTCTTCCTTTTGGGGCACGGCCAGAGGCTACTCCTCAGATAGCGCGTCCACGTCCTACAAATCCCCTGCTCAATCCACCTTCACATGGGGTTATCAAAGAGGCGGATATAGAGGCAATAACAATAAAGGCAGAGGCAAAACAAATACCGCCCACTCTGCCACACCGCCTACCCAATGACTTCCCCCTGCTCCCTCCAGACCATCCCACTCCGGTCGGGGGCAGGCTACAAAATTTCCTTCACGTCTGGGAGACCATCTCCTCAGACAGATGGGTGACCCAAATTATTCATTCAGGGTACTGCCTAGAATTGACATCTACGCCCCCAAACATTCCACCCAGGCAATGCCCAATGTCACAAGAACATTCCATGTTACTAAAACAGGAGGTAATCTCCCTCCTACAAAAACAGGCGATAGAACAAGTCCCCGCCAGTCAACAAAATTTAGGAGTCTACTCCCTATATTTTCTGATACCAAAAAGAGACGAGACTCTACGACCTATCTTAGATCTCCTGCCTCTAAACACATACATACATTCGGACCATTTTCACATGGTAACACTTCA
Source organism: Triturus cristatus (assembly GCF_964204655.1). Classification (NCBI taxonomy): domain Eukaryota; kingdom Metazoa; phylum Chordata; class Amphibia; order Caudata; family Salamandridae; genus Triturus; species Triturus cristatus. The sequence goes on along the minus strand of NC_140586.1, from coordinate 169,947,298 downwards.
GCAGGTACTTCCGCTCCTCTCCCAGAATGACTTTCTCACCACACTGAACTTGAAAGACGCATATTTTCACATTCCGGTACACCATGCTCACAGAAAGTACCTCAGATTGTAGTGGACGGGCAACACTACCAGTTCAAGGTGCTCCCATTCGGGGTCACAACAGCACCAAGGGTATTCACCAAGTGCCTAGCAGTAGTGGCGGCACACCTCAGAAGACAGCACATTCACGTCTTCCCATATTTGGACGACTGGCTAATAAAAGCTGCGTCCTACAACCAATGTGTACATCACACCGCCACTACAATCCAACTACTTCACCAGCTAGGTTTCACAGTGAACCACCAAAAGTCCCAGCTAATACCATCCCACACAAAGCAATACCTCGGTGCCACCATAGACACCTCAAAAGCCATAGCCTACCCCAATCCTGCCAGGATTGCAAGCATTCAGGCTTTGCGTCAAAGATTCATACCTCAACACTCTCTCCCAGCAAGAGTGTTTATGCAACTAATAGGGATGATGGCCTCTTGCATTTTCATAGTGCCTCATGCAAGACTCCAGATGCGTCCACTCCAAGAGTGCTTAGCGCGCCAATGGAACCAGGCCCAGGGGCAACTGACGGATCTGGTGTTGGTAGACGGTCGCACCCATTGCTCTCTGCAGTGGTGGAACACCACAAATCTTTCCAGAGGTCGACCGTTCCTGGACCCGGTTCCACAAATAATCCTAACAACAGACGCATCGCTCTCCGGCTGGTGAGCTCATCTACTACACCTCACAGTGCAGGGCACATGGACGCCGCAACAAAAGTTACTCCACATCAACCATCTGGAGTTACTAGCAATCTTTCTAGCCCTAAAATCCTTTCAGACACAGATTTTAGGCAAGGCCGTCCTTATTCGCACAGACAACATGACGGCCATGCACTACATCCAAAAACAAGGCGGCACACACTCTCCACAGCTCTCTCAACTAGCACAGAGCATATGGAGATGGGCAATTCCACACAAAATCTTTCTCCTAGCCCAACATGTACCAGGAGTCCAAAACACCATGGCAGATCTGCTCAGCAGACAGACGCAGCAGATCCACGAGTGGGAACTTCACCCGCAGGTTCTTCACCCTTTCTTTCAGATGTGGGGGCATCCACACATAGACCTCTTCGCCACCCACGAAAACAAAAAATGCCCAAGCTTCGCCGCCAGATACCCACACCCATTGTCCAAAGGCAATGCGATATGGATGAACTGGTCAGGCAAATTTGCGTACGCCTTTCCACCTCTACCACTAATTCCATTAGTGGTGCGAAAGCTACAACAGCACTCCCTCACACTGATTCTAGTAGCTCCAACATTGGCCAGACAACCGTGGTACACCACGCTGCTGGAACTCTCGGTAGTGCCACACCAAAAGTTACACCTCTCACCATGCCTCCTAACCCAGACCCATGGAGAGATCAGACACCCGGACCCAGCTCAGCTCAACCTTGCGATCTGGCTCCTGAGATCCTAGAATTCGGATACCTTAACCTTCCCCCTGACTGTATGAACGTCATTAGAGAAGCTAGACGCCCTACCACTAGAGCATGCTACGCTGCAAAGTGGAAAAGATTTGTTGTTTATTGCCATAACAACACAATCAACCCTCTAGACGTATCTATACAGCACATGATATGCTACTTACTCCATCTACAAAGGTGTAACCTAGCATATACATCCATTCGGCTACACCTTGCAGCAATTGCCGCTTACCTACAAAACAGACAGCACCTATCACTTTTCAGAGTGCCTGCCATTAAAGCCTTCATGGAAGGCCTCAAACGAATAATTCCCCCCAGAGTACCACCCTCACCTGTGTGGAACTTAAATATAGTTCTCACAAGGCTAATGGGACCACCTTACGAACCTTTGCATAAATGTGAACTGCAATTTCTCACATGGAAAACAGCTTTCCTTGTAGCCATCACTTCCCTTAGAAGGGTCAGTGAGATACAAGCTCTTACTATACAAGAAGCTTTTCTCCAAATGCACCCGAACAAGGTTGTCCTCCGTACCAACCCAAAATTCCTACCCAAAGTCATTTCCCCCTTTCATCTAAACCAATCGGTAGAATTACCGTTTTTTTTCTCGCAACCTCAAACTGTTGCAGAAAGGGCTCTACACACACTGGATGTTAAAAGGGCCTTACTTTACTATATCCAGAGAACACAACCTTTGAGAAAGACAAAACAACTGTTTGTCTCTTTCTCTCCACCACATAAAGGCAACCCCATCTCTAAATCAGGGATAGCTAGGTGGATTGTAAAATGCATACAGATTTGCTACCACAAGGCAAAACGCACGCTATCTGTTCCCCCTAAAGCCCACTCTACACGAAAGATAGGGGCTTCTATGGCTTTTCTAGGGAACATCCCATTAGATGATATCTGCAAAGTAGCTACATGGTCAACACCGCACACTTTCACTAAACATTACTGTGTAGATGTGCAAACCAAGCAACAAGCTAGTGTGGGCCAGGCTGTACTAAAAACACTTTTTCAAACCACTGCAACAGATACCGGTGGTCGCCGCTAGGGTTGGGAACTGCTATATAGTCTATGCAAAAGTGTGTAATCTGCAGCTCATATGCCACGAACGGAATATGCTACTTACCAGTATGCATCTGTTCTTGGCATGTAGAGCTTCAGATCTACACACGCCCACCCGCCTCCCCGGCTACCTGTATCTGTTCCAGTCTATCTTATTTAGATACAACACACATGGGTTTCTTCACTATTATTACTACGCTCCATCTTTCCCTGCTGGCGAAAAACAATCTGAGGATGGAGCCGAAGCCCATGCGCAATACGAACCAAGGGAGGAGTCACCGACCTCATGACTTCCAAAGACTTTCCAAGAGGAAAAACAAACTGCAAACATCCGGGCCCAACAACAGATGGCGATCTATGCAAAAGTGTGTAGATCTGCAGCTCTACATGCCAAGAACAGATGCATACTGGTAAGTAGCATATTCCTTCCTTTTCGTGTTCGTCTTCTAAGCATTTTGTCGTCTGAGATGACGCTGCTCGTTGGCTTCCATGCCACATCTACACTAATGTAGAGAGCAGCACACTATACATCTAAACATATATAAATCATTTGGTCTACTTCTTAATGAGGTTTTACAATTTGTTTACATTTTGTATAGCACTTTACTTCACCTTGTGGATACTCCATAGAGCTGTATAGTTTGAGTTAATGTCCAGGGTTGTTAAATTGCAGGAGTCTCGTTGTCTCTAAGGCGTTAATTGCTGGAGCTGCACAGAAGCCCAGAGCCTCGCACTTTCCCCTTTCTTGTTCATCTTTAAAAAAATATATATATTGCTTTCCTTTTTCGAATTATTGCTTTCTGCCCATTGTAGACTTCTGTCGGCACTGCCACCCCATCCGCTTTTTAATTGATACTTTCCGCCCGTCGCTTTCTGCTATGCTTATGTACCTGTCCCCTTGCTGGAGCTGCACAAAAAACAGAGCCTCGCACTTTCACCTTTCATGTTTGTCTTCTGGTTATTGTCTCCACATGTCTGCTCTCAAGTATAGGCTCAGCATAGTTTTAGCCTTTCCACTCCTAGGCACAGCCTCCATGCTTTTACCACTGAAAGCCTATACTTCTTTTATGAGTAGGGAACAAGAAACTCTTGTTTAAGCCAAACACATGTAGTCAGTAACGTGTGAGCAGACCACAAATAATTACTCCGCTAAATGTTTTTCCACACCCCAGGCTGCTAGAGGCTTATTATTACCCGCCCCTTCTGTTGGAGCATAGATCAACTGATGGCTCCAGGCCTGCAGCAATGGGCTCAGGGTTAATAAATAGGGGCATGACTAGCTCTAATGTTAAGATTTTCTAAAGAGAGAATGTGTTACTCTTGCCTCTTGGAAAATGAAATAAACAATGTAAAGAAACAGTAATTTTTTTTTCAAATTTATTTTCAAATACTTTTAAGTGACTTAAAAAAGACCACAACACCAATTATTACACCTTTTGTGTTCAGGAGATATCTGAACTACCTTTACTAGTATATACAGTTTAGGCGCAGCAGAGGCAACATCAGTGCAAAGCTTCTTTGCAGCCAGTGTCAGAACAATGTTAAGGCCATTGCAGGTCATATTGAGGCCACCTTTTAGGCCATGTTGAAAGAAAGAGTGGGTTCTTGATCAGCACATTTGTTTAGCTGGGTGCAGCAAATTCATCAGTTGTGGAAAGTGCTTTCACACTAGTGCTCTCTCAGTCCACACCACACAATTCTGCATCACACCACTAAAATAAACAGCACACCACATATTTAAACTCCATTACATAACACTCCACCACAATACGATTCCACATCATTACTCTCCACAATACACACTCCCACCCCCACATAATTCCTATACACTAAATGCACCATAATTTCTATCCACATAATTTCACTGTACAACATACCACATAATCCTACTCCAAACCACACAAATCCACTTGACTCCAAAACACATAAGTAAAAAACATTCACATTTACAATGCCAATACCTCCAGCTCTAACAAATCCGAGACCTATTGCATTGCAAATGCTTGTTAATGTTCATGTTGATACTTTTATACATTTTTGTGTCCAATTGTGTTTCTGGAAAGATTCGTTTTTTTTCAGAAATCAGGTAACAAGTTTGTAATTAATTTTTTTCAAAAATAATGACTCGATAAATTCGAAAAACACACTGGATAAATTAATGTGCATTTTGTGTTGTTTAAAATAAGCATTGATTTAGGGCCAAGTGGGGTCCCTTTATGTGATGTATCTTTATTGGACAGCGCAGCCCAGGCGCCACTTCCTGTTTCTTCTTGGAACATGGACCAAGTACAGATTGATTCCTCTTAATTAGTGTCCATCCGCTGTTCACGCTGTGATTGAGGTGCTTTAAAGTTGAAAGGAGGCTTATGTCGGCTGTTGCAGAGTCGTGTGTCAGTGAAGCAGGGTATTCTTGGGGAGCTGTGCTCCTCTGAGAGTCTGGAAACAACCTGTTAGCTTTACCCTCTCTTCACCTCCCAGCAGAAGAAAGTGGAGGTGCTCAAGGCCGCTTAGCAGAAATGGTTGCACCGACCATGTGCCCCCCACCCTGGCAAGTTGCAGATATTTCAGGGCAGAATACCGCCATGAATACTCAACACGGGCTAGAGCTGCTGCCCTCATAGGTCTTTGAATTGCAATTTCATACCGACGTGATGACTTGGACAGCAGAGAGAACTTTAACAGACTTGCAAAACACTGTTGAGTTTTTAGGCGCTAGGCCCACATACTTGTGAAGTAATGCATGCACACACAGTAGTAGGGTACTGGCAACTGACCCAGGAGCTGTGTGCCCCGCCCCCTTTAGTATGACCGTTGACGCATGTGATGGGTGGGTGTAAAGTGTAGTACATCACACTCCTTAACACTAGAACATGTCCAGCAGGACACTACAAACAGATTTAGTCTCCAGCTTGCACAAGCTGGATGGAACTCTTTTTCCCCAAGACTGTCTAAATATTTTATTTATAAGAACATAGAGCACATTCCTCGAGGCAGCTTCACAATGTAAACACACAACTAAATATACCAGTATTTGGAAACCACGTCATATTCCTAGAAATCCCCTCAACGACTCCATGCTATTGAAATACTAAAGTTCACTGCACCACAACTTTATGGTAACCTCAAAACAATATGCTGGCTCATCATAGGTTCATTTCAAAGTTTTTTATATGTTAGAAATTCTGCTAAGTATTTTTGCATTAAAAAAATTACAATTCTCCCGCATAGTTGTTGGCGCTGGACATTAAGAATGCGATACCTCAGTTTATTACAGTGTATCACATATAATTAATTAGTCTGGAGCTAATAGTTGTGCAGCAAGTATGAAAAAAGGCAGACTAGATGAGTCTTGTGGTTCATGTATGTTATCAGCATATACGTATCACAAGGAACCTCCACAATATTACCTAGCACTAAATATCTAGAAAGAGGCTAAACTTATCACACAGTGTAAGCGAAACAACCGTCCCACAAAAACAGCATTTGTAAGTGCTGGGCAAAATGCAATTTTTCCTTGCTAACTAAAAATTCACATGTTCCCCTTTTTTCCTTGCTAAGTATAAAGTCACATTTTCTCCTGCATTTCTTTTCTAAGGGCTGGGTAAAATGCATTTTTCCTTGCTAAGTAGAAAGTAATTTTTTCCCCTGCACTTTATAAAGTGGACTTTTTAGGTTTTGTGTGACCTTGCAGCTGTCTACTTTACCTATTGCTATCATTTCTTTAAAATATGCATAAAGTGAGCTTTGGCACCGCCCAGATAAGTATTGTTCTACACTTCATGGAATTGGTTATTCAACTCACTTCCTACGGAGTGCTTTTTATTGAAATGCATTAGGCACTCTTATATTTCAAAAGTACACTGAATTATCATACGTTAAATTCTATGTATCAAAGATGCAGAGAGAGAGACAGTGAGTGTGTGTGTGTGTGTGTGCGTGCATGTTAGTGTGTGAGTGTGTGAGTGTGTGTGTGTGTATGTATATATATATATTACCTACTGGCGGTCGCCAGTAGGTAGTTATAGTTAGGACCACGTTTCCATAGGAAAACCTCAACATTCTATTTTGAATAACTTTGGCGCCGGTCGACGAATCCTCGCGAATTTCTCAAAATAGGTGGGGCGCTCCGCTCCGCTCCTACCCTGAAAGTCTCGGGGGGATTCGTCAAGCGGGGGCTGAGATAAAAGGGGGGTCCCAAAACGCGTTTTTCCCATGCATTTTTCCATAGGACCTTTAGAACGAGCTACAGCCCGAACGGCTGAACAGAATTACTAGAAATTTGGCAGAGAGGTAGTCCCTAGGTCAAGGAAGTGCCTTTTGTAGGTTTGGTGTAAATCTGTTCAGTAGATTCTGAGAAAATAGCCTTTAAATCAATATATATATCTGAGCCCGCTTACGGTACGCTTACCGTACGCTTACCGTACACTTACCGTAAGCTTACGGTGGCGTGCGCGAGCGCGATTCTGATTGGCTCTTAGATCTTAGTAAACATTCGAATCGGCCGAAACCAGGAAGTGGCGTCCGCCATTTTGTCTCTCGCACTGAGTGTTGTTTATCAAACATGATGGCCAAAAACATGTTACGGGGCTGTTTTGACAACTCCCTCCCACATAGTCATGTTGAGGGAGTCCCCAAACATCCCCCAAGAGCAAAAACGGTTTTATTTTTTTTTCGGCAATTTCGCGGGGTACGCTTACCGTACGCTTACCGTACGCTTACCGTAAGCTTACCGTACGCTTACGGTAAAAAAATAAAAATAAAAAAAACACTATCCACACTTACCCCACCCCCTGTGCTTTTGGTGGCCGCAGGCCACCAAATGTGCAGGGCTTATTAATAGAGAAAAAAAACGTAATTTTGGCAACATGAAATTATAAAATCGAAATAAAAAAAACACTATCCACATTGACCTCACCCCCTGTGCTTTTGGTGGCCGAAGGCCACCAAATGTACAGGGCTTATTAAAGTTGATAAAAACCGTGCACGAAACGAACTGCGTTAAGTGGGCGCGCACGCCACAAATGGCGTAAAGTAACTTAGCATTTAAAAAACCGTACAAATTCACTGAAAAAACCATAGGTTTCACACACGTTATAGTTAGGAAATAGCATTTAAAAAACCTTGCTAATTCACTGAAAAAACCATAGGTTTCACACATGTTATAGTTAGCTGGACATTTTACTGATAAAAAACCAATGAAATTCCCCCGTTATAGTTACTGTAGGCAACTATAACTCACGCGACCGTAATCCTCTGCTGATGACATATGTGTCTTTATGAAAAAAAAATATTTGTAATATATGTATAGCTAAAATTTAATGGAAGAAGATATGGGCAAATAAGTGTCTAAATACAGTATTAGCATCAGCAGAGGATTGCGGTCGCGTGAGTTATAGTTGCCTACAGTAACTATAACGGGGGAATTTCATTGGTTTTTTATCAGTAAAATGTCCAGCTAACTATAACATGTGTGAAACCTATGGTTTTTTCAGTGAATATATATATATATATATATATATATATATATATATATATATATATATTATCTACTGGCGGTCGCCAGTAGATAGTTATAGTTAGGACCGTGTTTCCATAGGAAATCCACAACATTCTATTTGGAATAACTTTGGCGCCGGTTGACGAATTCTCGCGAAATTTTCAAAATAGGTGGGGCGCTCCGCTCCGCTCCTACCCTGAAAGTCTCGGGGGGATTCGTCAAGCGGGGGCTGAGAAAAAAGGGGGGTCCCAAAACGCGTTTTCCCCATGCAATTTTCCATAGGGACCTTTAGTCCAAGGTACAGCCCGAACGGCTGAACAGAATTACTTGAAATTTGGCAAAGAGGTAGTCCTCAGTTCAGGCATGTGCCTTTTGCATATATGGTGTCAATCTGTTCAGTAGTTCCTGAGAAAATCAAAAGTAAAATCATATATATATGTGGGCGGAGCCTAACCACACATCTCATCCTGAGATCTGATTGGCTGTCAGTGCTGCAGATCGGAGCATATAAATTCTCCCTACTCCCACGGACAGAGTAATTTCACAGTCATACGCACATACACTCATCATACGCTAGGGCCCATCACACTAACATTCATTCTATTACTCTATCCACACTGAATATACAAGAGAAATCCTAAACAATCTGCATCTAAACCGAGGTCAATGCGACCTAATAGATCTGTCTTGAGTCATGATTTTAAACATTGAGTATACATTTGAAAATTCAATAAACGACAAAGAAATAACCACCCGACACTGTGATTCAAACAAAAGGTTATATTATCTAAATTAATTCAAATGAAAGTCAATTAATAGCAAAATCATTATTCTCATAGTTACCTAATCTAGCTAAATGTCGTAAATGGGTCAGGACAGGTCTCTCAGTAAAGTCTCCCGAGTCGCCGTCCTCTCAATCAGCGTCGATCCTCTCGAGCATAGGTTCGGGAAGAAGTGGCCTTAGACCCTCCCTAGTCTAACAGTATTTATACTTAAACTTACATATAGAAAGTTACAAACAAACTCTAAACGTCCGTTGAGCCATTGAGCAGAGCTAGCAGGAAAGGATGTTGACTCGCAACATTTAGAAAACCTCCGCCCTTGGAAATCTCAAAAATAAAAACACGGAAGAAGGAAGCTCAAACTAAAAAATGTTACATCCATGAATGCTCTTCCTCGGAATCATAGTGAAGCCACCGCAAGTTTATCAGAGTTCAATGTGGCTTTATTCTTCTCCAAGGGCAACTGGCAGCAAGCTCGGAGCTGCTGTCCTCACGGAAACTTTTAATACAGTCAGAGGCCGAGGTCAGATGGTTTCCAGCCATATTCAGCGAGGCCTCCCTTCGTATTTCATCTACTCAAATGCAGGCTGTAAATATCGGCCATCTTTGATTAGGCCAAAACGGACCATCTTAATTAAAAGAAACACAAAACAACGTTACCACATCGTAATGATTATACAGTGTTAATTCCCACTAATACCCTTATGTGTATGTAATTATCTAGCCATCTGCAACACAAGGAAGCATTAAAAGCGTATTATTTTAAAGCGCAAACACATTACAAATAGCACTTTTACCACACATATTTAATTAATCTGCTCACCAACTTAGTTCACGCATTAATAAAGCAACATAAATGCATTCCCACGTGTAATTCTTTCATTAGTAAAAGTTGATTAATCAGAAACTTCAACAAATTAATATTTAATAATTAATTATCAGTAATTTTAATTATGACATATAAACATAAACTAGAGTATAAATTTCAATACATTTTCAATAGAAAACCCTGCTCCAGCATCAGCACTTCATCCAAGAAGTGTTGGCAGCCATCTTGGGACCAATATACATGATAGCACCTCATTAAAAAGCATTGCAGTTAATAGAAGGTTTTAAGACTTTTGTTACATTATAAATCATTTGTTGATGGTACCATACTCATTTTAGGAATTGTGGTATGTTCTAAGGTGATTTCACCATGTGAAAAAGCCTTCTGCTGGGATATCATGATTGAGAGAAAAATATTTTCTCATGCTTTTCCCACAGAGGTTTGAGCTTATTTTCTGTAAATTCACATTATCTTTCTCAGTCATGTGAGAATGAAGTCTGACATTCTCAGTAAAACATGTACATCCAACAAGGGCAGAGACTGTCAGTTGATTCCTTTGTGTTCTACTGCAGCTTCCCAGAGTGTTCCAAAGAACAACTAGAGCGCTAACAGTCCTACTTATGATAAACGTATGGCACACCTGAAGCCATCTTGCTTGGATTAAAGTGGTAACGGAACAAAATGAGGGGGTTCATTTTTCCATAACAAGTATGATTAGTGCTGCAGAAAGAAAAACTAGGGCACATTTTGACTTCTGAAATCCTCTTTTATTTCATAAAAAAATTCTGACATGCAGACTGAAACATGCACTTTCAATACCAGCAGCAGTTTTCCCTGGTGAGCAGTAGCTTTACTACAGTGATCTAATGAGCAAAAAGAGTGCTAACATTCTGAATTTATGGCAAATGTGTGACACATCTGAATGCCTTCTTGATAGAATCAAAGTAAAAAACTGAAAGTATTTCCTACTGAGGAGACTGCAGTACATGAGGAAATTAGGAAACTTCATAACAAATAAATCTCCCAAGATGGCCACCGGAGACAAAAGAGCCCAAATGTAGCCCAAAATCACCCAGATGTAGCCCAAATATAGCCCAATGACAGAAGTGTGCAAAACTCTTATTATTTTGTGTTTTTGCAGTGTTATATAGTGCAGACTTGTCAGGTATTGGAGTGCTTTACATGAGCATTGGTTACATCAAACAAGAACAAATTCATTTTGGTTGTAGACATGGGGAGACTAAGTGATTTGACCAGAATCACAGAATGTCGAGCTGAAGCAGAAACTCCAACCTGGTTCCCCAGTTGCAAAGTCTGCAGTTCTGGAAGTAACACCACATCCTCTCCCCTAAGTGCAACATTTAATCAAGTGGTCAACTGGATAAAAAAACATAAAGATAACAAATAATTAAAAGTGCCTTGTCGCTATTTGAAAACTCAGAAAATATGTCCTTATTTTAGTCTTTTAGAGCACTAACCATAATTTTGATGCCAATAAGACCCTCTCATATATGTAATTTCTAAAGGAAATGCTCTAGGTATTACAGTTTTGATTACATCAAGATGACGTCAGGCGTTCCACACTTTTGTAATAAATATAGAATGTTAGCAATCTAGTTGTTCATTAGGATACTGTTGAGAGGCAGAGGCCAGGGGCACGGACTCTGAAAATTGAAGGCAGGTAGGAGGGTGCAAAGGCAACAATTTAACCACACTGAGCAGGCAGGAAGGGCCGTGGCAGCACAACAGACTATGGAGGGCAGTGGAAAGGGGGGCAGGGGCAACAGACCAACAATACAGGACTTGCAAGAGAGGCTGTGGCAATGTAATAGACCATTGTGGGCAGAAGGAAGAGGCAATGGTAGTACAACCATACATGCCAACAGACCCGATTCAGCCAGGAAACGTCCAATGTTTTTAAGCTCAAATGGGCTTTATTTGATCTGTCTCCTGTCTACAATCTCCTTTTTTTCAATGTAACTCAAAGGGGAAAATCAATACCCCAGTTTTTTTTTCAAAATCTCCCTCTTACCAAGTTCAAAATGTTCGCAAGTATGGTACATTGGATCATGGAAGGAAATGGGGTAGGGACATGTACTTGGATAACAGAGGACAGGAGGGACATGGAGAGGTGCACCAAACTGACCCTGCAGGGCAGGCATCAGGGTTTGCAGCAGCACAATACACCACACAGGGCATGCGGGACGGGAGTGCAGCACAACAATCCATAGAAAGCAAGAGGGCAGGGACAGGACTATGCACATGGACAATAGAGAACAGAGGGGCAAGAGGAAATGGTAGCTAGCTGACCATAATGGACAGACAGGAGAGAAACCTGCAGCATAACAGACCATAAAGGGCAGGAGGGACGGATCAGGGGCATTACAATGGAACAGACAAGCCAGGAGGGAGGGAGTAGGGGTCTGCACATGTAAACAGAGGGCTTGGGGCAAGGGGGCAGGGCTGGAGCAGCAAGATAGCCATGGAGGTCAGGCAGGATGGGCACTAGAAGCAAGACACACCATGAAGAGCAACAGTGAGACTGTGATGGCATACACACAGACCATGGAGGGAAGGTGGGAGGGGGTCAGGGTCAGCTAACTGACCACACAGGGAAGGTGGGAGGGGCCATGGCAGCACAGAAGACCATGCATGGCAAGTGGGAGGGTTAGTGGCAGCACAATGGCTATGATGGGCAAGAAGGAGGGTGCAGGGGCATGCACAAAGGACGATGGAGGATAGAGGGGAGGGTCAGGACCTGTGCACAGACAAGAAAGTTCAGGGGAAGGGGCCTCACAACAGACCGCACGGGGCAGGCAGGAGGAGCAGTTGCAGCACAACAGACCAGGAAGGGCAGAAGGGTGTGGCAGTACAATGGACCATGTAGGACAGGAGGAAGAGGATAGGGGCATGGCATGTGGACAGGCAGGGTGGAGGTGGCAGGGACAGGTTACAGTCATCTGACAATGCTAGGCAGGTGGGAGGGGAGTGGCAGCTCAACAGAACACTCAGAGTAGATAGGAGTGGCAGGTCCATGGAACATGGTGGGCAAAAAGGATGGAGCAGGGGCATGCACAAAGACATCGGAGGGCAGGGGGAAGGAGAATAGGGGCAGCAAGCTAAGCACAGAGTTTAAGCAGGAGGTCAATGATGGGGCATAGAATTGGGCAATGGAGGGCAGGAGGAGGGGACTGGTACATCATACTAAATTGAGGGCAGTGGCAGCACATCAGACCATGCATGGCAGGAGGGAGGAGGCTAGTCCATGGATTCACACAACAGAGGATAGGGAGGAGGGGGATGGGGCAGCAAGCTAACTGTTCAGAGAAGGCGGGTATTAGGAACTTTATTGGTTTTAAAACGTGTGTCTGTGCGAACTACTTAAAATATGAACAAGTATGCAGCATAATCTCACTTTTATTCAGGAAGAAGAGGACGTTTGTGACTGTGACTCCGGGCTCACTTGGCAGAAACACCCCCTGACCCTCCACCCCCTATCGCAAAATGTAATGCCCGTGAAAAGGGTAGGTGAACACAGTGTTATATAGAACATAGTCCTGAGAGCACGATTGAAAATGAAAACTAGATATAGTGTATGGTATAAACTATGCACCAAAAAGTGTGATATAAGATGAACCGGGCGTGAAATATATTATGCAATACATTGTGCGCAATGACAGATTCATTGGAGAGCGCGAGATAGCACAGGCACTAGCGCGTGCTATGCGATGTGCGCCTTGGAGTGTAATATGCACAGGGCAGTGCTGTGTAACCTAACTAGTCTCTAAAGTTACAATATAAAATATGTGCTGGGGAGTGTAACGTTGCATATGCACTGTGACAAAGATATGGATCCCAGATTGTAATATGTATGGCATAGCACTGTGCGTTATAACCTAGGCATCGAGGAAGGCACGTTAGATGGGACAATATAACCCGTGCGAAGACAAGTGTGGCATGACATATTCACGGGGTGGTGTTACAGTGCACATGGGCTAGAGAGTGTCATAGCATATGCACTAGCTGGTGGAATACAACACAGAGGTGTGTGGCACTCGGCAGGCAATGGTGGGTGTAACACAGCATTGGGCTCTGCCAGGAGTGCGCTGTGACTCTCAAGTGATGTTCGTCCCCTTTCCAGAGAGTAAAATAAAAAGTATTACGCATCCGGCAGTGGATGTGTGTTTTATTAACCGTGAGGGGGGTTTCTTACATAGTTTTGGTCGAATTTTTGTCGAATCCCCTTTGAATGGCTTGGTGTGCATGTGTATTAAATGTGCCCGTCAATAGCTACCCATGTTTGTATAAATAAACGACAAGGGTGTCTACCGGGATTAGGCACGGTAGGGCATCAGACATGTCAGAGCTTCACTAGTGGTGTAAATACATTCCACGTGGATTCATTGTATGCATAGTCGCCTTTTAATGAATATCACTCAAATCGTCATGGTGATAGGTACGTACGGTTTGTCCAGCATGTCCTAGGTGTGTCTATAAATATATATTTGTTAAAAATAATAAAAAACAGTGGCCGGCCCTGGGGATTGGGGTCAAAAAAATATAATTAGGAGACAGGCCCTGGGGGATGGGGTCATCAGGGCGAATAAATTAGAATAAGAAGGGGAACCACACAGTCCCCCTTCTTAAAAAATTTAAATAAATAAAAGACTGGCATCGTGCCGGAGGCCACGCCCCCTCCTTGCAGCACTCTGCAAACGCGCCCCCTGGCGAGTTGTAAGTTGGGGAATTAATTCCTCTTCAATACTGAGGGTCCCTGAGGGCCAACTAGCCAAACAGGCATCTCCAGTATGCGCTAGGGAGCTGCGCTGCAGACAGGTGTTCTGAGGCCAAGCCCCCTTTTACACCTCTCTGCAACGCAGCTCTGTGTCGCTTACTGGAGGTACCTAGTGGTCTAGTTTGACCCTAGGGACCCTTAGGATTCAAGGGGACTTAATCTCTCAACTTAGAACAGCCACAGGGCGCGTTTACACAGTGGTGAAGGGAGGGGACGGGGCCTGAGGTGACGTGTGCAAACACGCACTATGGCACGTTTTAAATTGGGGATATAATTTCCCTTCAATACTGAGGGCCCCTGGGGGCTAACTAGCCCACCAAGTGCTTCCAGTAAGCGCCACTGAGCTGCATTGCAGAGAGGTGGTCCAGGCTGTGCCACTTTTTACACCTCTCTGCAACGCAGCTCTGTGGCACTTACTGGAGGTACCTAGTGGGCTAGTTGGACCCTAGGGACCCTCAGGATTCAAATGAACTTAATCTCCCAACTAAAAACGGACACAGGGCGTGTTTACACAGTGGTGAAGAGAGGGGACGGGGCCTGAGTTAACGTGTGCAAAAACGCCCTGTGGCCTGTTTTAAGAGGTAGTTTTAATCCCCCTGCCCTATTATATACTAGGGGCTTACAGAGGAGGTCATGCTAATCACAGGGGGACCCCAACGCATAATGTTCCCTAGTGTATGTAGGTGTTTTCACTGTATTCTAACTGTCTTTTAACATAGCACTGGCTCTAGGACTGGTTAGTCAGACTCAGTTACCACCAGTATCCGTCTGAAAAAGTTGAGGGTACCGGATGATTTTGCAACAATGATTCTTTCTGCTCCTCTTTTTGTTCTTTCTGCACGTTATCCTTCTTCCTGCACTTTTCTTCGTCTTTGAGGACTTCTGATGCTTCTTTCTGCACTTCTTTTTTTTTCTTTCTGTGCATTTTTTCTTCTTTCTTCACATGTCCTATCTCTGTAGGCATAGTTAGAAATTAGCATTTAAAAAACCTTTGAAATTCACAGAAAAAACCATAGGTTTCAGGCACGTTATAGTTAGGAATTAGCATTTTAAAAAACCTCAGAAATTCACTGAAAAAACCATAGGTTTCAGGGGTGTTATAGTTAGCTGGACTTTTCACTTGTACAAAACCATTGAAATTCCCCCGTTATAGTTAGTTCAGCTAACTATAACTCGCGCGCCCGCAATGCACTGCTGATGACGTCACATAGTACATTACTCATGACATGGTCAGTGACATCACTGATGACATCACTGATGACATCTCAAATGACATCACTGATGACATCACTGATGACATCATCCTTGTGATAGAGTGGCAGACCTCCTCTCACCCTAATATAACCTTTGATACACACATTCAAAAATAGAGACTAAAATTTTTAAAACAATGGACATACCAATACCAGTTACAACAACCTCTTCAGTAATTCTAAGATCCACTTACACATCCACTCATTCACCAACAGTCCTATACAGTCACTCATACATGTACTCACTCATCATATGTACTCATACACCTATACATCCTGTTACGCAATGCCACTCATCCATAGAGTTACTCACACACATAGTCACTCATGCTAATAAAGAATCAAACATACATTTACTTGCATATACAGTTATACACACACCACCACACTTACTTCTACGGAAACCTACACATACTTAGTCTTTTAAACAATCACTTATAGAAACACATACTTATTCATACAGGAACTCTTTCAATCTCTCACTCTCACATATACTCACTTATATACACCAATAGTCATATATACTAGTTTAAAACATATGTAGTTACTCATAAAGACACTATTGAGACAGTCATTCACTCACTAACACACCCACACACACACTCATCCACCCATACAGTCCTGCACACAGGCTGTCTTCAACACATACAAACAGTGAGTCACTCATTCATGCACCTATGCACTACGTAATACCCCCCACCGAACCATGCAGACACTCAGACTGATACTCAAAAAACCAACTAATAACCTATATAGACACCCATGTAGCTACTCACCAACCCATGCAGCCACTTATACACAAAGTGAGAGACTGATACAGATATTTACATATTTAAACATTACTCACTAAGACATGTATTCACTATGATACACTTAATCAGTCAGTTACACAATCAATTTTTCAAAAACAAAACATCCATTTAGACACTTATATACCCATTTATTCTTCCATCGACCTTGAGATATACATATATAAAACATATTTAATTGTCAGAAAAACTGACATTCACTGGATGATGTCATCAGTGATGTCATCAGTGATGTCATTTGAGATGTCATCAGTGATGTCATGAGTGATGTCACTGACCATGTCATGAGTGATGTAATATGTGATGTCATCAGCAGTGCATTGCGGGCGCGCGAGTTATAGTTAGCTGAACTAACTATAACGGGGGAATTTCAATGGTTTTGTACAAGTGAAAAGTCCAGCTAACTATAACACCCCTGAAACCTATGGTTTTTTCAGTGAATATATATATATATATATATATATCTCACATCAAACGCTGTACGCCTCCTAAGAAAGCAGCAGCCGCGGACACTGGAACGTTTGACACGGGCTGGTTTATTCTATTTTGAGTGCAATTATGCCTGATACTAAAATATGTAGATTGACACATATTGTATTAGCATACAGTTTTGAATTACACATGAAATGTAAATATGATATAAGTGAACAGAAACGGCAAACTGTTAAAGAAAGGAGTGAGTTAATTCCATGTGCATTGTAGTCTGTCTTCACAGTTTATGAATTGTTTAAGTCACATGTTTATTTAAGAAAATGAAACTGAACCCATGGCACTCGTGATCATGGGACGTGGTCCCGAAACGCGTCGAGTTGCCGATTTCTGCAAAATAAACAACTGCTGAAAAGCCTTCCTGTGTCCACGGCTGCTGCTTTCTTAGGAGGTGTACAGCGTTTGATGTGATGTTCTGAGGTTCGCCACCTCACCGCCAGTGCTTTAAATGGGAAAAAAATAGTGCAGGTACTCATTTACATGTGGCGAGTGGGCGGGGCTAGGGGCGGGGCTAAAGGCAAGACATGCAAAGTTTATTAGCTTATATAATAGTTGCAGCACACACGAGAAATGTGTTTCTATAAACAAATCAGGTTAATACCTTATACAAAATAAAAGTCAAACAGTATTTTAACCTTTCCTTATTTTGTAATATTTATTTCACAAAAACAGGCACACACAAGCAGGCAAACAGACACACATAAGCAGACACTCACACAAAAGAATCAGGTAGGACTAAAGCCCTTTTAACCTCCCATGGCTTTCCTCATTGTGCTGTCTCTGGGCTGCCTCCATTCCTTGCAAGAAACACAGCATGATGGCCAACACTGGGATATCATGCAAATGAGCCCACGCTGATAGTTCAGCAGGGGCTCAGCTCAGGGCTATAAAAGTGATTTGGCTGAACAAAGAGACAGGCTACCAACACTAAAGGCCAATGCACCTACCCTCCATGAGTACCGGTACTCTCCATGGCCGTAGAGAAGTGCCGGTACTCAGGGTGATAAAAATAAGAAGTGCCGGTACTCAGTACCAGTGAGTACCTGCCCATTTAAAGCACTGCTCACCGCGGACTGCCGTTGAAAGAGGCAAGGAGGAGGCGGTGTCAGTGCTTCGGTACTGTCTGTGTGTTTGTATATATATATATATATATATGTTTACGCTTTTCCCAGTGCTTGAAACACCAGTGAAGCCTGTCCAATCGGAGTGAGGCATCTTGTTTAAAGAGAGGGCGGGAGAAGCACTTGCTATATCCTTGGCGGCATCTGATGAAGTTTGATTTAAAACGAAACGCGTTATGCATACGCCACAATAAAGAAGGATTTGTGCATTTCCCTGGAGTCCCGCGTGTGCTCTTTTCCTCTACGAGTTGGGGGAGAGTGGAGTCTATGTTTTGGGATGCGGCCACGAACGTCCCTGGAGCGCCCACCCCTTCAGAGTCCAGGTGAACTTGGTGGCAACTTTTGGACACACTACAGGCTCTGTGGTAACGCCTGGACACGCCGCTCACCTGTAAACAGCTCGGCCACTACCAGTGGACAACGACTTCGTGAAGGATGCTGATGCCTACTTAGGCGACGTGCACGAGCTCCAGTCAGGAAGCAGAGCGGCGGGGTGAGGGACAAAGGTGAAGTGCAATACCGCCCACTGTTAAGAACTCGGTGTGCATTGGGGTGAAGGGAGCAGACACCGCCCACTGGGGCTAGTATTGACGCATGGTGCTGCTCCGCGCTAATCCAGATTCCTGGGTTTACGCTTTTCCCAGTGCTTGAAACACCAGTGAAGCCTGTCCAATCGGAGTGAGGCATCTTGTTTAAAGAGAGGGCGGGAGAAGCACTTGCTATATCCTTGGCGGCATCTGATGAAGTTTGATTTAAAACGAAACGCGTTATGCATACGCCACAATAAAGAAGGATTTGTGCATTTCCCTGGAGTCCCGCGTGTGCTCTTTTCCTCTACGAGTTGGGGGAGAGTGGAGTCTATGTTTTGGGATGCGGCCACGAACGTCCCTGGAGCGCCCACCCCTTCAGAGTCCAGGTGAACTTGGTGGCAACTTTTGGACACACTACAGGCTCTGTGGTAACGCCTGGACACGCCGCTCACCTGTAAACAGCTCGGCCACTACCAGTGGACAACGACTTCGTGAAGGATGCTGATGCCTACTTAGGCGACGTGCACGAGCTCCAGTCAGGAAGCAGAGCGGCGGGGTGAGGGACAAAGGTGAAGTGCAATACCGCCCACTGTTAAGAACTCGGTGTGCATTGGGGTGAAGGGAGCAGACACCGCCCACTGGGGCTAGTATTGACGCATGGTGCTGCTCCGCGCTAATCCAGATTCCTGGGTTTACGCTTTTCCCAGTGCTTGAAACACCAGTGAAGCCTGTCCAATCGGAGTGAGGCATCTTGTTTAAAGAGAGGGCGGGAGAAGCACTTGCTATATCCTTGGCGGCATCTGATGAAGTTTGATTTAAAACGAAACGCGTTATGCATACGCCACAATAAAGAAGGATTTGTGCATTTCCCTGGAGTCCCGCGTGTGCTCTTTTCCTCTACGAGTTGGGGGAGAGTGGAGTCTATATATATATATATATATATATAGGTAGATATATATATATATATATATATATATATATATATATATATATATATATTCACTTAAAAAACCATAGGTATCACACATGTTATAGTTAGCTGGACATTTCCCTCGTAAAAAACCAATGAAATTCCCCCGTTATAGTTAGTGCAGGCAACGATAACTCACGCGACCGCAATCCTCTGCTGATGACGTCATATATTACATCACTGTATTTAGACACCTATTTACCCATGTCTTCTTCCATTAATCTTTAGCTATACATATATTACAAATATTTATTTTTCAGAAAGACACATATGTAATCAGTGATATAATATCTGACGTCATCAGCAGAGGATTGCGGTTGCGTGAGTTATAGTTGCCTGCACTAACTATAACGGGGGAATTTCATTGGTTTTTTACGAGGTAAATGTCCAGCTTACTATAACATGTGTGATACCTATGGTTTTTTAAGTGAATTTGCAAGGTTTTTTAAATGCTAATTCCTAACTATAACGTGTGTGAAACCTATGGTTTTTTAAGTGAATTTGTACAGTTTTTTAAATGCTAAGTTATGTATTTATTAATATATATTTTTTTTCAGGTTTTTCACCGTGCGCGCACCGTGCGCGCGCAATGGGCACTCAGGGCGCTTCGCGCACCGAGCGCCCACGATGCATTGAGCATGCGCCCGCGTATTTTAGAAAAAAAAATGTTTTTTTCACCCTTGGGGGTCCTTCAGTGACCCCCTGACAAAGGCTAGGGGGTCAGGAACTGTCCACCCTGCCCCCTTTTCACGTTCTCCACCTTTGTTTTTCACTGCCTCAGACTGCGAGAGACAAAATGGCGGCCGGCACTTCCTGATTTCGACCGATTCGAATGTTTACTGACATCTAACAACCAATCAGAATTGCGCTCGCGCACGTCACCGTGCGCGCACGGTGCGCGTCTATAGATATGTATGTACTTTTAACTGCAATTTTCTCAGAAACTACTGAACAGATTGACTCCAGATATCCAAAATGCACATCCCTGACCTGAGGACTACCTCTCTGCCAAATTTCAAGTAATTCTGTTCAGCCGTTCGGGCTGTACCTTGGACTAAAGGTCCCTATGGAAAAATGCATGGGGAAGACGCGTTTTGGGACCCCCCTTTTTTCTCAGCCCCCGCTTGACGAATCCCCCCGAGACTTTCGGGGTAGGAGCAGAGCGGAGCTCCCCACCTATTTTGAAAATTTCATAAGGATTCGTCAACCGGCGCCAAAGTTATTCAAAATAGAATTTTCAGATTTCCTATGGAAACACGGTCCTAACTATAACTATCTACTGGCGACCGCCAGTAGATAATATATATATATTTATTTATTTATTTATTTATTTTGGCATTTATAAAGCGCGAACGAATACCCGTGGGAGTCTCGGCGCTAGACTGGCAGCTGATTCTCCCCAGCAATGAAGACGCCGGAGGGATTTATTGGTTAAACAACCAGGTTTTCAGGCTCTTGCGAAAGTGGAGTAGTGATTTGCTAGATCTAATTTGTTGTGGCAGCATATTCCAGATCTTGGGAGCTGCTACCGCAAAGCGTCGATCGCCCCAGGAAACTGTTTTAGAACGTGGAACCACTAGTTGATTGAGAGTCGAGGATCTAAGTCGTCTGGTCGGTCTATAAGGTTTGAGCTGTTCCTTGAGAGGGCGTGGACCTTGATCGTGTAGAACCTTATAGATTATACAGAGAGATTTGAACTTGATCCTGTTTTCTATCGTTAACCAGTGGAGTGTCCTAATGGTGTCAGAGATGGGTGCAAACTTAGGTGTTTTAGACAGGGGACAGGCTGCCGCATTCTGTATAGTTTGTAGTTTTTTTGTAACTCTAGTTTGGCTATTTAGGAGAAGCGCGTTGCAGTAATCCAAGGATGAAAGGACCAGAGAACTAACCAGAGTTTTGACAGCTACATCAGGGAGGAATGGGGTAATTTTTCTTATCATCTTCAATTTATAGTGGGCTATGGCTGCTATTTTGTTAGCATGTGCCATAAAATTAAGACGATCATCAAAGATAACCCCCAGATTCCTAACCTTGGAAGTCGGACTGGGTGGTATGCCGAAAGCTGGGGGCCACCAAGGATCGGGCCACATAGGAGAGATATATATATAATATACACACATATATATATATATACATACACATATATCAACCTTTTTCAATTTTTGTTTTCACTGCATGTATCATTAGGTTGAGCCTGCAACAGCGCATGCAATAAATGCACTCTTACTTGCAAGACTTGTTTTTTTACACTAAAGGGCTTTGAGTCCTCCCATTGCATATCACTCTTCTTTGCTGCCTCCTAATTGGTCAACACATGCCAGGCGTCACTTCCTGTTTTTTCTGTGGCGCGTGAACGAAGCCCAGATTGATTTCTTCATATTCGTGTCCACCTGCTGCTCGTGCTGTGATTGAGGTTCTTTTTAGGGTCAAGCCTGGGTGAGCATCATGCACTAGCGCATGCTCTCTTGTTTGCAAGACACTTTTGTGTACCGAAAGGGGCTTGCAGCCCACCCATTGTTTACCAGTTGCTAGCTTGACTGTCACTCTTCTTTCCTGCCTCATAATCGGCCAGCGTGTATCTTGGTGTCACTTCCTGTTTATTCTCTGGTGCATGCATCAAGCACAGATTGATTTCTCCTGAATAGTCTCAGTCCGCTGATTGTTCTGTGTTTGAAGTACTATTTTTTCTCCAGCTACTACTTTACTCTCCCACTCACTACTTTTTTTGTTGCTGTCCACTTTTCTCCCCACCGTCCTTGCTTGCCCATACCCCCACCCCCTACCCACATCCGTGCTTGCCCCCTTTCCCTCCCTGTCCCATTCAGAAAAAGCCCTATGACGCGGCACCAGCGCTGTCCGCATCATAACTCCTTTTGGCTATGTTTACTTTAAGCCATGCTGCACAGCCACCCTGCTGTACAACATGGCTAAAAGGCATTGGGAAAGCCAATACCTCTTGCACAGGTCCAAGCTATTGACTTTGCCAATGCTTGTTACATCTGGTTTCAACAGTCCTTTGTTTATGTCACTGTTAGAAGCCAATTGTGTTTAGTAAACCTCAAGCTCCCACACTGTATGCCTATGCGCATGCATACTGAAGCACACACCATCTTTTACATCTCTACGACTGCAATTAAGAGGGCTACTCCGTTTGTGAGTGTCTGCAAGCCACTAATTCACTGATGTTCCTGGGGAAGGTGAGTATGACTGCTCTGGAATGAGAGGAGTGTAATAAATTGTGTTACTGGTTGAGAAGATGAAACCCTACTCCGGTAGGAACCACAATCCTAGTCAGGGTAAGGCACAAGCAAACCCCTAGATTCACCTGTGCTCAACCTCCTGGTAGCTTTGCACAGAGCATTAAGGCCTAACTTAGAGGCAATGTGTAAAGTATGTATGTAGCACTTCAATCAAAAATAAAGCAAAAACACAACACAAGAAAAATCCAACACCAATTTAGAAAAAATCTTAAATTTTAATAAATAAATCAAGACCAAAACGATGAAGTTCGATCGTAGAACTGGAGATATGCAATTTTAAAGATTTATGTGAAAATGGTGCCAAAAGGCGTTGAAGATGCGTCATGGAGCTGAAGGTCCTGGTTGTAAATGCATCATGCAGCGTCGGTTCTGAGGATCTGTGAGGCAGCGATGGGAGGTCCTGCGTCGTTGTTGAGGAGGCCCTTGACAAGGGGGCTTGTGATGACAAGTTCTACGTTGATGATGTGTCACACACTGGCTGGTTCTGAAGAGACTTTGGGGCTTGCGATGTGGAGTCCTGCATCGTCATCAAGGCTGCTATCGATGAGAGGATTGTAATGCGAGGGCATGCGTTAAGAGTGCGTCGCACAGGGGTGGTTACGATGAGGCTTTGGGCTGCGGTGAGAACTCGTTGCATCAGGAAAGTCCATGCAGCAGAGGCAATGCGTTGGTTCTTCTCGGGGTTGCTCAGCGCAGCAGAGGAGATGCATCGGTTCTGTCGGATCCACAGATGGGGTGGCAGAGCACCCTCAAGCCCATTTCCAAGGATCCAGGACTGAGTTAGCACCCCTTGGCAGGGTAGAACCCACAGATGGCAAAGTCCAGGTGCTGGGTTCGTGGTTGTTAGAAGCCTGTTATGTCCCTGAGGCTTCTGATCAGGGGGCCAACCAAATAGACCTTGGAGAAACTCTGGAGTCCTGGGTTCAGAGATGCAGGTCTAGTCCATCTCACTCTGGCAGGAGGGCATCCGATCAGCACAGCAGGGCAGCAGTCCTTCAAAGCAGCAGCAGTTCAGCAGGGTGGCAGTCCTTTAGGCAGCACAACAGTCCTTCTTCCTGGCATAGTCCACATGTCCTGAAGTGTTCTGAAGATTTAGGTCTAAAGGTCCAATTTTTATACCTGGTCCCCACTTTCAAGTGGAGCAAGCTTCTAGAGGTTTCCAACTATCCTATGGTAGAGGTGAACCTTGTGATAGTGGAAAACAAAATTAGGAGTCTTTCACTACCAGTGCATGTAACATATAAAAGTACATATCCTACTTTTTAAATACACTGCAGCCTGCCATCTGGGCTGTTCAGGGCCTACCCTAGGGTGACTTATGTATTAAGATGGAAGGTTTGGACCTGGCAATAGGTTTATTTTCCAGGTCTAAATGGCAGCTTTAAAACTGCATACACAGGCTGCAATGGAAGTCCTGAGACAGGTTGAGAGGGCTACTTAAGTGACTGGCACAATAAGTCCTGCAGGCCCACTGTTAGCATTTAATTTACAGGCCTGGTACATGTGGTACCACTTAATAGGGACTTACAAGTAAATTAAATAGGCCAATTGGGTGTAAGAAAATTCTAACATTTTTTGGGGAGAAAGTACAATCATTTTAGCACTGGTTCGCAGTGGTCAGGGACCTGCTCTCTCCCCTAGAAGCTCCACCATTGTGCCACTGCCGCTGATAGGGATCTGGTAGGGTTTGAGCCTGCCTCTGCTGCTTCCTCTGCTGCCACCCTCCTTGTTGTCCCCCATTTTGCCTTGTGTCATTCTCTCTCCTCATTGTTTTATTGTAGGTGTATAGGTATTGTTAATTCTGTCACTGTTAGGTCTGTGTCTCGTTTTTCCGGTTTGCTTGATCTCCCGGTGCTGCTCCCCCGCGGCTGCTCCCCCCTGCTGCTCACGCTCCCGCCTCCCAGCTGAGCTTCCCTCCTTCCTCCCCTATTTAATGGCGGCCGCTGCGGGTATGAGCAAGCAAGACCTCTGACCTCTGGTCAGGGACCTGCTCTCTCCCCCCGTAGCTCCACCGTTGTGCTGCTGCTGCTGATAGGGATCTGGTAGGGTTCGAGTCTGCCTCTGCTGCCACCTGCCTTGTTGTGCCCGTTTTGCCTTGTTTCATCCTCTCTCTTTATTGTTTTATTGTAGGTGTGCATGTATTGTTAATTCTGTCACTGTTAATTCTGTGTCTCGCTTTTGCGTGTTTGCTCTGTTTCCCTCTGCTTCTTCGCCCGGCCCCTCCCCCGTGCCGCTTACGCTCCCGCCTCCTAGCTTCCCTCCCTCGTTCCCTATTTAATGGCAGATTCTGTGCGGCTGCACCGCTGGCACGCCAAAGGCAAGCCTGACTGCGCCCGTCTGTGACCCGATCACGGCCAGCACCAGTAACCCTGGATCTCCAGCCACCCACTGCTACGGCTCAGCTGCACTCCACGCACTCAACACAGGAAGGAACAATAACTGCCAGATCTCCACGCCAAAGACCACCCATGGCCAGTTCTCCTGCTGTCACTGCCGCCAGACCTTCACCACTGCCTCCACACCGAACGCCAACAACTCAGAAGCCCTGCGGTGCATCCTTCTCAACGTGCGCTCCATGCACAGACACGCCATAGAGATCTGGGACCTCCTCGACACCCTCTCTCCAGACGTTGCCTTCTTCACAGAAACCTGGACCAATTCCTCCTCCGCCCCCGACATCGCCTCAGCCATCCCGGACGGTACAAAATCCAGAGAAAGGACCGCCCCAACCACCCAGGTGGAGGACTTGCCATTGTACACAAGAGCTCCCTCCAGCTCAAGCCACAGCCTGCCCACCACCGAACACCTCCATTTCCAGACCCAGACCAACCCCAAAATGACCCTAAGAGGCACCCTCGCATACAGCCCCCCGGAATACGAACTGCCCTTACCACCACCACGCCTTCGCCTCCATGGACTACAAACTCATCGGGGACCTCAACTTCCACCTCAACAACCTCAGCGATCCCAACTCCACCACCCTCCTGGACAACCTCACCAATCTTGGAATAAAACAACTCAGCAACACCCCCACCCACAAGGCAGGACACACCCTCAACCCCATCTTCGCAGGAGGTAACAACATCCACTTCAGCCACACCATGCAACCCCTATGGACAGGCCACCACTGCGTCCACTTCCATGTCAACAAACCCACGTGCCCAAACCCGCACCCCGCCCGCCACGAAGAAACTGGAGCGAGATCACCGAGGAGCAGCTCAACTCCATCCTCAACAGCGAGGCCCCTCCACTCCGGACAACCCCAACCTCGCATCCAAAGAACTCCACAGGTGGATCTTCAACTGCGCAGACAAGCTTGCACCCCTACACAACCCCAACAAACAGCGCCCCTGGAAGGCCACTTGGTTCACCTCCGACCTCCAGGAAACCATGCGTACCTGCAGACATCTTGAGAAGAACTGGAGAAACAGCAAAACCTTGGAAGACCACACCACCTACAAAAAGGCCATGACAGAATACCACCAACGCATCAGATCCACCAAGAATACTTTCACCCAGAACAGGATCCTCGCCAACTCCAACAACTCCAAGGAACATTTTTGCATTATCCATGAATTTACCAAGCCCCCTAGCAAAACCACGACATCACCCCCTCCCAGGACCACTGCAACAAGATCGACTCCTACTTCTGTCTGAAAATCAAGGGTGTCTAGGACAAGTTCAACAACCAGACACCTGACTCCAAAACCACCCCCTCCACCAGCAACATCAGCCAGCCTACCCTCTCCATCTGGACCCCAGTCACCACCGAAGACACCGCATCGACCATGAAAAGCATCCACTCAGGTGCCCCCATGGACCCCTGCCTCCATCACATCTTCCACAGAGCCACCACCGCCATCGCCCCAGAACTACAAAGCAGCATCAACGCCACCTTCTTTCCCGACGACTGGAAATGCACATAAGTCAGACCCCTACTCAAGAAACCCTCAGCAGATCCCAGGGACCTCAAAAACTACCGCCCCATCTCGCTCCTCCCCTTCATGGCAAAAGTCACTGAGAAGACCATCAACATCCAACTAATGAAATTCATCGACGAACACTCCATCCTCGACCCCTCCCAATCTGGATTCCTTAGCTACCACAGCACTGAGACCGCTCTTCTTGCCGCCACAGACGACATCCACACCCTCCTCGACCTAGGCCACACCGTAGCCCTGATCCTACTCGACCACTCTGCAGCCTTCGTCATCATCTCCCACCGCACACTCACCGCCAGATTCCACTAAGCCGGCATACAGGGAACCGCCATCGACTGGCTCTGCTGCTTCCTCGCCGGCAGAACCCAAAGAATCAGACTTCCACCCTTCCTATCCAAACCCACGGAAATCAACTGCGGAGTACCCCAAGGATCATCACTCAGCCCCACTCGGCATACTATCCTACGCCGACAACACCCAACTCATCCTCTCTCTCACCAAGGATCCCATCACCACCAGACTCAACTTCAAGGAAGGAATGCGGGACGTCGCATCCTGGATGAGCAGCAGCTGCCTGAAGCTCAACTCGGAGAAGACAGAGGTCCTCGTCCTCGGGCCCTCCCCCTCTGATTGGGCCAAATCCTGGTGGGCCACCACCCGCAGCAGCCCCCCCCCCCCCCCGCCCCATGGACCACGCCCAAACCTCAACATCATACTCGACTGCTCTCTCTCCATGACCCGACAGGTCAATGCTGTCGCCTCCACCTGCTTCAACACCCTCCACATCCTCCGCAAGACCTTCAAATTGACCCCCCCCCCCCCAAATCAAGGAAGACCGTCTCCCACGCACTCATAAAGAGCAGGCTGGACTACGGAAACACCCTCTATGCCGGTATCAACAAGTCTATACTCCGCAAACTCCAAACCATACAAAACACCGCAGCTAGACTCGTCCTCGGTATCCCCTGACACAAACACATCACCCACCACCTGCGTAACCTCCACTGGCTCCCCATTGAGAAAAGAGTAACCTTCAAGATACTCACTCACATGTAAAAGTGCCTCCACAACACTGGACCCCAATACCTCAACGACAGAATCTCCTTGCCCCTTCCCAAGAGGAACCTCTGATCCGACGACCTTGCCCTCGCAGAAAACCCGCGCATCCGCAGAGCAAGAACAGGTGGAAGGACCTTCTCCTACATCGCGGCCAAGACCTGCAACGAGCTTCCGATCAACATCAGGCGTGCCACCACCCTGCACATCTTCAGGAAGACCCTCAAGACCTGGCTCTTCGACTGAACGGAGCTGCCGCCCCCTACCCCAGCACCTTGAGATTCTCACGGGTGAGCAGCGCGCTTTAAAAAAAGCCTGATTGATTGATTGATTGAGAGTCCTAAAGCCAGCAAAAACAAAGTCAGCAAAACAGGGGGGTCAAAGGCAAAAAGTCAGGGGAGAACTACGCCAGGAGGACCAAAGTGGCAGGACTGTGCTGCTCCCTTATCACCAGCAACTCCTTTGTCTCTGTGGCCATAGATGATAAAGCTAACAGATCTGCTTGTTAACAGGCTGCCATCAACATTCTCTGAAAGCCGAATATATGACCTTTCCCAGCGACACCCTAGTGCCACACTTCTGCCCACTGACCATCCAATTTATACACTGTTGATCCTGCTTAACAACCCACCTCCGATTCCTCTTTACTCGTCTACCTATCTGCTACTGTTTCCAGCCCAGTACCCCCATTGCTTCACACAGTTATCCCGAGGCTCCTGAAATCTTCCCACTGCCCTTAAACTATTCCTTTTTTATTGGCCGCCCTCAGGAGTTTCTCTGCAGCCTCTGAGCACCTCTCAGTTGCGGCCTCCACAGGGCTCCTACCCTAGCATCTTCCCTGCTCCTCCTTTTAACTTATCTACCCCCAATGTACTTGCACTTCTCTGACCCTCAGTCTTTGCGTTCCTCACCAGCCTGACCCGGGTTTTTTGCCCTTTCAGTCCTGACCTTCACCCATACCCTGCCCCCTCCCCAGAGACACTACTCCGCTCTCCCTTTACAACTGCCCCTATCACCCTTGCTGCCCTCCACTGCTCTTCACGTATCTCCACGCTCGAAGTGTAATTTCTTGCCTGAAGAAAAAACGGACGTGAATTTAATGAACCGGGAAAAGTTAGTCAGTGCTTACCGGCACGCAAGCACCTTCTTTTTATTAATATACATTTTGCAACGTACAGTGAGACCACGGGTAGATTGTCACTCTAATTTGGCAGTTTTATATAGCATGAACACGACCCGAATGTATTGGAACGCTTTGATATGTCATATTACACAAGGTCACATTCATGGTTTTAGGCACGAGAAGATTGCGTGATTTGGCCAGAATCACAGGATGTTGAGCGTGCCCCGTGAGTCCAATTTGGTTCCCTGGTGCCAGAGAAGGCAGGAGTCTGTCGCTTGGGCCGTATCCTCTCCAGGCAGCACGTGATGCTGCTGTTGCTGCTGCCACTGTGTACGTTACGTCAAACCAGAGTGAGGAAGAAATTCCAGGAAATGCATTTCCGGTATATAGTGATTGCCATTACCGGCCTCAGAGCTGAATTGATCGCTGGAGCTTTGCAACGTTCTGACCTTGCCACCCGTTGCTAGAAATAACAAACAAAATGCGGTTACTAAGGGAAGGGTGAGCATGGATGGTGCCATAGCTGGGCGTGGAGGCAAAGGGCAGTATTGTCTGGACCCTGGGCAAAGACCAGTGCCCTGATCACTTCCCGTTTCTGCTGTCGCGTTGCACGCAGACTCTATTGAATGTGTAAACAATATTTTTTATGTCACTATATTACAGATTTTTAATTCAAAATATATCCCGCATGTGGGGTGGACAACAAGCGACCATTTCCCAGTCCACTTAGGGTAGGGAGCAGGCGCACAACGCCCTTAGGGCTAATAGGGCTTCAACACCCCACGTCCCGCCATTCGTCGCAACAGCTCCCCCCCCCCCGGCCCCCCCCCCCTGTGTCTCAGCCCGGGCTGCTGCAGCTTAAGCTTCTCTTGACACAAATAGGGTTATAAAAAAATATATATATTTATTTGTAAGTGACTTTTCTGTCTTTGTTCCCTTTAATTATCAGTCTGGATCATTCAGGGAGCCCTACAACACAATTAAAAGTGCTTTCTATTCGTATTTGCTGTTCGAAGTATACACAGATAAGTGCTCAAAATATAGCTTTAGGTGACTGCTTATTAGGTCGAGGACTACCGGTCTGCCGAAGGCAGAACCGGAAGTCGGAAGATTTAATGTTTTCTAGAGCGGCTATTTAGCCCGCCTCTCTTTTAGCTTCTCCTCCATTGGCTGGCTTCCTAAACGGAGGCCAGCTATTGGAGGAGAGAGCCGTCCCTCCAAATAGGCTCCGTCTTTTTCAGATTCGGGGGCGTGTTCCTGCTGTTCTTTCCACTTTTTAGCCACGCCCCTTTAGAACAGCAGGAACACGCCCTCGAATCTGAAAAAGTTTCGAAGCTTCCATCCGCCATTTTTTAGGACTCACCAGAAGCTCCGAGGGCGTTGCAGGCGTTTGTCTCCTACAGGGGTAGACTTTCGGACGAAGTGGAACACCAGATCGGGGAAGGCTGAAATGTCAGGTAATTCCTAGCTCTTTATTGTGGGGGTGAGCGGATTGCCGGCCCTGACGCAAAGCTTGTCCCCTGATGCCAAAACATGGCCTGTGACCCGGGGCAGTGAAGGGTGGTACAACGCGTGTGTAAGCAGGGCAAAGTGAAATGATGCAGCCGCCATAAACTTGGATTATTAAACTGAATCCCATCCGTAGTTTTTACATCTAGTTTTACCACAATATAAACTGTTCTTACTCCTGGGCCAGTGTGACGTTTACATCTCATTGGCTGATGCCCGCGCTGAATTGGACCACACCATTGTCCTTCCTCCAATTAGCTTGCAGGGGAGTAAGGGGATCGTGTGCACACGCGCAGTTAAAGGTAGGTGTGAACAACAACTCGACCTTTCTTACTTTTGTAGGTTTCAGAAGAGAGAGTTGCATCCGCTCATGGTCAGTTTTCAGAAAGTACACAGGACAAGAAAACCCGAGAAAGAGAAGCGAATGGAAACCCCCGCCCGAGCACTGCTGCCTCCCCCTCGGTTCTCGTCAGGCGCGCGCCACATGCCTCGAGTTAGTGCTGGAAAAAACAACTCTTTTCAAGGCGCACGCCACATGCCTCGGGTCACTCCGGAAAAAACACAGCTCTTTTCACACGGCCACAAAACACTGAACACTAGCAAAGCACGGGGCGCCTATCTGTGTACAAGCAGCGCGCGGCCCTCCTCGTGCTGGGCGGTGAGTCACTGGGAGGACGGGAGGCTCCGGGGCAATGACGGGAACCCGGGGCGACCTCAGCAAGGGGGCGGGACCCCACACTGACCACAGCCTCACTCACCTTCATACAGCTTCACTTTTTCCTCCAACACCATCAACCCCTTTGCAAGAAGCTGGTTCTGAAAACAAACCGAAGGAAAACCAGGTTACTAGCGCTGAAAGAATATTGGCGCTATAGTGAACGTTTCTTAGCGCTCCAGAGACTTGTTAGCATGTACTTTGAAACTATTTAAGGTCAGGGTTCAGGGGCTCCCCGGAATACTCCACCACCTGTACATACTTTGAAGCACTGACCACACACGGTCTCAAGCTTTGCCCTTACATTTTTTATTCATTAATTCATTCAGGGTGTTTTATATGGCGAGAACAAGACTCGAGGGTATCAGAGCGCTGCACATATGATTGAAAGAGCACAAAGCTAGACAAATAACTGAAAACAGGAAGGAAATCAACACCTTAACTAAAGCATTGATCAAAAGCTGTAGGATCAAATTAAATGGATATGGCGTGTTGTGACAGAGCCTGTGAGTTACATGTCAGTCATTCATTTATGAGGCGCTGTGCTGGACTCTCCAAGATGGTTTCCCGAGTCTGCTCTGAGCTCCATCCTTTCCAGTCACCAGGGGGAACTATGTTTAAGTGGCGTTCCACTGGGATGCATGCGCTTTTGCCAATACTTCATTTGTGTAAAAAAACAAAAAAAAGTGCCTGGGCTCCTATCGGGATGCCAGTGCACTTTGCACCACATATGCTATTCTGCCACTAAAAGTAACAACACAACTACTAGCCATCACACTCCTACACGTGTGACCATTCGGACCATGCCCCCAAAGCAATAAGAATAGCTTGGACAGCAGGTGACTCATGTTTAATGAATATGTAATTAATAATTAACTGTTGCTATGGAGGGCATTACTGTTCACCAGTTCCATTACACATGGTTTATTCGTTTTTGTAGCCACGAGGAGATTAAGTAATTTGTCTCGAATCACAAGTGGTTGAGCAGACGCCGAGATTCGAAACCGGTTCCTCAGTTTCAAATTCGACGGCGCTGGCCATAACGCCACATCCCTTAACGTCTTCCTAATGTTTACATCTCTTGGTCTTTAGGGTGTTGTAATGTTTCCTATATCTCACTACCTCACAACATCCCTCTCCCTCACTATATCACTGTTTCACTACCTCACTCTCTCTCACTACATAACTCTCTCTACCTCACTACTCCACTCTATCTCACTACCTCCCTATCTCACAACTTCTCTCTCTCCAAATATCACTACCTCACTCTCTAGCTCACAACCTCACAACTTCACTCTCTCACTCACTACCTCAATCACTCTCTATCTCACTACCTCACTCTTTCTATCTCACTAACTCACTTTCACTCTCTCTTTCACTACCTCTCTCTCTCTCACTACATCACATCATCACTCTATGCTTATATATCACTACCTCACAACATCCCTCTCCCTCACTACCTCACTCTCTATCTCACTACCTCACTCTCTATCTCACTACCTCACTCTCTATCTCACTACCTCACTCTCTATTTCAATACCTCACTCTCTCTCTCTATCTCACTACCTCACTCTCTCTCTGCTAATGCAATAGGTATCACATATGCAAAAAAAAGCTAATGCCAATAGAAATGACAATGCCATTTATTTAGGGATACAAAAATGATAAAAAAAATAATGAGCAATACCAATAGCTCTACCTATAATATTGCCGAGACCATTGCATTGTAAATGCTTGTTTTTTTAACCGTCTGGGACATCGAAATAATGAGCTGGCAACCCTAATCATAAGACTGGACGTTTGTTGCAGGATCAGCACATTATTTATTCCCTCCACCCTCGATCCGTGATTAGTACCATAAAAGCAATAGTTTAACTTATATCTAAAACCCTACGCTGCCTCAATAGCAAGCTGAGTTACTTCAAGTGTCTGGGAATGCACCCTGCATTCAGACAACTCACTCCTCATTCTCGCCCTTCACTTTCAAGCTCACCCTGCACTCACAGCGATCACAATGCACTCACACTGATCACCCTGCACTCACACCATTCCCCTGCTCACCCTGCACTCACAATGATCACTCTACACTCACAATGCACTTGCACTGTTCACCCAGTACCTCACCCTGCAGTCACAAGAGCACACTACTCACCTTGCACTCATGTGACACTTCACTCACCTGTCCCCTCCTCACTGCTCAATCTGCAATCTCACTTAAACAAGCCCATCCCTAACCATGCATTCATTCGTTCCACTCTGCACTTACATCTGCACCCAAATTCATATGGTCACCTCA
Source organism: Triturus cristatus (assembly GCF_964204655.1). Taxonomy (NCBI): domain Eukaryota; kingdom Metazoa; phylum Chordata; class Amphibia; order Caudata; family Salamandridae; genus Triturus; species Triturus cristatus. The sequence continues at coordinate 169,913,736 of NC_140586.1, read as the reverse complement.
CTCACCCTGCAGTCACTCCTCTTACCCTACTCTCACACTGTTGCATCGCTCACCATGCACTCACATGGGCACTCCTGCCACCCACACAGCGCAGAGGGTTAATGTGCCTGCTACACCGAACGTGTACCATGCAGATCACAAAACTGAGTGTGAGTAAACTATGAGTAGCGCTATAAAAAAATGAAATGTTTATCTGAAAGGTGCTATAGAGAGATGAGGTGCATTGTTGGTGAGTGGTAGTGAGGAAATTCATGGAGAAGGAGGAAATAGGGGGGGGGGAGACTGACTAAAAAGACTGTTGCACCGTGTACGACCAGTGCTCGGGCCAGCCCTAGCTGGGAGTGTTAGCCCCCCCTCACCCGAAAGTTAGGGTCTAGTTGCGCCCCTGCTAGAGAGGGTGTGCAAAACCCAACGCCCCGCCCCACCTCCACCTCTTCCTCCCCCAAAAAGCCTACTTTGCCAAGGGAGGGGGTGGGGGGGAGATTATTTTCTTACCCTCAGAAATCATAAGCGCTGGTTCTGTTCCCGTCCGCCATTTAATGATGACTACTCAGACGTGCAAGAAGGCAGTTAGTACTTAAATATATCCGGGAAAGTATTGCTTTTCCTGCCACTACTCAGGAGATAAAGACGGGGCATGCTTCTGCGATAGTGGCCCGGGCGCGACAGTCTTTGTTGGCACCCTCCACCCAGTGACCTCCTTCCTCATGGCTGTCCTTGCCAGTCCCTACCACCCTCTTGTGGTGTCCCTCATCTCTCCTGAGCTCCTCACACATATATTTATTTTATAGTGCGGCACATCCCAGTGTCCAATGTAGATTGCCAGAGCGCTTTACATCACAAACATATTGTATAGAAACAGTGAGTCATTCAAGTGTGTAAACCTTAATATTGTATAGGAAATGATACTTAAGACAATGAGTTCTACAGGTTCATCCATACTGATAAGCAATATGTGCTAAGAATGCTTGGTCGTGAGAAACAAAGGGTCAGATTAACTAAGTTTTACCGATGCGCAGTAAGCATAGTAACTGCACTGTATTGCGTGAAAAGGAGAGAGTACAATTTGACCATATCTACTAAGATATGGTTGTATTGCTCTCTCCTCTAGTGCAGGCGTAAGTTAGGCTGCCTTGCATCAATGCATACACTCTTGCACCACAGTGCAAGGATGTTTGTGTGATGTCATGCTTAGGTTTTATACTGAAAGGGTACCCTTCCAGCACAAAAGTCAATACTTTGACAAAGTTGAACACTTTACCACTTTGTGTCAGTGCCGTACAGTGCAGCACACATGCAAAGTTGGAAAGGTTTGGAGAAAATAAATATTTTCTCCAACTTTTCCCCAAGTCCTTTCTACCAAAGTTAGTAGATAAGGATTTGTGTGGAAATGCATGGATGAGTGCATGGGAACTTCCATGCACCCATGGTATGCATCTATGACGTAAAGTAGCGCATATTGCTACTATGTTTTGCTTTAGGGCTACTGTCCAATGCAATTCAGGATTTGCGCTGGAAAGTAAGCTAGAAAACAAAACTTTGCACCAGGTTTGCAAAGTGTTAGTAAATCAGACTCAAAGTGTAACTAAATATGCCCCATAAACATAACACAATGTTTGGCAATGCCTAATAAAATTGTGTGGCTACCAAAATGAACCGCTTTTAGCAACCTTAGAATAAAGAAAGATGGAGGGTAAACACATTAATGCTCTAAACCTATGCCTTTCAATTTACATGCAGCAGTTCATAGCTTAATGTTCAATATTAGAAGTCTTAAAATTTATGAACTGGAAGTAACAAAAGGATCTGTGTGACAAAACCTATAACCCACTGAGCTATCAACATAAGATGCTAATCTGTGATTTGCATGTCACACATTATGCCTTCAGCAGGAACATGTACCCTCTATGCTACTATATCGTGAGTCCAAACTATGACTAGATGAATTACAGGTTTTTGCCACAAGTGCATTAACCACCAGAGCTTTCATACTGTTATAATAACTCCTGAAACATGATGTGCACTCAAAGATCTCTACAGGCTGCTCTTATCATGCAGGCTGTCATGCAGAGAGCCACCCCTTGACTTTGTCGCCCGGGGCGATGCCATCGGTCGCACCGCCCTGAAGCTGGCACTGTGTGAAGAAGAGGACTTCTTCGACAATAGCAGCGAAAGGAGCTGGGAAGTTACCTCTGCGTAATGGAGTCCATAGACTGTTACCCAAGGAATAAAAACAAGTTGAAAAGCACAACACATTCCCAGATACCCTTGGAGAGGTTTTATTTGGGAGTTTCCACCTATCGTTTAATTTGACTCCTTGATTGCTGAGACACTGTTAGAAGGCTCCATCATATCTGAGGACACCGCTCTGGCTGACCCAGTAAATAAAAAGGTGGAGGTGGCACAAAAGCATTCCTGTGTAGCATCAAACTTTTCAGTGTGTACCGTTATTTCCATAGTTTATCATCAGATCCCTAATAGACTTTCAAACAACACTTGCTGATGTTTTACAGTAAGGCAATAATTGCACCCTATTTTACCCATGGTGGTACAATAGGTCAGGTTCTTCTCAGACATTTCTTTTGCCTGTTTGTGTGGTCTATGATGGCTTTGTGCGGCGTTGTAGTCACCTGTAGATGAAGTCATGAAAAGCTGATACCTCCCAGAAGTCACTGCTACGTACATTCCATTCTCAGGAAAGAAGTTGTGTGGCCCAAAGCTAGAAGAGTTAGTCAAAAAGTCAGCAGATGACCACAAATGAATGGCCCTGATCCTGGCTTCATTTAAGGGACGAGGTTTTGCCTCAGAAAAGGCTTTCGCATGAGCTTCGACTTTCATAGGACAAAAATAGTTTTTTCGAGTTAGGGGTTGTAGCCAGGGGAACCCCTATTTCTCACCGGCTGCTGTCGAATGCGCAGTCCTAAGCCCCAGCTTCCACAACCAAGACCTGACAATCCGCTTGAACAATCATCAAAAGATGCTGCGGTTGGGGGGTTGGTTAAAAGCTTTTGCAAAAGTGTTGGAGCATTTAGTAAGACTCTTGGGCCTTGCATGCAGTTTATCGTGTATACAAGATCCAGTTTTCATGTTTCCCATCAAACAACTTCAGATGGACTCCAGCTCATCACTCTCCTTTTCAACATCAGGCGCTTGTACAAGGGCTGCAGGATTTGCTTGAAAAAGCTCCAATTACTAGTAATAGAAGCAGAGAAAGGGCTGTGGTGCTGGTCTATTCTCTTTTGGGCCGAAGTAGTCGGGAGAGTTGTGTCTGTTATTGGATCTGAAGAAGGTCAACCTATTATTTCCTATAAATCATTCAGGACAGTGACTCTTCAATACATTCTTCCCCTGATTCTTCCAAATTATTTCAATTTCCTGGCTTTGTTGGATCAGGAGGATGCTTATAATCACATCCTGATCCATCAGGAGTAATAAAAGTTCTTACAGTTCTGCGGCTTGGATCAGCATTATCAACCCACATTTTACCTCTAGTTGGCTCCAAGAGTATTTACTAAACTTTTAGCTTCTTTAGTGGGAGTACTTAATTCTGAGGAAATTAAATATTTCTGTATTTGGATGAATGGCTAATTTTTAAATCTTTTTTTCAAGGCAACAACGATTTCAGAAAGGGTGCCAGCTAATTCAAAGCTGCAGCTGGATAATAAATGTAAATAAAATGGCATGCGTTGCCTACTCGATATCTACAGTACATTGAAACACTGTTTAACATGAACCTGGGCAGGTGTTTCTGCCTTAAGCTTACTTGCTTCGAAAGAGCCAATGATCTGCCAGGGAATGGCTTGTGGTGCATTGGGGAATCGCCTCTATTCTGACAGTTATTCTGTGGACTTCCAGCTATTATCAGCTCCTGGTGCCGCATCTTCTCGTCTTCTGGAGTCCGGCTACACAGAACTACGACATTTCAGTATCCTTTACTCTGGATATCATGTAGGCCCTTCGGTGTTAGCTTCTGCCATAGAAACTGAGCAAGGCAGTCCCCCTTTCTCCTCTGGTCATTCTTACAATAGATGACAGTAGCAGCGGCTTTGACCAGTTCTGGGAAACTCCAGCGTTAGGGCCTCTGGCCACAAGATGAGAAATTGAGATCATCCAGGTGGAGTGAATTGGCTGCTATTTTTCAAGCTCTACTACGTTTCAGATATCTATTACAAGGGCAAATAGTTTGTGTCACGATGGATAATCAAGCTGTCCGCTCGTACATAAAACCTCCAAAGAAGTAATTGAAATCTCCTTCTGGTAGCCCTAGCAGCAGTTTCTCACCCGGGTAGAGAGCGTGGGCCTGCTCATCGCCTGAGAAGGAGTTTTCCATAATAAGTTACAATAAGGTTATGTCCCCTTCTGTTTCAAAAGATTGCCTCCCTGTTTGGCCAGACTTGGAACGACTTATTTGCATTAGAAGCAAATACTCTAAACCCAAGATTTTGCTTACTGGTTCCATCCCTTTGGCTTGTTGGTTTGATTTCCTGTCTATTCCCTAGCCTCAAGACCTTCTATATTCTTTTTCCCATTTCAGTTAAATCCCAGATTTCTTCAGTAACTTCAGGATGAGAAGGGGATGAGAAGGGCAAAATGTTGATTGTTTTTTCCTTTTTGGCCTGGGCGCCAACGGTACTGACAAACTCTCCACTCCATGTTTCCGCCCTCTCATCCATTCCGCCCCCTCATCCATTGCCATGTCTGTCTCAGGCAAACCTCAGTCCTCGCTGTCCAGTGGTTTTGCTCTTGAAAACTTAACTTTGGAGGCCAGGGGTTGCTCTTCAGATATGGCCTATGTATTTAACAATCTTAAAGAGCAGAGGCTCAAAAGCTGTACGCAAGACACTGGTGACATTTTGAGCCATCTTGTCAGAACAAAGGATTGTAAGCCTCTTTTTGTAATCCAACTTTAACTCTTGATTATTTATGGCTTGAATTGTTGCTAGGGTTAACATTTTCTACACTGAAAAGCCAATGGGCAATTAGTAAAACAGAAGTACTGTCCATTGACGAGTTAGCCTTTAGACTGCTTATAGTTTTGTTTTCTTGAAGAGACCAGTGATTCACTCACCAATCCCTTTGTGGGACTTGGTTTTGGTCCTTCACGCGTTTCAAAATCCTCCTTTCAAACTTCTTCAGTCAGTAGAGATTCAGTTATTTCCTGCTATGGTCCTGGTCTTAGTAATTATTTGTTCAGGGAAAATTGGCACCCATTTTGTGGGATAAACTTATTTAAAGATTCTTTCCTGACAATTTGGTATTACGTACTTCTGTTTTCCTAGAAATTCCTTCAGTCTTTCACTGTTCGATTTTTCCTGTTTTCTTTCTTTCCCCGTCTTCTGAAGCAGGGATGAAACTTCCCATTGTTGGGAGTACATAGAGCTTGCTCTATGTACATCGAAAGATCATCTTTGATTTGTAAAACTAACATTTTGTTTGTTACTTTGGGTCTCTAAGGACAGGAGAATATCACTCTTCCTCTACTTTAAGTAAGTGTATTTGCTTTGCTATATCTTTGGCTTACCAGGCAAGGGGTGAAATTGCATGGAGCAATCCAAGGCCGTTCAATAAGGGACATATCCACCTCATGGGCAGCATGTAAAGGAGCATCTCTGAAAAATGCACGCTATGCCATAACTTGGGCCAACCCTCACACTTTCATGTCTCATTATCACTTGCAGGTCGGGAAGGTTATTCAGGGGATTTTCTGCTCATGTTTTGAGCGCCTCAACTCATGAACTAATTTTTAAAAAACATTTTTAAATTATCAGCATTGACAAGGAATTTATAGCGAGTGTTGTACTTTTCAAATGTTCCCCTGTGGCAACTATTTCGTAGCCTTGGTATAGTTCTCATGGTTAGGACTGTGGAAAGGAAGATGGGCGAAGAAGATATGCCCTGGTTTCTTACCGGGAAACATCCATTACAACGCAGTCATTACAAAGCACTGCCTTTACGATGCGGCTGTTACAACGCAACTGCCTTTACTTCGTATGCCATTACAACGCAGCCATTCCAACACGTCACTACAACGCATGCCATTACAATGCATGTCACTACAACGCATACCATTAAAACGCATTATAAGGTAAGCAGTGGGGATTTTTTAAGTTTTAGGGTGGGTATGGGTTTTGGGGTACATAAGAATAGTAATTTTTACCCCTACACTATCCAACACTTACCCTACTGTTGCACTCACTGGAGTGGGAATAGTAATTTTTACCCCTACACTATGTAACGCTTACCCTACTGTTGCTCTCACTGGAGTGAGAATAGTAATTTGTACCCCTTCACTTTCCAACACTTACCTTACTGTTGCCCTAAAAGTATTATGCTTTGTAAGGGTATGCGTTGTAATTGTATGCATTGTAATGGAATGCGTTGTAAATGTAGTTTCTAAAAATGCGTTGTAAAATCATGCGTTGTAATGGATGCTGCGATGTAAAAACAGCATTGTAAAAGCATGCGTTGTAAATGTTTGCTTTGTAATGTCATACATTCTTCTTAACAGTAATCTTTAATGCTCTGAGTTCAGGTTTTCCTTGTGACAGTTTTAAATCCCTATACCCCTTCCCTGTTGGTTGTCCCAGGTTGCCACATGTTGGTGGGAGTTAGGGAGGCTTGGATTAAGCCTATTTACTTCCTGGTCACTCTAAAGCAGAATCAGTGGAAGTTAATATATGACTGATGTTTTTTTTGTTGTTGCTTTGTTTATTCATGGTTTTACTAGGGTAGTGTAAACAATGTCTGGCCCCGGATCTTATATGCCTTGGACTGGTGCCAGGAAAACCTGGACTTTGAGTAATGAAGGTTACTGCCAGTAAGTAATTGGGACATTTTTTTACCGCTCCTCTGAAAATGGGGTCAAGAGTGATGTCAATCAGGTCAGCATGGTTCCCACAAGTAGGTGGCACCCTACCTGGCTGCCTAGATCTGCAATAGAGCAGGGCACTGACAAAGGGAGAGCTCTTTCTTGTAAGCCTCATCCAGAGCTCTCAATTTGATCAATGGTGGGTGTGAGATGACAAGCAAGGTCTGTTTTTTTCCACTCGCATTGCTTTATATGAGGTTAGTTCAGGTTGAATTTACAATGTGAAAAGTAAACTGACAAGTGCCAAAATACCAGGTGATAGGGCATTAAATACCAGGATTAACTACTTTCCACAACTTGAGATCGCTGCCAAGGAATGTGCCTCACCCTCTCAACCCGACAGCCCAAACATCGGCTATGAAGTTTGCAGAGGGCGAGGAAGAGGTAGGCAGCCTATTCCTGGGTACCGTCCCTGACTCATTATAAGCCTATTTCACAATGTTCAAAGGATTTTTTATTTGCTGCCGTCATTACAGTGCACACATAGGAGTGTCCTAAATGAGACTTAAGGCCCTTCCAACTCCATGTTAAACCACAAACCATGTAGAGCTTAGATTGGGCCGGGTTAGTCCAGGCTAATGTTGTGCTTCCTCTGTGTCACCCGCAGAAGAACCCAGAGATGTGAGTCCGCCGCTGGTTGTGACATTTGCAGATTCAGATTTAGTTTTGAAGCTCTCAAATTGACCATGTCAGGCAATACACCAAATCCAGTACTCCTTTATCATTTAATTTATGGGATTTTAATGTGTTTTCCAGTCTAAATAACACATTACAGATACCAGTTAGCAAAGAAACAACAGCACTGGAGAAGCAGCTCACAACAAACATGGATTAATCTGGCATTGCATGACTGTGGAACCTGCTTATCTGAAGCATGCCAAAATGCAATGTGTGCTCTGGCATTTGTGTCGCAACACACACACACATGTGCTTGAGGATCACTAAGGAGCTGGAGATGTTCTGGTTATATACGAGCGGCACATATTTTTTTTTGATAAACACATTTTTATTGTTTGCATATATGACAAACACCACTCATCAAAATACAATAAAAGAGCATAAATGTAAGTATCTGCTAAACTGTCCCAGTATGTGATCCTGGCAGAGTACAAAAGTAATAAGAGCAGACAATTTCCTAGAGAGCTAAACCAACCCTCCCAGCCACTTCCCCCACACCCTACGGTGTTTCTACAAACGGCACATATTAATGGAGCTGGTATAGACACTCCTAGGAAGTGCAGAACAATTGCGTTGGCACAGTAGTCGCAATGGGAAAAGTTCAGGGTGCCAGGAGCAGCTTCTTAAGAATATCTTTGGGCCCTGGGGCTAATTTTCTTTTAACAAACTAAGCAAAGAGCTTTTTAGCCACCTCGAACATGTTCTGTCAACACTACACTTTTGATGTGCATTGTGAATTCTAGCTGAGCCCAGCGAAAAAAAGATTTAAAAGAAAAGAGCGCATGCATTATTTAATCCCGGCATTGAGCATACTCGTGGAATCCCAGTCAATTTCCATCATTATGGAATATGGCAATGATATGAATAAGAAACAATTCAGTTGGACACGTTGAGTCGCGCGCTTGCGGAGGACGCAAAAACGCGCTGAGCGCACGCGGAAAACGACGTCTGACAACAGAGATAAACCCCGCAACACATCTGAATATCCTACGCACATTTTACATTTTCAAAGAGCCCAGGTAGAATGGCTGGAATATTTTGGACAGAACTGCTCCATTTAGTAGATTAAACTAAAATGGTCGCTTGTGTTGGAGCCTGCTTGGTACTGGCATATGGAAATCCTGAATAATTATTGACAGTGTAGTGTTGACAGAACATGTTCGAGGTGGCTAAAAAGCTCTTTGCTTAGTTTGTTAAAAGAAAATTAGCCCCAGGTGGCTCATAAAAAAATCCCCTGAAATTAACTGTCTGGGGGTGTCTACTGTACTAAAACAGAATTAATGAATCTGTGCTTTGCTACTGCTAAAGCACAAAGGAGGGGACTAGGACAGCTGCTTGCATGGGCTCATCCTCATTAGAGCTACCATATGACACTGGGACTCTGTGTCCCAGTCTTGTGCTTTTTTTAAATAACATAATGCATTCTGGGATCTGTAGTCTTTTCTCAATACAATTGAGCCATGGCGTGCCATTGCATTTCTCTAAGGGAAAGAATGTAAGGCTGATCTTAGCAGGCGCATCCCTAACTCTTTGCTCTATGGCAGACTAGCTGCCCCTTGGACTAGGATGAAAGTACTTCAGTTCAGGTCACCGAGGAACAAAAGGGTGCAGAAGCTAGGCTTTGGGTTAGTGATGATTAGAAAAATGTCCATAGGCCTACATCTGTGTCTTGTGGGATTATACATGTTAATTCATTCTTGCCTGGGCACAATCATTGTACATTGGAAGTCATTACGAATGGGGACCAAGCCATGAAGCCTCGGATGGCACTTGGATGCCAGAGTGTTGGGTTCTAGGTAGTCGAGCTCTATTGAGGGGAGGCTCAAGTCCCTTTTCAAGACGATATGTATATAGTATGGACCCTACACCAATTCTAACCTCCTTGACTATGTCTTTGGTTTTAAGACCACTATCCCCTAGGACCACACAAACGCTTGGTCTCTTTCACATTCTCTCTCACTGCCTTTCTGTTACATTCAGTCTCTTGTTGTATCTTTCTTTCCCTCTTTCTGTCTCACACTCACTTTTCCCCACATACTCCCATTCACTCTTTCTCTTGCTCTTTCTCACGTTTCCTCTCAAACTCTTGCTCTCTCTCTCTTTCTCTCTCTTTCTTTCTTTCTTTCCCCCTTTCTCTCCCTCGATCCCACGTTCTCTAATTCTGCTTCATGTTTTTCTATTCTGTCTTTCTCAACCCCACACTCTTTTCTGAGCGCTCTCATTCTCTCGCACCGTTCCTCTCGCATAAAACGATTGATGAGCATTCCCCGGAAGTCTGTGCGTCACCTGCAAATCACTGAACCGAATCCGGGCAGGACAACTCCCCCATTTAACTTTCCGAGCTCGATAAAATGAGTGTCATTGACTTAGCACATGCTCCTTACGGTGCTGCGAAGCAGTAACACTGTGGCGTCAAGTGTTACATACAGATACATTACTATGAATGAATCATACTTGCCAATTCTTCACTTATTGTTCATTAAAGCTCACAGCAATACGTATTGAGTTCAGTTGGCAGTTTTTAGGTCTCGGCCTGACGTGAGCAGCGCATGCGCTGCTCTCGTCATAGACAAGGGCTTCTTGGAATCTACACGATTCCAGAAGTCGTCTTGCGGCTCCGCCTCCAATTTTCATTGGTGCGCGTCGTTTTGCGTCACGGCTGATGCAAAACACAGTGTAATGATTGCACTGGAGGCAATCATTACACTGAGGGTTACCACCCTGTCCTCTTTTGGCCCCGCCCACCGGGATTTGATCGTTTTACTTGTGGAGGGACACAGCCTCCTTCAATTTACTCTGTAAGCACTATTTGCTTGTTAATGTGTGTTGCACTTGCAAGGCCTGCTCTCAAGTGTCCTGCGCCCTATTTGTAAACAAACGCATTGGCCCTCGTGCCACTGTATAAATCCACAATCTACCAAGCAACCACAACAAACTGATTTGCCCTTTCCACAGCAGCCCAGAGCGCTTTGGAGCCTCGTTGGGATGAGAGGTGCTATACAAATTCGACAAAAGACTGCCTGTTCCGTGTTTCCATTTTCTGGGTCTAGTTAGTTGTGTGTACTATGTGAGTTCTCTGAGAGGCGTCAGGAATACCTTCTAGATCAACACCGTTAAGTTCCAGAATACAATTTGGTGTCCTTTTCGGTCTGCTGTTGCTGGTGTCATGTACGTTCAGCTTCTTTTCATCTACTTGTTTCTTTTAATGCGGATGGATTGCTTCAAACCCTCGAACTACGAGAGGCTGAAAGCAGCGAATGAAACGTGCAGAGGATGGCTTCCTGGTTATCGAGATGTTTATAAGGAATTCTCTGCTCGGTCTCGTGGTAGAACAGCAGCGTTTATTTGTTTGTTGCGAAAACCTTGGTCTGTTGTGTATTTGGCGTTTAACAACGCGGCCAGTTTTCGGTGGGAAGGAGTTTTGCAGTGGGAGCTTGTGGACAAAGTAAGGTGTAAAGATGAAAGGAATCAACCGTTTGTGTTTGTTACACAGCCATTCCAACTTTCCAAAAGTCGGGCTCCTTCCTAGGTTTTTCTGAAAACTGCATTTACGGGGCGTGACTAGTCTATGCGGGTCTGTCCCTCATCGTAGGAGGCACTTGGAAAAATAGCGACTTGTTGCCGTTCCGGTCCCTAGTGCTTTCCAGTCTTGAATAGAATACCAGCAGTGGAGCACCCCCTGGAGGATTCTACAGCTTACTACCTGCAACCATCCTGGTTTTTTTTTGCCATTGTTTGCGCATAGCCTCCTTCTGTCTCTTCTCGCGTGCGTGTTACCCATCACGTCTGCCCTCCTGCCGACTCTCAGCGTGGCGCGTTGGCTCGCCTGTAGTAGGCGAAGAGTTTGCGTTTCTGCTCCCCTTGCATGCTTTCTATTGCTGCCTGTTTTTGGTTTTTTTGGACCTGTAATTGGCCTTGGTTGCTTGAGCAGTACTCACATCTCGATGGGCTTCATTTAGAGTTTGGAGGGAACTAGACATCCTCCAAGTTCAGGAGCACAATCTTAATTCGGAGTACAGTGATCGGCTGAATTTTCCGGCTATCCATGCGGGGGAGGAAATTCTTCTGGGTGCTCCTACTCCGCATTTATACTTTCTTTCAGAAACAAAAGGATTTTCAGACCCCTCCAAACTCTAGATGAGTCCTTAGGAATTGTTTTCAGTGCAAACCCCAGCCAAGGCACAGTTGTGCTCAGTGAAAGAATAGCCCCCCACCCCCCATCTCTTCCCCGATCCATTAAGCAGCCCTGCCCTTCCCTTTGTTGGCCTCGCTGTGCTTTCACTTCTGCTCTTTTCTTTTCGAGCTGCTGCCCTGGGCCAGTGACACAGATGTCCCTCGGAGACACAGGCGTGTTTTCATCTTCAGAGCCTGTCGCTCTACTACTCTCTCTCTATTACTCTCTACTGCTCTCCTCTACTCTCTACTCACTCTCTACTACTCTCTACTCTCTACTAACTCTCTACTACTCTCTCTCTACTATCACTCTCTACTACTCTACTCACTCTCTACCACCCGCGGCCCGGGGAGGGAGTTCCGTGGGGCAGAGAGGCGGGGGAGGGGCAGGGTGGGGGGGTACTAAAAACTGGAATATAGATAATTGGAGGTAAGTAAACAATTAAATAAATAAAACGAATTTTGTAGCGCGTGCTGCATCGCAAAATGCAATGCAGCACGCGCTACGAAATTCGTTTTATTTATTTAATTGTTTACTTACCTCCAATTATCCATATTCCAGTTTTTAGTACCACCCACCCGGCCCCTCCCCCGCCCCACCTCTCTGGTCCACGGAACTCCCTCCATGGGCCGCGGCTACTCTCTACTACTCTCTACTCTACTACTCACTCTACTACTCTCTACTACTCACTCTCTACTACTCAATCTCTACTACTCTCTACTACTCTCTACTACTCTCTACTGCTCTCTACTACTCTCTACTCACTCTATACTACTCACTCTACTACTCTCTCTACTACTATCTCTACTACTCACTCTCTACTACTCTCTACTACTCACTCTCTACTACTCACTACTGCTCTCTACTACTCTCTACTCTCTACTCACTCTCTACTACTCTCTACTCTACCAACTCTCTACTACTCTCTCTCTACTCACTCTCTACTGTTCTACTCACTCTTTATTACTCTCTACTCTACTACTCACTCTACTATCTACTACTCACTCTATACTACTCACTCTATACTACTCTCTACTACTCACTACTGCTCTCTACTACTCTACTCTCTACTCACTCTCTACTACTCTCTACTCTCTACTAACTCTACTACTCTCTCTACTACTCTCTCTCTACTACTCTACTCACTCTCTACTACTCTGTACTCTACTACTCACTCTTTACTACTCTCTCTACTACTCAACTCACTCTCTACTACTCTCTACTCTACTACTCACTCTCTACTTCTCTCTCTCTACTACTCACTCTACTACTCTCTACTACTCACTCTCTACTACCCACTCTCTCCTACTCACTCTCTACTAATCACTCTCTACTAATCACTCTCTGCTACTCACTACTACTCACTCTCTACTACTCACTCTCTACTACTCACTCTCTACTACTCACTCTCTACTACTCTCTACTACTCACTCTCTACTCTCTACTACTCACTCTCTACTATCTACCTCTCTACCTACCTCTCTCTCTACCTCTCTCTACCTCTCTACCTCTACCTCTCTACCTCTACCCCTCTATCTCTCTACCTCTCTCTCTCTACCTCTCGCTAGGCGCACACATATGCACTTATATATATATGTATATATATGCATATATATATGCATTATATATATATATATATATATATGTATGTGTGTGTGTGTGTATATATACATACATATATAAACATATATATACATCTGCATATCTATATAAATACAAATATAAATGCATGCATACATGTACATATATGCATACATATGCATGGTATGTACATGAAAGTTTGAAAAACACTAATAAAAGCAAAGCTAAAAAGCCACCTAATTACAAACAGAATTGCTTTAACTTAAATGAGGGCGAGACCTATTGCATTTTCAATGCTTGTTTAAACTGTTCTCACTACCCTTCCCATTCAAGCTGGAGTGTATGCCTCACCCTCTATACATTTTGCTTAGCTAAAAAACGCCAAGAAGAGCCCCGACGGCAAAGATCATGTCTGCTGAAGCTGAGCTCCCTCCGGCGCACTCCCGCCTGGTGCAGTGCCTCTCTGCCCTGTCGAGCTATGTGGTCAGTTTTGCATACGTTCCCATTCTGCAGTTTCTAAATACTGTAAATGAGAACTGCAGCGCCCGTATTTGCATCTATTAATTAAAGTTAAAAAAACGAGCACTTCTGGCAGTCACAATTCACCAGCATGCGACAACTCTTTTGGGGCCTTATAAGTGTTTAGCCATGCAGCAGTTGATGTTGCACCTGGATATTGTGCTGGATAACTAAACACTTATAAGGTCCCAAAGGCGAGACCTATCGGCTATGCCATTGCTTGTTATTTTTATGCATTGATAAAAGTAGCATAATTAAGTTAGAAGTCATGACAAAACTCCAAGAGAAAATTATGCTGTGTCGTACGCGATATAAAAAATTAACATTGATCTTAATCTGCCATTACAAATATTGCTCAATCTAGTCCCTCTTGGCAGGCATCCCAGAATAACTTGCCTGTTGGCAGCACTTTCACTGCGTACGTGCAGCCCTGGTAATCTGCTGGGAATATATAAATATCCAGTTATTTATTCCACTTCTTGATTCCATGATGATGCCGTGCCCGCTTCTCGTTTGACCGGCCATTGACATTTCCGCAGTAGCAGACTAAAGTGAGATGACATCATGTCATCAGGGACAGCCCAGGGCTTTCCTTTCCATTCCTTTCCTGGTACTCCTGTAAATCATTGGTTTTGTGTGACAGCCCAGTTAGTTCAATTTTAATGAACAAAGACTACGATTCCCAGAATGTATGAGGTTCCTTAGGAAAAACTCATTGTTCCTAATGGCATTTGATGACCTTATTCCAGTGCCATTCCTGAAATAATGGATTTGTGTGTCTCTTACTATCAAAAATGCTGCAGCAGCAGAGGTTCAATCAGACAAAATGGGCAACTCTCATGGCCACTGTACATGCCAGGTACTGAGCCCAGGTACACACCTTCTGAAACCAAGGAGTGCCAGACCTGCATTTGAGAGAAACATGCCTGAAGAATGGAACAGACTAAGCATTGGCTCTGTTGAAATGAGCACAGCTACGTGATTTGGGGGAGCTGCTATGAATAGCAAAGAAAAATAGAGAAGGTAATCCAAGTGGTTTTGGAGAAAGCTCACCCGCATCTACTGCCTGTGAGTGATGAAATGCTTGTCCCGAGAATGCTGGTCTCTGGTTCTGTCCAGATAGACAGACAGGGCATGCCTGGGTGGACCAGGTGTTAGACATGGAAAAAGACCATAAGCTAAGTCTCCTGATTCAGATGAATTTCAGTCAATTCTTGATGGAGTGAGTTGCACTTGATACTAGTTGTTAGAGGTTTCAAAACTGGATATGATGGCAGCGGTTGTTGTAAAACCATGTGTGTACAGAAGTCTTGCCATGTTTCTGTGATGAAAATGATGGCTGGTGCGGATTCTGATAGTAGGTCAAATATTTTGTGGAGATTTCTGAATCTCACATTTTAAAAGTGAAATTTACAGACTTCTGTGACCTCATTTACTTTCAAGAAGTTTGTGTTTCAAGGAAGCAGAGTTAACTTCTAGCAAGCCCCCCAAAAATACGTGATATTGCTCCTCAATTTTGCCCAAATGATTGTCTCCGTAATTTCTCTTGTCTTAATAAAAGTCAGCATCCACAATTCAGACATTACGATTGATGAAACCGTTTTAAAGAAAAGGCAGATAGATCAGGTGAAACATGTTTTAAACTGTACTACTTGTTTGCCTGAACTTTGTGAACATTCTCTCTAGTATTTCCAGTGAAACTGATTTCAAACCAGTAACTATTCAAGGAGCCAATGCAAGTTACTGGGAAGAAGATCCATGACTATCAGCTTCTCTTTCCGTATTAAGAGTACACAGTCCAGTTTTCAAAATACATACAGCATCGCGTTTCATACTACCCAACATGCACTTTATGATCTGCTAACAATTCATTAACAGTAATGCTCCGTTTTCACCTCATAGTTATATGTGGCAGATATTGTTTGATGTACCTTCGGAACAACCTCCCACTTGAGTTAAAGGCTGGACTGGTTCATTGAGAACTGACACACAAATTAAAAATATGCTAATGTTATTCCCATCAAGTGGATTTGAATTGTGACAGATGAGACAGACTGTTTAGAGAGTTTAGGTCCCAGGATACAATGCCATTTTCAAGGATTACAAATCAAAGAATCACCTTCTAGGTCAAGTTGAAGATGCAGATGACCGCAGCTTGCGGTTTGGGGGGCTCTTGGCTGATGGTTCTGGACAGTGGGCTTCAGAGACGTACAGAGTTGCAATATGCATGGAAGGTGCAGACCAAAACATGGGCAAATGTAGTTGCTACCTTATAAGATCAGATGGAGGACAAGACTGGAAAGCAGCCACTGAAGAGTGCACACAGCACACGGACAATCATCCAGTCAGTTATCGCCATGCAACATGGACAGGACATGGCACCCAGGCCCAGCTGGACAGGTAGTGCAGTGCGCCATGCCTATGCCACATAGACATGATCATGGGGTCAGACACCCAGTGCTACATGGACCAGTGGGATGGTCAGCCACCCCATGCCACATGGACAGGTCATAAGGTCAGCACCCAGGGACACATGGGCCAGTGGCACGGTCCACCACCCATCAGTAGGTATATTTATTTAGGCAGTTTTATATTACACAGACTTTACCTGAAGCCGTTAGACCTCTTAACAAAAGTGGTAAGTTACATAACAGTAAATGTTCAGATGAGAAAACAAAATCCAAGCCTTGGTAATAATTAAGACAATACATTACATAATAAAACAAGCTGACCATTGAGCAGAAAAGAGGAGAAAATATTGATTGGAAAAATAGTGGAAGGTAAATGGTGTAGACATTGCATGGTGTAAGAAATTGCCCTGATAGATTCACCAAGTAGTTTTGTGTGTAGTTTGGAGGCAAAATATGAAAGTGTACACTTTGAAATTGAGGCCTGGTATAAATTGTGTAAAGCTAGGAATACTTGAGCAGCAGAGTTGGACAAGAGCAGGTTTAGTAAATAGTATGTGAAAGGGCAGGATAAGAAAATATTAGGACAAGTGAGAAAGGGAGGTGTTAAACTTTGCATCCTGGACTCACGCAACTCAACCTCCTGATTCAACTCAACCTGACGGCGGTTTTTGACACAGTTTATAGTGACACTCTCAAAAATCGGATGGGCATGGATGAGATGGTTCTCAATTGGATTAAATCACTCCTCACGCACAGGTCACAGAGGCTAAAAATAGGCTTGTGCTTGTCTAAACCTGTTACCCTTACACAAAGGGTTGCACAAGGATATATCCTAGCTCCAACACTATTTACCCTCTACATTGAGCCCCTAGGAGTCTTAATAAAAAAACTCAGGAATTCTTTACCATCAATAAGCCGCTGACACCCAACTATACGTAAAGATCTGCTTCTTAACCTACATCTACCACCTAGCTAACATTCTAAACACTGTTCATGATTGTATGACTTCCCATCCCTTAATGCTGAACCCATCCAAAGCTGAATTCCTGTAAATTTCCGCATTTCAGTCACCACTATCAATACAATCTTGGTTGGACTTAATTAACATTATTTACTGCTAGCCCACCATTGTCGACAGTGTCCAATCATTTGGAGTCACCCTAGGCCAAAGACTTAATCTATAGTCATAAGTCAACACTATGTCCAGAACTGATCTCTTTCAATTGTGTCTTCTCCGTGGAATCCATTGCTTCATTCTGGAGCAAGATCTCCAAAACACTAAATTATTGGAATGGTCTACAATCGACTACTGCTATTCTCTCCTAACAAACCTTCTAAAAATTAATCTCACTGCACTGAAAGCAGTTTAAATGTGGAAGCACGTTTCGTTTTTGGGGCAAAGAGGAAACTCCATATTACATCGGTACTGTTATCACTTCATTCGCTTCAATTGAACCCAGAGCTATGTACAAAACGGTATGCATCACACAAAAGGCACTTGAAATTATTCTCCTCCTCAGAGCCTGGCTGTCAAGATGGATATTGTTGATGGGTCTAGACCATAAGAGAATGCTGAAACTCTCCTTCTAGAGCGATTTATGGCTCAGTCTTTTCGGAGAGTATGTCCAGAGTCTGGAATTCTCTACCGACAGGTCTATGCACCACCACCTCATTGTCAATCTTTTAAGCGGAACTGAGATCCCTTCTAATCACAGCATAGACTTTCATTCAACCTCCCAGCCTGCCCCTGTGTTCTTGAGGATGCTCATTATTCATGACTATGTAATATATGTAAAAACCAAAGGAAATGATGGACGGAGTGTTGAACATTGCAAGCACTCACCCCCAGTCAACTGATCTGGGTTTAATCCATCACCGTTCTTTAGCCCACTCTGCCACCCCGGTTCAGACATGGCCATATGCAAATCAGTCTGACCCTGTGCCTCATGGGAACAGTCTAGCCCGAACTGCCAAGCCATGTCTTCCCTGGACCGGAAACAAGTTGGCAGGGTATGCTCAGACGTGAGTCCCTTGCTCACTTTGCCACTGGATTCAAGCAAGCCTGGCTGAAGACGGCTGAAATGGCAGAAACCAGTCCTAGGAAGCTCGTTTCCGGTCCAGGGAAGATATGGCTTGGCAGTTCGGGCTGGACTGTTCCCATGAGGCACAGGGTCAGACTGATTTGCATATGGCCATGTCTGAACTGGGGTGGCAGAGTGGGCTAAAGAACGGTGATGGATTAAACCCAGATCAGTTGACTGGGGGTGAGTGCTTGCAATGTTCAACACTCCGTCCATCATTTCCTTTGGTTTTTGCTTTGTTCGCCATAAGTTGGCAGGGTATGCTCAGACGTGAGTCCCTTGCTCACTTTGCCACTGGATACAAGCAAGCCTGGCTGAAGACGGCTGAATTGCCAGAAACCGGTCCTAGGAAGCTTGTTTCCGGTCCAGGAAAGACATGGCTTGGCAGTTCGGGCTGGGCTGTTCCCATGAGGCACAGGGTCAGACTGATTTGCATATGGCCATGTCTGAACTGGGGTGGCAGAGTGGGCTAAAGAACGGTGATGGATTAAAGCCAGATCAGTTGACTGGGGGTGAGTGCTTGCAATGTTCAACACTCCGTCCATCATTTTCTTTGGTTTTTGCTATGTAATATATGTGCCCTATGTGTAACGGTATAGTGCTATTGCAAAGCGCTCTACACCTTTGGGTAATGTCTGTGCTATAGAAAACTGCATAAATATATAAATAAATACATAGAAGTAAGGAGAGTTTTCTAGAGAGGAATTCAAAGTGCCCTAAGGAAGGAGTCCAATAAGATGGAAACTTAGTTGTGTGCTTGGGTCTAATTAAAGCAGTCTTTGAGGCAGAAGAATTCTCAGTTCACTCTTGAATGTAGAAAGTAAGGTTGTGGTTCGTACGCCTGGGGGCAGTAAGTTTCAAAGTCTGGTAACACTGCCTGAAAAGGATTGGGTAATTGTGCATTTTTTTTTTTATATGTTTGTGGTTCTACCAGTAGTATATCAGGATTATGTGAGAATCTGGGCCTGTCAAATACTTTCAGCTCCAATGGCCGGTATCAAGGAGTAGAGTTGTGATGGGTCTTGTGCGTGAAGCACACCCTTTTGTATGAAGCCTTGGCTTCAATGAGAAGCCACTGGAGAGCATCCATATTACTGACCATCAGCCCTCAGGTCTTTAGATACTAGTGGATGAGGACATGTTAAGATAAAAAGCTAAGCTAAGGCACAGCGTTCTTCCCTCCACTACCCTCTCATTAACAGGAAGAACGGCGTACCTCAACCTTCCAGTGACCAGGAAGAGTGGCGTACCTCAAATACCCGCCAGTGAGCAGGAAGTATACGATGCCATTGGATACAAATTTCTGCACAGGAAGCAGGCGATGACCAACCTCTGTCCTGGTAAAAAAACGAATTTACAAATACAAAAACATGCATACAATGTCCTGAACAAGACCCCTGTGGAAAGAAAAAAAATGGTCAGTTCAACAGCCCTTACAGATATCGTTCCAGAAACGTTTTGCTCCCATTAGAAGAGATCGGCTGGAGTACCCCCTAAGCTATTGCAGTGCCTTGAAGTTTGCCTTATCAGTACCACCCCACCAAGTGGGAGTCCAGCTCATTGTATGAAGTCGAGGACAGGCTATGTCATTCGCAATGACAACAACCATCCATGTGTTTGCAACGGTCAGCCGTCCTGGTCCCTGTGTGACCCCCTCGGTACCCCCTAAACCACCCTTGTTGGCATGCCAGGTCTCACCCCACTCCTTGGCTGTGAGCACAGTGACTCAGAGATGTTGGAACAATTTTCGGAGTCAGGGTGCTGCAGTCAATGTTACATCATGAAGTCAAAGGGACTGAAAAATCCAACTGTCACACCAAGAACATGTAGCGAGTAAGCCATACATTTCGGAGCACACTGTTGCAAATATATTACTAAAGCATGGTGTGGTAGCACACTGTGATTTACAGACAGCACATTTTCCATTAAAATGGACTCTACATTTGAAGCTATATACTTTTAAAGATAAAACTATAGTGCACAAATGATCACGTGTCAGTGACGTTTATCATTTATGCATCACCAAGAAATGTCTTGATTGTTTTGATCCTATTAAAATCTGTTTCCATGACACTTCGGAATTACAAAAAAGTGCCTCCTGTGCTTTCCTAACTCCTGATATATTTTGAAAATTGTGTACAGTTCATTTATAGGCATTTATTTATTCGCTTTTGCGTGTTAGAATAAAATTGACCCCCTGCAGCCTTTCCTTTAACACCTCCTGTACCCCAGCAAGACTGTCACATAGCTCGCTTTACAAAATCTTCTCACTTTGCAATCAGAGAAAAAAAAGAAAACACCAATATCTATGTCAAAAGAATAAGCAGCAATTTCTCAGAAGACATTGCCTGACATTTTATCTCTGTCTTTGAGACTAAATGTAAAGGGCTCTTTGTCGCTCATTCACCTTCTGAACTGCGGCATTATTTTGAGGGGGTTTCAGCACCCCCCACACCCGCACTTCAGCGTTTCTGTAGTGACTGCACTCATATTGATTGACAGTGAGCTACTGCCCAGCTGTTAAGGACTATAATGTAAGGCTGAAGCTCCACATAAGTTAATGGAGACCTCAGTCTGCATAAACCTGTCTGCACCCTCCTCCCTTAGTCCTTTCTGAGCGGGACCCATGTGTTGCTCATTTCTCCAAGACTGTGCCCAGGCTGGAGGTCTTTCTAAACTTTATCGCCCTGTGTCGAGAAGATGCTACTCCGAGTGTGAGGTAAGTAGGGATTTATTCAGGATACAAGACACAGGAGGAGAGCACAGATGGCCCTGCGCAGAGAACAACTTTCCATACTGACTCTGTCCGCTGAGTTCCATTTTGGAACTTCGCTATGCAGCATCCTATGTCATAATACCGGAGACGCTAGGATACCACGCTCTGTAGCTGACCTCGCCTGTATGCCCTTTCAGCCACACCCTACTCTTCAGATGAGGGCCGTACAGGAAACATCTCTCTGCAATTGCTGGAGAGCTGAGGTGAAAACGTTTCTTTGTTCCTCTGCGCGGGAACCTCTTAACTGCCATTTCCGGCACCGAGTTCCCACCACCTGCCGTGGCATGACGCCTATTATTAGACTTCGTAGTGCGGTTCCCGGAAGAAGTGTCCCCGGGCCACACTTGTGTGTCCCCTGGCCCTGCAGTGCAGACGTCCGGGACCCAGGTGACCTGCAGAATATCTGGGTCAGATAATTCAGAGAGCTCAAAACGGGCCAAAATGGTGACCGTTTGTGCCCTTGTGCCTGCAGGCTCACACACCTACTGCCCTTGTAAGTCATACTCGAGATCCGTCCCCCGGATGTGAAGTTGTTGACCCGGCATAGCTCGGCCTCCAGGCCTGTTTGAGAATTTGGTGACGGAAAACCCGTCCGTCCTATTACAGGTACGTCATATCCTACTATGACCATTGCAGTAAGCCTGACAGCACGTTATGACGGAGTAAACCAACAGAATTCTAATTCAGGCAACTCAGGTGCCCGGTGTTGCAACTGCATTTAATTGTGTTATTTTAGCAGCTTTATTTGAATTATTTGAATTTCATAATTTGGTCACTGTTTTTAATGTTCAAGATATTTATATAGCTGGGGTATTATTAAAGTATTGTTTCCTACATGAAGTGACAGCTGTGGCCACACATTTTATCTTTGATGTCACTGTAATAATTGTGTTGTACTAGTCCGAGGGCCATTGGAATTATGTGGTAGGGAAGGACCAAATTATGTGGCAGGGATGACTAAATTATGCTGCTAAAAAAAGACAAATTATGTGTCATAATGCATCACATTTTGTGATAGCATTGATTAATTGTTTTGTCATTTGTACACACGGTAACACTATTTGGGCAAAGGTTGCACCTCATTAATACCAGTTTGACACCCAAATACAGCATTAGGCAACAGAAGGATGACCAGTCAACCTTTGGGAAGCGACTTCCTCTGTGCATCACTAATTTTTAGTAACTTTGGATCTGTTTAAGCTAGAAATAAAAAAAATATTGTTAAAATCTACACACTTTGCACCAGATGATGGTTAATGTGGTAAATGCTACTAATCCATAAATTTGCAGAAAACGCTGTAGCATCAAAATCACATTATTCTTATTGCCCTGACAATAGCTACAGTAAATAAAAGGGGCAGCCCAATGTCTCTTGGACCTGGACAAGATAATCAATAAGGAAAAACAATTGTCCCTTCCAGGGAAGTGTAAGCCTCAACCACACACAACCATCATTAGATTGGTTTGGATAACAATCCAATCAGATTTATTTAATTTGTTAAAGGACATCAAGAAGAAAAACATCTTTGCAAATACATTGTATCGCAGTAAGGTGCTCCAAAAGAAAAGCGTCGCAGTGAATGTGCAATGGGAGACTAAAGTGCGCAAGTGCTATGAACAAAACATATGTACAAGACTTGTGGCTGATATGGATGCAAACTTCATTAACATCACTCAGTATAATGTTTCATAATTAAAAACAGTGCACTAGTATCTTTGTCAACGTTTCAACCCTATTACATTGATTATATAAGGGTCATCATCAGGATCAACAGGATATTTGGTAGCACCAATATGTTAAATATTTTAAATCTCTGAAGCGCCTGTGAAACAGACGGTATCTGAGCTGCTGCTTCGCCGCAAACACCGATTGCTTGACGATGGCGGCTGTAGAAAGCTGACTTGCACTTTTTTAAATATTAAGAGTAGCTCCTTGCAGAGTTTATTGGCGCCTAAATCACCACCATTGCTTGGTGGTGTAGTAAAATATTCATACTATAGCATTAAGAGCTTTTCAAGGGACTAAGGGTGAATAAGTTGAGTTTCAGAAGTTACCATGACGCATTGTGCTACCAGAAATCCTGTTGGTCCTGGTGATGACCGTCATGTAAGTCATTTAATATTGTCAAAACGTCAACAAGTATACTACTGAACTGTTTTTAATTATAATGATGTGGAACATTATACTCTGATACAGAGTGATGTTAGTTAAGTTTGCACGGCTGACTATACCTAGGCTGAATCTTCTCCAAAGCTCCTGTAGGCGCAGTCTAAATCGGTCATCAAAGTTACTGAGGACCATATCAGCCAAAGTGCCGTAGAGGCGCAATAGGCATGTGTGCCCGCTTGTGCTGTCCCTCCTGTAAAACAGATTGAGCTGGAGCACATCTGCCACTGGCACAATCCTATGGGGGTGTTTCCCTTTTTTCACGAGGCACTGTGAAATTCAAATGAGGGAAATTCTTTGCCTCTGCACCGAGGACAATTATAGATGTGGGACCCGAGGCAAAAAAGCCCATCAGGAGGTGCTCTGACTTTGCCACAATTTGTGGCGCCCAGTCATTGCCCCACCCTGGGGGCAGCCCCTGAAATGAGGAAATGCGGTCCTATATACCCCTCAGGCAAACTTCTGCAAGTAACTGCAGTCAATGACTGTACTGCCTGCAGGGAGATATCTGTTCTCCATTGCGAAGCAGGCTCGGAGCCACCTGCGCTTTAAAAGACAGTGTGGATGCTTTAAACAGCTGCTCTGTCTTTCACTGATGTGCTTTTCACAGGGCAGCAGCTAGTTTGCTGCAGCATGTTATCTATAATAGGGCCCACGTTGGACTTGACCACTGGATGAGAGTACTTTAAGACCAGAATACGTTCTTCATCTACATATTGATGTGAAGAATATACTGGGTAGTTCTCATAAAGTGCTTATGGAAAGATTCACAAAAAATGCCCACCACATGTTGTACTTGACTAGCGTTTCATGACAGACCTCCACTAACGGCAAATGAAAGGGACACCAGAGAAAGAGGCTGGAAACAGAGCGCCACCACCTTAAGCGATCGTGTCAGAATTAGGTGGGTAGTGACATGCATTGGTTGAGGACATATCTGGCAACTGATCCTTGGCAGTAACACCTACTGTGGTAGTGCTGGCCGTGATGCTGTCTGTGGAGCTTGAAGGCATATCTATCGATGACGGCCTACAGAACCCACGAGTCGTTGGGGATTAGGTTAACTGATGGTAGAGCAGCAAACTATTTGTCGCCTTAAAATGGGGAGTGCCCCCCAGGCGGAGTAGGAGGGCCCATAGTGACCAGCTGAAAGTCATTGTGATTTCTTGGTCCTTGTTGAAGCAGCATAGATTTTTCCCTGAAACGTTCCTCTTGGACTGCAAAGTCAAGGAAGGGAAAGAAGAGCCACTGCCCTGAATATGCAGGCCTGAGTTGTAGTTATTGCTTGTATGGAACACAGTGATAAGCCATGACTGGCCCAATGTTGTACTGCTGGGCAACCTTGTTCCTGTCAAGCTGTAACTAAACAATCTTGCCTTGGGCGTCCTGTTTCAAGTTCACTTGCACAGTTCTAGGTGCCTTGTGGAAGGACTGGAGATCATGAACTATGCTGCAGGATCTATGAGGCTGATACATCAGCAGCTTTTTAGCATAACTTGGGCATTAACTTCAATCTTTTTTAACTTATTTATTCAGCGCAGGATCCGTCCCAACATGCATTTTGCTGCTATGGATCAATAAAAGTGAGCTAAAAGTCTCAGAAGGCAGACAATAAGATTAACAGAATAAAACAGTTTTCTGGGACTTTCTAAAAGATAGATTATTGTATTGGAATGTATGTAGAGTGAAGGTCATTCCATGACTAGCGTCCAAAATACAGATGAGGACGACCCGCTGTTTGGTAGAGTTTGACGCGAGGAACATGCAAGAGTAAGGGAAAGTTAGACTTAAGAGACCAAGAGGGAAGGTAGATTGGAACTCGATCATGTAAGCATGAGTGCTGTAAAAAACACTCTGTGCATCAGTAAAGGACTTGAAAGGGTATCCCTTGGTTCACATGCAATTAAAAGGGAGGTCTCCACGCAACACGTACTTGATCAAATGTAATGATCGGAGCAACTTGAGGAATGGCAAGGGTCTGGAGTATTTGCAATGTTTTAAATGTGAATGCATGTCGATACTTCGCATACCATTACTTCGCATGCTTTTAGTGCGATATTTTTACTTAGCATAAACCATTGCTTCGCAAGCTTTAACTGCGCATGCATCTATAACGCAAATGGTTGTAAATGTACTATGGTTTATGCTAATTCAAAACTTTGCACTAAAATCATGCTTACACTAAACTACCCTACACTACCTTACACTACTTACACACCACTACACTACCCTAAACCCTAATACACCACCCCCTACACGACCTTCCCCCTTCCCCCTGCCTGGACCCTACACTCTAACACTGCACTTCACGACCCCCCGACACTACCCTAAACCCTAAAAAAAACCTACACTACACAAACACCACACCACTACTCTAAACCCTAAAACACTCCCCTCAGCATGACCCTGCCCCTACCCCCAAGCCGGTCCCTACACTAAAACACTACCCTACACTACACAAGCACCACAACACTACCCTAAACCCTAAAACACTACCCTACACTACACTAACACCACATCACTACCCTAAAACCTAATACACTACCCTCTACACGACCTTCCCCCTGCCTGGACCCTACACTCTAACACTACACATCACGACCCCCCGGACACTACCCTAAACCCTAAAACACTATCCTACACTACACAAACACCACAACACTAGCCTAAACCCTAAAACACTCCCCTCAGCATGACCCTGCCCCTACCCCCAAGCCGGTCCCTACACTAAAACACTACCCTACACTACACAAACACCACAACACTAGCCTAAACCCTAAAACACTACCCCCAGCTCGACCCTGCCCCTACCTCCAGTCCTGTCCCTACTCCCAAACGTTACAACGTATGCTATGTTACAACTTGCATAGTAAAGGCTACGCGCTGTAACATCGCATGCATTGTAACGCTTGCGAAGTAATGGTACGTGGACTAACATCCACGTACTAATGGCTGTTTACTTTTAAATGCGTGTCTGGTAAGCCAAGGTACAGTCTTCTGCAGTAGTCCAATCACTATAAAACATATGCAGGTATGTCATCTGAGGATATAAGTCTAACAGAAAACCGAGATTTTTGCCTAACATGTCGACGGCGATAAAAAGATGTTGGAAAATCCTCACAATCGGATTTTGTGACTGCAAAAATGGTTTTTGCAAGGTACGAAACCCATTTTGCGATGAGGTATCAAGTTACCGGAATGCAAAATGGGTTTAGAAAGGTATTACAAACCACTATTTTGAATAGGGTTTTTTACGGCGTCCCTTCCTTATAGCAATTCTTTATATCAATGTTTTGTGACAGAAGTCTGATTGTAAAACATTGACATTTTACCGACTCTTACCATTGGGCGATAAGCCATTCACATTCCAAAGGCAAAAAAAAAGTTTCGTGTGGAGCTGGCAGTATCTTCTCTTAAGCAACCTTTTACTATAAGTAGCACATTTTCTAATAAGGAAAACAGACTGCATTCAAAAAAGTATTTTTAAAACAATGAAAACTATTTTTGTCTGCTGACCCCAGCAGGCCATCATCCCAATGTGAGTCACCAATCATAATGAGCTTGCAATCTGTGACTCATGAACTCATGAATATTTATGGATTGACCCATTATTATTCAGTATTTTGTGAACTGACCTAATAGTACAAAGATCGCTTTGCAAAATTCCTTGTGCCAGTATTTTATTGCCAGCTTTTTGTACATCCAGCCCAAGATGAGTTAACTCCATTGAACTGTGCACTTAATAAAGGAAGGTCTAGGTGTACTCTTCAGGAATACACTTTATATCCTGTTTGTGACGTGATTCCTAGAGCTGGTGGGGAAAGTCAGTTATGTTGCCTATGATTTTGACTGCCACCAATCAGAAGCTTCATCTTGTTGGCATTCTGCTGGAGGAACTCAGAGATGAAACAGAGTTCAGGGCCAGACGTTTTAGGTATACAATCAGTTGAATATTGTCTTCAGAGGTTGCAGTTTTGCAGCCGAATTACTGGAGAAGCTGCACCAAACATCTGACATAAATGATAAGAAGAAAGAGGGAGAGGAAAGACCCCTTTGGAAACCCACACCAAAGCCTTTCACTATTGGAATGAAAAGGAGGCAAAGTAATGCTTGAGAACAGTCCTTGAGACAAAAGGTGACCCAGAGGAAGCAATATATTTGACGGTTTTCAGGAGGATTCTAAGACCTACTGTCCAGGTGAGGGGAGGACAGTTTAAAAATGTGCAGTTCCCCTCAGGGACCACTGTGATATCAAGGGTCTAGTCTTTTTGATATAGGGGCATAGTAACAACTTGGGCGAGACCATAGGAAATAAAAGTCGAAATAGCTTTAGAAGCTTTGGATTCTAGGGGATCCAGGGCCTGTGGATTCCAGGAGTTCATCTACTGGAGATTAGACAGCATCACGAGGATGATAAATCTCCTGAAATGTCAGCTAAGTCTCTGGTGACATGCAACCATGAATTGCTAAAGGCTCAAGGAAAAAGATGTTGCATGTGGAGTCAGATGGTCAATTGGGGTCACCTTTAACAAGGTGACCCTGCTTCCGGCGACTGGTGTGGATTCACTATAACCCGCTAGGTTTGCCGCTGGTAGATCGGGATTTGAAAACTCATGTCGCTAGAAAACTGATAGGAATTATCAATCCCGTCAATGGCTAATAAAGAGGTTAAACACCTTCTAATGATGTACAGAGAAAGAGTGCACATCTATTAAGGTGCACATAGCACACCCGTGGTGTGCTTGTTGTCACACGCTGTGGATGTTGGCCTAAGTGGAGTTGAAAAAGAGTCAAACCAAGAAAGAAGTCTCCTACGAAGACATAACTGAGGTTCCATATAAATATTCAGTGTTTCAAATCACTTCACTACAGAGTGAGGCAATATAATAGCTAGTCCAAGTTGAATACGTTGTAGAAAAGAGTAGAAAAGAGATACCATATCGTTACCTTGCGTGCTGGAAGCTTAAAGGTGTGACTTACTATTGGTCCAACTAGCTATGACATAAGACGCATGTGCGCCATGAAAGAAAATTTCTCAACACAGCACAAAATAAACGTTTGCCAGCTTACTTGAGAATGGAGAAACGAATAGCAGATGATCACAGAAATCCTCAAATTAAATCATGATACAGCCTATGTGAGCAGTAACCAGAAATAAACTAAACTCAAAAGGAAAGAACATTGAGTATTAAGGTGCAGTCTTATGTCTAAAATGAGCAGTACAAGGAGTCAAATACACTCAAGAGAATTTAATGAATTTTGCATATTTTTTTTGGGCAGCACCGAAGGGTAGCAGTAAAACTTATGCCAAAGGTAGGAAGTGTAGCTCGCCTTAAATCGCTATGATGTTGGCCTGTGAGTGAAGGGTGGCCAGCAGGTATATGTTCCTTTGTAGGCTTTGACACAGTTTGTTGCAGTTCAGGCTGGACTGTTTCGAGTGGAACAGGGTCAAGACTAATTTCCATATGGCTTGGTCCAAACTGGGGTGCCATGGTGGGTAAAGGGACGATGAGTTGAAATGCTACCCCGAGCGATTGCCTGCGGTAAGACTTATTGCAATGATGTCTTCTATCACCTTTTGTGTGTTTGAGAGGCCTTTCCCTTAAACAGCACGCCATCACCACTAGAGACTGAGCTGGATGGGTCCCAGAAACAATGGCAGTGTTGTCCCTACGAGGTTTTTGATTGATTTTCCAGGGAGTTGTCTCCAAAGCTCCTGTGCCTTCTAGAGAACTCGTACAGCAAAGGTTTCGGTGAAGAATTCAAGGTGGCTAACAGGGCATAAACCCAATTTCTGGAGCACTTTGGTACTGTACTCGTATTATCTGTGTTTTGCTTAGGGTGCCCAAGTCCACCAATTTCAACTTCTGCACTGAGTGGTTTAAAAGGCATAGCAGCTCAAGCATTTCTCAGGGTCAAAGATTTTCCAGGGACCAGAATTGGAGCTGCAATCAAGAGTGGAACTAGCTCCTACAGGACTGGCACTGATCACCGTTGCTGCCAGAAGCACTTGTTATCGGGCCATCGTCCTCTGCTTAAATGCTAAGGCATTTAATGCCTTTTAGACACAATGGGCATATGCTCCTTCTTTTTGAGTCCCCAGGGCACTTTGGTATTACAGAAGTGGCTGCAGACGCTTGCAAGGGTACTTCTGTAATACAGATTGTGCCAACGCTAAATGTACGCTTGAGCGATTACAAGGGGAGTTTCCTTCAATTGTTGGGAGCAAGATCCCTGGAAAATGAGGGAAGCTGTTGTGCTTGCAGCATATTATAGACTCGGGCACAGAGGTAAAGAAATCGTCAAGAGGTACTCTGACTGTGCGCCACATGGATGGCCTGTGTATAAGGTGAAAAGGGAGTCCAAGACCTACCAGATAGCCACATGCAGGTGAGTTCAGTCACTCACTGCACCTGCCTGCAACGTGATCTCTGGCCCTCCATTAAAATTCAGGCTGGTTTACTAGTGAAAGGTTCAGACCAGGTGCTTCAAACAGCCAGTCCACCTTTCACTAATGCACATTTGTTGTGATAGGGTGCACTGACCTGGTCTGAGCCTGGAGCAACCAGCTAAAATGTGTTGCAGTGCAGACCTGAGGAGTGCACTTTATCTGTAATAGGTGGCTCATCAGAGATTGTGCCACAGTGGCCACACGCTACTGTGCACCCACTGGCTCTTTTGTACAAAGGATATATAAGGGCAATGTGGGTCAGCTGCTTCCAACTGCTGGTGACACAACACAATACTATGACATGCACACACTATGCATGCTGGGTAACACAAGTGCAAGGATTTGTATGAACAAATTTAAGTAAAATTGTCCACTTCCACCAATAGATGGCAGGGTACCCGTAAGTTAACCATATGAGAGAGCTGTGACTTAGTGGTGTTCCTGATATTAACTGATGAATAAGCCTTTAGTAAAGGGCTACAAGCAATACAAAACGTGCAACATCATGCATCCCTGTTCTTAGTTACTGTTGCAGGCACTCTTATTTTCTCTAAAAATGCATTGGCCTGCGTGGGGTTTCCCGTGTGAGAAAAGTCCCTCAGATCTGTATTTGAAAAGAAAATGAAGAAAAACAAACATTGGTCTGAAAAGGTATTTGACGTCAGACTTGCTAAAAGGAGATTTAAGTGGCATAGGTCTGGCTCCCCTGCGCCCCTTGTCCTTGTTTTTCAACATAGATTGGAGATGCGGGGTTGTTACCTCTCCTCACTTTCCCATTGAAACATTAAGCAGCGTTACCAACTGCTGAAAAAACTCATATAATTAATTTCTTCTTAGTTCTGTTGTTTGCAAGGGAAAATCATGTTTGCTCTACATTAGTGGTCAAAATGCTCCTCACCGTTGCCTTTTTAGGTAAAGACATTTTGATTTTAATAATTGTGTGTGTGCGTGTGTAAAGCCATTGGTTTACCCCCTTGTGAGTGACAACATTTTGCTCTTTGACAATGTGCGCTTACACACAAAAGGTAGTCCCCCTTGTACAATATTACAAAAAACATTCGCAAACAACACAGACATTGGCAGAGCAAAATGTAGGCAGACAACCCTAGACTAACTCTTATAAAATATACAAGTCAAAATACATTCTAATCCACATATGGATTATTGACTCTAAAATAGTTTGGGACTACACATGGAACTCACCACACAGAGTTGTCTGATGGGCAATATTAAGCACCCGAAGGGTAGACCGGTACGGTACAAGTTTCTACAATTGGCGTTAGTCATAGCGAGACGGAGGGTTGCCATTATGTGATTGGTGCAAAGGGCACCTGAGATCCTACACTGGTGCCAAGATGTGCTGGAGTGAGCTCTGGCAGAAGAGACCCGCATGCATCTCAGTAGGTGCAATGAAGGGGCGATGGAAGACCTAGCTGAATTACTAGAGCTGAGTACTATGGTACTGGACATGAGCCCGGATACGGTAGCGGCAGACAGTGATAACACAGACAAATGAGAGGGGGGTTACACAACAAGGGGTGGGGCGAACGACTCGTATGCATAAATACTGTGGAATGTAGAGTATAAGCACACTAAGCTTTGCCATCCGGGGTACATTACTGGTGACCCAGGATCCCTGAAAGTGATTATTAAACTGCTTTATGGATTAATGTGTAAGGTCTTTCACCTGACTGCTGATTTCTTTGTATGTTGTTTTAATAAACTGAAAATAAAGGTTAAAAAAAATAGTTTGGAACAAAGGAAAAATTACCAGTTGGAACAAAGGTGTGTCATCCTAAAGTATGTACTGCGCTTTGGTACGCATGGGATATGCCTCACCATTCACGAAGTAGATGTTAACCTCTAGGCAAAATACTTTTCTGTGCCTGCATCTTCGCGCTCTATTATGCCTGTTGGAAGGACAGTGACGTTAGGCCACATGTATGTACTTTATGACCAACTGAAGTGGTTCTCTAGCTGCATTTAAAAAAATGAAAATCCAAAACAGACTTAAAAAAACTATTGTAGACATGTTTTTTTAGTTTACGTTTAGTTCCAAATTAGAACTTCTGTTGACAAATGTGTTTCGGAGATCCCATACATGCACAGTGTCAATAGATATAGGAGAGAATTGATGCAGAAGTGCATAAAGTAAACCATTGCTTATAAATAGGTGTTTTGATATCTAACATCCTGCAGTGATATTCACCAAGGTTCACAAAAGCACACAAAAGGTGATGTTAGGAATGCTTGCAATTTGTCTAACCACTGGCAGTCGCTCATGGGTAGCATCCCAGCCAATTTTTCTTTTTCTCACCATGCCACCTCAATTTGGACCCAGCCATTTTGAAATCAGTCTTGACCCTGCTCCTCATGGGAACAGTTCAGCCCGAACTGCCAAGTCAGGTCGTCCTTGAACCGGAACACAAGCAACCCAGGACCAGTTTTGCTCTAGTTAGAGCTCATCAGCTGGGTATAGCTTGGTTCCAGCGCCACAGTGAGTATCGGATCCACGTCTGGGCATACCCATGCCACGTAAGGCGTACCATGAAATACAGAAAAGGTTGTTGTAGCGGAAACGTGTTAAGATAATTTGTATTATTTATGCTTACTCCTTTCACTATTCTAACCGTTTTGGGCCCCTTATGATTAGACAATCTGCAGCATTCCCATCTACCACAGAGGCAATGTCTTTCTCCCATGATAGGAGGGGTGGAAATTAGAGTAACCAAACACCACATTAGCTGTCCATAGAGGACCTTTAATTGACAGCCAACTCACAAATTTGAGTTCAGATTTAGGTACGCCACTCTCAGGACCATACTATAGAAATAAAGACTCACTACAGGAAGACCCAACCTCCTGAAGATGTTAAGTCGGACAAAAATCATACAAGCCGAAAGTTCTGCTACCGCTACTCAGAACAAAAGAAGCAGAACTTGGTGTGCAGTAAAAGCTCACTGATTTCCCTACTATAAAGAGGCAGAACTTGGTGTGCAGTAACAGCTCACTGATTTTCCCTACAATGCAATCATTGTAAAATAGCAAAGTTTCAGTGGAAAAATCAACAAGACTCAATGATAGACTCAGACAAATGTATATTAAATTGGTTATTGTATTACAAATAACAAATTAATTGCAACAAGTATTCTTTTAAGAATGGCAGTTAAGAATATCACGAATAGTAACAATTTAGGCAAAGAACTGGTACTCAAAGTACGGCCCGCCAGCAGCCCGGCAGACCTTTCCTTGCGGCCCGCTGATCATCTTCTGTGACCCCTTGTAAATCTGGAGAGAAAGCCGCTCCAGTTCGTTACTGGCTAATTCTGGTAACCCAGAAACATTGTTATGTGATTCTGGACTTAGTTTCTATAGTCAGTTCAGCTCGTTTTATGAGCAGCTTTGTCCCGCTCATAGAACATGCAGAAATGACTACTGATACAAAGTCTAGAATCAGAGAGGCAAAAACGATGTTGCAAAGGCACTTTTTTTGCTCTTTTGGTTAAGGGCTTTGTTTCTACAGCCATTTTTCCTTCTACTTTCACCAAGGCAGCCTTGCTCATTGGTAAAAGGTTAGATGAGAGTTATTGGAAATGTTATCGTGAGTATAATGGGACAGTGTCAGTGAGTGTGGGGGGAAGGGTGATAGACAGGTAGTTAAAAAGAAAAAAAAGATTCTGTAACTATTTTGATGCCCTTATAACCTACAGGTACCTGAATATAAAATGTAATGCAAAACCCTTAAATGAGAAATGAGTGCAAAGGAAACTGAGCTATGGAAATGCATGGTTTTAATAGGAAAGTGCAGTTAGTCAATACGATCTCAACATAATTCACACCTGTACATGTAACCAGAAGGTGGGTCGCTGAGTTGCACACTCAATCAATCAATCAATCAGTGACATTTATAGAGCGCACTACATACCCGTAGGGTCTCAAGGCGCTGGGGGTGGGGGGGTGCCGCTACTGCTCGAACAGCCAGGTCTTCAGCTTCTTCCTGAAGGAGAGGTGGTCTTGGGTCAGGCGCAGGTCGGTCGGGAGGGAGTTCCAGGTCTTGGCGGCCAGGTAGGAGAAGGACCTTCCTCCTGTAGTCGCTCTTCGGATGCGGGGGACGGCGGCGAGGGCGTGGTTGGCTGATCGGAGGTGGCGTTTGGGAGCGTAGAAGTTGATTCGGCTGTTGAGGTAGCTCGGGCCTTGGTCGTGTAGGGCTTTGTGTGCGTGGGTGAGGAGGCGGAAGGTGATTCTTTTGTTGACGGGGAGCCAGTGCAGGTTTCTCAGATGTCCGGAGATGTGGCTGGTTCGTGGGATGTCGAGGATGAGTCTGGCTGAGGCGTTCTGGATCCGCTGGAGTCTCTTCTGGAGCTTGGCGGTGGTACCGGCGTAGAGGGCGTTGCCGTAGTCCAGTCGGCTGGTGACGAGGGCCTGGGTGACGGTCTTCCTGGTCTCGGTGGGGATCCACCAGAAGATCTTCCGTAGCATGCGTAGGATGTTGAAGCACGCCGAGGAGACGTTGTTGACTTGCCTGGTCATGGAGAGGGAGGAGTCCAGGATGAAGCCCAGGTTGCGTGCATGGTCTGTCGGTTTGGGTGCGGTGCCCAGGGCGGGAGGCCACCAGGAGTCGTCCCAGGCGGAGGGTGAGGATCCCAGGATGAGGACCTCCGTCTTGTCCGAGTTCAGTTTCAGGCGGCTGGTCGTCATCCACTCGGCTACCTCTTTCATCCCTTCGTGCAGGTTGGCTCTGGCGGCGGCGGGGTCGTTGGTCAGGGAGAGGATCAGCTGGGTGTCGTCGGCGTAGGAGATTATGTTGAGGTTGTGTTGGCGTGCGATGGCCGCGAGGGGGCTCATGTAGACGTTGAAGAGGGTGGGGCTCAGTGAGGATCCTTGAGGGACGCCGCAGATGACTTCGGTGGCCTCTGACTTGTACGGTGGTAGACGGACTCTCTGTGTTCTTCCGTCGAGGAAGGAGATGATCCATTCCAGCGCCTTGTCCTGGATTCCGACGTTGCTGAGGCGCTGTACTAGGGTGCGGTGGCAGACAGTGTCGAAAGCTGCGGAGAGGTCTAGGAGGATGAGGGCCGCTGTTTCTCCGTTGTCCATCAGGGCTCGAATGTCATCGGTGGCGGCGATGAGGGCGGTCTCGGTGCTGTGATTGGCTCGGAAGCCGGACTGTGAGGGGTCGAGGGATCCATTCGTCTCGAGGAAGGCGGCCATCTGCTTGTTGACGGTCTTCTCGATGACTTTGGCTGGAAACGGGAGGAGCGAGATGGGGCGGTAGTTCTTGAGTTCGGTGGGGTCCGCTGTGGGTTTCTTGAGTAGAGCGCTGAGTTCGGCGTGCTTCCAGCACTCAGGGAAGGTGGCGGTGTCGAAGGATGTGTTGACGATGTCTCGCAGGTGGGGTGCGATGACAGCGTCAGCCTTGTTGAAGACGTGATGAGGACAGGGGTCGGTCGGTGATCCGGAGTGGATGGAGTTCATCGTGCGGATGGTGTCTTCGGTGCTGATCGGGGTCCAGGCGTGGAGGGTGGTGGTGAGGGTTGGTTGTTCGGTCTTGGTGTGCGTTGGTTGGTTGTTGAAGCTGTTGTGTATGTCCGCGATCTTGTTGTGGAAGTGTGAAGCGAGGGAGTTGCAGAGGTCTTGCGATGGGGTGATGTTGTTGTTTCCTGCGCTGGGGTTGGATAGCTCTTTCACGATGTTGAAGAGTTCCTTGTAGTTGTGTGCGTTGTTGTCCAGCCGGTCCTTGAAAGCAGTTTTCTTGGCGGCGCGGATCAGCTGGTGGTGCTTCCGGGTGGCCAGCTTGAAGGTGGTCCTGTTGTCCGGTGTGGGATCCCTTCTCCAGACTTTCTCGAGGGCTCGGCAGTTCTTCTTGGAGCTCTTGAGTTCGTCGGTGAACCACGAGGCTTTCTTGCTGCCGGGTCTGCTGGGCGGGGTCCTCATCGGGGCGAGTTCGTCCGCGCAGTTGCTGATCCACTTCGTGAGGTTGTCGGCGGCCTGGCTGGGGTTCGCTGAGCTGGCAGTAGGGTGCTGGCTTAGGGAGGTGGCGAGCTGGTCTGCTGTGATCTTGTTCCAGCTTCTGCGGGCGGCCTGTTGCTGGTGGTGGTGGGTCGTCTTTCTCTTGAAGGTGAAGTGGACGCAGCTGTGGTCCGTCCATTGTAACTCTGTGGCGTGGCTGAAGTCGATGTCTGTGCAGGACGAGAAGACTGCGTCGAGTGTGTGTCCGGCGAGGTGGGTGGGGGTGGACACCAGCTGCTTGAGTCCAAGATTGGTGAGGTTGTCGAGCAGGGTGCTGGTGTTGCGGTCATTGTTGTTCTCCAGGTGGAAGTTGAGGTCCCCCAGGAGGATGTAGTCGGCGGAGGGGAGGGCATGCGGGCTGACGAAGTCGGCGATGTCCTCGCTGAATTGTGTGCGTGGTCCCGGGGGTCGGTAGATCAGGGTGCCTCTGAGGGTGGTGTTCGGGTCGGTGTGGATCTGGAAATGCAGGTGTTCGGCGGTGGTCAGGGTGTCGGTGCTGGTCGTGATGCGGATGGTGTTCCTGTGGATGATGGCGATGCCTCCTCCTATCTGGTTGGCGTTGCGGTCCCTCCGGACGATCTTGTAGCCCTCCGGGATAGCGATGGCGATGTCGGGAGCTGAAGAGGCGTTCATCCAGGTCTCTGTGAGGAAGGCAACGTCAGGGGCTGTGGCGTCTAGGAGGTTCCAGAGTTCGACGGCGTGTCTGTGGACGGAGCGGGTGTTGAGCAGGATGCACTTGAGGTGGGTGCTGCTGGTGTTCGACTTGGCGGCTGCTGGTGCGGGGCAGGTCTGGATGCAGGTGAATTTGCAGGCGTGGCAGCTGAAAGGGCCGTGAGTGCGTCGTGGTGTGGCTTGGTGGCATCCTGGGAGTCGACCGGCGTTGAGTGCGCTGAGGTTGGCGGCGGTGTACGTCAGGCGGGTCGGACGGGGTCTTCGAGGGCCAGGGGTCCTGGCACTGGGCGCGGTCCAGGCGCGGACGGGCGTAGACGGGCTTGCCTTTGGCGCGCCTTCGGCGCACAATCGGCGCGCCCGCTGCGCGTGACCGCTGCGCGTTCGCACGGTCGCCATATAAGGCGAAGTGCGCGGGTGGGCGGAGCAGCTGGGAGGCGGGAGCGGGGAGGGAACAGAAGGAAAAAAGGGGCGGGGTCAGCGGTGGTGGCGGGGAGCGGGGAGCGGGGAGGGAAGACGGAGGGCGGCGAGGTAGGCGGGCTACCAGGAAGGAGAAACGCTGACACTGGCACATACAACAATAAAAATACAGCAGGCACAGATGGAGATCAGTACGTTTAACACGGGCAAAAAGAAAATAGTAACAATCACAAATGACGGCAAAAACAAAGCAAAAACAACAGCAGCGGAGTCAGCCGGCAGCGAGGCAGGCAGCGAGGCAGAGGGCAGGGCAGTGGGGGCACACGCAGCAGCTGGTGGCCGTGCGGCGCGGGGGTGTCCCACAAGTGGGTCACACTCACCTGCGTCGCACGGTCGCCATATAAGGCCAAGTGCGCGGGTGGGCGGAGCAGCTGGGAGGCGGGAGCGGGGAGGGAACAGAAGGAAAAAAGGGGCGGGGTCAGCGGTGGTGGCGGGAAGCGGGGAGGGAAGACGGAGGGCGGCGAGGTAGGCGGGCTACCAGGAAGGAGAAACGCTGACACTGGCACAAACAACAATAAAAATACAGCAGGCACAGATGGAGATCAGTACGTTTAACACGGGCAAAAAGAAAATAGTAACAATCACAAATGACGGCAAAAACAAAGCAAAAACAACAGCAGCGGAGTCAGCCGGCAGCGAGGCAGAGGGCAGGGCAGTGGGGGCACACGCAGCAGCTGGTGGCCGTGCGGCGCGGGGGTGTCCCACAAGTGGGTCACACTCACCTGCGTCGCACGGTCGCCATATAAGGCCAAGTGCGCGGGTGGGCGGAGCAGCTGGGAGGCGGGAGCGGGGAGGGAACAGAAGGAAAAAAGGGGCGGGGTCAGCGGTGGTGGCGGGAAGCGGGGAGGGAAGACGGAGGGCGGCGAGGTAGGCGGGCTACCAGGAAGGAGAAACGCTGACACTGGCACAAACAACAATAAAAATACAGCAGGCACAGATGGAGATCAGTACGTTTAACACGGGCAAAAAGAAAATAGTAACAATCACAAATGACGGCAAAAACAAAGCAAAAACAACAGCAGCGGAGTCAGCCGGCAGCGAGGCAGGCAGCGAGGCAGAGGGCAGGGCAGTGGGGGCACACGCAGCAGCTGGTGGCCGTGCGGCGCGGGGGTGTCCCACAAGTGGGTCACACTCACCTGCGTCGCACGGTCGCCATATAAGGCCAAGTGCGCGGGTGGGCAGAGCAGCTGGGAGGCGGGAGCGGGGAGGGAACAGAAGGAAAAAAGGGGCGGGGTCAGCGGTGGTGGCGGGAAGCGGGGAGCGGGGAGGGAAGACGGAGGGCGGCGAGGTAGGCGGGCTACCAGGAAGGAGAAACGCTGACACTGGCACAAACAACAATAAAAATACAGCAGGCACAGATGGAGATCAGTACGTTTAACACGGGCAAAAAGAAAATAGTAACAATCACAAATGACGGCAAAAACAAAGCAAAAACAACAGCAGCGGAGTCAGCCGGCAGCTAGGCAGGCAGCGAGGCAGAGGGCAGGGCAGTGGGGGCACACGCAGCAGCTGGTGGCCGTGCGGCGCGGGGGTGTCCCACAAGTGGGTCACACTCACCTGCGTCGCACGGTCGCCATATAAGGCCAAGTGCGCGGGTGGGCGGAGCAGCTGGGAGGCGGGAGCGGGGAGGGAACAGAAGGAAAAAAGGGGCGGGGTCAGCGGTGGTGGCGGGAAGCGGGGAGCGGGGAGGGAAGACGGAGGGCGGCGAGGTAGGCGGGCTACCAGGAAGGAGAAACGCTGACACTGGTTGGACCAATGGGGAAAATGATATGCATATATAATGCTACGCGGTCCCTTTCTGTGACAACATTTTGAATATGCATGTAATTCATTAAAACATGTATTACACACAGTATGACCTAGCCTACACAATTAAAAAAATGGATAGGCTACACAAAGTAGAAGATTAACTGCTGCAAAATATTCAAAAGGTTTTTGAATAAAACATTTCCTAGTTACATTTTGAAAAGGTACGTTTTTCTTTTCTGTCTCGATAATCTCCACACCTACCCCATCTCCTTGGGAATGCCACGACATCGATGTGTGCCTCGGGAACAACCCAGAGTGTGCATTTTGGCCCCTGTGAAAATGTTTGTGAGTAACCATGGCTTAAAGGATGGTTATTTTTCAAAACAGTTTACAGAGTTACAAAGTCCCACAGCTATAAAGGTCGTAGGATAGTTTAGACGTCTTACAGCTCATTATCCTAAAAAAAATGGAACAGGGTTCAGGTTTAGAGTCCATTAGGGGTGAGTCCATTAGCATAAGGCATAGAAATAAAAATGAATTGGTTTGGCAAAAAAACGTAGGTCATCAACTACCGGCTGTAGCATTTAGCAAGGTAGTCCATAAGGAAAAGGTTAACATTAAAAAAAAACGATCAGCATAGCGTTCTGCTCCCTAAGCAAGAAAATGGCGTCCGTCACTAATTGCCCCTCCTTTGGGATTTCTTCTTTTATAATGTCTCTAAGAAAGTCCCGACGATGTGGCATCACACCACCATCGAAAGACAGTCATGTGTTCTAATTCACATTAGTCATTTAGGATACTTGAAACATTGAGATGTTTTCCCATGCTATTCATGAGAAACAATAGGTTCGAAAGTCCACATAGGCCTAACAACGGTGAAAAAGAAATATAAAGTAACAATCTATAGTGACAGCTGAACTCCTGTTCCCACAGGAATAATTCACTGTGAACTTTGAAGAAACATTCAGGAATGTCAAGATCGGTACATGTATGGGACAAATAAGCAACATTTCACTAGTCTTAAATAGGGCATTGTATTAAGTCAGGGGAAAGGTCAGCATTTTCGATAAAGTCTTAAAGTTGGCATTACACATTTGAAATGAAATTAACTTCAAATCAATAGCAAATATAATGAAATTAATTAAATTCAAATGATGAATTTTATATTGAACTTTCACCAAATATTATTACATGGAGATAGCTAATTTTAGAAATACCCTACTACCACAATTGTTCTCAACATTCATATAAGTGCATAATTTTCTAAATTCATTCCACATAATTTGTTTTTCACTTTTTATGAAGGCAACTTCTTTTAAAGTTTATAATTCCCTGACTCACTTTTAAATTGTGCACTTGCTGTGCTTTTATTTCGGGGGGGCGCTAGGGGTGCTTTGGGGGTCCCTTACCTTTTCGGAAGCCTGGGCTCAGTCACTGTTCCTTCCCGCCTCGGTCCGACGCGGTAACTAGTACCGTTGCGCGGAGGGCGGGGAGGTGAGAGCCAGGCACTTCCGCCTCGAACGATCAGCGTTCTAGCGGCAGGGAGAGCTCGCTCATAAAAGCCACATGCCTCAGCGGCCACGCAGCGGATGCGCGCAGCGGGTGCGCCGAAGACATGCCAAAGTCAAGCCCGTCTGCACCCGTCCGTGCTCGTCTGGGGCCCGGGGCCAGAACCCCTGGTGGTTTGGGAGTCGGATTACACTATAGCTCCCAGCAGCTTTATGCTCCCTGCCCCGTCATGGCCTAGCTATGTAGACATAGCATTGAGGTAGGGAGTAAGAGTGGGGAGTGTAGGCTTTGCTCCTTCAGGTAGTGTGCCAGGGAGAAGGATC
This sequence comes from Triturus cristatus, assembly GCF_964204655.1. Lineage (NCBI taxonomy): Eukaryota > Metazoa > Chordata > Amphibia > Caudata > Salamandridae > Triturus > Triturus cristatus. The sequence continues at coordinate 169,873,291 of NC_140586.1, read as the reverse complement.
AGGAGGAGGGTCCATCTTTGAACCTCTTCTTAATGAATTGTAGGTCATTGAGGAAACACAGAGTAGAGATCTGCGACCTTCTGGTCGATGGTCAGGCCGATGTGTTGTTCCTCACTGTGACCTGGCTGGATGAGGACTCAGTGCCTGAAATCCTCGAGGCTGTCCCCAGTGGTTATGGGATTATGAGAGTAGATAGGCCTTCCAGTAGAGGGGGAGGGATTGCGATTATTTTTAAGCACACTATCAAGTGCTCTCTTGAGCCGGCCGATATTGCTGAAAGTGAGGCGGGTCTTTTTACGATCAGGATGGCCCGGAATTATATCATGAAAGGGCTCCTGGTTTATAGACCCCCCTGGCCCCCCATACTCAGTTTTTACCCAGTCTGATTGAATGCCTCATTCAACCAGCACTTCGCTATTCGAAATTTTTAGTGCTGGTTGACCTAAATCTGCGTTTGGACGACGCAAGTAATGTAGGGGCTCTAGAGGTACGGCAGGAATTGGCTACTCTACAACTTACCTTACAATCTGAATTCCCCACGCATCAGCTGGGTCATTTACTTGACCCTATTTTTGCCAACTGGGGAGCCTTATTTGTGAAGCCCTCGCTTCCTGTCTTGTGGTCGGATCACTTTTTGATTCCTTTTTCAGTGAGGCTGCCCAGACCAAAGGTTCAGGTGAAACCCAAAACGAAAATAGCACGCAGGAAGTGGGTTGGCTTCTCTCAGGAGGATTTTAATAATGCCCTTTTACAGGGTGGGCTGGATGCTGAGGGTGCCTGTGTTGCATTGGACAGGCGGATTATGGAGACATTGGACTGCACCGCTCCCTGGACATTTAAAAGGCCGGGAAGGGGTCAGAAGTTGGCCCCCTGGTATAATGCTGCCTTGAGAACAACAAAAGCAGATTGTAAATGCCTAGAAAGGTGATGGAGGAAAGATTTCTCTGTCCTAGTGGAGAGAGAGTACAAAACCACTCTAAAGAGTTATTATGCGCTCATCCTACTATCCGGAAAGAATTGCGACGGCCGAGAATTAAGCGAAAGAACTGTTTAGGGTCTATAAAGAAATATCCTCCCTAGCGAAAACTGTAGCTCCAGTGGTTGGCTCAGAGGAGTCATGCAATCGTGTGGCTGGTTTTTTTTCCGCAGAGAAGGTGGATTAAATTCACCCCCTCCCACCACCCCGAGACTCTAAATAAAACTATTCTTAGTTTCAAGTCAGGCTCTCCCAGAGATCCTGCCTCCCCTAGGGTGCTTAGAGGGAGCATTGTGACTCTTGAGCCGCACATCAGACATCTCTTGGAGATGTCTTTTATGGCGGATACGGTGCCTAAAAGATGGAAGGAAGCAGTTGGTCTTCCATTACCTAAGAAACCTCACATCGGTCCAGACCAACTAGATAATCTGCGTCCTATTTTCCTGCTTCCTTACTTCGCAAAAGTTGCGGAGAAGGTAGTAAATTCTCAAATCACTGCGCATATCTGTAAACACAACCTCCTTCACCCCACTCAGTCCGGATTTCGGGCCCTCTATTCCACCGAATCGGCACTGTTATTCTCAATCGAGACCATCAGGAAATATGTGAATGCGGGACAGACAGCGGCCTTAATTCTTTTATATTTAAGTGCCGCGTTCGATATGGTTGCCCATCATACCCTGCTGCATTGTTTGAGGAAAGGAGGGGTGGCAGGCAGTGCTCTGAGGTGGATGGAATGCTTCTTGTCTGAGTGCAGCTTTCAGGTGGCGCAGGGATCCTATTACTCTAAAGTTATTAAATTGAAACAGGGGGTGCCTCAGGGGTCTACCCTGAGCCCTACCCTGTTTAATCTCTATGTCACACCTCTAGCTGAGATTGAAGAGGGTTTTGGAGTCACGGTTGTGTCCTATGCCGATGACACTCAACTGGTGGTTTCCCTTACACAGGTACAGGAGGCGGCAGCCTTCAATTTCGTGTCATGCCTGCAAGAACTGGCATCCTGGATGGCAATTCATTGCCTGAAACTGAATGGTAATAAGACCGAGGTGCTTGTGCTAGGGAAGGCTCCATCAGTGTGGTCATCGGCGTGGTGGCCACAGACTCTGGGACCCACCCCCACGCCCTGTGAACAGGCTAAGAACCTTGGGGTATGGCTGGATACCAAGCTCTCGTTATACCGGGTGGGTGGCAGGCGTCTGTTTTGGAGTCCTGCGGGGCCTACGGAAAACCCTGGATGTGCTGCTTACTGCAGCCAGGAAAACCATGGTGCATGCCCTGGTGACATCGCGCCTGGACTATGGTAATGTTCTGTTCAAGGCGCTGTGCATCTGCCATCGGCTCATACATAGGACGGGCCTCTCCTACTTGTTCGCTCTACTTACACCCTACTCACCGACCTGGCAACTCAGATCGAGCGCAATGGGTCAGGTGTGTGTTCCTACCATCAAGAGAGCAAGGATGGGTGGCCACTCCTTTCGTTATGTGGCAGCACAGCAGTGGAACAAACTCCCTCTGAGCCCCCGGTTGGAGGTTTCGGAGGCTGTTTTTCGTAAAAAACTGAAAACTTATCTCTTTCCCTCCGCATAGTCTCCCTTCCAGGGTAGGGCTTTCTGGCTGCCGAGGGCAGAGTGCACCGCAGCATGGGGACACACTAGTTCAGTGTAACCAGGCGCTTTATAAGTGGGATTATTATTATAAACTATGGAATATCTTGTATTATTATGCACATTTTCAAGCTTGTACTTTATTTCTACACAGTTTTGCACTGGCTTTTGTAAATGGTGCACTCTAGCAAAATGAGCATTAGCAACACTAGGCCACTCTATTAACACAACATCAATTCATCAGTATACATTATTAAGCAACGTGCATAAGAAATTCTCCTTACTACAACTCGTTTATATGTATTAGTATTACTTTATATGTGTTTTCTTTATCCCACATTAAAAGCACGCTTTTACTTTTCTCAGTTTCATGTATCACTGTGTCTAAACGTGTGCAATGTGTACTTTCAACTTTTCGTGTCTTTAATTTGTAAAATTGTTGTGTATTATTTTGAAAGTGTGCTGCATCAAGGTGATGGGAGGATTGCTTGCAATTTGTCTAATCACTGGCAATCGCTCGGGGTTGCATCCTAACCCATTGTTATTTTCCTCACCATGCCACCTCAGTTTGGACCCGGCCGTATGCAATTTGGTCTTGACCCTGCTCCTCCTTTTGTGTATTTCATGTACCACCCTGCAGTGAAGTTTGGTGGACTTTGATCGAACATTGCGATATAGACAAAACATGATTTTTGTAATCCTCCAAAGAAACTGCAATATATCCATCCTAATGCTTTAGGTCCAGATAAATGTGGTTGCTATAGCTACAAGAAGGGCAGCCACTGTAAGCCTCTTTACCCACACCAATTATAGGTTATCATCTGGTACCAATTTATGTTACTAGCACCACAACTATGTGTCAGTCCACCTCAGCAAAGGGACCTTTCGCTAATCATACTCTGGAAGTAGGACTCACCCCTGTTATTCCGCTCCTTTTGTAGACCTCATCTCCAAATATAGCGCTATGTCACCTGAAGACGAATGTCTGAGCTTACAAAGCCTCAGCACATTATAAATAATTACTTGTAAACGCTTTTGCTTCCATGTTTGTATTACCTCGCCGAAGGTGCTCAGCTTAGGTCTTCATCCCCTTAGCCCTTCTGCCTCTGTTAAAAGCTCCTTGGCACCATGATACTCCAGGGCTTGGTGCCATGTAGTGGAAAGGATACAGGGCCACACTGCTGGAGGCAGTGGTGGAAGCGAAAGGACACACAGCTGGGATTGAGAATGGGAAGTGGAGCAGAGACCTTAAACTGAAGGCAGAGCTGGCTAGAAAGTGTTAAAGCCCAGTGAGCCAAGAGCTAGGCCGTGCCAGGCAGTGACGCAGAACCTCTCATCTTGGAGATTTAACTGCAGTGATCGGCCTAACTTCCTCCCTGTGACATGTTTATTTCCAGATTAAGGTCTGCGATGATGTTGATTGTAACCGAAAGCCTGCAATGGTTGTTTGACATGGCTAGCAACCAGACGGACGATGCGCCCAGAGGCTTCCGAGCAATTACTAAGCTATGAAACATGAAAGGTTCTAGTGACTGAGCAGGTTCCTTATCTGATGGGCAATCAGTGCGCTTATGCAGGCATTCTTCCTTCGAGGGTACGAGGGCTTGCACTGCTTCTGCTTTGATCCAAAATGTAGGTTGGTGTTTTGACAGTGCAGTTTCACACAGAACTATTGCTCATACAAAACGCGGACTCTGATCAGCCTGGGTATTGTCACCGCAGCTGCCAAACTCACCTATTGCTTTGGATCTGCCCTTATACCATTGGCTTTTGTAAACCTGCCTCTTTCAGCCATTGGCTGGTGAATGTCAGTAACTGCCAGTGGGGAACATATCTCTTACCTAACACCGTTGGCTGCTTGCGAGTATCTTTGCGCCTCCATTCCGAATGCTTGAACTCAACTGCTTCAGGGGCTTCTTTACAATAGCCCTCTACAACCTTTCTGCTGGCTCCCTACCTTGTTACTCCTTCTAATGTGCTAACAGTTGCCTGGCTAGACAAAGGCAACAGTAAAAGCTATGTTTATCGCGGGATGCTAAGTAGTGGAGGGGCACTGCGGGGCTATTGCCTACTTGAGTCCTCTAGTTATACGCTTCAGTCAGTCCATTCAAAAAACTGAGGTTGCTGCCTTCAGCTAGAAGAAGTTAATGGAGTAGTCGAAAGAGCGCACTGGGGCTTGTAAGTTGGTCTTTTGAGATACTGGTCCTCTACACCGGCATCTTCTGAGCATGCATGGTCTTAAATGCTAGGGGTGAGTGAGTCCTCTCAGCCCCATATGAGCACAGCAGGCAAAGGAACCTATGGCCTCGGTTTTACTAGCAGGAGCATTTCAAAGAGTGGCAGTGGATGGGAGTGATTGACTGAATGACTACTCCGTGCAAGGGACAGAAATGTCAATGGAGTGGGACTTACACTTCAGCCCCACTTTTGCAACTACATCCATTTCATTTTAGCTGTTTCATCAGAGTTGGCGCACCTCAGGTAATGAAATCGATGACAGCGCTGGTCAGAAGTGAAGACCCTCTGATTTGGAAGCATCTGTTATTTGAGAGCAATACCACATCTTTGAGGTGAACAACCTTGAGTAATATGTATGTCTGGAGAGCAAATCAATAGTGTTGAGTGAACTGGTTATGCTTAGAAGAAAACAACGTAAATACATTTTTATTCCAAAGAATCTCTGTTACACAGGTACAAAATGAACTTTGTTTCTGAATAGTCTATTTTCGTGGGGGCTATGTCTAAGATGAATGCATGTGAGGGATGGATTACTAGTAGATAATGACTGTTTGTTGCTCCTTTGTTCCATTTTAGGGCCACGGTTCCAAGATGTCCAAAACCTCTCTGTGGAGTTTGGTGTCCAAGATGCCGCCCGAACGCTTCAACAGCATATATCATAGGTTTCCCAGAAATATTCGCCACCTCCTTGCTGACTGGCTGGAGAACCAACCGTGGTAAGTGCTGCTCATCTTACCGGTGTTATGGGAAGATGGTCATAGTGATGGAAATTGTGCAGATATCGTCCAGTTCGATCGTACTCCTGTTAGTTACCTCAGATAGGGAAAGGCTGATTCATTGTGCTGACACAAAAACCCATGGGCCGAATGTGACATCGATTCCTGTGGCATTCGCTCAGCTAAATTCAGACTGACTTGAGAATTTGGGAATAGTGATGAGGTGAGAAAGCGATACTCAGTGTTATCCGGTGACGCGGTGAGATTCAGTTAAAGAGAGGTGCAAGTAAAAGCAAAACCCCACAAAGTGTGGCATAAGCAGAAAGTGAGACTTCTTTTGAAGTGAGCAAGGCAAACACTCAAATTTTTCTTGTGTTCTGTAACCAGTCGCAAGCAGCGAAAAGAAGCGAAAAGAAGCTTATCGCCCTCTTGTAGAAGCGATGATAAATGAGATAATTTGTCTTATTTTGGAGATGATTGGTGAAGTGTGGAATTTGAAGGTGTACACATGATCCACCTCTATGATCACCAACACCATGGATGCTCCATGATCTGTTATGGTTTGTGGCGCTAAGAAATTCATTTATCCCCGCAAAGGTAATGTTTGGTCCTTGATACAAGTAAATCCTGCTCTCAGGAAGTGCAGCAGGCTCCCGTGATCCATCCTAGGCGGCCGTTTCAAGGAGGGTGGTTTTCTGTCCAGTATTTTGCCCTTCTTCTACCGGAGTTACTGATACAAGGGTCATGGCTAACTCCTGGAGAATGGGGCCAGAGTAGTAGAAGCTACAGAAATACTACAGATTATGGGATTTTAGACACAGACATAGTGGAATACGTGCTGCTTCACCTCCCCACATGATTTCTGCACTGTATTTCACCCTGAGGTATCAGCTGCTTTTAGCAAATGAAGTCTGTAGATGCAGTGAATCCAATCTGTGTACACGCTGATCTCGTACACTGATGGGAGTGACCCCTTAACACCGAATACCGTCCCAAGTTGGGGTACCAAAGCACTCGGCATTAGGTCCTTAGAGGAGATTTTGGTGGAAGTAGCATTTGATGCTGGAGGTTTCATTTTCACAAAATAACCTGCTTGCCTTTTGAAGCCCGCCTCCCACCAAACGCCTTTAGGCTGGAGAGGACTTTTAGGAAGAGAAGAGAGCACTGAACAAATGTAATGATACTACAACCATTTTAAATTTTTACCTTGTTGGTAGAATGTCAGAACAACATTGTACCACGTCCTGGCAGATCCATGATTTGTGTTTGTTTGTTATTGTGAAGATACAAAACATACAACCAAGACCATCTTAGCTTGCATCACTCGCCAGTTCTTACCTCTAGTGGTGTACTGCAATGTCCTTTATCTTTCACTGCTGAAGAGCATCTTTTTTGCATTTAGAAGTCCCAAACAAAAAAGTTGTCTCTTCTAAAGAACTGAATTCTGCAAACCTTCACTTCCTTCAGTTTTCCCAGTCTTAAGCCTCCTTATCCACTTCAGAGGAAAACTAATGATTCGGCCCATCTAATATTCCTAAAATTTACTGAGTGAAAAAGGGCCAATAAATATTGCGATTATGGTGTGATAAGCTCTAAAATCGACATATCGTGTCCCATTCGTACGTGGAACCTCTTATTCGGTATTATTTATTGCATCTGATAAACATCGATCCCCGGTGTATTGTTGTTTATCAGGTGGACTACACAACATACACATACCATGGCACTCTTGAGACCCTGGTATTGGAGTCAGAAAAGCACACAGCAGTTGGGTGGGAGGTCTTGGGACATTCCAAGCTTCCAGCCAAAAATGTGCAAGTGTGAAGTGTTTTTGGGTTGTCTCTGCAGGTGTATAGCTGTGTATGTGTGAGGGGGTCTCATTTCACCCTCCACCTAACCGTATCAGCTTTGCCAGTCCATCTTCTCGGGTTCTTGGCAGACTTCCTGCTTTATAAGGTAAGCCTGTCCTTTTTAAAGATTTAGTATAGTGTTGGTGTATATAGGTGGGGGATTTGCATGAGGTTAGTACTATTGCTGAGAGTGTTTCGGGTGATCTAATGTCAGGCTACAGGGTTGGTGATCTTTTTAATTATGGAGTATTGGTTTCACTTTATTTTCCACATTGGTTTAAGCAAGTGGCCCTTCATTTGTCAGCTTCACTGGGAATTAAAGGACTTGCGGGAGCACTGCAAGTAAGAAGTTTTTTACCCGGGCATTTTGCATTTTGAAAACAGATTAAATGTCTGGGATAAAATCCAGCCGAAAATGGAGAAATATGCTCGAATTGGTTACTCCCAATAATTTTTTATTTTTTACATTTTTTAATTTATTTATTATAATTATTATTCATTAACCTGTAACCAGAGGTAATTCACGCCCAATGGAATTACTGATGCACAATATTGGTAATTCCAATGGGCATTACAGGGCCGATTATTGGCCCCGTTGTAATGGACCCCTAAATAGGTAAGCCTCTCTGTGGTTGTTATTTCCATATGGCAGCTGTAGGAAGCTGGGACAAACTCTACCATCATGATGCAAAACTAGCTCCTAGTTAGGCAAACACTATTTCTCTAAGACACCCTCGTCTACCCCTTAGCAGCAGAGGACCAAGACAGAAGGCAACTGCAGAGAATGTGTCTTAAGGGTTAACAGTACTAGCACAAATCTTGTCGGGAACCACTCATTAGCTCTCTCAGACCAGTTTACTAAAATCAAAACTAAAAATAAGGCCAAATTGGCAAAAACTGGATCAATCACTGGAAAGTTATAGCTTGTTTAAGTGACAGTTCCATTCCACATGGCTCCTCCATAACACATGGATGGAAAACGGCCTTTACTACGCAGACTGAGCCATGCATGCCGTTTTCCCACAAGAGGAACCACGCTTGCCTTAACCACGCATATGCTTTAGCCACGCAGTGCACGGTATAGACGTGTGGAATGGCGGGCACAGGAAGTGGGGTTGGGTTTTGGGATGGGCAGGGGGGTCGTTTTTACAGTTGAGGGTCTTTTTAGGGCTCGTGAGCGTTGGGTTGTTTTAAGAGTCAGGGCGGGGGGGTCGGGGTAGTTTTCAGGGGTGGGGTCAGTGTTTAGGGCTCAGGGTCGTTTTCAGGACATGGGGGCTTAGATTTAGGGTCCATGGTGGGGAGAATGAACATTTACAGGGCTGGGGCAATTTTGGGGCTCAGGGTGAGGGGGCTGGTCAGGGACGTTTTTATGATGTGGGGTGTGTTTTAGGGCTCAGGGAGGGAGTAAGGGACAGTGGTCAGGGCTGGGGGCTGTTTTAGGACTCGGGGAGGGTGGGTCTAGATTTGGTGTAGGTTTTAGGACATGGGGGCCAAGATTTAGGGTTCAGGGTGGGGTGGGGGCAAGGGCCAGTTTTCATGGCTAGGGGCAGTTTTAGGGCTAATGGTGGGTGGGTCTGGGGTCAGGGTGGTTTTAATACGTGGGCTGGATTTTAGGACTCAGGGCGGGGGGTTGGTGTGTAATCTGTACCATGCATATCCCTTACCCAATCATGCCTTTACCACGAAATTGCATGGTAAAGTCATGGGTGGTTAAGGCATGCATGGTAAAGGAATGCGTAGTTTAGATGCATTTATTGTGGGGACCGCGTTGTAGAGGCACATGTGGTTTAGCCATGCGTGCTTCTAGCATACAACCCACATGGGCAGACACTGAAAGGTCCTGTGCAGTACTCACAAGTGGCCACTGGAGGCTTCTTCTCCCTCTGGTCCCAATGCACGACTTCCAGCTCGAGGCCATAGAGGCTGTACGAGTCAGTTGTTTTGTGCAGGAAGGCACTGTTCAAAACTTCCAAATTTCACAGAGTTCTTGTGAGGTTTTCTCTGGCTTGCGTCTCTACAGTGTGCAGTCCCTCTGGCCTTTCAGAGGCTTCCTAAACAAGATAGAACCCCTCCCTCCTCTTTTCTGCTCCTAGCGCAGTCTTTGGTGTTGTCTCCAAAGTGAATATATGCGGTTGCAACGCATGTGTTTACAACGCATGCCTTTACAACGCGGTCAGTACAATGACTGTTGTTACCACGCATACCATTACAACGCAAGTCATTACAACGACTTGCTGTAGGAGGCACTGGAGTTCCAGACAGCAGGGAAGGTGTTGGATTGCAAATCTAAAGCCCCCTACAGCAAGTCGTTGTAATGACTTGCGTTGTAATGTTATGCGTGGTAACAATGCTGTCGTTGTACTGACCACGTTGTAATGGTACCGCGTTGTACCATAATGAGTGTAAGGTGGCTTTCTCACTTACTTTCAAGTTACAAATACAAATCTCAACTGAGTCCAGTGCCAGACCCGCTTCGACTGATCAAATGGTCTGCTTTACAAGCGTCCTGGGGTGTTCTTTGATGGTCGTCGGGTTGAGCCAACCAGGGGATCAGTCTTGAAATTGGACCTTTTGTAGAATAAAGCACATAAGGTCAGGGTGGGTCACATTCTCACCCACAGTACACAGAATCGATTCACTCTCAAGTCCAATACCACGCAAACCTGCATGGGTCTGTCTGTTTCTTCAGACTTCCAGCTGTGTTCCAGTCTGACATCAGTAGCTATCAAGTTCCACAAATCCTTCACCCCCCCACTTCAGTGCATCTGTGTGTTTCCGAGGCTCTCACGTAAACAACAGGAGGCAGCAGCATGCCAGTGGTTAATTTGTAAAAAAATAAGTGCCGGGACTCTCGTCAGGAGGCAGCTTGCACTAGCCTATTTCTCCTGTTAGCCCTGCCTAAAACAGAACCAGCTACTAACCATGAATGGGGAGAGGATATGGACTAGTGGGCAGAGCTGCAGACTTCGGAGTTGGTGGACCCGGTTCGAGTCTTGGCGTTGGTTCAACATCCTATGATTCTAGGCAAATCACTTAATTTCCTGTCCCTACAAAAAATGAGTGCGTCCTTACCTGGTGCTCGTGAAAAGCGCTCCAAATGGATAAGCGCAGATGTTGTTGATTGAGTGCTGATGCTGAGCACTGGAAACCACTGGCTCAAATTAAGCACTGCAGCATGCCTGCCTCCAGTACAATACAAAGCGTCACACAACACCAACAGATATACCATCCAGCAGTCGTGGGTGAGAAACGCCCTATTGTAAGTCCCCACACCTACAATGTACCACCTCCTCCCCTTTACAGCAAGGATCTGGCAATCTCAATAGTCATATCAGGCTTTTTCAATGTTTACATTAGTAACATTAAAAAAGTGGACCGCCCCTATTTTGCTCTTGGCTTTTGAACCTGGCAAGGGACTCCAGCTGCATGAATCTGAACCTGCTTAGGGATAGTCCGCACTAAGATGCAAACCCGGTAAAAGCTAGTTTTGATTACTCCAGGATTCTACACTTGGCTGGAGAGGTATGTTGTCCTAAGTTGTCTTGGATGCGTTCCAGTATTTGTATCTCCAAGAACAAGAAGTCCAGATCTGAATTGACAGGGTTATTAATATGTAATATGCTTTAATAGTCACAGGTCCCTGACTAATACTGGATAGCCTTCTCAAGAGTCAAAATGCGATTATTAACCCCGATCATTTTATGAAAACTTTGCAATGGAAGTTCCCACTTCTCTGACAGAAGTAGCACATACATCCTCAGTTGGAAGTGTCAATTACTGAAATCTGGATTCATGTCTGAACTCAATCTGAAAATTATCTCGGCATAACCTGGTATGAATAATGGGGCACAACCTTTGCAACCGGAGTGGAAATGTTTCAGTTTAAAAGTAATTTTTCTAATGATTCAGTGCACCCACATTGGACCCGTGGTTCTGGAATCATGGAGGGAGACTGGCTCAAATGGGCGAAGGAATTAAGCGCTGCCCCTTTTATCATCATTACAGATTTGGCTTCAGAATCCTTGTCAACCGTGTATGTTCAAGTTTGTTTATGGTTCAAATGTATTTTATTAAATTCCAAAGGCTGAGAGGAACTTTTGTTTGGCAGTTTTATATAGCACAAACACGACTCAAAGGTATTGGGGTGTTTTACATGAGCACCAGTTACATTACACAATGACACATTCCTTTTAACGTCTCGGCTAGCGTGGCTGCGTACATGCGCAGCTCGCTCGGCGAGATTTAACATTTTGAAGGAGTTTCAGTAAAGGGCTTTAAGCCCCGCCCCTCTTTTCCATTGGCTGGCGTCACCGTTTATGCTAAACGGTGGTCAGCCATTGGAAAAGAGCTGTGTGTGTTACCTCCCTTTGGCTTTTTCTGCCGTCCCACTTGGACGGTCCCGCCTGCTTTCCGTTTGTCGCAAATCATTTCTTATCTTTATGGGGCCATGTGTTTAAACACATGGCCCCATAAAGACAAGAGATCCTCTTTCACTTTCGGTACTGCACCGCACCCGCTTTGGTTTGAGTGCTCGTGTTTTTATGCCATGTGAATTGAGCGCAGTGTAAATGCTCTAGCCCCAGCTCTCTCCCGGTACAGCAGCTGTGTCTGTGCTCAGGGCAATTAGAGCTGGATATCCTGTCCATGCACAACCCCCGGGGGAAGCTGCAGAACGGCACCTGCTGTGACGAGACCCGCAACCCTGCTAACCTGCGCTGCAACCCGCAACGAATGCGACATCCACTTCAAGGTGTGCTTGAAGGAGTACCAGGCTCGGGTGACAGGCTCGGCCGCAGAACCCTGTAGCTTCGGCGGCAGCGCCACCACCGTCCTCGTCGGCAACACATTCAGTCTATGCTCCGGGCGCGCCTCAGCCACCAGCCATCTGGTCCTGCCCTTCACCTTCGCCTGGCCGGTGAGTCCCGGAGTACCTCCTCACGGATGGATTTTAACACAAGGATTGTTGTACATTTTTTATTTTTTGCCACATTAGAAATTGTGGGTGAGCATGGCCTGGTCTTGTACAGAGGCCATCTTCCCACCCTGCGTTTCCCAACCCTGGGCTTCCCTCCTTGGGCGAGGCTGACCATTGATCGCGGCAGCACGTCCAGCTCCCTGCCCCTGGGATAAGCACACGTAAGGCACCGCCGGGAGCCAGCTAGGTCTGGCAGTCTCAGCGCCGTAGTAAGTGCACTGCCTAGTGTGGCCGGGGGAACTAGCGGGCCGGCTGCACATAGCAGAAGACCAAACCCCGACACAAGGCCTCAGCCACCCAGCAGCGAACTCCTGCTTTAGTAAGGCGCACGGGTCCTTGGTAGCCTACTGGGGACCTGCTACTAACTTGCGGCCTGCCCCCCTTCTGGGAGACACTGACACACAGGGGGCTTCATTCACCAACACATGTGTACTGGAGTCTGCCAGTGCCCCCCTCCCTCCCCCTCGCTTATGTAGACCTGAGTCCGTGCACTTGGCCTCGTTAACCTTAGGAGACACATGCTGAATACCTCCCAGCCACACATACCCCATGCGACAAAACCTTAATCACTTGTTATTCAGGTTGACAGGTATGTGGACTCACTATAGTACCGGTTTGTTCCTGTGAAGTGCCGCTAATCTCCTATTAAATGTATTGGAGCAGTGTAGAGAAGTGCAAGTACTCTCCCTTTTAAAGTTAAGAAGTGCAGGTACTTCGTACTGAACAGTGCCAGCTTATTTAAAGCACTGGCATGGAAAGAGGTTTCTATCCTTATCTTTTAAAAAATTGGTCGTAAGTGAAAGCTACAATATTTTGACCTGACATTGTTTCTTTTAGGCACGCTTAGAAAAATGATGACTGAAGTGGAAATTATGCCAGAAAGGTCTCTGGGCGGAAAGTCTTTGGGCCTCGTCAGCAGTTGTGATTTGTTTGTGTTGATAGCTGGATCCCAGTAGTTTAATTGTTGAAGTTTGCGTCTGCAGGCTTGCCTGCCTGCCTCTTCTTGATTTTCACTGTCGCGATGCCAGGTTTAATTAAAACAAGCATTTACAATGCAATGGTCTCGGCATTGGTAAAGTTAGAGATATTGGCATTGCTCATGACATTATTTTTGTTTATGTTTTTGTTTTTAAAACATTTAAAGAAACGGCATTGTCATGAGCAATGCCAATAGCTCTAACTTTAACAATGCCGAGACCGTTGCATTGTAAATGCTTGTTAAATACAGCTCAGAGATAGATTGGTAAAAAGAAAGTAGTGCAAATGTGCGATTGTGCATTTTTGTGTTGGAGAGGGTGGTGCCGTAAGGCTAACAATCTGTAAAGAGAAATTAAAAAAATATCAAAGGATAAGGATGAACACGAGATAACATACTAGAAACGGAAGTGGGGCGAATAGGTCGTGAAAACATGCATTAGACGGTTTAGGTTAAACCCGGGAATAAAGGCGATGATAATCGAGGCGTGCATCGGAAACGTGGTGAGGGGGCTCAAATAATACGTGTCTGAAAACAGATGGAAAATATGTGTCTTATTGAAAAGATGGAGGTATTGGTCTTATCCCTTAGAAATTTAAATTAAAAAAAAGAGGCGCCGGGTATGGATGTTCTACGTATAATAGAGGGGTAGGGGAGAGGTATGGGCTGGATAGCGAGGTGGGGTGCGATGCCCAACAATTAAGACAAGTCAGCCACAGCGGTTAGTAGGTGGGAAAGAGGCACTAGGCCCGGAGAAGTGCCTTTTTGGACGTCTGTGCTGCTCTACTGGGTGCCAGAGAATGGAACTGTCCTAGGATTGGGTGAAAAATTTACCTCTCAGACTCACCTCCACTATCTTCTTACACTGTGTGCCTTTGCCGGCACCGGGCCCGCCGAGGACGAACACCACCAAAGGCTTCATGACAGAGCTTAGGATACAGCGAAGACTGGGAGGAATGCGGGACAGCGAGCCGAGGATACTGTACAACATGCAGAGGCTGGTGAAAGGCGGCGCAGGACACACCCAAGGGAGGGGCGGTACACCCGGCCTCAGTGGAACCAGGAAACCAGAACAGAAACCGGCTGGCAGGAGGGCTACTAACATAGAAGAAAGACTACCACTGATATCCTGATTCTAGTCTGACAACAGGTCGGAACTATGCAAAGTTAAAATAGGAAGTCTGATGCGAATATGTTATATTTCCGCTACTTGTTACTATGTGTCAACTCATATTTGTCAATACACAGTACATGCAAGTTAAATTCAAAATAAAAATCAATCACTTGAAGATGGCCGCCGCCTTTCAAATGTTCATTAAAGAACCTTTTACGGCCTCCTTCGAGTCAGCCATGTTGGGAAGTGGTGATTTTTAAGCCACTCCCATAGAGCAACGTGTTTTAAGGGAATTCTGGCATGTCGTCATTGTAAAGAGAGCAATAATTTTACTTTAGAAATCGAACGAGGGTTTCCTAATCAATATCATAAATTCATGTGAGACTTCCAGCTGTTTTTAAAGTGAGCACGTGGTATAAAAAGCTCTTACACTGGAGCTAGAGCTCGATTTTACATCTTTAGTCAAATGATAATTGGAAAGGGAATCGTTCGCCAATGGAATTCGCTTTGATAAATATAAAACAAATCAAATATATTGCTTTCATCTTTGACACAGCCATAGCTCTTGCTCAGGCATCAGCCTGAGCCACGTGGAACAAGTCTAACACAGGGCCCAACAGTAAACAAGCCGAGGGCACCGGAAGACACCACCGCCTTTCTCCGAGGCAGAGCAGAAATGCCTCGGAGAAACGCAGTGGCGTTTTCGGATTCGGGGGCGTGTTTTGCTTTTATCTCCTCTTGCCATTGGCTGGAGGAGATAATTAGATTTGTTGAAAAAAACACGCCCCCCGATCCGAAAAGGACGGGGCCAAATCGGAATGACGGACCTCTTCTCCAATGGCTGGCCAGCATTCAAGAGGCTAGCCAATGGAGAACAGGGGAGAAGAGGGGCGGGTTCAAGCCCCTCTTCTCCAAGTCATTAAATCTTGGATCGAGACTGCGCAAGCGCAGCCTTCGAGCCGAGACGTAATGACGCATCTGCACACGAGGGAGAGCAGGGGGTAGAGGTTCTGGCACTCGGGTGTGTTATCAGCAGCATAACCCTATAAGAGTTCATTGTGCTTCTGCTGAGACTCGAGCAGCTGTGCACATGCCATCGAGCTGCGGTCAGGCACATCTCTCGTGCAAACCCAGGGCCATGAAGGCGGTTCTGTTTTTAACTTCATACTGTCTAGAGGTCAATTGTGAAGGTCTGGGTGGGGAAATTGACATTTTATACCTTCTGTCTTAAACAGTCAAGGCTACTGGAACTATGCGGCAGGAGAAACACAAATTATGCAGCAAGGTCGACTAAATTATGCGGCAAGAAAAGGCAAATTATGTTGCATAATGCACCACATTTTGTGATCTTATTTTATTTTGTCATTTTACACATGCTAACAGTGTTTGCTGCCAGTTTAACAATCGAATACAACAATAAAGCAACATAAATGTGACCAGCCATTTATTTGCAACGGATCTTCCACTACTCAGCAACAAAGGTGGCTGCATTTTTTGCAATTTATGATCCGTTTGACCTAGGAACCATTTTTTAAAAAAGTCTGCAGATGATGGATTATGTGGCTAATGAAATTAATCCATAGTTGTGCATAACGCGGCCGCAAATTCGCATACTTCCAGTGGCCCTGCCTACATTATGCGTACATTTTGGACTTCCGTGGAGGATTCCTGGGAAGCTTCCAGTGTTGCAGTTTACCAGAAATACTTGTATCCGTGCTTTTTCTCACACCTGCAAATATACATAGGCACATTTCTGATACTTAGGATGTGATGGAAAAGAGCACTTACAAATGTGTTTATACTTTTTTTTCTTCCCTGTCACCACTACCACTGACAATTTTGGAGGTGTTCTCACCATATTCCTACTCTGTGTATAGACTTTCTCCTGCCCTTGCCAGAAGTAAACCTGCACCTGTGTCTAACGTTGGAATGTGACTACCAGCTGTTTACAAATATCAGCCACAAACCCACTATTCTGAAGTCCTCACCGACATTGGCGGGTACCACTGCCTTGAGAATGCCAACGACTCATTCCTATGAGCAGACGTACATGGAAAGATCCCCATAGAGGTGGAATTTTAAGTGTAAAGAAATACAGATTAGTGAAATCATGTTTTGTGATTTGCAGGTATGAATGTGCACTTGTTAACCAGGGTGTTTATCGCACCACACTCGACTGGGTGAGCAAACACCTTTGGACATCGGACCCTCAGATGGAAAACTCAGGCCCTAGATCTTTATCTCGGTTTGAGTTTAGCTTCTGTTATTTTTTTACATGCTTTGCCCCTGCATTGTAAGATTCTTTGTCCTATGGCTGTTGCCAGTAGACTTGATCATTAATTACTTAATGAGAATTGATTTGAATGGTTCGTTGTACTTTCACTACAATGTTGCCTATTTGATGTTAGAAATGAAAGGATGGACTATTATAGAGGTTTTCAACCTAGTATTCCTTTTTCTTTGAGTGTATGTGAAGATAGCTCACCAATCAAGAGCTCCCCTTAGCATCAACTCGTCCTGGTACTGGTGGCCATGGCCAACACGTGGAGTCTCGTTGATGAGCAGAAGGTTTAATCATTCGGTCAAACATGGGAATGAGTTTGGTGATCAAGTTGTGCTGTTGGAAGTGAAGCGTTCAAGTGAAAGGAAGTGCAACCTTACATTGTTGAGTTACCTGATTTTATGCTATTAAGAACCCCACTCCCTCAGTCTCCATCTGTGTTTTAGGCAAAGCTCCCAGATCCCCCTTAGAAAGGAAGGGAGGAGAAGAGAAAACAAGGGAGAACAAGCATTAAAAATGCAATAGGTCTTGCCTTTTATTAAGTTAAAGCCCTTAGCTTTATTATATAATACCATTAACAAAGCAAATGGCTTTAACTTAATCAAAGGCAAGACGTATTGCATTTTCAATTGTTGTTGTTTTTAGGCACGGGGAGATTAAGTGATTTGCCCAGAATCATAGAATGTTGAGCCGATGCTTAGACTCAGACCTAATTCCACATTTGGCAGCTCTGGCCATTACGCTACATTGTTTCCCACATCAAAGAATATTGCCTTGATAAACTGGTTACTCCAAATGTTTTATGAAAATAAAATGGGTTTGGTACGTGCACAACCTGATAGTTCAGTGGTGGTTTGTAGTTTGTACCGTGCTCCGGGGTTCGTCCTCCGAACTAGGGCGTGTGTAAATGTAGAAAAGCACCCCCCAACAACTTGGGGTGTGTCCCCCAGGCGCGTAGCTAGTCCTCCAAAATGGGTTTCAAAAGATTATACTTGATTCTTCAATGTTCAATGTTGAAAAACTTTATTTGTTATTTCGAATTCATCATGAGCGTTTTTTTTCACTTCAAACGCATTACGAAGATTATGGCATTAATTATATATTCCCAATGCATTTCGGCATAAGCCTTCATCAGGGGAACTCTAGAAAAACAATAAAGATGACAATGAGCGCTATGTATGAGGTCTAATAGTTACTCGTGTGTTAAAAAGACGGACAAAAGTGGAAAAAAGTGATTGAAAACCGATAAGTTGTAACGTGTGGGGAAAGTAAAAAAAGTTGATGCGCGAATGGTACCATGCTCGTGAGGATTATGGGGAGCTGTTTTAGCAACCAAAGGCGGATGACAACGATTAAATCAACGTGATGTTACGACTATTGGAAGATTTAAACGTGATTTCATGTGGAAATAATTTTATCGGTAACAGACAGTGTGGCTTATATCGAAGTTTACGTAAGGTGATAAAGTTAGTGAATGAAGCGTGAAAGCATTCTAAAATGGTGATAAAAGTTACTCTTACCCAGTGTAGAAAACGTAGATGTGTGCTCTCGCGTTCGGTCACGAACGTAGTAGTGGTTGTGAATCAAAATTTGGGTGCGGAAGTTAAAAAGCAAACGGCGTGTGACGTGATGAAACAAAGTGCTCATAGAAATAGGACGGGTGTTGGATTACGGACAACCAAAGAAGGACTAATCTGACGGAATGAAAAAGGTTTTGTTATCACAGTGAGGAGTAAGTAAAACGCAAGTCTAAGGGACCTCAAAAATCATATTGGAATGCATGTTAACACTATGTTAGGGTATTTCAACACATTTTCACATGTTAACACGTGAGAACAGAAACGTCAATATAAATGATGTTAAGAATGGTTCTATATACAATGATATAAAGAGAATATGAGAAAACTGCATATTGGAAGCAAGGCAATTGATAACTATACAAAAATTGTAAACGACATTAGAGATCAATGGTACTTAGGAAAATTACAAGTAACATAAAAATTCTGTACGGTCATTTAAACCATCAGGTTTCATCGAGTTCAACAAATATATCCAATGGTTCTCTCTTTTAAGAAGAAAGTTGTGATTGTCTCTTCCTTCACTTTTGGCAACAGTCTCTAGAATACAAAATTTCAATTGGCTGATGTTATGCCCGGCTTCCAAAAAGTGTTGTGCGACCGATGATTTCTGTTGTTTGGTTCTGATATTAGACTTATGTTCATTCAGTCTGATTTTGATCTTCCTTTCGGTCTGCCCAACGTATACTTTGCCGCAAGGGCATTTAAGCATATATACAACATTAGAGGTGTCGCAGGTAGCTGTAGTTTTGATTCTGATTTTATGCCCTTTCATTGGGTGAGTGATATAATCACCTTTCATGACATTGTTGCAACTGTTACAGTTTAAACAAGGAATGGTTCCTTTGAATGATAAATTTGAAAAGGGTTGGTTTGGTTTGGTTTATTGAGTATTTCACCTATGTTTTTATTTCTTGTATAAGCAAAAATTGGTTCTTGGTCGAAGATGTGGTTAAACTCCTGCTCCAATTTAAGTAATTGCCAATGCTTTTTTATGATTCGTTTGTAGTTGAGGCTGACGGTAGAGTATTTGGATACTACCGTGATTTGATTTTTGATGGGTTTGGGTTGAATGGCAAGAAGTTCATCACGATTTTTACTAGTTGATCTTTCTTGAGCCTTTTGTAGTACTTGATCAGGGTAGCCACGGGATTTGAATCTTTGTGCGAGTAGGTTGAGTTGATTGATGGATTTGTCGGGGTTGGATACAATTCTCTTTATTCGGAGCATTTGTGAATAAGGAAGATGTTGCTTGAGAGGTGGAGGATGAAAGCTTTGATAGTGGAGAGTATTATTCCTATCGGTACTTTTCCTGTATAGATCTGTTTCGAATCCTGTGGATGTTTTAGTGATAGTGACATCCAAAAAGTTGATAGTGTCTGTATGGATGTTGAAAGTGAATTGTAAGCGTTGATCTATTTGATTGAGGTTGTTGAGTTGGTCTTTGAGAATGTGAATAGGGCCGTTCCATATCATGATGATATCATCTATAAATCTGAGGTATAGTTTTAAATGGTTGGTCCATGCTGGTGTGTTAAGAATATGGTCTTCCTCAAATTGATTCATGAAGATGTTGGCATACGCTGGGGCGGCACAATTCCCCATGGATGTACCAGTTAACTGTTGATACCACTCATTACTATGTTGAAAATAGCTGTGTAAGAGAGTGAACTCCATTAATTCCATTAGAAAGACTTGCAAGTTTTGTGTGTACTGGGAATGTAATAACGCTTGTTCAATGGCTTCCAAGCCCATTTGATGGGGGATAGATGTGTGTTAGATCTGGGGGTCTCTAGTTGGCAGGGTAGGTACCACTGTCCAAGTAGGGACCCTTGCTTCTAGTCAGGGAAAGGGGGATACACTGTTAAGATAACCCCTGCTCACCCTCTAGGTAGCTTGGCCTGAGCAGTCTAGGCTATCAAAGGCAATGTGTAAAGTATTTGTACCAACACTCACAGTAACACAGTGAAAACACCACAGATTTACTCCACACCAGTTTTAGAAAAATAAGGTATCTTTACTAAAAACTTCACAAGACCAAATATTACAGACAAACCAACATATACTTCAAAAGGTTACTTTAAAGATAGTTCAAGAGTTTGCAGAAAGTACTCCAGGATGTCAAAATCAGTGTCCTGCACAGTGCGACTCTCAATGCACAAAATGCGACACTCTCGTGCCCAACAGTACCTGTAGTTGCGATAAGGTTCCCAAAAGCTATAACAAGGAAGATGGCAAAGGCGATGCGATGCTCCTGAGATCCTGGGGAGGCTTTGCAGCAGCCCTGCTTCACGCAGCAGAGGTGGATGCGCCGGCTCCGATCTGTAGGGGGAGGATGCGATACCTTTGGCTTTCGTTGCGTAGGTTTCTTAGGGGGAAGCTTCACGCACAGGTTCGATGCGACACTCTTCGATGTGGTGCGATGCGTGGCGCAGCGTTGACTTCCGGCGCCGCAACTCTCGATGCGCCACGGGACTCTGCGTCGACGCACGCAGCGATTGGAGACTTTTCACGCACCGGCAGTGGTGCGGCCCGCAAACTGGTTCTGCGACAACCCTCGCAATGGCAGGAAGCTTCACGCTTCGGGACGATGCTCGACGCACTCGGCGATGCGGAGACCCTGCGTGTTGCGATGGTGCCGCGATGAAATTTTCCACGCACTCTCGTCTTGCGACACGCAATCGGATGATGCATTGGGTACCAGTCACTCTTGTTCACGCTTCTGCTTCCCAGCTCCCAAACACAGCAAAACGACCTCCTGAAGCCCCAAGACTGGGCAAGCACTCCAAGGCAGGTCAGAACTCCTTCAGCAGAGTTCCAGGGGAGCTGGTGGTGAAGTCCTTTTGTTCCTGGGACTTCTTAACAGGGAGCCAGCTCTTCTCAGGCCCTTGGAGATCAGAATCAAAAGAAGGGGACACAGCAAAGTCCTTCCCCTCTCCTTGGCAGCAAAGCAAAACAGCAAGCAGGCAGTCTTCTCCTCTTCAGTTCTTTTCAGCTTTCTCCTTGGCAGAGGTTTCTTCTTAGTTCCAAAGTGATCTAAAGTTTTAGGTGTCTGGGGTTCTCTTCTTATACCCCTCCAAGTCTTTGTCTCTCTTTGTTCCAGTGGGGGGATTCCCCTGCTCAAACCGGTTCCTGGGTGTGCTCTGCTCTGGAGCACCTGGTTCCTTTCAGAGTGAGGGGCAGGGTCGTTAGACGCTCAGCAGGAGGTGGAGCCTTCTTTGTGCCAGCAGAGGCAGAGTCCTCAGCCTGGCCAGCAGGGGGTGGAGCCAGCTTTGTGTTTGGCAGGGACAGCCCTATTCAGACCCAGGGACTACCCCTCCCACCCATCTAAAGCAGATCTCCCTATTCACCCTGCTGCTGACTCATCCAGGCTCCTGGAGCCACCTGGCACATCACCTGACACCAGTCAGCCAACCAGCACACAGGCACACAGGAAGGTTAAACAGGAGAATAGCTACTTTCTAAAAAGTGCTATTCTCACACAGTGAATTTAAAAACCATCTTGCTAAAAAGATGTATGATTAAATTCTGAACACAGAGATACCAAACTTGGATTTTCTATCTTGCCCTTATGGGAAGATAGGCATGTAAACAGCCTTCCCCATTCTATCCTATGGGCAAGATAGCCTCTCAGCAGTGAAAAACGAAAATGGCTGTAATTCACTACCAGGGCATGTTACACACCTCAGTACATGCCCTACCTTTCAGATACACTGCACCCAGCCCAGGGGGGTACCTAGGGCCACCATAGGGATGCCTGACATGTACAGAAAGGGAAGGATAAGGCCTGGTCAGTGGGTGCACTGGCCAGGTCGACATGGCAGTCCTGGACTGCACATAGGCACTGCAAGCAGGCCTAAGACATCATTTTAGCGCTACTCCTGTGGGTGGCACAATCAGTGCTGCAGCCCACTAGTAGCATTTGAATCACCAGCCCTGGCACACGCAGTGCACTTTACTAGGGGCTAACAGGTGAAACAAATATACCAATCATGGATAACCAATCAATATAATAATTTAGACAGAGAGCATATGCACTTTAGCACTGATCAGCAGTGGTAAAGTGCCCAGAGTCCTATTGCCAACAACCACGGGTCAGAAAAAATAAAGGAGGAAGAAGCAAAAAGTTTGGGGATAACCCTGCAAAAAGGGCCGTTTCCAACACAACCCCCTTCCAGCCTAAAGCCAGGGTAGACCAAGCGATACCTCGATGGGATTCCCTGCTTAGGGCGATAGAACACGGAAACTGGCCCAAACAGCAGGGCACTATTCCTGTTCTACGCCTTCCTGAACCCGGTTGGATCTCTCCATCCATACTCTCAGGGTCCACCACGCCAACCCATGTGGAACCCTTCTCCTCACCTGTGGACACCACCTGTGCAGCACCTAGCCTTAACTTGCTCACAGATGTGTCCCAACAGACAGACAGCAAGCCACAGTGACCACTGACAGTGGTCAGGGATGAGACCCAGGACTTATTCCTCTCAGGGCCCTCAAACCCCTGTGGCGTCAGAGGGTGGGGGGCGGTAGCCCCAGGTGCTTGGCACCCTTTGTCCACTCCCTTCCCTGTCAGGTCGGGTCTGACAACCTGGCACTGACTGACCAGCTCCGGGCCTGTATCCGGTGGCTGGACAGGAGGCTGGGGTAGGCTTTTCCATACCCAGTCCTCCTCTTCCTTGGGGCTTTGTACCCTCCCACCTGGAGCGGTACCCCCTTCTAGAATAGTCAGGGCACCTGTGGCAGGTGTCCTGCACCATTCACCCACCAGTTCAGGGGTTCTATCCTGCAACTGGGATCCCAGGTCAGGGGGGACACCCCAGACCTGGCCCTCCAACCTAGGGTCTACAGCCTCCAGGTGAACCGGGGTCAGAGGCGAGGACTCCCTCCCTCTGCACCCCCTTCCAGAATTCTGCACCCTCCTACTCGGAGCGGTACACCTCAAAGACAAACTGGTAGAGACACTGCTTACAAATGTCCCTCCCTCCAGTTCAGGACCTCTCTCCAGCAACTGGTCTCCCAACCTAGGGTCTAAACCCTCAGGTTGCACCGGGGTCAGAGGCGAGGACTCTCTCCCTCTGCACCCCCTTCCAGAGAGCTGCACCCTCCCCACTGGAGGTGTACCCCTGGAAGCCAAACCGGTCAGGACACAGCTTACAGATGTCCTTCCCCCCAGGTCAGGCAGATCCTGAACCTGGCCTCCCATCCCAGGGACTAAACCCTGCGGTTGCACACCTGCCTGGCATGCATGGACTTCTGGGGACTCACACAGTATCTCCCCGAGGGTGACACATGACTCATGTGTCTCGTGACAGTCTGCCTGGCGCAGATCTCCCGGCCCCTGTCCACCTGACAGTGCGCGAAGATCCCCCAGGACAGAAGTGGTGTCACCATGGTCACTCCTAGGGGACTCAGCCCTTCTGGCTGGTCCCTGACCCACTGGTTCTCCCACTGGGGAACACATCCCCCTCTCACCCCTCAGTCTGGACTTCTGCACCCTCCCAACTGGAGCGGTACCGCCAGACACCAGAACCACTGGAGCTCTGTTTACAGAGGCTCCAGGTTCTCCTGACACTAGGAGATCCTCCTCAAATGGCCTACTAGCACTGTCTAGGCCCCCAACCTGGCGTTCTCTTAAGGAACCCTCCAGGCCCTGAGACGGGGTTTCGGGCACCTTGGGACCCACAGTCCCACACTCACCCCTTCTCCACTGAGACAGGACGTGAGCCCCTACACCCCTCCCACTACACTGGGACCTAACCGGGCTACACTGAACCTCTTCCACCTCACAGGTCTGGAAGATATCCGGGCCACTCCTTTTGGGATCACTCCCCAATACCTCTCCAGACCTTTTGACATCCAACCAAAGGTCTGCCTCCAACGCAAGCTCTCTGGAACCAGAGAACTCACACTCCACCGGGTGTTGGCATAGCTCTGGAAAACAGGGACTTAAAATATGCTCTCCAACAAATGAATCACACAGCCCCCCACAGTTGTTAACCAAGCTACCGTTTGCCTCACCCTCCAGTGCCTCACACAAGTACCCCACACCACTCTCCTGAGATTGGCAAGACAGTACCTGACTGTCTCTGTCACACAACTCACACTCTTCTGGGCGGTCTTCACACTCACACACCAAGGTTTCTACCATGGGGGAACCCCTCTCCCTGTACCTCTCATCTAGGGTCAGTAGAGTGTCCCTCCCACCACTAGGAATATGGTCCCCTGTGCCAGTTCCCCAATCCACTTCAGGGACACTGCACTCCACTGGAACTACATCATAAACCTGAACCCCCTGGTGTATGTCAACCCCCTCCCTCAAGTAAGCCGCCACATCTCTGGGTGTTTGTACCTCTCCCTCAGCACTAGAAACTACAATCTTGCTGCCACCATCTGAGCTGGAATCCACTTCCAACTCAGCAAAGCTCACTTCTTGAGCTAACCATTCTTCTTCAGCTGAGACACTCATGGCCTCAAGCCTCTCGAGCTCCAAATCAAGCTCCCTCATTCTTAATTCATGTGCCAAGGTCAATTTCAATTCATCCAAGGCATACATCTTCTTGCTCTCTTCTATTTTGTTTTGGGTTTCCATTTCCATCAGCTTCAACTCAAGCCTCATGACTTCTAACTCATGATCTCTAGCCCTTTGATTCTCCTCCAACTCCTCTGGAGTGAGACTCCTACTGGAATGGGAGCTGCCAGCCCTTGAGACTGGTCCGACCACGGGCAGAGCTTGGGAAACAAAACCATCCTCTTCATCTGCATCATCCTCCTCCTGGCCCTCCCACCAGGCCTTCAAGATTTTTTGGAGCTCATCTTTTCTAGCTCCGCTTTTAAAGGGGCAACCACGGTCTTTGCAGAATTGCTTGAGTGCTACCACTCCGTACGAATACAAATCCGCAATGGAAAACTCCACTTCTGCCTTCTCACTTGTTGCCACCTGAGACATGATGCTCTTGAAGAGTTACTCAAAAATAGAATCAAAAATAATACAGTATGTGGTTGTCTATTGGTCTGCACTCCTAGTGATGTACACCAATTACTGTGGGTCAAGTACAAATACAAGTTCAATCCTCACCGCTGACCACCAATGTTAGATCTGGGGGTCTCTAGTTGGCAGGGTAGGTACCACTGTCCAAGTAGGGACCCTTGCTTCTAGTCAGGGAAAGGGGGATACACTGTTAAGATAACCCCTGCTCACCCTCTAGGTAGCTTGGCCTGAGCAGTCTAGGCTATCAAAGGCAATGTGTAAAGTATTTGTACCAACACTCACAGTAACACAGTGAAAACACCACAGATTTACTCCACACCAGTTTTAGAAAAATAAGGTATCTTTACTAAAAACTTCACAAGACCAAATATTACAGACAAACCAACATATACTTCAAAAGGTTACTTTAAAGATAGTTCAAGAGTTTGCAGAAAGTACTCCAGGATGTCAAAATCAGTGTCCTGCACAGTGCGACTCTCAATGCACAAAATGCGACACTCTCGTGCCCAACAGTACCTGTAGTTGCGATAAGGTTCCCAAAAGCTATAACAAGGAAGATGGCAAAGGCGATGCGATGCTCCTGAGATCCTGGGGAGGCTTTGCAGCAGCCCTGCTTCACGCAGCAGAGGTGGATGCGCCGGCTCCGATCTGTAGGGGGAGGATGCGATACCTTTGGCTTTCGTTGCGTAGGTTTCTTAGGGGGAAGCTTCACGCACAGGTTCGATGCGACACTCTTCGATGTGGTGCGATGCGTGGCGCAGCGTTGACTTCCGGCGCCGCAACTCTCGATGCGCCACGGGACTCTGCGTCGACGCACGCAGCGATTGGAGACTTTTCACGCACCGGCAGTGGTGCGGCCCGCAAACTGGTTCTGCGACAACCCTCGCAATGGCAGGAAGCTTCACGCTTCGGGACGATGCTCGACGCACTCGGCGATGCGGAGACCCTGCGTGTTGCGATGGTGCCGCGATGAAATTTTCCACGCACTCTCGTCTTGCGACACGCAATCGGATGATGCATTGGGTACCAGTCACTCTTGTTCACGCTTCTGCTTCCCAGCTCCCAAACACAGCAAAACGACCTCCTGAAGCCCCAAGACTGGGCAAGCACTCCAAGGCAGGTCAGAACTCCTTCAGCAGAGTTCCAGGGGAGCTGGTGGTGAAGTCCTTTTGTTCCTGGGACTTCTTAACAGGGAGCCAGCTCTTCTCAGGCCCTTGGAGATCAGAATCAAAAGAAGGGGACACAGCAAAGTCCTTCCCCTCTCCTTGGCAGCAAAGCAAAACAGCAAGCAGGCAGTCTTCTCCTCTTCAGTTCTTTTCAGCTTTCTCCTTGGCAGAGGTTTCTTCTTAGTTCCAAAGTGATCTAAAGTTTTAGGTGTCTGGGGTCCTCTTCTTATACCCCTCCAAGTCTTTGTCTCTCTTTGTTCCAGTGGGGGGATTCCCCTGCTCAAACCGGTTCCTGGGTGTGCTCTGCTCTGGAGCACCTGGTTCCTTTCAGAGTGAGAGGCAGGGTCGTTAGACGCTCAGCAGGAGGTGGAGCCTTCTTTGTGCCAGCAGAGGCAGAGTCCTCAGCCTGGCCAGCAGGGGGTGGAGCCAGCTTTGTGTTTGGCAGGGACAGCCCTATTCAGACCCAGGGACTACCCCTCCCACCCATCTAAAGCAGATCTCCCTATTCACCCTGCTGCTGACTCATCCAGGCTCCTGGAGCCACCTGGCACATCACCTGACACCAGTCAGCCAACCAGCACACAGGCACACAGGAAGGTTAAACAGGAGAATAGCTACTTTCTAAAAAGTGCTATTCTCACACAGTGAATTTAAAAACCATCTTGCTAAAAAGATGTATGATTAAATTCTGAACACAGAGATACCAAACTTGGATTTTCTATCTTGCCCTTATGGGAAGATAGGCATGTAAACAGCCTTCCCCATTCTATCCTATGGGCAAGATAGCCTCTCAGCAGTGAAAAACGAAAATGGCTCTAATTCACTACCAGGGCATGTTACACACCTCAGTACATGCCCTACCTTTCAGATACACTGCACCCAGCCCAGGGGGGTACCTAGGGCCACCATAGGGATGCCTGACATGTACAGAAAGGGAAGGATAAGGCCTGGTCAGTGGGTGCACTGGCCAGGTCGACATGGCAGTCCTGGACTGCACATAGGCACTGCAAGCAGGCCTAAGACATCATTTTAGCGCTACTCCTGTGGGTGGCACAATCAGTGCTGCAGCCCACTAGTAGCATTTGAATCACCAGCCCTGGCACACGCAGTGCACTTTACTAGGGGCTAACAGGTGAAACAAATATACCAATCATGGATAACCAATCAATATAATAATTTAGACAGAGAGCATATGCACTTTAGCACTGATCAGCAGTGGTAAAGTGCCCAGAGTCCTATTGCCAACAACCACGGGTCAGAAAAAATAAAGGAGGAAGAAGCAAAAAGTTTGGGGATAACCCTGCAAAAAGGGCCGTTTCCAACAATGTGTATAGTGAATTGACATCCACTGTACATAAGGTGATGTTTTCGTTTGCAGTTATGGTAATTTGGTTAAGTTTGATCAAAAAATCAGTAGTGTCTTTAAGAAAGGATTTCATAGAGTTGACGCTGGGTTGTAGGTGACGGTCCAGGTATTTACCAACCGGTTCATGGATGCTTCCCCGGGTTGATACGATGGGGCGGCACGGGGGTTTGGTGGGATGCTTATGAATTTTGGGTACCAGAAATATTGTGGGACTCTTGGGGTTGGGTTGAATAAGAAACTTTTGGACTTTCTCGTTGATAGTACCTTTGTCAACAGCTGCTTGTACTATGTTCTGTAAAACTTCTTTGTATTGTGGTGTAGGGTTGTTCTCCAGTCTCATGTAAGTATTTGAATCTTGAATGTGAGCTGTTATTTGTGAGTTGTAGTAGCTGGTATTGAGTATCACTAATGCTCCGCCTTTGTCTGCTTTAGTGCAAGTTATGTCTGGTTTACTTGCGATGTTTCTTAGAATGCCCTTCTCTTTATTAGTTAGGTTGTTATATTTTGATCTTTTTTTGTTGTAGTTGAGTTTTCCTAAGTCGTGTTTTACTGCGGATTCAAATAGATCCAGACATTTATGACTGATTGGTGCCATAAACGTGCTTCTCAATTGTAAGCCCAATAAGGGATCCTCATCTTTTTCTTTGGTTGATGTTATGATGTTGTCAAAAAAGTGGCGTAATCTTAATTTCCTCATCAATTTAAAAAAACTGATATGAAGTTCAAGAAGGTTGCTTTCTGCAGTCGGAACGACGGATGTGCCCTTCTGTAAGATTTTTAGCTCGATGTCACTAAAATGGTAATCAGAAATGTTAATGACTAGATCATCCATTAGTTCCCTTTCTTGGATCGTTCCTTCTTGCCCGTGGCTGTGCGTGTTTGCGGTGGATCCTTGTCCTTTTCTTTGACTCTTTCTGCGGCCCCTCCTGGGTCGTCTTGTTGCATGTGGCCTACCTCTAAAAAAGGGACCTCTTCAGTACTTGGGGGTGTGGTTGATGTAGACGGTATATTCTCAGGTGTCGTTGCGGGTACTTTGTCTTTATTCAGAAATCTTTTGGGTTGTTGTGTGCGATCACTGTCAGACGATGAAGTATCAGTGTTGATAGTATAAGGTCTGTTTTGTCTTCGCCTGGCGTAAATTTCTGCCCAAGAGTATACTTCCCCCATTTTATAATCAATCGTATCTCTACGAAACTTGCAAATTTTTCGCTCATTGACTTCTGCTGTATGTTTAGCCAGTTGTGTATTGATGTCCTCCAGTATATTGTTGAGTTCCTCAGTTGATAAAGATTTTTCAAGTTCCACTTTGATGTTATGAATATCTTTAGTTAATTCCTCCAAGATGGTTGATAATTCTTCTATGATCAAAAGGATCAAATCTAAGGAACATTTGTTTAAAATTGCAAACCATTTATCCTTGAACTTCTGTTGGTTTTTACATAAAGATGGTTTTAACGGTATTCTAAGACCCCTCGGTATTCTTTGAGCTTTGTGGTACCTGATCATGGTACTAGCATGTAGACGTTGATTAATCTCTTTTTTAGAAAGATATAGTAATTGACGGATATTCTGTTCTTTAGTGTTGGTGCTAGAAAAAGTTGTTGCATCCTCATGTATAAGCGCGTAAATTCTAGAAACTTCATCTTGGCCAAAAGCAAATGTATCTGCTCTTGTTTCCGTTAAGTTGGAAATTTCATCAAATTGCATGGTGGTTTGGCTGGTGTGCTACGTATCAGGATTCGGAATAACGTATTATGAAAATAAAATGGGTTTGGTACGTGCACAACCTCTCCAAAATGGGTTTCAAAAGATTATACTTGATTCTTCAATGTTCAATGTTGAAAAACTTTATTTGTTATTTCGAATTCATCATGAGCGTTTTTTTTCACTTCAAACGCATTACGAAGATTATGGCATTAATTATATATTCCCAATGCATTTCGGCATAAGCCTTCATCAGGGGAACTCTAGAAAAACAATAAAGATGACAATGAGCGCTATGTATGAGGTCTAATAGTTACTCGTGTGTTAAAAAGACGGACAAAAGTGGAAAAAAGTGATTGAAAACCGATAAGTTGTAACGTGTGGGGAAAGTAAAAAAAGTTGATGCGTTGATGTCCTATTTCTATGAGCACTTTGTTTCATCACGTCACACGCCGTTTGCTTTTTAACTTCCGCACCCAAATTTTGATTCACAACCACTACTACGTTCGTGACCGAACGCGAGAGCACACATCTACGTTTTCTACACTGGGTAAGAGTAACTTTTATCACCATTTTAGAATGCTTTCACGCTTCATTCACTAACTTTATCACCTTACGTAAACTTCGATATAAGCCACACTGTCTGTTACCGATAAAATTATTTCCACATGAAATCACGTTTAAATCTTCCAATAGTCGTAACATCACGTTGATTTAATCGTTGTCATCCGCCTTTGGTTGCTAAAACAGCTCCCCATAATCCTCACGAGCATGGTACCATTCGCGCATCAACTTTTTTTACTTTCCCCACACGTTACAACTTATCAGTTTTCAATCACTTTTTTCCACTTTTGTCCGTCTTTTTAACACACGAGTAACTATTAGACCTCATACATAGCGCTCATTGTCATCTTTATTGTTTTTCTAGAGTTCCCCTGATGAAGGCTTATGCCGAAATGCATTGGGAATATATAATTAATGCCATAATCTTCGTAATGCGTTTGAAGTGAAAAAAACGCTCATGATGAATTCGAAATAACAAATAAAGTTTTTCAACATTGAACATTGAAGAATCAAGTATAATCTTTTGAAACCCATTTTGGAGGACTAGCTACGCGCCTGGGGGACACACCCCAAGTTGTTGGGGGGTGCTTTTCTACACTACTCCAAATGTTTCCCAAGAGTCCCATCTGGCAGAGCTAAACCTCAAAGGTGATCATATTTATAGAGTAGGCTTGCCCAAAAGGAAGCAAGTTCCAGCAGTGTCTCAGCAGTGCCATTGGAGAGTGTAAGCAAAGGGTCAAGGTCATCAAAGAGACAAAATAAGCCAACACCAATACAAGCAGCTATAAATAGCCACTAATTCCCCAGAGAAGAACCGCTCCCCCAGCCGGCTTCTATCTGGGACATTCAGACCTTCCCGCCTCTCACATGCCAACACAGCAGTCCCATCCACTATACACCACAGTAATGCTCAGTACGGTATGGAATCCAAGCCACGGAAAAAGGCTGTGGCCATGTGCACCTGGGAGAAAACATATTTCTTGCGATGCCACTCTACCTCAACTTCACCAAATAGATAGGTGATGCAGAATATCCTCTATCACGTCTCCTTGGACATCCATTCATGCCAGTGTTTTAGCCTCAAGTCATGTAACAGCTACAATATAGTGACTCCCAACTTTGTTTCTTGCATCTTTGCCACCATCCTCGTGAGTTAGTCTTTCAGACCAATAGACTTGATGACTGCCAGCACAGCAGTGCCAGGACCTTGTTTAGTTCATTTCTTATTTTCGAGGAGCTTAAAAGCCTTAACCACTATGTCTCCTTTCTCGCCTGGGCATCACCTACAATTCGGTGATCAAGTTCTGGAATTCAGTTTTGAGGGATTCTTAGAGGACCTCTGCCATGAACCACAGCACTCGGATGTGAGTGCCTCTCATCAGTTGCCCAAAACTTCATTCCTGTCCTAGAGAGTCCACACCACCCACAACCTCTGTCTCAAATGATTTCACCTCTTTCAGGTGCACATCTAGGTCTCTCACTGGGCCTGCCAGGCATTTTGCTCTGCTTTCTTCCCTTTATTCACTCTTTGTTCCATAACCAACACTCTACTTGATAACCTGTACAATTTCTTTTCCACCTCCTTCAGGGCCCCTTGATGGTGCTGGTGTCATCCTTTGTCAATGTGCACTGCTTTTATCGGTTCAAGGAATGTCTATTCCTCTTGAAATGAGGTGTAATCCTCCATAGACTGGGAGGCAGTGCCATCCTGGCTACCTTTGGCTGTCATTCTTCTGCACTCAAAAAATCACCCATTCCTTTCTGCTAAGCCGCCACTGTCCACAAAAAAGTGTAAGTCTCTCAGATGAGTAACAACCAGTCCTGAGGTCTGCCTCAGTTCTGGTGCCATTCCTCTGAATGTCAAAGTTACAGGTCTCAAGCAGTTAGCTGCCTCTATGTCTCTTCCCAGTGAAGGACCGTTTAGACCCATGACAAAAAGAAAGATCTTCCTGGAGTCATTCTGAAGTCATCTGATGACTTCAGCTTGGCTATTTCTGTAGCAATCTGGTGAAGACAACTCAAATCATCTTGAAGTATGTTGCTAGGGTGAAACATTTAAATGAGATGATGCCGGAGTCGGTAGAAAAATTACTCCAGGATGGGTTTCTGGTTACTTCAATTGGAAATGTGTGATGATTGCTTACAATTTTAAGACTAGTCTCAAAAAACTTTAGGATGCGTGCAGAATACTACAGAAGAGTATTAGGACAACAGGACGAGGAGTATGCATTAATCTTGGATGACATCATGACAATTTAAGGATGAGTGCAGATTGCTCCAGGATCATTTTATGAAAATATTGGGATGAGTGCAGAATACTCTATGATGACCCTGTCACAAGTCCACGATGAGTGCAGATTATCTCATGATGATTCTGTGACACATTGGAGAAGAGTGTAGGTTGTGCTCCAATGATTATACACCTACTTTAGGATCAGTATGGTTACTCTGCGATGATAATATGACAGCTTCAGGAAGAGCGAGGATTATCCCTTGCTGATTCAATTTCTACTTTAGAATAGATCTGAACTACTGTACAACTGCTCAAGAGTTTTTCAGGGGATTGTCAGTGATGACTGACTGTTTCAGCTCCATGGCATGGCAACAACTATTAACAAGAAGTGGCATAAGCCATTTGGTATCACTTACAAGACCTATTGGCTTTGGAATTGTTTTTAGCCGTACTGTACAGCATTGTGGCTGTTATGCAGCATGAATAAAAAAAACAATAAATAAAGCCTCCTCAGCATTTTACAGGTGTGCGCATGCGTTCAACGTGAACAAATATGCCTACAAAAGGACATTTATATATATATCTGCTGATCCAAGATGGACCAGTAAATTAAAAAAAATAGCACAAAAAAGAAATATATTATATATAAATTATTTTTATTAAATGCAAACAGATGAGCTGGAGCAGGTGGTGGAGGAGGTAACCAGTGAAGCAATACGGTGGGCTGGAGGAGTGAAGGGACACGGCTGGCCATGAAGGTGCGGGGGTGAAGCAGCACTGCTTACAGGGGAAAAGCAACATGAGGGATAGAACATGAGCAAGACAGCAACATAGTGTGCCAGCGGGAGAGAGCAGCATGTGTGCATGGAACTAAAAGAAGCTTATGGGCGCGAGGGGGAGAGTAGCACGTAAGGGAGACTGCTGGAAAACACATGCACTTCCATGGAATGTTAAACAAAAAGAAAAACGTAGTACCCTAAAAGTAGGTAGAGGAAGCTTAGAAGCCTGCCAATCAAATAATTTGCAAAGAGGATATGTTCCATGGGCGTGGCAAACACAAGATGGACCGGGTGAAACAAGGAAATTCATCCCCTAGAAAGCAAGTAAATAACAGTGACAGTTACGCCAGCCAACGGTAAGCAGTGGGCGGGCTTCAAGCCCCTGTATGTTGTTGGATTGCCTACAACATGTCTTTTGCAACCAGACAGCTTGCGATGTCTGGTAGGCCCTGTGTAAAAAAGCCTTCCTGTTAAATAGTTCTTAAAAATTCTGTTTTCTTCTGTTTTTGAGCTCACCAGCTAGATGTTTCACCCTGGACCAGTATCTTTCCAGAGTAGCAGGAATCTCACTAATCGAAGTTACTGCTCAGAACAAAGGTGCTCATTTTATTTGTTTCAGATTCAAAGTGTCTTGTGGACACCCACAAATCTATGCAGCAGGTATTCAGCTACTACCCTAGTAAGCTAGACATCCATTGCAACGCACCACATTTAGCTTAGAGACTCCTGATTTGTTTTGCAGCAAGTAACAAGCAATACTATAGTTTTCTCTCGCCTAAAACTTTATATGACTTCAATGCTAGCTGATAAAAACCGAATTCCTCACAATTATTTTTTTCTAATTCCACCTCTTAAGTATTCCCAAATGGTGGCATGTGGGGCGAGGGCAAACCAATCAGTGTATCTAGGAAGTTTATTTTGACTTTACAGAAATGTTTTACCCCTAGAAAGATACTGTTTTCAACACCAGATTTCATAACATAGAAAAAGGCCATTTATTTTTTTAATAGTGAATACCTCTAATGTGCCTGAATAGCATTCCCCAAGTACTCACACCATGCTAACAGTACTGCCTGGGTTACAGTACCTTCCCCAAGCCAGTAAACAGTAGACACATACAAAATTCTATTTTGCCGAAATACATGTCACTTTTGTGAAAAATACCTAAAACAGCATTGGCTGGTAATTTATGGTAACATTACTTGCAATACACACCTTGTACACAAAAGAAAACATCTGTAAAATGGTTTGAGAAAAATATATCTCAAATTTCCTACTCAAACCCCATTCCTCTGTGCACAAATCAAACAAAAATTTGCAGTAAACAAAATAGTAAACATCTAGCTGCTTTTGCTTAACAAAACATTTCCTGAATCATGCGAGGTAATTTTGATGAAATGGAAATTTTACCCGGGCTTACTATCCACCAACCTAATAAAAATCAAAGGTCATGTGGTTCCTGCGAGTAGTACCGTCTTATAGTAGGCAGCGGTCTGCAAGAGGACACTAGGTATTCCCACAGTGTCCGATCTTTGATGCAAGTGTGACTACAAGACGGAACTACTCACAGGAACCGCATGACGTTTGACAACAAAAAACAGAGGGAAATTCCTCTGGACACAAGACCAAGACAGGTAAGAGCACTAGGCCACGGAGTGAGTGCACATAAGAGCAGGGATAGAGAAAATCCAGCCCTGACGAAAGCCCCAGACCCTGTTGGGCTCCTTGAGTGGGCCGAAACATGTTAGCACAAGGGGTATAATTGAATGATTATATTCAATAAAACCCTATACAGCGTTTTTATCCATACCTCAGGTACCCTACTAATAAAGACATTTTTGGTATACCTGAAGGTATTTTTAAAACTCACTATTCTGGATCCCTGCCTGTCCAGTTTGACTTTATGTAAGAACTCCCATTCCACCTATAGTTGAGTTAGCCCTGGTGGTGTCACCTTACCAGGGTGTAGAGAGGCACCAATGATGAAGCATGTCACGATAAGTGAGTTAGGCGTCTATTCCAATATCTTTGGATATCGCAGAGGCGGCACACCCTTAAATATAGTGAGACCCTTTTCCATCCTTCATAATTATCAGTTGCTACTATGCATAACTATAGTTGCACGGTTTTCCTGTACATATGGAAACGTTATTCTCTGAAAGAGCTACAGCCTCACTTTAAGTGCCACAGCTTTTAAATTAGGTTCAAACACTGTACCCAATTTGAAATCACAGGTTTCGCTCAAAATGTGGATGCGCCCAGGTTTTTCACCTCTATTTCTTCCTGGCAAAACCTGAAAGAATGATGGAAACTGGTAAGGTAGCTCTTAATGGGACACAAGTAACTTGTGTAGATTTCCTAATAGTAAATGTAGTCTCATGCTTTTTTAGTAACTTTGCTACTTTGGACTATTCACAAAATCAGAATGTAAAGTTACTCAAAAGTGTAGACTTGTATGTCTCTACCCCCTGAAATATAGAGTGGAGCCAAATTTATAGATGTAAAGTACTGTAACAAAAAAAAAGAGCAGTAAGTCCAGCAGCATTCATGGCCAACCATTGATACTGCAACACGCTTCTAAAAAAATAGTGGAGGTAGGGACTTAAAATAAACCCCCAAAGGAAATCATGGTAAATTAAATTATTTAACATAGTTAAAAAATATAAATAATTTAAATTTAATGTAAAGTAAATTATCTAAAAATAAACCATGTGTAATATTTTATTTTAACTTATTTTAATAACATTTTTCATTTAAAAATTAGGGAAACATTGTTTGATTAAAATATAATTAAATTACCTTTAATGAATTCTATGCCTCACTTTTAATAATTATCAATACATAAAACATATTTATTTCACTTTAGTGGGGAAATGTGTTTTTATTTTAAACCTCAGAAAATAATTTTAATGTAATTTAATATATTGAAAAGACTTGCATTTTAAATGTAAAATACATTTTTTAATGATTTATCATAATTTTGATGTAATTTAATATACGGAAAAAGACTTGCATTTTAAATGTAAACCACATTTTTTTAATGATGTATCATTCTTTCTTTTTTTCTACATTTAAAATACATATATACAATTATTTTACAATAATATTTAAAGTAATATTTTACAAAATATTTTCAACGTTAATAAACTTGTTTGCTCTCCCTATACTTTACCATAGGTAGACTTTGCAGTTGAGTTGAAGATCTCTCTATGGTAAAGTATAAGGAAAGTTTAAGAATTTATAAAACTTTCACCAAAAATAATGTTTTAATATTGATGTAAAGTAATTTTATATAATTATTTTAAATGTAGAAAAAATATTAAATGTGGTACAGAATAGTAAGTTATTTCTAATTAAATAATTTCATTGTATTAAATGAAATACATAATTACATTAACTATTGTTTTGGGTCCTTTTTGGCATTAGTACCTATAGAAGTGCAGTTTGTGAATAGGAGTGGTCTTACTCTTATGAAGGTGGGTGCATGTCCCTTCCAATATCCCTCCATAGCTGTCCCTTAATCCCTCCTTACTCCTTCCTAACGCCGTCCCTTTTAGTTATAAATATTACTCATTTTCCAGCCATTCCCTCCATCCCTCCAACATTTACTACTGAAACATATACTTACATGTACGAAGACTACAAAGTCGAGTGGAGATCTAGGTTTGATGGAGGTGTAGGCCTCAGCACGTTGTTTGTGAATAGCATTTTGTAGTATATCTGTAATACTACAAATGTACTACAAAGTGCTGTTTGTGAATAGGCCCTAAGACTGTTATTAAACTGCCCTTTGGCACCCCTCTGCACTTTTTGGACCGATGGTGAGATAACTGTTTGTTACGAGGCAGTAATGTATACATATCACGCCATACAGGTTGCTATGCAGTCAATCATGTCACAGTTTACTCCAAGAAGTCATCATTACACAGGAGCCTCACAATGCTGCTAAGCATCATCCTTCGCTGTCCCCAACAACCACCTCCTGTCGCATTCCCCGCATGACAATCCACAAGCTTGTGCCAAGAATACCGCACACCTCCTTGTTTGCATATTAAAATATCCATAAATTATCAAACAAATAATCCTTGCCTTATTGTAATGAATAATCCCTGAATTTTGCATGCATGCATCGAGTGCGAACGCTCTTCCTCACTCCAAGGTGTTCTATACTACAATCATCTCCACTCATCGCTTTCACATCAGAATCAATCGAACCATCCAAAAACACCTACTGTCATCCAAAACCATTCGGTCCCATTTCTTTACGGCGCAACTTATCTTCCAACACCTCCTCATGCTTGTTGCAATTGTTATACAAAGATACTCTAGATAAGTTCCATACGGTTCCATCCTGGACTCTCACAGCATTCCTGAACCACTCAATTACTTTCACAGAATCAGACCATTTAGATGTTCCTTTCCTGACATCTACAGCACGTTTCACTCTCATCAGGTCACCAATTACTACCAACCATTTACTAGTTGTAACTTTTTCTCGTCCATCATCTTTTTCATATGCTCCCTGTATTCTTCCACGGTTTTCCTAATCCTCTTCTAATCCACCTATTATTCTTCAACCACGTTTGAACTAACTTTCAGCTACCTTTCCCCCCCTCTCAGTAATTCAAAAGGAGACACCGATGACACAGAATTAGGTGTTGTTCTATATGTCAAAAACTTGGCTTGCAAAACTTTCCTCCAATGAAGTCCCCCTTTTATAGCACCCTTGATAGACTCTTAAATTACTCAATCAAACCTTTCTACTTGCTCGATAGCCTCTGGGTGGAATAGCAATATTCTTTTGTGCTGTATACCACATGCAGAGCAAAACTGTTCCCTCTGTCAACTAATGAACTGGGGCCCATTGCCTGACACAATGATCTTTGGGATACCTTATCTACAAAATATCCGATCCAAAAATTCCACAGTTGCCTCAGAAGTAACTGTACCAACCATTCTGACTTCTGGCCATTTTGAAAAATAATCTACTACCACTATACCATAGCATTTTTGTTTAAAAATGACAAAAATAGGACCAATAATATCCACACTCAATTTTTGCCATGGCCCTTCCGGCAATTCCACAGGCATTGACTCTGTCACTGTAGCTTTGGCTGATTTATCACACTAGTGGAACAGGGAACACAAGTTATCAACCATTAAATCAATTCCTGGCCACCAATACTGTCCTCACAACCTCCGTCTTGTAATAGATATCCCACAATGTCCTTCATGACCAAATGGTATCAGTTTCGTTTGTATGCTGAAGAGAGGTATAAATTTATCTCCCCTCAACAGTAGACCACTCTCTCCACACAGTTTCTCACATACTTTATAAAAACCTCTGAGTTTACCTATAACTTTCTTCTCTCCCGGCCAGCTAACAAGTACATATCCTCGAACTTCCAATAATACTTTGTCATTTTTTGTTTCATTAGTCCATTCCTCCTCTAATATAACACTCAAACCAACCTCCACTTCTCCAAATCAATAACATCAGCAAGGGTATATGCCACTTCGCATTCAAACTCTTCTTCAAAATCTTCAGACTTCTCCACTACAGGCAGTCTAGACATGCAATCAGCATGTACATTGTTATATCCTGGAACATACTCCATCTTATATTTAAAGGATTGCAGTTTGGATGAAAGTCTAGCTAATTTCATCATCATCGATATAACCCCACCTGCCGACAACATATTCATTAATGGTTTATGGTCCAACCTTGGCCCCCACAGAAACATCTGTAATGTTCAGCTACCCACACACAAGCCAATAGCTCTTTCTCAATGACAGAATAATCCCTCTCTGGCTCCCTCAATGTTCTTGAAACATATGATACAATCCATTCTCTTTTCACACCATGTTGCATCAACACCACTCCTAATCCACAATTGCTGGCATCTACCTCTATTATGCATTTGTTCCCAACCTCAAAATGTTTCAAACATGGAGCATTTACAATTGCTTTCTTCAAAGACTCAAACACTTCATCCTGTAAATTTCCTCAAACAATTTTCTTTTTTTGTATTGCTCTCAGGGATTCCACCTTAGTTGCATGGTTCTTTATGAATTTAGCATAGGATTCTGTTAATCCTAAGAAGGCCAACAACTGCTCTTTAGAAAAAGGTTTAGTAGCATTCATAATGGCTGACACGTGACACTTCTTTGGTCTTACACCAGAGTCTAGATCGTATGACCTAAGTATTTAAATTCTTGTTTCCGAAGTTTATATTTTGACAATTTAAGAGTCAAACGTTTCTATAGAAGGGCTTGCAACACTTTATTCGAATTATTATAATGTTCTACTACATTACAATGCCACAGCTCCCAAAAGGCCTTCCAATGTAGCTATTATTAGTTTTGGAAATGCTAAAGCTGCACTGGTCAATCTAAAAGACATGCTGCAGTAGCGAAACACCCCCTGGCGTAACAAAAGATACCACCTGATGGTAGGCATTTGTTAAATCTAAAGTAGAGAAAACTGTTACACCCGCCAATGTTGATATCATCTCATGAAGATTGGGTAACAGATGGGAATCTACCCAAATCTACTCATTTAAACTTTGCAGGTCAATACATATTCTTAATTCACATAAAGTTTTGATCGAAATCACTATAGGTGACACCCAAGAAGATGACTCCACTGGTTCTGTTATCCCTTGCTTACACAAAACAACCAATAATTCTTTAAGTTTGTTTCTATATGTGAGTGGAACATTCCTCACTCGATGTCTAACTGGAATGGCATTAGCCTTCATAATTATCTGGTTTTTAAAGCCGTTAAACTCACCCAGCTTATCGCTGAACACATTACTAAAAGTAAGTTTCAATTCTTCCTCAAAATCTCCAGGGTGATTCACGGTATCACCAGTTATAGTGTAATTAACATCATAAACAAGAGGATTAGCCCTAGGATCTAACCCGATTTCCATTTTATCTTGATGTGGCCAACCCAAGAGTGTCTGTCCATGATCCGCCACATATACCTTACCACGAGTGCATATTCCAGAAAGCTCCAGATCTGCCCAAAAATAGCCTAACAAATTTATCTTGTGCCCATACACCCACCAGGTAATACATCAGGAGGTTGCAAAGCCTTATTTCCACAAATACTCTGTACAGCATCCTTGCTGAGTATAGTATACCATGCACAAGAATCAACATACACAACTGTGGATTTCCATCAATATTAATAGTACACAGAGGAAACCTCCTGCTCCTGTGGTCCATTCCTTCATCTCCTACACTGAAAATGACATTAGGATCATGCTCCACTTCTGATAAAAACTCATTATATTCATCACTGTTTTCTGATAAAAACTCGGTCGCCAGTAGATACTTATAGTTAGGACCTATTTTCCATAGGAAATCCGCAACATTCTATTCCCAATAAGTCTGGCGCCGGTTGACGAATCTTCGCAAAATTTTCCAAACTTTTGTCCAGCTCCGCTCCGCTCCTACCCTAAAAGTTTCGTGGTGATTCGTCAAGCGGGGGCCGAGAAAAAAGGGGGGTCCCAAAACGCATTTTCCCCATGCAATTTCCCATAGGATCTGTTGTCGCAGCTACAGCCTGAACTGCTGAACGGAATTACACCAAATTTGGCAAAAAGGTAGTCCTCAGTTCAGACTTGTTCCTTTTGCATACATGGTTTGAATCTGTTCAGTAGTTCCTGAGAAAATTAGGCTAAAAAAGTTAGCGATATCTATGGCCGGGGAGGATCCGCGCACCCTACCCGCACCGTAAGCGAAGCCTCCCCGATCCGAGCGCGCACCCTGACGATCACGCACTGAATGCTAATTGGCTGTCTACATTCGAAACCAGGAACTGTTGGCGGCCATTTTCTGCCTCGGTAGAAGCGAGGCTGAAGAAGCAAGGGGAATAAGTGTGTAAAACATATAAAGGGGGCAGAGTGGAAATACTCTGACCCTCTAGATCTGCTGGGGCCCCCTTTTAAAAAAAAAAACCAGCAAAATACGCGCAGGGTGCGCGCATCCTAACGCGTTGGGTGCACGGATTCTCTTGCGCTGGGTGAGCGGTCCCTAACGCATTGGGTGCGCGGATCCAAGGGAAAAAAAATTGACATTTTTGGGAGATAAACATCAAGTTTAAGTGTTTTGTTCTTGAGTGGCTCTAAAAACAGCCGTTGTGTTCATTGAGAGTTTTTGGTACTTGTAAGTAAGTACCTATACAGAGTCTAAAGTTGTTGAGGAAGACTCTGTTTCCTTCATCAGTAAAGTGTACTCCATCTCTCCTATACATCTCTTGCATATGAAAGCGCAGATTGTTATTGAAAATGGACCCCATTCTATAGTCTCGGAGAAAAGCAGAAACAGATTTATTCACATGTTTCCTAGCTTTCTCAATCTGTGGACAAAAATGATTGGACCAGTTCCATTTCTGCCTTTGGCATATGTTAGAATACACAAAGGCAGTTTTGGGGGAAAGTGAAATCAGTTCTGCAAAGGTGTCCTTCATGAGCATTTCCAGACCTACCCCAGTCAAAGTGCCTAGGTCATTGCCACCACAGTGCACTATTATGAGGTCAGGGTGTTGGATATGCATGAAGGATTTCACCAATGGCATCAATTGGTGCCACTTTAACCCTCTCTGTCCAATCCATTTAATGTCTACATTTGGCAAACCTAGGTCTTTGTGAATGCCTTTGTTTTCTGCATACCTTTGGCTCCAGAAAATATAGCCGTGTCCCACAATCCACGCTCTGAGCATCTTGAAAGGAGGTCTGGATGCACTCAGATGGTCTCTGTAAATCAAATGGCAGTTTGGAAAGTAAGATTTTTCTAAAATGGTGGCTAAGATGCAGTTTTGAAAAAAGACAAGAAATCATTGGTTGTTTGACAACCTTCTACACTGAAAGGTAGGGTGTATGTTTCTGTTTTTTAAACGCATGATTCTTATTGGTTAACAAAAAGTGCGTGAAAGGAACATTATATATGATAAGCTGATATGTTGAAAAGTCATGAACACTTGCTGTTTTGATTAGCAACATTGTGTGCTGAACTTGTGACCTGTGTGCTCAGTACAGTGTTCCATGACCTGTTTCTATGGTAACAGGCAGAGGGCAGATTGGGGGAAGGGTTCAAATTTATGTCATTTGGAAAGGGCTGAAATGTTTAACCAATAGAAATGTGTGTTTGCTTTTGAAATTATGAGGGAAGGAGTGTGATTTGGTGTTTACATGTATATGTGTGGAAAATGAGAGGGAAACTTTGCCATTCTTTGGTTTTGCTGAGAGGTGTACAGTGCAGAGATTCTGTCTAAGAAAATCTGGTGTGTGACTGATATCTGGTGTGTGACTGATATACTTCTTATTCTACAATACAACTTGAAATGTGAGTTATTTAATTGTGAGGGGATGTGTGTGGTCTATTTTGATTTTAATCTGACTAATGTATTTCTCCTGCTAAAGTGTAGGGAGTACTTTTTTTGTCTACAATCTTATTGACAGTGTGTGTGTGTGCATGTAAAACCATTCTGTGATAAGCATTTGTGTTTTTCATGTGTTTGCAGACAGATAACTGTGCTGTTTTTATATTTTGGTAGAATTAGAAACCAGTCATTGTTTATGAATTTGTGAAATGAGTTATGTTTCTACACTAAAATGTAGTACTCCTTCTAGATAAAGAAATGTGGTTTGGTACTGTGCAAGGAATAGTGGTGTTTGTCTAGAATCACACAGTGAGTCTGTGTGCATTTGGGAACCACTGTGAGAGAAGTATTTGGTTGCATCGTGTATTTGCTGACAGATAACTGTTTTAAAACCTGTCTTGTTGTCAAGTTTTAGTAGCATTAGAAGCCAGTCTTTGCTTATGCATTGATAAAATGAGTCATGCTTTGACACTAATGTGCTATACTTTAATATGTAGATTGTGTGTAGTCCCCTTACCCCTTGCACAGTAGTGAATGAGTTTTGGTAAGCTGCTAGGAATAGTGTTGCTTGTCTAGAATCACACTGTGAGTCTGTGTGCATTTGGGTAAGGATTGTGAGAGAACCATTTGGTAACATCGTGTATTTGCTGACAGATTACTGTTTTAAAATCGATCTTGTGAAGTTTTTTTAGCATTAGAAGGCAGTTTTTGCTTATGCTTTGATTAAATGAGGCAGGCTTTGACCCTAAAGTGCAGTACTGAAATATGTAGATTGTGTGCAGTCCCCTTACGCCTTCCACAGTAGTGAATGAGTTTTGGTAAGCTGCTAGGGATAGTGTTGCTTGTCTAGAATCACACTGTGAGTCTGTGTGCATTTGGGAACCACTGCGAGAGAAGCATTTTGTAACATTGTGTATTTTCAGACAGATAACTGTTTTAAAACTTGTCTTGTTGTCAAGTTTCAGTAGCATTAGAAGGCAGTTTTTGCCTATGCTTTGATTAAATGAGTCAGGCTTTGACTCTAAAGTGCAGTTCTGAAATATGTAGTTTGTGTGCAGTCCCCTTACCTCTTCCACTGTAGTGAATGAGTTTTGGTAAACTCCTTGGGATAGTGGTGGTTGTCTAGAATCACACTGTGAGTGTGTGTGGTTTTGGGAACCACTGTGAGAGAAGCATTTGGTAACATCATGTATTTTCTGACAGATAACTCTTTTAAAACCTGTCATGTTGTCAAGTTTTAGTAGAATTAGAAACCAGTCTTTGCTTATGCATTGATAAAATGAGTCATGTTTTGACACTAATGTGCTGTACTTTAATATGCAGATTGTGTGCAGTCCCCTTACTCCTTCCACAGTAGTGAATGAGGTTTGGTAAGCTGCTAGGGATAGTGTTGCTTGTCTAGAATCACACTGTGAGTCTGTGTGCATTTGGGAACCACTGTGAGAGAAGCAATTGGTAACATCGTGTATTTGCTGACAGATAACTGTTTTAAAACATGTCTTGTTGTCAAGTTTTAGTAGCATTAGAAGGCAGTTTTTGCTTATGCTTTGATTAAATGAGTCAGGCTTTGACACAAAAGAGCAGTCCTGAAATATGTAGATTGTGTGCAGTTCCCTTACCACTTCCAC
This sequence comes from Triturus cristatus, assembly GCF_964204655.1. Lineage (NCBI taxonomy): Eukaryota > Metazoa > Chordata > Amphibia > Caudata > Salamandridae > Triturus > Triturus cristatus. The sequence goes on along the minus strand of NC_140586.1, from coordinate 169,829,165 downwards.
AGTAGTGAATGAGTTTTGGTAAACTCCTAGGGATAGTGGTTGTTGTCTAGAATCACACTGTGAGTCTGTGTGCATTTGTGTAACCACTGTGAGAGAAGCATTTGAGTAGTTCATTTCTTTGAATATGCATAACTGCTTAAAAAAGTTCCTGTTCTCAAGTTTAGGTAGAATTAAAAGGTAGTCATTCCTTATGTATTCACCGAGGAACTGTCCTTGCAATACTGTAAACATTCAGTTAATGTTCAAGTAGTAATGGAGTGAAGCAGGCTTTTGCATATGCATTGATTCAAATGCTTATCTAGTATGCATGCAGTTCTCTAACCATCTACATAGTTCTCTTTCATACCTTTAATTCCACAGTCAGTATCCATACACTTCAAGCAAACACCCTGTCACTCCCCATGGACTCCTCTAGTGACCCGTTCAGCACCATGTACTAATCCATTCACTGCGCAAAAACCCAAACACTTATAAATTCTCCTAGGCACTCTCTGTGCAGTACTTTAATCATTCAGTCAGTGTCTAAGTACTCATGGTGTGAGCCAGGCCTTTCAACATGGACTGCTTTAAACCCTATACAGTATGCATACAGGCTTCTAGTCACCTACACACTTGTCTTTCACTTCTTTAATTAACTAGTCAGTATCTATATATTTCAATAAACATCTCGTCAGTCATCTTGCACTCATCCAGTGACTGATTCAGTACCATGTACTATTCTTTTCACTGCGCCAGAACTGAAAATTTAAAAGTTGTACTCAGGCACTGTCCTAGCAGTAGTCTGATGATTTAGTTAGTTAGTTTCCAAGTACTCATGTTGTGAACCATGCATTACCACATAGACTGCTTCAAATGTCTGTGCAGTATCCATGCAGTCTTGTAACATACTATACACTTGTCTTTAACAGCTTCAATTCCCCAGTCAGTATCCATGTACTTCCAGCAAACATTCTGTCACTCCCCTTGCACAGTTCCAGTGACCCATTCAGCACCATGTAGTAATGCATTCAGTGCGCCAAAACTGAAATACTTATAAATTCACCCAGGCACTCTTCTTGCAATAGTATAATCATTCAGTCAGTACCCAAGTATTAATGAAGTGAGACAGGCCTTTGATTCAAACGTGTTTCCACTATGCATGGAGGCCTCTAACTACCAACACAATTGTCTTTCACACCTTCAATTCCCCAGTCAGTATATATACACTCCAGCAAACACCCTGTCACTCCACTTGCACTTCTCTAGTGACCCATTCAGTACCATGTACTAATCCATTCACTGCGCCAAAACCCAAACACTTATAAATTCACCCATGCACTCTCCTTGCAGTACTGTAATCATTCAGTCACTACCCAAGTACTCATTCAGCGACCCAGGCCTTAGCACATGGACTGCTTCAAACCCCTATCCACTATGCATGCAGTCCTCTAACCACTTACACACTTGTCTTTCACACCTTCAACTCCCTAGTCAGTATCCATACAGTCCAGCAAACATCCTGTCACTTCCTTTTGCACTCCTCTAGTGACCCATTAAGCACCATTCACTGTGCCAAAAGCCAACCACTTATAAATTCACTCAGGCACTCTCCTTGCTGTACTCCAATCATTCAGTCAGTATCCAAGTAGTCATGCAGCGACACATGCCTTAGCACATAGACTGCTTCAAACGCCTATTCACTATGCATGCAGTCCTTTAACCACCTACACAGTTGTTTTTCACACCTTCAATTCCCCAGTCAGTATTCATTCACTTCCAGCCATCACCCTGTCACTCCTTTTCTACTCCTGCAGTGACCCATTCAGCACCATGTACTAATCCATTCACTGTGCCAAAACCCAAACACTTATAAATTCACCAAGGCACTCTGCTTGCAGTACTCATCATTCTGCCAGTGCCCAAGTATTCATGAACTGAGCCAGGTCTTAGCACATGGACTGCTTCAAATGCCTATCCAGTATGCATGCAGTCTTCTAACCACCTACATACTTGTGTTTCACACCTTCAATTCCCCATTCAGTATATATACACTCCAGCAAACACCCTGTCACTCCCCTTGCACTTCTCTAGTGACCCATTCAGTACCATGTACTAATCCATTCACTGCGCCAAAACCCAAACACGTATACATTCACCCATGCACTCTCCTTGCAGTACTGTAATCATTCAGTCAATACCCAAGTACTCATTCAGCGACCCAGGCCTTAGCACATGGACTGCTTCAAACCCCTATCCACTATGCATGCAGTCCTCTAACCACCTACACACTTGTCTTTCACACCTCCAATTCCCTAGTCAGTATCCATACAGTCCAGCAAACATCCTGTCACTCCCTTTCCACTCCTCTAGTGACCCATTGAGTACCAAGTGCTAATCCATTCACTGTGCCAAAAGCCAACCACTTATAAATTCGCCCAGGCACTCTCCTTGCTGTACTCTAATCATTCAGTCAGTATCCAAGTACTCATGCAGTGAGCCAGGTCTTAGCACATGGACTGCTTCAAACGCCTATCCACTATGCATGGAGTCCTCTAACCACCTACACACTTGTGTTTCACACCTTCAATTCCCCAGTCAGTATTCACACACTTCTAGCAAACACCCTGTCACTCACCCAGTGTGTCTCCTTATAGTACTGTAATCATTCAGTCAGTTAGCATGTAGTCTTTTAGTGAGGTAGGCTTTAGGGCATGAACTGCTTCAAAGTAGTATGCACTATGCATGTAGTGTTTTAACCATTGTCACACTTGTGCTTCAGGGCTATAGTTTCTTAGTCAGTTTTTATATAAAATGTGTTTCTACAGTAATAGAATTGTATAAATTTGAAAGTTATTAATATACATTTATTTGTGATTCTTTTTTACAGATACTGTTTTTCAACGTTAAAATAGAGAAATCATGCCAGAAAAAAAAAGAAAAAGAAAAGAACAGAGACAGGAGGATTACTTGAAGAAACATCAACCACAAGTATTGAATGTACAAGATAATGTGGCTAAAAGGAAAAAATCTTCTGGTAAGATCACAAAGCAATTTATTAAAAATGTTTGTAGGACCAAACAGAATGTACATAATGCTGGAACTACTGAGAATTATTCAAGTAAGGAAAAAATTCAAAATAAGAGGAAAAGCAAAAAAGCTAATGGTCAGTCAAAGGAGATAAAGTATGGTAAAAGAAGGCAAAATCAGTATAAGGAATTACGCCCAAAAATATTTTACAAGAGAGTAGTGCATAATTTGCTGAAAGATGTGAAGAAATATAAAAAGAGAGCTTTATTTTATAAAAAGAAGAAGCATATTGAAAACATTGTGGAAAAGGCTTTTGAAGTAAAAAGGAAACTATTCATTTTAGTGTTAAACAGAATTCGATCACTAGATAAACCAATCCATATAATGAAGGGCAAAATAGGAGGAAAAGAGTTATTAATTAAAAAATAAATTGTGATGTGTTTTTGGGAGAATGGAAACACAGTTCCAGTTCAGAGCCTTTTTTTAACGAAGAGAGTTATTCACTGAGCGAAAAATTATTGTATGCAGTTGACACCAGTGGTAGAGGTTAGCGACGGTTGTCCAATTGAGAAAGAGAAAATGGTTGAAAGAAATGCAGAAGAAGTGATAGTTGATGAAGTTTTAGGGAGACGTGCTAAAAACCCTGTGTACACTTGGGAATGCAGTAGTATTTGCAGTGTACGACAGGAATCTATTGAAAAATGATGTCGTTTTTTACGAGCCTATACTAAAAAAAGTGTAAAACAAAAGATTAAGCTGTTGCAAGGACTAGACCCTTGCAGAGTGAGAAAACATACTGGTTTGCAAGGTCATTCTCTGGCTTGACTTTCTAGGAAAGTTTGTCAACGTGTTTTTCACCACTTCAGAACGCTGGCAGTACATCATACTCAAATGCGGAAGTTAGTGAGAAGGTTGTATTATGCAAAAAGTCCAGCACTAAAGTTAAGTGAGTTGAACGGTGCTCTTTTGCGTGGGTCAGTATCAGATGTGAAGCAGGTCTGTGATGATATTGAGTTTTGTTACTTTGGTCCTCAGCAAGAGAGTGAAGAAGCTTACACATTAGTAGAACAAAATGTTGAAGACAATGTACAACCCGTATTTACAGAAAAATTTGAGGATGAAATCGCAAAGTTTAAGGTAATTTCAGGTGAAAGACCAAATGTTTCTTGTATTTGTCGGCGAAGTCACTATAAAAATCAGACTAGGGGTGTCAATCTATATTTAAAAAGTGAAATAGAAGATAATGATAAGTGGATGGAATTTGCAACTTATTTGTTGGTAGAGGATTGTTTTGATTTGGGATCTGAGCAGCGTATTTGCAAATATTGTTATAACAAATTAGATGTGAATAAAATGTCTGCTAGAGCTGTTCATAATAATCTAGAGTTGGTTGCTATTCCACCAGAGCTGATAGATTTAAATACGTATGAGTCTATTCTCATACAATGTGTTCACCCGTTTCAGGCTATTGTTCGTATGGAGCCCAAAACAGGTAAATTACCTCCATCAGAGTTGCAAAGAGGATTGAAAGGAAGAGTTGTGTATTTACGGTTAGATTTAATGAAAAATATTGAAACTATTGGTGTAGACCATGCAGAAAATGAGCCACTAGTCATTCTAGTTAATGGTGTTCCTACTAAGACTAAGAAAATTTGGCAAGAGTTAGTGGATGTTAGAAAAGTGCAAAAGGCATCATTGTATCTGTTAAAAAATAATGAGTACTATAGAAATGTGTTTGTAGGAGAAGAAGAAATAGTTTTAGCAGAAGATACTGAAACATTAAGTAGACAAATAGAAAAAGTGGACATTTCCAGATGTGAAGAAATCTATGAACATTACAGTGTACATCCACTTCATTCCAAAGAGGTGATGGGAATTACAATTGAGTTGTTTCAAATGAAAAAAGCAACAGGAAGTCCCATGAGTGTATGGGAAGAGAGCTTGGAAGCTCGTTGTTTCCCGCAGTTGTTTCCAACAGGAAAAGGTGGATGATATGATGAACGTCCTGTGCAGATTCCTGCATCTGAATATCGGACAACAAGATTATATGCAGAAGATCCAAGATTTCGACAATGTATCCCTTATATGTTTCATCTTCTGTTTGAAAGTGACTTGTCTGGACTTTCATATGCAGTAAATCACATTTTAAAAACTGGAATGCATCTTCAAAATGTAACTGCAAAGGATTTTATGGATAAAGTGCATCAGAGAGATGATCATTTAGAATCTCAGTTGATTAATCTGTTGGCATGTCAGCGTTGGACTAATGAATATTGGTACCGTCGACATGGAGAACTGAAATGTATGCTACGGAACTTGGGAACTCCTACATGGTTTGTTACACTAAGCTGTGCTGAGTATGCTTGGGATGATTTACTTGAATTTCTTCGAGAGGCAAATTCCAATATAAAAAATATTGAATACAAGACACCTGGAGAATTGTGCTCTTTGGATCCTGTCAATGTATGCAGATATTTCAATCATAGATTTGAAGCTATGATGTCTTTCATCTGCAATAAAAAGAATCCTCCTCTTGGAGAAGTTGTGGATTTCTTTTGGAGAAAGGAGTATCAAGCAAGAGGTGCTCCTCACATACATATGTTGTTATGGATCAAGGACGCCCCCAAATTTGGAACAGATTCAGATGAAACTGTTTTGTCTTTCATTGAAGATTATGCTACATGTGCTCTTCCCAATAGCAGAGAAGATAAAAACTTAAAACAACAAGTCTTACGATTTCAAAGCCACAGGTGTGGAAAATACTGTCGACGAAAGTACAAGTCAAAGGGTAAGTTCTATACCAAATGTCGTTTTGGATTTCCACGTCCTGTATTATCCAAAGGAAGAGTGAACATTTTTATGTCAGCTATGCGACATACTATCACAAGAAAGTCTCAGAAAAACACCTACAACTTAAGAAGAAGCGAAGAATCGAAATACATAAATGACTACAATCCAATTATTTTATCCATGTGGAACGCTAACATGGATATTCAGTATGTTGCGGACAATTCCATTGCTGTTGCTCGATATGTAACGTCTTACATTACTAAATCAGAAAAGACTGAATTGAAAGAAAGAAAATCTAGGTCTTTCAGGAATGCGAAATCAGGTACTGAAATCTGTTCAAGAAATTGAATATTTAGCAGAAAATAAACCAGAAAGTACAGATATTTTGAAAACGAATATGTTGGACACATACTACCCAAATAGAAGTCATCATCTTGAGAACATTTGTCTCTGTGAAGGGCTGCAAAACTACACTTTTAAACGGAATACTACAGAGACCATTAATGATGGAAAATATGCAGTGATTGGTTCCAAAGGATGTCTGGTGAAACAAAGGAAAGGAAATTTAATTAATCACAGGAAACTGAGTTGCGACACTGCTGACAAAAGGGAATTTTACTATTTAGCCCTTTTGCAAATGTTCAAACCATGGCGTTCAGAACTGGAATTACTTGGAGATTTTCCCAGCTATGACGATTCATTTAATGCTTCTAAAGATAGCATACAATGCAGTGCTTTCGCAAATTATGTCAAAATGTTGAATGATGAAATTGATCAAGAAGCTGCAGTTGCAGCTGAGATTGCTAGAGACAGTTCTCAAGACAGTCAAAGTTCTGCTGCACTGAGTCAAGGTCCACTAGGACAACCAATTGTTGAAAATGAAGCAGCGATTGCAATGAATGAGGTGGAAACAGCAATATATCAAGCACAAGAAGATGCAATACAGATAGGAAACTTGGAAGAACAACTAAATGTTGAACAGAAACAAATATATCAGCAAGTGAAAGAGCAGATTGACCATGGATTACTTCATGAAAAGAGAGGGTGCTCATGTACATCATTTCAACCTATCCGAATGTATGTGAGTGGTCAAGCTGAACCAGGAAAAAGTTTCTTAATTAAAGTAATTACAAGTTATCTGCAGAAAACAACTGATTCGCATTTGTCTTGTGTTGTCACTTCTCCAACAAACAAATGATGGACGGAATGCTGACAATGCAGACATTCTCCCCCAGTCAAGAGATCTGGGTTAAATCCATTGTTCTTTTGCCCACTACGCCACCCCAGTTCAGACATGGCCATATGCAAATCAGTCTTGACCCTGTGCCTCATGGGAACAGTCCAGCCCGTACTGCCAAGCCATGTCTTCCCTGGACCGGAATCAAGCATCCTAGGACCGGTTTCTGGCTATCAGCCGTCATCAGCCAGGATAGCTTGACTCCAGTGGCGCAGTGAGCACGGGACCCACGTCTGGGCATACCCATCCCACTTAGGGCGAAAAGCGTTACAACAAACAAATGATGGACGGAATGCTGACAATGCAGACATTCTCCCCCAGTCAAGAGATCTGGGTTAAATCCATTGTTCTTTTGCCCACTACGCCACCCCAGTTCAGACATGGCCATATGCAAATCAGTCTTGACCCTGTGCCTCATGGGAACAGTCCAGCCCGAACTGCCAAGCCATGTCTTCCCTGGACCGGAATCAAGCATCCTAGGACCGGTTTCTGGCTATCAGCCGTCATCAGCCAGGATAGCTTGACTCAAGTGGCGCAGTGAGCACGGGACCCACGTCTGGGCATACCCATCCCACTTAGGGCGAAAAGCGTTACAACAAACAAATGATGGACGGAATGCTGACAATGCAGACATTCTCCCCCAGTCAAGAGATCTGGGTTAAATCCATTGTTCTTTTGCCCACTACGCCACCCCAGTTCAGACATGGCCATATGCAAATCAGTCTTGACCCTGTGCCTCATGGGAACAGTCCAGCCCGAACTGCCAAGCCATGTCTTCCCTGGAACGGAATCAAGCATCCTAGGACCGGTTTCTGGCTATCAGCCGTCATCAGCCAGGATAGCTTGACTCCAGTGGCGCAGTGAGCACGGGACCCACGTCTGGGCATACCCATCCCACTTAGGGCGAAAAGCGTTACAACAAACAAATGATGGACGGAATGCTGACAATGCAGACATTCTCCCCCAGTCAAGAGATCTGGGTTAAATCCATTGTTCTTTTGCCCACTACGCCACCCCAGTTCAGACATGGCCATATGCAAATCAGTCTTGACCCTGTGCCTCATGGGAACAGTTCAGCCCGAACTGCCAAGCCATGTCTTCCCTGGACCGGAATCAAGCATCCTAGGACCGGTTTCTGGCTATCAGCCGTCATCAGCCAGGATAGCTTGACTCCAGTGGCGCAGTGAGCACGGGACCCACGTCTGGGCATACCCATCCCACTTAGGGCGAAAAGCGTTACAACAAACAAATGATGGACTTAATCCTTTCAATGCAGACATTCTCCCCCAGTCAAGAGATCTGGGTTAAATCCATTGTTCTTTTGCCCACTACGCCACCCCAGTTCAGACATGGCTATATGCAAATCAGTCTTGACCCTGTGCCTCATGGGAACAGTCCAGCCCGAACTGCCAAGCCATGTCTTCCCTGGACCGGAATCAAGCATCCTAGGACCGGTTTCTGGCTATCAGCCGTCATCAGCCAGGATAGCTTGACTCCAGTGGCGCAGTGAGCACGGGACCCACGTCTGGGCATACCCATCCCACTTAGGGCGAAAAGCGTTACAACAAACAAATGATGGACGGAATGCTGACAATGCAGACATTCTCCCCCAGTCAAGAGATCTGGGTTAAATCCATTGTTCTTTTGCCCACTACGCCACCCCAGTTCAGACATGGCCATATGCAAATCAGTCTTGACCCTGTGCCTCATGGGAACAGTCCAGCCCGAACTGCCAAGCCATGTCTTCCCTGGACCGGAATCAAGCATCCTAGGACCGGTTTCTGGCTATCAGCCGTCATCAGCCAGGATAGCTTGACTCAAGTGGCGCAGTGAGCACGGGACCCACGTCTGGGCATACCCATCCCACTTAGGGCGAAAAGCGTTACAACAAACAAATGATGGACGGAATGCTGACAATGCAGACAATCTCCCCCAGTCAAGAGATCTGGGTTAAATCCATTGTTCTTTTGCCCACTACGCCACCCCAGTTCAGACATGGCCATATGCAAATCAGTCTTGACCCTGTGCCTCATGGGAACAGTCCAGCCCGAACTGCCAAGCCATGTCTTCCCTGGACCGGAATCAAGCATCCTAGGACCGGTTTCTGGCTATCAGCCGTCATCAGCCAGGATAGCTTGACTCCAGTGGCGCAGTGAGCACGGGACCCACGTCTGGGCATACCCATCCCACTTAGGGCGAAAAGCGTTACAACAAACAAATGATGGACGGAATGCTGACAATGCAGACATTCTCCCCCAGTCAAGAGATCTGGGTTAAATCCATTGTTCTTTTGCCCACTACGCCACCCCAGTTCAGACATGGCCATATGCAAATCAGTCTTGACCCTGTGCCTCATGGGAACAGTTCAGCCCGAACTGCCAAGCCATGTCTTCCCTGGACCGGAATCAAGCATCCTAGGACCGGTTTCTGGCTATCAGCCGTCATCAGCCAGGATAGCTTGACTCCAGTGGCGCAGTGAGCACGGGACCCACGTCTGGGCATACCCATCCCACTTAGGGCGAAAAGCGTTACAACAAACAAATGATGGACGGAATCCTTTCAATGCAGACATTCTCCCCCAGTCAAGAGATCTGGGTTAAATCCATTGTTCTTTTGCCCACTACGCCACCCCAGTTCAGACATGGCTATATGCAAATCAGTCTTGACCCTGTGCCTCATGGGAACAGTCCAGCCCGAACTGCCAAGCCATGTCTTCCCTGGACCGGAATCAAGCATCCTAGGACCGGTTTCTGGCTATCAGCCGTCATCAGCCAGGATAGCTTGACTCCAGTGGCGCAGTGAGCACGGGACCCACGTCTGGGCATACCCATCCCACTTAGGGCGAAAAGCGTTACAACAAACAAATGATGGACGGAATGCTGACAATGCAGACATTCTCCCCCAGTCAAGAGATCTGGGTTAAATCCATTGTTCTTTTGCCCACTACGCCACCCCAGTTCAGACATGGCCATATGCAAATCAGTCTTGACCCTGTGCCTCATGGGAACATTCCAGCCCGAACTGCCAAGCCATGTCTTCCCTGGACCAGAATCAAGCATCCTAGGACCGGTTTCTGGCTATCAGCCGTCATCAGCCAGGATAGCTTGACTCCAGTGGCGCAGTGAGCACGGGACTCACGTCTGGGCATACCCATCCCACTTAGGGCGAAAAGCGTTACAACAAACAAATGATGGACGGAATGCTGACAATGCAGACATTCTCCCCCAGTCAAGAGATCTGGGTTAAATCCATTGTTCTTTTGCCCACTACGCCACCCCAGTTCAGACATGGCCATATGCAAATCAGTCTTGACCCTGTGCCTCATGGGAACAGTCCAGCCCGAACTGCCAAGCCATGTCTTCCCTGGACCTGAATCAAGCATCCTAGGACCGGTTTCTGGCTATCAGCCGTCATCAGCCAGGATAGCTTGACTCCAGTGGCGCAGTGAGCACGGGACCCACGTCTGGGCATACCCATCCCACTTAGGGTGAAAAGCGTTACAACAAACAAATGATGGACGGAATGCTGACAATGCAGACATTCTCCCCCAGTCAAGAGATCTGGGTTAAATCCATTGTTCTTTTGCCCACTACGCCACCCCAGTTCAGACATGGCCATATGCAAATCAGTCTTGACCCTGTGCCTCATGGGAACAGTCCAGCCCGAACTGCCAAGCCATGTCTTCCCTGGACTGGAATCAAGCATCCTAGGACCGGTTTCTGGCTATCAGCCGTCATCAGCCAGGATAGCTTGACTCCAGTGGCGCAGTGAGCACGGGACCCACGTCTGGGCATACCCATCCCACTTAGGGCGAAAAGCGTTACAACAAACAAATGATGGCGGAATGCTGACAATGCAGACATTCTCCCCCAGTCAAGAGATCTGGGTTAAATCCATTGTTCTTTTGCCCACTACGCCACCCCAGTTCAGACATGGCCATATGCAAATCAGTCTTGACCCTGTGCCTCATGGGAACAGTCCAGCCCGAACTGCCAAGCCATGTCTTCCCTGGACCGTAATCAAGCATCCTAGGACCGGTTTCTGGCTATCAGCCGTCATCAGCCAGGATAGCTTGACTCCAGTGGCGCAGTGAGCACGGGACCCACGTCTGGGCATACCCATCCCACTTAGGGCGAAAAGCGTTACAACAAACAAATGATGGACGGAATGCTGACAATGCAGACATTCTCCCCCAGTCAAGAGATCTGGGTTAAATCCATTGTTCTTTTGCCCACTACGCCACCCCAGTTCAGACATGGCCATATGCAAATCAGTCTTGACCCTGTGCCTCATGGGAACAGTCCAGCCCGAACTGCCAAGCCATGTCTTCCCTGGACCGGAATCAAGCATCCTAGGACCGGTTTCTGGCTATCAGCCGTCATCAGCCAGGATAGCTTGACTCCAGTGGCGCAGTGAGCACGGGACCCACGTCTGGGCATACACTTCTCCAACTGGGTTGGCAGCACATAACATTAAATGAATTACTTTACATCGTTTACTAATGCTGCCAGTAGAGCATGAGAACAAATTGGAATACCACAAGCTATCTGGAGAAGCTTGTTGTGAAGTTTCAAGAGTCCTGAAGAAAATGAAACTTCTCATTATTGATGAGGTGAGCATGGTCTCAAACTTGATGCTTGCCTTTGTGCATTTAAGAATGCAGCAAATTCTTAAAACAGAGTATGACGTGTTATTTGGAGGAAAACACGTCATAGTTTTTGGAGATCTACTGCAACTGACTCCGGTAAAAGGACAACTGGTATTTAAAACACTAGCCCATGAAGATAGAAGAAAGTCTCTTGGCAGTGTTGGTAATGTGAACATTTGGACTCATTTTGAATACAAATAACTGACAACAAATATGCGACAGGCAAATGATGCTGAATATGGAAGTATTTTTCAAGATATAAGAATTGGAATTCTTTCAAAACAAGGCAAACAAGCTTTGGAGAGTCGATTACTTTGCAATGTCTTTGCAAATGAAAATGCAGTTCCTGCAAAAGTGTACGTGGAAATTGCTAAAAATAAATCAGTGATTTGCTTAATGCCAACAATGCACGAGTGTTCCATATTCAACGAAGAACTATTGAAACTGGAAAATGAAGAAATTGTAAAAATGGAAGCCATCGATAAAATACAGCACTATCATTTTGACGGGAAAGTTGAGTTCAAAACTGGAATGTTTAGAAAAAAAAATATCTAAAACTGCTGGTTTAGAAAAGACACTATATGCGTGTGTAAACTGTTGGGTAATTTTAAGGCGTAATTTGGATGTAGAGAAAGGTTTAGTTAATGGTGCAATGGGTAAAGTGGTGGATTTTGTGAATTATCAGAAAAAAGAAGGAATTGAATTTTTAAAAATTAAATTTGATCAGATTGAAGAAGTTAAAGAAATTGGTCGTTGTTCAGTTCGTTTTTTGCTTGTTTGATTTATATGTCCGTAGGAAACAATTTCCATTTTCCCTGGCATATGCAGTGACTATTCATAAATCTCAAGGATTAAGTGTAGACAGTGCATTGGTGAACATTGGATTTACCGTGTTTAAAGAGGGTATGGCATATGTTGCTTTGTCGCGAGTCAGAACATTTTCTGGTATGTTTTTGATTGATTTTGATGAGACGAAGGTTACTGCAGATGCAAACTGTGTAAAAGAGTATAATAGGTTAAGAAGGGTGTATGCTCCCAATTTAGGTCAATATCCTGTATTTGAAAAGCGTGTGGTTGTTCGAAAAAGAAGGTTTGAGAATATCTGTACTGAAGATGTCAAGAAGGGAAAAGAACAAGATAATGTTGTGATTGCAGGTAAAAAGAAATTGGACACTGTTGAAGAGATTGTTGGTTATCAGTTTGAAAATAGTTCAGGTGTCAACTGCTATGCTAATGTAGTGGTCAATGTTGTTTTTTATCTGAAAGGTTTGCGAGAACAAATGATGCAGAATCGGCAAAAAAGATTATGTTCTCTGTTGCATTCTGTTTATGAAAAATTGACAACAGATACAAGTAAAATACAATCTGTTTCAGATGTTCGTAATCTTTTGGATGTATGTTCTGGTTCTGCACAATTTACGCAAAATATCCAACAAGATGCTCAGGAAATTGTAATGTATATGTTTACCATTTTTGAAAATGAAGGTGTAGAAATAGAAAATATTTTTGGCCTTTCTTATAAATGGGAACATGATTGTGAAAATTGCATGTATACATGTAGCACCAATGTAGACACTGAGAGATTTCTGTATTTAACATTACCGGACTGTAAATCAGTGTCTTTCAATAAATTAGTTAAAGGTGCAAATCAAAATATGAAGTGTAGCCAATGTAAATCAGAAATGTTTTCCACATTATTCTTAACAAAATATGGAAAATACATAATTTTAATGATGCAACATTGTACAGCTGACGGAAGAAAATTGGATACTTTAATAAAGCAATTTGTAGCAGCACAACTATCCATATCAGGAAGGACTTTTGTAGCAATTGCTATAATTTTCCATGATGGTCCTTCCACCACATCTGGACATTACACTGTCTATGTAAAATGTGACAAAGGCTGGACTCTTTGTAATGATTCTCAGTTGGTTTTTAAACAACGTTTGCCTAGGGAATTACAAAATTCCTACCTAATATTTTTAAAGTCAAAGTTTTGGGAAGATAATTCATTCTCTGAGGAATTTATTATTATAATTTAATTGGACTACCATTGGACAATTTACATAAAGAAGGAGTGCAAAAATACCATTTGGCCTCAAGGAAAGGTATATTTTGAATTATGGACTTTTTGGTGGTCATTGATTAAGTGAATATTTTAAAGCGGCAACATTTACAGTTTTTATAAGTTAAAGTTATAAAATTTTGTAAGCCGTAAGCATTTCATATATGTGTGATTTGTATTTTCTGGTATTTTACTGAGAATAGCATGTTGGTTTTTTTTTAACAATCTTTCTGATTGTTTTTTTTTTGCCCGCTGTTAAGTGATGAGTACGATTGAAATCACTATTTCTAGTGAAATTCAATATATTCTGAGAACAGCAAAAAAGGCAAACAAATTACTTTGTGGAAATTATGCTGTGTTGTAACAAATGTATTATTACATGTTATAATTTTTTTTTCTTTTCTTTCACAGATTCAAATTTTAAAATAAGCAATTTATATCAATTTAGATTGCAATGAAAATCTGGAAAAAATGTATACCATTTTTTATTCCTATTACTGTGAAGGTAAGTTTAACTAAGTCTCAATATGCAGACTGAGGAAGTCTGCAAGAAGCTACAAAGTTGAAAAACGTTTCTAAAAACACTTTGTTTATACCTATGTAGTTTTAAAATTTGACCATAATCAGATATCATGTGACCTGCAAAAAAAGAGATTTGAGGGGTTCATAATATTTCCCATTGTACCTATTGAAGGACCGCAATCATTTGAATCATTCTTCTTTGAACATATTTGCAGACAAAATTCTGTGCTTACCTTCTATCATTCGCAAGCAATTTTAAAAACAGAAATATGTCACTTTTTGTAACATAGTTATTGCGCAAGACAGTCTTTCATATTTACAAAGAGAGGAAAAGGCACTCTGTGCACTTTTTCTACTCCATATAAATACAACGTCACCATACACACCATACACACCACTTTGCATTGAAAGGGTGTTCTATAAGTGTTGTTGTGCATGATTGCACTGAATACTCATAGAACAAGACACATCTCTAGATTTATCATAAATCATAAATCTCAATATGTGTGTGAATGCTGCACCATTCTAAAATTGGTATAGGAAAGCACAACAAGGAGAATTATTTTAATTTCTCCACATTTTTACATCTTCAATGCATGCTAAAATGTTCAGCATACATTGAACGAGAAAAATGCATTTTCTCATTGTTTTTGTGCAGGAAGGTGTGTCTTCCTGCAGAAAAACAAACAGCACATGACACAGATACCCTTGCACTATGGTGCAAGGGTGCCTGTGTCACCACATGGCTGCAGTTTAAGCAGCCGTGCAGAGAGAAGCATAGATTTGGAACATATTTATGTACATATGTTGCATCCCTGTGCTTCGGAAGTACTACAGCACACTGCAGTTAAAGAGGTTACTGTGTGATGCTGCAGCACTTCCTCATAGTTCTGCACTTATACATTCACCATACGCTACTAATGCATTCATTCAGTCAATTACGCACTACACGTACATTCATCGAAACTTTTACACACTAACAAAGAAATTTAGCTCTTTTTTTAAACCAGGAAAGTTAGTTTTTTCTTCTTCTTTTATATTTTTTTTTGGGTTTTTCCAACAATTTTGTGATTTTTTTGGTTTTTCTTGAAAAAACAAAACCAAAAAAAACAGGAGGAACCAAACAATGAACTTCAGGGAACCAAAAAAAAAAAATTTAAAAAACTAGCAATTGTGACTTTCTTGCCGGCGGCAGATCAGATCGATCGACTGCTCACCGTAGCACAAAGTTGCATTGCACTTAGTGCAGAGTACTTTTAAAATTTGAAATTGAGGACGGATATCCAAGTTTTGGGCTGACGGATGCACTCTTGAAGTGCTCCGCTGCGATGAGGTGGAAGGTGCAGGAGTGTCTCTCATCCGTCGGCATTCTTCTCGTGCAAGATTGTTAGGATGAAGGGTCCTTAGGTGCTTCATCATACTAGCCGTCCCGCACAAGTATTTCTTGTTAGGATCGCCTCGAGACAGGACTCTTTTGTAAATCTTGCACGTGACCAAGGTGGTATTGGTCTTCGTTTGCCCCTCGGGAAAAGTAAAAAATTTCCACACCACTGAAGAAAAACGTGGTGTGCGTGGTGTCTCCTCCAAAAATTCATCCTCAGATGTATGAGGAGATGCAGGTGATGCCTGCTGCCCTGAAGCCATTTTTAGTTGAAAAAAGTTAGAGCTAAGTGTAAACTTAGTCTAAAAAATCTTCTCTGCAAAGAGATGCTCCTCAAAGAAGAATGATTGAATTGGGTGGGGTCTTTCAATAGTTAGAACAGGAAGTGTAATGAACCAATCAAATCTCTTTTTTTGCATGTCACATGGGATCCGCGCACCCTGCGCATAGGCAGCACGCACCCAGCACGCATCCGCGAAATTGAATTAAAAAGAAATATAGGATTAGATATAAAAATATATTACTTTTAAGACTAGTTTAGAGTTTGTCTTCAATTAATATTCACATGAAATACATATATATGTTTTTTTAAATGTTAAATATTTCGCGGGATCCGCGCACCTACGCATCATAGACGCACATGACGCATCGCTGAAGCGCGTAAACGTCACGTTACGTACATCGTATGTGTCGTGTATAGGTTTGGAGTCGCGTATAGGTCGCATTGGAATCGCGCATCAAACACGTACCCAACGCATACCGTGCGCGGATGCTTTCGCGTAGGTATTGAGAACGGTGCGCATAGGGTGCGCGGATCCAAAAAACATGGAAAAAAATATATAAAATAAAGTTTTGAACATATATTTTAAAAACATTTTTTTAAAGTATATATAAATATGTTTGAAAAATCCAATAAAAACAAATAATATTTTATAATTTTGAAATTATTTAAATGAAAAATAGGTTAAAAAAATTGTGTTAAAATAGAATTTCAAAAAAACATAATTAATGAAATTGACACACTGAAATTGAAAAATATAGAAATCCAATGAAAATCATTAAACATGATATCTTTAGAGATAAGTTATAGATAGAAAACCTTTGAAATTCACTGAAAAAACCATAGGTTTCATGCACGTTATAGTTAGGAATTGGCATTTAAAAAACCTTTGAAATTCACTGAAAAAAACCAAAGGATTCAGGGGCGTTATAGTTAGGAATTGGCATTTAAAAAACGTTAGAAATTCACTGAAAAAACCATAGGTTTCAGGGGCGTTATAGTTAGCTGGACATTTTCCTCGTACAAAACCCTAGAAATTCCCCCGTTTTATAGTTAGTTCAGCTAACTATAACTCGCGCCCCCACAATGCACTGCTGATGACGTCACATATTACATCACTCATGACATGGTCAGTGGCATCACTGATGACATCTGAAATGACAACTGAAATGACATCACTGATGACATCACTGATGATGTCATCTATGTGATAAATTAGTGCATCTTCTCACACCCTTTGATATACTCAATCAAAATTTCAGACGTCCATTCTCAAAACCATAGATACTCCAATACCAATAACTACATACCCACTCATTGACTCTTAGATCTACACGCACATCCACTCACTTACCTGTACACTCACTCATACTTACAGTCACTCAGTACAGGACTATCATATGCATTTATACACCTACATAGACACTCACACGCCACCAATCATCCATAGAGGTACTTTCACACCTAGTCAGTCATGCAAATAATTAATCACACTCCCATTTACTCACCTATGCAGTTATACACACACAAGTTCACTTACTCATAAAAATAGTACCACATTCTTACGCTCTTATACAAGCATTGATACAAGCACACACTCATCCATACAGCCACTCTCACAATCACACACTCTCACATATACCCACTTATATACTCTTACACACATATATACTGCCTTTCACATATGTAGTTAGTCACTCATGTACCACTGAGATATACATTCAATCCCTAACACACCCATACATACACTCACCCAACCATACAGTCCATCACAGATGCACTCTTAAAACCATGCACCCATAGAATCACCCACTCACACATGTATGCACAGACTTACACACACCCCACCCACACAAATACTCAGGCACCCATACAGATACTCAGACAATCAATAACCCATAGAGACACTTATGTAGCTATTCACAAAACCATGCAGCCGCTTATACACCAACAGACAGATACAGACATTCAAACAGTTTAGTCACTAGTCTGCAGTAAGATACGTTTAATGAGTCACTTATAGAGTTAGTCACGCACCTACTAAATCATCCATTCACACACTTATACACCCACTCATTCTTCCATAGTTTTTTCCCTATATATATATTAAACATATTTAAAATTTACAGAAACACACACTCACTGGATGACGTCATCAGTGATGTCATTTCAGATGTCATCAGTGATGTCATCAGTGATGTCACTGACCATGTCATGAGTGATGTAATATGTGACATCATCAGCAGTGCATTGCGGGGGCGCGAGTTATAGTTAGCTGAACTAACTATAACGGGGGAATTTCTAGGGTTTTGTACGAGGGAAATGTCTAGCTAACTATAACGCCCCTGAAACCTATGTTTTTTTCAGTGAATTTCTAAGGTTTTTTTAAATGCCAATTCCCAACTATAACTCCCCTGAAACCTTTGTTTTTTTAGTGAATATATATATATATATATATATATATATATATATATATATATATATATATATATATATATCCAAGAAAGAAGTGACTCAAACAGATAGATTCACCAAAGAACAAAAATATATTTCCACTACAACGTTTCAGCTTCCGCCTTCCTCAGGTAGTACAAGATGGTTTGCTCTGTGGCTGCACAGATGACAGCTGAATTTTCAAAAAGCATCATGAGTGAAGATTCCATTTGGAATGTGGAATCAATGCAGTCCAGAGAGCTCTTGAGATATGCAGTAATCAGGTTGTGTTGTCAGTAATGTTCAGTCCATCTGGATGCAGTGATTTTAAACGGTACATCCAGAAGTTTTCCCTGGAGTCCAGTAGTTCTTCCTTTGAAACATGTTCCACGGGGAAAATCTTCAAATCTGATAGTGAATGATCCACAAGGTTAAAATGATTGGCTACAGGCTGTGTGAAAAATTGCAAAAGGTTTTTCCAAAACCACCAGTCATTGCTTACCGCAGAGCTCCAAATTTACGATCTCTTATTGTGAGAGCTGAACTCAAGCAAGCTGTAACAAATGCAGGGGTTCATTGCTGTGACTCTAAAAGGTGCATCACGTGTGAATATCTTTTACAAACATCATCTGCAACTAGTTCTGTTACGAGAAGGACCTATGCAATAAGGCAGCATCTTACATGTCGCTCAACATGCATTATTTATGTGATTCAGTGCCAACGACAAAGCTGTAAAAAGCAATATGTAGGCCAAACAGTGAATGACCTCCGTACACGATTCAGGAACCACAAATCTGCAATAATTAATAAGAAAATTGACCAGCCTGTAGCCAATCATTTTAACCTTGTGGATCATTCACTATCAGATTTGAAGATTTTCCCCGTGGAACATGTTTCAAAGGAAGAACTACTGGACTCCAGGGAAAACTTCTGGATGTACCGTTTAAAATCACTGCATCCAGATGGACTGAACATTACTGACAACACAACCTGATTACTGCATATCTCAAGAGCTCTCTGGACTGCATTGATTCCACATTCCAAATGGAATCTTCACTCATGATGCTTTTTGAAAATTCAGCTGTCATCTGTGCAGCCACAGAGCAAACCATCTTGTACTACCTGAGGAAGGCGGAAGCTGAAACGTTGTAGTGGAAATATATTTTTGTTCTTTGGTGAATCTATCTGTTTGAGTCACTTCTTTCTTGGATATTTTATTTCTTTGTGACTCATTGTATCCTTTGGGATCCAGATTTTTGCCCTGGCTGGCTGTTGTTTTCTTGTGATCCTTCATCTTCAAGTATATATACATATATATATATATATATATATATATATATATATATCCCAGCTCCAAAGTACCCAACGTACAAGGAGCACTCGATCGGCAACATGCTCATAAGGAGCCTTTATGGTATACAATCCGCTGGCAGAAAAATAACTTTAAGCAGTTCAATTTACCATGGATGCCTGACGCGTTTCGAAGTGTCCCCACTTCTCTTCAGAGGCTTTGGCAATTGAAGGCACATAGGACACGGTCCTCCACATTTAAATGCTCCAATGCATGCCCTGGATGGGACGCTCTGCTGCGACTAGCAGAGCATTATGGGCCTTGTAGTGTCCTTTGTCTCCAGATGGAGCGCGCAATGTTGCTGCTGTGACATTCATAGCCCCCAGATGGGCCTCGGTGAGCCAGTGGATATGCTAAATCCGTTGCTGCCCCACGAAGTCGGCCTGCTCGATAACAGACCGCGTGGCCCCCAAATCCTGGGGTGGTGCTCCTTCGCGGCAGGGTGTGCCATGTATTTATCCAAGCTCCAAAGTACCCAACGTACAAGGAGCACTCGAACGTCAACATGCTCATAAAGAGCCTTTATGGTATACAATCCGCCGGCAGAACGATAACTTTAAGCAGTTCAATATACCATGGATGCCTGACGCGTTTCGAAGTGTCCCCACTTCTCTTCAGAGGCTTTGGCAATTGAAGGCGCATAGGACACGGCCCTCATCATTTAAATGCTCCAATGAATGCCCTGGATGGGACGCTCTGCTGCGACTAGCAGAGCATTATGGGCCTTGTAGTGTCCTTTATCTCCAGATGGAGCGCGCAATGTTGCTGCTGTGACATTCATAGCCCCCAGATGGGCCTCGGTGTGCCGGTGGATATGCTAAATCCGTTGCTGCCCCACGAAGTCGGCCTGCTCGATAACAGACCGCGTGGCCCCCAAATCCTGGGATGGTGCTCCTTCGCGGCAGGGTGTGCCATGTATTTATCCAAACTCCAAAGTACCCAACGTACAAGGAGCATTCGAACGGCAACATGCTCATAAAGAGCCTTTATGGTATACAATCCGCCGGCAGAACGATAACTTTAAGCAGTTCATTTTACCATGGATGCCTGATGCGTTTTGAAGTGTCCCCACTTCTCTTCAGAGGCTTTGGCAATTTAATGTGTTTGATCCTGAGCTCCGTGACAAGGCGTTCAGCCAGGGGCTGGAGGGATGGGCATGTTCTCCATGCAGTCTGTAATGCAGCCTGCATTGCGAACAGGGAAGAGTGCATGACTGCTTTGGGCGGCCTGAGAGGGCCGACCAAACAGCCATTGCACACTTGAGTGGGCATACCACTCCGCCCCTGCTCCGCTCCGTGAGTAGAGCAGCCCCACCCATCCTACCGCCCGCAAAGGAAACATAGCATGAGTACATCAGAAAGTTATCATCATGTAATTATTTTTCCTCTTCTTGCACTGCTTGAAAGCATTGGGGTGACGCTCTTCTGCCATAGCGGATGAGCCACCACTGGGGGGTGCATCACCCACAGGTGCTAGGTCAGGGCGACTCGATCCCCGGGCTTCATCTGCTATGGGTCCCACCTTCTCCTCACCTGGACATTGACACCGTGGCGCAATCCGCTGCACTCTCTCCAAATCTTTGACTCAGCCAGTAGGAGCCTCAGCCAGGCGGGATTTCACAAGCCTGGGTACAGCAGTCACCGCCAAGTCTGCTGGGGAATCTCCAAATGCAGGTGATGCAACAGGGTCCCCTTAGGCGTGAAGTTGCAGCGCTCCTGCCAGTCATATTCTTATTACATGTATGTTTGATTTTTGTCGTTTTGGTCTTGTTGAGTTTAGATAAAGATACTTTATTGTTAGGTCTCGCCTTGCCATCGCGTAAGCGATCGCAAAGCGAGACTATTGTAAGGGGCTTTTAAAAGTGCTCCCAAAAAGCGGATTGCATGGCTAGCACGCGCACAATCACACGCATCGTGCCGCCATGCAATCTGTTTGGCAGCGCACTTCAAAGGGTCCGCTCCCCCGCCTGGAATGCGCTCCTCCGCCCCAGCCAAGCGCGCGCGCCACGCTCTGCCGGGCTTGTTCTCCTCGTCACTTCTGTTGAGCTGAACGCTTCCCGTGCAGGGGTTTCATTTTGGAATATTGTTAGAAACGCATTTTCGGCCCCTTGTTGTAATGTTATACTTTGTGATTCCTCGGGCAAGAGCTGACCAGGGTCCCCAGCGCCTTGCAAGCTCAGCGAGGTGTTACTAATCAGAATCGTACACGGACAGGATTTCTATTTCATTTCTCGTCTTCCTGCTTTTGTTCGGCGGTTCTATCTCTGTTCCACGTAAGGCGAAGCGCTATTTGCAGGGACGTGAAAACTGTCCTTGTTTGTGGGTTCTTCCCTACCCCCCACTGTGCGCTCACGCTTACACGTGCATACCAGGGCTTTGATGCTGTGTTTGTACAGCTGGAACCAGGCGCCTGACACAAGGGAGCCTGCAGACATAATCAGTGGCCTTGTACCACCCTCGTTGATTATTTCGTGAACACGTCTGCTTTGACATAATAAAATACGTGCCGGATTAAATCACTGTAGTTGCATCTTAGGATAATTGATTTAGAAAGAATACAAACATAAAAACAAAATCCACAGAAACAAATTTTGTCTAACTTCATAACCAAGGCAATGTTTGGCGAAATCTGTTTACGGTGAATTTACAATATCGCATAACTGTTTAAAGCTTATGATATTTTCAGTGGGTTTCAACTCTTTCACTGTATCACTACCCTGTTTACGTGCACGGACTGATTATGAATGTTTCATGCCTTATCTCTGTTAATACCCCAGCTCGTAATCATGGACAGGAGACCAAGGTACATAACGAGGGAAAAGGTACTTAGGGGCGTTCCTTTTATTGGTGCCTGTAAGTCTTGTCACTGCGCTTTCATGTCTCACAGTAGTGCGTTTTAATTGGTCAGCGTGATTTAGCGTGTCGTTGTGCGTTCCGTCGCTCAGATTGAGTGTGCACTGTACAGTGCCCCCGGACTCAAGCAAGGCCAGACTAGAGTGCTCCTGTATCTGTAGGCACTCTACAGTACCCCCGGGGTACAATCCGGCATCCATTCCAGTGCTCTTTTTTCACATTAGTGGTGAATAAAATCTTGCACCCTGATTGGTACCTGCGTTGCCACATGACCAGTATTATTGTCTGCACAGCACACATGGTGGTGCTGAGCCTCAGCTCTGGCTCCCTCACCAGCTTGTTTACCTTTCCATGCTTGTAAGGTAATTATTCATAATAGTGTTCAGAAACAATGTTTAACATTCTTATACTGGATACATCGACAGTTCAGAAATGTGTTGTTTTAATGAGCACTGCACTGGGTCTGGCACACACACTGCTCTCGTGCAAGCAGTCGCACTTTACTTAACCCCTTGGTTGCGCCCAGCCCTTGGGGTGTGTGCTAGGTTATCCTTTGAGTTGTGGGTGCAGAGTGGCTCACTACCCCATTGTCATCATAATGCTTACTTTAGATCGAAACTTGTTTATTGACTGGCTTTTTTTATTAATGCTACTCCCAGGCATTGTGCTGAGTTGGGCAATTCATACAGTTAGGTCGATGCTAGATGTAGGTTTCTGATTCATGTTCAAGGACATATTTTTGTGTACTCCATCATCAAAGTTGAAAGACGTAGTTTGATGGCATGCTTGTGGTCCACAGCACTGAACTGCTGCTCCCGGGGGACTGTGTGCATGTTGGCGTATCTGCATTTGTCTGCACGAGTGGGTGTGTCAATCAGTATGTTGTGTGTGAGTGGGAGTGGTAATGCTAGTGTCTGTGTTCTAGCACAGCATGGGCAGTCCCCCTGTGGCTGCCAGCGTGACTTGAGCAGTGGCATCTCTGGACACATATAAGATCTACTGCTTTGCATTTTGATGCACACCTGAGGCATTACTGGGCCCAAAATACTGTACTGAGGGTGGTATGATTGACATGCACCCATTATATGATGATTCTAACCTATGACACAGTGCAGTCCCTGACATTATTGAGGTAAATCATTCTATATTGTGGGCCTCCTTGGAATTCCAATGCTACCCGTGGCATAGTGCTGGCAATTCATTTTATATTCTAGTCATTCTTGGCACAATGGTGTCTGGCTTTGGTGTAATGATGTTCACCTTTCTCACACTAAGAATCATTGGCATACCCCTGGCAAAAATACGCTTCATAATTGGCATTTTGTGGGCATCCTTGATATTATGGTGCTCATCCATGGCATAATTCTGACCATCCTTAGCATACTGTGGACATTTTTGGCATTATGGAGCCCATGCATGGGTCATTGGGGTCTCTTATGCGGGAAATCGTTGGTATAATAAGATGCTAATGTTTGGAACCAATGGTGTCATTTACAACTTGGTTTATGCTGGACATTCACTTTAAACCAGACCATGTCCCACATTTGACAATGCCAGTTGTCATTTACAATGGCAATAGCTTTAACTCTTGTAAATGCGAGACCTATTGCATTGCAAATTCTTGTTCTAAACTGGTGTGGTGTCCATTTGTGGTGTTATCATTGTATTACTGTGTGTTTTGAGTGCAAATACTTTACACGTTGCCTTTGGGATAAGTCTGTCTGCTCGTGCCAAGCTACCCAGGGGGTGAGCAGGGGTTATCCAAAGTGTGGATCCCCCTTACCCTGACTAGAAGCAAGTGTCCCTATTTGGACAAAGGGACCTACCTCTGCCAACTAGATATCCCAATTTCTAACACCTTGTCTACAATACCAAACAGTGACCAGTATTTATATTATGTAGTGATTAGTTTAGAACTGGATTCTTGCCCGTTGCTAGCATTAATCAAATTTATAAAAAACAAACAATAAAATATTAACTTTACACACACATTTCTGAAGCACATTTCACTGTCACTATAGCTGAAAACATATGTAATATATCTAAATGATTTTCATTGTGCAGTAATTAGGAAACAATTCTGAAATCATCCAAAACATTCAACATTTTCTAACAAAAGTGAAATTAAAATGAAGAGCATACTGTTCATGTAATTACCAAATCATCTTCATATCACCAGGCAGCATTTCACCTTGTTTAGTTCTTGTGACGTCTTGAGATAGTCATTTTGAAATCATCCTAAAAAGATCAAGAGCAAGCCCTACTTGTGCAACAGTCAGGTACTCATTTTAATGTCATTGTCAAATCATCAGGAATACTAATGTCTTGTGCAGCAATCAGATACTCTTTTTCGAGTCATCTTCAAGTCATCAAGCATGGTTTCTAATTTGTCAGATTATTTTAAGAGCTTGAAAATGTCTGATGGTGAGAAAATGACTTCTAATGTTGTCAATCAATCAGTCAATCAATAACTTTATTTGATTATTCACTGATAAGCATACAAGCGCACAGTAAAAAATAAAAGTAAGAAGCAGCTATACATTACATGACATAGTCTATTAACAATAACATTAAAATAGAATTTTAAAAAATTTGGATTTTAAGGTGCACAGTACAAAACATCATCCGTGGGTAATAAAACTTTAAAAGGTCATAGATTTACAAGATTGTATTGCAGACTTTAAAAAGTTCCCCACAGAATAGCAGACAGATGCATTACCCAGCATTTGCAAAAAAGTAAAAAGCAGGTTTGCACTTAAAGAATCCATGTTTTAAGTACTGGTAATAAATAGCGTGACTTGAAACAATTATAACATTTACAAAAGTAAACAAAGTGCATTAAGGTCTGAAGTTTCATCACAAGTTAAGGTCGGTATTGATCAAGTCATATTGGCCCTAGTGAAAACAAAGATCATCTCTTATGCTACCCAAGCAAAATCTGATCAATAGTGATATTTTCCCAGGAGTTGTTAACCAAGGCTAGGTAGGACTCTGTGCCAGTCGTTGTTTTTTTAAAAATATCTCTCTTCTCATCAGATTATTTTTGCAATACTTTCTCCTCTCTATTCACATGTATATAACCCATATTCATAATTTTTGACCCATGGTTATCTGTTCTGGCAGGATATACAATTCAGGTCTGCAGATGGCTTCAGCAATCTATTTGATGTGTCTGAGCCAGGGAATCTTATGACCCAGATCACACGTAAGGCAGTCTTCAATGGTCTTTCTAATAATTTGGCATTGTTGTTTCCCCATATGGATAGCCAAAGAAGTGTTGGTGGCAACTTTTCATAATCTACTGCCTAAGTGAGGCCTTATTCTTCATGGAGGAAGTATTAAGAGCTACAGGGCGGCAGGCCTAATAAATGCCTTCAAAAGCAATTTTTTTTCAACTGTAGCTGTACACCATCACGGTATCTTCAAATTGCCCTTCCATAGGTCATTAATAACATACACCTATATTTTTGTGGAGGGTTCAAATAAGCTTGCTCCTAAAGCTCTTAGGGAAATTAAACAAAACCCCAATTTGAACCTGAGGAGCCTATTTGAGAGGGTGACTAACAATTGAATGAGTTAAATATGACCCCTGGATAATGAAAATGGTTGACCTTCTCTATACACTTGCCCATGATGGTAATTGGTGTTATCCTACTTGGTTTTGGGCCACACACCATACAATGCGTTTTAGAAATGTTTGTTTCAGGGTCCAGGTTATCCGTGAATTTGACAAAAGTGTCTATATAAATCCTTCAATCCATTAGTAGTTTGTGACAATAAATCAGCGTCATATGCATAAAGGAAGGCCAGGATGGGGGGAGAACCAACCTTGGGAATGTCCTTCTCTGTTAAAAACAGGAAGGCATTTAAACTGTTTATATATAAAAGAAAGAAAATAGGGGCCAAGATAGCCTTGGCGCACACCCTGCTGCAGTCACAAGGGCTCTATACTACACCATTCTGGGATGCTGAGCTCCCAGAAAGTTCTCCAAGTCCTTGGCCAAAGCCATATCTGATAGGATACTCTAGAGCTTTGACCTATTAACCTGGACAAAGGCGCTACTGAGATCTATAAAGCAGAGATAAAGTTTTCCCCCCCCCCCCCCCCCCAAGAAATCAGTTCTCGAAAAAGCCATGTTTTTAACGTTTTTCTAAAAATGGTGAGGGAGGCAGCTCCTCTGAGCTCGGCTGGTAGCGTGTTCCACAGTTTTGCGGTACCGTAAGAAAGACTTCGGCCGCCCCAACCTGTGGTGCGTATTCTTGGTACTTTCATCAGTCTTGCACCTGAGGACCGCAACTGTCTGGATGGTTGGTACCAGACAAATAGATTTTTAAGAGATAAAGGTCCTGTGTTGTTCATAGCTTTAAATGCTAAGCAGAGAGCCTTAAACTCCATTTGCTTATAGAAAAGCCAATTTAATTTTGAGTCCAGTGAGTCACAATGACTCTGGGATGGTTTCTAAAGTAACCTTGTTTAACCTGGGAGGAGAGGCAACCCTAGAGCGTGGTGTTCGGCCATACTTCAGCCCTGCTGGAACTGGAACCACAACCATTGAATGAGTGACATCAGTCTCCTCTAACTTGTGTCCTGACTCATCCACTCTCCACCCTAGGGCTGCTCCCGACCGTCATTGTCACAGCTATACACCAAATTTCCTTGTAGTGCACTTCACCACTATACCCTCGGTCCTCCAGCAGGAGCAATTTTCACTCCTTTCACTCTAGGGTCTGGCCGTGCTAGGATAGGCTCCCGCTTCTCCAGTATGAAATGCAACTTCATACCACAACAGGCCACACAGAAAGGATGCGGCTGGCTTTGGTACAGCCTTTATCGTCATCTAGATCCACAAATAGTGCATCTAGCATGGGCATCAGACTGTTATGGTCACCAAACTGGGCCACGTTTTGGTGCTCCAGTGCGGCTGCTTAAGCCGAAAAACTGAAGTTCGTCCAGAGCATCATCAGAAAGAGACCATCTTAGTGTTCGATCAGCCATACAAAGTTATTCTGGCCGATATATTTTTTTTTAAAGTGTTTGTTTTTTATTATTAGAAGACCTACTCACATTTCCACGTAAGCCTTTGTTTTTCCTCAGTGCATTTCAATTTTTTTTTTAATGTAATCTAAAATCTTACTACCTTACTTACGTATAACTATACTTTAACCTTTGTTTTTTCAGTGTATATGTATATACACTCACATATTAGATCATTTTATTTCAAAGATTAGGATAGCTTCCATATTATGGTGAACTTGAACAAATATACGTTGTTGTATAAAGCTTTATTCGATACAAATAGATCATAAAAGCAGAATCAATTCTTACACAATTCATGAGGAGGATTTAGTATAAAACTAGCAACAACAGTTCATTTACAGAATGATAAAAAATTGAATTCATTTTTATAAAAAACAAAGAATAAAAGAAGTGGGGAAAACCCCTAAAATTTAAATATCATAAAATAATATACAGCAGTATAGTACAAAACAATGAGTGTGGAGCTAGTCCATATTTTTTTGTGTTAAAAACTTTGAACGTAACGCCCATGCGCATCCCAGGTATTTGGCCACCCCACAGATCACAGTAAGGGAGGTGGTATCTGTCCTGAGGATGCGTAAGACAGACAAGTAGTTTCTTGAGCCCAACTGTAAACAAACAGGTTTTAACCACTTACTTCTTATATGTCTGTATGCTGGGCAAGCCAACATAAAATGGGCAATGGACGAGCTCCACATCCTGGACATGGCACTACTGCTGGTACTAATGCCAATCGTTCGGTCCTCCTCCAACTTACTATTAAGTCATTAATAGGGAGGGTTCCAATCCTCATTTTCATATATAGGGACCTGTCTCTAGGAATTTGGATAAAATCAAGATATGCCTCTAACCTTCGGACTGGCTTGTGTTCCATGAACCGCTCAGTGAGGGTTCCCCTGTCCGCATTGGTCTCTTGAACCACCTCCACCCAATTCCAATAAGCTTTTTTTATAACCTGTTTGGGAGGCGGGGTCTGGCTAACCCATGCCGCCCCTAAACCTATGTCGGTTAATAAACGCCTGAGATCTGAAATCCATTTAACCCTCTGGCCTGTATCTGCTTGAATAATGTCACCAAAGGCTGCTGCATAATAAGACAGCTCTGGGGTCGATCTGATGCGGGCCTAAAAAAGTAGAGGGCGGAGACGTGCAATATCTTTAATTGAACGTCTGCCCAGATCTAAATACAAGGGGTTCAGTGGTGTAGAAATTGGAAGGGAAACCAGACCTCTAAAAACGTATTCTCCGATCTTACTAGGTCAGTGGTGTTCTCAAAGCCCCAAAGCCCATACAGGGCTGAGGGGAGTGCTTTGCCTTCATAAACCACAAGGGCCGGGGATATTGGTTTACTTACAGAGCATTGTTGTTCTCTTAAAATTGCCCCGGATACTTGCTTGTGGTTCAGAAGCATTTTTGTCAAATGGGAATTTCACTTCATGTCACTAGTGACCCGTATACCCAAATAATCAAAAGACTCAACTAGGTCTAATGGTTTGCCTTCAAGGGTAATGTTATTTCTAAACCGCTTTGAGGGGGATAAAACCAACAATTTTGTTTTAACAGTATTGATGATTAAGCCTCGACCAGAGCAAAATAGGCTAAATCTGTCTAACAGCCTTTGGAGACCACTTGGGCTTTTTGACAGCTTTTTGACAGCAAGAGGGTGTCGTCAGCATACAGGAGGGTCGGGATCTTTTCACCCGCCAGGGCTGGTGCATCGGCCGGAATCTCCCTCAAATGGTCTGCCACCCCATTCACAAAGAGGGAGAACAAGGTTGGTGCCAATACACAGCCCTGGCGTACCCCCCTGTTTACCTCGATCCTCTCTGTTAGCTGTCCCTGGGTTCCCCACCTAATTCTGGCATAATTGCCCTCATGGAGACGTCTAATAAAGTCCAAAACCAAGGGGGGAGTATCTAACTCACGCAACACCTGCCAGAGCTTGGGCCGGGGGACCAGGTCAAAAGCAGTCTTCAGATCAATGAAGGCCAAATACAAACTGCCTTTCCCTATGACCACGGTCTTCCGATAGATCATAAAGAATCTAAAGACCTGGTCCACCGTGCCCACTCGCCCCCTAAAACCAGCCTGGAGATGCGACAAAATATCACCTTCCTCCATCCACAAACTTAACCTCATAAGGAGCATCCTGCCAACCACCTTTTGTATCACATCTATTAGGCTAATCGGCCTGTAGTTGGCGGGGTCCTCCCTATCCCCCTTTTTATAGATCACAACAACTTCCGCCCCTTTCCAGGATTCGGGGACTGGGTGACCTCTAGCTATAAAATTCATCAGCCGCAAAATGAACTGTGCCCAAGGTTTTCGGTCATACAGAAGGAGATCACCGGGTATGCCATCCTGACCCGCTGCTTTGCCGGGGGCTATGTTTCCTATTGCCCGGGTTACCTCCTGTAAGTCAAAAGGTTCATCCAATGAGGAATCTCCCGGTGTATAGGGGAGATAATCATCTTCTATATATGAAACATCCGCCTTACCAGAGTAAAGGTCATAGAAATGATCATACCATTGTTGCCCCGTAATATGATTGGATATCGGTTAAGGACCTTTACAGGTCCCCTTATTGATTATCTCCCAGAATAGCGTGGAATCTTTTTGTCGTGAGGCTAACTTGAGGTCTTGCCAGTGGGTCTCTTCCCACTCACACTTTGCTGCCACTTGGGATCTAGCATAGTCCTTTCTGGCCATTCTAATTAAAGCCACATCTTTCCCTCTCAGGGCTACAGATTACACCTGCCTCTTATCCCTACATGTAACCGAATACCAAGAATTCTTGGGCATTGTTCGGTTTCCCTTCCCTGTTTTGCTGACCTTGATGGAAAAAAATTGTCCCAACTTTGTAATTAAATTTTGATAAAAGTTAGGGAAACAGGAATCGTGAGTTTGTTTTAAATTGTCACCTAATGAGTCAAGCTCTTTGATTTTATGATGTAATAATTCAGTTATGCTAAAAAGTTTGTCATCCTGATTTGCAACCTTATGCCATTTAAGCCGACAGTTACAATTAGAGGGCTCATACTCTTTTGTCAATAATCTAAGGGGCTCCTCCGCTTTAAGGTCATTGGGTCCCCATTTATTTTTAATTTGCATACAGAGGGGATTGTGGTCACTATCGAGGGTGTCTTTTACTACCATATCTATGAGATCACCCCATAGATGTACGCTAATCAAGATATAATCTATGCGTGATGGTGAACTAATTCTGTTAAAAGTGTTACCCCCGTGTTGGTCTGAACGCGTCCGGCCGTTTACTGCCCTTAGATTATATTAGAACATTAAGGCATTCATTTGAATAGCCCTTTGGGACCACTTCTTAATAGGGGCTAGATTAAGAGTTGGAATACCCCATTTGTTATCTGTGTCATTCGTGACCAGCAAGTCCTCACTACTCAATGGGTCGAAAGTACAATTAAAATCTCCTGCTACAATAATGTTAGCAAGAGGATAAAGATGTAATAACTCTCGATCCAGAGCAGCAAGGGTTGAGGATACTTGGGCCCCAGGAGACCCTCGAGCATAGATATTAAAGAGCTCCATTTTTATGTTTGTGGTTAGACTTTTAATCGATAGATGTAGTAGGTCTGCTGAATCGAGATTGTCCTTCACGATTGACCAATTCAGAGAAATATTAATCCATATGAGAAGGCCCCCTGATGGACGACCTTTCCCTGACCAGGAAGCTGGAACAAAAAAAGTAGTATACCCTGATTTATATAGGGGAACCATGCTCCAGGTCTCCTGGAACATGCAGACATCATACTTCTCGATAAAATCATTCCATTCAGGGACAGCTAATTTGGTCTGAAGGCCTGCTATATTCCATGAAAGAACATGGGTCATCCTTGGGGTATGCCTATTAGTCCCCTTCACATTAGCCTCGACTACCCCATCCATTGGTTCAACAGTTCGGATAGTCATCTCCGTTCTGTTCACATCTAGGCTTTTTGGATGGGAACCCAAAACACCACACCTGACATCTGATCTCATACTGAACTTTGTTTGCTGGGTACCCTTTTTTAGTCCGTCTATGGCATTTAGCCAGGACTCAGTTCCAACCTGGCTCTGTTTAGTCAACCCCTCCGGACTTGCCAATGACCACAGAGGGGAGGATCTGATCTGAATTGCAGAGTGCCCTGGGGCGGAGGTGCGGTATTCCAAAGCCAATAAATTCTCTGCTAGTTCAACAGTGGTCACTTTCAACTCTATACAGTCAGTCTGGCAATTTGCCATTGAGATCCTCCTTACTGCCAACATATCATCCCTTATAATTGACCTACACCCCCTCACATATCTTAACCAATGAATAGTTTTATTACAAAGGGATTCACTATTTTCGTGAACATGATTATGTTTACGTTTGGGGATCTTGGTCATATAAATTGTTGGTAAGTTGGTCCCTTCTCGAATAACACTTCTTTGCAGATTGGATCTGATAAGGTCTTTATTATAAAAAAGTGGCCTGTTAGAAATTACACTATTTCGATTTTGGTCCAAAGATCTATGTACTTTTAGGGATTCAGCGTATGATCCAGTAGATCTAGGTAAAGTGTCCGTAATAGTAACAACGGAGCCCCGGGGTTGAGTTTCCCGGACTGTGATCAAACTAACCCCCCCCCCCCCTTCCCGAATATGTGTAGATGGTGCTCCTAGTGCTGAAACAGTAATAGGAGTGATTGAGGGGAAGGGGACAGGAGTTAATCGTTGCTGATCAATTCTACGTGACAGATCTTCTACTACTTCTTTGAGAGATGTTACCTCAGTTTGAAGGAAATCGACCTTCTGTAATAACCGTTCAACTGTGATAGCGTATTTACAACTCGTTTTAAGCTCTGTAACCGAGGCTACAAAAGCAGAATCGTTACCTGGTATTGGCAATGTGCTCTCATCAATGTGATCTAGAATAGCAAACCTGTTAGAGCATACAAGTTGTTTACTGCCTTCGCTGGGATACAATGCCTTAGGGGT
Source organism: Triturus cristatus (assembly GCF_964204655.1). Lineage (NCBI taxonomy): Eukaryota > Metazoa > Chordata > Amphibia > Caudata > Salamandridae > Triturus > Triturus cristatus. The sequence goes on along the minus strand of NC_140586.1, from coordinate 169,796,577 downwards.
GATGGGACTAGAGATTTTATTTGAGGTAGCAGCAAGATGTCTCACAATAATATTCTCATCAGTAGGAGACAGAGGTGTACCAAGTTGGGGGTTTTGAGTTTGTTTAGTAAACATTGTTGGAATCACTCTTTTTTCCCCCTACAAACTAAAGCCTCCTCTGAGGGGTTTACATAGGCATCAGGGTTATTAATATTATTGGCTCGCAAAACCTCTTCGCATTCCTCAACTATTGCTTCTATTCTTGTAAGCACACAGTTGCTAGCGGCAGAACCTGCCTTCTTTGCTTTTTTCCCTTTCTTATTGGGGAGCAATGATACTAAACCCCCTCCCTCCAGTGATTTCCTTTTCCCCATTAGTCACAATTATTTAGACAGATACAACTATCAATTTGGAAAGAATAGACTGCTCAGTTTACACAGTCACCATAAAATATGAAGTAGTCCTATATCCCCCTATCACAACTGATTTCCGATTACAGTACCTTTAGTCCTTTAGTCCCCAGCAGTCCATTGCTCAAATCGAAAAAGGTATGGCCCTGCCCAGCCTCCTCCTGGCAAGGACGGGCCCGGGCGCTGCCCGCGCGCATCCTGCGCCGCGGGGCACCAGCGGCGCTTATGAACTGCCCCGGCGCTGCCTGATGACTCCAATGGCAAGCGCCTGGGCTAAGCGTGGGGCTGCTGGGAATTGTAGTCCCCTCGCTGGCCGTTCCCCTCACGGCGGACCTGCAGATGGTAGAAGGAAGATTTCTGGACCCTTTACTGGCCGTTCCCCTCACGGCGGATGTCTGGACCTGGAGAGCTCTGTAGTATCACTGCCTCAACCAAGTGACATGCCTATCCTCCTCTCGTGGTTGCGAAGAAAAAATGTCTCAAATATACCCTAAAAAATACATAGGATTAGAAAAGGTACAAAAAAGTACAGTAAAAATTAACACTTTATTTACAGGAAATGTATGCCACAAAACAATACAAAATAATAAGGTGGAGAAGTGACTGGTTCCCTAAGATTTATGTCATTTTATACAACTGGAGTAATGCAGAGTCTCCACGCTTCACTCCAAGAGGAAGTCTTAGATAAAGAGCTGCAGCTTTAACCTATTAATAAACAATTAATTAATATATTCCTTGTAAGACTAGTATTACACAGACCACAACTTCTAACATAAATAGAGTTGTGTTTTTTACCACTTACAATGTTCCAAAAGAGACTGTACAGTAGTATACTTGCTTTGTTAACAGTCCATAAAACGTGGTAACATTTTATTGTGGTACATAAACCATAAAAGAGTTGTTTACACTATAGGTCTTGTTTTTTCCAATGTGTTTTGGCAATGTTGTACAACAGCATGGCTGCTGTTCTGCATGGCTAAAAGTTTGTGGCGTAGAGGAGAGTGGCGTGGAGTAGCATGGACTAATATAGAGTGGCATAAAGTGTCATAGAGTGGAGTGTTACAGCGTCGTAGAATGCAGTAGCATAGATTAGAGTGGAGCAGAGTAGGCTAGAGTGCCTACTCTGCAGTGGCGCAGAGGAGAGTGGTGTAGAGTGCAGTGCTGCAGAGTGTGGTGGCATAGAGTGATGCAGAGTAGCGTGGCGTAGACTGTAGTAGAGGCATAGAGTGCACTGGCGTAGAGTGGTGCAGAGTAGAGTGTTGTGACCATAGAGTGCAGTGGTGTAGAGTAGAGTGGCATAGAGTGCAGTGGCATAGTGTTGAGTGGTGCAGACTAGAGTGAAGTGGCATAGAGTACAGTGGTGCAGAGTAGAAAAAAGTGGCATACAGTGCTGTGACGTAGAGTGCAATGGTGTAGAGCAGAGTGGCGTAAAGTGCAGTGGCGTAGACTAGAGTGTTGCAGAGTAGAGTGCAATGGTGCAGAGTAGAGTGCAGTGGCATAGAGTGGTGCCAAGTGGAGTGGGGTAGAGGGCAGTGGCGTAGAGTAGAGTGCAGTAGTGTGGATTGGTGTGCTGTAGAGTACAGTGCAGTGGCATAGAGTGGTGCAGAGTAGAGTGCATTGGCATGGAGTGCAATGATGCAGAGTAGCGTGTCGTACAGTGCAGTGTTGTAGAACAGAGTGGCATAGACTGCAGTAGCATAGTGTAGAGTGACAGAGTACAGGGGTAGAGTCCAGTTACATAGAGTGCAATGTTGTAGAGTAGAGTTGTGTAAAGTGCAGTGGCGTAGAGTGTTGCAGAGTTGAGTATAGTAGCATAGAGTACAGTGGTGCAGAGGAGATTGGCATAGAGTGCATTGGTTTTAAGAAGAGTGTTGTAGAGTGCATTGGCCTGGATAGCAGTGGCATAGAGTAGAACACAGTGACGTAGAGTGCAGTGCGTAAAGTTTAGTGGCACAACGTAGAGTGAAGTGGCGCAGAGTGCAGTACCGTAGAGTGGATTGTTTCATAGTAGATTGAATTGGTGTAGAGTGGTGCAGGGTAGGGTGGAGTGGTGCAGGGTAGAGTGCAGTGTGTAGAGTGTCGTAGAGTGCAGTGGTGCAGAGTAGATTGGAGTGGCGCAGAGTGGACTGGTGTGAAGTAGTATAGTGTAGAGTGCATTGTTTAGAGTGTATTGATGTAGAATGCAGTGGCATAGAGCAAAGTGTGGCGGAGTAGTGTGGCGTGGAGTAGAGCGGAGTCGCGTAAAGTGGAGTGGTTCAGAGTAAATTCGAGAGGCGCAGAGTTGGTTGGTGTGGAGTGGTATAGTGTAGAGTGCATTGTTTAGAGTGTATTGACGTAGAGTGCAGTGGCATAGAGTGAAGTGTGGCGGAGTAGTGTGGTGCGGAGTAGAGCGATGCAGAGTAAAGTGGAGTCTCGTAGAGTGGAGTGGTTCAGAGTAGAGTGGAGTGGAGTGGCGTAAAGAGCAGTGGTGAAAGTGCAGTGGTGCAGAGTGGCGTCGAGTGGATTGGCATAAAGTAGAGTGGAGCACAGTAGAGTAGAGAGCAACAGAGTGAAGTAGCATGCTTTCCTAATTCTGATATACTCTGAAATGTCTGCACAGTTCATTACATACATTTGAATTTTGTTGTGTGCTAGAAAGAAATCCTTTCCTTTCACACCCCCAGACTGTCAGAGAACTCCTCTCACTTTGACGTCAGAGAAATAAAAGTAAACACGGAGTGCAGTGAGTTAGGAGCCCGGTCTGCTCATTTTTAGGAAAAGAGTTTGAGCATTTAAATCTCTTTTCTGTATTGCATGATCTTCAAAACGCAAATAAAGATACGATGAGAAATAAATTGCACCTCGATATTAAGATAAGTATATGGACTATTTAATTTTAAATCAAATAGATACTTTGAAATAAAAAAGAATTAACATACATGCGCGTAAAAGACATTTCAGGGTAGAATGCAGGCTTATACTTCAAATGCAACACTTAATCCCACTTTAGCCCGCTATCTAAACATGTGAGCAATTTCTATGAAAGCAGAATTCTTATTGAAGGGTTGGTGCTGGTCCAACAGCCACTCCCACCAAACTGCACAAGTATGTTATTGTAACTTCAGATCTCATACGCAGGATTAGCATCTGCTCTCAACAGCTTTGCAATAACAAATTATGGCTGACGAGGTACAGTCAGAATCCGGATTCCGCCGGCCCTCAATATATTTTCCATATTCTACAAAGACAATGGGGCAGATTTATGAGCCCCTTGCGCCACTTTTGCGTCACTTTTAACATGGGAAAAGTGACGCAAAAGTGGCGCAAGGGGCTCATAAATCTGCCCCAATGTTTTTGCCTCAGATTTTTAAAATTCTGCATTTTCTGGCAGTGGGTCTGTATATTCAGCAAGCTGTGTACGAATTGTCCACGCTGTTCCACACCACTGAAGTTCAGATTTGCATCTCGTCTATCCCTGTTTCTGCGCGGAGAGGAAAGTTGGTGCCACTCTGTCCAAAAAGGCCTCGGTGCCAGCTGTCTTTCTGTAAGGCAGGAGGGGATACCAACCTCTCACCTTCTTCTCTGTCTCAAGATTACGAGGCATGCAGCTTCAGAAACTGGGCATGTAACTGCTCTCTTGATAACCCCATAGGCTGAATTCAGTTTTTTGTGACCTTTTAAATATCAGGTCCCACTTACAGAAACAGAAATTTTGTGAGACATGATCTCTCACGCTGTAGCAGCTACAGATAACTGCACGGTTTTGTTGCAGACCTCCCCTTCCTAGTCTGTGCCCTGGGCACCAGCAGCCCGCCCTTCTACGGTCAAGTGTTTCTTTCCAGCTGTTGTACTCTGCCAGTTTAGTCAGGCCAACCCGGAAGTGGCAGAGGCTGGTAACCTGTCTGTTCTCTGAGCTCCAAGGTTCACGAGGGATTCTGTGTAATTCAGCCATTATTGTGGTTCTGACCAATCCAGCAGGTTGATGCTGGGGAAAATCCAGACACATCAGAATCTTCCTGAAACGTGACCGACTATGACAGGCTTTCCTTGATCTAAATAGGGAATGGTCTGTCGAGAAATGACCCGCTGTAATTCTGCGCAAAGAGAATGCTCCTCTCTCCAAAAAACATCTTCTTGACACAGTACTCACCATGTCCGTCCACCATCGGGTGCAGGTCTCAAGCCTTCTCAGATTCCACATAGTAGCCATCTAAAGTGGGATTCTTGAAGCTACCAGGTTGACCAGAAGTGGCAGCATCACTTCACTGAGTCTAAGTCACTCTCCACCCGTGAGTGATCTACCAGCTACAGATAGTACAACGGGCCAGTGGTGTTGCACAAGCCAGCCTGTGCATGTCCGGTACTGTCAACATCAAACACATCAAATGTGTTATGAAGCAGAACTTCTCCTTAGTTCATACGAACATGCCTGCATCTGTCCAGACGGACGTTCATCTATATTGTCACTGGGCATATTCACTCAGATCTTTAATTCTTCTCCCCAAAAGATTCAAATTCTGGGGATAAGAGCTGTAGAAATGACCTATCGATAGTGTGTTTATTGTTTTTACCTGGCCTCATGCTGCTGGATTGGTGCTTTGAGGTGCTTCTCAAAGGGAGAAAGGGGGTGGGATGGTAGTTCCATGCAGATCATCTACAAACCAGAGTGTGTTGGAAGAGGTAGCTTTCCAGAGAGTTGAATGTCCCGATAACGGGTGACACTACACCCCAGGGAGCTTCATTTCTACTACTAGATTGTGGGACATTACATCGTCTTGGGTGTTGTGGGGCACACCATTTTAAAAATCTATTTAAAGTATGGCTTAATTAATTAAATAACCCTGGCCCCTAACTTGATACCATTACATGCTTTTGACAGTGTAATGTCCCACAATGTGGAGGGACCGTAATAGTCGAGAATAGCAACTGATTATCTTTCAGGACTTTTCTGCATTTCACAGGATCTACTTCATACCAAAAAGTCACAGAGAGGGAGCTCCAGAAGGGTGATCATAGCCCACGTAGAAACACTCTCCCAAAATCCTAAAGTCTTGGTCCCGGGGAAAAATCTGTTAAGGGTACTCGACCTCCGGTGTTTGGTTAACTTGTACAGAATTGTCTGATTAGTGAGTTAGGAGGATGCCCAAACTGTAACTGTAGCATTAATTGTTGAATATATTTATAAGGGGCACCATATAAACAATGAAAATGGTCAGTGCCAGACCTTTGTAGGACATGATCGGAGTTAGAGGAAATAGGTTTGTTAGGATCCTGCTCTTACAAGATCAGGAATTTTCTTATGATATCTAAATAAACTAAATTAAATGCTCTTAAAATTATGGTCTATATTATTAAAACCTCCTGAGCTTTTCATCATTTATTTTTTTGTTTTCATAGCACAGCTGCTAACCATGCACACGGTGTCCTGCCACTAAGAAAAGCAAATAACAGTAGGGTGAGATGGTGACGGGAAACACTAAAACATAGATTGAGGGACAGAACTGAGCGTTTTAGGTTTTTCGGGAGTGGAGGTGATCTGAAGCCACGGCGTGAGGTAGTGGGCATCCGAACGGTCAGTTGAAGAAAACTGGAAGAAGTATGTTTATTTACATATTCTTGGAAACGGAGATTCTATCAAATATAACTCAAGATTGTGGGCACTTCCAATAGGAATCAGTGGATCGGAGGGCCATCAATCATCCGCCCATGGGGCTCAGGTCTTACCAAAAACTAAGTTCTTCATTTTATTGATTATCATTGAATGTCCACGACCTGGTACTCAAGCTGGATCCAAATGTATCCCTTGTGCCACAGATAAATTGTGTCACAAATAAATATTCTATTACATACATGTCGTTTACAAAATCCAAACTAAGATAATCACCCTTGTCCTTGGAGAGATTGTTTTCTGCATCAAGTACAGTAGCCACAATTTTTAGACAGTGCATAAATCTGTCTTTATTGCTTTTAACCTGGGTGTGAACCAGTGATTAGGGTTTCTCCAGTTGAACAATTTGTCTGTGCCATTTGCCTGCTGCAGAAACTCTTTTTGAAGAAAAATATTTTTAAAGAGCAAAAATAAATACAGAATAGATTTTTTTTTTTTTTTTAAAGAAAGAACCAGCCTCTCAAACAATAACATTATTTCCTTCGCTAAACTAAAAAAGTTTTACTGTAAACAGCAGTGGGAGTAAAAGAGAAAACATAATGATGGACAGTGGCTTCATCAAAAGAGTCTCATAAGACAAAAAGACCAAGCCAATTTCTGGCAGTTTATCAACAACTTAGAGACCTCCACATGTTGCACCAGCGTGAATGTGGTAAGCTTACGTTTGCCGACCAAACACATAAAAAATATTTGCTGTTCTCACAAAGATCTTACAGCTATCACAGAAAATGCGATTATAACAGTTAGCCCCATCATGTATACATTTACTAAATACCAACAGCAGATTATATAATGACTATCAACCGAGTAACCCTGTAGATCCAACCGGTTCCTGAGACCTAATGGGATCTCAGCCTTGCCATATAGCTACAATATAGACAGCAGGATGGAAAGATTTCCCCTTTTATTTTATAGATCATTCGAGTTTGGATCTGTTCCAGACATATTGAAAGGCTCCATGTTAAGTCCAATATTCAAGAAACAGACAAAATCCAGCCGCTTTTTACCTTATTCCAATTTGAAACTTAGAAGACAAATTTTATGCCAAAATCCTTTCGGAGGAGTTAAACAATGGGCTAGCAATAAACACCTAATTCCATTTTTTCAGACCCGATTCATGCCCAACTGTTGCACAATGGACAATATCTTATCATTACCTCATTATACCGAGACCTGCGTTGAAATTAAGACACAGCAGGCAATCATGTTACCGAGCCTATGGAAACAGTCACTGGGCTTAAACAGAGCTGCGTTCTAGCTCCACTTTTAATTGGCCTCTATACTGCAAATATAGCATCAGCCATGGCTCAAGCATGACCTTTTCTGCCTGAGATCGGTCCCCAAAAGAACAAGTAAAAAACCCAACGTACACTAGCCACCTCCAGGAGGCTTCCAAAACAAAATGATGGTTAAGCCCCAATCAGCCCGAAATTCACTAGGTTGCCAAGAGGTCAGACAGTAGGTCTAATATAGCCTAAGAACCCCACTGTAGCGGGCTACACTGGCCATTAAAAGCCTGCTCTAGCGTTAAGGACCCGAGCCAAAGGCTAGGGCCTTTAACAAGGGAGCGGGCCTTTGATGACGGGTATTGCCCAGCTACGGCAGTCTATAAGGCTATTAGAACATTCTGCCACTAGAGGGCAGAATGTTCTAACAAATAAAGCAAAGGCTTCAGGGATCCCGAGGGGATTTAAATCCCCTCGCGCTCTCGGAGGCCTTTGTTCACAGCTACAGCTGTGTATGACAAACTTTGGAATGTTGGAACTCCGGGCTTTTACTAGCCATTAGAAGCCCAGAGCACTCCATTCTCTTTAGCTACCAACATTCCACTGTTCTATTCATAATTAAACCAGGAGTGTAGTTCTTCCCTTATTTTCATGAATAAGTCTCCATGCTTTTGGAGTTGGAACACGTGGTGGAACTAGCGGAGTAAGTTGTGTTACTGGTGAATTAAATGTTCACCAGTGCTCATGTGTCTGTAATTGGCTGGGAGATCAGGATGAGTAATAGACTTCTTCAAAAGAGAAGTTATCAAATAATACTAGCTGCTTTAATACAAGTTTGAACAAGACTACCATAGGTTAGATGTCACATATGTGAAGCGGCTTGGCATAGAGTGTAGACTTTAGCCGTGCAAATTTCTTAAAAGCAGGGTAGCAGGTTTTAGTGAACTGATTGCCTCGAACACAGTCTGACCTGCTTATGGATGTCATGGAGACATCTCAGAGACCTTTATTTCGAACTTCCTTGGATCATGGTGGTGGGATGGCTGCAGCTACTGATAGACCATAAAGCCGTAACGTGTTCTTTCAATCTAGCAGTACATGTATGAAATTCAGGTTTATCAGTGAAATGTTTCTGGTCAATCGAGGGCAAGCAAGCAACTACAGTAGTGAATTAAGCAAACTATGCATTAGTCAGAAAATTGGATTTCACTCAACATTGTTCCATGCTCTTGCCAGTAGTGAATTAGGGAATGGTTTCGTAAGAGCACTGGTTGTTCATTGCTTTTCTTGATCTGGCCTTCAACCTAGTGAGAGAAGCTGGATTGGGAGAGTGAGGGATATGCTCTTTCCCATTAAATCCATAATAGTACAGCAGTGCCCGGCACATTTTCTCAGTGATAACAGAGGCACCCACCACCACACTTTGCTGTAGTGTTTACTGCCAAGAACACCTCTTCCCAAACCTCCTGCTACTTAATTCTGTGAGATGAGGGACGTACTTCAAGGGTGAGACTCCAGTCAAGCAATCCCAGGAGTAACTGCAGTTAAAGTGATTTTGGAAAAAGTGAGATTCTATTGAAGTGCATGTGTGCATTGACCAATGATGTAGCTGAGACCATTGATGTGGGGAGGGAGTGAGCCTGTTGAAATGTACAAGGTCCGCGATATTTGGACTGAGTAAACTTGACTAGGAGTGGAGTTGTCACCGGATTGCTAGTACGCAGCTGTTTATCTCCACTACTTTCTTGTGTGCTAGGATGTTCCTGGATGTCTCGGATGCCTTCTGCCTATCAATGGCCATGACCATTCTCGCCAGCATGGTGGACGAGCTGCGGAGAGCCTCTCAGCATTGCAGCAACAAAGAGGAACTCCTGCAACAAGTAAACTGCCTGGAGGTGGGTGCATTGTTTGCTCTGCCAAAGTTCTGTTGAGTACCTGCCATGAAATGTGTGTCAGATCTTCTGGGTTCTCAGATTAGATTGAGTAAACTACAGCTCCAGGCGGAACACAAATCTTATTTGATCAGAATGCGTCTAGAGTAGAAGTTAAACTGGTTTGACCTGCAGAGTACGTCCTCTGAAAACAACACAGCTTGAGAATTTTCTTAATGCAGCCTTAGCTCCTCATTCCTCGGCTACAGGCACTGCTATGGTTTTTCCTGTCCAACTGTCAGGGCGTTCGTAGGGCAAAGCAACAGGGGCGCCACCCAAGTGACACCAGCACTTAGTGCCAGATTGTACTCACAAGATAAGCAAGAAGGACTGCAAAATTCATCTTTATCAAGGAAAGCAAGAATCTGATCCCACACTGACCCCGTGCCTAAGCCCTGTAGGACATTGTCATTGACTGAGTTATGAGAACAAAGCAGGCTGTAAGCAGATCTTCAGAGTTCACACATCAGAAGCACTGTGATTCCAGCACAGTGAAGCCCACAAGAGCATTGACAACCTCAACACAAGTTTCTGTCATTGGTACCAACGTTTACTTCACTATCTCGTGAAGTTACCCAGATTCCATTCCTGGCTTAATCCACCATTTCCCACCACGTTCCATCAGAGGATGTGGCTTAGCAGCTAGAGCGTCCAACTTTGAAACTGGGATACCAGGTTCGAGTCTGGCGTGTGGCTCAAACATCTTGTGATTCTTTTTTTTTTTTTTTTTTTGAAAAACCTTTATTGCACCGAAAAATTCAATACAAACATGGGCCTACAACCACCAGGGCCGGCCGCTAATATATACAAGTTCAACAATATCAAGAAAGCAATGGGCCCCCTGGGGCTCAGCCGAATTGACAAAGTATTGAGTGCACATCAGAAGTTATCCGGATACATAAATTTTGAAATACAAACAAGAAAGAAAAAGAAAAAGAAAATAACACATAAAGACAAGGCGGAAACCATTGAAAAAGAGGCGTCTAACCACGGATGGGGGACTACACAGTACCAACTCCACCCTCGGGTGGTCAATGAGGATGATCAAGGGGGAGGTGGGGGAGACGGGAGAGGCACAACCGTCTATAGGCGAAATGCAATAGTCCGGGAACCCCAGAATCAGGGGGACAAGGCAGCAACAGATGAGTCCACGAGGGGGGGTGTGCAGATGTTCCCACGGTACGCGTTCCACTGTCCCCAAATTCTACCCCACACCCCGGCTTACCCCGGGCCACATACACAGTCTTCTCCCTGCACATGCACCAGTCCATGTTCTCCTTCCATACTGACACGGTGGGAGGCCGCCGGGAGCCCCAGAGCTGTGCGATGTCCCTCTTAGCAACCATGTTCCCAAGGGCCGCCCACCGAGTCTGAGCCGCATTATAATCGTTTGGCTCCCACACGTTCAACACACAGCGGCGAACCTCAGGCAACAGGGCGACCCCAGTGACACATTCCATGACAGCATGCACCCGGCGCCAATACTCCGCAACCTTACGGCACTCCCAGAGAACATGGAGAAAAGTGGCGCTGAGCCCACAGCCGCGCCTACAGAGTCCGTCCTCAGAGAAACCCATCAGAACTAAACGAGGGCCCGTCACGTAGACACGGTGGAGAATTTTAAGCTGGACAAGACGGAGACGCGCGGGTATGGCCACCTCCCTAGGGGAGGACAGCGCCGACTGCCAGTCCTCGTCGTCCAGTTCCACCCCATCCCCGATCCACGCCTCCCGCAGACGCACGAGGAGATCCGCCCGAATGTTTATTAGTTTTTTATAGATAAGGGAAATAGTACTGTCAGGCAAGTGACCGTCGAGTATGCGGTCCTCGAGTGGCGAAGACACAGGGACTGCAGTCCCCGCCCCGATGGCCGAGAGCAATGCGTGGCGAACCTGAACGTACCGAAAGAACTCCCTCTCACTCAATTCGTACTCACTCTGCAGCGCCGAGAAGGATTTAACCGCACCCTTCACCCAGAGGTCAACTACTCTGCTGATGCCAATCGTGTCCCAACGCTCGAACCCCTTCGTCGTCCAGAGGCTTCCCAATCTTTCAGACGCAAACAAGGGGGTCGCGCCCGTCAAGCGATCATGCCAGCCCATGGCCACATTCGCAGCCTTCCACAAGCATATTGCAATCTTGGTGGGACCGGTTAAGGTCCTCCCAGCCGATCGAGAGTAAAGCGCTCTGTTAAAGTTGCCGCCGGGCAACAAAAATCTATCCATTTCGAAAGCCGGATTCGGACCAGGTGAGTACGTTGCATGGTTAATAGCCGATAGTTGGGAAGCCCAATAGTACCTCCTGATGTCCGGGAGCGCGATGCCCCCGTCGTACCAGGGGAGAGTCAGCTTTGCAAGAGCAATACGTGCACGACCGCCCCAAACGAGTCTCCTTTGTAAGCTCTCCACTTCCCGGAAGTAAGCCGCCAGAATAATATCAAAGGAGTTCTGAAGTGCGTAAAGAAATCGGGGAAGAGACATCATTTTAAAAAGTGCTGCACGACCGAGGGGAGACAAGGGAAGCTTACGCCAACGGGCCACGTCTAACCTCAATCTCCGAAGTGGAGAAAGGAGGTTATGCTCGTAGCGGACAGCAGGATCCAATGAGACATACACCCCCAGGTACGTAAAGCCGGAGCTGGACGCCGTAATGGGAAAACGAGAAGGCAAGAGAGGAAAGCCACCGGATATAGCATAGACACAAGATTTGGACCAGTTAATGATCAGACCAGAGTTCTTGCCGAAGGAAGTGAGGATGTCAAAGAGCACATTGAGTGACTTACGTGGTGAGGTGAGGTACAAGAGAATGTCGTCCGTGTACAACGAAACACGATCCTCGAAGCCGGGGGCCCACTGGATCCCTCTTATCGACGGTTCCCAACGGAGCCAAGCAGCGAGCGGTTCCAAAGCTAACGCGAAGAGCAGAGGAGACAACGGACACCCCTGCCTAGTGCCCCTCCCAAGAACGAAGGGCCGGGAAACCCTCCCGTTAACGACCACCTGTGCCAGTGGGGCAGCGTATAAGAGCTTAACCCAATTAATAAATCCCGTTCCGAAGCCAAACTTTGCCAGGGCGGCCCAAAGATACGGCCATTCTATCGTATCGAAGGCCATCGTGGCGTCCAAGGAAACCAAGATGGCCGGCTCTGAAAGAAATTCCGCCCTTGCAAGTACGCCATGTAGGCGCCGCAGGTTAAGGGCCGTATTCCGGTGCGGGATAAAACCGGATTGGTCCGGATGTACCAGATCGCAAATAACAGTAAGTAGGCGGTTCGCAAGAACCTTGGCAAGGATTTTCGGCTCTGTATTCAGCAGAGAAATAGGCCTATACGAGGCGCAACGGTCCCGAGGCTTACCGTCCTTGGGAATCACGACTATATTGGCCAGGCGTTGATCATCAGGGAGAGAGCCGAGTTCAAGCGACTCCGAGAACATACGACGGAGAAATGGCGCAAGTTTATCCGGTTGCAGTTTATAGAGTTCAATCGGGAGTCCGTTGGGACCCACAGCTTTGCCTGAGCGAAGGGAACGAATCGCGGCTGCAATCCCATCGACCGAAAGTGGGGCATCCATCTGCTCACGCTCCTCGACCGACAAGCAGGGCAACGCAATATCTTTCAACAAGTGACGAGAGTCAGCCTCATCCCTAGTAGACACCGGGGAGTACACAGTACAGAAGTAGTCCGCAAAACACTCCACAATCTCACCAGGGTCAGTCACACTCACTCCCTCCGACGTCTGAAGCACGGGGACCACTCGATTCACTCTCTCCTTCTTATCAAGCCAAGCAATCAATTTACCCGCCTTATCCCCAGCATCATACAGTCTACCCTGCTGTTCCCTATACAGTGTCCGAGCAGCATCCGTAACAAGGGACTTATATTCGAACTGCTTCAAGTTGAGGGCATGAAGCCCGTCCCGAGTGACACCCGTCTCCAAGGCAGCCTCCAACCCCGATATCTCAGCCTCCAACGCAACCACCGCCCCGTTCTTAGCTTTCTTGGCCTCCACGATCAGGGATAGGGCGTGTCCTCGGAGGACCGTTTTGAAGGCCTCCCACAGGGAAACTGAGGACAAGACGGACCCCTCATTCTCCAGAAAATACTGATCAAGCGACTTAATGAGACCCTTGCGAATCTTGGGGTCACGCAAGTACCAGGGGTTAATGGGGGCGATCCGCCCGGCGGATTGCGTCCCGGTATCGAAGAGGAGCCACAATGGGGAATGATCGGAAATGCCCCGGGCCAGGTGCTTAACCTCCCGGACCCGGGTGGTCTGGGCCGCGGGCATTAGAAAATAATCTAGTCTGGAGAGACTCCCGTGGGCCCCGGAGTGGAATGTGTACTGACCCTGCGTCGGATGTAGCAACCTCCAGCAGTCCACCAGACCGAAAGTGTCCAAGAACCCGCCAAGCCACGCCTGGACGGCAGAGAGGGCCCTGGGAGGGTAACGATCCAACTCGCCAGAAATCACGGAATTAAAATCCCCACCCACAATCAGGAGACTATCAGGAAGTTCAAGTAACATACGACCCACATCAGAGAAAGTGGAGGTCTGGAGGCCCGGGGGAACATAGACCGAAACCAATGAAAGAGTTTGCCCCTCCCACCGCCCAGTCAAAGACGCGTAGCGCCCTCTATCATCAAGAGTAATTTTGTCAATCTCAAGTGGAAGGGAAGAGCGCAGCAAAATGCCCACCCCTCTGGAGCCAGTGGTGAAGCCAGAGTGTGCGACCAGTCGGTAGCCCCCCCTGTTCATAGCATGACATACATTTCCCACCAAGTGCGTCTCTTGAAGAAATACCACATCAGGGGCCAATCGACGCAAATATTGCAACACCACCCCACGTTTGATACGGTCCCCCAATCCGTTGACGTTCCAAGACATCAGTTTCAACCCGTCCCCCCCCATCCCAACGCAAGAAGCTGGAGTCCCCGGGCACGCAGCCAGACACCTGAAACTGAAGGAAAATAATAACACCGCCTTGAAAAGAAAAAACACACAGCCCATCTACCCCCCCCACCCTCCCACCCCCACACCATTACCACCCCCCCACCCTGCACCCCTGCGGACTATACAGCCCCCCCAACTTGCAGTGTGCCTGTCGCCCTAACAATCCCATGCTACAAAAAGACCCTAGAGGAGGAAAGGGACCCGTCCCCGCCCGCACCCAGACGAAACATTAATAGACAAAATATACAGTTGAAGTAGAACCTGGCTGAGCACAGAAGGAAATGTCAAAGTGGAGAGCCAAGAATTATTCCTGCAGAGGCCCACCGCCCTCGGCACCACCAGTACGCCCAGTTCGGTCTCCCGGTTCCGGCAGGGAATCCAACCAGTCACTCACTGTGTCGGGGCGTTCAAAAAAGAGAGTCCAATCTTCATATTCCACACGAAGCCTGGCAGGGAAAAGCATAGAGTATTTGATGTCCAGATCTCGAAGACGACGCTTCACCCCCTGAAAACTCATTCTCTGTTTCTGGACGAGTTGGGTGAAGTCCGGGAAGAGGTTGACAGAGGAATTCTCATATTTAACTGGGCCGTGCACCCTCGAAGCCTGCAAGATTGCATCCCGGTCTCTGTAGTGAAAAAGTTTTGCAATGATAGGCCTCGGGGGAGCGCCTGGTCGAGGCCTACCGCCCGGGACACGATGGGCACGCTCCACGGCGAAGAACTTGCTCAGGCCTGAAGGAGCAAGATGATTGAGGATGAGGTCTTCGACCATAAGGTCCACCGGACGATTGTTGGAAGTCTCCGGTACACCTATGACACGGATATTATTGCGTCGTGCCCGACCTTCAAAATCCTCCAGCCGCCGGGACATCGCGTCGTTTGCAGAATTTAGATCGCCAAGAGTTGCCTGGAGGTCTGATACGTCCGTGACAAGAGTGGATGTCCTCAAGTCCAGCGATTGAACCCTCTCGTTAGTCTTAGAGAGATCCGCCCGGATTAACGTGACATCAATGGCAACCGTGTCAATTTTACGGGCCAGAGCCTCGTACTGCTGGGCGATGGTCTCCCTTATGCCGTTGATGGCGCCCATGACGTCCTGCAGCGACAATTCCGTGGGGACGGACGGGCCCCCGCCGGAGTCCTCCATGACGGCGCCCGCCGGCCCGGGGGTCCCTTTACCCTGGGTATAGCGATCCATGATGTTACTCTGGACTGGTCCTCCACGCAGGGATGTCTTGGCCATCCGTTTCTCGGGATCCCCCTTGCCCCCCATGTTGGGCGATGCTCGCCGGTGGGGTCCGCCCGGACCGATAGCAAAGGGGCACCAGCAGTTCAGACACAGACTGTCCAAGCGCCCACTCGGGAGAGTTGAGAGAAAGGCACAGATCCGTCCAGTACCAAGGCCGGAGGACGCCCCAGCCGCGCAAAGTAGTTCCTCGCTCAGGACATGCAGAAGTGCAAAAGCGAAACTGAAAGTGGGTGCGCGGTCATTGGCAAGGCTCCGATGCCGTTGTTGTTCAACTACTCCCCGGCCCCACGGGTCACCAAAGCACCGGGCCCAGCTTCCAGGTGGGCCTCCAAAATGCAAGACGCTGTATTTCAGGTCTCCCCCGTCCGATTTTGGTTCTGAGAAGAGTTATGGATTCAGCCGAGGTTCATCTTCCAGAATCCGTCCACAAATCCAGGATAATGTCAGGATAAGTTGCGAGGAGCGGCAAGGGTCCGTGGAGCCCTGTGCTCACGCGACCATCTTGGATGCGCGCGAAGCTCCTCCTCCCATCTTGTGATTCTTGGCAAATGAATGTATGACGGTACTACGCATACTAATACCACACGTGCCATTACAACGTGGGTATTACTACGCTAGGACCCCTACAACGAGGGGCTTCAGCTGAAACTGCTTGTGTTTTTTTAAGCAGCACGGCCGCCCCGTAACACGGGCGCCTGCTTTCAATCACTTTAACCCGGCATTATCTTGTTTCTGTTTCAACACCCCCCCAGCCCCCCAAGTAAAATGGATTTAGAAATGATTAACTAATTAAGTCATGTGAATTCCAGGTAGCACATAATCCTGTGCTGATGGGCTAAAGCTGACAACAGCACATCTGTGTTACGTCATCTGCACTGAAGCCACCTGACGGGTTGTTTTCAAAAGCCTGTTTTATTAACAACAACACCACCAATACCACCACCACTGATACCACCACCACTGTCAATACCACCACCACCGCCAATACCACCACCACCAATACCAACACCACCACCAATAGCACCACCAATACCATCACCACCACCATCAATACCTCCACCACCGCCAATATCAATACAACCACCACCAATATCACCCCCACCAATACCACCTCCAATACCACCCCCAACACCATCACCACCAATACCACCACCTCCACCAATACCACCACCACCACCACCAAAACCACCACCACCAATACCACTACCACCACCACCAATACCACCACCACCAACATCACCATCAATACCACCACCTCCACCACCACCAATACCACCACCAATACCACCCCTACTAATACCACCAATACCAATACCGCCACCACCAATACCACCACCTCCCCAATACCACCACCACCAATACCTGCACCACCAATACCAATATCACCATCAATACCACCACCACCACCAATACCAATACCACCACCTCAGTGCCTCTCGCTCACTAGTAATAGTAGGGGCGGGAGATGCAGCCTAGACCATCCCTCCCTCCATGCCTGCCATAAAGCACAGCCAGCCCTGCACCAGGAGGTGAAGACAGGGCCCTACTACAGCTGGAGTGTTTGTTATTTAGCCAAAGATAGCAATGACATTACGCAATGCCACATTGCACACTCAAATCACGGAGAGGGCAGGAAATAGCCCCCCTCCCGCTCTTCCTCCTGAGCCGCGACAGTGTAATCATAGAGCGAAAGGTGTTGGAGCGCTTTGTTAGTGTTTATAGGCTTGGATCATATGTAACTCTCACTTCACACTTTGTGTCTATGTAACTTACAACACATACACATCTTCTTCACTGCACTATTTATCACTGTTTTGAGGACGTCGAAGGCCAGTCTTTCCCTCTGATATTTACAATCTAACAAGCGGTGGAGAAGGCCCTTTATTGCAATGCAATAGATCTCGCATTTGTGAGAGTTTAAGCTATTAGTATTGTAAATGACAATGCCTTTTATTTATGTTTTAAAACCCAAAACATAAATAAAAGGCGTTGTCATTTACAATGCCAATAGCTCAAACTCGCGTGAATGCGAGACCTATTGCATTGCAAATGCTTGTTTTAAAAACTTGAATAGCTCTTTGCCTTGCGACCAGCCATTTAAGGCTTTCACACGTAAATTGTGGGTGTGCCTTTTTGTTGTTTCCATGATGATGACCCCATTCTTTGACTGGATTGCCAGGTAATCAACCTGACGGGAACACTTTCTAGTAAAATCTCTGAGCAGCACGTGTTGCTGTAGATCACATGCGCTGCACTCTTCCACCATCTAGAGTTTGGACTTGGAATATAGCAACTTGTTTAAATTTTAAATATCCTACAAATAGCAGTGCAGCTGCTTGCTTACAGGAAATCAAAGGCTCTGCTGAGTCCCCCTAAGGTGGTTTATAAAGAGGAGTTTGCACTCAAATGCGGAGTGAATTGAAAGATATTGATTCATCCACAGTAACAGTAATGGATTTTGACAGTGGAGAACGAAGCCACTCTCCATTTGAACGAAGGGAGGCTTCTGATCCTGGAGAGTGCAATATTCCATAAATCCCACCAATATCCGTTATGAGCAGGATTGGTACATGTCACAGGTAAGCACTTCCATCCCAACATATGACTCCTCATATCTCTGAAAAACTGACCCAAACAGTGTATCGACCTTAAAAAGAGTATTGTGTCCTGAACATGAATCGGCTTGAAAAGGTTCATCAACTCCTGGAATGGCTTGAGCTCAAAAGCAGGATTGATTCTAGGATGTGGATCAACCTCAGAGAGATGATCACATTTGTGCTGCAGATCGGCATTGAGAAGACGATTGGCTTTTCCTTATAGATCACACTCATAACAACTTTGGACTGTACAATCATTTTGACCAAGGAAGGCTCAGTACATTCACAGTCTCCTAATCATCTCCTAAAGTATGGTTAACTTAGAACTGTGAGGCACATGAGCCACGATTCAGAAGCACTTGAAGATATAAAGGGAATGGATGTGAGGCATAGAAGAGATCAGATAAACCTCAATGCCAGGCATATTGTAGCACCATTTTACCACCACATTGTTGCTGCTTTTCTACAAAATTATGGATTTCAGGCATTTGACACAAACTTTTCCAGATAATTAGCAAATTTCCCCCAAAAAACACGTTTTGAAATTCAAGCACATGAAGGTAATGAAAATATTTTTGCCAGAGAATATGCAGCACAATTTAGGAAGGAGAGAGACAGCGAAAGACAGAAGGAGAGGGAAACAGAGAGAGAGCAACCGAGAGAAAGAGGGAGAGAGTTTGGGAGGTCTTAGTATAAAAAAAATAAAAAAGAGAAATTATTTATTAGAAAATTGGATATGGTAAAAATCACAACGTAAATGCAAATAGCGTGACGGGGATGACGAAATAGTAAAAAAAAGTGCTTACCCGCAGAATGACAATTATACTCAAACAGCAAATTTCCCTTACGAAAGAAGATCAGTTGGAGTGGGCAACTATTCTGTAGGAATCTATAAAGCAGAAATCATTGGAAACATATGTATAGGAGAAGAAAAGTGTACTCCACAATTTCTTTCATGCATATGGTGGACCACAAATGCAGATTTGTTCACAATAGAGAATGCAAAAGTTACACTTTCAGGTATTTACAAGCTCACTAGAGAATACTTTGTGTATGTATTGGTTAGACCATTTGCTTTCGCTTTCCCTTGCTACCTCTTATGCTATATGTCATAAGCAATATGCATCAGGTTCTGATAGTGGTTCTCATTGTGTCAAAAGCAGCTTGTCAGTGATGGTTCTCTGTTCTCTTGGAGAGGTCATACACCCATTCACCATTTGATGCAGGTTGACTTTGCAAGTCATCAAGAAGGACAATCCATACACCTGAATCCACAATTGCTTAATCTAAGATTTTGGTCCCCAAGATCTCTCAATTTCGATGCTCGCAGCTTCCTAAAGATTGTATGGACTTCCTGATAAAAGTGCGACACTCGATGATTGGAGTTAATTATGCAGCAGAATTGAAGTGTTTTGTACATTACTGTTTGCAATATATGCCAATTCATTTCAGGTATCAAGCCTAGGTATAATTAAATATATATATTATGTATACCCATACAAAAATCAGACTTGGCTTCCACTTTGATAGGGTTTTAGGAGCTGATATGGAAGGTGGTGTTCTTACAAGCAATACCGGAGTCAGTTTGATATAATTACCATCATTGTAAGAGTCCTACTTGTATTTTCATGCACACTTTCTTCCTAAGTGGTCTCTCCACTCCTTGTCAGTCAGTAGTAATAACTGATAATAATCCTTGTAAACATCCACAAAAAAGGTGCCTCCATGGCTATGCCACTAGGAGATGTGGGGTTGGCTTGGGAGGGGAGGTTTAATGCTATTTCTTTAATATCAGACTAGATTTATTTATCAGCTAGCTTGTATTATTCATACCGAAAACTTCAACAACATTATTAAAACCTAACAATGCACAAAAGTGGTGGAAAGAGCTTTAAATTGGCGATGTTAGCAGCATTTATGGACTGCACTTTTTGCACTAAATTGATCAGAAAAATAGCTTTTTTAACTTTTGTTGAAGCCATTCCTAAAGAAGACATTGCTAGGTATATAGTTGGATATATTGAGATTTGTTAGACTAGAGTAGCACAGACCTTTAAGTCATGCTGAATGCTCATTCTTTTTTATGTTTGAAAAGCTTTATTGGCGTTTAATAAAGTACAAACAAACCAGCAGTATATATAGGAAACAGCAAGAGATACAATAAGTGTATAAGCTGGATATCATTAAAGAAGCATAAAAGCATTTTCGGGAGTTTACAGATGAGGGAAGGAAAAGAAAAGAAGGGGGAGGGGAAAGAATGGAAGAGGGGAGGGTGAAAGTAGAAAAGTAAAGAAGAGTACACTATATTACATGTCATAAATTGTCACTAAACAATTTGCGAAATGAGTAAAAATGTATAACAATGCAAGAGGATAAAAATAATAAATATAAATATAAAAAACATAAATATAAGTATAAGGAGACAGAGATAATAATCATTCAAGGAGGTTTAAAGTTGTCAGATGACAAGTGTGAGATTTTCTGTAGGACAATTCGGTCCAAATATGGGGTAAGAGGTAACCAGAATAGATCCTTATTATATGCTGGTAAACATGAGGAGGCGAAAGCAACATCTAGTCTATGATATTGGCAGAGAGTGTTCCACCAATGCTGTATGGAGAGGCTTGTGAGGGATTTCCAGTTGAAAGAAATGTGTTGAAAAGCCAGGTCAAGCATGAGGTTAAAAAGACCATGAGACTGTGGGGAAAGTACTAAAGACTCATAAAGACTACCAGCAAAGAGGAGTGGAATAGAGTAAGGAATGGAAATAGAGAACAAACGGGAAATGTATGACCAGACTTTCTCCCAGAAGACAGACACTGAAGGACAAAGGAAGAGAAGATGAAGAAGATCAGCATCTGAAGAACCACAAGTCCAACATTTAGAGTCAGTAGAAGAAGAGAAACGAGATAAAGAAAGATAGAGTCTGTGGTAAAGGAAAAACATGGACTGGGTTAGAGAGGCAGAACGGGAAATCTTTAAAGATTTGGTCCAAAGTTTGTCCCAGAAGACTATAGACCATTCGCATCCTAGGTCCGACTCCCAGGAGAGTTCCAGTTTAGATTTTTATACGATTTGGATTAGGGGCTGAAAATAATTTGTAGATAAGACATACTTTGGGTGAAGTACAAAGTATCGCAAGGAGAGAGTTGTGAGTATCTGATGAGGGAGAGGAGGGAAGAGAATAGTAAGTGTCAGTTATTATCGCCATAAGCGTAGTGAACTGTGGGAGAAAGTAGCGAGAGCAATGGAAGATGGACAGAAAGTGGGGAAAGGAGCATGGGGAGATACCGTCAAAAAGATGCTTGACCCATATAATGCCTTTTAATCTCCATGCTTTCCAGAAAATGGGACTGTTATTTAAGAGGATAAGCGAGTTATACCAGATAGGGGATTCTAAGAAGGATTCGCGAGAAATAACAGTAGGGCGGAACAAAGGTTTCAATAAGGAACAGGTATGTTTAAATAGAGGGAGAGAGGCTAGAGAAGTTTTGGTGGAGAAACGGAAAACTTCATTGAAAGAATGGGGTAGTAACGCGACTTGTTCAATAAGGAGCCAAGGAGGAGTAAAGGGGGAGAGGTCCAAAAGAAGCCATTTTGAAGCTTGACGTAAGGAGAAGGATTTATGATAAAGAAGAAAATTCGGGAAGTTCACGCCACCAACAGACTTTGGTTTGCGAAGAGAGGATAAAGCAATTCTGGGTTTATTATTTTTCCAAAGAAATCTCGATAGGCATGAATCAATACGTTTGAAATAGAGAGTAGGAATGTGGACAGGAAGCATGGATAGGATATAAATTAAAATCGGGGCAATCATCATTTTAATCGAATCTAAACATCCCCACCAAGAAAGAAAAAGAGGGTTCCAAGAAGATGTTAGTTTCTCATACGTGATAATGCAGCGGACATATTAAAAAATGTTTTAAAATTTTTTTTTTGTCCTCATTTGCCAATTACCCTCAATATAAGAATCACCAGCCACCAAGTGTGTCGCAAACTGAGAAAAGAACTCAGGTTCTCGGGCTAACTCGCATACCAGGACACAATTCACCAAATGGCGGAAGATAAATCCATGATGAGGGAAGCTAATTAGCTTGATTACTCCATCGAAGCATCTTTTCAGCCTGGAGGGGCGAATCATTGAACGGTGAGACCAGCATTCAAGATCCAAAGAGTAACATAGGCATAATCATAGGACCCGGGGGAAAAAAAAAAAAAAACCCCGGCGTTCCTATTTCCGATTTAACAAAAAGTCCCAGAATGCCAATTTTTTTTTATTAACACGTCTAGCCAGGTCCAGCTTAGATGTATTGTATAGGGATGTCAACCAATCGTCATGTGATGGAGCTGTGGCGTCTACCGAAAACCTACAAATTTGACGCCTTGCCAGAAGAATTGCGTAAAAAAGAAAAGATCTTGCCTGGCCCAATATATCTTCGTCAATGCCAAAAATTACCAATGACAGGGTAATGGGCACGGTGCAATTAAGTATAGACTCCAACGTGTCCTTTATTTTCTCCCAGAAAGTACGGATAGAAGGGCAATCCTTAAACATGTGTGTATCTGAAGCACCGAGGAGGTTGCACTTGTTACATCTCTTTCCTGGCTTAAATTTTGATAGTCGTAAGGGAGTGAGGTATGCACGGTGAACGTTGAAAAGATGGTTGCGCCTTAGCCAAGCGGGTTTAACTAATCTATGTAACATAGTAAATGAAGTAAGCCATATTTGCTCACACTGTCGCCCCATCTCCTCTGCCCATAGTTGGTCAGGGAGGCTAAAATCTCCATCCACCTCCTCCAAAATACTCCAATACCAAAAAGCCACCTCTTTACCGCCCGCCTGCCTTACGACAAGCTGTTGTTCCAAATTACTAAATTTACCCAGCGGGACAGCTTTCCTAACTAGAGCCCGGGCCCAACTATCGAGCTGCATATATTTAAATCTTGATAGCCCAGGGCCGACCTTGTCGCGTAGTTCATCCCATGTCAGCAATGCGTCATTTACCAACAGCTCTCCCCACCTTACGATTCCAGCTTGTTTCAAGGGGGACGCCAACCCATCCCTCAAACACATTGGTGTACCCGGAGAGTCCCACACCGGAGCAAAATTTGAAAAATAAGACAGCCCTATTTTCTTTTTAATCTGGGCCCAGAGACTGGCCATAGCTTGAAGAGACTTTAATTTAACCTTCTTTAAAAACTTTTGGTCTCCAAACTTAAACATAAATCCCTGAGAGGGTAGTTCCGCCCCTACCAACATGGCTCTAAACATTAAACCTATCGAGGAGTTAGATGGGGCTTTCAGAAGCATTCTAGAATAAGATAATTGGAAGGCCCATGCATAGTACTGCAAATCGGGTAATGCCAACCCACCCTTTTCCCTCCTTCGTAATTTCTTCCACGCCAATCTGGTGGATTTATACTTCCAAATAAAATAATTAATTTCCCGCTGAAATTTGTCTATTTGTTTAGGATCAAAAGCAAGGGGAATAGTATTACATATGAAGGTAAACTTAGGAAGGATAGCCATTTTAACTAAATTAGTTCTTCCCAGTATAGATAGTGGGAGATAAGACCACGCTTTTAATTTGTTTTGGCAGTCTTTAAAGACCCGATATAAATTAGTTTGCGCTATGTTCCCCACATCTTGGGTGATGTGGATACCGAGATACCTCATTGAGGGCGTCACCTTAAGATGAGTATTGTTTATTTTCCACACCATTATTTCGGTTTTGCTTGCATTGATCTCGTATCCGGAGATCCGCCCGAATTGTTCTGCACGCTTAATTATGGTTGGAAATGCTAAGACCGGGTCAACTGTAAAAATAAGGATGTCATCCGTGTACAGGGCTACCCTCCTATCCCACCCCTCGTATTTAAAAGAGTGGATATTAACTTCCTCCCGTAGGACTTGACCAAAAGGCTCAATATACAAATTAAAAAGAAGGGGAGAAAGGGGGCAGCCCTGTCTTGCCCCCCTTGTAATATTTACAGGTTCTGACAAGGTGTTGTTTACTAAGAGTCTGGCAGATGGAGCCTTATACAAAAGAGAGATCACTTGACAAAAATTATCACCGAAATTGTATTTTTTCAGTACCGCAGCCAAATAAGGCCAACTCACCCTGTCAAAGGCCTTAGTTGCATCTAACGTGAAAGTAGCTAACGGCAGAGAGAGGCTAGAGGCAATATCAATGACCCCGACTAAATCATGCATAAGGTCAGCCAACTGACGGCCTGTTATAAAACCTTTTTGATCTTGATTTATTATTGAGGCTATGACCTTCCCCAACCTGGCTGACATAATAGCCGCAAAAATATTATAGTCGTTATTTAGAAGTGATATCGGGCGGTATGATCCGCAATCGGTCGGGTCTTTCCCAGGTTTAAGTATCAGAACTATGATGGCATCACTCCATGATTTAGGAGGGTCATCCCCTTTTAACAGAATACTATTAAAAGGGACCGTCAGCGTTGGTATTATAGCTTCGCTCAAGGCACGATATAGTTCTGCTGGTAAGCCTTCTGTACCAGCTGCCTTCCCTTGCTTGAGTTGCCCAATAACTTCTCTGACCTCTGCTTCTATTATTTCCGAATCCATATAGCTGCTTTGGACCTGAGTGAGGCTTGGCAGGGATATTTTATCTAACCAAGAATTCCTTGCAAAAAGATCGTCAGTGGTATCCTCTTTGTAAATGGCCTAAAAAAATTCCTGAAAGGCTCTCCCAATATCTGAGCTTGCAGATCGAGAGGATTGTTCGCCTTCCAGCTTTATCTCTCTAATGTATTTTTTTGTTTGATCTGCTTTTATTTTCCACGCTAGCATCCTCCCAGCTGCTTCCCCGAACTCAAAATGGGAATTCTTACTTGCCTCCCATCTACTAGCAACCCTTTCTTGTAAAATACACTCCAGTCGTGTTTTTAAGTGAGCTAATTTTTCTTGCTGTCTAATTAAGCCTATAGAGGTACTAAGTTGTTGTTCAATAGATTTCATTTCGATTTCTATGTTTATCATCCTTTTCCATATATAACTTCCTTCTCCGGGAGGCTCTACAGGTAATATTTCCTCTCCAAAATGCCTTCAGACCATCCCAAACAATGGAAATTGAGGTGGAATATAGATTTACTTCCAAAAACAACTTAGTTTCGGCTATAAGGAAACTAATTTCCTCCTCATCTTGAAGGATGGACCGGTCGAATGACCAAGAGACGTGTCCTGCCTGCTGGCCAGCCTTCAAAATAAAACTAATTGCGGAATGATCAGAGAGGTGAGAGGGGAGATATGATATCTCCGTTAATGAGTCTTTAAGGCAGTAACTAAACAAAGCATAGTCGATTCTTGATCTGTGTTTGTATTTAAGATTCCGAAAAGAGACTCCCAATTTATTACCCGCCCTCTCCCTCCATATGTCGGCTAGACCCAGTTGTGCCATTATTGATAATAAAATTTGCCGAGATTTAGGGGCCACACTGGCCCTCGAATTTGGGGACTTATCGAGTTTTGGGTTCAGCACGACGTTAAAATCTCGACACCAGATAATAGGGTCGTTGACATTTAACAAGTGATTCCGAATAAGGTCTAAATACGAGGGATCATCTTGGTTTGGGCCATAGTAGGCGACCAATGAGTATGTACTCTCACCTAAGCCATCTCCCACTCTGGTCCTCCTTATGCTCTAATATTTTAACATTGACATTCTTTTTAAAAATAAAGACGACCCCTCTAATATTTGCCGATTGATCGGTAACAGCAAAATTATCTATCCATTTCTGATTTTTTTAATATATCCGTGATCTCTGTTTTGAGAAGATGTGTCTCCTGTAAGGCAATGACCTGTGCGGGAGAGTCCCTTAGATATTGTAAGATACGATCTCTTCTAGCCTTACCGCGCAGGCCATTAACATTCGAGGATAAGTAATGCAAAGAACTCATATCAAGCCTCTCGCCCCTGTAAGCCCCGGAACCCGCTGGTCAAACCTACAACACAAATCACTGCCTCAGAAAACAAGATTATCTGAAAGTAAAGTAATGACACCGCCAAAGAAGGTTGGCTTTTGAGGATAATTTTGTTTTTTCCCCCTTTCCCCGTTGCACCCAGTGCCCCCCTCCCTCTACCCCCTCCCCCCCTCCCCTAGAGAACCCCTCCCAGCTTAGACTGGCTAGTTGTATGGCCAGTTTAACGTCGTCTGTCCGTCCTCCCCCCCCTTACACACCCGACGATACTAAGACTGCTTGTCGGAGAAATGAGGAATAATGAAGAATAAACAAAATCTAATGATGGAAAAAGTGAGAAGGCTACACTTTGCTTATAACTTTTAGCTTTGCAGTAATCATCATCATCATCATTAGGTGTGTGTTTTTTTCTTTGTATTCATTGTTTTTTTTGGTTTTTATGTCTCCTGCATATACTCTAAATAGATTGTGTTCGTGTTTTCCCCCCCTTTTTTTTCCTCTTTTCCCTCTTTCTCCCATCGTTGCTCCCTTCTAATCTAAATGTATTTTCTATTCTCCTTATCCCATCGTTTCTTTATTAACTTTTCCCTACCTTTTCACCCAACTATGCTTAAACGACCACCACCTCCCAAAATTGTATTTTTTTTTAAAAAATGTTTAATTTTATTTTGAGGTTTTTTTTTTTTCCTTCCCTTTTTCTTTCTTTTTCTTTTCTTTTTCTTTTCCTTTTATAAGGTGACCCCAAATTTTATACCTTAGTTACTGACATATTTAATTTAATGGAAGACGTTATGAAGTTGGAAAACCATATGCCAAGGTATTTAATTTTGGAACTGTTCCATGCAAATCCAGTGGAGGAAAAGGAGTGTGAAAAACAGTATTTTGTAAGAGGAAGAATTTCAGTCTTGTCAAAGTTAATTTTATTACCGGAAACCTGTGAAAAGGAGACGAATTCAGACATTAAAGGAGGAATAGAGGTGTCAGGAGAAGAAATGAATAAAAGAATATCGTCTGCATATGCAGAGAGTTTCAGTTGATGGTCACTGTAAGGAAAGCCAGAGATGGAATCATTGGTACGTATAGAAGTCAAAAAGGGTTCGAGGGCTAGGACAAAAAGTAGAGGGGATAGAAGACAGCCCTGATGAACACTTAGTCGAAGAGGAAAGTAGGAAGAGACACGGCCATTAACGGAGCTGAGTAGAGTAAGGAAATGAGCGATATGATTGTAGGACCGAAACCATGCCAATGTAGTGATGCAAACAAAAAGGACCAATCGACTCTATTGAAAGCCTTCTCTGCGTCAACTGAAATAGCAGCCATTGAAGAGGAGAGGGAGGAGGTTTTATTTAAGACATTGAGAAAAAGACGAGAATTGTCGGAAGTCAGCCTACCTTTAACAAAACCGCACTGCTCTTTACCAATAAGATGGGGCATGAGGGGGTCTAGACGTAATGCAAGGAGTTTAGCAAATAATTTATAATCCACATTAACAAGGGAGATTGGGCAGTAGTTTTTACAGAGTTGAGAGGCACGACCATCTTTAGGAATAAGGCAAATGGTGGCTTCCTGAAAGGTGCCTTCTGTCTTAACAGTGGAATAGAATGAATGAAAGAGTTTTAAAAGCTTGGGGAGCAACAGATCAGAAAAATGTAAATAAAACTCTACAGAAAATCCATCTGGGCCAGGCGATTTGCCTTTAGTAAGAGTATTTAAAGCAGTAGAAAGTTCCTGAAGTGAAGGGTCCTTTTCAAGATCAAGAAAATTAAGATGTGAAGTAGAAGGAATAGGGAGTTTATCAAGATAAGCTTGGATGAGAGAAGAGGAAGGGGGAAATTCTGGGGTATAGAGATTTTGATAAAACAATTTAAATTCATCAAGAATATCCTGATCTTTGTACAGAAGGGAGTTAGTAGAGGAATAAATAGAGTCAATAAGCTTACGCTCCTTACGAGATTTGAGATAGTTTGCTAAGAGTTTCCCTGCCTTGTTACGACCACCATAGTACCGAGCACTACTGCGAAGGAGCACTGATGACGCATTATCAGTAGAAGATTTATTGAACTCAATCTTGGCGCGTATCAACTCAGGTGAAATAGAGTTGGTGGAAGAGGTATAAAATTCATGTTCCAAGTCCTTAATATGTGCCAAGGCAGACTTCTGCTTATGAAGAAAACGTTTCTTTTTCTTAGAGACAAAATCTATGATGAAACCTCTAGTCGTAGCTTTAAAAGAATCCCATATAATATGGGGAGAGGAACCAGAGTCACAGTTAAACTCGAAGAATTCGGTAGCAAAAGAGCAAAATGAGGAGGAGAAAAGAGGGTCAGTAAGTAGGGAATTATTAAAGCGCCAACAAGAGGATTTTGGAAGGGGAGGGAATAAGTCCAGGTCCGTAACAATTGGGGCGTGATCAGAGAAAACTATGGGTTCAATAGAAGAAGACAGTAAGTTTTGACACAAAGGTTGAGAGAGAAAAATATAGTCTAGGCGAGAAAGAGAAACATGGGGAGGAGAGAAAAAAGAATAATCAAGAGTGTCAGGGTGAGAAAGCCTCCAGGAGTCCATGACATGTGTCTGAGTGATAGTATCAAGAAATTGTTTGTGAGTCTTATGTGGAGTGAAGCGGACTGTGGACTTGCGATCAAGAAACGGATCAACAATTTGGTTGCAATCACCACCTAGAATGAAGAAATCATTTCTAAATTGAATACATTTTTGCGTAATCAAAGGCCAAAAAGTACAATCCGGTTGAGTAGGACCGTAAATATTAAAAACAGTTAAAGAAACAGAATTGATTAATAACTTTACTAGAACCCATCGTCCATCCTTATCATTCTCGTGTGATAAAACTTTACACTTCAATTTTTTATGACATAGAATAATAACACCATTTATTTTGTTGGTAGACGGGGAGAATAAGACCGTACCCACCCAGCTTCGTTTTAACTTTAGAGATTCAGTTTCTGTTAGGTGTGTTTCCTGCAAAAGAACTATATCAGGATTATACGAAGCTAGGTGGGAAAGGATTCTCTGTCGTTTAATAGGATTAATAAAACCTTTTACATTCCAGGAAATAACTCTAAACGGAGAAACATTAAAAATTGTAAATACTTATATAAAATCAAATATGTAATAGTAGATAGAGAAAGAAGAAAACTCAATGAAGAAAAGAAAAAGAGAAATAGGATCAGTAGAAGAGAAAAGAGAAAGGGGCAAATACCAGTAAGAAAAGAAAAGTAAAGAAAGGGTAAAGTGGAAGCAGTTAGATAAGGCAGCAGATAGGAAAGAAGTATGAATGTGAGAGAGAAAAAGGGAAAGGAGGGAGGAGGGAAGGAAAAGACAAAGGAAGAAAAAGAAAAGACAGTACATATCCAAAAAGGATGACTGATACGACATACCTAAAGGGATCAGGGGAAGAGATGTCAGGGCAAGGATGACACATGACAGGACGGGTCACCCAAACCAAGGACATCCGGACCGCGTCAGGACGGGGGAAGACAAAGGTAAGGACTTTACAGGCCACGGAGACATATAAACCTATATGAAATAGAGAAAAAATAATCAGCGATAAAAGGCATGAAGAAAAAAAGAAGTAAACAAATAATTAAATAGACAGATAACTAAATATATGAACAACAAATATTATGTAGCATAGATACAGTTCAGGAGAAAGGTAACAAGCCGCTTAATAAACAATCTAAGAACAATAATAAGAAAAAGATGAAAACAAAACAAGGTCATGACTGTAGAATAGCTAATGAGCTAAAAAAGAATGACAAAAAGTCAACCATTGGAAGGACCAGCTGTGTCCATAACAGAAGTAGTATGAGAATGGATACATTTCTTAAGATCCGCTGGGTCATGGAAAGTCCGAGTCTGAGTTTGGTATGTCACCTTAAAGATGCATGGGTGGAAAAGGCCATAACGAGCACCAAGGGATCGCAGAGGCGGTCGGAGATTAAGGAATTCCTTTCTTCTTGATGCCGTTACATTGGATACATCTTGAGAAATGAACACCCTCTGACCAAGCCAAGAAAGCTGACGTTTGGCTTTAGCCGCCGAGAGAACAGAAAGCAAATCAGTGAACTTCAAAAAGAGAATAATGACTCCCCTTGGTTTCGTGGGAGCCGCAGAGCTGGAGAGGCGAGGGCCAAGACGATGGGCTCTCTGAATATTGAGAGATGTGGAAGAAGGCATATCCAGGAGCTTCGGCAAGAAGGAGGAGAAGAAGGTAACAGGGTCGTCACCCTCAAGGGATTCCGGAAGACCATAATACGTAGGTTGTTCCTTCTGTTCCTATTTTCCAAATCCTCTGCATGGGATGGAAGATCACGAACCTCTAGCTCCAGGGAAGAGAGCCTCTGAGACGTATCGTGCACCATATGGAGCTTCTGCTCTACCGAGGACACTCTGGATTCCATCGTAGACCACTTCTCCTCCAAAAGTTGCATTTTACTGTTAGTGTCTTCTACAAATGGACGAAGAGCTCTAATTTCTTCCAGTAAAACTTCCAAAGTAATAGGAGGAGGCGTCGATTTGTCAGGAGATGGAGGGTCCTGCTTGAAACGTTTGGATGGCGATAATGGCAGAGAAGGTTTATTAACAGGTAATTGTGTTGAAGTGGAGCGGTTGGAAGAAACACCTGCCATCTCGCTTACGTTATGCGGTCAAGTACTTGCTGAAGAGGAAATTGGTACTGGCAAAGGAGTGTGAAGCTTAGGTACAAACACAAACTGTGGTTTGCGCAACTTTCCCATATATGAAGGATATGGAATAAACACGGCAAAAGCAGCACGTAGTATAAGAGGCAGGTATGTTCAGTAAACCTCGCAAAAGGCACTTGAGAGATCAAAAAAGCTTCCAATACAGTCAGATGCAATAATGTCCAATGAAAATGCCTGAAAGATAGTGAAGCGGCTGGAGGGATAATCACTCAAGGAGCAGAGCAGCTATCATCAAAAAGAGGAAGCGTCAGAATCATGGCGCCAACTGTTTGCAGAGGAATTCATGAAAAAACACCTCAAAAATAGAGTAGAGCAGATGCAAAAAGACGTTGTCCCAAATTGTACATCAAAAATATAATTGGGTTAAGTGGAAGTAAGAAATAAGATAAAAATACACAACCATAGGCAGCCACAGCAACAAAAAAAAACAAACAAAAAAAAACATAATAAAGCAGCAGGGAGTTGCCAGAAGCATCAGACATACATTTCATGCAGGAAAAGAGCCTCCGGTTCTTGAATAAATCACTGGTGTCCACTGCAGCATGTCTGATTCCTGTGAAGCATTAGCGCGAGAAAGCGCTCAAAATGGCAGCCGTTCTGAGGAGGATATGTCCGTGAGACGAAGGCATCCAATTTAGGCTTATTTCAGGGAAAAAGAGCGCTCACCGGGTGCGCGTCATGTTCCCTCAGCAGGAGGCAGCGGAGGTCCGTTGAAAGGACGCGAAAGCAAGCGCCTGCAGACAGAAGCTCGTCCCGGTGCAGTGGAGGTCCCGCGCCAGGCAGCCACCGCTGTCGGCGCCGAAGCCACGCCCCATGAATGCTCATTCTAACACGATGATAGGAACCACAATCACATTTTTAGGAAATGTTCCGCTAACTAGAATTTTTTTAGGGTAGCTATACTGCCATCAGTCCACACATTGTGGTCATTGCAGACAATCAAACGCCTTCCTTCTAGACCTGCTGGATCTTTTAGTTTAAGTGCAGACCTTAGTGCCTTTTAATTGACTTTATCATTAACAGCCATCTCCGTTCAGAACCCACATCACCAAAATAATGCAGACTGCGTTACCAGTTGGTCCACCTGGACAAATAAACCTTAACCCTATGAAGTGAATTTTAGAATCCACATCCAAGTCGAAGCCCTCTCCCACCTTGAAGGCGACAATGCCTAGTGAGAGATCCATGCTTACCCAGGGTTGGGGCTTCTACACTCACTTGCTGTAGAGGGAACTTCTTAGCTTAGAAATGAGCAGGGGTAAATCACACCACTCCTTTGCCTCCAGGATGTCAAATATGCGCCTATTTCAAACTAATTTAGGAAGGCACTACCAATCAACGCCACTGCTGAACGTCATGAGGCTGACAGGGCAGGGTGGCGACATCCATTTTAATTGACTTGTACAATATTCCTTAGTATAAAAATATTTAAATGTCAAGGATATGCCGTGCAGAAGTTATTGATGTGATTAAGTGTGCTTTGATTCAGTGGAACTCATCAGCTTGAAAATACAAGCACTAAGCTTAAGTCAGATCAATCTGCTCATCTGCAGATAAAAAATTTCAAAACTCTTCTTCAGAGTTAATTTCAAAGATCATGGGCTGAAATCATAGTGAATGATAGCTGGACTCTGTAGGAGATATCCTTCAGAACTGTTTTGTTTACAAGAAGACAACTCAGTAAGATCTGATGGAGAACAGCATACAATGGGTATAGATCCTTGTTAAATATTTCACTTGGTGATTTCTAGTAGAATACGTTCTTTGTCTTTAGGTAGTTTAATGGACTGTCAAGAAGTCTGAATAGTACATCTTTTGGAGCTGTGCTCTTAACTGCAGAGAGGTCATATTGGTATGGAGTATTCTGCCTCCATTCTGGATCAGAATGTGATGGTTTATTCCATCCATGGTAGGGTTTGAAGTGACATTTGAATGAAATGCGACTACAAAATCTGGCAGGCTGTGGTTGAAACCAGTAAAATTATCTTGTAGTCTCATCCTCTAATTGCAGAATGAGTGGAAAAGAATATGGACACTTTGCTGACCGTGGAACTGAAAACATGTTATCAATGGATTTTTTTTTATTGCATCTGTTGGCACACATTGGGCATTATGTAATATACAATTGTGGACATTTCAAGTTTCACTTATGATAAATAAATATTTTCCTGCAAATGTTATACCAGTCTTTTCAGTGGGTGAATCTTAGGAGTGGCGGGCAGAGGTGGACCACATCAAGCAGTAATCCAGATAGAGATAACATTTTAAATGTGCCCTACTGCAGTTAAGCAGCTGGTGACGTTTCTGTGTGCTGACCTTACTTCAAAAGGTAGAATGTTTAAGTAGTAATGCCAGCCTTCGAGCACAGATCTGAGGAATGTTTTGCACTTTGGATATGTAGGAATGTGGAAGTATGTATCCATAAATGTACAATACATAGGAAATTCATGTTGCTTAGAAAAGGTATTGTATACTGCAGTATGAACATTTTGAAGGTAAAATTTCAACTTAACTTGTTGGATTCCTTATTTGCAAGATGCTTCTCCAGCTACTGTTCACTTGTGCACTAGGAAGCAACATTAGTACTTTCCTTGACTAAATTCATATATAGGGAGGGGTTTTCACTGCTCTGGTGCAAGACTTCCTTTGGTGTCCTAGGAGGTTTCTTGAGAACTCCATAACATGTTCTTGACTTATTATTCTTAGCACCCTTTTGTCTGATATAAACATCTTACATGTTGTCTACAATCAGGAGATTCCCCTCTCATCGGTGCAATAGGTGAGTGGGAGCACAGCCTCAAAGTCAAGCCTTCTTTTGTTTACCTGTGATCTTTGCTGGTTAGAGACCATTTGTGGCTTTCATAAACATCTGTATCATCAATGACCTTTTTGTTGGAGTTGGAAGTGTGATTCTTATGATTGATAATGTTTTTGTTTTTTACATGAGTATGAGCTTTTACTGGACCTGAAAGTTCTGTGTTAATAATCTGAACAGGAACAGTGCTGGTGTTCTCTAACTAACATTTAAGCAAGTAGCATTTGTTGATGCTACTTACATCACCGCTGTTCCTGGAGCCAGAAGCGGTCCCTTTCCAGTGTGAGGCACCCTGCGGTGGCCGTTTTCCCTAGGTTTTTTGTGGGGAGGGTAATGTGAGAGAAGCTACTCTTCTTGGTAGTTTGTGATTGAATGATTCATCTTTAAAAACAACTAGGCCTCTTTTGATAAAGACCATTCATGGTCTAATTTAGTGGCAGCAAGAGCACAGGGCATGCAAAGGAGTGTTAACGCTGTCAAAAGATTTGCTACAAAGTTGGGAGGCAGCCCACTGGATGCAATTAAGAATATATATTCAGCTAAAACAAAGTCCGCTGCACTATATGGAGCAGGAGTGTGGGGTATGGCTAATGTTGCACCGCTACAACAAATAGAAGACTCCTTTTTTAAAAACCGCGTGTCCTTACCGCAATCAGCCCCAAATCATATTTTACACTGTGAATTGGGGCTTCCTTATTTGAGCGACAACATAAGACTGGCTCCAGTCTTGTTGTGGCTATCAGTATGGCAGAGGTCTACAGTGGATTTGACACAAACCATTATCAAGGACTGTTGTAAATTAGATTATTATAAAAAGAATTGGATGGTTATATTACGTAGAGGTCCATCTGAAAGCGTTAGGGATGGGAGAATTATTTCAGGACCCTGAGTCCTGCAAAAGGGTTTCAAAGGAAAGAATAACTGATTTATTCATTAAGAGATGAAAGTATGCCCGAAGAGAAAAGAAACATATTCATCATTCCTTCATTCTTTATGATGTGGTACCACCAAGATCGGGGGAAGGTTTTCAGTATTTATCACGCATAAATAATGCACAACACCGATTTATCCTTTTGCGTTTCCACATGAACATGATCACGCGGATGTATGACGTTACAACGCATGCTGTTACAACGCATGCTGTTACAACGAAAGTTTTACAGCGCGAGTGCATTGACAACGCAGGACATTACAACGCAAGTCTTTACATCGACTTGCACTAGATGGCGTGCTAACATTAAAAAAGTGTAATTTACTATTCCAACTCCAGTCCACGTAACAGTAGGGAAGGTGTTGGGATAGTAAACTACACTATTTTTAATGTTAGCACGCCATCTAGTGCAAGTCGATGTAAAGACTTGCGTTGTAATGTCCTGCGTTGTCAATGCACTTGCGTTGTAACAGTTTCGTTGTAATGGTAGTGCGTTGTAAAAGTTGCGTTGTAAAGGTTGTTCCCCTGATCACGCTACTCCAGGGATACCCCCAAAATAAATATAAATTAGCAGACCTCTTACCCTGTCCCTGTAACAACTACGCAGTACAGTCAGATCTACACATTGTATTATTTTGCAAGACCTATACAGAGGAAAGGAAAACATTCATACTCCCAATCCTGAGGTACCACAATTTTAGGCAGTGCTGGGTGGCCATGTACTTTTTAAAAACTCTACCAGATCCATTTGTATGCTGTTCTGTTGTCTCATTTTTAGGTCTCGGCTAGCGAAGGCTGCGCTTGCGCAGTCTCGCTCGCGAGATTTAATGACTTGGAGAAGAGGGGCTTGAACCCGCCTCTCTTCTCTCCTCTTCTCCATTGGCTGGCCTCTTAAATGCTGGTCTGCCATTGGAGAAGAGGTTTGTCTCTCCAAACAAGCCCCGTCTCTTTGCGATTCGGGGGCGTGTTTTTTTCGAATCTTTCTCTGGGCGTGTTTCGCCCAAGACAGCATGTCGTGCTCACGCTGCCTACACACGCCAGTCAGCTCTCTGATTGGTTGGCAACTACCAAATAAGCACTGTGATTGGTGGACCTTGTCAACCAATCAGAAAGCCTACTGGCGCGTGCAGGCAGCATGGGGTCCCTAAGGCACTGCGACGCGCATCCCACCTGCTTCCTCCCTACCTCCATGGTCCTCTCCCATCATCCACCCCGGCCTGCACCTCGCCCCTCGTGTCCCCTCCCCCTCTCATCTCTCCCCCCTCCCCGGCCTGCCACTCGCCGCTCCTGTCTTCTTGTTTCCTCCCATCCTGTCTCCTCCCCTGCTCTCCATCCCCCCACCTCTCCCGGCCCCTCCGGAAGTCTCTCTCCATCATGGCCGCTAAGTCGGACGGTGGCGGTGGCTCGGCGGGGGCGTTGGGGGCTCGGGTCCCGTGGGAGTACCGGCTGCGGGATTGCCTGTGGGTGCTGCTGGCACTCCGTCGCGAGCCCGGACCAGGCGTCACCTAGCAACAGCTACCGCTGCTGGAAAAGCCATGCTCGAGGGCGGGCGGGGTTGCATTGTTAAGCTGAGCACATGAGCCCCCCGCCCCCATGCAGCATGGAGCTTCTCTAACACCGGCACTTCTTGCGCTGCACCCCCAGCGCTCCCACTCACCCCATCTCCCCCGGGGCTCTCCCGCCGGGCTCCGTGTTTCCCGCCTCTCCGCCCCCTCGCTCCGGATCTGCAGACCGGCTGCAACTTCGGGATCCATGGCCTGCTCGCCCCGCCAGTCAGTGAACGGCGGGCGCGGCCCTCCTTTTCCTGTGGCCGCTGGTTCCTGTGTCAAGTTGGTGATGATTTGTAAAACAGTTCAGCAGGTTAGTGCACATAAACAAAAATAATGTCATGAGCAATGCCAATAGCTCTAACTTTAAGAATGCCGAGACCGTTGCATTGTAAATGCTTGTTGTGGGCTTGTCATAGGAAGAGGAATAAGGTGGGACGACATTTTAGTAGCACCAACTAATTAATTAATTTTAAATTCTGAACTACTTTTTTCATAAACGTTTTTATATGAATTTACCCGGATCACTGCAACTGTTTAATTCTTATTTTAAATGTGTATATATGTGTATATATTGTTTTGGAATTTTTAGATAGCTTGTGCTTTTATGATCCGTTTTAAAAATATCGAATAAAGCTGTGTGACTGACAAACTAGGCCTCTGTTGTGGGGTGATGAACTACCTAAATCCTGTTGTCTGGATAAAAAGGCATATCTTTTGCAGTCTTAACAGTTTCAAGCATTATTGTCTACTTTCTAGCTGGTGCTTTTTTATCACAGCGGATTTTTCTTCATATGGCTGGGACATCTAGAATCACACTCCTAAACTTTAATCTTACCTGTAATCTTAAAAAGTTCCACTGGTCGCGTAATGTAAGCTTATGTATTTGATGTTTGCCTTTGATTTGGTGGCATAGCTATTAACGCTTCAAACTCTACCTTTGCGATATGGAGAAGAAAGTCAATGAAGTATTTTGCCTTTGGACACATTTTCCAATATCTAGATTCTATAGCCAAGGATGAAGCAGTTCTAAATGTGAGGGAAGCTGAAGATAATACCTTTTGAGGTCTTGCCTACTAGGCAGATCATGCTCTGTATGTTGAGAGCGGTACAAAAGGGGGTGGTGATGGACGGAGCATCAGAACCAATCAAACACTCACACCCAGTCAACAGATCTGGGTTTGATCCATCACCGTTCTTTAGCCCACTCTGCCACCCCAGTTCAGACATGGCCATATGCAAATCAGTCTGACCCTGTGCCTCATGGGAACAGTCCAGCCCGAACTGCTAAGCCATGCCTTCCCTGGACTGGAAACAAGCTTCCTAGGACCGGTTTCTGGCATTTCAGCCATCTTCAGCCAGGTTTGCTTGAATCCAGTGGCAAAGTGAGCAAGGGACTCACGTCTGAGCATACCCTGCCAACTTATGGCGAACAAAGCGGTACAAAAGGGGGTGGTGATGGATGGAGCATCAGAACCAATCAAACACTCACACCCAGTCAACAGATCTGGGTTTGATCCATCACCGTTCTTTAGCCCACTCTGCCACCCCAGTTCAGACATGGCCATATGCAAATCAGTCTGACCCTGTGCCTCATGGGAACAGTCCAGCCCGAACTGCCAAACCATGCCTTCCCTGGACTAGAAACAAGCTTCCTAGGACCGGTTTCTGGCATTTCAGCCATCTTCAGCCAGGCTTGCTTGAATCCAGTGGCAAAGTGAGCAAGGGACTCACGTCTGAGCATACCCTGCCAACTTATGGCGAACAAAGCGGTACAAAAGAGGGTGGTGATGGACGGAGCATCAGAACCAATCAAACACTCACACCCAGTCAACAGATCTGGGTTTGATCCATCACCGTTCTTTAGCCCACTCTGCCACCCCAGTTCAGACATGGCCATATGCAAATCAGTCTGACCCTGTGCCTCATGGGAACAGTCCAGCCCGAACTGCCAAGCCATGCCTTCCCTGGACTGGAAGCAAGCTGCCTAGGACCGGTTTCTGGCATTTCAGCCATCTTCAGCCAGGCTTGCTTGAATCCAGTGGCAAAGTGAGCAAGGGACTCACGTCTGAGCATACCCTGCCAACTTATGGCGAACAAAGCGGTACAAAAGGGGGTGGTGATGGACGAAGCATCAGAACCAATCAAACACTCACACCCAGTCAACAGATCTGGGTTTGATCCATCACCGTTCTTTAGCCCACTCTGCCACCCCAGTTCAGACATGGCCATATGCAAATCAGTCTGACCCTGTGCCTCATGGGAACAGTACAGCCCGAACTGCCAAGCCATGCCTTCCCTGGACTGGAAACAAGCTGCCTAGGACCGGTTTCTGGCATTTCAGCCATCTTCAGCCAGGTTTGCTTGAATCCAGTGGCAAAGTGAGCAAGGGACTCACGTCTGAGCATACCCTGCCAACTTATGGCGAACAAAGCGGTACAAAAGGGGGTGGTGATGGACGGAGCATCAGAACCAATCAA
Source organism: Triturus cristatus (assembly GCF_964204655.1). Classification (NCBI taxonomy): domain Eukaryota; kingdom Metazoa; phylum Chordata; class Amphibia; order Caudata; family Salamandridae; genus Triturus; species Triturus cristatus. Next base: position 169,758,138 of record NC_140586.1, on the reverse strand, counting down.
ACACTCACACCCAGTCAACAGATCTGGGTTTGATCCATCACCGTTCTTTAGCCCACTCTGCCACCCCAGTTCAGACATGGCCATATGCAAATCAGTCTGACCCTGTGCCTCATGGGAACAGTCCAGCCCGAACTGCCAAGCCATGCCTTCCCTGGACTAGAAACAAGCTTCCTAGGACCGGTTTCTGGCATTTCAGCCATCTTCAGCCAGGCTTGCTTGAATCCAGTGGCAAAGTGAGCAAGGGACTCACGTCTGAGCATACCCTGCCAACTTATTGCGAACAAAGCGGTACAAAAGGGGGTGGTGATGGACGGAGCATCAGAACCAATCACACTCACACCCAGTCAACAGATCTGGGTTTGATCCATCACCGTTCTTTAGCCCACTCTGCCACCCCAGTTCAGACATGGCCATATGCAAATCAGTCTGGCCCTGTGCCTCATGGGAACAGTCCAGCCCGAACTGCCAAGCCATGCCTTCCCTGGACTGGAAACAAGCTTCCTAGGACCGGTTTCTGGCATTTCAGCCATCTTCAGCCAGGCTTGCTTGAATCCAGTGGCACAGTGAGCAAGGGACTCACGTCTGAGCATACCCTGCCAACTTATGGCGAACAAAGCGGTACAAAAGGGGGTGGTGATGGACAGAGCATCTGAACCAATCAAACACTCACACCCAGTCAACAGATCTGGGTTTGATCCATCACCGTTCTTTAGCCCACTCTGCCACCCCAGTTCAGACATGGCCATATGCAAATCAGTCTGACCCTGTGCCTCATGGGAACAGTCCAGCCCGAACTGCCAAGCCATGCCTTCCCTGGACTGGAAACAAGCTTCCTAGGACCGGTTTCTGGCATTTCAGCCATCTTCAGCCAGGCTTGCTTGAATCCAGTGGCAAAGTGAGCAAGGGACTCACGTCTGAGCATACCCTGCCAACTTATGGCGAACAAAGCGGTACAAAAGGGGGTGGTGATGGACGGAGCATCAGAACCAATCAAACACTCACACCCAGTCAACAGATCTGGGTTTGATCCATCACCGTTCTTTAGCCCACTCTGCCACCCCAGTTCAGACATGGCCATATGCAAATCAGTCTGACCCTGTGCCTCATGGGAACAGTCCAGCCCGAACTGCCAAGCCATGCCTTCCCTGGACTGGAAACAAGCTTCCTAGGACCGGTTTCTGGCATTTCAGCCATCTTCAGCCAGGCTTGCTTGAATCCAGTGGCAAAGTGAGCAAGGGACTCACGTCTGAGCATACCCTGCCAACTTATGGCGAACAAAGCGGTACAAAAGGGGGTGGTGATGGACGGAGCATCAGAACCAATCAAACACTCACACCCAGTCAACAGATCTGGGTTTGATCCATCACCGTTCTTTAGCCCACTTTGCCACCCCAGTTCAGACATGGCTATACGCAAATCAGTCTGACCCTGTGCCTCATGGGAACAGTCCAGCCTGAACTGCCAAGCCATGCCTTCCCTGGACTGGAAACAAGCTTCCTAGGACCGGTTTCTGGCATTTCAGCCATCTTCAGCCAGGCTTGCTTGAATCCAGTGGCAAAGTGAGCAAGGAACTCACGTCTGAGCATACCCTGCCAACTTATGGCGCACAAAGCAGTACAAAAGGGGGTGGTGATGGACGGAGCATCAGAACCAATCAAACACTCACACCCAGTCAACAGATCTGGGTTTGATCCATCACCGTTCTTTAGCCCACTCTGCCACCCCAGTTCAGACATGGCCATATGCAAATCAGTCTGACCCTGTGCCTCATGGGAACAGTCTAGCCCAAACTGCCAAGCCATGCCTTCCCTGGACTGGAAACAAGCTTCCTAGGACTGGTTTCTGGCATTTCAGCCATCTTCAGCCAGGCTTGCTTGAATCCAGTGGCAAAGTGAGCAAGGGACTCACGTCTGAGCATACCCTGCCAACTTATGGCGAACAAAGCGGTACAAAAGGGGGTGGTGATGGACGGAGCATCAGAACCAATCAAACACTCACACCCAGTCAACAGATCTGGGTTTGATCCATCTCCGTTCTTTAGCCCACTCTGCCACCCCAGTTCAGACATGGCTATATGCAAATCAGTCTGACCCTGTGCCTCATGGGAACAGTCCAGCCCGAACTGCCAAGCCATGCCTTCCCTGGACCGGAAACAAGCTTCCTAGGACCGGTTTCTGGCATTTCAGCCATCTTCAGCCAGGCTTGCTTGAATCCAGTGGCAAAGTGAGCAAGTGACTCACGTCTGAGCATACCCTGCCAACTTATGGCGAACAAAGCGGTATAAAAGGGGGTGGTGATGGACGGAGCATCAGAACCAATCAAACACTCACACCCAGTCAACAGATCTGGGTTTGATCCATCACCGTTCTTTAGCCCACTCTGCCAGCCCAGTTCAGACATGGCCATATGCAAACCCCCTTTTGTACCGCTTTGTTGGCCATAAGTTGGCAGGGTATGCTCAGACGTGAGTCCCTTGCTCACTTTGCCACTGGATTCAAGCAAGCCTGGCTTAAGACGGCTGAAATGCCGGAAACCGGTCCTAGGAAGCTTGTTTCCGGTCCAGGGAAGGCATGGCTTGGCAGTTCGGGCTGGACTGTTCCCATGAGGCACAGGGTCAGACTGATTTGCATATGGTCATGTCTGAACTGGGGTGGCAGAGTGGGCTAAAGAACGGTGATGGATCAAACCCAGATCTGTTGACTGGGTGTGAGTGTTTGATTGGTTCTGATGCTCCGTCCATCACCACCCCCTTTTGTACCGCTTTGTTGGCCATAAGTTGGCAGGGTATGCTCAGACGTGAGTCCCTTGCTCACTTTGCCACTGGATTCAAGCAAGCCAGGCTGAAGACGGCTGAAATGCCAGAAACCGGTCCTAGGAAGCTTGTTTCCGGTCCGGGGAAGGCATGGCTTGGCAGTTTGGGCTGGACTGTTCCCATGAGGCACAGGGTCAGACTGATTTGCATATGGTCATGTCTGAACTGGGGTGGCAGAGTGGGCTAAAGAACGGTGATGGATCAAACCCAGATCTGTTGACTGGGTGTGAGTGTTTGATTGGTTCTGATGCTCCGTCCATCACCACCCCCTTTTGTACCGCTTTGTTGGCCATAAGTTGGCAGGGTATGCTCAGACATGAGTCCCTTGCTCACTTTGCCACTGGATTCAAGCAAGCCTGGCTGAAGACGGCTGAAATGCCAGAAACCGGTCCTAGGAAGCTTGTTTCCGGTCCAGGAAAGGCATGGCTTGGCAGTTCGGGCTGAACTGTTCGCATGAGGCACAGGGTCAGACTGATTTGCATATGGTCATGTCTGAACTGGGGTGGCAGAGTGGGCTAAAGAACGGTGATGGATCAAACCCAGATCTGTTGACTGGGTGTGAGTGTTTGATTGGTTCTGATGCTCCGTCCATCACCATCCCCTTTTGTACCTGTCTGTTGAGAGACAGGTTGTCTGCTTACAGTGGGCTAAAAGGCCCCCCCTTCATTTACCATTGGTTGACTTTTTTATGACTGCTTCTTATTTATTAGCTTGTGTGGGCTTCATATTCTTGTGCTTGTCCCTCCCCCATAGCTTGATTAAACTACTTCTGTCTTCCACTGCTCATTTTTCAGCTGCTACTTTTTAAATTTTCTTTAAGCACTTCACGAGAGTGCATGTGTTGTGCAGATGTCTCCCTCATGTACTTCTCCCCTCTGCCACGCTCATGTTGCTCTTTCTCTCTCTGTATGTTTCTCCATGTCCTCTCCATGATGCACTCAACCCTTGTGTGCTTCTGTCCCTACCCTTCGTTGCTTACTCACCCATGTGCTTCTCCCTCTCTCAACTCTGTTTCTCTCGTGCCCGTTTGCTTCCCATGCTTCACATTGCTTTCTCCATTTGCTTCCCCCATTTGCTACCCCCATGCTCGACCTGTGTTGCTTGCCACCCGCCCTCCGTGTCGCTTCCCCCTACCCGCATTGCTTCCTCCACCCGCTTATGCTACTTTAATTTCTTTTTGTTTACAGATTGAAGTCGGATCAGTAAACAAAAAGAAACAAACCCACCTATTTAATTTGGTATGGATGCGCATGCTTGTTGCACGTGCATACAAAACAACGCAGCCAGCTGCGTCATAGGCTTTTGTCTCTTTTTTTTTTAACATACTGCAGAACATCAGGGATGCCCGGCAGCATGGCTGAAAACATTGCAAAAGCCAATAGGTCTCCAAAGCGCAACCTTTTGAATATGCCACAGCGTATGTTAAAATGAATGTTTTTAGCTATCTTGTATGGTTGAATTTTGCATGGAGCGGCACGACTGACATAATCAGGCTTCTGTTGGTCTTGCAAATTAAGAGCATCATAGTCAGAGGCCTTGCATTTCATTCTTGGAACTATTCATGAGCAATATTAAAGAGAACAGTGTCTTCCACTATAAGTGTCCTTGGCCCCCAACTGTGGTATAGAACAGGTATCATTGTGTCAGTCTTGTAAGGGTTCTCTACGGAGTCTAACAAAAAGACTTAGTTGAAGTAGTAGTGTGGAAGCTGGTCAAATCATGCAGCAGTTTTTTACATGATATCATGCTAATATATAATCTTGTATTGCAATAACGCCCCAGCAGAAACGTTATTAGGGATTTTTCTGCGCGGCATTTACTCACCAAACAAATTTTTTTTCTAATAGTATTCTTTCACATTTACTTTTCTAAAATATGCCTTGTGTTCTTCTTCTCCCATTTTCTGGAGTCCTGGAGATACTTGCCAAGGATCTACCAGTATTGGTAAAGGTTGTAGCAGTGCAAGTAAATGTGCTAGTCTAGATGTAGCTGGCCTTGGTGAAGTGAAGGTTTAAAGAGTCAGGTGTGTCCTACTCTTTCCAGGATTTGTAAATGTGCTTATTCATGTATAACAATCAAAATAGGTTATGGTATTGATAGTACAGCTGTTGATGAAGTCAGGGTTGGTGAAGCCCCTTTCACTAGGTTGGTACGAGGCAGGTGATTTTGACTAGTAGGCGTTTCAGTCTGCTCATCTCCAGGCCTTTCGCCCTTTTCTTCCTCCGTGAGACAGGTCTTCTGAGTTGTATTGTATACTAACATGAAGCGATTTTTCGGCAGATTTTTCTCTATCTGGAGATGCATTATTAGAAGGACCTTAGGAAGGTTCTTAGCTGAGGACATGAATCCTCCCTCATCTAGGGAAAACATGCATCTACCAGTACTCTCTCTTTTTCAGTTTGGTAGGAAATTCTGATTAACTGTGTGTTTTTCGATATCAGGTTACAGACTGTGTAACAATCACTATGATTGCCTTACAATTAAATATTCCTTTGCTTGTTTTTCGTAAACAACAAAGATTATTTTCCGTGATGTTTTCTCTTTGGCAGTTTATATTCTTGTGTGTGATACTGAAAATCCCAGTAGAATCAAAACCCATTAAAAGGACGGTGAAAGCTTGTTTGGGCCATGGGAGCTGTAGAAACCTTACAGCAATCACAAATATATTATCTTTGATTAGAGTACAAAGTTAATGAAGCACTCTTTCTTCCATCTGATGAAAGCTGAAGGCAAATCATCACATTTCAATTTCACTGAAAAAAAAAGCTGTGTGATTATACGGCTGGAAGGGTAAGGCCTGGTCACTCTTAGGTTTTAGCTGAAAATACATAAACAAGATGAATAGGCTACTGTATTACAGCTGTTCTTAATACTCCTGTTTTAATTCGTAGCCTAATGATGGGGAATATTCAAAGCATGTGAGTCTACCAAGGATCCATTCTCAAAGCAGCACTTTTCACTTTATTCAACTTCTCTTCCAGGCGGTGGGGCAGAGTGAAGACACAAGTGTTGTGTGCTAGAAAGCTTGCTCATCATCAAACTATTACCGAAGCAGTATGATGATAAAATAGCAAAGTTCCACAAGTGTCAGGAGGATTTTCAGTATCCAATGTGAGCAATGTAATCTTTATCCTTCAAGCTCTTCTACTTTGGGCCACTGAGGAGAATTGGATTAAAATCTTCCACTGTAGGCATGGTATGGAAAAAAGATTCCTCGCACGCTTTAGGAGATTTCAATATGCATTCTTGTAACAAAGGGAAACTAGTCAGTTCCCCAGTAAAATACGATTTTGTTTCCTGGGGAAAAAGTCTGATAAATCTTTAGCACACTGATAATATGTCGCTCTTTGTAATCGGTTATGTAAAATGTAAATACATACTTTGTGTATATATATTCCTGCACTATACTGCTACTTGAGCTGTAACTGGTTGACTCTAAATCTGTCTGTATATTGCTTTGCTCCCCTGTAAAGCGCTCTGATACCCTAACGGGTCAAGTTCGCGCTCTATAAAACACATAAATAAAATAAAATAAAATAAAATAAATGAATGTCTGTCTCCAATCAAGGAGAAGAAATAAAATACTGAGGTCCTCCTCTTTGAAGATTCAAAATACAAAAACTGATGCTTAATGTACCAGTGTTGTTCTGATGCTAAAACAAATTAATTTAAGTATACAAGAATGTCGGGATTCAGTGCTCTTGATCTCCATGGTGCTAGGCATCTCCTCTTTCACAAAATACTTTCTAATACTGGGATAAGGAAATATGTTACCCGTAGCACACTTATTCATTATTTTGAATATATTTGGACACCATTGGGGGGGGGGGGCTCCATACACCAGAGCCCTTCTTATTTACTAAGCTATAACATTCTCAGCTGGCATGTCTTTGCCTGTGTTGAGGAACAGCAAGCCTCCAAACAGTGTGCTTGAATAGCTGGCATAGGCTTCTGATAGCTACTACGCACTATAGAGAGCATTTTCTGAAGAAAGTATAGTGAGAGAAGAAAGGATAGTTTGTAAATTTCTGTTCATTTGCACTGAACATCACAGGGATTTTCCTAGCCTTTAGGCATTTACCATTCTTACTTCTGAGGTTTCGGGTTTTTCATGTCCGAGTTGGCGAAGGTGCATTGATGGATGAGACTGATGAGAAAAGTACCCAACAGATCATTATAGATATTACAGTGATCAGCTACAAGGTTACTCAGGACTCAGTTAGTTTGTGCTATCATTCTGGAGGTGGATATGTTTGAGCATTGCTTTTAAGGATGCATTTGGCTAGTCCAGAATTTGGCTTTTCATTCCCAAGGCGTCTGATGACACATAAGGAAGACCCTAGGTTCAGAGTTGTAGACAAGTCACAGTAAGAAGATGATCCAGAGTTTCAGGGTGCGTGTCTCAGTGTTGCTGGTCTTCCTGAAATCAGATTGGTCGGATTGGGGGGTTACAAGTGATTGGTTAAATCGCATGTGATATGTAATAGGAGCCGAACACAAGAACGTCCTCGGTAGTGTCTGGAGTAGGAAGGCATGAAGAAGGGGGAATGTAAAGAAGCAGTTGTGGACTATAATGAAGACGAAGGAACCTAGTGTTGGTTAGGCATTGCATGATTATCTCTCTGACGAAGGTTTAACAAACCGCCCTGAACTGACCTGGTCCATGATTTACATAACTATAGCAATAAACTGAGTTATAGGGAATTTATAAATGTTAGGTTTGTAGCACTACAGCAACAACTGGACAAAACAAGTTATTTTTAGAAGTGAGTGGGCCACTGTAAGGTTTATGAGGCACACCCGGCCTTCGTCTCCTTCTTGAGATAAACACTGCAAAACGTTATATAGGATCTTCTCCCAGTCTGTATAATTTTTTTAGCATCCATTTTATTGGTTTCAGGATGTGTGTTAAGGTCAGTGATTTCATGTAGTTGAACATGAGGAGGCACACTTAGCAGTGAATTATTATATAAACAATATATATAATTGTTATATTTATTTGTATTAGTGTTGCCATGCATTATTGTCTTTTAATAGACCATTGTGGGACCAGGACTGGTATTGAGATCACCACATACCACGATGACGTGTTTTGTTGTATTCTGTGCTCTTCTTAGGAAGTCCATGATGGAAGCTTATGTTGATTTTCTTGAGGATATTAGACATTATAAATGTCACGTGACAATTTATCGTTTTTAATCGCTATTCACTGTAAATTCCTTCCTAATTCTAAAGTAGTAGCTGAATTCCCGGTCAAGGTAATTGCAGTACTTAATTTGAGACAGTGGTTGCAGGTGGGGCCCACCAGCACTCATTTTTAAGGACCAGCACTTAATTTTCTTCCACAGACTTTGATCCAAAGCAAGACAGAGTAAAACGCAAAACAGGGAAAGAAGGAAGAAGAGAAAGATGGAAAAAAAGTAACAAATGTAGACTGCAGGGATGAAACTGAACCTCCAAAAGGAGAGATAAAGAGGCAGGAAATGCAGGGTATTGGATGAAAGAGGTATGAAGTGGAATCAAAACTATGCAGCCTTGGTATTCGCCACCCAGCTATCGATAGTGAAGTCACGGTGTTCTTGGCAAAACATTTGGCCCGACACAGATTCTTTTACAATTTAAGCCCTTGTTTGAACTCAGGCTACAAACTCTCCATTTGATCTACCTTTATTACTTTTGGTTGCAGCCACATAATATGATGTATAACCATCCATTAGTAAATCTTCAAGTCCCTGGAAACAGTATTTATCATAGTTCTAGCCTAATCTGTATACTCTAATTTTTTCATTAGATCAGCTATATTCCATTTTAGTAGATTGCTGACTGCAGGAGGGGTAGTGGTGTGATGCGAGACTCCCAGAGACTCCTTGCTGTATTATTTTGTGTAGGGGTATCTTCTATTAAGATCTATCTTGATATTTAGTTAAAATTGCACCTATCCATTTCCAGTCACACTGTATTGCCAGATTTGTCTTGCAGTGTTTTCAGGTTTAAGTATCTCTTTTCGCTCATTAGCAATGTGAAGTTTAACCTTTAGTTTTAATGCTTTCTCCTTTGAGATAGCTTGCGCAAAAAGGGGCAATTGTAGATATGTTTGCTATTTGAGCTACAGTTTCTTTTTGAGCTGTTATTGATTCATCCAGCTCCAGGACAGAAGCAGATAATTCATTTGGTGGACACTGTACTTTAACACGCAAATTAAGAGACGGTAGATTCCTGATTTTGTATTGTTTTCCACCATATTGCTTCAGATCCAGACTCTTTCTCTTGACTCTACTGGAACGTCTTCACATTTCTTCCTAGACCTAACCTCAGGGAGGTCTTTCAGTATTATCCACGCCAGTTCAGGGAGGGTCTTTAATGGCCTCAGGATGTTGCCCCTGTTTAGGATGTCGTGAGGGACCTGGGAATGATAGAGAGTTGTGAAGATGGTTCTTCATTTGCAAGCTTCTTCCTCTGTATCTTTGAGAATATCATTCCTTTTCAAAAGTCTAAGATTCAGTATTATACCTAGATTACTATATTTTTGCTGCTTATCTCCATTTTTTGTTTAAAGATGTTTATTAAGTTCACATCAAAAAGATCTGACATATACAGAATATACTTTTGCTGCTTACTCCATGTGTCATAGCTTCAGTTATGAAGCCCTTCCAGGGAGTGTGTTGGTCTTTCATACTCGTTTGCTTTTTCTGGTGCTACAGGCCACATTTGCTTGAACGTGGGTTCATTAACAATTTACTTTGAAACATTTTTAGCCATGACAGTGGAGTAAAAAGGCAAGTTTCACAGTTGTCATCTGTGCCTCTTTTTTAGCTTTTAGGTCAATAAAAGGTTTTTATTACCAGTGGTTTTCCCTTTTATTGGTCGAGTGGAGATTTGGTTGCTCAACTATGTCACCCTTGTCTTGTCTGGCACCGATGGTAACTGAAGCTAGGGGGTGGGCATGTTCTTTTCCTATAGCTGCTACATTTTACTCCTATATGACAAAGGTTTGTACCTGTTTGTTTCTCTTTGTCCTAGTGACTAGGAGAAGAGCATTGCTCTGAGGACCTGCCCAGATCCTCATTATAGGGGTTTGAGCTTTGGTTATAGCTGAATTCTGTATTCCAGATTCGTCGTCACCTGTTATGCCAATACATGTGTTAATAAAATGTTTGCAATCAGTAAGAGCGGTGGTATGCAATAATGAGTTGTCAGAATTTTGATCGCAAGCTTCCAATCTCTTGGATCTTGCGACCATCCTGCTCACATACGGATCATGGAGAGTAAATAGTGTGCACATTTTTGTTCATGTAGCTCCTTCATCAGCTCTTGTCTTTATTTAAGCGTTTTAAGTAGTTACTTTATAAATAAAAGACAGGGAGCTAGACAACAGAAATCTAGCAACAGCAGGTGGTTGGAGTGGGGCAGCTCTGTGAGTGCTCCTATGTGCAAACGAGAGGCTCAGATACTGAGATGATCAACGGCTGGAATGCTGGGATGTGAAATGGTCAGTGTGGGCTTTGATTCTGCATGAACTAGACACAACAGGTAGAATAAACTAGATATTGGCGGACAGTCCACTGCACTCTGCTAGAGGGTTGATCTTTCACAGACTGTACCCAAGTATTTTCATGTGCCTGTTTTGTGCACAGTCCTTTGCCCTTGGCCAGCCTCACACTTTCACAGTTGCCCACACTTCAGAGGTCAAACACTCAATCAGTGATCTTATAAAGCGGGACTACTCATCCGTGATTCTCTCAAGGCGCTTGGGGGACAGGGAGGGGGGTCCTGCGGTTCAGTTGAAAAGCCAGGTCTTGAGGTCGTTCCTGAATTGCGACAGTGATGGTGGTTGCCTGAGGTGCAGAGGCAGGGAGTTTCAGGTCGTTGCAGCAAGGAAGGAGAAGGACCTATCCTCCAGTTGTGATCTAGCAGTTCAGTGGGATGGTGGCCACGGTCAGTTGGCCAAACTTGAAGGCTGGCCACTTATTTTTCCTCCTGAGGCGGATCATGGTCATTCTACAGTCTGGGATATTGAGGCAATAACAGCAATGATGGCAGTAGCAAGGCCACAGTGGACCCACAACCAGACCACATAACCACAACAGCTGCAAGGGCAGTGGACAAGTTGATGAATCAACAGCTGGGCAGTGAGAACAGCAGACCAGTGGCCAACGAGGGAGTATGAGCAATAATTACGCACAAACAGCAGAGGAGCAGAGGGAGGGGCAGAAACACGCTTCAGCCGCTTTCGCAGTTGTGTCGTACCCTTCTGTGAAACAGACATGGGTGTGACTAAAGCAGGTGTACAACTAGCCCTCAACTTCAGGGGTTTACAGAAGCTCAGTGAATGGAGAGCGAAGCTAACTCTTCAAACAACAAGGCGGAGCTATTAGGGTTACTGCCTGGCATGGAGACAAATTCCGGGCATTAACTGTACAACTTTCAGACAAAAGGTAAAAATTCAGGAAAAAAATTCTTAATTTGAGGGGAAGACAATACCCCACTCCTTTACCAATTCTCATATTTACTATATTTTATATTGCACTATTTATTCACCGTGCCCTCCCTATATGTGATTCCCTGTAGGCATATTAAATTCAGGTGGTGCATTATGTCATTGTTCATTGGTAAATTGGTCCCCTACCAGAATCTACCCAATCCATCTTGGAGAGAAATTGACAGCAACATTTTAAGTGGTTCTGAACATTTTAAAACCCATAGGAAAAAATCTTTGGAAAAAAACTGAGGTAAGCTCTTTTTTACCTTCTACTAGTTAAGACGAGTTGAAGAAACAACAGTGCGTTCTCACCATCCTTAGAGGTCAGTACTAAAAGCAAGCCCCCAACTTTATGATGATTTTACGAATCACATATTTACCCCAAAATTGGGCTAGGTGCGCGATGCCAGCAATTACAAGCCTGTGTGCCGCCAAAAAAATGAAAGTGTAAAGTTCTTGATTTATTAATGCTTTTTAATGCAGTCTGCCAGGTGCCACTGAATACAGAGAGCTATTACATTCCACTATGTGATGGAAAAGGAGCAGAAACACATGTCCTTTCGCTGCTTGCCCACCCTCCTAGGACATGCTCTAAATGATGCAACATGGCCTTCTTCTGCTCCTTCTCTGCCTCCCTTTTACTGGAACTGCGTAGTGGAGTGGGGGAGAGCGAGGAAGCCAAGTATGTGTCAGTAATTTAGAGTTTTCAGAAGACAAGTACAAGCTTTACTCCTGTTGGGGGCTCTGCTGTATTTTAACTTTGTTTATTACTCCTCGCTTTCACCCATCCCTTTGGCCCGTCCTTGATCTGCAAACTAAGAGAAAGAGAACCAGCATATGGGAGATCAAATGTAGAGTTGGGTGAGCCAACAAGTAAACAGAGAAACCCAAGCCAGAGCAGATCTAAGGGTCAGCACTGGCTGTAAGAGCCTATGAAATTAGCCGAGCCATGAAAATATTTGGCATGTAAGTCATGCAACAAAAATATTTTAAAATAGAATATGAGTGGCATCTTAGTACATCGCCTCTCGTTAAAGTTCAGCTTGATTTGGACCCAAGATTCCAACAGGACCTAGAGCTGAGCCAGAGCCAGGAATCTGGCTCAAGCCTGGCCCGAGCTTTCAGTAGCTCACCCACCTCTAGTCGGGTGTCCTATCAGCTGCTGAGGCTGTGAGACAGACATTGAATACGATGCACTACAAAGTTTGAAAATAAAGAACAAAATTCTGCTTTTTATTCCTCTAAACAAATTTGTTGACTTTGTTTGAAGCATGTGTGGCTGTAGATACACATGCTTAGCATAAGTCTGCCATTTAATGTTGGGCCCAGATGGATAAAAGTTGGTTTTCTTCAAAGAAATCTTGTGAATCACGAGGTAGTGTGACTTCTCCTCTTGCTGATAGAGTGCATGGTCATCGACTCCAGTGTTAGATTGTTTTCTTCCACTGTCGGGTTCAGATGTGTGCTTCTCTGCTACGGTTTGACACAGTTGGGCATAGCTTTCTCAGCCTATACCTTCTTCTCGTCAGTATTGTTTTTGATCGCGGTCCTCTTTCACTCCCTCAGGTTCTATTCAATGACTTTCGGGTGCTGATTTTCATTTGTAGGCATTCCACCCGCATCATGACCATTCAGTGTTGAAATGGACACCTTTTCAATTTTCTCCCAGGAGTCACACAAAATTTCCTTGCACCAGCCTTCATCTGTTGGTCCATTCCGCCTGCAGCCTCCAGTGCACACCCCTCCGGCCAAGACACGTCGGCTGGCGATGGCGGCGCATGAAACCTACAAAAAGGGGGTGTTCTTAATGGGAACACTATTTGCCCCCCACCTAGCCTCCCTCAGGTTCCTAGTGACTACAGCCCGCACTTACCCAAATTCCTGCATTCCGCGTCGGAAAGTTGAAACGTCCTTGGAGTTCTTCTCCTGACGTCTTCTGTACTCTTGCCTTCCAGGTCACCGCTCCTCTTCCGGGGCTTACGACAGTGTCGACATTCTCTCGCCTATTAGCTTTGTTACTTCTCCTTGAACAGCCTTCATTAAAGATGTTCTTACAGTACCTGGATAGGTGAAACAAGCAAGGAGAAGCATTTTAAGAACCGTTGTTTTCTTCCTTTGGTAGGAAACAAATTAAATAGCATAGAGTGTAAAAAGAGATACTTATTTGATTTTGCCTTTCTTCAGAGGTAAGGAATTAAGCTTCTACCCTTAATTATTCCTGTTTCTTCTCTTATGCTGTAAATAAGACCAAGATATTAGTTACTGAACTTTGAATAGTTTAGTTACCCTATCCTGACTCAGTGCCTTTTTGTGCACCATTTCTTCCCTTTCTTAGGTCTCGGCCTCGCGAAAGCAGCGCTTACGCTGCTCTGCCATGCACAGGCCTTTTGGAATCGATACGATTTCAGCGGGCACGCGGGGAGACAAACTAGACAAAAGATGTGCACGTGGGGATTGGATGCTTTTCTGGCGGCGTGACACACTGGGGACTTTTTTTTCTGCCGCCAGTAAATCATCCAGTCCCCGCTGTTATAAACATTGCGCATTGTGAGCACGGGCTGCCTGGGTCGCGCTTGTTTCTTATGTTGCATTCGCTGTCCCGGACTCCCCTTCTTCCTAGCTTTTCTCCAACTCAGTTTTGGTTGTTGTTTTTTTCTTCATTTGTGCTGCCAGTCTCCGTGTAAAGTAAAGTAGTCCTTTGTCCGATGTAGAACAACATGGATAACGTGTGTGTGTGTGTGTGTGTGTGTTGGGGGGGTTCTTTAGTCACCCAAGTTCCTTTCCGTGAGCCTTATTGACCTCCCAGCAGTGCCGGTAAGCCGCCATCCAAGCCCCGTCGATGTGGAGAGATAGCGCTGCAAGCGGAGAAAGCTCCCCGGCCTCGCAATTAATTCTTCCCCGTGACAGTACAGGGCTCTCTTATTCCACCTATCGACCCACTAACAAAGATTTGCCCGAAGACAAACACCTTGTGTCACTAAGGGATCAGAGGGAAGGCTGGATTCGGGGCACACGTTGCCCACAGGCTGGGGGGCATGGAGGCGCTGGCCCGCTGTCGGCCTGTATAACCCTCCGTGCTTACCTTCACCTGATCGCCGACGCTTCTAATAGACTTCAGCGGGCAGAGGTAGAAGCGTTTTGTGTCTGTTAGGTAACTGACCTTCCATTTTCTTCGTCTGCTGCTGCTCTGCCATTCCTGCTGTAGTCTCTTCGTCCCTCTCGCACCTTCTCGCCGTTTTAGCTAGAGGTGAGCGAGTCAGCAAATTAAAAGGAAGGGCTGAGCCGCAGGTCCGCGTTGGCTCTCTGACCACGTTCACGAGCGGGGCCCTAAAATAATTTGGCATCAGAATCATGCAACAAAGTTCATGTTAGAATATGAAATGATGTCCTCAAACATGAAGTGAAAAATATTCTTACCCTAACACCAGTGCACTAAGAGACAAGTCATATGTACCCTGTATGTCACCCAGATTCGTATAATAGATGGCACAACTTTATACGCTATTCAATCAAACACAAGAGGTTGTGCCACAGTGCACATCTTGAACTCCCAATTTTGAAAGCGCTCTTCTGATAATGAACAAGCTTCGAAAATGCAACAGGTCTCGCCTTTGATTAAGTTAAAGCCATTTGCTTTGCTAATGGTATTGTATAGCAAAGCAAATGGCTTTAACATAATGAAAGGCGAGACCTATTGCATTTTTAATGCTTGTTTTATCCTGTCTTAGAAAATAAGTTTTTTTCCTAGTTTTTTCAGGATAAATTATATTTTTATGGGTCTAATGAATCCAGAGGGTGGTCTCCCTTCAGGTTGGTATGTTTCACACTTATCATTGTTTAATGCTTAAATTCTGCAGTCCTTATGAGAAATTTGTATATTTCTACCTTTTAGGACAGGATAGGCTAGGATAGGATAGTCATTTTTAAAGCGCTCGAATGCTGCTGCGTCTTGGCGCTAGGAGTGTACGGAGGGAGGATGGGCAGTAGCACCGATGATTTAATTTGAAGGAAACAGCCAAGATTTCAGCATTTTCCTAAAAACTGCCGGTTAGGTTGATGTCTCATGGTAGAAGGCAATTGGTTCCATAACTTGGCTGCACAGTATGATAGACTCGGACTAGATACCACTGTGTCAGTTTCAAGTTTAGTTATTCATGTCTTCCTTATCCTACCATCAGAACATTCAACAGGTATATTCCTACATTTAGCCACACTCTCTATGAAGTCCTCTCGTGGTTCTAGGGTCATACTTACCTATTTGTACTTTCACCCATTAGGAAACACATGCGACACCACACCGGACTAAATTCGAGCGTGCTATTGCGTAGGCATGCCAGCTTCGAATTTCGGCTTTTAAACCCAAAGTACCACTAAACCATCTGCCCCTACCAATTGATGTGAAATATCTTTTTGGTCCTCAAGTGAATACCCTCCTTGAAAAGATTTAAAAGATAATGAAACAGCTAAGGTGCTGCAGACACCATTTCATAGTGGCTCCTTTCGCTTCTCCTTTTATCGTGGAGGTTCCAAGACCACCTCCCCTGAAACCTCTGCATCATATCACCGGACTCAAACACAGACCACCTCGCTTAGGGGTTACTACAAAGGCTCATACAAGGGTAACAACTCCAGAGGTAGAGGCAAGGGCAGATGTACAAAACTATCTGCCACAACCACAAGTCCTGACTCCCTAGTCATCCCCCCCCAATTACAAAACACCAGTCGGGGGTTGACCACAAGGGTTTCTTCCTGCCTGGCAGAATAACACCTCCGACCAGTGGGTGTTGGATATTGTCCAACATGGTTATTGTCTGGAGCTCACTTCCACAGCTCACAACATTCTATCTTCCAACCACAGACTGTCTCCATAACATCAGCAGTTGATCAAGGAGAAGTACAAGCTCTCCTAAAAACAAGGAGCTATAGAACCTGTCCCACTCCACCAACACGGCACAGGGGTCTATTCCCTATACGTCCCTTAGACCATTCTTGGGCCTCAGACCTGTAAATAAATACATTCTCTCAGAGCACTTTCATGCGGCTACTCTTCAAGATAGCATACCAGTTTTACAACAAGGCGAGTTCATGGTCGCACTGGACCTAAAGGACGCCTACTTTCATATTGCTATTCACCGGCACACCGCCAATATCTAAGGTTCATAACAAATGGTCAGCATTTTCCATTTAAAGTGCTCCCTTTCATGGTCACTACCATGCCCAGGGTCTTTGAAAAATGCCTTGTGGTGGTAGCTGCTCACCTGTGCAGGCAAAGCATACGTGTCTTTCCATACCTGGTCGGTTGGCTCAGCAAGCGCCCAACTCATCAAAAGTGTTTTAAACACACCCACGCCACCATAAACCTACTTCATCAACTAGCCTTTACAATCAGTACCCTAAAGTCTCATCTTCAATCCCTTCAAAAGCAACCTAACCTAGGGGCAATTCTCAATTCACAACTAGGTATACCTTACCCAAATACTGCCAGAATACAGGCATTTCAGACACTCATTCCCCAAATTTTAACCAGTTCCACAGGTAACAGTCAGAACCGTCATGGGTCTCCTTTGCAATTATGGCTCCATGTATAGCCATGGTACCTTATGCCAGACTCAACATGCGTCCGTGACAAGAGTGCTAATTGCACTAGTGGACTCAAGCGGAGGGTCAGTTAGAAGCTCTAGGGGCAGATTTACAAGCCCCTTGCAACACTTTTACGCTGGCGTTGCGTCACTTCTGTGACGCAGCAGCGGCGTAAACCATGCGCCACATTGCGCCTTATTTACAACGTGACGCATCTGGGGAGATGCGTCACGTTGTAAAGCCCTGCGCCACATGAAACCTGCGTTAGGTTTCATGTGGGCATTCCTGCGCAGGGTGGGCGTTCTGTTGCAGGAACGCATCGTAAAAGTGACGCAGTGAAATCTACACGATTTCACGGAGTCACTTTTCCGTCTATGCTGCGTCAAAACCCTGCACCTGCTTGAAGCAGGCGTAAGGAGTGACACAGCATGTTAGGCATAGGGCGCCCCGAGCATTGCTGGAGTTGCGTCGCGCTTGCGACACGACTCCAGCAATGCGCCGCCCTTACGCCATCAGATGCGACACACATCGCCCTAACCTTGTGCCACGGTGCGCTGCATTGTAAATGCGACGCATTTGTGGTGGCGCAGGGAGGGAATTGCATGTCGCATCTTTTCAGGCGCATCCCTGCTGATTTGCAGAGATGCGCCAGAACTCGTAAATCTGCCCCCTAGTGTTGAACAGCTGTCAAACTTGCCACTCTGCAGAGGTGGAACACCAACAGTCTGTTGAAGGGATGGCCTTTCCTAGACGCAGTTCCACAGAGGACAGTAACAATGGACACTACTCTAACAGGATGGGGTGCGCATTCCCAACATTTCACTGTCCAGGGTCACTGGACACTCAGTCAGAGAGATCTCCCCATAAATCACCTGGTGTTACTAGCTGTTCACCTAGAATTGAACGCCTTCTTTCCTCACCTAATTGGCAAAGTAGTCCTCATCAAAACAGACAAGTTGACATCAATGTATTATCTCCAAAAGCAGGGAGGCACTAAGTCCCCGCAGCTTTCCCAGTTAGCCCAGACTATTTGAAAGTGGGCTCTCCGATACAGCATTCACTTGTAGGCGGAGCTCCACCCACATGTCCTCCTCCAGTACTTCCAAATTGGGGACAACTACCAAAAGACCTCTTCGCTACAGCAGAAAATTTGAAATGCCCAAACTTTGCCTCCAGGTTCCCACACCCACGGGCATTGCACTATGGATGAGTTGCCCCGGGATATTTGCTTACACTTTTCCACCTCTCCCACTGCTTCAAATTCTGGTTCGGCAGACATCTCTCACTCTCAATCTGGTGATTACCACATGGGCACGACAACCCTAGTTCACTACACTTCTCGAAAAGTTTGTAGTTTCCCACAAAGCACTACTGAACAGGCAGAACCATCTCATGCAGAACTATGGAGAAATCAAACACCCCGACCCCAGATCACTCAACTTTGCAAATATGGCGTCTGAAGTTTTAGAATGTATCTACCTCAATCTCCCACAACAATGCATGGATATTCTTAAAGAGGCAAGCAGGCCTACTACTGGGACTTGTTATGCTGTCAAATTGAGAAGACCGTCAACGTCCAACTAACGAAATTCATCGAAAAGAAATCCATCCTCGACCCCTCCCAATCCGGATTCCACAGCAACCACAGCACTGAGACTACTCTACTTGCTGCTATAGACGACATCCGCACCCTCCTCGACCAAAGACACACCGTAGCCCTGATCGTACTAGACCTTTCTGCAGCCTTCGACACTGTCTCCCACCGCACACTCACTGCCATACTCCATGATGCTGGCATACAGGAAACCACCCTCGACTGGCTTTGCTCCTTCCTCACCGGCAGAACCCAAAGAATCAGAGTTTCACAATTCCTCTCTGAACCCACAGAGATCAACTGCGGAGTACCCCAAGGATCATAGCTCAGCCCTACGCTAGTCAACATCTACATGGCGGCTATCGTCTGACTTCACGGACTCAGCATAGTATCCTACCCCAATGACACCCAGCTCATCCTCTCCCTCACCAAGGACCCCATCACCACCAAACTCAACTTCCAGGAAGTAATGAAGTACGTTGCATCCTGGATGAGCAGCAGCTGGCTGAAGCTCAACTCGGAGAAGACAGAAGTCTTCGTCCTCTGACCCTCCCCTCTGCATGGGACAACACCTGGTGGCCCACCGCCCTCGAAAGCCCCCCACGGCCACGCCCGGAACCTCGGTATCGTACTTGACTCCTCCCTCTCCATGACCCGTCAGGTCCATGCCGTCGCCTTCACCTCTTTCAACACCCTTTGCATCGTTTGGAAGACCTTCAAATGGATCCCTCCCCCGAATCAAGGAAGACTGTCACCCACGCACTCATAACCAGCAGGCTGGACTACTAAAACACCCTCTATGCTGGGATCAACAGGTCTCTGCTCCACAAACTCCAGACCATACAGAACACTGCAGCCAGACTCATACTTGGCATCCATCGACAAAAACACATCACCCAACACCTGCGAAACCTCCACTGGCTCCCCGTCGAGAAGAGAGTAACTTTCAAGATACTCACCCACACCTACAAATACCTCCACAACATCGGACCCCATTATCTCAACTATAGAATCTCCTTCTATGTATCCAGGAGAAACCTCCGATCAGCCGACCTCGCCCTTGCCAAACCCCCGTGCATCTGCAGAGCAAGAACGGGTGGAAGAAACTTCTCCTACATCGTGGCCATGACGTGGAACAAGCTTCCGATCGACCTCAGACGTGCCCACACCCTGCACATCTTCAGGAAGACCCCCAAGACCTGGCTCTTCAACTGACCGGAGCTGCTCCCCCCCCCCCAGCGCCTTGAGACCCTCACGGGTGAGTAGCGTGCTTCAAAATTCCCTGATTGATTGATTGATTTGTTCACTATTGTTAGTCCAACCACATTGATTCCATAGCAGCTAAAGTACATGATATTCTCTGCTACTTATTTCACTTACATACATTGAATTTAGCTTTTACATCTATAAAGCCACATCTAACAGCGATCGCTGCATCTCTTCAAATTAGCCACACACCTCCCTATTCAGGATTTCAGCTGTCAAAGCCTTTCTAGAAGGGCTTTAAAGAGTTATTCCTCCTAGAGTTCCACCAACTCCCACATGGAATCTCAATATTGTATTGACAAGATTATTGGGCCTTCTATCTGAACCCCTCCACTCCTGCCCCCTCCAGTTTTTGTCTTGGAAGGTAACATTCCTAATTTCTGTCACTTCACTCAGAAGTGTCAGTGAGCTTCAGGCCTTAACTTTTGAAGAACCTTTCTTCCAAATACATACGGATAGGGTTGTACTTCACACCAACCCCAAATTTCTTCCTAATGTGGTCTCACAATTCCATCTTAATCAATCCATTGCACTACCTGTCTTTTTCTCCCAACCTGACTCATTTGCAGAAAGAGCTCTCCATACCTTAGACGTAAAAAGAGCTCTCATGTGTTACATTGACAGGACTAAATCATTTAGAAAAACACAGCTATTTGTTTCTTTCTCAAAACATCACAAAGGAAGGGCCAGTTCTAAATCAGGAATTGCACGATGGATTGTTAAATGCATCCAAACATGCTATGCAAAAGCTAAAAGAACTTTACCCTTTCCTCCTAGAGCTCACTCCACTTGTTGAAAGGGAGCTTCAATGGCCTTCTTAGGAAGCATACCTTTAGCTAAACCTAATTACTGAGGCTAAAGTCATGATCCTAAGCCTTTTGGAAACGGATCTACTTTATTAATGCACAAAGTGTTGGGATGGGGGAAGGGCTTTCCTGTACATCTTCACCCTCTTGCTAATTAGTGGCCTGTATAAGTCATCAACTTTTGCCATTTATGTGGTTCTTTCAAAATCTGATGTGTGTGTAAACATACAAGTTTGTGTTTTGTTAGACGCAAAATTGTATATATTTTACTAACAAAAGTGGAGGGGTTCCAGCCCTGTTTCTCTTCCCCTGACCGCAAACAGATATGCCTAGACTACCTTCAGACTGTCCTGCCCTTTAAAGAATGATGCTTTGCTGTTTATCAGATCATTTTTTGAGTTTTCTTTAGCGCCATATACTGCATGCCGGCATTTCCTTCTGCCCTGCCAAACTCTCCATTCCCCTGCTCCATTTACAGTTGGCAGACGGGCCATGTTTACACCGGTGAAGCCTCTACTGCCCCTGATGGTGTAAACCCCTGGCCTGGGATCTCACCTGCAAAGGGTCTGCTGAGGCACAGATATGGTTGCCCCACCCTATCGAGGGCAGCACTATTCATTTCCCCTGCCAAGGTATAGTGAATACAGGCATAGAACATGTAGAATGCCCTCCAAACGCAGAGAGAAAGCTCTTAGCGTGTCAAGCCATCTTTGTTTTGTATTTTTATCTAGCCAGTCCGGCTGGCTTTTTGTATAATCAATTCCTATGCCTGATCTTGATAATCTATATAGCCAAATGAATCTGTCTGTGACAATGTATATACATCTCTTAAATCCTTTCACCATTGTATTAGCACTAGATGAATTTATGCTAACTAAGTAAATTTACTAATGTCTGTGTTATTGTTGACCTCAGTAGAGGTCTAAATCAATTAATAACATATTTGATTCGATATAGCTGGTGACTGCAGGGATATGGATAGAGTAGATGGGTCCAGTCACTCCACAACACCCCCCCCCCCCCACACACACACACACACAATATAACACAACACACACTCACTTGGAGACTAGGGTCATGTTACTATGTTATGTAGAATTTGGGTGATAATTGGTGCACACAGTAATTACTACTACGCAGTTGTGGGGTATTTAATGGGTAACACAATTAACTTCTGCTCAGTTCCCCACCTTGGAATGAAGCCTAACCAGTGGAGACGGTGTTCAGCACACCAATTACTGTGTGTTTTGTATTTATATTTTAGCATTTTATTCTGATAGAAAGTTGCAGTGTAGCATTTGAGGCATAACTCAGATATCCGATTTGTGTGCAGACAATCATTTGTGTATCTATCGGAATTTAAAGCACAACTTTGAATCAGGGTGTAAATACATTCTGTACATTTATAGAAAGTAGGGATAGGTTATGTCAATAGGGATTTGCCCTGCTCTGTATTACCATTATTATGGCCTCCCAGTGATGTAGATTTCAAGTATGTGTTGTTGTATTGTAGTTATATTTATACAGAACTTCATACTCCTAATGAGGTGCTAAAGCACATTGCATGATGCCCCATGGAATATCATAGATGGAACAGTGCATTTTTGCCATGCTGCCTAAATGGAGAGTTTTTATGTAATGCATCAAGACCAGAGTTTCGCTGGAAATACGTTTTATAATAATAATAATAAGGGTAGCTTATAAAGCGCATGGTTACGCAGAAGCGTGTCCCCGCGCTACAACTGAAAACTCATTGCGAGGGTTGCAGACCGGAGATCTTTTATCTGGAGAACAGGTATGTTTTTAGGTTCCTGCGGAAGCTGGTTTCGGATGAGTCAAGGCGAAGATGGAGAGGGAGGGAGTTCCAGCTCTTTGCTGCCAAATAGCGGAAGGAGCGTCCGCCCATGCGGGCCTTTTTGATTCTTGGAACCAGTAGTAGACCCCCATATGCTGAGCGCAGATCACGTGCTGGTGTATACCTTGTCACCAAGTTCTGGAGTGGGATCGGAGATTTTTTAGCCAGGATGCGGTGACAGGTGCAGAGGGCTTTAAATACCACTCTGTTTTTAACTGGCAGCCAGTGGAGGGTTTTGAGAGCGGCTTTGGTATCTGATCGTTTTGGGATGTTTAAGATGAGACGGGCAGCCGCGTTCTGTATTACCTGAAGGCGGTTCATGGCTTTGCAGGTGGTGCCCAGGTAAAGTAGATTGCCATAGTCTAGGCGTGATGTCACCAGGGCATGTACCAGTGTTCTCCGTGCTGACATAGGGAGAAGGTCAAGGACCTTCCTTATGGTTTTTAGGATGCCAAAACAGACCCCTGCAACTCGGTCTATTTGGGGTCCAAAAGATAGGTCAGCGTCGAGCCATATGCCAAGATTTTTGACTCCCTGGGTGGGTATGGGAGCCTCGCCCAGGCATGGAGGCCACCACGTCGATGACCAAGCAGATGGGTCCCTCCCCACCACGAGCACCTCGGTCTTGTTGCCGTTTAATTTAAGGCAATTGGTGGACATCCAGGTTGCAAGTTCTTGCATGCAATCCCTGAAACTGTCCATCGCAA
This sequence comes from Triturus cristatus, assembly GCF_964204655.1. Classification (NCBI taxonomy): domain Eukaryota; kingdom Metazoa; phylum Chordata; class Amphibia; order Caudata; family Salamandridae; genus Triturus; species Triturus cristatus. The sequence goes on along the minus strand of NC_140586.1, from coordinate 169,735,039 downwards.
GACCGGGTGCACGCGATAGGGAGATAGCCAGCTGCGTGTCATCGGCGTATGACACGATGCTCAATCCGTGACTCACGGCAATTGAAGCCACTGGAGAGACATAGAGATTAAACAAAGTTGGGCTCAGGGACGAACCCTGGGGAACACCCTGTCCCAAGCCTATGTCTCTCGAGTAGTGGTCACCTTGGCGAACCTGGAAGCTTCTCCCTGTCAGGAAGGATTGTAGCCATTGGAGTGCAGCTTCGGATATTCCTCCATTATTCAGACACTGTAGCAAGTTGTAGTGCGCTACAGTGTCGAATGCTGCACTCAAGTCCAATAGGATGAGGGCCATGGTATGTCCCTCATCCACCCCCTGGCGTAGGGTCTCTACTGCTGTTAGGAGTGCAGACTCTGTAGAGTGGCGAGGTCGGAATCCAAATTGGGTGTCGTGTAATAGGGCAGCCTTTTCCACGAAGTCCATTAGCTGTATATTGACCGTTTTTTCCGCCACCTTAGCCAGGTAGGGAAGGAGTGAAATTGGGCGGAGGTTGTCGAGTTTCTCAAAACAGATGGTGGCTTTCTTCCTAAGGGGTAGAACAACCGCCTTTTTCCAATCCCTAGGTACTGTCTTTGTGCTGAAAGATACATCGAGCAAATGTCTAATGTATGGTTCTAGTACTCTTAGACTATCTGTTAGGCGTTTGGGTGTGGTTGGGTCTCGAGGAGAGCCCGACTTCACCGACCTGCAAATTTTTAGAAGATCTTCCGTGGGAGGGGTGACAAAGTTGGTAAGTATAGGTTTATCTCCCCATTCCCTAGGGTTTTCGGCGAACTCTGCCCCGGTTTTGGGCTGCGTAGGGAATGCTAAGTATATTTTTGTTATTTTTTCTGAAAAGAAGTCTGCGATTTTGTCACACAATTCTGGCGAGCAGTCATCAGGGATAGTAGCTGAATTTCCACCTGAAAGAGTTTTATAGAGTGTGAACAGCTCTTTTGTTGAATTACCCGCCTCACTAATCCTAGACGTAAAGTATGATTTTTTTGTTTTTCTGATTAGTCCATGGTAGGTTCGTCTCTCGGTTAGGTACTTAGTTCTGGTTTCTTCAGAGAAACTCTTACGCCATTCTCTTTCAGTTCTTTTTAGAGCAGTTTTCTGGCTATACCTCTGCTTGAATGTGAAGAGAAAATGAGTAAGTTATGAGTTGCGTAAGCTTTCAATTCTAAAACTCCACATGTTGATGTTGAAAGGAAGGTCCTGTTCCTGCTCTTGAAGTTTTTCCCATGGCAGATCATAGTTGCAGTTGAAGTCTTCGGGTAAGTCCAAAACGAAGCATAAGACATTGAAGAGGAAATCAGCCCCTTTCTGCCCATCTCGAACTCCAGAGAAAGTGTGAGGGTATCAATGTATCCCCCAGTCTCGCTACCAATCTCCCTCACATCCAATTCTGAGTCTAGTGCTGATGCACCCAGAATTATCAGCTTCATTGACGATTCGCAGCAAGTGGATGCCATTACAGAGGCCATGCTTCTTATTTTCGGCCTCTATTGTGTCTTTGGGCCCCAAGGATCTGCTGGGACCTCCAGTTTGCTTCTGCCGGCATATCTACTCTCTGCGTTGTCTGTGCCCCTCAAAACCACATCAGGCTCTGCGCCGGCTCCACCGCCGACTTCAGTTCAGGCGCCATCTATTACGCCGGTACCCTTTGCATCCGCACCAATGCCGACACCGAAGGAGGATTTATATCTTTTTGTGCTTTCTGAGCCCTGAGGCCATGCTCGGTTCTTTCCGAAGGGAGGCTAGCATGCAATCCCTCTGAATCTGACACTTTGCCTTTACTACATAGTAAGGGCCAGACTTTGCATAATATTTTCGGCACTGATTGAGACAATGATAATTCTTTTGATGGTGATGATTTTGTCCTCCAATATGATCAAAAAATTTGTATGAACAGTGGCACTGCCACTGAAGAAAATTCATCATTTGCCATTGTTATGCGAAGAGCTGCAGTGATACTTAACCTACAACTTCCCACTAGGGAGGTGAAGACCAATGTTTTGACAGAGGTGCTCTAGCCCGGTCAAGCACCTACAGAACCTCTTTTACCGTTTAATGAAGCCCTCACAAATACCATCTTGGGAAGGTGGGTGAAACAATGTTCAGGACCACCATTGGATAGGCACGTCACTCTGCACCTGCACCTGGTGACCCTGCTTTTCTTACACAACATCCTACACCAGAGAGTTTGGTGGTCCATCAGTGAAGCGAATCTCAACTCATTCCCCGCCACCCCACCTAATCGTGAGTTTAGAAGAATAGAAACTTATGGTAAGCATATTTTTTCTTCAGTGAACCTTGCTCTGTATGCCGTGAATGCCAGCTGCCTTCTAGGCCACTACTCCCATGCCCTATGGGACACAATGGCTCAGGTATTGGCTGTAGTTTGGGACAACCTGAAGGGGTCGCTGAACTAAGCTATCCAGTATCTCTGCAACACAGCAAGGTTTGTAATCTGGTCTGGTTTGGACATGACCAACTGTTTGAGTCAAACAATGGGTACGAGTGTAGCACTTAAGCTAGGCAGTATGGCTGAAACAAAGCAATGTTTGTAATCTTGTCTGTTTTGGACTCGACCGACTGTTTGAATCAAGCAATGTGTACAAGTGAAAGACTTTGGCACCATGCCTGGATGAGGTCTGCAGGCTTCTCCGGGGATGTCCACACATCTGTGATGGCCATGCCGTTTTATGGCTCTTGCCTTTTTGAGGAAAAGATAGAATCGGCCCTGGAACGGTTTAAGCAAAGTAGGGGCACATCACGTTCCTTGGGTCATTCTGCTCCCACCAGACCATTCAAACTATTTCACCCCCTTTGTGGCTATGTTAGGAGGTTTCAGTTGCACCAGCATTGGGTCCCACCACCAGCTCAACAGTCCTTTTATCTCTTTTGTGACTGAGGCTGCAGTTCACAAAGACGACTCCCAGGGCAAAAGAGACAGCATGCAGCTCAGCCCGCTACCTGTCAAGCATCTGCAGCCCTAAAACCACTTTAGTGTGTCCTTACTGGCACACAGTCACCTTTCTGGAGGCAGGATTTGATATTTCCTCCTCAGATGGCAAACCATCACTTAGGACAAGTGGGTCCTCCAAACTGTACATCGGGGCTACGCCCTCTGATTTCTCCCAATCCCATCTTCCACCTCCATCAGAGTTGCTGACGGTGGACAACCTGTCTGTCTTGCAGCATGAAGTGCATGCCCTTTTGGTCAAAGCAGCTATAGAGAGGATTTCAGCCTCAGAAGTCAGAACTTGACGTTACTCCTGCTACTTCCTTATGCCAAAGTACAGAGGCCGTCATGCTGTTTTGGATCTTCATTCTCTCAACACCTTGCTGGGGAAGGATATATTTAAAAGGCTCACGTAAGTTCAGGTCATGTCTGCACCAGACCCCGGAGACTGGATAGGACACTTGTTTACATATCCCTATACTACAGGCCCACAGGCTCTACCTAAGGTTCACAGTGGGTCAGGAGAATTTCAGTTTGCAGTGCTCCCTTTTGGCCTTGCCAGTGCCCCTCAGGTGTTCACGAAAGTGGTGACTGCGGTCGCAACAAACCTTTGCAGGTTGGGGGTACCAGTCTTCCCGCTACCTCAACAACTGGATGATGAAGGTGGGCTCGCCCTAAGCAGTCGTCAACCACCTCCAGATGAATGCGAACCTTCTAACATCTTTGGCGTTCACTATCAATGTGCTGAAGTTGTACCAGACTCCTTCGCAGATGCTCCCATTCATTGGTGCCATTCTAGATATGGTACAGTTGTGTGCCTTTTCCCCTGGAGCTGAGAGTTCAGGATCCCAATATTTGAACTTCTGTCCTGTATCTCAGTGCGGATGACTCTGAGGCTGCTGGGATAATTGGCCTCCTGCACCCTGGTGGTCAAACATACCAGATGGCGCATGTGAGCTCTGCACTTTAAGTCCATGTGGGCACAGCACCAGGGAACTGGATCAGATTGTATCCAGATTTAGGGCGACTGCAAAAGATCTGCAGTGATGGCTGCTGGACCACCATCCAGAGCTGACAGTGGTCACAAATGCATAACATCTGTTCTGGGTAGGCCATCTTGGAGAGGTGGAAATCAGAGGTCTCTGTGTCCAGTGGAGACTTTAGTCCACATCAGTTTGTTGGAGTTCAGGGCAATTTGTTTGGCATTGAACTTCTTCCTGCCCACCATCAGAGGAATAATGTATACCAAGAATGACTGTGTCTGATTCAGTCTATATACACAAAGAAAACAAGTCCATTTTCTCTTCACGCAATGCACAAGAGAGTGAAAAAGTAAAAAATAACAATTTATGAGAATATATATCAATATCATTGATACTATTTACAATAATATTGATTTTATCATGACCTGTGGGAGAGGGAGAAGTAAATGTAATAGCCTCCAAATGGGGGACAAAAGGGTAGCTTCTACCAACACTTTTTCTTACCTGGGCGTTTTATTCGCAAACACAGGTTCTTGGGGCCCAGCGGTACAAAATAGGAGCTTATTATTTATGAAGTCAACTGCGGCCCTTGTTAATTTTACTAAGAAAATGGGAAAAAGGCCCCCTGAAATCCTTCTTAAAATTTTTCAAACCAAATGTATAAGTATTGCGATTTATGGTGCGGGAGTTTGGGGTTTTTATGATGTTTCTATGATCCAACGTGTGGAAAATGCCTTTTTACAATATATTTTAGCTGTACCAGCAAGCTCCTCGTTTTTTAATTGCCATAGTGAGCTCGGTATCCCTTATGTTACGGACATTATTAAAATGCAACCTGTCCTGTTGTGGCACCGTATCTGGACAACTAGTAGTACAGGCCTAAACAGAGCTATAATAAGGGATACAATGAACCTGGACTACGCTAATAAGGTTGTATGGTTGGATTACGTCAAAAAATATCTGAATGATATAGGGCACCCAGAATTTTACTCATCCCCAGAGAAAATGTGTGCCGACACAAGAAAGGAATTCAAACTAACTTGCCCGTCCCATTTAGAGTCGCTTAGAGTTGCTAAGGGGATGAATAAGAAGACTGTAGTACAACATCACTTGACCCTGACAACGTTTGATATTCAACCATATCTCACATGTTGTTTCGAGGGATATGATAGATATCTTTTAACCCGTTTCAGGTTTAACATTTTTCATCATCTAGTTAGCTATCCAGGTATAAATGATTGGACCAGAGAGCTTTCTCCCTGTCCCTGTGATAATGTGTCACTACAATCCACAAGACCTTGTTTTGTAAATTTTATGCACTAGAAAGGAAAAGATGGATTATCCCCTTATTAAAACAAGCAGGCTGGCGACAATGTAAACCAGCTTTTTTATCCTTACAATTTTTAGATAGTGTACTACTAGTATGTACTATGACTGGCTTTTTGAAGAATGTATTGAGAGCTAGAAAAAGTATAAAAAATGTTTAATTGCAGTACACTGAAAGTTAGTTGATCTATTTGAAAGCACTTTTGCACTTTATGATAGATACTTGTATTTTAATGTATTTTTATCAAACTTTTGCTACTTACGTTGTTTTTATGGAAATGTAAGCTTTTGTCATTTTAAATGACTAAAATCGAATAAAGCTATATTTGATTTGATATTGAAAAAGGTGCTCCATGGTTAGTGCAAAAGTGCTTGTGCAGTGTATAAACCAGTGTATGACACATAGATTAAAATGGACAAATACATAAGCTGCGTAAACAATAGTTTTTCAGGAAAGCCTTGTCAAGAACAGAGTTCATTAGAGTCTCTACAGCTGTGACTGTCCACATGATTCCCAAATCTGTTGACCCCAATATGATATCTTAGATACAGACATATGAATGGATTCCATCGACGTTTCGACCTGACACATTAACGTGTCAGTAGTACATCATAGTGGGGTCTTCATCAAGACAGCCAATAGGAACACCAAGTCTTCTTGGGAAATGCCAGCATGGCTTTACTGTCTTTGTATTTGTACTCAAATAGAATAAGAGTCTTCTTTACTGATAGTATCACTGAATGGAAGTGAATGTGTTTAAATTTAACCCAGTGTAACAAACGTCCGGGCAGAATCCATAAGTGGACCAAAATGATATACAGATTACTCATTCATAGTCACACACAAAACAAGAGCTGTAATGGATCCAACACTTCTCTTCTCTTTCGAAAGATGTTCTAGAATGGAACCACTTCCAGACACGGCCAGGTGGTTTATCCAACATTTTGTGTATTTTGGGGAGTGTGTATGTGGTGGATATTCTCAAATATTTTTAGGTCTTGCTGAGCCAGCGCATGCCCTGCTCTGCGAGACATTTAATGTGTGGCTCCAGAAAATGCTGCCACGCGCTTTTGCTTGTGGCAGCCTAGAGATTGCGGTCACGCACACAAGCGTGCGCGCCTCGCTCCGCCTCTCCAGTGCTCGCTATGCCTCTCCTTCTTCAGTGCGCGCGCCTCGCTCCGCCTCTCCAATGCTTGCTATGCCTCTCCTTCTTCAGTGATGTTCTTGTGTCTATTATGCTTGTTTTTTTTTAGGGTTGCGACCTCTTTCTGCTCTTTATAAACATAACCGCTGTGCTAGTGAAACTGTCTGAAATAGACCTTCAGTCCGAAAACTAGACGTTAACCTCCCTCGCCTATCACTTCTGTTTTAGTGCAGACATCCCGTGCGGATGTCCTCTGATTACCTGACAGAACTGTAATTAATAATAATTAATCCAACGAGTTCCTAATAATGAACCCAAGAGTGGGTGAAGCAACCGTGAGTCAGCAGAATAAACCAATCCAGCGTTAAAACAGTTCTGCTGGTTAACGCGCCTGTTGTTGGTGTCTGGTGAAACTGTCTGAAATAGTCGCTCAGCCTGTAAAACAGACCTTAACTCTCCCACCCTTGCCTGTCACTGCTGTGTAACACAAACATCCCACCCGCTGTCATCAGATTACCTGAGCGTCTTCTAATTAATCAACTGAGTTGTTAATATTTAATCCACAGTGCACTAAAGCGTGTGTGAGCAAATAAAATATTCGAGCGTTAAAATTGCTCAGTAAATTAACGCAATTGTTTTTAGGAAGCTCAGTTAGGTACACTTCAGTTTCTAAGAGCTCTCCATCACTACACAGCTAGGTAAACGTCAGTTTCTAAGAGCTCTCCACTACTACCCAGGAATGGAGAGCTCTTAGAAATTGAAGTTTACCTAGCTGGCGTCCTTCTGACGTTTGAAAGTTGGACTAAAAAAGCGGCTTGTAATTAACAGAAAAGGCAGGTGCTTTCGGCGCTCTGTGTTGGGTTTATGAGACGAAATTTGTTTTGTAACTAAATGCCTTCCATGACAGTCAAGCAAAAATAAAGCAGCTTAATTGAGCAGAATAACACAAACCTAAACCAAGCTGCCTCCAAAAGGGGGATGGGGGATGAGCCAAAGCAATCGTTTAAGCAAGCTCAGATTCTCCAATTTGCTAAAGTTATGCTTATTGTAAACTCTTTTGTCAAGAACATTAGCAGCGTCCCTGAGAACAACTTATTTGAATTAAATATTCTCATGTGACATGCACTTTACCCGGTAGTGTAAATGTGGAAGGCAGTCTGAAACCGGTGGCATTGTTCTTGTATTGATAAGGAACCTTGTGGAAATAGTGCCTGAGTCTTATTTTCCTAAAGATCTGATAAAGTTACATTACATCTTAATGTTATACAAGTTACGTATTACGGTTTGAACAAATGACAAGCCTTTGGACAGGACACGAAGGGGCATATTATCAAGCCAGGCGATAAAATTATCGCCGCTTTGGCGGCAGAAAACTGTCGCTAAAACGGCGATAATGGGCTTAATAATATGCTCTATGGAATTCCAATTGAAGCCCAGGTTAAATGTGAAGGACATCTAACATGGGCTTCAATTGGAATTCCATAGAGCATATTATCAAGCCCATTATCGCCGTTTTAGCGGCAGTTTTCTGCCGCTGAAGCGGCGATAATTTTATCGCCTGGCTTGATAATATGCCGCGAAGTTTGCCTTGGGTCTGGGCTTGTTTTGATAGATTAATCACTGGGCTACAGTTTTGTTGCTCTGATTGTGATTTCAGTAAGAGTTGCTGTCCTGCCATGTGTTGTACTGATGTCTTGTCCGAAGTTCCTCATGGGTTTCTTGTGGGTAGTATCTCCCTGCTCTCCATCCCCTGCATTTACCCCTGTTCTGGCCAAGGTCCTGGCCCCTGCCCATGGTGGATCTTCATCTGTTGTCCGCTAAAAAAGGTCACTGGTGGAAGTTCTGAAAATCTTGCACAGATGATTGGACCCATGTGCTGGGTTGTTCGGCGTCACTATCTGTGCCACTGCATATGGATGAATCGGAAAAAGTAAAAAATGTATGAGGAAACCGCTTGCCTCTATCTATGGAACGTCTTGGGGATAATAATCTTGAAGGTAAGGATAGGTTACTTTCTTGTAATAGTTTTTAATGCCCTTAGCTAATTTGTCTGATTGTTTTATCCTGAGTGAAAATTTTAGTCCTGTGATGTCTTCACAAGTTTCTCAAGAGCTTTCCTCACATTATTCAAAGCTTCATCAAATATCTCACTTTCAAGGTCTGCTATCTCTTTAATCAGTTTTTTCACGTATTCTAGAGCTGTGCTCACCCCCAGCACCATCCAGTGCCTGGAGCAATTATCGGTCACAAAATTGAAATTTTCTTTATATTTGGGATCGTCAACAAATACTGCAGGTTCGTTTTTAACTTGTAAACCAACAGGAATGATGTTTGACTGTGAATACTTGGTCAATAAATGCCAAAGTAACTGTGCCCGCACCAATTTCTTTTTTAATTCCTCTAACTTGTTTAGTTTCTGTTAAGTATTATTGACTGGCACTGGTGTGTTTTCAAGGAGCCCAGACTTCCTTTCTACTTAACGTGACCACTCCATTTTATGTTGGGCTAGTATCACCCTTCTGGCATCCTTACAGCATTATTTGCCCCCATTCCATCCCTCAAATGAGTAATAGAGACTTGGTTGTTTGGACCCCAAGAGGGTGCACATTTTTTATATTGATCGCACCAAAAAACATCAGATAGACAATCAGCTTTTTTGTGGGATTCTGCAAGGCAAAGACGGGCAAGGCAGTGTGATGGATTGTTCTCAGCTAAAAGATCCGCTACACACTGTCAAAAAAGCAGCCACTAAAGGACTTACGGGCTCATTCCACCAGCATTAAGGCTGCTACCACTGCGCTGGTACTCGGAGTGCTAGTCCTGGACATTTGTCAGGCGGCTAGGTGAGATTGGGTACTTATCTCCACAAAGCAAAACTACCTTGACAGTCATGTCCTTTGAGAGGGGGACATTTTGCCCACCCAGCCCTGCAGAACACTTGTGTCTGAACCAGTTCACATATCTCTACTGGGAGAGTTACTGCTTTGGTATCTATTCACAAGGTAAAGACTCTGTGGTTGGAAATTGGCACCTTTGGCAATGATCTTTCTGGAGTCTAACTAAAGATTCCTCATGGGTCCTACTTCTGGGAACTAGACTCCTTTTCCACATTAAAAGGTCCCAATTTAGAGATCTGTGCACTGGGTCATGCCAGTCTGCCGGTAACTATGCATCTGAGGGCATGGACAGCCTAAGAAAGCAACTGATGTCAGTGTGCATGGGTGGCCCCACTTCTCACGTACTGCTTTAAAGTTTCCACATCCGGTCTGATGCCTAGGGTATTTTGACAAGGTAAGTAATGCTGTAGTTAGAGAGATGTTCCACCAGGAAAATTGTTTCCAAAGGTAAGTAACTTATTCTTCTCTGCAGTCTTGTCCTTGCACATGATGCTCTGTTGCTATCACGGTGTAGTTTGGGGTAGGTGCTGTGGTTGAATTGTGCTTTTGTCACATTAGGTGTAAAATTTGGAAATATTTCACTGAAAATGTGGTAAGTATTTAGCACATCCATAGGGCTATAGGGGGTCAGTGCTCTTAGATATAGGGTGCTCGTGTTTCTGTACAGTCATTAGCATTTCATAGAACCGATTTGTTGCTTCCAGGAAAGTAGTCATTGAAGTGTTTATGGTTATCTAGCTAACGACATCAAAAACGCCTCTCGCCAACATCTCTAGATCATTCTGTTCAAACAGATTCTTACAGGACCAAGCATTGGGAAAGCCAATGGCTCTGGCTTGTATTTTGAGTCTTGACTAAAACATTAAGAAAATTCATGCTATATAGAGTGCATCTTTGAAGCAAAGAATTTATTGTGTGATGATTCAATGTGCATAGAAAGCATTCTTTAGGAGGCAGAAGGCTACAACAAACAAGCAGGAGACGAGAGTGAAATACCCATCTGGGTGGAATCAAAGGCTACTCTGTTTATATTTTAGAGCATTAGTAACAATAAGAATTGTCAAGCCAGACCTAAAAAAATTGCCTAGGCATCTTTATCTGTATTAGATATTGGTTGAGGAGGAGGGGTGGGTGAGCTCCTAATCCTCCTCCCAAACAAAGCGAAGTGTCCAGAGTGACTTTGTAAAGGGTAAGCAATTACCGTGTATTGACAATCTTCACCACCATCCTAAGTTATTAGCTGACCTTGTTGGGTGCTGGTCACTCACTTTTGGTAAAAGTGCTTTTAATATGTTTTTAAAGAAGCTTAATGAAGATTGAATTTTTACTTCAGGACATATGTAAGAGAGAACCCCAGCAGATGGTGGAGACATTCAAGGGCATTCTGGAGAGGGAGAAAACAGCTGTTATCGAACAGGTAAATAAGCTACAATACCGCACATTCATTTAATTGAAACATATAAGGGTCAGAATACGCACCAAAAACTATATGTTTGAAAATATTACACTTTTTATACATTGTTATAACCTGAATGTTTTGAAATATGATTTTTATTCTCATTTGAAAGAATGCATGTAAGAGCTGGTCACCATGGTATCCAATTTCAGGATCACATTCTTAAAATAATTGGGCCTTTGTTATGAGTGACCATGAGTCTTGGTAATTCTGGGGCAGGAAAATAGTGAGGATTATAGGTTTTCAGGGAATAACAAGTGGGATTCAGTGTTTCTGTTCCAAACCGGACATATTTTTACCAGAGTGTCACAGAGAAATATTATTTCTCTTTGTGGAAATCCAAAGCTTACAATTCCGATGGGCCTGATAATGTCAGCTGTTGAGACCATTGGAATTTACAGCCCACTCATAATGAAGGTCTTAGTAATTAGTGATAGCGCGGCCATGGGCACCTTTTACAAGTGACCCTTTTTAGGCCTCACTCCCACCAGATAGCAGAAGCTGTCTATTTGTAAAAGACCTATTGTGTACATACAGTCGGCTTAGAGCCCACCCATTACTTACCATGTGTAAACTTTATTGTCACGCTCACGTGCTTTCTTCTTTTTCGATGGCTTGCCTTCCTCTTCTTGTGTCAGTCACCCTCCTGGAGCATTGTTAACATTTTGGTCGGCATATATGAATCCCTCCACTGCTCACTTTTAGGGAACTACTTTTTTCTAGTTGTTTAAGCACCCAATGAGTGTGCATGTGGTTTTTATTTCTCTCAAGTGTACTTCTCCCCTATTAAATACTTGCTCTCCTTGTTGCTCCCTCCCTCATGTGCTGCTCTCTCTCTCTCTTTCTCTCTCTCTCGTCCGCTTCCTACCTCAAACTCCCCATGCTCTATGTTGCTCTCTACCTCGTGCACTTCTCCCCCAGCTTCTTTGTTACTCTCTCCATGTTGTGCTGCTCACTTGCTCTCTGATGGCACCCGCCTTCCTAAAGCAGCGTATTGTGCTACATTTCATTACTTTGGGTTAAAACCCAACACAAATAGCAATTTTTGTTGGATCGTAAATACCAATCCAAAACTTTGCATTGCGGCAGCTTTCAAAAAGTAACGCAAACCTGACATAAAGTATTCATAAATCTGGGACTGTGTGCCTGCTCTCCACTGTTAACTAATTTTTAGGGTGGGCGGAATGTCTGCGAAATGGGGGAAGACCGCAAATAGTCAAACGATGAGTTTTCGATTTACATAGGTTACCTGCTAGGCAATAATCAACTCCAGCTTATCTTGGTTCTATTCATTTGTCAGGCGTTGACCGAAATGTGCATGAAGAAATCACAGTTCTTGACAGTATTGATGCTCTGGGGCTGAAACCCCACATGGTCATCCTTGCTTGGTGCTCATTCGGCATTTCGGTTGATTATTCTGAATTCTGAGTTAATGGGGAGAGTTGTTATTATGCAAGACAAATACAAATATTCGGATGGGCCACTTGGAATACCGACAAGCAACGTAAAAGTCTAATGTTTCATTGAGATGGCAGTACATTGTCCATTAATAATTCCAATTGTCTCCTTATATCTAAATCTGGATTCTGGGCATTTCAAGCAAATAGTTCACGAAGGTAATGCCAGTTTTATATTAGTTACAGTAAATTGCACATAGATTCTGAGGTGAATGATGAGGTTGAACATACAGTTAAATGCTAAAACTTGAATTATTTTTCAATGGACTAAATCTTCCTCCGTTACTTGGGTCTTCCTTCCCTACACTGGTCCTTGCTTTTTCCACCAGTTCCGCAGCCTGCCGACAAGTTATTGCCTGAAACAGGAAGAACTGAAGTTTAGGCTGGAGACCCAGAATCTGCGTCACAAACTTGGCGAAACACAGGCGCTGCTAGACAGGCTCGGACAGGCAGCTAAAGTGAACAAGTCCTCATCACCAGACGTGGAAGGCATTAAGTTGGTAAGTTTGCCCTGCTGGGGTTCTTTGCACCAATCAGATTTTGCGCTTTGGCATAAAAATCTATTTCTTATCATTTTTGCTAAAGTTAGATCAACTCATGACATTTCTGGACACATCTTCAACATCATTTCTTTTTCTGCACAAAAATATATTTTGGCCGCCTGTAGAATGTTTTATTCCATAAGGTATTTTACATGCTTTGGATATAGAGTAATTCATCTAAATTCATGGGGTTGTATGGAATTGCGTAGAGGGCTCACAGAATTATTTATAAAATCACAAAATGAATTTAAATATGTGTAAATTTACTTATATGATGTATAGATTATTTCAGAAACACAGAGTTCCTAAAAAAGAGTACTGAATAATTCAAAAAGATAAATGTACTTACCTATAACTGGAGGTATCCCGCTTTCATATGTTTCATAGATTCCCATAGGTTAAATGGTGCCCAGTGTCAGATTGGGGATTCCAGATCTAATGATGGGGAATATTCCAAGCCTATGAATGTATGAAAGATCCGATGCTGGAGAAGAAAAAATTACTTACCTTTAACTGCAGTTCTCCTGTCTTTCTGTTTCATAGATTCCCATGCTTGAATCATTCCCTGTCTGCAGACTGGCAATCCCCAATTTAACAATGGGGAATAATAAAAGCGTGCAAATCTATGAAATATCCAGTATTGGAGAAATGGGCAGGAAGTTGGCAGGATTCGTTAAAATGTGCACTCAGTTATTAAGAAGGGCACATACTTATTGACAAATCCAATTTGCTAGAACTATGAAATGATTAATAAATGCAACACATTCTGTGCATGCTTTCCAGAGTATACCATAGGACTGAATAACAAGGACGCATGGGTGACGGCTCAAAGAGCATCTGAGGGTGTATCAGAGAGATATGTGACAGGCAAGACAGATGTTTTTTGAGTTTTCAAGCTGAACACTGAGTCGTCCTTTCCACGTAGCTACTTATCTGGCTTAACTGTAGTCTTTCTGCAGCTTCAGTTGAAGCCACCTTACTAATCAATCAGAAAATAAGGCAGTGCTGCAGGAGTGATGCAGATTTTTCTACTCTGTGCCAGTATTCCCTGTGAGCATCACAATATCATTGCTCGATGTCCTCATTTTGACTTGAAAAATGTATACAGGAAAGAACGTGGACAAAAAAAAGTTTTATCAGTATATTATTGTGGAGGCAAAAAATAGAATTGTGTAGATTTTGATTTTTTTTCTTTTATGCGAGACAAAGCTGCGTATTCTGTGGTGGGTCATCACCTTTCTTCTGGGGTGGTTGCGGAGTATTCAATGTTGCCTCTATTCCTTGCCTGTTGCTAATCTTTTCAAACGTCAAATGTTTATTCCTCTATGGTAAGTAGACACCACTACCTTCCCCATTGCAGAGCGTCATCCTGCCCTTACCTCTAAAACAATCCACCCCTACCTCAGCTAAAGCGTAATTTTTATGAAACGCCTCTCTCCTATTTCCTTTCAGCTGGTGTGAACTTCTTCTACAGATCCTCTACTGCAGTGGCTCTTAACCTTTTGACTTATGAGGACCCCTACTTAATCATTACTGTAATCCAGGGACCCCAACTGAATAATCATTGGAAGCCTGGGGTCGCCCACTGAGTAATTACTGAGAGCCTAAGCAATAATGATTAAATGTTTTATTTCATTCACAAACAAACATTAAAAAGTCACAATTTTAATTTTAATGCAAAGTTATGAGCTTTTCTAAATTCAGTTAAGGCCACCCATCATCCATGCTATATCCTGTTTGATGCACTTGCTCTGTCCTACGAATCAATTTGAGGATAGCAACAAAATGTTGAGCTTTCAATTTCAAATTACTACACATTTAAAAACGTTTTTAAATTTTAAATTCGGATTTTTTAACACTTTATTAATTTGTTAGTATTATTTAATTTTCTAAGCAGTCACGACGCAGATGAGTAGGCTTTGTGGACCCCCAGTGGTACCAGAAGGAATGTGTAACAATGCAGCATAATGTTTAGTCTAATTTAATTTCTGGGCAGTATCCAATGAAACAATGGGAACAAAAGCACATATACCTGTCTAGTTTCTCTATTCTTGAATCCCAGTTGGCTGTTACAGTGGTTGGGGTTTTTGTGAAACTGCAAACCACAGTTAATCCTGAGGGCAGGAAGGGAAACATGATTCTAAGATAGTCTTGCCAACAAACGTGGCAAAAATGCTGTGTTGTGGAACGTTTCCGTTCAATAGAACTATATGCCTAATTTGTTGGAATCACCTTAGAAGGTAAAATTGAAGAGCTATACTCCATTCTTGTGCTTATAATGGAAGAGACCTGTATAGGAGTGCAAGCTTGGTTTAAACATACCCTGAGCCATATTAATCTAATTTGTAAACCATATGAATACCCTGCTATACGCAGAGTCTTAAAGTTCTCTATTTGATTGATAGCCACTGAAGTGAACTGGGAGCAGATGTAATGAGGCACCCTGGGATGTTATTGCACTAGTCCAGCAACGTGACAGGCATATGCTTGCAATAATGAAACTAAACATAGCAGCAGGTGTCTATCTTGCAGAGATGTTGAACATACTCGTATCATTGTTATACAGTTCCATCATGGCCACCACATTTAGAACCAACGTGGATTGGTTAAACAGTGATTCTCTATGGACAATGGTCTGCCTATTAACGGAAAGTGGCCACATGGGATGTGGCGCACTGCAGATGAAATGAACAGTAAGCCAGCGTCCTGTTAGCACTGATTGGAGAGCTATGCTTGTATGAAAAAAATAAAATAAAAGGAGAAGAAAAAAATGAAAGGGGAACTATAAAAGGAGGAAATTTGAAACTAAAGGACTGGTCAGTCAAACCTGACACTGAAACACACTCGTTTTCGGTGGATGTACACATGTGACCAGAAAATGCTGTAATGCACAGGGCAATATAGATAATGACTAATGTGGCCTGCACCTTTTTTTTAAAACATAAAACAACAAACAAAGCGTGCACATGCCCACACATTGCCATCAATGATAGTCACATGTGCATAGCTGTCTTTCGTATGATGTGGACTAAACCATTACCCCATGCAGTACACTTTCATGGATGGAAGCAGAGTGTAAATGACACTCAGACAGACAAATGGTGGAAAGGTGCTCACCAAAAGGCCCTCTATGTATCTATGTGAATATATATTTATTTTTTAATGTATGTATTGTTTAATGATTTTTAATTTCTGGATCCTGGCAGATAGATAAGCCTGAAAATAGATGATAGGATGCAATTGTTTTAACCCTAGCTGCCGATAGTATATGATGCTCAAAGGCAAAATTTGGTGCACAGGCTCAGCTTATGCTCTGCCCCAGTAGCATATAAACTGGCTGGTGCGCCGTCGCAAACCAGGCCCAAACTGCACAACCATCCGTTAAAGAACCAGAGTTCAAATTAGTCCAATTAATCTGTAATATTCAAAATTTTATTCTGCTTTTCTTTAAAGTTTTTTAAGCTTGTACAGAGGCAATGTGATTACAGTCTTCAAATGAAAATGAAATGACCATCCAGGCTTAAATCCACAGTATGTCAGAATTCACTTTTCATCTTGGGTAACCGTACTGATATACCCAATGCATTTCAGGCATGACGCCCTTCATCAGAGGTAACTATAATAAAGGAAAAGACCCATCAGTGACCAACCGTAATCTCATAACCGTAAGCATAAATCTAGAGTTAAACTATACATGACTTGTAATTCATCGGAATAGCACACAAAAAACACCACCAAATCATTCTGTAAATATTTGCACTACTGAACTCGTGTTTGGTTTACAACAAAAGGATTTTCTTAGAGAAAGCAGAATCATGATAAAGTACTAGAAGTTTCCACTACTACGCGGTGACAAAAAAATCAACTCTGCTGTGCTAAGCAGTACTATGTAAAAGCATTGTGAAAACCAAAATAAAAAATATCGGACATAACCCAACAATAGACTCACTGTGTAAAACAGAAATGTAATTAAAATCTCCCAATGTAACAATGCCATAACCGCCAACATAAACACCTGAAATATCTTCCGTGAAACAAACAGATATGTGCACCAGACAAGCTGGTCGTGCGCTAACACTGCATGGACACCACAAGTGAAACCCATCATTTGAAACAAGCCATGAGATTCAAACTTGAACACGTGACCTTGCCAGAGAATATGTATGACAAAAAAATACTCAAACTCCAGTGTTGAGACGACCGTTGTACTCCATGTTGTATCTTAAAAGTGATGCAACCTTGAAATTGTACTGATCTCAATGTGATTAACTATGAATGCACTTGTGCAAATAAAACCCAGTGATGTGAGATAGATAAGCCTGCCAGGCCTTCCAAAGAGATTCTAGTAAGAATTATTACAGTGCAAACCGTCTACCCCCAGGGTTTGTCAGAGACAGTAAACAACAACAAAATTCTTCCCTACAAATTTAATCAGTAAAATCCCTACATGCAGTCTTTAATACAGAGACATAACAATCCACCCCTAAATACCTATTGACTTTATCAAATGTGTTTCACACTACATCTACTTCCTTTATCGTATCTCTGCGAAATAACCAGATCAGAAGTACAGCATCTAAAAAACAATTCCTAGTTAATCAATCAGGCATCTAGCTGTTATCATGGACCTGTCACCATAACCTACTCAGGACTCCTGTATTGAGATCAAACTTTCCCACAAGTCAATCATCAGCCATACAGTTACAAAAGTATAAACAATTATGGCTGGCAAAGCAAAATACTATTTCTCCAGGCAAGGGCTCAAAAGCATTCTGCCATGCAAAGCTTCCATACCCGTGGTTGAGAGCAACCAGCACCAAAACACTTATCGACTACAGTAATCTGTGGGATTCCATGTAATTGAAAACCTGTCAATAGGCTTTATTTCAGACTAATACCAATACACCCTTTGGTGCGTATTGACTTAAACATATGCTTTTCATAATCAACATGTTAGGCCTCTTGTCTTTATCGTATTGGAATAATATTACAAATTTGTACAAGATTACAGTTGTCAAAACAATACAAAATCCATGCTGACAGAGCCAATTAGGGATTACTAAATTGCAAATCTTCTTTCCCCATGGCTTGGTCAGGTAACTCACCAACACCAAAATCCTTGCCTACTACTGTACTCTGCAAGTTTCTGTGTAACAAAACACCTGTGTTTAGGCTTTAGCACAGTGTAATAACAATCCACCCTTAAAAGCCTGTTACCTTTAACACATGATTTTCACATAAGTGAGTGAGTCCATATCTCACCAAGGGAATCTGACATTCGTTTTACCAGTGAACTGATCAGGCCTATACCCTTTACCATTGTTATGACCCTATGTCCAACACAGGCAAATATCTGCAGAATTTTAGTTGGCAAAACAATATACAACCCCTGTCAATAAGGCCTTGCAAGAATCTTCACAGTGAAAATCTTCTACTCCCAGGGTTTGTCAGAACAGGTGACCAATACCTAAACCCTTGCCTATGATGGTAATGTGTGACTTTACATGTAACAAAATACCTCTCCACAGCCTGTAACATGGTGGAATAACAATTCACTGTTAGAAGCGTAATGGCTTTAACAAAGGTTTTTTCACAAAAAAGCCATTCCTACTGCATTTGCCAGAACTTTTCATAATAAGCAGCCCAGATCTATGTCTACTGCTTTAACTTTGAACTGCACACCAATCAGGTCTATAGCTGGTATTTTTACGCCATAACTAAGTCAGGCCTACTCTAATGAACCTAAGATTTCCCACAACGCAACCATGAGGCATACAGCCATACAATAACAAATGTATACAAAGTTACATGTGGCACAGCAAAATACTACCTCTCTTAAAAGAGCCTAACAGGGATTTATCATGGTGCATATATTCCATCTCCACTGTTTGTTTGAGTGGGTCACCAACACCTAAAACGTTGCCTACCATGGTAATTTGTGTGATTACTTTTATCAAAATACCTACCAACAGGATTCTGCACCGTGCTGTAACAGTCTATCGTTAAAGACCATTTGCCTTTAACACATGCTTTTCACAATAGGTTGGCCTGGCCTCTTGACATTGTCATAATACTTCATAATAACCAGATCAATCCTATGGAATCTGACATCACTTTTTCTAACTAAGCGATAGGGCCTATTTCCTTTACCAGTGGCTTTACACCTCAACCAACACAGGCCCATTCACATAGACTGACAATCATCATGCATATAAAATTACAATCATTAAGTTAACTCTTCATTTTAATATTCTCCCATTTGAAAGTATTCAGAGACTTCATTTTGTTCTCACATTCCAATATAGAGTTGACATGGACGGTTATTTAAGTGTTAAATACCTCACTGCTTCGGTTCTTCACCTGTGTGCCCCAGACTGAGACATAAATCTGAATCCAGGACTGCTCAATATCAGGCCCTTCTATATGGAGCCTGATGATAATAATGTGAAATAATGTAAAATAAACACAGCCTTACCTTAACTTTAAAAGGAAAATTTGACCCTGTGCTTCTTTAAAAATGAACTCAAGAGTGCGAGCTACTCTAAAGGTGTCTGTCAGCTACTTGTAGCTTGCGATCGACTGGTTGGAGACACCTGAGCTAGACCAACTGCCTTTGTCATAATGTTTCATAATAAGCAGACCAGACCTATGGCATTGGACATAGTTTCCCAGTGCACCTTTCAGGCCTATAGCTCGCCACCATAACCAGCGGTGGCCTACTACCTTGATTATAGGCTTTACCACTAGGCAACCTTCAAGTACACAGTCATAAAATTAGAAAGGTATTCAAAATTACAGATGCAATTTCTCCTTAGAGGGCCTAACAAGTATACTCACAGAGAAAATCTTCTATACTCATGGTGTGTCACAGGGAGTAACCATCACCAAAACCCATGCCTATTACGGTAATCTGTGAGATTCCATGTAACAAAATACCTATCTGTAGGCTTTAATATAGAGTAATAACAATCCACCTTTAAGTGCATTTTTACATATGAGCATCACAATAAATATGTCATGCCTTCCTCCTTTTTCGTGACATTTCAGGATAAACAGGTCAGGTCAATAGCCATGATCATTGATTGCCAAAATAACCAACGCAAGTCCTGCTGTGTTGAGTATAAGTTTTTCCACGAGCTAAAAAGTGTAATACAAGCACTCTTTTAGTGGAAGCACACAAATTCAGTCCAATTGAATCCTGTACTGTCCATATAGATTAGTGTAGTCCTGGACATATTATAATGCTTTCAAAGACACAACTGAACTCTAACGTTAATGATGGAAAGGGACTGTACTGCGGTTGGAAGATAACAGTACGTCTGAAAACTCTCTTTTAGTTTTATTACATAAGGTCTGTTGATAGCTGCAGTATCAGGCCAGACCTAAAAAGGCTAAGGCCATCTTTTCAGAGAATAGAAAAGAGGAGAGGACAACCTGGAGCCATCAAAGAGTCTAGAATGTGCTTTTGGTGATTGTATTTATATGAGAATGTTGTTGAAGAACCCATCCATATTGCATTCCTTCTGTAATAGAGTTGGGGTGGACCTATTTGGCTTTGGAAATTCTTAACATTTAGTTTTATTAAAGACTAGATTTGTGTTTCATACAATACAAAGTACAAACAGAATGACACATCCTAAGAATGCCTTAAACTATGCAAAGTTCTTACAGTAGTGCAAAGTGAGGCCCTGTACTGTGGAAATTCCAACACTTATTAGATGTTCATGCTCAACGGAGCCACCATTATTCCTTGCTCCTCACAGTGAAGCCCAGACATCACAAGTAACATTTCTCCAAACTCAGGGAACCATTATGTGGAGTACCTCGGATGCAGATAACTATTGATAGTCCCTCAGACATCTTCATGGGTGGCCAACTCTAAACTCAATTCTTGTCCTCCATCTCAGGAGCCCAGAATATATAGCAATTCTCATTTCAAAATCAGTATAGTACAGAAGACTAGTGCTGTCTTTACACTCAAAGTCATCAAAACCTTCTTATTTGCTTCTTAATTCCTTTTCATTGTCTCTGCACAGTTTTGAGATTATCAAGGTTGAGGAGCCATGATGTAGTGCCGTCCCATTTCCCCTTTCGTCTGACCTTATATAGCACCCGTCACCGGCCGTCTGATTATTCAGGTGAAAAATAATTGTGGGCCCCCTTGTTCTTTAAGACCCTGGATCCTGCTTGCTTCTTAGTGTGATCTGTATTGCGCCTACACATCCCAGAAGGAATATCTTGGCGTAACCAAACAGGTCAGACCAAAAAAGCATAATCAAACAATAAATATTAACCAGTTAAAGTTGAAAAGCCAAGTTTCCTGAAATGTGTGAGACTCAAAATTAACTGCAAGTTCAAGGTGAGGGCAATCCAGTGAGGGGCGCCGGATGAGTGTAAGAACGGCTTTCCAATCTGGCCCCATACATACATCGCATGAGGATAATAGCCAGCTTGGCTCATCTAGGAGACCTATATGGTCTATAAAAGAATACTACCCAAGTAGTGTGGGCCCACTGCATAGAGGGATCAGTGAACATAGCAGAGCAAATTAAAAGTGGCCTGATGGGGAACAGGTAGCCGATACAAGGATTTTAATACAGGGTATGAAGGTTATCTTTTAGGTAAATTGTAGATCATGCGGGGAGCAGTGTTCTAGATGGTTTGCAAGCAAACAAGTAGTCGCCGTGCCCAAGTCTTATAGCCCTGGTGACTAATAATAAGTGCTTAGATAACGGTTCTTTGGCACTGAATCGCCAGGCAATTACAAATCCTGCCTAAGAGTTGCAGGATGCCATAGCAGGTCCCATATAAAGAAGTCACCTGATCCTTCATAGAGAGGATATTATCCAATGTAATACCTAGATTCCTAGCTGAATTCTTAGGAAGGGGACATGTCCAAGTGAATTCATCCACCAATTATTTGAGCAGATAGTCTACTTTCCCAAACTTTATAACCTTTGTCTTGTCCCTGTTCAGTTTCAAGTAGTCCTGCATCCATGTGACAACTAATAACAGGCACTGAACAAGATCTCTTCTTATAATTTTGACATTTTCTGCAATCAGTACAATTATGTGTCTATCGTCTGTGTAAGATACAGTGTCAATGCTCTTGGATCTTACTATTGCTGGCAACGAGATCATGTAAATATTTAAGGCGTCAGATTCAGTGACGATCTCTGAGGGTTGCCAAAGGTAAGGGGTGCAGGATCTTATCTGAACGGGAGAAGATGGATAGATTGTGTTCTACCTGATGGAAAAGACTGTAACAACTTGAGAGCTATCAAGTATAGACCAATATTATGCAGTCAATTTATTAGCATGGCATGGGATATGACATCAAAAGCCAGAGAGAGGTTGAAAATGATGAGGCAGCAGTTCTGCCCGCATACAGTGTTAAAGTGGTGTTATTGGTCACAGCTAACAGTGTGGTTTTGGTGCTGTAGTCGTCCTAATCCCTGATTGAGAGATGTTTAGCAGTTTGTTCTACTTTAAATAAAGTGATAGCTAGGAATGTATCAGCTTCTCAAAGACTAGTCAGGTATGGAAGTAAGGAGATTGGGCAATAGTCATATTTAAAGGATCTACCCCTGGTTTCTTCAAACGCGGAAGCACTAAGGCATGTTTCCAATCGTAAGAGTACTGTATTGAGCAAAGGGAACTATTAAACAAATCTGATGCATAAGAGCTCAGCAGAGTTGCATTTGAGGAAAAAATTTGATAAGGGTAGGGATCTTCGAGCGATCCCGACTTAACTTTAACCATTGTTTTTCCCACTGTTTGTATCGTCAGTGGTTTAAGAACTTCACGGAGATAGAAGCTGTAGGTTGGGACCTTTCCATATCAGACGGGACCAAGATTAAGTGGAGTGCCAAAGCAAGAGTATATGTTATTATTTATATCCTTCAAGTGCAGTGTCAAATTCAAGCAGAAGGCAGAGGATCCTGGAATAGACTGCCCACACACAGAGGGATGGGCCAATATTTTCATTTTTTGAAAGTTTTTTTTGGTTGGGGAATTGTGATCTTAACCACCCTCTATTTCCATGTGACCTGCCAATGTTCTGTCCACTTTAATGAGAACACATTTCACCCCTCTGATCTCTTCAACCTTAGAGGACATCCCTAGAAATCAAAGATGCTGTGGCCTCGCACTGCTGTTAGTTTCATTTATCCCTGACTCTTTATTTCAAATAGCCTGGTTTAAATTGTTCAGCTTAGCTTCAGTTTCACCTGTAGTTCTCTATTTTCTGTATCATTTCCAAAAGAACATATGTGAAAGGTGAGCAGCTTTGGAATGGAATTTGTGGCAGTCTGTCAGACTGGAAATGCCAGATGGCCAGCTTGAAAGGGCAAGTGTGTGGGCTATTCTTCATGTTCCTTTCACGGTCTATAGGACCAAAAACCAGCTACTTACGGGTCTATCAAGCTGGCCCATCAGTCAGTGCCAACCTACCCGAACTTTCAGTGCTTCACTGAATGTGAGGACGAACTGGGATGTTCTAATCCATAGGAGTCACCACCATGTGCAAATAAAGATCAGAACAAGCCTTTTTGCCTTGTTTTTCTAAACCCAGTGACATTTTCACTCTTGATGAGTGGCTGTAGTACCAAAGGTAGGTAAACCAATACTTTTGCTAGACCTCCACGAAAGGCCAAAAGATGTCTGCTATTAAATCAAACTATTTGTGGCAACTAAACTTTTCTCTGTGCAATATTTGTGAAGAGAGGCGTTTTCCCTTCACCACTTCACCTCCACTTGGCAATTTACCTTTTGCTTCTTCTATTCCCTTTTGTGTATTCCAGCCGAACACTTCCTTCCTCCACCAAACACACAACCTCCCAGTAAGGTGCCTGGAGACACAGTCCTGGCCTGAGGCATGGTTGGAAGGGACTGACCTCACCTGTATGGGTGGCGACTGGGTTGAAGGTGCCTACTGTGGATGGGGTCCACAGCTTTGCAAATCCATCCACTCTGGACCTGAAGTCCAATCACCTCCCAACTCACTGCCTATGCTGTTCTTGCCTTCATCTACTATAGTCTGGCTTGTCACTCATTTCTCCTCATTCACCTTATTTTATGTCTATTATGTGCTTTCTCATTACGTCCTTTCTGCGCTCCTCCCTTTTGCTTGCCTGTCATCCTCCAATCTGATCATCTTAAGTTTATTTATTTAGAGTTTTGTATAGCGCGAACATAACCCAGTTGGGTATCAGAGCGCTTTACATACGGTTGCGGCAGACATAGGAAAACAGCTAGTGGAGAGACATCAAGGAAACAGTGGGACAAAATACGAAAGGTTCAGGATAAAATTAAAGCGGACATAGGAAGCAGGTTGGGTGAGAACGTTAAATTGGGCAATATACAACAAGAGCAAACCAGATAATATGGCCGGCGACAGAGGGTCGCAACAAGTGATATGTGTACAGTAAGCTAGAGGCAGGAGTAGCAAAGCATCTAGTTCAAGGCATTGTTCATTAGTAGAGCTTTAACTTCCCTTTTGTAGGCAAGTGTAGAGGGAATCAGTCTTGTTTCCACTGGAAGGGAGTTCCAGATTCTCGGGGCGATGCCAGAGATTGAGCACTGGTAGGTTTTAAGCTTATTTAATTTTTTGGCTTGAGCAGCAGTGTGCCGGTGCTTCTTGTGGACCTGGAGCCCCCGATAGTTCCTGCTTGTTTGTTAGGTAGAGTGAGGTGTTGAAGTGTAGTGCTCTATGGGTCATGCAAGCGATCTTTAGTTGGATCCTTGCCTCAAAGGGAAACCAATTGAGCGAGTTCAGGTCCGGCGATATGTGGTTGGTCTTCTTAGAACCCGTGATGAGTCTATTAGCAGTATTTAGAGATGCTCTGATGGGGGCTAAGCTGAGTTTCGGCAGTCCGCATAGAGTAGCACCGCCGTATTCTAGTCTAGAGATGACAAGTGCTTGCACCGCCGATTTAAAGTCGTCATGGGGAAGCTAGGGTTTGAGTTTTCTAAGGATACAAAGTTGGAATTTCGCTCCTTTGGTCGATGATCTGATGCGGTCTAGCATGTTTAGGTTCTTGTCTAGCACAACTCCCAATGATTTAGTGGAGTCAATGATGTGGGGTGTGCAGTTGAGGTGGTGAGGTTACAGAGATATTTCACAACAGTGGTGGATTGCCTAGCATGTGCAATGAGGAGGAATTCGGTCTTGAGGGATGTTGTTCCAGATCCTGGGTGCAGAGATGGATGAGGCCGGTTTCCTTGTTTTGTAATTTTTTACACTTGTTTACCTCCATTATGATGTTGTCCTAGCTGCATATGTGCCCAGAGTAACTTGTGAGGACTCCATTGTACAGCTCACCACTTACTCATGCAGGGAGATTCCAGCTTCCTCAGGGTGGAGAAACAGCAACTAGTCAGTTATAT
Organism: Triturus cristatus; assembly: GCF_964204655.1. NCBI lineage: Eukaryota > Metazoa > Chordata > Amphibia > Caudata > Salamandridae > Triturus > Triturus cristatus. Next base: position 169,709,859 of record NC_140586.1, on the reverse strand, counting down.
ACCATGTTTTTGCCGCCTAAGACTGTATGTGAAGGTTCAAGCATTCCATAATCTTCCTGCTCAGTTCAGCCGTACAGACATCCACCACCAGTGATGAAACCACCCCTGGAGCTAATGAATCATAACATAATCCCTTAGGTTCCAGAGACCCACAGGGAAGTGGTATTCATGAACTGACATCAAGCCATTCCCCTGTTTGTTTGTTTTCTAAATGTGGACAAAAGTGTTCAGCGCCCTACCAAACCACAGGGAACAATTTCACATCATTCATATATGGACAGGATGCCATGCTGAATAATTGTCTCCAGTTGTGCATGTTATCACTGAGCTGAGAAGTCTTCTCTCCCATGACATCACTTCAATAGAACAAATTCCCTACAAATCAGTGTGACAGTTCCACTTGATCGCTTATCGCAATTAGGCCTTCTCAAAAAGTATCTGTGTGATTAGAGTAAAGCCTTGAACTCTCATGCCTGGTACTTACCTGGAAATTATGTAACATTCTTTCTACAGAGGAGTAGACCTTATAAATCACCTGCCTGGTTTCCCATTTAGCAACCTGATTATTCCCGCTTCACAGGAGCAGTGCCTTAAAAATTACTTCCTGTGATCTCGACCATACCTAAATATGGTCCCTGTAGGGAAAGGGGTGGACTGGTGTCTAAAACATTTCTTGCTTCACTTGCCCATCCCTGTGCATTCTCCCTTCAGACACTCTCAAGCTTGGTTCATCTGTCTAGTCACAAATGCTGTTATCCCTTATTTCATTTGCTGAATATAGCAGTGTCCTCCCTCAGGGGCCACACAACAAATGTAATTCCAGCATGTGGAGGGCTTTTCAAGAGAGTATTGTAACTTTGTCTGCCATGCTTTGCATGGTTGTACTGGATTAGTTAAGATTCCATTACTGTGTCAAGTCCGCTGACTGTATTATGGCCAGTGGCTATTCTGAAACATGTTAACAGGGTGTAACACGTGTACACAAATGGTTATAAGACGCATTTGAGTAGCTGCTTTGGGTTCCTGATCAGGGAATCACCTTGAACTCTCACATTGTTCCTTTCAATGATACCTCACCTCCAAGAACATTTCTGAAACTTCAGAAACAGTGACGGATCAAAGATAATCTGTGGGGTTGCGATCTCCAACTCACATTCACCCTTTATACTATACAGTTGCTTGACAGAGATGTTGATCATAGATACAGTGGAGCGAGTGGCACTTCTCAGTTATGAAGAGTAGTTCTTGACTTTTACTTGCTGTCATTTTCTAGAAATCTACAACTGAAATTGATTATCTAAACTAACTGTAAGATTCTCACACATCTAAACTGCTTTGCATTCCATTTGTGTTTCAGTTTTATTTCACAATAGAAATGATTTCGTTCTTTCAAGCCTTGTATTAAATCGGCTGTTATAACCTGAGAAAATTACTTTGGCCAAATTTGTTCAAGACCTTCCAGTGTGTAGTTTGAGCTAAAATGGAAAGTAACGTTTAACATGTTTGACTTAATCTACCTATTATGTATTACTTTTATAATTTTGTTATTATGATTTATATATGTGTACTTATAAGTGAGCATGTATAAAAACTAAAGAAAACAATATGTATGAAGATAAACTTGGAACTCAGGGTGGTGCATCAAGAGCTTTAGGTACAGCTAGACCTGTTCTAGTTGTGTTGGTTGTATGACAAAATATCTGACACAACTGTATTGCAATGCAAAAATATTGCCATAAAAAAATACCAAGGGGAAAAGTATTAACCAAAGTAGGTAAGAATATTGAATATTAAAGAGTATATTAGCTTTAGAAATATATTAAATATATTAAGCTTAAAAAAAGATATATATATATACACACACACACATATATATATATCATCCCAAGGATTCACTTCGCAGTAAATCAGTTAGCACGCACTCACAGTCTGTTGAATTATCCCAATTTCTTTTATTTTTCTTTCAGTAGATCTCCAGTATCAATCAACCAACGCGTTTCGCCATCCACCGATGGCTTGGTCACGGTTAGCATTGTACATTGCATTTGCCCAATAAAAACATTTGTTGTTAGTCATGTGGGTGTTGACGTCACACCTTCCTTAACACATGGAATTCTGGTATATGTATTTTTCCATACGTTGTTAACAAAATGTTTGCAACTACAACCAATCGTCAAAATGTGGGTCCCTTGCCACTGTTTGTGTTTTATTTATAATAGAGAACCGGTTCTCAATGGGTTTCACCGGGAACCCATTATTTGGTAATTAGCGTTTCACCGAATATATGCAAGGTTACCCCTTGTGTTAGTGAGGTACCCTCTAGTGGGTTAATCCTCCCAATAATAATGTAAGGACAGATTGATTTGTGTCCCCTCTAGTGGGGAACGACTCTCGTCGGTTTAATGCATGATAGTTCTTGCTTACTAGAAAAAATATGCCCGTATGGTGTGGACCAAAGAGTGAATTTAGTATGTATTAATTACATGTGTGTGTTTTTTTTTGTGTGTTTTTTTGTGTGTATATGTTTTTTTAACTATCAGTGTATGGGTTTTGTGTGACTAGATTAATGTGACTAACAAAAGGTTAAAATTTCATTTATGCTTAAAGGCCAACTTCCTCTCCTGTTCACAGGTATCACACTAGTTAAAACAGCATTGTGAGTCAATGTTTCTACAAGTGGACATACAGTTCCTCACTTTGATTAAGGCCCCATGGCGTAAAGGTCCTGAAATTAAGAATCTGGTATGATTCTCTCCGTCTTAAAGTCTTTTCCCGGTCACCCCCTCTTTCATGTAGGGGTATAGTCTCCAGGGCATAAAAACATAGGGATTTCCAATCTCCTCCATGGTTGGTCTCCATATGTTTTACCACAGCGTTACTCCTGTCTTTGTTGACTGTGGCTCTGACGTGTTCCAAGATTCTTTTTTTGAGTTCACATTTCGTGCTTCCTATATACTTCAACGAGCATGGACACTCGATTACATATACCACAAATTGGCTTTTACATGTGATTAGTTCCTTTATCTGCCACATTTTTTCGTTTGGTAATTTTACTTCTGTTGTATTTTTGGCGATCTGACAAACTTTGCACATGTGGCACTTTTTAAAGCCTTTCGTTGTTAACCATTGTGTGCCTTTCTTTTTAGTTTGATCTTGATGATGACTATGTATCAGTTTATCTCTCAAATTCTTTGCTCGGCGATAAGTAATTTGGGCATGCTTGCCCACAATTTCTCCCACAGTCGAGTCCAATTGTAGAATTTTCCAGTTTCTCCGCAGAATGTTCGCTATTTCTTTTGATTCCTTGGAATAATCCAAAATTAAACGAATTGTTGTATTTTCAGAATGATTCACATTCCTGTTAGTTGGTTTAAAGATCTTCTGCCGGTTCACATCAAGGATGTCCTCTCTTCTTTTTTCATAGGCTCGCTTCCAACATCTTTGGATATTTCCTTTTTGGTATCCTCGGTGTGTGAATCTATTAGCCGTGTTGTTGCTGTGTTTTTCCCATTCTTTTTCTTCCGAGCAAATTCTCCGTAAGCGCAAGAATTCCCCGTATGGGATGTTGTTCTTAACCGAAGATTGGTGAAAGCTAGTTGCATGCAGTGTTGCATTTGTTGAAGTTTCTTTCCTATGCAGCGTGGTTTCTAATTTGTTATCCACGATGTAAATTTCCGTGTCTAAGAAGATCACCTTTTCCTTGCTGATATTGTATGTGAATCTTATGTTTGCTTCTGTAGAGTTAAGAATTTTGAAATATTCCTCAAATTCTGCCGTTGTCCCATCCCAGATTATTAAAAGGTCATCGATATATCTTAACCATTTCATTACTTTGTTGACATATTTATCATTCTGTAATTAATACATACTAAATTCACTCTTTGGTCCACACCATACGGGCATATTTTTTCTAGTAAGCAAGAACTATCATGCATTAAACCGACGAGAGTCGTTCCCCACTAGAGGGGACACAAATCAATCTGTCCTTACATTATTATTGGGAGGATTAACCCACTAGAGGGTACCTCACTAACACAAGGGGTAACCTTGCATATATTCGGTGAAACGCTAATTACCAAATAATGGGTTCCCGGTGAAACCCATTGAGAACCGGTTCTCTATTATAAACAAAACACAAACAGTGGCAAGGGACCCACATTTTGACGATTGGTTGTAGTTGCAAACATTTTGTTAACAGCGTATGGAAAAATACATATACCAGAATTCCATGTGTTAAGGAAGGTGTGACGTCAACACCCACATGACTAACAACAAATGTTTTTATTGGGCAAATGCAATGTACAATGCTAACCGTGACCAAGCCATCGGTGGATGGCGAAACGCGTTGGTTGATTGATACTGGAGATCTACTGAAAGAAAAATAAAAGAAATTGGGATAATTCAACAGACTGTGAGTGCGTGCTAACTGATTTACTGCGAAGTGAATCCTTGGGATGATATAATACGGCATGGCTCGGCCACAGCACTGCACCGGATAAAGACGCGCCAGGGGTCCTACGAACGGAGCCGATTTGGGGTGATATATATATATATATATATATATATATATATATATATATATATATACATAGCTAGACAGAAAATACAAAAATAATATCAAATTAAATTTTATAACTTTATAACGGAAAATAAAAACATATTCTTTAAAATAAATTATAAACTAATACTAAACATAATAAATAAATAAAATTATGGAATTGACATCAATAATCAGTTACAAATATTACTTATAATTAAAAGACTGCACAAAAAAATGTAAAATACACATACAATATTATTAGAAAACAAAAATATATATACACAATTGAAAACATTTCAATAAAATAGCGTTTGAATTAAACCCCAGAAAAAAAGTTAAAAATAAATATTAAAACAAAACATTACATTAGAAAATATACTTGTATGAATCACATTCACTATTCCCATTCCAAAGTGAGCAATAGAAGTGAAAGTTTTGGACTTTGTAAGGGTCAGATTTCCTATCCCCACTCCAGCATAAGCTACAGTAAAGAAAGTATTGGACTTTGGAGGGTTAAATTTACTATACGCACTCCGACTTAAGCAGCAGTAGAGAAAGTATTGGACTTTGGAGTGGTTACATTTATTACATTTATTATTCCCACTCCAATGTAAGCAAGAGTAAGGGAAGCAATGGACATAGGAAGGCTCAGATTTACTGTTTCCAAACCTCAATTAATATATATATGTGTGTGGATAAATGTGTGTGTACACACACACACACACACACACACACATACATATATATATAATAAATACGTTTTTACATTGTAAAATTGATCGAAACAAATACATATTAAAAGTATTAGATTAACAGTTAACATTTTGAAAAAATGCATTTTAAAATAATTACAAATTAAAACCATTAAATATATATTTAAAACAGTACCCAAACTAGTGCACCAAAAATCCAACACCCATCAAAACAAATTAAAATAATACTTGAAAACAATTGGCAGTACTCAATTTATGAAATAACTATAAAAGATAATTGATATAAATAAAACTAAAACATAATACCCTCAATTAACATAATAATTATTACATTTTATTAAATCATTTCCAATATCAATCTAATTAAATAATTCATAAATAACATAATTTCATGTTTAATAATCAAATTAACAAATTACAAATAAAAGCGATGAAAAATTAAAAATAAATATTTAAAAAGCTTCACATCCTATTTCCCTTCAGACCCAACAGCTGCCAACAAATTCAGATAAAATAAAAAATTATTCAAATATATTACCAGCTCAAACAAAATTATACTAAAAATATTTACATACTCTTACAATTAAGTTACAAATAAAATAATAACGTCTAACACAACTAATAAACACAAACACAATTATTAAAAAACGATAATTTATAAAACTTTAATTAAAAAAATATATAAAAAGTACATTAAAAAGATATTCTTATCTTCAGTATTCTGTCCAACTAGAGTTTTAAAATGATATTATAGTGGAACACTGTTGTGTTCTCTTCCACTCTTTCGCTTTCTCACTCTCACTCTTTTCCTCTTTGTTAAACAGAAATTGACCAGCCTGATTCTAAGCACAGTGAACCTCCTGGAGAGCATGCAGGCGCAGTTGTTGAAACGGATACATATCTGGAAGAGGCAACAACAGCTGTCAGGCAATGGGGCGCCTTTCAATGAAGACCTCTCTCCTATCCAGGAAAAGTGTGTGCCCATTGATATTTCTGCACCATCAGAAGTTATTTTTGAACAGTGATATTCAAGAGGTCTAAGCATGTTTCTCATAGTCAGCTCAGGAATGGGCCTCTCTGCTTATGACATCTTCACACCTCTGGTGACACTCTCACAAATGGATCTAAAATTTGCCTGCTGTTTTTCATACACTTTGCGTTCAGGTCTGTGGGAAGTATACACATTTGTTTTCAAGAACATTTAGGGCCCTACAAATGTACCCACATTGGTGGGAACAAGAATGAAATAAGTCCTCAGTTGTATATAGGGTGTTATGGAGATAATATCTTTCAATGTATTGGAACTCTAAGACCTTAGATCAGGGTTACTCATAGTACGACCCGCGGGCCGCCAGCGGCCCGGCAAGCCTTTCTTGGCGGCCCGCGGACCTTGCAGACATCCTACCTGTGTTTTAAAAAAAAAAAAATAGCAAACTCTGCCCGGTGCAGCAGCCCGAACTCTGAGACTCTGCTCTGTGGGGGCCCGAGGGTTCCAGTGATTGTCAAAGTGGAGATGCAGGAGCCTAAGAGGTGAAATACAACAAATCTTTATTAACATGTAAATGGTCTTTTAAAGACCTGTGAAGTACTCGGGTGCGGCTGTGTGTGTGCGTTGGGAAGCTGTCTCAGTGCAGCTGTGTGTGCGCGCTGGGAAGCTGTCTGAGCCCGGGCTGACACACAAAGGGGGTGAGATGACAGAGGGTGACCGAGGGAGGGAGGGAGAGGGAGGCAGAGGGAGAGGGAGGGAGACAGAGGTTGACAGAGGGTGACAGAGAGCGGGAGACAGAGAGCGGGAGACAGAGAGGCACAGTCTGGGGGAGACAGAGGGAGGAAGGGAGAGGAAGGGAGACAGAGAGAGACAGAGGGAGGCAGAGAGGGAGACAGAGGGCAGGAGACGGGGAGGGAGTCAGGGAGAGATAGAGGGAGGGAGACAGAGGGCAGGAGGGAGACAGAGGGAGGGAGAGAGACGGAGGGAGACAAAGGGAGACGGAGGGGGAGGGAGGGAGACGGAGGGGGAGGGAGAGGGAGAGGGAGGGAGACAGAGGGAGTGAGAGAGACGGAGGTAGACAGAGGGAGACGGAGGGAGACGGAGGGTGACAGAGGGGGGAGGGAGGGAGGGAGAGGGAGACGGAGGGAGACAGAGGGAGAGAGAGGGAGGTAGAGAGGGAGGTAGAGAGACAGGGAGAGAGACAGGGAGAGATAGAGGGAGGGAGACAGAGATGCAGAGGGGAGAGACAGAGGGAGGGAGATGGAGGGAGGGAGGGAGAGGGAGGGAGGGAGGGAGAGGGAGGGAGGGAGACGGAGGGACGGAGACGGAGGGAGGGAGACGGAGGGAGGGAGACGGAGGGAGGGAGACAGGGAGGGAGACAGAGGGAGGGAGAGAGACAGGGAGAGATAGAGGGAGACAGAGAGAGAGACGGAGGGAGACGGAGGGAGAGGGAGACAGAGGTAGAGAGACAGAGGGAGGGACACAGAGGGAGGGAGGGAAACAGAGGGAGGGAGACAGAGGGAGAGGGAGACAGAGGGAGGGAGACAGAGGGAGAGAGAGACAGGGAGAGAGAGACAGGGGGAAGGAGGGAGAGGGAAGGGGAGAGAGGGAGAGGGAGGTGGAGAGAGGGGATGGAGAGGGAGAGAGAGAGGGAGAGGGAGAGAGATGTGTGGTCGCTCAGTGGACAAAGGCGTCTGCTGCAGGGACCTGTGTTCAACCTCATGGTCACAATTATTTTTTTGCTTTAGCCCCGCCCCTCCCCCTCTGACCCCGCCCCCACCGGTGCGGCCCTCAGCCTCAAACCACACTGTAAATTTGGCCCCCGAGAGAAAGTTTGTGAGTACCCATGCCTTAGATCATTATGAATGTTAGTGCAGTGTAGAATTGATGAAGGCACGCACGTTTTCTTCTAAGACCAAGTGGTTGGAGCTTAGACAATTCTTAAAGATGATGTGTTGGCCTTAAATGGATAGGAACAGTCAGAGTGGTGAACGTGCAAGGGGACCCTGTAGAATCTGTTGAACTATCGTGGAAAGCAAAAAAGGCTTTTTTGCTTTGATCATTTTTTTCTTAATCTCTGCCGATCTACTACATTCATCATATTTTGCATGGGTATACCTAAACTTTGCAGAGCATCAGGGCTATATGAAAACCTGTAGCATCATATAACATTTGGTCCTTGAAGACCGATGATGAAACATGAAATTTCCCACACTGATCTGCTCCAGGCAAGAGTAGATAGAGGTTCATTTTCTCAATTTTTGTTGCGTCAATTCATTTACCTGCAGATGAATACAGCTGCTTACTTTGAGGCACACTCACTGTTTTCAAAGGATGCTTCAGAGCTAGAGGTGGGTAAGCTAAGATTGAGCCAGAAACCTGGATCTGGTTCAGCTCGAGGATTTCTTGGAACCTGGAGTCCAAAATGAGCTGAGCTTTCATGTGAGTTGATGTGGCCTTGTGGCTACAGCTGCCAATCATGCAACATAGGGAACCAAGGTTTGAATGCTGGCAGATCTCCCTGTGCCCCCAAAATAATTATAACTAGTTAATGTCTATTGTGGAACTCTCTTATGTCCTCCATCCTCCAAGAAAAAATAAAAGAACACTCACTTTTGATGTCATAAAGAGATGCCTATCTAGTGGCTGAATTGCACAGTGTGAATCTGGAACATCTGGGATCACTGCCAGCTTCTCTGCTTGATGAAACTGCATGGTTGTAGACAGATACTTTAGCTCAGTGAGCCTCCAATTTTGTTCACTATCACATATGATAGCACCTTCAAACACATGAGATCACAATGTGTGCTTTACAAAAACATTAATGGACCACTTATGATGTTGGTCGGAGTTGCTTCCGACTGACACCGTCGCAGAATCAGGACGGACCGCATGATTACGAAGCGACCGCACGCTGTGCGGTCGCATACTCCCATTTCTCTATGAGAGCTTGTGTTATCACCGTACACCGTCCGTAGCACAAGCTCCCATAGAGAAATGGGAGTGTGTGTAAATCCCTTCACCCTAAGGTAGGCACCTCAAGATGCCTGCCACAGGGTGCCGGGATTTACAGGGGGGCACAATATGTGCCCCCCAGGCCCACAACCGTAGGCCGCAGGGGCAATGGGCCGTGCTAGGAGCCCCCCCCCCCAAGTCACTTTCCGACAGCCTTCTCATGTCGTAAGGGCCAGCACGGAAAGTCTGTCGGAAACTTGCATCATAATCCTGACTGCGGAAACGCCGTCCTATTGGAATTACAGGCCGGTCTCCGTCAGGCTCCTTGGGCTCGTCGGAAGCCAGCCGGAATAAACGGCCGGTTTCAAAATCCGAAGCCTAGGTTGTAATCGGGCAATCGAAATTGAAACCATCAATGACGGCCGGAAAGTCTCCGACCTGCGGTTGGAGCCTTTCTGACTGACATCGTAATCGGCCCCCTAGAGTTTGATTTATCACCCTATAATGATGCTCCATCTATAAAAAGAGTCCAGGCCACATATACGATGCACGTGGCAACTGACTTGTCTCTTAGTTCAACAACAGCATAATCATTAGGGCAGTGGCAGGAATATTTCTCAATACATTTTTTAAAACTCTGATTTTTTAATAATAAATGCTTCTCAATGCAGAGATATAATCTGATGTACTAAACTTAAAACGCCTTGTAGGTTAAAAAATGATTTTTTATGACCATATAATATTCCATATAATATTCCAACAGGCTGTTTGTTGCATGATTTACGTGCCAAATATTTTCAAGATTCAGCTTCTACGAGGGCTCTTAGAGCCAGTGCCAACTCTTGGCTCGGCTTTCCCTGTTAATTTATTGGCTCTATTCAGAGCAAGAATTCTGGAATACCTGGAAGAAGCAGGGTACCTGTAAAATGGTGGCGTAGTATCTATCCTAATCATTTATTTAAGAAAATGTTCTATCATGGGTGCAAATTGCTCACCCGGTAATTATTGTTAGCTAGAAATACTGTAATCGGAGGGCACCCAATTTGCACCCATTCTTCATTTACAAACTTCGAAATGAGGGATAGTGAGCAAATTGCACGTTTTCCCCTCGCACTGAGATGTGTAAAACTGTAATGCATGGTGTTTGCCCATCAAATTTGTGTTAAATTCCGAAGGGCTTTATGCGTTTATTAGATTTTCTGCCACAAAATATTCACGGTTAACTTGAAATCAGTGTTAAACTGTTAGTTTGCTATGCCAGCTTCTGGAGTTGCTGGGCCACTGCCTGCTACAATAAATATTGTTTGTCTTGTTGTTCTCCAGGTGTGAAATCCTGTTTGATATTCACATCCGGCTCAGCCAGGAATTACTGAGGACCAGCGCAGAAGTGGGGACGGAGGCTTTCAGGGAGCTGCCGGAGCAACTCAGCAACTCGCTAATAACCCTAGTAAAGAGGTATTCAGAAATAGTTTTTCTTTGTCAGTGTTTTATGGAGATAAACTTGGATGTTGTGAGTATCACTGCTCTCAACAGTGGGTCCTGCCGCAAGATAAACTGCCCACATTTCCTTCTTGGTTGTTGTAATTTGAAGGTGTATGGGGTAGGCGTGGGAGAGGTGGGTGTGGCAGTACCCAGGAATTTCATTCATTTTTAAGTTCAGAATTGAGACTTTGAGCCAATGGGGTCTATTATGATGGCGGGTGGACTTTGTCTGCCCGCCATCGCCCCGGGAAATGAGACCGCCCGCTAAGGGTGCGGCAGTCCCGCATGGGCAATTAGGATGTGCCCGCTACACTGGCGGGCGCATCCTGCATTTTTTGCATTGCGGCGGGCGGTGCTGTCAGCAGGATCCGCCGCGGTACAAAAAAGGCATGTGCTCATTTGCATGCATGCCACGTCGTCCATGCAAATGTAGGGGTACCCCCCAACATCCTGGGGGCCCGCAACATGCCCACAACTGGGAAAACCGCATGCCTTTCCGTGAAGGCTGCTTCCCGCTGCCATCATAATATGGATGGCGGTGTCTTGCAGACACCACCACCATATTAGGCCCCTTTTCCGCCTGGTCACCTGTGTGACCGGCGGAAAACCGGCGGGCGGTCATTCCATCCGCCGGGGTCCACCCGCCATACTAATATGGCGGGGGGAAACTGCATGGGGGCGGAGGAGAATGTCGGGCAGATCGCCACCGCCATTCGGGCAGTGGCGATCGCCCGAAATTCTAATAGACCCCAATGTGTCATTCAACAACAGTTGTTTTATTGATTGTTTTTCCTGCACAAGTTATCTCAACAGTGAGAGCATTCAGAAGTTGACTCTGCCTGCATGTCATATTTGCTTGGAGTTCTGTGAAAAAAATATTTTGTTATTTATTTAGTGCTTAGAAATGAGAGTCATCTTGTCACGCACCGAATGAAACCATTTGTCACCACCACATAGATTTACACAGCTATAACCACACACACACACACACACATTTAATACATTAAAATCCAACATGGTGGTTAGAGGGTTAACTCAATAAAATAGTGTTGGTTAGATATAGTATTTGTAAAATAAACTTTAGATTGTAACTCAAGTCCCTATAATTGTCTCATTCAATGCAAAGTTCTGATCCCCGGAGCGACCTTTGACCCTGTTCACCAGGCAGGTCGCTCCCCTCACCGCCACGCAGCCCCCTGTGTGACGCTTGCCGCTGCCCAAGACCTGACTGCCTGCCGAGTGCCAGTGTCTCCCTTCCAATTCTGTTCCCGTGTGAGTGCCTGCCTGCCTGCCTGCCTTCTATTGTGACTCTTTTGCCTCCTTTGTGCCTCCTTGTGCCCTCCATTTGTGACTTGTTTCTGCCTCCTTGTGCCCCCGCTTGTACCTGTACTTTTGCCCAGTGGTGCTCCCTTCGTCCGTTCCCGTCCCTCGCTGCCCGCTTCCCGCCGCCGCGTCCCGTAGCTCCGCCACCTTGCACCCTATTGGCCGCCGCGTCCCGTAGCTCCGCCCCCCTCGCACCCTATTGGCCGCCCCGCTCCCACCTCCCAGCTGCTCCTCCCTCCCTCTCCCACTGATATGGAGGCCGCGCAGCGGTAGAGAGAGCGACCTTTGACCCTGTTCACCAGGCAGGTCGCTCCCCTCACCGCCACGCAGCCCCCTGTGTGACGCTTGCCGCTGCCCAAGACCTGACCGCCTGCCGAGTGCCAGTGTCCCCCTTCCATTCTGTTCCCGTGTGAGTGCCTGCCTGCCTTCTATTGTGACTCTTTTACCTCCTTTGTGCCTCCTTGTGCCCTCCATTTGTGACTTGTTTCTGCCTCCTTGTGCCCCCGCTTGTACCTGTATTTTTGCCCAGTGGTGCTCCCTTCGTCCGTTCCCGTCCCTCGCTGCCCGCTTCCCGCCTCCCGCCGCCGCGTCCCGTAGCTCCGCCCCCCTCGCACCCTATTGGCCGCCCCGCTCCCACCTCCCAGCTGCTCCTCTCCCACTCATATGGAGGCCGCGCAGCAGTAGAGAGAGCGACCTTTGACCCTGTTCACCAGGCAGGTCGCTCCCCTCACCGCCACGCAGCCCCCTGTGTGACGCTTGCCGCTGCCCAAGACCTGACTGCCTGCCGAGTGCCAGTGTCCCCCTTCCATTCTGTTCCCGTGTGAGTGCCTGCCTGCCTGCCTGACTTCTATTGTGACTCTTTTGCCTCCTTTGTGCCTCCTTGTGCCCTCCATTTGTGACTTCTTTCTGCCTCCTTGTGCCCCCGCTTGTACCTGTATTTTTGCCCAGTGGTGCTCCCTTCGTCCGTTCCCGTCCCTCGCTGCCCGCTTCCCGCCGCCGCGTCCCGTAGCTCCGCCCCCCTCGCACCCTATTGGCCGCCCCGCTCCCACCTCCCACCTGCTCCTCCCTCCCTCTCCCACTCATATGGAGGCCGCGCAGCGGTAGAGAGAGCGACCTTTGACCCTGCTCACCAGGCAGGTCGCTCCCCTCACCGCCACGCAGCCCCCTGTGTGACGCTTGCCGCTGCCCAAGACCTGACTGCCTGCCGAGTGCCAGTGTCCCCCTTCCATTCTGTTCCCGTGTGAGTGCCTGCCTGCCTGCCTGCCTTCTATTGTGACTCTTTTGCCTCCTTTGTGCCTCCTTGTGCCCTCCATTTGTGACTTGTTTCTGCCTCCTTGTGCCCCCGCTTGTACCTGTATTTTTGCCCAGTGGTGCTCCCTTCGTCCGTTCCCGTCCCTCGCTGCCCGCTTCCCGCCGCCGCGTCCCGAAGCTCCGCCCCCCTCGCACCCTATTGGCCGCCCCGCTCCCACCTCCCAGCTGCTCCTCCCTCCCTCTCCCACTCATATGGAGGCCGCGCAGCGGTAGAGAGAGCGACCTTTGACCCTGTTCACCAGGCAGGTCGCTCCCCTCACCGCCACGCAGCCCCCTGTGTGACGCTTGCCGCTGCCCAAGACCTGACTGCCTGCCGAGTGCCAATGTCCCCCTTCCATTCTGTTCCCGTGTGAGTGCCTGCCTGCCTGCCTTCTATTGTGACTCTTTTGCCTCCTTTGTGCCTCCTTGTGCCCTCCATTTGTGACTTGTTTCTGCCTCCTTGTGCCCCCGCTTGTACCTGTATTTTTGCCCAGTGGTGCTCCCTTCGTCCGTTCCCGTCCCTCGCTGCCCGCTTCCCGCCGCCGCGTCCCGTAGCTCCGCCCCCCTCGCACCCTATTGGCCGCCCCGCTCCCACCTCCCAGCTGCTCCTCCCTCCCTCTCCCACTCATATGGAGGCCGCGCAGCGGACGCGCGCAGCGGGCGCGGCGCGCGCCTAAGGCAAGCCCGTCTGCGCCCGTCCGCGCCTGGCCCGCGCCCAGCGCCACACCCCCTGGCCCCCGCAGATGCCAGCCCACCCGCAAGATCTACAACGCCGCCACTCTCATCGCACTCAACACCGGCCGGAGCCCCGGCTCCTGCAGAGCCACCCCAAGACGCACCCACGGACCCTTCACCTGCCAATCCTGCAAGTTCTCCTGCATCCGGACCCATACCGCACCCGCCAAGCACCAACAGCAACCACCTGAAGCACCTGAAGTGCATCCTGCTCAACACCCGCTCCGTCCACAGGCACGCAGTGGAACTCTGGAACCTGCTCGACGCCACATGCCCAGACGTCGCCTTCCTCACGGAAACCTGGATGAACGCCTCCTCAGCACCCGACATCGCCATCCCGGACGGATACAAGATCACCCGGAGGGACCGCGCCAACCAGAATGGAGGAGGCATCGCCATCGTCCACAAGAACACCATCCGCATCACGACCAACTCCGAAGACACCCTCACAGCCGCCGAACACCTGCACTTCCAGATCCACACCGACCCCAAGACCACCCTCAGAGGCACCCTCATCTACAGACCCCCGGGACCTCGCACACAATTCAGCGAAGACATCGCCGACTTCATCAGCCCGCACGCCCTCCCCTCCGCTGACTACATCCTCCTTGGGGACCTCAACTTCCACCTGGAGAACAACAACGACCGCAACACCACCACCCTGCTGGACAACCTCGCCAACCTCGGACTCAAGCAACTGGTGACCACCCCCACCCACTACGCCGGCCACACGCTCGACCCCGTCTTCTCCTCCAGCAAGGACATCACCTTCAGCCACGCCACCGGACTCCACTGGACAGACCACAGCTGCGTCCACTTCAGCTTCAGAAGGACCACGACTCACCACCACCCGCAACTGGTCCCCCGCAGAAGCTGGAACAAGATCACTGCCGACCAGCTCACCACATCCCTGAGCCAGAACCCCCCACCAGATCAGCGAACCCCAACCAAGCCGCCAACAACCTCACGAAATGGATCAGCAACTGCGCAGACTACCTCGCTCCACTGAAGATCCCGCCCGCCAGACCCGGCACCAAGAAAGCATCTTGGTTTACCGACGAACTCAAGAGCTCCAAGAAGAACTGCCGGGCCCTCGAGAAAGCCTGGCGCAGAGACCCAACTATAGACAACATGACCACCCTCAAGCTCGCCACTCGAAGACATCACCAGCTGATCCACGCCACCAAGAAATCCGCATTCAAGGAACGACTGGACAACAACGCCCGCAACAGCAAGGAACTCTTCAACATCGTCAAAGAGCTCTCGAACCCCAGCGCCGGAAACAACGACATCACGCCCTCGCAAGACCTCTGCAACTCGCTCGCCTCGTTCTTCCACAGCAAGATCGCAGACATACACAACAGTTTCAGCACACAGCCATCACACCCTACGACCGAAACAACGCCCCCCACCACCACCCTCCGCGCCTGGACCCCAGTCAACACCGAAGACACCATCCGCACGATGAACTCCATCCACTCAGGGTCTCCAACCGACCCCTGCCCTCACCACGTCTTCAACAAGGCCGACTCCGTCATCGCACCCCACCTGCGGGACATCATCAACGCCTCCTTCGACACCGCCACCTTCCCAGAGAGCTGGAAGCACGCCGAACTCAGCGCCCTACTGAAGAAACCATCAGCGGACCCCACCGACCTCAAAAACTACCGCCCCATCTCGCTCCTTCCTTTTCCGGCCAAAGTCATCCAGAAAACCGTCAACAGACAACTAGCCGCCTTCCTCGAGACGAACGGATCCCTCGACCACTCGCAGTCCAGCTTCCGGGCCAATCACAGCACCGAGACTGCCCTCATCGCAGCCACCGACGACATCCGAGCTTTGCTCGACAACGGGGAAACAACGGCCCTCATCCTCCTGGACCTCTCCGCGGCGTTCGACACGGTCTGCCACCGCACCCTAGTGCAGCGCCTCAACAACATCGGTATTCAGGAGAAGGCACTGGAATGGATCATCTCCTTCCTCGCCGGAAGAACACAGAGAGTCCGTCTACCCCCGTTCAGATCCGAGGCCACCGAAGTCATCTGCGGCGTACCACAAGGATCATCACTCAGCCCCACCCTCTTCAACGTCTACATGAGCCCCCTCGCAGCCATCGCACGCAAACACAACCTCAACATCATCTCCTACGCCGATGACACCCAGCTGATCCTCTCCCTCACCAACGACCCTGCCACCGCCAGAACCAACCTACACGAAGGGATGAAAGACGTAGCCGAGTGGATGACGAACAGCCGCCTGAAACTGAACTCAGATAAGACGGAAGTCCTCATCCTGGGATCATCACCCTCCGCCTGGGACGACTCCTGGTGGCCCCTTGCCCTTGGCAGCGCACCCAAACCAACAGACCACGCACGCAACCTGGGCTTCGTCCTGGACTCCTCCCTCTCCATGACCAGACAAGTCAACGCCGTCTCCGCATCATGCTTCAACATCCTACGCATGCTACGTAAGATCTTCCGGTGGATCCCCACCGAAACCAGGAAGACGGTCACCCAGGCCCTCGTCACCAGTCGACTGGACTACGGCAACTCCCTCTATGCCGGAACCACAGCCAAACTCCAGAAACGACTCCAGCGCATCCAGAACGCCTCAGCACGCCTCATCCTGGACATTCCCCGACACAGCCACATCTCCGTACACCTGAGAAACCTGCACTGGCTCCCCGTCAGCAAGAGAATCACGTTCCGACTCCTCACCCACGCACACAAAGCTCTCCACAACCAAGGCCCAAGATACCTCAACGACCGCTTGACCTTCTACACTCCCACCCGCCAGCTTCGATCAACCAGCCACGCCCTCGCCGCCGTCCCCCGCATCCGAAGAGCCACAACAGGAGGAAGATCCTTCTCCTACCTGGCTGCCAAGACGTGGAACTCCCTCCCCATCCACCTCCGCCTGACCCAAGACCACCTCTCCTTCAGGAAGCAACTCAAGACCTGGCTGTTCGAGCAGTAGCGGACCCCCCTCCCCCAAGCGCCTTGAGACCCTCCGGGTGAATAGCGCGCTATACAAATGCTTGATTGATTGATTGATTGATCCCTTCTAATCAAAGCACAATGTATTACTCTGCCCCTAACACAGTGTGTCTGTCTCTTGTGCAAGTGAGTAAGCATTTTATGTGAGAGAAAAAGTAAAGGGTTATAGTGTGAAGCCACAGTAGATGCGGTGGAACGTCTTTTAGGTTTTTGGTTAAGTGAAACAAATGGGTGCTACTGTCTACCCATTCTTTCATGCTATCAAACTGATCAAACTTTTGTGGAGGAAATGCTGAAGAAAAAGGTTTATAACATGAACAGCCCCATTAATAGCAAAATGGCCTTAAAAAAACAATGACACCAGATATTTTTCTTACAATAAGTGCCCATCACTGTCTCATGTCACGCACGAGCAGAGACCAATCATGCTCCTGAATGTAACCAACATTGCTATGCTGATGATATCGAACTGTACATATAGATGGATTCTAAAAATCAGCATCACCCCCCAGCATAACCAAATTTCTCACATGAAAAAGATTTTCACGAAATGGGTGCCTGCTGGCTTCAGATACATTTAGCAAAAAGGTATGTCAAATGTATTGTCTTAATAGCAAAAGGTGCCACTAGCAGAAGTACATTTTTAAGTCCTGGTGATCAAAGCAAAGATTTAACTTGAAAAGAGAAAGTGAGCAATGTGGGCTTTTTTTAACAATATCTGGTCATAAATCAGGTGAACAAAAGTTGCATCTGTCTGATAAGTTATGCTAGATCTCAATAGTCTTATTTTAATATTGTGTTTGACTAAATAGCCTAAAGCTGCAGTCTTTCAGTGTAGAAGTTTATTATCACAAACTTCAATGGTACTTATTTTATTGAACTAAGTGAACCGACCCGGATAATAATCTTTAATAGTTTGCAGACTCAATACAGATCTCATTAGCAGGTATGAAACTTCATATGATATGTAAGAGTCTGAAAAGAAATGTGCAAGGCAGCATTTCGAAATTCTTAAATTTGACTTTTGGGCTACACCTACAAAATATAAATGAGTCTACATACCTACTTTTCCAAAGACATCAGATAAAGTAACATGACATGGCCAGCCTCATCACATATGAGCATATCTGTCTAGTACTGCTACTGCTTGATGTCAGATGAAGATCTTCATTCAAAAGCCTGTTTAGACTCTCTTTGGTCTGGAACCCCCATTTTCAAATTAAATCTTCAAAATCTCACCCTTAGTACCATATTTCTACATATAGTCCTACTCGCTATTAGAGCTTCTTCTGCGAAAGGCAGACATATTTAATCCTGGCACTAAGAACATAAAGAAAATTCCACAGAAACATGAAAAACATGCTTGTAGTCCTTGTTCTCCATCAAGGTACAATATGTAGATTGTACGCCAATGTAGGGGGTTCCAAAAACCCTTTATTTTACACAAAATATATCTCTTTGGAAAGCATTTCATATGGTATCAGAAGAACATTTTTGCTATGTAATCAGTTTGGGATTAAAACTAGTGTTGAAAGCAACTGGGCTGCACAAACCATTTTTTGATTATTTCATCTAAAAAGGAAAAGAAAAATAAGGTTGCAAATAGGATTAAGTCTGATAGATAGAAAATTAAATGTTGCCCATGTAAAAGAGTCCGGCTCCTCTAGAGTCTAACCGTTAGCATACTGTTCATTTGTCGCATAAGAGTATGAATCCAGGGCCAGATGTACTAAATGTTTTCATGCTTGCAAACAATATGAATTGCTTTTTGGCGACCACAGAAAATTGTGTTTTACTTTGTACTAAATTTTGTACGGACTCCTAAAATGGCTCCATGACTCCATACAGTACTGCTATTTGGAAAGGGCGAGTTGCAGGCACCCCTTCCAAATTTAGATTTGGAATGAGATAGGTCAATGTTCTGTCCCCAAAATCCAGTTGCAAAAGATTGAAAAACTACTGACTCCCAACTTGGGGTGGTAATGAATTTGCAAAAGGAAAGGGTACTCCTTCTTCTTTGTGAATGTAAAAAAAAGGTTTTTGGGGTGTAAACAGAGGTATCAAGCAAACTTTATTAAAACAGGAAACTTGAATGCAGCATTGTTTCCTTTATGGAAAACAGTCTGCATTTAAACAAAAAACGTTACTTTATTGAACGGCAATCAGACATGGATGGTCTGCTGACCGTAGCTAGCCACCATCACTGTAATGGCGACGAACCAGAACGCGTTTCAATCTATGACCTAACTTACTAATATTTATGCCGTAAGTTGGATCGCGACCCACTCTGTACCAGAATTTAGCGAACCAATCTATTAGTACATAGGTCAGTTCATTACATTTTTTACTTTTCGCAAAAATAATGGGTGCAAATTACACCCAGATTTCTGTGACCATTGGTCCCTTAATTACAATTCGATATCCAATCTCTTGGCTTTACTAGGGAGGAGAACTGACTGTTTCTGAATTTATTTAGGTTACCAGTGATGGAGAACGAGAATTACAACTTTGGCTTCTCCTTCACAACATTTTCACACACATCTTAATAGAATACAAGACAAACCATAAAGGCAGGGAGGTGGAATAGCCAGAGGAAGAAGTAATCTAGAAGTATAGTCAAAACTATATGTTAATTATTTAGTTTTCGCAGAAAAGCCAAACCCACTTCTAACAAGTCAAGATTAAAGAGTTTAGAAAATAGTGTCCAATGAAGTTATGAACTGCTGTAGATGGCTTTTGTGCAGTGTTGTTTTATTCTAGAATGTGACGAGATTTTTATTTGAGCCTTCACTCACCCCTCAGCTCGTTAATTGTGGACAAGCAGCCTCCACAAGTCTTGAAAACCCAAACCAAGTTCCAGGCCAGTGTGCGAATCTTGTTGGGGTCAAAGCTGCTTGAGAACCAGGACAAGATGCCGAGTGTGAAGGTGTCCATCATCACGGAGAAGCAAGCACGGGAGATGATGCTGAGGCAAAGCATTGAGGCCTGGACGTGAGTAAAGTTTTTTAGAAAGATTTCTGGGTTATCAAAAAGGTTGTAGACCAAAGGAACTGGAGAATGTATCCAGGAGTCATGTGTCAATATTAAAAATGCAACGTTGGAGCAGCTGTGGATTTGGGGGCTCCTAGCAAAAGAGTGTTGGAGAAATTATAGTCATTTTCTACCCAGTTATTCAGCTGCCTCATTGATTGCTCGATAAGTGCATCTTCAAAGAAAAGTATCAGCCTGCCAGAATGGTACATCTTACCAAAGTGAAATGCTCACGCCTGTGCCTTTTTAGGTGAATTGTCAGGCTCAATCATGAACTTTTGCATACATGAGTTTAGTGGCTGTCGTAATGATCTTTTTAAATATGTCTGTGTCTGATTTCATGCTTTATCTGCATATCTCACTCTCTTCTAACAGTGAATGTGCAGGTGAGATTGTGAACAATACGGCCACACTGGAGAAGCACCCGAGCTCAAAGGTCTATGGTGCAGTCTTCAAGAACCTGGTGAGTGGAATGCGAAATAGTGGCCTTATCCCAAAGGAGCAGCATTACGCTTCTGCACCTACTTCTGTTGTCTATTTACAGTGCTTAGGATCTGACAGTAAAGGGCGCAACACAATATTTTGGTCAAAATATAGAATCTGCTTGGTACACACATGGAATGAAATTTGCATTGGCTATCAAATGGAGGCCATTTTGGTTTTATAACTGAAAGAACAGGTTGTTTGGCTCTATTTGAGTTCCCTAAGACATTAGATCACTCTGACCTAGGGGAGACTGGGCAGGTCAGTCATGTCTGTGATGCACAACTACAGTTACAAGTAAGAAAACAATGGATTCTGATATTATGCAATTGCATAGAAAAAATAAATCTGTATTTAACCGAAAAGTTTCTCAAGGGGAGTATGACCCACCGGGAAGTGTATTATGTCATATTAATCAATACAATCGTGCATGAAGAAAGTATTGTGTGATCTACTTGTAGTGTCATTAAATTATCCATCTTGATATACTCTTCTTAGGAAAGTTTGGAGGAGTTACCTTATGAAGATTCTCTAAAAAGTCTTTCAGCATAACAGTAACAAACAGGTATTGCCAAAACAAATAGGTCCTGGCTTTCAAATGCATTAGCCAGCAATGTTTGCTTTGGCAATGCTTGTCGTTGATGCTGAACAACATAATGCAAAAAAGGGAAAATGCCTGTTAAAGAATGATGGCATATGTGCGCACATGCCTCACATGCATGCGTGCGCATACACCCGGTGGCCACCATTTTAACTTTTGAAATTTACAGTTCCAAGATGGCTGATGCCCATCTTGGAGCAGTAAATTAACAACCATGAAAGGTGTGTGGACATGCCTCACCTGCATGGACACACATACGTCATGCGGCTCTTGGATTTTTGAATTTACGATTTCAAAGTGGCTGATACCCATCTTGGAGTGGTAAATTAAAAAACAATTAAATGTGTGCAAAACAGCATTTAAAAAAAATTAGCAGTCTGGTAGAAATGAGCAGCTGCTGGGCCCTCTAGAAATAAAAAAAAAAAAAAACGGTTTGCAAGACATGTGGGAGCAACAGAGGATGAGTGAAATAGACAAACATTGCTGGAAGGCCTAGAGCAACAATTCCAGCAGGGAACTGCCGGCAATCTTACGAAGAGCTGGGACATTGGTGGATTGTTAAACAAAAGGACAACAGAAAAGCCAAACGGGTCAAGGAGCTGGTGGTGAAGCAGTGGAATAGATGGAATTAGTTGGGGTGTATTGGAATGTCACGGGGGAGGAGGGTATTGGAGAGAGAGCAGGAAAACACATGCAATTCCTTGGAGTGCTAAAAGAAAAATAAATAAGTAGATGCATGAATGCAAGCAGCAATGGAAGGGTACAAGTCATCCAATCAAAAAGGTGATAAAGAAGCTATGCTGTACGGGAGGGACAAACTTAATAAGAGGAAGGTAATTACTTGAATAAGAGGCAAGCAAATGAGGAAAGAAATCCATCCAATTATGAGCAGTGGACTGACCAAAAGCCCACAATAGGTCTTTTGACAACATGCAGCTAAAAGCTGTCTGAAGGTGATACTAAAAAGAGCAGTAGTCTGAGCAAGGCTTAAAACATGGCGATATTGGAGAAGATATGCTTCCAGAAAAAAATGAGAAAAAGTGACAAAATATTGAGGAAAAGAGTTGGCAGCCTCCAGGTTCCAGTATCTGTGGCGCATGAAAAAGCAGGAACTGACCTTACTAGCTGAGGTTGGCACCCCTATGTTGCGCTGTTGCAATGATGTCATGTGAATCTACAACTAGTGCCCCGCCAGCACCACCTGGTGCAAAGTTGAGGAATTATTGGAAAAACCTATTTGATCAGCATCAATCTTGGGAAAAGTGTATGATGAGGAATCTGAAAGGAGATGTGTCCATTATGAAGAACATTGAAGACGTCCATTGGAAAATGTGACAGATAAGGCGAAACTACTATACTTGTTAATTTAATTAGACACATATATTTTGAATGAACTGTATGCAAAGCCTCTTGCAATGAAAGATCTAATTCCACAGGAGTAACATAAGTTGAAGATGATACTCATGAATTGATGATGCATACAAGAAAAAACCCTAAATGCACAGATTGTGTAATATTCTGACCGTTTGCAAATTGTGTGCCCTTGCATGCACAAGTTTAAGCGGTCAGTTGGATTTTGGAAGGTCACAGATGAACTCTGGTGAACCCACATAGGAAGGGAAATAAGGAACAGAATTGGTAGTGTTTGTGAGCAATTCCAGTATGGATCCATCCTCACCTTCAAAGAAAGAACACCCTCTTAATTGCAGTGTGGTCAGACTCCAGTCGCAGGATGGAAAATATAACTGTTGCTTGGAAAATTGAAATCAACGTGACCTATAGCTTTTTAGCAGCATCTTCAATTTACAAGCGAGAAAATAATAAATCTAGAGATCAAGCACCCCAACCAATTCCATTGAAAAAATGATCATTAGGGATGAAAACAAATCCAAAATGTTCTGCGGATTCAAAGTCTAGAGAAGATAGAGTGTATTTTAGAGTCATGGTTTAGAGACCAAGAATTTTATGGGGGAAATAATAAAATAGTAGGAATAGGTTTAAGCATGAGAAAGCATTTTGTGCTGTGGTAAACAAAAAAGAGAAAGTGTGGGAATTAAGAGTAGCCCCCATGTGCAGGTAAACCTGAATGTAGGGGGAACAGGCTGTATACGCTGTGCACAGAGGGAGGTGACCTGGGAAAACAGAATAGAAATTGACTCATCTGGGATCCATTGTTGCCGCACACTGGAGATATCTGCCAGAATGGCATTGGCTCCTGTGAATTGTCTGGGCTACTTTCACAGTTGCTTCTTCTTGATACCCAGGTACACTCTGGGGTTCTTCTGTACATGTTATTCAGATGCTCAGGCATCCCCTGTCACTCTTTCTCCTTTGTTCTCCCAATGCCAAGTGGACACCTGTCATCAGCTCTTCCGAAAGTCATGTATGTCAACCGCAGTCTTCCTAAACTGTTCTTCCGTTTGGGTGTATATGTAGAGATAGATAGATAGATAGATAGATAGATAGATAGGTAGGTAGGTAGGTAGGTAGGTAGGTAGGTAGGTAGGTAGGTAGGTAAGTAGGTATGTAGATAAGTAGGTAGGTAGATAAGTAGGTAGGTAGATAAGTAGGTAGGTAGATAAGTAGGTAGGTAGATAAGTAGGTAGGGGAGAGGATGTAGCCTTACGGCTAGAGTCGACGATCTTCAAGCTGGGCAACCGAATTCGAGTCTCTGCATCAATGTTCAACATCCTGTGATTCTGGGCAAATCTCTTAATCTCCTTGCGCCTTACAAAAATGAATATGTCCATCTGTAACGAAACCGGTGCTCATGTAAAGCACTCTAATACCAGATATCTCGGGTTTAGTTTGTGCTATATAAAACTCTATTAAAACAAGCAGTGGCATGGCCAATCGGTCTTGCCTTTGGGACCTTATAAGTGTTAAGCGAGAGCTATTGCCTTTGCCAGTGTGTTTAAGCTATGGTGTAGCGTAGTGTGTCTGCTGTTACAAAGAGATCTCAGCACCAGGGCCATAGACCGCTGAGCTATCTCACTCGCACTCAAGTGGACCTGCAGAGTTCAAACAGACGGAGAGCGAGAGATCAGAGCAGCAGGTGCGTTAACACCGAGAACTATCTCTAGGAATGGAGCATTTGGCATGGAGCTCTCTGCAGGAGGCGCATGAACCGACTCAGCTAGGTTACTTACAGGGACCTCGGCACGCTATTGCACATGCGTGTTACCCAATGAGCCCCCTCTGCCGTAGGTGCATTAACCAATTGAGTCAGCTTACTGGGAACTGTGCAAACACAGGTCTCTGCTACAGGTGCAGTAACCGAGTGAGCTGTCCTATTCCGATCCGACATGTGGCCCGTAGGATACACTTCCCTGCTGGTTACACCCCTCTCCCAGCAGGCTGCTGTGCCCAACAGCTCTCTTACTCCAAGGTACACTCTGATCTCTGCCACAGGCGCTTTGAGCCGCTGAACTGTCTCACTACTGGTGGAGACTGTGACCAAGCGCCTCTTACACACAGATCTGTAATAGGCGCTACATTCACCGAGGCAGCATACTCCGATCTCTGCCACAGGCGCTTTGAGCCGCCGAGCTGTCTCACTAGTGCTGAAGTCTGTGACCACCCACCGAGGCAGCCTCCCAGGCCCAGGATACATTGAGCTGCAGGGAGGGAGTGAACCCGCTTCTCGAGGGCTGACGCTTCCGGTTTTGAAACCTTGGGTGAGAATGAGTTCACTGCATAAAGAAGGGGAAATAAGGATCAGGAGCTCACTGCATAAAGAAGGGGAAATAATGAAGATTACAGATCAGGCGCGGCGCCGGCGAGAGTCCACGTCACTTCCGTTTTTGGGTCTGGCATCGAGGCAACTTTAGCTGCCTTACCAGCTCCATGTAATACAGAAATCATAAATCATGCATACGCATATACAGACGTAGAGGGGTTTTAGGTTAGTCCTCCTCAACAATTGGTCTGTTCACCTGTCTTCCATATTTCTGCTTTCACCCATCACAGTATACAGCGTAGGACTCTGGGTCAGCCTATGTCAGCTATTGGCTCTCTTTCACTGGGATTGATGGTATTCTTTCTTGATTTTGTGCAGACATCTGTCTAGAAATGAAGAATTGGTGAGCCAGGACTTTACTTTGCTAATGCTTTTTTATTTCCATTCCTTATCCTTTGTTATTACCCTCGTTATTCAAAATGTGTTTTCTTGTTACAGTAATTCAAATCCAATAGTACAAAAAAAATATTTTAACGTTTATTGCAAGCATCCTGCTGCCTGTATATGTGGCAGCATTTTATCTCGTGTTCTTTTTATGGCTTATACTAGCAAGATATATATATATATTTTAAACATTAAATATCGCAGTTTACCAAAGCCAGGCCTACTGGTTATGCCACTGCTTGTTTTTACTGCCTAGACATTTGTTTTGCAATTTTATATAACACGAACTAGGGCCAGGGGCATTAGAACGGGTTACACTGCATCAGTTTACCTCACACAAAGTCAAATTCATTTTTTTAATGGATATATATTGTTTTTAATTTATAGGCACGGGTAGATGAAGTGCTTTACCCAGAAACCCCGTATGGGGAGCCATGGCGGGACTGGTGCCTGGCTCCCCAGTGCCAAATCAGCTGCTCTGTCTGTTAGGCCACATCTCAACATCTGCAACCAGAATTTCACTTCACATCCTGCTCGCGAGGAGGCACCTACCTACAATCACGTAGTCATTCGGTGACAAATGTTGACAAATAGTGGGGTTCAATTTCAGGCACAGGTGGCTTGCCTGTTGCTGGGTGGTCAGACATTCTGTGTGATCGTGTATATGTGGTGATCACTTTGGTGCCAATGAACACCGCCATGATGGCGGCACTGAAAAGTGGCCAGCAAGATACAATAGCCGGAGCAGTTAAAGCTCCTCACCTCTCCCCACATAACCACATGAGTGCGGATGACGTGCGAGCAGCCCATAAGCCGCAAAAAAAAAGAGCCGCAAGTGTGAGGGTCCAAGCATACATTGGGTCTAAATTGTCTAATAAGCAGTCTTTTCCTCAAGCGGCCAAATTGCCTTTTAGATCTGCATTTCCAGCATCAGTGGAGATAACGACTCAAGGGGGGTAAACAAACTGATGTAAATGTAATAAAACTTGACTCCAGCTCTTTAACTCGAGGCTTCGACCTTATCGCCCGGAAAGATCACGTCGTTCCACCAATGCTCTCCTGGTTGCAGTTCCTCGATGTAAACGATCAAAGAGAGGCGCTTCCTCTTTCACCTCCCTGGCTGCGCGAGCTTGGAATAGCTTTCTATTCAAGTTCTGGGACACTTCAGGATGAATTCAAATTTCAACAACCTTTGAAAACTTTTTTGTTTATTCTACATGACGATTGTGAAGTCACTCTTTATGGCCAGTCTGTTCAGTGCCAGGACACTCTTTGAGTAACCATTGTCTACACAAGTCCTATTATTCTTTCATTCATCCATTCAATTCAGTAATTCAAACTGCACTGCTCAAACCCATAACAAGGAAAACATGTAATAACTGCTTGAGAAACTGACTGTTTTTTCATTGGCAGGGTGCTTTTAGGATCCAGCGAACAACAGTAATGGACTGTAATATCTTTTTACTTCGCATAAATGTGCTTACCTTAAGACATTACTTAAGTGTTAGGATATGCAAGTCCTGTTAGTAACCAGGGGTGTGAGTGAAGGTGCGTGAGCATTTTATATGGAGTCTGAGGTAAGAACATCAAGTAGAAAAGCCTAGTAGTATGTATACACTCCTTCTCGAGAGCGGGTAGTTGTGCTGGATGGCATGGACCTAAGATGTTTGTAAACGACATGCTGTGTATCCTCGGAGGCGACCTCAGTGGTTCCTAAATTCAACTAAGCCCGAACTTCTCTCATAAAAGAAACGTCCACCGTGAGAGAGTTTGGGACACATCGCGCCTAATCAGCAAGTAAAAACGCAAGACGCGCTCCCCGAACACCCCCTAAATGGTACGCCCAGTGGCATAGGCGGCGCTGAAAGAGCTCACAGCCTGAGACAACCTGGGGGCCACACTGCTTCAGCGCCTCGCGGCTCTCCATTGGACCACAAGTAAAATCGGCAGCCGGCGCCTGCTGTGAGAGTCATGGTGGTGTTTGCAAACACTCACTGGCACACATGGTGATGCAAGCACTGGTAACATCTACCCAGAGCAGCGGCTCTCTTCCCTGTGACTTCCTTTACCTCCGCCACTCATCCGTCCATAAAGGGGTCCCGTGCTCTCGTTGCAACGGGCATCCCTTTAAAAAAAATGAAAGCGATCGCGGCCGCGCAAAAGTGAAAGCTATCGCGCTCAGGCCACACTATTTAAAAGCAGTCCGCCATGCACGCACACGTGTACGCCGCCATGCGCGCGTGTGCGACGGGAAGTCAAAATGGCGTGGGACTGTCCATTCTCCCACGGACACGCGCATGCTGTCTGCATTGGACAGATGGCGAGAGCAGCCATCTTTGTCCATGCAGACTCGTGCATGAGCCCATGGCGGAGAATCGATTCCAAAACTTCTCTCTGACGAGAGCAGCGCATGCGCTGCTTTCGCCAGGCGAGACCTAAAAAAGTAGATAGATAGATAGATAGATAGATAGATAGATAGATAGATAGATAGATAGATAGATAGATAGATAGATAGATAGATAGATAGATAGATAGACAGATAGATAGATAGATAGATATGGAAAATGATTCTCACCTCTGTTTCCATCTATTTGTAGCGAGTAGTGATGTAGATTCACATGCTCTGCCATCTAGTGTTGGGCCTGTATGTTTGCAACTTGTTTTTCCTAAAAAAATGTTTGTGTCATGAGACATGCTCTGACTCCACTCTTGGTCCACGATGCACCTGTACACTGGCTCCAACTCAGATTATTGCTTTCCATCCGCTGGCTCGAACGTTCAGGAATGCTGCTCCAATAGCAATGTGATAACACATAGGTTCTTAAGTTTCTGCCTCAGCAGTTCACTATTTGACCACAAAGAAAACAACACTATTTAAAAATATAGTCTTCCGCAACGCTGGGGCTGCAGATCTAATGATCGCTGACCATAATGCTTCAAAGCAACGCAGCCTCTAGCCACCATTCTTGACTAGTCTCGAGTACTTGTATGCTCTTGTATGCACCTGGGACAAGGAAATGAAACGTACACCTTCTAGTTCTGCCTTAGGCAGTGGCAGCTGGTGACCTTTGAAAGTGGTGAGGTGTAAAATGATTGTCATACTGCACCGCAGCTAGCGAGCAAGCCCGAACAACCTAAGAGGGGTTTGGGGGGGGTTCTCCCCCGAGAAAATTTTGAAAAAAGAGTGGACAAATGTTAAAGAACTTCCACAATAGGTGTTGGAGACAGCTGTGACATCATGCTAGACCTAAACATGAGATACATGGTCGAGGCTAAGGTAAAAGAGAGTCAGACATGGAAAGGTATGGGATAGTGACCATTGGGAGATGGCTGAATGAGAGTGCATGTGAAAGAGTAAGAGATGGCTAGAAAAGGAGGAGGATTGAAAAGACAGGGAAGGAGTGTTGAGAAGGATGATGTGCATGGTGAGGAGTATGAAGAGAGAGGAGGTGATAGACTAATAAGGCAGAAGAGGAAAGCGGCAACAGATGTCGAAAGACGGACAAGAGGAGCTTGACTGGAATGTGGAGGAAGAGAGAGAGAAGAAAAGCAGTAAAGAGAGGAAAGCAGGTGGATGAGATTCGAAAGACAGTATAGAGAGATAGGAGAAAAAGGTACACAGAGAGAAGCATAGTGCATGGGTGTAGAGAAAGATAAGAAACACAGAGAAAAGTGATAATAAATGAGGCATAAGGGAGAGAGAGCTTTGAGGGGAGCAAAATTATAAAAGAACAAAGAGAGGGACGGGAGAGGAACAAAAAGCATACCACACCATACATTGGACAGAGCACCTTTTATACATTCCAAAATGTCCCAGGAATCCTCAACTGTGCCAAGTGGCTCACAAAAGCACCTCCCTTCATGATATGCCACACACATCCAATAGAACAAATTGGGCAGAGCCTCAAGCACATGTCCAACACTGATCAGATACACCTGTTGCATCATTAAGATTTCTCCAGATTTAGATGTGGGGAATGTTTGATTCTGTTCAGTATCCCTGAAAGTAAATTCAGGCATTACAATTTATTTTCAGCATAATGGGGAATAAAACGTGGGGGAAATAACGTGTTCCAAGGGTGTATAAGCTGTTGGCTAAGCAGATGCCAGAATCATTCACCCATATCTCAATTAATAAGGCACAACTTCCTAACCGAAAACTGGACAAGAGCACACTGTGTGTAACACATCATCCACCACGTGACGATTTAGACTCTGCTTTATGATAGGAAACCTCAAAACCTGGAAAGTTGTCTGGACGGCCAGAGTGCTACGATACCATTCGAATGGCAGAATATACGCAATACAAATATCACTAATGTAACACAACGCAAGAAAGACAAAGAACAAACTACAAAAGGTGAGTGACAAAGCACAAGTCAAACAGGCAAACGTATGGGGGAGAATGAGACAGAAGGAGAGAGGACATAGAAACAAACAGATCACACGACCAGCAGTAGACACACAAAGGCAGAGAAGCAGAGACATAGCAGGAAAAAAAGAGAAACTAAAATATTAATTAAATAAATAGGGGCCTTGATTTTTTTTCCTTTCTTGGTTCACAGAGCTTAGAACCATATAGTTACTGTCACGGCATTGTCACAGCTGTTATTATGGTACTAATTGTATCCGTATTAGAAATGTCAAAGTTTGAATCAAGGGACATCGTTTTGGGCCTGACTGAAAGTTAAATCAATATCTCAGCTCAGCCTAATTCATCGAAATATCGGCGGGGGAGGAGAGAGGGAAGGATATGGGGGAGGGGTATTCTTAAGACTTTCTGGTTCATTAAGACTGTAAACGGCGTGCGCACTCCTTGAAACTGGAGGCCATCTGAAAAATCAAGGGGACAGTGGGCACCGGGTGGGGGCTGAGGTTAAGAGGCTGTGGCATAATCAAATTTGCTAAGAATGCTGAGGTGGTAAAAAACACGTGGAAGTTGAAAATTGTCTGCAGGTCATCATGCCAGGAACTCTCAGGAATACACTACAAACTGACATTTGGGAAAGGTAATGAGGAAAAACGAATTAACTGCAGAAACAGCGACAGCGAAAAACAGGAAATTCTCAACTAGCCAACCATTGCTAACAAAATGTTACAGTGCTAAATATGACGCAGATTGTTTCTTCACAGAACATGAGACCGTGCGCTGCTTCAGTCTTCAAACATACATTTATATAGAAAAAAACGTAATGGGCCGGTTTCCACATGGTCGTAAATCAGGCCTGAGAAATAGTGTACCACTTAACTAAGAATATCTACTCCGTTCTCCGCATGAACGTCATTATTTTGCCTTCTCAAGAACCGGTTTGTTTGACAATATGTTGCAGAGAGTATGTGCGGCAACATGTTGAAGACTCAATTGCAGCGCCATTAGTCTGATCTGGAGGGCGCGTGCCAAAGATGGAGGGAAAAGATGTGGCAAAAGCGGTAAACCATTGCCAGTTCGCGCTCTCATACCAGAGCTGAAGGCACTTTCCTCGCAGCTGCCTTTCCTTGTGTATGTGGAAAGAATTTGCCAGCAGGACGCTCATTCCCTCAGGAAATCTTAGGGCCGGCCGGGGTGAACTCAAATGTCGGCGTCAGTTTCTCCCCGCCTCCTCCCAGGTACGAGGATGCTGGTTTTGGAGAATCGGATAAAAGCACTCATCGAATCAATTCGGCGTTCCCTGTTTTGCCACCATTTGAGCAGTCCAGTCGCGGCTCGCGTGGGGGGGGGGGGGGGGGGGGGGGGGTCCGCGCGGGGGGGAGGGGGGAGTTTTAAAATAAATTAAAAAATCCTACCTGAGCAGGTCCGCGCCGCCTCGGGTCCAGTGGCGCCTACAGGAATGGAACAGCCGCATCACTGCTGGCAAGTGGGTGGCAACCCCTCTCAGCCAATCCTGGCGCTGTCAGCAGTGCCAGGATTGACTTAGGGCACGGTTACTCTCCGCCCGCCTGCCCATTAGGAGACCGAGGTTTGAGCCTTTGCTCAACCCTCGCTCTCCTAATGGGCATGCGCCAGCCTGTGCAGACACTAGTGCGCATGACTGGGCACGGCGGAAAAATTCGCCGACCTTCCCCAGTCATGCTCACTTGTGGTGCTGCCTGCTGCCCCTGGTCTGACAATCATGTCAGTCAACATGACGTTGTACCGCCCACCCCCTTCAGACTCTGCTGACTGACATTATTGTCAGTTCTCCCTCGGCGTCTCTGAACTTAAGTAAACAGAGAGTTTACTTAAGTTCAGAGACGCCGAGGGAGCTGCAGGTGCGGGCGGCTTGTTGGGCAACGCCCCAGCGCCCTAATGGACGCACCGCCCCTGGCCTTGGGTATAAAATACTCCTGAAGCGATTATTACAGGGTGTGTAATCTCTGTCTATTGCCAGGACATGTGGCTTTCCGGCAAAACCTGGCTCACCTTCCGCTGCAAAGAAAACTTTAAGTGCCAGAGGGAAAGGAGGTGGGTGCAACACAGGATGCAGGGACAGGTCTCATCAGAAACACCTGACATTTGGAGAGCTGAAGATATGCTCGGTGTAAAGGAAGAAGAAACCAGGCCATCTGGCATTCCGTCAGGGCATGCAGAAGAGATCCCAGAGGCTGTCTTCACTCGAGCCTCCTACATCGAGGAGGGTCAAGTTCCTTGCACCAGAAGTGCAACACATGCCAGCTTTGGAGGCCAAGGGCCAAGTTAACATCACACATGTCTTCTGAGTGTCACAGTCAGTTTCAAGCCCCAAAACACATAGCCGGAGGTAGAGGAGCATTTCTGCATGAGTCTTGTATCGAGCCCCAAGTTGACCTGGAAACTGCCCAAATGTTTGGGTTCCGCTCATCCAAGCCTGGATACCTCAGACTCAAATGACCACATCCAAGGGCACGGTACTGCACCTTCCACACCTTTGTGGCACTGGGGTAGTGAAACAAGCCACACTCTGCATCAAAATCACCGCAATATTGTCAACGAGGCTCCGAGAAGCCTCACTTGGAGTCAATGCCGAAAGCTCATCAGCAGCCGGTATTCTGGCCAGCGCTGAAGCCCTCTTCGACGTTGAAGCCAGACACCAAAGAATTGTCCATCTTTGAGGAACTCTCAGTAGTCCTGGATGGAAAACAGGAGAAACTCTTCATCCAGCTGGGCACTGGAAAGATACTTGACAAACTACTGGCTCCAGGACTCATCTGGATCCCCAAAATTGCTGGCTGGTATTCAGAGAAGAGCCACATATCAAGCCTCTCTCACCATCAAAACCTAGAAGGGTCAGGGATTCAGCTTTCACCCCTAACCCATTCCCATTGCTACACCCGCCCCACACCTGCTCCACCACTACCACCCCAGCACTTTGCACCTGAGCCACACAACACTGATTCAGAACCAGGCAGCTCCTACTAGCCACAGGACCTCTATGAGGAGCTCTTTAGGCCCCAGGATTGAGGGTGACTTCCTAGTCTAAACCTTGTCTAAGATGGAGCAATCAATCCATACCCTCTCCATGCTCAAGAGAGAGTTCAAGTCGCCACTGACAACTTTACAGAGCTTGTCAAAGCCAGGGTGGTTACTCCACATGTGGAGAAAACATGTAAGCCTGCCCCAAAGACCTGGTTTATGATTTATGGACAAATTATTGCTGAATCCTTAGTCATGCACAATGCACTTAAAAGGGTTTCTGCACAGGCCACAAAAGACCCCTCCGCCTCTTCCGCCTGACAAGTAGTCTAAAGTGAATTGATTTGGTGCTGCAGGGAAGTGTGTAGCATTTGGTGCAGCCACACACTGGTGCTTTGCCAGTTCAGTGGGAGTCCTCTCCAGTGACGACTAGTACCACTAGGAGCAGATGGAGTAGCTAGTAAAGCACCAGCTAGAGGCCTATCATAAAAGAGGACAAGAGTTGGTTGCTGAGAGGAAAACCATCAGCAGTGTCAATATTAGATAAGCCCCGGATGTGGCAGCTGCTGGCACAAGGTGTAGTAATACCAGCATCTTCCTCCACAGGCATATCTGACTTAACGTGTCAGGACTTAGGCATGAGGTGCAACAGCACTTCTTGATGAACGTTTCTTTTAGTAGGAAGCATCTGTTTGGTTCCCAGGTCAACCAGATGGTAAAAAAAAAATCAAAAAGGAAACTGACATCCCCAAAATCTTTGGGTGCCCTACACTGCCCTAGTATCAAATCTGCTTTTCGTAAGTTTCAAAGCTGGGGAGGTGTCAAACCAGTGGCTTAGGTCAGAGACCCTTATACCAACAGTTCTTTCAGGACCCCCAGCAGCC
Organism: Triturus cristatus; assembly: GCF_964204655.1. Lineage (NCBI taxonomy): Eukaryota > Metazoa > Chordata > Amphibia > Caudata > Salamandridae > Triturus > Triturus cristatus. The sequence continues at coordinate 169,676,347 of NC_140586.1, read as the reverse complement.
CAAGACTATGTAGAGAGTGTCCTATAGGGGAACTGGGCATAGGAAAGGCAGAGGTTTCTCACAAGGGGCTCCTCCGCTGCAGGCCAGTGACTTCCAATCCCTTTCCTATCCCCATCATGCCCGTAAGGAAAGGCATCCCCTCAGATCGATGGGTCTGCGCCATTGTATGGGAAGATTATTGACTCACATTTTACACAGCCCCGCCCAATATGCCACCCCGCCATCACGAACTAAGTTAAGACAACCTTTACCTTCTGATGGAAGAGGTTCAGGTTATTTTACAAGAGAGCACAATAGGACCTGTACCTGCACACCAGAGCTGTACAGGATCTATTCTCTGTACTTTCTAATCTCCAAAAAAGACATCTTCCTTCGGCTGATTCACAATCTCCGGCCATTGAACAGTTTCATGCTCTTTGAACACTTTCACATGGTCACTCTACATAATGTCATCTTGCTGCTACAACAAGACAACTTAATGTCAGTACTGTATATGAAAGATGTGTACTTTTAGATCCTGATTCACCCAGCCCATCACCAGTACCTCTGGTTTGTTGTACATGGACAACATTACCAATTCAAGGTGTTACACTTTGGCGTCACCGTAGCTCCAAGGATGTTTACAAATTGCCTAGCAGAGGTGGCAACACACATGCGCTGACACACCAAGCGTCTTCCATGCTTAGGTGACTACCTGATCAAAGGCAGCTGCAAACAACAATGTCTAGCACACACTCTAAACAACAATGTATCTACTTCACAGCCATTCGTGCTAAAAATCGCATCTTCAGCTGCAGAAGGTGCAGCCCTTCCTCTACTCTGTCCTTAATGTGGTGACAGACAAGTCATATCCCTACGATCAGAGGGTGATCGCATTCCAACAGCTGCTGCCTCTTCTCAGACTCACCATCCCTTTACTGTTCAAACTGTGATGAAACTGTTGGGGATGATGGCTTTATGACAGTAATTGTACCAAATTCCAAGTTACACATTTACCTGCTAGAAGAATGCCTCTCAAGGCAGTGGGGAAAAGTGAAAGTGCATGGGAAGGATCTAGTGTTGGTAATGATCAGGGCCCAGCACTCTGCTTTAGTGGAACAGCAACAATATGTTGCTTGGCAGGCCCGTTCCAGACCCCCTTCCACTGGTGACCGTAACCACCGATGCTTCTCTCATGGCGCGGGGAGCTCACCTCTGTTACATGACTGTCAAAGGCACCTGGACTCCTCACGACCAGCAACATCACGTAAACAACCTGGAGCTTTCAGCCATCGGATCAGGGCTGAACGCATTCCTCCCATATCAGCAGGGGGGGAAAAGTATTAATAATGGCAGATAACATGACAGCCATGTTCTACATCCAGAAAAAGGGCGGTACCTACTTTCCCCGGCTTCAGTTGTTAGCTCAGAAGATTTGGCAATGGGACACCTGCAACAACATTCCCTTGTTGGTCGATCATTTGCCAGGATGCTTAGCAATAAGTCCACAAGTGGGAACTCCACCAAGTCCCTCACAGGTAGTTCCAGTGGGTGGACACTCCAGCAATAGACCTGTTCACCACTCCCGAAAATGCAAAATGCCAACTATTCACCTCCTGGTACAAGTACTCACAGTCCATGAGCATTAAGTGGGAAGGGTATGCCCAGACGTGGGTCCCGTGCTCACTACACCACTGGATTCAAGCTAGCCTGGCTGATGTGGAGTGATGCCCAGAAACCGGTCCCAGGATGCTTGTTTCCGGGCCACGGAGGCCCTGGCTCAGCAGTTGGGGCTGGACTGTTCCTACAAGGAACAGTGTCAAGACTGATTTGCATATGGCTGGGTCTAAACTGGGGTGGTGTGGTGAGCAAAAGAATGATGGATTTAACCCAGATCCTTGTGACTGGGGGGGAATGTTTGCATTGTCCAGCATTCCGTCCATCATTTGTTTCTTTTGCATACCTTCAAAACAAACAACATTCTTCTAGTTGTAAAATACCAATAATTAAAGTAATCTTGGAGGGTCTACTGAGGTTAATACCACCAAAGATGCCCCCAATACCTGTTTCGTGCCTTAATGTTGTCCTTCCATGCCTCCTAGGTCCTCCTATTGAACTTCAACACCAATGTCAATTATAGCTTTTTTCTTAGAAAGTGGAAGGTGACTTGCTTAATCGCAGTCACCTCATTCAGATGCATTAGCAAACTCCAAGCTCTTACGGCCCAAGAACCTTTTATACAGTTTAACAAGACACGAACCCCCAACCCATATTGCTGCCCAGTGTTGTTTTCCCTTTCCACATGAAGCAGACTAGTGAGCTGCCTATCCACTTTCTGTCTGCAGCATGAAGAGCCCTCCACACTCAGGATATCAAGAGTGCGCTCATGTAGTACATACACAGAACTAAGTCCTTTACAATGTCTACTAAACTTTTTGTAGCCTTTGCAAAACCCCACAGGTATTGTACCATCTCCAAAGCTGGCAATGCCAGATGAAGAGTTAAGTGCATCCAGACGTTCTATGCCAAGGCTAAGCACACGCTCACTGTGCCTCCAGGAGCCCTTTCTACACACAAGAAGGACGCAACCCTAGCCTTTTAAGGTAATATCTCTCTAAAGGATATTTGCACGGCTGCTATTTGGTCATACCATCATCAAGAATTATGGTGTTGACCTTTTATCATGTCAGCAGGCTTTAGTTGGCCAAGTAGTCTTACGAACACTGTTTCAAACAGCTGCATCATCTGCTTTCTAGTCACCACTTTGGAGGCGGGTGCTTTATAGTCTGTGCAGAGCATGTGTATTTACAGGGAAACGGCCTTAATAACATATCCATAACAACGAGTGTACTAAACAACGAATCTTCAACAACAACCTTTACGTGAACCATGACCTCATTAACCACTACTGTACACGAACAACGACCACCTTAACCACTACTGTACATGAATACGACTACCTAAACCAGAGAAGTCAATAATTAAATAATTAATCTTAAATGCAAGTGTAATTATATTAAAATAATTGCAATTAGGAACGGGATGTAAGGTATTTAATTTTAATCCCCTGTGGATATATCAGACTTTGTTTTAACATACTGCGTTAGGCCAGTAGATGGGACTGTTGCTTGTTTTTCAAGGGTGCGCTCTTGATCTGTGCTCGATGCGACTGGTTGTCAAAGTTGAAATGGTTACAGAATGGTGGTTGGTCGTTTTAAAAAATATATATATTTTCTGTGAGAACGTGCATTTTTTGCTATCATTTTAATTAGTGCATTTTGTGTTATTTTTATTTTATTTAGTAAGCATTCTAGTCAAAATTGAAAAAACATGATGGACTTATATTTTATTGTTTTTTAGCGTTGATTAGTGTCTTTTTGTAAGTTCTCCCGTATTTGAAAAAAGCGATTTTTTAATTGATAATTTAAAGATGATTTACTTTAAATTGTTTTATTAAAAAGTATTTTTTTCCCCGTGTTTCATACATGCGTTTAAGAGAACTTAGTGATAGATTTGGGTAAAATGGAAATTGATTATTTTTTGTGGTTTAGTAAGTCGTTGTACAGAATGTAGTGGCTTAGCTTTGGTAGTGGTTTAGCCTTCGTGGTTTAGGCATTCGTTGTTTAAGTGGTAGTTGTATACTCATACATCCGTATTTACAGCCATAGGTGTTACTAACTGAAAATGTTACTAACCCGGAATCAAGCAATAATCACAACGTTTTTTTCTATGTTCTTTCTTATGTGCACCACACTCTGCCTTCAACATTGCACTTCACTTACTCTACTTGACCTCAATGCAGAAAAGCCAGTTTATGGGTGCATTGTGGACCTAGAGTCGAGTCATAAGCCTCCTGACTTAAGCTTCTTCAAAGAAAAACATATTGCGACTGTTCAGGCCCAACACTAGATGGAAGACGTATGTAGAGCATGTGAATCTATCCCGCTATTCACTACGAATAGATGGTTACAGGGGCCGAGAAACAAAAGGGGTCTCAAAACACAATTTCCATAAGGAAGAACAGCAATACAGATAAAATGGCTGAACAGAATTACACCGAATTTGGCTAAAAGCAAGATCTTAACCCAGGGAGTGGGCTTTTTTTTGTTTTGGTGTAAATCATTTTAACTGTTTTGGAGAAATTAAGGTTCTAAAAATAGAGATGGTTGGACAGTAGGCCTACTGGAACGCACATTTAAAAACAGAGCATTTTGATTGGTCGTGAGAGCTTTTCCCACACCAGCCGTGGTCCTGTGGGATCGAGCGATCTCATTGGCTGGCTGCAACATGAAAGAAAAGGTTATGCCCACCATTTAAGGATACATGGACTTGGACCTCTTGTCATTGAACTTGAAATAAAATGAACTAGGAGTGAGCAGGGTAAGGGTACCCACACCCTCTAGCCCTGATGGGGTCCGAAATATTGTTTTTTCAGTCTGCCAATCCCATGGGACACTTGTGGGATATTTTGACAGCTTCCGTTCGAGTCCCACAGAACTTAGAGTGCCTCTCCCCTCCTCCCACCCCTGTGTGGTCACGCTGGAGTCCCGTGGGAGCCACTGTGACCCGAACGCTCCTGAAGGAGACCCACAGGACAGAAAGATACAAAAATCAAAAGAATGTAAGGTGGAGGTCCATGGGCAGTTAGCTGCTCACAGTGACGTGACTGCCTGCCTGGGTTGGGCACAGGGGCTGGCCCCATTTAAAGCTGTGTGTGGCTCGGTGTTGGAGACACGCAGGTTTGGGTATGGCAATAAGAAATTACTTAATGTTAAAAAACTGAAATTCACTGAAAAAACTACAGGTTAAAGTGACATTACAGTTAGGTAGTGCCATATGATCGAACTTTATATTAAATAAACTCCAAAAATGTAATGAAAAAACACAGGTTAGAGTGACATTACAGTTAGGAATGGAAATAATATTCAACATTACATTTAAAAAAATCTAGCCTTTATTTTTATCAGTGATTTTCTAGTTATTTTTCAATGTAACGTTGAATAATATTTCCATACCTAACTATCATGTCACTTCAGCGTTTAGTTTTTTTCAGTGAATTTCTAAGGTGACGCTATAGTTAGAGGAAAATGTCAGTCATAATGCCATGTTTTAAATGCAAAAAAACGCTAAAATTGACCAGTTAATTTACGTGCTAACTATAATTTGCGTCCCTCTTTCCCGTTTAACTTCACATATCACATACATGAAGACTGTGTTGTCATCTAGGATTCGCTGACAAATTTCCATTGGTAGTTAGAATAGAAGAAGCAAGTGCATTTTGTTATGTAGAACAGACCATTGGTGTTGCCTTGATAAATAAGGCCCAGCTTTCCTGGGAGGATTGTAGTGTATTAGAAAATTGAAATGTTGAAAGCCTCATTGATGACAGTGGAGTGGCTCCGGTCTTAAAATGGCTGGATAAGCCTGAAGCTCCAACATTCCAATGTTTGTCTTCATGTTTCTCCCTTTTTAATTTAGAACTTTCTATTGTTTGTGGGTGGAATGTTCTAATATCCTTATAGCTCTTCTGCCGGGGGCTGAACCAGTTGTTAAATGCCCTCTCCCTTGTTATAGCTCTCACCTGCAGCTCAAGCCTATAGCTCGGGTGCACGGCCTTTAACAACAGGTATAGCCCTCGGCAGCAGGCTATCTTAGAACATTGGAATGTGGAGCACTTCATTGAATACAATGGAGTTCTCCGTGCTACTATGGGCCGGTAAAAGCCAGCAGAGCAACATTCCACATTGTTTTTGTTCACAGCTGTTGCTGTGAACAAAGGCCTCTCAGAGCCCGAGGGGATTTAAACCCCCTCGGGCTTCGAGAGGCCTTTGTTTTATTTGTTAGAACATTCTGCTCTCTCGTGGCAGAATGTTCTAATAGCCTTATTGCCCTTCGTAGCTGGGCTATACCGGCTATTAAAGTCCCACTCCCTTGTTAAAGGCGCTCGCCTTCGGCTCTGACCTTTAGCGCTGGAGCGGGCCTTTATAAGGCTATAATATTGAATGACTAAAATCCCTTCAGCCCTAGTTATCTGATTTGTAATTTCTTCAAAAAAGAGTCAGTGCTACCATGTCCAGGACAGCTTTGACCATCTCTATTGAGGAAAAGGCGTAATCCTAGTGATGTCTCATGCTAGGCAGTCTCGCATTTGATTCAGTGTTGATTTGGGGTTCATTGCTGTAGATTTTGAATTTTAGGTGAGCGTAGATCACCAATTATACTCTGAATAAACCGCATGTTGAGAGAATAAGTGATTATCAACTTGTAGTCCATTTAAAGTTATGATTTATTTTTTCTTGACATAGGCTTCTTTTTTCTTTCAAACAGAACTGCAACAGCGAAAATTAGAGAAAAGAAGATTACCTGTCTCCAATTTGCTCTGGCAACATAATTTAAATTCCTCACTTAGATTTCATCAGAAATGGGCAAAACCAAAAGTATTTAAAATTGCTTGAGAATGCTCTGGGGCTAACGTCCTGGGTTATGAATGTCAAGTAGAAGTCACGCACTCTCTCAAGCTCAGGGGAGTCTTGCTCCTAATGCCACAGATGCCGTTACCTCTCAAGAAAGACATCAGGCAGCCGCCACCTTTGGTATTTTGGCCCAGAGGTGTGGAATGATTGAGACTTTTTATTTTTTTATTTAGCACATCCAAAAATGTTTTACAGAACCACCATTAGTAACCACAGAGAGATATATATTACACAAATCAAACATCTGTATGCATATATCCATTTTACCCAAAATATAATAATGGAATGCAAATTATCCCTCAAACATGTGGCTTCATCCTACCCCAATTTTATCCTCATACCACTCTGCAACATACCACCATATTTTCCTTCCTCTCGTTTTAGATCCTGCTCCTCTACAGGCGTACAAAGCCTTTTCCTGGTTTTATGTGCCAAGTCATCTTGCCAGCCACATCTGAAATGTTGGAGACTCCAAATCCTTCCAGTGTGAGGCTATCAGTATCCTGTATACCGCCATACCCATAAAAACACAGTAAGCCTTCTTGTTACTCAAACCCAGAGTGCAGTCATAACCCAAAATAAAAACCGTTGGGGTAAAATCTATCGAGGGTCCAAATAATTGTTGAAAAAACCTAAAAATATCCGTTTTCAGCGGTACAAGCTTGTCACATTCGTAGAACATGTGTTTCATATCAGCTAGCCCTTCCCCACACCTCGGACATCGATCATCCACCCACATCCCCCACTTATATAATTTAGCTGGAGTATAGTACAAACTGAATAGGGTTTTATATGACTGGGCTTTCAAATTGGTACTTATAAAAACCTGATCGAACAATAAGAGGCTCATACACACGTCTACTTCAGGATCCACAAGTTTGTCCGCCCACGACGCCTCTACCTTTTCCAGATCATCAGAGATTTTCTCCAGTAAAAGAGCATAAAACCCTCTTATTCTAGACAAGACCCTCCCCAAAACTTCCATCATGGGGACCTTGTCCCAATTAAATCTAGGCCTTATGCCTGCTATATAGCTCTTAATCTGAATATATTTCATATAATCCGCACCAGACATACCGTAGACTAATTGTAGTTCACTAAACGAAAGAACCCCGTCCTCGTTACCAATATCACCAAACGTTCCTATTCCCCATTGCTCCCATCTGCCTCCGGCTCTGTCGAGTGTTAATGCCGGAAATAATGGCGATCGCCAAAGGGGGGTGTAACGATTTATCTTGGGGATATCCATCAATTTGATGACATACCTCCACACCTTCCCTACTCTCTGTATAGTTTTAAAACGCACCTTATTATAGTATCCCCTCTCAATTCGCCGAAGGCAAAGTCCAAGTGCCTCAGTACCCAGGGTCAATTTTTAGCAAGATGGGATCCTCTCTTTTAAATCTCCTGGTCTAGATTGTACAAACAGCGGGATCATCTGCTGTAGCAGTGCGGCATAATAGTACAGCCTAATATTTGGGACTAGAAGCCCCCCTCTATCTAGAGTGACAGTAATTTCAATGACCGCCTGACTTTCCCAAATTGCCACATAAGCCCTGAAAAGATAGACACCACTTGTTTTAAGGCTGCTTCCTCCATTGCCAAAGGAATAGACCTAAACAGATATAGCAGTGTGGGCAATACATTCATCTTCAAATAATTACCCCGCCCTATTACCGTAAGATGAAGATTATTGACTCGGCGCAGGTCTCCTGTTATTGACTCCAATAGAGGATCATAATTTAATTTATTAATAGTGCCGATATTTGAGGCAACTCTTACCCCCAAATAAACTGCAGAATCAGCTCGCCTGGAATCAGTACAGACAGTGCTTTCCGTACAGACCACTACTGTCTTCCCCTTATTTAGTAAATAGCCTGATAAGAGCCCGTAGTCCTCTGCAATGAGCTCAACATCCTTAATTGCTTCTACTGGGTTTGTTGTAATTACGGCTACATCATCCGCATACGCGAGAACTTTAGTCTCAAAGCTATTAGTCCTGACTGGGGTGAGTTTGTCACTCCCCATAATCAGAGACAACAGGGGATCTATATAAAGGGCAAAAAGTATAGGGGAACAGGGACACCCCTGCCTAGTTCCCCTAGAGATAGATATAATCCCAGACTCCAACCCCATCATTTGAATCCGAGCCTTTGGTTTAAAATACATGGCTCTGATTGTCTTAATTATATTTGGGCCGAATCCCTTAAGCTGAAGAACACCCCATCCGGAAAGCCCAAGACACCCTGTCAAATGCCTTCTCGGCATCCAGAAGGATCATAGCCATTGGTCCCCCCGTGACAGCCATGATGTCAAATAGGCTTATTACCCTACGGATATGATCTGTAGTATCCTGTCCTGGAATAAACCCATGCTGCCACGGGGAGACCAATGAAGCTACAACCCTCCTGAGCCTATTAGCTATAATTTTTGAATAAATCTTATTATCCAAGTTTATTAATGATATAGGCCGATATGAGGACAGGGTATCCGCAGAGGTCCCTTTCTTAGCAAAATATATTATGTCAGTGTCCTGCCATGTAGCTGGAGGAATTCCACTATGCTGTATACCCCTGAACAGGTCAAGCATCAGTGGCGTAGTGACTTTATCCAATAGTTTATAAATCTCCATTGGCAGCCTATCTGGCCCCGGGGCTTTCCCTACAGCAAGTTCTTTTAATGCTAGGTCAATCTCCTCCCGCGTAATTTCTATTTCAAACTCAGTTCTTGCATCCACGCACAAAGGTTCCCCAAAGTGTTCTTTAGATATTTTAGTCAGAAGGTACTCCAAATCGAGTGTATTGTCCCCCACAACTGGACCCTTATAGAGTTTTTGACAGTACTTCTGGAATTCCTCCGTGATACTAACCGGGTCCATATATTGTTTATCGTCCTGTTTTATTACCCTAATTGTACTTTGGGTAGCCTTCTGCCGTGTACGCAGTGCAAGTGTTCTGCCTACTGCCTCCCCATTCTCACATAGTTTATCATTCCTAGTTTGAAATCTTTCTGCTGCCTCCTTAGCTAACCAGCTATTGGCTTTGGCTTTAACTGTGATTATTTGTTGCAGTGTGCTGGAAACATCCCCACCTTCTTTAATTAGCTCAACATGCTTCTCCTCGGCCTTAGCCAGCCTCCCCATCAGTTCCTTCTTGCTAGTCTCTTGCATCTTCCGTTCCCTAGCCACAAAGCTCACTGTTTCCCCCCGTAAAGCCGCCTTAAATGAGTCCCAGACAGTATTTCTACACGTGCTGTACCTATTGAAATCAAAAAATTATTGAGCCCAGGATTTCATATGCTCAATGTATTTGGAATTAGCAAGGAGCCGCTTGTCAAATGACCACCTATTATATCTCCTGCCGAGCCCCTCAACTTCCAAGCCAAATACCAAGGGATTGTGATCCGATATTGACTGAGGATGTTTCATAATATTTAACTTGGTTATCAACCCCTTAGCCCCAAAGCAGTAGTCAATATGCACATACTTCCTGTGGGGTCATGAAAAATAGGTATAGCCAGGATCCTGTGGGTATTTATATCTCCAAACATCCACCAGCCCATGACTCTCTTGTAATGATGATAATGCTCTGAAAAGCCTAGGCTTACTGCCCTTGTACCCAGTCCTTAATGTTCCATGTACCCCCCCCAATATTGGATCTATTGATATATTAAAATCCCCACATATAATTAATGAAGTAGGCCAAGGTGCCAACTCGATTTCCAGCTCCTCCAAGATCTGAGGATCATCCTGGTTAGAAGCGTAAATTGTGCATAGGGTTATTCCTAACATTAGCTCCACTACTGCCCATCTTCCCTTTGTATCGGCTGCACTTCCCTTACTTTGCCCCACCGAGTTCTTTGCTAATATCGCAACCCCCTTGGTATTAGAACTCTGGGATGAGCAGACCACCGTGGTATACCCTGTTATATCCAACAAACCACGCTTCCCCCAAGAAATATGCGTCTCTTGCAGACATATTATATCAAACCCGCTAGATCTTACGTAATTCGCCAAGCCCTGTCATTTAACCCTGCTACATTAATAGAACAAATCTTTATCCTAACCATAAGCATTACTTTTTTACTGCCCTACTTGTTTCATCCTCTTCTTGTCTTCCTCTCTACCCCCTACTATAAGACTGAAAAACTTAAAGATAACCAAATTTCTCTTCATTACTTTTCCACAAACATTCAAAATTACATTCAGTTTAATATTTTTAAAACCCAATCTCTCAAAACATGGATGCGCTCTTTTCCCCTTCTTACCCCAACCCACCTCCCTTTTGCCCTCCTACACCCCCTCCACACGCTCCCCATCCCCTCCCCCCTCCCTGAACATCCCCAAAAATAGGAGCACAGACTAAGTCTGTTGCTTGATGGTCGCAGAATGCATGTGTGTGTGAGCCCCCTCTGATTCTACTAATGACTAATATATAGAAATGCTTATTACCCATTCTCCCTTTACTCAATCCTCTGTGAAACCTTTGCCTCTTTACATTGCCCCTGGGTTTTGTTTTTGAGTCCCCTTCCCCCCCCCCAGCAGCATACAAAAAAACAAACTCAATAAACACGTGCCAGCCCTAAAAAAATAAAAATCTACATTATTACATTACAATTGCTGACAAATCCTACAGGCTGTCCAGATAATCCTTCGCTTTTATTTCCGAGGTGAAAAAATGGGCCTGTCCTCCAAAGACAATCTTGAGGCGCGCAGGGTTGTTCAAATATACTTGTGCCTTTTTGTCTTGAAATGGCTTGATCAATTGGCAAAGGCACCATCTCCTCTCGACAGTGGTATGGCAATAATCGGGTCAGGCAAAATAGGAGACCTCCCCCCTCACTCTCTTAGTCTCCGGTCTTGCTTTCTGGTAGATAATCTGTCGAAGTAGAAAATTCCCTATGAAAACTAATACTGCCCTGGGGAGTGCCCCCTCCCTAGCTGGCTCTTTTAGACTAAATGGGACCCAGTGCGCACGTTTCACCTCCAAGGGCCAGTTCCAGTTGTTTAGTTCCAGGAAAGTGTCTTGAAATAAAGTCACAATATACCCCCGGATGTCAGACCCCTCGGCCCCTTCTGGGATACCCAGCAGCAGCAGATTGTTTTGCCTCTGATAGTTTTCTTGCTCTTCTAGCTTCCACTGAATGTCAACCAGGCGAGACTCATGAGATTGTACAAGGGCCTTAGTAGCAGTACCTTCTGACTCAACCAGATCAATTCTAGCTTCAACCTCGGCTATACGAACCCCAAAGGAGCTACACGTTTTCGTCAGTTTCCTTACCACTCCTTGTACCTTCCTCAGGCCAGTCAGAGCCCGTCGGGCATCTTGCCGTGTTTCATCCCTATGAGTATTAATGGCCTGTGGTATAGTCTCCAGAGATAGTGATACAGCAGGCGTATTTGATCTAGAATTTGCTGATTCTTGCGTACAGGGACCAGCAAGATGAACAGGAGGGCTATGATCCCAAGCAAGTTCCTGTTCACCCGGTCCCCCCTTTTTCTTCCTTATAGTTTTTAACTGATTTTCTCCACCCTCTTCATCCTCACTGTAGCTACGGCTGCCACTCTCATTGCTAATCGAGGAGATACCTGAGCGAGTATCAGACCACTCGCCCTCATCTGACAGTGAAAACATTTTTTCGCTAGTGATTTTCTCCTGCTCCTGATCCGGCCTAATGGCCTCACTTATCGTAGGACCACTACTGCTCTGGGTACTCCCTCATGTCTCGACGCTGCGTCTCTACTTGAGCCCTTTTGAGGGCGAATGATGATTTGGGCCCCATACAGTCAGTTGCCTTGGCAGATATTTCGATAGAGGAATTCACTGTGCCTACCTCTGACTCCATATTCTCAACCCGGCCATCAGCAGTTCCGAGTTCAATCCCTTTTTTCGCCCTGCCCTCCAAATCAGTGTTTACTTCTGGCCCAGGCGAGCCCTGTTTATCCCCTACCAGCGTCATGGGGGGCCCGCTCCGGATAGCACTGTTCACTTCTTCCTCGTGGACCCCCCGTCTCGCCCGTCATTACTATAGGCATATTCTTCCCCATTACGCCAGCCTTAAGTCCAGATTTCAACTTCTGTTGTTGTTTTTTCCCCCCTCCGTTGCCTAGGTCCGAGAAACTCTGCTCCTGTGCTAGCACCTCACCACAATCCTGCTGTATCGGGGTGCCCTCGGCTCTCCCCCCCGCCCGCCGACCCCCTGCAGCAGCTCCACCACCTTCGGTCACGTCTTGCTCAGGGCCCCTCCTACTGCTGCGGCTCCTTTCTCCACGGGCTCACACAACTGCAGCTGCGCTCGGCGTCCTCGTCTCGGTGTTGCCGCTGAATGGGCATTTTCTGAAATCTCCACAATCTGTGGCCCCCGAGCTGCTCTCGTCTTTGCTGTTACTGCCGCTGCGTTCACTTTAGGCGCCATAGCTGTGGAAGCTCCCAGGCGGCTGATATCCCTGGTGCCGATAAGATCTCTCCTTTGATCCCAGGGAATACGGCGCTCCGCCAGCAACAGGAAGCGACCGCGGACGGCCAGGTAAACTGATGCAGTAACCAGCTGCCAACAGAGCCGGGTTAAACCCGCTGGTTTCGGGCGCGGATTAACGAGGATTTCAGCAACCGTCATCCCTGTAGTCGTATCGATCACCAACCGTTGCTCAGTGCAAATTCTTAAAATGTATCAAACTCTCCAAAAATGCTTATTTTGCACCGAACCATGAAAAGACCACTGGGCTCACATCACCACAGCTCTCCACAACGGTCTACTCGACCGCCATCTTGCTAATTTCTTCAAAAAAGAGTCAGTGCTACCATGTCCAGAACAGCTTTGACCATCTCTATTGAGGAAAAGGCGTAATCCTAGTGATGTCTCATGCTAGGCAGTCTCGCATTTGATTCAGTGTTGATTTGGGGTTCATTGCTGTAGATTTTGAATTTTAGGTGAGCGTAGATCACCAATTGTACTCTCAATTAACCGCATGTTGATAGAATAAGTGATTATCAACTTGTAGTCTATTTAAAGTTATGATTTATTTTTTCTTGACATAGGCTTCTTTTTTCTCTCAAACAGAACTGCAACAGCGAAAATTAGAGAAAAGAAGTTTACCTGTCTCCAATTTGCTCTGGCAACATAATTTAAATTCCTCACTTAAATTTCATCAGAAATGGGCAAAAACAAAAGTATTTAAAATTGCTTGAGAATGCTCTGGGGCTAACGTCCTGGGTTATGAATGTCAAGTAGAAGCCAGGCACTCTCTCAAGCTCAGGGGAGTCTTGCTCCTAATGCCACAGATGCCGTTACCTCTCAAGAAAGACATCAGGCAGCCACCACCTTTGGTATTTTGGCCCAAAGGTGTGGAATGATTTAGGGGCATATGTATCAAAGGATTTTGTATTCGCAAACGCTGCGAATCGCAAAAAAACAGCGTTTGCGAATACAAAATCACAAAAGGAGATGTATGATGCATTTCAGCCTCGCAATCTTAGGGAATCGCTAAATTTGCGATTTCTAAAGTTTGCGTAAGCATTTAAGAAATCGCAAATTGCGATTTCTTAAATGCAATGTAACACGCACCCAAGTTGTGCGAATTCTCCTTAAGAAATCGCAAATTACCACCAACTTCTAGTTGGTGGTAAGTTTCGATTTCTTTGCAATATGCACTTTTTTGCATATTTCAAAGTGCCATGTGGTGCACATACATGCCCTTAGGGCATGTATGTGCGCCATATGTGCACACATGCTGATTTCAGGGGTGCATCAGGGTGTCATCATGACACCCTTGCACCTTTGAAAATATTCTCAATTTGCGATTAGCAAATAGCGATTCACAAATTGAGAAGGATTTCCCAATCATTGCTATGGGCCTCCTGGCCCATAGGAATGAATGGGAAGGTATTCCTTGATTGCGATTTCGCAATTTGCTAATCGCAATTAAGGAATTAAAAGAAATCGCAAATTTTGTGCGATTTTTTAAATACATCCCGTTTTGCAATTCTCAAATAGCGATTCTCAAAAAATCGCTATTTGTGAATCGCAAATGGAGATGATGATACATATGCCCCTTAGACTTTTAAGTGAATGTTTAGTTTGCACTGGAAGACAGTGTTGTTGCTTTCAAAGCAGACATGGTACCTCAAGAAAAACATGTTGAGGTTCTAGCTGTCACATCCAGGAGTTTGCTAGATACTGATAATTGAGAGCTGTCTCCCCAGCTTCTCGAAGCAAGTGGTATTCCTCTTCTCTCTGCATAACTGCTGTGACACTTTATAAGCTAGGTCACAATTTTTGCATAGTGTTCTTGAAATGTTCACCTCAAGCTATTTAGCAAACTGCTGTTGGGAGACAGGTTCGAACATTATTCTTAGAGTTAGAGCATTTTCAGTATGAGGTTTGTTGCTGTATCATCCTGGCAGTCTTTGATTGGTGGCATCTCTGTTCCATGGCTTAGCTGTGGTGATGATGTAAGGTCTCATTTCATGTGTGGCAGGTGGCCTGCCAGGTCAGCAGAAGGCCAGTCATCCACTTCACTGGAGGTGGCCCTCTCCTTATTTCAAGGTTCCCACCTGCCTGGCGGAGAGCTCTATGCCTTCAGTGCATTCATCTGGGACTTTGGGGGGTGCACTGAAGGCACAGATGAGCTCTAAGCAAGCAGCATCTTTGTTTTGCCTGGTCAGCAGCAATAACAAACTGCCAAAGAGGGAAAAAAGCAATGGCCACCGGCCTGCAGGGTTTTTTTCCCTGTGCATCGGGAACATTGTTTGTTTTCCCTGTCAGAGTGGCATGGCAAACCCAGGCAGGGAAAATCGGTGGCAGAATGATTGAACCCCCTTCCCCCCATCATCTTTATTGCTTTAAAATATAATTTAAATACTGTAAATGAATAGAGCCTGAATATATCCCATCTGTCGGATGGTTGAGACCAGGGGTTGGCTTGTGGTGGGCTTGGGGACCGATCACGTAAGGACTGTCAAGGCAGCCCCTTCCCATCTTGAATCCTCTGACAACCCAAGAAAGAGTTCATAATCAAATGGGAATGGATCACTTGTACCTGTTACCAGGGTCCCGAAGTTCTACCCGTCATTGGTTAAAATAACCCTCATTCACATAGACAGGTAATAGGGCGGTATATCTTGGTTCTCCGCTTTCAATCAGATACGTGACAACATCATCATTGGGTCTTGGTGTCGAGGTAGGAGAATGATCTGCCGCCGGAGGTTGCTCTTCGGATGCGGGGGACTGTGGCGAGGGCGGCGGAGCGGAGCTGGCGGGTGGGGGTGTAGAAGCTGAGTCGTCTGTTGAGGTTTGCTGGTCCGGTGTTGTGGAGTGCCTTGTGTGTGTGGGTGAGGAGCTTGAAGGTTATCCTCTTATTGACAGGGAGCCAGTGCAGATCTCTCAGGTGGGGAGAGATATGGCTGCAGCGAGGGATGTCTAGGATCAGGCGTGTAGAGGCGTTCTGGATGCGTTGAAGTCGTCTCAGGAGTTTGGCTGAGGATGTCTGTGATCTTCTGTGGAAGAAGGTGGCCAGCAAGTTGCACAGGTCTTGCGTTGGTGGGATGTCGTTGGTGTTGGAGCTGGGGTTGGAGAGTTCCTTCACGATGTTGAAGAGCTCTTTGCTGTTGTGTGCGTTGTTGTCTAGGCGGTCTTTGAAGGAGGCCCTTTCGGCGGATCTGATGAGGTGATGGTGTCTGCGGGTGGCACTCTTGTGGGCTGCGTAGCTGTTCGGTGTTCGTTCACGGAGCCAGTTCTTCTCCATTTTTCGGCAGATTTGCTTGAAGGCCTTGAGGTCTTTAGTGAACCAACTTGCTTTCTTGCTGGTGTGACTGTTGGAGGGTTTCTTGAGCGGTGCGAGGCTGATGGCGCAGTCGTCGATCCACTGTCTGAGATTGCGGGCAGCGGTGTCGGGGTCGGTGGGGTAGGCGGTTGGGCTCTGGGCGAGGATGGTGGTTAGCTGGTCTTCGGTGACTTTGCTCCAGCAGCGGCAAGGCATCTGTTGGGTGAGGTGGTGCGCGGTGGGCTTCTTGAAGGTGAAGTGGACGCAGCGATGGTCGGTTCAGTGGTGATCGGCGGTGTGGTTGAAGGAGACGTGGGGGCTTGCGGAGAAGATGGGGTCAAGCGTGTGGCCGGCGGCATGGGTGGGTGTTGTGACGAGTTGTCTGAGTCTGAGGTTGGCTAGGTTGTCGATCAGGGTGGTGGAGTTGGTGTCATTGTTGTTCTCGAGGTGGAAGTTCAGGTCCCCGAGGAGGATGTAGTCCGTGGAGGCGAGGGCGTGTGTGCTGATGAAGTCGGCAATGGAGTCACTGAACTGTGGTCGGGGTCCGGGGGGGTCTGTAGACGGGGGTTCCTCTGAAGGTGGTTTTGGGGTCGGTGTGGATCTGGAAGTGCAGGTGCTCGGCGGTGCTAAGGGTGTCATCGGTGTTGGTCAAAACTCTGAGAGAGTTCCTGTGGACAATGGCGATTCCTCCTCCTACTCCGTTGGTGCGCTCCCTGTGGGTGATCTTGTAGCCTTCCGGGATGGCTATGGCGATGTCGAGTGCTGAGGCGTGGTTCAGCCAGGTCTCTGTCAGGAAGGCGACGTCTGGGGAGGTTGAGTCGAGTAGGTCCCAGAGTTCAACAGCGTGTTTGCCGGCAGAGCGGGTGTTGAGGAGGATGCATCTGAGGTAGTTGGGTTCTTTCCTGGTCGGCGGCTTGGCAGGGCTGCAGTTCTGGCATGTGAAAGGTCTGTGGGTGTGCTTCGGGGCGGCCAGGAAGCAGGTGTGTGATCGTCCGGTGTTGAGTGCGTGGAGGGTGCTGGCATCGTAGCGGTGTTGGGCGTCATGGCGTCCACGGGGGCCAGGGGTTCTGGCGCGGATGGGCACAGACGGGCTTGCCTTAGGCGCACCATATAAGGGGAAGTGGAGGGAGGAGCAGCTGGGAGGCGGGAGCGGGGCGGCGAATGGGCGAGCGGGGCTGCAGGGAAGCAGCGGCGGGTGAAAGCGGGGGTACAGAAGGAAAAATGGGAACGGAGGAAGAATGTGACCTCAACAGAAATGGAAAAGAGAAAACAAATCACACACAATGCAGTAAAAGACAAGTAGGCAATAAATCATGCAGGCACAAAATACAAGGCTCAGCCTGGGGGAGCGGCGAACTTACTGTAGCGGCAGCACAGGGCAGGGAGACACGGACACACAGTTGGTGCTGTGCGACATGGGGAGCGACCTGCCTGAAACCAGTGTCAAGGGTCAACAAGAAAGGTATCCTGGTGCTATGGCCCGACCTGGAAAGCCATTGCTGGCAAAACATTTCAGGACGAGTGTATAACTGAAGAGCTAATTCATAATGTGAAGAATCGGCAGAAAGATTATGTATCCACCAACAATATCCACCACAAATATTGGAATTAATAAAAAAAAATATTTTTTGTTCCTCCCATATAATAATTTTCGTGATTTACACTGTTTCATTCTGTCACAGTACATCATATTTGGGGCGGGGGGGGAGGGGGAGAGAGATTGCTAGTGGGACCAGTTGGCTACCATTGTGTTGCTCTGTGCATCCCTTTCGGGCTTTTCAGATAATTGCGTGTTTTGGTCAAAACCAATAACCTTTTCTGAGTAGGTACACATTTAGCATTGGGTGCTTTCAGAAGCTTGTTGTCAGTTTGTCTATTATTGAGTCATTCTTCATAAGTAGGATGTAGTCTCTAATTTTCAACAAAATGTTTTAAAATATGAGTTGGTAGCTGAGGGGGCAATGGCAATGTTACTTTCTGTGAAGTCATCAGGGAAAATCGATGGGCGTTTAAAAGGTTATCACTATTGCTATGACATCAGTGCTATAACTACATTTTATCTGTCTTCATCGCCTTTTCCAATTATTCATCACTGCTGCAAATCCTGCTGTCTATTTTCATTTGTTTTACTTCCTTTTCCCCTTGCATTTCCTTTTTTCTTTTTGATCTTACTTTCTTACCTTTTTCTATCTCTTGCTTCTTTCCTTTCCTTATATCGTTTTTCCACCCTTCCCGTTTCTCTTACTCTCGTTCACTAATTATATCTTTCTGTTCCTTTTTGCTTGTTTCTCTGTTTCGATTTCTTCACTCAATTACCTTAATTCTTTGATTGGTTATTATGCATCCTTTTTTGTGTTTTTCTCACTGTTAAATTACAGTTACGTTTTTGAATGCCTGTCTCTTTTCCAGTTTCCTTCGCTTCTCTTTTATGTTTCTCTCTTTGCTTTACAGTCGGTCAAGAAAATTAAGCGCTGTGAGAGGAAGGGCTCTGAATCGGTGACAGAAGAGAAGTGCGCAATCCTCTTCACAGTGAAATTTAACCACAGCACCTTCAACATGACATTCCACTTAGAGGTAAAAGGGCCTGGCTTAATGAAAAAATATAAAGAACATTATGTGGAACCAGTCGAAGAGTTTAGATCTCTGGGTTGAACATGGGACGAGGATGGAAGAAGGGCGGCTTGTGGTAAGAGTATCAGAATTACCTAGGAAATGAAGCTGGGGATGGAATGAAAAAAACCGTAGGCAAAAAGAACATCAGGCTCAACAAAGGGACAACGCCTGGGTGGTTTACACCAAATGTAGAAGTGAATGTGGATGTCTGCCTGCTGGTCGTTAAGGTTACTGAGATAGCCAGATATTAACTTTAGGGCCTCGATGGTAGGGCGTTAAGCACCCAGGCTTTTCAGTGGAAAGATCAATGGGTGGGTTAGGATGGTTTTTATCTAGGCGGAATATTGTGGTGTGCCATGAGGCTCTGTGTTGCCCAATGAGGTGAAAGTCTGGTTTACCCAGGTGAGGTACACAGTCGTTTGTGGGTCTGGCTAACAGAAGTGACATAAGGGCTAGTGGGTGAGGACTGGACCTTTTCCACAACAAAAACGGTTTGTTCCCGAGCAATGACAAAGATAAACTGTCCAATATAAGGTAACAAATATCACAAGAACCAGATCCAATCCATATGCGTGAGGATTTGTCTTTTCTTTATTCTTTCAGTTGTCCTGATCACATATTCCACAAAGTCAGACCAAGAATAGATGCGGCCAACACGTGTTTCGTCTTGGGGCAAATAACCCCCACAACTTCCTCAGGGCTACAAAGATAATGATAAAAGTTTTTTTCAAAACACATGTAGTACTGTAAACAGTAACACATAAATCATATTACATTCCGGTGATGAAACAAGCGAAAGACCCAGAAAATTCGGAAAAAGCTAGAGGAAAAGATTAAGAGACACCTCCGTGAATGCTCACTAAAAGACATTATATAGTATGTCAGAGAGAGTCCCACCACAAAGAGGTTATTAAACGTGAAAAGAGAATCAGAAGGACAGCCTAAATTTACAGAGAAAGAAGGGTGAAAAACACCGTTCCAGAGAGTGGTTTATAGAATCAATTCATATATTCCCCCAGAATGTGTCATGTAGTGCAATAACTCAAAAATAATTGTGAGAATCCACCCAAGCCATTACCATAACAGAGTGACAACGGAAATCACTCGTAAATAAAGTAAGAGCAGTGTCCTAAGAAGGGCACCATTAATTTGTGCTTAAGATTATATGTATATATAACATATATAGCACTCACCCTAAATATTTAATGTTCGATCAAGATATGACGAGTACGATGGGAGAGTCAGTCAGAATTGAAATTGTTACAGTGCATTATCAGAAGCCTAAAAAGCAAATAAAATCTGCATATTACACATCTATGCAATTTAAAACATCCAAGTTAATTTCTGAAAATATCGATATGTCAAACGTATCTAAATCAATATTCACACATAAGGATTGAATATCCAGGTAAAATAATCCAACATCATAATTATAAGTCGTGAACACTATCCTGTTCCGATGGTGAATAGCGTTCCATAACAGACATCGTGAATAGGGAATAAAGTATTCCCAAATTACCCATTGGGCCACGCAGGGAACTCGAGATATCTTACTAGTTAACCCTGCATCTTAATAACCATGGCTCAGTAATCATTATCTATTCGTGTAAAACGAAACATCAATACAGTTATAAAGTTACCTCCGTTCTAATTCCGACAATGTAGTCCAATTAGAAATAGTTTCAGGCGGCAATAGGTATTCTGAAAATACGCAAGGAGACTAGTTTAGTCTATCTAGTAGTCGTTCCCCAGTTGCGGGATGTAATGTAAGTCACTGCATATGATCAAAATTAGGATGCACAATAAATTCAAAGTAACCAAACTACAGAAAAATCGCCGAACAACAAAAACCGCACAGCAGAGTTAGTCTTAAGACGCCCGTAATCGTACCTGTGGAGGAGAGTACTCCGTAAAATATCTGGGGTCCTGGTGTATGTAAGAGCAAGTGATCGCCATGTTGATCCCATATATGCGGTTATTCATCTACGCGTGAGCGTTCATGGGAGTTCAATAGAAAGAGGACTAACGTAAAAGTATGATTATAACGTCGCCATCTTGACTGGTGGCCTGACGAAGAAGCATACTTATAGCGTCGCCATCTTTGAAGATCTAAGCATCGTCACAGACACCTAGAATTCCAATATATATTTGCTAACAGTAGAAAGAAATTAGATAAATTCGATGTGCTTGGCATCGTATTGTTTGAAAGCCAAGGTAAAAACGTCATGCACCTCTCATTAATGTTGTACCACATTTCGAGTATAGGTACGATTATATGCAAACGGACCGTAACATAGTGCCAAACCAAATGTCACTAAGCGGGAATTCTGGACAAGATCCATGTATGAAGTAGTTAGCCAGAATTTGACCGTATTTCATTTAAAGTCAAATTCCCACGTCAGGCGTATAGAAAACTATACAATCCCTTAGGTGGAATTATGGGTATAGCTAGATATGTTCAAATATATTCAGATAGCATTAGGAAAGACCCACAGAAGGAGACTGGAGTAGAGAAGCAGAATCAATATGGTATAGAAAGCATATGTATTAAGGTTTTTTGAAGGTTTTTTGAAAAATTGGTGATCAGACCAAACGTCCCAGTGAGGTCACTATAATATATGACAACTTGTATAGAAAGGTATGAAAAGCACCACAATCAGGAATAGAGCAAATCATGAAACATTATAACCTGATGCCATATACATCTTCAGAAAGAGGAGGTAATTAGAAATATCAGACAAAGATAAATATTAGGCATTATTTCATACGAAAACATAAATGTTCCATCTTGTTATTAACAATGTATGAAACAATTTTGTAACAAAGCACATTCATTTGAAAAAGATTTCAGTATAAAGCAGTCATGAAAAGCAGACTCAGCAACATAAACATTAATATTCTGAATAATTTTCAGTCATAGATACAGAATAAAAATCAAGTTAGGTGGCAAAATAACATAGCAGGATGATATTGAACGAGGTCAAAAGGTGGACCCAAATCATGTAGTCAGAAAGTAATGTAATTTGTGGTCCACATTTATTCCGAGTTCAACCGCATGCAGTTTTGAAATCCATCGGGCCTCGCACTGCCGAAGCCTCAGTTCCCTATTGCCACCCCTAGGGTTATTCTTGACAATTTCGATGCCATGAAACTGGAATCCCAATGAGGTTCCTTGTTTTGGACATATGGACGCATGGCTGCCTATTGGGTATCTGATATCAAGATTTTTTAAAGCGCGAAAGTGCTCTGCCATGCGTACCTTAAGAGGACGTATGGTGCTCCCCACATAGATCATACTACACTTACATTGAATCACATAGACTACATATTTAGTTAGGCAATCGATATGGTTACAAATTTGAAACTTGCGTAATCCATTATATTCAAAGTCTTTTATTCCTCTCTTAGTGAACCTACACATACTACAATTACCACATGTGTAGGAACCCAAATTGAGTGAGTCAAGCCATGTGCTCCTAATTTGAGTCCGTTTAGGGTAGCTCGGGCTGATGATACTTTGAATTGTTTTACCTCTCCTGTAGGTTATACTAGGAGATTTCAAGATATATTGTTCTAGTGATTTGTCAGCTGTAAGTAGTGGCCAATTGTTATTAAGAATGGTATAAATTTTATGTGACCCTGGGTGGTAGTTGGTCACAAGTCTGATCAGAGACTTGGTGTCTTTCTTATCTTTATGTGATGTATTCTTGAGGGTGTCAGATCTATTCAGTCGTATGGCTCTCTTTTTTGCCTTACCAATAGTTTGTCCTGAATAGCCCCTGGCATGAAATCTGCATTCAATGTCATTTATTTGTGCAAGGAAATCCTCATCCCTGCTGCAATTTCTGCGGGCTCTTAGTATTTCACCAAAGGGTATGGCATTAATTGGACAATTTGGGTGGGCACTATCAGCATGGAGAAGGGAGTTGCATGCTGTGGTTTTTCGATGCATTTTGCTGTGTATTCTCCCTTCCTGATGAAAAAGAACAAGTTCAAGGAAGACAATACTTGATAGGTCAGATGTCATAGTAAATGTCATGTTATAGGTATTTGAATTCATATGTTGAAAAAATTCCTCAAGGTCCTCGCTGCTGCCCGTCCAAATAATTAAACAATCATCTATGTATCTTCCAAAATATAGAATGGAATCATGCCATTTCGCACCTGAAGGGCCCCAGACATGCTCCGCCTCAAACCAACCCATAAAAAGGCAAGCCAGAGACGGAGCAAATCTGGAACCCATCGCCACGCCACAGGTCTGCAAATACCATACTTCATTAAAGAGGAAAGCGTTGTTTTTTTTTTTAAATTAAAGAGGACATTTCAATCAGCATCTCAGAATGCTCCAAAAGTTCTATTGGGCGTTTATACAAAAAGTGCCTCAAAGAGAGGAATAAAAGACTCTGAATATAATGGATCACGCAAGTTTCAAATTCGTGACCATATCGATTGCCTAACTAAATATGTAGTCTATGTGATTCAATGTAAGTGTAGTATGATCTATGTGGGGAGCACCATACGTCCTCTTAAGGAACGCATGGCAGAGCACTTTCGCGCTTTAAAAAATCTTGATATCAGATACCCAATAGGCAGCCATGCGTCCATATGTCCAAAACAAGGAACCTCATTGGGATTCCAGTTTCATGGCATCGAAATTGTCAAGAATAACCCTAGGGGTGGCAATAGGGAACTGAGGCTTCGGCAGTGCGAGGCCCGATGGATTTCAAAACTGCATGCGGTTGAACTCGGAATAAATGTGGACCACGAATTACATTACTTTCTGACTACATGATTTGGGTCCACCTTTTGACCTCGTTCAATATCATCCTGCTATGTTATTTTGCCACCTAACTTGATTTTTATTCTGTATCTATGACTGAAAATTATTCAGAATATTAATGTTTATGTTGCTGAGTCTGCTTTTCATGACTGCTTTATACTGAAATCTTTTTCAAATAAATGTGCTTTGTTACAATCTTGTTTCATGCATTGTTAATAACAAGATGGAACATTTATGTTTTCGTATGAAATAATGCCTAATATTTATCTTTGTCTGATATTTCTAATTACCTCCTCTTTCTGAAGATGTATATGGCATCAGGTTATAATGTTTCATGATTTGCTCTATTCCTGATTGTGGTGCTTTTCATACGTTTCTATACAAGTTGTCATATATTATAGTGACCTCACTGGGACGTTTGGTCTGATCACCAATTTTTCAAAAAACCTTAATACATATGCTTTCTATACCATATTGATTCTGCTTCTCCACTCCAGTCTCCTTCTGTGGGTCTTTCCTAATGCTATCTGAATATATTTGAACATATCTAGCTATACCCATAATTCCACCTAAGGGATTGTATAGTTTTCTATACGCCTGACGTGGGAATTTGACTTTAAATGAAATATGGTCAAATTCTGGCTAACTACTTCATACATGGATCTAGTCCAGAATTTCCGCTTGGTGACATTTGGTTTGGCACTATGTTATGGTCCGTTTGCATATAATCGTACCTATACTCGAAATGTGGTACAACATTAATGAGAGGTGCATGACGTTTTTACCTTGGCTTTCAAACAATACGATGCCAAGCACATCGAATTTATCTAATTTCTTTCTACTGTTAGCAAATATATATTGGAATTCTAGGTGTCTGTGACGATGCTTAGATCTTCAAAGATGGCGAAGCTATAATTATGCTTCTTCGTCAGGCCACCAGTCAAGATGGCGACGTTATAATCATACTTTTACGTTAGTCCTCTTTCTATTGAACTCCCATGAACGCTCACGCGTAGATGAATAACCGCATATATGGGATCAACATGGCGATCACTTGCTCTTACATACACCAGGACCCCAGATATTTTACGGAGTACTCCTCCACAGGTACGATTACGGGCGTTTTAAGACTAACTCTGCTGTGCGGTTTTTGTTGTTCGGCGATTTTTCTGTAGTTTGGTTACTTTAAATTTATTGTGCATCCTAATTTTGATCATATGCAGTGACTTACATTACATCCCGCAACTGGGGAACGACTACTAGATAGACTAAACCAGTCTCCTTGTGTATTTTCAGAATACCTATTGCCGCCTGAAACTATTTCTAATTGGACTACATTGTCGGAATTAGAACGGAGGTAACTTTATAACTGTATTGATGTTTCGTTTTACACGAATAGATAATGATTACTGAGCCATTGTTATTAAGATGCAGGGTTAACTAGTAAGATATCTTGAGTTCCCTGCGTGGCCCAATAGGTAATTTGGGAATACTTTATTCCCTATTCACGATGTCTGTTATGGAACGCTATTCACCATCGGAACAGGATAGTGTTCACGACTTATAATTATGATGTTGGATTATTTTACCTGGATATTCAATCCTTATGTGGGAATATTGATTTAGATACGTTTGACATATCGATATTTTCAGGAATTAACTTGGATGTTTTAAATTGCATAGATGTGTAATATGCAGATTTTATTTGCTTTTTAGGCTTCTGATAATGCACTGTAACAATTTCAATTCTGACTGACTCTCCCATCGTACTCGTCATATCTTGATCGAACATTAAATATTTAGGGTGAGTGCTATATATGTTATATATACATATAATCTTAAGCACAAATTAACGGTGCCCTTCTTAGGACACTGCTCTTACTTTATTTACGAGTGATTTCCGTTGTCACTCTGTTATGGTAATGGCTTGGGTGGACTCTCACAATTATTTTTGAGTTATTGCACTACATGACACATTCTGGGGGAATATATGAATTGATTCTATAAACCACTCTCTGGAACGGTGTTTTTCACCCTTCTTTCTCTGTAAATTTAGGCGTAAATTTAGGCTGACCTTCTGATTCTCTTTTCACGTTTAATAACCTCTTTGTGGTGGGACTCTCTCTGACATACTATATAATGTCTCTTAGTGAGCATTCACGGAGGTGTCTCTTAATCTTTTCCTCTAGCTTTTTCCGAATTTTCTGGGTCTTTCGCTTGTTTCATCACCGGAATGTAATATGATTTATGTGTTACTGTTTACAGTACTACATGTGTTTTGAAAAAAACTTTTATCATTATCTTTGTAGCCCTGAGGAAGTTGTGGGGGTTATTTGCCCCAAGACGAAACACGTGTTGGCCGCATCTATTCTTGGTCTGACTTTGTGGAATATGTGATCAGGACAACTGAAAGAATAAAGAAAATACAAATCCTCACACATATGGATTGGATCTGGTTCTTGTGATATTTGTTACCTTATATTGGACAGTTTATCTTTGTCATTGCTCGGGAACAAACCGTTTTTGTACCTGCTTATCGTCAATTACCTTGTGTAATGGAGGATTTTGGGATTCGATGTGGCTGCTTCCTGTTGTTCCCTTGAGCATTCTGTTCATGGCTATTTATATGCTGTATACTTCCCTTTGATTTTGCGCAATTTACAACCTAGCCACAGCTCGAGAATCTAGCACTTTTCCACAACAAGACTTAGTCCTCTCTCGATGCTTAGGGCCTGTCTCTGACAGATTTCCTACACTGTAGGACCAAGAAGTTTCTCTACCTGTGACCTCGCTATAACTTACTAGCAATGAAAAAGCCAACCGCCGTGGTTTTTAGATGATGACCGGTTACTTACTGGTAAACTTCATTACTCTAAGTACAGGTCTCCCTCGTCTTAGTCCTTACTGCGTGAGCAGTCCTCTGCTCCCACAGATACTGATTACCTTAAACAGCCAGAAAAATACACCCAATATGGCCACCCCATCCCTGCATGCCATATAACAGGAAGCCCCACATAACCGCATCTTGTTTATATACAAGCCCACGAGAACCAAAATACAGGAAGGGACTAGGGGGGGGGGGGTGGAATGCCCAAGGGCAGCACAAGAAATATCACAGAGCAAAGCTCCCTTAAACGCTGCCCAAGAGCTGGACTTCCCCCTGGGTGATCTGTGAAGGATAGAAGAAGGCAGTTGGTGACCCATAGAATCATAAGCCCCCGTAATTGCCATGTTAACTCACCTGGACAAGGTAGCAGAGAGGCCAAAAGTAACAAGCAATTAATCCATCTTATGGAACGACTCTGTTTGAGGCAAATAAATGGACAAAACCCTATGAACATCTAGGGTATGCAACTGGAGATGGTCCTCCGAGGAAGGATCCGGAAAAAACACAGGCAGAATGATGTCCTCCGAGCAATGAAAGGATGTAGACACCTTAGGCAGAAAAAAAGGACTGGGTTTCAAAATAACCCGATCCAAGAAAAAATAAAGAAAAAGAGGTGAAGACAACAATGCCCCACTCTCCCCAATCCATCTACCGGAACAGATGGGCAGCAAAAACACCACCATGGCCAATTAAAAACTTCAAATCTGAAAACCTTGCAGATAATCCGACGCCAGGGGAAGATCCCTAGAGGGAACCAGAGAATGCAAAGCGAGCCGTTTAAGAAAAAAGACTGCTCAAAAGATGGGAAGCCAGACCTGAAATGGCCAAAACATCAGGACCCTGATAGCCTAGATTGCAGCCCACTGGCTGTGAATAGTGGAAACTGCCAGGCCTATTAAAAAAATATCTCTCATGAACTCCAAAACATTACTGGGATCACACACATTGGAAGACACAGCATGATCCCCACACCATTTCTCAACATTTCACCAATGACGCCTTTATGTCTTCAATGTAGAGGGACATCTAGACTGCTAAGTAGATTATGCTGCCACCACCACAGAACAACCTTGCAAAATCACTCTCAGCCTTTGAAATGCCAGACCCCCGATCTCAGTCTTTTCGCTGAGGCCAGTGACAGGCGGGGGGACCTCAGTGGGGATGGTAGCAAGGGGAACTGCTACTGGGGAGAGACTGACAACTGAATGTGTTGGGGAAACCAACACCAACTGGTCCCACCCTGTAGTCACCAGATAAACTTCTGCATTATCTGACTGAATCTTCCTCACTATCCTGGAGATCAACTGGAACGGAGGAAGACAATGTAGGAGACCCACTGGCCGCAGAGCATCCACTGTCCACGCCCTCTGAGAAAGAATCAGGGAACAGAAGGAGGGGAAAAGAGCGTTGACCTCTGTCATGAACAGATCCAACCACGGTGTTGCGTACCTCAGTGTGATCTGATGAGAACAAAGACAGAGGGCTACTGATGATGGGAATTGACAGCTCAAGTAATCCGCAGGCCCATTATCCCTCCCCGAATGATAAACTGCTGACAGATCTTACAGATTCCACTCTGCTCAACTGCAAATCCTCCCTGCAAGGAGATTCAGACTCTGAAACCCCAGTCTCCCCTGCCTGTTGACATATGACCAAACCACCTGGTTATCGGTCTGGACATAAACCCCCTGAGACCTGATCACTAAGGCAAAACTGAGAAAAGCCATCCAGACAACCACCAATTCCCTCCAGTTGGATGCTCGGGAGGCCTGAGCTGACAACCATTTCCCCTGAGCCGAATGAATCTGATAAATGGCACCCCAGCCCGCCCTGCTTGCATCCATGGTCACCATACGCAATGGAGAGGGAATCAGAAGAAACCCCCGGGACAGGTGGGCCTCCACTAACCATCATTGGAGATTGTTCATGATCTCCAATGTCACTGTAACCAGGAACTCGTATTCCTGTGACTTTGGATCCCAATGCTGCAGCTGGTGGTGAACCAGAGGAAACAAATGCAAACGGCTCCAAGGAATGACGGCTAGAGTCACCGCCATTTTCCCTTGACTCCGCAATCAAGTTTTTCACAGGGACCGTGTCGTTGGCCAATAGAGACTCCAAAGGAGACATCAACCCGACTCTCCGCTCGTCTGACAGTAGTACTTGTCCCAAATCTGTTTGAAAAACAGCCCCTATGAACTGGAGCTGCTGCGAAGGAATCAAATGATACTTTTGCAGATTGAGAAGAAACAAGTGCTTCTCCAGGTCTGCACAAACATGCCGAATATCTTCTTGTGCCTTAAAGAAAGAAGGAGAAGCAATGAGCAAAGTGTCCAATTATTGGAACGTCTGAATACCTGTAGAATGAATTATACCCACCAGAGGAGCAACCACCTTGGTGAAGATCGGGAGGCCGAGGAAAGAGCAAAGGGCAGGACCTTGAATTGGTTGTGTCTCTTGGACATAAAAAGGGGTTGAAAGAGTCATCCTTGCCCAAAAGGGGAGGAGGTCTCAACCTGATAGTGCAACACCATCTGAGTAGCGGTTAGAGCAGTCGAACTTGAAGCTGGGGAACCAGGATCGAGTCTCGGCAGGAACGCTCAACATACTTTTATTCTGGGCAAATCACTTAATTTCCCGTGCCTAACAAATTGAATGTGTCCGTCTGTAACGCAACTGGTGCTAATGTAAAGCGTTCCGATACCTTCTGGTCAAGTTCACGCTATATAAAACGCCCACAAAAGTATAAAAATTATAGTCTCTAAAGAGACATTCTGCTCCTTCGTAAGATGTGTCACATCCCCGCACCTGCATGTGACTGGAAAAGGTTTCTCAACCGGTCCTTTCTGCTTTTCAGGGTGCCCTGGCACTTATCACCTTTGGTCAGTTAGTGACTGCTGCACGCTAGGGAGTCAACCCTTGGGTTGTATGTCTCACTTCCTCACTAAAAGAAAAGTTGCTGAACATCACACCCTGTTTCTGAGCACATGTACTTAATGTAGCTGTCCTACATAAACGCCAGTCTGTTTTTGAGCACACCAGTTCCAGATGTGGCACAGAGGACAGTACATTAGATGCCATACAGCAGGCATGCAGACAAGTTGCAGCAAACTGTGTTCTTCTGGTACAAGCTGCTGGACTTGAAGAAAAAAGAAGGAACAGAAGAATCCAAAGCGGTGGTCCCCATGCCATTGAGTGCAAGCGAAGCAGGTCCGAATCCACACGAACCAGCTAAAAAAATGGGAATTGGTAAGGGTTTGCGGCTGCCACAGGGGAATGGAGTATGACCACATATTCCATTGATCGCGGCCACCCGTGACATCAGCCACACAAACCTTTGGATTGCTCTGCTTTGCAAGCTGTTCATGATCCCACCACTAGGTGGCAAACTATCCACACGCTGGAAGTGGGATACATGATCACCAGTTCATTGAGTTATGAGAATGCAGCTGTATCCCCAGGTGTGCTCTGGGTTTGGAAAAAGGCGGCTTTCACCAAACTAAAAAGAACGCGGGATAACTGCAGCGTGAAACAAAAAGTACTCATCATTGTGAGAAAATCAGTTTCTAATTTCAGAAAGCGATGTTCTGATAATTCTACTATTTTGTTGACTTAGCATGCGACGGCTGTAACTTTTTTTTAAGGAAAGAACATAAGTAACCCCCATAAGCAACACATTCCTTCTCACGAACTCACAAGCATCAATCAGGAGACCTGCTAAACTTCATTTCAGGCCAAACTCCATCTTATTTGCTGTATACTTAATTGACTGAAACAAACTAAGGGGCATATCAACAACAACCGGCGATAATTATCTCTAAGCGCACTTAGCGCTAGGATAATTATCGCCGGCTAGCGTGAGTTTTTATCGCTGAGATAGCGTGCTATTAGCAACGCTTATCTCAATAGCGATAAAAATCCTCACGCTAACAGGCTAACGTGAGATTATCGCTGGAAACCCAGCGATAATCTCACGTTACCTTGTTGATAGGGACAGGCAAACTTAGCCATGATATCCTCCTTCCATAGGATATCATGGCTAAATCACAAAAATACCAGCTGTAAAAAAGCAGCGTTAACCGCGGTTAGCGCTGCTTTTTTTGTCTCTAACAGGGTTAGCGACATTCTTGATAATAGGAGAAATGTCGCTTAGCGACATTTCTCCTATTATTTTACTCTGGAACGCCCCCTTTGCATCTCATTAGAGATGCAAGGGGAAGCGTAGAGTAAAAGGGTGCTAACAGGCAAATTTGCGTGTTAGCACCCTGTTGTTGATAGGGCGCTAGTTTTATCTCTCCTTTTTTGGCTTTTAAAGCCAAAAAAGCAGAGATAAAGCCCTTGTTGATATGCCCCCTAATTGCCTTTCTTGGGCCCTGTTAGAGAGTCTTAAGGTGGGAGGAAAGATGTTCCTGGACTTTTTATGATGAATTATGCTGGTGCCAAAATCATCAAAGGGGAGTGGGATCATGTGATCATGGAGGACCCCTGAAAGGAAATCCGTGGGAGCCTCAACAACTACTTTCTGTTAGTGGTATGTTTCCCCCACTGACGTACTGGTAGTTGATAGCGTCATCATTAGGCCTTTTCCTCAACCAGGAGGTAATCTCTTTGACTGAAGAGATTCAGTGGCATCCACAACAAGGATGAAAAAAATCTAAAAGGACCTCCTTTCCGGGCCGCATCCTTTAATGGATCACGGGGACTGCATGTTCTGCTGGCCTGGAGCTCTGCCATTTTATGGTGGAGTCCTGCTCTGCCAATTTCTAAATTACCTTCTATATTTTAAATATTCTTTGACATCAGCAGCAGGCAAACTGGCCACAGAGTACCCATGTTAGCTGCAATGTATTCTTGTCTGTCACTCCCATAGCTGGAAAAAACTTTCAAGGTCCGTTCTTGGTGGGGTTCACATTTAAAAACTTGGCAGTGGCTTGGCCAGAGATGTACAAATCACACAAAAACTCCTGAAAAAACCCACTGATTAGGATAGTTTGCAACATGGACTTTTTAAGGATTTTGGCGGGCCTGGGCCAAACATATTTTGGGGGCCCCTGTTTGGAACAGCTTTGAGTTTATGATCCAATCCCAGCTTTTTCATTTTGTCTTTGGCCAGGTCACTGACACTGCACAGGCGCACTAGTCAAAATTCTAAATGCGTTCCCATTTAATATTCAGGGATAGTGACATGTGTTTTCAGTATTTTAATAAAGCAGCAGTGTACTAACATTGTTGCAAATAATCTATGTGAGCCACCCCCATTTCTCAAATTTGGGGTCCTGTTTCGAACTTAAAGTATTTGCTTTATGGATGTGGCATGGTGTTGAAAAACATAAAGACAACATTTCTCTGCATAATGTCTGTAAAAGACCCCCACACATCATCCCTATTTAAAAATAAACTACAAGAAAGTGGTATTTAAAATAATCTATGTTTCAGAATCATTCAAAGTAATGAGGGCAGAACTGTGTAGAGAACAGAGTCAGATATTTCAGGGGGGCCCCCTAAAAGGCTGGGGGCCCATGGCCAGAGCCCACTTTATCCATTCCTTAAACCGTCTCTGGTTTGCAACCAGGGCATTTTTAGCAGTTTTTAGCCCCTAAAGTTACCAGCTTATTCTTTCTTGCAGGCCCTGTCGCTGCCCCTAGTGGTGATTGTGCACGGAAACCAGGATAACAATGCGAAAGCTACAATACTGTGGGATAATGCGTTTGCAGAGGTGGTAAGTAACCATTGGTGTGAAACGAAAGAGTGCGCAGTGCCACAGGTTGGAAGTGGGGTCTTGTGACGATATCTCCCATCATCTTTATGTCTCCTCATTCAACCAAGGATCAGCACCGTGCGTCCCCGCAGTCACCGGGGAGGAATCCTATGGATGATCTCGCTAGCGAGACAGTGGAGTCGAACTAAGCTTAATGTTGAACAAGGCGACCTGTGTTGCTATTTGACTTGTGCAAATGCATTGCTGTTATGTTATAATGACTGTAACCTACTTGATTGTATAATCACTGCAATAAAAAGCATTACAAATAAATAAAAACAAGCATTTGCAATGCAATAGGTCTCGCATTACTGAAAGTTGAGCTATTGGTGCTGCAAATAATAATGCAACACCAAAAGCTCACACTTTTAGTAATGCAACACCTATTGCATTGCACATGCTTGTTTGCTAGCTGTGACCTGGCTGTAGGTGTCTGCAATAAATGGAAACCCATCTGGATACAGCTACATATTTTTACGTTCTCATCAGACCATTGGGGTAAACACAGATACAGCTGTGAATACAGCGTGCAGCTGGAAATTAAACTTGTCAGCAGACCCTTTTCCTTAAAAAAGCAAAGATGTACCTCAGAGCATGGTATTAAGGGTCTTTTGCTCTGTGTGTGCACTGCTCCTGCAGGTAAGGGCTGGTGCAGATGGCAGGGATGGTGTGGGAATGCCAGGAATTCACAGGCAGCCGACAACTTCACTTTTTACTCCTTTCAAACAAGTGAGCTGAAGCAGGAGGTCTCCTGGATTGGAGGGGCGGGCAAACCTGAAAGATGGCCTTAGGCTAACACGCTTTTTCGCAAAAAAAAAAAGACAATCTTCTGGATGCCTCCAAGAATCACCCAAAAATGTTTCAAAGTGACCAAGGACCAAACAACTCCACTTCCAGGGCAATGACACATGTCATGATGCTGCCCCGTGCCCTAGAGGAAGTGAAAAGGCTTCCTGAATTTCTCCAAAATCTGTAGGCTCAGATGACATGATTAACCTTCAATTATTTGTCTTTGAAACATTTATAAAAAATTGCAATAAAAAAAGGAAGTTAAACAAGATGTTGTTAAATTCCCGCCGATTTTAACGGGCTAATCCCACGGAGCAAAGATATGTTTTCAATCACAAATGCACCATTTCGAAATGCCATTCCGATGCGTAATTCTATCACAGAAGCCGAAGTGCCAGCACCATATCTTAGAGAAAGAGGGCGTAAATACAAACGCCTTCCAGTAAAAAAGAATAGCGATGGCATTATTTAACAACGCATAATGCAAATATGTATGTATTTTTGTTTTAAATTAAATTATTAAAGGGCCATCATGTGAACCACGCCACAATACTTTTTTAAACCAAAGCTGAAATAATTGACAAAGAAACATTCTAGAATGTCTATTGTAGGAGATTGAAAGCAATGCTCGACTTGTTCAAATATTTATTTTTCTTTCCATTGGAGGGCCCCCTTAAATTTCCAATTTGTAATATAGTTATACAAAAAAAACAATGCAGGTGTTTTAGAACAGAGTAACAAATTCCCAAATAATCCCAGCGCTGTATCATAGGTGTAATGTAAAAAAATATGTGGGGTAGAATCTTGAAATAAGCCCTAAACGCTAGCCATCGACACACACACGGTAACGGCACGAATAAAAGAAGCTGCCCTCTGGTCTGTAAAGAGGAAACTGTCACCAATGGTGGTTAGTGGAGGCACCATACGAAAACACATTGCCTGAAATTCAACTGTGAAATTAGCATTTGGCGCCCGCTTTTAATGATATCGTTTGTTTACCAAAAAGGAGAAGCAGAAACAAAACGCTATTTATTAGTCATGCGGCATAAATGATGCCACATTGTTGATTCCTTCAATGAACTTTATGTGCCACACAAGTGTTCTTCCTTAATTCTAATCTTAAATTCTCAAGCAAGTGTGCTGGGAATGGAGCTTAAAGCTAGTGCGCTGCTCTGGTTTCAGGGCCATAATTCACAAATAATCAGGCATTCCATTAATATCACCATGAATGACTGGCGTGTGTGCCTTTTGAGTGCACTCTGTGGCCTCTTCAACAGTTGCTTCGGGAATAAAAACATTTGGTTAATGCAGGCACTAGGCAACAATGGAAGGAATATAGGCTAAAAGCGCGAGAATGAGGCAGCACTGGGACAAGGCTGCACTGTGCTGCAGTAAATAAAGAAAAGGGTTCTGAAAATAAACAGATGAAGAATGACATGGTAAGGAGACTGTAATCGGCCGGTGCTCCTCTGACTTGAACAGAAGTGCATATAGATGGAAAATCAGGTTGCTAAAAAGCACTCCACTGATATATGTAACAACGGAGAAGGTGGCAATCAACATTGTTGTTGCCCTTTAAACTCATATAAAAAGTACTTCTTCAGACCCCCTCAGGATATTGCGGTATAGATGTGCAAATTTTGCTGCACTAAAATTGAAATTTCGCTGCATTATTGCAGCACTTTATTTTACATGCAATCACTCATTTTCAGCCTTAAATCATGGAAACTGTTTTAGCAGAGTATTCCACTTTGAAATAGGCATTTTAAAGGTGTCTGAGAGTGCTTGTTTGCTATATTCTCCTTTGTGATAACTTTCTGGATCATAGGTCAAGCCGAACACAATAGCACAGGGTTGCTAGTCATCCCGTTTTCTGTGGCCCTGTGCTGACTTTGGGCAGATGGAAGGGACCCTTGATTGGGAAAGAAGGGCCTATCAACGCCTGCTGCATGCTGAGCACATCTACAGATTCCTCAGAGGGCAGCCTGGCATAGGGCATGGGCTGTTGATGGTGGCAGTAGGGGGTAGGGGGAACTGTCAGTGGGAGGGAAGGGACCCTTGAATTGTAATTGGATCTATATCTATGTATATGACCACCAGTCACATTACACAAGGTCACATTCATGTTTTTTTGGCACTGGGAGATTAAGTGCTTTACACAGAAACACAATATGTTGAGCCCAAGCCGAGACTCGAACCTGGTTTCCCGGTCTCAAATTCAGCAGCTCTGACTTTTATCCTTTTGCATATCGGATAAGACAGGGTTGTCGAGGGAGTGAAACACAGCTCAAGCAAAACACCTTGCGCTCGCCGAGCCTACGATACTAGACTCCACAGAGTTTCGCAAGCGGGCAGAATAGGCACGTTGCGCTGCTCCTGACGATTTTTTGCGCCAGGAACTTGTTCTATGCTGCAAAATCACTGCGAATGGCACCACGCAGCGCACCAGAGGGCCCTGCTTCTTTGCTGCAGCTCAAGTAGATTCTCAACACGAGTGGCAGCTTTCTCACCGCAAACGGTTGCGACTGCCCGTGTTGAGAAAATCTCGCCGGGTGCTGTCCTTGCATCGGAAAATCACGCTAGGGGACGCCAATTCTCCCTTGGCAACTTACAGTTGGTGAGCCGCGCACAAAAAAATCTCCGGCACGCGGCTGTTGGAGTTTTGCTGGAAATTTGCATAACGTGGAGTGAGCAAAACTCAGCGAACTCCGCCAGCTGACTGTAATTTATTGCACACCCCTAATCTCAATCACCTCTTTGCTTAATGGTTATACTTATTTTCCTTAGTCTCTCATTCCCTTCCCCTCCCTTTTTTCCTCTCTTCTCTTCCTCCAACGCTTGAGACATAGCTGCCTACTTAAATACCCACTAGTTATTAACTATCACTGTCCTATTATTATGTATTGGGGTTTTACCCCTCTTGTTAAGCTGTGTTCCTTGAATTTTTGTATGGCCCCTGTTATTTTCTGTTCATGATTTCCTTTACAGCATCATGCCCAGCTGTTTCAGCCGCTTCTGAAGTGTTTAATGATATGTAG
The DNA here is from genome assembly GCF_964204655.1 of Triturus cristatus. Taxonomy (NCBI): domain Eukaryota; kingdom Metazoa; phylum Chordata; class Amphibia; order Caudata; family Salamandridae; genus Triturus; species Triturus cristatus. The sequence continues at coordinate 169,640,270 of NC_140586.1, read as the reverse complement.
GCGCTAAGTCAGCTGTGTTATTTGTACTACATGTTTACTATTCACAAAATCAATACAATGTTTAGAACAACAACAAAAAGGCTGGACAGTCCAGACAGGATGACAGATGCATGAACTAAGAGATCTGTGCCTTAAACGCTGTTTTCAAAATGATATAGGCAAAGCGTCAGCCATAGTTGATGAGACTAATTGCACAAAAAAATGATTTATGAGGGGTTGGGCCAGTGTTTTTTTTGTTTTATATAGCACAAACTAGACCCGAGACATCGGGTATCAGAGCACTTTACATGAGCACCAGTTTCGTTACAGAAGGACACATTCATTTTTGTTAGGCAGTGTTCTTTAGCTTAGTAGTATGCCACCTAATTACTAAGGCAAAAATTAACAAACAGAAACAGTTTCTTCTCTGAACAAGCTTATTTTCATGGGACAGAATATCTGTTGTTGGTTCAACTACTGTTTACTGTAGGCCCGATGAAATTTGCGTTACTCTGGCATATTATAGTGTAATTTCGCGTTACTGTGTGAAATTCTTAGAATTGCCCTACTGTGCCAAATCGTGTAGTTATTCATCATTTGCTGCAAACATTTACTGCGAATGCACAAGAACAACATGAATTACAGCTTCAGCAACTGTTAATTGCAGTGTTTTTGGTGTTTTTTATTGCGAATAGTGTTCTCATATCTAAATTGGACACAAGTAGAATGAAGTACTTCGGCAGATACTAGTTTTGCATTTCGCATAATTATGTGTAATTTTGATGACATTTCTCATAATTATGCAAAATCAAATTGTGTGAATTTTGCTTACACAAGTTTTCTACCATATATAGATTTACATGTTGATAACTGAATAACAGGGATGTTTTCACTGAGGGGTACTGAGTGGCATCAAATAGACAACAAAAGCGACAGTCAAGTTGTATGTGAGGTCACTCAGAAATTAGACGTGAAAAATATCCTTGTTATTCGCTTTTTACCCATCAGTTTCATGTTCTCTATGGCTCCCAAAATCATCTTCCCCTGCTTTCAACTGCCAGCCATACCTGTCACAAATGTTTAAAAAAAAGCATAACTGGCCTCCAGCCACCCAACCCAAAAGCCTCTGTGCCATTCTACTCCATCGCTCTTGAAGCTGTGCCCCCTGCCCTCCATCAGAAAAGAGAGCCAGCGGGCGCTAACAGGCTCTCAGAGAGGCCTGTCAGAGCAGCCTGGAATTGCTTTATATGATGCATCAGGAGCGCATAACAACTATATCACAGAACTGAATAACCAGACTTTGAATCTGACGTTCATGCTAGGGGCTGCCCGTGAGAGCCATGCATAACATTTGCTTATTTCTCTCCCCCACCCCACTCCTGAACCCTTCTTGTCTATGGTTGCCTTTAGGATCGACTCCCTTTTATAGTCTCAGAAAGGGTGGCTTGGCCCAAGATGTGCGAGACTTTGAACCTGAGATTTGTTTCGGAGGTGGGCACCAGCCAGGGTCTCCTGACTGAACATTTCATCTTCTTGGCCCAGAAAGTCTTCAACGACAACAGTTTGAATGCAGAGGATTTCCAGCATCGCAACGTCTCTTGGTCCCAGTTCAATAAGGTGAGCGTATGTCTCAGAGTTGACGTTAAGGTGACATAGGACAGGATGTCGTATTGAGTAGCAGATAGGGGTCTCGCGTAGGACAAGCTTCTCTCTAGACACAGGAAAGCTACTGTTTCTATGTGCCATCCCATTAAAGCTTTCCTGCCCTCCAATTGTCATTATTGTAGTCCCTTGCTCCAGCTCGCAAAACTAAGAGAATTATGTGTCTTTTTGGGAACTGTAATACATTTTAAGTTGGACCACGTGTTACAAGTGGTTTAAAAAGATGAGTCTGTCAACAAGCATACCCGATTGATTGCAAAGGTGGAGCATGTACAAAGTGGTCTTTTTGGCAGAATGTCCACCAGTTCCACCAAAAGCATTGCTGCTATACACTGTCAGTCTACTCAAAGAAAAATGTTTAATTTTCCTAATTAAAAAATTATATCTAGACAAACCCACTAACCCCTATATTTTAAGAAGTACAGCAAACCCCAAACTAATGGGCTCACAAAGTGCAAGTAAATCACTGAGGTCGACCTCAATGCATGATGAGTGTATACCAGCCCAGCAAGTAAGTCACTGTGCACGCTGTCTCTTTCCTGTGCATGTGAGATCAACCTAGAGTTTGATGAAAATATGCAAAGTTTGTACCTTAAGGAGTTTATAGATGGTTGGAGGACTGGGAAAACTGAGCACTGTAGATTAAACGATTGAGGTACACTCGTAAAGTGTTGGAATGCATGCAGTTTGCCCTTTTCTCTTTACAACCTCATTTTGGCTCAGAACTTTTAGAACTGAATAGTGATAATGTTCTCCTGTAGGAAGTGAGAGATATAAACTCATTGAACTTCATTACGATTTCTCCTGGTATTTATTTCCTACCTCCACCTCCTTCCTCTGGGAGTAACTGACAGCTGTGGGTGCAGACCTACCGAGGATTACAATTAAGATCCTAGGATTCCAATGAGAAAATTAAAAATTAGCGGGGAATCTGGATTACGGCATCCAATTCTATTGGTAAATTTCCATGCTCCCATAGACAATTTTGACTGCTTTCAGCAACACTAAGGGGCCGATAGCAATCTGGCTCGGAAGGGCTCCAAACGTAATCCGGCCGGAAAAAGTACAAGCCATACGCGTGTTTTCCGACCGACTCGTACAGCTGTACGAGCTAGCAAGTATGACGCGAGAAACGCAAATTCACTGACCAAATCGTTTCCGGGTCCGAACTGCTCTGTACGTCTCGTCCGTAGGCAAACTGTGCCGTGCAATGGAGGCGATTTCCGACCGAGCCAGTACGATGCACGATTCGGACAGCCGGATCGTGTCGGAGCCTCCAACACATAAACACTCCGGGAAGCCGACTTTGGGGATCCGCGCCGGACCCCCTTTTACCCGTAGCCTTACAAGTCGATCACAGGGGGGGACCCACACGTTCATGTCCCGTGCGGGTGGCGAAGACGCGTCCCCCTACAGGGGGTGCCATTGTGCGCAACATACTTTTTTCATCAATGGGAGCCTATGTACGTGTCGTACAACAGGCTCCCATTGACTTCAATGGGGCTCCGAGCGACCCGTTTCCGTCAGCGCTTCAGCGCTTGTTCCCATCGTACTCGGGCGCTCGGATCCCCGGAGCACGAGTCGGTTGGAAAGCCCTCCGGATCCGAGCCTCCTCCCAGCGAGATCAGAATCGGCTTCTTAGTTGTGACAGGGGTGGTAAAATTCCAGTTTAAGAGCCCTATTGGAGAATAGATTGCATAGACTTGTATCCTCACTGCAAGAGTTACAGGTTGTGCACTCCAGTGTTCTGGATGTATATATTGGTGGAACATCTGCCATTTTGGAATGTTGACGTCTTGCAGATATTTCGAGACAGCCTGCTGATGCAGTGAAAAAGCTGCCTGTGGAGCTCTAACCCTGGAATCACACAATCCTGCTGCAGTTTAAGGGTGAGGTGTGCTTGTTTGGCTGGTCCGTTTTGGGTGCTTCACCTGAAATAACTGGGGGTGCTGCAGCACAGGTTTGGTGAAACAACTTGCTGGATCCTCAAACTAGAAATGAATGACTGTTGAATGTCAGCACTGTGTTTCATTACAGAAGCGGATCAGTGTAGTTTTCTTGTTTGAGCTTGATGTAGGTCAGGCTATCTCCAAGTGATAGTGTTCTGATCAGCCTGCTTCCCTGATTGCCTTCTCCTGTTCTTCACTGTCACTCCTCTCTCTTTCATTTGTTCACTGACAGGAACTGCTGCCCGGGCGCAGCTTCACCTTTTGGCAGTGGTTTGATGGAGTGGTAGAGCTCAGCAAAAAATGCCTGAAAAGCTACTGGTCAGACAAGTAAGTTAAGAGCTTCTTATATCTTAGCCTTCAGGTGTATCTGTGGATTGTAACTATGTTGAGATGTGTAGGATTTTAACATAACATAACATCACATTTGTGAAGCGCACGTTCACCCAGAAGGGTAAAGCTAAAAAACAGATGTTTATCGATTTTGTGTACTTCAGTATTTGTGGGAATTGAAAAATCTCCTTTATTTTGACCCCTTACATAATCATAATGCTGGACACTAGCTGGTGGCTAATGAACAATTTCCACTGGGACTAAAGACAGCAAACACTCTCTATTGGAACAAGCAGTGGCTTCTGCAGGGTATGCTGACCAATCATTTCGCTCTAAAAAAGGGTACAAAGTCATAGCAAATTCCTCCTTTCTGCAACTCTGAATTAGGTTATGCAGTAATGCTTCACCAACGAAACCGAATTTGACCCCCACACCTTTTACATTGATGCTCCTTGGCCCATTTCAGTCATGTTACACACACTGATTGTTAGCTGGCACTGCTTACCAATTACACAGTTTAGTTACACTCTTTTAAAGTCAGTCAAAAAAAATCCTTTACTTGGTTTTTTCATAACCGTAAAGAGCAGTGCATAAAACAAAATTTTTTTTTTTGTCACTAATAAAATGTTCTGTTTACAAAAGTTAAAAGGTGCTTGTCTTTTCCATAAAATAATTTACAATTGCCCCCACATGTCTTACATAAATATTGGAAAAACTCTTTTCTATTTTCATGATAAATTCATTACTTTGTAGTTCCTAAAAACTGTCCTTTGTGTGGCCCTTTGCTATCGTGAACTCTTTTAAACAGAAGACCGCAATGAGATTAAAAAAAATCGTGATGCTTCTGGTAACCAAGTCCTATTCACATCGCTGAATGTTCCAGAAAAAACGATCATTCGACTAATTCCAGCTCGGGTGCATAATGTGGTTGGTGGCACATATCTCAAGGTAATGCCTTTAGGTCTGTTAATTGACAATGAACCGTCAGAGGATTCAGTGGTGTGCTAAACGAGCTCCATAAACAAAGTAGCCAGGCCTGTGAGAGGAGAGCAATACATATTGACTGTGAAGTATCAAAGGTCTATAACTTTCAGTCTGTAGTCATGCACATCTTGAAGAAGTAAAAAACATTTGCTAAATGACTGAAGGTTACCCTGACTGAGAGCAGAAGTAGATGACAAAATGAAGACCGGAAGTGTCCAATTCATTGGTGAAGTGAGCCAGCTTTGTAAACCAGAGTTATCCTGATACCTGACTGCCACTTCAAACATAGATCCTGGATTGTAGAACTGAAGCAGTTAATCTGAAAGTGCTGAACAATGTTTTCTGTTATACTATAAAGTTGACAAATTCTGATTTATCCCACAGGCTTATAATCGGGTTCATCAGCAAACAGTATGTCCACAAGCTCCTCTGCTCGCAGCCAGATGGAACCTTTCTTCTCAGGTTTAGTGATTCGGAAATTGGAGGAATCACTATTGCCCACATCTTGAGGAACCAAGAGGGTAAGCTTGAGCCATGAATACTCACAGGGTGGACTGTGGGAGGGTGGGAGTGATGGATACACAGATGTCTAGGTAACAGAGGGCACAATTTTTCAAAACTCCTAGATCCTGTTTGGAACGGTCCACATCATGTAAAAAGTGATTCTAAATTTTCCTAAAGTTTCCAGAGATCTCTAGACGTCTGAAAAAAAATACGTATTGAGGAACATTAACCTGAATGCTTATCCAAGCTCTTTAGATTGTAATATAAAGTCCCTGCAAAACAGTCTGAGTTATCATCTTTAATCATTTAATTTTCTCAGCCCATGGCATACTGTGACTAGTAGCTCAAAGGGTCACTGCAAGCTAGATCAGACATCGTTCTAACCCTGTCTCGTATTTTCTGTCCATTTGCAAACGAATGTAGTGACAAGGATTCCCTTTTTAGGTCTCGCTGAGTCAACGCGCCTGCGCTGCTCGGAGAGACATTTAGTATGTGAGTTTTGAAAGTGCTGCTGGCTGGCGACAAGCTTGCGTTCCCGCGAGCGTGCACGCGCGCAGCCGGCAGCTTTGCAATATGTACAGTCGCGATCACTCACTTTTGCACGCACAGCCTACTTTCACTTTTTAGGTCTCGCTGAGTCAGCGCGCATGCGCTGCTCGGAGAGACATTTAGTATGTGAGTTTTGAAAGTGCTGCTGGCCAAGCTTGCGTTCCCGCGAGTGTGCACGCGCACAGCCGGCAGCTTTGCAATATGTACAGGCGCGATCACTCACTTTTGCGCGCGCAGCCTACTTTCACTTTTTGCGCGCGCACCACTCACGTTTCTTGTTTTTTTCTATTTTATTATTTTATCAGCCTACTTTCACTTTTCGCGCGCGCGCACCGCTAGCGTTTCTTGTTTTTTTTCTATTTTATTACTTTATATACATTTTCTGCCTCTGACTTTCGCGGGCGCAGCCTACTTTCACTTTTCGCGTGCATGCGCGCACACCACTCGCATTTCTTGTTCTGCTATAACACTACGGTGACATGAAATGAATGAGTTACAGTGAGAGGATCTGAGATTATTGACAGCGTCAATCTGTGCGAGTAAGTATGGGTAACAGAACGACAGTGTGACTCAGATTTGAAATGCTACCTTTTCTAAAACGGTAACTATGGAAATGCCACACATAAGCAACCTTAAAACTTGATAGATATGAAAATATTATTCTGCATTTAAAATCGGATACACGGGAATACAAGTACCAGGATGCAAGAAAAAATACACAGGGTCCGTGAGCCACTCTCAGACTGCCATTGTAAACTTAGCTCTTCCCAACACCAGTCTCCCCCCTCCCCCACCACACACACACTTTTTCCTAAAGGATCGCGCTGTGGAAATGTTTATACGGTCTACAGTCATAACAATAACGCTCATTCTCAAATTCCCAGCATGCCTCAGACATCCCATATTACAGCGTGGAGGGGGTTAGTAGTCTCCAACATAGTAGCCTCAAACATTCCCTGGTTTTGTTTTCCAGCATGATTCACTGAACCAGGCTGGACATGGGGTACACATTTTCGCACCCTGCCGTGGGCACACGATTTCAAAACATGCCTTAATTGCTGCCAGTCCACAGCTCGATCAAAAGCCAACTTTTATCAATCTCCAGTAACAACTAACTTTCCTACAATACTTTCAGTAACCCTCGTGGCGCAGTGGGTGGGTTTTAGTTACATGTCTCCAGCAGCCCCTTGTAGCCCGCCTTCTGGTTCCTGTCCCTCCTCTGCAGCTCTGCTCTGATGTGCCTTTTCCAGGTCAACTCCATGTCAGTTTCAGTTTAAAGAGCCCAGTGCTGCGGCTGAGCGTTTCTACGTCAACAGAAGAGTGCATCATAGGAGGTTTAGTTCCCGGTTGTGAATTCACAATCTCTGCGTTTGTTACAAATGCTCTTCTCGGATAATAAGAAACAGGAAACGCCAACAAGTTGTTTTCAGAAATTAGACCAAATTAGGTATTGTAATACCATGCAATACAAATTAGGTACGCACACTGTGCACTCCAGACAGAGAAAACTAACCACGAAGAGTGCCCCAGAACCTATGTACAACCTTGGGGCCACGTAATGGTGGAGTGAATCAATAAAGAGAATTCGATTTCTTCCATTGTCAATAATCTATAGAAATGTTTGTCCATTTAAGGAAATACTACAGTTATTTGCTGGTGAGTTTGGGGAAGTTACCTCCACTCCAAGATGGCACTCGCGGCACTCGGTATTGTGAAGCAAGATTGTCTAGTTCCTCTAGGGAGGCCGACTTCCGAGTTGTCTCCTTTTCTATGTCGATTCATTTCTGTAGTCCCTCGCCAAAGTTGTTAGTCCTGTTTTTATTTATTTTGCCTGGGAATAAGTGGTATAGGTTCTTTTCTAAGATGGCGACGTCATTATAGCTAGTTCTCATTATCCAATTCAATAATGCTTTCAATGAATTGGCGTGACACAACTTAGTCTTTGTTTATATTGTACTGTTCACAGTGCTGAAACCCTTGTATGACGACCAAATGGCGCTGCTGAGAAAATCTTTTGATCGGGCAGCGATAACAGTTGGAAACAAGCATTGGCAAAGCCAATAGATCTCGCCTATCATTCGAGAGCTATTGACTTTGCAAATTTGTTTTATTCGTGTTGTACACCAGGGAGCCTGCTATTCAGGATGGCTAAAGGTTAGTGCCGTAGCAAAATGTTTATCTAGCACGAGCTGGTGCTATTATGTCTCTCAAACAAGCACTGTAGTCTTCAGCACGAACCAGGTAGTTACAATTAACAAGCATTTGCATAGCCAATAGGTCTCGCATTAGGGACCTTATAATTGTTTAGCCATGCAACACTTGATGTTGTTGCACCAAGGATATTGTGCTGGATAACTAAACACTTATAAGGTCCCAAAGGCAAGACCTATTGGCTATTCCAGTGCTTGTTATCTTACTATTTTATGCACCTAGCATCTTTGATTCCTGTAGTGACTGGTAGCCATCTCAGCATTCCATTTCACAAACTTGCACCACCCATGGGTGACGTGGAATCTAGCACACTTGGTCGCATGTGGCATGAAAGCTTAGTAAACTAATGCATCCACTTCAGAGACCTGTGTGTCTAAAGGCCACAGGAACAAGTCCCTGCATGTTAACTTATTCTTCTGAGATGTGTAAAATGAACACAGTTGAGCCGGGCTCCAACAGCATCTGTTATTAGCACTTGGAGACAATTTAGTGTGCTACAGACACGTGGTCCTTAAACATTCATATCTAATTTTTGTCAGCCCAGTCCTTGTCTTTCTGCCCCCTCAATGTTACTGGACAATAGATGTGGCAGTTTTGTGGTGCCCTAACCATCAACCCTACCATACGCCCACATGTAGTCTTGTACATTGTTTCCAAAAGACATTGCTTGAGCTTAATGTCCATGCCTTTTCAGAGTGTGCAGAAGAAGTCATTTTTCCATAAGCAAGGGTTTCAGGGTGCTCTGGCTTCTTCTCAGTCCTTTTGTGGTGGGGGGGATGTGTTCCATTATAAATCCCAGCCTCAGCAGCAGCCCCAGGGTGCTGGGCAAAAGTGAATATGCCACGGTGGGGGTTCGGCTCCATTTGTTCCTGGGTCGTTGGTCAAGTCTGATTTCCGACCAGTGAGTCCTGTCGGTCATCAATCAGGGTTACCAGATTCCATTCCAGGGCCTTCCCCCTTTGGACTGTTTTTGAGTTACCCTGTTGTCAAGAGACTTGTGAAAAGATCTGCCATGTTGTCAGGCATGGACCTTTTGCTGTCAAAGGGAGCTGTTCTCCTGGTTCTGGAGGTGGAACGGGGCCTGGGGTTCTATTCCACTTTGTTCCTGGTCTCAAAGCCCGATAGCTCATTCCGCTCGATTCTGAATCTCAAGTCTTTGAACAAATTGGTACGGCTGGATCAATGTTGGATGGTCACCTTGCAGTCCGTCATTCCCCTCATCCTAAAGGGCAATTTTTTGGCTTCTCAGGACTTAGAAGACGCCTATTTTCATGTTCCTGTCCATCCGGGAAACCCCTGTTTCCTGAGGTTTGCAGTGAATGAGGTCCATTACCAGTTTTGGATGTTGCTTTTCTGCCTCTCTACTGTTCCTCGGACTTCTACCAAGGTATTGGCTCCTGCTGTGGGGGTTTTGCAGCTTCAGGGTTTCTCTGTGTTTCCCTATATTGATGATTGTTTTGACTCTGCTTCCTTCCTTCCTAAGGTTCTTCTGGCAGTGGAGGTGACGATGGCCATGTTCTAGGGTCTGGGGTTCAAGCTGAATCTGGCGAAATCTCATCTGGTCCCTGTTCAGAGACTTCAGTTTATCAGGGAACTTTTCGACACCCTGGTGAAGCGGTCCTTCTCCCTCCTGCTCGGATCTCTACCCTACAGCTTCTTCTGAGGGACCTGCTGAGTCGCATATCTGCCCCGGCTTGGGTTTGGTTGCGGGTCCAGGAGTTGATGGCTGCCACCACAGCTGTGTTTCCTTGGGCTCACCTACACCTCAAGCCCTTGGTGAATGATCTGTTGTCAGAGTGGGACCCCTCCCGTGCATGTTACGACACTCTGGTTGCTCTCTCCCCTGTTCTGGTTCAGGATTTGGACTAGTGGCTTTGCACTCCCAATCTGGAGTAGGGAGTGCGTTTTCAGCTTCTTCCTCCCCTCTTGTTGACAACGTACGCTAGTCTTTGGGGATGGGGAGCCACATTGGGGTCCCTGAAGGCCAAGGGTCAGTGGTCTTGGGCGAACAGCGCCCGTTCCTTAAATTGGCGGGAGTTAGCGGCCGTTTGGAAGGCGATGCTGTTCTTTCAAGTTTCTCTCTAAGGGGCAATCTGTTGGTTCGTACCGACAGTCAGGTGGCTCGATGTTACTTGAACCGCCAGGGGGGAACCCTGTGCGCATCTCTGAATCTGCTGGCTTCCATGATTTGAGCCTGGGCGGAGTCTCACTTGTTGGCGTTGAGGGCTGTTTACATTCAGGGGCACCTGAACTTTCATGCGGACAGCTTGAGCCGCAACCTTCCATCCTCAGTTCTGTTCCATCTATCTGGTCCTCTGTTCCGGGACCTTTGTATTCGGTTCGGGACTCCTTGGATCGATCTTTGTGCTTCCCCTCACAACTCTCTTCTCCCTCAGTTCTCTTCCGAGGTGGTCTGTCCTGAGACTTTGGCTGTGGATGCCCTCTCAATTCCTTGGCCCTCGGGCCTTCTGTATGCCTTCCCTCCGATTCCTCTCCTCCAGAGGGTGCTGCCGAAGATTCAGGGGGAGAGGATGCCTGTGCTCTTAACTGCTCCTTTTTGGCCTCACCGCCTTCGGTTTCCACTGCTGATGCAGCTGGCCAGGGGCAGGTTTGTCCCGATTCTAGTGGTTCCGTCTCCATTTCAGTTTTCTCTTCTATCCTTGCCTCATCTTCGTCGATTAAATCTGACGGCCTGACTCTTGAACGGCTGACGTTGGAATCTTTGGGTTGTTCTTCTTTGGTGGCCTGTGACATCCAGCAGTCGCCTAGGCCTTCTACCCTTAAGAGCTATGGTAAGCGTTGGTGCTCTTTTGTCTCTTGGTGCACCTCTCATGGTGTGGATCCTGTGATTGGGAATCCGGCCTCTATTCTTGATTTCCTTTTGAGATGAGTTTTTAAAAGACTTTTCCCCTTCTACTTTGTCTGCTCAGTGAGCTGTGGTTCGGGCATGTAGGGGTCCGGGAGCCTCTTTGGAGGGTGTTGCTCCTTTGGTGAGTTGGTTTCTTCAGAGTTTTCGGCTTTGTCGTCCGGCCGCTCCTTTCATTGTGCCTTCTTGGGATTTGCTGACTGTTTTGAAGGGTCTGCAGTTGCCCCTTTTGAACCCTTGTTGTGAGCTGATTTGTTGTGGCTGTCTGCTAAGGTGGCATTTTGCTTGGCCATCACCCTTCTAGGCAGTTGGGTGAGTTGTGTGCTTTGTTTGTATCCTTTCCTTACTTTCAGTTCTTGTAAGACAGGGTGATTTTGCGGCTTAACCCAGCTTTTATCCCTAAGGTCTCCTCCAAATTACATTTACAAGAGGAGGTGGTTATTCCTGATTTACCTGGGGATGGGGATACGCTTGTTCCTTCGGCCTTGGATGTTCGCAGGGCCCTTCAACGTACCCTGGTGTTTCGTCATTCTCCTGCCCTGTTTTTCTCCTGTGGGGTTGTGGCCAAAAGGAACAAGGTATCTACTTCAACCTACAGTCGGTGGGTGTGATTGGCGGTCTGCCAATCCTATAAGTCTGTGGGTCTGCTTCTTCCGGCTCTGGTGCAGAGACGTTCGACGCGTTCTGTGTCCACTTCCTGGGCTGAGGCGGCGGGAGTTTCTATCCAGGAGATTCGTAGGTCGTCTACTTGGTAGTCCCATCATACGTTTGTCCGGCATTATCTCCTTGATGTCTTGCATGCCTCTGTGGACAATTTTGCTGTTGGCTTCTTGAACGCTGCTGTGTCTTAATCATTTGTTTGATCAAATGTTTTCTACTTTTGCATGGGTCGCTGGTGTCCTGCGTTTTTCTTCTTATTTTCTGCTCGTTAGGTCCTCACATTGTAAGGACTGGGACGAGGAGGACATATGAGGTGGTACTGATTCGTTACCTACCGGTAATCTTCATTACCCTGATTAAGGTCCTCCTTGTCCCAGTCTTGTTCCCTCCCTCCCTCCCACTGTGTTTGTGTCTGAACATGTTGATAACAGGCATGGCTGTGGGTGGGAGGGGCTTAAATTATGGACATAAAAAAAAATAGTGTTTGTATAAGCCTGTCGTGAGGCAGGAATGCCTCACATTGTAAGCACTGGGACGAGGAGGACCTTAATCGGGGTAATGAAGATCACCAGTAAGTAACAAAACATTACAGTCAAGGGACTGTGTGTCGGGGAAAACCCAGGGTTGTAATTGCCTTTATTGGTCATGGATGAAGGCAGAGGGGGAGAGTAGAGATATTACAACTTTGTAAGCTTCTGGTCCCAGTCGATACTGATCGAGGTGGTCCCACCTCTCCCATAACCCTTTAAACAGTCATCCTAGCTGCAGCTCTTTTATCTGAAGTCCTTTAACTATTTTTAGTTACTTGTATAAATTATTCCTCACTCCTTCACGGCTTCCTGATGGTTCCCTTTTTTTAAGTTAGTCCATACATTACAGCTACAAGAACAAACACAAGTATGTTTCTTTTTTAACCTTATTTTGTGAAATTCTAATTGTTACTTAAACGCAGGTCGTTTGGTGATGTGGTACAGCAGGACGTGTTTCCTGCTCACGTGCGAGGCTGGGGCGGGGCACGGAAGTGAGCATGCGGCAGGCACACATCGTTGTGTGCAAACCCGGAAGATGGTTATCCTGATCGGGCTGAACATGCGGCATACACATTAATGTCTGATTAGGCTGACACCTGCAGAGAAGATTTCCCTTCAAAACTCTTCCCCTATATAAATAAATAACCAGTGCTTTTAGCCAGGCACAAAAAAGTGTGTTTCAAAATAGGATCACATGGAGCTAACCGATCTTGCTGGGACAGAGAATGAGCCTGAAGCGATCATTACAATTTCTAAGCAGTCATTGGACACTGCAATCAAAGAAGCAATAAATTCTGCTATTTCAGAACCTCAGGAAAAAGGCAAAGCTAAATACGTACGATTATGAAGAATCAGAGGATGGCCTATAAAGAGTAAATATGTCCAGGGTACAAGTCCTAAAAAAAGAAGTGGGGGGACTAAACAGGTTAGGCAGTATGCAAGGGAAATCATGACACGTGCCATCGCAGCGCATGATGTCACGACGCGTGACATTGCACATGACATCACAGGAAGTGACCTCACTGAAAGTGGCATCACAAGAAGTGACATCAGATATTAAGACCTCACACATATGTTTATCAGGTACATCATGAGTACATTTAAGCGCATTATGAGATTTAACAAATGAGATTTGGCGTTGGAGTTGTGCCAAAAAAGTGGCGCAATCTCAACGCCAAATCTGGGCCTCAACTAATACATTTATGTTTTTTAAACCCTGCCACAAAGAAATTGGCAACAAGGAGAAGCAGGGTAGTAGATCTTTTATGCTTAATTGGTTGCAAAGTCTACATTTAAAAAAAATGTATTGGGTTAAGGCATGTGCTGTGAAGGTGCCCAGTAAATCTTAGGGAATAGTAATAATGGTGAGATAACTCTGGTGGTTAATGCACTTGCTGGAGAGATCTGTGTTCCAGATTTGAATCAAAGTAGTAGAGAAGGTAAATGTGTTTCCTGCAATGCACATCACCTAACACGATGATGACAGATTTTTATTTTATGTACATAGTAAAGTGGTTTACTGCTTTTAACACAGAGATCCTTTTGTTACCTGCAGTTGATAAATTGAAATACTTCCAAAAGACCACAGTGAGGTATGGACATGTAACTCCTACACATTGTAACCCTCACTGTCTCATGTAACTCATCTTGCACATTAATTTACATATGTACATGATTTATTGTCAATGTATAATCTGTATGTTACATAAAGAGCTCTGACACCCTCCATTGGGTTGCATAGCGCTATAAAAGAAATAAAATAGTGCTATTGAAATTGTTATTTGTGTAAATACTGGGACAGACAAACACACTTGACATTCTTACAGTGCATGAACTCATATACAGAGACTGAACAAAGGCAAAAGCACACCTCTCTTAAATACCTGTGAAGAGATAAAAAGCTGTGTGCCTTTGTTTTCCCTCCATTGCATTTACTTTTAAGTGTGAGGTTCCAGGCTGCCCACAGTCAGGATATTAAAACAAAAGGAGGCCTGATGGCCCTTAACTTTGCCCAGCTGGAGGTGAAAATAAAAAGCCCCCTCGCTGCCTGCACGTTGCTGCTGGGAAGGGAAAGCAGGCAACATGCAGGAGCTGCTGTACGTATCCCGGTGTCTGAACATTACACCGGTACACGTTCAGCAAATTTCTGTGGGGCTCAACTTCTTGGCGTGGGACGGCGTCCACCCTGTGCAAATAGTGGGTGGACGCCGGTACCTGCTTGTAACCCCGACTTGTGCCCTGAATATTTCCAAGAATGGCATATGTAGGATCTTTTGAAACACATAAAAGAGGTTCTTAACTTTAAACAAAAACAACACCAATAAGCTGTTTTATCACGACACGACCTCTCAAACTAGATTCTTTGCCTTTCCATGATATGGTGAAAAAACTTACCCTTGAAAGAATGAAAAGGCATTGACAAAGCATCCTTTCCTCGATTTATGTCACAGAGATATGTTTTTGGAAGATTTTGCTGAAGAATTTCAGCAAATACCAAAAATAAATTCTATATTAGTCTACGGCATCTTCCTCATCTCTGGCTTCTGAGGAGGCAACACTACTGGATGCAGTGGAATGGAAGGTAGAGGCAGCGTTTGAAAGGTCCTATGCAGCAGCACATTTTTTCATTCCGTATGAACACTTATGCAGCCTACGCACAGAATTGCAGACTCTGGTTGATTGCTTGCAAGAACAAAGAGATCCAGGTTACATTTTGGTAAATATGGGATTGTTGGCTCAATTCTTATCTTTGTTTCTCTTTGGGCAGCAGCCACAGTGTCTGGAGCAGCCATAAGGGGAAAAAGACTCCCATGGTAACAACTTTGGAAAATAGACCAGACTTAGATCATTAATTCATAAACTGCCATTTCTAAGCACTAAACGATTTGGCACTGAGCTTAGTGACATGGTCAAAAAATTTGTGGAGGAAAGGAAAATATTGTTCCTATTTAGAACAACATCTGGGATGAGATCTTTCCTGCAAAAAAAGCCAATGGCTGTACGAGATTCAAAATGTCCCTTTAAAAGCAAGGCACGAGGCTGGGGGCAATGCTTTTTGACAAATCCCGGTCCCAGCACACTTCAGGACCGCAAAATCAAAAGTCCTGACTATATATGGAAGAGCAAGTCTGTGGCAGAATCTCAAATTTCCTTTCAGAATGGAAGAAGATAGTCCAAGATCAATGAGTTCTGAATATTGTTTGAGAAGATTATTCTATGGAGTTCACGGAAGTGCCTCCAATGACTATTTCATCAATTCAACATTACTCAAGGTAGAATCAAGGAAGCAGGCTTTGCTATCAGGAATTCAAAGCCTGACTCAGAAAGGAGCATTATTACCAGTTCCACCAGGGCAGAGAGGCTCTTGCTTCTACTCTATAATCTTCTTGGTGACAGCACCAGATGAAAAATACTGGCTGATGTTGAATTTGATAGCAAGGAAAACATTTGTCCTTTACACTGCATTCAGGATGCTAACTTTACAGGCCATAAAACCTCTTTTTTCAAAGGAAGATTTTATGGCAACTTTGGACTTGCAGGACACGTACTTTCATATACCGATTAATCCTTGCAGTCAACAATACCTAAGGTTTGTGGTACAACAATATAATTATCAGTACAGAGTCCTGCCATTCGACCTCTCTTCATCTCTGAGAATATTTACAAAGGTACTGGCAAGAGTTGTTGCCTATCTCCAGTTTTAAGACATACACATTTCTCCCTACTTAGATGACTGACTTATTTGTGGTTCTACTTTCTTTAAGGCTCAGTCCAGCATCGAAACAGTGTGTATGACACTGCAGTCTCTGCGATTGTTGATGATACTTCAAAAATCAAGCCCCACAGACTAAGAGGAAGAAGAGCTTCACATATGGGGTGCCTCAAGATAGAGTCAGGAATGCTTTCCTGACAGACTCCAGGACAGTCAATCTACAGCAACAGTTGGCAAATCTCCTATGATTACCCAAAGCAATTGTGAACATGTGGTTGAGAGTCCAGGGCTTACTGTCTGCACCAGCAATGGTAGTTCCGTGGACCCGACATCATTTGAAACCTCTGTACTACCACCTACTCAGGCACTGGTCTCCTGTGACACAGAGTTACATGAAGTTAATTCCTCTCACAAAAGAAATATCGAGCAAGCTGTACATTGCTTTCCAACATCCAACATCTGTCTCGTTTCACCTCACTATGAAGGCATTCAGGTTGATGGTAGATTGGTTTGGTATGCTGTGGCTGGATGTTTTCGCATCCCGGGCCAGTGCTTTGCTACCCTAGTACTATTTGGACCGATGGTACCCGGATTTGTAGAGAGTCGATGCCCTTTCAATTCAGTGGCTGAAATGGTTGCTTTATGCTTTCCCTCCAAGACAAATAATCAAAAAAGTGTTGCGGAATATCCGAGCAGAGAACGTGGAAGTGATTGTGATAGCACCATTCTGGCCACTATGGCCATGGTTTCCCTACTTATGAGGCTCTCAATAGTTTATAAACTCCCACACAAACCTCTATTCCTAACACAGAAGCAATTGTGCAATTTTTACCTAACGGCTTGTAAATTGTGGTTTAAACAATCTAGGGTGATCAAGGCAGGTAGCCCTTGCTTTGCAAGCCATATGGAAGGCATCTACACTCAAGGCATATTCGAAACATTGGTTACATTTTGCATCTCGCAGATTATCCCTTCAGTAACAAAATTGTTAAAAAGTTTCTGGTTGAGAAAGCTAGTTGTCCCAAATCTGATTGCGGAATGGGATTTGTCAGTTGTGTTGAAAGGTTTACAAGAGCCCCCGTTTGAACCACTGGAGTCAGCCAATTTCTTATGGGCATCGGCAAAACTGGCTTTTTGCAATTCCAATCACTTCAGTCAGACGATTGGGTGGAATTTTCTCGTTAGTCATTATTTACCCATACTTAAAATTCCTACCTGACAGGGTACTTCATATGCCAGATCCAAAATGTAGGCCCAACATACAAAAGAAATTCCATCTCTCGCAGGAAGTATTACCAGTCACCACCATGGAGTCTTCAGACCCCATTCCAGTTACACTGGATGTTAAAAGAGCTCTCCAAATCTATATACAAAGAACAAAAGATTTCAGAGAGCCGAGAGCTCTTTTTATATCCTATGTGTAGTTAACTAAGGGAATGAAGTGTCAACTTCCACAAGAAGCAGATGGGGTATACTAGCTTTATCGCAAGCCTACTTGTCTGCAGGAGTCAAACTGCCACACTCAACACAAGGCGGGTCAAAGAGAGCAGTTGCCACTTCATGGGCACAGTTAGTGAGAATTTCACTACAAGAGATTTGCTGGGGCCATACGTGGTCCACTCCAAGCCCTTTCATACCCCATTATCGTTTAGATTTGGGGAAAGAGGAGTCTGTTAATTGTGCTTCAGGTATTCTTCAAGATGCGATGAAGTAATTGTAAGCACTATTAAATGTCCTTATGGCATTAATGGAGATTGTGGTGCGATTTCTGCTTTTGTATATCCTCAATCAGTATCGACTGGGACGAGGAGCACTTACGAGGGGGCAATGATTCATTAATTACCAGTAAACTTCATTAGACCCTTCCCCCTCCCAAATTCACGACACTCACAATATGAACAAGCATTGAAAATGCACTAGGTCTCACCTTTGATTAAGTTAAAGCCATTTGCTTTGCTAATGGTATTGTATAGCAAAGCAAATGGCTTTAACTTAATAAAAGGCGAGAACTGTTGCATTTTCAATGCTTGTTGGTGCTTGTGATGTTCCTGGAGAACAAACAGCTCGAATGTATCTTTACAAAGCCATTTCCTCTTGCCTACCTGAGTTTGTGTACATCATTTTAAATGGGCCTTTCTTTTCCCTTCCATACATAATACATGATTATTCATTAGTAATTGAGCAAACGTCCTTTTTCATATGATGTGTTTTCTGTTATACTATTGGAATTGTGTATCACAGCACGTTGACAGTATGCTTCTTCTGTTTGCAAAGATATGTAATGCACTGTATTTGAGATGTAAGCAAGACCTTCTCGGGTGTACTTAGAGAGCAGACTCCACGTTAATCTGTGTATTTTCTCCATACTAATATTGTAGGATAATGCTTACCATATTCATTGAAGGCAGGCTGCATGACTATCTTTATAGTGATTTATACTTATAATAATTTCAGAGCATTTTTAGAGGCAGTCTTTATGATTTTATAATTTTTTTACTATTGACTGAGTATGAATTGAATTGACTAACTATTTGCCTTTGTGCTTGCTGTAATGATTTCTACATTTTAAATAAACCTTCATGGTTTCTAAATTAATCTTGTCCTGTGTGGATTTCTATTGTGGATTTTTCTCTGTGGGTTACTTGCAATTCGATATCTAAGGCCATCAAAGTTTGGGACTCACACATCCCAGTCCGTTCACCATGCCTTTTTACAGTAAAAAGCTCTGCCAACTATCTGGCACCATAAAGAAGAGGACAGGAAATATATAAATCAGGACAAATGTTGTCTACATCATATCTTCATAATGTGTGCAGTTTGTTACTTAGCTAGAACAAATGCTCTATCTAAACTCACAACCTGAAGTATCTATCCCTTTTATAACTTCTGACTATGTTCTGACTTCACAAATCAAAGCAACATTAAATAGAACTGAATGGCAAATGTCCTGACTATAGTATTTATGTAGTTATGTGCCCCAAAACACTAAACATGTTAAGTGGCTGCTCCAAGTCCTTTGCCCATTGACCAAGCTTGTGTCATTCGCAAGCAGTGTTGATATAGAAAGACCTTCTGAAAGCGACATTGTGGGTTGGGAGTGTTAATATTCTCAATACATAATAAACTTTAGTCACTCAAAATACAATATTGATAAAATAATCTTGAGTAATCAGTAACCACTGCACCTGCTGCACCAACCGTAGCTACGCCCGTTACAAATACAGGTTATGTTAGGCGACTCCATTGCAGCCTTTCAAATACATTTAGAACCCAGCCTATGCCTCCTGCGATTTATATTCAACTGTAGTTTCACTTTCTGCAGTTCATTCTGGATGCTTGGTTCACAGTGAACTCTAGAGACAGCAGAGGCTATAACGTTATGTACACTAACACACACAGCCTGTTGACCTGAATGAACAAATTGCCTAGTCGGACAGCAAGGAGCTTATGGAAATTTCTATGGCAACTTTAGCAAAGTGCACAGCTGCAGAATGCAGAAAGTGGGCCCTGAGATTGACAGGCAAATAAGCAGGCTCATTGAAAGAGAGAGGCTTCTCTGCTTGTCAAGCTTTCACGGGCGGGCGAGTTTGGAACATACCTGCAGGCGGCACGTAAGGCCGGGGACAGACCTGAAAACAGACTCACTCCGAGCAACTGGTCCTCTGCGCGGAGCGGTGCGTCGAACCCTCCGATGTTTGCTAGGCACCCTTACCTATTGTGCTGTGGGGACACCAGCGACAGAAGCAGACATCAGCGTGCCGATCTTTGCTTTGTTTACATTTCTGGGGGTGGTTGGTGGGTTCCCCGGGTTCTCGGGCGCGCACAGCAGCAGCGGGTGTTGTTTACAAGTGGAACTCCTTGGGAACAGAAGACGGCGAGGAGCCTGGGTTCCCCCGCAGATGCTTCCGCCGCCTTATCTGGGAGCGCTGGCCACCGGCAAAGCTAAGGTAAGGGGGTGGGGGAATCTGTAGGTTGGTGGTTCCTGAAGCGCTCGGGTAAAGAAACTTGGAAAAAGTAAGGCACGATGCTTGGGGACAAAGCTGCTTCAGTGCTCCGGGGCTTCTTAGCGCAAAAAAGTGAAGAAGAAAAAAGTGCACACCGCCTAATGAAGGACTGTGTGTACTGCCGCCGGTAAGAAATCCAATCCCGCTGGGCGTGGATCAAAGGAGACAGGGTGGCAACAAACAATGAGTGACATGCCTTCAGTGCAATCACTGTAATGCCTTTGGCATAATTCGTGACGCCAAACATCACGCACGAATCACAACTGAAGGCGGAGCTGGGACGAGGTTTCTGGAACCGTATTGTTTCGAAGAAGCCTCGTAAGACGAGAGCAGCGCATGCACTGCTTACGTGAGGCCGAGACCTAAAAAGCTTGTAACACACAGGAAGCCATGAAGAAGGGAGGGGCCATTTATATGCTTAACTAACAATAGGTAAAGGACTGTATAAAGGGCTATGGGAGATGGGACCATATCAATCAGTATCGACTGGAACGAGTAGCACCGTAACTTGTAGTAATACAGTTTACCGGTAAGTAATTAATTCATTATTGCCAGAGGTTCCGAGCATGTAGGGTGAGCTGCAATTTTGTTAAGATCAAAATAAATTATAGTACGGAATAACAGTGCCATATTTCAAAAGATATTTAAAGGAATATTTAAATAATATATTTACATGTTTGACTACAAGTTGTAAGAAATATAACATTTTCGAAGTAAAACAGCAGAAACAAAGGTTTACAGCAGGTTCTGTGAGTGGCCTCTACTAGTGAACACTGTGTTCCTTCAATCCCATTAAGAGATTCAAGTACAAACCCTCTAGTGCCAGACCTTGGGTGGCAAGTTTGAAGTGTGGCATTTACAAAAATAAGATTATATTAAAATGAAATACAATTTAGTTAAAACGAATAGATATTGAAATTATTTTTGTTATTTATTATATATAAGATTTAGCTGTATCAAATGAGCAGATGTTTTTATTTAGAGCATAGTGATTTGTCAGTGTTTGCCTAACGGTATCAAAATGATTGATCCTTACCGGTCTCTGAGTGAGCCCGCTCACATTATTGTCTATTTAAAATGTTTCTCGTTGTTATCATATCCTCATCTATCACCGCCAGGCGCTGCCCAGATCCAGAATATCCAACCATTCACTGCCCATGACTTGGGCATCCGCACACTGGGCGATCGCATCCGGGATTTGACACAACTGAAGTATTTGTACAAACAGAAGCCGAAAGATGAAGCCTTCCAGAAACACTACACAAGTGAGTATGCAGGAGTGTGTCATCATAGATTGAGAGACCACAATTCGCTTCTCACTGTCGAATAGGAAAACACAATTCTCTGCAGGTCACCATGCTTCTGTGGCATCAATTTCCATTCAGTGTGCACATATCAAACTTCAAGTTACCCATCAGATGTTCACCTTGACTAAGAGCCGAAAAGCAGTCATGATGCCCAGGGTCATTGGAATTATGTGGCAGTTGAAGACCATATTATATGGTGAGCTGACTAAGTTATGTATAAAGAAAAGTCAAATTATGTGGCATCACAAATTGCATTCTGGAGGGTCTAATATATTGCTGTTGTGTCATGTTATTACACATTGATACTGAATAGCTCCCACAAATATGCAAAATACAAAGGTTTCTTAAAAAAGACAAGTATTGTACACCCACCATATCCTATTGAAAATGGTATTCCCCAACATGTAATGTTTTTGTATTGCAGGAAAGCTCAGGAACATTAACATATGAATACCATCCATTGCTAACTCTAATAGTAAAATAGAGAGTGTTACACCTAAGTGTGCACAAGTAAGCTTGATTTCTGTTGTGTGCAGCATTATTGTTGTGCTTAGCAGAAACTACGCCTACCAGCACACCTTTCTTGTAATAAAAGCTTTTGCCTCTTTTATTGTGCATATACCTGTTGTGTTGGGACACTATTTTTGGTATGTAGGTTTAATCTGTCTCTATGTTATGGGCCTTTAGAAGTGGCCCTTTCCTTTAAGCAGGTGTTATACAGATCTGCATTTTACATTTTGTGCACCCAAAGAAAGTGTCTCGCTAGGCACAGTAATATTTAAGACATCCGACCTTAAAAAGGGAAATAACATGTTTGTGGGCTGTCTGTGCTCTGCATGCCCTCTTGAAATAACAGCAGCTTCAGTAACTGTGTCTCTGGTGTACTACGAACTTTACAGAAAATTCAGCGGCCACATTACAGCATATTCCACTGGTCCATATATAACAGAGTATTGAGTCAGTCAGTATATGTCACTAGCTTAGGACTTTGAATGAGTACAGACATTCAGAAGTATTGCAGTGGCACCCAGTGGTAGATATTTAAATAAGGCACTGCTTAAAAGTTCCAGCAACAAAACTGCCTGGATGGTTAAAGTACATGTCTGGCCGAGATATTAGGCTCTACACCGCCTGCCTTTTAGGCCCTATAATGAGTGGCCTGTTAAACGGGCCGAGTCTATTCCTCCCCTGAATTACAGGTAACTCCGTGAGGGGGGAAAATCCGGCCATTTACAAGATCGACCCGGAGAGGTCACTAGAAATGGGGAATAACCAGGAGAATCAGTAATTCAAGCTCAGATTCTCCCCGGTAACTCCCCATTTCCCCAGGTACTTTCACATGGAAATGTCATCTGTTTTAGCAGCTAAAGTCTCCAGATGAAATAGATAGATCTGTGGTGTTCCCACAGATCTCCTAATTCCAGTGGAGCCGGTAATTGCTTTTAGCGGCCCCATCAGAATTAAGTGGCCACTCGTAATGACAGCCATAGAGCTACTGCTCTGTTCTTATATGCATTATGAGGAAACGGTGTAAATACAGTGGCAGGATAAAGGTGGCCAGTCAATATTCACTCACATAAACCCCAGGAGTCCAAGCCAAACCAGATTTATTGTCTGCAGATGATGATGTGAAGAAAACTTATTCAGCAAAAGTATAAGTGCAGATTGTAACTGTTTATCATCTTTTCTTTCCCCTTTATGATCATTCTCTCTCCTTTGCTTCCCATTCCCATTCTTCTTCCTTCTCCTACAAATTCACTTTTTTTGTCACATGCTCTCTTTTCTCTATCGCTCTCCCACTCCTCCCTAACTCTTTATTTCCATCTGTTTTCTCTGATCACCCTCCTCGTTATACACCCTGTTGATCTAAATACCTCTGCTGGGTGTCTCTCTTCTCTGTTTTACTTTTATCTCCTACTGCTCTTTCTATCTTTGTCTATCTGCATATGCAATTCTCTCTCACCCTCTCTGCTTGGTTTTGTTTTCATCTTCTTCTACTTCCACTTTTCTTTTCTTCCCCTCTTTGCTTGATTCTCTTTCATCTCCCTATACTTCTGTGTTAATTTATTTCTGTTGCTTGCTCTTTCCCTATCCCCTTTCTGTTTGCTCTCCCACCCTCTTAACCTTAGAAGTACAATCTACAACGAAGTCTGATGGATACACACCAGCATCAATCAGGATGGAAGTCAGCAAGTACGTACTAAACATTTTATTTACAAATTTAATAGATGAAATGACTGCAGTTACACCCTCTATATTAAAGGCAATAATATTCTGGAAGAGACATCAACTGCGAATTCTTTACCTAAGAATATTAGGGGCCTGACTGGATCCGGAAAATCTTGAGCAGTACCTCTACGCGTTGGTATGTGGCACCGACAGATCCATGTTTTCACGCGCAGTGGTGCAAGTTCTCCAAGAATGGGGAGAACCTTGACTCTATCTATTTGCCACTGTAGAGAACACGCAGTATCAGCACTACTGCGTGTTGGATTTTCCAAAGTGGCTGTCGCTCGAAGACGCATTCAGCTTAGAGCATACCTCGGGACTCCTGTACACCTTCCTGTCAATACCACTCCTGCCTCAAGTTCTCAAAAAGAAAAGGATCAACCGTGCCCAAGTTATCCTATTGGCTCCAGACTGGGCACAGAGTGTGGTTTCCTGAACTCCTGGGCATGAGCCTCTGCCCTCCGATCATGCTGCCTGTTAGGGAGGATCTCCTGTTGCAGCAGCAGTGCTGGGCCTACATACAAACCTGTGCATGCTCCTTCTTCATGCGTGGAAATTGTGCAGTGACACCTGAGTGTTTTTGATGTTCCTCCCAAAATAGTTAATATCATTCTGACAGCCAGGCGCCCCTCAACAAAATCTGTAGACTCCTGCCGTTGGGAAAAGTTTGTGGCTTTGTCTTCAGCCAAGCACGCTGACCCACTTCATCCAAAACTGTCTGAGCTGTTAATGTTTGTGTTGCCATTGGCCCAGCAAAGCCTAGCTCTGGGCACTGTTAAGGGATATTTGCCTGCCATCTCGACTTTTCGGTGGATCAGCCCTCGCAATTTGAGTCACCTGTTGCAACTTGTTTTTTTAAAGGTTTGCAGCTCGTTTCCACCTTTCCCTTTGATTATGGCCCAGTGGAATTTTAATTTGGTCCTATCAGATGTGTTCTCCTTTTGAACTCAGGCACAGCTGTCCTCTTATACTTCGGACTCTTAAGACGGTATTCTTTGTTGCCTTTACATCAGCACGGAGGGTGAGTGAGCTACAGGCTCTTTCCGGTCACCCTCTGTAGACCAGCTTCCACCTGAACAAAATGGATCTTCTGACTTGTGCTTTCTTTCTTTAGAAAGTGGTGACCCCCTTTCACGTCAGCCGGTCAGTACGTCACCCCCCAGTTATTCTTTGCTCCCCCTCTCCTCTCTAAGGAGGAGGAGAGGCTCTATCACTTGGATCCAAAGAGAGATCTTAGTTTCTATATCGATTGCACCAATGAACACAGGCTGGATGATCAGCTATTCATTTTTTTTATAGAGTTTTATATAGCGCGAACTAGACCTGAAGATATCAGGTATCAGAGCGCTTTACGTGAGTACCAGATTCGTTATCATTGGATTTACTGGAGCAAATAAGCAAAAGGCAGTGCAGAAAAGTACCATCTCTCAATAGATTGTACTTTGCATTCAAATCTGCTACACATTAGTGAAAATGTAGCCTCCCGAAGGCTTAAGGTCTCACTCCACCAAAGGCAAGGTTGTTACTACTGTGTTGGCACACAAGGTGTCGATCCTGGACATATGCTAGATAGCTCGCGGGCGTGGCTTGATATGTTCACAAAGCACTATTGTCTAAACAGTCAGGTCTGTCGACATGAGCGTTTTGCCTGCTTGATCCTGCAGGACTTTTTGATCAGAGTCAGTTCGCAGTCCCTCCTCCAGGAGGTTATTGCTATGGTTCATATTTGAAGGTAACAAATATGCGCTTAGAAGAACAAGTTACTTACCGTTGCTAATGCCCTTTCTGGTAGAGGGTTTATTAACCACAGATTCTTTACCGATCCTCCTTCATCCCCGCTCTGCGAACTGGGCTGTTTCTTCTGAATGTCCTGCTTAGATTCTGCAAAGTGGTCATAACCATTCTGACGAGGCTCGCGAGTGTGGTTGTAGAATATGTCCCAAAACAAACTGAGGTCAGCGTGTAGGGGTGGCACCTACATAGGCACCGATCACGTCACATCCAACGTGGACAACGTTGACACAGAGCTGACGGCACCACATACCGCCACACAGAGGTATTGCTCAAGATTTTCCAGATCCAGTTTGACGCATGGGGGATATTCTAAGGTAAGGAATCTCTAGTTTGCTAGAGTTTCTACCAGAAAAGGTGATATCAAAGGTAAGTAACTTGTTCTGCTCTCCATATTTTATAAATGTATTTGCTTATCAGCAAGTTGAACTTGGTGCCACATAACTTTTCTGTTGGTAATATTGCACCCAAGAACAAACATCTGGTACCTCAGCATTCAGTTTATCTGCACATGTAGCTCTGCCTCAGGACTACTGTATTATTTTGCATTGCTTGTAATTTGCATTTGGCTTGACACTCCTGGAACTAAGAAATATAAAAAACTCTGTGGACCACAGCAAGTCTTTGGCAGTCCCTGTTAGTTGCATGTGAGGAGAACTTACAGGGATGTACTATACTATTAATATTGTTTCTGAGTTTTCTTTAATCAAGTAATTCTCAAGAGTTCCTTGCATATCACTTAAATCTAACTTGTATGCAAACCAGCTGGCAAGCTGAAGGCCTACAAAACCTCATTAGATCTATGCACAGCCTAAGCAATAAAAGACAAATTTGCGACACTTTCCCCAAAGAATGTATCATAAATGCCTTTGGACAACAAAGAGTGGTTTCTAGGGCCCTGAAACACTTTATAATCACTAAATTAGTGCAAAAAACTCTGGGCAAGCCACTGAAACTTGTGAAGTTCAGTCCCATCTCCAGCCACCTTTTATCAGCAAGTACTGGGGTAACATAACTATATTTTCATGAAATCAAATTTGTGTTATGCCATGAAGAGAGGAAAGGAAACCACAAGACCTTAAGAAATACCTGCTGTCCTCCTTGGGCGAAGATTCCTCAATTAACTTATTCCTCTTTAATCTGCCGCTTATGTCATAATGGACAGCAAAACGTTTTTCAAATGCTTGGAGAAATGGACTGGTATATATATTTTATGTTAAACTAAAGGGAGCAAATCAGAATTGGCTCTTTATCGTCAGTGGCAAACTCCTTCTTACGTGAAGTCCCACAGTTATCTCAGTAGTCTGGTCTTTTTCTTCAAATGGCAAACAACTCGGCCAACAATATCAACTACAGTTCCAAATGTATGCTAAGGACATCCAGCTTCATATCCTTGTGGGCACTCAAAAGCATCACCACTACCTGCCTGAAACATGTTCATCATTGAATTAAGGGGAGAATTTATTTCTGACCGTATAGAAACAGAACTCCTAAAAATCAGAGGCACATTTTGTGACAGCTTTCCTCTCATGTGGCCAGAGTAATACGGTACTTCAGTGATTCCTTCCAAATAAGTAACACACCTCAGAGCATGGCAGAACTTAATCCTGTTGTTTAGTTATCATATCACAGCAGTAACTGAATCTCATGCTGCTGAGAATGGTCCGGCAGGTAATACTGTTGCCTCACTGCATTAAAATGACTTGAGCCTTGGTGTGATTGAGACTGGACTACTGTAGTGTTGTTTACGCTGCAGCACCAAGGAAAGAGATATTGAAAGTCTACAATTCCAGGTTGCCTGACTAATTCATCCTGATAGAATTTTCCCACATCGCACATCCCTCAGAGAACTACATTGGCTTCTGGAAGCAAATAAAATTATGTTCAACATTCTCTGCACTCTATTTTCAAAGCCCTGAGATACTTCTTGCACAATATCTTCAGTCGCTCTTCCTGAACTAAATATTCGACCATAGCGTGAGATACTGCAATGCAACTATACGTGTTCAAGCCGGGGTTAATCGAAAACCTGTAAATTAGAAATCAGTCCACTCTTGTGGAGCTCAGCTCTTGAATGCTCGTAGCCTAAATCTTAGGAATTAATCTAACCTTTCAAAACTGAAACCCTTTGGACTACCCAATTAGCCTCCAAGAAAGGACGGGACGTCTCAGAACAAAGTTTGTCCACCACTGAAAATTTTAAGCTGAAATGGCTGATTTTTGATTGCCCTTAACTTTATAAGGTGTTCTTGATAGAAGGCGTGATCACTCCAACTACTGCTTATTTCAATATCTGTACTACAATTTGTCAATTAATTACAAGTCAGCACATTACAAAAGATACAAGCCAGCACATTAAAAAACAAGTAAATAAACAAAGTATGAACAACATAAATGATTTAGCCTGTTTTCAAATTGCACAGCTTACTCACGAGCCCTTAAAAGAAATGTCTGACAGTCACCCTTACACCCTCGCACACGTAATATGGCACATAAGCAAATCTAACAGGCAATGATATATTAACTCCACAGTACAACAGGTTCCCGCAGGCATGGACTATCTTTGGATGCCAGCACTGTGCCCCTGTTCATCTGGTCATATCTCATGTTGGAGGGCTGCTAGTGTGTCAATTCATTCAATATCTGTCGTTAATTAACGTCCTCATAAATGAATGATAATCTTCTCTTTTAAGTAGTGTATTGTTTACACCGTACTTGCAGAACAATCCCAACATCGAACTGAAGACAGCCGCTACATTCAACACAGTACAGATACTCCTCCTAGTCAGCCATCTCAACACGCCTGATAGCATAATATCAGACATCTAAAACAGCATAGGCATCCCTCCAGTTGGCAATGATATTCCTCCCAAACCCACATGCCGCTAAATTCTGCCACAGGCAAACCATGCAGCAGAAGACATTAGACAGAACAACAGTCATACATCGGACCGAGCAAAAATGTGCTATATAGTTGTTTAGCATAGTGGTCCAAACAGCTCTTGCCATCATGATGTGCCATACATAAGTTCCAGCAAAACATCTCATTTGCACCCCACACAGCAGGGATTTACCACATCCCTCACAGCATTACTATCATATTATGCTGCACACAGCGTAACATATTATTCTCTCATTAATTTAAAGACAAGAACACACATGCCAAAACACTTTCACAAATATCCAAAAGGGCAGGCAAACCAGGTAGAACACTCTAACATCAATTCTTCTACACTACTCACTTGAGGCATCACCACAAATTAATTAAAACACATTAGACAGAAAGTCCCACTTACATCTGTTGAGGACACAACACAAACAATCCAACAACACCAACCCTCTGTTAAGGCCTGAACTGCCCTTTCAAATATATAATTACCAATGAAAGAAGCGATCTTTGATGTTTTGTTTTAGATGTTTAAATGTAATGTGACGTACCTTGCGTGCTCGTGTCACATGACCGCACATGTAGAGCTCACTGATTCTGAGGGGAATAGGTGAGGGCGAAGGAGACTGGGTCACATGCAAGAGTGATGAATCTAAAACGTCCGTTGCTCGATTAAAGACCAGTACGGCCTGTGGAGAAGGGCGGTCTGCTGGGCATAGTGTACCAGGATATGTAGTATAAAGGCCATGTCCTACACTCACTATGGTCCGACAAACCTCTGACAGTGGACTGATAGCAGGGCTGTAGCTAGAAATTTTCAGAATGCATGACCAAACCATAAACCTTACCTTCGCCCTGCCTAACTCTCCTTCCTTGATATCCTGTCTACCTCATCTGCTGACCAATTTCTCTAGGTACTTGTAATATGTAGATTTTCATCAGCTATAGTGTTCAGAAAATTTGGATTTTATTAAAGACACCGAGGCGAATATTATTGTAATCTTCTTTAATGCTGCGCGTACAGCAGCCCCTTTAAGAAATAGAATACAAAACAGAGAGAATTCCAACGCAATAAAACCATGGAACTCCCAGCAACCTTCCTTCTTTTTGCGACCTGCATTTAACATGAACAAAACACATTTCTATTGTTTAGACCTATTTAAACAAAGTCCAAACTCCTAAGATCCACGAAGTCCCTGCAAATGAAGACGACCCTCCACGAACGCCTCCTCTCATAGTCATCCTTATTGCTGAGCACGAGCTGCAACAAAAACAAAATATTAAACTGGGCTGGGACCCGGGGTGAGATAATATTATCCTCTGTGTCTTAAATAAAATCCAGATTTTCTGAACACAAAAGCTGATGAAAATTTTAATGTTATGGCAAGACCGGAGGCTAACATTATTGCAAGTTTAAAGCGTCTCCACAAGACTAGAAGCCACATTCTCGACTGGCTTAAAATAAAATTGTCTAAAAACAGTACAATTTGACCAATCTGCACGTCTCAAAATGTCCTGTAACGCACCCCCAAGCAGAAAAGCCTTTGATGCAGAAGCTCCTCTTACTGAATGTGCTCCAAAAACATTCACATCCACGCCTGAACTCTTCAAAACCTATTTCACCCAACAAGCAAGAGTTGGAGAATATACTCCTTTATACGGTGTCTTAAAATAAATAAGCAACTGATTCTCACCTATCGGTCTCAAAACAGCTGCTGTTCTTTCATTCTCCTTCACCCCACGCACCACACACAAGTTAACGTGATCATCAAAGTAGGGGTTACAAATTTAAAAAGAATTCATTTTAGTCCTTCTTCCTAAATTAAAACAAACTAATTCTGGAGAAAAAATCCTGCTTGTTACATCCAAAGCCCTCACATCCGATACCTTTCTGAGTGAAAGCAAACACAATAAAACTGTCATCTTCTGCGACTGGACTTTTAATCTCAAATTATCATTTTTACCTAGATTTTCTAAAAAATGTAAAACATTAGATGCATCCCAAACCAAATTATATCTAGCAATAGGAGGTCTTGATATCCTAATAATCCTCAATAATTTCCTAACCAAACTTCCTGACCAACCGTAATTCCATTCCTTTGTCCGGCAGCAATAGCCAACCTATGAACGTTAATCGTTCTGTATGATAAACCACTCTCAAACAATCCAGACAAATAATTCACTACTTCAGCTACATCCACCTAAGCGGGATCAAAACCCCTCTCCATGCACCAGCAAACCTATTTCTGCCATGCCAGTCTATACATTTTCCTTGTACCCGGAGCCCAGGATTCTCTAATGAGATTTGTAGCTCCCTGTGGAAGTCCAGGCACCTCCCATACACACCTGAAATGTTCAATGCTATCAATCTCAACTTCCCTGATATTACCAATTTATGCCTTTTTCTCCAAGGATTCACAGAATTCAGAATATCCTGAACCACTGGGAGTAGAATCGGAAAATCCACTGATAATTATAGAAGTACAGGATACCAGACCTGTGATCTCCATAGGGGTGTCACCAGAACCAAAGTCTCCTTCTGTTTGCGTAGAAAACTTGTCAGCCCCATAATCATCGAAAACAGAGGAAAAGCATACAGCCTCAATCCCCTCCAGTTCTGATGAAATGCATCCAACCCCATCGCCTCCAGGTCTGGACGCCAACTGAAAAACTTTGTCAACAGGCCATTCAGCCTGTTAGCAAATAAGTCTATCTTGCATGGACCTCTGAGATCCATCAACTCCATAAAAACCTTCCTGTCTAACATCCAGTCATTTGAATCCTTGTAATTCCTTGTGCACCAATCCGCCGCTACATTCTTCAACCCTGGAATATATTCCGCCTGCATGGTTATGTTCTGTTGAAGACAATAATCTCAAAAAACATTGGCAAGATCTTCAAAATCCTTTGAACGAGGACTCCCCTTCTTGTTCACATATCTCACCGCTGGCACATTGTCCTTCTGCAGCAACACTGCACACTTCGCACTGTTCTTCGTAAAACTCTTTTTCACGAAAGAACCTGCTAACAACTCCAGACAATTAATACGAAGCTGGCTCTCATCCTCTGACCATACTCCACCTGTCATGATCGAACCACATCAAGCCCCCCAACCTTCCAAACTCCATCAGATTCTATTACTAACTCGGGCACTCCCCAAAAATAGCTTTCCCATTCCATACCTCCATGATCCTTAACCACCAGACCAATTCCTCTCTGTCCTCATGAGTCAAAACAATATCCTCTGAATATTTCAAACCACTCCTTAAGTGTCTTCCCTTCAATCTCTGTAGTGCACAATAATTCAATGGTCCTGGAAAAATAGCTTGAATCGTAGATGAGAGTAAACCTATAACCCTTGCTAACCCTCTCAAAGATACTTTCTCTGCAGCCAGTGCCTTGCATATCTCCTTTCTTATTCTTTTCAACTTCTCCTTTGGTAACTTTAACTGACCAACTACTGTATCCACCAGAAACCCCCAAAATTGTGTTACCTGAGCAGGAACCAGACAAGACTTCTTTCTGTTTACTACAAACCCTAGTTTTTCTTAATTATGCTGCCATATTTGTGTGTTCCTGGATCTTTAACCTGCACTGATTCATTAATAGAATCAGTGCAGTATTACTCATCACTCCCTTAAAAATGCTGCCACAGGCAGAAGAACCTTTGTAAAACACCACGGGGCAGAGGACAGTCCGAATGGAAGGCAAACAAACTTCCACATCTTTCCTCCCCATCTGAATTGTAGGAACCTTTGACGGGGTTCCCAAACTGGGATTGTCAGATATGCGTCCTTTTAGTCCAAACATGTCATCCAATCCTATTTGTAATACATCTCTTACTAAATGAATACCCTCCATTTTGAAATGATCATACTCCACCCAATCATTCAGACTTTTCAAATTTATCACTGGCCTCATTCCTTTGTCTTTTTTCTTGACAAGAAAAATGTTGCTGACAAACCCTTCTAGGTAATCTGTAACCTCCTCTATTGCGCTCTTCTCTACTAAATCCTGAACTTCCTTGTCCACTAACGCTGTCAGTTCCACATTTAACGGCCACATCTCTGACATGGCTCCTTCACAAAATCTGTGTGATATGCCATAACTGTTTGTAAAACCCATGGATCTCTTGTTACCTCTAACCAATTTCCCAAAAATTGAGCAAGTCTGCCGCCCAACTTTTGTGCGGTAACAATATTGTCTTGACTTACCTGTGTTCTTCCTCTATTCCTCTGTGTTTGAGGGTAGAATTCCCCTGACTGCTATGAGGTCTGAAAAGTACTACCTTGTCCTCGGCCGGGGAACCGACCCTTTGTTCTTCCGGCCCCTCCAAAAACACGTCTATCAAAAACTTTTTAAATCTGTCTTTGAGATTTTTTAAAGAGCTAAAAGCTTCCACATACTTAGACATATCCTTTATAAAATCGTCACCAAACAGCAACCCATTTGCTGAATGACCGCCTTCATTATTTGCTAATTCCACCAACTTCGGGTAAATTACTCTTCTCACGTTTGACTGATAAAGCAGTATTTGCATTACCCAATAGACAGACAGTTCTTTGGACACATTGTCTCAACTCTTCTATATCCAAGCTCTTATTACCCACGTATGTTCCCGCAACCATTTGAAAAATCTTTGTAATAGGACCCGTTGAATCCAATAAACTGTCCTGACACAATTTTAGGCCCTTATCCAAGCCTTTCCTAGGATCCCTTCCACTTTTGCCTATGAAGGCAATTATCTTTGCATCTAGTTCTGGTGTCACCATTAGTCTATTGTCCAGACTAGGTCTTGGACATTCCGTCTCAAGCGAAGTCTTACATCTTTCGGAATCTGTTTCCTCAACCAATTCTCCACGTACCATGCTACATGAGCAATTGGAGTCCATTCTGGTGACAAAGGATCCTTAATCAATAAGGAATCAAACAAATACTCTCCCAAGGGATCCATCAAAGCCTCCTGCTCTCTGTTATTTTCTGCCAAGACTGCAGACTGCCTAGTATTTTCTCTTAACTCTTCCTCTGACTCAAAATCCAAGGAACAACTTATCTCCACCTCTGCACTCCCAGAGGATTCATCACAGCAAACCGAGGAATGTTTCCTTGTTTCATGAGTCTGCTTCCCATACTTCTCTGGACCTTAACTTGGTCCCCTTGTATGTACTTAACACTGCCAAATTTTCATTGAGCTCCAAATCCCTTCTCATGACTCCCTTTCATAAACTTCTTTTCTACTCCTTGTTTTTCCTGAAGATGTTTCCTCTTCCTACTCACTTTACCACTTTTCTCTACACCAAATCCTTCTCCAGCTGAATATAATCTTTCATCCTGCACCATCATACCCTTACTATGTAATATATCACCCAATTTCCTTTCATTTTATTATTGAAATCATTTGAAAATTTAGTCAACATGCTCATAATCCCATCCTCCATCGAACTATTATATAGACTCCCTAAATTAATACGTTCAGACATGCTCAAAAATATCCTGCCTATAATACCAGAAAAAGTCACCTTCAACTTATTTGCCTCTTCAATTGTCTCCACAATACCTCAGACCTACAATTCAAAGGTATTTCAAGTCCATTAAAAAACGAACTGCTCACCCCAATCTGTCATCCGATGCATCCAATCTTAAAATATTGAAAACATCCTGTCTTCCTAAAATAGCCGCCACGCTACGTGACAGCAAAACCAGTCCTACCTTTATTTCAATGCTCTTACCCGGAAACACTGTTCTTAATCTCCTGAATCTGAACGTTTAATTTCATCGCGCTCCACAATACCCCGTGCACCTTCCTAATCTCGAGTCACACACGTTTTAAACTTGACTGGTTTGCACGTGAAATCCCACGTGCCCCACAATGCCTTCTCGCCAGGTAAGGACCTACACAACTTGGCCATTACAGGCGCCACGCTTCATTTCAAACACACCAACTTAATTACGGGCAAGCTAACAAAGTCGTATCTCAGAAAATATTTTAACTGCTTACAATTCCTGAAATCTCCAGAACCCATATCTCTCATATTTCATATATTAATCGAACCAAACATTGATAAATGTAAACATTTCTTTCCTTTAAATATTTAAATACACCCCATTCAATCGATGTGAGACAGGCGATACCCCGCTCCCCCTCCCTAAAACCACCCTGTTACCCCTAAGGACCACTCTTCACCTACCTTTTTTACTCCAGCACAACGGACAGGACGGACAACGCCAGCAACTCCTTCCCTATGGAAACAAGCATTTGCAATGCAATAGATCTCGCATTTGCAAGACTTTGAGCTACTGGCATTGTAAATGACAAATCTTTTATCTATGTGCTGGTTTTGAAAACATATAAATAAAAGGCATTGTCATTTACAATGCCAATAGCTTAAAATTTCGCAAATGCGAGACCTATTGCATTGCAAATGCTTTTCTATTCTTTTCACACCACGAAGTGCTCTAAGTTCTAAGGACATTTGTGGTTGGTATATGGATAGTGTGAGAGCAAAGGCAGAGCTGGAGATGGGAGTTTCCAGTGATCTCTAGGTTTTTTTTGTGGATGTTACATTTTTGTTGTGCGTTGTCCTATCTGCGTTGGATAAGAAATGTGACAATCTTGTTGGGACCAAAAATGCACTGACAACTTAGGATCGAATTCACAAAGGAAAACCTAGACTTCAGGTCTAAGTTTTCCTTTGTGAATTGGGCCCTTAGACATCAGGTCTAAGTTTGCCTTTGTGAATTGGGCCCTTATACTTCATGTCTAAGTTTACCTTTGTGAATTGGGCCCTTATACTTCAGATCTAAGTTTCCCTTTGTGGATTGGGCCCTTATACTTAATGTCTAAGTTTACCTTTGTGATTGGGCCCTTATACTTCAGATCTAAGTTTACCTTTGTGGATTGAGCCCTTATACTTCAGGTCTACGTTTACCTTTGTGGATTGGGCCCTTATACGTCAGGTCTAAGTTTGCCTTTGTGAATTGGGCCCTTAGACACCAGGTCTAAGTTTACCTTTGTGGATTGGGCCCTTATACTTCAGGTCTAAGTTTACCTTTGTGGATTGGGCCCTACTCTATGTTTGTTCTACTGCTGCGTAGTGGCTGCATAAATATTACTTTTCACACTCGAATAAAATTCAGGAGTCACGGATACTACAGAATGCACAGTTTTGCAGTGTACGATTTAGGATTTTCGGTGCGCTGAGCAAGAAAGATGTTTGGGGCCTCTTTTGAAAAGAACGCAGAATTTTATTACACATTTTCTTTCACTTTGAGCCCTGTGGTGCCAAACAATATTGAATCATATGCCAAAGGTTGAGATAAACAAACAGACAGAAGTAAGCTAAAGAAATAATTCACTTTCACAGGGCCCCCTTGGAGGGAGGGGACCCTGGCAATTGTCCACTTTGCCTTTGACTTAAACAAAGTGCATTAATTCCAGGAATTACGATGCTGAACAAGTGGTTCCCTTGTTCTGCTTCTGGAGAAATTAAATGGTATGTTACATAGTGTAACAAACAAATCACTGCAAAGGTGTTGTGACAACCATGATCTCTAAGCCTGTTTGGCAGTGGTCCTGATGGTGTTTGGTGCAGTGACTGAAGCCCCTTAAAGGAAAGAGTACAACACTGGCCAATCAACTTGTGGTCTGTGTTGTGGCTAAATGAACAAATTAAAGCAGACAGACACTGTACTGATCACCCCCAAATATCACGTGACATGGCATGAGTACTGTACTCATGCAAGTATAATGTATGTATGTATTCATGTATGTAAATGATATTTCAATAGGATAAACCTAGCCAAAAGACAGCGAAAGTAAATAAACCCAAAGGCCGGCAAAATCAGGCTTCTGGGTGTGGTCTAATTTCTGGGTTACTTCTCGGAGCAAGGCTGTGTGTGAGAGATTCACATTATGTAAAACATGTATGGCCAAGACTGCTCAAACCGTAGTGCCTACATCAAAATCCAGCTAAGCTGGGTGCACAGGGTGCAACATGTAGGGCAGCGATCAGACTGATGGGACCGGTGGTGCCCGTCTGACATCAATATCTATGCACTTGTCCACTTGCTGCCAACCACTGCGCCACATAACATGATGACTTTGTGGTTATCACACGGGACATGGAAGCATTTCCCACTGAGGCTCCAAACAACGATAACACACTTCGAACCAACCATCCATCCACGCTGTGTAGCGTGCTACACGTGTCGTAAGTGCTTAAGTGTCCCACAAAGAAGCACTAAGCACTATATAAAAATAATACAACACACAGTATAACTCAATAAAGGATACTACAACATCCTCTCCTAATAAGTTGAGAGAAACCACCTTTGGGGTCCAGTGATTTCCCAAATACCTGCCTTCTGAAGAGCTGGGTCTTTTCCCCCCACTCTAAAATGTATTACTTGTGTAAATCTATCTTACAATAGTGGCTCCCAACCTGTGGTCTGTGGACCCCTGGGGATCTGCAAAGCCCTCTCAGGCGGTCCGCGACTGCTTAGAAAATTAAATAACATTAACAGATTATAAAAGTGTATATAAATAAATAAGCTACATGTACAACTGAAAAATTATAAATGTACTGTAAATGTGAAGGAATTTGAAATTGGAGACTAACAATTAAATTAGTATCCTTAGAGCGATTCGTGAGTGCCTCAAACAGAATAGAGATAATGAGTGACCTCAATTGAATTTTGAAAAGCTCCAACCTTCACATTAAAATTGTGATTTTCTTTCATTTATATGTGCTAGCGAATTAAATCAAATGTGTCATAATTTGTGTGAATGTTTTTTCCTGTATTTTTGTGTATCGTTTTGCGGTTGAAATCGTCGACAATGCTTAGACTGAAGCCCTCGGCTAGCAGTAATGACTCATTGGAGGGTGTGGGGGGGGGTGGGGGGGGGGCAGATTCCAATAATGATACAGGGAGGGGGGATTCATTCATTGGGCGTCCGCAGAAATAAAAGGTTAAGCACCTCTGTCTGGTACACAGGGAGTTAAAGTGATGTTCACAGCAGCACTCAAATTGCTCAGAAGGTGCTGATGTCCCCTTCTGAGCAATTTGAGTGCTGCTGTGAACATCACTTTAACTCCCTGTGTACCATCGTTCCTCTTTTTCGGGGCGCCTAGGAGCGGCTGAAGTAGTGTACATGCTTTTTAGTTAGGCGTACGTACCATGAATGCTATAAATAAGAAGCAGTGTCCATGGTCTTGAAAGTAGCTGTGGAGTAGAACACTACTGTGTGCACTTCCCTTTTTCCACTGAACCCAAGAAATCACATTGACCAAGAGCTAGTCAGAATGTAGCTATGAGGTTGTCTGTTAGTCTGTCAGTTTGTCCGCACAGAAGCTTTACTGCCTCTTGCAACTCACGGATCCCTATCATGACCCACCTTCTAGGTACAAGGGAGTTAGTAAGCTTGGGCCAAAGAAATCCACTCCTAATTTTATGTCTCACACATGCCCAGTCTCAACTCCAACCAAAGGAATCACAAACATGGCTGTACAGCCAAGCACCATCAGGTAGGGACCTAGCTAATGATTCACATAATATAGTGCTTTATTGTGTTCTTTGTGTATGACAGTTTCTTTATCATTAAATGTTTCTACTTGCAGTGATCAGAGCCAGTCGGAGCCTAGTGACACAAGCATTATTCCGAAACTTGAAATGCGAGCACACCAAGCGGACTATCCTCTCGCACAGTAAGTCTAAAATATTAACTGTGCTTCCCAGCCACCTGCCACGTCACTTCCTTTTTCTACTTCCTTTTCACTCACAATTACCTTTAATCTCAGTCCTTGTACTATTATATTTTTCTTTGATTTCCCTACCCTGTCATGTATTGCCTCCATGCAGTATTCCCTACTAGTCTTCTCTGTTACATTCAAAATGTTTTTGAAACTTTATTTTCTTTTTCTAGTGCGGTATGTTCCGCTTTCCTTAAGTTTAAAAATCCTTCATTAGAAATGTCTCTCTTTCCCTTTGTCTGTTTCATTTTCAGTAATTAACACCTTCTTCTCCTATAGTTGGTCAAGAAGCTTACAGGATATTTTCACTGGAGAGTTGATCTTATTCATCTTGACTATATTTCTGCACTCATGCATCGATTGTTGCCCCACCTAGAAGTCTATAAATTCAGGCTCAACGACTGATCTTGTTCTTTAATGCACCTTTTCTGTCTATTGTTATATTTGGCACCTATTTTTAAAGCATTTTTTCAGGATCACCACAACGTTGTGAACTGCATTACAGTTGCCTTTTGCAGCATTTTGGTTTGTCTGCTACTAAGAGCGACATTGTCAGACCCTCATTGCATGATTCTTTACATTATGGAAGTAATAGTTATGCCAAGTGATTTTCAAAAGAGTAACGTAAGTTGTTGTCTCACCTGTGGAAAAGTAATATGGGAGAACAGATTGCTATGGTCATTATAGCACTGGGTTAAAAAATTATTTTGTTCGAGGCATGTGTGGCTGTAGATACACATGCTTTGCATACTGCTGCCATCTAGGTTTGGGTCTGGATATGTGCAAGTTGTTTTTCTTCAAGGAAGTCTTTCGAGTCACGAGGTAAAAGCACTCCTCCTCTTGGTGGTAATGCGCATGGACATGGACTCCATTTTTAGATTGTTTTCTTTCCGCCGTTGGGTTTGAATGTGTATTACTGTGCTCCGGTTTGAGACCGTTTTGGACTCCTTTCGGTTCGTAATCCACCCATACCCTTGTCAATATTGTTATCGAACGCGTTCCCATCACTGTGTTTCAAAAATCTGGAAGACTTACCCGTTGGCTCGCACTACACCCTCGGCCTTCGGGCTTCGCCCTTCCGGACTTCTCTTTCTATCTCATCAACTTTGCTTTAGAATACCCTGCTGATGGAACGGACTCTATTCCGTTTCTGCCCGAGGTGCAATGCTAAGTACCCGACCAACCATCAGGTTTGCAGCCTTTGCTTGTCTTCTGGACAAAAGAAAGAAGATTGTGGGCTTGTCATTCTTTTCGGTTGAAGAAAACCTTACAGAACCGAAGGGCACATTGCAGGGCGATTCAGCGTAGGGAGTTCAACAAAACACCTGACAGCTTCGCTCAGTAGGCCGAAGAAGAGGCGTTTTCTGTAGAAGATTCCAGCTCCGACATAGAAATCGACACCCACTTGCAGTACCTCCCACCCGGTCAATGTACTGTGAGTACTAATGCTCCCTTCCCGCCAACAAAAAAATATTTGGCTCCGACCGAACTTAAGGCTCCCGGGCCACCACTGCCAGCAGGCCAAAGCCATCAGCTTTCGCACCGAGCCGACCCTCTTCATCTTTGGCTCCAACCACTTTGGCACCGAAACAACTTTTGGCACTGAAATTTCACTATTGGCTCCCAGTACTCCAGTCGAACCAATCTGCCAGACGATGCAAGAACGGCTCAATCCACACCAAAAATAGCTACACATACAGCCTCAGACTGGCCACGTCTTAGGTAAGACAGTGGTGTCGGCTCCACCTCCATCAAAGCGCCAACTTTCT
This sequence comes from Triturus cristatus, assembly GCF_964204655.1. Classification (NCBI taxonomy): domain Eukaryota; kingdom Metazoa; phylum Chordata; class Amphibia; order Caudata; family Salamandridae; genus Triturus; species Triturus cristatus. The sequence continues at coordinate 169,600,598 of NC_140586.1, read as the reverse complement.
TTTGGAGAAGCTGTAGACTTTCCGGTGCCTGTTAAAAAGAAGAAGACAGACAAGGCTAGTATTCCCTTCCACACCCCTCCACCTACTTCTCCACTGCCACCACCACCTCCTCCTCCACCCTTCATTCCACCACCTCCACCCTCTCCACCTCATTCACAGGGTGATCCCGTTTTATATTACTCCACAGGGATCCCCACATTCCTTTACAGGTGGTCATGGGGAGGGGGTGATTCTTATGATGCACCACAGCCCAACAGATTCCTGGCCAGATTATGACGTTGATCTGCCAGGGAACACCGATCGAGACCTGTGCCCTACCAAACCATACCCTCCTGATGACACCACCTCATATTAGGAGCTTATCAGCAGAGCTGCAGCGTTCCACCAGGTCCCGCTCCATAAAGCGCCTATAGATAAGGATTTCCTCTTTTAAACCCAACCCAGTACACATAGGGCTACTCAGTACCTCCCTATGTTAAATAAGATGATGCGTCACACTGATGAAATCTTTAAAGACCCTGCCCGAGCACGTATAATCACTCCCAGGCTCGACAAAAAATACAAAGCTGCACCTTCAGACCCTATTTACATCCGAGGGCAACTTCCCCCAATTCATTGGTTGTGTCCAATGCCCATAAGAGGGCTGAATTGCAAACCAGAGCTGACGCTGCACCTCCTGATAAAGAGTGATGCTTCAGGGAAGCGAGTAGCGTTGCAGTCTGCTAAATCCTGGCAAATTGCACATATACAAGGTCTGTTAGCCAGGTAAGATGGCGTCCACTGGGAGGAAATGGAGGACCTCCTCCAGTACCACCCAGAGGAACATAAAACAAGGGGCAGGAACTAGTACAGGAGGGTATTAATACCAGTGTGTTGCTTCACAGACATGCTTGGTTGCGTATATCTGGCTTCAAGCCAGAAGTTTAACAAACACTCTTAGATGTTCCCTTTGACAAGGAACACCTGTTTGGTCCATTAGTTGATCAAGCCTTAGAAAGGATGAAAAAGGACACAGAGGTTGCCAAATCCATGAGTGCACTCCAAACACCTACTCCCCGTGGCTACTTTCACTGCTCTTCATATAGGGCAGGCTCAAAATCAGCATCTTCCAATGCCTCCTCTTTATCATATCGACCACAAACTCCCAGTTTCTCTTCACAAGGCTATTAAAGGGGCACATACAGGGGTAACAACGCCAAAGGTTGTGGCAAAGGTGCTTCCTCACGTAGTGCCTCATCCATCACTAAGCAGTAACTCCCTTCTTTTCCCCCCATCATTTAACACCTTTCAGGGGTCGATTGAAAAACAACTGCAACATCCGGGCCCAACATCAGATGGCGAGCTATGCACAGTGTGTAGATCTGCAGCTCTACATGCCAAGAACAGATGCATACTGGTAAGTAGCATTTGCCTTTAGCGGGTGTTGGACATTATCCAACATGGTTATTGTCTGGAGCTCATCACCACACATCCAAACATTTCACCTCACACACACAAACTCTCTGGGAAACATCAAAACCTACTCAAACAGTAAGTGCAAGCTCTCTTGCTCAAAGGAGCTATAGAGCCCATTCCTTTGCAACATCAAGGATCAGGGGTATACTTCCCTGTACTTTCTCATTCCCAAAAGGATGGCTCACTATAGCCCATCTTAGATCTCAGGCCCTTACATTATTACAACCTGTCAGAGCATTTCCATGTGGTCACCCTCCATGAAGTGATCCCACTTCTCCAGCAAGGCGACTTTATGTCAGCAGTAGACTTAAAGGATGCCTACTTTCACATCCCAAAGCATCCAGCACACCCCAAATACCAATTGTTTTTCATAGCTGGCAATCATTTTGAGTTCAAAGTCCTCCTCTGTTCTCTTAGCATTGAAAGCTTCGTACCTCACCTAATAGGCAAGGTTGTCTTAGTTCGGACGTACAAACTTACAGCCATTGTACTATGTACAAAAACAGGGGGTGACACACTCTCTACAGTTATCACGCCTATCTCAGACCATTTGACGTTGGGCACTACATCTCAATATCCATCTGTTAGCAGAACACTGCCAAAAAACAGACATCAGCTTTGCGGACCTCCTCAGCAGTATTCGGCAACAAGTCCACAAGTGAGAACTCCACCCCCAAGTCCTCCTCCCATACGTCCACAAGTGGGGTTTCCCACAGATAGACCAGTTTGCAACCGCAGACAACGCAAAATGTCCAAACCTCGCCTCCAGGTTCCCACACCCATTATCCCAGGGCGATGCTGTATGGATGAAGTAGTTCGGGATATTTGTCTACGCTTTTCCGCCTCTCCCTCTTCTTCTATTTTTGGTTCGGAAGCTCAGGCAGACGTCTCTCACCCGCATTCTAATAGCTCCCACTTGAGCTCGTCGACCATGGTTCCCCATACTAATCGAACTCTATAGTTCCCCTCAAGAAGCTTCACCTCAACCCAGACCTTCTCACTCAAAACATGGAGAAATCAAGCATCCAAATCCAAAGGAACTCAACCCTGTGATTTGGCTCTTGAGGTCATAGAATTCAGTTACCTAAATCCCCACCTGAATGTATTACCATTCTTAAAGAAGGCCTACAACTAGAACATGTTATGCACCTAGATGGAAAAGATTTGCCTTTTACTGCCGTAATAGGCACGTTGATCCATTTAATGCAACTGTGCAAAATATTGTTGACTACCTTCTTTATTTACAGCTCTCTGGCCTTGCCTACACTTCAATACGCTTACAATTAGCTGCAGTGGCTGCCTATCTACAAAACAGGCAACACTTATCTTTGTTCAAAGTGCCAGTCATTGAGGCCTTTATGGAAGGCCTTAAAAGGGTAATTCCACCCAGAATTCCACCTGAACCCATATGGAAACTCAATATTGTTCTTACCAGACTTATGCGTCCACCATTTTAACCAATATATAATTGTCCCCTCCAATTTCTCTCTTGGAAGGTCGCCTTTTTGATTGCCATTACTTCACCTAGGTGTGTCAGTGAGCTCTATGTACTTGCCATAGAAGAACCTTTCTTCCACCTGCACAGGGATAAGGTGGTCCTTCGCACCAACCTAAAATTCCTTTCGAAGGTGTTTTCCCCTTTCCACCTTAACCAATCAGTTGAGTTACCAGTGTTCCTTCCAAAACCAGAATCAGTTACGGAAAGAGCTCTTTATACACTAGATGTTAAAAGGACTCTAATGTACTACATTGACCGAACCAGAGATTTCCATAAAACCAAACAATTCTTTGTTGCTTTTTTATTCCCTCACAAAGGAAAGCCCATATCTAAATCAGGCATGTCTAGATGGATAATTGAATGTATTGAGACATGTTACGTCAAAACGTTTACCCCCACCCTGTGAGCACACTCTACTTGTAAAATAGGGGCTTCTATGGCTTTCCTGGGCAATATCCCAATAGCTGGCATATGTAAGGCAGCTACATGGTCTTCACCACACACTTTCACTAAATATTATTGTGTGGATGTTGTAGCACACCAACAAGCTAATATAAGTCAGGCAGTGCTATGTACACTTTTTCGAAACAACTGCAACACCCACAGGTTAGCCACCGCTTTTGGAGGGCACTGCATTACAGTCTGTGCAAAGCGTTTGTGTCTACAGCCACAGATGCCTCATAAGGATTGTTACTTACCCTGTAAGCATCTTTTCTTGGCATGTAGTGCTGTAGATCCACTTGCGCTCATCCTCCACCCTGGACACCTCTGCCCGTTGCAGTTCCTTTCATATGCATGGACGTCTCTTTACTGATACTTATTCACACTCCATTCTCACCCACCTGTGGGAAAACAATCTAACAATGGAGTCAATGCCCAGGCGCATGATCACCAAGAGAAGGAGTCACTTTACCTTGTGACTCGAAAGACTGCTTTGAAGAAAAATCAACTTGCACACATCCAGACCCAACACTAGATGGCAGGAGTATGCAAATCTACAGCACTACATGCCAAGAACAGATGCTTTCAGGGTAAGTAACATTATCCTTTCTCTCACTTTTGGTGCAAACCTTATCTGGGGTTGCCACGGCAGTCAGAAGCGCCTGTGCATTAACTGCAACAATACCAAATTCCACTGTATCAATATTATAGTCCACTATACCGTAGCATTCCATCTGGATGACCAAATACTTCATTTTATTCTTAGGGTAGTTGGGTCAAGCAGTCAAGACTTTTTGCTGTAGACACTGAGAAACAGTAAAATTAAAACATATCCAGTAACAGGTAATAGCTTCATAGTCTAAACTTAAAATTGAAGATTTAAGTTTTGGATTTGAGAATAACTGGTGATGTTCAACACTTAAACTGTACCTCAGAAACTACTGATAGGTTTAGAGATTTTGTGATGGAAGAGCGTCATTTAGGTCCCCAGGCTGGTGGTCAAAGTTGAGATTCTTCAGGACTTCCATAGGTCATCACAGGAGGTAAGAACAGTCACTTAAGGCCACTGGAAGGGTAAAGAGACAAAGCAGGCTCACCTTTCTTGACATTTGAAGGCAGTGCGCTGTTTCATGGTACCAGATATGATCATGCTTGGTGTCACTTCTTTTGAACATCTGAATTGAGAAACCTCTTTTCTATGGGGCCAACTCAGCCTGTTGTGGCTCATACCAGGCAAATCCTTTCACCAGCTCGGCCTCTGTGGTCTTTGAGGAAGATCACAGCATCGTGGCGAGGGCACTTCAGCTCCTCAGCAGGGAGGTGTGCCTTCCATTCACCACAGCTCCAGCTAGGCAGACCCATACATTCTTCATGGACCTAGGCTCAGTGTGGAGGGTTTCCATTGTCTTCTCCTCCGGGGCTGGTGCAGAAACCCCTTAGTTTCACAGTTGAAATGTTGACTAGAGTACTGGCTGGAGAGCTCTTGCTAATTTTCCAGTAATAGCCAGCCCTGGGCAATCTGGTTGTCTGCATTTTTTGAATTGCCCTCTCCAGGCCCTTGGAGATGGTGCATGGCCTGACATGATCCCCGTATATCCTGATTTTGCATCAAATGATCTTTAAATGTACTTGTTGATTAGAAATTGCTAGTGATCAATGTATGTCCACTCAAGTCTGCTTGTGCTTTGATGTGAAGCAGGGTACTTGCAGAACTCGCTAGTTCACATTTTGATTTTTAACAAATGTTCCCTTTGGGGAAATAGCAACAGTATTACCTACAAAATAAATGTAAGTAGTAAATATGAAAACTTGCAAATGTTGAGGTGGCAAGAGAAACATCAGTGCATGCAGATAGTTCAGACATTTTTCAGGAAAGCTATGATGATGAAAGCCAATGCAATTTGCAGCTCCTATGGGCGCTCAGCGGGTGGGGAAAGCATTCAGGTCAAAGACAGAGTCACCTAATGTATATACAGGTTGCTGGAAGTCTAAATCCACAAAACCAGAGTTGCAGTAGTATTTGATTCAGTTCTTCAGATTTTGTGTGCCTTCAGATAATATAGTTCCAGCTGCCAAAACGTTTTTCGTCATGGTAGGTGTTAACCGTCGATTTCATCAGGGCTTCAATTCCTTATTGGTGTATCCAGGATTGCTAATAGTGTTCCTATCACTCTGTAGTAAGAGGTGTCTGGGGAATTGTATCCCAGTAACAGTGCATTGTCCCATGCCTTGTGTCTGTGGCGTCCGTGATTAGAACACAATGGGATACACCAATATGGAATTGAAGCCCTGAGGAAGTAAATGGTTAATACCTATTATAACAAACCAAGTGTTGGCTGGCTGGCATTGTATTATCTGAAAGTATAAATAAACAGAAGAACGAAATTAAATACTACTGCAAAGCTGTTTTTTGAGAACTTGGGTAGCAGCAACCGTTATATTAATCTTACAAACGTTTTCTTTCTGAATTGATTTTCTTCATCTAATTGATTTATTTTTAATTTATTTTACATGGGAGTGGGTCTCTTAGTCCTGTGTTGAGTGGATTTAGCCCACATAGACAGATTACAGTCTGGCAGGCATAAATGAATTAAACTTTTCTGACACAAAAAACGAGCCCATTTTATATATATATATATATATATATATATATATATATATATATATATATATATATATATATATATATAAGCTCCAAGGTGCCCACAGGTAAAGTTGCACTCATCCAGCAGCCAACAGTTTCAAGCGGGTAAAGGACATCGCCGCATGCCGGTCTGCAGCTCTCATGTCTCGATTAAAAGCCTGACGCGTTTCTGAGCCTTCGCTCGTCTTCAGAGGCTCGACTTGAGTTTCTTTGGCGCTTTCACACTCCCACTATTTAAACAATTACATGGGAGTGGGTCTCTTAGTCCTGTGTTGAGTGGATTTAGCCCACATAGACAGATTACAGTCTGGCAGGCATAAATGAATTAAACTTTTCTGACACAAAAAACGAGCCCATTATATATATATATACATATATATATATATATATATATATATATATATATATAACACCACAATTGGCTCCGTGTTGTCGACGGTGCGGAACCTCGGCAGAGCCACGCCGATACACATTCAACATATATCTCCAGAGGAAATAATTGGCACGCACTCCCAATCTCTGAAATCAATATCCTCGGTATTCTTTATTCAGCTTACAGCATTACAATCCTTAGAGGGACAAACCAACGCGTTTCGCTATCCGCCGATAGCTTGGTCACGGTCAATGTGTCTAATTCAAATCCACCAATAAAAACAGTGTGATGCTAAGTCATGTGATCCATGACGTCAATCATCAGGCTTTCCTGTTCGCAAAGACTTCTGGTCCTGGTAGTTTTTACATTTCTGCTAACCATGACTATAAATTGGTGTTACATTCATGTAGACTATTCACTATCATTAACACAGATGTCAGTACACATTGTGCATGTATGAACACGTTCTTAACAGGATCATACCCCACTGCACTCGACCGCTGATAGTAGCGAGTTACCACATCGAGAATAGTTCTCTATTGGGGCTATATTTACCAGTTCAGTTATATCATAATGAACATTGATTTTGGAGGGGGGGATTTTTAACCTGTGAGGTTCAATGTATAATGTCATCTGGATCCTATATATTTCAATTTTATTTCTTAATAATTATATGCCCGCCAGTGGGCTGTCATCACTCCTGTAATTAATCAAATATCTACAAAATAATCATATTCCATTTTGTCATGGTAACCAAAACACAGAAAAGTTAAGTTACTAAGGTAATCATACATATCAACATGTATTCCATTGTGATTGACGTGTTAGTGTGAGCCTCTTAATGCTTATTTCTCAAAACAAAGAGCATCAACAAAAAACACCCTCCCAAAATTTATAAACATCATAAATGAATATATAATTCTTCGCTTTGATTTAACCCCCAAGGGGTGTAGGTCCTGAAATTCAGAATCTGACGTGATTCTCGACGTCTCAAATTTTTCTCACGGTCTCCACCTCTGTCATGCATAGGGATCGTCTCCAGGGCATAGAAACAAAGTAACTTCCAGTCACTCCCATGGTGGCTTTCCATATGCTTGGCAACAGCATTACTCCTGTCTTTGTTCACTGTGGCTCTTACATGTTCCAAAATTCGTTTTTTTAGCTCACACTTTGTGCTGCCAGTATACTTGAGTGGGCACGGGCATTCGATGACATATACCACGAACTGGCTTTTACAAGTAATAAGATCTTTTATTTGCCACTTCTTGTTTCCATTTTGTAGTGAGACCTCTGTTACATTCTTGGCTATTTGGCAGACTTTGCACGAGTGGCACTTTTTGAAGCCTTTAGTTGTCAGCCATTGTGTTCCTTTCTTTTTCTTGCTGTCCTGATAATGACTGTGCACTAGTTTGTCGCATAGATTTTTTGCCCGACGAAAAGTGATGTTTGGATGTTTGGATGTTTACCTACGAGTTCACCTATTTTGAGAAATAAGCATTAAGAGGCTCACACTAACACGTCAATCACAATGGAATACATGTTGATATGTATGATTACCTTAGTAACTTAACTTTTCTGTGTTTTGGTTACCATGACAAAATGGAATATGATTATTTTGTAGATATTTGATTAATTACAGGAGTGATGACAGCCCACTGGCGGGCATATAATTATTAAGAAATAAAATTGAAATATATAGGATCCAGATGACATTATACATTGAACCTCACAGGTTAAAAATCCCCCCCTCCAAAATCAATGTTCATTATGATATAACTGAACTGGTAAATATAGCCCCAATAGAGAACTATTCTCGATGTGGTAACTCGCTACTATCAGCGGTCGAGTGCAGTGGGGTATGATCCTGTTAAGAACGTGTTCATACATGCACAATGTGTACTGACATCTGTGTTAATGATAGTGAATAGTCTACACGAATGTAACACCAATTTATAGTCATGGTTAGCAGAAATGTAAAAACTACCAGGACCAGAAGTCTTTGCGAACAGGAAAGCCTGATGATTGACGTCATGGATCACATGACTTAGCATCACACTGTTTTTATTGGTGGATTTGAATTAGACACATTGACCGTGACCAAGCTATCGGCGGATAGCGAAACGCGTTGGTTTGTCCCTCTAAGGATTGTAATGCTGTAAGCTGAATAAAGAATACCGAGGATATTGATTTCAGAGATTGGGAGTGCGTGCCAATTATTTCCTCTGGAGATATATGTTGAATATATATATATATATATATATATTACCTACCGACGTTCGCCAGTAGGTAGTTATAGGTAGCACCTATTTTCCATAGGAAATCCGCAACATTCTATTTGGAATAACTTTGGCGTCCGTTGACGAACCTTCGCGAAATTTTCAAAACTTTTGGCTAGCTCCGGTCCGCTCCTGTCCTGAAAGTCTCGGGATGATTCGTGTAGCGGGGGCTGAGATAAAAGGGGGGTCCCAAAACGTGTTTTCCCCATGCAATTTCCCATAGGACCTTTAGCCGCAGCTACAGCCCGAACTGATAATCGGAATTACACCAAATTTAGCAGAAAGGTAGACCTTGGTTCAGAGTCATGCGTTTTGCTTAAATGGTGTAAATCCGTTCAGTAGTTCCTGAGAAAATCAAAATAGCATATATATCTGGGTGGAGCCTAACCACACATCTCATCGTGAGATCTGATTGGCTGTCAGTACTTCATCCAAGAAGTGTTGGCAGCCATCTTGGGACCAATATACATGATAGCACCTCATTAAAAAGCATTGCAGTTAATAGAGGGTTTTAAGTCTTTAGTTACATTATAAATCATTTGTTGATGGTACCATACTCATTGTAGGAATTGTGATGTGTTCTAAGATGATTTTACCTTGTGAAAAAGCCTTCTGCTGTGATATCATGGATTATGTTTGAGAGAAAACTATTTTCTCATGCTTTTCCCACAGAGGTTTGGAAGGTGATCTAAAAGCTAAACTGAGAGCATATTTTCTGTAAATTCACATTATCTTTCTCAGTCATGTGAGAATGAAGTCTGACATTCTCAGTAAAACATGTACATCCAACAAGGGCAGAGACTGTCAGTTGATTCCTTTGTGTTCTACTGCAGCTTCCCAGAGTGTTCTAAAGAACAACTAGAGCACTAACAGTCCTACTTATGACAAACGTATTGCACACCTGAAGCCATCTTGATTGGAATAAAGTGGTAACTCTTAAAACATTTAATTTGCAAAGGAACAAAATGAGGGGGTTCATTTTGCCATAGAAATTATGATTAGTGCCGGAGAAAGAAAAATTAGGGCACATTTTGACTTCTCAATTCCTCTTCTATTTCATAAAATAATTCTGACATGCAGATTGAAACATGCACTTTGAATACCAGCAGCAGACTTCCCTGCTGAGCAGTAGCTTTACTACAGTGATACAATGAGCAACTAGAGTGCTACCATTCAGAATTTATGCCACATGAGTGACACATCTGAATACCTTCTTGATGGATCCAAAGTAAACAAGCATTGAAAATGCAATAGGTCTCGCCCTCGATTAAGTTAAATCAATTCTGTTTGTAATTAGGTGGCTTTTTAGCTTTGCTTGTATTGGTGTTTTTCAAACTTTCATGTACATAACATGCATATGTATATGTATGCATGCATTTATATTTGAATTTATATAGATATGCAGATTTTATATATGTTTATATATGTATGTATATATATATACACATACATATATAAATGTATATGCATATATATATGTGCATATGTGTGCGTGTAGAGAGAGGTAGAGGTGTAGAGGTAGAGAGGTAGAGAGGTAGAGGTAGAGGGTAGTAGAGAGAGAGGTAGAGAGAGGTAGAGAGTAGAGGATGAGTAATAGAGAGTAGAGAGTGAGTAGTGGAGAGTAGTAGAAAGTAGTAGAGAGAGTAGCAGTGAGTAAGTAGTAGTGAGTAGTAGAGAGTAGTAGAGAGTGGGTAATAGAGAGTGAGTAGTAGAGAGTAGTAGAGAGTGAGTTATAGAGAGTAGTAGAGTGAGTAGTAGAGAGTGCGTAGTAGAGAGTGAGTAGTTGAGAGTAGTAGAGAGTGAGCAGTAGAGAGAGAGTCGTAGGGAGTAGTAGAGAGTAGTGGAGTAGTAGAGAGTGAGTAGTAGAGTGAGTAGTAGAGAGTAGTAGAGAGCGAGTAGTAGAGAGCAAGTAGTATAGAGTGTGTAGTAGAGAGAGTAGTAGAGAGCAGTAGAGTAGAAGAGCGAGTAGTAGAGAGTGAGTAGTGGAGAGTAGTAGTAGAGAGAGAGTAGTAGAGAGTGAGTAGTAGAGAGTAGTAGAGACTGAGTAGTAGAGAGAGAGAGAGAGTAGTAGAGAGTGAGTAGTAGAGTAGTAGAGAGTAAGTGGTATAGAGTAGTAGAGAGTAGTAGAGTGACTCGTAGAGAGTAGTAGAGAGTGAGTAGTAGAGAGAGTAGTAGAGAGTAGTAGAGAGCGAGTAGTAGAGAGCGAGTAGTAGAGAGTGAGTAGTAGAGAGAGTAGTAGAGAGTAGTAGAGAGTGAGTAGTAAAGAGTAGTTAGAGAGTGAGTAGTAAAGAGTAGTAGCGAGTAGTAGAGAGTGCGTAGTAGAGTAGTAGTGAGTAGTAGAGAGTGAGTAGTAGAGAGTGAGTAGTAGAGAGTAGGAGTAGAGAGTAGTAGAGAGTGAGTAGTAAAGAGTAGTAGCGAGTGAGAATTAGAGAGTAGTTACATTTAAAAGGAACACAATGAGGGGGTTCATTTTGCCATAGAATTTATGATTAGTGCTGAAAAAAGAAAAATTAGGGCACATTTTAAGTGACTTCTCAAATCCTCTTCTATTTCATTAAAAAATTATGAGATGCAGACTGAAACATGCACTTTGAATACCAGCAGCAGACTTCACTGGTGAGCAATAGCTTTACTACAGTGATCTAATGAGCAACTAGAGTGCTACCATTCAGAATTTATGGCAAATGTGTGACACATCTGAATGCCTTCTTGATGGAACCAAAGTAATCTGAAAGAAACACGTTAGTTAGATTCCTCACCTTAGAATATCCCCAGGCGTCAGACTGGATCCGGAAGATTTTTCGTCAGCAATACCCCTTGCGCGTCGCTAGGCGTCGGCGGCGGCTCCGTGTCTGTCGTCGGCGTCGTGCGCCGGAATGACGTCGTCGGAGTACTTAGACGCCGCCCTCGCGCGCTTGCGTCAGTTCTTCTTTTTTCCGCGCCAGTAAGCGCAGATCCGGGAAAGCTACCCCTTTTAGTCTTTTTTGACTAAGTTTTTGGATCCTTTTTGATCTTGTCTCGACTCCGGTGCCGGTAGGATGCCTGGTTTCAAAGCCTGTGCTGACTGCAACCGCTTGATGTCGGTTACGGATCATCACCGCCGGTGCCTTTACTGTTTGGGCCTCGACCACGACGCGGAGTCGTGTTCGGACTGCCAGGCCCTGACCTTGAAGGCTAGACGGGAGCGGTCCCGTAAGCTCCTCGAGCTTCGCCACTCGGAGGAGGTCCAAGGATCGGTCGCGGAGCCGCAGCCGACGTCATCATCGCTCGTCTGGCTCCAAGTCTTCGGGTAAGTCGAAGCACTCCAAGAAGTCCAAGAGGCGACACCGCTCTTCGGACTCCCCTCGCCGGTCGCGCGACTCGGCCGAGGGTCAGGGTGGTTCCACCCCCGCGGCTCTAGCGGAGCCGCAGGCGCCGCGCAAGTCCCCATACCCGCCGGTCCCTGGGACTGACGCGACGCCGGCGGAAGTCAGTGCCTTCCTCTCGGCCATGAGGAGCCTGGCTCCGCCGTCGACGCTCGCTGGCGCGCCTTCGGGCCCCGCGGACCCGACTGGGCAACCTTGCATGCCGGCGGCTCCCGAGGGACTCGTCCCCGAGTCCCCACCGACGCCGGTCGACCTCGTCACGCCTCCTCCGCCGGCGTGGACACCGGTTCCACTTCCGACGCCGGCTCCGCTCGGCGTCGAGCTCCGGTTCAGCCCTGCTCCGGATCCGGCGCTGTTACGGCGTCGATGGACGCCGCGTACGGTGCCGGTAGAGACACATTATGTCTATCGTCCGGCTCCGATCCTTCCTCCTGTTTACCAGGAATCGGATGACGGGGGCAACTGGGAGGGGTCCGGGGATCCTATGGCCGTTCAGGCTCAGCTGTCACAGGACTGGGCAGATGAACTGGGGGAGGCCAGTGGTCTGGATACCTCACCAGACACTGGATTCATCTCTCCTCCGACTGTGGCTTCGGAGGAGGGTGCTGCTTTCTCTGTGGTGCTGCGCAAGGCGGCCGCAGCCCTTGGGCTCGAGCTGCCTGCCGTGGCTGTGGGGACTAACGTCCTCACTGAGGTGCTTCAGTCTGCAGCAAGCTCCACTGAGCCTCTGCTGCAATTCAATGAGGCCCTCATTGACGTTCTGCAGGGCACCTGGTCCAAGCCCTCCACAGTTCCTCCTGTGGACAGGAACGTCGCCAGGCGCCACCGCCCTGCTCCGGGCGACCCCAGTTTTCTGTCCCAACACCCCACCCCCGAGAGCCTGGTTATCCAGGCTTCTACCTCCCAATCCTCCTTCCCGACCGCTCCGCCGGACCGGGATTCTAAGAGACTGGAACAGTTTGGCAAAAAGCTGTTCCCCTCCCTTAGTTTGGGTCTGCGGTCCTTGAACACCGCCTGTCTTTTGGACCGTTATTCCCACTCTCTGTGGGATACGGTGGAGGACGTGCTGCCCCTGTGTCCGGAGGAGGCCCAGACATGACTTACCCAGGCTCTGGCCGATGGGAGGGATGCAGCACGACATGCAAACCGATGTGGGCTTGACACTACGGACTCGCTGGGTAGGGCGATTTCTACCACGGTGGCGCTTAGACGTCACGCCTGGCTGCGGTCCACGTCCTTTTCGGGGGATGTCCAGAGCACTCTCATGGACATGCCCTTTGATGGCACTCGCCTTTTTGGTGAGAAAGCGGACAGTGCGCTGAATCGCTTTAAGGACTCCCGGGCTACGGCCAAGTCCTTGGGCCTCTCGGCCCCGCGGTCGCAAACTTCCGCCTTTCGCCCCTTTCGTGGCCAAGGAAGGGGTGCCTCCTCACGTCCGCCTAGCCACCAGCCGCAGAACCAACCTGCGCGCGGTCGCGGACGTGGTTTCCGCCGAGGCGGTTCTGGAGGACGACGCGGTCAGCCCACATCCACCCCGGCAGCATCCGCCTCCAAGCCTTCCTAGTCCGAGCTTTCCGGCCCATTCCTCGCCAGTGGGCGGCAGAGTTCCCCATCACCTGCTCCACTGGCGTACCATCACTTCGGACAGGTGGGTGCTGCAAATCGTCCGAAGGGGCTACTCCCTCCCCTTCGAGACGACCCCTCCAGCCATGCCACCGCAGCACCACCGTATCTCGGAGGATCATTTGCATCTTCTGCGAGAGGAAGTTTCGGCCCTCTGTTCCAAAGAGGCCGTCGAGCGCGTTCCGAGCCCAGAAGTAGGTCGTGGTTGTTATTCCCACTACTTTCTGGTTCCCAAGAAGGGCAAAGGGGGCCTACGCCCTATCTTGGACCTCAGGAACGTCAATGCCTTCCTCCGGAAGGAACGGTTCAAAATGTTAACTTTGGCTCAGGTTCTAGCTGCCCTCGACCCTGGAGACTGGATGATAGCGTTGGACTTGCAGGACGCATATTTCCACATCCCCGTCCTGCCGGCCCACCGGCGTTACCTGCGGTTCACGGTGGGTCAGGAGCACTTTCAGTTCACCGTGCTCCCCTTCGGCCTTACCAGTGCCCCTCGGGTGTTCACGAAAGTAATGGCGGTGGTCGCAGCTCATCTGCGCAGATCAGGGGTTCCAGTCTTCCCCTATCTCGACGACTGGTTGTTGAAGGCGGGCTCGCCCCAGGCAGTCGTCTCCCACCTCCAGACTACGGCGGATCTCCTGCATTTGCTGGGGTTTTCCATCAACGTGCCGAAGTCACACCTGAGTCCCTCTCAGAAGCTCCTCTTCATCGGAGCGGTTCTCGATTCGGCGCAGTTCCGGGTCTATCCGCCGGAACAGCGGGTCCGGGATATTCAGGCCCTGATTCCCATATTTCGGCCTCTATCCTGGGTTTCGGTCAGGCTAGTGTTGCGGCTTCTGGGGCTGATGGCCTCCTGCATCCTACTAGTGCATCACGCCAGGCGGCGCATGCGGGCTCTGCAGTGGGACCTGAAGTTTCAGTGGGCCCAGCATCACGGCAACCTGTCCGACCATGTCTTGATCTCGGAGGGCACTGCACAGCAGTTGCAGTGGTGGCTCACGGACCGCGATTGGGTCACGGGCAAGAGCCTCTCCCTTCCCCAACCGGAGCATGTCGTAGTGACGGATGCGTCCCTCCTGGGATGGGGTGGCCATATGGGAGAGGCGGAGATCAGAGGCCTCTGGTCTCCGGCGGAGTCTCGCCTCCACATCAACCTGTTGGAGTTGAGAGCGATCCGACTTGCACTGAAAGCCTTCCTTCCCTCTATCAGGGGAAGTGTCGTGCAGGTGTTCACGGACAACACCACCGCCATGTGGTATTGCAACAAACAGGGCGGGGTGGGGTCGTGGACCCTTTGTCAGGAGGCTCTGCGCCTCTGGACGTGGCTGGAACACCAGGGCGTCACCCTAGTGGTTCAACATCTGGCGGGCTCTCTGACCGCCAGAGCAGACGAACTCAGCCGCCGGTGCATGATGGATCACGAATGGCGTCTGAACTCCGAAGTGGCGTAAGGTCTCTTTCAGCAGTGGGGAGAGCCTTGGTTAGATCTATTCGGCACCGAAGAGAACGCGCAATGTCAGCAGTTCTGCGCGTTGGAATTTCCAAGGCGGCACTCGCTCGGCGACGCTTTTCGTCACGAGTGGAGTTGCGGTCTGTTGTACGCCTTTCCAACTATACCACTTCTGCCTAGAGTGCTGAAGAAGATCAGGCACGACCGGGCCCAAGTCATCTTGGTGGCCCCGGATTGGGCACGAAGGTACTGGTATCCCGAGCTACTCAGTATGTTGACCGATCCTCCGATACGTCTGCCCCTTCGGGAGGATCTTCTGTCGCAGCAGCAGGGGACGGTCCTCCACCCGAACCTGTCCAGCCTCCACCTCCATGCGTGGAGATTGAGCGGCGGCAGTTGATGCCATTTGACTTGCCTCCTGAAGTCTGTGATATCATTCTGGCAGCCAGGCGTCCCTCCACAAAGACGGTATACGCCTGCCGGTGGAACAGATTTGTGGCATGGTGCACAGCAAAGGCTGTGGATCCCCTTTCCGTCCCTCTTTCTGAGGTTCTCCTATTTCTTCTTTCCTTGGCCCGGCAGGGCTCTGCCCTGGGCACCTTGAAAGGTTATCTTGCTGCCCTCTCTGCCTTTTTACGGCTTCCTGATCAGCCTTCTCTTTTCAAGTCCCCTGTGGTTCAACGCTTTCTTAAAGGCATTACTCATACGTTCCCTCCTGTTCCTTTCGTAATGCCTCAGTGGGACTTGAATCTTGTTCTCACATTTCTGATGTGCGCTCCCTTTAAACCTCTTCACAATTGTCCTCTTCGTCTTCTGACGCTTAAGACTGCTTTCCTGGTAGCCATCACCTCGGCTAGACGGGTGAGTGAGCTCCAGGCTCTATCGTCCAAGCCTCCTTTTCTCTCTGTTCATCCGGACAAGGTTGTCCTTCGGCCTCGTCCCTCTTTTCTACCGAAAGTGGTGACTCCCTTTCATCTTGGGCAGTCTGTCACCTTGCCCACCTTCTTTCCGCCTCCGCATCCTTCCAAAGAGGAAGAGAGGCTCCACCGTCTGGACCCAAAGCGTGCGCTCTCTTTTTATTTGGACCGCACAAAACAGTTCCGGGTGGACGACCAACTTTTCGTTGGATACGTGGGTGCTAAGAAGGGAAAAGCTGTGCACAAACGGACCATCTCCCGGTGGGTCGTTTTGTGCATCAAAATCTGTTACTCCTTGGCGAAAAAGGACCCTCCTGTTGGGCTGCGCGCCCATTCCACTCGGGCTACAGCGGCTACTACTGCTTTGGGACGGGGAGTCCCGTTGCAGGACATCTGTCAGGCGGCTACGTGGGCTTCGCTACACACGTTTGCCAGGCATTATTCCCTAGACAGCCAAGTCCGGAGGGATGGCTTCTTTGGCCGTTCTGTCCTCCAGGACTTTCTGGTGTGATCTTGGTTCGCAGACCCACCACTGGGGATGGTATTGCTTGGGTATCTATTCTAAGGTGAGGAATCTAACTAACGTGTTTCTTTCAGATGAACAAGTTACTTACCTTCGGTAACGATGTATCTGTAAGAAACATTAGTTAGTTAGATTCCTCACCGACCCACCCATCCTCCCCGTTCTGCGAAGTGACATCTAGGGTTAAGGCTATCCCTTTCAGGGCCCTAGAATTTTTTGGCACCAGTGTCGGTATCTTGCATGGGTGTGCGTTCCTGGCGCGGAAGGCTATGTACAAGAACTGACGTCAGCGCGCGAGGGCGGCGTCTAAGTACTCCGACGTCATTCCGGCGCACGACGCCGACGACGGACGCGGAGCCGCAGACGACGCCTAGCGACGCGCAAGGGGTATTGCTGACGAAAAATCTTCCGGATCCAGTCTGACGCCTGGGGATAGTCTAAGGAGAGGAATCTAACTAACTAATGTTTCTTACAGATACATCGTTACCGAAGGTAAGTAACTTGTTCAACAAGCATTGTATATGGATATATATATGTCCATATGTGTGCGTGTAGAGAGAGGTAGAGAGAGGTAGAGAGGTAGAGGTGTAGAGGTAGAGAGGTAGAGGTAGAGAGGTAGAGGGTAGTAGAGAGAGAGGTAGAGAGAGGTAGAGAGTAGAGGATGAGTAATAGAGAGTAGAGAGTAAGTAGTGGAGAGTAGTAGAGAGAATAGCAGTGAGTGAGTAGTAGAGAGTAGTAGAGTGAGTAGTAGAGAGTGAGTAGTAGAGAGTAGTAGAGAGTGGGTAATAGAGAGTGAGTAGTAGAGAGTAGTAGAGTAGTAGAGAGTGAGTAGTAGAGTGAGTCATAGAGAGTAGTAGAGTGAGTAGTAGAGAGAGAGTAGTTGAGAGTGAGTAGTAGAGAGTGCGTAGTAGAGAGTGAGTAGTTGAGAGTAGTAGAGAGTGAGTAGTAGAGAGAGAGTCGTAGGGAGTAGAAGAGTGGTAGAGAGTTAGTAGAGAGTGAGTAGTAGAGAGCAGTAGAGTAGTAGAGTGAGTAGTAGAGAGTAGAGTAGTAGAGTGACTAGTACAGACTGAGTAGTAGAGAGAGAGAGTAGTAGAGAGTGAGTGGTATAGAGTAGTAGAGAGTGAGTAGTAGAGAGTGAGTAGTAGAGAGAGTAGTAGAGAGTAGTAGAGTGAGAGTATTAGAGAGTGCATAATAGAGTAGTAGAGAGTAGTAGAGAGTGAGTAGTAGAGAGTAGGAGTAGAGAGTAGTAGAGAGTGAGTAGTAAAGAGTAGTAGCGAATGAGTAGTTACATTTAAAAGGAACACAATGAGGGGGTTCATTTTGCCATAGAATTTATGATTAGTGCTGAAAAAAGAAAAATTAGGGCACATTTTAAGTGACTTCTCAAATCCTCTTCTATTTCATTAAAAAAATTCTGACATGCAGACTGAAACATGCACTTTGAATACCAGCAGCAGACTTCCCTGGTGAGCAATAGCTTTACTACAGTGATCTAATGAGCAACTAGAGTGCTACCATTCAGAATTTATGCCAAAGTAAACAAGCATTGAAAATGCAATAGGTCTCGCCCTCGTTTAAGTTAAAGCAATTCTGTTTGTAATTAAATGGCTTTTTAGCTTTGCTTGTATTAGTGTTTTTCAAACTTTCATGTACATAACATGCATATGTATGCATGTATGTATATGTATGCATGCATTTATATTTGAATTTATATAGCTATGCAGATTATATATATGTTTATATATGTATGTATGTATATATATACACATACATATATAAATACATATGCATATATATATATATATATGTGCATATGTGTGCGTGTAGAGAGAGGTAGAGGTGTAGAGGTAGAGGTGTAGAGGTAGAGAGGTAGTGGTAGAGAGGGAGAAGTAGGGATTAGTAGAGAGAGGGGTAGAGAGAGGTAGAGAGTAGAGAGTAAGTAATAGAGAGTGAGTAGTAGAGAGTAGTAGAGAGAGTAGTAGAGAGAGTAGAAGAGAGTGAGTAGTAGAGAGTAGTAGAGAGTGAGTAGTAGAGTGAGTAGTAGAGAGAGTAGTAGAGAGTGGGTATTAGAGAGTGAGTAGTAGAGTGAGTAGTAGAGTGAGTAGTAGAGAGTGAGTAGTGGAGAGTGAGTAGTAGAGAGTGGGTAGCAGAGAGAGTATTAGAGAGTAGTAGAGAGTTAGTAGTAGAGTGAGTAGTAGAGAGACAGTAGTAGAGAGTGAGTAGTAGAGAGTAGTAGAGAGTGAGTAGTAGAGAGTAGTGGAGTAGTAGAGAGTGAGTAGTTGAGTAGTAGAGAGTTGTAGAGTGAGTAGTAGAGTGAGTACTAGAGAGTAGTAGAGAGCAAGTAGTAGAGAGTGTGTAGTAGAGAGTGAGTAGTAGAGAGTAGTAGAGAGTGAGTAGTAGAGAGTGAGAACTAGAGAGTAAGAGAGAGTAGTAGAGAGTGTGTAGTAGATTGAGTAGTAGAGAGTAGTTGAGAGCGAGTAGTAGAGAGTGAGTAGTGGAGAGTGAGCAGTAGAGATTAGTAGAGAGTGAGTAGTAGAGAGTAGTAGAGCGTGAGTGGTAAAGAGTAGTAGAGAATAGTAGAGTGAGTAGTAGAGAATAATTGAGAGTGAGTATTAGAGTAGTAGAGAGTGAGTAGTGGTGAGTGAGTAGTAGAGAGAGTAGTAGAGAATGAGTAGTAGAGTGAGTAGTAGAGGGTGAGTAGTAGAGAGAGAGTAGTAGAGGGTGAGTAGTAGAGAGAGAGAGTAGTAGAGTAGTAGAAAGTGAGTAGTAGAGAGTAGTGGAGTAGTAGAGAGTGAGTAGTAGTGAGTAGTAGAGAGTAGTAGAGAGCAAGTAGTAGAGAGTGAGTAGCGGAGAGTGAGTAGCAGAGAGTGAGTAGTAGAGAATAGTAGAGAGTGAGTAGTAGAGAGTGAGTGGTAGAGAGTTGTAGAGAGCAGGTAGTAGAGAGTGAGTAGCGGAGAGTGAGTAGTAGAGAGTGAGTGGTAGAGAGTAGTAGAGTGAGTAGTAGATAGTAGTAGAGAGTAGTAGAGAGAGAGTAGTAGAGAGTGAATAGTAGAGAGTAGTAGAGAGAGAGTAGTAGAGAGTAAGCAGTAGAGAGTAAGCAGTAGAGAGTAAGCAGTAGAGAGTGAGCAGTAGAGAGTGAGTAGTAGAGAGTAGTAGAGAGTGAGTAGTAGAGAGAGTAGTAAAGAGTAGTAGAGTAGTAGAGAGTAGTCAGTCAGTGTCAGTCAGTCAGTGTCAGTCAATCAGTGTCAGTCAGTCAGTGTCAGTCAATCAGTGTCAGTCAGTCAGTTTCAGTCAATCAGTGTCAGTCAATCTGTGTCAGTCAGTGTCAATCAGTCTGTGTCAGTCAGTCAGTGTCAGCTAGAGCAGCTCTGCTGACCTGGTCCTCTGGCTCTAAAGCAGCTCTGCTGACCCGGTTGTATGGCTCTAAAGCAGTTCTGCTGACATGGTTCTCTCCCTCTAAAGCAGCTCTACTGACCTGATTTCTCTGCCTCTAGAGCAGCTCTGCTAACCTGGTTCTCTGGCTCTAAAGCAGCTCTGCTGACCTGGTTTTCCGGCTCTAAAGCAGCTCTACTGACCTGGTTCTATGGCTCTAAAGCAGTTCTGCTGACCTGGTTCTCTCCCTCTAAAGCAGCTCTGCTGACCTGGTTTCTCTGGCTCTACAGCAGCTCTGCTGACCTGGTTTCTCGGCCTCTAGAGCAGCTCTGCTGACCTGGGTCTCTGGCTCTAGAGCAGCTCTGCTGACCTGGGTCTCTGGTTCTAGAGTAGCTCTGCTGACCTGCTTCTTAGGCTCTAGAGCAGCTCTGCTGACCTGGTTCTCTGGCTCTACAACGGCTCTGCTGACCTGGTTTCTCTGGCTCTACAGCAGCTCTGCTGACCTGGTTCTCTGCACTCACGATGCACGCACCAGACTTCGCGAAAATATATTTAAAAATATTATACGTTTATTATAAGTAGAAATATATTATTTTTATGAATATCTTAGATAATCTCTTGCCCTAATATGTATATTAAAGACACATACATGTCATTTTGGAACATAAATTTTTTTTTTGCGGGAGTAGCGCACCCAGCGCGCCCCAGCACGTATATGACATCACGCAGGACCCGCAACCGCGCAAGCATCTTGTACCGTAATGCGCATGTGTCGCGAATGTCCGGGAGCAGAAGTCGCGGACTGGTCGCATACCAATCGTGCACATCACGTAATGTTAAATGTATATGATGTAACTGAAAAACACGCAGCCGTCGCACACCATACGCGGATCCTTCACGACTTTTCTAAAATGGTGGCTAGAATGCGCGCACCCACCATGATGTGTACGCTTTGACGCGACTCCGAAAAAAAAAAAGATTTTTTTTAAAAGAAAATAATATAAATACATTAAAATTAAAAATTAAAACAAAAAAATTAATCAATATTTCAGTTTGATTTTTTAAAAATATTTTTTGTGTGCAATTTTCAGAAAAATATATAATGTTATTTATTGAATAAAATATTTATAAATAAACAGTTAAAAAACTGTAGAAAATCAGTACAAAAAATAGGTATAATTACTATCACACTTAGAAATTAGCATTTATAAAACCTTTGAAATTCACTGGATAAAAACATAGGTTTCAGAGACGTTATAGTTAGAAATAAGCATTTAAAAAAGCTTTGAAATTCACTGAAAAAACCATAGGTTTCAGGGGTGTTATAGTTAGCTGGCCATTTCACTCATACAAAACCATAGATATTCCTCCGATATAGTTAGTTATGCTAACTATAACTCGCGTGCCCACAATGCACTGCTAATGATGTCATATATTGCATCATTCATGCCATGGTCAGTGACATCCCTGATGACATCTCAAATGACATCAGTGATGACATCAGCCACGTGATAATCTGATACACCCCATCATACACTAGTATAACCTTTCATCACTCACTGTAAAATACAGAGTACCATATTTGAAACCATTGACACACCAATACCAGTTACTACATACCCACTCACTGATTCTTAATTCTACACACACAACTACCCATTCAACAACAGAATCATTTATACATGCAGTCACTAATTAATAGAACACTATCAAATGCACCTTTACACATATATAGACATTGACACATCAGCAGTCATCTTAGTCGGTTATGCAGTCATCCTACTCACTCATGAAACAAATTAATCACACTTACATTTACTCACTTACACAATTATCCAACAACACCTCATTTATTCAAACACATAGTAACTCATAGTTAATATGTTAAAAAATCACCATTACAATTATACACTCATTCATATAGTTACTCTTACAATCACTGACTTTTACACATACTTATTTATATCCACCAACCCTCACATACAATGCCTTTTATTTTTTTACTTTGTTGAAGATGTACAACTAAAACATATATTCGCTCACCAACACACAAATAAATACACTCAGTCACCCAAACAACCGTTTCCACATGCACTCTTAAACCTATACACCTAGTCAATCAACCATTCACACATCTATGCATAGAGTTACACACACCCCATCCAACCACACACAAACTCAATGTCCCATACAAATACTCACCCAACTAATCAATAACTAATATACACACTCATGTAGTTAGTGACCAACTGATGCAGCATGTTATACAACAACAGAGACAGTGCTGCACACATTCACATAGTTTAGTTACTAATCCATGTATTAAGTGAGACACATTTAATTACTCACTTATACAGACAGTCAGACAGCTACTAAATCCTCCATCCAGACAGTTATATATCCACTCAATCTTCAATACAGATTGGTAGATATATAATACATATTTAAATTTCAAACTAAACCACATTCCCTGGATGATGTCATCAGTGATGTCATTTGAGATGTCATCAGTGATGTCATCAGTGATGTCACTGACCATGTCATGAATGATGCAATATGTGACATCATCAGCAGTGCATTGCAGGCGCGCAAGTTATAGTTAGCAGAACAAACTATAACGGAGGCATTTCTATGGTTTTGTACGAGTGAAATGGCCAGCTAACTATAACACCCCTGGGGGGCAGAGCTTGGCTCGCATCAAGAATGGCTGCCTGAGCTCGGCGCTCCGACTCGCAGCGCGACAATCCGACTATGATCCTGCCCCTCGCTATCTGAAACCGCAGCTATCACAGAGATCTAAGCGTCGGAACGGCGGCGCTACCACGAGCGGTGGTCCCGGGCCCGGGAAGTGCCGCAGCAGCGGAGAAACTGCGGACGAAAAGTCGCGCTGCGCTAGGCCTTGGATCCCCGGCTGTTGCGTGGGCTGGGGCCGACCCTACGTGAGTCTACGTGCGGCCTGTGGCAGAGGGAGGAGCCGGCTCGAGGTGCCGACCTTGCGACACAGGCAGGGGGCGCTGACTCTGGAGGTGCAGTGAGCAGTGTGAGAGGGGGGAGCTCTTTCCCAACGGCGGTGGCAGCCTGAATGACACGCTGAAGAACGTTCCCTCTGTGATTAAATTGATCGGCGCCCGGAGGAGCTAAGGAAAGCAGCGATGGCGCAGGGGCTGCTACGGTGAGCGACGTGAGCACAGCTAAGTTGAGCGCGTGCCTGAGCTGGCGGAGCGGCGCCGGTGAGAGCTAGGCAGTGGGGACTGGCAGGACAGCTGGCAGCAGTTCGTTGCAAGCGGCGGAGCGGCTGCGCCGGGACGCTCGGCTGGACGACGGCGGCACTGAAAGGCCGGAGTGGCCGAGGTTAGCTAGCAGCGGATGGAGAGCCACTACTGGGGTTTGCTTGGCAGCAGATTGGATATCCTATGGGTCGCAGTGATTGGCATTGGCCCCTGCAGCTGGAGAGGGCCTGAAGCGACGAACAAGCACCAGCTGGCGCAGACCTGTGGAGTTGACGCTGGGCTTGCCCTACAGTAGGATATTTGGTGTGGCGGCTGAGGAGCTACGGAGGGCGCGACATCTAAGCTAAAGGCTGCCTGTGGTGACCTGGGATAGCTGAGACGTTGGCTGTGAGGCGCGCATACCGTCCCTGGCGCACTTGGGGGTGGCACTTGACCTAGGCTGAGCTGCAAGACGTGGCATAGATCAAAGGTGCCCAACAACATGGGCAAGTCAGATAAGTCGCAGCCGAAATTGACTTTTGAGCAAAAATGTGCTAAGTTGCAACCGCCGGCGGCGGATGATGCGGGCGGAGCCACGGCCCCACCGGCGGAAGAACAGGATTTGCGTGGTCTGCTACTTTCCATGGAGAGGGGTTTGCAGTCTGGCATCACTTCCCTTGGCGCCAAGATCGATGCGCTTTCCTACAGAATGGATCGCATGGGGGAGCAGCTCGACAAGCACGCGGAGAGGCTGGACCAGCCGGAACAGCGCCTGGGGGAGGTCGAAGAGGCACAGTCCTCGCTTGACGTGGACCACAAGCACCTAGGGCGACTCATACAGGTACTGCAGGATAAGACCGAAGACCTGGAGGCGCGCACGCGGCGCTGTAATCTGCGTATCACGGGCCTTCCGGAGTCGACCGCGACGGGACGGATGGAGTGCTTTGTTGAGACACTGCTGACTGCGCTTCTTGGCCGGGAGGTGTTCTCTGAAGTATTTGTGGTGGAGAGGGCGCACAGATCGCTTGGGCCGAGGCCCCCTCCGGGCGCGTCGCCGAGACCAATTATAGCGAAATTATTGAACTATCGCGACAGAGATGCTGCCCTACCACTGGCGCGAGAGAAAAAGACACTAGTGTACGAAGGGTCGAACATTTCCCTCTATCCTGACTTCACTGCTAAAGTGCAGGAGGCGAGATGGCAGTTTGCCCCTGCTAAAAAACAGCTCCGCGAACTGGGTCTGGACTATGCGATGCTGTACCCGGCCAAGCTCCGAGTTAACCGACAGGGGAAGTCGCACATTTTCACGGACCCAAAGGCATTGCATAGATTGTTGAAGGACTGGCAGAAGGAAAGCCGGGGCAGCCCGGAGAAGCAACAGCGGTGTGAGGAGACGGAGAGCACGCTGGAGCTGCAGGACTGACGTGGATGGGCAGGCAAGCATTTTCGTTGACTGTTCGGCTCTGTGGCAGAACTGCAAAGAGGGCCCAATGGCAGGTTACACGGGGTGCTGGGAATGTTTTGCGGAGTCGAGATTACAGACTGATGTAAAGCAGTGGCATGGTATGCATAATGTCTCCTGGCTCCGACTCGTTATGTAGTTAAGTATGTTGCAGCATGCTGGCGGCCTCTGCCATGCGCGAGCTATTTACCTTGCTGGCGGTACGAAAGGGGGGAGTGATAGTAGTATGTGCAAAAGTGCGCTGCAGATGACGGCGATAGGAGAGTAGTGAGTGGAGCCAGTTGGGATGGCAGGGCTGTGATGGGTTTGCTGCAGGGGGACGCTGGGCGGGCGGTTACAGCAATAGCTAATACATACTACGGACTGAGCACTCCACCCATTGCCTGGGGGTTAAGTAGTTTTGGGTCGGGAGTTGGGTGGGGAGGGTAAGCTCTAGATGGGGCGCGGCAAGGCCAAGTTGGTGGGGGGGGACAGGGTTGTATTTCGTTGTTTTTTTGATTAAGGGGTCGAACTGTCCATTCGCTCTGCATGGGTCTCATCCACGCACTTGTCACACACGACTTACACTTGTAGACAACAATCGGCAAAGAAGGGTCAGCTATGGCTAGTAGCACTACAAGGAATAGTATGCACGCATTCCTGAGAGCGATGACCTGGAATGTTCGGGGTCTCAACGACCACCGGAAGCTGCGCAAGGTGTTGCACTAGCTCACTCGACATAATGTAGACATTGCATTCCTTCAGGAGACGCACCTCCCCTGCTGTAGTCAGATGTTACGTGTGAGAGGTCTGGTGGGTAATTCGCACGTGGCGGGCTTCACCACGCACGCCAGAGGGGTGATAACCTGGTTTAACCCTAAGTTAGGTGGCAAGGCACAACTGATCTATGCGGATGGTGGGGGCCGGTTTGCACTGTCGCGATACCAGGGGAGGGGAATGGACTTATTGCTGGTTAACGTGTACGGACCTAACTATGATTGCCCTGAGTTTTACTCAGAGCTCGTAAAAAGAGTCAAGGATTTTGACTCAGCCTCCATGCTGTGGGTGGGGGATTATGAATCCCGGTCTGGATAGATCCGGTTGCCCGACCCGACTGCAGACGGCTGCGGCTAAGGCAATAAGTAGGGAGATGCTCTGTATGGCCCTTTCAGATGTGTGGAGGGTACTCAACCCTGCAGAGGGGGGATTCATGCATTATTCTTCCTATCATAACCTACGCACCCGTATAGATTACTTGCTGGCGTCTTCACGACTAATGGCTCAGGTTCGCGCGTGCCAGGTGCTGCCGCGCACCCTATCGGATCATTCTCCCCTATTGCTCACGCTGGCCACGCCTAGTAAGACTGTGCCTCCTTTTGGGTGGCGGTTCCCCCAATATTCCCTCCTCGACCCCTTGTTTAAAGAAGAGCTGGCAGAGGAGATCTCCTCGTTCTTTGAAACCAACTTAGGCTCTGTGGACAGCTTCCAAACGGTGTGGGAAACATTTAAAGTTTATATCAGAGGGGTGGCTATCGCTAAGCATTCCGGGGTGCTACGCTCAATACGGCAGCGGTTAGCATTGCTGGAAGGCAGGTTGCAGGAAGTGGAGACTGCACAGCAGTCGGATGCTTCGGGGGACATTGCAGACCAGCTGCAGGCGTTGCTTGCGGAGTACCACGAAGCGGCCGACTCCGAATTGCTGCATCTCGGGAAGTATGCCACTGCCACTGCTCCCGCATCTTTCTGCGCTGTTTGACGACCTTTGCGTTACCGGCCACATGCCCCCCTCCATGAGGGAGGCGATACTGGTGGCTATTCCCAAGCCCGGCAAGGACTTGGAGGAGTGCAGTTAGTATCGACCGCTATCTTTGCTGAACGTAGATTCTAAGCTATTTGCGAAAGTGTTGGCCACGCGACTCGCGCTACTCACTTCGGAGCTGGTTGCTCCGGAGCAGGCGGGGTTCGTGCCGGGCAGAAACCTCACATATAACCTGAGGACGGTGTTTGGCGTACTGCAGCACGTTAGGCAAGACTCGAGGGCTCTCGCAGTTTTCCTCGATATGGAGAAAGCCTTCGACTCGGTGGAATGGCCCTTTATGCGATAGGTCCTGACCAAAATGGGATTGGGCCCGGTCTTTTTGCAAATGATTGGGGTGCTTTATAAGGGCCCTACTGCGAGAATTAAACTGGGAGATCTGGTCACGGACGCTATAACGATAGCCAGGGGGTCGCGTCAGGGCTGCCCCCTTTCCCCCATGTTATACGCACTGGTGGCGGAACCGCTGGTGCGGGCCCTGCGTGAGTACCACAACCCGAGGGGCGTTAGCTTTCCATCATATCGCATAGTGGTCTCCACGTATGCAAACGATACTTTGCTCTATGTTAGGGAGCCGGCGAGTAACTTAGCGCCAGTGTTGCGGGAGGTTGTGCGGTTCGGGGCGCTGTCCGGGCTAAAGGTCAACTGGAGCAAGCCCATTGCTTTCCCGTTGACGTCGTCCACTGCCCCGTTTGAAATGGACTACCCACTGCAGTGGTAGGATGATCCGGTCAGATACCTTGGGATACAGCTGCACCGGGATCCTGACGTAGTTTTTACTGAGAACTATGGGAGGGCCATTAGTAAACTAGAGGACGATGTGGAGACATGGATAGGCCTTCCCCTGTCACTTATGGGTCGGATATCCATCGCTAAAATGGTAGTGTTGCCCCGATTTCTGTTTTTGTTCTCCAATATCCCAATAGTTCTGCCTCGTACCTTCGTTGCCAGGCTGAATAGGTCCCTGTTGCGGCTGGCTTGGGCAGGGAAGCAAGCCCGAGTGCGCTGGAGCGTTCTGACGCTGCCGTACCATATGGGGGGGCCTAGGGGCACCTGATATGGAGCTCTATTACAGGATCGCACAGGGGGCACAGGCGCATGCCTGGGTACACGGCGAGGATACGATTCCATACCTGAAACTCGAGAGGTTATTTGCAGCGCCACTTCCTTTGCCCGCGGTCATGTTGAACCGGCCAATCGCAGAACTGGTTTCTTAGATTCATTAAACGCTACTCGGCATACTTGGAATTGGATACTTGGGCAGACTGCGGGAGCGTTGTTATATTCTCCGGCCATACCCCTTGAGTGGGCGGTTTGGCTGCACCCTTGCAGGGACGGTAGTGTTGTGTGATCCCTGCGGGGATTAGGCATACACTTGATGGGTGACTTGTTTAAGGACGGTGTTGCCAAAACGTGGGACGACGTGGAGTCAACATTGGAGAATTACACTCCGTTACAGCGATTTCAATTTCATAGGGTCAAAGGTGCATGGCGACAACATCTAGGCGAGGATATGGCCGAGCCCCCTGAGGTTCTGGAATTATGGTATTTACTTAAGCACAAAAGCCCTCACAGGATGATGTCCAAGCTATACAGTTTTGCTATGTCGCAAAGATCCCAAAAATATACTAAAGCTCGTTTGGCCTGGCAGAGAGCCCTGGACACAGTGATAGACGATGCCGCGTGGACATATTGCTGCGCTGGTATACGACGGATATCACTGCACGGCAAGAACAGACTTATACACTTCAAATTCATAAATAGAGTATACTACACGCTAGAAAGGCTGCATAGATATGGCCTGCGCGAGGGGTCGACATGTGATAGGTGTGCGCACCCGGAGGCGGACTTCATGCATTTGGCGTGGTACTGTCCCGGCGTGGGCAAATCTTGGGAGGCAATATTTCGTCAGATTGGAGAGATAGCTGAACTGGAATTGAATCTGGACCCTGCGGTGGCTCTGCTGGGACACTCGAGGGGGCTCCCAAAGACGGCGCGTAGACTGGTAGACATGGGCATGCTGATCGCCAAGCGCAGGGTAGCTATCTGTTGGATGCGGGCCCTTTGCCCACATTAGCACAGTGGAAACGAGACGTGCTCTACTGCTGTACGCAGTCGGAAACGTATAGCGAACTGCTACCCCCGAGAATCCGGCCAAAGAACTTTTGGGGACTGTATGCTGAATACCTTAAGAGGAGTGGTGCGGGGGAGAGGTCTGGGGTGGGGGAGGTAGAAGAGCCGTCCCTGGGCGCGGTGGGTGCAGGTGTGAACTGAGTCAAGACCTATTGCAGTTGGTGGAGCTCCGACCATGGATGTTGAAGAGGGGGGTGTGCGTTCCAAGGTATACTTCGAGAACTAGTGAACATGAAAGGCTGTCTGGCACGCATAACTGTGAGCGTATAGGCTGGATGTAGGAGGCTTGTTAGGGAGTGTGACATGTACAGGCATTGACAGTGTGGGGGACGTCCTGGGAGCGACTGTTGGGACTTTTTGACAGGAGTGGGCGGGGGGGGGGTCTACGGTTCGGTTTGTTGTGGTAATTTAAGTAGAAAAACTTTGCTGTCCCTCAATGGAACCAGGCTATGAGGATCGACGAGATGGGCTACACCTCTTGATAGAGTTGCCAACTTACTGTAAGAGAAAACAGCGATGCCCGGCCCCCGGGATGTGGGATAAGCTGCATGGTGTAATGCTTATAAGACATGTACAGCCGACCTCTGGGTTGTAGGCGAGTAACGGTGTATGCCTGCGCTACTGTTCATCAAAAAATAAATAGTAATAAAAAAATGTTTGCATTACAAAAAAAAAAAAAAAAACTATAACACCCCTGAAACCTATGGATTTTTCTGTGAATTTCTAAGGTTTTTTAAATGCTAATTTCTAACTATAACATCCCTGAAACCTATGTTTTTTCAGTGAATATAGATCCAAGTGATTGGATGAACCAGTATCCACCTCCAGGTCCGGAAGAAGAGAAGGCGGTGTTGGAGTTATTACTCCACTCTGGGTGGTATGGATCGCCATTCCTATCCCCGCCGGATGGATTCCTAAACCCTTGGGGGTTGATGCGGATGGGGACCCAGGGGGACGCTTTATTTCCAGTACATTGAAAGCAGGAAATTGGTCTTGGCGACATCGTGGTGCCCTGTATTCCGCGTAATCACTGAATTTCCCACCCCTTACCTACCTGGATAAAGAACAGCATTCTGGGAACTGTGGTTCACAGGTATCGTGTGAGCTACTGCAGGTGATCAAAAGGCAATTACTTTATGGGTGGAGCGGACCGCAACCAATCACCTTGCGACAGGACACTGAAATGCACGTTGTCCGTCACACCTCCTGAACTTTGTTGGCGCTGAAGAAGGCTGTTCCAGCCGAAATGCATTCGCCGTGTTGTGCTCTTGAATAAAGATGCCCCCGTGGTCTCCCCTACTGTGGCCTCTTCTCTTTCTTGAAGGAGTTTATGGTGATAATTGAGCGCGCTCTCCAGCAACGCGCTTCTGGGGTCCCCGCATCGTCAAGTGGTCTGGTTCTCGCTGGTCTCTGCTGCGGCGGAATTCTCTTGTGTCCAAGTGATTGGATGAACCAGTATCCACCTCCAGGTCCGGAAGAAGAGAAGGCGGTGTTGGAGTTATTACTCCACTCTGGGTGGTATGGATCGCCATTCCTATCCCCGCCGGATGGATTCCTAAACCCTTGGGGGTTGATGCGGATGGGGACCCAGGGGGACGCTTTATTTCCAGTACATTGAAAGCAGGAAATTGGTCTTGGCGACATCGTGGTGCCCTGTATTCCGCGTAATCACTGGATTTCCCACCCCTTACCTACCTGGATAAAGAACAGCATTCTGGGAACTGTGGTTCACAGGTATCGTGTGAGCTACTGCAGGTGATCAAAAGGCAATTACTTTATGGGTGGAGCGGACCGCAACCAATCACCTTGCGGCAGGACACTGAAATGCACGTTGTCAGTCACACCTCCTGAACTTTGTTGGCGCTGAATAAGGCTGTTCCAGCCGAAATGCATTCGCCGTGTTGTGCTCTTGAATAAAGATGCCCCCGTGGTCTCCCCTACTGTGGCCTCTTCTCTTTCTTGAAGGAGTTTATGGTGATAATTGAGCGCGCTCTCCAGCAACGCACTTCTGGGGTCCCCGCATCGTCAAGTGGTCTGGTTCTCGCTGGTCTCTGCTGCGGCGGAATTCTCTTGTGTCCAAGTGATTGGATGAACCAGTATCCACCTCCAGGTCCGGAAGAAGAGAAGGCGGTGTTGGAGTTATTACTCCACTCTGGGTGGTATGGATCGCCATTCCTATCCCCGCCAGATGGATTCCTAAACCCTTGGGGGTTGATGCGGATGGGGACCCAGGGGGACGCTTTATTTCCAGTACATTGAAAGCAGGAAATTGGTCTTGGCGACATCGTGGTGCCCTGTATTCCGCGTAATCACTGGATTTCCCACCCCTTACCTACCTGGATAAAGAACAGCATTCTGGGAACTGTGGTTCACAGGTATCGTGTGAGCTACTGCAGGTGATCAAAAGGCAATTACTTTATGGGTGGAGCGGACCGCAACCAATCACCTTGCGGCAGGACACTGAAATGCACGTTGTCAGTCACACCTCCTGAACTTTGTTGGCGCTGAAGAAGGCTGTTCCAGCCGAAATGCACTCGCCGTGTTGTGCTCTTGAATAAAGATGCCCCCGTGGTCTCCCCTACTGTGGCCTCTTCTCTTTCTTGAAGGAGTTTATGGTGATAGATATATATAATCGCAAATATACGAGGTAATGAGCAGCCCCATCAAGTTAACTGCCTAGGGATGTTTAGAAACTGGTCCAACATTTGCCAGATCCTGAAGATCCAGGGATGGTTGCTTAAACAGAGTGGTCACAATAATACATTTTAATGATGATAACGTTAATTTAATGTTACCGAAAGGACGCAGTCAGAAATTACTGCTTCCTTTTAGAGCCTTGTTTGCCTGAAGCCCCTTGGCATTGCCCTGCAGGGATTGAAGAGTGTATGATATTCCATCTGAAATTGGTAGTGCTTGAAATTGAAGGAATGTGGTTCGGTAGGGATTTTAATGGGTGTGCCGTGAAAATTGTAAATATCTGCCCTCCACCTCTACATCTAGAAGTTTTAGGGATAGCTTGGTGATTGGAGGTGGCTGATAGGAGAGCTCTAGAGGGAGTGTATTTTAATAATCATTTTTTGAGAAGCGAGGGAAGGGGCCATGTAGGGCTCTCTTATCTATGAAGAGCGTTTTAAACTGAATTTGCTCTCTAATTTGAAGCCAGTACACGGAGCGTCGGAGGGGGCGGCTATGGTTAAACCTAGGAGGACCGCCAGGTGTGCAGCGGTGTTCTGAATGCAGATGTCGTGTAGGGTAATTGAAGAGTCTATGGTAAAGTGAATTTGCACAGTCCAGTGATGATGGCAACAACTGCCCATCTTTTACTTCATCATTGAGGGAGGGGTGAATTTCTTGAAGTTTTAAGGTGATAAGTACAGAACGAAATAAAAGAGGTTATCTGCTGGACCAGAGATTAGTTGTAGTCAGTCTTAACTCCCAGTCTTAAATACTTTAGTGGGGGATGGAGATACTCCATTTCTACGGGCCAGGAGCCTTCCAACCACAGGTTGGCAGGGTGGCGGATTGACTGTTTAAATAGCTGCCACACCTTCTACTCGTTTATCTTCTGGCTTGTCGTGTATAAATATTCTTAAACCCAAAGATTTCTGGCGAGTCTGTATCCAATAACCATGTTTTTGTGTGAAGAGTGCTGCTTCCATGTTATTGGATAAGATAAGTGAGTTAACCTCAATACCATGTTTTATTAGTGAATGAGTGTTAAGTGATCTTGGCTGCAGGGGCTTTGTTTCTGTTATGGATAGCATTAGATTCTAGAAGGAAAACAAGCTTAAAATAGTAAATTCAACATTTCTTAAATTCATTTGTTACAATGTTGCTAGTGGAGCAGGAGGATGGATGTAAGGATCTTCATAGTGGCAGGCCCCTTGTTCTGTTCGGGTGCAGATAGCCTTGCCATTGATGTACGAGAAGCAAGTCGCTGTGCGGATGTACATCAGGCCCACTTTTATGATCGGATCGGCACTTGCTCCAAGTAACAACTCCAGAGCTAGACTGTATTAATGGCAGGCCCCACTTCCTTTTCCTTCTTCTTCAAAGAGGGATGATGAGGGTGACCTCCCTCAGATGTCTTACCAATGTCCTCCAGATTCACTGAGAGAAAGGTGAGAAAACACCAACAAAGTTGTGCAAGATGACAGAGGCAACATAGAGTTATCAGAGAAAGGAAAAAGCAAACAAGTTAAAGAATAAAACTCTCAACAATACACATGCAAAATTAGAATACGATAAACAAGATTGATAACTAGAAAACGGTTAGCAGAAGTTAGGGAATGAGGTGCAGTTCTAGAAGAACGCTGCAAAGACAGATGCCTGAACGCTGATACGGATCGAGGAGAAAACTGTGAGCCCTTATATAAGAAACTAATGCTAGTGCCTCTTCCAGTGACTCTGGAAACATAATACCACTATTTTATATTTGCAAGACACAGAATAAAAGTATACTTCCTGTTACTGAGAAGCACGTTGTTTTGCCCTCCAACCACTAGATGTTCCAGACTTTATAAATACTCCAGTTGTAGACCTATTTCCCTTTTTCAGTTGTTCAAAGACGCGTGGCCTCAATAAGTAGGCGTGTCCCCTGCAGGTAAGTGCATCTCTTTTCCCCAAAGCCTAGTGTTTGGTATCAATGTTTCTAGGAGGCATGTGGGATCCATGAATGCCTCTGCTCAAGGCAATTGAGTGGATTCAGCAAAGACTAACAGTTCCAGTCTGGGTTTGCAAAGACTTGCGGTTCTTGTTCTGCAGTGCATAACGGACCGCCAACCTCCAGAGACTGAGTCCAAAATGGCCACTATGAAAGGGGTCAGCATAAAAAGTGTAAAGCAGCAAAATATGAAAATGAAAAAGCCTTCCAAAGCAACCTATGTAGTACTTCTAATCACTTGGGATTCTATGACGATCGACCACTGCATCAGAGCAGAATTGATCTTCAATACAGGTGTAATAAATAGATGGCTCCCCAACAATAAAGTAAAAGTTAAAAATGTCCCCAGTTTAGAAAAAAAGCATTTTGATAACCAACCAGACAAACAGCAATTAAAATTATGGTTAAAAAGTGCAGACTAAATTACGGCTGTGCTTCAGGTCTCCTTTTATGATCAACCCAGTAAATCTAAGGTTTTAGATATTTTTAATGCTTTTAGGGAAGTTTCTGCTCCCAGCCCAGTTTTATGCCCAAACAGCCCAAGCACTAACAAGCATCCACCATTTGTGTTCTCTGCAATTTCGATAGACACAGTGAGAGACTTTGTCCTTCAAGCTAAGTCGGGTTCACCTTTAGACCCCTGCCCCCCAAGGGTCTATCAAGAACTGGTACACTCAGTGAGTCCCCCACTCACCGATATTTATAACCTGATGTTCTCCTCTGGTGTTTTCCCAACTAGCTGGAAGCAGACTTCCATTTTACCTTTACTAAAAAAAAACACTCTTGATGTGACTAATCCCACCAACTATCGGCCCATTGCCAGACTGCCGCTGCCAGCAAAGATAGTGGACAAAATAATGAACAACCAACTGTCCCTATTTATCAATGCCAATGGCCTATTGGATCACACCCAATTTGGCTTCCGCAAGGATCATAGTACAGAGTTGGCATTGATTAAAGCCTCCGAGGAGATCAGGGCAGTTATGGATGGTGGAGGTGCAGCAGCTCTGGTGCTCCTCGACCTCTCTGCGGCATTTGATACGGTGGATCATCGTCTTCTACAGAGATGTTTGGAGAAGCTAGGATTAGGAGATTCAGCACGAGCACTTATAGCCTCCTTTCTCGCTGATCGAACATCCACCGTATCCATGGATGGTTTTAATTCAGATCCCTACACCCTCCCATGTGGTGTCCCGCAAGGGAGCTCTCTAAGCCCCACACTATTCAACATATATGTCTCTGAACTAGCACCCCTTATTCGGGATTTTGGTTTCAGTCTGACCACCTATGCCGATGACACTCAGATTGTGGTGGCAGCCTCCAAATTCCAACAGTCTCCGGCTCCGCAGTTCAGGAATTGCATGAGCGCAATTAATAAGTGGATGACAGCACACTGCCTGAGGTTAAACTCCAGTAAAACAGAAGTTCTAATTTTCGGCAGTATTCAGCCCCCTTGGAATGATCTGTGGTGGCCCGTCGAGTTGGGCTCTCCGCCCAATCCGGTGGTTAAGGCAAAGAACCTAGGCGTGCTTATGGATGCCAAACTCACTTTCCATCACCACACAAATGCGGTAGTGTCGGCATCGCATTTTCTCATCAAAAAAATAAGGAAAATGTTTCCTTACATCCCCAATCACACCAAGAGAACAGTAGTCTCTTGCCTTATCTCATCTAGGCTTGACTTTTGCAATGGTCTTCTCCTTAACGCCCAGAAGCAACATCTACACAAACTACAGATGATCCAGAACTCAGCAGCTCGTCTCATACTGGATATTCCTAAATATCATTCTGTCTCCAATGAAATCCGCTATCTTCACTGGCTTCCTATACCCCAGCGTATTGATTTTAAAGCCCTGTGTATTGTCTTTAAGGCTTTGCACGGTATTGGTCCGTCTTTCTTGCAGGATCATTTTTCTTGGTACTGTCCCACCAGACAGCTGCGGTCCACTGGAGCTCGATTACTTGCTGTTCCAAGAATTTTCAAAGCCCACTGGGGTGGACGCAGTTTCTTTTTCGGAGCGTCTAAATTGTGGAACACTCTCTTCCTTTTTCCCTCAGAAATGCTAGCTCCCTGATGATTTTCAGGAAACAACTGAAAACTTGGCTCTTTCAGCATTAGGGGCAAAGTAATCTTGTATCATTGTTATGTCTAGCGCCAAGACACCCCCGGGTATATGTGCGCTCTATAAATTCCTGTAACATAACATAACATAACAATGCTGCAAGCACCACATCCAGAGCTAGACCGCTGAATTCCAGAACCATAATCCAAAATGGCCACCATAAAAGAGGTTGACAAAGAAAGTGCGAACCAGCAATATATTAAAATGAAAAACTTCCAAACCATCTTAAGTAGCATCTCTAATGACTTTGAAATGTGAGAGAATAAACCACAGCATAAGAGGAGAATTGACCTTTCAACACAAGTGTGATAGATGGCCCCCGCAATAAAGTAGCAGTTAAACATGCAATCAATAGTAAAAAGTGATTTAAAAAACAATCAGAACAAACAGCAATGCAAATCATATATCCAAAGTGTGGGCTAATTTACAGCCTCACATCAGACCTGTCAGACTGGCACCTGCTCAGCTGCAGCTCCTCCGTTAAGGCGGATGAGCGTCGCTCCACTGCTTTTCAGCAATGCAAAAAAGGAAAAATAAAATGATAACACAATGTTATTATCATTTTTTTTTCGTGCTGTAGCCAGTTTTGGGGCAGGGCGAGGTGGGGCATGGCTGTCGTCACAGCCAGCAGAGTGAGGAGTAGTTGGTGCACTTAAGTGCGCATGACGGTTTGGCCGGCCGGCCGTCTTGAGCTGGCCAAACAGTCATGAGCGCTTAGCATGTTCTCCACCTGACTGTATTGCACAGCCTGGGTGAAGAACATGCACAGGCTCCCAATCCCTGTGTGAGCGCCGAACCAGGCCGCTCAGACCAATCACGACGCTGCTGTCATGCTGATGACAGCAATGTCATGATTGGCTAAGGGAGTCTGGGAGCCTGTGTGCTTCCGGTTGACAGAAGAGGATGGAGGAGAGGCGGTGGCCAGCAGCCAGGTAGGTGAAACTTTCTTTTCTTTTTTTCTTTACAGCTCCCCATCAGTACTGCCCTGGAGCAGCTGCCACTGCACATGCTCCTAGTAGCAGCTTCAGAGCTAGACGAATAACCTGCAGAGTCGGAGTCCAGAGTAAGTGCTCAGCATATAAAGTACAAAGCAGCAATATATTAAAATGAATAAGCCTTTCAAACCATCCTGGGAATTATCTCTGATCAGTTGGAATTTCGAGAGGAACAACCACAGAACAAAAAGAGAAATGACCTTTAAATAGAAATGTGGTAGAGACCCCCCTCCCCGCCCTCTCCTGCAGTACTGTATAGGATTTCAGGAGGCATAGATCGAAGAGGGGGTCCTGACTGACCACTGTCTACAGGTTATACCCATTTGGCGAGAAAAGGGAACTGAAAGTACATCACAGCCAGGGGTGGAAGGTTCACCATCCCAGTCAAGGATGGTTTGTCCTGGCTGGTGCATGGGGACCGATTCTGGTGAATGTCAATAGCCTTTTTGTAATAAAAGGGATGGATTGACATCAGGTCACACAGAGTAACAAAAGGAGGGATAATTTTAGTAACAGAAAGGTAAACATTACAGTGATCCACCACAGGCTTCAGTGTTGAGTATTATCCGGTGCCATTTGCACGTGCAGAAGCCGGTTTAGCTCACTCTTTCATCCAAGGTCATTTAGCCGCAGTAACACCTTAGTTGCACAATAGAGAATCCCTGTCTTTTCTCAGACTTCCGGTTATGAATGCATATTTGGGAGGTGTGAAATTCATAATGCATCTTAGAGGAGTCCCTTCAAACGCTTTAGACTTAAATGTAGAACTCACTCAACGTATGGGACACCTTTCAAACCAATGCATTCAATCTCTCTCTGCAGGTTTTTGTTACCCAAAGTTTTTTTGTGTAAAACTTTATGAGTTATGGCAAGACCCCAAGACACTGAAGAAAACATGTTTGCAGCAGGTGCTGCTGTAGATTAACAGGCTTAACACAGTCTTGCCATCTTGTGTTGTACCAACACTAGATGGCTGATTGTGCAAAGTATGTGACTCTAGGGCACTTCAGGTGCAAACTGATTGTTACGGGCAAGTAGCGTTTTTCTTACCTGTAGTCCTATATCTTCTTAGTGATCATTATCGTTATATATATATAGCTGTCTAGCAATTCTTTCCCGTCTATGTTGGCCAAGCGACTCATATCCCATCAAGGTGCTCCAAACAGCATCGAGTAGCAGCATGAAGAGCACATCTTTGCCAGGGTTACAGATTACCATACTTGCATGAAAATGTTCCACATTGCACCTTTGTCAGCATATCTGTTTATTAAAGAAAGCAAAGAACATTTTCAGTTTTGGATCTCACAGTATAATATTTTTAAAGAACTGTGGGATCCTGTTCAGGCCGCATTGAACACCAAACAACTTTTGTGTTATGAACAAGATCCGATGGAAGAGAATAACCACTTTAAAGCCCTATGTGTAGATCTGGATGTGACGGCCAACCAGTCAGTTATACATGGAAGTTGTTGACTGTCAAAAACCAGGTTACGTGTTTCAGTGTACATTTTCAGTAGTGAATAATGAATATTGCCCAGGAAGAGGTGGGATGGTTACAGTTAATGGACTACTACAAACGTCTAGCTTAATTTGTGGCATTGACAGGGACAAGCCTACGCTGTTTGTTCTATGGTAATGACGTTGGTGTTGAGGAAAGCGAGCTATGAGGTGAATAACCTATTGGACCCATCCCAATCTGGGTTTCGGGCCTTTCATAGCACTGAAACAGCCCTACTTAAGATAGTTGACAACATTCGGCTCTCTCTTGACGCAAGACAATCCGCCATCCTGATCTTACTCGACCTTTCGGCTGCCTTCGACACCATCTCACATGGCATCCTCCTGGAGCACCTAGCAGAGTTTGGTGACGAGGGCCCAGCCTTAAACTGGATCAAGAGCTACCTGACAGATAGGTCCTCCAAGGTCCAAATAGGAAAACTTTCATCTAAAAGCCAGAAAATTGACAAGGGAGTCCCCCAGGGATCCATACTAAGCCCCACACTCTTCAATCTATATGTGTCCCCATTGGCAAAAATAATCAAAGCACACAGGTTTGCAACAGTGTCCTACGCTGATGACACGCAGTTGCTGATAACCCTTGGACCAGATCCCACCGACACTAAACTCAAGTTCAAACTGTCCATGACGGCCATAAACGATTGGATGACAAACAACCACCTATTACTTAATGCCAGCAAAACTGAAATCATCCTTTTCGGAGATGCACAAAAACTATGGACAGATGACTGGTGACCGCCTGCCTTGGGACCCTGCCCACCGCCAAAAACTGCTACCCGAAACCTAGGTATAACTATAGATAATAAACTCTCTATGGCGGACCACATCAACAATGTAGTACGCACCAGCTACAGGCTTATGCGTAATCTCAGGAAAAATTTTAAATGGATTCATTTATCCTCGCGCATGC
Organism: Triturus cristatus; assembly: GCF_964204655.1. NCBI lineage: Eukaryota > Metazoa > Chordata > Amphibia > Caudata > Salamandridae > Triturus > Triturus cristatus. The sequence continues at coordinate 169,561,853 of NC_140586.1, read as the reverse complement.
CCCTAGTACAGGGACTAATCATTAGCCGTCTGGATTACGGAAATGCACTACTTGCCTCCATAAATGAAAAGTGTCTGACAAAACTGCAGGTTTTACAGAACACTGCAGCCAGGCTGGTCCTGAACCTCCCTCCCCGCACCCCCTCCGCGCCCAGTTTGAAGACCCTTCACTGGCTCCCCATCAAAAAAAGGATCACATTCAAACTATGCTGTTTGTTTAGTCTATAAAACCCTTAATGGCAAAGGGCCAAAATATCTAGCTAATAAACTGATAAAATACCAACCAGTCAGAACCCTCCGCTCTACCAGTAAACAACTTCTAATTGTACCAAAAGTCCGTCCAGTAAGAAATGGGGACAGATCCTTCTCCAAAATTGCCCTTGAAACATGGAACACACTGCCCCCATATCTCCGACTGGACACTGATCATAAAAGGTTCCGCAAAATCCTTAAGACCTGGCTTTTCTAGCGCTGCCTAGTCACCTCCCTTGGTTCCTCTGAGTATCTGCGGGCGCTATGAGACCTACGGATGATATATGCGCTTAACAAATACCAAGAAAAAAAATAAGAAAAAAAACTTAAGAAGCACAAGAATAACCGCAGTGGCAAGGATGCAGTTAATGAACATATTTCTGTGTTGTCCATTTACCCTGATGTAAACCTGTGAGCGCTCTTCCAATCTTGCCTAACTCCAATGATAAATTCAAGTGAGTGTGCTCCGGCAGGCAGGCAAGACTCGAACTACATGGAAACAGAATATCACTCTGGTGCAGGCACATATTTTTTAAAATATAAATGCCATTCCTTTATAACTGGCAACGGTGGGAGGGGCAGATGGGGGGTGCAACGGGCATGTAAAATTACAGAACTTTGCATCTTGTCTCATAGTAATGGTTTTTGGGGAACTTCGGAAACTGTCTGAAATTTCAGACTTTTTTAATCTGCTGAAGGGATTTTGTAGGTCAACAATCTAGCAAGGTACCATTTTACTGATTTCTTTGGGTTAAACAGTTGAAATAATGTATTCACTTATTTAGCTCAAAAATAAAAAGAACAAATCCACTTTTTATTCACAGACAGAAAAAATAAATCAGACGTTCCACCATAAATAGGGTGGCTGGTCTGATGTCTTTCCTCCAATGCCCCCTACTCCGTTGGGTATTTTCAGTAAGTTTTTCGATGGAGGAGCCAGAGGGGGCAGTGCGGTCAGAAAACCAACAGTTTGTTCTACTCAGAATAGAGTTGGCGTATCAAGGGTCGGATGCACAAGGTACCCCGTCACATTTGTGAGGGACTACCCTGTCTGCCAAACTCTAAATCAGACCCTCTGTGTTGCCTTATTAAATACTGCATTTAGTCTTTGTTAACTAAGACATATACTGTAGTGAGGATATGGGATTCACTGCGTACATTGCTAAGTTAGCATAAGTTAGTATATGCTTGGCAGTCATGTTGCCGCTTTTGCACATGTTTCTACATGACTTTGTTTTCACAATTCCTCTGCTTATGCCCGCTCACATGGGAACCGTCTGCCTTTCACGTTTCTTGCTAAACTCTGTGGTCTTCGTCTGCACAGCGTGTTCAAGGTCAAAAAACAATGTGCTCTGTTAATCTGCTTTGGTCAGTCCCACGCATGTTAGACATAATACTACCACAGCTGTACTACTGAAAATCGAGTACTTTAATATGGCATTGCAGGCATGTTAGGCACTTTGAGAAAATCTTTCTGAAGAGAAGAGCTGTGTTTGTCCGGAGATGTAAATCTTTGCATCTAAACCTGGAGGTATGGGGTCCCCTGACAAAGCCCAGAGGTCTTCTATAATTATTATAAACTAGTTCCTAGCACGGGGAGTGTGGCAAGGCACATTAGGCCTTTTTTCCACTAGCTTTATAAAATGATATCCCCGGTCATATTTTATGGAATTGTAACAATGCTCACTATATTGAGTTTATGCATATTGCTGCTAGTATTGGCTTGTGTACTGCATTTTAGAGCACTTAGTTAAAATAAACATTTTAAACTATACTGTGTCTCTGATTGCTCACGTTGTGGACAAGTATGAGTGAGTTGGCGAAAGAGTGTTCTTGCTCATGAGATTACTGAGAGTCTGAGTTACATGTTCTAGGATGTCTAATCATTGGTAGCTTCGCTGTAGTACGAAGAACAAATGAGACACTATAGCTAGTCAGATTGGGGTTCCGGGTACTAAGGTGGGCTGTTGGTACACCACTATACACGAGGTCCTGGTTTCTTGCGCATAATTCTGTATATGTGCAGAATCCCTGCAACAATACTCGATTTTATGGATATGCAACCAAATCAAAACTTTTAGAAGTGTTTGCCCCTCAGTTTCTTGTTCTGTGTAAACATGGAGTAAAACATTAATCATATTTTCCAGGGGTTTTAAGAATGAAATGTTGGTGATCATCTTTCTATAAGGCAATTTTTTTTTCTCTACAGCTCCCCTTCCGTATACCCTTCAACACTGATTTGTAACCAGAGCCCCAACATTGTGATGGGATCACAAGTGCAGCAAGGAAATTTGCACTTACCTTTCCCAGGGTGAGTACCTATCGGCCGAGGGGTCTTGCGCAAAAAACAATAAAAGGATGCTGCTTACGTGTATAAACTAAGCATTGGCAAAGCCAACTGATCTCACCTTTGGGAAATATTGGTTTTGCCAATGCCTTTTGGATATGTTGTACACCATCGGCAAGATGCTGTGTAGCATGGCCAATAGAAACAAAAGGCAAACAATTAAAAGAAATATTTACAAAGCTGTGTAATTTTATATTGGTGTGCTTGCATCATTAGCATGTTCATCTACAAATTAATGTGGGCACCATATTTATTATTTACCAATCCATGATGGATTGGTAAGTAAAAAGGTATTTAAAAACAAGACGATGGCCATTGGGGCACGGGAGAACTGGGTGAGGAAGGGAGGCAATGCAGAATGGATGGGAGAGGGAAAAAGCATCAGACAAGGTGGAGCCACACGGGGCAGGATGAGAAGCACTCAAGCGAGAATGCAACATTAAGCACGGGAAGGGAGTTTGGCAGGGGAGAATCACACAAGAGAGAGCTTGCAACACTAGGGAGAAAGCAACATGGAGAGTGGGCGGGTATTTGACCATGCAGAAGCACATGATGGAGAGAGCTGAAAAACACATGCACTCTCATGGAGTGCTTATGCAAAAAAGGATTTCCTTAAAAGTGAGCAGTGGAAGGATAGAAGCCAGTTAGTCAGAGAGATGGTAAAGAGGCAGTGCTCCAGGGAAGGGATAAACCCAAGATGGACAAGCAGTAACATAGAAATCTGTTGAATAAGAAGCAAGCAAATGAGAGTGACAATGAAGCCAACCAGTGGTAGGCAGCGGAGGGGATCTAAGTCCCTGTATGTTCTTGGTAAGCTCACAATAGGAATTTTGCAGCTATGCAGCTTGCACTGTCTGGTATCCTTGAAGTAAAGAGAGGGTAGGTTAATTTGGAAATGCATCTCTCATTAGCCAAAAATTACATATCGCTAGTGGGGAGTTAAAGCCATTCCTTGGTGCTGAAGAGACATGTTTTGGTCAGGTTGTAGCACTGGGAGTGGCAGATAGGAGGATGGAGAAGATTAGCATGGATACGTGAGCAACAGCTAATGTCAGGACAAAGGCATTGTCATAGGTTTGGAAGAGAGCAAAATATATATTGGTGCAACAGTGATATCTTGTGGCAGTGTTTGATGTCCAGGAGTAAGCGAGCAGCTTCTGGTGTAAACATGGCACATTTTGGCCACTCAGAATATGGTGTTGGGTTGGGTCTTTGACAGAGTTTGGAAAGGAAAATACCCAATAGATGCACAACTTAGTAATATTGAAAGCCACAGTTTTGAATTGGGTGAAAGAATGATTTGGCTGATACTGGTAGAACAGTGGCACCCAGAGGCCAGGTAATGACAGACAGACACAGCCTAGAAAAAAGCGTACCTTTGTCAATAGTTGTTAAGCAAGGCTGTCCTTCCTATATTCATAGCCTTGGAATAATCATTTTCCACCAGAGTGGATCTCTGAAAAAACATTTTTCATTTTAAAATGTTCATTCCTCTCTAATAGAATATTTTTTTGTTTCCATGTCTAAAAACATTACTGAAGATTAAAGAAAATAGATTTTTAAAATGTTGTTCATCTTTAATTTTCGTTTTTAAAGTCTGTGAAAGTGAAACCACCATACACATACATAGCTGGTATTCTCTCTTTGTAATAGTTGGTGACATGTCAGACTTCATTTTTGCATGTGCTGCCCTGCTGCGAATCCTGCAGCAGTCATGTTAGAGTAGACAGATGTTACATTCAGATGGCATGGCTAGATTGGTTGCAGCAACTTCGTTGAGGAATTCCACAGCTGTCACCGAGGTCTAGCAAATGTTGTGGGAGAGACAAGACAGCATAAGAGGAGCTGGGCACCTCTAGCAAAGCGACATTTCATGGCATTAATCAAAATGACACCCACGACCACACACAGTGGCCCTGAGTAACTGCATAAAGCGTGCAACCTAAGCTGAATGCCACTGTTCAAATAATCCACTACTACCTGCTGACCTTTGGAGGATGCATCAGATATTAAAACAATGAGCTTAAATTGTGCCAGAAAAGGGATTAAAATCTGCCCCTAATTGGAAGACCGCAGTTTTAAGGGACTGCCTTAAAACTTGAAATGAACAATTTTCTGTGCAAGGAAGTGGTATTCAAAGGCATGAAATCACTCAGCGCCCCCCAAAAAAATCTAGAAGGCCTGGTGCACCGTACAAAAGTAAACACATTCCTCGGTGCCAAGCAGCAGTCTAGCTCCCTTAGCAGTCCAATAATGAAACAATCGCTTTGGCAACAACAATATGAAGCAGGGATTAGGGACACTTTGCTTAACATACGGCATTAACAGAGATAATGCTACGAAAAGGTGTAAGAGGATGAAGTTTGCGTTACAAAGTGTGAACCTAAAAGGCATGTACTACAAAATATTGTATAGGAAATACTTTTGACAAAGGGACCGTATTTTTGTTGGAATATTTAAGAAAGTCTATGTTTATACATCTCCATACAATGTAAACAGAAAAGATGTAAATCCAAAAACATGTTAACAAGACCAAAAAGTTACCAAAAATGAACCAGCAAGAGTGATTAGTGACTATCATTTTCTTTATGACAGGCTAAGACAACCAACCAGCATGCACCTCCAAAACAAAAAAACAAAATTTAACAACTTAAATATTGTTGTGTCTGCAAAGTAGACATATCATGCCACTTTTTCTGTCCAACATAATAACTATCCAGAGCCTACATACACTCTCTCTAATCTTTTATATGTACTTTTTTATAGAATTGTTATTATGAGATCTTCTAGACAGTTAAACCTTTATGCAGATAAACATATAAAAGAAACAGCAAATAAATATTTAAAACATGGTGAAATAATGCCGCTTTCAATAAAAATGGCAAATAAAAACAAACGCTTGTGCTTTTGGTCCTATGCCAGCTGCAAAAACTGTGGTACAATGGTTGCTTTGAAACTGAGTCGTGTGAGACAAAGTAAGCGACGATGACTTTAAAATTAAAATGTAAAGGGGCATTCATTTTTTCTCCATGTGCTGTAATTAAACCCATTTTTCCCAAGTTTTTCATTTTGAGTAAATCTTTGTAAATGTGGAAGAAGGAATCTTTTTAGAGAGGAGATTTTATTTTCATAATTAGCATGCATTTTTTTCTAAGATGCAGAGTAGTGGCTTAAATCAATCTAAGTTCATGAATCCGGTTAAGACCCTTTGCTGGCAAGTTATGGGCTATTTAAGAAAGTCTACTAATTCTTGGTGATTCCAGTGTGTATTGCTCTGAGGAGCAACTTCTGGAGTAATGTATCCATTCTGAATACGATACCCAGAGTAACAAAATGATGCCCAGTTCTTGAGGGAAGTTCTCATTCCCATCTTGAGCCAGTTATTCTGCATTGTCTCTCGAGACTTATGCTCCATAAAGCCCCATTTTATGTTATGAAGATGTTAGCATTCACGTCCAGTGGAGCACTAATTAGAAGATAATTGAAGGAAATCAAAACCATCAAAAGCGACGAAGAGCTGACAATTAGCTTCTGTAAGCTCCTAAGATGTCAGTATGCTGAACCCACATTTATTCTGAAACATGATATACATTTATTGAGAGAAGCACTCAGGAGGTACTGTAGGGTGATCTGTGAGTCTTTGGAAAATAATTTCTGTAGTACCTTGCACAAAGTATTCAAGCAAAAATGTTCTTGCATGTATTAGTAATTAAATCTCGGCAAATTAATTACCAAGATTTCGTGCTCAAATATAGCATTACCTGAGGAGGTTTGGTGTGATTACATAAAAGGGCTACATGCACCTAACACTCCTGATTAGAAAGTAGTCCCGTAGAGCTCAATACAGATGGTGAAACATCCAGGCTGAAGAAAATCACGACCCTTATAAATATCACAAATTTTCAAAAGAGACCCCATCTTGATCTTGAAAAAGAATACTTAAAGCTGGAATACCTTTTTAGTCCCCATATTTTATGGAATGCTATATATCTAATGCTACGATCCCAGAGAGAAAGTATTTTTTTTTATTGTCAAACAAAAGAGACCAAAAGTGGATTAAAAAAATTATTGTCAGGTAGCCCTCCTGGGTGATAAACTCTATTGCAGAATACTTTCAGATATTGGTCACAGAAAGTATTATCTTACCGCTAGACCAGGCAGGAATTCGTTTGAAACAATCTTGTCTAGATAATTTAACAGTACTTAGAATTACATTGGATAAATAAATACAAGCTAAAAGGTCTACGTGTTTTTAAGTTTAATTCCTGGATTATTCTAAAGCCTTTGATCTGGTTGTAACACTGGTTGGAGTGAAGGAGGAGCCAAGTTGAACAGTCATGCAATAGGTAAAAGGGAACAGAAGTGTTATGCTTCAGCCTAATAACCAAAGTCTCTACAGAAGTGGTCCAAGGGATGCCAAGCTTTGACCGCAGCTTAGAGATGGGTTCTTGGTATGTAAAGAAAAATATGGCAACAAGATAAGTGCATGGTTCACACTGTAGGCCAGTTCTTTGTAATCCAAACAGTTTGCGCGAACGTGTTTTTGGGTCATGGAGATGATCACTTTAAGAGTTCTGGTGTTTTTTCAGGTCTTACTCTGACATCCAAGTGCCGGTGGCCCACGTGACGTCTCCCAGTCACTTACCAGGAACCTGCGACACCATGATAAGGTGAGAAATGTATCCTTGGAGATCAGGAAAGGTTTGCACTCTCAGACAAAAGTGTGATGTGAATGCTGGAGGTCTGGAAGCGGAAACTGTACTTCTGCCACTGTATATACTGTCTGGGTAGTTCAATGACCAGATCATTTAACAATGCACCAGTTCCGGTGCCCCTGAGGTTGGAGGTCAATCGGAGAGCCCACACTAACTTCTCCAGACGAGACATGAAGGCGGAGGCATTCGGCTGCGCCCGCTGGCTGAGATTGTGGAAGATGAAAGTTTAAACTGCACCTGCCCCAGGACGCAGTTGGGAGATATCGATGCTGGGGGTGGGGGGGGGGCGAGGCCCTAAGACGGGATGACAAACTAGAGACTGAATGGATAACCTTAATGGATGGCAAACCATGAACATTGTGATATGTTTATGCGGGGCTGGAGCTGCTGACCCCGCGAACATTTTTCGCAGTCTTGGGGGGGGGGGGACACACTCTGCCGTGTTGGGGAGTGGGTAGTTTTAAATCCACGGGCAGGGGGGCAGGGAGGGGGGAGGTTAGGGTTGGGCGGGAACCGGGAGGGGGTTTGAGAATGGGGAGTTTTCTTACTTGGTTAAGCGGAAAGTTTATGATCATAGACAGCCATGACCATCCGGAAATAGAAGGGACTACACGCAGAGCTATACCAGCACTGAGACACCAGATATCTTCTAGATTATGCACACTATTGTTAAATTGTCACACGTGGATATACTACCTTTGCGATGACTGGGGATGATAGAGATGTGACACTTTCCGTCCTTACCTGGAACGTCAATGGGATGGGGGATAAAATAAAGCGAGGAGTGGCACAACAGTATCTCAAACGCCAATCTCCAGACGTAGTGCTCCTACAAGAGTCACATCTAGTAGGGAACAAAAGCAAGGCTCTCACGCGCTGGGGCTATAAACTTCCGGTGCATGCGGACTATACCACAGGGTCCCGAGGGACAGCTATACTAGTCAAGAAAAACTTAGGTCTGATTACGCATCGAATATGGTCTGACCCTCAGGGTAGATTTGCTGTTTTAGAGGCCCAATGGGAAGGGAAAGCATTAAATATTGTGTCAGTGTACCTACCACCTGCATTGGGTAAAGTTGCTTTAGCAGATCTGGGCAAGATATTAATGGACCTCCCCGCAGGTACCTTGATTCTGGGCGGCGACTATAACCTCACTATTGGCGATACTACCGACAGGCATCCGCAGAGGCCAGGGGTTACACCGAATAGGCTCATGCGCGACTTCATGACGGCGATGGGCCTCGTAGATGTTGGACGCGAGACGCCCCTGACAGTGCCGCGGTTCACTTACTATTCAAACGCACATAAGAGTTCATCCCGCATTGACTACTTCCTGACGTACGCGACCACTACAGGAGGTTTTTCGCAACCTCGGGTCCTCCCGAGAGGTATCTCTGCCCACTCCCCGGTGTGGGTCGAGTATACACATTGGGAACGACAGCCCCGAACTATGATCGTGATCGACCCGTGGTTGTTAAAGATACCAGATATCAAGGAAGACCTCTGTAATAGCACCACTGGGAGGCATTTAAGGTAGTGCTGAATGGGCGGGCCTTAGCATTGAAGACCGGCTATCTGCGTCACAAACGCGGAACGCTTCTCCAGTTGGAAGATGAGCTTTCAAAACTGGAAGCTGAACATGCCACTAACCCCGCAGATGATACTCCACATCGCCTCGCACTCAAGCGGGAGGAGTACAAACTTAAGGCGAGGGAGCATATGGTGACTAAACATCTAAATATGCAGCATAGATTATATGAAATGGGAGACAAGACGGGCAGGATGCAAGCATGGTTAGAGAAGAGGGATCACGGGGACAGATGGGTCCAGAGACTAGCTCTGCCAAATGGAGAGACGATTACACACCCCAAAGACATAGCAGAAGCGTTTGGGGACTACTTCGAGGAAGTCTACTCCCCATCCACCACATACACTGCAGAAGACTCCCGTCAGCTCCTTGCGGATAGCGTTCTGCCCATCCTTTCCGAAGCCGATAGACAATCCCTAGATAGTGACCTCTCAGATGAGGAAATCCAGAAAGCCATAGCCCATATTCGCTCAGGCAAGGCGACCGGACCTAACGGCACCCCTATTGAGTTCCTTAAGGTGACGAGCTCCCAGATAGCCCCGCATCTCCGGGCCATGTATAACGAAAGCTGTGCAGCGGGCAGACTCCCGCCTGACCAACGTTTGGCAACTATAGTAGTGATTCGCAAACCCGGAAAGCCCGGGGATGAATGCGAGTCCTATAGACCTATTTCCCTGATCAGCGTAGAAGCCAAAATTCTGGCGAAGGTACTGGCCACCAGGTTGGTTGCAGTCATTTCTTCTCTAGTACACCCGGACCAATCTGGCTTCATGCCAGGGAGAAATACGGCACTAAATATTCGTCGACTTCAGAACGTTCTAGCCCGCCAAAGCTTCTTGGAGGAGGATGCGGTGATCCTGTCGCTAGATGCCTCCAAGGCTTTCGACTCCATAGAATGGCCTTATCTATTTGAGCTACTAGTGAGATTTGGGTTCGGTCCTAAGTTTTAAAGTGGGTTTGATTACTCTATGAAGATATATAGGGTCAAATACGGGTTAACAATCATACATCCAGGGCCTTCCGGCTCCGGAGAGGAACCCGGCAGGGCTGCCCGCTCTCGCCGCTAATCTTCTCTCTCATGCTCGAGCCACTGGCGACCTGGATTTAGCGTGACATCATGGTAAGAGGGTTGCGATGGGTGCCAGACCTGGTAGATAAAATATCACTCATGCGGATGATATCCTGCTCTATCTTGCCTCCCCCTATCAGTCCATCCGGGTGGTATTAGACATATTTACCAATTTTGGGAAGTACTCCGGGTACGCCATCAATTGGACCAAATCCATATTGTATATGCTCCATGGGAGGGTCCCTCCCCTCCAGGCTGATTGTCAGTTGAAGGTGGCAGAAGATGGTTTTCGATACCTGGGAATATACGCTACGGCGAGCCCGGCTTTGTCGAGCATTGGCGGTCCCTGCCGCTCTCCCTGGCGGGCCGTGCTGCCCTCTTCAAAATGCTTGCTCTCCCGCGTTTCCTATACATCCTTCAAAACTGCCCCAATAAAGTTCCAGATGCCTATTTCACGGCAGTAGAGGGAGAGATCTGTACGTTATTATGGAACGGTGGAGCCCCCAGGATATCGATGAGGAAGCTTACCAAAGGGTGGTACGACGGCGGGATAGCCCTGCCGGACCTGAAATTATATTACTGGGCCTTGCAGCTGGTAGTGGTGAATCATTGGATATACCGACCTCCCCACGACCCGGCGTTCACATTAGATAACTACCAAACGGGACGTGCGGGATATCTGAGAGCGCTCTACTCCAAAGGGAGAAAACAGACATTTATGGGCCCAATGGCCCATACAGTCAGCATTTGGCGCCGAGCGAACTCTCAACTGGGATGGGCGAATATCCTCACTAAGGCGGCACCATTATGGCAAGCCCAGGAACTCGGTACCCTTTGTTTCCAGCCAGGGTTCGATAAATGGGACATGATTGGCATCTCAAGGGTCGGTGACATGATACGAAACGGTGCCATCCTTAGTTTTGAGGAACTTCAGGGAACCTACCATATGGCACAAAGTGAGCTATTTCACTACCTTCAGGTCCGCCATGCCCTCCGGACGGCGTTTACGGACTTGCAGAATATTCCAGACGTTTCGCCCCACGAAGACAGACTCTTAGATGGCCAACTGCACTCGAAGGCCATCTCCCTGACGTACAAAAAGCTTTGCAATAACCTCCCTGATACATTCGAGAGGCTCCGAGAGAAGTGGCAACAGGACATAGGACCCCTTGAGGAAGAGGACTGGAGGGAAGCACTGATGTCTCCTAGACGGGCGGCGATTACCCTTAGACACCGACTTATCCAGCTACGGATTCTCCATAGGTCCTATATGACAGGGGTGGTCCTAGCACGAATAGGGGCCAAGGACGATTCACTCTGTAGCAGGGGATGTCAGCAGGAGGCCACGTTCTATCATATGGTCTGGGAATGCCCTGCACTCAGATCACTGTGGGAGGGGGCAGCGACTAAGCTTCATACCACGCTAGGGAAAACATTGACCCTCACGCCTCAGTTAGGTCTACTTAATATATGGGACGCCACAGACCTCACCGAGATCGAGTAGCAGATGGTAACGTTGGGCTTCACTTTGGTCAAGCGAGAGATAGCACGCCACTGGGGGGCTGCTGAGGCACCATCCATACGAGTGTAGGTACAGGAGCTCGACAGATGCATGATAGCTGAAAAAGAAGTGTTCATCATTAGAGGGTGCCCCAAAAAGTGGGAGAAGAAATGGAAGGCGTGGAATAGCTATAGAGGGTCCCTATGCACATCCCCGTTGGTGGACCTGACGTTAAGGCGGAAGGAACTTAGAAAAGTGTTAGCATTGTGAATGTACTCTTACATATGTTATTCATTTTGGTGTGCTATGGTGCTGCGGACATAAATGTGAATCTATCTGTGTGCCTGACAAAATGTAATAAAATATTATTCCCAAAAAAAAACCACCAAAAAAAAACTGCATCAGTTCAGTCCAGTTTTGTACTATCGTTTGCACTATAGTTCAGTGAAAAAGCATAATGTTGTGTTTACTAAGTGTTCAATACGAATAGTAGGGAAATGTTGTACTGGCCCAAGATCAGTGTACTATTTTTTGTTTACCCTGGCCCAATGTTAGTGTTCTTTCTTGTTTTACCATGCAGCAATAAGCACATGGTATAAAGGGACAAATCGGGCTCCTTCTATTGGCCTGATCATGAGTCGAGTGGAGTGCTGTCCCCGGTGAGATGAGGCTCTGAACAATCACAAATGGCCTAGTGTTCCCACACTCACATTTACCAGGTGCAGGAACACCGGTCAGATTTTACCAAATGCTGCTCAGCCCCTCTTGTAGGGCACAGGGGGCATGGAATAGTACCCCTTGTAAGCCCAAAACCAGCCCTGACCCGTCCACTGAAACCCTTCCCAGTCCCCACCCTGTATGCAACACCTCATCTAAGCATTAGGGAACCGGGAGCAAGATTGTCCCGGGAACGTGGACTCCACATGTGCAAAAGGAAAACGTTAACGTAATTTTGGGTCTGCTTCCCATTCCAGGGACAAAATCTTGTCATTGAAGGATGCAGGGCAGTACTTAATTTGGGCCGGTGGTTGCAGTACATTTTGGAACCAGCACTCATTTATCCTTATTTTACTTTGGCCCAGACACGAGAGAGAACATCACAAAATGGGTAAGGAAGAGGAAGATGGGAAAAAGTGACAAAGAATGAGAGTAAGGATTAAAAAGAGCCTGACAGAGTGAGATAAAGAGACAGTGAGCATCTGATGGGGGGAAAGAAAAGGCATGAAGTGGAATCAAGACTACAAAACCTTGGTAGTCAGCACTTCGACATTCAATAGTGCTGGTTGTCGGCTTCTGTGTGAAACTTTCAGCCTCTGTACTTATTCTCTTACAAATGAAGTACTGGTGCAGGCTGCAGTTAGCAGCTGGAATCGGTGATTCTGGACCAGGTAGTTTGAGCACTTCCTCACTATACAACTTGTAATCGAAGCATTTTTGGGGAGTTCAGTACGGCGAGGATGCCCTGAGTACCACAGACTGAAGTAAGCACTGGCACACAAACAGGTTTATCAATCCTTCCCTCTAGCAAGCTCCCAAAGCCCTGCCTGGAGATTCACATATCAATTTTAACATCCTGCTGAGGGATAAACTGGCTGCGAAAGCGGTCTGTAGCCTCAATTCACTCAGTCTTGGGCTGAAGCGTTCATCGGGTGAGACAGTGCAAGCATGACAGGCACCAATGTAGGGTGTAAAAAGCTGCTTTATTAAGAACAGGTCATAACACCTAACAAATTCATTCTTGGCACATTTCCTCACGACTAATACATCCCCACTACACTATATAATCATCATTGATAAACACCCCCTCACTCTTAGTCCTACCTTCTCCCATTGTTATGAACCCGTCAAAAACACATAACCGCCCTCTTTTCTCTGCCTATCATTACCTTCTTATCTTCTTCCTCGTCCCATTCTTTAAGTTATGTCTTTCTTTCTGCTTAAGTATAAAAAGAAGAGACATAATAGTTTATGTATTTCTATTTCTTCAAGTTTATTTGTGTCTGAAATTATATATATTGTGAAAGAAATTTTTCGGGCTTTTCTGAAGTCATCTAAGGACCCTGTCTCTTTATTTAAACCTTTTCTCAGATTTCTTTCTCTGTGTCTGTTGGGCATCCGAGGTGATATGTAGAAATGTATATACTGCCTTAAGCTGATACCAGAAAAAGAACATCTTCTTCTCTCTTCTCTTTTTTGTCTCAGGCAGCAAGAAGGACATCACATAATGTAAGTACTGGGATGAATTAGAGAGAATCGGAGTAATGAAGATTACCGGTAATTAATTCAGGCTTTACCCTCACTCCACGAACTCCCCATTCCTGCTTAAACTAGAAGGAGGGCAGTAGACAGGGCAAACTCTAGTTGTGCCCCAGCAAGACTGCAATGAGGAAGCATACCCAACCAAAATCTAAAACCCTAATACCACCCCCCCCCCCCCCCCCCCCTTCCCACTCAGTCAGGAATTCAGCTACAAGGCCCCTGGCGGCAGCTCCCACCCGCCCAGGAGGAGAATGGCTAAACACATCTCTTGCTCCCTCACAGTTCATCATCATCATCTAAACTGTATTTGATTTCACAACTAAAAATCATAAAAGTCATACAAACATCGATAAAAACTGCACCAAAATACAAGTTCACAGTACAGTACATCCAGGGTAATCTAATTTAAATGATAAAAATTCATGAGACCCGATGCCAAGATTAGTCACAGCTTTAAGCGTATACAAAACAGTGTCATTGGAGAGGAGTTGTAAAAAGATAAGAGCTGGTCTGACCCTCATAAAACAATCCGTTTTAAGAATGAGGATAATAAATAACTTTCTGGGAGCAGCATAGAATCTACAAAACATCACTGTTACAAAATCAATACGAACGTGTTGAAAAGGCAATGTTTATCAGTGTAAAAAAAAAAATACTCAGAATCTGGATCAATTTGCGGACTATAAAGTCGATTTACCTTGTATCATCGATGAATACCTCTTCAGTTTGTTCTTTGACTGTGAGCTATTTTTGTTTTACTTTCTGAATGACCACCACCTGACATTGTTACTGCACTCTGAAATGTTGTATCTGTTACAGGAAGCTGTCAATTTGCAAGAGTTAGGCAGCAGTCTTATTGTTAGCAATTGAAATCAACAGAAATCATGTTTGATATTTATTGTCTCATCATGAATCCCCGATTAGCACATAGAGCTCTGGTCTTTAGTTGTGTTGTTTGAGAATAAAGAGTGAGGACCTTTTACTTAGGTGTTAGTACCTTTTATATAGGTTGCATCATAACTTTAAATAAATCATCTTATGTGATCAGCATTTGGGCTGTAGGTGCCCTTGGGTTTTGGGACCTCAAGTTTCTGGTGACAAATGGAACAGCACTATGAATGTTGGCTTGTTTTATCCTAGTGATGAGGGATGTGATACCATGCATGAATGCAGTGTGGAGCAGAAAGTGAGGAATCGTATGGAGCGGCTCTCGCTGGCTCACTTACCAGCCTCCACCTTGACCGATAGTGGCTATGGACTGCTGCTGCTGTTTTAAGTTAACATGTGGACTGTTTACAAAGGGGATCATAAAGTATTGCTTTATTGTAAGGGTTCGTTGTCATCATGAACAGTGTTGACGTAAAAAAGAACAGCATTTCACCCTAACAATTAACAGTGAGTAAAAGCATTACATATTTGCTTTAACCGCATGCCATGCACTTGCCACCCTCATGAAGTGTGGATGTAAAAAAAAAACAGCATTTCACCCTAACAATTAACAGTGAGCAAAAGCATAACATATTTGCTTTAACTGCATGCCATGCACTCGCCCAGTCAATACAAAGTGTGCGCACACACACTTACACACTCACACACACCATCAAAAGAAGACCTCCTGGGTACAGAAGTTCAGCAAATATTAACAAGATGAGCAGGAGGTATAACTAGTTATTACTCGGAAACTGGCTTTGCCCCATATCATGCATTCGCCATATGAATAGTTCATAGTAAACTCCTGAATAATAAAGATGTAACTATGCTGGGCATGCGAGCAGCTTAATGGAATGCCGAACTATTGATGTTGGTAAAGCTTCCTCTGCCATCTTAAACATCTGTCATGTTATGTTACCTGGTACTTCTATAGTGCTACATTTGCCAATAAAATGTCATATCAAAAAGAATATGGTCTGTAGCTGAGGTTTCCTGCTTGGGGAAGGGTATTCTCGACCTTTGCTGTGTATATGTGGCTTGGAGGGTTATGCTTATGACAGTGACCATGAGGGAGTGAAGCGGGGTGAGTCTCGTGCCCTTTCAACCTAATTTTTGTGACTGGACTTGGGTCGTCTTTGTGTGGTGGTGTGCTGTGTGGTTTGGGTCTTCAGCTGATCAGTACTCGTCACAAGTGTGATTCAGATGGTTTTACATTCTTCTAATGGTTGTATGCAGCTGGAGTCAGGAGCTGTACTGTGGTAGCTCCTCTAACTGATGTAGTCCAGGAAGGAGGTATCCTGATAAGGGATTATCATCGAGGTTGTTGACCCTTGCCTGTTATGATAGGATGAAGGCTAGTTATAGACTATCCCTTCATGTCATGAGTTTCAATTGTTATTATTTTGTGGTTGTGTTCGATCCCTTGTCTTTGTTTCCTGAGCTTCCCCGTTTATCCTTTATCAGAATGCCAAATTCCCCATGCAGACAGCCCTCAAATTTGGTTGACAGTGTTTAGTACTAGAAACCTATTTTTCTTGTGCATTCGGAGTTCTTGAATTATGAGGTGTAATTCATAGGGTTGAACAGTGAGATGTTCAGGTGGTCGGTTGTCTGGGAGTAAAGCCATGGTAGGTGCAGAGGAAAGTTAAAGGGTTTACCTGCTCTAATCTGTTTACATGGTTCTTTTTTAGGAGGGAAAGTTATTGTGATGTTGACATTGGTTTGTGAAGAGGAAAGAAAGCAGCTGTAATTGGTGTAGTGTGGGGTCACGATTTGTTGTGCAGTGAGAAGTAGGCAAATGGGATTGGGTTAGTAGCCGGTATGTGTATAAGGAAGGTATAAGGATCCACTGGAGGTGTATTTGTACACAGGACAGAGTAAAATTAATTACTGGTTGCAAATTGTGAGCAGTATTATGCATGCAGTAAATAGTACATCTGGCTCTTAGCTCCTAACCCAGAGAACTAATAAGTATTGCCAATGTAAGTATAATCCCTCAGGTGTTTATGGTTTGTAAATCAGTTCTGATGGGTATGAAAAGACCTACAGCAAAGGAAAGAGTCACAAATAGGAAGGAACAATAAAAAACTGATCTTCAAATCATGTACTCCAACCCTTACCATTCAAATTAATCTGTTTTGTTCTGCAGCGGATCACTTTCCCCGGCTTACTCTCCCGTGAACAGCATGAACCCCAATACTGCATCCCCTGTCTGCTCACAATATCAGGATTTGATGCAGGTGGATCCACCACAGTTCCAGCCGCACATGATGGGTCTTGGGATGGTGTATAGCGATCTGCCTCTCTCGGATTCCATAAGGTGAGTCAAATACACTTCGCCAACCCTTACATCCACTATGCTTTTTCTTCCACCAACTAAAGCGGATCTATATTGTGTGAGGCCTCTTCTGTATGAAGAGGTACATATATCTTTATTGCGATGTTATTGCTCCTACTCTCACACCTACGGTCTGCATCTTATGATGAACCTCTGGGTACTGGCATCATTTATTGATCGGGTTGCTAACTAAAGCTTTGCACACCCGGTACCAATGTGTCATCTATATGGGTGAGCATCTTAATTAGGATTGCCATTTCCTCACAGGGATGTGCACCCTCTACAGTTGCCTTCTTAAACAAAGAGACTTTCCAGATTTTCTTGTCATCCAAGGGCTAAGGGATCACAGGAGGATTTTGACAATGCAAGAGTGACTAAAGCCTAGGAGTAGCAATGTTACCATAAAGCAGGAGTCTCCAACCTTGTGTATAGTAAGAACTACTTATGTTCAGTGACAATCATGCCAAACTACAAAAAAATATTATTGGTCTTGCTGTTATGACCACATCCAACAAAACTGGATTAGTCAACACCTCACACAGGATTAACTGCAGTGACCACTTGAGTGCATCATGGTGGGCAACCAGCAGTTATGTCAAAAAGCTGTTGCAGTATTAAACACCTCTACATGAGTAATGACATACCAAGGCCCTCTAGTAACAAGAAGATACGATTACAAGTTTATCATTCAACTCTTACATTAAATATATGTTGGAAACTGAACACCTTGGTTAGTCTCCAAACATCTGTTTACTAGTTTGTAAAAATACACCGATTTTACTCTCAAATGCTCACTTTTCAGTTTTTTGAAAACATGCATAATTCAACCAGACGAACAAAAGCTTATATTAGTTTTCATTTTTAGTGAGCACATTTGATCTCCAAATTTCAAGTTGTCATTTTCATCGTTTACTCCATGTAAAATTGCCGCAGATTGAGAGTTTTCACCTCGCCTTGCTATCTCATGCCAAGGATGCCCAGCATGATGTCATTTATGCAGACAATATAGAATTAGATTGGATTTGTATAAAAAATAATGCTTTGAATGGAGTCTGTTGCTGGTGCAGGTCACAAGTTATACATTAAGTGTAATTTATATTTAGGCTTTTCCTGTATGCCAGCTACAGCCTGAGCAGTGCCAATGTCCTTTTTGGCCTATCCACTGGAGGAACATGTCATTTCTAATGTTTCACACGTTCTACTCTTAAATATGATGTACTACTTTTGAGCAGTAAGGTGCGGTTAGAGGTGACTTATTTAATGTTTAAAATCAGGTTTTTCTACTTGTCAGAAGGGATGATTTTGTTAGGTCTATGGAGTAGGGTTCAAGCTGCTGTTGTCAGGCCAACAGGGTAGGCCTGAAGCCATGTCTTCACTGCCACTACAGTGGATGCACTATAGATGCTGCAGTTCACAAGTGGCATTTAACGTTCCATGCCACGGGTGTATTTCTGCACCATATACAATGGCCTGATAGGAAAGTTAAATGTGGCGTTCTTATTTTAGGCAAATCTTGACAAGTTTAAAGGGGACAGAGCACATACACTGGGGACTGGATATTAGTTTCCCAGTGTTTGGAGTTCAACGATACCAGCAGGTGAATCCCAAAGCAATGAAAAACTTTGGGTGACCACCCAGAAGGGGTCAGTTTGCAACAGTGGTTATTGGTAGCCTTGCATCTATAGAAAAATTCATTAATAAATATATATAAATAGGAATATTTTATGATCGTCCTTCATGTGCTATGTCCTTCCTAAATAACATCCTGTTATGCTCTTCTGTCAGTAATTTGTCTGGCATCTAGGATCTCGCTGGAAATCATAGCATCTGTTGTTTATCTAATTGAGGAAAAATTGCTTACCTATAATTCTGTGTTTGAGGCATGTTTGACTGTAGATACAGATGCTCTGCATATTTATGCCATCTAGTGTTAGGTCTGGATGTGTGGAGGTTGTTTTTCTTCGAAGAAATTATTTCAAGTTACGAAGTAGAGTGACTCCTCATTCTCGGTAATGATGCGCAAGGGCATCAACTCCATTGTTAAATTATTCTCTTGGTTTTGGACTTGTGTGCTTACGCCCTGAGTCGAGACCGTCGTTGTATCTCTCTTTCAGTTCTATTTCTGTGTACCGTCAGTATTGTTACCGATCACGTGTCTCCTCTCTGCGTGTTGAAGGAGAACCAGTTGTCGAGTCGACTCCGTTGCAGCCTCCAGAGGGCCTCACCCTTCAGGGCCTTCGAACTCAGTCTCCAGTTTCGTATCCAGACAATGCCCCCCTGGTGATGGAGTGGATGCCATTTTGATTCTGTTTGTGCTGTCATGCAAAGTACCCACGGACGGACTCGTATCAGGTCTATAACCTGTGTCTCTCGCCAAACCACAGGGAGGAGGATTGTGAGGCCTGTTGAGCATTCTGCTAGAAGAAAACGCTCCGTGATCGTCACACATGCCAGATAAAAATGCCGCAAAAGGCCACCGATGATACCCTCAACCTCTTCGGACATCAAGACATCAAGGAGGAACACCATTCACAGGCTTCGTGGCTGAAGAGGAGACTTTCTCAATCGAGGGCAGCTTGGAATCCGATCCGGAGTTCGAGTTCAAGCTTACCAATGTAACGCTGGAGTCTAACACAGTGAGTACGCTACGGCCTGACCTGAAGTACTGGGTATTTTAGACCCAGCGGTGCAGGGGCACACACCCTATGACTTCTGGGTTCACCCTGTTCCAGACCTACAGAAACACAGAGTCTTCTGGGTGAAGTCAAAGATTCATTTATTGGCTGCAGACCAATTACAGGTATCCTAGAAGTACAACAGCGTGTATGTTCTCAGGAGACTGCTGAAAATCATAGGAATGGACTTCACCTTAAATACCCTTTTTCTTCCCTCAAGCATACATTCCTAGGTTTATGATATGGCCATTACAAGTATACATTACAAACGAAAAAGCAGAGTCATGATGACCATCCCACATTCCAGTTCGGCCAGCCCACAATGATTTACACAGTAAGGTTCAGATCGCACATTTGATGTCAATAGACCCCCCAATAAACATGAGCATCTCCTGTTTTGGGAAACAAGTCATAAAGCAGGAACAAGCAGGTGTGAAAGAGATTAGCCGGAGGATTGTGTAGAATGAAAGGGTTTTATGATGGGTCAAGCCCTGATGCTAATCACAGGTGGACGGAGGAAGGGGAGCTCGTGAGACCGGTTTGACCTGGGGCAGCAGAGCCAGCTGCCCAGGTCACAGAGAAGTCAGAGGAGAAGCCCATGTACTGTGAGGCCCGTATTTACTCCATTATAGCCTATGTGAGGGCAATGACAAGATGGCCACTGCTTCCAAAATGGAACCCGCGTAGTTGAAGCAGAATAACGTGTACACAGTGCATTCATAGCTAGAACGATATATAAAGCACTCGTACATGCCGCATTTACCATTTGCGGTTTGCTAATACCAAGATAGACAGGGGTAGGGCCCTGTCCCCTACGCGGTCACAGAGATTAAAGTACGACAGACCCTCCTTTTGCCCTTACATAGGCAATCACTATACTCATCTTAATCCGAGTCTAGGTCAATGTTCACAAAGTCATGGAGATGTTGCTGTAGCATCATCCTATTACTTAGCTCGTCCCTCGATACAGGTTTCTTTACACATAAGGTAGCACAGAGGCCACATATCGCAGGAGCACACTGTATGCACAGACAGAACAGGAAAAGAATGGCTAAGATCATTCCAATGACCATCAGAACTTTCCAACCCCAGGCGGATATCAATTCCCAGAACCACCCCACCAGTGACCAGTCTCCCTTATCCACGTGTATGGATTCAGATATTTTATGGAGTTTGGAGACTGTTGGAGCATTATCTGGTATGAAAATGCAGCAACTGGATTGGATGACCTTGCATACCCCACCGCGGTCTGCAAGAATAACGTCTAGAACCATGCGGTTCTGTAAAGTCATAAGGCGATCCGCTTGGAGCTCAGCTGTCAGATTACCAAGGGCACCAGCCGTTACATTGACAGTGGATTCAACCACACGAGTCAGCTGTCTCAGGTTCCTACTATTGACCATAGGTCCCCAAAACGGCAGGAAACCCAAAAAGAAGTCTCCCGCTTCCTGACCGGCAGTATCCTCCTTACTAATCACACCTCTCACAACTCTGGTCTTGTGATAGTCGGAGGCAGCAGTAAATGTCGGCGGTAGCAAGTTTGCAATATAACATGTGCCCGAGAAATCAGGGGGCAGCCATGTATATGCTCGGTCATTACAGATGAAATATGTGCCCTTGGCAGCCAAAAACGCAGGGGAAAACTGTGACGGGAAAGTGTACGTTTCAGTACAGTCACTTCTTCCCAGTTGACCTCTAGGATTCTGACCATTACCCTGTAAGCAGAACCGACCTATGTGGGGTACGACCCAGATTGGAGATGAGATCTTTCGCTGTCTTTCACCCAGACTAATACTATACCCCGTCGCGTTCCATCCTAAATAAGGTCTCAACTCTTCTTTGGGAATGGATGAGTATGCATCAATATCCCTACTCATATCGGCAACTCCTTTCATCAAAGCCTTATTATTGGTGATAGGTCTGATGGAACGCGGTTGGCGAGGGGAGTACGTATCTAGAGCATAGAGAAACATGGTCTGGAATGCCCATGACGATCCATTGTAACTGTACGGCAGCACCAGGTAGGGAATATCCTTGTTAATGGTATGTGGCATTAACCCACACACCCAGCAATTGGTCGTATTCATTACCAGTTGGTGCTGGTGCAGAAGCTGGATAAACGAGTTATTTACAAACTCTGATTGTCTGGTCTGTTCGTGCTCAGGCAAAGGGTGAAAGGAGTGAGAGGAGGCGGTAGAAAGAGGTATAGGCTGTTCAGTGGGTGTAATGGGCTTTTGAGCGGAGAAAAACACAAATCCTACAATAAACATTGTGATACTACACAGTGTAAAAAGGCACAAAAATACAAAACATTTACTTTTTACAATTCTACACATCCTTGCGTTAAAGTTCATTTCCTCAATCGGTCTCTCCATCTTAAAAAACTCCATCCTCTACTCGGGCCGCTCGCGGCGGATGAGTGTCTTCTGCTAAGGGGCACGCCTGTCAGTCCAGGGAAACGCCCTAGACCAACCAGAACCGTTGACCTAACGTCTTCGGCCTGTACCCAAAGTCTTGGCACCGCGACCCTGCGGCAGAACCCGGATGGTGGTTCGAAAAACAAAAATCAAGAAAGTCCTTCAGATGGGAGAGCAAAAAATGTCAAAAAGGAAATAGTAAGGAAATCTTTATTTGTCCATGGGCCTTGGTCTCAAATTATAGCGGAGACGGCCAGGTGCTGTTTGGTCTTGAAACAAAAGTTCAGGCTCAGTGGTGTCCAGTCGATTTGATGGTGGCACAGCTTCCTGCAGAATATTGTCACTCTCTTGGTCTGAAACTGTGCCTCTTATGCGTGCGTCACTGAATGGTACAAAACGAGGTACAGTGTCTGTTTCAGAGTCGGCGATACCCTCCTTGACCCACTGGTCATATGGCAGAGGCAAGGGGACTACTTTGCAGTGGGTACCATGGATCCAGTGTTTCTTCCCTTTTACTCGTACCGCTGATCTTGTCGACAGAAGTACAAGGTGAGGGCCGATCCAGCGAGGCTCGTCGTTGCTCTTACGCTGGAAATTTCGGATCAGGACCCACGAGCCAGGGTTGATAGGGTGTCCAGGAGGTTCAGAAGCTTGGGGAAGAGTATCATGTACCTGTTGGTGCAAAACACGCAGTTTAACAGTCAAATCATACAGGTAATCGAGTAGTACTGGATGTTCAATCTCACTAAACTTCGTGGGCCTCGGTACACCCCATACGTTGGCCGGACGGCCAAAAACGACCTCGTAAGGGCTAAGTCCCACTCGTGAGTGTATGGTCATTCTGGTGGACAGGAGTGCTAAAGGCAGAGCATCAGGCCATTTAAGACCGGTGCTCGCCTGGATTTTGGCCAGCTTGAGCTTTAAGGCTCCATTGTAGCGTTCTACTAGTCCAGCTGATTGGGGGTGATTTGCAGCATGGAACTTCTGCTTTATCCCTAGCCCTTCACATACATTCTTCATCACTTTACCCACAAACTCACTTCCATTATCACACCACACCATTCTTGGCATCCCAAACCTAGGGAAAAATTCCTTCACAAGGGCTTTGGCTGTGGATAGGGCAGTGTTATCTTTCAGAGGATAAGCCTCTATCCATTTTGAGAAAGCACAAACAACCACCAGTACATATTTCAGGTTGTTGCATCTTTCCATGTGAATAAAGTCCAGCTGCAAAACTTCGAATGGACATGATGGGGGTGCAAAGTGACCAGCTGGAGTTGGGGTTCCCCTACCAGGGTTGTACTTCAAGCATACCATGCAATTCTTGACCACATTCTCTGCACACTTGGGAATCCCAGCATTCTGCCATACTGGAGCCAACAACTTGCATATACCTTTCGTACTGATATGTGCCATTCCATGTGCCATAGTAACCACTGGAAGCACATATGCGTCAGGCAATAACCATCGCTTATGTTCTGTCAGATCAATCCAACAACCATTCTCATCCAACTTACCCATACTTTCTCTCCACTTGCTTAACTCCTTCTCTGTGGCTTCAGCTTGAAGCGACTTCACACTCTCTATTGTGTTCTCACACATTCCCACATCATCAACCCATCTTGCGGGGCCTGCAACATACATTCTAGTCTTCACATTCTGTGCTGTTTCTTTCGCAGTCTCATCAGCAAACGCATTCCCACGTCCAACATCAACTGTGACTTTCCTGTGCGCACTGCATTTCATGATCGCAACTTGCAACGGTAGGGTCAGTGACTCAAGGAGATCATTCACCAACTTGCCATTCTGAATTTTAGCTCCATGCGATGTCAGGAACCCACGCTCCTTCCACAAACGCCCAAAATTATGAGCCACGCCAAAGGCGTACTGGCTATCTGTGTATATATTTACTCTCATTCCTTCAGACAACACGCACGCTCTCGTGAGGGCGATTAATTCCGCTGCTTGGGCCGAATTATGTGGCACTCGTGCAGTTTCCACGACCGTGTGTAAAGTCGTGATAGCATATGCAGCAGTCGTGTCACCATTAGGGAGTTTGAAACACGAGCCATCCACCCATAAAGTGCCATCACACTCAGTCAGGGGAGTATCTTTTAGATCTACTCTCCCTTTCGTCTCTTCTTCTGTTCTGAACAGACAGTCATGTTGCTCAATCTCATCTGAGTCTGCTGGAATTGGCAACAATGTAGCTGGATTCAGCGTATTGCATCTCTTTATGTGTATGTGATTTGCTAACAGTGTAAGCTCATAACCTAATAATCGCGCACTAGTCAAGTGTTGTGTCTTGGTCCTATTTAATAATGTGTCTACAGCGTGTGGAACCATAACAATCAATGTATTGTCCATTACCAAACCAGCAGATTGTCGGATAGACATTGCTGCAGCAGCTGTCGCTCTCAGACAGCTTGGCAATGCCCTCGCTACAGGGTCCAAGGTTGATGAAAAATATGCGCATGGGCGCGGTCTGTCGCCAAAAGGCTGTGTTAACACTGACAACGCACATCCATCTTTCTCGTGAACATACAATGTAAAAGGCTTACTGTAGTCAGGGGTACCCAACACAGGAGCCGAACACAATGCATTACGCAATTCCACAAAACTTTTCTGGCACTCTTCAGACCATGGGATAGGATTCGGTGTGTCTTTGCATGTTAAGGCTACCAAAGGTTTTGCCAGCAAGGAAAAACTTGGTATCCAATGCCTACAGTATGAAGTGATACCCAAGAAAGCACGTACTTCTCTCTGTGTTCTTGGCACACTCAACTGTGCAATGGCTTGAATTCTTTCTGGGGTCAGTTTCCTTCCCTCCTTCGATAAGAGATGACCTAAGTAGGTCACTTCTTGTCGACAATATTGCAGCTTAGAGAGAGACACCTTGTGATGGAAAGCGGATAAATGGCGCAACAGGGACAATGTGGCTTCTTTACAGATCTTCTCAGTATTCGCGGCAATTAGTAAATCATCCACGTACTGAATCAGGATAGCGCCACTAGGTAAAACAAGTGCATCAAGCTGTGCTTTCAAAGCTTGACTGTATATTGATGGACTTTCACAGTAGCCCTGGGGAGCGCGTTTGAAGCGGAAGCTTCGGCCTCCCAGACTAAAGCCAAAAATGTCTCTGCTCTCTTCTGCAATTGGGATGCTAAAGAAAGCATTCTTTAAATCAATCACTGAAAACCATGCAGCAGAGGCTGGAATCATCGTTAACAAAGCAGTTATATCGGGGACAACTGGAAACTGTGGCACAACAATCTTATTAACCTCTCTAAGATCGATCACAAATCTGTAAACAGGTGGCTGTGAAGGGTCCGTTCGTTTTAAGACAGGTAAAATCGGACTATTGCAAACGTTGCCTCTTGTCTCTTCAATCACACCCTTATTAATCAAGTCGCTGACAATGTCTAACAATGCTTTCTGCCCTTCATTAGAGATCTTGTACTGGGGAATACGTGGCAGTCTGACATTAGCCTTTAAAGTCACCACGTATGGTGGTATCTCCAAGAGGCCCACATCATTGGGACCAGTAGCCCAAAGGGCATCCGGAAGGGATGACAATTCAGGCGGCATTGTGTTTTTAGACAAGTACATTGGGGAAATCACTTTCTTGCCTAATGTAAGTTGTACTCCTGAAGGAGAACAATACAGTGTAGCGTGCAATCTTTTCAACAAATCTAATCCCAGTAAATTCTCACCACAACCTGTTGTCAGAATCAGGGGTGCTTTCAGCTCGCAAGGTCCAACAGAAAGTGACATGGGACTAGAAATCGGGTTCCTAACTGGGGCGCCAGAAAAACCTACTGAAACATTTATATCGCCAGACAAAGGTGCGCCAGGGAGTTTTGAATGCATGATTGAACTCTTTGCAGCACCAGTGTCTAGCAGAAAAGGCTCCGTTACATTTGCTGTAGTCACCTCAACATACGGTCCACTCTGATCCACTGGCACTGAAACAACTCCCTCTCTCTGTCTATGGCTGTCCTAATAATCATTACTTTCTGCATCACCGTCCTCCGCATAATAATCATTATTATAATACTGGGCCGTATTACTAGTCGCGTTAGCTTGCTGATCAAAGCTATTGATGGTATTTTGAGGCGGCAGAGGACGCGCGTTCTGGGGAGCATTTCCACGCCCTCTGCCTCTAGGAGCTTGCTGGCCACCCCTACCTCTTGCGCCATACGCATTACCATTCCGCTGCATTAATTTAGGGCAACTATATTTATAATGACCTTCCTCTTTGCAGTATGAACATTGGTTGGGACCTACAGGGACACGTGGTTGATAATACCCGTTCATTTGCTGATTGTTCTGAAACTGTTGGGGTTGGTGATAGACACCTTGGGGTTGTCTATAATTATTCTGACCTCCACGTGGCGGATAGGCCTGCTGTAAAAGGACCTTTGTCTTTAATTCCTTCGTTTTCTTCTCTGTTCTATCTTTCTCGTCCTTATCTCTATTTTCATAATACTGTGCAGTAGCCAGTATTTGCGCTGAAGAAGAAACAGCCCAAGAACTTTCTGAATCTTTCAACTTTTTACACAGGTCAGGAAGTAGATTCTGCACAAACTTATCCACAAACAACCGTTGGCCACCCTCAGTACTCATATCTTGCCCACTGTGATCAATAAACGTTTCTTCAAACCTAGTGAAGAAGTCTGACACTGTCTCATCTTTCTTCTGCTTGCATGCAGATAGCTTGTCCCAATTTACGCGCATCGCAGGCATTATTGTCTTCATATACGTGATGATTCTACCAGGCAGTTCAGCTACTAAAGGTTCTGGTTTCGCGCCACCAGTTTGTCTAGCATCAGCAGCAATAATGTTAGCCCATGTATCCCCTAGTTCTGCATCGTGATCTACATTACGAATTGACCCCCATAGAGGCTGTGGAACAACATTACCAAACAACATGTCTATGTCGGCCAGATTCATAACGCATGACCCTGCCGTCTGTGACAACTCTTTATAATAACCTGCTGGGTTTTTACGGGGATCAGGTAAGGACTGCTTAAGCGCTAACTCCTCAGAGCGCTTCCATGGAACATGCACCCAAACACGCTGGAAATGCGCTGGCACAGCGGCGATACCGGCACCAGCATCAGCTGCAACTGCTTCCTTCCATACCGGGGGAACTTCTCTCATGGGGTATTGTCGCGCTTTTACCTTTTTCCCCACAAGGACATCTTGTTCAAACAATGACTGTTGACAATCATCATTCCTGAAGGACAATACAACCGCAACTGCTTTATCTACTTCGCGGTCCACAATTATACCAGTTCCAAAATCAAACCTCACTCTACACAATTCCTGCGGGCTCGGATTTTTACCGCTATCTTCCAATTCTTCACAGAGAATTTCGCACATTTTCTCAAACACATATCTCTGTTTTGGGTCATCCCACTGATGGAAAACGTTGACAACTGATTCCACATCATACAATGAAGGGAAAACAATCCATCTACGCGCCATGCTATCTATTACCTTTTTCTCATCGGGGTTAGGCAATTGGCTACGCAATTGCTTACGCTGTAAACCAGGAGTCGCACCAGATGACTCAAAGAGAGGAGACATTAATGTAGTAACCACATTAGCTAAGCGCTGTCGCGCTGAAGGAGAAGTTGAGGCGGAAAAACAGAGGGGAGAAAAGAGGATGTAGAAACAGGTACTGGAGTGGTGCAAGGAAGAGTGTCAGAAGAGGCAGCTGCTGAATTAGGCAAAGTCGCAGGAAGTGCGGGGGCAGTTGGAAGCACAACTGGCGGCCCTTGAGAGGGCTGCGCTACATGGATAAGAGCCGGCTGCAAAGCAGCTGGCGGTTGCGGCAAGGCTTGCAGTATATTCACTGGGGGTGGCATATTCACAAGCTGGGGAGGTGCCGTGGCATTTTGAGCATACGGGGGTGGCGAACTCAACAAATGTGACATCAGGGGATCTTTCTCCTTTTCTTCTAACTCATTCTGCTTAGAATGTGGTAAAACTGGGTAACATTTGTCAATCCCTAACTTACGCTGCCTGTGCAATTGCTCACTCATCTGCTCCTCCTCATTGTCTTTAAATTGTACAGCTGCTTGCATTACTGTCATACCTCTCTCTCTTTTATTCTTTTTCGCTAGCTTAATTTCCTTTTGTTTGGCTTCCTTTCGCCATAAGCGGAAAGAGTCAAACATCGCCGGCCGGGCTTTCTTTTTGAACAATTTAATTTCCAAATTATCTAAAATATCGGTATCGAAACTACCATTTTGGGGCCATTTTAAAACACCGTCTTTCCTGGTGTAGTGGATCCATACTTCGTTATATGCAATGGGGCCTACGCCATGTTTTACATAGAGCTCATAAGTTGGAGTTCCAACCGGAGGAACCGTACATGATTCCTCTAGCTGGAAATCTTTTCCACAACCCAAACAGAATAATCTACCAAATAGTCCAGAACCAGGCATCTTCGCTCACTAGTCTAGATCCAAACGTCAAAGGATTATCGATTACGATAGTCTCGTGAATACACGAGTCCTCTGGCTTTGGCGTTTGCAAACTCCAAAGTACCAAATTACCAAATCAAACGATCCCGAAGGATACCAAAACAAATGGGAGACGCTCCACTTATACTTAACTGAATATTGCTGATAGATGGCGTCACCAGAAGACTCTCTCGATTGTTTCGCTCTCTCAAACTCGTCAAGGGTCCAAAACAGGTCGATTAATCAGGGCAGCAGTCCTTCGTAGCCGTCGGGACGCGGAGAACCTCGCAGAAAAGACTTTCGGACCACGTCGACATGCAGGGGTCGATGAAGTGGCGGCCTTCCTCCGGAATTTCCACACGAAGCTCCTCACGAACCTCTGGCTTGGACTGGTACCGCTGAAATCGTCCCGAGTTGGGCGCCAAACTGAAGTACTGGGTATTTTAGACCCAGCGGTGCAGGGGCACACACCCTATGACTTCTGGGTTCACCCTGTTCCAGACCTACAGAAACACAGAGTCTTCTGGGTGAAGTCAAAGATTCATTTATTGGCTGCAGACCAATTACAGGTATCCTAGAAGTACAACAGCGTGTATGTTCTCAGGAGACTGCTGAAAATCATAGGAATGGACTTCACCTTAAATACCCTTTTTCTTCCCTCAAGCATACATTCCTAGGTTTATGATATGGCCATTACAAGTATACATTACAAACGAAAAAGCAGAGTCATGATGACCATCCCACATTCCAGTTCGGCCAGCCCACAATGATTTACACAGTAAGGTTCAGATCCCACATTTGATGTCAATAGACCCCCCAATAAACATGAGCATCTCCTGTTTTGGGAAACAAGTCATAAAGCAGGAACAAGCAGGTGTGAAAGAGATTAGCCGGAGGATTGTGTAGAATGAAAGGGTTTTATGATGGGTCAAGCCCTGATGCTAATCACAGGTGGACGGAGGAAGGGGAGCTCGTGAGACCGGTTTGACCTGGGGCAGCAGAGCCAGCTGCCCAGGTCACAGAGAAGTCAGAGGAGAAGCCCATGTACTGTGAGGCCCGTATTTACTCCATTATAGCCTATGTGAGGGCAATGACAAGATGGCCACTGCTTCCAAAATGGAACCCGCGTAGTTGAAGCAGAATAACGTGTACACAGTGCATTCATAGCTAGAACGATATATAAAGCACTCGTACATGCCGCATTTACCATTTGCGGTTTGCTAATACCAAGATAGACAGGGGTAGGGCCCTGTCCCCTACGCGGTCACAAAGATTAAAGTACGACAGACCCTCAGTCTCGAATTGAGCCTTCAAAGAAACTAACGCCTCCTGATCAAGAGGCTTTCATGCCACTACTGCCTTCAGGCCATGGTTGGCACTAAGAATTCATTTTGGATGCCCTGCCCTCCGGCTCAGCGCAGAAACACCATCCGAAGCCGAAAACCTCAGCGCCGATGACCTCTATGGCATCCACACCCTCTGTGCTGAGCAGCCTGTTGTCATCTACAGCTTCGGCACCGAGCGGTTCTTCAGCGCCATAACATAAAGCCAGCTCAGAGCCCAAACCAACAAACTTGACACCGAAAAAGACTATTGAGGCTACAGTGGAGCCCCTTCTCCACAAGTTGCAAGAAAAGCAGGACTCAAGGCAGCAGATCCAGATGCAACTGAAAACTTGACAGATTGTAGCCAAGCCACCTGCTCCTCATCCACCACTTTCTAAAAAACAATTGTCTGTCCAAGAGGCTTTGGATGTCCCCATTCCACCCAAACGCAAACAAAATGGACAAGGCCACCCGCCCTTTGCCTCCACCACCACCACCCTCACCACCTCCACTTCCACCTTCTCCACCACCACCACCAGACATGCCTTCTTCACTGCAGTCTGACATAGGTCCCTCAGTGCCTCCCCTCAGGGACTCCCTGGTGATGGTACCAGTCCCCCTTATACTGGGGATGATTCTTTTCATGTACCACCAGACTCTGACCCTGGGACTCTTATGATGTTGACCCACCAAGGGACAAGAACCCAGACTTGTACCCCGCACGCCCATCAACTCTTGATGACTACACCACATACCAGGAGCTCATACCAAGGGTGGCCTCATTTCATGGGGTGCAACTTCATAGATAACCTCTGGAAGAGAATTTCTTATTTGAAACGCTATCATCTGCACACAGGGGCACTCAGTACCTGTCTATGCTCAAGGAATTATTTGCCATACGGAGGACATATTCAAGAACCCAGTTAGGGCCTGTATTATTACTCCAAGGGTCAACAAAAAGTGTAAACCCTCTCCCTTAGACCATGTTTACATCAAAGGGCAAGTCCCCCCAGATTCCTGAGTAGTCTTCAGAAAAAGGGCCAACTTTAAAGTGTCTGGCGATGCCGGCCCCTGACAAAGAAAATAAAAGAAATGACGCAGTGGGGCAAAGGGTTGCAGATCCGTCTGCAAACCAGTGGCACATCGCCAGTTCTATGGGTCTCCTAGCAAGATATGGCCATGCTCACTGGGATGAGATAGAGGAGCTCCTCCAACAGCCCCCAAATGAGCACAGGAAGAGGGGGCAAGAACTAGTTGCAGAGGGAAAACTGATTTCCAGCACATCTATTCAATGTGCCCTTGATTCTGCTGACACTGCAGCCAGGTGCATTAACACCAGTGTCCTACTTAGAAGACACGCTTGGCTGTGTGTATTTCAGTCTTCAAGCTTGATTGTCAGTAGAATATTCTCAATGCCCAATTTGATAAAGAACACCTGTTCGGTTCCCAGGTCGATGAGGCTCTAGAAAATATTGAAAAAGACACTGAAACTGCGAAGTCCATGGGAGTCCTTAAATCTCCTACATCTAGGGCCTCCTTTTGCCATTCCAGCTATGCGAGGCTCAAAGACAACTACTCTGGAAGCCTCACACTCATATCAGCATGCGCAGAGCCAGTAATCCCCCACAAAATCCTTCTATAGTGGCTCCTATAGAGGAAACACCAACGTTGGAAGCAAAAGTGCTGCCCCACGTGGTGCCAACACTACCAGCAAACAATGACTTGCTTCACTTTGCCCCCGATCCTACTACACCTGTTAGGGGATGCATATACAATTTTTTCCCCACCCGGCAACAGATAACAACAGACCAGTGGGTGTTGGATATTATCCAACATGGTTATTATCTGGAGCTCATTACCACACCTCCCACAAGCCACCTCGCTCACATCAGCTATCAATCGAGCATCAAACATTACTCAAACAGGAAGTCCAGGCTCTCCTTCCCAAAGAAGCAATGGAATCTGCATCTCTTCAACATCAGGGATGAGGAGTCTAATCTCTGTACTTCCTCATACCCAAAAAGGACGATTCTGTGCACCAAATCCTAGATCTAAGGCCACTGAACAAATACATTCTGTCAGAGCATTTTCATATGGTTGCTCTGCAAGATGTGATTCCGCTACCTCATCAGGAAGACTTTATGACTACGTTAGATCTAAAGGACACATATTTTCACATGCTAATACACCCCGCCCATCATAAATCCCTCAGGTTTATGGTGGACGGAAAAAACTACCAGTTAAAAGTCCTTCCTTTTGTGGTCCCAACCGCACCACAGGTTTTCATAAACTTGCTAGCAGTAGTAGCAGCCCATCTTCGGACAGAAAATACACGTGTTTCCCTGCCTGGATGATTTTTTTTCTCAAAGCCCCAACCCATCAACAGTGTCAACAATATACTCAGGTAACTATAGACCTTCTTCATAGCCTGAGATTCATAATCAGTGTTCCAAATCCCACTTACAACCTCTACAGATACAATCATATCTAGAACCAATTCTGAACACACAAATTGGGCTAGACTATCCCAATTCTTAAGAATTCAATATTTCCAGGCTCTATTACCTCAGTTTCAACCAAATACCAAATCAGCAGGTAACAGTAAAGACAGACGTGCATCTTGTGTCTGGCAGAAGATATACTGATGATGGGGAAGGGGTGATACCGCATCAGGAGAGTATGCACAGTAATTCTCCAAAAACAAAGTTTCAGGAGTCATCCTCCCACTCCTCTTATGTTTCCTCACCCACTCAGCAGATAAGCTCAATCTATTCAGCGGCATAGGGGTTGGTCAGTGTCGCGACTTCAGGAACCCTTTCAACATTGATAGCCTTGGATTTCGAATGCCTTGAGTGACTTGATGCCAATGTTGCTGTTGTCAGCGAATAGGTGGAAACTGCCCCAGTCATCAAAGTGCCTGGGAGCGATGATGTTCCTTGCCAAGACTTTTCTCTGGATCTCTCTATGGAGGAGTCCATTAAGAAGAAGGAGCAAACTGTGGTAGAAGGAGCTCCCTTTACCATGCTTCACAGGCCTCCCTAATACCGACTGTTGTTGCCTACACCAGTCCTTCTGAAGTCCATTGAGGCGAATCGTATCCCTGTCCTTCAGGGTCCTCATCTTCTGACAGAGGAACACTTATCTTGTAGACAGAAGAAATAAGAAATCTTGGAGGCCGACGTCTTGTGGAACTGTATTCACCCCCTTCCTGCTACAGCAGTGCATTTCATGAAGAGAGATAGCATTTCTCTGTGGGAAAAAAAATTCTGTCAGGAAATAGAAAATAAATACCATGACTCCAAAAGATGTCTTGTGAAGAGCTCAAAGCAATGGTTAGTAAAGATTTTTATTCACACAAAAACTAGATAAGGCTCAGCTCAGTGCTCCAGGATCTTGTTGTCAGGAGCTGGAAAAAATGAAGGGGATCAACTGTTACTGACAGGCCATGATGAGGCGCTGGCAGAGTGCGCGTCCTTGAGAGAGCAGTGTCAGCGTCCCAGCCAGCCTCTTTAGGCTGCAGCCCTCTTTTCTCTCACTTTTCTTTAAAAAAGGATTTGTGAAGGAGTTTCTTGATTTTTTTTTTATTTCATTTGACTGCTCTTTAAAAGATTATTAATGAAAGCAATTTAGCCTTTAATATGCTGTCAAATTTTGCTTTAATTTCATGAAAATGTGTCTTTTTTCTAGAGAAAAGTATATATTTCTGTTTTGTAAAGTGCTCCAGGATCCTGAAAACGGGTGGGACGTTTTAGTACTTATGATTATCAAACAAGAGACCCTGCAGGAGAAAGTGGTGATCCCCTTGTGGGATGCTCTGTTTGTTTTCAATTTTGTCCGTGATACTCCCCATGAACCTAATGAAGACATCACTATGGATATACTGACATACGATTTTTCTTTAGTGACAGTTACATCTATGAGGCATTTAGGAGATTCGGGACCCTTGGTGTGCTGTAAGCCGTGTCTCAGGTTGTAGGGTGATGCACTACCATTGGAACTTGGGCCATTGCGTGGGTCCCATTGCAGGACCCAGGTAACCCTGTTTCAACCACAAACTCCTACACTCACCTGAAACGGGAATTACAGGTGGCGCATTATGTCTGGGTACACATCTCCCTGCTAAGAGTAGGTGGAATATATGCCCACAAAAGGACCATAGAATTTCAGACTGTTGCAAAGTCATCCTGTGCCATGGACAACCCCCCCCCCCTATTTTTCTGACTGGTACTGGTGGTAACTGACTCTGACTGACCCTGGGCTCTGCCCAACCAGGCCCAGAGCTATGCTGAAAACACTTAGAATACAATGAAAACACCTTTTACCCCTTTAGGGCCCTAGTACATATTATGGCAGGGGGATTTAAACTACCTATCAGTCCCAAGTATATAATAGGGCATGGGAGTTTAGAGGACAGCAGAACTTTCTGCACTGCTGAAGCCTGAGGTATTTTTAAAAGTGGCTCTGTGTGGCAGGACTGCTTTTAAAAAGTAAATTGTGCCCAAACTCGACTTTTGTGTTTGGGGCACTAAAAATGGTTACCCTACAACGTTTGGGAATATTGGGTACCCCCATGGTCTCCCCTAGGTGTCCCAGGGGTGGAGGGGGGGTCAGGTATCTAAAAGGTGGACCCTTATAAAATAATGAGTTTTATATGCAATGGGTAAAGTGAAATTGCACATTTCACTCCCCACATTGTGATAAAATGCTGCCCAAAATCGACTTTGATGGTAGGAGCACAGTGGAGGGAGGATGTGCAATATTTTTACATATTCAGAACCCCTAAAGTCTCACCTAGGTGTTCCTGGGGTGGGGTTCCTGTAGATATATGTAGCATACTTATAAAATACGTTTTTAGAAGCCCTGGTGCTGGAAAAATGGCCCAAGTCACTTTCCCCATTGCAAATCCCATGCCATAGGTTAACATTGGAAAAGGTTATTAGTTAATAACTGGAGACAGAAAAGCCATAAAACTAGTATTAAAGGACTTGGTAGAATGGTAATGATAAATCCAACAATATGGTATTGTTGAATTTATTGTAAAATGTACAGACAAGAAGTTATAAGACTTTCTTTGTCTGTAAGCCAAAATTGAACCCTGTACTGCTCTGCCCTGATTAGTCAGAGATAAGTGGTGAGCCTGGCTGCTTTGAAGAGCTGATAAATGACCCCTGGGGTTAGGAAGCCTCCAGGGGAGGAGAGGTTGCTGGGCATAGGAATGCCAGAGCAGGGGGAGGAGTCATAAACCATGGACTTCAAGCGAAGGGGAGGACTCCTGTTCACCTTCAGCCAGATGCTAGGATTAAGGAAGGAATGAACAGATGCCATGGGGAGGGACTATGGAGAATAGCCATCCAAGGGGTGTGTCTGGCCAGGTCTTCTCTCCCTGCTGACAATTCTGACATATTGAATTTTGGAAGAATAGTGGTTTCTGGGTTAGCATTTTGCCACACTCTGCAGGAAGTGGTCAGACCTTTGGTTGGAACCCTGCAGCTCATTGGACTGCAGTGCCCTCTTGCGTGACCCCAGAGAACACTGAATAAGTATCTGGGAGGGGCTGTGCCTCTCAGATCTGCTGCTTGAAACTTAAGAGAATCAGAAGGGTCTGCGCTGAAGAGTTTGATGTGCATTTCCAAAGGCCTGAACTCTGAAGATGGGGCCTTTTTCACCGTTTGAAACTACAGCCCTGTGGATCAAACCTGCTTCAAAAGGGCTAAAGAGTGGACTCTCTGCAAGCTACAGGTTAACAGAGCTCACCTGGACATCACCACAAAGAATCCCCAGCCTGGAGTACTACCATGGGATTTGTAAAGGTTTTGTTCAAGTGGATTGCGGGAATTGAAGTCTCACACTTTCTAGTACCCTCTTGGAGATTCCAGATCCTTGGATTGTGTGTTAGCAAGGGTTCAGAATAGGAATCATTTTCTAAGACCTATTCTGAGCCCTATACTTTTTTAGTGGCATTATTGCCAGTGGCAGACTTACATTTGCCTCTACCAATAATCCACTTTCCAACACAGACAAAATGTGCAATTTGGTCTGCATCCTGCATGTTATTCCACATTCCACCACAAAAATGTAAATACCTAATATGGTTTGGTAATAACCACCTAGTAACGGTAATTCCAAGTACAGTATTAGTGCAGCATTGTTATTGGGCCACTTGCAATGGGTCCGAAAGTTCTTTCAACCTTTCACCTTGATTTCGAAGTATTTTTATGGCTTTACAAAGCACTGCGGCTCTAAGCTTTAAAGCGCCTTGGATGAGAGTTAAGCAGTTTTGATGTACATGACTCAGATGATGGAGTTTTTCATCGTTAAGAGAAATTTGCGAATTGTTGTCCACACAGGAAAGGCTGAAAGCAGTCACTCTAACCCATAATTCTGTCTGATTACTAAATCATATTGCTGGACTGAAGGCAGGTGACTCCAGTGGTGCAGAGACTTTTAACTCAGGCAATGGCAGCCATTTTTAGCCTAGGCAGGAGGCAGACATTTATTGGGCATTTTACAGTGGCTGTGTGGGCATCTCCATTTAGAATTGTAACTGGTTACAGACTGGAGCTAGATGATTCAGCAGCAGTTCAAGCACAGAGATCAGTGCTGCATTCTCCGTCGGTTTGAGTCAAAGATAATATTGTGTCTTCCTAGGAGTCACTGATATTGCCTCAGTACCCTAGTTAGTCTGTTATTCCCCAATGACAGTCTCTGATTTGAATAGTTTGGTATGTACTGACATGAAAGTAATGTGCTCAACAGAGATGAATGACGAATGCATGGATTACTTACCAGTACCGCCCACTACGCTGCGTATTTTATCCCTAGACACTTTCCTTCCACCCCTCTGTCCCAGAGCTTGAGGTTGTGGCATGGAAGAATTGGATATTTTTACAGACGTGGCTTTGAGTGGCCCAGGGTGTTATAGGTCTGTCGAAATGTAGGGGCCTGAGTAGGTGAGGCGACCCAGAGAAGATTAAACGTCTTATCGGAACAATTTAGTTGTAACCTTGTGACAGTTTGACATAGATCAAATGAAGGGTTATGACCTGAAGGCGATTACCCCCCTCTAAGAGAATTCACAAAAAGTAACAATAGCAGTACACACTGCCTGACTCATATTTTAGGGTGCATGTTCAGCAAATGTTAGTCTGAGGGGTGATGTAAATTGATACCTTCTTCATTCTCTCATCTGCCACATAGTCTATATCCAATAGTACCAATCTGAAGTAAAAGTGTGTTAGTTATGACTCAGTATATTGTAGGTTTATCTCTACAAAATGTGCCAGTCTGGACCCATGCAATGATAAGCATCAGTAACCTTCCCAATGGTAGTCAATAACTCAAATATCGTATACCACCACATAATTCTGTTGAACCTTAACATTTTTACTTCTGAAACAGAAAAAACACCTGGCTTCTGATGCGCCGTCCAGCTTAAAATACCACGAATAAGGTATCCCTCCCAAGCCAAATGTCTTCATTGTAAAACTCTTGGCTTCGACTGCATCCCTCCAGCTCAGTAAAATACAATTAAAAGTATTGGATTGTATGGTATTCATATTCATCTCTCTACAAAACGCCTCATTTCAGAATCACATTTAAGTTAAAGATCTGCAGTCGCCTGTAATTTAGACCTGCCAATGCATGCTCTCCTGTCTCAAACACCTGAATAAACCAACTTCTGTCAATGTGTTTTTCTCTCTAAATGCAAGAGAGAGGTATAGAGTTAGCCAGGTGCCCTGGGCTTCCCAGGACATCTTCAAATTGGATGTCCCACTGTTTGCCTGCCTGTATGGTACACCACAGTGTTTACGGGTACTGGGCTCACGTTTCAGGGCTCTGGTATCACTTGAATCTTCAAATGCTGGGGTTTAGAACATTGCTTTGTACAAATATTTTCGTGAAGGGTTTTTTTTCTAAATATTTAGATACTAATACATTTAATCTTCTCCATAATAGTACTGTTTAATTGACACAGGCATCTTTTCTTCTTTCTTTGGACAGTGATATGCCTCTGAGCCTCGACGATATTATTGAAGACTTAATTGATATGGTGACATTACCGGCAGCCCATTGCACCGCGCCTTCGAGTTTAGAATCTTCGGGAGAAAGACTACAACTTTGAAATGGGTGGATGGGGTCCTGGTGCTGTCTGTGAATTGAATTGAGTGGGTCAGGTCAGACAGTGTTTGAGCTAGACACTGGATAAAAAAGAGCCTACTAGCTATCTACCCAACCTTTACATGTGGGACTGTCCAGTCACCCCTGCTATGACTTTGCCAATTGTGGCGGCAAAACCATTCGACAGCTACAAATTCCTGCTTTTTGAGGTAGGTTCTAAGCTGACTTAGTTATTGAAGAACATTCGAATGTCATTGCGACTTAAAGCCAAAGAGGAAGGCTGCAGCCATACTCTGCGCACTCATCATCTCTTCTGAGAGGCAAGTTAAAGGCAAACCGTCCAAATTTCGGTCGTCTCCATATCTGGGTACCAGTTGTCGGATTACCGTCTCGCTATCTGGATCCAGCAAATAGGAAATATTTGTATGATACCTTCTCTCTGCGGATGCTCCAGGATAACCTTTTCCCAGATGCTTGTTACGAGCTCCTTCAGCAAGTTGTAACCTCCAGTCAACACAGCAAACGTTAGGCCGTATTACCTGGCTGTACATTGGACACTGCACAATTACTTTTCATGTATTTACTATACACATATGTTTGTATACATTCCCTTTAAGATGATTTTTTGCTGACACCTGAACATTCCAATACCCAGTACTATTCTGTAAATGTTTAATACCTTTTTCTTTATGGAATTCCTGATACAATGCATTTTCCACTGTTTACGCCCTCCATAACGGTGGGGTTTACCTATCCCTTGCCTTTCCACAGGATCATCAGTTTTCGTGAAACATGTATGCATAAGGGTGGCTAAGAACTTGTACCTCCTCCAGCACCTACGCTAATTGTATAAATGTATATAAAATGTACCCACTGATTATGCTCATTTGAGGTGTGTACACTGTAAACTTTGTAACATATGTTTTGCTGTTCAAATCTCTTCTAGATTCGCATGCTGTGTATTATTCCGCGATCTAGTCGCTGGGTCTGAAAACGCATCAACTTTAAATGTTTTTCTGTTTTATTTTTTAAAAATACTTGTATTTTATGCCTTGATTTCGTGGGATTTACTGTTTAGCCTTTTGGAAAATACAAACATCGGAATAACTAGTTTGGTAGCCTTCTTTGGTAGTGACACGGTTGCAAACGTCGCCTCAATTGGCTCCAGAGGTCTGCAGTGTTGCATGTTCCCAGAAACACATTTAGGATCTAGGGCAATGAAAAAGAGTGAACCTTTTTTGTTAAACCTAGTGCTGGGACAGCCCAACTCTCCAAACACCAGCGAGAATCCATAGGTGACTCGGATCTAGTACTGATTTCACCTCTTCGGATGAAGTTTTTATAAAAATGTAAAAAAAAAAAAAAAAGCTGTGCAGCTGCTCTTTGTATGCTTGTGGTTTGTATAAGTAGTTCCAATTAGTCTAACATGCGTGGCAACATTTGAGATTACCGAATGGGAGGTTTTGGAGAAACTAAGAGGGGAAATGTATCACCCCTATTTATTTCAAGAAGAGTAGAGGAACTTTTAAGAGGGAGACAGTTAAAATAACATCATTTTTACCTTACTAAGTTGGGAGTCTCTACCTAAATTAGGAGAGGTGACATGTAAGGGATAGAACAAAATATAAGTTCCAACATATCTGCTAGAAATGGGTACAAATAGTCGTAATGAAAATTAATATCCGAGTTCAGTCATGTAGTGGCCCATTTTGCAATGCCTCCCTAAAATCAGTTTGACTTGAATGAAACTGATGGGCTAAAAACAAATAATCATCCTTTGTCTTTGCAATGTTGTGAACATCCAGAAGCACTTGGGACTAAAAAGAACGAGTCAAATCTCCCTTGCTTCTTCAACAAGACATTTGTGAATGAAATGTGTACTTTTAATGACACACTTATCCAAGCACAATCTAGCTCACTTGATAAAGGCTTCCCTGGAGGACACTTGGGGTTCACTGACGTATGTTTCAGGAGCTATTCACAATTATTGGCACGCTCGAATTCATTTTGAGCCAAGAGGAAAAAGTGTCATTGTTAAATCTCTTTTGAAAGTGTACATTTATAGAAAAAACACGAATTGCCAACAAAATCATAGTAAACCACATTGTCATGGCAACATAAATAGCCCAAATTGCCTCCGTAATTAGGATGACGTTGCTACGCAATCAGTAAGACATGATCTGCCTCACAAAACATTCCCATCATTGTGCTACATTGATTGTAAGCGGCGCACAATATCAAATTTTAAAACAACAGGACCAACAAACTGAACATGTCTCCCAAAACTCAATTGCATTACGATCGTTTACTTAAAAATGCCCCTGAAGCAATAGGAAATCTGCACTATACGTAGCAGATGACTTTAGCAAGCAGTGCAATGATACTTCCAGTAACTTAGAAAAAAACGCATGTTCTTTTCATAGAAGCAGAATATAAAATATTAGAAAAACTTCAAAATGGCCTTGCGTTTCATGAAAATCAGATTGGCTATAACCATAACCGCAAACACCTGAAGTAGAGTAAAGAAAACCTTGAAGATTAGTATAACACTAGCATGCCTTCTTAAAATCGGTTAAAAGATGGGGTTGCCGGCAAAAGAATGCACTTTTGTCAAAAAAAAAATACTACCACATAAAACTATTTGTGCTTTTTAGGAAAAAGTAGGAATGCTTTAACAGATGGAATTGTGTTTTTTTTATCTAGATGGTATATTTTTGGCCTACAGAAACGATAGAGGGATGGCTCATAAATTCATGCACTCTTGATGTTTTTCTAATGCCTTTTGTGTATTTTCACATATTTGATGTACCTCCTAATGAACCCTGGTTAGAATCATAGTCACCATTTTGAGAGCTAGGAGAGTAACTTTTCGTGTTTTCTTCTTTCACCCTGCCTCCTCTCAGTGCATTTAAATTGGGAGCCGTCCCACTTTCTAGCACCAGGTTCCGTCTTTTCACCTTTCAAATGCAGGTAAGTAAGCTGTCATTGCCACTCCATTGTCCACCTACTCTTTGGTTTATTACAACACGGCATGGTTCTGAAACGGAATGAATGGAAATAAATCATATTCACAATAGCACAATGGAATTTTCGGATACAAATATATACATTAAGACACTATGATACACTAGATTCGCAAAAGTTTCGGAAAATCCTTTGTCCGGTATGTAGTCGGTCCTTGGGTGTAAGACAAAAAACAAAGATGGGAGATCAGCAATGTTGGAAAGAGATAATAGGCTACAGAAACAGTGAATATGCACTAATTAAAGCTGTACATTATTCTCACCTATTAGCGTCCAACTACATGCCATATGGGACCGACATTAGTCTCTGTTTTGAATTACATTCTTCTCAAGTGTTACAGACTAAATAACAGATTTTCAGTTACTAGCTTTAGAGCTGACATGGCTGGCCACAAAAAAATGAAAGTGCTCCAGGACTGGGGTAGTACACTTCTTCACATGTGCTTCAGCTCTGCTGCTGTATCAGAAAATACAAATATCTCCCAGGTTCATGAGTGAGAAGCTCATCACATTTCAGGGGCTGCATTATGTAGAGGGTGCACTGTCACTGTTTGAGCTGTGGTACCAGGGTTGGAATGCCCATAGGGCAATCAGGCAGTGCCTGCTGGGCTGGTCTGACAGGTCAGTGTATGGGCCAGATGTTTGGCTGTTAGTGGGCTGGTTTGTGGTGTGAAGGGCCATTTGTTACTGATACTTTATACTAACACAGATATTACCCACAGCAAGTTCAAAACCATAATGTAGTCTTCCATACATTGCAAAACATTTATACAGCTGTCTTTACAAGTTTAATCTGCCGCAATGTAACAACCATGGGCCACTTTTTAGCTATATAATTCACAGATGGGGGCCAATTTTATTTTGGTGCCGAGGCCTATTTTGTGTGCGTCACAGATTTATATAGGCGCTCTGGGTGCAAACAGGGACAGGAAACCCTACCACATATAATGTGCTCATCCCAGAGCAGATGCAAACTTGCACAACTGCCCTGGGGCAGCGAAATACTAAAAGACAGCTGCTCTTTGAAGCAGCTGCTCCATCTTTCATAGTACAGGCAGTACCGGGCCTGCTCTGGAAAGGGGGACAGCTATCCACCTGAGGGTGGGTACAGTGAATGACTGCACCCGCCTGAAGAGGGATTCTTTTGATGTCTATGCGACCCTCTTTAACCCTTTCAGATGGTGCCTGTTTGTGGCGGACAGTCAGTGCATCCGCTGACGTCTGCTTTGCCTCTGCACCCCTGTCCATAGTATGGCAGAGGCAAAGAGTTTCCCTCATTTGCCTGGGGTCTGACACCCTTTAAATTAGTTAATACCCCTATAGGATCGAACCACTGCTACATGTTCGCAAGTGCTATCTGTAATACAGAGGGGGAAGGTGCAAGTGTCTTTTGTCCCTTCTGTAATACTAGGGCGCACATGCCTGCTGTGTCCCTGGGACATTATAGGTAATACAGCCCATGGTCTTTCTTTGGATTTTGGGACTTGCCCTTTTTATCACATTACAGAAAGGACTGACAGTATATGGGAAAATCTTGGACT
Organism: Triturus cristatus; assembly: GCF_964204655.1. Lineage (NCBI taxonomy): Eukaryota > Metazoa > Chordata > Amphibia > Caudata > Salamandridae > Triturus > Triturus cristatus. Next base: position 169,519,283 of record NC_140586.1, on the reverse strand, counting down.
GAACAAGCTACTTACAAATGGATATGAGAAACGTTAGAGGTCTTTGATCTGTAAGTGTGTCTAATATATCTCAAAAGGATTTTGATTGTTTGAAAGATATCTTGATGTGATTGTAAACCAGTCTTGAATTTCTAGTCAACAGAACTTGTATTCTGGATTGTCAGGTTAGTGTTTTTCAAGAAATAAGTATGGGATTCAAAATCTCAACTTGCAAAGTACTGAAAATCTAAGACTGGCTGAAGGTATGTCATTTGACATGGAACTACTTGGCAGCTAATGGTTCCAGGGCTTTGAAGGACGATTTCTAATTTGCCAGGAGCCTTCACTCAGTCCCAGACATCTCTAATATAGACCTGCTTTTTGTGGTCTGGCTTGATACCACAGCTGTTGCCAGAAAATTAGGATAGAACCACCAGGAGAGGAGCTTTAGCTATGCCCACATGTTAAGAGCCAGAAATATATGTTTGGATTGGGCAGAAGTTGTATGCTTCCCAAACAAAGTGCTTGCCCTCAACACAGCTGTGATCATTTTGTTTACTTAACCAGCTGCTGGGACCTGGATCTTCTCTTTTGTGAGTCAGGTGGTCAATCAATATTTCATGTAAAAGAACTGGATTTTCTAACATGTGTTCTTGTCTACAGGAATAACTTGATATGCATTATGGGATGTAACACATGATTTAGCCATGAAAGAACCATGGAACAGTTTTAGAACCACATGTACTATTAGTCTTAAAAGGTACTTCAGTACAAGTAGGCTCAGGTGATGGGGGCACCTCACAAAACATTCAATTTTTGTGTATGTAGTGTGTATAAGGACCACTCTTTGGAAACAATGATTGGAAGGAGCAAGTTTCCCAGGAACCAGACCTGTGCAAGTAAAAGTTCCTTCATCCATGCCGCTTGTGCCTCGTCTGCTTTCAACCTATGTAATCCTAGAAATTCTATGATGCACAGAAACCTAAAATAGAAGATGGATATAAGGTGTAATGTAGGGAGTCGTGGCCAAGCCGCTGATGGAGTGAGATGCGTTTTCTCATGTCTCCGCTCCTCCACAGCTTTCTTAGCTTACTTCCCAGCACTGAGGCCTGTTGCTGCCCTGAGTGCCCCGCTACCTTCCGCCACCTGGGGACTGAACCGGATGCCGGCTCCTGCCTACCGGCACTTTCCTAGCTGCCCCTGGCCTGCCTGGCACGACCTGTCATCTTGGGGCCTCCTGCGGCGCCGTTTGTTAAGCTTGGACGGCCTCCTGCAACTTGCACACCATTCCCCGGGCCGCCCCTCGACTGAGCAGGCCGCCTAACTTGACTGTTTTGCACTGCGGCCCCAACCCGCTTGGAGTAGGAGGGCGGAACTTGCCTGGAGCATCAGTGGACCAGCTCGGAGCCTGCCGCAACCTGTGTCCTGGCTTATGAGGGGGGCCCTGGACCTGCCTGAGCCCATCAAACCTCTGAGCCACGCATCCGAGGTAAGTGGTGATCGGCTCTGGATTTGCACAGCCGGGGCCTGCTTTCCACTCTTCCCTCCGTCTTGCACCCTTGGCTCTGGCTGGTGAGAGGCCTTGCTCTTTTCTAGGAGCCACGCTGTCACGCATGCTACCCCAAGTGAGTATACACCCTTGCCTGCAACTCACCCTACAAAAATTACCTTCCTCTTGTGCCGCCGACCAGTTGCAGCCATTGGTCTTGCCTGCCCAGCGTCCTGGCAATGCCTTAACATCACCCAGGAGCAGTTTTATCGGCTTGTTGCACCTGGATAATTCTACTTCTGCCTCCACAGCTCTATCCTGGGGACTGATTTACGCTCTATGAGGCTCTTGCCTTTCCCTGCCGCGCACCAACTCATGCTGACATCTTGGAGAGTTGCTGTAAGGGGGTCACCTACGCCAGGGAGCGGCGGCTGCCCATGACTGTCTCTGCGCATTAGGGTGCACCTCCACCTGATCTGTTGGGACCTGTGATGCCTCATTTTGCTGAAGAATCCACGCAAGGCCAGGCTCGGCTGTGATACTGCACAGCATTCCCTCCCTGGTCCCTTGGGTGGTGTGTGTGACGCGATTGGATGCGACAAACTGTACCTCGCTCCCTTGGGCTTCTTTCATGGTCACCCGGAAACGTATTGACCCAGTTGAAGTACCTGCCCTATTGCCCCTCCTCCCCACTGTTGAACTCTGCTTGAATAGCGTGGGTGACCCGCCGCACTCCCTTTACCCTCGCTGGAACCCGGCCGAGACTGCTTCAGGCCTGTGCAGCTATTGGCATACCTCGGACATCAATACGCCACACTATTATGTTATACTTTCCTCTCGGACACTTGTTGACTGAGGGGCCACCTTTCTGCCATGCCACGAGGCAAATCCAACAAGGATACTCCAGTCAGTCAATCTAAAGACAATCCTGTCACTTCTCTGTGGCTTAAAACTGGCCCTCCGACCATGACCACCACTGACTCTCCCCGGCCTCCACATCTGGTGATCCTGCTGCCACCCCACTCACGCAGGCTTATATGAACAACTTCCTGCAAGAAATAAGATCTGAAAATGGCTCTCTCAAGTCAGTATTCAAAATCTGCCTACATGACCTTAAACGTGATGTCACAGAGCTAGATGGGAGCGTTGATGATCTGGAACACACAGTAGACGCCTGCTCAGAGGATCAGGAAAACGTATGGTGCAGAATGGCTGCCTTGGAGGAACAACATATTGGTGCACAGGCATCAAAATAGGCAATTGTGATTCTATAACTGCGATTTTTAAGGATTCGCAATTATTGAATCGCAGTTGCCTATGCATGTAGGAATCGCAAAAAAAAATGTGATTCCTACACATTCCTTAATTTGCGAATTAAGGAATGGCCCATAGGAATGAATGGGAATTGCATGCGCAATTTGCGACTATCCAATAGGGTGCAAGGGTGCCAAAAGGACATCCTGTTGCAACCCTGAAATGTCCTTTTTACCATATGTTGCGCACACACGTGCCCCAAGGGCATGTGTTTCTTCAAAGAAATCACAAATTACCATCAATTTGAGATTGACGGTAATTTGCGATTCCTATTTGCGAAATCGCAATTTTTTTATGTTAATGCATTACATTTAAGGAATCGCAATTTGCCATTCCTTAAATGTAATCGCAATTTAAGAAATCGCAATTTTTACGATACTTAAATTGCGATTTTTGCATTTGGGAAGATGTATCCCAAATGCAAAAATACCGGTCGCAAAGGGGCAGATTCTGGGAATCTGCCTGTTTGCGACCGGTTTTTAGGTTGATGCATCTGGCCCATTGACCTTCAACTAAAGCAGTAGGACTAGGAAAACAGGAGCAGGAGAAACAACCTTTACATTAGTGGATTCCCCAAAGGGGCAGAGGGCTCTGACATCATGACGTTCCCTGCGATCTTCTCCAGGCTATCCGGAGGGATGATGATGCCTACCCCCTGCCCTGAATAGGGCTTATTGTGTGGCCATGGCCCCGGGGCATCCGGACGCTGTCCCTGATATTCTCACATGTGAAAAGGAAGCTATCCTACAAGCCTCGTGCCGTAAAGCAGACCTGATCTTTAAAGGCCACTCTACACAAATATTCCAGGATCTTGCTCCAGTAACTCTACGACACCGCAGAGACTTCAAGCCTGTCACAGGCGAACTACACAACCTTAACATCAAATACCAACTGGGACCTCCCCCTGCCCTGACTTCACGTGGGAGGGACGGCGCCAGGTGGTCCGTTCTTTACATGATGCTAAAAAGCTTGTGCAGATTCCATCTGACTCTCATGAGACCAGCCCATCTCCCTCACACATCATCCCGTAAGGCCAACATCCAAATGGTCTATAGTGAAACTTACCAAGCCCAGAAAGCACAACGAGCAGGCCTCTCTTCAAGCTAAACAGGACATCATCCACAATCTCCACACACTGGACAGTGCATCCTCTCTCTGGCCCGCTCCACTTCGGCTTCTATGTGGCCTGGGAGTTGCTGTGTCCAGAGTCATGCCCTGGCCCTGCTACCTGGCAACTACGTTCTCTGGACATTGACACTGCTGTGCTATGAACTCTTCCCATACCGCAATACCATGCTGAAGGGGTTAACCCCCAGGGACTAGTGACTTTGCACTCTGGAGCTCTCCTCCCCTTACTACCTGACATCTAGGACCCCGCGCTGGGATTGACTCTGGCCTCCTTTGTTGCAGACCTTGGGTTCCCGGCAGAGTGGATCCATGCCCTGATGACTGCTAGCTGCGGAGGCTGGAGATCAGCGGACTTATCTGATGTCTCCGCGCCCCCCTCACTCGATTCGTCCCCTTGGAGAGTGGCTTCTCCAGAACGGCTCGTGCTCAGACACGTTGGCCATTCCATGACTTGAATGGAGCTCTTTGGCCCGGTGGCCTCTCGTTGTTTATAATGTTCTATCTTCTCACTTCATTGTCCTTTTCCATTTTCCGTCTGGCCGGGATCGGTGCTATGTGTACTTTGGGGCCTCTCCCCTGCCTACCTTGTCTCATCCCTCTCGGGCTTTGGGGTTGCTTTTTAGTCCCACCTTTCGTCTCCCCTCCTCTCAGATTGGGTTGCTGTCCAAATTTGGCGTTATCTCCTTATACAAGACCCTGATGTTATTTTCCTTCAGGAGACCCACCTTTTGTAGTCCAACACACACCGAATGTCTCATTTAAAGTATCCAGGCCAATATTGGGCATCCCCTACCACTAAAATGGCTGAGGTTGCAATTCTGTGCAAAAGGGGCTTCTGCTCTAAAGTGCTGTGGTGGTCTGGGATGGTGAGGGTCGCTTTCTAAAATTAACAGTTCAGTGAGGCACTCAATCTCTCACCCTCCCAAATATCTATGCACCTAATCAATCACAAGATGCGTACCTTAGGACCATACTGCATGAACAGGTAAAACAGGAAGGGGACGATTTGGTAGTGGGGGGGGATTTCAACTTGGTGTGGGATCCTGAATTGTCCTCTTTCCAGGGCACAAGGGCAATGTCAGCTGTTTAAAGAGGGACTTTACAGACATGGGCCTCACGGATGCCTGGCCCTAGAGGTTTCCTGACACATAACTATTCCTTCTACTCACATGTTCACCACACCTATTCTCACATGCATTAATTTATCCTCTCACATTCACTGCTGCGGGACCTAGAGTCTGTCTGCATCTCCGACATCTCCATCTCTGACCACCCCCACATGGAAATGTTATTACGGTGTTAGGGGACCTCACCGCGATCCTGCCCTCGTTGGAGACTCCCCCGTCTTCTGTTGCGAGACCCCGTTGATGTGGCCGAGATTCGGAGAGAGATCTCGGCTTTTTTTGAGTCAAACGCTCTTCGCGAAACCTCACCCTTTACTCTCTGGGACGCTTTTAAGGCGACAATTTGGGGTGTCATTAAGTCTATCACTATTGCCCGTACACAAGAAGCTAGACTGGTGGAGTCTGGCCTCACTAGGGACATTAAAACTTTTGAGTGTCTGGACCATTCGGCCTCTTCTAGGCGCCACAAATTTAATTGACTGTGCTTCGGGGCCAGCTGCGGGCACACCGAACGATTAAAGGAGAAAGACCCTTGCTCACTTTAAAGCAGGGGTACTATGAGTGGAGTGATGAGGTGGGCTCCATTCTTCCTTACCGGCTCCGCCAACAGACGCCACATATCCAAAATAACACTCGCGGATGGTACATGGGCAGTCTCTGAGCAGGATAAGCAACGGGCATCTCACTCTTTTTACTCTGCCCTTTATGAGGGAGAAAGCTCTTCCCGGGATGACATTAATTCCTTCCTGGACTCTTGTTCGTGGACACCCCTTGACTCCCAACATACACAGCTCTTAGAGGCCCCTATCACCATGGTCGAACTACAGCGTGCCCTCTGGGATCTACTAGTGGATAAAACACCAGGACCGGATGGCCTCCTGGTTTCTTTATATCATGTGTTTCTACCTCAATTCCAAGAGAGCATCTGTTATGGCTTTTTAACTCGTTTTCTGAAGTCACTGGCCTTACCCCAAGGGCTTGACTGGCCATAGTGGGCACCTGGTGTTTCCCTGGTGGGCTGGAGGGGTGGGCCGATTTTGTGGCCGTAAGGGCCAGTTTTGTCACTGGGAGCCGGCTTTGCTGAAATCCCTAAGCCTGGCAAGGATCTCTTCTTATGCCCTCTTTAAACCATCTACCAAGCAAATTGTAAACCTGTCTTGCCCCTGAAAGATCTGCTTACTTAGACCCACAGCCTGAGATCAACCATTGTAATTCTCTACTTAAGCAGCTCCAGCCACAGCCACTCAATCCATTTACTGTTCAATTTAATTTCTCTCTCCTGCCCTTTTAATAAAACCTGGTTAGATTTCCACAGATCGACCCTCTACTGCTCCACATAGGATTTCAATGTCTCCACTTGACAGACCGCAACCACCTGGGCATCCAAATTCCTCACTCTACTACACCACACCTGCTTGTCATCCATCGTCACTCTCAACTGGCCTCCGCAATTTCACACACTTAATCCACCCTAACTGTGGTCCACTCTAAACTCCTTGAGTATCATGGATAATCCTCGCAGTTTATTCACCTTATGTAAATGTAAATTGATACTTGTATAGCGCACTACTCACCCGCAAGGGTCTCAAGGCGCTTGTACGAATACCGCTGTGGAACCCATCCTGGCTTTCCCTGTGAGGTGTCCACTCCTGGGCACCCCCAAGGTGGAGGCCAGGCATCCTTAGCGTTGTGGGGGCCGTTGTGGAGATTAAGCAAGCTATTGCCCAGAGTTGCAGAGTGGGACTCCATGATTGGAATGGCACCGAGGCGGGAATTATCAGGTCCGTGGAATATTTTTTTGAGCCCAAGACCCGCCGAGGCGGGGAATTGAACCCTGGTCCCGGGCTAGACCTCTGCATCTGGGTCTGCCGCTCTAATCATTGAGCCACACCTTATACCTCGCTGAACACCATTACTTCTCTGTGATTTAGTCCTCTTGACTACAAGTCCCTTCTAACGTTTCAGCCCCGTTCTGGATTTTTGTTTTACATTACACAACATACCATGGTGTTAACAGGGGCGTGACACAGACTCCTGCAGTGCACGGGTCCCTCAGCTGCTCACCAATCCTCCTTCTGCCTAAAGCTTATAAATATCTGCAGGATACAGGGAGCTCTAGCCATATTTTGCAGTGAGCCCCATCATTTTGTGTTACGCCAGAAGTGACTTTTCACAGACAATACCCAAAAATATTTTTCTTATTACCATGTTCGCTCACCAACAAAAACTTTTAAAAATACATAGTTCCCCCTTTGCAAAACCACCTGTAACCCTTCTTACTCCCATGTTCTTCCCCACTTGGCATTTCATTGCCTTCGGCTAGGAACCTTAACATCCACATCGACAGCTGCTGGGCTACTTTCTCATCTCCACCGCAACATTCTTTTATTTCGACCACCTTAGCATCCACGGAATCTGATCACACGTTCCCTCAGTGCCCAAGGGCAGAACAAATTGTAGTGCTGTAATAACCCATGTGGTGGCTGCCCAAAGTATTCCTTTGCCCCTTCTTGACACAGCAACATCAAATGCTCACCCATCAGCATACCATGAACCATTGTCTCCTCATGCACCCTCCACCAGGGCCGGACTGGCCGTAACGGCCACTGCGTGTGTTTCCCCGGTGGGCCGCCGGGGTGGTGGCCGGTTTTAAACACCTGGGGGTGGTTTTGTTACCAGGGGCCAGTTTCGCAGCATAGCTGCAACATCGGTCCTGGCAACGAAAGCGGCACAAAGCTTTCTGTGCCCATGACTCCAGGAACCACGTGATTCACACTCCCACAATTTGCAACATAAACGTATTCAGCACTTCACAGTCATTGCCAATTTCACACTGTGCTACATTTTTGTTCCACACTTTCACTGTCTTAGCCACCTGCAATAGAACACCCTCCCTCTGGTCCAAGAGCAATGACCTCCTATATGTTCAAGAATGCACTGAAGGCAGTGATGTTGGAACAATTTTCAGAAAGAGTGCTGCATTCAATGTTATTATGTAAGTGGTCAAAGGGGTTGTGAAAAATCCAAGTGTAGCAAATTAGCCATGGCCATTCGGCAAAAGAATGGTGGGTGAACAGTCGGTATCCAGTGGAGAATTTTGGAGCACATTGTCCTAAATAAATGAATAAAGTATGTTGTGCTAAGATACTGCCTTTTACATAGAGCACATTTTCCATTGAAAATTGCCCTTTTGGAATGTCCATTAAATTTGCATCAGCCATGCAGCTTCATTGCTACACCTATGTAGCCTCACGAACAATAGCATGCTAACATCTAATTCTTATGTAGATTTATCATTTGTTCATTATTCAAGTAAAGTGTCCTGGTTTGTTTTCATGTATTGAAATCTTTGTTTCCATCACACCTCATAATTAAAAAAAAACTCTATGCCTCATTTGACGGGTTTCTTTCTACTGATATATTTTACATTTTGTTTTGTTTTATAAAATATTTGACATCCTGAAGCCTTTCCTTTCATACTTCTTGTCTCCAGCAAAATTGTTACTTGGTGCATTACAAAATTCCATCGCTTTACAATCAAAGAAAGGAAAAGTAACACCAATCTTCATGTAAAACAAGCAACAGTTTGCCAGAAAACATTGAATGACACTTAGGGGCATATTTACCGAAAAATGCCAGAGCGCAGTGCTACGCCAAATTTGGCAACGCCACAATACTTCATTTTTAACGTGCAGGGATGCGCCATATTTATAAAAATACTGCGCACCCCAGCGTTTCCTCTAGTGCGGGCACTAAAAATACTGTCTAACGCCAGCACAGGCACCCTTGTGCCATGTTACAAGGGTGCCTGCGCTGCAGGGGCAATCGTATATGTGCAGGAAGGGACCCCAGGAGAGTCCCTGGACTTTCCAAACGAGCATCCAAGGGTTCTAGCCTACTGGGGAACTTCCGGGTAGAATAAATTGGCTGTCAGACCCTTCTTCTGCAGTCGGCATCAGCACACACAAGTATTTTCAGCAGCATGATGTAGCACAAAATAGAGAAGTGGTTAGCCTGCAATCTTTTTTCTTTTCAAATCTATTTATTGAGAAACAAAATGCAATCTTATAACACAGTATAGTTACATTAGCAAGTTTCCATGTAATACTCAGTTGACTGCATAGATAGTTTCACACAATTTTGCCATTAACCTGATCGCTGTGTGTCATAGTTCTGTAATCTTAACAATTATGAGCATAGTTGTGTCTTGCTAAAAACTATTTAGCTGCAACGAAGTAACAAAAAACAAAGGTAGAGGTAGAAAAGAAGAAAAAGGGATCGGCAAAGGAGAGGGAGGTAGGGGGTCCGCCTGCAATCTTTTTTAACAGGTCTGACTCATTCCTGGTCCATTGGTCTCAATGGTACTCTGACAATACACTTCTTGGCAGGGGTGTTTCAGGAAATCCAGCCCGAACTGCCAAGCCATGTCTTCTCTGGACATAAGTTGGCAGGGTATGCTCAGACGTGAGTCCCTTGCTCACTTTGCCACTGGATTCAAGCAAGCCTGGCTGAAGACGGCTGAAATGCCAGAAACCGGTCCTAGGAAGCTTGTTTCCGGTCCAGGGAAGGCATGGCTTGGCAGTTCGGGCTGGACTGTTCCCATGAGGCACAGGGTCAGACTGATTTGCATATGGCCATGTCTGAACTGGGGTGGCAGAGTGGGCTAAAGAACGGTGATGGATCAAACCCAGATCGGTTGACTGGTTGTGAGTGTTTGATTGTTTCTGATGCTCCGTCCATCACCACCCCCTTTTGTACCGTTTTGTTCGCCATAAGTTGGAAGGGTATGCTCAGACGTGAGTCCCTTGCTCACTTTGCCACTGGATTCAAGCAAGCCTGGCTGAAGACGGCTGAAATGCCAGAAACCGGTCCTAGGAAGCTTGTTTCCGGTCCAGGGAAGGCATGGCTTGGCAGTTCGGGCTGGACTATTCCCATGAGGCACAGGGTCAGACTGATTTGCATATGGCCATGTCTGAACTGGGGTGGCAGAGTGGGCTAAAGAACGGTGATGGATCGAAACCCAGATCGGTTGACTGGGTGTGAGTGTTTGATTGTTTCTGATGCTCCATCCATCACCACCCCTTTTTGTACCGTTTTGTTCGCCATAAGTTGGCAGGGTATGCTCAGACGTAAGTCCCTTGCTCACTTTGCCACTGGATTCAAGCAAGCCTGGCTGAAGACGGCTGAAATGCTAGAAACCGGTCCTAGGAAGCTTGTTTCCGGTCCAGGGAAGGCATGGCTTGGCAGTTCGGGCTCGACTGTTCCCATGACGCACAGGGTCAGACTGATTTGCATATGGCCATGTCTGAACTGGGGTGGCAGAGTGGGCTAAAGAACGATGATGGATCAAACCCACATCGGTTGACTGGGTGTGAATGTTTGATTGTTTCTGATGCTCCGTCCATCACCACCCCCTTTTGTACCGTTTTGTTCGCCATAAGTTGGCAGGGTATGCTCAGACGTGAGTCCCTTGCTCACTTTGCCACTGGATTCAAGCAAGCCTGGCTGAAGACGGCTGAAATGCCAGAAACCGGTCCTAGGAAGCTTGTTTCCGGTCCAGGGAAGGCATGGCTTGGCAGTTCGGGCTGGACTGTTCCCATGAGGCACAGGGTCAGACTGATTTGCATATGGCCATGTCTGAACTGGGGTCGCAGAGTGGGCTAAAGAACGGTGATGGATCAAACCCAGATCGGTTGACTGGGTGTGAGTGTTTGATTGTTTCTGATGCTCCGTCCATCACCACCCCCTTTTGTACCGTATAGGTAGGCTTTCCTGTTTTGAGTTTCTATTTTTGGTAAATTCTGGTGGTGTTTTTTCAGTGTTTTCCAGTGATTTCAATACCTCAAAAAAACAGTGCTTTTCAGTGGTTACTCATTTTCGCGCCATAAAAAACAACTGAGACAGTGTTTTACCGGTGTTTATGGAACGCTTTGCTGTTATTATTGCTTGATTTCTTCGTCAGGCCCCAGCCATGGTAAGGACCACACTGTATGACATTTAAAGTGGATAAGAGGGCGATCATGATGTGTGCTGAAGAGATGAATGCCAGAATGTCACCATCTGACCAGACCAAGCAGTGAATATAAGTACAAACTACAGAGAATCGTTTGTGGCAGCCAGCAACGTCTCACAGTTCGGATCATTTTTCATAATTTACCCTACAATATCACTGGGAGCTTCGGACGACATGATTTACAAGTGTTCATATGTGCCACCATAGCATAATACAAAGTTACACATTGGATGAGCAGAACAGAAAGTGTATTTAGAAAGTGTATTTTCACCGCGAAGAGCAAGAGCACCACAGTGCTGAATAACTGAAGGTTCCAGTTCATCTTATAAACACAAGATTTTTTTGAGATGCCTTCGGTTCTTCACAAAACCTCTAACCAAACAAATTTGATGAAGACAAAGCATGATAGACAATAGGGATTCCGGGACTCCCATCAACCTGAGGGATTTCCACAACAAATGTCTGGGAACTAGACTGAATGATCTCCTCAGTTTAACAAACGCTAGATATATTTTAATGTATTTCCAGAAAATCAGAGAAAGCCTGAAGACCTGGTCAACTGTGCTAGTGTTACGCCTGAAAACAGCCGGTCATCCATTGTTCCAGTTGATTAAGAAACTGCCTACGGAAAATCTTCTGCAGATTGTCCAATAAACGGATGGGCCTGTAATTACTTAGGATGCCCCTATCCCCCTTTTAAAAGAAAAAAATATGTTAGCACTAATCATTTTATCATGGAAACAAACGTAAATAAACAACATGGTTTCCCCCTTTTAATTGCAATTTAACAAGTGAGACCTCAACCCATGAAACTCTTCCACAGCTCATGAGAATAACGACAACACTGTGTGCTTGTGTGTTTGTATCGCTAACCAAGCCGAGTGCTTCAAAAAGGTTAAACGCCTTAAGCGTGCCCCTATCGGTGAAAAACACCGTCCCAAAAATTCAACTGTTGTAGTAAAAAATTACAAAGTTCACCAACCGTGCTATTATGCGTTATTCACGATATTTCAGTGTGCTATCATGCTTGTGAGTTTCAGTGTGGGCGCATGTTCTAAAATCGTGCTTATGGATGAGCAGGCCAAAATATCTACAATAGTCCAATGTGCAGGCATGTTAGTACATTACAATCAGGCCCGGCTCCAGGAATTTTTATTTGGGTGGGCCAAGGGTGCATTTGGGTGGGCCACTGCGGGCTCGATTTGTCGCATATATGTCTGGCCAGGCCTGCTTCAGGGCCCTCCTTTATCTCTTCTTAGTCTTACAAGGTCCAGTAAAACGCACTCTTTTCCAAATCTCTTTCTAAATATTATCACTCTCAAAAAGTATTTTTTCCATGTAATGTTCCTTTGATGGGAAGAGGAGGTTTCTGAGGTGGTAGTATCAGGCAAGTGACACTTCTCGGGTGCCCTCTGCAACGCACTCCCTTACAGGCTCCCTCTGTGCGAGCCTTCAGGGAGAATCCCTCTTCATTACTACCTCCACCTGACCCCAGACTCTGCAACAAACTCACTCCCTTACAGGTTTGATTATCCACTACTCCTCTCCAGTGCACCTTATCTCACAGCTGACCTTGGGCCCCAGCCCCATATCAGGCACCATCAGGCTCCACTTTCATTTTTCCCGGTAAAAACATTAGTAAAATCACTTTCAAACTTAAAACATTGAATATAGCGGTAAATATAATTAGCACACACTTTAAAGTATGTTCCACAGTAGCCCTTATGACCAGACTGCTAATTAAATAAACAGAAAGGCCATGACAGGGCCGGCTTCAGCGCTGATGCGAAAGTCTTTTTGGGCGCCGCACCAATAACCTCTTTCTCCGTAAATACCTTTACTACCACCTTCCAACAGTGCCCCTCATCGGCCCCTCTATTGACCTCCTCCTCGGATTCCCTCACTGCCACCTTCCACCAGTGCCCCTCATTTCTCTGTAGCCCCTCCCCCTCATGACCTTCTCCTCAGAATCCCTCACTACCACCCTCCAGCAGTGCCCCTCATCTCTCCGTAGCTTCCCCTTCCCCCTTCCACCCCATGACCTCTTCCTCAGATTCCCTCACTGCCACCCTTCAACAGTGCCCCTCATCGCTCCATAGCCACTCCCACTACCTCCTCCTCGGATTCCCTCCCTGCCACCCTGCAACAGTGCCCCTCATCTTTACGTAGCCCCTCTCTCATATGCATTTCATTTGTTGTGTAGCGCTACTCATATCAGTGTAGTGTGTGTCAGTACTTTACACTACGCACACATTATACAGAGACAACGAATCATACAAGTTTGTAAATCAGTCTACAGGGAATGTCACATAAGCCAATGAGGATTACAAGGTGTATGAATCACATGTCATCCATACTGGTGGGCAGTATATTTTAAGAGGGTTTGGTCTGGAGAAGCACAAACTCCGGATTTAAAGAGTACTCCAGTGGTTAGGGGTTGCCTTTACTGATAAAAATGTATATCTGCCCAAAGATACTCATTTTAGCAACATTAGAATGATGAAAGACTGAGGAAGTTCTAACTATATCACAAAATAAAAAAAGCGAAGTTCTAACTATACCATTCAGGTTTGCATGCAGCTCTTTGATGACAGTTCAATGGTCACTGTCCTATGTTAGGATTGTAACTTCTGAACTGCAAGTAACACAAGGATCTCTGTCACCATGACAGTAACCCACTGAGCTTCCACATAAACTACAGTTCATCTTCATTTAAAAACTACTAACAGACAAATGATTGCTCTCCAGCAGGATCATTAATCCCCAGCGTTATCTGGGCATCTTTTATTGTCTTATTGTTGTCCTGCATCGGCCACGATAATGATAAAAACTGTTCAAATGAAGCACACGCGAAGTACATGTCCTGCTGGGCCTGTGCAGATTTTAAAAAGAAAAACAACTAGTAACACATTCTCTTACCTACTACTACATTGGTCAAACTTAGTGTCGCAGCCTGATGTGATAAGCAGCTGCAGGGGTCAGGAAGGGTGAGTAGGAATAAACAAACTTCTTTTCTCCATGCACTGCATAGAAAAAGAAATATCCAAGCAGCAGAACAGTAGGCAAAGGTTACCGCGGCCAAAGAAAGGATTTATCGCCTTTCGCCATGTGGAGATGAAGGGGTGAAAAAATAAACAAAGCCTCGTTTACATGTAAATGGTCTTTTAAAGACCTGTGAAGTACTCAGGTGCGGCTTCGATAATCTCAAAAACTGTGTGTGTGGGCACCCGGGAGGCTGTCTCGGCTCGGCTCGGCTGACACACACCAGGTGTGCTCTGCGCGCCTGCCTTCAAGCCCTCACTGCGAGGGCCAAGGCTCCTGTTTGGGTGGCTAGAACCGGGCCTGATTACAATGCGGGCACAGGTTGTAAAGGCATATCCACACGTGCACGAATGCAAGCATTGCAACCAGTTACAGTAAGTTAAGCACCGATAGGCCAGCGCGCACACATAGGCACGATTTTATAACCTGCGCTCGTATTGAAACTCATAAGCATGATTGCACATCGAAATATCATGCATATAGTATGATAACACGGTTGGCGCACATTGTGTTTTTCATGGCAAAAGTTGAATTTTGGTGCCGGTATTTTTCACTTTTATTTTTTACTTTTTTACCGAGAGGGACACGCTTAAGACATTGATACACAAGGTTGTTTATTTGATCTTTTCTGAAGCACTCAGTTTGGTTAGCGATTCGAATACACAAGCGCACAGTGATTGTCATTGTTCTCATGAGTTGTGGCAGTGTATCACGGGTTGACGTCCCCCTCGTTAAATGACACTATTTCTTTTAATGTGGAAACCAAGTCTTTTATTTCCGTATGTTCCCATTATGATGATTAGTGCTATAAAAACATTTTTCCTATGTTGTAGTTACCCCTGATTGTACTGCTTTGGCTCCCTCAAGTGGCCAAAAGGTGCAAATGGCCAAGTGGTGAATCCAATTTGAAAAATTCAGCGATACTCGGTTTAAACCGGGTCAGCTGATTTGCAATCGGTAGGGTAATCTCGGGGAGAGTCGGTTAAAACCGAAATCCGGACAGCCTACGTATAGGTCAGAGTACAGCGCTCCCAGCACACCCTGCTAGAACCTCCCACGCAATCCTGGGTTGTTTCCCTGCCCACACAAGCACCACCAAGCGCAATCTGAGTTGTCACCTAAAGCACAGTGGTAGCAGAAGCGGGAGGTTAAGGAACAAGTAGAGGAATTGGGTAAGTCAATCATCAGACCTAGAAAGTGGGGGCTTCATCCAGGCGTCCACTGGCCCCTCGAGCCAAGTCATCAGATGGCCAAAGTTCATCAGGATCTCGGCTCAGCCATACCCCCAGAATATTTCACTGGCTCATCCGCCCACTGCAGTGGGAACTCCGAAGCAAATTCTTTGGTGTTCGCCGTGAGCAGGAAGATCAATTTATGTTAATTCCACAGATCCCACTAAATCTAGTGAATTCCCTTATCAAAAGGTCAGAATTGTAAGGATTATATATATATATATATATATAGGGTGGCGTCGTCTGAATACATAAACACCAGGACAATATGATGTGTCAAAGCCAGGCAACTGTGGGAATGATCTGCTGGAGTTGGGCTGCAAGCGGCTCCATAGCAATGGTGAACAGGATAGGTGACGGGGCAACCCTGTCGGGTACGGCACGATACAAGGAATGTGGGTGTAATCATCCGATTAACCAGGAGGCTGGCCATTGGCTGTGCATACAGAAGGCCTATTAGTCTGATGAACTTGGGGCCGATACCAAGCCAGGACAAGAGCGAAAAGGTACGGCCATTGGAGTGAATCAAATGCCTTGGTGGCGTCCCAAAAAATCGCAGCCATGATAAGTTTGGCCTCAATAGTATGTAACAACGCAAAGAAGGTGCAAAGATTGTGGTAAGTCGATCGTCCGGGCACGGAGACTGACTGATCCAGCCTTGCTATAAGAGCAGGAACGAGAGCAGTCTAGAGGTGATCAATTTAGCAAGGATTTTATTATTAGGGCTACCGGTTTTCTGGTATTTATTTTTTCAACATTTCCATCTGTATTCAACCATATTTACTTTTTGGCCATCTTATTGGTATTTTTCCATATTTATTTTGTGTTTTAATAATAAATGGAGTCTAAACATGGTGTGTTTCCACATTTATTTAACCGATAAATATGCAAGTTAAGAAGCCAATATAGCAAAAAAAACACACCCACATGTAAATATTAGCAATATAAACAAATATATGTTAACATATGCCTACATTTAAGTACATCCCATCCTGTTTTTTAACTTCCCATTGTAATGAAATGGATCTCAGCTCTCCCCTGGACCAAGGTATGTACCGTCACTTTCCCAGGGCGAGAATATCAGTTCCACACTTGGAATATAACATATACACAGCACTTCCTAAGGTGGGCAAACTTTCAACACTCCCCCAAAGGCAAGGCAAGAAAACAATATCGCATGAGTCTCCTCTAGACCAAGGTAACGCACACAACACTTCTCTAGAGCGAGATATACTTTGCACATCACTTGCCAGGTGGGCACACTCATCACCTCCTACGACAAGGAAAAGACGAATTCAAACATGGAATATATCAATTTATTAACACAATACTTCAATCATGGGAAGGCCGAATATATATTGATCATGGCAGACTCTCACATATCAAATAACCGATTGAAATAGACAATCAAAGCAAATATATATGTAGAAATATATATGTATGGATATAAGAATCAGAAAATAGGAAGGAAAGGAAAGAATCAGTAAAGAATCAAGAGACAGTTAGTTGCAGAGACACCTCACCTACTGCTTCATCATTTCACCCCACTTCGCGCAAGAGGAGTCCATTGCTTGAACGGGGTAAAAGCTCAGAGGTGACGCCAGCCCCCACTCTTCCGTGACAACAGGTCTGCTCCACGGCGTGAACTTCCACCGAGCTCAGCAAGTGCTTTGCTTGAATACAAGTTAAAACATAGCGAAGCTTCTAGCAAGCCTCTCCCCTTTTTCTCATGAGATCCTGTACCAGTCTGCACCAAGGTCACAACATCGGTTGATCAGGCCTCTGCTATGGCTCCGAGATAGACCATTCCTCAGATAACATCCAGTTCTCTCTAGTTTAAAAGAGTGAAAAATAAATGAGGAGCTGAGAAACATGCCCTCCCCACTTTGCAACTACGTGCAAGCACAGAATATAGCTTCAGTTATGAAAATGGAGTTAGTTAGGCCATGCACACAGAAAGAAGATGGAATTGGAAAGCAAGGATGACATGAAACCATGTCAAAGCCAATAGTAAGCACTGCCAAAAAGCAAAGTAAAGTCAGAAATCAGAATGACATGAAGCCATGTCAAAGGCAATAGTAAGAACACATAATTAAGCAAGGCAAAGTCAGAAATCAGAATGACATGAGGCCATGTCAAAGGCAGTAGTTCAAAGTCATAATTCACATAACCCAAATAACACTATAGACTTTATCCCTCAATATACAACACCGAGCACATTTGTGCACCACCGCCCACAACTCTGCACTTCGACATCCCACACCTTCTATTCTTGGCAAGACTATTCTTCTCCATAACAGCTCACACTAAAAGACAACAAGATTACACAGGATAAAAGCGAAGCAGGCATATGTAGGGCCATCCTGCATTAAGGCTAGGGTAACATAACACACTAAAATCAGTTAAAATGGTGGTGGTTGGAGGTCATCATAGGGTGGCGGACTACAAAAATGGCTCTTTTATTACACCCATGCTGTCTCTCTGTTCGGATGTTGGCTTGAAATTCATGAAGGACAGTGTCAAGTCACTCACAAACAGCACAATTTTCTCTATTTTTCTGCTTTTAAAAATAAATACAGACAGGGAACAAACTGTTTTCTGTCTGTATTTATCTGTAAAAATCAGTAAAAACTGAAAACTGGGAGCCTTATTTATTACCTATGTTAATCATGGACATCAATCTGTAAGACACATAGCTGCTGGTCTTTGTCAGGTTTTAGTATAGTGACAAACAAAGCCCCCCGTTGGGAGGGGAGTAGCACACTCTTAGCAAGGGACTCTTCGTGCACGGTGAGGAGGTGTGGGACCAGGATATGGACCAATTCTTTAAAGCAGGTGACAGTAATGCCGTCCAAACTGGGGGCCTTGTCTCCGGGCATTGCAACAATTACCCTCAGAACCTCCTCTACCATGAACGGCTCATCAAAAAACCTTCGGTGGCCATCCTCCAACCAGAGTAGTTGCAAGGAGTCAAAAACTTTTATACGGTCTGGCGGTACGGTAGCCTAGGTGGTCGTGTAAAGTGAAGAGAAGAAATTGGTAATTTCCCTCTGTACCGCCTCTGCACCGGTAAGCATGTCTTGGTCATTGTTCTGCAGTTGAACAATATAATCACTCACCCAGAACTTCTGCAGTATATTAGGCAACATCCTGCCTGCCCTACCGTCTTCACCGTAGTGCCAAGCTTGGGCCTCCTTGCCTAGATAATGCGTCTCTCCCTGCGCTACTTCATCAAAATCAGTAAGTTTGCTTCGTATACTAGCACGTGTGGAAGCGCCTCAGTCGGCAAAGAATTGGAGCTCAGTCCATGAATCTCAGCTTGAAGTCGTATCAGCTCGCCGTGTTTTGCTATGCACACCATGCGAATCACAGTTTTGAATGCTTCCGTTAAGGTCGAGCTAGAGGCGACCGTGCCTACGTTGTGTTCAGAGTATTCTACAATAGCCACCCGGACCTCCTCCCTGAACACCTGGTCTCTCATCGCTCCTGCTGGAAGGTGCCACATACAGGTGAGCGATTTAAATTCTGGTAGAGAGACCCTAAGTAGTATGGGGCTTGGTTTGATAAGATCTGTTGCAGGTGAGGGACTTCAGTGGTCCACGCATCTACATTGTGCATTGCTAGCCAATAGTCGATGCGTGTCCATGTGGTGTGGGTAAGCCTCTTTGCTTCTCTCCTAGCGGGCCCTCCAGAGGTCAATGAGGTCATTGTCATCCATTGTATATCACAGCAGAGCAGCCGCATTTGGATGAGGGCATCTGGAGTTGCTCGACCTGTCCACCATAGAATAAAACATTTGATTAAAATCTCCCCCCCACAAAATCGCTCTAGGTCCAAGTGTACCTGCTTGCCACCAGACCTCAGTAAAGAAACTATGGATGTCCACATTGGGACCGTAGATGGATATGAGCCTGAGCAGATGACCTTTCAGTGTGCCATAGAGCATTACATAGTGACCCTGCTTGTCACAGAGAGTTTGACGTGTGCGCCAGGGCAGTACCTTCCAGATAAGTATAGCTATCCCACATGTGTAATTTGAGTAGCATGCAACATGCCACTCGCCTATCCATCCCGCACGCAAGCGCAATAGTGTATGTTCAGTCAGGTGTAGCTCCTGTAACATGCAAATATCTATGCCGTGACGCTGCAGGTACAGCATAACAAGATGTGCTTTGCGCCAATCATTTAGGCCGCGTACAAGTCACGCATGTTTGCAGCCCAATAGAGGGTTAAGTGTGAGCAGAACATAAAGAATCACCGGGCAAAAATGCGCAAAACACCAGGGGGCAGATTTATGACGACTGGCGCATCCCTGCATATCAGCAGGGATGCGCCAGTTATTATGCGCCACAGCTGCGCCACCATGGATGCGCCGCATTTATCATGTGGCGCACCATGGGGCAAAAACGGCACAGATGCGTGACGCATCTGTGCCGAAAAGTGGCGCATTGCTGGAGTTGCGTCGCAAGCGCGACGCAGCTCCAGCAATGATCTGGGGGGCCCTATCTGTACAATGCTGCGTCAATCCTTACGCCTGCTTCAAGCAGGCGCAGGGTTTTGACGCAGCATGGGCCTAAAAGTGACTGAGTGAAATCTTGTAGATTTCACTCAGCCACTTTTAGGAGGCGTTCCTGCGCCGGAACGCCCCCACCTGCCCTGGAACGCCTACATGTGGCGCAGGGCTTTACAACGTGACGCATCTGGGAGATGCGTCACGTTTGTAAATGCCCCGCACCATGGCGCAGGATTTGCGCCTCTGCTGTGTCACAAAAGTAACGCAACGGCGGCGCAAAAGTGCCGCAAGTGCAACATAAATCTGCCCCCAGGTATCTGGGTCACCAGCTGCGCGCTGAGTGGCAGAGAGAGTAGAGGGAGGAATGAGGGAGAATATAAAACATCCCGATCTAGTGTAATCAACAAACCCACACAATATCCACCCACTTCAGCTCCCCAATCGGGCTCAATTCTACCATTCCACCCCAAACAGTGCCTGAAAGGGGCATACAGTGAAAACAGCCAGGGAATCATCCCAAAGGGGCGAATTAGAATCCCGGCACACTCCCAGCAAGTGGGCAGCTCAGTAGCTGGAGGAGGGCAACGGTTTAGCGATCCGAGCATTCCCAGCCAGTAGTAACCTAGTGCAGCTCTAACACCAGGTCCATCCCAGGAGCCTAATACAATTGGTCTCACTGCAAGGTAAGGCAACTGGACAGACCCAGCACAGAAGTAGTGCGTAGTCGGAAGATGCATGTAACATACCAAGGGTGCAGTTGTTTTAATCATTGAGAGGGATGCCCTTAACAAACTTGGTGGCCGCCTTGGGATCCATGAAGTACGAAGTCTTGCAATTCCGCCAGCTACAATAGGGAGTACTTGGCTTCATTTTTTTGTAGGGAATGCTTGACAAGCATGAAATCTCACCTGGCCACCTGCACTGCGACCATGAAGTCCGGGAAAATGGATATTGTATTGCCCTGGTAATTGAGTGTTTGTGTGTCTCTCGCCATTCGCAGGACCCTTTCCCTGTAATTCAAAAGACGGGCAATCATGGGGTGAGCTGGTGTCCCAGGTTGAGGGTGCTGCACAGTGATCTGTGTATTTTTTCCATGATGAGCATAGCAGAGAACACGTCTCCAAAAAGCATGCGGAGCATTATCTCCATGTAGTCCTCCTTGCGGCCCATCTTGGTGGACTTCGGAACAGTTATTATTCTCAGATTATTTCTTTGTGAACATGCCTCCAAGTCTTAATTTTTACTCCAGATGACTTCCAGCACTCGTTCAATTTGGAGCAACTTCTCACCCGCCGCCGAGCTGTCGTCCTCAACAGTTAACGTGCGGTGTTCAAGTTGGCCAATGCGCTCGTTGTGGCTGTCCACCTTTTCCTTGAAGTTGTCAAACCTGTTGGTCAAGAGATCAATTTTGGTGTTCATTGCAGGCAGACTATGTTTGAGGTCCAGAAACATTGCTTAGATGTCAGGCTCTTAGCCGCTCCCCGACTCATTCATAAGTGATTCTGTTGTGCGTGTCTGACTGCGCTGATCAAACAAAAGCTGGGTCTGTTTTGCGTCAGCTTTACCCATCGTTGTGGTGAGAAAAGTCACCGATCAGGCTGTGGCTATGTGCAGACAGGCACCGTGCAGCAACCAGGTGTCAGTTCACTCTCCAACCAGGTCCCGCCTCAACCCAGGCTCGTTGCATCAGGGAGGAACAAGCAGACCACACACTCGATGGAGTTGGGAGCACTACTCATCCAGGCAATATCAGGCCCTGCCACATCCCAGCAGCACCATGTCAGGGGGCACTAGCAGGCCACCTCAAGTTAATGTGTCAAAGCAAGGCAAGGGCCACCACAGGTCCAGACACAAGCGGAGCCCAGGACTCCAGGCCACCAGGGGCCAGAAGCAAAAAAAACGACCATACCAGCGTAGCAACAGGTCAGTAGCCAGCCGGTGCCAAGGGGGCAGTCAATCCTCTCAACATGCGTACCAGCTGAAGCCACAGGGGTGCATCTGCAACCCGGGCCCCTCTGCTCGCCACCAGACAAGGAATATCTGCCTCTGGGAAGAAGCCTCCACACAGGGGCATGTATCTGACCATGGGTATCACATGGGGCAGCATCAGGGAGCACATCTCAGTTCCAGCACACCACCACTTGGCCACGTAGAGAGGCACGGCTACCCTGGCTCCACACAGGCCGCAGTGTCTTTCTCCGCTAACCTCCGCGGAGCCGGGGCGCCTCTCAGTCTCCTCCTCCCTCCTGAACCTCGGCTTCCGCGATGACAGGGAGACCACCCATCAGGATCCTCCACCTCCTGAGCCTGCACCTGGCAACCGGTGGCCTCACATCTCCAAAGGGGTCCCGACATCCTCAGACCCATCCGGCAACCAGAGTCGAAAGGCCCTGGCGGGCCACCACAGGCAGCCCAACCGCCTCAGCTCCGCATGTCAAGTGAGCCTCTGCACTGCAGGCCATTCGCCTTCCGAACCTCACCCCTCACTCCAGCGGAGCCCTGTCTTGCAACAAACCGCACCACCACACTCCAGAGGCCTCAGTTACTGCATCTCCGCAGCCGGCCTCGCTCTAGGCCTCCACGTACCCGCTCCTCCACTGGGACACAGACGGTCCTGAGTCATCAAGTGCCGACTTGGCGCTCCCGGGAACATAAAATAAAGAGGCCCCAGGGAAGAGCCAGCTCTGATGGCGCTGTGTGATCCACGTAATTGTAGGATAAAAACCTCCGGCCGGCGGTATCTCACAGAGTGTTGCCCATCTTGCGGCCGGGCTCTCTAGCGCCCCAACCATGATCCTCAAAAGTGAGGAAGATAAACTCATGGGTGATATTTACTGTTGCAGATAGACTATCCAAGGAACATACCTCAACCATCCAACTGTCAAACGTTCATTCCACATAAAGGAGCAGGAAGATAATAGGGTTTCAACAAAGGTGATGAGGTGCCAAGACCCAGAGCTAACCAAATTCATCGGCACTCGGCATAACATATCCACCTCATGTACTGAACTTTAGCAACAAATATGTATGCAATACCATGGGAAACAAAGAGAAGTTAATTTTATCTTGGATGAAAGATCCATACACTTATTAATCCTGACAAGGGATAAGTCAATCCTAAACACCAATCGGGGGGGTCGGAGAAAATGGCATTGTAAAGCCAATCGAAGGGTCTCTGAAATGTGGGCAGACTGAAGTAGGTGTTAGTATAAGTAAAGCCAACAGCATTTAGAACACACTATAGACTGTTGCTGAAGACCATAATGGTTGTTAAAGGCCCCAAACCTGAGTTATAGGTCTATAATATATGGAATTCAGCAATCCCTGAAAAATCCTGTATAATTTCTTTATAATAGACAGACCAGTCACCTACTATAAAGAAATAGTTAGAACTAAACTATAATAACTTACATGGGATTCTGCAATCCCTGTATAAAAACCTGTCTTTAAATTCTTTATCCTAGGAGACTTGTAACACACGAAGTCACCTATTATAAAGAAATGAAGTTAGAACTCAACTGTAATAACTTATTACAATTGAGTTCTGATGTCACAGTGCCTGCTGCCAGATCCACCAGCCCAGAGAAAAGGCTGGTATGGTCATGGAGTATAATCATAGCAGCTGTTTGTAGAATGAAAACGAAACATGACCTCTATATGGCAATGGAACTCCCCTGTGACTTGCAATATCGTTGTAATGTACAGTAGATGCTACTTTATCTCATATAGGAGGGATAGGGCTTTATTAACCGGTGTACCCAATGAAGAAGAGCTATAATGCTATAAGAACATTTCACCTACTGGTAGTAGGATATTCTGATATAAACGAGGAGAAACAAAAGATAAGCATTGGAATGTTGTAGCAAATGGTCTATAGCAACCATTATTGGCCCTGAACAAATTCATTGTCTTCAGTAGATCTCCCAACATTACAGTGTTCTAATATAACTTTATAACCCGCTATAGAAGGCTATACTGGCCATGTAAGGCCCACTCCAGCATTCTTTAATGAAGGGGCTGGCCTTAAACAGCCAGTATAGCACAGCTACAGTGGCCTATAAAGCTATTAGAACATTCCGCCTCATGATAGAGGAATGTTCGAATTGGCATTGGAGACTCAGGGGGTTGAAATCCCCAGCGGCTCTGAAGCCTTTATTTCACAGCTCTTGCTGTGAATGCTCAACTGTTAACAGCAGCATGCAGGGTTGTGAAAGCAGGCTGTCAGAAAACAGCCCCTGGTTCTCCATGGCTCAGCTAAACTGCACTTTGTAGTTCAACTAAGCACAGGAAACCCAGCAGCTAAGGAGCATTTACCACTCCCTCCTTCTGAAGCCCCAGTGACCCTGAGCTACAGGAGGAGGGAAGGGTGAAGGCTCTGTGTCCTGCTGCACGGACTCTGCCTTTCACTTTCCCCTGCCCAATCCATGTATTTTGGAGAGGCGGGGAAAGAGAAAGGAAGGCTTTGTATTAGGACATTGCAATGTTGAGATCAGCTGCCCTATACCAATTTATATGGTTTGCTGCTGCTGTATTGTCTTCAATAGAGCTCTCAACATTTGAATGTTCTACTATAGCCTTTGAGCCTGCTGTAGCGGGCTCTACCGGTCATTAGAGGCCCTGCTCTAGCATTAAAGGTCCGAGCCAAAGGCAAGGGCTTATAACAAGGGTGCAGTTCTTTAGTGGCCGGTAGTGCCCGCGACGGAGGGCTCTGAGACTATCAGACCATTCTGCCCCTAGAGGGCAGAATGTTCCAATTTGTAAAACAAAGGACTCACGGAGCCCAAGGGGTTTGAAATCCCCTCGGGCCCCATGAGGCCTTTTGTTCACAGCAACATCTGTGAACAAACTTTGGAAGCTCGGTGCACCCAATTGTTTTCAACGTAGTGCTCAACATCCCAATTTTCTAATAAAAATTTGAAGTTTCACAGAGTGAATGGTACTTAGTCTCAGTTATGCACCAGAACTGTTGTGGGTACTGATCCAAAAGACCACTACATTTATATAGGATCAGCAGAATGAGATAAAACTCAAGTGTGTGTAGTAACCAAGATGGCGCTCACGATTATGTAAATTATGTTGCTGACATCTATCCATAATTGTATTTTCGGCTAAACTATTATTACGCCTACCGTTGTCTGGGGCCCTCAATCAGCCCCCAGACATAAATGTTCTCTAAAGTGGCATGCATTTCAGTACAACCATACCCCTTGTTAACATGGACCTGGCCTAATACTTTGGCATATTTTAATCAGTAAAACAGAAACGTACAGAACAACACAGGACCACTTCTGTCTAGCTATACGTGTAAATAGCTCATGGTTAACCCCTTCAGTGCCCTGCCCTTTCCCCCTCCTGTGCCGGGCCTTTTATTAGCGGGCGGGGTCCATGACGAGATAGTCTCGTCATGGGCACAGCGCAACCGTGCTCCATGACGAGACTATCTCGTCATGGGCATAGAAGAGGTTAAGGCGAGTAGAGATTAAACTTCATTTTTTCCTAATAGTGAGCAATGGCCAACGTGGCTTTTTGTGCCACATCTGGGAACCTTTGCACCTCCAGCTACACCTCTCCTGAAATAAATATACAGTAAATCTCGAATTCTGGAAGAGTGACAGCTTTTAAGATGACATTCAGGGTGTTTATTGATTTAAGGCTAGAACTCTCAAATGTCAAATGAAAATGTATCTATTTTGTAAATACAAAACTTGGGGAGGTCAAGGTTTTGAACTTTTATCCACCAGCATATGGCCTGGAAAGCAAAACTCATAAGCTAATGCAGATGACTCCTCTCAGCATCCATCTGTTTTCATAGATTTAAACACCTTTGTACTGTGTAGAAGGGTTAGTTGCTGTGTTCCTGGGCACTTAGATGGAGGAAGTAAATCAGTGTTCTTCTTTGTCCATTGGCTTGAAACACTGGTGCCAAGTGTTTCCCGTCACTGATGTGCCCTGGCAGAAGTGGAATATTTTTAAGTCTGGGGAAGAGTTCTTCCCGCAGGCTCAGTCTTACAATGTTCTGCTGCTGAAGTGAAAGTCGGACAGAATAAGAGTGCGTGCCCCTGAAGAAAATCCATGTTCGAATAACTCACATCCTCTATTCAAGAGAAAAGAAGAGAGAAAGGGACAGATATTTGCTTCACTTGCTGAGTAAGAACAAGGAGCAGTGTCCTTATCTCTGCCTGAAAGGACATGGTACCAGGGCTACTGAAGATAGCCCCCTGGCTGGCTCCCAAGCACGATAGGTCAGCTGTTTTTACCCGCCAGGTGTGGTCATTGCCCACAGGTCCTGGAAGATACTGAAAACTACACAGTAATGAAAACAGAGGATTGTGCCACCTATTGGGAAGAGCATTTGTAGCCTGGCTAACAGGAGCACTAGAAAAATGTATGGTGATCTCACTGATACTATGTGTAACTGAACTGGGCACACTGGAACCAGTCCTGCATAACCAGGAAAACCATTTAGGTTAATAATGCTTCTACCTCTGCATTACCCCTTGGTGCTGTTTCTATCCTCAACTTTCACTGAACAAGATTCAAGTTCCTTTGGATAGGGTAAGGCAATGGCACCTCCATGTAAACCGTTTAACAAGAACTTACGACCTGGCAGGCTTAAGTTGCGTATATGGATAGAGGACTCTGTGATCACCATCTAAGCAAATGCAAACTTTAGGGGACACGAAGAAGAAGAAATCATCAAAGGAAGACTCAAAAAGCATCCAACAGTGTTACACTGAGCATCAGTCATTGTGAAGGTAAGTTTCTATTGGTAAGCAAAGTTTTACTTTACTTAACTCCACATATATGTACCGTGACAATATATATATATCTTCAAGGTACGTCGATGTGGTCTTAAGAATAGTAAATCTGTAATTACATATTTGCACTTACTTTCTCGATATTTTGACCCTCACTATTTTTCCGGCACAATATTTTTCTCCTTGATTTTGTCATACAACAGAGAAAGCACATCACCGTCTCTTGATCAACCTTCTATTGCTGCACAATTCGACCCACCTCAGTTGCTGCATTAATACACAGCCATCAGAGAGAGTTACAGCAGGAAATGAGGTGAGCGATTAAAATGATCTCCGTAGAAAGAAATACACAGCAAACAAACTAGACTGCTTGGCCATAGACACTGCATACCAAGACAGTAACCACCAGCCAAAAAGGAATTCCACGGTTCTTGGAGTGTTTGACTCTTAAACTGAGTTCAGTGTTGAAATTAGAGAAGATGATCTTTCCCTCAGTGGTAAAACAGTCTTCAGACGGTCTCAAATAGGGTCACAGAGGTCCAGGCCAGTCAAACCAAAATAATTGTACCTTCACCAGGATCAGAGTTAGGGGGACTTAGAGGAACTCCCTCTGACACATGGATTTTGTACCATTTTAACCACCACAATGTTGAAGCAGTCAAGAAAGGCAAGATCAGCATCAAAATAATCCCCTCAACACACTGGTTACATCTGTATCATCGGAGATGGTGAGAAACTCCAGCACCTTGTAATTCGTGACCCTGTTGCAGTTGTTCCGCGTTTCCATCTTACCCCCAGGTTTGACCAAGGCTTCTGTTGCTCCCCTCCTAATATTCCTAGGTTCCCCAAGTGCCATCTTAGATCACCCTAAATGGTACACCGCCTGTTTTTTGCTCACCAGGTTGTTCGAAGACTCTACCCTCTTGCCCATTAACATTTCAACAGCAAACATTGCCTTTTCTACCTTACTCAATGGTGCTGTGATTCTCTCTAATCCAAAGATGCCTTAATTTCTTTATGGCTTCTCAACTACTCGGCTGTTGTTTAATCATCCCTATCTGCCTATGCACCCACCATTGTCTGCCAGGACTAAAACAGTCCTCTTTCTCATTTGCTTGTTTGTCGCATCCTGACAGTTATCAAAAGATGCTTAGTATCGCATCAGTCGGTCGTGTGTCCTCTGGGGAACGCTGTCCCATGCTGATACCTCTCCTGTCCTGCCAGGTGCCGCAGGCTGCAATAAAGTGACGTGGCCCTCAGTCAAGCTATAACCAAGGGAGTCCTTATCGCCAGCTTAGGAATGCCACCCGGTGCCCACCACACTGGAGAAGCAAGCACACACCTCTCACATGCACTGCCCGGATCCACGGTTTTAAGATCATAGGGGAAGAAACGGGGTGTCTGTCCCTCAGTGAGATGTCTCCGCAAGTTGATCAGTTTCAGAAATGAAACCTGCTGCTGAGCCTTGAAACTAGTGCCATTAACTAAACATTCAGTACGGCAGTTCCCAGCCTACTGCAAAAGAGGTGGGACATACAGGAAAAGAACTGGCTGTAGGAGCATTATAAAGCTGACCTCAAGGCCACTTTCTGACCTCGCCCCCAAATTATTTTTTAAATAATTTTGAACACCTTATTTCAACTCTTTATCCAATTTGCTACATTCATGTAGCATTTACCTATTACATTTGTAAACATTTTAACTTGGCACTGTACTGTTTTTCTATAGTTGTGTGACATTAAATACCCTAAGCCTTCCTCTCTGAAAGTGAACCTTGCTGATCAGGCATTAATACAGCTAAGCCAAGGATAACCTTCAGAAGAAAATGGTAATCCTTCTAATCCTTCCCGGTCAGGTGAGGTGATGTTTAATGAAGCCCATACGCACTCGCTGGACTGCTCACAGCCAACAATGTTATTTTCTTTAGCGTAAGGAAGCTCTACAATGATCTTCTGAGTTGGTGTATAATTGTGTTGCTGACCAGTCTTTAAGAACCTCCGGTACAACTTTTTAAATAACTTTAAATTGGCTTGTCCATTTGCACAAATAGTGCAGTCAGTGGCGATGCGGGACCTATACCCAAATGACAGGTTTATCCCACTGCCTGATGAAATTGAAGCCTTTATCCTAGGACGTGGACAATTTCTTCAGTTCGCGGAAATAGCAGCCATGGTTTGCTGTATATGGACTTCGTTCCCTAGTGCTACTCTGGAGTCCCACACATTACTAAAACTACTTAATATAGATAGGGGACACTAACAAATATCACACATCTACAGGGCACTCAGGGAAGTTATCCTGCTTAGAGCATGGCCAGTGCAGAGCAGATAACAAGAGGAATTAGGGGAACACATTACAGATAAAGACTGGGAGAACATACATGCAGGGGTGTAGATGACCACTTCAAACTCGAGATTTCAATTAATGTACTATAATGTCATACATCAGGTATACCAATGCCAGTTACGCTGCATTATATCTACCTGGAAAGGGCGCCCACCTGTCCCCATTGCTTGGCAGAAGGAGCGGACTTCCTGCATATGTTGTGGCAGGGCCCTCTGCTGATTATGCATACTGGCAGACTGTAGTTGACAGGTTAAACGCTGCTACAGAGTGTGGGGTCCCCAGGGATCCCAGACAGTAGCTGCTGGGGCAGATATCGATATGTAAAAAAAAAGGGCCCCAGACTTAATTCTGGTTCTGTCTGACATCCTCTTTACAACACCGCAAGGACCTACCAAACGTCCACCCAGTCCCACCTGGTACAATTGTGCATGCCGGAAGGCTAAATCGAACCTCCTGGCGGCAATTAAAGAGGGCTTAGGGATCGAGGTTATTAGGGCTAGGCGTTCAGCTTAAAGATGTATGATTGGCCATGCTCAAAAGGAATGGGAGCACAACAAGTGGGAGAAACTCAAAACCACATTAGCACGTGCAGACTCCCGCTTATTTTGGCGCCTTGTAAACACAGGGACGGAAACACAACCTGATGCTATTGAACCAAATATTTCAGCCACTGCATGGCAAAACCACTTCAAATCTCTATATAGTACACCTGGTTCATCGAAGTTAACCAACTTTAAAAAAATTGACGAAATTAAAGGGCATCCCTTCACTCTAAAGGAAGTACACGAGGTGATAGATAGTCTAGCTCCTGGCAAGGCACCTGGCCTAGATGGCCTGCCTTAGCGATCTATTTAAACATGAGCCAGCCGTCTGGGCTCCATACTTGCTGTGCCTATTTAACTCCATTGTGGGTGGTATGGAGGTTCCAAAAACTTGGTTGGGAGCAGAGATCGTCCCAATATTCAAAAAGGGATCTCCTCTGCTCCCTTCCAATTATAGACCAATAAGCTTAATAGATGTCCCACAAAAGCTGTTTTGGAGACTGCTACTGAACCGTCTCCAAGTATGGATTGCAGAGAAGGACATACTGAGCCCATATCAAGCTGGGTTCAGAGAGGGTGTCTCTACAATAGACCAGATTTTCCGATTCAACAATTTATATTGGAAAACTGTGACTATGGGCAGAGGAACGCTGTATACGGTCTTTGTCGACCTGCGAGCAGCATTCGACTTGGTGCCCCGCGCCAAACTATGGGCAGTACTTAAAGATCTAGATGTACCGGGTGACATCCTATCTATGCTGACGAGGCTCCATCTGGGCAATTATGCCAAAGTGAGGTGTGGCAGGGGAGGTGCTCTCACAGAGGGTTTTCCTGTGGACACAGGGGTAAGACAGGGTTGTGTGTTGGCACCGACCCTGTTCTGCCTCTTCGTGAACGGTGTCATAGACTTCCTAACAGGGATAGGCAATATTGATGCCCCAGTGTTGAATGGCAGGAGGGTACCCGCAATTATGTTTGCGGATGATACCCTCCTGCTTTCAAAATCCCCGATGGGCCTTCAGAGAATTTTGGACGGATTTATGAATTTTTGTGAGCTTCGTGGTTTGGAAGTGAACGCGACTAAAACCAAGTTCATGACCTTTAACCCATCCTCTTCAACCCGCCCAAACCCTACGATAGGACAGGAAAGACTAGACCGGGTTTCCACATTTGAATACCTAGGTGTCACCCTGAACCAATCTTTGACCTGGGACACTCACATTATGAGAGCAAACCTGAAACTCGCCCAACTTACAGGTGGCATATCTAGGATGTTATCTAGGTCCTCCTACAAGCCACTTGGCCCACCTCTTCATATTTATAAAACCCAGGCTAGAGGTGCAGTAACCTACGGGGGTGAGATATGGGGACATGCTGCGTGTCAGAAGTTGCAGATAACCGAGAGCAACTTTATCAGGCAATTGACCGCTTTACCATCAAGCACCCCGCTGCTCCCGTTGAGACTGGACCTCGGCCTAAGACCAATCACTGAAGAGCTGGGACTCAAGCCCCTGACCTACTGGCGTAGAATATGGAGTTCTGTAGAGCTATCTAGCTATAGAGCAGATTTAGAAGACATCTTGCGCCTCCCAAAGGTGCTGCAAATATCCTGGTTTAAGTACATCAAGAACACTTTTGAAAGGATGGGGAAACCGGAGCTGTGGCACGACCCGCGGAGTGCTTGTCCCAGGATCTCTCGTAGATCGCTGGTGGAGGCATACTGCGAGTATAAGCTACAGGCAGCAATCGAATCCCCCTGTCAAGATTCGCTGTCCAGTCACTTCCTTACTATCAAGGATCTTTACCATCTGGAACTGGTCCTTGATGATGTTAGTCCACCACTAACACGGAAATTGTATCTGCAGTGGCACTATGGAACACTCCCTTTGAGGGCTCATACGGAGCATTGGCATAAAACGGTGACCACTCCAAATTGCCAAGTATGCCCTCTCAAGCGAGAAGATGATTTACATATGATTTTTTTCTGCCCTGCATATAACACTCCACGTAAATATTGGCTTGTCCCACTTCTTAGGAACCTAGGCTTTAGGGAACACCGTCCTGCATTTAGAGTTTTAAAATCTGATCTGTCTGCCTCCACCGTATGTGCAGTAGCCAAATTTCTAACTGCAGCATGGTTTATTCGTAACCGTTTTATGTCTAGATAATAACATACTTTTAAAATGTTTTAAGACCGGTTCATGATTTCACTATTGTCTTTGTTTTACTGTTAAATTGATACTGCATTTTTTTCTCTGTATCTTTTATGGTCCTTAGTGACCGAAATAAAGATTTGATGATGATGATGAAAAAAAAAGGGCCCCAGTAGGCGTTCCTGCTGTTGGGGTTGGTCCTAGCTAAGCATAGAGTGGCTATTCACTGGCTGTCCCCCACCCCTCCACCGGTGAGTGAATGGGTGAGAGACATGGCTGTGTGGGCAGTGCCCGAAGAGAGCATGAGGCGTAAATATATGACTGACGATAAACTAGAAGACCCTGCATTTGTTGGGCGCCAATGCTTGCGGACCTACTTGTCTCACCTGATGCTAGACCCCCCAGACTAGTGTGCTGCCTCTGCGCGGACTGAATGAGGAGTCGAGAGAAGGAGCAGGATAACTGTTACTTGAGATAGAGTGCATCATGGGGGAAACCCCACAAGAAACGTAGGAGTTAGAATGACCGTGTTGGGCATACAATTACAGACATTCCCTTCTATGTTATATTGTATGTCAGAAATGTTTACAGTAACTGAAGCAGGGTAAGGGGGGTTTGGATGTTCATATGGTGCTAATTGTGATATGTAACAATTTGTACTAAATAATACACATTTATATTACAAAAGAAACATTGAATTGGATTCAGTTCTGCAAAGAATCACTTTCAAACATGTGATTCAATTTCAGATGTTTGCATGTGCATGTGCCCCATGTATAACTGAATGCCAACCGTCCAGTTCTCTTCCATCCAGAGTGGTATGCATTCCATCCGTTACTAAAGTATATATTATTGGTAGAAATCCTGGTGTTTTATTTATTGTGCAGTTGACCTCCTTTATATATACCCAGGATGGATTCTTAGTGACCTTCTGTAAGCAATTTAAAAAATGCCTGTGTCACACCTGAGTAATTTGATGTTGATGCCTGTATATTGTTGGATTTTGACACATCTACTTCTTAGGCTTAGATTTCCATGAAACATTTGGGGGAAGAATTTAATACACCTCAGCTCCTTTCTGGAAAGTTTAAGTGAAATCAATCAAGTAAAGGGTAAAGAAAAAGGTGGGACTCATAATATTGATCTCCCATATTAATTTCCATTGGAAATTTTGAGACGCGATAAAGAAGAAACAGCTGAACCGAATTACACCAAAATTGGCAAAAAGTTAGAATCTTACTAGCAAAGCATGTTTTCATTATTTAGTGTAAACCTGTTCAGACCTTTTTGAGAAATTGGCTTTTAAAGAGGTTTTTGGGGTGGTTTGAGGTGGTGTTGAAAGATTTAAAAAGATAGTGAAATCATTGTTGGTGATATCATGGTTGGTGTACAGATATGCTTGAGTTTGGCAACTTTAAATGGAATTTCTCAAACCTCATATGCTGGCCACAACCTGAACAATATGTTGTGGCACCAATTATAGGAATCAGGGACATGGTCCCTGCATCCAGGCAATGAATAACAACAACAATATATAGGCAAAGTGAGTATACCGTGACCCTAAGGGGTATTGTGAGGGGATCCCAAAGGGGCTCCACTTGATTGGATGGCCATAACATGGACATGTTTCAACAGCCATTACAGGACTCGAGGACATGATCCCAATGCAGTGCATTGTGTTGAGTGCCTGGTATTGAGGGTCACAAACAGGACAGCATCAGTTTGTGATACATAAAACCCAATATCATTAAAATTAAAAACAATAAGGCACCCCCCTTCCCTGTCCCCAAGGCACAACATGGCAACACACATTCAGCAGATTGAAATGATTGTGGTAACCGCCCAACCCCAAAGATTTCACATATAAATAACACTTTTAACAACCCACTTTCAGTGTATCCTATTGTAATTTAGCTTATGTCAGTCCTCCTAACAATCTGTAACATCCGAGATGCTCTCTCGTTCCTCAGTCATATTATTCACTATTCCCTCTCATCCCAATCTACATTACCCCATCTGGATGCCTCTGCTGTGAACCGTCCGCATCCCTGCTCGCATCATTCGAGTCGAGTAAGCATTTCTTCCCACAGAGCCAAGTGTTCTGCAACTTTTCTTCTGTATGCACATATCTCATAAGTCTTTCCTCTGCCAAAGCCCACTCTTCCATGTCTCTCAGCCAAGCTCCATAAGTGGGGGCCTGGACAACATCCTCTGTATCTTTAGTCTGTGTTTATCAAGAGGAGACCCAGGAATACAAATTTATACTGAATTTTCTCCATCTTTGATTTCGGTCTAAAACCCAAAAGGCAATGCCTCATTATCTCGATTGTGATGGAGGATACCCATCTCAGATTTGTCACTACTCCTTCCCAATAGGCCAGTGCGAGATTACATGCCCTTATGATATGTTTAAATGTAGGATTGTTCTCATCGCATCTTGTAGAAGCTGGGAATGGATCTGGGTATACTTTGTGAAGTCTCTCTGGGGTAAGGTTTGTGCAATGCAAAAAATAAAAATTCACCAGCTTAAAGCGTGCATTACTTGCTATGACCAGCACCACTGTGCATGCAATCTCCTGCTCCTGGTCGGACAATGGCTCAGGTGGATCCACACCCCAAGGGTGGTTTTGGCCTGTCACCTTAAGTGCCTTGTACAACAGTGAAATCAAGTTCCGAGTTTGTTCGATCTCCAGCAGGACATCAAGAGTGTGACTGAGCGTCTGAAAAAACTCGTCCACATTTCCCTGGCAGTGTTACCTGGTGTAGCAAACAACAGAAATTGTTCACTGCCCATATTAAAGGTCGTATGCATTTCGTTGAAAGTGATGAAACTTTCTGCATGGTTCAAGTCCCCCAGCATATTGCAGCCTCCTTCCTCCCAACGAAACATAGACACATTTTGGCTCATTTTCTTAAAGAACTGCAACTGGGCCTAGACTTTTGGGCTCTTGTCAACACCCTCCTAACTGCTGTCTCCCAAGTCATCGACACCTGTCGCACAATCTGTGGGATCTCATTGGAGTGGCTCGTTCACCTCATTAAGCACACTGGTATTGCTGGTACCACCAGCATTCCTCTGGAGACTCATTTTTCCCAATTGTTTGCATCGCTACACCACATCACTGAATGCTGGAGATGTGCTGCAAGATAGTAAAGTTTCATATCGGGCAGTCACAAGCCCTACGGTCTCTTTCTAACATCGGCAAGTGAATCCTACTCATTTTTCCATGCCCACACCAATAAGATCAGTAATCCACCTAGCTTCTTAAAAGTGGTGCATAAAGTATATAAATATTGTGGAAGGAATATAATAGTCGCCAATGCCAATCTTCTATTACTGAGACCTATAGTGTATTCCAAAATCAAATTAAATTTCTCAGCCCCCGGACAATCCACCCATATTATAGGTGTGTTGCTTCTGTGCAGTGCGAGCCATCTGAATACCCAGGTACTGAAATCTGTCTTTTTCCAACCTCCAGTGGGGAAGACACCAGTGAAGCCAGGGGGAACAGAATGGTCTTGCCCCGGTTAACCAAGTGGCCCAACACACCTCCAAACTTTGCAATTTCACGAGAAGTCAAGGAACAGAGATTGCAGGCTGTGTTAAATATATCAAAGTATCATCCACATACATTGACACTAAATTGGTTGGAGTTCCTAGTCTAATGCTCCATGGCCCCAGAGACCCACACAGGAGTATCGCCAGAGGCTCCAATGCCAAGTGGACACTCCTGCCTCATTCCCCTTTCCACCGTCCAACTTTTCAACACTATGCCCCCAATAGTACCATAGCAGTAGTCTTAGTATACAATAATTTAATCCAGTTTAAAAGCTTCCACCAACTCTAAAACTGTAGTCTCATGTGGCCCTTGACTGGGGCGTCTCAGGTTTATATAGGTACCTCGCCCAGGAATGAAGCCACACTAGTCTTCATGTACCTGGCCAGTCACTACCAGGCACAGCCTATTGGCAAAATATAAAGAGTGATAAAAGATTTTAGTTACAATATAAATCATTTGCTGGTGGTACCATACTACATTTTGGAATTGTGGTGTGTTTTAAGGTGATGTTGTTCTGTAAAGAATGCTCACATTCTGCTGAGATTTGATGAACCAAGTTAAAAAAAAATGTCTTCTCTCATGATTTTTTCATAGAAGTTATGGAAGGTGCTCCAGAAGCTAAATCGAGAGCACATTTTGTATAAGCTCACATGGTCTTTCTCAGCCATGTGAGATTAAACTCTGATAATGTACTTCCAAGACCAGCTTCATCCTGTCAGTTGGTTCCTCAGTGTTCTAATGCAGCTTCCCAAAGTGTTCTAATTAACAACTAGAGTGCTTACTTTCTGTATTAATTATGAAACTGTGGACCAATTGAAGTTGTCTCAATATAATCAAAGCTGTAAAAAGTAAAGCACTTCCTTTAGAAATGAACAAAATTAGGGGTTTCGTTTTGTCATAGAAATTATGGTTAGTGCTCTAGAAAGCTAAAATTAGGACACACTTTCTACAAGTTCTCAAATATCTTCCTCAACCATTACAGTAAAGCATTCTCACATGCAGACTCAAAAATGTATTTCTAACACCAGCAGCATTCTGTGACTTAACTCCCTAGTAATCAACTGCAGCTTTACCACAAAGTTCTAATGAGCGAACTAAAGTAATACTATTCTGCATTCATGACATAAATGTGGCCCGCCCGCAAACCATCTTCTTGGAATCAAAGCTGTAATACTGAAAGCACTTCATACAAAGGATACTGCAGTAAATACAAAAAGTGAAGGGATTCATTTTGTGTTCAACACAAAAGCGAGAGACCCTTGCATGCCATTTTGTTGGAATAGGAGCTGTTGAATGTAAAGCTTTTCCTGAAGAGCAGGCTGGAGTATAGTAGCATTAATATGTTACAATGCAGACATGAAACCAGGGGGTTACAAATGTGAGAGGAGATGTGGGTGTGGATTTTTAGGAATTTGAGGCATCATTTATTTTGAGAGGGGCTAAAAAAAGTGATAGAGAGAGACTTCCAAATAAGTACGGACACCCCCTTTCCACATGTTTGTCACCCTACCCATCTTCTCAGTCGTTTAACAGCCCCCTTATTTTAAAATAGTAACATTTTGGTAGACAAATATATCTCTATAGTATAATAAACAAAGGATAAATTGACATTACAGTTAGTTATGCTAATAAGATCTTAACTAACATTAAAATAAAAAGGTGGTGGTGCTAGTGCTGTATGCATGGCTGCAAGGTGGTTTTTTGACAGAGGTACGCATGGCTAAACCACGCATGTCTCTACAATGCTGCTCGAACAACCAATGCATCTGAACAACGCATTCCTTTACCAATTTTACGCAATTTTGTGGTAAAGGCGTGACTGGTAAAGGGATGTGTGCTAAAAATCACACCCAGTCCCCCCTGCCCTGAACCCTAAAAACTACCTGAGCACTAAAAACTACTCGACCCCCTGAGCCCTAAGCACTACCCGAGCCCCCCTGACACCTAAAAGCTACCCGGACCCCCCCCCCTCTCCCCCCCTCCCCCCCCCCACCGAGAGTCCTAAAATCTACCCTGACTCCCTGAGCCCAAAAACTTACTCCAACCCTGCCTGAGCATAGAAAACAAGAAAGACCCCTCAATGAGCCCTAAAAACAACCCGACCCCCAAGCCATAAAAACTATCCCCAACCTTGATCCCTAAAAACTACCCCCAGCTCTTAAAAACTAGCCCCCTCCCCCACAAAAACTGGTCCAAGACACACTTACCAGACCGCGTCCTCTCCCGATCCTTCCTCTTACTCTCAGCAGCTGGACCACGCACTGACTTAACCACGCATATGTGTGGTTAAGGCAAGCATGGTTCCGCTTGCGAGGAAATGGCACACGTGGCTCAGCCCCGTTATAAAAAACATTTTCCCTGTAAGGTTGTATGCCATTATGCCCATTTCAGAAATATGTGTAGTGTATTTAACTGGAAACTGCTTGACTTGAAATTGTGGGTCATATGAAGTCTTTAAGAGGGTAATCCCATTATGGTGAATAGATAATTCTCCTCAGATACAGCATGTTGAATTACCTCACGTCCACAAACCCTATAGTATAGTGTCACAATGATTGCATGATGTCATCAGTCATGTCATTAATGATGTCATTTGAGATGTCATCAATGATGTCATTTAACATTTTTTTAAACTATAAACTACACTACTGGGTAGTTATGGTTAGGACCACATTTCCATAGGAAATAGATTTTTTTGTTTGCTAATAACTGTGCCGCTATTTGAAGAATCTTCACAAAACTTTCCCAAAGAAATATAATACCTCAGCTCCTTTGTAGAAATTCTCAAGGTGATCTGTCAAGTGGGGGCCGAGAAAAAGGGGGGAGGGTCCCAAAATACATTTTTTCTCATGCATTATTCCATATGATAATTAGACACAGCTACAGTTAAACTGGCTGAACTGAATAACACCAAAATTGAGAGAAAGCTAGCGCTTGGTCCAGAAAGCGTGCTTTTAGTGATTTCGTGAAAATCTGTTCAGTAGTTTTTGAGAAATTAAGGTTCAACATTTAAGTGTATATCACGCTGTGTAGGATTCCTGGATCCAACAGATCTACAGATAAGGTTTGATTGGCTGCCACCATATCAACAAAGATGAGGCAGCGGCCATTCTAGGACTTGGGGACTCAATCTTCTGGCCTCGTAAAAAGTTAAGAAAAACATATAGGGGGGCAGGGTAGGGATAACCTGACACCCTAGGCCTGGTGGGTGGGACTCACCCTGGGGCCAAAATCATACTTTTTTTTGTGGCACCACAGATCCGCAAAAGATTCACAGATCTGCAGCACTTAAAAAAAAGGTGGATGTAAGCCTTTTAAAAAATAAGCCCCTCAAGGATGAGCCACGGCCTAGGGGTTCATTACTGTGTTTTTTTAGTAGGGGGTGTGTGAGGCCCCCCTCCAAGAGTCTTTAAGAGGCCCTGGGGATCCCATCCCCCCAGGCTGATGACACCCACCCTCCTCAAGCCTCTGTAAGGCCCAGAGACCCCATCCCCAGGCCAACTAACTTTTTAAGCAAACAAAACTGCTCCAACCCATAGGGACCAGAGAAATAAGCTGCTACTGCCCACTTGGAAGCAAAGCAATGTGCCAGTTCCCGCTGCACCAAGGATGGGTGCTGCCTGGGGAGCCAGCAAGGGTCACTGGAGTCTGGCGGGACTGGGAAACCCATACAACCTATTTAAAACCAAGGACAAATAAATGAATGGCAGGAGCCGCTAATTTATTATTCACTGCTCCAAGCAAGGAGCACCCATTCTGCCTGGCAAGGGTGTTCAAGTGCATATGTGTTACCAGCCGCTCAATACTTTGGTATGATGGGTAATGTTTTGCACTTCCTTTAGGTGCAGGGTCTTGGACTTCCTTTCGCCCGACAGCCAACACATATTGTTTGGGGTCAATCTTGGTGGTGCCCCTAGAAGGGGAAGGATTCAACATCAAGCATTTTCTTTAAGTTGTAGAGGGCTGCCGGGAGTACAGCAGCACCCCAGCAACATTAAAAAAGCAGTATGTGACCTGGGTCACTGAATCCATTGAACTTATGACCTTTTGACAAAGTCAATAGCTCTGCATTGTATATGTTGATGTATTGACCACTTGATAAACCCCTCAACAATGGTATTATAAACCTGTCTTCACCATCCCAGTCCTTACCGTTTGAGGAAGGTTCGCTTCATCCACAGATCCGCTTGTAAACAAGGTCCCTTTTTATTTCTATTATGGAAGGACTTTCTCCAAAACTCCCAAAGTATATTTTGCCCTACATTATGCTGTTTTGCTTTGGTTCTGCCCTTCACATCGTACAAGGTAAGAGCATTTCTTGCGCTTCTATTTTATTAATTATTTTCTTATAGTGTTATCTGTTATATTGTGCAGGACTGGGACGCAGAGTTTCACATGCCGGGGAGACCAATAGATGTTGTCTATTTCCCTTCAAAGCGGGGGAGGTTGGCTTTGCTTGCAGTCTCTTTTGAGTACCACGCAGTTGTTTAGGCGCAGCAAAGGGATTTTCTAGTGTAATACAAGGAGATATTGCAAGGTGGACTTTGGAACTGTCCCTTCCACCTCTCATCTCACCACTCTGGACTTGGGGGTGAGCTGGAGGATGAGGCGGACAGTGCTTCCCAGCAGCACCATGACTGGTGCTCTCGATGGATCTATGACGATGCCCCTTGGGCAAAAACCATAACTGTCAGTATTTACTGCGGTGCCCGAGCAACCTTGGACGATGCCCGGTGGAGCCATTCTATGCAGCTATAGAGGAGTTTGGCTCTGGTTCACCACTCGGCCGTCACCTACCCAGCAGGACATCGGACATTGTTTTCCTTGCCTCGCCGT
This sequence comes from Triturus cristatus, assembly GCF_964204655.1. NCBI lineage: Eukaryota > Metazoa > Chordata > Amphibia > Caudata > Salamandridae > Triturus > Triturus cristatus. The sequence continues at coordinate 169,479,254 of NC_140586.1, read as the reverse complement.
TGTGTTTCCTATCTGCATTCCTTAACCCTCTTTACCATTCCCCCTCTACCTTTTCACTCCCCATAAGACGTGTGTATGCGCTAATAACTCACATTATTGTGTAATCTCATGTTTTTTTAACTCTCCTATGTCTATACTTAGCTATGTAATTATGAAATCTGAAACTCGCTGATCCTCCTGTAAAACGCTCTGAGACCTCCGGGTCTAGCTAGCGCTATATAAAACTTTGCAAATAAAATCCTGTTGCTAAAAAAACCCTGCTGATTCCATGAACCGTGTCTTTAGACTGGTTATCGGTGGCTCTTTGCTTCCATGGAGAATTGAAAAGTTTCTCAGAAAAGACACCATACTGAATATAAGGAGTAAGGGGAGATGACCATCCTTTCTACAGGTGATCTGCAGGCTTTAATCAAACAAGCCATTAATACTGCTTTGAGTAAGCCTACCTCCAAGAGACAGGCAATGGATATCTCATTTGATATCTCTGATGATGATGAGCAAGAGACTGCGTCAAGGGGATAATATGTGCAGGGAGCACATTTTTAACAAATGTTAGCCCATATCAGAAAAGTATTGGGGTTTGAGCCAGTGGTAGAGGAGTGATTTTTTCCCCGATATGAAGAGCAGGCGGGAGATCACTTTCCATACTATGATATCTTGAAAAACATTATGCTTAAAGAATGAAGAAATCTTGGTAAATCGTCAGTTCCTCGATTCCTCAATAAAAGGTATATGCTGGAAAATTTTAAAATAAGCTTTCTACAGCACCCTAAGGTGTGCTCTGCTCTTTCCAGCATGGGCTTTCTTCCTGGATAGCATCTGAGAAGTCCTTGCTGTCGAACCCTTGTGATAAAAAAGATGGAAAAACTTGAAACGCGCTTATGCAGTTTCCAGTTTCGCAATTAGAACAAGTTTGTTTGCGTCTTATGCGGCTCAAACTCTCCTTAAAGATTTCCAGTCTTTGATTGCCGTCAAGAGGAAGAGGATCTGACGGCCATTCTGGGAAACCTGGAACTGTTTGCAAACTTCTTCTCGCATATCACCTTTGATTCCCTGTGGTCTGCACCGTAAGCTACGGGAGCTGTGATGGCAGCCAGAAAACTCCTTTGTCTGAAATTCTGGATCTTGGATACTTCCCAAAGGGCTTTAATACATACACTTTCTTTTATGAGACAGAAACTCTTTGGTACAGAACTGGATTAGCTTATCAAGAACACTGTAGAGGAGAAGAAGATCCCTTTAAAGCCTTCTCAACAAGGAAGTCATTTTTCCCTAAAATTCTTTTATCAATCTGCGCAGAAGGCTTCACATCCCTTTCAGGGCCGGGCCTGTGGATTGGAGGGTTGTGAGGGCAGGCAAAACGTAACCACAAGCTCCTCAGTCAGAAACTAAAACATCCTGACTATCATTGTAGATTGGTAAGTGCAAGACTTTTCAACTTCCCCAAAAAATGGAAACAACTGTCAGAGACAAGTAGGTTCTGTAGGGAAGTGCCCCTTTTTGCATGGTTGCCCCCCATTTTTTGCCTAATGTTGATGTACTTTGACTGAGTGTGCCCTGGGTTCCTGCCAATCAGGTTCCCAGGGCCTATGTTCTTTCCCTAAACTGCACTGTTGCAAATCCTGATTGGCAACTCTCTGGCCACATGTAAGTATCCGGGTACCATAGGTACCAAGGGCACTGTGACCAGTGAAAGCCTTTAAGGGCGGCAGCACTTATTGTGCCACCCATGTAGGTCCTGTACCCTTACACACATACACTGCCATTGCAGACTGCGTGTTTTGGTTCAGAACAAAGTGAAGAGCCAACATGGCACACATCCCTGTGTGCCATGCCTACAATCCACTGCCCTGGCATAGGTAAGCCACCCCTCTAGGTGGGTGCACTATACCAGTGGTGAGGGTACAGGTGCATGTGCCCTGTACCCCTACGGTGTCTAAGTCAATTCTTAGACATTGTAAGTGCAGTAATGCCATAAAGAGTATATGGTATGGTAGTTTGTCATTACGAGCTCCACAGCACCATAATAGCTTTACTGAAAACTGGGAAGTTTGGTATCAAACTTCTCAGCACATTAAACCCACACTAATGCCAGTGTGGGATTTAATGAAAAATGCACTCAGAGGGCATCTTAGAGATGCCCCCTGAAAAACGACCTAACTCTAGTGTTCTGTCTGAGTGGCTGCTCGCCAGCTGCAACCACCAGACATGTTTCTGTACCCCTGGGTCGACAGCCTGCTGCTCTCGGGGTCTTGAAACAAAGCACATCCTGGATAGAGGTGCCGAGCCTCCTCCCCCAGGATGGGGAGGGTCCCGAAGGGGAAGCTGCAAAGGCTTGCCACCTTTGTAAACTGCCTGAGCTATTTGCTGCTCCCAGCAACTGTCCCCCACCGGTTCTGACCCCAACTTTGGGTGGAAAAATCACCAGGGAAACCAAGATAGGAGGAGAGGTGTGCCCACTCTTGCCAACCCCACCCCTCAGGTGGGGGAGGCAAGTTGAAGCACAACTCTCAGTCCCAGCCCTCTTGAAGATGGGTGGACCAAGCCAACTAGAATGAGGCTTATGCCCCTTTCCCACTGGAGGGTGGCATAATAGGGGGTGTACTTACCCCAAGGAAGGGACCCATTGGTCCTGACCTGTACCTACCTGTAACACCCCTAAATTTAGTACTTAGGGGCAACCCTGAACCTTGCCTCTTCAGACAAGAAGAAGGACCAAAGAAGCCATGCTAAAAGAAGAAGAGGAGGACACCAACTGACTTGGCCTCAGCCCTACTGGCCTGTCCCGACCACTACCTGCTCCAGCGAAAATCCCGGTGTGTCCTGCAGCAAGCAGCCCCCAAGAACCCAGAGGTCCTGCCCTACCTTCTCAAACCAGACTTTGTCTCCTGTGAGCACCGGATTTGCTCACCACAGACTCTTGCTCCGGCCAAATCTGCGAGTCTGCACCACTCTGCACCTGATGCCTACGGCCCACGTCGAGTGGCTCAACACCACGAGGAGGTCTCCCCGGCGATTCTGACCAGGGATCTTGGGATCCCTGACCTACCCAAGTCTCCAACCGACACCTGCAGGCCCTTTCTGAAGGATCACCACACCGCGACCGGAGCTGGTAAGAAAAACCCAACGCCAAAAGACACCCCTGCACCTGATGTGCCACGGCCTTGGGTGACCCAACCGATGGTGTCCCGGCATTCCAACTTACCTCTCCAACTGGTGGTCGCCTCCAGAAGTTCTTTGTCCCCAAGCCTGCAGTGTTTGTTGCAAACAGAGAATCCCCATTGAAAACTACAGGGCACCCAATGCCAAGACAGCACCCTGCACCCGGCCGCCCCTGTGCCGCTGTGGGTGCACCTTGTGTGCTAAATCGGATCCCCCTTTGCCCTGAGCTGAAGTCTAGGAGCTTTGCTCCCACAACCTTGTGGTCTGATCATGAGTAGCCACCAACCAGAGACCCTCCATCCCCCATTGGATAAGACTGGGCCTCAGCACGCTGCACCCTGCTGCCCTGGTGTCGCTGAGGGTTCTTTGAGAGGGCATCACTGACCCTTGGGGAACCCTGGTTCTAATCCCAGAAAACCAACTCCCAAACCTAAGTACTTACTCTTAAGTTGATAACATTGTTTTCTCCCATAGGACTGCATTGACTGCTTTCTTGTGAAATTTGTTGACGTTTCGAGTTGATTTGTATGAGACCTTAAGAAACTGCATATGTACAAAACCTGATTTACTTACCTTTTATCTAGGAAATGTCCCAGTGTGGTATCATGGCATATGACATTGAGTAGAAAAAGTTATCTGAAAAGTAACGTACATTGTAATCTCAAAAGTAACTGTAAAGTAATTTTGACTGTTGACGTACCTGTAAACAAACTAACAGCATTCAACTACATTATAACTGCAAAAGTATTATTTCACTTACCTGCACCAGGCCTGGCTTGGCTCTAGAAATAAAATAACAAAATAATATTTTTATACAAACAACTTGGTCTGAGCTCAGTCTTTGAGTGTGTGACGTCATTTCTTGCCTGAGTGTGTACAATAAATGCTTAACACTACCCTTTGATAAAGCCTTTATGCTCACCCACACTACCACAAATAGAGAGTAAGGTATTGTCTACTTTTACCTCTACCTACCTTTGGGGTTCCACTGGACTCTGTGCACACTATACCTTACTTTGGTATTGTATATACAGAGCCAGCTTCCTACATTGGTGGATTAGCGGTGGGGTCTTCAACTTTGCATTTGTTGGACTGACTTGGTCAACACCTGATCACACGACAGAACTCTTAATTTGTCTTTAGAATTCTGAATTTTTGAATTGACAAGTTTTTCCAATTTACCAAAAGTCTTGTTAGGGCCTTGGTCAAGTCCCTTTAGAATTTTAGAAAATTTTAAACTCACTATAGTTAGGGGTAAGGGGGTTTAAAAAAATTGTAGAATGACTCTTAACACAAACCCAGCTATTAGTAAAAATATAACCAATGACATAGAGAACATGGTTGAGGAGCTCAACCTCACCCTTTATCTCCAGTTAGAATTTAGGGAGTTAAGGTTGCTATGTAAACTTAGAAACATTACCATGGGGTTCCAGCCCTCCAAACAAAAGCTCCAGGAGCTGTTGGCAGCGTATGCTAAGGACCACCCCTCTGAGAAAGGTTACGACCTCTCAGATGGGGAAGAGGATGAAGGGATAAGGATAACTTCCAACCCCCTTACTTTCTAGGGAGAACAGGGCCCCTGGGCCCCTGACTCCAAGAATATAACTCACATCACCTGGATCCCACACAGGTGGGTCAGGTGCTTCTGAGTCCATTGAGGACAGCCTCAATGAGGAGACCAACCTCTTAGTGAAGTCGACCAAAAGATTAGATCTAGAGACCAGACTCCTGGCTCTAGAAAAAGATAGAGCAGAGATGGGCTTAGCTCTCACCAATGGTGGCAGCAACCTAATAAATTGGGACAGAGAGCAATCATATGGTCTTAAAATCCCCAAAGGGATTATCCCCAAATTTGAGGAAGGCGATGACATCACAAAATGGATCACAGCTTTTGAGAGAGCTTGTGAAATGAGAAAAGTGAAGAAATCACACGGGGGCAGTCCTTTACGAACAGTTCTCTGGTAACTGCAGGGACAAGCTCCTGACCCTTACAGGGGCAGATGCTGGGTCTTATGACCTCATGAAGAACACTCTTATTAAGGGCTTTAGGCTCACAACTGAGGAATAAAGAATTAGATTCAGGGCGACTCACAAAACCCAAAACCAGTCCTGCATTGACTTCGTAGACTACTCAGTTAAGACACTAGATGGATGATTAGCTGGAATTATTGTGTATGATTTCAATGGACTTTACAATCTTCTTACGAAAGAACATATTTTGAGTAATTGCACTAATGAGAAATTACATCAACATCTGGTAGACCGAGGTCTAATTTCTCCCCAAGAATTGAGAAAGAAGGCAGACCATTGGGTCAAGACTAAGGTGACAAAAACAGATACTGGGGGTGACCAAAGGAAGGGGGTTACCAAACCTCCCCAGGGGAAAGGGGGCGAGAACCCCAAACACAAAAAGACAGAGTCTTCTAAAGGCCTCCAAAAACCTGCTCAGGGGGGTGGGTCCCAAAACTCTTCTCAGTCCAACGGTAGGTACAAAGGGAAGATCTTTGATCCTCAGAAGGCCTGGTGTTTCAACTGTAAGAAGTTCGGACACTTAACTGGAGATGCTACTTTTCCTAACAAGAAGCCCCCTAGTCCTCCTCCAGTTAGTACTGCAGTAGCCAATCTCCAAATGGGATCAACAGTGTGCCCAGGGCAAATCAGGTTCACACTGTAGCAATTCTAGCCACTGAGGGTGAAGTTGAGGTTGCCACTTTAGCTGTGTGGCCTCCCAACTTAAAGAAGTATTTACAATACCCCTGGAAAAATGGAACTAGGATAGAGGCCCTGGAGGATACAGGTGCCAGTGTCACCATGGTGAAAGACACACTGGTTTCCCCAGAGCAATACCTGATTAGAAAGTCTTATCCAGTCAGCAACGCTGACAGTGTTACTACTAACCATGCCATGGCTATGGTAAAATTAGACTGGGGGAGGTTACTGACCTGAAACAGGTAGTGTTTGTCTCTCCAAAACTTCCAGCTGCCTGTCTGCTTGAAAACGACTTGGACACCTCAGCATGGGCTGAGACAGAATTGAAAACCCGTGCAGCAGTGCTGGACATCCCTGAGATTGTGTGTGTCAAGACTAGAGCACAGAGCTGAAAACAGGGCGAAGAAGACGTGTTGGAGCCTGAAAGAATGGCCCAACCTTCCAAGAGGAAATGTAAGAAGACTGGGAACCCAGCAAAAGATTCAGGCCCCCTCTCCTCAGGGAGCCCCAGAAGGAACTGAGCCCATGGAACTTGATCCTTACCAGGTTGAGCTCTTAGGCCCAGGGGACCCACTAGGGAACAGCTGTGCCTTGGACAGCATACTGTCCAACTCTTGAAAGCCTGAGGCAGCAAGCTGCTGCTGCACAGGAAAATGGAGATGTCAGTGGTACCCACATAGCCTATTGGGAGGAGGGACTCCTGTATTCTGAGGTCAGAGACCCCAACCCTGGTGCCACTAGGAGAATGGTAATGCCTCAAATGTACTGAGAGTTTTTACTCACTTTGGCTCATTACATCCCCCTAGCTGGGCATCTTGGCCAAACCAAGACTTGGGAAAGGCTAGTTGCCACTTTTACTGGCCCCAGATGTCCCAGAAAGTAAAGGAGCTTGTAAGCTCCTGTGTCACCTGTCAAGCCAGTGTCAAAACAGGTGGACACCCAAAGGCCCCCTTAATCCTACTAGCAGTAGTTGGGGTTCCCTTTGAGAGGGTAGTTGTGGACATAGTGGGTCCACTTGAACCTCCCAGAGCCTCAGAAAACAAATTTATACTGGTAGTAGTGGATCATGTCACCAGGTATCCTGACGCAATTCCCCTCAGGACTACTACAACTCCTGCAGTAGCCAAGGCCCTCATTGATGTCTTTACCAGGGTAGGGTTTTCTAAGGAAATGGTGTCAGACAGAGGGTCAAACTTCACGTCTGCATACCTCAAACACATGTGGAAGGAGTGTGGAGTGCAATACAAGTTTACTACAACCTATCACCCACAAACCAATGGCCTTGTTGAAAGCTTCAACAAGACATTGAAGAGCATGGTCATGGGGCTTCCTGAAAAACTCAAAAGGAGATGGGATGTCCTCTTGCCATGCTTGCTTTTCCCCTACAGGGAGGTGCCTCACATGGGAGTAGGGTTTTCCCCCTTTGAACTTCTGTTTGGCCATTCTGTTAGTGGACCGCTCTGTCTTGTTAAAGAGGGTTGGGAGAAGCCTCTCCAAGAACCCAACAGGATATTGTGGACTATGTATTAGGCCTAAGGACCAGAATGGCAGAGTACATGGAAAAAGCTTCCCAAAATTTTGAGGCCAGCCATGAGCTCCAGAAGCACTGGTATGACCAAAATGCTGCACTGGTGGAATTCAACCCGGTGCAGAAGGTATGGGTTTTGGAGCCTGTGACACCAAGGGCCCCCCAGGACAAGTTGAGTGGCCCTTACCTCATCTTAGAAAGAAAAGTGAGGTTACCTACTTGGTAGACCTGGGCACAAGTACAGACCCCCAAAAAGGTGATCCATGTGAACCTCCTAAAGCTTTTCCATGACAGGGCTAACATAACCATGCTGATGGCTGCTGATGAGAATCAGGAGACAGAGAATGAACCTCTCCCTGATCTCTTCTCTTACAGCCCCAAAGATGGCCAGTGAATGGAGTTGTCTATTCAGACACCCTCACTGCCCAACAGCAGGCTGACTGGAGCAAGACTTACAGCAGTATGCTAATCTCTTCTCCTTGACCCCTGGTCAGACAAACTGCTGTACCCATGATGTGGACACTGGGGACAGTGTACCTGTCAAAACAACATCTATCCACTGTCTGATCAAGCTAAAGAGAGCATCAAAGCTGAGGTCAGCAAGATGCTGGAGTTAGGAAAGATTGAGCCCTCTGAGAGCCCCTGGACCAGCCCAGTGGTCTTAGTCCCCAAGCCTCATCAACAGGGTAGGAAGAGAGAAATTAGGTTCTGTGTTGACTATAGAGGACTCAACTCTGTCACCAAGACAGATTCTCACCCCATACCCAGAGCTGATGAGTTGATAGACAAATTGGTTGCCGTCACATTACTTAGTACCTTTGACTTAACTGCAGGGTAATGGCAGATTGGTATGGCCCCATGAGCCAAAGAGAAAACAGCATTTGCCACACCTGATGGGCATTATCAGTTTACTGTTATGCCCCTGCCACCTTCCAAAGGTTGGTGAACCAAGTCCTTGCTGGATTGGAGGCCTTTAGTTCAGCATATCTTGATGATATTGCTGTCTTTATCTCCACCTGGCAGGGTCACCTGATTCTCCTGGGGAAGGCAAACTACAGGCCTAACTATCAAGGCATCAGAATGACCGATAGGGCAGGAAACAGTTGTATACTTCGGCCACCTTGTTGGTGGAGGCCAAGTGCAGCATTTACATATCAAGATCCAGGCCATCCTGGACTGGAAAGCTCCAACAACCAAGACCCAAGTCAGGGCATTCCTTGGTTTGACTGGGCACTAGAGGAGGTTTGTGAAAGGGTATGGATCCATTGTGACACCCCTCACAGACCTCACCTCCAAGAAAGTAAACTGGACAGTTAGCTGTCAAAAAGCTTTTGACACCCTGAAAGAGGCAATGTGCTCAGCACTAATTCTTAAAGCTCCAGGCATGCACAATGACAAGACGTACAACACAAGGGTCATCAGTGAAGCAGGACGGCGAGGAGGAGGCAGGAAAGTGGCGATATCCAGGAGGAGGCAGCCACGGGGCAGGTAAGTGCCTTTTAATTAATTTTAATTCATTTGGGAGGGTGGAGGGGCCGGCTAACTACGCTCCGCCACAGAGTCATAGTTTTGCCTGAACTCCGTGTTCGCAACAGAACGCGGAGTAAGCAAAGCTACGTAAACTCCACTGGTGGAGCGTAGTTACCCACCCGGGGTTAATACTGGGGTACCCTTGTCAGTCCCTGGTATATTGGTACCCATGGACCCAGGGCATAGGTACCCCCGAGGTCTCCCATGACCTGCAGCATGTATTATGCCACCCTTCAGAGGACATTCAAAATGGTACTACAGGCCTGCCTTTGCAGCCTTTGTAAAGTGGTGCATGCGCCACTTATGGATGATATAGGTTTACTATATCTAAGGGTCACTACATTTAAAACCTATAAGTCACCCCTATAGCAGGAGATTACAATTCTGAGGGCAGGATTCTTGGTTCTAAGTGAGAGGGTGCCCCTGCATGAGCAGGACACCTCTGCAGCCTACGGAGTCCATTCTCCCAGGTTGTCAGTGAAGTAGCCATATACTATTATAGAGGGGCATTACGTGACCGCGAGATGACCATCTCGAAAACGGCTGCAACGAACCCTATCATGTTTGGGATCACACCCCGACACCGCGGAGGAATGATTTCACCCACTGGAAGAGCCCTCCGTTAGGCTCTCAGTGTTCCCGGTACCAGCCTTCTAGTCCCAGACAGCACAAAATGATTGCTGCCGACCAGAGACACATTTCTGCCCTCCTGCTGCCGAGCCAAGGTCGAGCAAGGAAAAGCAGAACAATAGGCATCCTGTCACAGGGAGGTGTGACCACCTCCCAGACAGGATTTAGTGTATTAGGGCTGGGTGGGTGCGCTTGCCAGTGCCTGAAAGTCGGCAAGAGGGGCACATTTGGTGTCCCTGTGCATAGTCCAATTCAAGCCGCTGAGTCCCGCTCTGGTGCAAAACTGGACAAAGGACATGGTAGTAACCTCCCCCCTGCCCAGACCCTCCCCTTGTAGGGTCCCCTGAATCTTCCCAACCCTTTTCTTAGGGTACTTAAGGGCTTATCTGGGTGTAGGTCCCTAGATTTGTTGTGGACTCTGGACTTCGTTTGGGCCTGACTTCGTCTCCCTTTAAGTCTGCTGCCTCGTCTGTGCCTGTGCACCATACAGGATCTGTGTATAGCCTGTAAAGCATCCAAGACACCAGAAGATAATCTCCCTTGGAGTGAAGGAGTCACTCCCCTGCATTTGCAGGCACCGCAAAACTGCTGCCTGGTCTGCTGATCCCGCGCTCCTACGGACTCCTAAGGGTTCAACAACACAGGAGGTGGGTTTCTACGTCCCTAGAGGCCCGAGTTGCCCTCTCACTCAGTTTGAGGCCAGAATCCCTTCTGGGGGCTGCAATACCCGAACCCCTGTGCACCGTGTACTTTTGCAAGTGCCAATGCTTATTGGCAATTCTGCAGCAAGTACATTGGGCTCCAAGTATCCCCAACCTCAGGCACCTTCTCCTGCAAAGATCTTCAACCATATCGCATTGTGTGCTCTGTGGCCTGTTGTTTTGTAAAGCTGCCCGAGGTCATACTGCGACTCCAGTGTCTTAAACCTGTGGGTCCTGTGGAGGGAGGGTCAACTACGACTTCTTTGGGCTCACCTGATTGCTCTGCGCTTGCACTGTCTCCCCTGCATGTAGTGAGTCTCCTGGACCTTGCTGGTCCTCTTCCTGCAACTTCTTTACTTCCTGCGTGGGTTGGTTTGCCAAGGCTTCTTGGTGCTGCCGCCGGACATCGACCCCTCAGCACTTGACATCCTTCGTGGGACAGCTCGTTTCCGGCTCCTGTTCATCCTCAGTATTATCTGGTCCCCACAGCTGCAGAGTCAAGGTCATCTACATTGATCCTGAAGCACCGAAATCGATGGGCATTTGTCTACCGAGCACCTGGTCACTCTCAAGTGACCCAGACTCTGTCTCCTTTGCTTTCAGGTACTCTTCGTCAAGAATCCACATTTGGATTCCTCCAGACACTTTCTCCTCTCCCAGCAGCGGCACTGTCCTGAACTCCTCTATTGGGTTCCACGGTGGTCTCCGACACCACTTCACACCTATGCACCCGGCTTCCCTGGGATAGGTAAATTGGGTACCAAGGTTGGGGTGGCTCTCCATCCTTCTGTCTTCCACTGGGTTTCTTCAGGGTCCACTGGGAAGAGTCCTTAATTTTTTTTAATCCAACCGCGACGTGCACATAGACTTGTACGGAGCACGCGGTCGTGTTCACACACTACACACACTCTCCAATAGGGTCCCTATCTATTCACCTTGGGTGGTTCCTAGGGGACCCAGCAATTCTATTGTCCTGACTCGAGTTGTGGTTCTTATACCACTTTTTTTGTATATGGTTTGGTCCCTCCCCCCACGGGACCACTGTGTATTAGTGCTATTTACTGTGATTTCTTTGCTAAAGTATTGTGTGCTTTGTGTCTATCTCCGTTTAGGAAATACTGTAATGTACTAGATAATAAAAACATCTTTTTTATACCTACTGTGTGGTTCTCTTTTCATTTAATCCTTAATACTATAAGATTGCATTCTGGTAAAACAAGCTGCTTTACACTCCTTCAAGACTAAGCCTGAAAACTGCTCTCCACAACTACCACTTGGATAGCTTTCTAAGGTTGTCTGAGACCTCTGAAATCACCATAAGGGTTGTCTGGACAGGTGCAAGGTGCCCACTTACATAAGTAGTATATAAAGAAGTGGTCCCAGCACAGTTGTATTTTAAATGCAGTATCAAAAGCAATATCAATAAACAATTAATTAGTGCTAAAGTGTTATTTAATCACACAAAGCACATGATAACTTTTGATTTAGGCCAACAATTTTGAACAATGTTAGAATAAAAGGTTGGAGTGTCCAACTGGGTGGGGAGGAGGGTGATTTGAGTGAGGTAGTGAGGCGAGTGACATATAATATTCAGAAGCATCACAATTAAATTGTTAGGTATGTTACTCAATACCACATAATCACAATGAAATTTTTCAAATAGTTTACATTCATTTGCAAAGCCATGTACAATAAAACAAGACACAGTGCACAGTGCACTATTGGTGGTACTGGCATATATAGTAGTTTGTGCAGCAAGGTAAAATCAACTCAAAGAGGGCTGTGGTTTTGACCTTTGCAAGTTAGAAAGAACTGTGTAAATGTGCATGTATTTGTACAGTTGCTCTAAATAACATATTATTGGCCCACATTTATTTTCACTGCCAAAACATAAATGTATATAAAATATGCAGATATACAGGAGGGATGGGCAATCTCTCGCAAGAGGGGTAACCTCGAGGGGGCCATGATGTCCCTTCCCACCCTCAACAATGTTACTAAATTGCATATTATCTTCTGAACATCTGCATTTGTGGTTTTTGCAATACCATTTTGCGTGTGTATTTGGTTTAACTGAAAGCATTTACCCAGAACCATGACTCAAGAGGTTACATTTGTGCATTAAGGTAATATCACATTGAAGAAACTTCATGACCATTAGCAGAGACTTGCTTCCATGTCCAAAGTAATTATCTCACATTTACACACCTGCTAGGATTGACTGTGTCTCTCCTTTCCTGCTGCACCTCTCCCATGCTTTCCTATTTGCAGCTTATTGACCCGGTAGCTTGCGTGATTGAGCTCACCCACTTAACTCACCTGATTTCCACATCCAGCTCCTGAAGCGTGCTGACGCCAGCACCGCCACCGCCCCGTGGTCCTTTGCGCGGGCAGCCCACGTCGCTGACTCAGGGGCCGCATGCAGTTTTGCTTCGATCAGTAAATATCAGAGGCCATTTCGTCGCGGTGACTCATGGCTGGCTGCCGTTCTCCAGAAGCCTCGGGGGATACATTGCGACCAAGAAACGACATACCACGCTGCTTTCTAGATATCCAGTCACATAGCTCACATTTCGTATCTTATGGGTTTTAAATATCTCTTTGATTGGGAAATGCCCTTTTCCGAATTGCCACTTATAATATTAGTTTAATATTTGCAAAGACCCTATCACAAATCAAATCGTGTACCAGTGATTGTACGTGCGTACACGGTTTAAATGGAAACATCTGGAAAGCTGCTAATTAGAATATAATAATTTGCTCTATAACTGACATCCTATTAGGACACGTGACATGATGTAAATATTTCTTTCGGTAAAAAACTAAAGTTGATAGCCGATCACCTCTGCTTTGTCTGTCCAAACTGATAATTTTTTACCTGTTCTTTAAAGTGCGCAATTGATAGGAAAATTGTTGCAGCAGACCAAGAATTTTCAGATCAGTCTGCCGCCCACAATGTATGTACTATCATTTATGTACTCTAGACAAGAAGTTGAAGCACATTGTGGCGACTAGCACACTATTCCGGAACCCAGTGTCTGCGGTTAATTCAAGGATTATTGGTTTTAATCTTGTGTTCATAAAGAGTTCATGTTTTAATGCCTGTTTAGTTATAGTGGCATTACTAGCAGTTGATAACCCATTTTATATCTACTTGTATTAACATGTTAGAAATCGTTTTTATGCCTGCTCAAAGTTCTACCCACGTCTTTGCATTATTGCACATTAACACTCATTTTAAACATACTGACTGGCATTTTGTATTTCAGTGTTGTGCACTGCACATTTAGCCTGGCTGTTAAAGTAAGCATATTCTTGTTTTGAAGTTGGCATAGACAAGCGAGAAATCACAGATTTAGTGGTTAGCTTTCTACCATACCCCACTAGAATAAAAGGGTTCTGCCCATTTAGTCAACCAGGATTTTTTGCTTCACTATCCGTTATATTTTAAACTTTTACAGTGAGTGAGTCTCCCTACCTGGGTCTCACTCATAGTAAAATTCACAGTAGTTGGACTGAGCAAGGTAACCACCAGTGTTTACCTTTTAAGATAAGGTTGCTACTGCGCAATTAGGATAAGTGGAATGTGAATGGTTGCACATGATCACCTGTGTGCACTCTATGTGTAAGACTACTGTCAGTAGCGTAGCAAGAGGGGGCAGCCGCCATGCGGCAAACTCAAACTCAGGGACAGCCACGGGCGGCAGAACCGCTAGCTACACCACTCTCTACTGGTGTGCGCAGCCTGGTATCTGTGCACAGGTAGCATTTTACAGAAGGGACTCTGCACAGATTACTTCTCACCTGGGGTAGGAAGGCCTTATAATATGAGTGAGCATTCATAGTGTATGTCTGTAATGCTTATTGGAAAATCTTTGGTGTTTTCACTGTATTCTATGTATAGGCCAAATCTGCCCTAAAGCACAGTTTCAGTCCACTTAGGCCTACATCGTCTAGCAAGGTACCAAACTGAGATAAAACATGCACACCGAGTTTGCAGTCTCGAATGACTTCAGAATTTCTCATATTTCTCTGGCTTAGCTCTTAATCAGATTCCAGGTCTTTGACCCTCTAACTGGGCCAAGTTAATTACTCTGCACCCTAGCAAAGTAATCGAAAGCCTCCCCACACAAAAGGACAAATAATAGTTCTTGACTCAGACCCTGGGAAAGAAAAAGGGTTGGGACGAAAAAAGCATCTGTCAATTAGCTGGTGCACAATGCACCTAGGTTAAGAAAGCCTAGGTCCACTGGAACAAAGGAGGAAGCCCAGACTTCAGGAGTGAACACAGACTCGCCTTTGAAGTTTTGGTGGAAAGGGTTCCGGCAGCTGTGTCATCAAGAGCCAGAGCTGAGGCTCTCTAGGCAGCTGTTACCAGAGATAACTGGAAGTCACCATTTTGGATAGTCCATGAAAGCAGTGCAGAAGGGTTGGGACGGGGTGGAGGGACAGTGTAGCGGCCTTAGACAGGCCTGGGGAGCCTGGTCACCTACAACTTTCCACCCCTACTTAAAAACCCCTGCCCAAGGAAGAGACAGATGGGAAGACCCTGGACTTGGGAACGATGACAGCAAAAGGATGCCTAGCTGGAAGTAGAAGCCACCTGATGCCCCGCAAGGGTGGACTAAGGACATTGATTCCAGCTGAGCTCCAGGACTATAATGGGTCTCTCCAGGGCCAATGGTGCTCGCCCCTTTATGCCCTCCCAAGGACCAGTTGGGGGGGAAGTTCAGCTGGGAGAGTTTGAATGGTTCCTTAAGGCGGCAGTGGACTGGCCCTTGACTTTGTTGTTGATGCACACAGGGGCGTAACAAAGGCCCCTGCAGCCTCTGCGTTGCGGGGGGCCCCCGAGCTCGAGGGGCCCCCTCAGCACACAGTAGTCGCTGCATTGGTTTGACTGCACTCAAACAGCATTAGTTAAATAAAACAACGTTTAGATTGTACCACCAGTAGTCATTGAGAGCAGGGACGTAGACATAGTTTAAATGTTACGCCGCCTGCTCCAGTCCAATCAAATAAATCAAATGCTGTGCAGCTTGCAGCCTCCTAGTCTTCAGCCTCAGGGTGGGGCAGAGTACTCTGGAATGATCATGCGCAGTGGAAACTGCAGGTCCGGCGAGCGGGCCCGGGGCACTGAGTGAGTCTGATGCCGGGGGTGAGGGTGACGCACCATGCATGTTTGCCGACGGAGAGACTAGTGTTACAGCAGCCAAGAGTCTGAGAAGAAAGGCGGGCGACTGGCCCACAAGCTAAACTGCAGTGCAAGCCTCACAAGTAAGTGACAGTGTCACTTGGAGTCAGGCGAGTCCAAATCCACAAATTCGGTGTCTGGACTGGGGTCTCTTTTCATGTTTTACATGCTTCATGTAAAACAGGAAATGCGACTCCAGTGTAGAAAGGATCTTGTGACCTTACATATATTGTTTTTCTAGAATGTTTTCCCGTTAATGCTTTACCGCTACAAACATGCATTTATGCTTAACCCCATTAAAAAGATAACTCCTTATTTCACTTTCTCTGTTCTCAACTTTCCTGTAAACAACAAAACTATTACAATTTATAACTGAATCAGCCTAAAAAGAAAATTACACGTTTCCAGGATAAACAAAGAAAATGCAACCTACCATACGACAAAACATATTTAGAATAATCGTTGTTTTTAACTATTTGTTTAAAAAATGTGATATTCCTGGTAAAAAGAAATATTTAAAGCATTTCTTTCAAAGTAATAGCTTTTGGTCCTAATGTTTTCGAAACATAATTTTCAATAGCTGTATTTTACTTTGGATTTGTACAACTGCACTCTGTTTTCTCTGTAGGGGTAGCTCTGCAGAGCTACAGGAAAGGCACGGCTGTCTCTTCTGTACTAACAAATACCCATACACAAAACCCGCCTAATGAGGTGACATTTGTGCTAGAAGGTGGCGTTTGAGTGTAACATGGTACGGGTGGGGGGGGGGTACACTGTTTGTGACAGTTCGCGCTGGAGCTTCTCAGCACAGCTTGATCAGTTCCTGCAGAGAGAGGATGAGGCACGTGGTTCTGCTTAAGTCCACCCATGGGAGATCTACCCTGTTTTTGTGGGGGACGTTATAGAAGATGTCATTTGCAAACAGTATGGCCTCTCACATTCTGTTTGGTACAGTCTGGTCCCACAGTGCCTCTGCATTTCTGGTGCTCTGCTGCAGTTTAAAAATGTTTTGGGAGTTTCTCGTTGCTCAGATGGGTGTAATTTCTCACTCAAGGGCAGCACACAGAAACTATGCATCTCAGTGCACTGCAGCATGTGAGTATCTACTGGCTCAGCCTCAGTCTTCCCTGTCAGTCATTTCTGGTGGCACAGGTGAGTCAAGCAGCAATGGGGGCAGTGTCAGAGCATGGGGCAAAGACGTAGGTAAAAAAGACAACATTACTATGTATGTATTTTCGTTGCTCTTTCAACTTTAAATCTAAAGCACGCTCCTTAAATAAAAGATGAATGCAAGTTCAAGTAATCAGTGAGAAATAACTCTTACATTGTGAAACCTCACTTGGTTAATTCAGTCTTCCTGCAGATGTCTGTCTGTGTTTAAGGAGAGAGAAACAATTGAATCCTGGTTGGCGCAGCAGGGCATAGTGACTTGTCAATTTATAGTGCTATGACATGCCCTGCTTCTGAGAAAGAACTTTAATTATGCAAGTCATTGATTGTAATGTGCACAGTAGTAGATAAGGGTCACTCAAAATGTCAATGATTTGGCTGTAGAATGTCACTCCTAAGTACACTGCAATCATGAAAATGCTTCACATAAGCAAACTGAAAACTTGGCAGCTATGGAGAGAGTCATGATAGGGCAGACGGAGTGCCCAGAACCCATAGATGGCTGAAGGTCCGATGGAGCAGTGTAATCCGAGGCGCTTAGAAGCAGAGCACCTCGCACACTGACACCTAAGTGCCATTCCATTTCTGGCACTTTGCACCAGTTTTAAGATCTTCGAGTTTCTTGTTGCTCATATGGGTGTAATTTCTGATATTGATGTGTTTCCCTAGTTGTCATTGCTTGATTTAGATCACCAGAAAGTGTCACTCATGGTCGTTGAAATGTCACTCATAATTGCACTGATATTATGAAAATGTCACACATAGCAATCTGAAACCTTGGCAGCTATGGCGAGTGAGGCCATAATTAAAATTGCATTCCTTGTTACAAGGCTCTTCCAGGCTAACTTCCGCATGGGGGGGCGTCAGGGCGGGCGGGGGGGCGGGAGCAGCTGCAGACACAACGTTCAGAGGTCCCTTGGACTCTTTGGTGTGACAAAGGGTGAATGCTCTTAACTGTCTGTTACCGCTCCAGTACCTCTCTAGATAACATGGGAAACACTTGGCATAGCTTCACATAGGGACAGACACCTCTTATAAATATAATATCATGACTGCCAAGCGGCCCGCTCCATCTGAGACACGGTCAATCAGTGTAAAACAACACTTTGCATGTAGGGAGAGGTATGCCCGGGTGAGTGACAGGAAACACAAAACTACCCGCGCTGTTTGCTAATTGGATTGAACTAGCTGCAGCGTCACAGATCTTTTCAGAAACCCCTGTCGAAAATCAGGCAATAGTGAGAGAGGAGAGGGGACTTCGGATCCAAATACTAAAAAAAAATACCTTCCTGTAACTATCAAGAGAAGTGCCCATATCCCTGAGAGGTCATGTAGGAGAGTAGGATCTGCACTTATGTTGCCCCCACTTTTTTTCTGATGTTAACACTGGTTTCTAGCTATAGTCTGGCTGGGTCCCTGCTAATCAGGGCCCTAATCTCTCTGTTCTCTCTAAACAACTTGGAGTGCATACTAGATGCACTAGTGATTGGATACTGTGGTACCTTATGAGCCCCTAGTATATGGTACCCTAGGAACCAAGGGAATAGGTACTTCACAGACATACCAGGGGCGGAAGCATGTATTATGCCACCCCTGGGAAGCAGACTAAATCTGACACCACAGGCCTGCTACTGCAGCCTGGGTGAGGTAGTGTTAGCACTCCTCACTGAGGTATAGGTTGCTATATCTCACCATACACACACATATAAACCTATCAGTCACCCCTAAGGCAGGCCCTATCAATCCTGAGGGCAGGGTGCTTGGTTTACAATGTGAGGGGGTGCCTCTGCATGAGCAGGACCCCTCTGCAGCTGGCAGAGTCTATTCTCAGTGGCTGTTTGTGGATGCGGTTAAACCATATACTCTTAAGTGCATTATAACCCAACGGTAAATGCTAACTTTGGAATGACTGCATCAAAACATGTCGTGTTTGGTGTCAAACAACTTGGAATCATACCCCCACACCAGTAACTGGTGTGGGAGTATGATCCCACCCTTCTAGAGGGGATGACATGTACCCACTGTGGAAACACGGTAGAAATCTGAAAGAGCCCTGGCATCACAAAATGGATGCCACAAGCACAGACACTGGGCTGCCCTCCTGCTGCTGACTGAAACTCGCAGTGGGGGAGGCCCAACAATAGGCATCCTGTCACAGGGAGGTGTCACCACCTTCCAGACAGGATTTAGTGTATTGAGGCTGGGTGGGTGCACTCCTAGAGTGCTTTGAAGTCCTGCACTGGGGGAGCAGTAGGCTCCTCTGTGCATATGCCAGCTCAAACCGGTTCAGAGGCTACCTGTCCCTGCTCTGGCATGAAACTGGACAAAGGGAAGTGGGTGTAACCACCCCCTACCCTGACCCTCCCAGAGGAGTGGTCATAAAGCTAGTCCCTCCCTTTCTTTTAGTATAAGATAGGGAACCCTTGCCATTGCATACTAGATATCCCTGGATGACGCTTTACAAGAAGAATCCTGGCCCTTCGACATTCCACTACCTTTGGAAGATGGAAGAATCTCCCTTGGAGTCAAGGAGTGACTCCCCTGCTTGGCAGGCACCAAAAACTCTAATTAACTGTCGCAAACTTTCCCGCTCCCGCCGGAATCCGAAGTCCCTGCAGCCCTGGAAGTGTATTTCCTGACCTCTCGACGGCCATTGTGAGTCCCCAGCAGAGCTGAGGTGAGTGGACCCCACGAGTGACGAGGAACAGCAATACCCGGGTACCGTGCACTATTGTCGAGAACTTGTGCATTGGACCATTTGTGGCCCAAGCCTCCAGCAGGTTGTGCACCGAAAATCAGAGGCCTACCCCGTCCCGAGTGACCGTGGGCTCCTGTAAAGCATTTCCTCATGAGGCGTCTTCGCGATCCCTTGCCCGTTGGCTTGTGGGTCCCCTGAAGACTTTCTGATCAAACCAAAGGGCTCCCCTGGTTGCTCCAGGCCTGCCCTCACTCACCCTCACTGGGTGAGTCCCTCAGACCTTGCTGGTCTGCACCGCTGACTTTATTCACTTTCCACGAGACTTGCTGTTGCCAAGGCTTGTTGGCTCCAATCTGGTTGCCGACACCTCAGTAAGCTGCAGACGTCGTGGGACACGCCGAATCCAGCTGCTGGTCATCGTCGATGCCTCCTGGTCCTCGTGACTGAAGAGTCAAAACACCCTTGATCACCTGAAATCACCCGACTTCCATGGGCATCCATCTTCCTGGCCCCGGGTCACTGGCAAGTGACTGTGAACACTGTCCCTACTGCTTTCAGGTCATCTTCATCTTGAATCCAGCCTTGGATTCCACCGGACACTTCTTCAGTCTTCGCAAGCAGCAAATCTTCTTTGGCTTCCATAGAAAACAGCGACGCGACCCGACACCAAAATACACCTATGCACCCGGCTTCCCTGGGTGAGGTAACTCGTGCACTCCGGTGCCCTAGTGTGTGTTGGCCCTCGAATTACTTACCTTGTGAGTGGCTTGCTTATAGACTTCCTCGAAGTACCCTAAAACTTTTGAAAATCCAACCGCGACTTGCTCCATTGAAATCAATAGGGAACCCGTGGCTGTGTTCTCACACTGCACGCGTCTCCCGTGGGTCTTTTACTTACCTGCCTTGGGTGGATTAGTGAAGCCCCAGCGATTCTACAGGCCCTAGCCCTTGTCCCTCTGCAAGTCGACTTTCCTAAACCTCTTTTTTAGTATATGGTCTGGTACGCCCCTAGGGCCCCAGCCATATTTGTGCTTAACTTATTGTGAAACGTTGATATTTGAAAGTGTTCCTGACTTCTAATCTCATAAAGAGATTAGTAGAGTGTGTCTAGTAATAAATACATATATATTTGATATATATACCTGTGTGGTGTCCTTTCATTTGGTAATTCAAGAGATTATAAGGTAAAACAAGCTGCTTTACATTCCTCAGAGACTTAGCCTGAAGGCTGCTCTCCACTGCTACCACTAGGATAGCTTTCTTTAAAAGGTTGTCTTAAACCTATCTACCATAAGAGTCGAATTGGACTGGTGCAAGGTGGCCACTATAACTAATGACCAGCATATGCCAGGCCAACTTCTCACATTGGTGGGCAGCGTGTGGGATTCCAGCTTGCCATTGTTTTACCAGAAAATCTCTATTTGAATTACTAACTGAAAACCACTAAAGGTACTCAAGGTACATATAAAAGTCAAGCTTAGTATCAAAAAGTTCTACTGAACTTAGAGCTGTTTGTAAAGGGGTAGCACACCCTTGCTCCAGCTCAAGCTAGGTTCAGTAGGCCACAGACTAGTGTAGGTAGTGCAACACTGCATAACACTAGAATGTCCTCAAGGGATGGAGCCAGTGGGCCCACCCAGCCTCAGTATAAGGACATGACCTTCTTTGACCTGAAGGCCATGTGTGTTGCAAGACACCTGAAGCTAGGACAGAGTCCCTCCACACTAGGCCTGATAGATCTGCTAATAACAGATGATCTGAGGTTGGCTCTTGTAGCTAACAGATCTGATTCAGGGAGTGGGTCAATTACAGTATCTGGGTCAGATGATGAAAATCATGATGACCAGGACACTGTGATTGAAGAGCCAGATCAAGAAGGATCTGAACAGAATAGAGGAATTCTCCCTAAGAGAACTGACAGAGTAGAAGATAGGGTTAGGTCCCCTTCAAGGGAATCTGACCACTCATATCACTCTGGAAGATAATCTGTTCATCAGAGGAGCTCATACTTTAACAGAAGAGAGACCTCCACATAAGAATGTACAAACTGCTACAGTATGAGGAAGCAAGGTTTACCCTCAAGGCTAAGCGGTTGGCATTCGATAAAGAAGCCCTAGAGCTCCAGAGAGGTTCTAGGAAAGAGGGGTTAGAACCCCCTGGTGGCAGCAACAATGTCCCTAGAATCAGAGATTATATCCCAGACCATAGGAACCTGTCCAAGGTTGTTCCTCCCTACCAGAGTGGGGATGATATCCACAAGTGGATAACTGCTATGGAGAGGGCCTGTAAAGTTCAACAGGTCCCCCAGAAACAGTGGGCAGCAATTCTGTGGCTCTCCTTTTCAGATAAAGGTAGAGACAAGCTCCTCACTGTTAGAGAAGAGGACGCTGATGATTATGATGTTTTGAAAAGTGCATTAATAGATGGGTTTGACTTAACCACTGAACAGTACAGGTTGAAGTTCAGAGACACCCAAAAAGCACAGAATCAGGACTGGACAGACTTTGTAGATTGTGCAACCAAGGCTCTGGAGGGTTGGCTGGTTGGTAGTAGAGTTACTGATTTTAAGGTATTATATAATCTTATGATGAGAGAACAGATCCTTAATAATTGCCAAAACCAGTTGTTGCATCAGTACCTGGTGGACTCTGATCTGACCTCTCCCCAAGAATTGGGAAAGAAGGCAGACACATGGGTCAGAACCAGGGTGAGGCAGAAAACCCCAGAACCAAGGGGGTGACACTAAGAAGCAGGACCCTAAAGGCTCAGAGAAAGGTGGGGATAAGTCAAAAGACCAGAAGTCTTCACAAGGGCCCCAAAAATCTGCATCTGGTGGGGATTCACAGTCTACAAAGGGAAAAGGCCAAAAGAAGCCCTGGTGCAAATTCTGTAAACAGAAAGGGCACTGGACTTCTGATTGTACCAAGCCCAAAGACCAAACCACCACCACTCAAGCCCCTAAGGCAACTGTTCCCCCTAGTACAAGTACTGGTGGTAATCAGAATAAGGGTGTAGTAGGGTTGACCCTGGGTTCTGATGTGGACTCTGGCCTAGTCAGAGTACCCACACAGGCATTGCTGGTTTGTGAGGGAGACATTGACATGTCCTTCCTAGTGAGCCCCAGTAACCTGGGCAAATACAAACAGCAGCCTGTAATTAATGGCAAACAGGCTTTGGCATTCAGGGACACAGGTGCTAGTGTCACCATGGTGACAGAGGATCTAGTGTACCCTGCACAGATCATCCTGGGCGAAATGTACCAGGTTACCAATGCAAGCAATGTCAGGACCAACCATAGTCTGGCAGTTGTGAATTTCTCCTGGGGAGGGGTAACTGGCCTCAAGAAAGTAGTAGTCAGTGCAGACCTCCCTGTCGAATGTCTATTGGGCAATGATCTAGAGACTTCAGCCTGGTCTGAAGTAGAGTTATCGACTCATGCGGAGATGTTGGGCATACCTGCAGAGGTATTTGCTGTGACCAGGTCACAGGCCAGAATGCATTAAACTGAACCAGCTTTGGATCCTGAAACTATGGACCAGATGCTACCCAAGAGGAGGAGCAGTAGGGTTAAGGCAGTGCCTTCCCCTCTGTCTCAGATCTCAGATTCCCCTCCTGAGGGAGGAGAAGCAGATCCTGAAGAAGGAACTGCCCCAGAGGAACTTGAGCCTGGTCAGGTTGAGTTCTTGGGGGCAGGGGGACCTTCCAGGGAAGATCTGAGTAAGGAGCAACAGTCCCGCCCCTCTGTTGAACCCCTCAGACAGCAGGCTGCTGCTGAGGCTGCTGGGAGTGCTAGTGGGTCCCATAAGGTTTATTGGGATGAAGGACTCCTATATTCTGAGGCTAGAGATCCTACCCCTGGAGCCACCAGGAGGTTGGTAATACCTCAGAAGTTTAGGGGGACCCTCTTGACCCTAGCACATGATATCCCATTGGCAGGACACTTGGGCCAAAACAAGACCTGGGATAGGCTTGTTCCACATTTTCATTGGCCATACATGTCAGAGGATACAAAGGAGTTTTGTCGCTCCTGTGTCACTTGCCAAGCCAGTGGCAAGTCAGGTGGCACAACAAAGGCCCCCCTGATACCACTACCTGTGGTGGGGGTTCCCTTTGAAAGGGTAGGGATTGACATTGTTGGTCCCCTTGACCCTCCAACAGCATTTGGGCACAGGTTTATCCTGGTGGTAGTGGATCATGCCACCAGGTACCCAGAAGCAATTCACCTCAGAACCACCACAGCCCCTGTGGTGGCAAGAGCCCTCATTGGAGTTTTCTCCAGAGTGGGTTTCCCTAAGGAGGTAATATCTGACAGAGGTACCAACTTCATGTCAGGGTATCTAACTGCAATGTGGAAGGAGTGTGGTGTAAACTACAAGTTCACTACTCCCTATCACCCACAATGCAATGGGTTAGTTGAAAGGTTCAACAAAACCCGAAAGGGAATGATTAAAGGCCTCCCAGAAAAGCTTAGGCGAAAATGGGACCTTTTACTTCCCTGCCTTCTGTTTGCATACAGGGAGGTCCCACAGAAGGGGGTTGGCTACAGCCCCTTTGAACTTCTGTTTGGGCACCCTGTAAGAGGTCCATTATGTTTGGTGAAGGAGGGGCTGGGAGCTACCCCTCAAACAGGATGTGATGGACTATGTACTTGGTCTCCGCTCCCGGATGGCTGAATACATGAAGAAGGCAACCAAAAACCTGGAGGCTAGCCAAGAACTACAAAAAGCTTGGCATGACCAAAAGGCTGTACTGACTGTCTATCAGCCAGGACAGAAGGTGTGGGTGTTGGAGCCTGTGGCCCCAGCAGCTCTCCAAGACAAGTGGAGTGGCCCCCATACAATTGTTGAGAAAAAGGGAGAAGTCACCTACTTGGTGGATCTTGGAACTCCCAGGAGCCCCCTTAGGGTACTCCATGTCAACAGAGTAAAGCCATATGTGGACAGGGCTGACATGGGCTTGCTCATGGCAACTGATGAGGAACAGGAGGAGGAGAGTGACCCTCTCCCTGACCTGCTCTCACAGAAACCCGATGATGGGTCAGTAGATGGTGTTGCTTTGGCAAGCAGCCTCACTGCCCATCAGCATACTGAGTGCAGACAAGTTCTGCAGCAGTTCAGACATATGTTTAGCCTGACCCCTAGTCAGACTTCCTGGTGCACCCATGAGGTGGACACTGGAGACAGTCTGCCTGTCAAGAGTAAAATCTACAGGCAACCTGACCATGTCAGGGACTGTATCAGGACTGAAGTCCAGAAAATGTTGGAACTAGGTGTGATTGAGCCTTCAGATAGCCTTTGGGCTAGTCCAGTAGTCCTTGTGCCTAAACCTCATACCCAGGGTGGTAAGAAAGAAATGAGGTTTTGTGTTGACTACAAAGGCCTCAATGCAGTCACCAGGACTGATGCCTATCCAATTCCCAGGGCAGATGAGCTCATTGATACTTTGGCCTCAGCCAAATATCTGAGTACATTTGACCTAACAGCTGGCTACTGGCAAATCAAGTTAGCTGATGACGCCAAGGCCAAAACAGCATTTTCAACCCCTGGTGGGCACTACCACTTTGTGGTGATGCCCTATGGTTTGAAAAATGCACCTGCCACTTTTCAGAGGTTGGTGAACAAAGTTCTGACAGGTATGGAAACTTATTTCTCAGCTTATCTAGATGATATTGCTGTCTTTAGTTCCACCTGGCAGGATCACCTGGTCCACCTCAGAAATTTTTTGGAGGCCCTGCAAAATCAGGCCTCACTATCAAGGCC
Source organism: Triturus cristatus (assembly GCF_964204655.1). Taxonomy (NCBI): domain Eukaryota; kingdom Metazoa; phylum Chordata; class Amphibia; order Caudata; family Salamandridae; genus Triturus; species Triturus cristatus. The sequence goes on along the minus strand of NC_140586.1, from coordinate 169,454,176 downwards.
ACTAAGTGCCAGATAGGGCAGAGTCAGGTTGTGTACCTGGGCCACCTTGTAGGTGGAGGCCAGGTTCAACCATTGCAGAGCAAAATCCAGACCATAATGGAATGGGGTAGCTCCAACAACCCAGACACGGGTTAGAGCCTTTTTAGGCCTGACTGGGTACTATAGGAGGTTTGTTAAGGGATATGGATCTATAGTGACCCCCTTAAATGATCTGACCTCTAAGAAAATGCCAAAAAGGTTCAGTGGACAGCTAGCTGTCAAAAGGCATTTGATGACCTGAAGCAGGCCATGTGCACTGCTCCCATCTTACAGAGTCCAGACTACACAAAAAAGTTCATTGTCCAAACAGATGCTTCTGAGCTGGGTGTGGGAGCTGTACTGTCTCAACTGAATGATGAAGGTCAAGACCAGCCAGTAGCTTTTTATAAGCAGAAGGCTGACCCCTAGAGAGAAACATTCGTCAGCTATAGAGAGGGAGGCCTTTGCTGTGGTGTGGGCCCTGAAGAAGCTGAGGCCATACTTGTTTGGCACTCACTTCATAGTTCAGACTGACCACAAGCCCCTCCTATGGCTCAAACAGATGAAAGGTGAAAATCCTAAACTGCTAAGGTAGTCCATTTCCCTACAGGGGATAGACTATACAGTGGAACATAGACCTGGGACCCAACATGCCAATGCAGATGGACTCTCAAGGTATTTCCACTTAGAACACGAAGACTCAACTGGTCAAGGTTAGTTTAATGTCCCTGCGTTTGGGGGGGGGGGTTGTGAAGGGGAGTAGGATCTGCACTTATGTAGCCCCCACTTTTTTTCTGATGTTAACACTGGTTTCTGGCTATAGTCTGGCTGGGTCCCTGCTAATCCGGGCCCCAGTCGCTCTGTTCTCTCTAAACAACTTGGAGTGCATACTAGATGCACTAGTGATTGGATACTGTGGTACCTTATGAGCCCCTAGTATATGGTACCCTAGGTACAAAGGGCATAGGTACTTCACAGGCCTACCAGGGGCTGAAGCATGTATTATGCCACCCCTGGGAAGCAGACTAAATCTGACACCACAGGCCTGCTACTGCAGCCTGGGTGAGGTAGTGTTAGCACTCCTCACTGAGGTATAGGTTCCTATAGCTCACCATACACACACATATAAACCTATCAGTCATCCCTAAGGCAGGCCCTATCAATCCTGAGGGCAGGGTGCTTGGTTTACAATGTGAGGGAGTGCCTCTGCATGAGCAGGACCCCTCTGCAGCTGGCAGAGTCTATTCTCTGTGGCTGTTTGTGGATGCGGATAAACCATATACTCTTAAGTGCATTATAACCCAACGGTAAATGCTAACTTTGGAATGACTGCATCAAAACATGTTGTGTTTGGTGTCAAACAACTTGGAATCATACCCCACACCAGTAACTGGTGTGGGAGTATGATCACACCCTTCTAGAGGGGATGACATGTACCCACTGTGGAAACACGGTAGAAATCTGAAAGAGCCCTGGCATCACAAAATGGATGCCACCAGCACAGACCTTGGCTGCCCTCCTGCTGCTGACTGAAACTCGCAGTGGAGGAGGCCCAACAATAGGAATCCTGTCACAGGGAGGTGTCACCACCTTCCAGACAGGAGTTAGTGTATTGGGGCTGGGTGGGTGCACTCCTAGAGTGCTTTGAAGTCCTGCACTGGGGGAGCAGTAGGCTCCTCTGTGCATATGCCAGCTCAAACTGGTTCAGGGGCTACCTGTCCCTGCTCTGGCGCGAAACTGGACAAAGGGAAGTGGGTGTAACCACCCCCTACCCTGACCCTCCCAGAGGAGTGGTCATAAAGCTAGTCCCTCCCTTTCTTTTAGTATAAGATAGGGAACCCTTGCCATTGCAAACTAGATATCCCTGGACGACGCTTTACAAGAAGAATCCTGGCCCTTCGACATTCCACTACCTTTGGAAGATGGAAGAATCTCCCTTGGAGTCAAGGAGTGACTCCCCTGCTTGGCAGGCACCAAAAACTCTAATCAACGGTCGCAAACTTTCCCTCTCCCACCGGAGTCCGAAGTCCCTGCAGCCCCGGAAGTGGATTTCCTGATCTCTCGACGGCGATTGTGAGTCCCCAGCAGAGCTGAGGCGAGTGGACCTCACGAGTGACGAGGAACAGCAATACCCGAGTACCGGGCACTATTGTCGAGTGCAACCCCTTCACGACGTTCTACGAACTTGTGCATTGGACCATTTGTGGCCCAAGCCTCCAGCAGGTTGTGCACCGGAAATCAGAGGCCTACCCCATCCCGAGTGACCGTGGGCTCCTGGAAAGCATTTCCTCACGAGGCGTCTTCACGATCCCTTGCCCGTTGGCTTGTGGGTCCCCTGAAGACTTTCTGATCGAACCAAAGGACTCCCCTGGTTGCTCCAGACCTGCCCTCACTCACCCTTGCTGGGTGAGTTCCTCAGACCTTGCTGGTCTCCACCACTGACTTTATTCACTTTCCACAAGACTTGCTGTTGCCAAGGCTGTTGGCTCCAATCCGGTTGCCGACACCTCAGTAAGCTGCAGACGTCGTGGGACACTCCGAATCCAGCTGCTGGTCATCATCGATGCCTCCTGGTCCTCGTGAACGAAGAGTCAAAACACCCTTGATCACCTGAAATCACCCGACTTCCGTGGGCATCCATCTTCCTGGCCCCGGGTCACTGGCAAGTGACTGTGAACACTGTCCCTTCTGTTTTCAGGTCATCTTCATCTTGAATCCAGCCTTGGATTCCACCGGACACTTCTTCAGTCTTCGCAAGCAGCAAATCTTCTTTGGCTTCCATAGAAAACAGCGACGCGACCCGACACCAAAAGACACCTATGCACCCGGCTTCCCTGGGTGAGGTAACTCGTGCACTCCGGTGCCCTAGTGTGTGTTGGCCCTCAAATTACTTACCTTGTAAGTGGCTTGCTTATAGACTTCCTCGAAGTACCCTAAAACTTTAAAAATCCAACCGCGACTTGCTCCATTGAAATCAATAGTGAACCCGCGGCTGTGTTCTCACACTGCACGCGTCTCCCGTGGGTCTTTGTCTAGCCTGCCTTGTGTGGATTAGTGAAGCCCCAGCGATTCTACAGGCCCTAGGCCTTGTCCCTCTGCAAGTCGACTTTCCTAAACCTCTTTTTTAGTATATGGTCTGGTATGCCCCTAGGGCCCCAGCCATATTTGTGCTTAACTTATTGTGAAACGTTGATATTTGAATGTGTTCCTGACTTCTAATCTCATAAAGAGATTAGTAGAGTGTGTCTAGTAATAAATACATATATATTTGATATATATACCTGTGTGGTGTCCTTTCATTTGGTAATTCAAGAGATTATAAGGTAAAACAAGCTGCTTTACATTCCTCAGAGACTTAGCCTGAAGGCTGCTTTCCACAGCTACTACTAGGATAGCTTTCTTTAAAAGGTTGTCTTAAACCTATCTACCATAAGAGTCAAATTGGACTGGTGCAAGGTGGCCACTATAACTATTGACCAGCATATGCCAGGCCAACTTCTCACAGGTCATGACTCCCACCCTTCGTTGTAGACAATCAGGCAATGCCTGTGAGCATCTCAAAGATACATAACACATCACACAGCACAGTCACAGAGATGTGCATTTATGCAGATCTGGAGACTGCGGAACAGCTTCACCATGCACTCAAGTACTGCTGTAGTCAGTGTGTCAAGGACCCGGTAAAATGAAAAAATGGGTCCCCTGGCCACTGTTTAATTTTGAAATACAGCAATAATCCGGGTTCAGTGGGCCCATCAGACCTTTGGGCCTTGGTGTCACTGCACCTGCTGCTCCCAATGAAAGCTATGCCCCTGCACTCCAGTGATTATTGGTGAATTCTGTTTGGGGGAAGATACTGGGAGACATCTATACTAGAATTCATGGATAGACACTAACATGAGAAAACACTGGGAGACACAAACACTGGGAGACAGACAAGGGAAGACCCTGAGAGACACTAACAGACACTGGGAAACACCTACCCTAGGATTCATGGATAGACACAGACAAGGGAAGACCCCGGGAGACACGAACATTGAGAGACACAGATAAGGGTGACACAAACAGACACTGGGAGACACAGAGAAGGGAAGACCTTCGGAGACACAAACAGACACTGTGAGACACCTGCACTAGGATTCCTGTATAGACACAAACACAGGGAAATACTGGGAGACACAGACAAGGAAAGACCTAGGGAGACACAACCACTGGAAGACATAGAGGTAGACACAGACACTGGAATACACAGCCACTGGGAGACACAAACAGACACTGGGAGACACAGAGAAAGGAAGACCCTGGGAGACACAAACAGACACTGTGAGACACCTGCACTAGGATTCATGGATAGACACAAACATGGGAAAACACTGGGAGACACAGACAGGGGAAGACCTAGGGCGACACAACCACTGGAAAGCCCATTCACTGGGAGACACGAACACTGAGAGACACCTGCACTAGGATTCATGGAAAGACACAAACATGAGAAAACACTGGGAGACACAATCACTGGGAGACACCGAGAAGGGAAGACCCTAAGAGACACAAACAGACACTGGGAGACACCTACCCGAGGATTCATGGATAGACACAGATCTGGCAAAGCACTAGGAGACACAGACAAAGCAAGAACCTGAGAGGCACGAACACTGAGAGACACAGACAAGGGAAGACACTGGGAGACACAGAGAATGGAAGACCCTGGGAGACACAAACACTGGAAGACACAGACACTGGGAGACACAAACACTGGAAGACACAAACACTGGGAGACACGAAGACTGGGAGATACAGACAGGAAGACACTGGGAGACACGAACACCGAGAGAAACAGACAAGGGAAGACCCTGAGAGACATGAACACTGAGAGAGGCAGACACTGAGAAACTCGAACAGACACTGGAAGACGCGAAGACTGGGAGATACAGACAAGGGAAGAGCCTGGGAGACACGAACACTGAGAGACATAGACAAAGGAAGGTACTGGGAGAAATGAACACTGAGAGACACAGACAGAGGAAGACAATGGGAGACACCTGCGCTAGGATTCCTGGATAGACACAAACATAGGAAAATGCTGGCAAACACAGACAAGGGAAGACATTGAGAGGCTCAAACACTGAGAGACACAGACCAGGGAAGACATTGGTAGACACAAATACTGAGAGACACATATAAGGGAAGACCCAGGGAGAAACAACCACTGGAAGACACAGACACTGGGAGACACAAAGACTGGGAGATACAGACAAGGGAAGACTCTGGGAGACACAAACACTGAGAGACACAGACACTGGTAAACACAACCAGACACTGGGAAACACAAATACTAAGAGACACAAACACAAGAAAACACTGAGAGTCACGGACACTGGGAGATATGAAGAAAGGAAGACCCTGGGAGACACAAACACTAGAAAACACAGACAAAGGAAGACACTGGGATACATGAACACTGAGAGACACAAACATGGGAAAACACTGGGAGATACAGACAGTGGGAAACAAATACAGACACTGGGAAACACTGGAAGTCACAGACACTGAGAGACCTAGAATAAGGAAGACCCTGGGAGACACAAACACTGGAAAACAGACAAAGGAAGACACTGGGATATACGAACACTGTGAGACACAAAGATGGGAAAACACTGGGAGATACAGACAAGGGAAGACCCTGGGAGACACGAAAACTGAGAGACACAGACACTGGGAGACACGTAGAAAGGAAGACACTGGGAGAAAAATACATTGGGAGACACAAACATTGGAAGACATAGACACTGTGACACACAGACACTGGAAGACACCTACATTAGGATTCATGGATTGACACAAACATGGGAAAACACTGGGAGACACAGACAAGTGACCCTGGGAGACAAGAACACTGAGCGACACAGAGACTGAGAGTCACGAGCAGACACGGGGAGACGTGAACACTGAGAGACACAGACAAAGGAAGACACTGGGAGACATGAACACTGAGGGACTGGGAGATACAGGCACTAGGAGACACAGACAATGTAAGACACTAAGAGAAAGAGACAGGAATACTGAAAGACACAGGGAGATACCAATACTAGGATTCATGGATAGACACAAACATGGGAAAACACTGGGAGACACAGAGAAGGGAAGACCCTGGGAGACACAAACACTGGATGACACATACACTGGGAGACACGAAGAGACACTGGGAGACACGAAGACTGGGAAATACAGAAAGAGGAAGACACAGGGACACACGAACACTGAGAGACACAGACAAAGGAAGACCCTGGGAGACACAAGCACTGGAAGACATAGAAATAAGAAGACCCTTAGAGACATGAATACTGCAATACACAGCCACTGGGAGACACCTACACTGGGATTCCTGGCTAGACGCAAACCTGGGAAAAAACTGGGAGACACAAGCACTGGAAGACACAGACACTGGGAGACTCGAAGATACACTGGGGGACATGAAGACTAGGAGATACAGACAAGGGAAGAAACTGGAAGACATAGACACTGGGCGACATAAACGGACACTGGTAGACAACTGCACTATGATTCATGGATTGACACAAACTTGGGAAAACACTGGAGATACAGACAAAGGAAGACCCTGGGCCACCTTGATGCAAGAAGAAAGGGGGATTGTTTTACAAAACATGCTTGATTGTTTTGTATATTGCTGGACTGCGATTGCTTTATTATGCACTTTGAAAGTATTTGCACTTTTTCCTTTGCTTTACCAACTACAGTTTGTATAGATTCTGTAATTAGGTACTTGCTGATATGGTTTATTTTTATTCTACATTCTGTGCTATTTATGGTGTTGATTGCACTTGCTTGTAATACGTAGGCCTTAAATCTTGTAATTAGCATTGCTTACAATAGAAATAATAACTTCAAACTGAGAAACACCTGCATCAATGTTCTGAAACATCCAAGCAGCTTTTATCCTTAGCCTCTTGCTTGCCTGTTTTTGTCCTGCTTACTCATAAAGACATGATGGTAGAAATTGAAATTGCTTCCTCAGTTGATGTTATTATCATGCACAACGCTTGACAGTCACAAGTGTGTGACATGCAGATAATTTGTGTTTATTTCTCTTGGAGTTGGCAGGATACTGTTTTATAGCTTGTGTACTCATGTATATTGTCAGTCGAGTCTATGATATTGCAGGTTTAGGTTAGACTTTCAAAGTTTCAAGTTTTGTCCATCAATATGAATTCTAACTCAGGCCCTTCATGGTTGTTCTTTGTTCTTTAGCAATAGACAGTTCCTGAGACAATAGGATCGCTCCTTGGCATTGCTCTGATTGCTGTCTCAGTTAAATAATCTACTCTTGGTAATGTTACAAATTGGGTATTTTATATGTTAAGCGTGTTTCCCACTTTCTTATTAGAACTTTGATCAAGACAATATGGAAGCATTTCATTAAATGTTGGAGCTTTGAAATCAAAATAGATCAGATTTTTTACCCAGAACAAAACATGCCAAAGATGAAGAGATTCCACCCAAGAGGGCCAGAGATAAGCTGCTTTGAAGATTGGCCTGTTTGCAAGACGAAAAATTTGAAATTTAGTGCATATGGCTCCGCCCAACTCTTTTTAGAAACATTCCAGGGTTGGCCACGGGCCAGGGTTGGCACGCCAACGTTTCAATTATTCTTGGTGGGAAGAACTTGAGTGTAGTACCCCTCCCCAAGCCTAGTTTCGCCATCAGGGGCCCCCATCTCCCAGAGGGCAGGCGCATGGAGAACAGGGATATGGGACCCCATGCCCAGAACCCAGATGGAGGAAGAGGACCTGTGGTGCTCAGTCACACCTTGTAACCATGTCTGTGGAGGTGGCTGCACCCTGCTTTGAGCCTTTTGCCTGCGGTCAGACCAGCAGGAGGAATGCTGTGCACTGCTCCCACATGCTGGAGACAGCACAGGCGGGAAGCTCTGAAGATGCCGACTCCCACGCCGAGAGTTGTCTGGGGACGAGGGGGCCTTTGGGCTCTCCAGTGGCCCCCACCTACCCAGGCATCTGTGGTTGTCCGGGTGGGACTGGGACACCCATGGCAATGAAATGAACCAAGGGAAAATGGCTCAGCAGATGAGAATAGAGTGGGCAAACTGCTCATAAATATTCCTTACAAGGATTACCCCTGGAGAGGTTTAGCATTTATTTTAAGCATTCCTGTAGCTGGAGCTTTTGTTCTTAGACTCCAGCGTGAGTCGATCCCCTTGTGGTTTGTGCTATGTCTGCATTTTGTGTTCTGTAGATTGTAAAGAAAGACTCAGGTGTACTTGTTTTGTATTCATATGGTAAATTGACCACATGGATATTAAGCAATGAACGTTTCTTGGTGTAATGAATGCCTATGACTGGTAGTACTTGGTATTGATTTAAATATGCCTGATTTTACTAATGTGGTGGCACCCTGATAAAGCCAGCAAACCTGCTTTATATATACTGACACCTTTTATGAAGTGTTCAATTGTCAATGTATAATCTGTGGTTATTGATATTAATGGAGTGCATCACTGGCAAAGCCAGTAGCCGTTTCTTATTTGAAATGACACTCCCTTATATTGTCTTGTTGCATCTGGTATAGGTGGGGGCGTGGGGTGTATTTGGATCATGGGGTTCCAGCACACTAGGGGTGAAATTTGATATGAGGGTGTCACCAGAGGAATTTTCATTTACCACAATGTATGTATGTTCAATGTAATCAGCAGTATTTAGAAGTGTGTGTGTGTGTGTGTATTAAATAATTTTCTTTTTTAAAAGAAAAGGCATTGTCAGGACAATAATTTATGTGCTGTGTTGCATGCCAGCGAATTGGAATTGCTAGCCCAGCACCACTGTCCTGCTTCACTACCCCAAGAGAGTCCAGCGCAGTGGCAGGGAGAGCCTTTCAGCACAAATCGGCCCAGGGAGAGAGGTCTAAAGGAGATACTGGCGAGGAATCGGCCCTTTGACAAACTGCTATACTGGAACAGAACCTCAGAGTATGATGCACCAGAAAGAAAGTGCTTGAGAGGGACCTGGGAGCTTGGTGTGTGCGCTTCTCCCTGATCTGCTGAACCAAGCCCTCAATAGCACCTGCTCATCATCCCTGGACCTGGCAGTGGTGACACTTCACGGGTAAGCAGTCTGTGCCCTCGAGGGCACAGCGCAATCACAGGACCCTCCTGGGGTATCAGAGGTTCCTGCAGGAGAGCCTTGTGACTCACGCTTGGCTTGAAATACAGCACCCAAGGTTTAAAGGAGGTGGCACAAGCATCAGAATGGTCATTGCAAGCCCTTAAATGTTATTATCGACTAGCTTTACAATATCTTTACAGAGGGACAGACTGGGGTGCTGTGAACATGTCACTACACAGGGAGATAAATTGACAGGACCCCGTTCTGGAGGGTGCCAGTTTACAGTGGCCTGAGCTCAACACAGGCAAGATCTTGATACCTGATCAAGGAGCTGAGATCAGATGGACACCACTTCAGTCTCCCTCTCTCTGTAGAACATTCCTAAGATGCACTTGCTACGATGTTCTCCACATCAAAGATAATGTTGACCAGGGTGGGAGCAAAACTAACAGACTCACAGCAGCAGAGCTACAGGTGAGTATGCCCCTAGTGCCGCTGGGGACACATAGGCCCTGATTACCAGGACCTTCATAGAGGATCTCAGCAGGAGTATCAGGAATTACATGACTCATCTTGATGATATCTCCAGAGACTTGTGGAACATTAAACAGGATGGTAGAATCTGGGTCACAGAGTAGAATCTCTAGAGGATTCTAAGGATGCCATAAAGACCAAGCTGAAGGCAATGAGCCAACAAATAATCGCCCTATGATAACAGAAGGCGATTTGCAATCACACCTAGAAGATCTAGGTAATCGGTGGAGACAACAAAATATCCGCATTAGGGGAGTTCCTCCGACCTCTGAGGATGATAACTTCGAACATTATGTCAATAAGCTGTTTTTCCATATCTTGCCAGACTTGTCTGTAGCAGAGATCACCATGGACAAAAGACACTAAACTGGCACCCCGGCGCACAAGTCTAGTTCCCTTCCTGATGTTCTTACTTGTGAGCACCACTATACACAAAAAGGGGCAATCATCCATCACAAGAGAAAGGAACAATCATTTTTGACGGAAATACAATTCATATGCGCCAAGACTTCTCACCAATCCTCCATTACCAGCAACAGGAGAATCATGACACATCTGTAAGATTTCAAGTTGTACTTTTTGGGTTGGGAGGAATAATACTCTACCATAGCAATAGTATCTATCTTGTCGCTTAATCTGGTCATTCAGCTTCTTCCATTCTTCATGGTTTAGGGAGGTATACTTTGATTGGACTCTGTCTAGGAATGATTGAACCGTGCCAATGATTTGTTGTGGCTCCATTATGTTTTGTTGTGGGAGCGTTGGACTTACTGGATAACAACGGGATAAGGCGTCTGCCGACTGTTCTGAGACCCTGGTATAAGCAATGGTAAAATCGCATTGGCTAAAGAAGTAAGCCCATCGGGCCTGACGGCTATTCTGACACTGAATCTTGTGCAGACACTGTAGGTTCCTATGATCTGTTCTGATTTCGAACGGTTCCTTGGTACCCATTAGGAACTGTCTCCATTCACATCAGGCTAACTTCATGGATATTAGCTCTCGCTCAAGAACAGAGTAGTTTCTCTCAGAATCTGACAGGACGTGTGACACATAAAAAACAGGATGTTCCAGCCCGTCTTCTTCTTGTTTGAGGAGCACAGCACCTATTGCTCTGTCTGAAGTGTCTGTTTCTACAATAAACTTCCTTGTTGTACCTGGACGACGTAAAACAGGAGCTTGAGTGAATACCTGTTTCAATGACTGAAAAGCTCTTTCAGCAGCTTCGGTTCATCCGAATCCTTGTCTGAGATTTTCCTTCTTTAAGGTTTGGGAGATATAACTTGTACGGTGAGCAGAATTATCGATACATTGGCGATAGAAGTTTGTTAAGCCTAAGAAACATTGGGTTTTTTTTATAGTAGAAGGTGAAGGCCAATCTAAAATAGCTTTTACTTTTTGTAGATCCATGGCAATCTCTGTCTTGTTGATCCGTTAAACCAAATATTCCACTACATATTTGTCAAACTCACACTTCTCAGGCTTACAGAAAAGACTGTTTTGACGTAGTCTTTCCAGAACTTAAGCTATGTGTACATAATGCAAGTCAGGAGCAGCTGAATAAACAAGAATGTCATCTAAATATATTACAACAATCGGATTTAAGAGATCCAAGAACACGTTATCCATGAATCTTTGAAAGATGGAAGTAGCATTGGTTAGTCCAAAGGGCATAACTCGATATTCGAAATGGCCCAAGGGTGTTCTGAATGCGGTCTTCCACTCATCTCTTTCATTGACTTGAAGGAGATGATAGGCACCCCTAAGGTCTAATTTAATAAATGCTTGTGCCCCTCTAACAGACTCCTGGATAGCCTTAATCAAGGGTAAGGGATAGCAATCTTTTATATTGATCTTTTTTAGACCCCTGAAGTCTATACATGGCCGTAGATCTTTAGTCTTCTTTGGTACCAAGAAGAGGGGTGCCCCAGAAAGTGAGGAGGACCGAGTAATCAAGCCACTTTGAAGGTTTCCTTCAAGGTATTGTCTAAGGGTTTCCTTCTCAGGTTCAGTGAGAGAGTATATTTTTCCAAAAGGAACTGTCGCTTCTGATTCTAGAGGAATAGCACAATCAAACTCCCTATGAGGGGGCAGTGTCAAGTTCTTCGGTTTCTGAAACACATACCCATACATTTGGTAGTGACTGAGTACACCTTGGACTGTGTTAACTGAGTGACAAGCTTCTTTTTTCTCCATAGGCATCTCTTTTGGAGACCAGCATTCCTCAGTAGGATAACATAATTGTTGGCAAAAATGTGACGATAAGGAAATAGTCCTAGTTTCCCTATTGATGTAAGAATTGTGTCTGATCAGCCAAGGTATTCCTAAAATCATGATATGATTGAGTGAGGCAATCAGGTTAATGGACAAGTCGTCTTGGTGTCTCTCAAAAGTCAGTTGTAGTGACGGCATAATTTCTATGACTGGTCCGGAAACAAGAAGAGTCACGTCCACTGTATGTACTTGTTCCTGAGTCTCTTTCGGAATATGTCATATATGTCTCTCTCTAGCCCATCTTTCGTCTAAATACATTCCGCTGGCACCACAATCTAACAATGCCAGTACACTTTTTTGTGTGCCATCAGATAATCGTAGAAACATAGGTAGGAGAAAAAGAGAATTTGAGGTTTCTTTTGAAGTGCAGATTGAAGGTATTCCAGACCATCCTGTCCTCTCCCTTACAGAGGACGGGATCTGGTGTTTTCTAACTGCCTCTATGGACGGGTAGGACAATTGCGAATCATATGACCAGAAGCTCTACAATATTGACACAGTCCTTGTTTTCTCCTGTATTCTCGTTCGGCCTCACACAGTGGTCCTCTGGTCAGACTTTTTTGCATTGGTTTATCTACTGTCAAAGGTAGTGTTTCTGGTATGGGACCTTCTGTTCTACGAGTACTAGGTTGTGTCGTTCCTGTATGTTGATGGACACGTGATTTTCACCTTTCCAATTGACGTTCATTGAGACGATGTTCAACTGACAATGCTAAATCCATTAGTTCAGTCATAGTTTCTGCGCGAGGAGAATGCACCGATTTCTCTTTAATGTCTTCTCGTAGACCTCTGCGAAAAAGAGTGACTAATGTTCATTCCACCCAAGTGGTCTCTGCGGCCAGTTGTCTAAAGTGTGTGATGTATTGCAGAATATCCTGGTTCCTCAGCTGAATGCCACACAGGGCTTTGTCTGCTGAGGTCTCCAAGCCAGGTCTTTGAAACATTTGTTTAAAGGCAGCAAGAAAAGACATGTAATTTGACAAACGAGGATCTTCCGAGATCACCAAGTGAGTTGCCCATGCCAATGCAGGACCAGACAAGACGCTAATCAGATACCCAACCTTAGTTCTGTCCAGTGCAAATTGGGTTGGGTGGAAAGCAAAAAATACTGTTAAGTAATCCAGAAATTCTTTCAATTTATTCGGATCTCCAGTATAACGAGGAGTGGTGGTAGAGACTGCGGGTACATCAGATGTCTTAGCAGCCAACACTTGGTGCTAAGCTACATTTTCTTCATGTAACTGTTGTAATTCTTGGGCTTGCCATCGTGGAAAGGGTCAAACAAAAAACCTTCCCAAGGCCCTCTGGGGAAACAGGACTGAGGACTCATGGGAAGAAGAAGTAACAAGATGTCCCCAGGAGAATATACTGGAAGTCGCAGTGAAATGTGCAAAACAAAAGGTGAGTGGAAATATGCCCCGTAGTAGTACTGGGAGCCGCAGCTCCAAATTGGACCTGCGGTGTTCCTACTGTGTATTAATGAGCATTAATGGGCTACCGCATGGTGATGTAGCGTTCCCGACTTGACATAAGCATCCCTGAGTGTAATGCGATGCTGAATCAGTGGGCAGCCGTGCAGCACTGCAATGCGCTCGAGAAGAAGAAGGAGCTGTGGGAGGCGTCGCAGGCTGCACCGCGGCCCGAGATGATGAGGCGGGCAGCGCCATGGGCTGAGCCATGGCCCGCGGCGCAACAGAGATGACTTCACAAGTCTGTTTTACAAAACCTTCTGCTCCATGTAGGCCCCTGTATTAATTCACTTATATAATTCCTTTGCCACAATCTCCACCATTATGGACACTGTGCAAGAGACCTCAATTGTAATTATTCCTAAACTTGGGAAAGACCAAGCCCTATGCTCCTCATTTCAACCGCTCTTCCTGGTGAATAAAGAGGCCAGAGAGTCTGAAATTTTGGTAAATCGTCTAGGTCCACTAATGGAGGGATTAGTCGATCTTGATCCGGCAGGGTTTATTCCAAGAAGGAGCACAGCAGACAATATAAAACATGCCCTCATCTTATCAATAAAATCCGCATCTCATACTCCGGCATTTTTTTTGACTGATGACTGTGAAAAGGCGTTTGACAATGTGCACTGCCCATTCTAGTGGGAAATTCTCAGAGAATGTAGGTTTGGGCATAAATATAGGACTTAGATAGCAAGAATCGATGCAAACCTGGTAACTAGAATCACGATCACTGGTAAAGTCTCTGACCATTTTCAGATTGGTTTGGGGACCAGACAGGGTTGCTGCGTGTTAGACTTGGCATCTTTTGACGTGTTTTCCCTGTCTTTTTGCTTTCTGACCTCCCGATTTTGACTCTCTTTGTGCTGCTTTAGTGTCTCTGCGCACTTTCTCACTGCTGTTCAGTGTTAAAGTGCAAGTGCTTCTGTTGTAAATTGTTATTATGGATTAGTGTTTCCATGATTGGCATATTTGAATTACTGGTAAGTGCACTGAGTGTGCCAGGGCCTGTAAATCAGATGCTACTAGTGGACCTGCAGCATTGATGATGCCACCCACATGAGTAGCCCTGAAAATGTATCTCTGACCTGCCACTGCAGGGTCTCCGCGCAGTTTGTAACTGCCATGTCGACCTGGCAAATGCACCCACTTGCCAGGCCCTAACCTTTCCTTTTCTTACATATAGTCACCCCTTAAGGTAGGCCCAAGGTACCCCTGTGGACAGGGTGCTGTGTATGTTAAAGGTAGGACCTGTACTGGTGTGTGTGACATGTCCTGGTGGTGAATTACAGTGTATTTCGTTTTCCACCTTTGTCCCATGGGAAAGAACAGGAGTTTTACTTATAAGCATAACTTCCCATTGGGACAAGATAAATACATGGAGTTTAGTATGCCTGAACTCGGAATGGAAAAATGCATCTTTTAGTAAGGATGATTTTTATGTTCTAGGTTTGAAAATAACACTTTTAGAAAGTAGGCATTTTCTTGCTTAGCCATCCTGTGTGCCTGTGCTGGGTTTGTGGATTGACTGTCTGGCTTTGGAGGGACAGGAGCTGGGGATGTACAGTGGCTCCAGAGAGTCTGGATGAGTCAGGGCTGGGATGAATAGACCTGGGCTGCATTTAGAGTAGGGGGAGGAGATTTCCTTGCACCTGAATGGGCCTGGTCTGGCTGGAACTATGCTGTCTCCACCTCCTGCTGGGAAGCTGGGCCAGAGAGGACAGAACTGGTTTGGACTAAGTACAGACACTCTCTGCCTGAGAGAACAAAGAGAAGCTGAGTATAAATATGGGGTCCCAAACCCAAGAATTTTAGAACTCATTGGAATCAAGGAACATGCCAAGAAGAAGAGCTGGAGGAGCTGGCAGGAGTACTGCCCCTTTGCTGTGTTGCTGCTTCTGCCTTGGGCAGTGAAAGGACTGGACTGAACTTCCTTTTACTTGTGTTGAGTCTCTCCAATGGCTAAAAACAGAGCTTGCCTCTTGTTCTGTACTTGAACCGCTGTTTCAGTTACCACTGAGAAGGAAAAACGCAACCGACTCAGTCACTGGCTTTATGTCCTGACGGCACCACAGAAGGCAATGTCCGCAACCCTGGTCTCACCAACGATGACGACCACAGCCACCGAGCCGCTGCTTGGACCGTGACCTGTGGGCACCACACTCCACACCGCCTCACTTCACTTTGCCATCCTGGTCTCCCCAATGCCGTCGCTGCTGCTAACTTCGACACCCATGACCGCATTGTGACTGGGGGCACCACTGGTAAGTTTCATGACGCACCACCTCGTCCCACACAGCCATCTCGGCCAACCGATGCCATGTCCCGCTAACCGGCTCTGTCACTTGCACCGCAACCTGCCAGCACCGCATCGAGCACTGCCTCACCCTCCACCGCAAGCCTTGGTCTCACCGACACCGTCTGGACGATCGTCACCAAGCTGCAGCCTGCACCGCATTGAGAGGGCCCGCACACTACACTGCTTCCATTTTGCAACGTAACCGCGGCGGTTGCCAGAACCAAGTCTGTCCACGCTTTCGCTTGCTGGAACTGTTAGACTGTTGTTTTCAGCTTTGAGGTAGCCCTGAACGGAGCTACCGACTCGTACAAATTGTATTTTTGAGGTAATTCTGCAATTTTAAAGATATCTTGCAAAGTATATATTTTTAAGTACTGTATGTTGGATTTGTATCGTTTTGGTCTTGTTTTGGATATATAAAAATATTGGATATTTTTCTAAACTGGTGTGGTGTCCTTTTGTAGTGTTTTCACTGTATTACTGTTGGTTATGTGCAAATGCTTTATCCACTGCTTCTGAGATAAGCCTGACTGCTTGTGCCAAGCTACCAAGGGGGTGAGTGGAAGTTATTTTAAGAGTGTAACTCCCTTACCCTGACTAGGAAGAAGGGTCCCTACTTGGACAAAGGTGTAAACCCATGCCAACTAGAGACCCCCATTTCTAACACTGCGTCTCTCTTCCTCTTTGCTATATATATATGGAGCTGTTGGCGAATGCGATCAGAGCACATAAGACATCAAGGCAGTGACTATAGGCAATGAACATAAAATGTGCCTATATGCAGAGGATAATTAAATGTAATGGGGTTGCACTGTGTCCCTCCGAACCTGGGTATACAATTGATAAGCTACAGAGAGTTCTGTCGGGTGCCACAATGAACAAGAATTGTGAAAGATGTTGAACAATCAACACCAGTACAGAAGGGTAACAAAATGATTCTTTTTTGGACTGAGGAGTGTCTTAATAGTTAAGACTTGCAGTATTCGTCTCCTGTTCCTGAATGCAACCACTAGTGTGCTAAATTGTTTTGCAAAAATGTGTAGAAAAGAAAAATCACACCCAACACAAAGGACAATTTCGAGTTTGGTGTATTCATTGTCATAAAGCCAACGTTACTTCTAGTCAAGCAATTTTCTTTACTTTTTTGTTTTTTTAATATGCTGCCCATAACACATATATTACATAGTAAAAAATAACATACATGGTGAGGATGTACAAACCCCGGTGTACATATACACAATACATAAAACAATGAAAACATATAGTGTCAAATGTCCGAATTCCATGGTTCAGAATATCCTTTATCCTTGTTGCCTATTTTATGATAACTGACGCTGGACATTAAACAATGCTGTCGACGTTTCAACCCTATGGTTATGTGTTATTAGCTGCACATCACAGCAGGTCTTCCTCATGACTGCAATGATAAACAAAAACGGGGGACAGCCTTCTAATGTTGCAATTCAAACGAGGAACTCTCAATCAATTTTCCAAAGGATTATTATTGACCCCAGCCAGGGTTCATTCAGACTTCACTGATGACAGAAGAATGAGGGCAAGCTTGCAGCTGCACCTCGAAATCTATTGAAATTAAATCCATGTGGTTCAGGAAGTGAACATATTGAAAGGAGTTGTGAAAAAATCCTGAGTGATCGCCGGCGTTAATTTTAATCTTCAGAAGTCACAGCTCCTGAATTTGTCCCTCCTGCTTAGGCAGCTGGACAACAGCCCCTGGCTTGCGCCAAGAAATACATCTCATACCTGGGAGTTAAGATTTTTCTCTCCCTGGAGGATATGGGTCGGGTAAACAATTCAGACATCGAGATCTCTGGAGATAGATCTTCAGAAATGGCACAATTGAGGCCTCTTGTTGCTCGGCCGTATTGCAGCTGCCAAAACGTCAGACCTCCATGAATTTCTCTACCTGGCCCAATCGCTTCTCTTGAGGCAACCTGCTAGGGTTCTAAAAGATATCCAAAGCATGATCAATAATTTCCTATGGGGAGGTAAGAAAGCCAGATAAGAGTATGATGTATGCCCCCACATCTAAAAGAGGCCTGGCAGGTGTGTTCCCGCTAAGGTGCGCGTGTGGGTGCCCGCACAGCCTATCACCCATAATGAGCTAATGCCTGCAGGCATGCCTTAATTGAAGGCTTGGCCCATACCTTCCTAGTATATGCCAGTCCTCTGTTGTTTTAGTGCACCTCTAAAGATAAATAATTCTCTTAAACTAAGGGCATGACATCTTCCTTAATGTAGGCCTTTCCCAGCTCATCTAAAGGACTTCTGTCCACTCGCGAGCACCTCCTCACACCTCATTGTAACCCCAGAGGGTAGGACTGTGCTAGGGGATTCCATCTTTTTTTGTTTAAAATTTGTTTATTGGGATTTTACATTACATGTTACCTATTGACATCTTACATCGTTATAATGCATTAACACATAACTGCAATTGGGAGCGGAGTGATTGTAAGTAATAACGTACACATTTTTACTGCATCACAGCCAATATAAAAACCCAGACGCTGGGGAAACTGTCTAGGAGGAACCCTTCTGTTGGTTTGTGCTTTTCTAAGGGATTCCATCTTTTGTCACTTTCGTACGTTTCTCTTTCCAAAGCGTATAGGAAGTCATTAAAAATCAAATATGTCTAGGGAAAGCCCCTCAATTGTCTTCCCATCAATATGAGAGCAATTTTACAAACGGACTACGAGTATGCACGTTCCATTTGGTAACATGTATACACATAGGCCTTTCCAACCTCCTCATTTTGGGAGGTGAGTGTATGAGTATTTCCAGTCACAGCATTGACCATCATAACTAGGTGGTTCATACATACTCCTATCAGCCTGCCTTTATTAATTTGTCATTAGCAGGAAGTTTTGGGGGTCAAGATACCCGCTCCAGATATCCATGTGTATCCAGCAACTGACAATGTATAGTACTATTAAGATAGCTCAGGTGGCTAATGCATTTTCCGGAGATGCCAACATGTGCCAGCTCTGTAACAGATTTAGTCTGAGGTTAATATATTTATTATAAAGCAATGCAAGTAATGCCGAGGACACATATGTACAATCTGTGTAATGTAGCTCAGTGGATTAATGCATTGCTGGAGAAATCCTTATGTAAACTGTGGGCAAGTCACAAGTTACAAAGATGAAGTGGCTGAGTGCATTTTGAGCCTGCTGAAAACAACTGTGTGTGGTTAGCCAGCAAATGGAACTTGTCCTTTTAAGGCTAGCAAAATGTTTTCCGTAAGTAGCATTAAACACTTAATTAGTGGCAAAAACAATTCAGTATGTAACCTGGGACAATGATTCACTGAGTTGAATACTCACTGATGATACATGTGGTGATCTGCTAGTCACACTTTGAAACTTGGCAAGGCTGACTCAGCTGTTAATCATTCTGAGGTAGGTACATTAAAAATCATTCAATTAGGTGACAGTGAAACCAGGTATTTACAGCATTTAAAACAACCCAGATATGCAGTACGAAGAAAATATCATTTTCTGTTTTATAATTGTTTACTAGTACTGTAATTACACCACGGGAAAACATGCCTGAGATGTCTACAGAATTTACAGACCTGAATATATTATCCAAGTAGAGAGGTTGAGATAATCAAAAAACCCTCTCATCTCTGTGTAGCTCTTGATATCTTGTCAAGCGACAAGCAGGGGATGTGGAGCGGAGGTGTGAAGTTCCAGCTGTTCTGCATTTGCTATGTTTGATCTCCTATGCCAGCTTTCAGCCGAGGAACAATTCTGACAAAAGGATTTATCAATAATCTATGAAGTGATGCATTTGTATCCACACGGTGCATTGGAGGTAGAATACAATTTACACATACCCTCCTACAGTCTGGTGCACAGCACATCACTCGCTCATTGAATATGGATTGTATTTCTCTTGGATGTAGCTTGCTTCTTTTTTTCTGGCAGTTTTTTGATAATCATCTGGCCTGGGCCACTCTATCCTCGTACCTCTGGCACCTACCTAGCTATCTCTGCCGAGAGCACCCATCACATGTGGCAGCTCTTTGCTACTCTTGATTCTTTACACAGTCAAGAAAAATGTACACACAGACATACTGTTGCCACAGAGATAGAAAATAAAATGGGGGGACCATTGCCTGGGACTACCACATATTACAAACTATTATCACCCCCCCCAACTCAAATACATAGTGCAATGGGGAAGATCGACCACGGGAAAGGCATGGAGCTTTGTGGATCAAATAATCAGGGGTGAACACATTTGGAAGATCCCATGGTTGCCTAAACACTCTCGGTCATGGGGACTCTATTCCTCTCCTTTTACACGTTCCACACTGACTTCTTGGAATACAGTCATGAACAAGAAGAATCCGTCCACACACCCATCTCCTCTCACTCCCAATGGGGGGATTTTACCCCTGGCATGAACCGCAACCAACCCTGTGAGTGGCTGAAGACCACTGTAAGCAGTTGGGTGATTTATTAGACCTCCAAGGCCTCAAATGTTTAGATGATGTATTGGCCTCCCTGTATCTGAGAGATTGTGCCACATCCAACTAAGACACTTGAGGGTTTATTCATGATAGGGTTACCTCACGTTTGCACCACACACCGTGGTACATGCGTGACGCAAACCTCTAAGTCAGATTTTTGCTGCCACGCAAAGCCACTTTGCGTGGTTGTGAGTGGCTTCGAAAATCGGGAGTAACCCAACGCAGCGCAAATCACTGTGTTGCGTTAGACTGCCCTGGGTAGGCTTTCAATGGGCATTGAGGGGGTGTTCCCACGCATCTTCTATGGATTTTGACGCATCCCCAGATTTACAAGGCCTCAGGGACCCTCCATGGTCCCGGAGGCTGGGGTTGCCGTTGGGCCAGCTGGTAGGCGCTCATCTGCAGACAGGTTTGATTAATTACTAGGGGCCACTAGGGATATCAAGGCTATGTTGGACCCAAAGCTGGATGCCTTAACAATTGAAATGCACATGCTGAGGGCTGATCAGGTCCAGTTGAGAGATACAGTGGGATCCAATGAATCTGCTCTGGTGGCAACTATCTGGGTTGTGTGGGGGCCAGAGCGTACCATTGTTTTGTTGGAGCACGGTATGGGTAAGTGCACAGTATCACTACTGTACAGTGGGTTGTTGCAACCTCGCATTCCAAACCTCCATGTTTTGAGAGAAAAGTGGTCTCTGTCTCTTGGCCAACATCTTGAGAGAACAGACAATGGTACCGTGTCTTGGAGCAGGTACAGGGTGCTTCTAGGAAATCCCGTCTGAAATATATCCAGTTCAATTATGTGAATCAGACATATCTGACCCCTTTGCGACTCCATTGTATCTTCCCAGATATAATTCCAAAATGAAATCGTCCTCCAGGCAGGGGCACTGGGATCATCATATGGTGGTGGCCTGCCCGAAGATCGAACACCTATCCGAGTGAGGCCATCCAAAACCTATCTGACATCATGGGGGGTTCCTTTTAGTTTGATCCCCTCCATTGCCACCTGGGTCTGACCATTCGTACGCGTAGGAACAAATGCGTTGTTAAGTTTGTTAACTTTGCCACTTGTCCTCCTGAAGCGCAGCATAGCCATTGTCTGAAAGCTCGCGGTGGCACCCTTGCTGTCACTCTGGTTGAAGGACCTTCTTAAATGGGTCTCTGCTGAGACGACAGAATGGCGTTCCCTCTCCCTGCGACGTGGAGCGGCACCTTCGCTGGATGCTTGGGATACGTACTTTGACTGGTTGTCGGTTTGGATGGACGAAGACTCCCCTGAGACTTGGTGTTTCCTATATATTATGAGAGGGTAACTGTTCCTAAGGCAAAAATGAGATAGATTGTGTGTGCTCTCACGATGTGGTTGGTAGGATGGAGTGTGGGGAATTTCTCCTTTTGTATATAGTGCCCTCACACACCCTTTCGAGTGTCTTGCTTCATCATGGGGCGTTGCTCCTTGTGGGGGTGGCGCTGCAGTCCCCCACGGGCCCCGCAAGAGGGCTCTTTGTCGGAGATCTTTTGGTTGGAGACGCCGCAGTTGTGCATGGGGGTGTGTGGGCCTATCGGAAGGAAGGTGGGTGGTGCGTTTAAAAATTACTGGATAGAGTCCAAGACCTTTATTCACGGCTCTACCTAGCAAAAGGTTAACATTTATAATCCTGGAGCTACTCTTGGAGAAAAGAATAAAAGAGGGCAGATTGTGAAAAATAACTGCTGCTCTCAGGATAGTGAGTGGGAATCCTACTGGTGGGGGGTCAACATGTTTCGCGCTTACGAGTGGGTCCTTAAGGGATCCCAAATGCGCTTCGTCAGGACCTAGAAATTAACAAGTGAGTAAAAGAGTTGTGAATATTCAAAAAAACAGGTTTCTGTAAAGTGTGGTTCTGTAAACCTGTGGTACCTTAATAGTAAGGTGGAACAGCGTCCTCGCGCTGATAGGTTTTTCCTTCTTATTTGGAAACCTTTACCCAACCCTCAAGCTGTAGGGATTAGGGCTCCATCAGCAGCGCGGAGTTGGCATAAAGAGAGAAAGTGCTCCTTTGCCCGGGACGTAGTAACCTACCCCTCCTCCGTCTATCGCTGGAATCTATCCATTCATACGCATTTGTTCCTACGCGTACGAATGGTCAGACCCAGGTGGCAATGGAGGGGATCAAACTAAACTATCCTGAGAGCAGCAGTTATTTTTCACAATCTGCCCTCTTTTATTCTTTTCTCCAAGAGTAGCTACAGGATTATAAATGTTAACCTTTTGCTAGGTAGAGCCGTGAATAAAGGTCTTGGACTCTATCCAGTAATTTTTAAACGCACCACCCACCTTCCTTCCGATAGGCCCACACACCCCCATGCACAACTGCGGCGTCTCCAACCAAAAGATCTCCGACAAAGAGCCCTCTTGCGGGGCCCGTGGGGGACTGCAGCGCCACCCCCACGAGGAGCAACGCCCCATGATGAAGCAAGACACTCGAAAGGGTGTGTGAGGGCACTATATACAAAAGGAGAAATTCCCCACACTCCATCCTACCAACCACATCGTGAGAGCACACACAATCTATCTCATTTTTGCCTTAGGAACAGTTACCCTCTCATAATATATAATTGATTCTGAGGGAGCACGGGTACTGGACCTATTTTCAAATTACGCTCCCGGTCCCCCCCTCTTTATGTGATAAGACTTGGTGTTTCCTGTCTGGTGCTCCTTGGCATACTGGGGGTCCTTTCTACAGCTGCTTACTCAGCTTTGAATGTTGGAGTTCTTTCCTCACCCCTGCTGCTTATTACTCAAACTCACAGTTGGGAAAGTTATGATTTTTCATTTCCTTTCCCTCGGACTCCCTTCACGGGGCTGGTTGATGGTTCCCCTTCTCCTCCTCCTTCGATGGCTGGGACACACAAAGCCATTGTGTTCTCTTGCAAGGCACCAACGGGCGATCCCCAACCAACAGACATTATCGGTTTTGCCGACGTTTGGGACTTGTTGCCATATTTTTGCTCCTCTTTCTGTGAACTTGACACCCTATAGGGTACCTACATAGTCATTACATGTGGACACTTCACCCTCGGGCCTGTTTGGAGACTGGGTTGGTTCTGGTCCGTGGTCTATCTCCCTGGGTACCTTTTACATATGTGGGATGTGAGGCATGGTCAATTTTTGTTCTTTCAAGGGGTTGGTACCCTGCGGTCCCAGGACATGTTATTTGTACTGGTTGTTCATTCGTAGTGGCCTTAAATGTTCATATTGTGCTCATTATATTAAAATCTTTAATAAAGAGCTACTTTGCAAAAAAAGAAAAAAAGATGTAACACAGTAGCTCAACTCACCTATTTCTCCAAAACAATAGAAAGACTGTCTTCAACTGTGTCACACTGCAGCTGTCAAAAACAACCTATTTATTTCACTTAAACCCCTGCAGACCGGTTTCTATTCCCTTTGCTCAGTCTCTGCACTTTTGCATGTATCAAACTTAACTACCAACAACAACTTTCCTCCAGGCTCTTGCTTCCAGACCAATCTTTAGACCATATTATATCATACTATCCTCACTTAACTCGTTAGGTATCAAAGGCCCAGCACACACTTCCCACTTTCCAGCTGCTCTTTCTCATTTCCTCAAACTCCAAGAAATCAACAGCTACCTCACATCCAGTGAGCATTGCTCATGGTTCGATACTTGGCTCTATACTTGCATTACTCTTCACCGCCTCTCACTTCATCTCCTTTCAGTTCTCGTATCCCATTTACACAGATGACATCGAAATCTTTTTCTCTTTAGCTTCACACCTTTCCTTCAGTGCCACATTTCTTATGTTATCACTCGTGCTAAACTCCTCTATCAACCGCTGCCCTGCCTACAACGAGCAATGTAGCAGTAGAGGGCACGGCTAGGGTCCAGTCTGTGTAACTTCTTTTCCTTGGTGAGGTGAGGAGAAGGATAGAAGGGTTCAACACTAGCCCTTTTGAAGACAGACATAACCTTTGGCAGAAAGGATGGGAAAGTATGGAGAAACTGCCCAGGTTTTCTGTGTAAGAACCCTTGAATGCCCCCCCCCCCCACCCCCACCGTATGAAGCATTAGCCACAAAAAATACAGTTTTAGGAGTGAGTAGTAGGTGAACTGAACAACTGCACATCAGATCAAATATCAATTACATGAGAAAAGTTTACACCAAGCCATGCTTACACTGTAGAACTGGTAGACCATGGGAGGTGAAAAATACAACAGTCCTTTCAATAATCATGTCCCTATGGATGATATGAATAAGGATGCTTGATTAGGGAGATGAGAAAAACAGAGGGCACAGACTAAAATGCTGACAACAGAGCCTACTCCGGCTCCATTGCCGACATACTCCTCTGATGGAGTACAGGCTGTTATAGGTAAGCCATTCGACCAGCTGCTCAAATTACATTGGGCGCTCGAATTACGTTCTTTTGGCTGTCCGTCACCGCCAGGTCTGTCTCCAAAGCTGAGGTGTGCACTGAAATGCACTTCCATGCCGAATGTGGTTGGCTCAGTAAAGTGAACAGAAATGGAAAGGCATAGCCCGTGTGGATAAACCACAGCTCCCTGCCATCTCCTGAGATCACCTCCTAATTGGTGATAGACTGAGACCCCCTCCCACACTGCCAGATGCTGGTGCTTAAGGGCCAGCCAATCAGAGAGGCTTTGGAACAGCACAGCCAGTAGAAGATCGGGAAGACTGGAGCTACTACTGTTGGTGTCCCTTTGGTCCAGCTCTTCCACAAAAGGACAAGTGATACTGCTGTGGGGTATAGACTGGCTGCGAAGGATGCCGTTGCCATGACGGTTGGTTCCTGGAGAAACCCCAGAAACTACAATACTACTGGTGAAACAGTTCAGCAGGGAGACAAGACCAAGCAAAC
Organism: Triturus cristatus; assembly: GCF_964204655.1. NCBI lineage: Eukaryota > Metazoa > Chordata > Amphibia > Caudata > Salamandridae > Triturus > Triturus cristatus. The sequence goes on along the minus strand of NC_140586.1, from coordinate 169,429,062 downwards.
AGCCTCTCTCCATCGAAGGACGTGTCCTTTTGAGGTGCCTGGATATCCCCTGATAACCCAGTGGAATGCATTCCAACATCCCTGTGGTTGCTGACTGCCCAACCATGGCACAGGCCACTGTGTCACCACATTTTTAAATTTATTTGGAAGCTTTCAAACCGTCACAAACTAAATTCGCAAAGGGTTTCTTCATGTGATCAGCCACCTTCCCCTGGTCCCACGGCAGACATGTAGCCGAAGAACACATATCACAGTGCACTGGATTAGGCTACCTCAAGCAAAGACTTTATGGCCAGGTTTTGAGGCTGCCAAAGGCAGCTGCAGGATTTCCAGCAGGATATTGTATTTAGACTCAGCTGCTGGTCATGGCAACTCAAGAGCCTCCACTGCCTTACTGCCTTACATCCAAAAGATATGAAGGAACACACTTCTTTAGAAGGAAGGTCTGAGTGGGTCTGAAATATTTCCTCCTGGGGAATGTATCAAGGCCCCTAGCATTTTGGGGGTCCAGGTAAAGTTCTGCGTCCTCGTGGTAAGGATGGAGGAGGTTGTCAGCCTCCAAATCATCTTCCCCAATGCCTCCATAATCCCAGTTAGCCATGTTTAAGACATCAAAATCCAAGCAGAATAGCTAATCTCGGGGCTCTGAGGAAGCTTTGGCTTTTTTCTTGCCGACTTCCAAAGGCTGAGCTGGCATTGAGAATGGTATGGAGGTCAAATGGGTTATGCGATAGTGAGCAATGGCTTCTTCAGAGCCATCAGAATAGCCAAACCCACAAGACCATGTACACCCTTTGGGATTGGCGAGGGGGAAGTCGGCAGCCCTAAATATATGTAACATGGACTGCTGAAAGGCTTTGATCGGGGTGTGAGTGACAGATGGAGCTAGAAGCTCAGGTTTAAAGTGTGTGGGGACCAGAATAAGCTTTTAAGAAAAAGCGAAAGAGATCAGCATTGGGAAACAACACTCCTGAATCTCTGAATGGTCCCAGGAACGCGACCATTTCCTCGATGAAGTAGAGGACTTCTTTCTAGAACGTTTTTTGTGTTTTTGATTGCAGAATCCCTTGGGAATCGTTCTCTATAAGAAGACTTAGCTGAGGGAGGTGAAAGTGGCTTTTAAGGCTGACGCCAAGGACAGCGTGGACTCCAGTTCTTGAATAGCCTTAAGGTGCATGCAGGTACAGGAATCACAGGCCAAGGGGTCATGATCATCCCCAAACCACCCCATGCAGATGTCTAGGGATCCGATTGTTCAGACCTGGATGCTTGCTTGCAATCTGGTCTTCTACTGTCCAAGGTAAGAGTGACTGTTTCTAGAAGCCATGATGTCACTGCACATTGTAATATGTGGTATGTAAGTGCCCTTGAGAAGTTGCAACCTTCTCAGGAGTAAAAAGGTCAAAGCCGTAAAGCACCTCCTTGCTGATGAAGTCTTCATACCATTGGAGAAAAACAGGAGGCAGGAAGGAGGCGAAGAAGACCCATGTGCAAGAGTCAGGATCAGCAAGTGGATCGAGCAAGCAAACATGCTTAGGAACACTTCTTTGTTGTAATGCACCCTCCAACCAGACTCAGGCCTTAAAATAGTAAAAGAACAGGAAAATGAAATGCCATCAAACACTACATGACAGACAGCATAAAGGATTAGCAAAGTCAGAAAGAAACCAATGAAGGAACAGCTATGTTGGAAAGAGAAAAGAAAGGAGAACAAAAACCTGAACTGAACAAGCTGCAGAGTTGCAAACCCTCAGGCAAGTGATTTCCAATTTTTAATTGAAGGCAGAAGGAGCAGCAGCTAGGAGCCCAGGGGCATGAGAGGAATCCAGGTAGGAAACACCTATCCTGCAGCTGTGGGCGTGGAGTCGTGTATTCTGAGCCTCAGGAACTATGGGACCCTGCAAAGTACTGCTGTTCTCAAACACCCAAGTGGCCGAGAAGCTGTAGACGTAACACTGATAAAGTTGCCCACACCATCAACAAGGTCTAAATCCTGAGGCCTCCAGAGGGGTAGTTTGATTTAGTTTCTGTTGAATATATTTGAGGAATTTTTCAGTTGGCATAAAAGTACCTGACGGCACCACATAGAGTCTGATGTTGTCACATCCGAGGGCAGATGGAATCGCAACTGGAGAAGTGTGGTATTATCTGGTGGTGCTGGAAATCTAAACTAGCATGTGGGAGGCTAACGTTTTCCAGATCCAGTCATGAATCAGGTGGATATTCATATGGCGAGGAATCTATGAAAAGAAGTATCTATCAGAATATACAAATATTATTCTCCTACTCAAATGTGTCACTATTACTACCAAGCCCTTTGAAAATGTCTGTGGGGCTAATATCAATATGAATGGAAGGATTTTGTATTGATAGTAATCAGCACCCAAAAGGAACCTCAGTAACTTGGCATATTTTACTACAATTGGTGTTTGAAAGAATGCGTCCTGGAGGTCTATGCCACATAGGGATTGACTTTCAAAGAGCCACAGGACACAGAGCGGCTACTAGGCTCAACCGTGATGTCTGAGGACTTTTACTCCTGATGTCCCTGGGCACGACCTACTAAGGATCCTGAGCAACTGGGCCAAGTACCCGTTCTGCACTTGACTCTCAGTGGTAACTGTGGACGAGCAGTCAAAGGCTCCCTAGAGGTGGGGGGTGCAGATACAGGTAAGTGAACCTGACTCATAACTCAAAGTGCACAAAGTGCGAACCATAAATCCATATCCAGTCTAATACTTACTTTTATAAGAAAAATAAGTATTTTATTTCTAACTCTACATGTTCAAAGGAAAAATTACATTCATTAGCAATGGCACAATCCCCTTAAGGTCGGGGCTCTAGTAGTTATCAGGCATATCCTTGCCCCTCCCCCTTCTATTTAAAATGGTCGGAGTTATTCCCCATTCACTGGTGGCTGCATCCAGGGAATGCTTATTAGTAGGCCGTGCTCAAGAGTTCCTTTTTGATGCTTTAGTAATTAGTCAAAAGTGTCTATGGTTCTGCAGTACCATAAGCAGTGAGACCCCTGGGGAAGTACAGGCCCAGTTCCAGTCGTACCTGCTCCTGTGATATGGAAGCTTTTCAGCGGTGCAGCGAGCACCCTTTCTGCGGGCTCTTCTGAGTCGACATCCTCTTGGCAAAGGTGGGCTGCTTGCTGTTCACGTGGCAGCACCCAGCAGGCACAGGTTCTCTCCTAAGAGCAGTGCTAGCAGTGCTGCAGGTTTGTTCTGGCAATCGGACCTGCTCCTGCTCGGAAAACACGAGGTAAGTCACTCTTCCCCTCACAGGTGGAGGATACGATCCTCCAGCTCTCCACTGGAGCCCAGAGAGGTAGTGATGACTCTGGTGGCGTCCTTGTGGTCCTCAGGGAATCAGTCAGGGGCAGCTCTCAGTTTGCAGGCTTGACCTAACGGTCACCCGGGCGATCTCTCAGTTCAGGCGATGATCCGAACACTTGGCCAGAGTGGTACTAGCAGCCTCTTCTGGCATATGGGTTTGCTGCAATACTGTACATCATGAAGCAGACTCCTCGCACTCGCCCTCACCATAGCGGCCTGTCCTGGCACATGGGGTTGTGAATAAAGGTCAACACAAGTCTCAACACTCTTGGCCCAATAAGTTCAATGGTGGCCCGCTCTGGCATATGGGGTCACCTCAAGGAGGCGATGCCTGCCACTTCCTGTACAGCGCTCTTTGGCTAAGATCACGGGAGCCCTCTCAAGGCATAGGGGGTCACTGGTCCATTTCTGCACACAGGCAACAACCCGATTGGTGCGCAGCTATTCTACTAACCCCTCGCTCAGGGAGTCCTCTCGGTGGGCCTCCCCACTAGACCTTGCTCTCTCCAACGCTCTCCTCTTTGTCACGGCACACTAGTCTCAGTAAGCAGGCAAGCGCTGGTGCGGCAGGACAGGTGATCTTGGTTGCCTGCGCTTTGCCGCCTTAGCCAGCAAGGAGACTTTATCCCCAGTCCTGGTCACGGGCAGAAGTCTTGGAGAGCTTCCCCTTCTCACACAGGCCATCTGGTTAGTCAAATAACAAATGTTGGTGTCTCAACCTCCCCTTCTTATAATTCTTTTCCAGACACCAAATGTGATTTAGGGTCTGAGACTTTGAAGTTTTATGTTGGGTTTCTGCTTCTTTTCGGATTGTACATTACTCATTTTCTTCTCTCCTCTTGGAAGGCTGTCTGTCACAGCAGGCAAGACTCCCAAGCTGATTGTCCCAAAACACAGTTCATGAAAGGGACCACCAGAGTTCACACCTGGATGTCAGTCACAGTGATATATGCTTCAAAAGGATAATCTTGGGCTCCAGGCCCTCCTCTTCATGATTCCCTTATCAGCCCTATCTCCTTCCTGTGATGTGTCCAAACTGCTTCCTTGTGATCTACCACTGAATCAAACAGCGACACTTTTGAAGTTCAAAGGGAGAGTGCCTTCCTCCAGTTTGTGTCTCAACCAGCGCACATAAATGCAGCAACACACAAATCTGTCTACGGGGATTCCTCTACTCCTCATGTCTTAACCAGGCAGGCCTGGCCTTCTCAAAATGGAACCCACTGTCCTCCATGTAATGTACCATTTCAGGCACACTTGCACTCAGAGTACTATCACAGGAACCATACTCTCCAGTACTGTCACCTTTATGCATTTTGCAGATATAGACACATATGCACTCATCTCACACATTCAGTCTGCTCACACTGCTCAGTACTGAAGCTTTTCTGCACTGTACCAGGATGTGTTATTTGCCAACACACCACTGCCAGCACACACACAATCACCATGTGCAGTTCACCTTTTATGTATTGTATTTCACTCAAGCATACATATACCTAGCACATGCTTCCATTATGCACGCACTGTACAGCACTACATCTCTCATGTAAGGTATTCCTAACAGGTATACCAACACTCAGTACATGCACTAACCACGCATACATTGCACAGCACTGCTCCATCCCTTTACTGTACCCTTCCCAGGTGAACATCCATCCAGTGCAGTCACTACTTCTGCGCTGCGCCGCGCTCCACATTCACCTGATGCAGGCTAAGGGTGAGTTGAGCACACAGCTGTGGAACTTTAAAAAGGTGAGTGAGTCTGTAAACCTCACTCCTAGTGAAACAGGTGTAAAAAAGACCTGTCCTACTACTGATCACTACACGGTATGCTGCCACCACTGCGCTTGTGCTGCTTATCTCTTGGTGAAGTCGGTAGCCTTCAACCACCATGAAGGTAGCGCTTTGAGTGCCCCTCTTGGTCAGACAAGACCACAATCTGTGAGACAGGCCTATGTCATGAGGCACAAGCATGATCCATGTTTACCTATGACAGAAAGATCAGCAGTAGGGATCCAGACAACAGTACAATTGGGCACTCAGGGCAGGAATACATGTATTTTACCATGCAGAGGACCATTTCATCCCAACATAAATTAATTAGTTTTTATTTTGCAAAATAAAGCAGCATACGGAATACAGTAGGAAATATACTGAAAGCACTACTGTCTTTATCTCTAGAGGAAATCGAACAATGTTAACAGTGAGGTAAATAAAAAAAAACTCAAAAAGGGGCCTCTCTACTGCATGCAATCATATCATATCGGATTACCAACACTACCACAAATGCAATAGTCGATCACAATCTCCTGCTGACGGCCAATAGATATCAGTTAGTCATCAATCCCCCTGTATTGGGCCCGAGCCCCCACATCCATAAATGTTTCCGCAGACATCAACTCACTTCATTTATTGGTTTCTTCAACACCCTGGAATCATCTAGGCTATGTTTCTGTTTTGAGATTCTTGGAGAGGCTGAAATTCATCAATTTTCAGCTACTTCATATTTAGTAACAATCAGGCTCACCCTGGGGAAGAGTTCCGGATATCTTGAGAAGCAGAGGCAGTCTGTGATGTTTAGTAGAGCAATATGTGGATCTGGGGAAATGCGGGGACCCATTATCTCACTGCAAGTTCTGTCTACCGCCTCCCAAAAACTCTGTAGGGCGATGCAACGCCACAGAGTATGCAGTAAATCCCCCACCCATCATGACACCAGAGGCACAGATGTGATGATTGACTTAACAGGCCACAATTGTTCTCGCATAAAATACACTCTGTGCAAATATTTAAACATTGTATGAGGTGGAATCTGGTTGTAATCGCGATTTCCCTATATGCAGCTATTACTTCATGCCACTCCAAATCCTCCAAGGGACCAATATGTGATCCCTAGCCACTCTGAGCTTGTCAAATGTGTTGGTGTATCAATTACCATAGATTTATATATACAGATCTTCCATCGTGATTTTGGCCTCCAATGGCAGTTGTGAACTGAATCAAACAGCTGTAGTTAGGGGAGTATTGCATGTCAGAATTTTAAGAATTGGCTGTGAACAAGACCGAAGTCTTCATGTAATTCTGTGAAAGACTTTAGTGTGGCATGGGCCTGAACATCTTCCAAAGTTGATACACCTAACCTATCCCAGCCTTCAAATCATGCAGTGCCATCACCTCGGAGAGTAGTGATCCTCACCACAATTGGGTTTTTTCAGTGAGCCGCCCCAACCAAAGTATCTGTTTCACAGTGTCAGACAATGTTTTTAAGGCTAATTTATTTGCCATGGGGATGTCCCTCGGAATGGGCACTCTATGTATAAAGAGCAGTGGGTGTGTATTTCCCAGACCCAGAGCTCAGTTATGTATGCCGGATCCCTGTTGGTATCAAATAACCATTTGTTGAGTATAAGTTGAGCTGCCTGGTAATGAATGAGAAGGTTGAGTGTCTATGTGTCTTTGACATTGAGAGGTGTGATAACTATTCTTGATGGAAAAGCCCGTCCTTGACATCATGGGACTAGCAGAATCTTCAGTGAAGATATTGTTCCACCCTAGATCTTCAAAAGACAAAGGTAGAAGGCAAATAAAAACGTCTAGCTCCCATATGTGCTGTTAGTGTCGGAGCAAGCTGTGCGCTTTATACATTTCTGGTATTGTATTGTAAAAAAATGGCCCCTCCTTCATACTCCTGGGCTATGCCACAGTTGGATTCCTCGTGACTGAGTTCTTCCTGTCTTCCTTGAAGACAGTAAGACCTTCTAGAGAAAATGCACAATTCTCAGGGCAGTATTTCTCCCTAAGGCATACAATGCATAACTTCTGATAATCTTTCTCATAAATGTTTTTTACCAAAAGATAGACATTTAACAAAAAGGATGGGATTTAGGTAAAAAAAAATGTTTTAGGTCAGAAAAAGACAGAAAAACAATCTAAGTCTTAAAAAGAACTCAACTGAAATGGATTTTCCGAGGATTGTGAAGATTTTGTAAGGGAAAAAACACAAGAAATGCTAATCTCAGTGCCCAAAGATCCTGACTAAAGGAGCCTGAAATAAGAACTGGAGCAACGGCCACTGACAGGGCGTGAGGGATTGCTGATGGAGTGGGACTCCTCAATGGAGCAGCGTATATTTTCTAGCTATAAAAGTTGCATTGTATCTAGCTACATTATGAATATTTTTATTTATAATTGGCTTTTTTAAAAAAAAAAATCGAATAATTAGGAAAATAGCCAATTTATCCTGTAGGAAAAACATGTTATTTCAGAACAGTGGTATACATGTCATGTATATCAAAAAACTAACTAAGTCAGAAAAAGGATAACCCTGCATATATCCAATTATGATGCCGAATCCTAGCAGTGCCATTGAAGGACCGCTGCATTACCAACACACGCTCCAACAAAAACTTGATATTGTAAGTTCTCAATATTGTGTAACAAAATCATAGAAGACAGATTGAAGAAGCTAAGGTACTGAAGAAAGAAGCAATGTTGATCTTAAAAATTAAGCTGAGCATAGGGTCTTTTCAAAACAAGATGACCATCAATCTGAATATCTTGATTGTGACTGGGCTGTTGCAGAAGTTAAATATCATGTGATGTCATCATGGATAAAGAATACATTTCTTATTTGAACATGCCTCCTCTTGATCATGAAGTCGCTCATTGGATGCAGATCTGTTTTCCTTCCATAAGGATTCCTGGAATTCAGCCTTGACAATTATGATACTTACAAAAGTGGGCTTAACTCTGGGTACACACTTATTGTTTATTGCGTTGAGCATCGTAGTATGGTTTTTATCATCTAGCTCTCAAAGGTTTCGTTATTTTCATTATCTCTTGGAGAAAGCAAAACCAACAATGTGGATGAATTCTTATCTGAGTGCCTCAAATACAATTCCATATTTGTAAAATTCAACATGAGGGTGGAAACAATAAGCTAGTGTGGAGCGGAAATGAACAAAAAGTGACTGCAAAATACAGGAAAAGAAAGCTTAAGAGCAGGATCTAGAGAACAAGAAAGGATGACAATTATGGGCGAAAATAATGACAGAAGTCAGGGAATGTAAACTGCAAAATAAAGTTTTATTTAAAAATAACAAAATAAATAATCTAATTTACACATTTGTAAAGAAATAAATTGCTACTACTCTACACATTAAAACAACACAATATCCTAAAAGCACTTTGGGGATAAGTCAATGGCATACGATGGAGGTACAGTTTGGGGTATTAAGTTGCCCATCTGTGGTGCAGTCAATGACCTGTCTTGTCCCATTTGAATATCCATTTCTTCTACTGCCAAGAAGGAACCTTACAAATATATCTAATGAAAAGTTTTTGAACAACCGATTCTTTTAGTGGTGAGAAATCCCAACTCCATTTATGTGTCCTTGTAAATGTCCTGGCTGACATATTTTTTTTTAATTCTTTACTTTGAACGTTTTTATGTATAACAGTACAACAGGTCATCAACAACTGTCATACAGACTCATAATAGAGACCATATAGAGGATTGATACATTTAACACAAGAGTGGACTACACAGTCACTATTGGAGCTAAAGGCTGTCATTATTCATATTGTAGCAAATTTTGGTAAATGTAACAATCCTCTTCAGATGTTACGCCCTTCAATTAGTAATCTATCAGTCTTGTTAACACTGTGGTAGCCACAGCACAAGCTAGAGCTACTTGCAATGTAGTGTACATGCCAGAAATACCACAAGCCAGTAAATGTGAAGAAGTGCATTTAGGAGGATTTCTGTTTGTTGGGAATTATGAGAGAAGTTTATGACTTAAGTTTAAAGACAACTTTGATTAAAAGTCGGTATTGACATCAATTCCCTCATTCACTTAAAAAGGTGACCTTGATCTGCAGTAAATCAGACACTGGTTGGCACCCATTTCACAATAACGGATCTGGCTTTTAGTGGAATGGGAACTTATACTGAACATAAATTCCTCAGAAGTAAAATGCTAAACAAAATTTGAACTAGCAGGCACGACTACTTTTGTAACCGTTTTCAGCATAGTTATTGTGGCGGTTGTTGATAATACTGAAAACAATTAAAAATCCAGTGTACCTGCTATTTCACACCATGATTAGCATTTTGTAAAAGTGGTCCAGAGTCAATGCCCTTTTAGGAATCACAGGCACGCAAGTGTGTGCAGATTTTTTTTTTTAAACTGGAACAATAATTGACCAAGGAATTCAGGTAAGTAAATGTTGCTTACACTCAATTATTTATAATAATACAAATATGTAATATATCTATAATCATGTCAGCTCACTCCTCATTAAACCCTATCTGTAACAATAATATTCTAATGTTTCCATGGGACAACACAATGTCTTAGGCAGAAACCTGTATGCCCATTAATATAAGAAAATAAAATTCTTCAGTAGATGAGTAAAAGAATTAAAAGGGGATCAACTTCCCCTTTTGTACAACAAGTAAGAAGAACACATTACAGAGACAAAATTATTGCTAATTATTATGACATTATTCCTGCAAATTCCTGTCTCCGCTCCATTGTGTTAGTGTCTCCCTCAAAACCTGAATGCCCCCAATCAATACCGTTGAGTGCGTAAGGAGGGTCTGTGAAGTTAGAGGCGGTGTACACACTGAGGTGAGAGCTTGTTATTGCATGTTTGTCATGAATGTAAATTACTTTTTAACACTTAGGGTATTGGGTCAAAAAGGTATTCATTGACGGTTTTGGAGCTACCGATTGCCTGTATATTTCTATACACTGGGACTTCAGAAAAGAAAATGTCACACTCTGCTATGCTCACAATACTACTGGGCTGATTTCTGTCACTCGTCCACTTTGTAAGGATGATGGATGGCATGCCTTCCGCCAAATATAGCTCCTCGGTAGTCCTCAAAACTAATTCTCGACTTGATGATTTCTGAGCTCCTGGCTACTGAGTTCATGCTGCCTTCATATGGCTCAAATACCTGCTGGAGGGCAGTCTGTTCTGATAGTCAATCTCAATGCATATAAACCCTGTTGCTGACTTTATTTAATCCTCTAGTTGCTCGAACTGCTCTTGTGGGATCTTCATAGGGGTCCCTCTAGGTCCCAGCATAATTTCGGACCTGGAGAGTCTTTAATGCTTCTGCTAGTTTCTTGGTTCTGATAGGAAACAACTCTTTCTTTATTCTAGCCATCATATACATCTTGCATAACATTGTTCCAAATAGACAATTTCTCCCTCTGTCTGTTCCAGCAGCCACTTCCCTAGGAACTCCACTACTTATACAGTATCTTCTTGTTCATCCCTTAGGAAGGGCTTTTTTAATTGAGGGTTCGACAGGTACTTGAGGATCATTCTGGTCTTCGGTTTGTAAGTGAACACGTAAGTGACCATTTTTATCCAGCGTACTGTATCCAACAAGTAGTGTGTTCTCACCAAGAAGTATGTATGCATGAGACATATATAGCAGACACTAACTACACATCAATGGCGCGCTGCACATTATATTTAAAAGGCGCAGTTCTTTTAGGGTTCAGCAGAAACACAAGGGGAAGTAAAGTAATTTACGCTTTGGTCTTTTGATGTAATCGGATTATTAATTTTAAACACACTAACCCACTGCACTAGGGGGAAAGAAGTCAGATATACCTGTTTTCTTTATAGTCGTCTCTGTGGATGCTTTTATTAGTATGTTATGAATGACGTGTAATAGGCCACTTAGCACCTAATGTTTTCTTTCCAGTTGAAGAGTACCATCAGAATGGTGGTGCGTGCCCAATTTCATTAGGTTTTAATGGTGAATTCTTTAGGAGCCAATCATGAGAATCTGACTACGCACTTCTCTCAAAGCCCCCATATGTCTCTGAACTACACCCCAACAGAAGACGCGGAACCCATGGAGAATACGATCATCAGTCCAAATACATGGCTTTGCTATCTTATTGTCCACTGGTCTGCTGGTGGTTATCACTGGCGACTGGTCTCTTCGTCCCCTTTGGAGCTGTTACGCCGCATTTCCAGCACTCCACTCTGCACCGCAGCAGCTGGACATCCACCCATCAAACTGTCTTCAAACTCTAAGAAGGGAGACGCGCAACAGAGAAAAGCGTCAATGTCTGAACAGGAAGTGACATGTTATAGTCATACATCCCCTCTCCATCACGTCTCCTCTCTATTTAATCTGCAGTATTATTGTGAAAAAATTCACTAAAGTCTTCAGTAAATAGTACTCAAATATTCTTCTTAAAGTCCAACAGTATATCATTTAAATACAATAAACTTGACAATATGACTTTTTGTTTATGGCTCAATAATTACCTTCCTGTCTGGTCCCTTTGGCTTTCCTATAACTACTTACGTAGACTACAGACAGGAAACCATGGAGAGACCTGTGAGGGTGCTGGTAAAGATTGGTAGGAAGGCAGCTGCAGACTCTCTAGCTTGAAATGGTTAACTTCAAAACACGAAAACTAGTGCGACGAAAAGCAACATAAAATCTGAATTTATGAAGGACATCCTTATGCCATTTATCAGAATTTAGTTATTTTTATCAATTACATTATTACTGATCCTCTAAACCAGAAGAGACATTACAATCCAATTTTCTTGGGTCCAAATCAAACATAAAATCATAAATTGACACCCGCAGGTTTATTACAACAGCTGCAACAGTTGCAGGTTTCCAGCCCGACTGCTGGAAATCATTTATTAATTATTTTATTTAGCAGCGCAGAGGCATTCCCACATACGTAACTGGACCTGATCTACAATTATGCATAATAAAGTGAGCAGTTGTACATAATCTGTGTGCAAATATACCCTTCAAAAAATATTCTCAGAGTGGAATTTATTTTCCTATTCCTCAGGGAGAAATGTATTCCCCACCAATTTTGTAAAGGGATTTACTCTTGCTTTTGAAGGGAGTACATTTTGACCATTTGCAGGGAGGAAAGGAACCAAAGAAACGTTTGAGAATACCCTAAAGCTCTCAAGTTCGGATGTTCCAAAAATATCAGGGAATCCTCGTTCTCTAATGCTCACTCCGCATACCTGGAATGGGAATACTCAATTTAATACAACCATGTGATAAGGTCACCTTTTGTGAAAATCATGCAATCATGAATCGACCAATTTGTGCATCCATGTGACTACTGGTCATATTCTTATGCAACAGAGGTCATTATAAATATGCCTTTCCTAAAAACAACTCTATTTTTTAGCAGTTAAACAACAGATCTAAGGCAAGCAATTTGTGAAATAGCTTTCCAAAAGGCAACATGTAAGCACGTAGTCAACTCAGAAAGTCCCAGAAATGAACAACTAAGGATTTGCGGTACTAAAAACAATATCTACAGTATCTGTGCTTGCTATGTCAGAGCTTACTTAGAGCTTTGGAAAAGGTTAAAAAAATATGTCTCTTAAGGCTAACTTTAAAAACAAGCATTTGCAATGCGATAGGTCTGGCCTTTGCGAGAGTTTAAGCTATTGGCATTGTAAAGTACAATGCCTTTTATTTCTCTGTTTTGATAATTAACACATAAATAAAAGGCATTAGCATTTACGAAGCCAATAGCTCAAACTCTTGTAAATGCGAGACCTATGGCATTTCAAAGAAGCGTCCGCCATTGTCCAGTGAAAGCATATTTATTGAATGATTTTTCCCTGAGAGGAAGGACAGGTTAGTTTAACACACATGTAAAGTTGTTTTGGGAGGTGTTCAGACCTCCTCTGTGGAGAGAGAGTGAAATATATTTTCCTCCAGTGTTCAGACCCTGATATCTCTGTTGACATCCCCAACAAGGATACCAGAAGTTGCACAGGCAGTATCGTCCAGGAGCCTTTAAGTATTGGCAGGTGGTACCCACCGCGCTTGAGCTACTGCTATATAACGACCTTCATGGCAGTACACTATGCTGAAGTGTTGTTAAGGAGGCTCAAAAGGCTTCTCCTTTGTGGCTCCCTGTGCCCTTTTCCTGACCATTACAAACATTCCATCATCACAGCTTACCTGAAATCTGTGGTTTGCCCTGCAGTCGCGGGCTCAGACATCGCTTGCGATCATGTGACACCAGTCTGGCTAAACGCAGGCCTTCGTCCATCAGAGTCTGCTGAATGATGTGCTGGCTCCAGGGTCCAGGAGCTGGAAGGTTGATGGTCGTGTCGGTGGGGGCCACAGGGGAGGGGCTGTGCCTCAAACATGACCCAGGAGCTGAAGGATCAAAGACCACTAAAGGACGTTAATGGAATTAAACAAACATAGTATTTTTCTGGAAACAAAAGTTAGATTGCCAAGTAAGACCTAGATTAAAGCATCAGTCGTAAAGCTGGACTTCAAGTTTCAGTTGTTCTGCCTGGGGTGGACATGATTCCTAAACACACTGAACTTTAATGGCAGAGAGCTCTTCAAACATATGCCCAGATATGGCGGTATATATCCAGAGAAAGGGAGACAAGTAATATGTCCATCTGGTGCCACGGGTACTTCTCACTCCAGTTGTCTTACAGTGGACCACTCTATGTGTGAGAGCCCATTTCACTTGACTTGATAAGAGACTTTTGTATTAAAGTCGAGTTTTACAAAAATGTGAATATTATTCATAAAATAATTATTATCAGAACATTGGAATGTTGAGAGCTCCATGGAAGACAATGGAGTGCTCCATGCTTTTACGGGCCGTTAAAGGCCCGCAAAGCAACATTCCAATGTTGTTTTCAAAGGCCTCTCGGAGCCCGAGGGAGTTTAAACCCCTCGAACTCCGAGAGGCCTATGTTTTATTTGTTGGAACATTCTGCCCTCTAGTGGCAGAATGTTCTAATAGCCTTATAGCCCTTGGTAGCTGGGCTATACCGGCTATTAAAGTCCCGCTCCTTTGTTAAAGACCCTCGCCTTCGGTTCGGCCTTTAATGCTGGAGCGGGCCTTTGATAGCCGTATAGCCCGCTATGGCAGGCTATAAGGCTATATTATGTAATTAGACAGCTGGATAGGTTTGGAAACCTTAACCTTCACGCTCTCAGACAATTCACGGTAATTAAATAAAAAAAATGTCTCCTTCTTTTCATGTCTCTCTCCAAACTTCACCTCACATCTTCTGCCCCACACCTTCCTTATTACCTCTCTCTGCGTCTGTGCACCTACCTCCACTTTAGCTCAACTCTCTCCACTTCAACTATCTACATCACGTCTCTCTCAATACACTACTCGTTACTACACCTCTCACTACCTCTCTCACGAATCATGACCCCAACCTCTCTCTCTCGTCATCACTGTGCCTGCCTCTACATTTATAACTCTCTACTCCCTTTCGCTACCTCAACACTCTCGCTACCTCTTTCTCTCTTCATTTTAATATACCTCACCTCTATTTACATGTTATTCACCCTTGTCTCTGTTTCTTCACTCTACCTTATTGCACTGTTTCCATCTCATCTCTGTTTCTCTTCTTCATCTACATCAGCTCTCTCAACCACATCTTTCTTTAGCTGACCTATTACTCGCTACCTCTTTATCTCTCTCAGCTTTCTATTGAACTCAGAACTCCTCATTTTATCTCTCTACCTTATTTACATGTCTCACATCTTTTACTTCCTCATGTTTCTAGCCTCCTCTCTCATTACTTATTCATTCAATATCTCACCCTTCACCTCCCCTCTTTCCCTTTGTACCACTGCTCGCTTTACCTCGCCTTTCATTACTTTACTCCTTTTTCCCTATCTCTCATTTTGTACTCATATCTATTTTCTCTATCACTGTCTCTCCTCTCTCTCACCAGCTCATTCTCTACTTCAACTCACCAGCTATTTTTTGTTCCTAGAAGGTTAAAAAATGCTTAGTCACACTTATTTTGCAGGGGTGTGGGATTTTATAAAATTTCTATATGTATAACGGATGGGATACTCCTGAAATTAAATTGTTCTGTAAAAAAGCACTTGTCCTTTGTGGTGTCATTTAGAGAATGATAAATTATTGCAACATTCTCATTATATAAAAACTTCGACAAAAGTTTATTTGATTACACCTAGGTTCATGTAATATTGGGGTTTCAATTTCAGCAAGGTTCTAATTTTGTCACCTTACTGTAAATTTTTATAGGGCCCAAATATGAGCTGAGCAGATCGAAATACCCCTCTGCTCAGTCACGAGTGGGCTGTTGTTCCTGAACACACACACTTACATGGTGCAAAAGCAATGGGCCATATTTTATCAGGCATAAAACCAGCCAGTAAAATTGTTTCAGGAACAGCCTGAACCTGTTTTCCTGCCCACGCCCAACACTCAGCCATGGCACATGGGAAGCATGTAATGCAACCCTCAGCCAGACTACACCCTCTCATGCCATGGCATACCCTACCCACCATCCTCCTTGCTCTCCCTCGCCCAGCGGTAGCCACCTGCTCATGCTTACACTTGCCTCGAGCACATGGTAAATGTGAGCCTTAATACCCTGAGAAATGGGAATACCATGCCTGGTACTGCCAGGATAACAGGTTTGAACGTTTATTCCCCATTCCATGCTGACAAACTCGTAATTGCATGGTAATGATGAGGTGTTACCTAAAGATCACTAACACAATATCGTGGTCAACAATATCATTGGTAAAAATATCTTGCCAAAAATATTGTTTACCACAATATAGTGCTCCTATACTTAGAATGGTAAGTACCAAAATATCGGTAAAAATATATAATTAGCTTTAATATTGTCCAAAAATATATATTTTTCCATATAAATAGAGTTTAAAGTAGTAAAGGTTAAATATTTGCATATATAAATTTAATATAATGTAAATGTAGTGTATTTACATACATTCCACAAATATGTAATACCATATATAAATATATACTTGTATAAACACACAAACACATTAATATATATATATATGATTGTGTATGTATATTATATATATATATATATATATATATATATATATATATTGTAACATAATTATTGAAAATATATATTTTACAATAAATATTTTTAATATATTAAATGTACTCCTATGAAAACATATATATATATAATTATAATATATATTAATTTACAAATAATAATTACTAGTTAATTATTGCTTAATTAATGTCCCACCCTATACCCCTACAAACCTAGCAGCCTCCAACTAAAATATAAGTAAAATAAATCAGTGTTCCATATTTTACATAATTAAAAATCTACAACTAAAATATAAGTAAAATAAATCAGTGTTCCATATTTTACATAATTAAAAATCTATTAATTAATTAACAATTAATAATTGTTAATTACTTAATTAGCGTCCCACCTTAGACCCCTAAACTAAAAACGTAGCAGCCTGCAACTAAAATATAAGCAAAATAAATACGTATTCCATAGCCTACTTAATTGAAAAACGATACAAAAATTAATTAAGAGGTAATTGTTAGTTAATCATTACTTAATTAACTTCCCACCCAATACCCCTACAACCCTAACAGTCCATGAATAACATTTAATGAAAATATATCTGTTTTACATAATTTACATACTATCTAACATATAATTAAATAAAATGTTATAAATAATTCATAATTATTATTTCATTAATTTCAGAATCTATCCCCTACAAACCCAACAACCTGCTAAGAAACTATGAATTACTAATAATAATTAAATACAAAATTCAAAATCACTTAAAATTACAAGCTAAATTAAAAAAAAAAAATGTTCATATGACCAAAAGTGAAACATAACATATCAAGAAAGACACATTAAAATAATTTTAAAATGAAATTTTAACAGCTACATTACTGAGAACATTATTAAAAACATCAATATACTTTAAAACCATATTACTTATCTCAAAAAATGTTTTTCTTGTCATTGACATTTGTGCATCACGATATTTGTGTGTCACAATATTTAATTTGAAATATTTATATCTCTTGATATTTTAAACTCTTCTGTCTAGCATTGGCTTGCCAAAGTATGTCAATGGCCCCCCACCAGCCTACACCAGATATCAGGTTAAATTATTGTATTGGGCTTGGGTTGAGCAGAATACTTTCTCCAAAATCAAACAGGGTAGTCTGGCAGAAGCTTTTGGAGAAGTGAAAACCAACCATACTTTGGTGTCATCAGGGTTCCAGCTGATAGGAAACTTTATACCCAGTTTAGGCACGGTTTCTTACCAATTAGTGCTTTTACAAACTCCTGGCTAAGCCACAGATCCCAACCCAAGTTGGGTCCCTGACCACATGAATCGTTAGGCCATGTTCTTTTTGCTTGTATTGCCTACAAGAAACCAAGGAAGAAATGGCTAGCACCAGTGTGTAGACATTTGGGACTCAAAATTTTAAAGTAGCCTTACGCATACTGAAGACAGATGCTAGACCCTTATTCGCATGTGCAATGGCGAAATATCTACGACAGATGTGGGCGACCAGAAGGAGGGCACTGCAAACCCCTTTATTCAGCACTGAGAGCTAAGAAAGTGTTGCATTATTTCCATAAGATGCCACTTATTACTTTCATTTACATGGTCGCAGGGTTGGTTTGCAAACTTGGGGGTCTATTATGATGTCAGGCGGATCGCCACCGCCCGCCATTCTAATAGGCCCCTAAGTGTCTGTAATACATGAAATCTTTTTAATGCATTTGCACTTTAATCATGGGCTTTATTGCTTGTTATAAACTGTAGGAGTTTTTTTGCATTAATTAGTTATTAATTGTTGTTTATATTTCACTTTGTATGCTGCTATTACTCAGCCCCGAGAGCCAAGAGTTATTCCATTTATAGGGGCTCTCTCACACAAAACCTTCTGAAGGCTTTGCATTTTAACTATGGGTTTTTAGTGCTTGTCAATAATTGCTGGAGGCATTTCTATCATGAAATATTTGATAATTGCTTTATTTGCTGTGCTTCGTACGCTGTTTTTATTATGTCAATCCCAGCCATCTTTTAATTGTAACTTGTTTTTAATATCCTTTTGTATGTTGTCTCTCTATCCAGCATGCATCAAACACGACTTGTATGGCTGTGTCTTTTATGGTTTTTAAGGAAATAAAGAGAGTTGATGATGATGTTTATTGTTGTAATGAATGCCTGTGACTGATAGGACTTATTATTGCTTTACATGTGCCTGACTTAAACTAATGAGGTGACACCCTGATAAAACCAGAAAACCTGCTTCATATATACTGACACCCTTTATGAAGTGTTAAATTGTCAAAGAATAATCTGTGGTTATTGCTATGAATGGGAAGACTCCCCTGCAAAGTCAGTAGGCTTTCCTTATTTAAAATGACACTCCCTTACATTGTGATGTGGCATTTCAGCTGTCTACTAGGTCATTTACGCCTTTAACTTATGCTGCTCGGATATCTGCATATTGCAACTACCTTGACTCCCTAACAATTTTCTTTGTCTGTATTTATGTCTGTACTTCAATCAAACGATCTTGTATTATATGTTAAGTGCTCTGATACCTTCGGATCTATCTTGTGCTATATTGAACGTATAAATAAATAAATAAATAAATAAACCATCTTTCACAGATCACATATCCATAATGTTGGACTGTAAACTTGCATCCAAAGGGTTTGTGCTACAGTGGGTTGGGCCTTCTTGCCCAGTGGACAAAATAAACTTGCAAACGTGTGCCTGAGAACATGGCATATGGGTAAGCAGGAGGGTAGTATTCAAGGAAGAGAGTAACCGAGCCATCATAATTATAATTTTATTTTAGCCTTTTGCCCTTTCTCTCTCTATTCCTAACCTGTGGGTCTAATATGGTAAGTGAAATGATAACATTAGCACTCTCACTTTGCCTGTTGAAGCAGCATCAAGAGCATAGCCCATGCTGAATGCATGTGGAGAAGACCTCAAAGTCGCCCTGCACAACTTTCTGACAAGCACACGTCTCGAGAATGTAATTGAGGCATATTTGGCTCACATAGAATCTGCACAAACGTTCTCTACACAGTGGGTAATAGATGTGATTCCCTTCAGGAGTTCCAGGAACAGAACATTAGGCATTCCCGACTGTGTAGGGCGTAGATATGGTGGTTTGGACAAAAGCAAGTTCCTCTGGAACAGGTGCTCCTACTGAGCTATTGTAGAGAGGGATGGATGACCCTTACATCATCCATATAAGAGGGATTGTTCCACAGGGCAACCTGCTGAAGATGCAGGATTTCTGAGAACCAGACCTGGCGAGGCCAAGGCTGGAGCAACCAGGTAAATCCATTACCTGGGCCGTCAGTGATCTTTTGGAGAAACCCTGGACAAGGGTTGTCATTACACGCTGGGGAAGGAGGCATACTGGAACCTCCTTGACCAGTACAGCATGAGGCAGGGCATGAGGAGCTCATGTACAAGAGGAGGATGTCCCGTTCAGGTCCGAAGAGTGTGGATGATGCATTGGTGCTGGTTGACACTAAGGAGAAACAGCCATTACAACGTGGTTCTTTCCACTACCACACAGGCATTGCCATGCACACACTATTACCACACATAGCCTTCACTACACATTTTTTCTACAATGTACGTGGTGAGGGCATATGCTGGGAACGGCACCTGCACGGTAAAGGCTATCGGCATCGTTAGAGGAGCGAAGAGATCCTTTCACTTCCTATTGACGAGATATGTGTGGAGTGCCTCACACGATTTGCCTCGTCCTGTAAAGGTAAGGGGGATTGTTTTTGGGACTGAGGTGATTTAATTTTAAAGGAACTGGGGGCCTGGGGACAGATTTAGAGATGCGGTGGGCAGGTCTTTTTTTAAAGGGCTGGAGGCTAGGAGGGGGGTCGCGCAGAGTTCTAGATTTAGGGTTTAGGGAAGGGTCGGGTATTTTTTTAACAGGGAGGGGGTTGCACTGAGGTCTAGATTAAGGGCTTCGGGAAAGGTCGGGTAATTTTTAAAAGGGCAGGGGTCGCACTGGGGGTCTTGATTCAGGGTTTAGGGAAGGGTCGGGTAATTTTTTTAAAAGGCAGGGCCATTGGGGGTAGCGCATGGGACTACTTTTAGGGAAATGGGCAGGGGTCTGACATTTTTTAAAGAGGGACTGGGTGGGGGAGGCCCGGGAACTGGCTTAAGGACTGAGAGCAGGGGTTAGGGAAAACTTTTATATGCATAGGCCTTTACACCCTACATGCTTTAAAACTAAATAAAAAGCATGTGTGGTAAAGGTTATACGTGGTAAAGGCATTCACGCTGTAACGCATCCGTGGTAAAGGCATGTGTTGCAACGGAATGCGTTGTTCCATCATACAACCACCCTAAGCATTTAGTAATAATTAAATGACTGAACACCAGGCAAGTGATGAAGGTAAGCACTGTGCTCAAGCTGCCGGCCCTCAGAGAAAACAGACAGGTGGATGTGGGAATTGAAGAGGAAGGTGTTTTGCAAAATAGACCATTCCCATAATTTCATTACCAGAAAGCAGCATAGAAGGGAATGGATACAGCACAGGAATAGGTTGTAAAAGATCTAGGAGGCATGTAATGTTTTCAGAATGTATCATAGCAACCTTTTTCCTGGCAACTGACAACTGAAGGAATGTCTTTAAGGCTAGAAAGACTTTCTTCAGCTCCAACGTTCTTAGGCGAATGGATTCTCCTGATCAATGTTATTAAGTGCTTGGGTTGTGGCTGTTGTAGTGAGCTCCCCGACTGAAATCGCAAGAGCCTCCTGTGACTGAGATCTATGGTCTTGGGAGGTGCATGAGGCACCTAAAGAACAAATTAAAGGGAGCACATCCAAGACCGCAGGAATAGATGGACCAGCTGTTGAGCAACTGATCCAATGCTATCCTAGGTTCCGCTACAGAGATTACATGTTCTGTCTGATCCGCAGATTCATTCCAAGCACAAAACCCCCAAATTACTGAGATATCTATAATGACCAGAGTCATGGAGCAGTTCTTGTGGAAGAGATCCATGGTCTCTATTATGGCTGATACTCTCTGTGATGGATGGAAAGTGCTCACAGATAACATGTCTAAAATAGTCCCAGTGAACTGAAACCTCTCTGCTCATAATAGCAACAATTTTGCAAAGCTTCCACACATTTACACAGCCAGATCCTAAAAGGGTCCCCTAAACTTGAAGCCATCTATATAAGGGTGACAGTGGACCTTCTGCAACCACAGGAATGCCACCACTAGGCCTGCAGTTTTTTTAACAGGAATCCTGGCCCACTAGATAATGTCAACTGTTGGAAGACGAGTCTAACAAATTACTCACCTTAGGTAACACTCTTTATGGAGGATACTCTCTCTAACTACAGATTCCTCACCTGTAGAATATTCCACAGGTGCCAGAATGGATTTGCAAGCTTTTCACAGAGGTGTTCCAGCACGCTGCTAGGTGGTGTCATGCGGCTCTGCGTTGAATTTGTACCACCCCGGAAGCGACAGAGCAGACTCGCATGAAAGTGCCATTCCTGGGCCCCATCAGTTTCCTGTATGACTCTTTCCATGCCCTGACATGAACCGCAAATCAATTGGAGGTACAATTGTGCAGATTTTAATTTGGGACTTTTTTAGAGGACGAAAAAGAGCACTCCATAGTGAGGTGGGAGGCCAATGAGGAATCTGTGGGTAGACAGAGTGTCCACCAGAAAGAGAGTATGCATTTGTGTGTCTCAATGTCCCTAACTGAATAGAAACTTCTCTAGAACACCTTCTAATGGAAAGGTCTAACAGCCGATTCCTCACTCTTAGAATAGATACCAAAGCAATTGCTTCTCAGTTGGAGGGTCTGTGGAATGGGCTCAGATCAAAACGTCCTGCAGGACTGAACATTCAAAAAGCCCTTTCCATCACACCTGGCTGTCAAGGCATTTGTACTTCATGAATGTGTGCACTGATGCCCATGTCACAGCATGGCAGATGTCAAGACTGTCACTCCATGTGCCAACTCAGAGGTGGCAACCTTGGCCCTGGTGGAATGGGCCCTCAGTGCTTCCGGGGCTCTATTTGTCCAAAGAAAAACATATCTTAATGTAAAGGACTATCCACCTTGACAGAGTTGTTTTCTGTACCGCTTTACCTTTACGTGCCCCTGAGAACCCCACAAAAAGCTGATTGTCCTCCTGATGATCTCTGGTGCGGTTGATGTAAAAGCTCAATGCTCTTTTGGAATTTAGTCAATGGAGTCTGTTCTCCACTTTCAAGCAGTGGGGGTAAGGCAAAAAAAGTTGGATAAGTGATAGACTGCCAAAGGTGAAAAGGAGTAAAGACTTTTGGCAAGAGAGCTACCCTAGTCCAGAGCCCCAGCTTGTTTGGAAAAAAGGTGGTGGAGGCGGGTTGCACACAGGGAGCCTAGAGCTCACTCATGCAATAGGCCAAAGAAGTTGCGACAGGAAAACAGTCTTTAGTGTCAAAAGATGCAAAGAGCAGGTTTTCATTGGCTTGAAAGGAGTACACATGAGAAACAGCAGGTCCAAATTAAGGCCCCACAGTGACATCACAAAAGGTTTGGGAGAGAACAAGTATGTTAAACCTTTAAGAAACCACATTCTAACAAGTGATTTAAAAAAGGATGTTTGATTAAATCACTGACCAAAAAGGGTGATAAATAACCTTTAATAGTGCCTATCACAAGTCGAAACTGCTCCTAGGATGCTTGTTTCCGGTCCAGAGAGGACCTGGCTTGGCAGTTCAGGCTGGACTGTTCCCATGAGGCACAGGTTCAAGACTGATTTGCATGTGGCCAGGTCTAAACAGTAATGGCATGGTGAGCAAAAGAATAATGGATTTAACCCAAATCTCTTGACTGAGGGTGATTGTTTTGATTTGTTCTGCATTGCGTCCATCAATTGTGTGTCTTTTGCTTTCTTGCCCTAAGTGCGCCAGGTATGCCCAGACGTGGGTCCTGGACTCACTGTGCCACTTGAATCAAGCTATCCTGGCTGAAGAGGGGTGAAACTCCAAAACCAGTCCTAGGATGCTAGTTTCCGGTCCAGGGAGGACCTGGCATGGCAGTTTGGGCTGGACTGTTCCCATGTGGCACAGGGTCAAGACTGATTTGCATATGGCCAGGTCTAAACTGGGGTGGCATGGTGAGCAAAAGAATGATGGATTTAACCCAGATCTCTTGACCGGGGGTGAATGTTTTTATTTGTTCTGCATTCCGTCCATCAATTGTGTGTCTTTTGCTTGCTGGGCCAAAGACACAACAAAGAGTAGCGGTCCGTGGAGGGAGTTCGGTGGGGCAGTGAGGCAGGGCGGGGGAGGGGCAGTGTGAGGAAATGTAAACACCGGAATATGGATGAATAGAGGTAAGTATACATTTAAATGAATAAAACGAATTTCGCTGCGCGCGCTGCATCGCATTTAGCGATGCAGCGCGCGCAAAGGAATTCGTTTAATGTTCCCTTCACACTGTGCAGTAAAAGACTGAAGTATGGTGTACTCTAAAGCAAAAGCAGTTCTGCACACCCTCGCTTCACTGTCAGGAGATAGTGTGTTTGCAAGTGAGGTGATCGTGCTGCTAAAGTGATACTCCTGACAGCTTCTCCTACACGTTAGATTTTAATACTGCTATTTCAAAATCACAGTGAAACTCATCGATCAAAGAAAGAAAATCAATTAAGAAACAAATGTAATGAATTCCACTCCACATCAGATCCTCCTCCTCTCTTCTTGAATTCTGGAAGAAACTGAAGACCTACCTATATAATTAACTAACCTCTCTTAGGCAGAGATAGGTAAACATCTGCTCACCGCCAGGATAGTCTTGCGGGTGAAGGTGCACTTTACAAATACACATAACATAAAATCAAGTAAGCGAATCTATGAAAAACCCAATGCAGGAGAATCAAAGTCTCACTAATGAGGTCCATCAAGGCTATCTGGAATTACTTGTGTTTATGGTCAAATGGATGTGGCCTAGCAATCAAGGCATCACTGAGATGATTTGCATTTGGTTGGTCCTTGTCTGTAATCACACTATGAGCAAAGGAATGATAAAATGGACTGCATCCCATAGTAATTACTCACCCCGTCTACCCATGTGTCTAGGGGGTAGTATAACAGAAGTGTGTTTTTTCATTTAAAATCAAGCCAATTGTAATCAGAACATTTCCTAAACTCTATAGATCCATAAAAAGGGAAAATAGGAAGGAAGGTGGCTGTGCTAGATAGGCATTGGCTCGACAAACTTGAAATGGTAAAAGCACCTTCAAAAAAGGCAGTCGCTTTCTATAAACCTTCAGAATGAGGCACATGTTGAATAACCTCAGATTTGTCATAGAAATAAATCTTACTACTCATTAACATTTATCATCATTTTATCTCATTGTAAACCCTTATGTTGTCACGCCCAAGACGTCAGGGAGCAACTCAACAAATACAAAATATATTTGATCTGCCATTATTTTCATGCAGTAAGTTTTGGGGTAGTTTTAAGGGAAAATTACCTTTTAGTAGGTAACCTTGTGAGAAAGGTGTAAGTAATTACTGAATTCTCTTGAAATGCTTGAATAGTACAATAGCCACATTTTTCAAAGCTACCTTAGTAAAGACAGCCACAAAACGAATAATTGGATTGCCAACATGGTAAATTCAAGGGTCTCAGCAATGAGTGGTGTCTTTCGGAAGGACCAGGTGGAGGGAATGAATGCCTCACAATCCTAAGGGGATGGGGCTCATAGAGGCGCACACAATAGCGACACCCTGAGGCTGAAGAAATGATTCTCGCTATTGGAAGAGGCTACTGCTATTAGTTTCAGGTCAGGAAGACCAGGTACCATAAGAGATAGTAAGTAATAATGTTGATACATGACTCGTTTATTCATTGGGACACTACTGGACCACAAATGCTTACCATGAAGCTGACCATCAAAACTTTCACTCGAGACACTGCCACTGTCCTCTTCTGGGCTGTGACGGTATGTAGAGCTGTAAGGATCTGAGCCGACCTGCTGCAATATCTCTAGACGCCCAGGCTCCACCACCTAGAGTAGCATAGGTAAAAGAAAGATAAATATGCTGCATTATATATTCTTGTCCTGTTTTCTCTTTTTCTATTGTCCAGATTAGTTTTCTATGTAAAAAAAAAACTTTAATATTTAGGATTCAAAATGGCAGGAGATCATCATATTTATAGGGTAACAGAAAAAATTACTAGACTTAGCATAGAGGAAAGTTGTGCTCATACTCAATTCAGTTGTTTAACCAACATCAAGCAACTGAAGGTAATTTCACTAAGGCTAACATCCCAATGAAATTTCACTTTACAAACATTTGAAAACTTTAACAGTTTTGTTGGCAGATGATGTAGTCCTACTTTCAAAGTTCATTTGACACAGGTCTGGAAGGGTGTTCATAGTTAATATGGTTTCAAAAATATAGTTGGTCTTTAGTATTTTTGCCAAAATATTGTGATGTGCAGAATATCATAATATGGCAGGTAACAGCATTGTTTTACAAAAAACATTTATCAATAATATCAACGTGTTCAATATTGTTTTATTTACAACTATTGTTAAAAATATTGTATACATTTTCTAGTGATTTTAAGTACAAGTGCCATACTTTGACATCTTTTGTATCGTTTATTTGTAACTTTTAGTATACGTTTTTTGGTTTAGCAGTATATTAAAAAATATATGTAATTTTTGGGGATTTTTTGGGTTGGCATATTGTTGCATTTATGGGGTAAAATGAAAGTGTTTGCAATATTTGTATTTTAATATTTAATCAACTGTTATTTGTGTGTTAGATTTAATGGGCAAAATATTATTTATGTAAATTATTTTTCATATTTGTGTTAATTTTTCTATTTGTTATTAACATTTTTAGTGTTAATTTGAATTTATATATAATAGATGAATATATTCTGTTAATTCATTTACGGCTGGTGGGTTTACAGGGGAAAAGGGCTAAGAGTATATATGTTTTTTTAATTATTTCTTTGATTACCTTATTTCTAATTGGTTAACCTGTTTATTAAATATGTAAATTACTATAATTAATTTAAAAAACGCCTATGAATATTTGGTTGGACTGAACAAATGTAGAATATATATTTGCTATTATCATTTTAATTATTGCTCTAGTAAAATGATGTTCATGTATGTTATGTCCTAGAAAATATATAATTATTACTATTTTGGAGTGTTTTGTGAGTATGTAAATAGGATTGGTAAGTTTATAAATATATGTTTATACATTTCAAAATGTATATATTAATTATCAATTGGTGAAATCATTAAGTTATTTTGTGAATTATGTATTCAAATATTTTATATTGAATTCATATATTTTTGCTTTGCTTCAGTTTTTAATTTATTTATACTTTTTAGTTAAGTAGTACTTTTTAATTTCAATGCCTATTTTTATGTTTAGTATGAATGTTTATATTTGTAGAATATTTTTAATTGCTATTTTTTGGTTATGTTAGTAATATTTCTATTTTTAAATTTACATTTGTATGATTAATTAATGCATGTTTGATGTATTTAGGGACAAAATATTTGTGATATTTTAATGTTTATATTTTTTATATTTAGTTACTTGTTTTGTTTAGTTATTTATCAGTCAATCAATCAATAAGCTTTATTGCGACAATACATGTCATAAAAGCCTTTTTGCATTAAAGATAAATATATAGAGGTAAAAAAGGAGTGGTAAAAATATCATACATACATATGCGAATAATCATAAAATATCAATTCCTCATAATACAATGGGGGAGAAATGCATGTCATAAAAACGGCAACGTGTATAAATAAAAATGAACAAGAACATTAAAATAGTGGGCCAAATCCAATGCATAAGGATAATATACTGGTTCCACATCGTGAAGTGAAGGGAATTCCACTGTGTGATTTAAACAAACTCAATGATTTCAGTTAGGTTCCACTTTTTGTTTCTAGCTGGTTTGCTAGAGTAGACAACAATTTTGATCCATTGGTGCACATCCACCTTAAAAACTTAGCAATGGGAATTGCAAAGTGGAGTGAGGGATCTGTACACAAAATTCTCAGGGCAACGTATCTGTGTCTAGTACCTAAGTCCTTACAGAGCTGTGCGAGCCAAGCCTTGCGGGGCCTGCATAGGCAGGACAGACAAACAGCACGTGACAATACGTTTGAACAAGCTCTATGCAATGGGGGTACTTATTGTCAACAGGTAAGGACAATTTAGCAGTAAACAATTTTAGTGGGAGGGAGCCTACACTAAATTGAAAATAACGTTTCCAATGAAGGGGCTTTGAGATTGTGTCCCAATAGAGCTCTAGGCTTGGGCAGGGTTTAAATGTTAGAAATCTCCCCGTCAGTGTGGTATTTTCACTTATTCTGATAATGTTTTGCCCAACCATATCCCAATATCTTTCCCTGATTTCTTCTTTCTGTGGAAACCGAGTACTAGATAGGGCTTACCATGGATTCGGAATTCCCATGCTAATCAGAGCACCTTTGATGTCACGTGGCCAGCCAATTTTATGAAAGTGGTCCACCGCAATGACATCCCTAAGAGCATAGTTATTTTTGTTCTATTACTTGTGTTATGGAAAAGTAAATTGGATTTTTCTAAAATATTAAATTTGTTCTAGTGCTAATGAAGTTGGATTGGGAATAGTAAGTAACATCCTCATAAACTTCAACACTGTCCCTACTGTTGCACAGTTTGAAGTTGAAATAGTAAGTCTGACCAATTAACGGTCCACACTTCCCCTACTATTGCATGGGTAGGAATGGGAATAGTAAATCTGACTGCTCCAAAGACAAACATTTCACCAAAGTCTAATACTTTTCATACTGTTGCTCAGGTTGGAGGGGGGATAGTTAATTTGATCTCTACAAACTACCAACAACACCCCTCTTGTTACTCAGGCTGGAATGGGAACAGTTCACGTGTCCCATCCAAAGTCCAATACATTTCCTACTGCTGCCAAGGTTAGAGTGTGAATAGTAATCCTGACCCCTCCAATATACATCATTATCCCTACTGGTGCTCAGGTTGGAGTGCAGATAGTAAATCTGACCTCTCCAAAGTCCAACACATTCCCTACAGCTGTTCAGGACTTAATTGTTAAATCAGTGTAGTCATAATGATATGCTTATGTAAATGTATTTTAATGCTTCTTAGACTGGAGTTACAACTGTAAATATTTCCCCCTTGTATTTAAGTGGTATATACTTTCATTAATGTTTGACAGATTTCATTTATAGCAATATTTGTGAATATTTTCAATTATTTTTATTTACATTTTGTTTAATGTTTTCTATTTGTTTTTGTATTTTTAGACATATTCTTTAAAATGTAATTGAAAAATAATTTTGTATATTTGTTTTTAAATGTATATTTTAAGCATTTATTTGTTTTGTGTTCAATTTGACAGATTGCTAAAGTGGGGGTGAGTGGGGGCGATTGAGATCAACTTGCACTATTTTCTCTTTAGTTCAGTGGGGCTCTTGCGATAAGGGGGACTGGAAGAAAAACATATGCAATGTCTCAGAGAATCAAAATAGCTTGCCCCTAAGACCCTGGATACCACCACCTGCTTGTGTAAAGTGGGCCCATGGCACGGTCTGAAGTGGTGGAACAGGTGTGGTGCAGGGTGCCTGACTCCGGACCACGGGGTTCATGGTTCGATTCCTGGTGCTGGCGGTAGGTTAGCCCAGCACCATGGGACTCTGGGCAATACCTCGCTTAATCTTCCCAACGGCCCCCAGCGCCGGGACACCTCTCCGGAGGTAGCTGTGTGCCTTACAAATGCTGGTATTTCATTTCATATGTTACAGGAAGGGCCCCCACTTGTTGAAGACTAGTTGTAGCTCTTCTACAGCTCAATGTTGTGGGGAAGAACCCAGCTTCTTGAGATAAAAGTTGGGATCTTTTCCGGGTTGTATTTTTTATATTCTAAAGGGTTCTCATATTGTCTGCTCTTATGGGCACTCCCTCATTGGAAATCTGGGATATAACAACTTTACAGACAATCTCATGGCCCTTAGCACCAAGACGTTGATATGAAATCACGTATCTTCTGCCTGCCACTGGTGGAAAGGACTTGAAGATGAACTTGTCAGTGCAGAGGGATGCATCAGTTGTGAGATGGAACTTAGCATCTGCGGGTCAGTTCACCAGGCCAGGACCTGTTTGGCTTTGGAGAGCAATTAAACCTACTTGGCTTTGGAGAGAAACAAAACTATGTCAAGCAAATGACTGGTATCCTGCCTCAATTGAAAATCCAATTGCCCTTGGAAAGGATGCTCTCACAGGCGTACTGAAAGAGAAGAGTGACACAGTATGACATCATCCCCAGCATGGTTTTGAATTTCCACACTGATAGTCATATCTGTTTGCTGTCACCTCGGACCAAGGGGTTGTTGCCCCTTTCCTATGATACACACGTTTTGAGAGTAGTCATGGAGCTGTGTAAACCCAAAAATATGATTTGTTGATGTTGTGTTAGGATTAACACTTTCCTGTTCAGGGCAAAAGCCAGACTCTTAGGGCAGGCAATATTGGAGTTTACTGCATGGCTTGTGCATTAAGGTGATGGACTTTTAATGATCCAGTCACTTAGGTAGGAAATCACTCTTACTCCCTGCCCCAGTGGGTATACCTTCACTCAGGAGACCATTCTGAAGGACTGTTTCTATCGTTGAGCGCCCTCAGATCCAGAACAGACATCCTTCTCCTGATTTGTTTCAGCACTCGGAAGAACCTAAAATTAAATCTGTGATTGTGTTGGACGTTGGGCACTAGATCAAACAGCAATATTCTGAAGAAGTTTTGTTATCTTTACCTGCAGGACTTCCATATTTAAGTGACGCTACTCTTTTGTTGGTATTAGAGGTAGCTTGGACATGAGTTCTATGGTGTGAGCATGCTGTGTAATATCCAGAGCCCAGCAGTCTGACATTTAAAGGTACCTGGTTGAAAGTAACCCCGCACCTCCCCTCCCTACTGGCCTGGATGTCAAGGTGGACTGGGCAACCTGAGAAGCTAGGCCCGTCGCACATGACCCTTTAATTTTGCTTGACAAAGAGAGGGAGCACCTTCCTCTTTGTTGAGCAGCATCCACCTTACTACTTCAAATTACCATACTGAGAGCAGGTGGATGGAAGTTGTTAATAGTATTCCGACTGGCGATAGGATCGGAAATTGCCGTAAGAGGAAGATGAGCATGCTTGTTGGCCTTATGAGTCTCTCCTCAGATGAATGACATTGTTTGTGCTGCAGTGAGCCAAGAGAACAAGCTGTGCCTGTATCCAACTTTTTGGCTTGTAATGCATGTTTTCATGCTTTCCAAAAACACTGTTGGCCAGCAAAAGGCAGGTATAATACATTGGAAAGGTGGATAGAATCGATTGCCATGTACTTTTTTGTCATGTCTGGCTATAGGTTTCTTGCTTGTGACTGGGTTTTTCCAGCACATCAGAGAGAACATAACACCATACCCATTACTCCTAAGATGAACCCAAAGGGACCAACTTTCAGATATTAGGTGCTGTTACTAACCATTTATAGTCATAAGACATAGCAGAAACCAGTGGAGGAGGCCCACAAAAGAAAGATGGTGAGGAACAAAGACGGTGACGAGGAACATCTGAATCCAGTGTATAAAAGATGACCAGTAAATAAATGAGCCATTAACAACTTATTTGTCTTCCCTCTTAGAGTTCTTTGATGCAACCCATGGCAACAAGGGCACATCAAAAAGACATGACATAAGAGGCTGCACCACATGTCAAAACCAGCAGAACAGGCCAGAAAACCCAGAGCACAGCCTACATAACACAAGCACCCAAAAAGGTGCACAAAGGCAAGCAACAGATGCCTCGCGACCAGTCTAGCTGAAGAAAAGAGAACCCAATAGATAACCACGGCATACCACCTTCTTTACTACACCGCACAAGTAAGGAGTGAAGTGGAAAACAGGCAGAAAAGCCCCACAAAACTTGGGGGAAAGGGAAGATCTCCGAGAGTGTCAATGGAACCCTAATGGACAGGGAGGAAGCAAGACAGAGTCAAAATAAACTAGAGTGTCTTCAGGTCCATGGTTGGCTAACAAAAAAACAGGCCAAGAAACAATCCAATAGAAAGAATGAGAGGCAAAGGTCAAAGCTGCTGTTCACCCACAGGTGGGAGCCCACAGGTCAAGAGCAGAAAAAACAAGCGGACCGAGACTGCAGGAGCAAGAACAGAGTAAAAAGTAATTTAAAAAAAAAAAAATGCAAGCAACTAATAAAGAGTGATTGTGTTGATATCCGTGTGTGCCCAAAAAAAGTACCAAAATTGTGGCATCCCAGTGGAGCACCTATCAAAAGCACAGAATGCTAATAAACTGGTTAAAATGTTGGTTAACAAAGGGGAGCGATTTATAAGAGGCTAAGAATAGAGCGGCCAGGTGAGACACAACTACTGGAACACCCCACCCTACTCCTCTCACCACAACCCGATGGAAGATGGGAAACAGCGAGCATAGGGATTAGAAAATCAAGGATGGGAGTAGGGAGAACAACAGACCAGCACCATTAAAGCTAAATGATGGAAAGCTAGAAGAATATACATCCACAAGGACAACTCGCAACAAACCGTATCAGAACCCAGCCGCTATGCCAGGAATTGAAGGAAAGATCACTAGCAGTCACCCTTCCACAGAAACTGCAGCAATATGGAATTTAACCCACCAGCAGGACAGGGAGATCTGTGAAAGCACAGGCGTTCCAAGGAAAAACCAAAGGTGCAACCTCAACAAGAATCTTAGCAGTGAAGCAAATCAGGGCAAAGACAAGGCTCCAAAGGTACCCAAACAGACACTGCAGACTTGGTAACGCCACGAGAAGCCACCAGAAACAAGGGTGGATATGTCATAGTTTAGAATTCAACGCAGAGATGTTACAAAAAACAGTGCCTTTGCAAGGAAGCCAGAAGGGACAAGTGGATGCCAAAACCAGCACGTATCTGACACAGACCTGCACCAGATAGTCAGAGTTGCAAAGGTCACAAAATCTCAGGGCAAATGGCACCAAATCCACACAAGAAAACAGGCAATGCACCTGGCCCTGATCAATATCAGAGATCAGGCACAAGCATGAAAGGTATGACAGAAGGCCCATAACCCATGTCCATTATAGGTCAAATTTTCCAACGACCTTGGATGGGAAAGACAGTGCATCACTTAGCAGAACAGATCCAGTGAAGCACTCACCAATGGCAGGCTAATTTAAAAAGCAGAAGAGTTTGTACCAAACTGTGACATCCGAAGAAGGGTGTAACAGCCGCTGGGCCAAGACTGAAGTCAATACCACAGAAGTGGAAAGAACAGGTGCAGACACAGGACCAGACCAATATATGGCCTGATCTAAAACCAAATCATCAAGGGATTGGGCTTACCACAACACATATCCCTTAGCACAGTCAAACTGGTTCCGAGTTAAAAGAACCAGCAAAACCTGTGTAACTGAGAAATGTAATCTCAGACAATTTGCACAGAAAAAAATATCAACAAGCAGATGTATGATCACGGGAAGAGTAGGGTAGGGTTCCAGCAATCTGTAGACATAGACACATCAAATGAGATAACCGACCGACAAGCAGTGCTACAAGCTGTACATGCTTAAACAATACCCGCACAGCTCAGGACCACAGTCCCGCTTTAGCAACGGGATAAAGGTCTAATGTACCCTGCACCAGCTCACCAATGCATCTAATGATGGTACTTAGTTAATCACACCTCACTTATCTACATTCTCCTGATGGTCAATCAATTTATGTAAACTGTCCGCCTTTTGACTCAGCTTCTCCTCAGCCTGATGGCTTTCAAACGTATCTCTTCTTCATCAGACCTTTACCCCATTTTAACACCATTGGGCCTCTGTTGGATAACCAAAGAGTTGCTCTACAGTGCTTGGCCAAAAGTAGGCCCAATGTGGCAAATGTGTGTTGCATTTGTCCTTACTCAGGTTTAGGTATAATGCTCAGTGGGCAGTGCTGTGATAATGTTTTAAGTCTGATGCGTGCCACTTGTTTAAGTTGTGATACCGCATCTTCCCAGCACACCAACAATATCCTATACGTCCATGCCAGATGCAGAAATGTTGCATCTTGCTTGTCACATCCAGGACAGGTCAAAATCCTATTGAGGTATTTTTTGGTTGATCTAGTGGGTGCAAGGTACATATGGTGGAGGTAGTTTGAGTGTGTCACTTTTAACCTTGCATTACTTGCAACCTCTTGCATCTGCATGCAATTTCTTGGCCAATCCGCATCTGTCAAGGAGGTTGGTAGGTCTCCATCCCAAGCTTCCAAAATTAGCTTAGCTGAGAGTTATAATTGGGATGTCGGGGCACACTGGCTGCGGTGCCACTGCACCTGCAGCATTAGTGAGAGCTATGCTGAGTGGGAAAATAGAGTCACTCCCCTTTCAGTCCATACTGAAAATAAAACAAAAAAACTCAGGAGACTGTGAAGCCCCTCTTTGTGATAAAGTCACCAACGTGACCAAATATCTCAAACAGTAGGCTAGGAGTGACTACCCATCATAGATTACATAACAGAAGAGCAAATTCATTAGGTAATGCTTCTTATTTCACGACTGTTATTACAGCACTACAAGAGCAGATGCAATAATACACTGATCCAGGAATTATAACCCCCAGCAGTTAGTAAAGAGGTGTTGGAGCTATAGGATGAGCGAGGCGTTCCAGTAGAAAGTAAGAGATTGGCTGATCACCTGACTTGCATATGCAGGACCGGTCTCTGCCCTTTCAGTCACGTACACATCGTGAAGAGGAGCGGTGCCAAAAAGGGACTTACCCACCACCACACAAGCAGCATGCCTACATGGGACCTAGGTTGATCCGAAGCAGAGCCAATGCTGATGTCAACTGCATTTAGAAGCACACAGTAATGTGTGCACCAACCCCCACGGGGCACCAGCAGGTGGATGGACTGCAGCCAGAAGCAAGTATGTACCCACTAGCAAGTCAAAGAGTGAATAGGCAAGGTCAAGCAAGCACAGGACCCTGCTCCAGCAGCAGTGCCCTCCTTTGCAAGGAAGCACCTTCCAAGCAGGTCAGCAGCAAAAATATCAGTCGCCCGGTAACTAGTGATTGTGCTCCTATTTACAGGGGACATGAAGCATGCTGCCACAGAAAGCCTTTGGAGCATGCTCCACTGTGCACAGACAGAGCCGGAAAGTACAAGGCACTCATCGCTGACCTGGAAGTATGGAGTCTTACTGACACACGCAACTAGCCAACTGAACAGGTCTGTTACATATGCAAGATGCCAACGTGCTCATTCCTAGGCTGAAGTGTTTGCCACTTCACCCACGATTGTAAATGTGGAAACCCCTAGAGGGAGACAGATTGAGCTCTCTAAAGTGAAGTTGCTACTGGGCATGCAGGCCCGCAGCCAGAATCTGACCCTCCCCAGCTACAGCCACTGGTTTGTGGCAGACTCCAGGCCTACGCTGTGCAACAAGCCACATGCTAAATCAGGGTAGTGACATCAACAAATGGAATATACAATGATAGAGAAATGAAATAAGCAGGTGCTTACTTCCAGGAGAGGTTACCGCTTCCAGATGGAGGCAGAAAGAACGGGTGAGGCTTTCGGGCTAAAGGATCCTTTAGGTAAGAAGGCAGGAATATCACACTTAGAAAGCAAAGAATGATAAATTCATAAGGAGGACAATAGAAAACAGCATTCTTCCCTATTATGATATAGAGGGCTATTTGTGTGAAGTGCAGAGTCAGAACATGTATGTGAGGACTTTGAAGAGGAAGACTGGTGAGGGGTATACATTCTACTGCATATGATTCTCAGAGAATTCTAGTGTGGAGAACTGAACCATCAAACTAAAATAATTTGAACGAGTTGTCAAAAAGGTAACACCAAAATATACATTATAGATACCATCAATGCAGTTTTCCATGGGATGGCATAAGCTGAAAAGTTAAACTGAAATTCATTAAACAATAAAGTTGTATGTGGTAGGATTCAGATATGAATACTTATGCTGCAGATCAACCAGGTCTCCTTTTAAGAAGAAGATTAGCACTTATGAACTCTACCATCGAAGCGGAACCTATTATTTTGGGTAGGACTCCACTCATGAATCTATCTATGGGGCCTTTAACCTATTGAGCTGATGATCTCACAGTACTTCATCAATTCCATCAAGGATTTGTTTTTGGAAGGAAGGGTTCAATCATATTAGTCTGGTCTTGGCAGCATTGTAGCTATTGAAGATTTATTTACCTCTTGTTTAATCTTTTTTGCCAAAGGTGGCATCCCACTGCTGTCCTCACTATGCAGTCTAGAAATGAAAGAAAATGTAAATATGTTAGGGCTTACTTCAAATAACAGAGAGATATACATTAGCAATTGAGTGTCGTCATCCTGCTCAGATACATAACACTTTCCAATTATAGTAAAACAAATCCACACAGATAGGCCCACGCTGATTTAGTTATACTGCACCACAAAGCACAGATAAGCATGATCAATTAGGTAACACTTTGCAGCAATATGTAATTATATCAGTGGTGCCAACATGTCACTGTTTGATTTTTCCCAGCGAGCTTTGATGCACTGTGTATAAATATAAGAAAAGCTGCAGTAGTCTAACACAAACCTCCACTAGTTAGTCAATTTAGAAAAGTGAAACACAAAGACAGACACACACAAAATAAACTTGTGTTTTTCTGAAGGATACTCCTACCTGCATACTCCTCCCTCCTTGAATCTCCTTTCCTGCACATGTAAGGTGGTGCAATGGCTCTGGCTCGACTCTTGCCCATTTCCAGATATGATGTCACAGAGCCACACATGGAGATACCCGATGCACTGTCTGGCCATTTTGCCACGCTCCAATAGACGGAAAGGATACTGCTGAAACTGGCAGGGATTCTGTGCAGAAACCTAGCATGGAAGCCGATTACTGAACAGGAGGGGGGCTTCTTCTCAGAAAAGGAAGGTGAGTGGATAGGTGATGAATCTGCAGATAGATAAAGTACCCTTCAGTAATATTATTACCACCGGTAACTAACTTGTTCTATTCATGGATACTTGTATGTGCAGATTCCTCACTTTTAGATGAATACCCAAGTCGTGCCCCACAAGGGGATGGGTCTGAAAAGATGATCAAACCAATAACTCCTGCTGCACATACCTGGTACAATAGCCATCCGTGTACACTTGAGAGTCAAGGTAGTAATGTCAGATACAGTGTGGACCAAAGCCCATGTCGTACCTCAACACATACAAAACCAAGATGTACAGACCGAAGCATATCTGAACAATCTCAAAGAAGAAGTCTTCATATTGCAAGAGTGAGCTGTGATGCTTTCTGGGGGATTTTTCTTGAGGAGGGCCTGGCTGTACCAGCATTGCTGAAGAAGAGTTGATCATTGAGTACTATCAATGCAGCAATTTAGATCTCTACAAGGATCAAGACTGCATAGCCTTGCTTCCTCCTTGGAAGTGTGAGATATTTTAAGGAACAACTGTTCAGAGGTTTGAAGAGTGAACCCATAAGTAAGGTGAGGAGCAGATTAAGGTCACACTGAGGGATAACAAAAGGTGAAAGAGGAAGCATGTAAACCCACGCTTTCAAGAAGGGCATCACAAGTGATTCGAATAAAGATGGCTGATCCGGCAAACAAACAAAAATGTAAATGGCAGACAAATATCCTTTAAGGCTGCCCAAAGCAAAGTCTTGCCAGGCCATAGAAAACACAATGTGCAACACACGGAATAAACTTGCTTTGAGGGGTCCACCTCTTCCTCTACATACTAAGACACAAAAAAGGACCACCAAGCAGTATATACAAATATGGTGGCAGGGCAGTTGGTCTCTAAGACAATGTCCACCTCCTCCGAAGGTATGTCAACAAAAATCCAATTGTCCTATTTAAATTCCAGGCATGAAGATGGAGGCTCTGGTGATTTGGATGAAGAACATACCCCTTTCACTAAGACAGGAGGTTTGTCCTAAGTGGAGGCAGAAGAGGAGAGCTCAGAGAGAAGTGTGGCAGTTCTGAATATCATATGCTCCTCGACTTGTCTGCCACTATCAAGATCTTCTGCACCCGTTTGTGATGTAGCTTTCTCAAAGCATGAGGAATCGAAGGGCTGGGAAGTGAACATACAATGAAGCTGGAAGTTCCTCGCAATCACCCAGAGCCCCTCGCAGAAGAAAATGGATACTGCAGAACAGTGGGCAATGAGAGTTTTTGTGCGTGTTGAAGAGGTCCAAGGAAGGAGTGCCCCAGAGGGCGAAGATGGCCCAGACCACCTCCAGATGAAGATGCCACTGGTGCTCATGAATTAAGGGAGCA
The DNA here is from genome assembly GCF_964204655.1 of Triturus cristatus. NCBI lineage: Eukaryota > Metazoa > Chordata > Amphibia > Caudata > Salamandridae > Triturus > Triturus cristatus. The sequence goes on along the minus strand of NC_140586.1, from coordinate 169,391,474 downwards.
GGCCAGATTACTGACCATCACCAAATCATTGTGAGCCTGGACACAATGCCACTGCCTCAATGCCTCCAGCAGAGGGACTGTGAGGCAACATTTATTTGTATACTTCACTGTGATAACCTAAGTACGACCCATACATACAGACATTGGTCTAGTGTTCACTGTGCCTCTGGAACCATGCTGCACCTGACTGATGAGCCCCAATTAGAGTGAAACCAGCTTTGAGTTGTTTGTGTTCCAGTTCATAGAGGACCTGGCCTGGCAGTTTGTACAGGACTGTTCTTATTGGAGCAGGGCCAAGATGGATTTGCATATGGCTGGGTCCAAACTGATGTGGCAAGGTTTGCAAAATAACGATGGATTGAGATGCGTACCCACACAGATACATGTGGCTGAGATTTTTTAAAAAAATTCCATCATTAATTTTTGTATATATTTCACGGCAATGATGTAAGTGGCATGGGTACGTCTAGACATGTGTTCCATGCTCAGTGTAAGTGCCTCTGGTACTAAGCAACCAACTGGCAAGCCCCAATCAGGGTGAAGTCGGTATTGGGTCTCACATGTTTCAGTACAGGGAAGACCTGGCAGGGCAGTTCGGACTGGACTGCTCTTATTGGGGCACCAGGGTCAAGACAGATTTGCATATGGCTGGGTCCACACTGAGGTGGTATGGTGTGCAAAATAATGATAGATTGGGATGCAGCCTGAGTAATTACCAGTAGCTAACATTAATTCAAGCATCTATCCATCACTTTTTTTATATACTTCAGTGCAAGGACCTAGGTGTAATGGATATGCCTAGATATGAGTTTCATGCTCATATTGCTACTAGAACCAAGCTGCACCCGACTGATAAGCCCTTAGCAGGGTGAAATCAGTATTGGGTTGCTTGTGTTCCAGTTCAGGGAGAACCTGGCCTGGCAGTTGGGGCTGGACTGTACTTATTAAAGCAGGGTCAAGAAGGGTTTGCATATGGCCGAATGCAAACTGAGGGGGTATGGTATGCAAAATAACAATAGATTGGGAAGCAGCCCAGAATAATTACCAGTGGCTGAGATTTATTCAAGCAGTCCATCCATAACGTTTTTTGTATACTTCCCTTTTTCAGAGGGAAAGAAATTCCTGCGGGAAAAAGAGTGGACATGGTCTGTCCAAGATACGAAGGAAACAGGATGGTTGAAGAAGGTGTATCCTGAAAATCGACAGTGTATCTACTCTTGATGATCTAAGGACTTAATGGTCTTAAGTCAAGAACTACCAGCATGTCAACAAAGAGGATACCCGCCTTGTTCCCTTCCCCCCATACAACGCATATGCCCCCTCGAGGGTAAGTTAAAAAGATTTGTTGGGAGAAGTTGGGGAGGATAAAGAAGATGATTTCTGCTAGTGTTTTTTTGCATCCTTTGGCGGAGCTACGCCCTCTGTAGCTATGAAAATAACAGTTTGAGTATTAGAGAGACAGGGAGGGCAGGTATTGCAGATAAGGCTGACCCTTAGAATAACCCCTATACTCCCCGTACTGTTGGTGGATCTGGGAGGCTAGGGGATCCAAACCCAGTGAATGAGCCATGGCAAGGTCCAGCATGAATCTCTTCACACAGAATAGGCTTTTACACCAAACCAGTGAGAACAATCGAAGGAGGCAGGCATTCGCTTGGCCAGAGTGCCTCCGGAGAACCCAGCGGAACACATTTAGTCATGACAGTGTGAAGCCACTGGAACAATCTTAGCCCTGCCCACCAAACCCACAGGGCCATGGCCTCAGCAGAGAGCCTTCTTGGAATCAGTAATCTTGCCAGATATGCATCATCTCGGCAAAGTGGTCATGAGAATGGTCCATGAGGTTGGGTACTAGCAGTGGGGACATCTTCCAATGGGCACAGGAGTAACAAGCCAAAAACCACATGGCCGTGGAGGAACTTGATGTCCAAGATAAAAAACTTTCTTGATCATTGCTTCGATTTGTTTTCACTCTGTCTGGAGAAGTAGAGGGAAAGAATTAGGAATGCGTTTCAGACATAAGGAGGTCTGGACTACCTGGATTTCAGGCAAATGGTGAGCAGATAAGAAAAATCATGCAAAACCATTCTGATTTCTTAATGTGCAGCTGATCACCATCTTTATTTGATGTTGAAAAATTGAATGACCAGGCAGAGACACAGGCATACTTGACGCTGAGATACAGAATCAAAATTCAAAGGCCCTGATTACAACTGTTCCGCAGTCAAGTGCGATATATATTTATTGCACGTTATAACATCCGACCCTTCCGGGGCTAGAAATTATTGGGGGCAATAAATAACACTAGGGATTATCAGGGCAGGACGATTACTGAGGTCAAACTATGAAGCACATAGCAGGAGCATAAGCCAGCTTGTCCCATACAACCAAAATAGAAGAGTGAAGGCAAGAGAAGCTCTGTGGTGAGAAGATGAGCCTTATTCTCCTTTGTAAAGAACTGCAATAAAGGAGGAAATTTCCTTTGCGGGTGGCAATTTTCAATGCGGACGGGCCAGACACTCAGTTCTAACCATGTTCAGGAGAAATGTCCAGCACAAGGGCATTTAGTAAGGGCAAATAAACACCCCTATCAACATCTAAAGGAGGAAGACAATTTGTCCGCTTCACTACAGTTGGTCTTATCATTGTTGACCATATTACGCATCTGTATAGAGTCAGATCCGTTCCAAAATTATCATCCAAGCCTGCAAAGCATAGTGCTCTAAACAAAGGCTTGCAAATAGGCTCATCATTCAATAAAGCCTGAAACTATTTTTTGGCCTTTACTAAAATGGTGCTTAGTTTTTAGGATTTTTGCTAGTTCTGAGGTTGGGTCTAAAGTCGGGAAGCAGATCCGAAGACAGCACAAACTCTAGCATCAGAAGCAAAGTCTTTGCCTTCGGAGGTGGACTGGGGCCAGTCAGTGCCAGAGAAGGGTTTGTAAGGGAAGGCCCCGTTGAGGGTCCTACAGCCGTCTTGGGGCCAAACGCTGCCCAGAGGGTGTTGAAGGAAGGCTAAACATGGCCAAAGTCTTTGTCAAATATACCACTTGGCAGGGTCAGTGACAGCGGGCATAAAACCCAGTTTAGGCGTGGAGATGGTACGGAGCTTGTCCAAGGTGCTTATTCTCCAAAATAGGGGTAGGATGTGAAGACAAGACCAGAGTCAGAGAAAGGCACTATCGACTATACAAACTCACCTGTGAAAAGGAAGGATGCCCACAGGAGGAAGCATCTCTCTTGCAATGCTTATTATACTTTTGATGGGTGGACTTCTCTTTTGCGGGAGCCCACTAAGGATATACCTGTGTGGAAAAAGACCATGGCCTGCAGTGGGACCTGGAGCATTGACAACAGTGCCATTTGCTGCTGGCCCAGGGAATAAAGAAGTTCATTTCTCACTCCTTGATGGCATTGGACTGCATACAGCTGCACTTCTCATAGACCTTGGAATCATGCTTTGCCCAGGCAACAAAAACAGACGTTGTGGGAGTCCGATATCGACATCTGCTTCAAAACAAGAGTTACATCTTTTAAAGCTTGACACTTTTATGAGTGATATGATCCCTAAATTACTGCGAATATAATTTTTTAAGGAGAATTAGAATGGGAAACAAACTCCAGATCTGTATTGAAGGGTGTATATAAAAGGTAACTGACGGTATGGATTTGTGATGTCATGTCCAGAGAGGGGTGGGGTTAAGTTGGAGCCAGACCACCACACTGGCACGTGAGAGCTATTTCAACTTTTCTGGATCCTGTGTGGTGACTGGTGGAGATTCAAGAGATGAGGAATCTGCAGGTAGAACTATTCTTAATAAATGTGTTTCCTTAAATCTTTTTTAACGCCCAAATGGAAAAAATGAAAGATAGAAAGGTAGTCCATTTCAAGACCTCAAATTTGACAATGTAACTGAAGTAGTTCTAGTACCTCATTGGTCTTTGTACTGGCAAGTGTTCCATTTATTTAAAGGGAAAGGTAAGATCCTCATTTCAAATGGATTACCATCCTTAAGACACTAGCACGGAGAGATGTTTATGACTTCAATTAAGATTCTGATGATGGAGCCCTGATAAGCCACCTTTTCTTCTCCATCATGAAGTCTTAATTGGTATTCATAAATACTGGCTATTGTAGTGCTGGAGCGGGTAGTACAATATTTTGTATACCCCCCCATTCTGCATGTTTATATTAATACGAATAATCAATTAATTGTAATATTATTAATTTGTTTGAAGTGATAACTCACCAACTATATTAACAAAAGAATTACACGTGGGAATTGCACTTTGCATGGCTATATTAATAGTGAATTAACTTGTGTACGCATATTAATAGTAGAAAATTAGAATATTGCATGTTATATGTTGCTTTGGTGATGTATTTGTGATTTGTGCTTTATTCAGTGAGTATAAACCGCTCTGAGTGCTGCTTTTGCTAGATAAATACACACACATATGGGTATTAGCAAGGTGATAACATTTTATTAGTTATTTCTATGTTTTAATTACGTTTTTGTGTTTCTTTTGCTTAAGTTGACCATTTCGGCCTATACAAGATGGCTGAACGAGACGTTAAACATGACTGCCCTGACAACATGAGGTTCTGGGTGAAATGCGCAGGCGTCACCGCCAGCAACAGTGGCCTGGACCTGACCCCGGGAGAACATGTACCTTCCAAGGACGCTCCGGGAACCCATCCAAGACTAAAGACAAAGCTCAATTTAAAAGCCGGAACAAACAAGTTTGATGACTTCATCATTCAACACCCTGAGAACCGTACCCCACCACCCCAAGTTGACCAATCCAGACTCTCTAAACCCCGATCTTGATACATTTTGTTATTATTTTCATTATAAAAGTAGGTAGGGAATTGAACTATCTACCACTTTTCTTTGACGAACTCAATTTCCTGACGTTATGCTGACGGAGAGGACGGTGACACTGCAGGACAGCTGTTATCCTGAATCTTTGAAAGACTGAATTACGGCCTAACTTTGCTGAATAAAATTCTTCTTTGACTGATTGACTTAGAGGACGACTTTAGCCAGAACAGGTAAATATGATGCTCTGAAATGATGATGATGATTTCTAATTTTCTTGCAATATAATTTAGATAAAGAATATTTGATTAATTGACACATGTGTTGTGTCGGTTATTTGAATAAGAGAAATGTGGTATGGAAGTATTGTATAGATAGACAAGCATTATTCATTAAAAACCAAATATAACAACTAAATGATCCATCTCCTTGTGAGAGGGATATCTTAGGAGTCTGAGGGCAATGTGTTTAAGGGTAAGGTAAAGGTATTACTCTCATGTCAGCGTTTGAAAGCGTATTTTCCCTCAGAATACAGATCAACGGAGTGTAAGTATATTGGTGTTATGGGCCCCACCAATGAATGTATTTGAGTGAATTGGATGCCGAGGTAGTTGGTCTGTGCCGAAGGGGGAATTTGACGTTCTGCGCTGCATCAGTTTTCTGGTAGCAAGACAATGGTTTTCATTGTTTTGGTTAGGTGATTATTTGCTTGTAAATAGCATATTGATTATTGGTTATTGATATTGATTTATGCACTAACACTCTATGGTGAGTCGTGTTGAGTTTTATGTTGTTTGCACGGCTTCTGGGACGTAGGAAGTCGGAAGTTTGTAACGGTTCCGTAGTAGAGCAGAGGTAAGCGCTGTTCTCAGGAAAGACGGAATTGTTGTTATCCTGTAGGTACACAGGAGAAAACGTGTGATGATTGAAGTTGCACGACGCATTGTCTGGGTTCGATTCGGTGACATCGCCGTGTGTTGCCATTAGAGACATTTTCTGTGTGAGAGAAGTGTGTATGATAGCGAAGGTTACCTGTGAAATTCTGGTCTTAGGTACCAGGGATCCAACTGGCATTCCGATAACGCTTATCACTGGAAAGGTAGTAGCTATTCTCTGAGCTTGCTAGAAGGGCAAAGTAGAGGGAAGCGCTGCTTGGTTAACGTATGTCATAATTCTGTAGTAGGACAGACTGTTCGTTGTTCTCGGGAAAGACAGGATTCTGTGAAAGTGCGAGAGCGAAATAGCATTCAGGTTAATTGTGAAACTCTGGGTTTATTTCTCAGGAGCATTGGGTCTCCAACTATGTGTCTTAAATACTAGAGAAAGTTAGCTAATGCTTGTTAGAAGGGTGAAGTAGAGGGATGTGCTACTTTATCAACGGATGTAACGATTCCGTAGTAGGGCAGAGGTAAGCGCTGCTCTCGGGAAAGACGGAATTCTCACCAGAAAGGTCTATTGCTATTCTTTGGTTAGCGAAGCGGACAACGGAGACGTTTTTATGTTGTTACTAACAGAATTGAAGAAATTGAAACAAGCTTGTGGAGCAGATTTGTAAGGGAGGGGTAGACAGGAGAAGGAGCTGCCGCAGCGGCTGCTGACGTCAGAACGACTGCGCTGGGATTGGACAGTCGGTCAGAACTGTAAAACGCTCCAGATTGGTGCGTTAGTGTGCGCCGCGCTAGGAGTGGAGAAATACAGGGTGACGTAAAACGCTCCCTATTGGTGCGTTAGTGTGAGTCGCGCTGCGATTGGACAGAGTAGTGGTACAGTCGTAGGGAGAAACTAGTGAGACACGAAAGAAAGGAAAATGTATTACAAACCACCAGAAAAGGAGAAAAAGTCATGGTTTGGTAAAATTAAGAAGAGGTTTAAAAAGGATAAACCGATCTTAACTAGGGAAGGATAGTTACTTCCTCCACCGAAAACCCCTGCATCATTAATGATTGCGAAATATGGATATCACACCTGTATTTGGTTAGACAACTGGGTTAAGTATACAGAGAAGGACGGAGTGTTAGCTTTTCCAGAACATGGTTCATTCAATTTGGCTGTTTTGAGAAATTTGAGAGAGAAAATTATTAATTTAGAACCAAGACCTAGACTGACTCCATTTGAGGCTTTGACGGAGTGGGAAGACGAAATGCATGACCGAGAAAGACAGAGAAATGGTAGAGGATATAGGTACTTGTTTGGTAGATCGTACGGACATGAGATGCATGATGATCGAATGAGAAGGTGGCGGAATGCGAGTATGACTGAGGGTATGTTTCCCGTAAGAACTGCAGGAGAGAATGAAGGACGAAAGTGTGTAGAAAAGAGGCATAATGTGGAGACGAAAGGGTATGGAGTGAATGAGTCCGAGGATGATGTTCTTGATGATATGTTTTATAAAAATCCACCTCCATATCGACCAGAACCAGAAATATTAACTCCAAGTGCCCCAATGAAAGAAACAGTACGAATCATAAAATCGGAACCAGAGTTCCAAGATTTGGGAAGAAACAATCCTATTAGAGAGGTAGAAAAGAAGTCTGGAGGAAAACTGGATGGAGAAAATTCAGCAGAATTAGCTAAAACAACCCTAGAACTAACGGAGAAAATAAGAGAATTGACTAAGAATCTGAAAGCGGTGACTGTACCAGTAACGATAGGTCCAGTAATGCCTATTTTTGACAAGCAGAAAGACAGCGAACATTGTTTGACAGTCCCTTATAAAAGTAATAAACCGGTTGAACAACCAAGAATGAGTCAGAGTGAGAATCCATGGCGACAGACTATGAGTATGATTGAACCAACATTTTCAAATAACCCGTTTGTATGTCAGAACTGTGCACAGAAACGTATGACAATGATAGAGAATATGTCAGAAACACAAAAAGATTTTGGACAAGAAATGTAGAGAAGTCAGTAGGACCATCTACAGAGGAGTTGAGTGAATGGTTGATAAGCTTGCAAAAGAAAGACAAGGAATCTCAGTCAATAGATGTAGCTAAATTACGAATGGTTCTGGAAGAATTAATAGTAGGAACTATTCCGACAGAGAAGTTAAAAACCTACCAAGATGAGGAATTGTTATTTCTGTGCAAAAGCGTAACATGGAGAGCGAAAAGTCTTCATGAAAGATTAGAAGAAGTGGCAAATGAGATGGGTATTGATATTGACAGGGTAAAAGCCTTACAGAAACCCTATCGAGTAGATTTCACCGAAAAAGACATTGAAAACATGAATACCACAGGACGAATAGGTCAGATTAAGGATATAATTATTTTGTTGAGAAAATGGGGAGATGTGGACAAATGGAAGAGCAGATGGTATCGTAAGCGAGACGAAGTTTCAAACAAAACTTTTTCAGCTTATCCTGTTAGAGAGAAAGAGAAGGTTGTGACAGAATACCCTATGAGAGAGATTCCAGGAGGAGGATATGTGCATGTCTCATGGACTAGACAGGATATTTTGTCATTTACGAATGACTTCCCTCGACTGCGTGAAAAGCCCGTCGAGTGGTATAGACAGGTGGACAGATTTGTGAAATTATCCAAAGTATTGTGGATTGATCTGAATAGCCTGTTTGACATAATTGTACCAGCAGATCGATGGAAAGAATGTAAAATAGTAATAGATTGGCCAACACAGGAATACCCAAGGGATCCTAAGACAGGAGCTCCAGACCTTGAGGTAATGAAGAAATATGAACAGGTTATGGCATTCCTGAAGAACAAGGTACCCCCTAAAGAGACGGATTGGGTGAAAATTGACAGAACACATCAAGAAAGCAAAGAAGCAGTACATGTCTATTATGAGAGGTTAATCTTAGCTTTTAAACAATTCAGTGGAGATGAAAATTTGAGTGACAAGGATTTGAGTCATTTCGTATACAGGTTTGTATATGGTCTTCATCCAGAAATTAGTGAAATGATCAAACAGCATACGGTAGATTGGCAAAACAAGAAAATAGACGAAGTATTGAGACATGCTAAATATTTTAGTGATGAAATTGAAGCAAAACAGCGACAACTAAAAGAGAAGGCAATGTGGGCACAGGTAAAAGTAGCAGAGAGACAGGAAGCACAATTAGTGGAACAAGCTGGGTCAAAAGAAAGATTTAATCCTGGGAAAAATAAAGGGAATATTGAGGAAGCTAAAAAAAATTCCGTGTCATAATTGCGGTAGGATAGGGCATTGGAAATCTGAGTGTAAGAATCCACCAAGTACTAATGATGAAAATTCATCCTTGAATCCACAGGTGCAGAATGAGGTGAGTGGTCAACAGCAACGACAACAGCAGGGTGTAACACAACAGAATCGGGTGCCAAAACCACCTTTTCCACAGAACAAAAATTGCCAGAAGTATAGTAAGGAGAATGGATTCTACAACAAAGAACAGGTAAATAAGCCGCAACGCACTAGCGCTGCTTTGCAGTATTGGCTGCAACGCGATGAAAGCGATTCAGAAGAAGGTTATTGACAGTGCCGAAGGGAGGAAGCAGAGTGCGTACTTGGCGCAACTCTAGAAGTAGACCAGACAGGCCCATTTGTAGATGGAAAAGTTAATAATGAGAATATTACTTTCCTAGTTGATACTGGTGCTACTCGATCAACTGTTAGATCAGCTGATGTTAAGAATCTTCCTCTCTCGGATGAAACGATCCAAGTAGTTGGGGTCTCCAACAGACAGATTAAAACTTACCTTACAGAACCAGTGAAAGTTAGTATAGGGAAATTTTCTGAAATGCACAGATTCGTAGTGTGTGACACTAGTCCTGTGAACTTGTTAGGTAGGGAGTTATTGTGCAAGATGAATTGCACTATATTTTGTACTCCAGATGGAATAGCCTTTGAAACACCAGATGATGATGTGTTGTATAAAATGACATTGGCAAACAGAGAGAAAGAGGTTACAGGAACATATGCTGTATTCAACCCTAACGAACTACCAAAAGAATTGAAACAATCAGTAAAAACAGAAGTTTGGGACTTCACAGGAGAAGATGTAGGATTGATGAGGAATGTAGATCCAGTAAAGATAACTGTAAAAGAAGGAGTATGTTATCCAAATGTTGCACAATATAAATTGACCCCTGAAATAATTGAAGGAGTTACTCCTGTGATTGAGAAAATGATAAAACAAGGAATTTTGAGAGAAATAATGAGTAGCCCATGTAATTCACCGATAATGGGACTGAAAAAGCCTAGTGGGAAATTCAGAATAGTGCAAGATCTGAGAAAGATAAACAAAATTGTTGTACCATGTTGTCCCATTGTACCTAATCCATCTGTTATTTTATATCAGATCCCTCATGACGCAGAATGGTACACAGTGATTGATTTGTGCCATGCTTTCTTTTCCATCCCATTGCACCATGACAGTCAGCAAATTTTTGCATTTCGTTTCAGCGAGCGTATTTTGGCGTGGTGCCGAATTCCACAGGGGTATACAGAAAGCCCCTCAATATTCAATCAGCTATTGAAAAAGTCTTTGGAGAGTCTAGAAATGCCTGAAAATTCAGTACTAGTCCAGTATATCGATGACCTACTTGTGGCATCGAAAACTCGTGAAGCTTGTGAGGTAGACACGGTAGCCTTGTTGAATCATTTGGCAGATGGAGGACTAAAAGTGTCACCATCAAAATTACAATTTTGTAAGAAAGAAGTCCAATATTTGGGACACAGCATTGAGAAAGGACACAGGAAAATAACCATAGACAGAATCAGGATCATAAAAAGAATGAGTCCACCAATGACCCAAAGAGAAGTGAGAATGTTTCTGGGAATGGTTGGATATTGTCGTCAATGGATAGGCAATTTTTCATTGATTGCAAAACCTTTGGTACGTCTAAAAAGAAGTGATGTGAGAGATCCGATTGATTTGAACAAAGAGGAGTTGGCAGCATTCAAGAAGTTAAGAGAAGGATTGTGTGACGCGCCAGCATTAGGTATGCCTGACTATGATAAGGAGTTCAAGTTGTATTGCAGTGAAAGAAGTGGATGTGCACTCTCTGTTCTAGTGCAGAAACATGGAAAACTGAGGAAACCAATTGCATATTTTTCATCTATGTTGGACCCAGTAGCTGTAGCCCTTCCTGGGTGTCTGAAAGCAGTAGCTGCAACATGTCGAAGTTTGGAACAGAGTGAAGGAATTGTGATGGGATACCCTGTGAAAGTGTTTGTGCCTCATGATGTGGCGATTCTTTTAACAAGGAGTCGTACTCAGTATATGACGCACAGCCGACTGACTAAGTATGAAAAGGTCATTTTGGGCGCAACGAATGTGAGTCTTGTGAGATGCGTGAATGTGAATCCTTCAACATTGTTGCCTGATGTAGAGCATGTGGAGGTAAGAGATGAAGCAGATCATGATGGTTTGGATGTACTTGATTTTTGTACAAAACCAAGGCCTGAGATAAAAGATGACCCTTTACCAGAAAGTGATTATGTCATGTTTGTTGATGGATCTTGTTTGAGAACAGATGATGGAGTGCTAAGTGCAGCATATGCGGTTGCAGCAGTGATGGAAGCATCCTATTTGAAAGGAGTAAGGTCGGCCCAAGTAGCTGAACTTATCGCCCTGACCAGAGTATGTAAGATTTGGAAAAGTGTGAGAGTGACTGTGATAACTGATAGCCAGTATGGCTACGGGGTGGTCCATGATTTCGGCCAAATTTGGCTGCAAAGAGGTTTCCTGACCTCAAGTGGGACTCCCATTAAGAATGCTGAAGTGGTTGGAAAGTTGCTTGAGGCAATACAGCTGCCTAAGCAATTGGCTGTGGTAAAATGTGCTGCTCATAGTCGCAGTGGTGATTACATTGCCACTGGAAATAAATTCGCTAATGACATGGAACAGTATTGTGCACGAAATCCGAATTCAATCAATTGGGCAAAGGAAAAAGAATTGGTTTCTTGTTTCCCAATGTTTACTAACACTGTGGGAACATGGGATGAGGTAAGACAATTGCAGGAAGAAGCAGGAGAGGAAGAAGTAAAACAGTGGGTAAAAGCAGGATGTGCACCAAGAGAGAATGTGTGGGTCTATCGAGATGGAAGACCAGTTATGCCTGATAGCATGATGTCTGCCATGGCACGGATGTATCATGGACAGGGACATATAGGGAGAGACGCCATGATTAGGTCTTTTAAACAGACTTGGTATAATGCCAAGTTTAGGCTTGTGGCAGAAAGTATTTGTCAAAGATGTCTAATTTGTCAGCAGTACAATACCGGAAGAAAGACAGTGGTGAGTCTAGGAACAATAGGTCGAGAAGGAGGGCCTTTCACCAGAATGCAAGTAGATTTCATTGAAATGCCTCCTTGTAACAGGTTGAGGTATGTTTTGGTGATGGTGTGCCTATTTTCCAGGTGGGTAGAGGCGTTCCCAACAAGAAGAAATGATGGAATGACAGTGGCAAAATTATTGTTGAGGGAATTTATACCTAGGTTTGGGTTCCCAGTAACAATTGAATCAGACAGAGGAGGACATTTTCATAAGGAGACCATAAAATTGATTTGCGAAGCATTGAATGTACGACAAAAACTGCATTGTGCCTACCGACCAGATGCTTCTGGTGTAGTAGAACAAATGAATGGTACTATCAAAAACAGAATAGGGAAAATGTGTTTAGCCACAGGTATGAAATGGCCCGATGTCTTGCCTCTAGTACTGATGACTATTAGATCAATACCAGACAGAACTTCTGGTTTGAGTCCTCATGAAATCCTCATGGGACGCGCAATGAGACATGTATTTATACCAGTCAACAAGCTGATGACAATAACTGATGACATGGTATTGGAATACTGTAAAAGCCTGGCTGACGCAGTTCATTCTGTGTTTCATCAGGTTGGAGCGGATGCCACCACTCTTGAAAAGAAGCCAGCTCATGATCTAAGCCCAGGGGACTGGGTAAGGATAAAAGTACACAGAAGAAGAAACTGTTTGGTTCCCAGGTGGGGAAAACCAAGGCAAGTCATCTTGACTACAACAACAGCTGTGAAGTGTGCTGGATTGAAGAACTGGATCCATGCAAGTCATACCTTGAGAATTCCAAATCCAGTTGACTGTAAAGAAAAGGAGTATTTTGATGAGTCAGAATCCAGTACTGAGTCAGATGAAGAAGATAAAGAAGGAGAAAACTCTGAAAGGGGGGAGACAGATCCAAGGTTAACTTTGGTCCCCAGAAGTAACTCCCTGAGGAAAAGATTGCAGATTTCTGAATCCAGTTCAGACTCAGAGACAGAATCAAGAGCCCATTCATCCAAGAAAGAACAAAGGAAGAACAAAGAAAAGGACAGTGGAGAGACAATAAAAGAAATCTGTGAGAAGGAAGTGCCAGATAAAAGATTGAGAGAAATTCCACCTGAAACAACACCTTTAGATGGACAGGTGCCAGATACAGAGAGAGAGGGAAAGAATATTGCGGAAGACCCCCGAGGAGGTGTAGGGAACTCCAAGATATAGTTAGAAGCAAGGACAAGTAGTCAGCAGGAAGATTGCATGACTGAGATTCGAGGAGGGACAGAAGTAGGGAAAACAAAAGAGGTGGAAAAGGAACTCGTTGCAGGTAAAAAGCAAGTTGAAACAGAATCTGAACAAAGTGAAGATGAAATACCAGAAGGCCGAGTTCTGAGAAAGAGAGCTTGGAGAACTGAAAAGAATGATAAAGGGAGTAAACTGAAAAGAGCGGCCAAAGACGAGGTGTGGCCAAACAAGATAAAGAGACTAAGATATCGACTGACACGTGTAAATTCGCCAAGAGCTGAACAGGGGAATGAAGTAACGAGTCAGGAAAAATCGAAAGAAGAAGAACAGACAGTAATCAAAGAAAACAAACGAACAAGAAAATCTAACCAGAAGTATAAATCACCGGAATGGACATATGTGGCCCTGCCTGAAGTGAAGGAAGAGGCGGATAGCCAAGGAAATCCAGAGGTGACTGTACCGGAAGTGGTTGAGGAAGACGACAAATCGGAAATCCTGAGAGTTATCTTGTCCGATATTGGAGAAGAAGCGGATATTCAGGACAACCTGTATGTTGAAAACGTAGGGAAAGTGAAAGATGATGAGATGCCAAATTGAATGAGACAAGAAAATTACTGATGGAAAAACAATAAAATACTGAAAAAGACAAAAACTGGTAGAACCACGTAGGTGCTTAGAAGCCTTGGGTTAGAAACTAGTTGTGAAGTAGAAGAGGCTAAGTCAAAAGAAACGGCTCATTTAAGAAAGATGGCAATCATAAAAAGTAGCAAAAGTAGATGTACCTTCCTTAGAAGATGGTGCAAAATGTGTTGCTTTTGTACAGGATTATTAATGCTTCTTTGGAGTGTTCTCGCTCTACTAATTTCATTTAAAGTTACTGTGGATACATTAGAAGGACATAGTGATAAGATAACTAATATAGGGAAAGTTCAAAAGGTAGTTCCAACTAGAATAGATAAAAACTATTTACATAAAGACAGGTCAATAACAGATTTTTCTAACAATGTGTTTTCAAAATTGTTGTATGAATATGTAAAAACAATGGACGTAAGGGATTGCTACGTATGTATGCAATTACCTGCATCTGTATCCGAAGGAGTGACTTATCATCACCTTCCTGTAACATATGGAATAACATGTAGTGTAATAGCTAGTTTATTTTATCAAACAGGTAAATTAGAGTATTATTTTTCAGATGTAGATACTATATTTTCACAAGTACCAGCAATTAACAAACTAAACAAGGTAAAACCTGCAAAGGGATTAGGTGAATTTTTCTTAGAGACAAATGAACTAACCTTAGAATATATATTTAGAAATAACTTGACTTGCAGTTTAAAGAAAGAGGAAAAGACATTTTTGGACATGGTTGAAGAAAGGAGATTGAAAATGCAAAGAAAGGTTTCAGAAGGGAAAGTGGAGAAAACGGTTTGCGATGTAGAAACGGAGAAACATTTAAGAGGAGAAACGAGTCCAACTATGGCTTTAGATTGGCCTCAGAAAGGGAAATTGTGTATAAGAAGGAATCAGATGGCGTATGACAATTATTTTCTAGGGAATAGTAAGTGCCATGATACATTACGAATCATGGGAGGATGGGGATTCAAAGGTGGAAGAGATCCAGTCTTTCCAGGACTGTATTTTATCTGTGGGAACAGGGCATATTATCGTTTGCCAGACCATTGGTATGGCACATGTTATGTTGGCCTGGTTTTTCCAAAGATTTTTCACATGGATAGAGGAGAAGATGGTGTACATAGTTTAGGTAGTTATTTAGCACGTAGTAAGAGAGAATCTTGGACTGAAATTGTGGGTGACATTTTTGGAGCACTGATACCCGCAGTGGGAATATCTCTGAATGCGAACAAAATTAGAAAACTTTCAACAGTAGTGGATCGCTTGTCAACAAGCACCGCTGGAGGATTTTTATTGGTAAATAATGAAATGGTTGCCATGCGTGCTATGGTAATGCAAAATCGACTTGCCCTTGATATTTTATTGGCAAAAGAGGGTGGAGTCTGTGGAATGCTGAAAGTTCAACATTGTTGTACTTACATTCCTGACGAAAGTAAAGATTTGAAAAATTATATTAAAAACATTACAGAATTGCATAACGAAATTGTACCACTGGAGGTTGAAGGTGTTTGGGAGAAGATTGGTAAGAAAATATCAGTTATTAAAGACTTTGTAGTAAAACTAGGTATTTCCATTAACTTGTGTGATTTCCTTAGTATTAATAATTAGACTAGGTTGTATTTGTTGCAGAAAGAATAAAAACCAGAAAAGAATAAAAAGAGAAAACTTAAGGAGAAGGGATAAGAAACAAGAAAGAGAATTTGAAGAAATAGAACTTGAAGAATTAAAAGATAGCATGTATAAAACAGTAAAAAGAGAAGAAACAGGGGAAACTGAAATATGAACAAAACAAGAAATCAATTTGAAATTTCTGTAAAAGGGATACAACATTTTAAATTAGTGTGGTGATATAATCACCAAAGGGGGGATTGCTGGAGCGGGTAGTACAAAATTTTGTATACCAACCTATTCTGCATGTTTATATTAATCCGAAAAATCAATTAATCGTAATATTATTAATTTGTTTGAAGTGATAACTCACCAACTATATTAACAAAAGAATTACATGTGGGAATTGCACTTTGCATGGCTATATTAATTGTGAATTAACTTGTGTACTCATATTAATAGTAGAAAATTAGAATATTGCATGTTATATGTTGCTTTGGTGATGTATTTGTGATTTGTGCTTTATTCAGTGAGTATAAACCGCTCTGAGTGTTGCTTTTGCTAGATAAATACACACACATATAGGTATTCGCAAGGGGATCCAATAGAAGGGGGGCCCCTATATGTTGGATGGGTAGGCACTCGTACGTGCCTACCTGAAGACTTCGTCTATCTGTAAAAACCTGGGAGTGCACGAGTCCTCTTTAATCTTTATTATGTCAAATTGTACATTCTTTTGATGCCAATTATTTTTAAGTCAATTGTAAAAAAAAATGTTTTTGTGTAAATATGCTCTCTGTTGAACTCATGAGTATGTTGTATGAATGATTGTGTGTATGACTGCTTTCGTGTGGGACCTTCTTATATCTGAATTGTGGAATTTATTGCTCCTGACTTACTTTGTGTACAAGATTATTATCCTGACCTTTATTTATTCAAATAAATCTTGTGTTGATTACTTTCTGTCATCTGTTTCGCTGTCTTTTTGGGTCTGTTTTTTAGCCTGTCATTTCCATGCAACTTACACCCTAACTTGGGCTTATGTATATCACTCTTGTGTAGGCAGTAGGTTTCTTTTCTCTTTATTGGTATTAGCAAGGGGATAACATTTTATTAGTTATTTCTATGTTTTAATTACGTTTTTGTGTTTCTTTTGTTTAAGTTGACCATTTCGGCCTATACAAAATGGCTGAACGAGACGTTAAACGTGACTGCCCTGACAACACGAGGTTCTGGGTGAAATGCGCAGACGTCACCGCCAGCAACAGTGGCCTGGACCTGACCCCGGGAGAACATGTACCTTCCAAGGACGCTCCGGGAACCCATCCAAGACTAAAGACAAAGCTCAATTTAAAAGCCAGAACAAACAAGTTTGATGACTTCATCATTCAACACCCTGAGAACCGTACCCCGCCAATCCAAGTTGACCAATCCAGACTCTCTAAACCCCGATCTTGATACATTTTGATATTATTTTCATTATAAAAGTAGGTAGGGAATTGAACTAGCTACCGCTCTTCTTTGACGCACTCGATTTCCTGACGTTATGCTGACGGAGAGGATGGTGACACTGCTGGACAGCTGTTATCCTGAATCTTTGAAAGACTGAATTACGGCCTAACTTTGCTGAATAAAATTCTTCTTTGACTGATTGACTTAGAGGACGACTTTAGCCAGAACAGGTAAATATGATGCTCTGAAATGATGATGATGATTTCTAATTTTCTTGCAATATAATTTAGATAAAGAATATTTGATTAATTGACAAATGTGTTGTGTCGGTTATTTGAATAAGAGAAATGTGGTAAGGAGGTATTGTATAGATAGACGAGCATTATTCATTAAAACCAAATATAACAACTAAATGATCCATCTCCTTATGAGAGGGATATCTTAGGAGTCTGAGGGCAATGTGTTTAAGGGTAAGGTAAAGGTATTACTCTCATGTCAGCGTTTGGAAGCGTATTTTCCCTCAGAATACAGATCAACGGAGTGTAAGTATATTGGTGTTATGGGCCCCACCAATGAATGTATTTGAGTGAATTGGATGCCGAGGTAGTTGGTCTGTGCCGAAGGGGGAATTTGACGTTCTGCGCTGCATCAGTAGCAGGCTATCTTCAACAAGGAATGGCAGATATAGTGATAGGATGGCAACCCCAGTGTTAAAATAATATCAGGTTTAGCCCAAAAAACAGGCAAAAATGCAGAATAATTGTTGAGTAATCTCACGCGCTCTTGTTCCCATGTCTGTTAGATTTGCAAAAAAACTGAACTGCTGTCACCTGTGCACATAGCCCATTTAAGGCAATCGACATGATAATTCTGCTGAAGCCAGGAAGTGTTGCTGCCAATGACTTTCTTCAACCCCTGAATCAATTCTCGATTTTGATCCAAGCTGGCCTTGGAAGAGGTTCAAGTAGTTAATGTACTGGTTAATATCCAATAGAAACTAAGAGGGTCATTAGGTTGGCGGGCAGAATTCCTGACATTGCGGCGGGCGGTGCTCTCAGCACCGCCCGCCGCAATGCCAAGAAGGCATGTTGTGCACATCCATACACAACATGGCAGGCACCGCGTGGTGCCTGCCATGTTGTGCATGGCACTGCAGGAGGTACCATAGGTACCCCCCATGTGCACCCCCCACTCCCCAGAATTCCTGGGGGCCCGCTACGGGCCCCCAATGTCAAAAACCACCTGCCTTTACGTGGCGGCAATGCCACCACGGAAAGGCAGGTCCCCGCCTGCATTGTAATACCAGACACCGCCAACATATAAAATACTTTTCTGCCCGGTAGGCAATCGGGCGGATTGCCTACCGGTGGAAAACCGGCGGATGGTCTTTCCGTACGCCGGGGTCCACCCCGCCATGGTAATGTGGCGAGGGGGAATTTGAATGCGGGCGGTGAGTTTTAGCAGGCGGATCGCCACCGCCATAAGAGAGGTGGCGATCCGCCCGCTATACTAATGGCCTCCCAAGGGTCTGATTTAGAGTTCGGGGGACGGGCTATTTTGACACAAACGTGACGGATCTCCCATCCGTAGTATTACAAATGCCACTGGATATAATGCACTTGTGATACGGCGGAAGGATATCTGTAATGTTTGTGACGGAGTACCCATCTGCCCAAGTCTAAATCAAGCTATTAGATTTTTTCATGACTGAACGTAATCATAGACATTACTATATTCCAGTTTATTGATAGAATTGTAGTTACAAGACTCTATTGCATCCTGTAAATGAATCTCTCACGCTGCTCCATGACTATATGATTTATTACATGAAACTCTTGTGACCATATAATCCTTTATAGGGCTGTTAAGCTTTTTCTGTTCTATAAGCAGCAGGCAGCAGGATTTATCAAACTAATTGTACCCAATAAGGCAAATTAGAAAGGTAGAGTTGGCCCTTCTGGGATTTGAATCTGTGACCTATAGGTTATGTAAGATGTAAGCTGCAGGCACTTCACTCAACAAGCCATCGGGCCAACACTCACTGTGATGTGACTACGAGAATTTGCACAACCCACGATATCAATTATATTGCACCACACTGCACAGATGTGTGATACATTGCATTTTATAGGGTTTTCTGTGATTCTCAGGATCACGTGTTTGATGATGCTGGCCTCCAAGATCCCTGTACTGCCAACAAACACAATGATACTAAGCCTGCTTGGGCCATTATTAGCTACAAGAAGCTGGGAATTCCGCCTCACACAGCAGGGCTGACATAGGCATTCAATGTGGAAAACAAAAGCTGCTTGTGCGTTCCGTAGAAGAGCGATGAATGTGACTACAGTACACTGTTCCAGTGGAGGCGCAATGAGAAACTTAACAGATTACAGACAAGCACTTTTTTATATTGTTCAGCAAATCACCATCTTCATTTGATGTTGAGAAGAGTGAATAACCCGGAACAGACGCATATATATTTGAAGCCAAATTGTATGGGTGGAGGGAAACTATATTCAGAATACCAGGGACATCTTAAGGATATTGGGGGCCATGGGCCAAAAGTATTTTGGTGGCCCCTTTTCAGAACAGCTTTGAATTTATGATTTCATTTTCAGCCCTTTCGTGTCTTTTTTTGGTCAGGCCACAGACACTGCACAGGCACACACGACCATTTTCAAAATGTGTTTACATCTGATATTCAGGATTAGTTACGCGTGTTTTCAATATTGTAACACACAGCAGCAGCTCACCAGTGTTACTTCAAATAATCTCTGTGGCACCCTCTCATTTCTCATATGTGAGGTCATGTTTCGATCTAAATAAATGCAGCTTCTTTTATGGATGTTGCATGAAACATGAACACAACTTTTCTCAGCAAAGTGTCTGTAATACTCTCACACGTCACTCACATTAAAATGAATGAAAGGAAAACAGTATTTAAAACTATCTGTTTAAGAATTATTAAAGATCACCCAGGCAAGACCCAATGCAGAACAGAGCTGGCTCTATCAGGGGCCCCGTGAAAGGCTGGGACCCTGGACCAGCGCCCATTTTGCCCATGCCTCAAAACAGAATACAAATTCAAAGGTCTTCATTGCATGTGGTCTGGTGTTTGGTGTCATATTGCTATGAGATAGCCTCTTTTTTGTGTAGAAAAAAACATGAAAATTCTGGTGGTTACTGAACCAGAATCTGTATGTTCTGGTAATAACCGTTTTTTTTCCGATGCTAAATTCTGTCAGGTTTCACCTTTAAAATGT
The DNA here is from genome assembly GCF_964204655.1 of Triturus cristatus. Taxonomy (NCBI): domain Eukaryota; kingdom Metazoa; phylum Chordata; class Amphibia; order Caudata; family Salamandridae; genus Triturus; species Triturus cristatus. The sequence continues at coordinate 169,371,220 of NC_140586.1, read as the reverse complement.
TTACTCTTATGTGGGGGGGGGGCGGTTTGGGAAGGATGAAGACTTCATCGTACTAGGTAATTACCTTGCAGAGTCAACCTGAACCCTCAACATACAAGGAGTTGAGCAGGGTACATAAGTCCTAAAGTGAAGAAGAGTTAATCCAACGAGAGTTAAAAAGAAAAAGGGAGTGTTTTCCATCATGCTTTCCAGGACCAGTCTATAGGAAGCAAATGAATGAAAACAATGGATCTGAATCACTGCTTTTTGTGCACCTGGGTCAAATTTTCATTCGCAAATACATTGTCTGCTGGTAAAAGTTTTCAGAATCTGTGGGAATTTCTGCATGCGGACAGGACATACTTCTGTGGAAACTCCACCAGTTTGGCAGAGATTCTGTTGGAGTAAATCTCCCACCAGTGGCAAGAAAGAGCTGTTTTTTGGGCAGAGGTCTAGTAAAACAAATGTTTAGACTGGAACACTTGCCCGTTTCCAGTTACCAACAAATTAACTTTCCCACTCTGGAAAGTTATTCCTGAGGAGGGCTGGAGTACATCACTTTTAAGGATGAATAAGGAATGAGCACGCCCTAAATTTTCTAGCAGCTGTAAGCACAGAGGTATCACAAAAAGCAAAAATATTTGCCTGATGAAGATATCTATCTATCTATCTATCTATCTATCTATCTATATATATATATATATATATTCACTTAAAAAACCATAGGTTTCACACATGTTATAGTTATAGTTAGCTGGACATTTCACTCGTAAAAAAACAATAAAATTCCCCCGTTATAGTTACTGCAGGCAACTATAACTCACGCGACCGCAATCCTCTGCTGATGACGTCAGATTTACATCACTGTATTTAGACACTTATTTACCCATGTCTTCTTCCATTAATCTTTAGCTATACATATATTACAAATATTTATTTTTCATAAAGACACATATGTCATCAGTGATGTAATATCTGACGTCACAGAAGACGACCTTCACCAGTAGAAAGGACTCTAGTGTTACAAGGCACAGATGCATACGGCTCTCCCCTAATTTCTAGAGCTGACCATATCTGAGCACTATCATGGACCTTTGACGAGCCTATTTGGTTCACAACTGAACTGTTGCTGTATGTGTTGGCAGAGTTAATTTCATAAGTAGATGCTTAAAGAGTGCAGTGCAAAGATTTTTTTCTAAGTGAGAGCTTACCTGGAACTCTTGAGTGAGGCAAGATAGGTGCTCTCCCGAGCAACTTGCCTGGACAATGAGAAGAGCTCCACGCGACGCAGAAGCAGGGAGTGGTCCCTCATGCAGAACTGGGCAGCAGCCTCATTAATGGTCAACTGGTGGGTAAGGGCAAGAGGGGGGGAGAAGAACAGCACTGTGTCAATAACTGCCATCCAACGGAAATATGGTCTTTGCCAACAGACCACAATTGTTTGCTATAACAGAAGCATGTTACATTGCAGGTATGTGACAGTGAGTACAAACAAACTATAGCGGACAACTGCACATGGCGTGATCCCTGCGAGGCCCCTCCGATACATTTAAATACATATTTTCTGCCAAGCACACTGACGATGTTGATGTTTCTCCCTGTAGTCAACTCCTGCCGTGCAGGCCTCACTCTGACTCATTCTTCTTCCTTATAGCTGCGATAAGAAAACACCCACCCAGGCATTAATATCACAGGAACGAGGCAGAGGCAGGGTCGGACTGAGACAGAATATAGGCCCGGACATCAAAATCAAAACGGTCCCCTTTAGTGAATTTAATAGCTAGAAAAGATACCCATGTTTGCAACATAGGGGCAGTTCTGAACTTGTAAAGATACGCTGTGGAAGTGTTTTGCAAGGTATGGAGGACTGCATAGTTTTGAGCTTGCTGCAGGCAATGTTTGTTTTAATATAAGAAAAAATAACTGTAAACAATCATTGGCAAAGCCAATAGGTGTCGCCTCTGCAAGAGCTATTGGCTTAGGCAATGTGTTTTAGCTGTGTTGTACATCAGTGTGGCTGCAGTTCAGCTTGGCTAGGAGTTATCAGAGTGGAGTGGGGTGGAGAGGGGAGTGTGGAGCAAGTGCATTGGGGTAGATTGAAGTGGGGTAGACTAGATTGAAGTTAGGTTTACTGTGAGAGAGTGGAGTTGAGTAGAGTGGGGTGGATTGAAGTGGGATAGAGTACGGCAGATTAAGGTAGACTGGAGTGGGGTAGACTGGTGTAGAATGGGGTAGATTAGTGTGGAGTGGGTAGACTGGGGTAGATCGGAGAGAGGTGGAATGGGGTAGAGTGGGATAGATTGGAGTGGAGTGAAGTGGGGTAGAGTGGAGTGGAGTAGATTGAGGTGATTGGAGAGGCGTGGAGTGGGGCAGATTGGGGTGGAGTGGGTAGATTAGGGTGGAGTGGGGTAGATTAGGGTGGAGTGGGGTAGATTGGAGTGGAGAGTGGCAGATTGGAGTGGAGTAGGGTAGCTGCTTCCAGAGTCTGTGACACACACGCAGTCACACGGACTCCTTTAGTAGTCCACGCCAGTTATTTGTTCTGGTAAAAGCAAGCGCCGATTTGCAAAAGAAATTAAGTAACTCAAAGGTGTTGGTAAAAGGAAGGACAGAATAAAACAAGTCACATAGAACAATGTCAATAATAGAAAATAAATGCTGGCTGAGAAAAAATTGTAAAAAGAAAAATACCCTGAATCACAGTGTGAGTAAGTGATGTGAGGCAAATATATTGTGGCCAATTAGGAGGCAGCTGAAAAGATTGGCAATAAAGCCAACAAATGGTAAGCAATGGGCGGGCTCCAAGCCCGTTACAGTATTCATTACAGCGCGTAGCAACAGCACATACCAGCAAGGCCTCAAAACGGCCAGCAGACCATAAAGCACACCAAAAGCAGCACACACAATGACCTTTCAGACCAGCCATTCAGGCACTGCCTCATTGCCCTACAGGCCAGTCAGATGCTGAGCAGAGGGCAGCACCAACCACTGAACTAAGTAGAGAGGAAAAACAAGCATTGGCATAGCCAATAGGTCTCGCTTTTGGGACCTTATAAGTATTTAGTTATGCAGCACAATATCCTTGGTGCAACAACATTAACTGTTGCATGGCTAAACACTTATAAGATCCCAAAGGCGAAACCTATTGGCTATGCCAATGCTTGTTTCTTTTTCATTTAGCACACCATTAGAGTGCATATGTTTCCTAGCTCTCTTCCTTCTGTGCTGCTTCCCCCAACCCTTGCTTTTTTTTGCTCCCCACCCATCCCAGCTTGCCTGTAAAAGCAGAGCAGTAGGGATATTTTTGCTGGGGTATGACTGAATAGCAGACTTTAATGGTTGTTTTTTGTTTGATCTTCTGCCATCCACATATTGCACGAAAGCACAAGCTTTGGCTTAAAAGGGTTTTATTGTGATATGGAGAGGACCATCTGCCACAGTCACTCAGCTGGCATCTGTGGCAGGAGGTGTACTTAGCATGACACTTCTCCTAGAAGAATTGAATATGAGAATTGTGGCACTCTCTGGTGTGCAAATAGTGTTTCTTTAATTGTGGTAACCCAGGTGGAGGGTGCCGGTGGGTACCATCCTCTGATCCGAGGCGTGAATCCAAATAAATATAGTCTGCGTTGTCTGAGACAAGAAACACCGTCCCCACTACGCACTCCTTAGTAATTTATATCCAATAATTATTTTCTTTCATATCATCTTGGTTTTTGCAAAAAAAGTTCTTTATTTGATCATTTTCTCTTATCATGTTCATCGTGTTGAGTAATCACACGTAGAGATGTACATTTGTTTTTCATTTGGTTGAATAAATCCCAATGCATTTCGGACAAAGCCCTTCATCAGGGGAATTATCCTAAAAAATAACCAAAGTGCATATAATCAATGCTCCAAGCGGAACCGTTGCAGTAATCAAAGTATGCTCTGTGGAAATCACCTAAATCGAAGGAAAAAAGGTGAAAAGAAAACATCCACCGAATGTAGGAAAAACGAAGCCGTTCGTAAAGGACATAACTCTGCGTTAAAAAAAGAAAAGAAAAAATAGTGTCTCAGGGATGTGCCCATGTCGCAAAGTTTTGTTAAAAGGATTGTGGGTAAGAAAGTGTCCTTTGCCGGATAGAAGATCTGCATTTTGCTAATCATCTGCCCTGTTAGCTGGGATGTATTTTGTTTTACTGACTGTAATTGTGTATTATATTTGTAATTTTATGACTCGAAGGCTGGTAGTTGCATTATAGGAAAGCTTATACTCAATAGAGTAGCCCAGAGTTGATTATGTTGCCAACCCAATGGTAAAGGTTATAGGCCTCATCATTTCACTGGGAAAATGATGTCCGATACCATAAGTCTGATCTGTTTATTGTGACAAGTTAATACACAAAACAGTGTGCCTAGTTTATTAATTGTAAAAAGCATTTGTTAGTCGATAGGTGTTCATTGGTGGATGATTATCACTATTTATTGGCTGTATACAGGAGTTGTTTTATATGTAATCTCACACATTAGAAGAGCATACAATTGTTTAGGCGTTGGTTAGCCCCCACTGGCATAATTGTATTTGTAATTTTATAAGTGTATGTCTGAGAGTTTCTCTTAAGTTGGGCTGTGCTCAGTAAAGTGGTCCAGAGTTGTTTACGGTTACAAGCCAGTGATCAATGTTGTGGGCCTCATTGGTTTACTTGGAAAAGAGAGGTTAGATGCCATAGGTCTGATCTGTTTATCATGAAAAGTTTTGATATAGGAAGTAGTCCTGGTCTATTTATTGTGGAAAGCAGACGTAAAATCAATACATTTTAAAGATGGATTGTGATTACACTCTTGTTGCTTACCTCCTATGACAAGCCCTTGGGGTTGAAGATTAGCAAAACAGTACAGATTTGCAAAACAATACTCCTTGTTTGGCCTTTACCCAACATTAATAATGTACATATTTATAATTGTAAAGCTGTGTGTCTGATGTTTGCCAGCTTTTGCACAGTACAAAAGGCCTGAGCAGCTTATTGTGACAAATTTACAGGCTAAAGGCTTGTTTCATTTTTATAAAGTTATTTCGGGTGCTAAAGCTCTGTCTCGTTTCTTATGAAAATTTTTGACAAAGGTTTAGGCCTGACTTATTTATTATGAAAGCATTTGTTGAAGCAAGTATACCCTAACAGTGTATTGTTATTACACCCTGTTAAATCCTGTAAACAGATATTTTGTTACATCAAATCTAATTAATTACCTTAGTAGGCAAGGGTTATGATGTTTATTACCACCTTTGACAAAACCTTAGAAGATTTGCACTGTGATAATTCTTGCTACACCCTAAGTGAGCGCCTGAAAGGTATAGTTGTCTGCCATGCTCTAATAATAAAAAATACAAATAGAGCTATACATATAAATACATACAAAAAGGGCTTTGGATCAGCCCTCTCCTGCCACTGGTCTGTTCGAGTGTCACCCTCACTTTGCTTCCATCTGGGACGGCATTGAACCAATGCTCAGCCACTTAAGCCTTTGCTGTATTGCCCTACAAATGATGGCATTTTGCCTTATCACATGTGCACCTCTGTCTGAACATGAATGCACTTAGGTGCTATGTATGGCTGGTGGGACAGTCTTTCAGTTTTTCATGTACCCTCGCTTGCTTCTAATTTCATCATTGCACCGCATCCTACATGGTCGCTGACTCGAATCTGGTCAGCCATCTTTGTAGATAAACATCTCTATAATGTACCATTGTTTATCATTCTAAGATGGCCACGTCTTTGCTTCCAAACCTGGAGGCCATGTTGGAACTTGAAATCAATAGTACGCTTTATACAGTATCATTGCACGTCCGTACCCTCCCAAGTTTTAGTTGTATTTTTTATACAAGCATACCATGTAGGCAGCAGCATGTTTTAATTTTTCAACGTGTATTCATGTAATTTGTTACATATGCTTGTTGTGGTTTTGTATGTGGATTGTGTGTAGGTAAGTCGGCAAATGCAACAATGACTCCCTGCATGGAAGAGTTAATGGATCACTGTCCAAATAAATTTATGGTGACGTTTTGTGTGCCTAGAGTCAGCAATGACTGAAGAAGCACTTGCAGCTATAAGCAAGACATATGGCATTATCAGTGCGTATTTTTCTTTTCGACGACTGCACTATGGCATGGAAGAATAGCTGTCATTCATGCTACGGGGCGAGCTTGTCTTTCGCGTCCTCCCATCTCAGAACCGATGCACTTTAAAGGTTAATAAGTAGAAAAGCTTAAATATTTTAGTGCAATATCTGTTCCGAAAGCATGTTATGTGCCAATAGTGGCGAGTCATGAAGGGAAAAGGTTCTCTGTAAAGGTTCACTGATCATTTTGACCGAGTGTCGCTTTACTTCACACAGTCCTTGCTAAAAGTGTTTCCTAAAAAAATGGCCTCGCGGCAAAAAAAAAAAAAAACAAGTGGGGGGGAGTGCATGCGTATGACGAGAAGGGCGGGGGGGGAGAAAGGAGGAGGGAATGAGGGGTAGTGCAAGCCGAGTAAGGCTTAAAGAGAGAACAATGGCAGATGGCGATCAAAGCGGCCGTGTGGTCGCAAAAGTGAAAGTAAGCGCGGCGCGCGCGCCCGCGCACATGCACTGTACCTCTAGGCTGGCCTGGTAGCACTTTTTGGAGCCCACATACAAAATGTCTCTTCGAGCCAGCGCAAGCGCTGGGGCTCAGCGAGACCTAAAGAGCCACCTACAGAGAATACTGACGAGCCCTGTACGTTCTAGGGTGGGGGCACGGTGATAAAATCATGCAGCACTAAAACGTCAATGAAATTGCATTGTGGTGAGGCCGTAATTATTTGATAATTAAACCAATGCAATTACACAATGTTGGGTTATCAATGAAAGCGAAATAACACTTGTCATGTTTATGTGCTGAACTGGAAGATAAATAGAGAACTGACGATTTTACAGTTTTCCACCTCCTTAAAACAAAGTCTGACCTTTCACTCTTCAAAATACTCTGTTGCTTTATAATATCTTACTAATGGTACACGTATGCTTTCACGCATTCTTAAAATTGGGTAATAGCTTTCAAACCAGCTTGAAATCACCCAACAGTTTACACACTTTCATAAAAATAATCTGACAATATAAAAACATTTCTAAACTATCCTGAGAACGTTTACCCCTCCTTAAAATAGCTTAGTAATTAAAGTGACTTCTAAAAATAAACATTTTAAAAAATGTGGGCCAAGTACATAATTTCTGACAGTTAAAATAAATTCAACAAAAAATAGCATTTGCTGACTTGTAATCACAGGTTTCAATCCAAATCTCTAGTCAACACTTCCAGATCTCAGCCTACTGCTTTACAGAATCAAAAGCCGATTTTTAAAATATACTTTAAAAACATATTCAATCCTGCACTCGATTGTTATAAGTTAAGGTCATTAACATTTGTAAAGGCAGAAGTATATTATTGTAAAAGTCTCTGACAGACAATGTAAAATCACTTGGATTCACCCTCAACACAGACCTCCCCTTCAAAGAGCACACTGCAGGGAAAACCAAAACAGCATGGCACCACGTCTCTCTACAGAACAAGCATCTGCAATGCAATCGGTCTCGCATTTGCGAGAGTTTAAGCTATTGGCTTTGTAAATGACAATGCCTTTTATTTATCTGTTTTGATAATTAACACATAAAACAAAGGCATTGTCATTAACAATGCTATTAGCTCAAACTCTTGTAAATGCAAGACCTATTTCATTTCAAAGAAGCGGCCGTCATTGTTCTGGACTGCTTGCAAAGTGAAAGCGTGCCTGGCGCTGCATGTTGCAGGAAAGCATGTTGTGCCTGCAGTAGGAGAAACTCTTTAAAGAAAATAGTGCTCACAGACTAAATAAGACATACCCTGTGACAACAGAAGTAAAAGGCGCAGTCCTCATGGGAGGTTACAAATGAAGACAAGGCGGTACTAAGGAGGGACTAACAAGCCTATTAACGAATCAAAAGCCAGCATTTACGAAGGACAATGACACAAGCTAACGACAAACATGGGCAGAGAGTGGGCGGGGCTCCAAGTACATACTCGAATACAGCATGCCTCGCAGAGCAGCGCATGCACTACTCAAGTTCAACCTAAGAAGCATAAGCCTTCCTCCTTGAAAATGACTTCAGTGCTAAAATGGAAACCATGGTGCTTTTATATCTGGATGTAGTGTGCTCAGTGGTATACCCCACACCGTAGTGGCACCATTCAAAGGCAGTCTACAGGCCACAGCACAAATCATCAAGAGCATGATTAAGAAATTCAGACATCACCTTCAAGTACCTCAGAAACTGCAGCCCCCACACATCTAGCCAACAAATCTAACCACCTCAACTGAATAGTACCATACCAGGAGCCAGGAAAATGCCATACAGCATATAAAAAATGTGCAATATATTACAAACAGAAGGCACCCTCAGACTGATTACCTGGGTTATGGAACAACATACCTACTGGCATAAGAACGTCTCCGACCCTCCTCTAATTCAGAACAAGCATTGGAAAAAGCCAATAGGTCTCGCCTCTGCGAGAACTTGTGTTTTTGTTTTGTTTTGTGCAGCAGTGTGGGTGTACAGTAAGTTTAAAGTTTTTAAGGCTATAGAATGTGTGATTAACAGGTATGCATTTCTCTTAACGTGATAAGAATGAATGTTACTTGTGTTTTCCAGCATAGTAGTATTGGTTTTTTTTTTAAAACCTGTTTATTGGCTTAGTAAAGTTGAATTGAAAATTTTGGTTGTGGGTGATCTGCAGTTTCATATAGTTTGTAAAGCTGTCACATGTAAGTGGCATGAATCGGCTCTAAGCTGGATGTGATGTGCATGGTGCCTATATAGGCGCTACCCCTGCGTGCTGTCAGTTACTTTTCGCGACATTCCTCGCCTTGAGCGAGGAGTCATGAAGAACACTGACCACTTGTGTGGAAAACTAAGGCCCTAAAGAGGAATGCCCTGCCCCTATAAATCCTTTCGCAGAGCTGAATGGATGGGTGGGTCGGTAAGGGATCTATAGCTAGACAGAGTCTCTACTAGATAAGGTGCTACTGAAGGTAAGTAACTTGTCCATCTGATAGAGACTTTTCGCTGCAGATTCCTTTTGGTATCTATTCCTTACCTCAGAATAGATACCAAAGCAATACCTCACCGGAGGTGGGTCTGTAAAACCATTTAATACCAAAAAGTCCTGCAGGACAGAGTGGGCAAAGGGCACATCAAGGAGCATGAGAGGACAGTTGTTCAAGGGCTCAAAGGGAGTGCACATCAGGAATGTCAAGATGAGATTAAGGTCCCACTGAGGCATGATCCAAGGAGAAAGTGGAAACATATGTTGTAAACCTTTCAATAACATATGCACAATAGGGGAACTGAACGGGGGGGGGGCTGGTCAGTCAATCTCAGAAAGTCTGAAATAGCAGAAAGATAACTCTTGAAGGTGCCCAGAGAAGAGCCATGCTGTGTAAGGGACAGAATAAAGAGAAGAACCTGAGAAAGAGACAAGGAAAGGGGATCCACCTGCTTGTATGCACACCATGCCACAAACTTGCGCACAATGGCAGGTGTATACTGTTTTGGTGGAGGGACACCTAGCAGCCAGAATAACATTGCAGGCATTTTGGAGCAAGGTCAAAGGCTGTCAACTGTCACTGCTCAGTCTCCACACAGGCGGAGGGTTGACAGGTTTGGGTGGAAAGCCCTCCCCTGCTGCGAAGAAGAAGATCCCCCCCAAAGGGGCAACCTGATCTTAGGACCGATGGCCATGCTCAACAGCTTAGGATGCCAAACTCTCCGAGCCCAGTCCAGAGCCACAAGGATGACTTGGGCCCAGTCGTTCCTGATCTTCTTGAGAACTCTGGGCAGGAGTGGCTTGGGCTGAAAGGCATACAGAAGGCCGGAGCTCTACTTGAGACAAAAAGCATCTCCGAGCGAGAGCCGCCTTGGAAACTCCGGCATGCAGAACTGTGCGTTCTTGACAGTGACGAATAGATCTAACCAAGCTGCTGCCCAGAGCTAAAAGAGACCTTGCACCACCTCTGGATGGAGACACCATTGTGATCTGCTAGGCACCTTTGGCTGAGTTCGTCCGCCCTGGTGTTCAGAGAGCCCGGTAGGTGTTGAACCACCAGGGAAATGCCATGCTGTTTCAGCCATGTCCAGAGACTTGACAAAGGGTCCACGACCCTACCCTACCTTGCTTGTTGCAATACCACATGGCGTTGGTTTTGTCTGTGAACACCTCCACTAGCCTTCCCTCAATGGAGGGTAGAAAGGCTTTTAATGCCAGCTGGATTACTCGAAGCTCCAGAAGGTTGATGTGGAGTCTGGATTCCTCTGATCTCCACCTCTACCAGATGGCAGCCCCCTCCCAGGAGTGATACATCTGTCACTACGATCAGATCTGGTTGGGCAAAGGAGAAGGGTCTGACGCTGACCCAATTGTGGTTTGTTAACCATCACTGCAGATGTTGTGCAGCTCCCTCCACGATCTAGACCATGTTGGAGAGATTTCCCTGATGCTGCGCCCACTGAAACTCCAGGTCCCACTGCAGAGACCACGTATGCCAGTGGGCAAGTGTCACAAGCAGGAGGCCATGAGGCCTGGCAGCCTCAGAGCCAGTCTCAGCGAAATCCAGGACTGAGGCTGAAATATCAGTATCATGGCCTGAATATACTGGACTCGCTGTTCAGGATGACAGGCCAGAAACTGCACTGTGTCCAGAATAGCTCCGATAAAAAGGAGGGTCTGACAGGGAGTCAGATGGCACTTCTGCACGTTGATAGTGAACCCCAGTGAATGCAAGAGGTCAGCAATATGCTGATGGTGAGAAATAACAGCCTGTTGCGAGCCCACCTTCAACAGACAGTCGTCAAGATAGGGGAAGACTGGCACCCCTAATCTCCGCAGATGATCTGCAACCACCGCCATCACACTCGAGTGGTACTGATGAGGCCAAAAGGAAGCACTTTTAGTAAACTTAAAAGTCCTTGGGGCCCACCGTGAACTGCAGGTAACGCTTGTGGGCAGGCAGGATGGGAATGTGGAAATATGCGTCCTGCAAGTCCAACGCTACCATCCAGTTTCCCAGTTCCAGGGCAGACAAGACTTAAGCGAGCATGAACATTTTGAACTTCTCCTTCTTGAGGAAAAAATTGAGAGAGCGCAGGTCTAGGATAGGACGAAGGCCTCCATTTTTCTTGGGCACCAGAAAGTAGCAGGAATAACAACCACAACCTACTTCTGGCATCAGCAAAAAAAAGATGGTCCTCCGCCAGCCTGTCGCAAGCAGGTGGCATGGGTGGAGGGTTAGTGTAGAAGGTGAGGAAGTAGCCCCTCTGGACAATCTTCAAAACCCATTGGTCCAATGTGATAGACATCCATTGGTACATGTGATGGCAGATTCTGCTGCCCAATTGGTGCCCATGCTGATAAGGGGGCATACTATAAGGGCTAGGATGCTGCGGCTGCCGGGAGGTGGTGGGCTGGCCAGACCGCTGGCTGCCCGACCGGGAGGTCTGTGAGTACAGAGTCCTCAGCCATGCAGAGGCTTTGAAACTAGCACACCGCTGTGGTTAGATTGGTACACCTCTGTGGTCAGGCGGGTACAGATGTGGTTGAAAGCCCCTTCTGTGGTCACGAAAGGAGCTAAAGGCAGATTGGGGGTGTTGAGGGGTCATGGAAAGGCCCAATGACCTGGCCGTAACCTTGAAGTCCTTGAAGTGGTCCAGCATTGCATCCAGCTTGTCTGCAAAGAGACAGGAGCCTTCAAAGGGAATGTCCGTGAGTGAGGCCTGAACATACCCAGAAAAGCCAGTCATCCTCAGCCAGGCGTGGTGCTGAAAAGCCAACAATGAAACCGTTCTGCCTAGCGAGTCGGTCGAACCCAGCCCAAAGCATATGGCGAACCTAGCTGTGTCTCTCCCATCAGCAACTGCTTGAGAGACCATAGGCATCACCTGCTCAACTGAGTCCCAGACCGAGTGGAGGTATTGGCACAAAAGGCACAAAGTGTTCACTGACTGCAACACCAGGCAGGCGGAAGAGAACATCTTCTTCCCCGAGGTGTCTAGCCCCGGATTTACTTTAAATGTGGAGACTTGGACCATCAAGCTCTCAAGGGTGGGGTGTGTTGTGAGGAAACTGAGGTCCATTGGAGCGGGACAGTAGCAGCGGAAAATCAATCTATTAACAGGAGCCCCATTGCAGGGCTTGGAACGGCCCCAAGCTGGACAACCATGAGGGCTTTGTTAAATAGTAGAAGCGATTCAGATGGGGTGACTCCAAGCTGAAGTACCTCCGTCAAGACATTCGTCTTGACAGCCACAGTGGGCAGCTGAAGGTCTAGGACATCCGCCGCCCTACTCACCACCATAGCAACTGTGACTCCCTCCTCTGTAGCCACGGTAGGAGGAGAAACCAAGTAGGTATCTGGGGAGGTGTCCAGTCCACTGGCGTTCACCTGATCCTCACACCCTGTGTCCTCGGTGAAATCTAGGGGCTGGCATTGATCAGCTTCTAGTGCCCCCTCCCAATCATCTATAAGTCCTAGCCCAAAGGAATGGGGTACAGGCGCTGATCTGGGTTGTCTGCCCTAGTCAGCACTGGAATCCGTGTTAGACGCCGCCGATCTGCCTCCATGTCGAGGTAGCTTGACAAGTGCCCCTTCGGATCCATCCAAGAGGCCCAACTGGCACCAGGGTGAGCCCGCTGGTGGAAAGCCAGTAGTGGTCCCGCCTGTGCCTGCATAGCCCGTAGACGCTAAAGTGGGGACAGATTGCCCAAATATGAGGTGAAGCGGAGAGAGGCGTCGAGATGGCCCTGGCACAGGCTTAACCACAGAACCATGCCTCGAATGTCGATGCTCCCTCTTACTCTTCTTCCATTTGTAGTACTTACCCAAACTCCTGGGCGACTTTGACAGTGAGGATGATAGTCTGGAGTGGCTCCACGACTGATACTGGAAACTTCCTCTCAATCGGGCTCGAGGTTGTCATGGCATTGCACATCGACCACCAAAGAGCTTGAAGGATTGCCCCCTCAAGGCCTTGAGGGGAAACATCCATTACAACGCAGTCATTAAAATGACCTACCTTTACAACACAACTGTTACAAAGCAAATGTCTTTACATCGCATGCCTTTACATTGCATGCCATTACAACACATGTCACTACAAAGCATACCATTACAACGCATGCCATTACAATGCTTTATAAGGTAAGTAATGGAGATTTGTTTAGTATTAGGGTGGGTTTGGGTTTTGGGGTACATGGGAATAGTAATTTTTACCCCTATACTATCCAACACTTTACCTACTGTTGCACTCACTGGAGTAGGAATAGTAATTTTTACCCCTACACTATCCAACACTTGGTAATTTTTACCCCTACACTATCCAACACTTACCCTACTGTTTGCGCTAAAAATATTATGCTTTGTAATGGTATGCGTTGTAATGGAATAGGTTGGAATGGTAGTTTTAAAAAAATGCGTTGTAATGGCATGCATTGTAAAATTATGCAATGTAATGGTAGTTGCGATGTAATAACTGCGTTGTAAAAGCATGCGTTGTAATTGCATGCGTTGTAGTGTCATATATTCCCTTGGTATGAATGGCAAGACAATCGGTGCAGGTCTAGGCGTTGTGGTTGCGCTTGAGGCACAAAAGACAGACGAGGTGTGGGTCCGTCATTTGACACTGACAGGCGCCACAGGGCTTGAAACAAGCCTTCCATGCGGATATACCTACCACTCCAGGGAAGAAAGTCTGAAACATTTTGTTGCCAAAAAGTCAAAAAAGAGCCATTCAAGAAAGGCTGGGGATAGCTCTTCTCCGGATCAGCACTGACTGGCGCAGAAAGAATGGAACTGACATCAGAACGCTGGAATGGCGCATATCTAGGCACCACACATGTCACTTCCGGTGCCGACGATGCAACCTATCAGCACACAGGGGTACTGCTCATGAAAAAAAGATTCTAAGGTAAGGCTAGAAGTTTCTATCAGATTCTTAGTGACTGGAGACATGGTCATACTGACAGGGCCCAGTGGGTCTTCCTACCTCTGTGGAGGTGAAGGGAGCTGCATACCTTAGTTTTCCCCTGTTCTGACATGATGATATCCATCTCGTTTGCAGTTGCTCTTTTATGTGCCTTAATACCTCAATGTAAACTGTACTAAGTAAGTACCTTGTTTCACGGTTCAAAATCCACAGTTCTGTGTCAGATTTCAAATAGTCACATGTAAAGTGTACGTAGGGACATACAGGAGTATATGATTAAGATTGAATGAGCCATATACATACTTAAATAATGCTCTGGCAACCCGTAGAGATAAGTTAAGTGCTTGTTCGAACATGGAGCAAGATCCACTTGGTGCCTTCATGGCACTATAGTAAGTGGATAGATAGGGGTAAATTCATAGGGGAGTTGGGGCGTGATATGGGTGGGGGTATGAGACCCATTTTTCACTGAGAAAATCCGAAAGGCGATTCACTCTTACTTTGAGCTTAATCAGAGTTCAATGGGCAATAATGACACACTATGGAAGGTGTTCAACCCATTTATACAGGGTAAATGCATTGCAGAAGTAAATGGGATCCTTAAGTCCTTTTGAAGTAGACTTGATCAGCTAGAGAAAAACATTAAAATATTACAATGGGATTGAGAACCCAAACACAATATTGTATTACAATTACACACAAATTGGCCTAATTTAGGGAGACACTGGACAGAGAGATAACATTTTGGGGTAAATGTGTATGAGCGAGACAGCATGGTGAGGGTGAGTGTACCGGTCATGCTCTCATGGCATTGATATGCCCAACTTGGGCAGCAGAGGATATACCACAAATAGAGGAAAGTACTGGCGAATTGGTACACAACCTCATGGAAGCTATTATATGCATTCACAAAGTTTTATACTGATCTGTATGCTCCACAAGCAGAATTAACCGCCCAGGAAATTCATAAATATCTGGATACTGCTACCCTTGCCTGGCTAGAACTTGCGGAGCGTAAACCACTGTGCTTCCCAATTTCCCTTGAGGAAATTAGAAGGGTTATCAGAGGCATGGGGAATGGTAGTGCCCCTGGGGGAGA
Organism: Triturus cristatus; assembly: GCF_964204655.1. Lineage (NCBI taxonomy): Eukaryota > Metazoa > Chordata > Amphibia > Caudata > Salamandridae > Triturus > Triturus cristatus. The sequence goes on along the minus strand of NC_140586.1, from coordinate 169,356,132 downwards.
TGGACTGCCCATTGCATTTTACAAAGAGTATGCAGAGGAGCTAGCTTCCTTACTGTTAGAGGTCGTCTTTCACAACCCCCTCCCCACAGGGCCCCATTGCTCCACCACTCTTACCTGCACGGGCTCCAGCAGCTGAGTGTATATGAGGTCCAAATACATTTTTAGAAATCAAACTTGTTGTAGTACTCCATACAATACTTCTTCAGTGAGTCTTTGGTCATGCACTTTCGCCTGTAATCTTTTATCTGTCAAAAGGTCCTTTCAGCATTGGCACTTGAGACGGGCAACGCCAAAACATCCAGTACACAATTTGCAAAACCTGGCCATTGACATAGCTTTCTATGCCAATACTGGTGCACCCGAAGATTGCAATTCTCTGGGACAGGTTCTGCAACAAATGCGTTGAACTGGGCACATATGCCCTCTGAGTTATTGAAGCAGTCAAAAATGAAGCAGCACTTTTGAAGGTTCTAGGAAAATTCCCCTTTATGGAAGGGATTTAGAACTTGTGCAACATACCACAGTGAGGCTTCATTGACTTCAAATGCCATGAATGGTGAAGGGATATGCATCATTGCAAGCCATTTCTCATACATTATAAAATAAAATTTCCTGAATTGCTCCTCAACATTTCTTTGTTTACCAAGTGGCAAGCTGCAGTGCCACAGTCACTAGAAGTGTCGGCCCTCCTACTCTCAACATCAATTATGCTGAGGACTTGAGAGACAAGGCTGTTTTCAGTCTCTAGTTTTTTCAATATGTCCACTACAGCAGTCATGTTTTCCTGTAAAAATTCAAGAATGCTATAGAGTGTACTTTTTTCACATCACTATCAATATGCAACCGAAGATCCTTACATTTCTTGCCTTTGGCATCATCACTCAGCATTTTTTTTAAAACATTTGCCACATGAATAATATACAATTCACGACCCCTGGGACTGAGAACCACCTGCTAACTGTAACAGTTGGGATGACTCTTTCTTTGATGCCACACAAAGCACAAAATGAGAAATATTTGCGCTTTAGTTCCTGCGTATATCAAAACAGTGCACCAGAATGGACTAAAAAGTTAATAGCTTTCTTCATTAACTCTGAAGATTGTAAAGATGGTTTCAGCATACCATCTAGCAAATGGGCAAGGATCTCTTACAGGGATGCACTTCATCTCAGGTATCGATTTTGACATTTCATCACACAACCTTTTCATATATGTAACTGAACCACTGCAAATACAAACAATATCAGTCCAATCTTAGTTGAACTTGGTAAGAACATTTTGCAGCAGCATTTTAAGGTTGTGCCTGCACAGCGCTTGCGCTGCGCTTGAGAAATGTATTGGTTTTAATATAAACTTAAAAGGGACTTACATCCTGCCTCCTCTCTTTTCTAGCTTCTCATTGGTTCATGTGTGTGCCACTTACTTTTCCTACATTTCTAATAGCTCTAGCATATTTTCCTGCATTTACCAATGCTTGTTCCTCGTCTGCTCCTCATATCAGTTTCCTGCCGACAAAATGGTGGAACTATATTTTCATAAGGTTTTGCCTTTTTCTCTTGCAGCATATTTATATAACAATTTATCACCCGGAGAGATTAAGTGATTTGCTTAAAATCACAGGATGTTGTGCAGAGCCGCTGAGACTCGAACTGGGATCCCCATCTCTCGAGTCAGCAGCTCTGGTCACTGCACCACATCCTCTCCACTCCTGTGTTATCTGTCAGGGAGCTCTTTCCTTCTCCCAGACGATGATTGACGAAAAAAGCTCTTTATTCATTACATAGGTGAAACTGATGCATTACCAATGCTTGTTTCCAAAAGTCTGGTATCATATTTTCACCACTATCCCAGATGATTGGTGACAACACTCTTTTCACATATACCTGTATACATCTTGCATTGAATGTTTGAAGCATGGGGTGTTTGGCAATTCACCTACTATCAAAACTAGAAAAGGGAGCTGATGTTTCAAGGGGTTTTACCCATTCGTTGTGAATAAATGTGATGGTACCTATTGGGAAAGATTCTTATGAAACCAGCCATTTTACCTATCAGTGAAAGAATCAAATGTAGCCAAAGTATCAAATATGATTTTGATATTTCCTGATTCTCTACAGTTTATAAAATACTTAAACAATACATAAAACATGCTTCTAAACCCTGCGTCTTTAGACCAAAGACCACAAAACTGAAAAAAGGAATAAGAAATAATATTTTAGTGACATCCCTAAACAACAAAACTCAAGCAGAATAATGTTAGCCCATTCTTTCTTGCCGCTAGCTTATATATTTGTATTGGCCCCATCAGAAATAAATAACAAGCATTGAAAATGCAATAGGTCTCGCCTTTGATTAAGTCAAAGCCATTTGCTTTGTTAATGGTATTGTATAGCAAAGCAAATGGCTTTAACTTAATGAAAGGCAAGACCTATTGCATTTTTAATGCTTGTTTGTATCTCCTACCCAGGGCTTTAAGTGAGCTGGGTCCTGCCGGTGCTCAGCGCCGGCAATTCAAACAAGATCCAAATGCACTTAAAATAACTTAAAACGTTCTTTAATTGTAGTGCCTGGCGATGAAGAACATGTAAAGTATTTTTGTTCACATGATACTTCCCACCCAGTGTTTAAGAGGTGTCATATGTATGGCCAAGTGGAGAGGTTGTCCTTGTCCTGCTGTGAGATACATTTTAGGAGCATTGTTTGGGAGATGCTAATAGAGCCACTAGGGCCAGGTAAAGAAGGAGACGGAATGGGAGGAATGGAAATAATGACGGGGGAGTGGGGCCAGTGACAGAGACTAGATGGGAGAAAGGGAGGGATAGACATGGAGACAGGAATATAGGAAGGGAGGGAGAGACAGAGACAGGAATACAGGAAGAGAGGGGGAGACATAGACAGGAATACAGGAAGGGAGGGAGAGACAGAGACAGGAATACAGGAAGGTAGGAGGAGACAGAGACAGGAATACAGGAAGGGAGAGAGAGACAGAGACAGGGAGGGAGAGACGACAGAGACAGGAATACAGGAAGGGAGGGAGAGACAGTGACAGGAATACAGGAAGGGAGGGAGAGACAGAGAGGCAGGAATACAGGAAGGGAGGGAGAGACAGAGACAGGAAGGGAGGGATGGAGAGACAGAGACAGGAATACAGGAAGGGAGGGAGACAGAGACAGGAATACAGGAAGGGAGGAGGAGACAGAGACATGAATACAGGAAGGGAGGGAGACAGACAGGAATACAGGAAGGGAGGAGGAGACTGAGACAGGAATACAGGAAGGGAGGGAGAGACATAGAGAAATAATTAATGGAGTGAAAGGAAAATCATTTTAAAAGGAACTTTTTCTTTTTAAGAATTTAAACATACGCAACCTAGCTGATGTGGGTTTTTTGTTTTGGTTTTAGTGTCCTTAAAGATAAATTAGTCATACTGATTTTTTAAATATGATGCACCTAAAAATTCAGTTTTTTATTTGAAAATATCTGCTGGCGAGTGTTGGTAATACACCAGCGAACGATTCTTAAATCACTGAGCCCGCTTCATTTCCCATTTGGTTTTATACGTGACTTTTATTTGTGGGACCGGGCTTAGCAAGGTATGTTGATGCTAAATGACTAAACTATAAAATGCAAACCATAGAACGAAAACAATGGCCTGAGCAGTGAGGCAGAGATTACGTCATAGTTTATTTGTTAGCCTTGGTCGATGTTTTAAAAAAATATTTTTATACAGTGAGAACTCGACCCGAAGGTATCTGAGCACTAGTTACGTTACAGAGGGACACATACATTTCTAGGGATGGTCAGATTGAGTGATTGCCCGGAATCTCAGGATGCGTGTGCCTCTTGCCAGACTCGAGCCTGGTTCCCCAGCTTCAAAGTCGGCTGCTCTAGCTATGAAGCCACAGAACCGACGGGTGCCATTATTAGTGCATCAGCATAGTCATGGGGAAGACACCTTGGCATTATTTCCCCAAAATCCTGGAGAGCTGTGGCATTTGAAATAATAGTTTTAAAAAAACAGCTGGCAAAAAAACGCATGTCCAACTCCACAGTCGGTTTTTTCTCCGTGCATAAACTTGCTTCTTAGCTGACAAACAGCGGCACACATATGTGGCAAAAATAAACATCTCAATAATTCTTACATGAGATCTACGAAGGGGCACATATGCAAAAGATGGCCATGTGACGTAAAGGATGAATGAGCTGCCTGTATTAGAATATGAAGTACATCTTGGCAATATTAACTCCTTATGTGGCTAAACGCTTCTTTGGAAAAGGTGTAGAACAGTACATAAAATGCAGCTTGTGAATCATATTCCTCTGTTTTAAACATTGGTCTGAGCTTCGATGGAGCCAGGACTGCAGGGGTGGCTGGCAGTCGCAGCCGCTACTCGCCCAGGGGGTCACCGTACTGTGCATAGTACTTCATGCGCCGCAGTAAGACTTTATTACAGAAGAGTGCAGAACTGTTTATATTGTTTAAAAACGGGCATCAGCAGTCGCAGTTGATAACGGTTAGTGAGAGCATTCTATTAAGGACATTGCAGCAGTGACATGGTGGCAGGAAAGCAACTACTGGCGGAAAGCAAAGCAGCTCCACCCGAAGTCTTGGCGTGTTGCAAACATAAACAAGAGAAGCCCGGCGGAGCGTGGCGCCCGCGCGCTTGGGGGCGGGGGAGCGGACCCTTTGAAGTGCTCCCAAAAGGCAGATTGCATGGCGGCACGATGCGCGTGATTGTGCGCGTGCTAGCCATGCAATCCGCTTTTTGGGAGCACTTTTCAAACCCCCTTACAATAGTCTCGCTTTGCGATCGCTTACGCGATCGCTTACGCGATAGGAAGGTCGAGACCTAAAAATTAGTCTTTTACTCTCCTTTTCTTTGAATGGCATTTAGTTTGTGCTTGTGCAGGTGTTTTTTCAGTGTTTATATGTTTACACTGGTGAGGGCTATTTCCCTGTCAGTGGAGTTTTATCAGTTATTATAGGTTTAAACATAAAACAGGATAGCCTAATTATATTGTAATAACCTTACTTAGGCCTGGCAAAACTGCTCATCTCTGTGACTCCTAACCGCTCATTATCCTTAATCAATGTGGATTACAGAAACCGGGCCAAAATGATAGCTAAAAGAATTCTCTCAATACCAAGCCTGGTTAGACTAGACCAGTTGTGATTCATCTGCAGTAGGTAAACAGCAGACATCCTCTGTACCCAATAGCCACATTTCTAAATGTGGCCAAGGTCTTCAACTCAGTTGAATGGCCCTATCTGCACACTGTGATGGAGAGAATGGGTGTGGGCACAACTGTGTCACAATTAATTTGCTCTATACAGATCTGAACCCCAGAATTAAAATCAATAATCAATGTTGCCCCACCATACAAAGTAGAGGAACACAACAGGGCTGCCTCCTTATTGCCAACTTTATTTGCCCTGGCAAAGGAGTCCAGAGCATGTGTATTGTGGGAATTCCATCACCCCTGTGGGATTTAACTTAGGACTCATAGAATACTATCATCAATATACACAGATGAAATGCTGCTGTTGAGGAAAGATTCTAAGTGTAACTTGAATCCCATAATTTGGGAAATAATCACCTTTGGTAGGCGGTATGGATTACGGATAAAGTGGTCTAAGTCAGTAACGTTCTGCCTAACAAAAACTACTTTGCCACCCACCCTTAAGTTTCGAGTAAGTTTGCAAACTGTCCCAGTGTACTACTTCGGAATCCAATACAAATGGGAAGTGGAAACTCTAATTTGGGAAAACTACAGCAAGTGTAGCATCTCAGATAGAGAAATGGATTAGATTAACATTGACAGTGGCGGGCAAGCTGGTGTTAATGAAAATGGCAGTGCTACCTAAACTCCAGTACTTATTCCAGAATACCCCAATCCCATTACCAAAGACCTTGTTTGAACAGTTCAAATCCCTGATGATTAGGATAACATGGGGAGAATGGCAGCCTAGAACAGCGTGGTATGAAATGCAGTTACCCTACAATGATTGGAGTTTTGCCACTCCTAACTTTGAAATCTAATATTGAATAGCCCAAGCTCAATGTGTGCATCAGTGGTTATGTATAAATATATGGAAAGAACACAATGCACACTCTGAGACATACTAACATATCAGAGAATATGGTAGAGAATTGCAGAGGCAGTTCACACCTTGCCAGAAGAACCAAATGAAAGCAAACTGCTCACATTACTCATTTCAAACCCTAACCTTGCCCGACTAATCACCACAACATACAACAGCATAAAGAGGAATGGGAGGACGGTCAACTGCAAATCAGAGACAAGTGGGGTAGGGAGCCATTGCATATACTTACAAATGCCCAATTGACTTACTATTGCTCCCATGGACATCTTAATTAAAACATCACTTGAATGGAAGCATCTTAATTAAACGACATATGGAGCCTGCTCCAGACATACCTAGAAGTGCCCAATAATCAGTAATGTGCATAAAGGGTCGTACGCTACAAGATATAGGAATGTGGCCTGAACTGTTGAAAGAATAAATGACGTCCCATGCATAAACCATTATAATACCGGTTACTGTAACACCAGAACTTCTACTGTAATTTGGAATGTACATGCTTAAATTCCCAAACACTTGGTAAGATATACCGCTTCATTACTACAATGTTGCCTTGTCTTTATAAAACCGAAAATACATTTTTTTAAATAATGTAAACAGTGGAACCAAAATTGTCTTCCAGGGATTTCAAGAAATCGTTGCATTCTTTGAGTTTCTGGAAGAGAGGTGGATGTCTTATTTTTCCTGGCTGCAACATGCAGTTTCAGACAGTTTTCTATTAATTTTTTTAATGGTGTGCTTCAGTACTGTTTCGGGCTATATGTGACCCCTGCATAGTGGATACTGCGAACTGAGTAGCCTGCAGTGGTCAGGCTGTGGGTGTTCATGATGGGGCTCTAAATTTCATGCTTTACATCATTCTGCTTTCCATAAAATATCTTGCCTTTTCCAAATGATGTATGTCAGTGCAGTTTCATGGCACATGCAGCCCCTGCATATGGATACTGTGAACTGGCTTGTCTGCAGTGGTCACATTGTTAGCGGAAGCTCATGATGGTGCTCAACACTGCATGCTGTACATCATCCTTCATTCCATAAAAGTTTTTTCTTTTTCTGAATGGCATGTTTCAGTACTGATTCATGCCACCCAGGACCCATGTATTGTGGATACTGTGAACTATGTGCCTATGGTCCACACGATGGGGGACAATTTGAGTTGGAGTTGAGGTGAAGGCAGCACAAGTTTCTCACTGAGCCTGTCACTATGTCATAAATGTTTCTAGACTATATACTTATCTAATTGTTGTGCCTTCTGCAGAGCACATTGAGAAAAGGTCGAAAATGTGCCAATTGTATTACCATTTTGTGTAGAAGTGTGTGAAGTTAGGCACAGCTTCTGAAGTAGCTATTGCAGCTTCACTTTAATGTCTAGAATGCTGCTTGTTTTGACATTCCTACTATCCACATTGTTATTATGGCTGTAAGTGCTAATATACATATTTTTTAGCAAAACATATTGTGAATTTAGGTGGTGGTACGTTTGAATCTAGTGGTGAGTTGGATTTTGGAGGTAATTAGCATTGTGTGTGTTTCATTAGAGTACTTTTTTATTGTATTATTACTGTTTGTTGCCCTTTTGCAGGATGTGTAGTTGGTACAATAGGTTAATCTGCTGGATTTTGATACATTTTACTTTTTTTCATTGCGTCTGTATAGATTGTTTTTCTCTTTATATATTATTTGTACTGTGGGCTTTTCGTTGAGTAGCGTGACTCCCATTTCTTTCACTTCTACTGGTAGATATGCCTGATTTTTTTGTTTGAAATTGTTTATTGAATTTTACATTTTGGTACATTTTTACAAGCATCATCACATGCCACATGCATGCGCACACTGAATAAAAAGAAAAGTAGACATATAATACAGTTGATATGCATAGTAAGGACATGTATATCATATTATTTGTGTGTCGTATGATATGTATCATATGTGATGACCCGTTAATAAACAGGGGCAATACGAACTAGGACAAGGTTGTGCTGTACCACTTGGCGCTGCCCCCTCTGTGACGTGCGCTGCAACTGCACATACACTCCCTCCACATGTCTAAGATGTATGATTCTAGCTGCGGCTAGATGTACAAGTATAGTGTGACCTGGTTATGTACGTGAGGTGCATGGGACTTGAAACCACATGAATCCCTGTATTATGGAGCACCCAGCGGTGCCAGGTTTACTCTGCACTGACCATTGGGTCTTGCGTGTAGATTATGTCTCGATGGGGGTTTCTGGGAGGCTCCGGGTTGTCCTGTCAAGAGTTCCAAATCAGTATTGCATCCCACGCCGCTGCCCGTGGGAGCGTTCGAAGACCTAGGCAGTCCTCCCAGTGTAGTGCCACGCTTTTCGCTTGTGCCCAGCATGTCAACGACTGTAGCCAGGCTTTTATACTCGGCGGCCCCGGCGACTTCCAACACCTAGTGATTAGGCGCTTGGCTACAATGAGCCCAAGGTCTATAAATCGGGACATTACTTTATGCTTCTTGATTCTCTGGTATAGGCCCAGCAGGCAGGTTTCCCAAGAGCACTCTACTGTGCGCCCCGTGCATTCAGCCAGATGCGTCGTGACTGACTGGCAAATATGCCTGATTTTGTTTTTGTTCAAACAATATCAGTGCTTCACTTCAGTGGGTTTTCCAGTATGTTTTTTGGGGGGCTTTTCCTTTTTGAATTTGTTTGCTCTCAACTTTCAGGTATGGCTTCACGCAGTATGCCTGCTGCTGAAGCACTGGAGCTGATTCTGGAATCCTGTATGGAAGTGTAGCCAATACATGATTCAGAGACTGACACTGCATCGATGTTGATGGTGGAAAGGATTCTGGAAATTAATTATCTGTCAGAGAGGTTTTGTATTGTTTGAGGAATCTGATTTTTCTGATGATGGTGACACATCTGTTGTCCCCCCCGTCAAGGTAACTGACTGCTGAGCAGCAAGTGGAAGCACCAAGGGTAACAGTTCCTCAAGCTTACCCACAGTATCTTTGACGTGTCCCTGCTGGAGTAAGGGCACAGGAGGAGCTGATGTGGGTTGCTTGGATAGAGTGCAATTTGTTCAACCCCCTTTTACTGGAGTTGCTTTTGGTACTGTTCATTATTTTAACCTCTTTGCAGATGATGGATTTCCCAGCAAGATGGTTGTTCAAACAAACCTATATGCAAACGATATTTGATGCAGTTGGGGGCAGGCTTCAGCCCTATTCAGGCATGCACCAGTGGACTCAGTGTTGAAGAACTGAGACAGGTTTGGGGTCTTACTCCCCTCACCGCATTATTTACAAGCCAGCAGTGTACTTTAACTGGTTGCGTAAGCAGTGGGGTGCACACCATTTTCTCTGCTGACATTAGTAGAGATCATTAATTCTTTTGACAGCTCATGCTGCCTTTCAATTGAGGACTCCCATTGTTCGTTTGATAGCTTCCTGTCGCAGGCACCCAGCAACACAAGTGTTCTACCGTTATTATTAACACAAGTGTGGGAACGATGAGTGGTAGGAATTTTGTGGATCCCTGCAGATTCTGGAAGTTTCTGCCACAGAAATGAGTGAAAAATGCATAGTTCAGGCAAAGTTTGTTGTTCGCAGGACATAAAGGGTAGGAAATCATCTGGGTATCTAGCATTCAGAAATGTCTGGATTTGGCAGGTTTATGCGGGTGGTGACCGATCCCAGGTGAAAAATCTGTATCTCCCCACATTGCAAAAAAATCAGCAGTTTTGAGAGGAAACAAATGATATGTCCATGTAGCATTTTGGGGCCTTCCCTGTTGCGGGTACTGGGCCCACCCATTCAAGTGAGGTAACGTTTTCATCGGGAGACTTGTGGTTTTCTAGGTGGTAGAAAGTGTGTGGGTCCCTATAGATTCCAGAATTTTCCTGCAAAGAAATGAGAGAAAAATGTGAGTTTTTAGCTAAAGTTTGAGAATTGCAGGAGATCCACACAACTCACACCATCCTAGACTTTCTGGGTGTCTAGTTTTCTGAAATGTCTGGATTTGGTAGGTTTTTCCAGGTGGCGATCCTAGGTCCAAAATCCATAAATACCTGAATTGCACAAGAAGAAGTGTTATTTTGAGTGGAAACATTTGATCTGTCCATGTTGTATTTTGGGACCTCTTCTGTGTTGGGCCCTGGGGCTATCAACACAAGAAGGCTAGCATTTCTATCGAAAGACATGTAGGAACTCTGGGTAGTAGGAAATGTGTGAATTCTCACAGATGCTGGATCTTTCCCTCTCAGTAATGTTAGGAAATCAGTGTTTTCAACCAAAATCTGAAGTTTGCATGGGCTTCTGGGTAAGAAAAGGTTGTCAGATCCACATAAGTCACACTCCGGTGACTCTCCTCTGGGTGTCGAGATTTCAGAAATACCTGTGTTTGGTAGGTTTCCTTGGGTGGCGGCAGATCCCAGGCCTAAGATTCAAATCTAACCACACTGTATTCAGATTAGAGGAAAAAAAACATTTTATCAGGAGACATGTGGGAATACTGAGTAGGAGGAAATTTGAGGAACCCCGGAGATTATGGAACTTTCCCTCACAGAAATATGGGAAAAGTTCAAACTTTTAACCAAAGTTTGAGGTTTGCAAGGGCTTTTGGGTAAAAAGGCCGTGGATCCATGCAAGTCACAGTTCCTGAACACCCTTGGATGTCTAGTTTTTAGAAATGTCTGAGTTTGGTATGTTTCACAGGGTTCTGGCTTAGCTAGGGCCTAAATTCCTCAGGTATCCACATTGCAAAAAAAACATAGATTTTTCTGCTGAAATGTTATGTCTCCATGTCATGTTTTAGGATGTGTTGTGTCACAGCACCAAGGCCCCGCCCACAAAAGTAGGGCACTTTTTTTTACCAGGAGATGTGTGAGAACATAGAACGTTTGTTATTACCAATTGACTTGCTATTAATTTTTGGCTTCCAAATGTAAGCCAGTGTGCAAAAACAGAATACACTTTCTAAACTGCCCTCTGAATCACTTGACAGTATGGGTGATCTCATATTCAGAGGTGAACAAATAATCGCTGTTCCTAAATGCAGCATCTTTTGCACATTTCAGAAATACATAGGTTTCCTTCATCCCCTTTTTTCCTTCATTATTATTTTACCATATGAATTGCTGCATGGTCGGCATACAATGAGAATTCATTCAAAGTTTCAGCCGAGTTGTTGAGTCTGGGTATTGTGTGTTTCTGGAGAACCTACATGCTTCAGAAATCCTCACGGCTGGAAGGGTCTATCGGCCGTAACAGTATATTGTTGGTAAATCAACCATTGTGACAAAAAAAGTCACCAATAGCTATATTTTCCCTACTCATTTTCATTATTTTTCGTTTCAGCGATCAGAGTCTTTGGGAAAACAGTTATAAATGACTCCTTAATGAAATTAGAATTGTGTCTACTGTTGAGAAATGTATAGTTTTCTGAGATCACCTGTGGGTTTCACACATGTTTCTACCACAAGCACAATTAGGTTGAAACCAGAAAAATTGACTACTTCTTAGAAAAATGCAAAAACTGTGGTAAAAACTGTTTTTTGATACAAATCTGCTTGTTTGTGAACGCTGGTGATCCTAACACAGCAAATCTTTTGCTGTTGCCATTTTTAGTAAAGAAACATGCAGTTTCTTTAGCACGTTTGTCTAAAAAAAAAAGAAATCTTCTACATTTTGGCTATTTTCTCAGTTTTCTCTCGGGAAGCCTACAAACTCTGGATACCTTTAGAATCTCAAGATGTTGGAAAAAAGGGCACACATTTGGCATTGATAACGTCTGTGGAAAAATAATTAGGAAGGCTTCCCCTCAAAAATCCAAAAAAGGGTTTAGGACTGGGGGTAAGGCTTAGCAGTCAAGTGATTAATTTCTAGTACAGGCTTCCCTAACGAGTTGCTCGTGAGCTACTGGTAACTCTCCTGTGTGAAGCAAAGCCTACTAAACTAAAAGCTTTTGCTTGGTTGAATTAATAAACATGTACAGCAAAACTGAAAAGTGTGCATTCAAGATGGAAATGTGCTATTTTCAGAACTCATAGGCTGATCCCTGGATACAAATAGTTGCATTTCCAAAAATACTTAAAGCTGATCGTCATAAATCATGCAGTGTTGGGGAAACCTATTGCTAACATTAACTTTGTGCTAGGGGCATGTCAGCTTTGGCTATTACGTAATAAACATATAGAGGCATTCCACATTGAGAAAGCCTTTTTCACATTACTACTAGCAACCATGCCTGATGCACTGAGGTGACCACTGCTGATAATGTTGCTTCGGTGGCCACTAATGTAATCTTGTCTGATGTGGCCAGCATTACAATATTAATAACATTAGCAGCTCAGAATGATTTGATTGCCCTAAGTACCTCATATTACAGAAAAGGTTGGAGACCCTGCTCTAGTATATGTCTTCTGCATCGACATTCCAATGTTCTACCTCTGGTTTTCCTGTTTTAATGAGATAATTCTAGTGTATAACACTGGAATACACTAACGTGATTAATGTGCTTGTGCCTGGAGCTTGGACACAGCCGCGGCCCATGCAGGTAATCTGTTGAAATCACCCCCCCACCTGGCCCCACGGCTCTTACCTGCACAGGCCATGGCTGCTTGGGCATGCAACTTTTTGAACAGCGTATAATTGCCAATAAAACCCTTGGATGTGGCCTATTATGATATGTTAGAACACCTGAGGATGATATTTCCACCCTAAAAAAGTACGCTCCTTTGGTTTTACTGCGTCAGTCTCTGTGGCTAATGTGCACCCTTGATTAATAGGAACCTTTATTTAGAATATCCTTCTTCCTTAGAAATTTTATGATGTGAGAACTCTGTTAACTGTTGTTAAACCCTGGCAACTGAACAGGGGTTCCCTCTAATGCTACTCCTAAACAGGGGCTTACATTTCCTTCCTATAAAATGTAATGCCCACAGGACCTCATATGGTATGTGAAGAGTAACTGACCTCATGCAGAGTGAGATGTTTTCCTTCCCTCCTCTTGGAGTCAAATCGGCCATAGATGATGCTGTGCTTCCTGATCTCATCCTCCCTATGGTGGTCCTGCTCATCCATTTCAAAGATGTGCCCCACTGTCTTGGCCAGTTTCTTGTTCTGCTTGAGCAGGGCCTTGACCTCCACTGAGTCACTCCGTGGGAAGCTTTTCAACAAGCGGTTCACACTTTCTGAGAGGGTTTCAACCATATCCTGGTCCAGTTTGTCTGCATTCTCTGAATTGGGAGGAAATGGCGATGTCCCTTCCTCGTCAGGGGTAAAACCATCCGATTCGGGACTCCTACCTTGCCATAGTCTCATGTCTTGAAAAGGGGAAAGTTTATCTCCTTGATCAAGAGGGCTTTTTGGGCTGAAACTTCTAACTGCAGGGATCCCAAAACCTTTATTTGTATTTTCCATGGGCTTAGCATGCCCATTGGTGATGGACTTTCTACCGCCTGTCTCTGACATCTTAAACAGTGGTATGCTGTTGACTGGTATGGAGGCAACGGGTTGGTTAAAGAGTGTGGGGTTTGTGGCCCACTCCCTGAGAGCTTTTTGTAGTCGTCGAACATGAAGAGGCTTGGTGGCCATGCCCACCAGTGACATTATCTCCAAAAACTCCTCCTCCCCAGCTTCACAAAGCTGTTGTACATCATCACCGCCCTGTTGGATGAAGGTTTCATAGTAGGAAAGGAGGTTGGATCTCTGGAGGACACGGTAGAGCTGGAGTTCGCCAAGGGTTCGGGGTAATGACATTGTAATCTGTTCAGAGCTGGATCTGTAGAATTCGAAAGATATAAAACACCAGATATCAATATTTGGGTATTATTCCATACGTAATATAGACAGATTTTATATTGTTATTCATTATGAATATTGTTTGAAATAAAAATAAGGACAGAAAATATATGAGTAGCGCTTTCTATTTTTTTTACCCTGTTTGGTATCACCATTCTGCCATGGAAAGGGTGATGCAAGGCCTTAGATAATGCATCTTTGCAATTAATGGAGGATGTGAACCAGTTTTTGCTGAGAAAACAAGCACATGGGGCAGTTGGATGATGTATACTGGGTGGCTAAGGTAGGGTTGTAAAATGTACTGCCATGTCTCGTTTCGCGTCATCTAATTACAATATTAAGTTGAGTCTTTACTGGAGGGTTAGGGTCGAATTTTTACATACGTGGGGAATGGAGGGAAAAGATAAATAGTGTTTCGTCTTTTCATAAAAAGGATACATACACTTCCTCTCTCAACAAAGTTTCTCATGGAGGTCATACACCTCATAAATGCTTGTTCTGCATATTGTCATTAACACCACCCCCTATGCCTCATCACAGGTCTTATTAATGAGGTGGATTTCAGGAACGTTTGTTTTTTAAAGATTTTTTATGAATTTTAGGAAAATGGATTTACTGAAAGAAATCGGTTCATTAAGGACAGGCATTTGCAGATGCCCTCGGTTTTCGGTACCCGTGATTGTCTTTACCTGAAAAATTCTTGCCTATGACTTATGCTTCAGGTGTCCCTCAGCAGCTAGCCAAATAAGGAAAAAAGTAAACCAAAAAAGGTACTAGACAGTCTCCTAGATCAAATAAAATGCAGAAAGCTAACAATACTCAGGATGAGCAAGTGCCATTTTTAATGCACACATTTTGTCTTTTCCAGTGCTTCGGCATATCAGAAGACAGTGTTGCAGCACCTTGACCACAGTAGAGTAGGCCATAGCTTGGCTCTGCACAAGAGATGACTGTAGCATGATCTCTACAAGTCGTGGGTTGGTAAAGCAGCTGGATAGGTGCATGGTCACTACATTGCCGCATCTCCCTGGTGTCATGGTGGATTGGGGCGAATGCTTATTCTGAGCATAGATTGAAGAGAAGACTTGCATTGCTGATCTACATGGGACTGTGCCAAGTCGGCACATGCACAGAAGGTGTTCTGTCAGTTTCAGGCTCCGGCTGGGACTCAGGGAAGAGGGATTCATTTGATGTGGCCCCTCGGATAACTGTGGAAATACACTATGGTACTGTGTACTCAGAAAATGAGGAGCAACCTACAGAGCAAACATGTTGGAAAGAGGAAACACAACAGAGGGGATTCATTTTCCTGCGGTGTCCGTCACCATCTTCTAAAAGAAGTCTTAAGAGAAAAGAACAGAAAGGACTCTTGGTGTGATGTCCTCTCCTTCTTGTAGGAGAATTCATGAGATTATTTTTGAGGCTATATCCAAGACGGAGAAGGCTATCTATTTTTATTTAAATCGTTCTAAATTTGATACATTTACTGATTTAAAAATAAAACTGTGCATTTCTTATTTTCAATAAAAAATTCAATTAAAAAGTAATGACTATAAGGTACACAGCCAGCGTTTTAGCCTTTTTTCTGGACTCAGGAGTCAGGGGGACTTGCCTACCAGTGAGACGCAATATTCTTCAATGTCAGGGAGCATTCTGAAGGCGCAACATGGTCTGAAGTCCCCATGGGTATGTGAGATCAGAGTTATTCTCTATCATACCTACTTATATGAATTTCTCTGTTGTGTTAACCAATACCTGAATATCATTTGGGCATATTCCTTTTTCATGTAAAGAACACTGATGCCCCAAGGGTTCTAAGTAATGAAATAATATGGCATATTTGTAGAAAAAACACAAATTTTAGGAGCGCATTGAGGTGCTTAGAGAGTACCGAGAAGGTGCAGTCAATGTGTGGTCCCCCCACATGAATGACACTAAAATACGACATGTTTAACAACACTCAACCAGAGCAATGCTTTATATAGTTAAGCTGCTTTATATAGTGCAGTACCCACACGCTCTGAATACCTGTGCTTCTTAAAGCAGACGCCAGATGAAAACGCCATCATATTAATGCATTTGCAACATCTTTTTTTCTCTGCAGAATAAAAAAAAAATCTCCTTCGAGGAAACATCTTCCGCTACATAACCACCAACTCTGGAAATGTTCTCTTCCATCCCCACCCTGTAAAGGAGTTTACTCTGATCCTTGACACAAGTACATTTCTGTTTACAGGGTCAGAATGGATCACAAGGGCAGGCTGGAAACCTAAAACAGCCCCACAACAATCCTATTCTGAAAGCACACCCTTAGTCGGTGGCTCACCTGGAAGATGCCAGAGTGGCCAGTCCTCCCCTGAAGTGTCATGGAGAAGTCTGTAAACACGCACGAACTTTGCAGGGAATCCCGGCCATGGAACAGAAGTGACTTTGCCCTTTAACTGGATGAACATGTATTCTTTTAAACTAAATTCAGCAAGTTCATATTCTTTTATTCAAGAGAACCTCCTCCCCAGTACAATACTGGCTTCATATACTCTCCTCTCTGTGCATCTCTTCCCCATTGGTCCCATCAGTAAATTCACTAGGTCTTACCATTGAATAGCAATTAACTATGCAACCCCATATACCGAAGCTGGCAAAAACTGTCCATTTCCAGATCCACCACCTCTGAAAGCTAAAGCCAACAATCCCACAAGATTTCAGAACAGTGGTGCAACCTCTGGCTCTATCACACCTGGTCCGGCGCCGAACTTTTACCCATACATAAGAAGGGCGACTGCTCCCAACCAGGCAACTACAGGCCAATAAGCCTTATTGATTCTATCCAAAAAATACTCTCGAGGTTTGTCTTAGTCAGAATTCAGGCTTGGATAGACGAGAGGGACATTCTGACCCCCCTACAGGCAGAGTTTCGTCCCCATATAAGCACCATTGACCAGGTGTTTAGGTTTGTTCTTGTTTACTGGAAGGTAGTTGCCATTGGAGGTGGTACGATCTATGCAGCATTTGTAGATCTTAAGACCGGGTTTGATCTAGTTTCACATACTAAATTGTGGAGCACCCTTCTGGCCCTGGGGGTGCCCCTAGAACTACTGAGTATTCTGGTAAAATTGCATGACACAAATTATGCCCAGGTTCGCTGGGTACAGCAGGGGAATGTTACAGAAAGGTTTGCGGTAACCAAGGGGGTCCGTCAAGGGTGTGTACTGGCCCCAACCCTGTTTCCACTCTTCATCAACAGGGTGGTTCAATACTTTACATGCCAGCCCACCGACGCCTCTACGCTGGCAAGAATGAAGATACCACTGCTCATGTTCGCGGACGATACCCTGTTGCTTTCCAGGACTCAGAAAGGGTTGCAAACAGCCCTGGAGCGTTTCGGGGTCTTTTGTCGCGAGCATGAGCTAGTGGTGAACGTGGACAAAACAAAGTTTATGGTCTTCCACAGGTCCAAGGCCCTGAGGGGGAGGGTGCACATGAACAATGTCCCTTTGGAGCAGACCGACACCTTCACCTACCTAGGGCTAGCATTGGCCAAGAAATTCAACTGGAAAAACCAGATCGATCTGTTGACACTCAAGCACTCCCAACTTGCAGGTGCACTGCTAAAAGAGCATGGGCTTTCTGAGGCCAATCCCATTGGTCCAGCGCTAAAGATTTACATCCTTAAAATAGGTTCATAATTTTTGTACGGGCGGAATTATGGGGTTTCAATGATTTAACCTCTTTGGCAGCTGCACAAAACACATTTGTGAGAGCATTGACTGGCCTACCGCAGTGTACTCCTCTGCGGCCTTTATATTTGGACCTGGGATGTAACAAAATCGCGGACCAGGCACTGTTTAGACCGGTAGCATTCTGGAGAAGGCTCTGGACTACTCCGGAGCTCACCCTGTATGCCCAAGCTATCTCTGAAGTTAGGTCACGGGTGGTACAACCAGAATCCCCTGGATAAGGAATTTAAAACACACACTGACCAACATGGGGATGAGTAAGTTGTGGGAGGATCCAGCGGCTGCCCCCTTTCCTGTGAGAAAGGATTTGAAAGCAGAGTATTGGAACATGCTCAGTTTGCAGCAATTAACCCACCATCAAAGCTGCTCTTTGACCAGTGTTTTCCATGAGCACAAACATGAGCCAAAGTCAGAAACATACAGGGACATTATCACCAGACCTACCGATAGGAAGCTGTACCACCTCTTTAGAGTGGGTTCGCTTCCCATCAAAGTATTTACCAGTAGTTGGCACCCCCTACGGATGATAAATGTCCCTTCTGCCAAGCCGAGATTGAGTCATTGGCTCACATTTTCTTGTATGCCCTGCCTATAGGCCCCCCAGGTACAAATGGTTGAAACCAATTTGTAAGACCATAGGCATCAGATTAGCTATGGAGGCTTTAAGGATTCTGAAAACTAGTACTGAGAATCCTATTGTGATATCAATGGCCACATTTTTGAGCTGGAGGTGGGTTATCCGAGCAAATAAGATGAGGATCTGATTATACGGTCAAACATTATGTATAGTTCTGGCCTCTCTAGTTGTAATTACCATCAATAATCCACACTAGCTTTAGTATTTGTAATAAATCACGTTTATAAACAGCTCATTGTATTTTTATGTAACCTGCTTTTATTATTTTTTAGCTTTTATATAATATGAATAGCTTTTTTATACTATTCGATTCATTATCTGACCATTGTCTCTCTTTTATCTGTTTTTTACGATTGTAGGAACGTTTGCCAATGTATTAATATACAATATTGCAGTCTTAAGTTTTGTTGATGTATGCTGTCTTTTATGATTTTGATAATCGAAATAAAGACATAACTGAACTATTAGTTATTTAATGGATTTTTTTTAAAATTGTGTAATTAATTTTTTTACAGTTTAGTTTTAGGTGTAGGTTGTATGGATTATATGTGTAAAGGGTGGGAAGTTAATTATATTTTATGTATTTTAACTTGTTTTTAATTAATAATATTTGTTTAACTGATTATTAATTATGTTAATTATGCAAATATTTGTTTACGTGGTTTGTGAGTTGTGTGGTGTTATAGGGTAGGAAGTAAATAGACTAAATGTATGTAATAATTAATGTTTTTGTTAAATAATTTCTAAATAAAAATATTTAATGATTGTTTTTTAGTTTTTGATTTTGAACTGACTGGAGAGAGAATAGTACATTTTACCCCTCATCAATCCAACACTTTCCCTATTGATGCACTGACTGGAGTGGGAATAGTACATTTTATCCCTCCGCAATCCAACACTTTACCTATTGTTGCACTCACTGGTGTGGGAATAGTAAAGTTTATCCCTCCGCTATCCAACACTTTCCCTACTGTTGCACTGATTGGAGTGGGAATAGTACATTTCATCCCTACGCTATCCAACACTTTCCCTACTGTTGCACTCATTGAAGTGGGAATAGTCTTTTTTACCCCTCTGCTATCCAACACTTTCCCTTCTGTTGCACTCAATGGAGTGGGAATAGTAATCTTTACCCCTCCGCTATCCAACAATTTCCCTACTGTTGCACTCATTGGAGTGGGAATAGTAATTTTTACACCTCCGCTATCCAACACTTTCCCTACTGTTGCACTCATTGGAGTGGGAATTGTAATTTTTACCCCTCCACTATCCAACACTTTCTTTACTGTTGCACTGACTGGAGTGGGAATAGTAATTTTTACCACTCCGCTATCCAACACTTTCCCTACTGTTGCACTGACTGGAGTGGGAAATTTAAGTTTAAAGATTTGTAATACTTTAATGTTTTAATTTATAATAGAATATTTGTTTTAAATAGATTTTATGTTGTTGGTATATGTATATATATATATATTTATTTGTTAGATTTTTATATAATTTTAAAATTATAAAATACATTAAAATTATTAGTTTAACAATTATTTTAAAGTAAATATATAGATATATATACAGTAAGTATTATACATATGTGATTAACTTTTTTTAATTACTTTTTTTGTTATATTTGTTAAAATGTATATTAAATCTATTTTCTTTTAATTAATTAATTAATTGTATCCTTTAATATATTTAATATCTATTAATTTATTTATATATATATATATATATATATATATATATATATATATATATATATATATATTCACTGAAAAAACCATAGGTTTCACACATGTTATAGTTAGCTGGACATTTTACTGATAAAAAACCAATGAAATTCCCCCGTTATAGTTACTGTAGGCAACTATAACTCACGCGACCGCAATCCTCTGCTGATGCTAATACTGTATTTAGACACTTATTTGCCCATATCTTCTTCCATTAAATTGTAGCTATACATATATTACAAATATTTTTTTTTCATAAAGACACATATGTCATCAGCAGAGGATTACGGTCGCGTGAGTTATAGTTGCCTACAGTAACTATAACGGGGGAATTTCATTGGTTTTTTATCAGTAAAATGTCCAGCTAACTATAACATGTGTGAAACCTATGGTTTTTTCAGTGAATTAGCAAGGTTTTTTAAATGCTATTTCCTAACTATAACGTGTGTGAAACCTATGGTTTTTTCAGTGAATTTGTACGGTTTTTTAAATGCTAAGTTACTTTACGCCATTTGTGGCGTGCGCGCCCACTTAACGCAGTTCGTTCCGTGCACGGTTTTTATCAACTTTAATAAGCCCTGTACATTTGGTGGCCTTCGGCCACCAAAAGCACAGGGGGTGAGGTCAATGTGGATAGTGTTTTTTTTATTTCGATTTTATAATTTCATGTTGCCAAAATTACGTTTTTTTTCTCTATTAATAAGCCCTGCACATTCGGTGGCCTGCGGCCACCAAAAGCACAGGGGGTGGGGTAAGTGTGGATAGTGTTTTTTTTATTTTTATTTTTTTACCGTAAGCGTACGGTAAGCTTACGGTAAGCGTACGGTAAGCGTACGGTAAGCGTACCCCGCGAAATTGCCGAAAAAAAAATAAAACCGTTTTTGCTCTTGGGGGATGTTTGGGGACTCCCTCAACATGACTATGTGGGAGGGAGTTGTCAAAACAGCCCCGTAACATGTTTTTGGCCATCATGTTTGATAAACAACACTCAGTGCGAGAGACAAAATGGCGGACGCCGCTTCCTGGTTTCGGCCGATTCGAATGTTTACTAAGATCTAAGAGCCAATCAGAATCGCGCTCGCGCACGCCACCGTAAGCTTACGGTAAGCGTACGGTAAGCGTACGGTAAGCGTACCGTAAGCGGGCTCAGATATATATATTGATTTAAAGGCTATTTTCTCAGAATCTACTGAACAGATTTACACCAAACCTACAAAAGGCACTTCCTTGACCTAGGGACTACCTCTCTGCCAAATTTCTAGTAATTCTGTTCAGCCGTTCGGGCTGTAGCTCGTTCTAAAGGTCCTATGGAAAAATGCATGGGAAAAACGCGTTTTGGGACCCCCCTTTTATCTCAGCCCCCGCTTGACGAATCCCCCCGAGACTTTCAGGGTAGGAGCGGAGCGTAGCGCCCCACCTATTTTGAGAAATTCGCGAGGATTCGTCGACCGGCGCCAAAGTTATTCAAAATAGAATGTTGAGGTTTTCCTATGGAAACGTGGTCCTAACTATAACTACCTACTGGCGACCGCCAGTAGGTAATATATATATATTCACTGAAAAAACCATAGGTTTCAGGGGCGTTATAGTTAGCTGGACTTTTCACTCGTACAAAACCATTGAAATTCCCCGTTATAGTTAGTTCAGCTAACTATAACTCGCGCGCCCGCAATGCACTGCTGATGACGTCACATATTACATCACTCATGACATGGTCAGTGAGATCACTCATGACATCACTGATGACATCTCAAATGACATCACTGATGACATCAACTTTGTGATAGAGTGGCAGACCTCTTCTCCCCCTAATATAACCTTTGATACACACATTCAAAAATAGAAACTAAAATTTTCAAAACAATGGACATACCAATATCAGTTACAACAACCTATTCAGTAATTCTAAGATCCACATACACATCCACTCATTCACCAACAGTCCTATACAGTCACTCATACATGTACTCACTCATCATATGTACTCATACACCTATACATCCTGTTACACAACGCCACTCATCCATAGAGTTACTCACACACATAGTCACTCATGCTAATAACGAATCAAACATCCATTTACTTGCATATACAGTTATACACACACCACCACACTTACTTCTACAGAAACTTACACATACTTAGTCTTTTAAACAATCACTTATAGAAACACATACTTATTCATACAGGAACTCTTTCAATCTCTCACTCTCACATATACTCACTTATATACACCAATAGTCACATATACTAGTTTAAAACATATGTAGTTACTCATAAAGACACTATTGAGACAGTCATTCACTCACTAACACACCCATGCACACACTCATCCACCAATACAGTCCTGCACACATGCTGTCTTCAACACATACAAACAGTGAGTCACTCATTCATGCACTTATGCACTACGTAATACCCCCACCGAACCATACAGACACTCAGACACTCATTCTGATACTCAAAAAAACAACTAATAACCTATATAGACACTCATGTAGCTACTCACCAACCCATGCAGCCACTTATACACAAAGTGAGAGACTGATACAGCTATTTACATATTTAAACATTACTCACTAAGCCATGTATTCACTAAGATACACTTAATCAGTCAGTTATACAATCTATTTTTCAAAAACAAATCATCCATTTAGACACTTATATACCCATTTATTCTTCCATCGACCTTGAGATATACATATATAAAACATATGTAATTTTCAGAAAAACACACATTCACTGGATGATGTCATCAGTGATGTCATTTGAGATGTCATCAGTGATGGCATCAGTGATGTCATGAGTGATGTCACTGATCATGTCATGAGTGATGTAATATGTGACGTCATCAGCAGTGCATTGCGGGCGCGCGAGTTATAGTTAGCTGAACTAACTATAACGGGGGAATTTCAATGGTTTTGTACGAGTGAAAAGTCCAGCTAACTATAACGCCCCTGAAACCTATGGTTTTTTCAGTGAATTTCTAAGGTTTTTTAAATGCTAATTCCTAACTATAACGTGCCTGAAACCTATGTTTTTTTCAGTGAATTTCAAAGGTTTTTTAAATGCTAATTTCTAACTATGGCTACAGAGATAGGACATGTGAAGAAAGAAGTAAAAACGCACAGAAAGAAAAAAAAGAAATGCAGAAAGAAGCAACAGAAGTCCTCAAAGACGAAGAAAAGTGCAGGAAGAAGGATAACGTGCAGAAATAACAAACAGAAGAACAGAAAGAAGCCTTGTTGCAAAATCATCCTGTACCCTCAACTTTTTCAGACGGATACTGGTGTTAACTGAGTCTGACTAACCAGTCCTAGAGCCAGTGCTATGTTAAAAGACACTCAGAATACAGTGAAAACACCTACATACACTAGGTAAAACTATGCGTTGGGGTCCCCCTGTGATCAGCATGACCTCCTCTGTAAGCCCCTAGTATATAATAGGGCAGGTGATTAAAACTACCTATTAAAACGCGCCACAGGGCGTGTTTGCACATGTCACCTCAGGCCCCGTCCCCTCACTTCCCCACTGTGTAAACACGCCCTGTGGCCGTTTTAAGTTGGGAGATTAAGTCCCATTGAATCCTGAGGGTCCCTAGGGTCCAACTAGACCGCTAGGTACCTCCAGTAAGCGCCACAGAGCTGCGTTGCAGAGAGATGTAAAAAGGGGCACGGCCTAGACCACCTCTCTGCAACGCAGAGCAGTGGCGCTTACTGGAAGCACCTGGTGGGCTAGTTGGCCCCCAGGGGCACTCAGGATTGAAAGGGAATTATTTCCCCAACTTAAAACGTGCCACAGGGCGTGTTTGCACATGTCACCTCAGGCCCCGTCTCCTACCTTCAACACTGTGTAAACGCGCCCTGTGGCCGTTCTAAGTTGAGAGATTAAGTCCTGTTGAATCCTAAGGGTCCCTAGGGTCAAACTAGCCCACTAAGTACCTCCAGTAAGCGCCACAGAGCTGCGTTGCATAGAGGTGTAAAAAGGGGCGTGGTCTCAGAACACCTGTCTGCCACGCAGCTCCCTGGCGCATACTGGAGATACCTGTTGGGCTAGTTGGCCCTCAGGAACCCTCATTATTGAAGGGGAATTAATTCCCCAACTTACAACTGGCCAGGGGGGGCATTTGCAGAGTGCTGCTAGGAGGGGGCGTGGCCTCCGGCGCGATGCCAGTCTTTTATTTATTTTTTTAAGAAGGAGGGCTGTGTGGCCCCCCTTCTTTTTCTAATTTACTGGCCCTGGGGACCCCATCCCCCAGGGCGTGCACCCTAATTTTTTTGTGAAAAAAAAAATTTTGGCCCTCCCAAGGCCTTAATCGGCCCCGGGGACCCCAACCCCCGGGTCAAGGCCTTTTTTTTTTTTATTCTTTAGGAGGGGGCTGCGTTGCCCCCCTCCTCAGGCCACTTATGGCCCCGGAGACCCCATCCCCCGGGGCCGGCCTTTGTTTTTTATTATTTTAAAAAAATATATATTTTCAGAAACACATGCTGGACAAACCGTATGTACCTATCACCATGACGATTTGCGTGAAAATCATTAAAAGGCAACTATGCATAGAATGAATCCACATGGAATGTATTTACACCGCTAGTGAAGCTCTGACGTGTCTGACGCCCTACCGTGCCTAATCCCGGCGCCCCCGCCGGTGGGTACTCTCCAAGTAGACACCCTTGTCGTTTATTTATACAAACATGGGTAGCTATTGACGGGCACATTTAATATACACGCACACCAAGCCATTCAAAGGGGATTCCACAAAAATTCGACCAAACTATGCAAGAAACCCCCCTCACGGTTAATAAAACACACATCCACCGCCGGATGTGTAATACTTTTTATTTTACTCTCTGGAAAGGAGACGAACCTCACTTGAGAGTCACAGTGTGCTCCTGGCTGAGCCCAATGCTGTGTTACACCCACCAGTGCCCGCCGAGTGCCTCACACCTCTGTGTTGTATTCCACCAGCTAGTGCGTATGCTATGACACTCTCTAGCCCATGTGCACTGTAACACCACCCTGTGAATATGTCGTGCCACAATTGCCTTCGCACGGGTTATATTGCCCCATCTAACGTGCCTTCCTCGATGCCTATGTTATAACGCACAGCGCTATGCCATACATATTACAATCTGGGATCCATATCTTTGTCACAGTGCATATGCAACGTTACACTCCCCAGCACATATTTTATATTACAATTTTAGAGACTAGTTAGGTTACACAACACTGCCCTGTGCATATTACACTCCAAGGCGCATATCGCATAGCACGAGCTGGTGCCTGTGCTATCTCGCGCTCTCCAATGAATCTGTCATTGCGCACAATGTATTGCATATTATATTTCACGCCCCGGTTCATCTTATATCACACTTTTTGGTGCATAGTTTATACCATATACTATAACTAGTTTTCATTTTCAATCGTGCTCTCAGGACTATGTTCTATATAACACTGCGTCCACCTACCCTTTTCACGGACATTACATTTTGCGATGGGGGGTGGAGGGTCAGGGGGTGTTTCTGCCAAGTGAGCCCGGAGTCACAGTCACAAACGTCCTCTTCTTCCTGAATAAAAGTGAGATTATGCTGCATACTTGTTCATATTTTAAGTAGTTCGCACAGACACACATTTTAAAAACAATAAAGTTCATAATACCCACCTTCTCTGAACAGTTAGCTTGCTGCCCCATCCACCTCCTCCCTATCCTCTGCTGTCTGAATCCATGGACTAGCCTCCTCCCTCCTGCCATGCATGGTCTGATGTGCTGCCACTGCCCTCCATTTAGCATGATGTACCAGTCCACTCCTCCTGCCCTCCATTGCCCAATTCTATGGCCCATCATTGACCTCCTGCTTAGCCTCTGTGCTTAGCTTGCTGCCCCTATTCTCCTTCCCCCTGCCATCCGATGTCTTTGTGCATGCCCCTGCTCCATCCCATGGATCTGCCACTCCTATCTACTCTGAGTGTTCTGTTGAGCTGCCACTTCCCTCCCACCTGCCTAGCATTGTCAGATGACTGTAACCTGTCCCTGCCACCTCCACCCTGCCTGTCCACATGCCTTGCCCCTATCCCCTTCCTCCTGTCCTCCATGGTCCATTTTACTGCCACACCCTTCTGCCCTCCCTGGTCTGTTGTGCTGCAACTGCTCCTCCTGCCTGCCCCGTGCGGTCTGTTGTGAGGCCCCTTCCCCTGAACTCTCTTGTCTGTGCCCAGGTCCTGACCCTCCCTTCTATCCTCCATGGTCCTTTGTGCATGCCCCTGCACCCTCCTTCTTGCCCATCATAGCCATTGTGCTGCCACTAACCCTCCTGCTTGCCATGCATGGTCTTCTGTGCTGCCATGGCCCCTCCCACCTTCCCTGTGTGGTCAGCTAGCTGCCCCTGCCCCCTCCCACCTTCCCTCCATGGTCTGTGTGTATGACATCATAGTCTCATTGTTGCTCTCCATGGTGTGTCTTGTTTCTAGTGCCCATACTGCCTGACCTCCATGGTCATCTTAATGCTCCTGCCCTGCCCCCTTGCCCCAGCCCTCTTTTTCCATGTGCAGACCCCTATTCCCTCCCTCCTGGCTTGCCTGTTCCATTGTAATGCCCCTGATCCGTCCCTCCTGCCCTTTATGGTCTGTTATGCTGCAGCTTTCTCTCCTGTCTGTCCATTATGGTCAGCTAGCTACCATTGCCTCTTTCCCCTCTGTTCTCTGTTGTCCATGTGCATGGTCCTGTCCCCTCCCTATTGCTTTCCATGGATTGTTGTGCTGCACTCCCTGATGCCTGCCCTGTAGGGTCAGTTTGGTGCACCTCTCCATGTCCCTCCTGTCCTCTGTTATCCGAGTCCATGTCCCTACCCCAATTCCTCCTGCCTACCATGATCCAATGTACCATACTTGCAAACATTTTGAACTTGGTAAGAGGGAGATTTTGAAAAAAAACTGGGGTATTGATTTTCCCCTTTGAGTTACATTAAAAAAGAGGAGATTGTAGACAGGAGACAGATCAAGTAAAGCCCATTTGAGATTAAAAACATTGGACGTTTCCTGGCTGAAACGGGTCTGTTGGCATGTATGGTTGTACTACCACTGCCTCTTCCTTCTGCCCACAATGGTCTATTATATTGCCACAGCCTCTCTTGCCAGTCCTGTATTGTTGGTTTGTTGCCCCTGCCCCCCTTTCCACTGCCCTTCATAGTCTGTTGTGCTGCCACTGCCCTTCCTGCCTGCCCAGTGTGGTCAATTTGTTGCCTCTGCACTCTCCTAACTGCCTTCAATTTTCAGAGTCCGTGCCCCTGGCCTCTGCCTCTCAACAGTATCCCAATGAACAACTAGATTGCTAACATTCTATATTGATTACAAAAGTGTGCAACGCCTGACGTCATCTTGATGTAATCAAAACTGTAATACCTAGAGCATTTCCTTTAGAAATTACATATATGAGAGGGTCTTATTTGCATCAAAATTATGGTTTGGGCTCTTTTGTCTCTGGTGGCCACCTTGGGAGACTTATTTGTTATGAAGTTTCCTAATTTCCTCATTTACTGCAGTCTCCTCAGTAGGAAATGCTTTCAGTTTTTTACTTTGATTCCACCAAGAAGGTATTCAGATATGTCACACATTTGCCATAAACTCTGAATGTTAGCACTCCAGTTGCACATTAGATCACTGTAGTAAAGCTACTGCTCACCACGGAAGTCTGCTGCTGGTATTAAAAGTGTATGTTTCAGTCTGCATGTCAGAATATTTTTATGAAATAGAAGAGAATTTGAGAAGTCAAAATGTGCCCTAATTTTTCTTTCTGCAGAACTATTCATAATTTCTATGGGAAAATGAACCCCCTCATTTTGTTCCATTGTAAATTAAATGTTTTAAGTGTTACCACTTTATTCCAATCAAGATGGCTTCAGGTGTGCCATACTTTTGTCATAAGTAAGACTGTTAGCGCTCTAGTTGTTCGTTAGAACACTCTGGGACATTCTGTCATTGGGCTATACTTGGGCTACATCTCGGTGATATTTGGGCTACATTTGGGCTCTTTTGTCTCTGGTGGCCATCTTGGGAGATTTATTTGTTATGAAGTTTACAAATTTCCTCATTTACTGCAGTCTCCTCAGTAGGAAATACTTTCAGTTTTTTAGTTTGGTTCCATCAAGAAGGCATTCAGATGTGTCACACATTTGCCATAAATTCTGAATGTTAGCACTCTAGTTGCTCATTAGATCACTGTAGTAAAGCTACTGCTCACCAGGGAAGTCTGCTGCTGGTATTCAAAGTGCATGTTTCAATCTGCATGTAGGAATTTTTTTATGAAATAGAAGAGGATTTGAGAAGTCAAAATGTGCCCTAATTTTTCTTTCTGCACCACTAATCATAATTGCTGTGGCAAAATGAACCCCCTCAGTTTGTTCCTTTGTAAATTAAATGTTGTAACTGTTACCACTTTATTCCAATCAAGATGGCTTCAGGTGTGCCATACTTTTGTCATAAGTAAGACTGTTAGCGCTCTAGTTGTTCGTTAGAACACTCTGGGACATTCTGTCATTGGGCTATACTTGGGCTACATCTCGGTGATATTTGGGCTTCATTTGGGCTCTTTTGTCTCTGGTGGCCATCTTGGGAGATTTATTTGTTATGAAGTTTACAAATTTCCTCATTTACTGCAGTCTCCTCAGTAGGAAATACTTTCAGTTTTTTAGTTTGGTTCCATCAAGAAGGCATTCAGATGTGTCACACATTTGCCATAAATTCTGAATGTTAGCACTCTAGTTGCTCATTAGATCACTGTAGTAAAGCTACTGCTCACCAGGGAAGTCTGCTGCTGGTATTCAAAGTGCATGTTTCAATCTGCATGTAGGAATTTTTTTATGAAATAGAAGAGGATTTGAGAAGTCAAAATGTGCCCTAATTTTTCTTTCTGCACCACTAATCATAATTGCTGTGGCAAAATGAACCCCCTCAGTTTGTTCCTTTGTAAATTAAATGTTGTAACTGTTACCACTTTATTCCAATCAAGATGGCTTCAGGTGTGCCATACTTTTGTCATAAGTAAGACTGTTAGCGCTCTAGTTGTTCGTTAGAACACTCTGGGACATTCTGTCATTGGGCTATACTTGGGCTACATCTCGGTGATATTTGGGCTACATTTGGGCTCTTTTGTCTCTGGTGGCCATTTTGGGAGACTTATTTGTTATGATGTTTCCTAATTTCCTCATTTACTACAGTCTCCTCAGTAGGAAAAACTTTAGTTTTTTACTTTGATTCCATCAAGAAGGCATTCAGATGTGTCACACATTTGCCAGAAATTCAGAATGTTAGCACTCTAGTTGCTTATTAGATCACTGTAGTAAAGCTACTGCTCACCAGGGAAGTCTGCTGCTGGTATTGAAAGTGCATGTTTCAGTCTGCATGTCAGAATGTTTTAATGAAATAGAAGAGGATTTGAGAAGTCACTCAAAATGTGCCCTAATTTTTCTTTCTGCAGCACTAATCATACTTTCTATGGCAAAATGAACCCCCTCATTTTGTTCCTTTTTAAATTAAATGTTTTAAGAGTTACCACTTTATTGCAACCAAGATGGCTTCAGGTGTGCCATACTTTTGTCATAAGTAGGACTGTTAGCGCTCTAGTTGTTCTTTAGAACACTCTGGGAAGCTGCAGTAGAACACAAAGGAATCAACTGACAGTCTCTGCCCTTGTTGGATGTACATGTTTTACTGAGAATGTCAGACTTCATTCTCCCATGACTGAGAAAGATAATGTGAATTTACAGAAAATATGCTCTCAGTTTAGCTTATTGATCACCTTCCAAACCTCTGTGGGAAAAGCATTAGAAAATAGTTTTCTCTCAAACATGATTCATGATATCACAGCAGAAGGCTTTTTCACATGGTAAAATCACCTTAGAACACACCACAATTCCTAAAATGAGTATGGTACCATCAACAAATGATTTATAATGTAACTAAAGTCTTAAAATCTTCTATTAACTGCAAGGCTTTTTAATGAGGTGCTATCATGTATATTGGTCCCAAGATGGCTGCCAACACTTCTTGGATGAAGTGCTGACAGCCAATCAGATCTCACGATGAGATGTGTGGTTAGGCTCCGCCCAGATATATATATGATTTTACTTTTGATTTTCTCAGGAACTACTGAACGAACGGATTGACACCAGATTTGCAAAAGGCACATCCCTGACCTGAGGACTACCTCTTTGCCAAATTTAAAGTAATTCTGTTCAGCCGTTTGGGCTGTACCTTGGACTAAAGGTCCCTATGGAAAATTGCATGGGAAAAACGCGTTTTGGGATCCCCCTTTTTTCTCAGCCCCCGCTTGACGAATCCCCCCGAAACTTTCAGGGTACAAGCGGAGCGGAGCGCCCCACCTATTTTGAAAATTTCGCGAGGATTCGTCAATCGGCGCCAAAGTTATTCCAAATAGAATGTTGCGGATTTCCTATGGAAACACGGTCCTAAATATAACTATCTACTGGCGACCGCCAGTAGATATATATATATATATATATATATATATATATATATATATATATATCCAACAAGTAATGCTCCCCAGGCGTGGCTGAATCGTTGTAGCCTCAAACCAAGAGATCACAGACACGGACCAGATTCCTTAGTGCAATTTATTCGCTTGTTCGCAGAATTGTCGCCATAACGTTTCGGCTCCCCAAGAGCCTTGTTCACATGACAACATATACAATCAATCAACTTCCTTAAATAGGAAGACAAGAACTCTGCACGTGATATGGGTCAGCATAAACATAGACAACAGACTTTAACAGACTAAGGTTTCAAGAGCTGCAAACTTGGTGCATATTTCATTTCGTGCTTTGTAATTACCCGAAGGTTTACCAAAGTCTACAATCACAGGGTGAACCACTGTAATGCAAATAAATTATGAAGCATCATATTTAAATAGCTTGCTGAATTATGCAGTGATCAGCTCGGAATGCCACAATTGCAGTAAAATGTTGCGAATTCATTATACATTGTCAATGAAAGCTGATAAGTCCAAATTAATCTTATATTGACATGAAAACCTTGTAATGTCTGTATCCATTATAGATCACGGGTTAAATCCCCATATGTACATCTTATAGTCTGTGTCATTGTAACTCACGGGATAAATCCCCTTATGCTCTGTGTGGAGTTGCTCTTGCCCTGTTATACACTGCAGATCCCTGCAGTGTGCGAAAGTGAGGAAATGTATATAGTGCAAATAACGCCAATAAATAAACACATCATCAAATAATTTAACATTACATCAAAGACATATAATTAAATTCCTCTAAAATACATATATGAAAATGCGAACGTTAAAAGCATTGATAAAAGAAAGTCACAAATGTTTTGGAAGTGCGAGGTGTATAAACCATACAACAGAGATCAGCTGATTAGTCCAAGTCGCCATTTTCAGTTGGACATCCACATAGTTAATACTCAGCAAATCCTATATTGTGGCTACTGTACGGTTGAGAATACCATGTGGCTGAGTGTGCTGTGGTTCTCCCGTGCTCTAAAACCAGAGCCTCAATTGGTACCTATCTAACTAAGGGCCACCCCTATGTGCATTTACAGGGGTGATATGTCGCTGCTTGTGTATATCGTACCTCATCATGTTGATACCCATCAAAGCTATTTAAGTGCTATTATTACAAGGGTAGGGCGATATGCAGTACTAAATAGTACCTCCTAACCAAGTTATGGAGAGGAGAATGTGTATTGTCTGGCCTTATTTAAACGTATATCATATTGGGAATGTAAACAATATGACTGATAATAAATACATTGATGATAAGACAATAAATAGAGTATAATAAGGTTAAAATTGTTTTCCCACAACAATAAAACCATTAATAAAATCCATTTGTTTAAAAGGCTAGAAAACGGAAACTAAAAACACATAAACAAAGCATCATCATTCATATCACCCAGTACATTGATGGTGGGTAAAATATATGAGAATTGGCCCCTAATATAAAATCGTATGTAAATCCTCAGTAATGTTAAGCCCTCCTGGCGATTTGGAATCTAGTTGGAGTATAAATTTTGTTTCCAACCGCCTTAACTTGGCCTCCCTATTGCCCCCTCGTCGACTGGCTGGTACTGCATCTATAACAAAGAAGGACAGGTCTTTACTGTTGCTGCGGTGTACCTCCTTGAAATGGCGTGCCACCGGGTAAGTGTTGTCCTGGTTAACAATGGCCCTAAGATGCTGTAGGATACGTTTATGTACCTCCAATTTGGTACTGCCTACATATCTGAGTGAACAAGGGCATTGGAGCACATACACGGCGTATTCCGTTTTACAAGTTAAAAGCTTCTCAATGCGGTGTTTCTTGTCACTAAAACCATCAATGTATTCTTTGGTATTAACCCCATGCGTACACGCTTTGCAAGTTTTGCATTTAAAAAAAACCCCATTGGTTTGAAGCCAACTCGTCTTTTCCATGATTTCAGGGTTGGTATCAACTATGTGGTCTTTCATGGAGGGTGCCCTGCTAAAAGTTACAGTTGCTTTACGTGGTAGGGTAGGACCCAAAATGGGGTCACTAAGTAGGATGGGCCAATTTTGATTGAAAATCCGATACAGTTCTTTGTGTTGTTTATTAAATCCTGTTATAATTCTAAAATCATTCGTTTGTTTCTGTGTTACTTGGATTGCTGTATCCCTATTGCTCGTGTGATCATATTTGTTGAGTAAATCTATTCTAGGTCTACTACGGGATTTACTTACGGCCCTGTCAATTATTTTTTCTGAATAGCCACGTTGTAAGAATCTAATTTTGCTAGCTGCTTGAGCCTCTTCTAACATAATCTCATTACTGCAAACCCTACGAAGTCGTAGCATCTCACCGTATGGTATACTAGTGATGAGGTGCTGTGGGTGAGCACTGGTAGCATGTAATATAGTGTTACCTGCCGTCTCTTTCCTAAAAAGTTTGGTTTCAATGGCACCATTAGAGATATACACCTCGGTGTCCAAAAAAGTAACACTGCTCTGGCTCATGCTGGCTGTAAAGCTGAGATTGAGGTTATTGTTGTTGATGGACCTAACAAATTCCTCAGCCGTTTCCTTACTGCCGCCCCATACCACAAACAGATCATCTATGTAGCAATACCACGCAACCACAAGGGAATCCATTGTATCACCATGTTGAGTCTTGAGGACCAGCTCCTCCCAAGCCCCCATGTGTAAACAGGCGTAGCTTGGTTAGAAGCTGGCCCCCATGGCTACTCCCTGTAGTTGCCGGTACACCAAATTGTTAAACATGAACACATTGTTATGGAGGCAAATTTTTAACATTTCCATTAGCATGGTAGTATGGTCTGTGAAATGTTCCTCCCTTTTGGATAGTGTTCAATCGCTGCCATGCCATCCTGATGTACTATGCTAGTGTACAAAGATGAAACATCTAGCGCAAGCATCCAATAACCGTCCTTCCATTTAACCCCTTCGGTGCTCATGACGGAATGGTTCCGTCATGACCCACGGTTGAGCTGTGCTCATGACGGAACCATTCCGTCATGACCACGCCCGCGCAAGATTCCGTCAGCACAGCGGCGGAATCTGCGCAGCATCGAAGGGGTTAATCTTCTGCAATTTGAAAAGAAAATCACCCGTGTCCTGGACGTATGATTCAAGTGCTTTAACATATCCCTGTAGGAAATAATCAATGTACACCGATGTCTTTTCCAGGAGACCCCCTCTGGCAGAAATGATTGGTCTCCCAGGGGGATTGGCCATGTCTTTATGCACTTTTGGGATGAAGTAAATGAATGGGACTTGGGGATGATCCGTCTTTAGAAATGTATATTCATCGTTGGTTAATAAAGATTTGTTTTTCCATTTTAGTAGTTTCTTATGATATTCAGCTTGCATCGTTTTAAGGGTAGACATGGTGCTGCGTTCATAGTGCTGTCTATTGTTGAGCTGAGAGTAAGCCTCCTTGTCATACAGCGATCTGGGCATAAGTACAATATTGCCTCCCTTATCACTGCCACGAATTACAATGCTTTTGTCTTTATTGAGTTTCTGAATGAGCGTATGGTATTGAATATTTTTCACGTCAAAGTTATTTTTACGGTTGCTTACTTTCCTGTGAAGATCTTTGATCTGGGCTGTAACATTTTCATTGAACACATCTATAGAGTCACGTAATAGAATCGGCACAAACGTAGAAGCTGGTTTAAATGGCGTGGCAGGTGAGATCTGTTTCCTGACTGGTACCTGGTCGGTAACTTCATTCCCAGCCTGGATGCCTGACAAGGAATTGGTTCCGTCACTGTGCCATAACTCAAAGATTTCACTTGGAATAGATAGGTCGAGAGCAGATCCCGTGACCCTGGTCTCAGGTATTGTGGGAGTTGGCTTGTTTGTCTCACGCAAGGCATGGAATTTACGTAGTTTTAGCTTCCTTATAGCTTTATAGGTGTCAAATCTTGTGTCCGTATAGTTCAGATTAGATTGAGATGCGAAAGAGAGGCCTAGTTTAAGTATTTTTTCTTCTGTCTGTGTGAGAACAGTATTAGTTAGGTTAATAATCGTGGTGTCATTGATACTTGGTTTCATTGATTTTTGTTGGTTTTCCACTGACCTCTGCCCCTCTTCCTGTAATAAGTGCCGCCTCCTCGTCCTGAGCCTCTGCCTGCGCCTGTAATTGGAGCGTTTTCTCCGTAGTTCTTTTGTGCTCGGGGCCGTAGAGATTGCATCCTTTCCTGACATAAAAAATGAATCTCTTGCCCGGGGTGTGGTTTTGTTGCGCTGCTCAGAGTGTCGGCTCGTTGGTCTGATTCCGATCCACTGCTGGTAAAGGAGCTCAAATCTGACCTGGTCGTGTCAGCTTGTTCTTTGTTACTTGTCGTTGCCTTGCGTGTACTCGGATACTTTATATTGGGGCCCCGATATGTATCATATTTCTTGGAGAAGGTAAAGATTTGCCCCAGCTCATAATCGTTACGGTCCCTTTGAAATTTATAGGCTTTTCTGTCCATTATCTTGGTTTGCTCCTTCTTAAGCCTTTCTCTCATTTCATCCATTAGTTTTCTCTTTTCTTCGCTGTCCTCGACAGTTTCTAGATCTTCCTGTAGAGTAGCAATCTCCTTTAATAATTGCGCTCTGTCGATTTCAGCGTATTTGACCAAGATCAGTACCAGACGTCTTGACGCTTCAAGATTACTGGCCGCCCATTCCTTCATCATCTCAGGATTAGGGTTTTCATAATTGGGAGCCGTTAAAATACGTAATCCTCGGGGAATCCGGTTAACATCTAAATAGCTTTGGAGGGACTTCGCCTCTCACCATTTACTTTGTTCGCTACGCATCTTTTTTTCTAGTATTTTAATTTTGTCTTTGATTGTGCTGTTTCTCAGTACGGGTTCGCTGCTGTTCTTGTCCCGTATGTTAACTGATGTTTGGGGGTCATCTGAAAACATTTTTAGAGCAGCTTCCTCACGTTCGTTCATGTTGTCGGCTGACATGGTAATAATATATACACTGCGTCTGATATTAGCTGAATTCTGATGTCGGGGGAATGCCCAGCTGATACTTCAATAGGATCCCGCTCAGTGTCACCCCAACTGCACTCAAACTTTCCTCCCCCGCAAATCGGAATTACACAATTCGGCTTGTTCACTGGGGTAAATACCTCTGACGTGACGTATCCTCCGATTCGGCACCTCCCGATGGTTACTCCTCCGTGACTCCGGCCTTCAGCTCGTTTCTCCGTTTGCTTGTGGGGGGGGACCAACGCCGTTCCTCTTCCAAGGATTTACAAATGCCCGGGAAAACGGGTAATGGCTCCGTAGCTTGCGTTGTCCAATCGTGGAAAGGGTCTCGTGTGATGGCCGTACGTCGCCACTCGGCCAAAAATATCCAACAAGTAATGCTCCCCAGGCGTGGCTGAATCGTTGTAGCCTCAAACCAAGAGATCACAGACACGGACCAGATTCCTTAGTGCAATTTATTTGCTTGTTTGCAGAATTGTCGCCATAACGTTTCGGCTCCCCAAGAGCCTTGTTCACATGACAACATATACAATCAATCAACTTCCTTAAATAGGAAGACAAGAACTCTGCACGTGATATGGGTCAGCATAAACATAGACAACAGACTTTAACAGACTAAGGTTTCAAGAGCTGCAAACTTGGTGCATATTTCATTTCGTGCTTTGTAATTACCCGAAGGTTTACCAAAGTCTACAATCACAGGGTGAACCACTGTAATGCAAATAAATTATGAAGCATCATATTTAAATAGCTTGCTGAATTATGCAGTGATCAGCTCGGAATGCCACAATTGCAGTAAAATGTTGCGAATTCATTATACATTGTCAATGAAAGCTGATAAGTCTAAATGAATCTTATATTGACATGAAAACCTTGTAATGTCTGTATCCATTATAGATCACGGGTTAAATCCCCATTTGTACATCTTATAGTCTGTGTCATTGTAACTCACGGGATATATATATATATATATATATATATATATATATATATATATATATATATATATATATATATATATATATATATATATATATATATATATATATATATATATATATATATATATATATATATATATATATATTATCTACTGGCGGTCGCCAGTAGATAGTTATAGTTAGGACCGTGTTTCCATAGGAAATCTGAAAATTCTATTTTGAATAACTTTGGCGCCGGTTGACGAATCCTTGTGAAATTTTCAAAACTAATGGGGCACTCCGCTCAGCTCCTACCCTGAAAGTCTCGGGGTGATTCGTCAAGCGGGGGCCGAGAAAAAAGGAGGGTCCCAAAACGCGTTTTCCCCATGTTATTTTCCATAGGACCTTTAGTCGAAGGTACAGCCCGAACGGCTGAACAGAATTACCTGAAATTTGGCAGAGAGGTAGTCCTCATGTCAGGGAAGTGCCTTTTGCATATATGGAGTCAATCTGTTCAGTAGTTCCTGAGAAATTTGCATTTAAAAGCACATACATATCTATAGCTGCGCACCGTGTGCGCACCGTGAAAAACCATTAAAAAAAAAAAAAAATCAAAAACAATTAGCATTTCAAAAACTGTACAAATTCACTTAAACAACCATAGCTTTCAGGCACGTTATAGTTAGGAATTAACATTTAAAAAACCTTGCAAATTCACTTTAAAAACCACAGGTTTCACACATGTTATAGTTAGGTGGACATTTCACTCGTAAAAAACCAATGAAATTACACCGTTATAGTTAGTTCAGATAACTTTAACTTGCGCGACCGCCACTCTATCACAAGGATGATGTCATCAGTGATGTCATGAGTGATGCCACTGACCATGTCATGAGTGATGAAATATGTGACGTCATGAGCACTGGATTGCGGGCGCGCGAGTTATAGTTATCTGAACTAACTATAACGGTGGAATTTCATTGGTTTTTTACGAGTGAAATGTCCACCTAACTATAACATGTGTGAAACCTATGGTTTTTTAAGTGAATATATATATATATATATATATATATATATATATATATATATATATATTACCTACTGGCGGTCGCCAGTAGGTAGTTATAGTTAGGACCACGTTTCCATAGGAAATCCGCAACATTCTATTTTGAATAACTTTGGCGCCGGTCGACGAATCCTCGCGAATTTTTCAAAATAGGTGGGGCGCTATGCTCCGCTCCTACCCTGAAAGTCTCGGGGTGATTCGTCAAGCGGGGGCTGAGATAAAAGGGGGGTCCCAAAACGCGTTTTTCCCATGCATTTTTCCATAGGACCTTTAGACAGGGCTACAGCCCGAACGGCTGAACAGAATTACTAGAAATTTGGCAGAGAGGTAGTCCTCAGGTCAAGGAAGTGCCTTTTGTAGGTTTGGTGTAAATCTGTTCAGTAGATTCTGAGAAAATAGCCTTTAAATCAATATATATATCTGAGCCAGCTTACGGTGCGCTTACGGTACGCTTACCGTACGCGTACGGTGGCGTGCGCGAGCGCGATTCTGATTGGCTGTTACATCTAAGTAAACATTCGAATCGGTCGAAACCAGGAAGCGGCGGCCGCCATTTTCTCTCTCGCACTCTGAGGGGGGGGCTGTAAACAAAGGCAAAAAACATATAAAGGGGCTGTTTAGACAGCGCCCATGCACATAGCCATGTTAGTTGAGTCCTCAAAGATCCCCCAAGGCCAAAAACGGTAAATTTTTATTTTTTGAAAATTTCGCCGATTACGCTTACCGTACGCGTACGGTGCGCTTACGCTAAAAATTTTAATAAAAAAAAAAAACACTCTCTGTGCATGGCATATTATTGTCATCACTTACAAATTAAATTTAACAGATTACCTATCACAAGGAAGCGCATAATATGTCCTCCATGTGCGCACGGTGCGTAACGTGGGCACGCGGTGCGCGTAGCGCACTGCGTGCCCACCTTGCGTGTACGGCACTAACTGCGTAAAGTGGGCGCGCGGTGCGCGAAGCGCACCGCGTGCTCACTGTGCGCGCACGGTGCGCGAAGCGCACCGTGCGCGCACGGAACGAACTGCGTTAAGTGGGCGTGCACGCCACGAATGGCGTAAAGTAACTTAGCATTTAAAAAAACGTACAAATTCACTGAAAAAACCATAGGTTTCACACACGTTATAGTTAGGAATTAGCATTTAAAAAACCTTGCTAATTCAATGAAAAAACCATAGGTTTCACACATGTTATAGTTAGCTGGAAATTTTACTGATAAAAAACCAATGAAATTCCCCCGTTATAGTTACTGTAGGCAACTATAACTCACGCGACC
Organism: Triturus cristatus; assembly: GCF_964204655.1. Classification (NCBI taxonomy): domain Eukaryota; kingdom Metazoa; phylum Chordata; class Amphibia; order Caudata; family Salamandridae; genus Triturus; species Triturus cristatus. The sequence continues at coordinate 169,317,379 of NC_140586.1, read as the reverse complement.
GTAATCCTCTGCTGATGACATATGTGTCTTTATGAAAAAAAAAAATTTGTAAAATATGTATAGCTAAAATTTAATGGAAGAAGACATGGGCAAATAAGTGTCTAAATACAGTATTAGCATCAGCAGAGGATTACGGTCGCATGAGTTATAGTTGCCTACAGTAACTATAACGGGGGAATTTCATTGGTTTTTTATCAGTAAAATTTTCAGCTAACTATAACATGTGTGAAACCTATGGTTTTTTCATTGAATATATATATATATATATATACGTGTCAAAACGATTTTTTTAACAGCTATATTTATGACCGATTTTTTTTCTCCCTATTTTTGTACTTACCATTATCAATATAGGATGACGATATTTTTGACATTGATATTTATAACTCGATATTGTGGTATGGGGATATTTTAGTTGTCGATATTCTGTCAGTGAACTGGTACAGTGACTAGCTTCTTCTCAAAATTGGCCATTTATTAGTAAAAACATGGAGGCAGAGGCAACCTGCCAATTGTAAGAACTTGTAGAATCAAATAATGCTCTAGACGATAAGCACCAGGGGAGAGGGGCTCACACAACAAAAGACAATATTAAAGAAGACCTGATCACCACCCTTGCTATGAGACAAACTGAAACTATCACCCTACTTGACCTAGCGGCAACCTATCAAACAGCGGACTATAAAATGCTTTCCCTTCTATCCAATATTTCCATGAGACCACTGACCTAGGTTATCAGCCAATAACAGCTACAGTTCTGAATGTACACATACTATATTCTCCTTTATCTCTGAGCCAGGCCATTTTAGGAGTAATCTAAACCACTAAAATCTACAAGGACCTCTTATTAAATACACTGACCTTCATGTTTAAGATTTACCCTTTTCACCTCACAAACAAATTGCAGGTACTAAGTAGTGGAGAGGTTTGCAATGCAACCAATTTATTTTTTAAAAGGGAGAATTTCATGACCGAATACTAATGAAATGTTACTTGTACTTTTATTTTTCCATCAGTTGTGTTCTCTCTGAATTCAAGAAAGGTAGAATATGTTCACACTTTTTAAATATAAATATTTTCAAATTTGAAAATAATATAATATAGAGCACATGTTTAAAAATCTATTTCCGATAGTAGATGGCGATAAGAACGATACCACTATGCAGGTGGATGAACCTCAATCATCACATTCTGCTATATAGGAAAGAAGTAACACTGATGAGCACAACGTGGCAACACGCCAATGGAGCAGACAATGAATAAGTTCCGGCTTTTAGTTTTCTGGATGGCTTCGTTCACCATTTCATGTAAGGATGATAAAGTGCATTCAAGTCCCAGGCGTGGAGTGATCGGTTACATGATATGATCACATGCTCGGTTATACTTACTAAAGAAGAGGCCTTGTGACGGCAAACTTGTTGCCACAGCTTACTCTACATATATGTCAATCCTGCGAGATACAGTAATCCATTTCCACAATGAGTGAAAAAAGCCTCAGGTCATGCACACAGTACCACTGTTTTCACAAACGTCAGCGTGTGTATGCACAGGACATGGGTTGGAGGGGTCACTGAGAAGCGAAACGACAAACTGTGCACTAAATAAATGAAGAGCCCAAGTTACTCAGGTCCCAAGTCTGAAGCGATTACCCAGTCCAGCGTTTGTTTAATGTGAGCTGACGAGTTTATTCCATTGTATAATTAGGGCTACAAGTCCCAGGGTGCAAAGCAAAAACCTGGACTGAGTGATACTCATGCCCGGAGCTAGAAAACCTGAAATATCTACAAACACTATATACAACATACACCAAAATACCATGATATACTCACGAGTTCAACAATCCAGTGAGGAGGAGTCACCAAGCAGCATGACCAAGCGAGATGTTCAGAAAGGCTGCCATGGCAGGTCAGAAATTTCAGTTTACTCTGTGAATTCTCAACAATAGCTCCTGACACCACCAGTAAGCATTCCTTAAGCCGAAGCAGTAACACAAAAGGGCCCTCTCCATTCACTCCCATAGATTGACATCTTTACTTACCCGCAAAAGCCATGATGTTTCCGCAAAGGTCAAACATGAAAGCGTGCGTGTAGTTAAAAGTCCTGAAGCAGCCACCAAGGAGAAACATGAAGCACGGCGGCTGTGAAGCGGGTGCCGTGCTGATCAAATAAAAGGTGCATGGACTCCAAAATAAAATAATTTAACAAAATGAAAACTTTGCTGCCTTCAAAATCACACATGCTCCCTCCTCAATAAAAAAACAATAATCTGAAACATGAAGCGGCCTCCGTGAAGCAGGCGCCGTGCTGATAAAATAAAAGCCATGAGGCCTCCAAAATCGTATAATTAAACAAATCTTGTTTACACGCGCATACCCACACTACCTTCTCTTTGGTAAAAATGTAATTTTTAAAAGGGCTCACAAACACACGCTCACATCAATATAATGCCTTTATGAGCGCGTGTTGGTCATAATGGCCCGAAAATAACTTTGCTACCGCTACAAACGGAAGGCTTAGCTGAAAAAAAGAAAGCATACCAGAAAGATTGACCATTCTCCCAAATAAAAAACTATAAACAGCACACAAAGCACGTGCTTTCTGTTCAACCAACGGAACTTCAGCAAAGATTCCCGAAGTGCAAATACATTTTAAGATAAAAAGTTTAAGTGAAACTGTATTGGCCATGAATTGAGGATGTTATCACTACGGCAACACTTGCTAAACTCCGGTTGGGTGAATGTGTTGAGATGCAAAAAATGCCGATTGTTTTGGAGAAAGGATGTAGCATAAAATTCAGAGCTGCCGACTTTAGACTTAAGGAACTGGGTTCGAGTCTTGGTGTACCCTCCCCATGCCAACTAAAAAAACTAAATGGCAGGGACATGATGATATCAAGTATGTAAATACCATGTGTTGTTGGAAAATGAAAATGCAGTCAGCTGAGCATGTTTAGTTTGAAAAGCCCAAAAACACAATGTTCCAAAAAGACGAGCCGAAACAAACAAACAAAATAGTGCACCGAAACTAACACAAAAAGCCAGAAAAGAGCATCTATATGTAATAGGGTCAGGCTCCATGGGAGGGAACAAAACATCAAAAGGAGGGAGAAATATAGCCAATGCACCACAGAAAAGCAAGGATTTCCGAACGGCACACAAAAGAACGAATGAAAAATGATGGTCGTGCTCGAAGCCCACAGTGTAGATACGGCACATCTTGAAAAGACAGCACATCGCTTCCTAGGTAAGACCTATAAATCTGCTTTGTTTATACAATGAAGCGGTGAGATACTGAATCAAATGTGTGATGACAGACAATATAATGGAGGCAGAAGGATACACACAAACAGCCTATAGAAAGAAGGTGAAGTATACACAAATGTGGTGGATGGAAAACTTGAAATAATCTCAGCCACTGGTTATTACTCGTGCCGCATCTCAGTTAATCATTATATTGTTATCTTGGACACCATTTCAAATCCGTTTGGACCCAGCCATACGCAAATCAGTCTTGACTTTACTTCAAAAGGAACAGTCCAGCCCAAACTGCCAGGTCAGATGCAACCTAAACTAGAACACAAGCAAACAAAGAGTTGCAGTTGACACCCTAAGTGTGATGGGTATGCCCACATGTGTGTCCTGTACTCACTGTGCCCTAGGACTCAAGCAACACCCTATTGATGAACTCCAAGTAGGACAAAACCAGTCTGGGGTGACCTGGGATCCATTGCAGGGGTTACCTGGCTTGACAGTTCGGGCTTGACTGTTCCTATTGGAAAATGGTCACAACTAATTTGCATATGACTGAGTTCCCACTGAGATGGCTTTGTTCCCAAAATAACTATGAATTGGGATGCTGTCCAACTAATTACCAATGGCTGAGACAAATTCAAACATTCCATCCATCACTATTTTGTAGACTTCAGTTCGACTCCCACCCCAAATACTCCTGTGAGCAGGTCCAGGATGATGAACTTTTTTTCACCAAGGCTGATTTTTGTATCCAGTCCGGCCTGTCTTACGAACGTTTTGGAGTTCAAAGTGAAATGTTTGCTGGGGTCTTTCCACTTTCTTGGCTCTGCAGTTAAGTCAGAAAACTATCTTCTTGCCCCTTAAAGAGAGCAGCAGCCAGGTGAACACACAGAGGAGCGGTACCTCAGCCCCATCCACATGCAGTCCCCCTTTGTTGCACTCAAACTGTACCCATCAGGCTCCTGTTCATCAACGCAGCCAGGTGACATTTTCTAATCTTACCAGACATAGAAGATGTTTAGATTCTATGGCCACAACCCATGCAAGGAGCTAGCTCTTCTTCTTCCACGAGGTATCCCTCTTGGGAAGGGTGTGACATAAGGGCACAAGTCTGAGGTACACATGGGCAGACGGGATCCACCCAATATTTTCACAGAGTAGGTGCAGTCTCCCCTGCCAAGAAGTTGGGCCCCACAGAAACAGTGGTGACTGTAATTTTACGAGGGAGGGGGGTGGACAGGACACACATGCTCACTCACTCACACCCATGCTTTCACACGTGCACACACACACATCCATTCACACCACTCATTACCAAATATTCAAACATACATGCACGCACCGAACATTAATTAGAAATAAATACACTAACCTGCAGCTCTGCCTCAGAGGTTTCAGGAGGGTTGAGACAGCTGACTTCCCTCTTTGGTTGACCATAGGTCAGCCAATGTGGAAAGGCAACAATCCCAAGCTGAGGAGGTCCCAGGAGGGTTGGGACTGCTGCCTTCCCTAAGATTGTCAATAGATCAATGATTCACAGGTCAAGCTCTAATTCACAATTCTGCAACTTTAAAATGTAGGTGCAAATGACGTGAGGTGGCAAGTGCTAAGGGTGGGATCAGTGCGAGTGATTGTGCAGTGGATTGGTAGTGCGTATATATACATCAAACTACAATGGTAAGATACCTATCCAGCCAGATTTCTGGCACATACAATAAATGCAAAATCATAAACAACTGCCGCAGTTAATATTTCACTGTCATCAAGGTTTGATAAAAATGAAAGAAAAGTCAACGTTTCGACCCCTTTGTGGACCAGCAAACTTAGCGTCTTGGAGGTGGGGTCTTCTTCAGGACGGGTGAACAGGTGAAGGGGGGGCGGGCACCTAAAGACAATGGTATAAGGTTACTGGGGTGTGCCATGGCAGGGAGTAAATCCAAGGGTCATGTATCAAGAAATGTAATTTACCAGCATCAGCAGGGATCCCTCGTGCTGGAAAAATTGAAGTTGAGGGCCTGAGCGGGTCCTACAAGGTAACGGAGACAGAAAAGACAGAAATGACGCTAGGGTCATAATTAACCCTAGCCGTGGGGAGTACGGTAAGGGCAAAGTCGCTGACCATATACTCACTGAATGATGCGTAGAGTGTGCGACAAAGGATCGAAGTAAACTATGGAGGACTGAATTAAGCAGTCAGAATGGCACTAGGTTCGTTAGTAACCTATACCAGGGTGTAACCTTATACCATTGTCTTTAGGTGTAATTTTCAGACACTGTGACATGTTCAGCAGCACCTGCACCTTGTCTGCTTCCCATTCCCAGCAGTAAAGCGCAGGCAGGGAGGGGGGCTTTTTTATTTTCGCTTCCAACTGGGCCAAAAATAAAGGCCAAAGTTAAGGGGCCCTCAGGCCTCATTTTGTTCCAATATGATCTTGGCTGTGTGCAGTCTGGAGCCTCACAATTCGCTGCAAATGCAAACGAGGGGAAACAAAGTCACACAGTCTGTTATTACTCCACTTCAGAGAGGCATGCGTTTGTCTTTGTTCAGTCCCTGTATATTCGAGATATGCATGCTCTATAAGAATGTCAGATGTAATGGTCTATCCTAGTGTTTACGCAAATAAAATAGCACTATTGTATTTCTTTTGTAGCGCATCTCATCCCAATGCAGGGTGTCAGAGCACTTTACATAACATACACATAATACATTGACAATAAATCATGTAAGTGTGTAAATCAATGTACAGGAAGAGTTACATAAGGCAGTGAAGATGTAGGAGTCACATGTCCTTCATAGCTCACTGTGCAATAGTAGAAGGATTACAATTTGTCAACTGCATGTAACAAAAGGGTCTCTGTGTTAAAAGCAGTAATCCACTTACCTATGTACATAAAATTAAAATATGGCAACTCCATGTTACAAGATGTGCTTTGCATGAGAAAAATTAGCCTTCTATACTACTTTGATTCAAATCTGGGACTAGACCAATCACAGATAAATCCAGCAACAGTGGAAACCTCCAGAGTTATCCTACCATTATTATAATTCCTTGAGATTTACTGGGCACACAAAGATCTCTGCAGCAGGTGCCTTAACCTCATAATATATTTTTAGGTCTCGCCTGACCCAGCGTATGCGCTGGTCTGGCGAGACTTTTTGAGAGGGCTCAAAAAAGTGCTACCACTATAGCCTAGAGCTACAGTGCATCTGCGCGGGCGCGCGCGCTCCTCAGTTTCGCGGCCGCTTTAATGTTTGATCGCGATCACTTTCACTGCCGCACGGCCGCTTCGATGTTCTCCGTGAGCCAGTTTTTTTTTTTCCTGTTTATTACTTCTATGTAGTAATGGTGGCACCCGTGCGCTGCCATTACTACAGAGCAGTAATAAACAGAAACAAGCATTGGCATAGCCTATAGGTCTAGCTTTTGGGACTTTATAAGTATTAAGTTGCGCAACTGTTGCATGGCTAAACACTCATAAGGTCCCAAAAGCTAGACCCATTGGCTATGTCAATGCTTGTTTAATGCAGACTTTGGCAACAAGGAGAAACGTGGCAGTAGATATGTTCTGCTTAATTGTTTGCAATGGCTTTGTGGCAGAGTTTTTGAAAAAATGAATGTATGGGGTTGAGCCACTTTTTTAGCACGACCCAGGTGCAAAATCTCATTTCTTAAATCTCGTAATGTCCTTAAATGTTCATGATAGACCTGCTAAACATATGTAGCAGGCCCTACTAGCGGATGTCACTTCTTGTGATATCACTTCCTATGAGGCCACATTTTGTGATGCCACATGTAATGTCACGCTTTGTGACATCAAGCGCTATGTCACATGTCATGATGTCACTTGCATACTGCCCAACTTGGTAAGTACTCCCACTTCTGCGACTGAAAAACAGCCATGAACAGAGGGTTTGGCAGATAATCGAGCAGAGGAACCATGTGTGCGGGGTTGGGGGCAGTTGTAGCTCTGGGACCCTGTGCAGCCAGAGACATTTTAAGGCATGGGCAAAGTGGGCTCTGGTCCAGGGATTCAGCCTTTCACAGGGCCCCTGGTAGAGCCAGCTCTGCTCTGTAGAGAGTCTTGCCTGGGTGATTTTTAAAAATTCTTAAACAGGTTTTTTTAAATAAGTTTTCCGTTCATTATTTTTAATGTGGGTGATGTGTGGGAGTATTACAGACATTTTGCTGAGAAATTGTGTGTTAATGTTTCATGTAAAATCCATAAAAAAGCTTATTGTATTTAGATCGAAAAAGGACCTCACATATTAAAAATAAGAGGGTGTCACAGAGATGACCTGACCAACAAGCATTTACAATGCAATGGTCTCTGCATTGTTAAAGTTAGAGCTATTGGCATTGCTCATGACATTATTTGTGTTTATGTTTTTGTTTTTAAAACATTTTAAAGAAACTGCATTGTTATTTACAATGTCAATAGCTTAAGCTGTCAAAAGCAGTCCCAATGCTGACAACACTGGGTACAGAAAAAGATCTTGCATAGAAAACACCAATACCACCAAAGTCTCGCTATCCTTTATAAACCTTTTGCATCACAGCCTTACCTAGCGCCACTATCACACATATCTGCCTCAAACTACAACATAATATTCTATAAGGATATAGAAGACCACTGACTTAGAACGAGCATCTTCAGGGCATCAAGCGGGTATATACAATTATGGAAACGTAGTCACAGCCTGTTCGAACAGCAACCCCAAAGTGAAAGTTGGTTAAGCAAATTTGTGTTCATCAGATCTAGTTTTCCAACTTTACCAATGAGAGACACCTGTTATAGACCTCTTATGCGAGTGGCCCAAATCACGGTTCCCTACTGTGGGTATAGGTTGAAGGCAGGTATTTAATTTTGCAATATTAGCTGTGAAACCGTGCTCATGACCAACATACTATTCTTTTGAAGTGAAAACCAGGTGTATGAACCCTTTGAAGTTTCAAAAGATCAATGGAGAGCCACAAGTATCAGCAAGCCACTTTTGAGAAAGTGTGAAGTGTTGTTCTGAATACTACTAAGAACACGTGTGGTGTTTTTGGTTGAGCTGAAATTAAACCACACCAATGTACCAACGCCTCTACATTTTGTGAGGTAAGCTGACATACCAAGCGATTATTACCGTTCTTTTCAAAACAATGGAAAAACAAAAATACAACAAAACCTAGTCATGTGTTATAAAACTGAAGCGCGATTACTTACTAGCAATAACTACACAGAAGATGGTGCACACATTGATGGCCAAGGCAACTACCTCCGTCATTACTCGTGCTAATTTCAGAGAGCGTGGTTAGAATGCACGCTACGAACTCAACCATATTTGGGGGTTTAAAGAAGTGCTGGTGAAAGGATGCTTTCTTTGAGCAGTACAGGCTTTCACACACCGCCAGCAAGCTCCAACTGAGTAGGTCAAGTAAGGAGATCGTCCACAATCCATGTTTTCTCAAAACTAGGCCTCCATGCAGGGACACCTTTCATCCAGAAGTACCACTAGGAATGAAGAATACAAGAGCCACATGATGTAGTAATCTTGGGCGCAAAGTGTTACTGGCCTGTCTGTACCTAAGAGGACAGAAGAGTGAACACGGCGTCCCCCAGCAAATACTCATATTTATATATATATATATAGATATATATATATATATATATATATATATATATATGCGATTCTGCTGCTTACTCTCCTCCCAAGTCCTCGGGATACCAAAGCAGGCACGGACCACGATTCAGTGCAAATTTCTTTATTGCTTGCTCAGTCGGCCATGACGCGTTTCGGTCCCTCCTGGACCTTGATCACATGACAACGCTACTAGGCTTCAACCGCCATTTTGTAGTTACAAAAAGTGCAAAGTGCAAAGTGCAAAGTACAGCATGGAAAGCGACAAAATACTTCCGATTCATTACTCTTTGGAATAAGGGTTACGTGAGAATATAGTTATTTAGTAATGTTGTACCCTGGACATAGAGAGAAATCCAATCAATCTGGTACCAGTTTGGAAATTGCTATTGGATGCTTAAATGCTCGTAATTTTAGCAATTTGAAAAAACTGTAAAACACATAATGATGACTAATCGCATCTTAGTGTAAACAAAGCTAATTCCTAAAATTCTCAGTATAGCTCTAAAATTTCATAAAAACAAACATATAACCATATTCATCTACGAATTTCCATAAGATGTTGAAATCTGTCATTTTTAAAACGTAACAGCATAAATGCAACGTAACATCTTGGTAGGTAAAAATGACACTTAAAATCGAAAAATTACTGAAATGTCGCTTAACCCTCCGTTGCTGTTAATAAAACATGATGTGACTTATCGTGTAAAATAAGTGTGTAAAAATAGTAAAAAGAATTCAGTAATTTAAAAATTGATCAGAACATAGGCAGGCCATCAAGAGACAGCGAATGGCAGTAATTATCTTGGTTATATTGCAGACACAGTTCACCTAAAAACTAGAAACTAGATAAATATGTATATAAATATGTACCAAATATAAAACTATATAAATATATAAATATGCATAAATATATAAATAATTAAATAATTAAAAACATTTGCATACATATTATATTGAGGAGGGAAAAGTAATTAAGACTGATTATAGCCCGAGTTATATACTATAACAGCAAAATAAGCTGCTCAAAGTCAGCACCTTAGATATTGTGTCTTTGACCCAACTAAATGCAGGTGTAAAGGTCCTCAGTGGCATTGAGTCCTCCCGGTATCTTGCTATCGAGATTTAAAATGTAACGGGTTTCTAGTTTCCGTAATGTATTCTCCCTGTCTCCTCCTCTTCTATTCTTAGGTACTGCGTCAATCAGATAATATGACAGGTATTTGGGGTCACTATTGTGTTTTTCTTGAAAATGTCTAGCGACAGGGTAAGAGGGATCTTTGTTGTTAATCGCTCTTATATGCTGTAGTATTCTTTTATTAGCCGGAAGTTTTGTGCTGCCTACATATTTCAAATTGCAGGTGCACTCTAAAACATAAACGGCGTAGTCCGATTTGCAATGCAGAGGTTGTTTTATTTCTATTTCTCTGTCACTGAAGGGAGTTTTGAAGGTTTTTCTGCTGGTGCCATAAATACAAGCTTTACAATTTTTACATGGCATAAAACCCTTTCTCTGAGTGAGCCAATTAGTAGGTTCTGTCACCTCAGGGCAGTTTGTAACTAAACTATTACTCACTGAAGGTGCTTTTCTGAATGTTAAACCTAAGCTTTTTGGTACCAGTGGTCCTATTATTGGATCATCTAGCACTATTGGCCAGTTACGCTGCATAATGTTTCTAATAGTTTTATGTTGTAAGTTGTAGGTAGTAATCAGTCGTAATTCATTATTGGAATCCTTTTTAGGTTTAGTGACCAACAGTTCCTCCCTTTCTAATTTTCTCGTTTTAGCAATGGCCAAATTTAAGGTTTTTTTGTTATAGCCTCTGTCTAAAAATCTTTTTTTACATTCCTCTTGTGCTTTTTGTAGATCGGACATACAACTACAGATGCGTTTAATTCTTAACATTTCCCCATAGGGGATACTATTAATCAGGTGTCGTGGATGGAAACTAGACGAATGTAATAATGAATTTCCTGCCGTTACTTTTCTGAAGAGCTTAGTTTCCAGTTTGCCATTATTCACATAAACCTCCACATCTAGAAAATTAATGTTGTGATTGTCAATTGTAGCCGTAAAACTTAAATTAATTTCATTCGTGTTTAGGCTAGTAACAAAATTGTGGGCCTCTTGAATCGGTCCATCCCAAACCAGAAAAATATCATCTATATATCTGTATAATAGTTTGACATGGTTTTCCACTACAGCACGGTGCTCAGCGCCAAGGACCAGCTCCTCCCACCAGCCCATGTGGAGACATGCATAGCTGGGGGAGAAGCTGGCCCCCATCGCCATATATATATATAAACAAATTGCATCTCAAACACACGGTGTCAGATTGTACATGAGAACTTGATTTGACATCGCCGTCCACTCAAGCACTAACCTAGACGTATACAGCAGGGTTTTAAGCCTATAATGTGAAATGTTCGTCCAGTTACTTAGTTGTTCTTTATTGACCGGTTAGACCTCGAATCAAACTCGGGGATGCAAGAATTGATCATATAAAGCATAGTCTGCTCTTTCCTGCATTTTGGAAATGACTGGCCGGAACTAATACTGTGAAGGGCAGTAAACTATAGATACGAGAACAATACTGGATAACTACTCACACATCACATACTGAGTTTACCTGTTAAGCAGTGCTAGGGAGGACGTACAATTATACTATAATACTGAGTGGAAGCGCCTTACAAGCCTCCTATCGCACTGCACAGTACACCCACAAGGCCCCCTCACCTCGGAGCTGCGGCAGTGGTGAGAGCTCCACCACACTGCCCTGACTGCGGAACTGCGACGAGCCTTGGGAGCGCTTCTGGCGCTGCGCCTTGCACACGGATTTGCGCGTGAATCCGTCCACCTTCTCCGATGCAGAGATAGCCGACATGGCTGCGGCTATGCTGGCGGCTCAGTCACCGACAGGGGGCGGCGCTCAAAAGCTGCTGTTCGTTTCGGTCACTTCTCATCCCGCACATGCCCCGGGGTACTTCATGTCCGCCCGAAGGCTGCTGGCTCTGGCCCCCTTGGAACCTCCTGAACCGGCACCACTTGTCAGTGCGGAGTGGCCCACTCCCCCGGGCGTCCACTCCTGCCCTCTCCCGTTAGTCCCCGACCCCTTGCCCAATTCGCAACCACCACAGACCGGGCCCAGCGCTCGAGCACACCCCCAACCGACAACACTTCGAGTAGAGCCCGCGATGTAGACATAGAGAGCGGACTAAAGCCCTGTCTGCAGCCACTGCTCTCCCCTGCGAAGTCGCCATCTTTAACGAGTCAATGATCGACAGCAGACACACACGAAACATTTTATTAAATTACAGATCAAATTAAATGCAAACATAGCTTCAATGAAATAATTATATTCACGTATACAGCGATACGACATTTTTAAATGTTAAAAGGTTCCAACTTTTTAAAATAGATACCTGCCACTTATAAATGACTGCTGATGTGTATAAATTGTATAAATTCTGTTTGCTGAACGACGTCTTGTTTTTTCGCAACTACTGTTGCGCATTTCCCAGTCACCTTCTGACATGCACGCCTAGCATCCACAATTCTGAAACCCCTCTACAGCAGATGCCTTTGATAATGGGTCCCTTTTCTAGATCGACGGATGAGACTCCAAAGTAGGCTGTACCATGTCCTTTTCGAGAGTGACGCGGCGGGCAGCCAATCCATTCAGCTCAGCCTGGAGGTTAACAGCGTCCAAAAAAGTAATATCACGCGGCCAGAGATGGGGAGAAGGTACGTCACAGAAAGAAGGATGAAAACAATGTTGAGGGTTGGGCCTTTGGTTTCTGTGACAATCTTAGGAACGTGTGTGGTAGCTGCTGATGAATTTGCGACTTAAAGGGGCGTTGGGTATGCGATAGGCCTGGAAGAGTGTAATTTAGGCACGTTCCGTTGATTGAGATGACACCTGACCAATCGAAAATAGAAGTGGGGGGGTAGGCGATCTAGTTTGAATACCGGTTTGTAGGTTGTACGTGTCTCGGTAGCTTGCTGGTGGTCTTGATTGTGCTTTTTTTCAATTAGTACTCTGTTAATCGGCTCCGAGATCAGTACACGCTGTTTTTATGAAAAATAAACAGCGCGGGCTTGGTAGCTGCAGACTATTATGTGAACACCTGCAAAATCGCCCTGAACACCACCACCTTTCTCCGAGGTCAAGCAGAAATGCCTCGGAGAAACGCAGCAGCGTTTTGGGATTCGGGCGTGTTTTTCTTTCTCAAACACGCCCAGAGAAAGAATCGGAAAAAACACGCCCCCGAATCGCAAAAGGACGGGGCCTGTTCGGAGAGACAAACCTCTTCTCCAATGGCTGGCCAGTATTCAAGAGGCCAGCCAATGGAGAAGAGGAGAGAAGAGGGGCGGGTTCAAGCCCCTCTTCTCCAAGTCATTAAATCTCGCGGGCGAGACTGCGCAAGCGCAGCCTTCGCTAGCCGAGACCTAAAAAGGGCACGAAAGTGCTTAAAATGGATCATAAATTCAAAGCTGTTCTGAAAAGGGGCCACTAAAATACGTTTGGCCCAGGGCCCCCAAAATCCTTAAGATGTCCCTGTGTGCAGCAGTGGGGTAGAGGGAAACTGAATATCCACGTGGATTCGGGGTTTAAGGCAAAGTGGGGGCTCTCTGGCCTGGCTGGTGCGAGGGACAGGCCAGGGGGTTTGTCGGCAGTGAGGGCTCTGACGGGGGAAGATACCTTCTAACAAAACAAATATTTCCCAAGGGAAAGTCTAAGTCAGAGGTCATAGATTCATGCACGAGACACATTAACCAAGTGAGTTACAACACCAAGGGCCATATGTAGAAAGCAAATTTGCGATCGCAAACGCTGAAATTCGCCGAATTTCGGCGTTTGCGATCGCAAATTTGCTAAGTGGAATGTAGGAAGGCAAATCTGCATGCAAAATAAGGAATCGCTAAATTTGCGATTCCTTATTTTGCAATTGCATTTAAGGAATCGCAAATTTTGCGATTCCTTAAATGCAATGTAGGAAGCTCCAAAAAAGTGCTATTTGGCCTTAAGGAATCGCAAATTACCACCAACTACAGGTTGGTGGTAATTTGCGATTTCTTGTAATAATGCAGTTTTTTGCATTTTTCAAAGTGGAATGTGGTGCACACACATGCCCTTAGGGCATGTATGTGCACCACATGTGCACCCATGCTAATTTCAGGGGTGCAACAGGGTGTCCTATTGACACCCTTGCAACCTTGAAATTGCATTCTCAATTTGCGATTCTCTAATTGAGAATCGCAAATTGAGAATGTCTTCCTATTCATTCCTATGGGCCTTTTAGCCCATAGGAATGCATGGCAAGGTATTCCTTATTTGCGATTCTCAATTAGAGAATCGCAAATAAGGAATGGGTGGGATTCGCAAAAAAAATTGCTAATCCTACCTACATTGCATTTTGCTATTCTCTAATTGCGATTCCTTAAAAATTGCAATTAGAGAATCGCAAAACACAGTCTACCTACATATGGCCCCAAGTGACTTGCCCATTTGGAAAGTCAAGCGGGAATATCACCCACATTATCTTTGACTGCCAACGGACACCAAAAGTGTTAAAAAAGCTTTTCACAACGTTCCGCAGGACCAGCTTTTCTCGGGTACACGTAAAGAGAATAAGAGGAAAACGTGCCCTCTGCAAAACATATTTTAAGAATGCCACATTCACCTTGCACTAGTATTGATTATTGCGATCATTTTAACTTATTCATGCCAAGTTCGAATCGACTGATCGATTAATAAAAATTCGTGAAAATGACGCAACCCACTTTCTTGCAACTAATTGTTGTGCGAAACATTTACTAGAGGCCCAAATGATATTTCCACGGATGACGTTACATACGGACTTCACTCCCCCACCCCAACACAGCTTGCAGACGACACAGAAAATGCGAAAAGTCTGCATTTTTAACATCTGAATAGGTATATCTAGAGAGTTTGGTGTTCTTAGACACCGTTCATCGTGGTGGCATGCCTGTGAAAAGGCCTGGAGTAGGAAGGTACATAAGGGGGTGTGTTGACTGTACCCATGGGTGTAGGAAGTGTGGGGGACGCTGGGGATATATCCCCCCCAGATTTTGGAGTGGGGGGACACGGGGGACAAGGGGGGGGTCGAGGGGACAAAAGAATTTCCCCTCTCCCTTCTGTAATTCTCAGGGCCATTAGCGCGTAAAGGCGCTACCTAATGGCCCTGCACTTGACCTGCCTGGAGTCAAAGAGGCCACCCGCCCTCTGCCTTTTGTTATGCTGCAGTAAGGCTCAGCCGTTGTGGGAAGGGCAGAGAAGGAAAAAATACGTTGTCTCTTTTCCTTCATGGCAAGGACCGTCTCCAGTACTCCTGATCTGCCTCTGGCAGCTGCCCTCCTCCCCTCTCTCTCTCTTTATTCCTCCATCTCATTCTGTCTCTGTCTCTGTCTCACTCCTGCTTACGTGCTGATTTCAAGAGGCAGCTCTTAAGGTACTCTCTCTTGCGTCTCCTTTTTAGGTCGAGGGACCGTCCGGTCTGCCGAAGGCAGAACCGGAAGTCCGGAGATCTTATGATTCTTAGAGTGGCTATTTAGCCCGCCTCTGTTTTTGCCACTCCTCCACTGGCTGGCTTCCTAAACGGAGGCCAGCCATTGGAGGAGAGAGCTGTCCCTCCAAATAGGCTCCGTCTTTTTCAGATTCAGGGGCGTGTTCCGTGCTCTTCTTTCCACTTTTTAGCCACGCCCTTTTTTAGGCGTGTTTTTCTCTCCTCCAGCCAATGGCAAGAGGAGAGAAAAAGAAACACGCCCCCGAATCCGAAAACGCCACTGCGTTTCTCCAAGGCATTTCTGCTTTGCCTCGGAGAAAGGCGGTGGTTCCCAAATTAAATAACAGGATCACTTGTGTCTAGTTTCCCTGCGCAGTCCTCAGCTGAGATTTAAACAAGTTGGACACCAGTGCACCCGTACCGCAACCCGGGCAAGTCATCTGGGCCTGTAAGGGCCCGGAATCGAGTCGAATACATTCTGATGTATTGGTAGTGTTTAAACATTTCAAAATACTGCTCGAATAGTGTAAAGACAGCTTTACCTGATGTGATTTGTGCAGGGCTTGTTTGTCGGACCATGTCATAGAATAATTGTAGGCTGCTTGTGTCCAATTTAATGTTCTCAGTGCTGTATACAGTATATATTCCTAAACCTGTGCAATAAGAAATTGACGCCTCTAAATGGTTATTTAAATTACCAAGAACGATTCGCTTTATTTTCTATGGCGGTTTGGTATCCCAGAGTATAGCTCCAATTCCGGTCACATGGTTTAGGTCTGGTAACCATGGAGATACCGCGGGTTTAACGTCACAGAACCAGCACTTCCTCGTGCGCTCGTGACTTGACACACGAGCAACTGCTCTAGGCCGCTGACGGGCGGGGCAAGGGCCACTGTCACTCCGGACCCCAGGAAGCACGCAGGTCCTCTCCGTCGCGCCGCGTCGTGACGTCAGGCGCTGGCTGGCGTGGAAAAGGCCAAACCGAAGCCGCCCACACTGTGTTGACAAGATGGCGGCTCCGGGGGAGTATTTTAGCATCGGCAGCCAGGTGTCCTGTCGGACCTGCCAAGAGCAGCGGTTGCAGGGCGAGGTGGTAGCCTTTGACTACCAATCCAAGATGCTGGCGCTGAGTATCCTTTGACAACGTGTAGGGAGCGGGTGGGAGTAGGTATCTGGTGGCTGCTCGGCCTGGCCCCCAGGAAATGCCGGGGCTTCGGACAGGCCTACTTATATTGGGGTTATGATTATTTTCTCTTAAGGAGCAGATGATCATTCTGCCGATTATGTTTAGGAATACAAAGAAAATGTTATACATGGGCTGAACCAGGGTGCGAACTTTGAGCGACATTCTTCTTTTGGAGTGGCAGGGTTGTTCGGATTCCAGCGGTAGGTCTTGCTGGGTTGTCACCCTTCTTGATGCCACATGTCTTTTAGGCGACCCCACAATGTAGCTGTGCTCTGAACGCCTTCCGTTTGAAAGGTGCCGCGGGAAAGCTGTCGCTCTCCGCAAGTTAAGGTAGTTATATACGTATGTACTATGTAGGTTTCTTGTTCTCTGCAGCGGGGGTGACCCGCATTCTAGCAGTGGGTTCTAGTAGATTACAGCCATGTTGCCGCTGCTATTAAGGAGTTCCGTCACGCTGATGCTGCTGTTGGATATGTTGTCTGTCTCGTAGGCGTGTATGGCAACCGGTTACATGTGATGCTGCATAGCAGTGTATATCAAATAACTTAAACTGTGCTGCTTCTGGGGAAGTTTTATATAATGTAGCAGTGCACCATAGGTTGTGAAAGTGATTACTGTCATTTTTTTCCCGTCCAATTTATCTGTGCTACTGCAGGACCCTATCACGGCTTGTGCCAGCTGGTTCATTTCTGACTTGCTAAGTCTGATATTTGACTATTGAATGACAAGGTGCAGCATCGACTGCACTGACTGCAGCCGGTTCAGCTCTCCCCGTTCTGAGTCTGCCTTCCTCCTCCTCTACTCTTACCACTCTTCTCCTTTCTCTCTCTTCCTTCTCCTTTCTCACACTCCTCTTGCTGTCCCTTTTCCTCATTTCATTCCCTTTTCTGCCCTCCTCGCTCTTCCATCCTCTAGCCTTTCTCTCACTTGCCGCTCTATCCACTTTTCCTGCTTCCTTTTGCTTCTCTCCCCTTCATTCTGTCTTTTTCCCATGTTATGCACTCTCATCCTTACCAGCTTTTCCTTCTCTCTGTCGCCTCTCTCTTGCATTCCTTCCAACCGAGCCATCATGCCACATAACTCCTATCAGCATGATTTCATTCAGCGCCACACAGTTCCACGCAACACCATTCCATTCCACACACTACCATTCTACACCACACAATTCGACAACACACCTCATAATTCAACTCAACAACACATATACACAGCACACCACATACATCCAATCCACGCCACAGAATACCACATAATCCTATCAAATTCAACAACACACCACGTAGTTAAACTCCACCATACCACTACACAACACAAAATACCATTCCACATAATTCCACTCCATAACACAGAATCCCAGGCAAGGTTTTAACCCCTTGCCTGCTCCTGACGGAACCACTCCGTCATGAGCCACTGGCGCCGTGTGCTCATGACGGAGTGGTTCCGTCATGCTGTGGCCGTTGGCGGCCGCTCCGCCCACGCGGCACTGATTCCCCGCCTGTGCGGGCGAACAATGCAAGTGGACGGAGTCGTGACGGAACCACTCCGTCATGAGCACAGCGCGCCCGTGGCTCATGACGGAGTGGTTCCGTCACGAGCATGACTTTGGAATTCGTGCCGCGGCGAAGGGGTTAAAAACAAAAACATAAACAAAAATAATGTCATGAGCAATGCCAATAGCTCTAACTTTAACAATGCCGAGACCGTTGCATTGTAAATGCTTGTCTTTATTTGTTCCCCTGTGAAATGGATCCAAAAAAGCGGAACACTTTGGCTAAAAATGTCCTCATTTTCTGACCGTTTCTATTGAAAAGAAAAACCTCGGGACGGAGAGAAAAAATACTTAAATACCTAAATAAAGCAATCCAGAGTGGTCAATAGACAGGCCAGATTGTTATTTACACCCACACACATTAGCGCCACTTTACAGAGTTTGCCAGTGAAAGCGCTACTTTCTTTGTATCTTCTTTCTTTGAACAAAATTGTTTTCCCAGGGTGGGGAAGTGTACCATTCTTAAAGGGACTGCAACACCTGGTTGATGGGTAGAGTGGAAACGTTTAATATGATCGTTTTCAACTGTTTTAATTATTTTAGCTTATAAAATTTGTCTCTGTGTTGGGGGATGTGGTCTTTTTCAAACCAAACTGCTTACATTTTGAAAGGATATAAGCAATGGACATTGAAACAGGTCCCTTCCTGGTCCTGTAGCCATGTCCTGAACTTTTCCTATGAGTGTTTGCTTTTTCCAGGGTGTTATTCATTTTTTTTTCAGCCAGCATTTTACTGTTGTCTAGTGCATAATTTGAATTTCGTCGCAGCACAATTGAGTTGTAGCTGAAGGCAGTGTGAGTTTCTCTCAGTGGGGCAATATGGTGTTCAGTGTGGGAGAGGATGTGGCACTCTGGCCAGAGCTGCTGAATTTGGAACTGGAGAACCATGTTCAGCCTTCATGACTAGTCCACCAGACCACACTCCTGACAGCGCTTATTGCGATGCTACACCTTAGAAGGCCCGATAGACCTGGGAAGCCCAGGTGTCTTAGCACCCGCAGGTGGACCCTAACGGTGGCAAGTGTGACTTAACCTTGAAGGCCTGTTCACCACAATCCATACTGCAGTTTACTTCCAGTCTTACGGGCAGGCATACGAAGAAGCACACCCTAGTTCGACAGTGAATCTGTCACTGAGGTCACAAGACCCTTGAGGCCAGTCCACCTCGCCCATTGGTACCTCCATTGGCCTTTTTCCAGCACTAGTAGTGCAACTTGCCAGGGGTTGGCAATGTAGGATTTGCATGCACACCAAACTTAGGGGGTGATTATAATGGTTGTGGGACCGCTACGTCGCCCCATCGGTGGCGGTCCCACCGCCATTGGTGACTGCATCACAGCCCGCCATATTACAATGGTGGGTGGTTCCCTGGCGGTTGGAAAGACCAACCGCCACGCACCCGACGGCCTCCTTGAGCCCGCCGGTGCGGCGGAAGGGCTTGTGATTCCTACAATGCTGGTGGTGCCTACCAGGCACGGCAGTAGGGATTAAGATGTCGCTTACCCGCCAGCCTATCCATGGCGGTTCCCCCGCCATGGAAAAGCTGGCAGAAAGGGACATTGGGGGCACGTAGCAGGCCCCTTTACACCTGTCCCCCAGACTTGGGACCTGAGGGGCATCTATGATGCCCCCCTACATATTACTGCAGCATGTGCCAGGCACCGCATTGTGCCTGCCACGTAGTGCAGTGATATATGTAACATGTCCTTTTTTTACATTGCGGTGGATGATGCAGTCAGCAGCACCTGCTGCAATGTAAAATATAGGCACTGCGAACGCAGTAGTGGCGGTCGCATTGTAATGCCTATCGTGGTGCCGCCACCTTGACGGCCAGAGGTCCCATTCCCTGATTCGATGGCGGATGGACTAAAGTCCGCCTGCCATTGTAATCAGCCCCTAAGTTTGCAAACGTCTTGGTCTCTGCTTCATGCACAAACACTTTTAACATGTGCAGCCTGCTTTCGGGCCACTGGAGTTATGCAGCAATGGAGGCCAAAATGATGTCGCAGTGTTGACTAAATTATGCAACAATTAAAAGGCTGCAGTGTAATGAGGTACATTTTATGATACTTTATTATTTTGACATATTTATACATATTAACAGCCTCTGCAAAGCTTTCGCCTCATTAGTACCTGTGTAACATACAAATGCACCAGTGGGAAAGGTGACCAGTCAAACTTTGCAAAGGTAACCATTATAATAAATGGGGTAACCCAGTATAGTGTCAAAGGACCTGGGTATCGATCAGTAAAGAAAACAATTGGTCCCAGACACTCCTAATTACACTCAAATGAATACCTGTAGGAGAGTGTAGTATGCAATCAATTCATACAACCGAAAATATATAATGTAAAGGCACAATCAACAGGGAAAATCTCATAGATAAGAGGCCAACCAAAGTCAATTAAATTGCAAACATCAATTTATTTCCCACTGAATCATATTCATAAAATGAAAAACATACACAAAGGCATAGTATGCAGCACGTGATATTAGCGCGGTTATTTCCAAGGAAGGAGAAAGAAGTGAAAGTAGGTGCTCATGTGTGGGGTAGAGAAGGAAGATGAAGATGATCAAAAGGCATTTAAAAAGAACAGTTCAAAACACTAAAGCAGAAGGGATCCCTCTTTAATTCCAGACAAGGCCGGTACCCCTACCGTACTGGGCCTACCCATAAACTCAATCGCAATATTAATTTTTGGTAAATGTTTCTCGAATGGAGGCACAGTGAATCTTCATCTGTTGTTGGAGTAGTAGGGCAGTAGCTGTTGGGTGTAGGCTCACTGGGAAAATGTTGACGTTTCGACCCTGACGCAAAAGGGTAAGTAGACTCCTCTGCTGCGGGTCTTCCTCAGGACAAAGGAAAGGGAACCCGAACACGGTCGTGGTGTGATGAAATTAAATTCCAGACTGTACTCTGTCAAAATATCCTGAAATTGCTTCAGGGTGGGGGAGAAATCACCGCGAGGTACCGCTGAAATGGAGCGGCGTGAGACCTAACCATATGCTGCCATTGGTCCCAGTGGGACGTTCAATTCTTAATTTAGAACAAATTGGAGACGTGTCGCATCCGTCGGTGTCTCTGAAGGTACAACCTTGACTTTGGTTGGCCTCTTATCTATGAGATTTTCCCTGTTGAATGTGCCTTTACATTATATATTTTCGGTTGTATGAATTGATTGCATACTACACTCTCCTACAGGTATTCATTTGAGTGTAATTAGGTGTGTATGGGACCAATTGTTTTCTTTACTAACCTTTGCAAAGGGCCCTACACTTCACAGCAACATAAGTCACATTTCTTGTATTAATTTGTGATCCTTTTGAGCTACAAAATTGTTTTGGGGGAAATCGTTAGATTATGCAGCAGATGATGTATTATGTGGCAAATATGATACAGCTATTATGATACAGCTATAGTTAAGTGGAAAACATTTTTTCACTTAACTTAATTTTGCCCCAACATTGTAGTTGATCAATTTGTAAGTTCCCCAAACCCAAAAGTCGAGTTTGGGCACAATTTGCATTTTAAAAGCAGTCCTACAACACAGGGCTACTTTTAAACTGACCTCAGGCTTCAGCAGTGCACACACGCAAGTGCAGAAAGGGCTGCTGGCCTCTAAACTGCCGTGCCCTATTATGTTCTAGGGACTTAAAGGTAGTTCTAATTCCCCTGCCCTATTATGTACTAGGGCCTTATAGGAGAGGTCATCGCAATCATAGGGGTACCCTAACCCATAGTGCACCCTAGTGTATGTAGGTGTTTCCACTGTATTTTTGTGTCTCTTTCAGAATAGCACTGGCTGTTTAGGCAGAGGCCAGGGTCAGTCACTCAGGTACAGGCGCGCAACACCCATTGGACTCACAGGGCTTCAGCCCCCCCCCCGTCGTGTGCGGCAGCCCGGGATGAGACACCTTCCCGGGCAAAAAAGCAGCCGCGCCCGAGCACTTTACAGGTCTTTAAAAGACCATTTGCATGTTAATGAGGCCTTGCTGTTGTTTCACCCCTTCTAGAGCCCCTGCAGCTCCACTCTGCCTATTGCTTAAAGTTCAGCCCCCCCTGAAATTTTTGCTCAGCCCCCCCCGAAATTTTTGCTCAGCCCCCCCCCGAAATTTGGCTCTAGTTGCGCCTCTGCTCAGGTACCACCAGTACCAGTCAGCAAACATTTGGGGAGTGCCCAGGGCACAGGGTGGCTTTGCAACACTAGAGAAACACCAACTCAGAATTTAAAACATAACACCATGGTTGGGGGCGTTCTCTATAATAATCAGAATTGATTTATATCCTAATGAACCCATTTTTCAACATTAGGATAGGGAAAGACTGGGGAAAAATCAAAACATTCTAATCTATACCTTGAGGTTTTCATGCAGCTCTTTGATGATGGTTAATAGCTCACTGTTCAATGTTAGGATTTTAACTTATAAACTGCAAATACCAAAAGAATCTCTCAGACAAAAGCAGTAACTCAATGACCTATTTACGTGATATGCATTTTGTGATCTGCGTGGTACACGTTCTTTGCAGCAGGCATATTACCCCACTGTGGCTACCTTACCATGAGTTAAAACTTCCACCAGACAAACCTTCGATCTCTCTCAATAAAGAACATTAATCACCAAAGTTATCTTCACATTTTTATTGTTGCCTGAAAATTGCTGGAGACCAGGAATGCAGCAGCAGGTACTTTTCAAACCATAATGCACTTGCAAACACGACGCCCCCACCCTAAGTCAGCTTCATTTGTTTGCTTTGTGCATGAAGATTCAAGATTCATATACATGGTTTTTTTTAAACATTTGGTCTCATTACTATATGAATGCAAATAACAATAAAGCATACATGCAAACTGTGACTATATGCCTGCTTTTCTCAATATTTCACTTCGAAAGTATGCGATTGTATTTGTTTAACGTGTGTGGATTTATGTTGGGTCACTGGAAAGTCCACAAGGTTGTCCCTGTTCCCCCCAGAATTTTAGTGTCTCCTACGCCCCTGACTGTACCCAGAAGCTCCCTGTACGACGTCAAGTTGGTAAGAACACCCCTGAAACTCTCAGGTAAATGAAGCAGCCTTCGACTCGACCACCCACAGGCGCTTTGGTGCCTCGTAAGTGGTATGGGCAGTAAAAAAAAAATCCCCCCTCCTGCAATCCCACCCACGTGCTCAGTTATTTGCTATTTAGACACGCCTCGCTCCTCGCTTCTAAAACACCCCTTTGTTACCACATCCCTCATTTCATACGACAGACGGTGTAAACTGACGTTGATGCGGAAGTTAAGTGTGCGGGAACTTTATGGCACGGTGTATATGCTTGCTAGAGTTATTGTGGGAAAAAATCAAGGTCATTTAGCTGGGTGGGAAGGGGACGATGCGTCCACGGAGTGTGGATTCCTTTCCTTCCAAACCAACAACTCCCCGTAAGGTATGGCCGCACTCTGACGCTCAAGACCACCCGTCAGGGTCATGCAGTACCCACAACACAGGTCCATGCCCTCCAGCCCGCCCAGCCCCGGACTCGCCTTGATTTTGACGCCTGCTTGCCGTCCTCCGTGCCGTCTGCCCTGCCAGAAGTGTGGGACGATGTCTTCTGCATGAGGCTTCCAGTCCCTGAAGTCCCGGGGGGATGCCAACTGTCGGGGCTCACTTTCGGGGGCTCTCTCGCGTAAACAGCCACCGTCTGACGGGCCCCCGGCTCTCTCCCGCTCTGCCTGAGCTCGCGCCCGCTCTCCGACTGGGCTGCGCTGCTTTCCACCCACACAGCCTCTTTGCTGCGTAATCGCGGCGATGGCTGGCAGCTTGTGTAGGAGGCCGGTGTGGGAGGAACGGAGCTCTTACTCCGAGGACGACAGCGAGGGGAGTTGTAATCTCCGGACCGAGGCAGACCCGTGGGCGGACGAGAGCAAAGCAGAGTGTGGGACGCGAGAAGTGCCACCAAACGAACTGGAAAGGAAACGCAACCCAAGTGAAAGATACACATATATATGTATATAAGTCCTGTAAAACCTAACTTTGTCTGACATCTGGTTGATTTGACACAAGCTTGCCTTAATCGTGGAATTAGTGTTGGTTTAAAACTCGTGTTCAATAAACAATTGAAAGCCATAAGAATTCGAGCACAGCTATTGCAGCACCAACTGTGTTCCAGAGGCGCAACTAGAGCCAAATTTCGGGGGGGGGGGGGGGGCTGAGCAAAAATTTCGGGGGGGGGGGGGCTGAACTTTAAGCAATAGGCAGAGTGGAGCTGCAGGGGCTCTTAGAAGGGGTGAAACAACAGCGTGGCCTCATTAACATGCAAATGGTCTTTTAAAGACCTGTGAAGTGCTCGGGTGCGGCTGCTTTTTTGCCCGGGAAGGTGTCTCATCCCGGGCTGCCACACACGACGGGGGGGGGGGGGGGGGGGGGGGCTGAAGCCCTGTGAGTCCAATGGGTGTTGCGCGCCTGCTGTGGTCCATTAGCAACTGGCTGCATAGCCCTACCAGAGGGAGAGCGATGCAGATTTTTAGAGCTAAGCTGCATTATTTACGGTGCCCCATCTTGGGGCTGCAAGCTCCTTCCTGGCCTGGTGCAAATACAATCAGAGTCATTGGACTGCCTAAGAGTAGCCTGTTGGAGTTTGGTCTGGGTAATCTTTCCATGTCTGGAGATGCCCAAGTCGTCATGTACTGTTACAGTTTGAGAAAGGCCCCAGATGGATCCCTGAAAGCAGTTATCTGGAAAGAGCACCAAGACTTTTCTAAAATACACAGCAGATGCACCCCCCACATGGCCGCTCCACCCGAATCCCAATAAATTCAGACCACCACAAGTTTGTGCTTTTTATGGAAGAATTGAGGCCGCAGTTTATTAGGCGTTTTTAACGTACAAGCGATCCTTTACACATCATTATTTTTTGTCCGGAGAGCCTGTGTCCTTACCCCCTAAGCCCTGCACTGTGCCTTGCCTTCAGTGCAGCTCACCTTGCCCCTGGTGACCTATCCCCTGGGGACGCAACCCTTCCCTTTCACTCCGGGCAAGCTTCTGCTTCCAGCCCGACCGGGTAACATTTTACTTCCGGTTGCCACACACTCCTTGGGTAAGCGTCTGCTTCCAACCCAACCGGATGACCCTTTGCCTTCCGGTGCCCACACACTCCCGGGTAACCAGCCGGTTCCCACCCGGCTGGGTGACCTTTTCACTTCCGGTGTCCACACGTTTCCTTCCGAGTAAGCGTTTGTTCCCAGCCCCACCCTGTGCTTCTTCAGTCCCGGTGTGTCCCCTCTTTATTACCTGGGCAAGCCAATGTGCTCACCGCCCGCCAACATAGTTGACTTTTCCCCTACCCCAATCTGCGAAGGTGACCCGGTAACCGTTAACCCACTTCTTCCCTGCCACAGGCTCTGCCCTCAGTTGCGTAATTAATTGTTTACTTCCGGTTCACCAGAACAAAGGGGCTTGAGGAGCTTGCCAGTGCCCACTGAGTCCTGACTGCCCCGTTTGCGGTGTGTGTCCCCTTCCCACCTGTTTCTTGTATTCCTCTTGGATCGCTTTGTCATTACCACCTTTATTCGTCTCGGATCTGTTGCCGTCCCTCACATCCGACACCCGATGACCTCTTGCAAGTCCGCTATGCCTCTGCGACAATTTCCCCCCGTTGGCCCACCCCCTCCCCCCCCAATTCTTGCTCCTAAGCTATTCTTCTCTTTACGAATTTCCCAGGAGAAAGAGGGCCTTGTGCCCGGTGCCCACCTTTAAATACCCCTGCCTCCCTACCACATTCGTACCCTAGATTTACGGCTGAGCTGGCCCAGCCCTAATACCAGCCCTATTATCTGGTGGTCCCGCTTCCCTGTCCCCCTTCCCTTATCTCTACCCAATCCGGTCCTTGGTGTTCGGGCTCTGCTCCCCAGGGGTGGCCTCCACTGAGGCCCCGGTCCAGCCACTATCCCCCTCCCCCTGGGGAGTGGGGGGCCGAACCAAGGGGCATAAAGACAGTGGAATTTTAAAATAGAAAACATTGTTAGGTGAACCGCAGCTAAATGAATTCTGAGGTAGCTAGATAGGTTATGGGCAGTTTAACTTCCAGGTAAAGCAAGCGTCCAGAGCTCTCTCCTATATGAAAAATATTAAATATTCAAACAACTGGCCAGAGCGTACCTCCTTTCACTGTAATTTCAGAGACTTCACCCACTGCCCTACCTCGATCTGCACATGAAACAATCCTTACGAGGGTGGAAAGATCATTGAGGGGTTAAAACCCACTGTCTGAGGGAAATCTTTTATCTCTATTGCAATATTGCGAATGGGTTGGAAATTGTAGAATTTCTTCTTCTCTTCTAACCCTACGACCTTAAGGGTTTCTGCCTTCTTCATCTGTTCCATCTCGTCATCAGTGTGAGGCCCAAATAAAACTGGTCCAGGGAAGAGAAGATTCATTGTCTTTAAAAGAACATCTGGCTGAAGGCATTGTAGCCTAATCCAGGAGGATCTTATGAGTATGATGCCATGGCAAAACTGTGTTACAGTAAGATTTGCAGGTTCAATTTCTGCTCTGATGGGTAAAACGTTTGACCTTTTTGTAATACTTCCAGAAAACCTTGTTTCCTGTCTTTTGGGAGGTCATCGGCAAAGGAAGATAGAGATTCCACACTGCTCTATCTTATCTCGCCAAAAGAGCTGATTCATTACCTCCTCGTAAGTCTTCCTTGCCACATGATTAACAAAGTGAGTTTCAGCTCCACACCAGAACCCTCCAAAGCAAAAGTTAGCCTCCCATGCCTCCCATCCCTTCCTAACATGGCCGACCCCTATCACCCTTGACCTCTATAAAAGGCGGGCCAGCCCAATCCTCAGCCTGTTTTTTTTGGTTCTGCACTGACTCTCCAGATGTGCGCTGTCAGGTAAGTGGTTCCTGCTGTGGCACATGGGTCCGGGATTGGTTGTCCTGCTCTAGCAGGCCAGTGGAATCTAGGACCCCTCCCCCTTCCTTCCCACGGTATCCTGTCAGGGCTGGTTAGGCTCTGCCTTAGCGAGCCATGGGTTTACAGGGGAGCGGCCAGGGTGGTCTGGGGCTCTGCCTAGCGGCCCCTTCTGACCCCCATCCGTGTGAACACTGGTTTCGGTACATTGTTTGTGCCCGGGCCTCCCGGCGGTTGCTCCTTTGATCTGGTGTTTGTTTCCATACTCAGAGGGGTTGCAAGCGGGACGGCCTTCCCCGAGTCCCCAGTTTCCTGCACTGGGGGGACGACCCTGTGAGGGAGGTGCCGCTTGTATGGTCCGGTTGGACTGGGCGACTTTGCTCTGGTTATTGGCATGGGTGTTGGGCAAGGAGGCCCTGCGGACCGTTCTACGGTCCCCAGCTGTGCCCCCGTTTTCCTGATTTCAGTTACGTAGCCCGTGGGGGCATCGCTGCGGCCGGCACTGTTTCGGTCCCAAGGGGCGACGCGGGTTGTATTGGGGCTCCGCTTCCTTTTTGAGTTGTTTCCGAGCTCCTCAGAGCTCAAGGGCTTACCTGCCTGGCACCGGGGCAGGTGCAGTTCGGTGCAGGCTTGTGCCTTCCGTGCCTCATCCGCAGGCCTCTGGCCGCTTCTGCGGATCTTCTTATGGGACGTGGTGCATCTTTCGGCCTCGTTTTGTGTCCAGCCTCCGAGGGGCGGGGTCATGCTCGTCCGGCTTCCCGCCTGGCTGTTGTCTCACAGGTGCTGGGCTCTCTGTCGCAGTGCTGGTTTACCGTGTTTGCACGCTGTCGTCTCTGGTTGTGTTGTCTCGGTATTCTGTGTGCAGCTGACGAGATGGCTCAGTGTGCTGAGGGATTACTGCTGACGTTTGCCTCTGACATGCAGATCAGGGTTCATGCCCTAAGAGGGTAGTTGCAGCCTGTTACCTTTTCGAAAATGTGCTTGCGGCTGGCCTCCCTATTTGGGGCCGGGTTTCTGTCGTGTTTGTTTGTCTCCGTGTTTCCGGAGCACTTCCGGACTCGCCTTGCACTTCCACCCCCCTTTTCCTCTGTCGGGGTTTGGTGGTCGGTTGCGCCCAGCCTGGTTGTGGTGGGCTGTGGTCACGAGTTGCAGTGCTGTGCATTCATTTGTTTGTTATTTGGCCTGCGAGCGGCCGTGTTGAGCGTGGCTTCCATGCCTAAGTGGGGGCATGAGATGCCGTCTACGGTCTGTGGGGTCATATGCTTCTGTATCAGCGTTCTGGACATGTCATTGCTGGGTTGCCTCTATGTTGGCAAGTTTGATATTGAGTGGTCAGGTTTATGAACCATTCTGTTTATGACCATCTGCATCTGGGTGCGACACCGGTGTACCTTTCTCTCACATCGGTGGCCACTATCTGTCCCCGGGGTCTTCTGGGCCTGCCTTTGACCCCGGGATTCGGTGCTGGCTCTGGGTCAGTGAGCGCTCCCCCACAGTGTGGCTTCCCGGTGTCGTAGGTTGTCTCTGTGGGGTCAGGTCGTGGCACTTGTTGTTTCTTGCTCCTGTTGGCTTCCCCTCTGCTGCACTATTGTTGCCGGCGCCATCCTCCCACCCCCTGGCTGTCCTTCTCTCCGGCCGTGCGGGCAGCACCATGAGCCGTGGGGTCCCGAGGCCCTATGGGTTTCCGGTGGCGGGGAGGTTTGGTTTTCCTACGGGCTAGGGTGCGCTGTTCCTCGTTTCCGACACCTGTCGTGTGCCTCACCTCCTTGTGTGGCCCTGTTGGCTGGCATTCGGTCTCTTCTTGTGCGTGGCCTTTCGTCCCGTTCCTGTTTCTCGTTGGGGTGCCATGGTGCTATGACTCACTGGTCTGTCTTGTGCCTCTGGTGGCACAGGCTCTCACGGTACAAGGGTTTGAGGATTTGCTAAAGGTCCCTAGGTCGGTGGTCTTTATACCTGTGTCCATACTGCCCTGATCGTGTCTGCTCTCGTCTCACGCTTGTGCTTTCAAGGTGTCACATGGTGGTATTGGTTCTTGCAGTCCTTTTGGAGTTCTGTTGAGGGGTCTGTCTTTTGCCTCTCCTCGCGTCCTGGCTGACTTCTGTCTCAGGATTGTGGATCCTGCCTCCTTCCTTGCCACCCTACTGCCGCCTGTTTTCAGTTGTGGGGCTCACCTGCTCAAACCCGGTGGCGTATGATCGTTGATTTGGCTGCCTTTTGCTCTGGCGGGTAAATCGTTTAACCTTTTTGTAATTCTTCCAGAAAAACTAGTTTCCTGTCTTTTGGGAGGTCATCGGCAAAGGATGATAGAGATTCCACACTGCTCCATCTTATCTCGCCAAAAGTGCTGATGCATTACCTCCTCGTAAGACTTCCTTGTCACATGATCTCCTATTGACGAACAGTTGTTATGACACTAGTCATTTGGCACTTGTATAGTGCTCTTATTCAATGTGACAGTGAGTGGCGACAACTCTATATATTCAGGATTGGTATATTTGTTAGCCAAAGGCAATGTGACACAGTTGTTATTCATTTCCTTTTCTTTTTCTTTGTTTACAATTTTCCTTCCATCTTATTTTCTGTGCAATGAACCCTGTATTATTATTGAAAATGTTGACTATCATATGTGTCACCCTATTTACATACTTTGGGTGCTTTGTATGATTCTTGTATTGTGTTGGCTGTCAACAATAAAATATGTTGTGACAAAAAAAACCTAAAAACTAATACCTGAAATGTCGTGTATAAGGGGACCGTAGTAGTTCTATGGTGGACCATTGTTTAGTGCAGGAACACTGTATCTGCTGGCTGGGTTATAAGACCCTGATGAGTGCCCATCTAGTCACTTCTGGTTTTCAAATGGAGAAGAGGGAGTCTGGGAGCCCTGTGGGGTCTTCTTGTGACTGTCGGGATGAAGTGCTGTGTGATATAAGGGTGTCATACAGAAGAACACCTGGATTTAGTCACCCAGTAGGGGTCACACAGTTTATGTCTAAGATTATGTGGGATCTGAAGAACAAATTAATGGGGGTCTGTCATCTTCATCGGCATGTTGCGTCAGACCTAGAACAAATGCGTCACACAGGAGTGTGATCAGCTGTCGTCGAAGACTACGTCTCTGTTCTTGATGGAGTGCCCTGCTCTCTGCCTCTGCCCAGAAGAGTACATCTCCCTTCCAGGTAGCTGTTTGGGGACTGGGGTGCGGATTTCAAGTGCATTGTTATACTGCAGGGTCTGGGCAATATACCTAGCAAGTAGGCCTTCATAGTGGTAAGTTCAGGCTTCAGGTGGCTATTGCTAGTGTAGTTTGTACTATATTCCAAAACCCTGAGTTTGGGATAATCCCAAATGATATGCTTAAAATCTGCAGGGGGGAGGCGTGGCCGGGCAAGATGGCCGGACGGACTTAGATCGTCTCGGCTCCCGGTCCACGCATTGTTCCCGACACGCTTACAGCGGCTAATCACTCCCTTGCCGGCGGAAACTTGCACTACCGACGAGCGGAAGATGCAGGGCACATACTGAGAGCCCTAAATTGCTGAGTTCGCCCTCCAGCGGACAGGACGGGGGTCTTGCGAAAGATCGCCGGAGCTCTACAAAATGGCGTCCGCAGCTCTGAGGGGCTCGTAACAACCCCGTGCAGGCGATCTCCAGGATCAGAAGAAGGGCTGACCATACCTCCACGCACCAGGACTGGAGAGACGAGTCTACGGTGATCGCGACTGTTGAGGACCCCCGGAGGGGCGGATCGCAGCGGACCTGGCCCCATTGCTAGCTGTTTTGCTGGGAACTTCGCGGCCTCGTGGGCCACTGCAGGTGCGTGGACGGCGGAGGGAGAATCTGGGGTGCAACCTCATAATGACCACCTGAGATTGGCACTGTGGACCTGGCGCCAGTAGTGGGAGAGCTACCATACGGCCCGTTGAACACCTCAGGTGTCGCACCTGACCTTAACATGGCAGCCATGATGTGATTCTAGGCAACGGCCCACCGCTCCCCACAACCTTGAGGCCTGTGGCATGACCCTAACGAGGTAGATTTGGCGGTGGAGCAACGGAGATCCCCGGGGCTGAGACACAACAACTGCGCGACCCTGCAGCTCAGCCTTCATTGCAAACTCCCGGAAACATCCGGTTAGAGTGCGCGCTCCGCAACATGGCGCCTAAACAGCCTTGAAGAGACGGCGCTTCTTGAAGCCGATCCCCAGAGCCACAGACAACCCATCCCGAGCTGAGTGGCATGAGACTGGGACATCGGGTGCATTAATCATTTCGCCTAATTAACATCCCAGGGGCGCTTCCTGTTGGCCACTGAGACATACCCTGCGGGGTCCACAAATACTGAACATGGCGAGGCTCGCAAACTGTGTGGCCTATAACCTTTCTTGTATACCAGATGTAAGTACGCACCCCGAACCTCACTGCACAAAAGTCGGCAATAAACACCTCACAATTGACCTTCGAGGGACTATATCCTTGGACTCTGCGTGCTCCTCCTGCCATCTCATCAAGGGTCCTCTTGGGCCCGCCCCTATGCTGCCAAAAAGGACGACGAGCAAAACACCCAACAAAGTCTCAAATTTTTTCGCACCAACAGACAAGCGTACAGAGCAGAACGTGGGGGCAGGCACCATGGCCATAACGAAAGAAGATCTTCTCTGTATGTTTCAGGACTTTAAAATGGAGCTCAGGAGGGATCTTAGCCAAGACATGAAGGCCTCCATGGATCAATTGCGATGCGACCTCACAGAAAGGATGTCCTCCCTACAGCAAGATGTGGACTCGATGGGCACGAGCGTGCTCGATCTGGAGACGAAAACTCAGGACTATGACAAACGTACCACCGACATGAGAGAGGAGGTCCGGATGCAATGACGTCTTCACGTTATTACTCCGCGCCCCCTTCGGGTTATAATAATCAACATAAAAAATGATTATTCTACGTCAGTATGCCACTATTACCTGACATACTCGCATTTTCTACGCGCGACCACTATTCTATCTGGTGGTTTTGTCGCAGCCTCGATATGAATGACTACAATTCCCATAATACCCGGGCTACTTGTAATGACGCTTTCACGTCATCATTGTGCGCCTTCTCTTCACGTCGATCCGACATCACGGGTCACTGTTCTATAAAGATCGATACCATCAGGATCGCGTACCTCCCCTTCTGGCTCAGCAGCCGTTTGAGGTACCGACGGATAGGTAAGATCTGCGCGCACACTTTTTAAACAACGGAACGCTGCTTTATTTAAACATGCCATTCATTCATTTGTTTGTTTCTTTGACCATGGGGTGGATGCAGATACAGTTACCCCCACTCAGGATACAGTTTTTGAGACAGGCTACCTTATTGGCAGTAGAGCAACTACTATTGTTTTGACTAGATTATTACACTGTTATTTCAAAATGTCATAATGTCATAACACTCAGCTAGTTTTCTTGCTTTGCATGCATTTAAAAACATGAGAGACGAGATTGCATACGCTAGCAATGGGGTTCATGTATTATGGGCTATTTCTATTATAGATACCCTTTGTAGCTTGGTCCAACAATAACATTACTGTGGGTGCTATTGTCATAAAGCAATCATTATGGATGTTTGGTCCTCACGCTCACATAGGGCTTTGTTTCTTCTCGAGGTTTGACCTCCAGTTTTTCCCTTCTTGGTTTCAAGGATAAGCATTTTCATATTTAGGTATTGTTTGATTCTTAACTTTGGAACATACCTTTTATTCATTTCTTAGAGCGGTGCCTCCTTAAGCCTGAGCAGTTGCCAGGTGAGGCGAGGCGCATACCCAGTACTGTTCGGGTAAGTATTAAATAACCAGCATCTCAATTATTTGATATGGTGCTTATACTAACATGTATTCTGCATATTTTCACAATAATCTTTATGCATGTTTGTGACCTATAAAATATATTGCTGCACTTTTTCCATTTACTTTTCACTATGTTTGTTTCCACTCCCACAGGTAATTTCTCCTACACCTATCACAGGTTCAGGTTGTATGATTTACCTGATTTTCACGTATAATATGCAGTAGCTTGTAATGGTCCTGACGAAAGCTGGGGTATAATCTACCCATAAGCTGAAACATGTAGACCAGATCCAACACAGTTATTTGTTTAAACTGTCACAGCACTGTTTTAATTTGGCATCAAGGCAGCACTTAAATAAAAAATGTTGTGCCTTGGTTTCCAATTTTATCAATTACACTTATGTCACTCGCACTGCATACATCACCCTATACCATTTTGAAGATTGGTTCCCTCTATTGAAGCAACATTTCCATAGTTGCGTCCGGGACATACTTTGAACCCTGATCCACGTTCATTTGGTGGTGTTTGGTTCTTTGATAAGTCCCTGGTTTCCCAAATGATGAAGCGAGCCACTTCTAGTGGGTGATGGGAACCTTTTATGCTTTTGCAGATCTTTATTGCATATATATATCCAGTGCGATATTTTGGTATGAACATTCATGTTGTTGTAGTTTTTGTGGTGTAGCATTTTTCAAGGTCACTCGTTTTTTTAGACTCACAGTTTTCTTTGTTTTGATATCCGGAACCTCCAGGACCAACTTCACCAGACACAAATCAAAGCGGAGGACCTTGAAAACAGGGCCCGGAGGGAAAACTTGCGGATATGGGACCTGGAGGAGGGGGCGGAGGGCCCGGACTTGGAGGCCTTCCTGGAGGGACTCTTCTCGGAGATCTTGAGCCCGATGACTCTCAAAATAAAATTGGAATTAGCCCACCGAGTGGGCGGACTGACGACAAGTGATAAGAAGCCACCACGAGACGTGCTGGCCAAGTTTCATTCTTACAAAGTTAAGGAAGCTGTGCTTCACGCAGCTCGGAAGAAGGGAAACATCTCCTTCCAGGGTCATTCCTGCTCCATCTATCAAGATCTAGCGCCAGTTTCCCTAGGAGACAACAGTTCAGACCCATCACCTCGAAGCCGCGCGATGACAAGATAAGGTACAGATGGACATATCCATTTGGATTGAGCTTTGAGTTCAACAACCGACAGCGCCACGTCATCGAATGGAAAGATGGGTTGGACCTCCTGGGCCTCTTTTCCGAGAAGCCGGGCCCTGCCTGCACCACCGAGCGGGGGCCCAAGCTCGGGGGGCCTCCGGTTTCTCCCTGGTCCACAAGCTCACGTAGACTCTGCAGGTGAGGCAGGAAACCAGTAACCCCTCAACCTAGCCCTCAACTGTGCAACAAAACCCAATAGTCCTGATGCATCATCGGGATCAGGAAGTGACAGTCGCTCACCAGTGCCTCCCTGACGATGCCGATATCCGCTATCACCATCGCTCACTGTGGGTTCACTGGCCCAGCACCAAGAGATGCTTGCTGAAACGAAGCCAGGGCCACCACTCAGATCTGGTACCTATTCCTGCTGGCTCAACACGGATTCGACAGGATACCCGCCCACCGACGTGAAGACCTTCGCCCTTCGGTGAGCCCCGACACACTCTACAGCCTTAGGCCGGAGGTTCAGCCTGGCTGGGGAGTACACTTGCTGCGGGTTGGCCATACTCTTGCAGCCCCGAGTCCTAGAACCCATTGGTGCTTCCGGGCCTTGTCTCTTTAGCAGACACCAGTGGTCCGGCGAACTGACTAGAATTTGTCCCTATAGCTGAGGGCTAAGACGCCATACTACTGTAAGTTGTTTCTTAGATCTGTGGTTTCATTATAGCCGTACAAAGATGTAACCCTAAGGTTTGATCGGGATGGGTGTGGACGGGGACCTCGGTTATACCGTCCCCCCCAAGTCCCCGTGGGGAGTGCCTTTCCCCTACTGGGACCATGTTAGCGGTGCCTCAACCGCAGTTTTTGATAATGTTCGTTCTTATTTTGTTGGGGAAGGGGGGAGGGTTGGGGAGGGAGAAGGCGGCAGCTCTTTAATGTTACACTTTGCAGGTTCCATGTGCTCCAACATGCTTACCAGCAACAGTCAAGGGTGGGACACTCTCCTCAGGAGACTTACCAGACATTACGGCAGGGTTGGACATTTAGCACCACCAAGAGAGCCAGAGTCTTCCTTACTAGATAGATGACTATCACCATTGGCTCAAGGAATGTGAAGGGCCTTAACTCACCCCAAAAACGCCAAAAGGTCTGGAAATATCTTACCGACTACCACCTTGAGATAGTGGCCTTGAAAGAGACCCACCTTGCTAGAGCTGAGGACACTCGCCTCCGACACAAGCAATATCCCCTGATATACAGGTCCTCTACACTCACGAAACACAGAGGGGTGGCTCTCCTTTTTCACTCCTCCATGAAAGTTCAGCCGATGGATGTTCAGACCGATAAGTAGTCATGGTCAAAGGCCTCTTGATGGGCAAATGTTGTACATTTGTGGCAGTATACGCGCCTGGGTCAGATGGCCTTTTTAAATACACTAACGGGGTTAATTCAAGACTTCGCAGAGGTACCTACGATTCTCATGGGAGATTTCAACCTGACTTGGCAGAAGGACTTAGACAGCACTCATCCACAACGTTCTGACACGGGCTCATTCCCCGCAGACACTAAACAAAACATACAGGACCTGGGGCTTCTGGACGCCTGGTGCACTCTATACCCTCAATCCCATGACTACATTTTTTACTCACACGGACACCGCACATATTCTAGACTTGATTAAATTTTTATTAGCCAAAACCTGTTAGGCGTGCTGCAGGAAGCCAAGATATTTCCCCTCTCAGTGTCAGACCACACCCTAATCTCAATATGCCTGGCCTGGAGCTGCAATGCCTCGACTGTTCCCAGGTGGTACTTTCCGGCACCACTTTCGAGAGACAGAGTGCTATGCAAAGAGTTGAGAGAATCTGTAGCAGACTTTTTTAACAATAACAACCCCGCAGACACGTCAGAGTATGCCAGTTGGGATACGTTTAAGGCCGTCTTCAGAGGGAAATGCATTGCCCTGAACTCGGCGTTAAACAGCGGACCAAGGAGAGGGAGGCTCTAGAAAGGGAGGTAGCCTCCGCCGAACAAGCACATAAGATGAATCACACCAGGGATACTCTCCGCAATCTAACTGCACTGCGGGGCAAGCTTAGAGCCATCTATAATAATAGGGCGGAACTCACGCTCCTTAAACTCCGCCACTTACCTTACTCCCAGGGCAATAATATTGGGCACCTAGCCAGACAACTAAAGGAAAAAAGAGAATGAGAATACATAGGAGGTATACAAGGGGAAAGTGGGGAGCTCACACATGAAGATGGGGAAAAGGCTGATATCTTTGGCGCCTTTTACAAGGCCCTGTACACTAACGATCAGCGGGACACGAACACGCAGCACGATTACCTCCAGACATTACACTTCCCACAGGTTTCTGCAGATTGGAATAACACACTCACTGCCCCCATAACATCTGAAGAGATAGGCGCAGCTATAAAAGCTCTCAAACCTCACAAGTCCCCAGGGCCCGATGGTTACACTGCCCTCTTCTATAAAACTTTCACCCCAGATCTAATACCGCATCTCACAAGGCTGTTTAAAAAAATGGCGGAGGAAGGAGAGACCACTAGATCAATGACTGAAGCGGTGATCTCGGTTATACCTAAACCAGGAAAAGACCCCCAACTATGTGCTTCATACCGCCCCATTGCCCTTAAAAATCTCGACGTGAAGCTCTATTCCACCATTCTTGCGACGCGACTCAACGACCTTATGCCCGACCTCATACACCCTGACTAGTCGGGATTTATTAAGGGCCGGCAAACTCCCGACAACACCCGACGCATAGTACACTTGATAGAGAAGGCCAACAAGCGACAAATCCCTGCTGTTCTGGTGTGCCTGGATGCTGAGAAGGCATTTGACAGGGTGGATTGGTCGTTCCTCTTTAATACCCTCAAACGCTTCTGGTTCGCGGATACATTTATTAATATACTTCGGGCCAACTACGTCCAACCCTGCTCTAGAGTGCAAGTCAACGGGATACAATCAGCCCCCTTTCTCCATACTAGGGGCACCCGTCAGGGGTGCCCTCTCTCGCCCCTACTGTTCGCCCTTAGCATTGAACCTCTGGCGATGGCTATCAGGGCTAACCCAGAGATTCAGGGAATCCCCTTCAGTGGTGAGTCACACAAAATCACGCTTTTTGCAGACGACGTCCTCTTGTCCATCTCCGAACTAGCTAGGTCTCTCCCACCTTTGCTAATGGAGCTGGGGAGATTTGAAGCTGTGGCGGGTTTCAACATCAACCTTGGCAAGTCATACATACTCAATCTCACTCTGCCACAGGCAGAAGTGTGCCACACACCCCTCTCCAATGGGCCGCTTTCTCTATATAATACTTGGGGGTCCAGCTAAAGTCCAGAGTCGAGGAACTCTTTAAGGCTAACTTCCCCCCGCTCTCACCCGCATTCAGACAGATTTGGCGAGATGGAAACCTCTTTTCCTTTCATGGTTCGGCCGTGGTCACGCCGTTAAAATGACCCTCCTTTTCAAGCTTCTATACCTATTCCAGGCTATACCCATAGAATTATAACGGGACTTTCTCCGCAGAGTTAAATCCATAATCCTTCATTACATCTGGCAGGGAGGGCGTGCCCGTTTCTCTTTCACAATTTTACGCTGGCGCGGTCGGAGGGAGGAGTGGGACAACCTGATCTCGCATTGTATTATAAATCTGCTCAGCTAAGAGTGTTGGTGGAATGGTCCAAACCGGAGTCCGAAAAACACTGGTTACACATGGACCACTGTGTGGCGGTGTAGGACCATCTGGGACCTGGTGTGGCGAACCAAGAAAGATAGACCCAAGAATGCATACCTTAGCACCCTACACGCACCACCCTGAGAGTATGGGACTCATTAGCGGGCGACGAGCGGTGGGCTTCGTTCCCATCACCATTCATGCCTCCACTTTAACCCGGCCCTCCCTCCAGCCTTGCGCGATGGCCCTTTTGGCACCTGGAGAAACTGTGGCTGCTTAGCTCTGACACACCTTTTTCATAACGCGGACTCCCTGTCATTTGATAATTGCAAACGAGATTATGGTCTGGAGAACACAGAACGATACCACTACACTCAGCTGTTACACTAGGCTCTCACTCCACAGGTGAGGGAGGCGGCCACCCGCCCCTCACGAGATTTGAATCCTTCCTTGCAAAAGCCACCACCATGAAAGGGGTAATCTCGTTCATATATTCTCACCTACTTACCACTGCGCTTTCTCTGCGTCCATGTTACATGAACATGTGGGAGGGCATACTGCAGCGAGACATCTCAGACGGAGAATGGTCACGTTTATGGACTGACATCACAAGACTCAACCACTCCACAGAACTCTGAGAAGCCCACCTCAAAACCATGATGGATTGGTACCTCCACCCCTCCAAACTCAAACAGATCTTCCCCCACACCTCTGATAGATTCTGGAGGGGGTGCGGGCTCCTCTGCGACTTCCAACATATATGGTGGGATTGCCATATTACACGCCCTTTCTGGGAAGAAATACTAGCACACATTAAAGAAATGTTAGGCTACCCCATCCCGACCTCCATGGCAGAAACCCTTCTAGGGCTCCGCGACCCGACCCTCGAACACCAGACCCGAGCAGACAAGGCAATCATGTGGTTATGTATAGGAGCGGCCAAGGTAACCATAGCGGCATCTTGGAAACGGAAAGAAGCACCATCGGTCTCCCTCTGGCATTCTCGTCTGTAGAAACTACTCAGCCTCGAAAGAATGGCTGATATCTTTTGAGATAACTATAAAAATGTTGAATATAAATGGGGACCGCTGGTTGCCTTTCTCTCACGTGGCTTGCCCTTGGCTGTCTGTCCTCGCTCTGTCAGGGCATTGCATCTCTTTCAATTTTGATCCACCTTAGCCTACTCACCGTTGAACACATCAAAGTGACTGAGCCGCCACCATAATTGGGGGGAAGGGGGTGGGGTTGTTATTCTTTGTAGAATACAGTTTTTTCAGGGTTTTTATTTACTGTATATTGCTCCTTCCCGTTGGAAGGGTTTATTAGGAACTCATCACAAAAGAAAGATGGGTGGGCCAGCTAAATGTGTGCCTTACCTGTAGCTAATGGATACTAGATCATGGACCGAACCCATATAATATTAGAAACTGTACCCTTTATATTTGCACTCCCTACGAGATAAGGGCCGGGACAATGGTCAGGTAACTTGTTATGGCTTCAACCCCTATTGAGTGTTCTAAAGCAGAAGTTCACTGCGTTGAGCGAGGTGATGGTTATACTTTTGTGCTGTACTGGAAAATCTTTTCAATAAAAATAAGTTTGACAAAAAAAATCTGCAGGGGGAGTGACAACATCTGGGACAGTAGGATCACTCCCCTGTGTTTAAGCATCTAATCTCCTGTGCTGAGGTAGGCCTTATGCAGAATAGTTAGTAAATCGGAAGTAGACATTTCTAGAGACTTTCTGGGGGTACTCTATTACGTCTCCCATTCCTTGTCATTGTAGGCTCAACCAGAAATAGGGTCTCAGGAGTCATGGAGAGGCTGTAAGGAGATATCTGTGTGTTCCTATATAACCCAGAAGATCCAGGTCACCATTCTGTGGCTATGTCCTATGGTGTGGAATGTTTGTGATAGTGCATTGTGGGTGGTGCTTGCGGGGTCACATTCCAGAGTCTTCCGAAGGATCTTCTTATCATGCCATACTGTAAGAATTGGCCTAATGGTAGCTTGTGTTTTTCATGCAGTGCTTGAAAATCTATGTGCATCCCTTCTTAGTACAGGTCTCGCAGGGTGTGAAGTCCTGCTCTTTCCCACTGCACTAGCTCTCGAGTCCCGCTTTCAGTGGGGAGGCACAAATGGGCACAGCTGATGCGTATGGAGCGCTGTGTAAGTATTGCCAAAGCCTCTCTTCCAGAGGTCAAGGACATTGCATACTAGGAGAAGCACCTTCGTATTCAGCTTCAAGCTGAGGAACAATAGCCGACATAGGGCGCCATCACGGATCTGAGTGGTCGCCAATATGGTCTTTTCCAAATGACATCCAGCTATCCAATTGGCAATCCATTGAAGCTAGGCTACCAAGCAGTATCCATAAAAGTCAGGGCTCCCCAGACTATCTTGTTCAGGGAAAATTTCAACTCTCCGAGACGTATCCGACGCATTCCCATGCCACATTTGAGGGCAAATTGGAGGGTGTCCAGCTGGCAAAAAGAACCTCTTAGCATGACAAGAGGAAGGTTAGCAAAATAGTAAAGGAACTGCAACAGCATAATCATTTTTGACATCGCTATTCCGGCTGTGACTGACAATGGTAATGAGGTCCAAAGGTAACCTGGGATATTAACTACCTTGTGGCTCTCCCCAGGCCAAGGTTACCTTCCAATAAATCTACATGTGCATTGTAGATGTTGATTCCCACACTGCAGAGGGTAGCAGGAGGCCACTGTAGGGGTTACTCACCAAGGAGGACCGAATGTTGTGGCATGGTACACACTAGGGGAAAACATGAGATTCATTGTAGTTGACTGTCAAACCCAAGACAGTGTAAAAGTCTGTCAGGCTAGTATAACTAGGGCTGAGATCTGCTGTCACTTCTCAAACATAAATCAACATATCTGCATAGAGTGAGACTGCGTGTGTAGTGCCAGTGATCGGAATTGCCCAAGTCTGACTGTGATGGCGCAGCTTCATTGCCAGGGGTTCTATAGCGAGGGCAAATAACAGGACGGATAGAAGGCAACCCTGTCAGATACCGGTCATGCTCTCATTCAAGGGATTATTCTCCTTGTAGAGTGCTTAATAATATTTTCCAAATGCTGCGTGGATTCAGTCCTGTGAGGTGAGTTCCCTATTTGCGGAGTATAGGATTGTGGAGTTTAGGATAGTCCAAATTGGAGAATGTGCTGGTGGTGGTTTAGCCAGCCAGACTAGTAGCCTACCTGCTCTTTCAACTGCTGCATTTGCTTTATGGTCCAGGCATCTAAGTCTTTCTATGAGATCGGCATGCATACTTCTTGTGTTCTTTAGTTGTTCCGGGACAGCATGGCCCAGGGTGTCTGCCTACTCACAGGTTAACAACGAGGCCTCCACTTTCTTCAATTCTGCATTGAGTGTGTTATGGCTCCCATTGTAGCATGCTCCTTGGAAGACCACTTTGAAAGCCTCCTTTTCTACTAAGGGAGAGGAAGCCATATAATCATTATCACAGAAATAGTCAAGTCAAGATAAACTTTATTCGGCCAGAGGCAATAAAAGCACACAAACCAGATCACATATTTATAAAAATAAGGTTAATAAAAACACATATCACTGAGCCAGATAAAATCAAGGGTATTCAGTACAAGTCATAACATTTCATTAGATTAAAAAGTGTTTCTAGTAACAGATTTATACAGAAACTGCATCATTTAAGGTTCATAAACTCTCCTAATGTAAAATGATGATTTCATCAAATTGAGTACTGCGCAGCAAACTTCGAAAGACCCTAATGCCTGCATAAACAGTAGCAATTTCTCACATTGGCCTTCCGTAAAAGGGGTGCCAAGAAACAAAGTCATGGCTCCTGGTACAAGTGGCAAAACAAAAACAAGTGGCTGATACTTTGAGTTGAGCTACTGTC
Source organism: Triturus cristatus (assembly GCF_964204655.1). NCBI lineage: Eukaryota > Metazoa > Chordata > Amphibia > Caudata > Salamandridae > Triturus > Triturus cristatus. Next base: position 169,275,755 of record NC_140586.1, on the reverse strand, counting down.
GCACCTGCAGGAGAGTAGGTCTTAAGGCCAGTAGCCCGTTGCAGGAGAAACAATTTTAATTCAGGGGTGTGGGCTGTCCAGAATGGGCATTCTAATGCCCCCACCACACCCCAAAAAATGCCACAGTCTTTCTGCCCCCCAGGAGACGGGGCAGTGGCCCCTGATCTGCCCGCCAGGGGGCGTCAGAGAGCCCACTAGACGCCAGCGATTACGCTGGCTATTTATATACGTGGGAGTGGGGGCTGCCCAGAATGGGCATACCATTGCCCCCACCCCCCAAACAAATAGCCACAGTCTTTCTTTCCCCCCTTGGGGGCATAACGGGGTAACTCCCCCCCCCCCAATTCCCCCACCAGGGCGGCAGAAAGCCCACTAGGCACGGACTTGTTTTTAGCAATCTGCCTACCTGTGGATTTTGGGTCCCAGTGCAGCCGGCACATAGGGAAACCTAGCAAGTTTGTAAATGTTTTAAAACTAGACACCAAGGGGAATCCAGGATTGGGGACTTTTGTGCCTCTCACCAGATTCTGTTACCCAGAATGCATTGCAAACCTCAAACTTAGTTTACAAAAACACATTTTCCTCACATTTCTGTGATGGAAATTCCTGGGATCTGCGTGGATCCACAAAATTCCACCCACCGCGCATTCCCCAAAGTCTTCTGAGAAAAATGATACCTCACTTGTGTGGATAGGCCTAGTGCCTGCGACAGGAAACGGCCCAAAACACAATGTGGACACACCACATTTTCATAGTGAAAACTGACCCTTTTTTTGCAACGTCGCTAGATGTAGATTTTGAACCCTAGCGCTGCTAGCTACTAGCGAAACGTAGGAAACCTATAAAAACAATTTAAACTATACACCCAGGGGAATACGGGATGTGGTGACTTGTCTGGCTCTTACCAGGGTTTGTTACCCAGAATCCCTTGCAAACCTCAAACTTTGTAAAAAAAGAAAAAAAACATTTTCCTCACATTTCTGTGTTGAAAAGTTCTGGAATCTGCTTGGATCCACAAATTTCCTACCACCCAGCATTTCCCCATATCTCCCAGTAAAAACGGATACCTCAGTTGCGTGAGTGGGCCAAGTACCCTTGACAGGCAAGGGCCCAAAACGTATTGAGGAGACATCAAAATTACCTATCACAAAACAACCTGGTTTTTCAAGGGAGGTCACCTGGGGTTTTGGCCCCGGGCTTGGCGTCCATTTTGGGAAACCTACCAAATCCACACATTTCTGAAAACTAGACACCCTGGGAAGTCTAGCAAGGTGTGGCTTGTGCGGACCCCCTAACGTTTTCCTGACTAGAATCCCCTGCAAACTTCAAATTTAGCTGAAAAAAATCAACTTTTTCTCAGATTTCTGTGTGGGACAGTTCTGGAATCTGCATGCATCCACAAATTTCTTACCACCCAGTGTTCCACCAGGTCTAAAAATGGTACCTCAGCCGCATGGGTGGGTCAAGTACCCACGACAGGCAAGAGCCCAAAACGTATTGTGGAGACATCAAAATGACCCATCTCAAAACAACCTGGTTTTTCAGCTAAATGTGAGGTTTGCAGGGGATTCTGGGAAGGAAAACGTTGGGGAATCCACGCAAGCCATACCTCACTGGACTCTCCCGGGTGTCTAGTTTTTAGAAATGTGTGGGTTTGATAGTTTCCCAAGATGGACACTGAGCCCGGGGCCCAAAACCCATTGACCCCCTTGCAAAACCAGGTCGTTTTGTGATAGGTAATTTTGATGTCTCCTCAATACGTTTTGGGCCCTTGCCTGTCACGGGTACTTGACCCACAAATGCGAGTGGGGTACTATTTTTATCAGGAGACCTGGGGGAATCATTTTACTCAGGAGACTGAGGGGAACGCTGTGGGGTAGGACATTTGATAATGAACAACAAGACTTCTTATCTGACCTATATTGCTTTGATGCGATCTACTTAGGTTCTGACATGCCAACAACCCAACATAATGCAGAAAACCAAGTAATACCAGAGATAGTTTTATTATTCATATATTGTATGTCTGACAATTATTATTTCATATATAAGTAAAACATTTTTTTGGTATGTGTTATTTTTCTTTCATTTTTCTGTGTGTACATTTAATACAAAAATACATACATATATACATATGTCATTATCTGTACATTAAATTGCTTTAACTTTGTAGCTAGTACAGTGTTAATTTCTTTAAAGAAAACATATGTATCACCCCACAACAGTTTATCAACAAAATCATTATCACCAATCAAACTCCTCTCATAAAAACTCAATCACACATAAAAGAAGAAGAGATTCAGCCCTATGAGGGGTCCCAAAAAAATCTGGGGCCAACACAGTTAGTTGATGGAAGATCTCAAACACCAGTTGCTTGTGATGACACTGTCTCTCAGGGGCCACTCCTCGTGGGTATAGTGTTGGTCTACGCGCGTTTCAATGGCAACACCACCTTCTTCAGGACCAATGTTTGTTTTTAAAATGAATCTCAAACAACAAACGGACTGGATTTATCTGTGGGGTAATAGAAGAATTAAATGGATGATTGCATATATGGGATTACTATTCACAAAATTACTTTAAACCGTGACTACCTCTTCCTCACCATCCCGTGCTGATATTATTGTGAGTTGCAAAACAAATTTATGTTATGTAATCACTGCTTGTAGAGTTCCTTATCCTAAAGTGGATAACAAACCTGTAGGTTTGTATCATATCTCTAGGATTCAATGTCATAAGTGAGGATAGAAAGAATCAAGAGTGCACACTGCGTAAAACAATGGCGAAAACACGTGAAAATCATGTCCCGTCAAATACGATGGCATGCCAGGATTGTTCAGCAGGACATGCAGAGAGAGTTTAGAAGTTAGCAAATAGCAACACCCGAAAAAGTGATGAAAAGAAATAAAAAGAGGAAAGCACTGTCAAGGGCTGTCGGAGTTGAGTACAGAAGGTAGGTGGTGACTGAATACCCTCAAGCCAGTTAATTGCCACAGTGAGATTACCTGTAGCTACTAGACAAGTGGGGGGATAAATTCAAATTCGACCAATAAGACATATAATCTGAAGAAGTGCCTCAAGTTGAAGGGACAGTGCACTGTCTGTGCAGGCAAACGAAATATTATCTAAAGAATGGAAGACCGTGTTTAGATTTATTTAGAAACATATTTTTTTATATAGACTATATATATAGACTAAAAGGCACTATATCCAAGTGATAATGTGACGGGGGTTAACTTACCCTATATCGGAGCTATTTGTATCCTTATTTCTATGGTATAGATTGACGTAAGCTCAAATGGCTATATGTGTTGCACATTCTCTTTAAGGGGTTTTGTCCGAAAACACTTTCCCAACTGAAAGGAAAAAGGAAAATAAATGTACAAGTCCTATAAATGTTGTTTGTTTGCTAAACTACCAAACTCCCAAAAAGGAGATCTCTTAACGTTTGGTAAATAAAACTATCTAGCCAAATGCTGAGATGTCTCTAGGGAAAATGATTGCGCATTTCATTATGTGCTGCCTAAGATCATTCCTTCAACACACACAACATAATGGCTCACACAGTGGTACACGCCGTTGGTACGGGGTCTGAATCTGACGAGTAGAGGATCCGGTCAGTCGCAAACGGCTAGTTTTGATCAGACTGACTCAAACTAGAAAAAAATCGCAAACTATGGTGTCCCTGCTTGCCCACCTGGAAAATGGGAAACATTAAGTTGCGGGTCGCGATGCCGTATAGGTTTTACTACTCAGGGTCACTCATTGCCATACACCATCCAAACCCGATACACACTATGTTGGAGCGGGGAGTGTGATTTTTTTTTAACCCTTCTATCTGTTGCTATCTCGGCATGCAGAACAGATTTTAAGTGGCAAAACTCTACTCCCTTTCCTCTTTTCCTTACCTCCGCGGTGTTTGTTCCATGGACTAACGTCGACATCTCTCCTGCTGATAGGCACTGTTCCGGTGCGGCAAGCTACCGTGAACACGCCGTAATGCCTGTTTAAATATCGTTTCCCAAACGTGGGGAAGCGACTGAGGTCTCACGATATAATGATGTCATCAGACATGCCTATTTCAGATTTTTTTTTGCCATATTTGAAAGGGTAGTTACCGAAAATAGACCCTTCTCTGGGATATGACTGTACAGTGGTGTACAGTGCTATATTGGTATTATGCAAAGATCATATATTGTTTCTCGGTCTTGTGTAAAAGTCATGCATTTATAAATTTAATATAGAACATTGAGGGCTTTAAATCCTTCGAAATCACTCTATATTAAAGCTTCACTTTTCCTTTCTTTTTGGCGGCCATGTTATAGTGGTGAAGTTGACACTCATTCCTGAATATTCGTGATGTGTTGATGTAATCCCACATCCAATTATTCACGATGGCTTTCGACCATATTAATAAAGGCTGTAAATCTGAGGTTTTTGTCACTCAGATTCAGCCACTCAATAAATTGGATAAGGTCTGACTCTTCTCCTGACCAGACGAAAAAAATATCATCTATAAACCTATGCCAGGTATCAATATTCTCATAAAAATGGGCTATCTCATTGTAAATATGTTTAAATTCGAATTCCCCCATATAAAGGTTCGCCACACTTGGTGTACTTGAAGCTCCCAATTCAGATGATATGTTTTTTCGTCTGGTCAGGAGAAGAGTCAGACCTTATCCAATGTATTGAGTGGCTGAATCTGAGTGACAAAAACCTCAGATTTACAGCCAAATACTCATCTGAGAAGGTAGAGTTTCTAGACATATGGATCACGAGTGGGCAAGGCTGCATTGAGGTGAGTCTATATAGGAAACCGACAGCAAAGAATACTATTCTTGACTATAGTAGCTTTCACTCGTCCTGTCAGAAAGACTCTATCCCCTTTGAGGAATGTTTGCGAATTAGGCGCAACTGTACCAATACTAAAGATTTTATGATACATGCAAAACAACTTCAGGAGAGACTACTACTCAGAGGCTACCCCAAATGCCTTGTGAGACAATCACTGAAACGTGCCAAATATTACAACAGAGATAGTCTCATTAAGGGAAAGGAAAAACAAACCTTAGACAGATTAGTCTGCGTTGTTAATCATTCTAGTCTCAACAATAGAATCCAACAAATTCTCAATAGAAACTGGAAGATCCTCAATATCAATGAGGAAGATACAACACTCACAAAAGCGATTGTGGCTTTCAGAAGGCACCCCAACCTACAAAACAAGTTGGTACATAGCAGATTTAAATCTACTAAAATGTGGGAGCAAAAGACAATAGATGGTCTCCCCCCGATCTTAGGAAATCACAGGTGTGGAAAATGCCATGCTTGCGCATCAGCAATTACCACCCAAACTTGGTCCTATTTAACCAAGTCAGGGAAACTGAAAAGCCACACTAACTGCAGGAGTAGTAACATAGTCTATCTCATTCTCTGCCCCTGTGGCCTAGGCTACCTAGGTGATTCAGGGAAGGAATTCCGCACAAGACTTTCCAAACACAAATCAACAGTCAGGACCCAGAAAACACAAACACCTATGGTGAGACACTGCTTGGACAGCCAACACAGTGAGAATGACCTGAAGTGGCTCATTTTGGAAAAAATAACAGTCAAACCTGGACATGACACCGAGAAAATTAGGAAAAATAGGGAAACTTTTTTGATTTTCCACTGTGATACAGTCCGTAAAAGGCTAAATGAAGAAATCACTTGGATAGTTACATAAATGTCCTTTACATAAGCCTAAATCCTGTAACTGTGAGCACTAAGCAAAATTCAGATATGGAGGAAGGCTATTTTAACGAACCTCCATATAGATGCCATCTAACTTGGGCATGAGATGTATATCCGGCACATTATTGAGGATGGGACTAGCTCGTTAATATTAGATTTCACCTTCCCCTGCGTTCCGTTCCATTCAGTAAGTCATAATTTGACATTAATTGCTGTATCATATTCTCCTCTCATAACCTACTGGAGACAGCAGCCTTTTGTAGACAATATTCTTTACAATCTGATATGTGATTATCCCCTACACCATATGTAGCACTATGTATATTAGACATGAAGAAAATATAAAAAAATAATTGAGGTGCCATATCGGATAGTTGGGAACATAGAAGGCAATGTTGCCGCTATCAGTGAGCAGTGAGCACTTTGTAAACAATATTCCTTACGATCTGAGATGAGACTATCCGCTACATCATATGCAGCGCTATATCTTTTAGATACAACGAAAAGCTAAAAAAGTATCGAAGTGCTACTTCATATAGTTGGGAACATAGGAGGCATCGTTGCCGCTATTGGTGAGAATTTCCATCTCCAATGATGGCCTATAACACTAGAAGGTGGGGAGGAGTTTGTGGCATATCCTGCTCACCATTTTGATAGACATACAATAAAGGATAAATGAAGGCGACTCATATGCAACTACAACGTTTTTTTTAGCCTTTTGTTTTAGGTGCATTTTTCACGTTCTTTTATAAAAGGGAGTAATATATACTTCTTTAATGTTTGACACTATCCTAGCATAGTGTATTAAGTTACACAGATGAGTTTTGAGAAATAAACTTCTTCCCCATTAACTGAAACCTTTACTAATATGGTCGAAAGCCATTGTGAATAATTGGATGTGCGATTACATCAACACATCACGAATATTCAGAAATGAGTGTCAACTTCACCACTATAACATGGCCGCCAAAAAGAAAGGACACGTGAAGCTTTAATATAGAGCGATTATGAAGGATTTAAAGCCCTCAATGTTCTATATTAAATTTATAAATGTATAACTTTTACACAAGACCGAGAAACAATATATGATCTTTGCATAATACCAATATAGCACTGTACACCACGGTACAGTCATATCCCAGAGAAGGGTCTAATTTCGGTAACTACCCTTTCCAATATGGCCGACAAAATTCAGAAATTGGCATGTCTGATGACATCATTATATTGCATGACAGCAGTCGCTTTCCCGCGTTTGGGAAACGATATTTAAACAGGCATTACGGCGCGTTCACGGTAGCTTGCCGCACCAGAACAGTGCCTATCAGCAGGAGAGTTGTCGACGTTAGTCCATGGAACAAACACCACGGAGATAAGGAAAAGAGGAAAGGGAGTAGGGTTTTGCCACGTAAAATCTCTTCTGCATGCCGAGATAGCAACAGATAGAAGGGTTAAAAATATTTCCCCCCTCCCCGCTACAACATAGTGTGTATCGGGTTTGGATGGTGTATGGCAATGAGTGACCCTCAGTAGTAAAACCTATACGGCAGCGCGGCCCACAACTTAATGTTTCCCATTTTCCAGGTGGGCAAGCAGGGGCACCACTGTTTGCGATTGTTTGTAGTTTGAGTCCGTCTGATCAAAACTAGCTTTTTGCAACTGACCGGATCCTCTACTCGTCAGATTCAGACCCCCCGTACCAACGGCGTGTACCACTGTGTGAGCCATTATGTCGTGTGTGTTGAAGGGATGATCTAAGGCATCACATAATGAAATGCGCAATCTTTTTCCCTAGAGACATCGCAGCATTTGGCCAGATAGTTTTATTTACTAAACGTTAAGAGATCTCCTGTTTGGCAGTTTGGTAGTTTAGCAAACGCACAGCAGTTATAGGACTTGTGCATTTATTTTCCTTTTTCCTTTCAGTTGGGAAAGTGTTTTCGGACAAAACCCCTTAAAGAGAATGTGCAACACATATAGCCATTTGAGCTTACGTCAATCTATACCATAGAAATAAGGATACAAATAGCTCCGATATAGGGTAAGTTAACCCCCGTGACATTATCACTTGGATATAGTGCCTTTTAGTCTATATATATATATAGTCTATATAAAAAAATATGTTTCTAAATAAATCTAAACACGGTCTTCCATTCTTTAGATAATATTTTGTTTGCCTGAACAGTGCACTGTCCCTTCAACTGGAGGCACTTCTTCAGATTATATGTCTTATTTGTTGAATTTGAATTTATTCCCCACTTGTCTAGTAGCTTCAAAATAATCTCACTGTGGCTATTAAGTAGCTTGAGGGTATTTAGTCACCACCTACCTTCTGTACTCAACTCTGACAGCTCTTGACAGTGCTTTCCTCTTTTTATTTCTTTTCATCACTTTTTCGAGTGTTGCTACTTGCTGACTTCTAAACTCTCTCTCTCTATGCATGTCCTGCTGAACAATCCTCGCATTGAGTCCCTTGCTCACTTTGCCACTGGATTCAAGCAAGCCTGGCTGAAGATGGCTGAAATGCCAGAAACCGGTCCTGGGAAGCTTGTTTCCGGTCCAGGGAAGACATGGCTTGGCAGTTCGGGCTGGACTGTTCCCATGAGGCACAGGGTCAGACTGATTTGCATATGTCCATGTCTGAACTGGGGTGGCAGAGTGGGCTAAAGAACAGTGATGGATTAAACCCAGATCAGTTGACTGGGGGTGAGTGCTTGCAATGTTCAACACTCCGTCCATCATTTCCTTTGGTTTTTGCTTTGTTTGCCATAAGTTGGCAGGGTATGCTCAGACGTGAGTCCCTTGCTCACTTTGCCACTGGATTCAAGCAAGCTGGCTGAAGGCGGCTGAAATGCCAGAAGCCGGTCCTAGGAAGCTTGCTCCCGGTCCAGGGAAGATATGGCTTGGCAGTTCGGGCTGGACTGTTCCCATGAGGCACAGGGTCAGACTGATTTGCATATGGCCATGTCTGAACTGGGGTGGCAGAGTGGGCTAAAGAACGGTGATGGATTAAGCCCAGATCAGTTGACTGGGGGTGAGTGCTTGCAACGTTCAACACTCCGTCCATCATTTCCTTTGGTTTTTGCTTTGTTCGCCATAAGTTGGCAAGGTATGCTCAGACGTAAGTTCCTTGCTCACTTTGCCACTGGATTCAAACCAGCCTGGCTGAAGACGTCTGAAATGCCAGAAATCGGTCCTAGGAAGCTTGTTTCCGGTCCAGGGAAGACATAGCGTGGCAGTTCGGGCTGGACTGTTCCCATGAGGCACAGGGTCAGACTGATTTGCATATGGCCATGTCTGAACTGGGGTGGCAGAGTGGGTTAAAGAACGGTGATGGATTAAACCCAGATCAGTTGACTGGGGGTGAGTGCTTGCAATGTTCAACACTCCGTCCATCATTTCCTTTGGTTTTTGCTTTGTTCGCCATAAGTTGGCAGGGTATGCTCAGACGTGAGTCCCTTGCTCACTTTGCCACTGGATTCAAACAAGCCTGGCTGAAGACGGCTGAAATGTCAGAAACCGGTCCTAGAAAGCTTGTCTCCGGTCCAGGGAAGACATGGCTTGGCAGTTCGGGCTGGACTGTTGCCATGAGGCACAGGGTCAGACTGATTTGCATATGGCCATGTCTGAACTGGGGTGGCAGAGTGGGCTAAAGAACGGTGATGGATTTAACCCAGATCAGTTGACTGGGGGTGAGTTCTTGCAATGTTCAACACTCCGTCCATCATTTCCTTTGGATTTGGTTTGTTTGCCATAAGTTGGCAGGGTATGCTCAGACGTGAGTCCCTTGCTCACTTTGCCACTGGATTCAAGCAAGTCTGGCTGAAGACGGCTGAAATGCCAGCAACCGGTCCTAGTAAGCTTGTTTCCGGACCAGGGAAGACATGGCTTGGCAGTTCGGGCTGGACTGTTCCCAAGAAGCACAGGGTCAGACTGATTTGCATATGGCCATGTCTGAACTGGGGTGGCAGAGTGGGCTAAAGAACAGTGATGGATTAAACCCAGATCAGTTGACTGGGGGTGAGTGCTTGCAATGTTCAACACTCCGTCCATCATTTCCTTTGGTTTTTGCTTTGTTCGCCATAAGTTGGCATGGTATGCTCAGACGTGAGTCCCTTGCTCACTTTGCCACTGGATTCAAGCAAGCCTGGCCGAAGACGGCTGAAATGACAGAAACCGGACCTAGGAAGCTTGTTTCAGGTCCAGGGAAGACATGGCTTGGCAGTTCGGGCTGGACTGTTCCCATGATCCCAAATGTCGCCTCACTAGGTTTTGGGCCCTTGCCTGCCGCGGGTACTTGGGCCTCCCACACAAGTGAGGCACCATTTTTACCGGGAGACCTGGGGGAACGCTGGGTGGTGGTAAATTTGTGTGAGCCCGGTGATGCCACAACTTTCCCACCCCAAAATGTGTGAAAAATGTGATTTTTTTCAGCAAAAATTGAGGTTTGCAGGGGATTCTGGGTAAGGAAACGTTGGGGGATCCACGCAAGCCATACCTCCCTGGAAGCCGCCGGGTGTCTAGTTTTCAGAAATGCGTGGGTTTGGTAGGTTTCCCTAGATGGCCGCTGAGCACCGGGTCAAAAACCCAAGTGACCCCCCTTGCAAAACCAGGTGGTTTTGCGATAGGCCATTTTGATGTCACCTCACTAGGTTTTGGGCCCTTGCCTGCCGCGGGTACTTGGGCCTCCCACACAAGTGAGGCACCATTTTTACCGGGAGACCTGGGGGAACGCTGGGTGGTGGTAAATTTGTGTGAGCCCGGTGATGCCACAACTTTCCCACCCCAAAATGTGTGAAAAAAGTGATTTTTTCAGCAAAAATTGAGGTTTGCAGGGGATTCTGGGTAAGGAAACGTTGGGGGATCCACGCAAGCCATACCTCCCTTCAGAAATGTGTGGGTTTGGTAGGTTTCCCTAGATGGCCGCCGAGCAGCGGGCCAAAAACCAAAGTGACCCCCCTTGCAAAACCAGATTAACAATTGTTCCTACAGCGTGAGAATTTTGGAATAATATTGCAAAGAAAATGTGGCAGACATTTTGAGGTTTACAGGACATTGGGGATAAAAAAACTTTTTGAATTCACAAGAGAGACATCACCATGAACTCCCATGGGTTTTCGACAATATCTACAGTTGGTGGGTTATTCTTGCATGGAAAGTGTACCTTGGCAGATAAACTAAAGACAAAGATTCCTGCACAACCATCTATTCCTCAAACACACACACATACTGGTTGGATTTGGCACGAGGGCGAGTCATGGTTCAGTGTATTAAATTTTATTAACAAGAGATTTCACAAAAATGAAATGCACTTTCAATAATTAAATTCACAAAAAACCAAACCAATGACTCGCAGCTCGTGAGCTGTAAAGCCACGTCAAGGCACCCACCACTTTACAGGCCATTCACACACCTTTCATACGTGATACAAACAAGACCATTCGCACCACCAGGCACAAAAGCAACACATTTCATAATTCACCAAAAAGGGACAAGGTACACCCTGCTTCAGAAAGACAAATATTACTGTACAGCCATCTAATCCGCAAGCACACACACATACTGGTTGGATTTGGCACGAGGGTGAGTGATGGTTCAGTATATACAATTGTATTAGCAAGTGATTTCACAGAAATGAAATGCACTGGCAATAATTGAAAGGGCGTGAAACTGAACCATTGACTCACAGCTCGTGAGCTGTAAAGCCACGACAAGGCACCAACCTCTTTACAGGCCATTCATACACCTTTCATACGTGTGAGACATACAAAACCATTCACACCGCCAGCCGCGGGCCCATCACATAACAAAACTCACACCAGCACACAGCGCCATTCAAGGGCCCATCACTTTCACACGCCCACAATCCAGACACAGCAACTACACAGGCTGATGGATTGCGTGGAGTGGCACTCAGCTAGCAGTGTGTGTAGTGACCAGCAGAAAGTCACTACTCACACACAGCCAGCCGAGCACCAGTCCACACACACCGCTAGCCAAGCGCCAGTCCACGCACACCGCTAGCCAAGCGCCAGTCCAGGCACACCGCCAGCCAATCGCCAGTCCAGGCACACCGCCAGCCAATCGCCAGTCCAGGCACACCGGCAGCAAATCGCCAATCCACCCACACCGCCAGCCAAGCTCCAGTCCACGGACACCACCAACCAAGCACCAGTCCGCACACACCACCAGTCCACGCACACCGCCAGCCAAGTACCAGTCCACGCACACCGCCAGCCAAGCACCATTCCACGCCCACCGCCAGCCAAGCTCCAGTCCACGCACACCACCAGCCAAGCTCCAGTCCACGGACACCACCAGCCAAACACCAGTCCGCACACACCACCAGTCCACGCACACCGCCAGCCATGTACCAGTCCACGCACACCGCCAGCCAAGCAAAATTCCACACACACCGCCAGCCAAGCTCCAGTCCATGCACACCACCAGCCACGCACCAGTCCACGCACACCGCCAGTCCATTCACACCGCCAGTCCACACACACTGCCAGCCAAGCACCATTCCACGCACACCACCAACCAAGTGCCAGTCCACTCACACCAACAGCCAAGCGCAAGCCTACACACACCGCCATCACATTTAGGATTTTTTTAGAAAAAAATAAAAACACAAACAAATTGCAAATAGATACAAATCTTCTAACAGAAAATCAGCAACTAAATACATTGCACTAACACCAACCTTGAAACAGAATCAAATTATCCAAAGAATACAGACCAGGCAGTTCACTTTACCACTCATGAATGCTCCCAAAAATTCTTTCGAGTGTGGTACGCTCTGAAACAAGCAGGGAGACACAGTGCAGGATGAGAAGGACAGTCGGGGCAGTACATACGACTCTCCTTCCGCGAACCTCTTCGCCAACAGACTCTACATCTCCTACTGGGAAAATCTTTTGCGGGTGTGGGAGGAATGTGATCTGGAAAGTGCGCGCTGACGTCATCAGGAAGCGTGGGGGGGCTCGGGGGTGGCAGCGGAAACTCTTCCGCTGCCATCCCCCTCTGTGGGGGCACGATCGATGCCCCAGGGGGGGAGCGCCAGCGCTTCCCCCAGGGGCTGTGCTCATGACGGAGCGGTTCCGTCATGAGCACAGCTCAACCGATGCTCATGACGGAACCGCTCCGTCATGAGCATCGAAGGGGTTAAGGTCAGTAGCATCCCACACATTCAATACACACATTCGGGGTTCCAGTGGGACCGCGCGACCGGTAACCTGTGATAGCGTCCCCATGACCTCCCCCAGTATGCAGCTATATTCGGGCAATCCCATAGAGTGTGGTAGAAGGTGCCCCGCAGTCCACACCCCCGTAGGCATATGTGCACTCCCCATTTTGTGATGTGTAGTTCTGGTTTAGTATATCCGGTGCAGTATTTTTAGCTGCACCAGCTTTCGTTTGGACGGGATGGCTACCTCCCGGGGAGACGCTAGCGCTTCAAACCATTCTAGTTCGTCCATGGGACCCACTGCCGCCTCCCAGTTTTGTTTGAGGAGCTCCGTGGGGTCTTTTTGATGATTCACCAGTTTACGGTAGGACAGTGAGATAGCTTTCTTGGTGAGGTGGTCTGCGAGTAGCCGGTCCTCTAGCGGGGAAAACTCTGGCGGTGTGGTCCCTTTGGGTATAGTTTTCTGTAGTGCATGCCTGATTTGTAAGAATTTAAATTGCTCGGTCTGTCTCATCTGATAGTCTGTTTGCAAAGTCTCAAATGGTATCACCCCGCCCCTCCTCCAGAGATCCCCGACCTTGGAGATGCCCATGCGATCCCACCCCTCAAATTCTTTACGCAGATGACCTACACCTATCTTAGGGGAGATCCATAGCGGTGTGTGTCTCGTAATCACCCCCTCCCATCCCAGCCTTCGCTGTGCCGTGTGCCAGATCTGTACTGTGTGCGCCGTAGGGCCTTGCAGCCTGTTCGACCCTGACTTAACATAGAGGGCCTGGAGGACTCCGTGGAGGCCCAGCTGCGCCCTGTCCATTCTCAAAGCGGGTTCATCTTGCGCTGCGTGCATCCAGTGATTAACTATGATAAGTTGGGACGCCCAATAATATAGACGGATGTTGGGCAGCGCGATCCCCCCATCGTACCAGCTCTGCATGAGCTTGCAGAGCGCTATTCTATGAGGTTTACCCTCCCACAGCAGATAACCCACCTCTGCGTTAATAGATCGAAAGTAGGAGTCTGGGACTAGAGCGGGCGCATTCTGTAGCGCGTAGAGGAAGCGAGGGAGAGCCATCATTTTGAATAACGCCGCTCTCCCCAGCAACGTCAGCGGCAGGGAGTGCCAATACTTGACATCACTTTTCAATCTTTTGAGGGGTGGCAATAAGTTGCGTTCCAGGAAGAGCGCTGGGTCCGACGCAATGTGGATACCTAGATATTTGAAACCATCCTCCGCCCTTGGTATTAATACTCCGTCAGGGAGTTGCGGCGGAGGCCCCTGTAGGACGTAGAGCACAGACTTCGCCCAGTTAATCGAATAGCCCGAGAAGCGACCATAGGAATCACAGATGTCTAGCAATGCAGCTATGGACTGTTTTAGTTGTGTCAGATAGACCAAGATATCATCCGCATAGAGGGAGATACGATCATCCCAGCTCTCTGTCCAGCGAAGCCCGGAGATAACTGGATCTTGCCGGATCCAGGCCGCCAAGGGCTCCAGAACCAGAGCGAAGAGTAGGGGGGATAGAGGACACCCCTGCCTAGTGCCTCATCCCAGCGCGAAGTCTCTCGACAGTCGGCCATTCACCGTTACCTGTGTCAGAGGGTCTGTATAGAGTAGCCGCACCCATGCGCAGAACTTGGGCCCAAAACCAAAATGCACCAGTACCGCAAACAGGAAGGGCCACTCCACTCAGTCGAAAGCCATAATCGCGTCCAGCGAGAGTATAACTGCATCCTCCTGGATGTGCGGCCCACTGGCCAGTATGCCGTGCAACCTTCTGATGTTCATTGCAGTGTTGCGCGCCGGCATAAAACCGGACTGATCGGGATGAATAAGTGTGTGCAGATGCGCCTGGATACGGGTCGCTAAGAGCTTCGCCAATATCTTGGCTTCCACATTCAAGAGTGAGATAGGCCTATAGGAGGTACACTCGGTGGGGGGCTTACCAGGTTTCAGTATTGCGACCAGCGTCGATACCCTAACATCTTGTGGAAGCACCCCCTCCGCCAGACTGGCCTCGTACATCTGTAACAAGTGCGGCACTATCGTGTTTGCCTCGCGTTTGAACAGCTCCACTGGGAGCCCATTCGGTCCCAGTTCCTTTCCCGACTGAGGGTCGCGAATAGCGAAGGAAATCTCCTCTGCCGAGAGACTCTCTTCCAGCGTAAGCGCGTCATCCGAGGCCAGTTTTGGAAGTCGGATGTCTGCAAGGAATTTTAGATTATCTTCTACAGTGGTTGTCACTGCGGAGGTATAGACCTGCCATAGTGGGCCGCGAAGGCCAACGCTATGTTGTCCGGGTTTGTCACCTCCTCCCCTGATGGTAGGCGCAGCCTCGCCACCCAGCGGTTGGCCTTCTCTTTTAGCGATTCGGTATTTCTGTCCCTACATGTCGCATGGCTGAATTGCGATCGCAAACGTGGAAATTCTGCAAATTTCTGCGTTTGCGATCGGTATTTGGCTTCCTACATCCAGCCCTAAGTTGTTACTTGAATACAGTGGGTGACTGCCCGATTTACCACAGATTAGAAATGTGAAATAATTGAACTGCTTCTTGTGCTGCCCGGCCATTCGAAGACCTGAGGTTCAGATTATTTATTTCCTGCCAGACATGTGCTGCTAACGAGTTTTTATCTGCATGTCAAAATTTATAGCACAATTTGAGATAGGAGCATCTGATAACCCAGAAATGCTTGATCAGTCCAAATTCCACACATAGCTGGGCCAGTGAAGTGAAGGGTAATTTGGTAGCCAATACACAGTCTTGTATACTTTAGCCAGCAATTAGCCTAGCTGCCAGGAAGCTTCATCCAAAATGATTTTGCAACCATACGTTAATGACAGAAGGAGTTTGGCTGACATTGCCTTCTGCAGTGGCCATATAATTGTGTTATTAAGTGTCCTTGATAGAGTCATGAATCCTGCCATCAGGGTAACAGCCTTGTGTTTCATTGCTTCCAGGTGGGGCTAAAAAAAGAGCCCCTTCTGTCAAATATTACCCCTAGATATTTATATTGCGTTTCACATGAAACATGTGTGCCGTTGATGAACCAGGAGCAATTTGTTCTTGTTTATTTCATTATTATTTTTTATTCACTATGTTAGTTTTCTTAAGATTGATTTCCAATATTTTACGTGAAAGCAGAAAGCCTAAATGCCCCACTCCAAGAAAGGCAGCTGGTTTTCCACTGAACTCCGAGACTCTAGACGCACCTGCAGACAACTTGAAAAACTGTGGAGGAACTCCAAAACCCCGACTGACCTCGACAACTTCCAAACAGCTACCGCGGCCCACCACAAGCTCTTCAGACTCTCCAAGAAGAAAGCACTGCAGGACAGAATCCCCACCATCGCTCACAACACCAAGGAACTCTTTGGCATCATTTAAGAGTTTGGCCAACCCAACAGCGAGTCCACAGACATCACTCCCTCCCAGGACCTCTGCGACAGACCCAGCGCTCTCTTCCATCACAAAATCAAGACCATCTATGACAACTTCGACGAAAACAACCCCCAAGACGAACACCCCCTCCCACCGCTCCCAGCAGTACGCAGCCGACAAATGACAGCTCGACCGCCCTCAGCAACGAAGACACTGAGGATAATGAAGACCACCCACTCCGGGGCCCCCATAGAGCCCCGCCCCCACCACATCTACCGCAAAGCCGCAGACATCATTGCCCCCCACAGCTTCACGTATCATCAACGGCTCCTTCGAGACCGCCTCCTTCCCCGACGACTGGAAACACGCCGAGATCAACCCTCTCCTTAAAAAATCTTCAGTGGACCCCACCGACCTCAGGAATTTCAGACCGATCCCCCTACTCCCTTATCCGGTCAAAGACATGGAAGAGGCACATGGAAGAGGCCATCAACGGCCAACTCGCCGACTTAATCGAAGAAAACAACATCCTCGACTCCTCCCAGTCAGGCTTCAGAAAGAACTACAGCACCAAAACCACACTCCTCGCAGCAACAGAAGACATCTGTGCCCACCTTGACAGAGGCCCTCATCCTTCTTGACCTCTCCACAGCCTACGACACTGTCTCTCACCGCACCCTAGCCTGCAGAATCCACAACGCAGGAATCTGGAACAAGGCCCTCGACTGGATCCTCTCTTTCCTCTCCGGCAGAACGCAACGAGACAGACTCCCTCCATTCCTCTCAGAACCGACTCCAACCACCTGCGGAGTCCCACAAGGATCCTCCATCAGCCCGACCCTGTTCAACATCTACATGGCCCCGCTCACATCCATCGTCAGAGCACACGGACTCAACATCACATTGTACGCAGATGACACCCAACTCGTCCTCTCCCTATCCAACAAACCCAACATCACCAAACGCAACTTTCAAGACGGAATGGGAGCAGTCGCCAGATCGATGAAGAACAGCTGCCTTCAACTCAACATGGACAAAACCGAGGTACTCATCATGGGTCCTTACCCTGATGCCTGGAACGACACTTGGTGGTCCCCCGCCCTCGGAGACCCCCCAACCCCACGGACCACACACGCAACCTCAGAATCATCCTGGACTCCGAACTGAAAATGGACCGCCAGGTCAATGCCATCACCTCCTCCTGCTACCACACCCTCTGCCTACTTCGAAAGACCTTCAAGTGGATCCCCCCCAAACACAGGAAAACTGTCACACATGTCCTCATCAGTAGCAGACTGGACTACTGCGACGCACTCTACACCGTGATCAACAAGAACCTCACCCGCAAACTCCAGAACGTCCAGAACGCTGCCGGCAGACTAGACCTCAACCTACCACGCCACTGTCACATCAGCCAACACCTATGGACCCTATACTTGCTCCCCGTCAAGAAGAGAATCACCTTCAAGCTTCTCACTCACACACAAGGCCCTCCACAACACCGGACCTGCCAACCTGAATCACCACCACCTCGAGTTCCACACTCCCCAACGCTCTCTCCGCTCGGCACAGCTCTCCCTAGCAACGGTACCTTGGGTTAAGAAATGCAGAACAGAAGGGTGCTCCTTCTCCCTCTTCGTGGCCAAGGCATGGAACTCCCTCCCTCTCCACCTCCGACAGACTTCACCGCTCCCTAAGTTCCTAAAGGACCTTAAGACCTGGCTCTTCGATGGAACTCAGTGAACCTCCAGATTCTGTGGTACGCCCCCCTGCCCCAGCGCCTTGAGACCCATTCCAGGTGAGTAGCTTTCACTATAGAAACCCTGATTAAAAGCTTGTCTCAGAGGCGTTGCAACCACACTGGGGTCTGGCTCATTAAAGCCTGTCTTCAGCATATAAGATATGGAAGAGTGCGTGACCCCTGAATTTTGGTAGATAACATTTATTGAATCAAGATCTCTGGAGAGGCACGAAATATAGATGTCAAAAAGCAGAGACGCAAGAACACACCTCTGCTTCAGCTCGACTGTGGTGTAGATCTTGCTAATAAGTTTTGTACCATCTCCTATTTTCACACGCAGCCAAGTGATAGTATGTAAAAGCTGAATGGCATTCAGTAGTGTTGGCGGAATCCCAGTTGTTGTTATTTTTTTCCAGAGAAGGCCACGTGACACCCTATCAAATCAGCCTTAAAGTTGATGAAGCGACCTATAAATGGATTTGCTGCTGATCGCTTTCTCCATGCAGAGCGGCTAAGTTAGTTGAGGTGTCCAGCCCTCTCCACACTGAGAAATTTCCAAAGGACCCCTTTTATGTCCCCTTTTGGAAGGTGCAGCCACAGCACTCCAGACAGATTACTTAGAGGGAGACTGGTTGAAGTATAACTGGTGGTCTTCCTTGTGAATGATTGTTTTTCCAGAGAAATTTGCCGTCCTTGGCCCGTAAGCTTGGGGTATAAACACATTGCTTTTTAACTTGAGAATTTGAGATCTCTGCAAAGAGCCATCTTTGAGCAGTCAGACTTTCTGCAGGAAATAACTGTGCTGTTCCTGCTTCAAGGACCCATTAACAAAAAGTCAGTTGGGCAGCAGCTGCTAGAGGGAATGCCCTATTACTTACCGGTAATCCTTATTACTCCTGGTCCTGTTGTCCTTGTCCCATTCCTTACAAAATGGAGATGACCATCTCCACACTGTGAAATTCCTAGGCCTACTTCAACAACAAGACTAGAACATCATTATATTAATGATAGTAGTGACACTGGGAATAGAAAAATACAAAATTGTTTATAGTTGGGTAAATTCATTAAATCTTAAATTCTTAAAATTTTAATTTTTTAAAGCATCATGTGCATTAAGTTACAGAAAAAAAGCTATATACATAACATACTAACTAAATATCATACATCCATTCACACAATCTCACTCTACTCTTGTATACATATTGACTGCATAATACATTGATTGAGTGTCTAACCAAAGACATTACAGTACATAATGATAATTCAAATTATATAATCTCATGGATTAGTATAATTGTAGGGTGGTTTCCAAGATGTCTCAACGCATGTTTTGGCAGAAACCTGGCTTCCATAGGAGACCCACCTTCAATAGATTTTTTCTGTATAAACAAAATATTGTGTCACCATAAAAAAATAAATCCTTTCGTGTCACTACTATATTTACAATCTAACATATGTACATAATTATACAATTTATACTGTGTCAACATTATAGAGCCAGGGAAAAGAGTAAAAAAGGAGAAAAAAGAGAATGACTAAACAAAAGAATGTATCAGTGTATAACTGATGACAAAGTACATCAGCAAGATAAAGGAAAAAACCTTATGGCAAGGAAATGAAAAAAACAACTAAAATAAAAATGCAAAGGCCCATGTACCAGAGATGTGAGGTGAACAATGAGAGACCCATGCAGTGGATAGCAAGAGAAAATGGCAGAACTGTCTTACCAAATAAGAATATCACAGTATGTCTGACAAAGAGTCTTACTGACGGAAATCGTAGCCTTAATATAAACACGTCCTATTTGATGTATGGAATCCTATAAAAAAAATAACATTATCATAAATACAAAGTAGGTCTATGGATGGTAGATTTCATATACGTGGGGTGGGCACGGTATCAAAGACGCAACCGTGATTACAGGTTGACTAAAAGAGACATACAAACCTGTAACCCACAAGTCACAATATTAGATGAAAATGTATAGGAAGGAACCAACTATGTATAAAGGTTCTTGGTGTAGTGGGTATGATTACTTACATAAGACTTGAAGAGAAATGTGGTGATTAAATAAAACACAGGGCAAAACCTAATGAAAATGTAAGATTCTTTATATCCAGGTCTTGTATATATCTTAAAGAACGAAAAAGAACTGATGTCAAGGGCCTAAGACGATGACTGTTTATACAAAAGTAAAAACCGGAAATTTGAATAGACCGGAAATATTACCTTAATAAAACTCATTTGTAGACACGGAGGGCGAGCTGTGGTACCCTTCGGTGGTTTGAATAAATAGAGTCTGTGAACGAAGGAACACAGAAACATGTGACAATTAGGGTGCTGGTGATAATAGTGGGTTAAACAAAAAAGGAAAAACGGTCTGCCTGCATATCCCAAGTAGTGTAACAATGGGCAAGTTATCCGTGACTCAAAAAATGCTAGAAAAAGACTGGCGTGTAACTTATCTGCCCTAAATAGCGATAGCGGCTCGTGTGAATTAATAATTAAGAATATGATATACGACACATAATAGTAATCAAAAAGAAAAAAGGGGGGTTAAATGTGGCGTCAGAAAGAAAAGTTTAGCCATACACATTAGAATTTTGGTAGAAAACTTTTGTTCTTTATATTCATAATGAAAGAGCTTTTTGAAAAGTGAACACAATCTCACAATTACATAATACACAAAATAACAATCTTAGCACATAATTCTAAAAAGTGTCCCAGTGAAAAAAGTAATATCAACCTAAACAAATGAAAGTGACATAAGGTGCAACATAGAAAAGGTTTCAATTATTCATTACAAAGGCGATCATAAAAAATGAAAGAATATAATTGTCAACACTTAATCATCGTAAGTGTCAAAGAATGATTCGCCTTTCTCGTCAACGGCGTTTCGACCCTGTTATAGATAAAGGGTCTCGTCAGGACAGTCTAATATAGGGACACCTAAGAAATAAAAATAAAAAATACCATCAGGGTAAAATGCTCTTTTTTTCAAAAAATGGTAATGGAGCATTAGTGTTTAATCTCTCTACCTGGTCGGCAAAGATATTGCCTAACATAGATATATGTAGTATCACCGTGCTCGATGTGAAACAAAATTACTCACAGGGGCCCGGCAGGGTACTATAAATGTAAGGATAGAAAAATTATTAGTACTAAAGGATGGATTATAAGGATACACGTTATTGACAGTGCACACACTTGTCACTTACCCCTGTGAGGAGAGACTCACGAGGAAACAATTGCCCAATCGTTGCTTATCCTATGTTTGTTGAATGATAGGTAAAGCTTAGCGTAAAAGTCAATTTGATGGCGGGAAGCTGAAGGACGGAACACACATACGCGAACTCCGTGATAGCTGTCGCTTTTTCCGAGGAATTCAGTAGGCTGTAACAGAGTGTAGAAGAAAGGGGAGGGAGAGCACCTCATGTAAAAGGTTTTCCTAATATCCATTGAAAACAATTAATAGGGATAAAGGAAACCATCCGTACCTCTCTCGAAATCTTACGGGTGTATAAGTCTACCGCATTACGCTACAACAGGAGAACGGCGTTCAATCTGTCTAGGCCAAAATGGGTTTTGGAGTACCCTGTCCCTAGTAATCCAGGGGAAAGGTTACCACCCTTTCTGGTAACCTGTGCGAACCGCGAGACTGAGGGGACCCAAGGCACAGATGTGCCAGACCTCCTGGAGCCCTGGTTGGGATGGGGAGGCAAAAGAGCCCTCATCGGGACTTCCAGGGCAACCTGGCCATCTGGTCACCCCATTGGAAAATATTGCGCGTGACCAGTTTGCCGAGGGGGAAGGCCTACCAGAAGGCTGGGCCCAAAGGTCGCCAATCTGCCCGCCCGAGCCTTTGCAGGAGGGCTCCCGCCTGCCCTTTGGAGGGATTGGGGGCTCTGCTTCCCGGGGCCTCAGACACCCCGGCTGGGCCTCGTGCCCGGGACTGCAGACGGGGGTCCCAAAAGCAGGAGGTAGGCATCCCCGGGCCCTGTAGGCCAGCACACGCAGGGGAGGCCCACCCAAGGCCCGCATCCCAGGCACCCTGCCACATGGCAGGCCTGAGGACGGAGCCCGGTGATGAGAGGGCACCCTCCACCCCATGGCCACCAAGGTCCCCTGCCGGAGCTCCTAAACCAAGTCGAGCTGGGGAACGCCCGTTGGGCCCCGGACCCATGCCGGAGTGGAGGACGAACCCCAGTGTAGGGAGTGCCCAGCCAGAGCTCTCGGTCTGGGTGCCCCAGGGAGGACCACCAGGCCCCGATGGAGCCCGCTCTGGGCACTTTACCATGCGGCGGGCTGGAGGACGGAGCCCTGGACGTGGGGGTGGTTTTGTCCGGCCCAAGCCCATCTGGTCGCCGGCTGAGAGCCCCCAGCCCACGAGGGGTTCTGGCATACCCAGACCCGAGTAATCCGAAGGAAGGGTACCGCCTTTTCTGGTAACCCGTGCGCACCGCGAGACTGAGGGGACCCAAGGCAAGGATGCGCCCGACCTCCTGGAGCCCTGGCTGGACTTCCAAGGCAGCCCAGCCTCTGGTCGCCCCATTGAAAAACATTGCGCGCGACCAGTGTGCCGAGGGGTAAGGCGCAACCAGATAGCCAGGCCCGAAGGATGCCAATCTACCCGCCCAAGCCTTCGCGGGATGGCTCCTGCCTGCCTGGCTTGGGGGCTCTGCTTCCCGGGGGCTCAGAGACCCCAGCTGGGACTCAGGCCCGGGGCTGTGGACTGGGGTCCCCAACGGACCTCTGACCCGAGGTGCCCCAGGCACCTTGACAGGCGTGCGAAGCAGGAGGGAGGCCTGCCCTGGCCCAATGGACCCCCGTCCTGGGTCCACGGCGGAGCAGGGGGACGGAGCCCAGTCCCCTGGGCCCGGCCGGAGGTCCCAGGCTGGCATGTGCAGGAGAGGATTCCCCAAGGCCCGAGTCCCGGGCACCCTGCCACGCGGCAGGCCCGAGGACTGGGGTTAGGTGGGCACCCTCAACCCCAGGGCCTCCAAGGGCCCCTACCGGAGCCCCTCAACCCAAGCCAAGCTGGGGAATTGCCAACGGGCCCTGGGCCCATGGTGGAGCGGAGGTCGGAACCCAGCGTAGGGAGTGCCCGGCCAGAGCTCTCGGGCCCAGACGCCCAAGGGAGGACCGCCTGGGCCCGATGGAGCCCATCCCAGGCACTTTGCCACGCGGCAGGCCAGAGGACGGAGCACCGGACAATGGGGAAGGTTTTTGCCTGGCCCTAGCCCATCTGGCCGCCGGCTGAGAGCCCCCAGCCTGCAAGGGGTTTCGGCGTACCCTGTCCCAAGTAATCCGGAGGAAGGGTACCCCCTTTTCTGGTAACCCGTGCGCACTGCAAGACTGAGGGGACCCAAGGCATAGACGCGCCCGACCTCCTGGATCCCTGGCTGGGATCAGGGAGGCAAACAAGCCCTCATTGGGATTTCCAGGGCAGCCTGGCCATCTGGTCGCCCTACTGGAAAGCACTGTGCGCGACCAGATGGCCGAGGGGGAAGGCGCGACCAGATGGCCGGGCCCGAAGGATGCCAATCTGCCTGTCCCGAGCCTTCGCGGGAGGGTTCCCGCCTGGCCTTTGGAGGGCTCATCGGCTCTGCTTCCCGGGGGCTCATCGGAGCCCTTAGCTGGGTCTCGGGCACGGGGCTGCGAGGGGGGCCCTGACGGAACTCTGACCCGGGGCCCGCAGGCACCTTGACATGCAGGCGAAGCAGGGAGGCCTGCCCTGACCCGATGGACACCAGTGACGGGCACCAAGACCCTCGGCTGGCCACAGGACATGGGCTTCCGCACCCCAGTGCCTGCCGGAGCCTAGGCCCCGGAACTGGTCCCCGCTTCTGAACCCAGCCATGCCGGGAAGGGGGGAAGCATCCCCGGGCACCAGGGACCCCCGTCCCAGGCTGCATCCCCGGGCACCAGGGACCCCCGTCCCAGGTAGACGGACCCTTGGCAGGCCGCAGGACGGGGACTCCCACACCCCAGGCCCTGCCCGAAGCCCAGGCCCCGGGCCCGGTCGCTGCTTCTCAACCCAGCCAGGCCGGGAGGGATCTGGGAGCCTGCCTGGGCATGAGGGACCCCCGTCTTGGGCACACGGCCCCTTTGCTGGCCGCAGGACATGGGCTCCTGTTCCATGGAGTTTTTCATAACTCCACGGAACTACGCCAACTCTGCCCAGGGTTAATAATAACACAGAGTGGTCTGATATTCAAGCTGGAAGAAAAACACTGAGGCCGTGAGGCAAACTTTCAGTACAGTGCATGCTAAAAAGTTGAAGTATGTAACTTGTTAAAGCAACAGTGTTTTTTTATACAGCATCTGAACTCTTGACCTGACAGATAACTTTTTAATTCATTTTTCCACCCCTTTATGCGGTTAATAGGCTATGTCAGGTAAAATACAACATTGCTTTCAGTCAGGACCTGCAATGTAGTCTTACTTCATTAAAGCAGGAAAATACAGTAAAAGCTATCCTGTCTTGCTGACCATGTAGGTGACCAGTTTATGGACATTAAGGTGTTTACCTCCACCAACAGACTGACTGGTGATAATAGTGGGTTAAACAAAAAAGGAAAGCTTTCTTGTTTTCATTTTCTGTATTCTATGGAGAAGGATGGCAGATGCTCTGATGTCACCTCCCCAATGCGCCAACTTTGGGTTGAGCCTGTTACTGCTCGCACTAACAAGGGAGGCAACAGTATTTTATCGTCTGATGCCGTTGAGCCTGCCTATATTCTACCTCCGGGTGGTGATGATGACCTGTGGGGAGCTGTGGGGTGGAGATAGGGAGGGAGCCGCTGAGTAGGGGAGGGGGGCAGGGTGAAGAGCACACATCTGGAAGTTGGTTTATGCTACTATTGTTAGTTTTGAGTTTTTGTTATTTGTTTTTATCTATAACATCTGTGCACTTGCCCGAACTGAATGACCCGCAAAAACTGCGCAAAACGCCAATGGAACCACATCAATAATGTATGATGGCTGTTATCTTTGTTGAACATGTACTGTCTGTCGAGGTTTAGCTTGCAGCTGAGTTTACAATGCTATCAATATGTATATCTGATATATCGCTACTCAACTGTAATATCTCTTTGACGTTGATGGATGGTTCGGTGTATGGTCAACTTTATACGATGTATGTTGTCTTTCACGACGATGTAATCTTTAAAATTAATAAAACAGATTTAAACAAAAATTAGTGAATCAGCCAATCCCGTGCATCCTGATGACCTCACAACCAGGAAGTGGCCTGACACATTCTGTTACACTAAGCCTGAAGCTGTGGGAGAGGCAGGGAACAGAACCAAAAACCCAGGAGCTGCACAGCAACCACCTTGCAGACACCCAAAACAATCATGGACACACAGGAGAAGGGAAAGGAGGCCGGAGTGAGGAAGAGAAAACACAAATTTAGTGAGAGGGAGTTGGAGGAACTAATTGAGGAGGTGGTGAAGGATCACGACCAGCTCTTCGGCAAAAAATCCTTGCACGTTCCAGAATCACAAAAAAGAAAAATATGGCTTGTGATCCAGGAAATAATCAATTCAATTGGCGTCACCCGGTGCTCGATAGACGAACTTAAGAAGCGCTGGTATGACCTACGCAAACGTGCCAAGGAGAGGGTGGCTGACAGGCTCAAACAAGCCAAGCAGACAGGTGGCGGGACATTTACTGCGCCTGTACCAACTCCCTTGGAACAATTGGTGGAGTCCACCCTCCAGCCGGAGAGCATCAGTGTCATCGTAGACGCGGACAGCTCAGCCAGAGGAGCCAACAGACAAGGTAAGATGCATGCACAGCATGCTGTGCCCCCCCCCAACCCCAAGGACCCAGTATGAATCCCACTCCAGTCCATGATTTTCCAAAAACCGGCAATGAATCGTGGAAGATGTAGTCCCAATTAATACCTAGCATAACAGTTAGTCCACTGACCCTGAGAGAGGGACCGATTTTCCCATATAACAAATACCCTGGGACATCCCTACCACTCAGCCAGCATGAAACCCCTGTGTAGGACCTTCTGTTCAATATGTAGGCCTCTTTGTTAAATTGACCCTAGCTCTGCCATTTTTCTGTATAAAAGGCAAGGCTGAAGGCAGTTCTGATCCAAATCATATCCAGCTCCTCTCTCTGTGAGGCCTCCTGCACCAAACTAAAGAGCCCCCACCCTACTCGTGTACGAAGTTCACTGTCTCAAAGTTCGACATCCCCCTGTTCTTTTGACATGCAGCAGACTGCATCCTAGGCCGGTACATACTTTTAGGGAAGTTGCCACCGCAGATGTGTCAAGCTGAGGCGAGAATGTGACAACGGACGTGAAGATTTATATATATATATATATATATATATATATATATATATATATATATATACACAGAATCCCTTTACAATACACATTTTTCTGCTTGCCCATCCAATTTACGACAAGCGCCTTGCCTGAGATATGAACTTTTACCTAACTCACGTACCACAGTTACTGGAAAGGGCGTCACCATGTATGGTAAAATATGAGAACCATACCATAAGTGACGAGGTAGACGTGGCGTGCGATGACGATACGGTAGGCACTTCTAACTGCCTTAAAGAGTATAAGAAGGGAGACCACAGAGACATCATTGGACTACCCCACCCACCTGTTAGTAGATGGCAGGCAGGCGTGGGTGCTTCCCAAGAGCTCTTGTTTTTTGTTTTTAAGATACAATTTAACTTGCCAATATATTTGCTGTATATGCTATGTATGCTATTTTGCTATGCTATTTTGTCCCTAAATTGGTGTTTTCTTATTGAGCATTTCATACTTATATTACATTTACAAAGCTGCTTTCTTTTAGGTTTTAGGTAGGTACGTGAGTATTCTCAGTACTTTAGATCAAGTGTGTTTTGCATTCTGGGAACATTTTCCTTGGTGTAACTTATGTTTTTCATAATGCATTTATAGATTTGTCTTTGAGGTTTTCTGAAGTGTCTCTCTCCAAACAAGTTCAATGCCTTCTGATTCATGCAAGGTCACTATATTTGTACTTTGTATTTTTATGCCTTTTTCTTGAAGTTTCTTGAAGTTGCATCTTCTTAATAAAGTTGTTGGGCTTTCAGCCTCAGTTTCCATGGCTCACATATCTGTTTCCTTCATTTTTAGAGCGAGCGTTCCCAGACACCCCGGCTCAAATGAAGGTGCCCCTTTTGTCCCTAACTCACTCCCTCGATCACTCTGTGAAGGCTCCAAGAGCTCTGTGCTCAGCCCCCTGCCCTCTTGACCCTTAAAAAAGCTCCCTCCAACAATCCCAAATGCATGTCACACACCTCAGTAAATAAGCAAGCGGGGACAGTCAGTTTGATTGGCAGTCATGACATTTATAGAATCGCTAATGCTGCTAGACATGTGAGTAAATGGACATTCTGTATCCACAGGCGACCCACCGCGCCAGGCTGCAGAAGGGGAGACAGAGGAGGCACCCAGGGAGCCCAACACCCAGGATAAGGAGGCCCTGTCACCTGCTGAGGTCACACCACCACCACCACCGAGAGCCAGGAGGTATACAGTGGGTAGCCTCCAGGAGATGGAGGGATCAGAGGAGGAGAGCATGGGAGCCCAACAGTCCATGCAGGAAGAGGCTGAACAGACACCAGGAACACAGTCCCCCTTGGAGCCTGGCAACACAGGTGCCCAACGACGCCGACCAAGGGCACACAGTCCTGATGCAAAGGGAGAGGAGTCCAGTGTTTTTGCAGGTCTGGAGGGGAAGATGTTGAAGGTGCAGTGGCTGCAAAGTAAAACAATGCGGTCAATGCAACGCCAGATGGTGGCCATTAACAAAAACATGCGGGACATGAAGGAGGGCATATACTGCCTTAACAACACAGTGGCTGAGGGCATGCGGTACATGGCAGAAGCTGTAAGACTGTTGTGCAGCAAAATGGACAACAAACGTGAGGCAAAGCGCAGGGACAGACAGAGAATGGATGAGTACACAAAGGCAGTGAACTGGCTATGCACTGCCACCTCAGTCCTTAGCAGGCGCTCGGTGGCCATGCTGTTAGAGATGGCCCACTGCAGTCGTGACATCGCAAGGGGGTTGGTCACAGTCACAAGTGCCTTGGAAGTGCTCCAGACAACACAAATCGCTGCCACAGGATTGGGGGATGGGGGGGAAAGTGAGGAGGCAACAAGCCGCAGCAGTATCACTCCCCCAATACAAGAGTCCAGGAGGCGCAGTGGAAGGCACTGTGAGGCCTTCATGGTGTGGCGGTGTGCTGTCCTATTGCCTGACTGAAGGTCACTAAAACACCGTACAACAATTGCAGTTACTCGCTTTGTCTCATTACTTACTCAGAAATAGTTGTGTTTGATCTCAGCCCGTCTGTGGCTCCCATATGGTGCTGCTGCAACAGCTGCAACACTGTACTGTGGACAATCCTCACCCCGTCCTCTGATTTAGTGAGTTCCACAGGTGTTCCCTTCTTTGTGGCCAGGTTATGCAGCATGACACATGTAGCTATTATTTTTCAGAAGATCAGAGGCCTTTACTGCCATGCACCTCCACTTTTGTGGAGGCAGCGGAACCTGCTTTTCAGGAGTCCAAATGTACGCTCCACCACTTTCCGTGTAGATTTATGGGCAACATTAAATCTCCTTTCACTTGCAGAAGATGGGTTGAGGTATGGAGTCAGGATAAATGCACGCACCGCATATGCGCTATCACCTAAGTGTTAAAGGAAGAAAGATTATTCACAGTCAGCAATGGATACATGAAAGGTATACATCAAGGTGTATCACATAGATTTACCTAGCAGGTATCCTTCTCCAAATTCACCCCCAGCAAGACAGGTGTAGATCCCACTGTTCCTGAAGATGTAGGAATCATGCGTGCTCCCAGGAAATTTAGCAAAGATGTTGGTAATGATGTGAGGCGCATCACATATGACCCCTACGTTGATTGAATGAGTTGATTTGCGGTTACGATAGATGTACTCAGTAGCAGAGGGGGGGTAGATTGGTATATGTGTCCCGTCAGTGCACCCTATTACATGTGGGAACTGGGCCTTCTGATAAAAGTCCATCTTAGTCTTATGCAGTTCCGCCTGTGTGCTGGGGAACCGGATGTAGTGGTGCATTCTTTGCATCATGGCATCCTGGAATGTGTTGAAAAAGCATGATAGGCAACTCTGTGAGACACCACCATCCATTGGTATTACCCCTTGGTAACTGCCGGATGCTAGTAGGTGCAGGCAACAGAGGACTTGTACATGTGGAGGTATTGCGTGCGCCCTTGATATCTGGTGCTCCAGGATTTGGTGCAGGTCACGTATCAGGTCTAGGATGGTGGTGGGGTGAAGCCTGTATCTCTCATGGATTTCTGCCTCTGTGAGTTGGAATAGTGTGATGCGCAATCTGTATACGCGTTCCTGTCATCTCCAGATCCTCAGTGCTGCAGCTTGCATCCGCATCCACCTTGCAATGAGATAGAGGGCCGCCATTGTGTTCACGCAGATGCATTCTGGGGCTGTTTATATGCAGTGCACCTGGTTACCACCTGCTTTGAGTCAGTGTTAATTTGCGACTCCAAATTAGCGATTTTTCAAGTAATCTGTATTTGAGATTTTATGTTCATTGGTTTGCGACTTGATTTTGCGATTACTTATTTAGCGACTCACAAAATAGTGAGTCGGTGTGGCATATTCGCTAAATAAATAATCGCTAATTGTTTTCCTTTATTTTTAGCGATTCTTTATTTAGCGATTCAGTATTTCTGTCCCTACATGTCGCATGGCTGAATTGCGATCGCAAACGTGGAAATTCTGCAAATTTCTGCGTTTGCGATCGGTATTTGGCTTCCTACATCTGGCCCTAAGTTGTTACTTGAATACAGTGGGTGACTGCCCGATTTACCACAGATTAGAAATGTGAAATAATTGAACTGCTTCTTGTGCTGCCCGGCCATTCGAAGACCTGAGGTTCAGATTATTTATTTCCTGCCAGACATGTGCTGCTAACGAGTTTTTATCTGCATGTCAAAATTTATAGCACATTTTGAAATAGGAGCATCTGATAACCCAGAAATGCTTGATCAGTCCAAATTCCACACATAGCTGGGCCAGTGAAGTGAAGGGTAATTTGGTAGCCAATACACAGTCTTGTATACTTTAGCCAGCAATTAGCCTAGCTGCCAGGAAGCTTCATCCAAAATGATTTTGCAACCATACGTTACTGACAGAAGGAGTTGAAGGAGTTTGGCTGACATTGCCTTCTGCAGTGGCCATATAATTGTGTTATTAAGTGTCCTTGATAGAGTCATGAATCCTGCCATCAGGGTAACAGCCTTGTGTTTCATTGCTTCCAGGTGGGGCTAAAAAAAGAGCCCCTTCTGTCAAATATTACCCCTAGATATTTATATTGCGTTTCACATGAAACCTGTGTGCCGTTGATGAACCAGGAGCAATTTGTTCTTGTTTATTTCATTATTATTTTTTATTCACTATGTTAGTTTTCTTAAGATTGATTTCCAATATTTTCCCTGAAAGCAGAAAGCCTAAATGCCCCACTCCAAGAAAGGCAGCTGGTTTTCCACTGAACTCCGAGACTCAAGGCGCACCTGCAGACAACTTGAAAAACTGTGGAGGAACTCCAAAACCCCGACTGACCTCGACAACTTCCAAACAGCTACCGCGGCCCACCGCAAGCTCTTCAGACTCTCCAAGAAGAAAGCACTGCAGGACATAATCCCCACCATTGCTCACAACACCAAGGAACCCTTTGGCATCATTTAAGAGTTTGGCCAACCCAACAGCGAGTCCACAGACATCACTCCCTCCCAGGACCTCTGCGACAGACTCAGCGCTTTCTTCCATCACAAAATCAAGACCATCTATGACAACTTCGACGAAAACAACCCGCAAGACGAACACCCCCTCCCGCGCTCCCAGCAGTACGCAGCCGACAAATGACAGCTCGACCGCCCTCAGCAACGAAGACACTGAGGATAATGAAGACCACCCACTCCGGGGCCCCCATAGTCCCCCGCCCCCACCACATCTACCGCAAAGCCGCAGACATCATCGCCCCCCACAGCTTCAACGTATCATCAACGGCTCCTTCGAGACCGCCTCCTTCCCCGACGACTGGAAACACGCCGAGATCAACCCTCTCCTTAAAAGATCCTCAGTGGACCCCACCGACCTCAGGAATTTCAGACCGATCCCCCTACTCCCTTATCCGGTCAAAGTCATGGAAGAGGCCATCAACAGCCAACTCGCCGACTTCATCGAAGAAAACAACATCCTCGACTCCTCCCAATCAGGCTTCAGAAAGAACTACAGCACTGAAACTACACTCCTCGCAGCAACAGAAGACATCTGTGCCCACCTTGACAGAGGCCCTCATCCTTCTTGACCTCTCCACAGCCTACGACACTGTCTCTCACCGCACCCTAGCCTGCAGACTCCACAACGCAGGAATCCGGAACAAGGCCCTCGACTGGATCCTCTCTTTCCTCTCCGGCAGAACGCAACGAGACAGACTCCCTCCATTCCTCTCAGAACCGACTCCAACCACCTGCGGAGTCCCACAAGGATCCTCCATCAGCCTGACCCTGTTCAACATCTACATGGCCCTGATTGCATCCATCGTCAGAGCACACGGACTCAACATCACATTGTACGCAGATGACACCCAACTCGTCCTCTCCCTATCCCACAAACCCAACATCACCAAACGCAACTTTCAAGACGGAATGGGAGCAGTTGCCAGATCGATGAAGAACAGCTGCCTTCAACTCAACATGGACAAAACCGAGGTACTCATCATGGGCCCTTACCCTGATGCCTGGAACGACACTTGGTGGCCCCCCGCCCTCGGAGACCCCCCAACCCCACGGACCACACACGCAACCTCAGAATCATCCTGGACTCCGAACTGAAAATGGACCGCCAGGTCAATGCCATCACCTCCTCCTGCTACCACACCCTCTGCACATGTCCTCATCAGTAGCAGACTGGACTACTGCGACGCACTCTACACCGTGATCAACATGAACCTCACCCGCAAACTCCAGAAATTCCAGAACGCTGCCGGTAGACTAGACCTCAACCTACCGCGCCACTGTCACATCAGCCAACACCTATGGACCCTACACTTGCTCCCCGTCAAGAAGAGAATCACCTTCAAGCTTCTCACTCACACACAAGGGTCTACACAACACCGGACCTGCCAACCTGAATCACCACCACCTCGAGTTCCACGCTCCCCAACACTCTCTCCGCTCGGCCCAGCTCTCCCTAACAACGGTACCTTGGGTTAAGAAATGCAGAACAGAAGGGCGCTCCTTCTCCCTCTTCGTGGCCAAGGCATGGAACTCCCTCCCTCTCCACCTCCGACAGATTTCACCGCTCCCTACGTTCCTAAAGGACCTTAAGACCTGGCTCTTCGATGGAACTCAGTGAACCTCCAGATTCTGTGGTACGCCCCCCTGCCCCAGCGCCTTGAGACCCATTCCAGGTGAGTAGCTTTCACTATAGAAACCCTGATTAAAAGCTTGTCTCAGAGGCATTGCAACCACACTGGGGTCTGGCTCATTAAAGCCTGTCTTCAGCATATAAGATATGGAAGAGTGCGTGACCCCTGAATTTCGGTAGATAACATTTATTGAATCAAGATCTCTGGAGAGGCACGAAATATAGATGTCAAAAAGCAGAGACGCAAGAACACACCTCTGCTTCAGCTCGACTGTGGTGTAGATCTTGCTAATAAGTTTTGTACCATCTCCTATTTTCACACGCAGCCAAGTGATAGTATGTAAAAGTTGAATGGCATTCAGTAGTGTTGGCGGAATCCCAGTTGTTGTTATTTTTTTCCAGAGAAGGCCACGTGACGCCCTATCAAATCCAGCCTTAAAGTTGATGAAGCGACCTATAAATGGATTTGCTGCTGATCGCTTTCTCCATGCAGAGCGGCTAAGTTAGTTGAGGTGTCCAGCCCTCTCCACACTGAGAAATTTCCAAAGGACCCCTTTTATGTCCCCTTTTGGAAGGTGCAGCCACAGCACTCCACACAGGTTACTTGGAGGGAGACTGGTTGCAGTATAACTGGTGGTCTTCCTTGTGAATGATTGTTTTTAACTTGAGAATTTGAGATCTCTGCAAAGAGCCATCATTGAGCAGTCAGACTTTCTGGAGGAAATAACTGTGCTTTCCTGCTTCAAGGACCCATTAACAAAAAGTCAGTTGGGCAGCAGCTGCTAGAGGGAATGCCCTATTACTTACCGGTAATCCTTAGTTCGAGGCATGTGGGCTGCTGAATTCATATCTGTGCATAGATCGCCGCCTAGTGTTGGGTCCGGATGTTTGCACGTTGTTGTCCTGGAAGAGTCTTCGAAGTATCCTGGGATAGGTGACTCCTCCCCTGGACTACAGTGCGCATGGGCATCCTCTCCATCCTCAGATTGTTTTTTTCCGCCATTGGGTTCGAATGTGCTATCTTGACTCAAGTTAGGAAAATCTTTTTTCAGGCCAAAAGGCCTTAGTTCGCGTCGGTACTGTTCTCGATCGGTATCGATAGTATCTTTGTTAGTTTACTAACTTCCAGAACAAACTTTCGCATCTTACCCGACCGTCGATTCGACATCAACGATGGAATCGAGGACACCATTCAAGAGGTGTCCGGTATGCAATGCGAAATATCCCCACGTCGACGTCCATCCGGTGTGCAACAAATGCCTTTCACCGGATCACGACGAATCTACATGCATGGCCTGTGCCAGATTTCGATCCAAGAAGACTCTACGGAATCGACGAGCGGCGAGACTCGAGCCGCAGCAAGCGGCACCGGCCCCGGCCGACATCTTCAACGCCGAGACCGAAGATGTCGAAGAAGTGGAGAACCTACCCTCCAGTCCCGTTTCCGAACATGACTCCGGATCGGAAGACGTCGACGAAACACTCTTTCGCAGAGATGAAGACGACACCGAGGTAGGAGACTACAATGAGGCCTTAGGGGCCGAAGAGAGTAGCTCCGGTGACGAGCAAGGCCTACCCGTTCAGACTGAAGAAAGCCCAGTGCAACAGTCTATGGCTCCGGTCGAGGGATCGCCTTCGGGCCTTACCCAAGACCTATCCCGCAGTTCTTCGGCCCCGCCCTCGGGCCCGGCCTCGGACATTCAGCGGCAGCCATTAATGCCCAAAACGGCTGGTTTCCCTTCTTCGAAACCGAAACCGAAAGCTGTTTTGGTTCAATTGAAACCGAAACCGAAAGTGGCGCTGGTCGGATCGAGGCCCTCCACACCTTCGACGCCAGCAAAACACATCGGCACCGAGCGCACCAAACGAGACTTCGGTGCCGAACTCGAAGCGGCCGACGTCGGAGTCGACATAAGGAAGAAGGCCTTCGGTACCACCAAACCTGCTCGGCTCCCGGCTCCGACGCAATCGACTCCGACCCCAAAGGTCAAACAGCCTGCTGCGTCTCACACCGCTTCCACGGCAACACCAAAGCCACACTCGTCGAAGAAGTCGACGGCCATTCCCGCCCCTCGACTCGATGACCCACCGGCACCGAAAAAATCCACGACCGCCTCGACAGAACCGGTCGGTGCAAAAGAATCGAGGGCGCTCCAGACGCGACCCATTGCTGCGCAAAGCACCAAAAAGAAAATGGTCCTCCAGGACACGTCGGGCTCCGAACCAATTAAAGCTCCAGCAGCCTCTTCGGCACCAGCCAACATTACTTTTGGCCTGCCACCATCCACGGCCCCGAAACTGTTCCAAATCAGGACACGGGTGACCCATACCACGATCACGCCTGCCTAACGCTCTGCGGAGACGTCTCCATCGCATCTAATCGACGCCGACACCGGCAGAATGATTATCCACAAAAGGAAAATAACTTCAGAGCCGGCTTTGGACTCCTTCAGGATTCCACTTAAAAGAAAGCTGCCTGTGGCTTCAGAACCAGTTCTTTACGAACCTTTCCACTCACCCTACCAGGATCCACAATCCTTCTCTCCCACACACTCCGACACGGATGCGTTGGTGGACTACATGGGTGACCAAGTCCCCTACCCCAGAGACATGGACCCTGACGGCCAACAGGACCCTGATCAAACTTGGGATGACCCTGTGGACCCAGGTGCACCTATGGATGCACAAGACCCGCAACTCTATGGAGCAAAAACATCTCCCACAGAGGACACTGCAGCGTTCAACGCTCTAATTGAACGTGCTGCGGCCAATCATGGGGTGCAACTTCACTCGGACACCGTCGAGGACGACTTTCTTATGGATACTTTCGCATCCTCAGAAAGGAATATAAAAACTCTACCCATGTTGAAGGGTGTCCTCAAACCAGCAAAGGACATCTTCAAGGAACCCACCAGGGCAAGAGTGATAAACCCCAGGATCGACAAGAAATACAGATCAGCGCCTGGGGACCCTACTTACATCAGAGGCCAATTACCTCTGGATTCCATTGTCGTTGCGAATGCTCGCAAGAGGGCACACTCACGAACAACAGGTGACGCTCCTCCCCCGGACAAAGAGTCCAAGGTGTTAGAGACCTCTGGCAAACGGGTTGCCGCCCAGGCAGCCAACATATGGCGCATTGCCAATACTCAAGCACTCCTCGCTCGCTACGATAGAGCGCACTATGACACATTAGAGCAACTACTCCAACATCTCCCTGACCAATACAGAGAAGGTGCAGAGATCCTCATCAGGGAGGGACAGCTCCTCACAAACGCATCCATCAAGTGTGCGCTGGATGCCGCAGACACAGCTGCCAGGGCCATAAACACTAGCGTCATGCTGCGACGACATGCCTGGTTACGAATCTCCGGATTCAAACCTGAGGTGCAAAACAACATACTCAACCAGCCTGTCAACCCCGACTATTTATTCGGCCCGGAGGTTGACACCACCCTAGAGAAAATAAAAAAGGACACGGACACTGCAAAGTCCATGGGGGCTCTCCAGACTCAGTCCTTTCGGAGCGGCTCCTTTCGTCGCCCCGGAAATAGAGGAGCAGGTAGAGGACAGGGGTCACAGCAAACATACAACAAGGGCAATACACAAACCACCTACGATAAAAACACCCGGGGTGGATATCGTGGCTCCAGTACAAAGGGCAGAGGACGCGGCTACGGCAACACCAGGTCCTCCCCCAAGAACAAGCAGTGACGCCCTCTCCCTTCCTCCCGACCACATAACACCTGTCGGGGGAAGGCTACAAAGGTTCCTGTCCACGTGGAACTCCATCACCACGGACAGGTGGGTCAAAGATATTGTCAAATACGGTTACTGTCTAGAACTAACCTCCACTCCACCCACAATACCTCCAAAAAACCGTCCCATGTCCTCAGAGCACTTAACGCTCTTACAGCAGGAGGTGCAAAGTATGCTTCTAAAAGGCGCAATAGAGGTCGAACCGTCCACGAGCAAGGTACGGGGGTGTACTCCCTGTACTTTTTAATACCGAAAAAGGACGGGTCACTCAGACCTATATTAGACCTGAGACCCCTAAACAGATACATTCTTTCCGAGCATTTTCACATGCTCACTCTACAGCAAGTCCTCCCGCTGCTCAAGCAGGGAGACTTTCTAGCCACACTGGACCTCAAAGATGCGTATTTCCACATACCCATTCACCCCTCACACAAAAAAATACCTCAGGTTCACTGTTCAAGGGCAGCACTACCAATTCAAAGTCCTTCCCTTTGGCGTGACAACGGCACCAAGGGTGTTTACAAAGTGCCTAGCTACTGTGGCGGCACATCTACGGAGGCAGCACATACACGTCTACCCTTACCTGGACGACTGGCTCGTTCAAGCGAAGTCAGCCCAGCAATGTGCCAGCCACATGTCCCGCACCATTCACCTCCTTCACAGTCTGGGGTTCTCACTAAATTACCCAAAATCCCATCTACAGCCCGCACACGTACAACAGTACCTAGGTGCGACTATAGACACTCTGGCGGCCACAGCTCAGCCAAATTTGGTGAGAATCAACAGCATGCAAATGCTGATTTCCAAGTTCAAACCACAACACTCCCTTCCCGCGCGAGTGTTCATGCAGTTGATAGGCATGATGGCCTCCTGCATCTTCATAGTCCCCCACGCGAGACTACATATGCACCCGCTTCAGGAGTGCTTAGCACGTCAGTGGAATCAGGCTCAAGGACAGTTGAAAGACCTAGTGTTGGTGAGCGGTCGGGCATACAACTCTCTGCATTAGTGGAATCCACAAAACCTTTGCAAGGGCCGACCGTTCCAAGAGCCTGTCCCACAGATAATACTGACGGCGGACGCGTCTCTCCAGGGATGGGGAGCTCATGTACTCCATTACACAGTGCAGGGACTATGGACACAACAACAAAAGAAGATGCACATCAACCTTCTAGAGCTGATGGCAATCTTCCTCGCTATGAAAGCATTCAAAGTACACTTGTGCAACAAAGTCGTGTTGATCCGGACGGACAACATGACTGCCATGTACTACATACAGAAGCAGGGAGGAACACACTCTCCACAGTTGTCTCATCTGGCTCAGAGCATGTGGAAGTGGGCCATTCAAAGGAACATGTTCCTCATGGCAGAACACCTCCCCGGCAAGGACAACCAGATGGCGGATCTGCTCAGCAGACACAGCCACCAGATGCACGAGTGGGAGTTACACCCATCAGTACTCCAACCGTACTTCCAGCAGTGGGGTCATCCAGAGATAGACCTATTCGCGACAAGCGAAAACGCAAAATGCCAAAGCTTTGCCGCCAGGTTCCCACATCCGCAGTCGCAGGGCAATGCGATATGGATGAACTGGTCCGGCAGATTTGCGTACGCTTTTCCCCCAGCACCACTGATACCGCTGGTGGCACGCAAACTGCGTCAACACTCACTGACGCTCGTCCTGGTTGCTCCAACGTGGGCACGCCAGCCGTGGTACACCACCTTTCTCGAACTTTCCGTGGTGCCGCATCAAAGGCTGCGGGTCAAACCCGAGCATTTGACGCAGAACCATGGAGAGATTCAGCACCCAGATCCGCAACAGCTGAACCTGGCAATCTGGCTCCTGAAGTCCTAGAGTTTGGCTACCTAAACCTGCCACCTGACTGTATGGACATCATTAAGGAGGCCAGGAGACCCACTACCAGAGCTTGCTATGCAGCAAAATGGAAGAGGTTCGTCATTTATTGCAATAATAATGACATTAACCCGCTAGACGCATCCATCCAAAACATTATTTGTTACCTATTACACCTATACCGATGCAATCTGGCGTACACCTCTATACGTGTCCATTTGACCGCAATATCAGCCTATCTGCAGACCAGGCAGCACCTCTCTCTATTCAGAGTGCCTGCCATCAAAGCATTCTTGGAAGGACTCA
The DNA here is from genome assembly GCF_964204655.1 of Triturus cristatus. Classification (NCBI taxonomy): domain Eukaryota; kingdom Metazoa; phylum Chordata; class Amphibia; order Caudata; family Salamandridae; genus Triturus; species Triturus cristatus. The sequence goes on along the minus strand of NC_140586.1, from coordinate 169,237,341 downwards.
AACGAGTCATTCCACCAAGCCACCCACCGGCTCCAATGTGGAACCTCAACTTGGTCCTCACACGCCTGATGGGTCCACCCTTTGAACCTCTACACTCATGCGAGATTCAATTCCTTACCTGGAAATTAGCTTTCCTAGTAGCGATCACTTCTTTGAGAAGAGTTAGTGAACTCCAGGCACTAACCGTTCAAGAGCCATTTATACAGGTTCACGCCAACAGGGTCGTACTACGTACCAACCCCAAATTCATGCCAAAGGTGGTATCGCAGTTCCACATGAATCAAACCATTGAACTGCCCGTTTTCTTCCAAAACCCACAAACTGTCGCTGAAAGGGCACTCCATACACTAGATGTCAAAAGGGCCCTCATGTATTATATCTACAGGACCAAACCCTTTAGGAAAACACAACAACTTTTCGTTGCCTTTGCCCCACACCACAAAGGTAACGCTATCTCCAAAGCAGGAATAGCCAGATGGATCGTTAAATGTATTCAAATTTGCTATCAAAAGGCTAAACGCACTTTAACCATTCCCCCACGAGCCCACTCAACACGTAAGTTAGGGGCCTCAATGGCTTTCCTAGGAAACATTCCTTTCCATGACATATGTAGAGCAGCCACCTGGTCCACTACACATACATTTACCAAACACTATTGTGTAGATGTGCAATCAAAACAGCAGGCAGCTGTAGGACAGGCTGTTCTCAAAACTCTTTTTCAGACCGCTGCAGCTGGCACTGGTAGCCGCCGCTAATAAGAGGGCACTGCTATATATTCTATGCACAGATATGAATTCAGCAGCCCACATGCCTCGAACTGAATATGCTACTTACCAGTATGCATCTGTTCTTGGCATGTAGGGCTGCTGACATTCATATCGCCCTCCCTCCTCCCCGGCGCCTGTAGCAGCTGCAGCTCTCAGAATTACTGTAAGCATGGTCATCACTTTCTATATCTACTCCATCACTGCCACAATGGCGAAAAACAATCTGAGGATGGAGAGGATGCCCATGCGCACTGTAGTCCAGGGGAGGAGTCACCTATCCCAGGATACTTCGAAGACTCTTCCAGGACAACAACGTGCAAACATCCGGACCCAACACTAGGCGGCGATCTATGCACAGATATGAATGTCAGCAGCCCTACATGCCAAGAACAGATGCATAATGGTAAGTAGCATATTCATTACTCCTGGTCCTGTTGTCCTTGTCCCATTCCTTACAAAATGGAGATGACCATCTCCACACTGTGAAATTCCTAGGCCTACTTCAACAACAAGACTAGAACATCATTATATTAATGATAGTAGTGACACTGGGAATAGAAAAATACAAAATTGTTTATAGTTGGGTAAATTCATTAAATCTTAAATTCTTAAAGTTTTAATTTTTTAAAGCATCATGTGCATTAAGTTACAGAAAAAAAGCTGTATACATAACATACTAACTAAATATCATACATCCATTCACACAATCTCACTCTACTCTTGTATACATATTGACTGCATAATACATTGATTGAGTGTCTAACCAAAGACATTACAGTACATAATGATAATTCAAATTATATAATCTCATGGATTAGTATAATTGTAGGGTGGTTTCCAAGATGTCTCAACGCATGTTTTGGCAAAAACCTGGCTTCCATAGGAGACCCACCTTCAATAGATTTTTTCTGTAAAAACAAAATATTGTGTCACCATAAAAATTTTTTTAAAAAACCTTTTGTGTCACTACTATATTTACAATCTAACATATGTACATAATTATACAATTTATACTGTGTCAACATTATAGAGCCAGGGAAAAGAGTAAAAAAGGAGAAAAAAGAGAATGACTAAACAAAAGAATGTATCAGTGTATAACTGATGACAAAGTACATCAGCAAGATAAAGGAAAAAACCTTATGGCAAGGAAATGAAAAAAACAACTAAAATAAAAATGCAAAGGCCCATGTACCAGAGATGTGAGGTGAACAATGAGAGACCCATGCAGTGGATAGCAAAAGAAAATGGCAGAACTGTCTTACCAAATAAAAATATCACAGTATGTCTGACAAAGAGTCTTACTGACGGAAATCGTAGCCTTAATATAAACACGTCCTATTTGATGTACGGAATCTTATAAAAAAATAACATTATCATAAATACAAAGTAGGTCTATGGATGGTAGATTTCATATACGTGGGGTGGGCACGGTATCAAAGACGCAACCGTGATTACAGGTTGACTAAAAGAGACATACAAACCTGTAACCCACAAGTCACAATATTAGATGAAAATTTATAGGAAGGAACCAACTATGTATAAAGGCTCTTGGTGTAGTGGGTATGATTACTTACATAAGACTTGAAGAGAAATGTGGTGATTAAATAAAACACAGGGCAAAACCTAATGAAAATGTAAGATTCTTTATATCCAGGTCTTGTATATATGTTAAAGAACGAAAAAGAACTGATGTCAAGGGCCTAAGACAATGGCTGTTTATACAAAAGTAAAAACCGGAAATTTGAATAGACCGGAAATATTACCTTAATAAAACTCATTTGTAGACACGGAGGGCGAGCTGTGGTACCCTTCGGTGGTTTGAATAAATAGAGTCTGTGAACGAAGGAACACAAAAACATGTGACAATTAGGGTGCTGGTGATAATAGTGGGTTAAACAGAAAAGGAAAAACGGTCTGCCTGTATATCCCAAGTAGTGTAACAATGGGCAAGTTATCCGTGACTCAAAAAATGTTAGAAAAAGACTGGCGTGTAACTTATCTGCCCTAAATAGCGATAGCGGCTCGTGTGGATTAATAATTAATAATATGATATACGACACATAATAGTAATTAAAAAGAAAAAAGGGGGGTTAAATGTGGCGTAAGAAAGAAAAGTTTAGCCATACACATTAGAATTTTGGTAGAAAACTTTTGTTCTTTATATTCATAATGAAAGAGTTTTTTGAAAAGTGAACACAATCTCACAATACATAATACACAAAATAACAATCTTAGTACATAATTCTAAAAAGTGTCCCAGTGAAAAAAGTAATATCAACCTACACAAAAGAAAGTGACATAAGGTGCAACATAGAAAAGGTTTCAATTATTCATTACAAAGGCGATCATAAAAAATGAAAGAATATAATTGTCAACACTTAATCATCGTAAGTGTCAAAGAATGATTCGCCTTTCTCGTCAACGGCGTTTCGACCCTGTTATAGATAAAGGGTCTCGTCAGGACAGTCTAATATAGGGACACCTAAGAAATAAAAATAAAAAATACCGTCAGGGTAAAATGCTCTTTTTTTCAAAAAATGGTAATGGAGCATTAGTGTTTAATCTCTCTACCTGGTCGGCAAAGATATTGCCTAACATAGATATATGTAGTGTCACCGTGCTCGATGTGAAACAAAATTACTCACAGGGGCCCGGCAGGGTACTATAAATGTAAGGATAGAAAAATTATTAGTACTAAAGGATGGATTATAAGGATACACGTTATTGACAGTGCACACACTTGTCACTTACCCCTGTGAGGAGAGACTCACGAGGAAACAATTGCCCAATCGTTGCTATATTTGTTGAATGATAGGGAAAGCTTAGCGTAAAAGTCAATTTGATAGCGGGAAGCTGAAGGACGGAACACACATACGCGAACTGCGTGATAGCTGTCGCTTTTTCCGAGGAATTCAGTAGGCTGTAACAGAATGTAGAAAAAAGGGGAGGGAGAGCACCTCATGTAAAAGGTTTTCCTAATATCCATTGAAAACAATTAATAGGGATAAAGGAAACCATCCGTACCTCTCTTGAAATCTTACGGGTGTATAAGTCTACCATATTACGCTACAACAGGAGAACGGCGTTCAACCTGTCTGGTACTATCACAGTGATTGGTGGGGAAACGGCAATATTTAAACAAAATTGGATGTAGGGCAGCAAATCAGAATACCGCGTTTACAATGAAAAAGCGGAAGGGAGAGTCTCGTGTTACTAGGCAACTAGGGCAACTCATTCCAATGCGAGCAAATAGAATGTCTACAGGTCATTGTCAATAAAGTTCAAGCAACTCCATAGTCTTTCTATCCAAGTATGCGGGGACACTACCATATTATTTAAAATAGCACATGATCAATTATCTATTAGATTGTGAAAAAATATTATTACACATTCTGAACAGTTTTCGAAGGCGGTTCACAATTGGTGCGTCAGTCAAGTTCTATACAAAAAACGTTCTTATTGCCTACAATTAAAAGATCTTTAGATCAAAAACCTTTAGCAAATCATCACTTATTATCTATACAAAAGATCAATATATTTCTTCATAACGATCACTCATTAATGAAAGGTCAACATATATGTAATTGATTCTTCTGAAGCAATGTTTCAATTAATCACAACAGAAAACACTGTTTATAATATTGATTGATGTATCAATACAAATATACCATCTTTTGTCTACAACCCAAGTTCAACCAGCAAAAGAGGCAATAAGAACGTTTTTTGTATAGAACTTGACTGACGCACCAATTGTGAACCGCCTTCGAAAACTGTTCAGAATGTGTAATAATATTTTTTCCCAATCTAATGGATAATTGATCATGTGCTATTTTAAATAATATGGTAGTGTCCCCGCATACTTGGATAGAAAGACTATGGAGTTGCTTGAACTTTATTGACAATGACCTGTAGACATTCTATTTGCTCGCATTGGAATGAGTTGCCCTAGTTGCCTAGTAACACGAGACTCTCCCTTCCGCTTTTTCATTGTAAACGCGGTATTCTGATTTGCTGCCCTACATCCAATTTTGTTTAAATATTGCTGTTTCCCCACCAATCACTGTGATCGTACCAGACAGATTGAACGCCGTTCTCCTGTTGTAGCGTAATACGGTAGACTTATACACCCGTAAGATTTCAAGAGAGGTACGGATGGTTTCCTTTATCCCTATTAATTGTTTTCAATGGATATTAGGAAAACCTTTTACATGAGGTGCTCTCCCTCCCCTTTTTTCTACATTCTGTTACAGCCTACTGAATTCCTCTGAAAAAGCGACAGCTATCACGCCGTTCGCGTATGTGTGTTCCGTCCTTCAGCTTCCCGCCATCAAATTGACTTTTACGCTAAGCTTTCCCTATCATTCAACAAACATAGGATAAACAACGATTGGGCAATTGTTTCCTCGTGAGTCTCTCCTCACAGGGGTAAGTGACAAGTGTGTGCACTGTCAATAACGTGTATCCTTATAATCCATCCTTTAGTACTAATAATTTTTCTATCCTTACATTTATAGTACCCTGCCGGGCCCCTGTGAGTAATTTTGTTTCACATCGAGCACGGTGACACTACATATATCTATGTTAGGCAATATCTTTGCCGACGAGGTAGAGAGATTAAACACTAATGCTCCATTACCATTTTTTGAAAAAAAGAGCATTTTACCCTGACGGTATTTTTTATTTTAATTTCTTAGGTGTCCCTATATTAGACTGTCCTGACGAGACCCTTTATCTATAACAGGGTCGAAACGCCGTTGACGAGAAAGGCGAATCATTCTTTGACACTTACGATGATTAAGTGTTGACAATTATATTCTTTCATTTTTTATGATCGCCTTTGTAATGAATAATTGAAACCTTTTCTATGTTGCACCTTATGTCACTTTCTTTTGTTTAGGTTGATATTACTTTTTTCACTGGGACACTTTTTAGAATTATGTACTAAGATTGTTATTTTGTGTATTATGTATTGTGAGATTGTGTTCACTTTTCAAAAAACTCTTTCATTATGAATATAAAGAACAAAAGTTTTCTACCAAAATTCTAATGTGTATGGCTAAACTTTTCTTTCTGATGCCACATTTAACCCCCCTTTTTTCTTTTTGATTACTATTATGTGTCGTATATCATATTATTAATTATTAATCCACACGAGCCACTGTTTCCTTGTAACAATTAATACCCAGGCTCTATGTGAGTAGGGTTTCCTTGTCTCCTAGTCAGACTAAATAGCGATAGTGTCAGAACGGGCTGCTTACAAGTCCCCGACTCTGGAATAATGGACAGACTGTCCAAGTAACAAAACGGGTATCGGGGAAGCAGGCGTGCTGTGCTTCTTACCTTTAGTAGAAAAGGTCCAGACGGGCAGCTCGGGGCTCCGTCTAGCCGCGACGGATGGGACGTCTGGATACTGAAAGCCGTAAACTATCTACAGCGTAAGCGCCATTTTTAAAACGGGAGACGGCGATCACATGTGTGACGTTTAGATAGTGACGTGATATAAATATGAAAGTACCTGCAGAACTGTGACATTGCTAGGCGGCCATCTTTAAATGTGTGGCAATCACAAAACGTCCCGAGAGCAGCAAAGGGGCACGATGGACCAGGAACTGGTATAGCATGCACAACGCGATATCTAACGTGATGAAAAGAGAATTATATAACAACAAAACTTGTCACAAAAATTGCGAGGCGGAACTAGTTACATAAATTGTGACAAATAAGCAACGAATAAACAAGAAATTGCAAAAACAGAATATACAAAAGATTAGCAAGAATAAACTGACACGCAGGAACAATGTTGAAAGCGCCCGCAGAGATCATGATTAGGACGAATATATTACAGTAATATAATTCAAGGCAGCAGAAGATGAAACAGGTATGAAGCTAAGGGGTATAGAAACAGCAGCAGATGTGGCGCTTTGAGCATGCAAAGGGCACAGAAAGAGGTGGCAACTGAACCCTGGATATAGAAGCTGCAGGTATGGAGCTATCTTAGCTGCTATTATAGTGTATAGCTAGGTCCCAAGGTATATCTAAGTTTAGCCCGTGGACATGGGTGTTCAATGTAAAAATCCAGTATACTTCCCTACATTTTCTGATAGTTTCAGAGTCTATACCACTTTTGTTGTTGATTTTTTCTACAATAAGCCATTTAATCTCTTCTTCAGTATGATTTTGGTCCTTATAATGTTAAACTAATGGTGCTATGTTCTTGTTGGTTTTAATGGCAGACTGATGTTCGGTGAGACGTGTGGAAAATGATTGGGATGTTTCGCCGACATAGCCCTTGTCACACGGACAGAGCAGCAGATAGACCACATTGTCAGTTTTACAATTATTGAATGTTTTAAGTTGGATCTCTTTGTGTTGGTAAATATACTTGTCAGAGACAATGGCTCCATTGCAGGCTTTACAGTGTGCACATTTGTGGTTCCCCTTGATGGGATGGTTGTTTCCAATAGTTTTCTGTACGAAAGCAGGTTTTGATTTTATTCTAGAACTCACAACCAAATCTCTGAGGTTCTTGTTGCGTCGGTGTGCATACAATGGCCAAGGTAATGGGGTCTGGGGTTCTGCATTGGTGTTCAATATATGCCATTGAGCATTGATAATCCGTCTTATTTTTTTCATTGAATATGGAATGTCTGGTGACACAGACTAGTTTGGATTTTTCATTGTTAGTGTGGGTCTCTAATATATGATCTCGATCATAGAAGCGTGCTCTTTTATAGACTTCCCTGACTAGTCTTCTTGGGTGGCCATGGTTGATGAATTTCTGTTTCATGACTACTGCCTTCAGGTCAAAGTCATGTAAATTCGTGCAGTTACATCTAAGACGTCAAAATTGTCCCATAGGGATACTTTCCTTTGGGATGGTAACTTGAGAAATGCAGCAAAGTGTTTCCAGTCGTGGGTTTAGTGTATAAGTCGACCTCTAGTTTGGAATCTTCTTCTTTAATCTCCAAATCTAGAAACTCTATGCTGCGTTCTCTGGTATTGGCGGTGAACCATAGGTTGTTGTCACATAAATTGATCCAGTCAAGAAACTCCTGAAGTTTCTCTGGATCGTCATTCCAGATAAAGAAAATATCGTCGATATAGCACGACCAATGTTATAGCAACTCAAAAAAAGGAGCTACCTCATTGTAAATAAATAGGTGCTCAAAGTGTGCCATATAGATGCTGGCCACCGTGGGGGCACAAGATGCCCCCATGCTGACACCTTTGGTTTGTTTAAACATGTCTCCGTAGGCTTTGCCCTGTGTTTTATTTCATCATCACGTTTCTCTTCACGTCTTATGTAAGTAATCATACCCACTACACCAAGAACCTTTATACATAGTTGGTTCCTTCCTATACATTTTCATCTAATATTGTGACTTGTGGGTTACAGGATTGTATGTCTCTTTTAGTCAACCTGCAATCATGGTTGCATCTTTGCAACCGAGCCCACCCTACGTATATGAAATCTACCATCCATAGACCTACTTTGTAATTATGGTAATGTTCATTCTTTATAGGATTCCATATATCAATTAGGACGTGTTTATATTAAGGCTACGATTTCCGTCAGTAAGACTCTTTGTCAGACATACTGTGATATTCTTATTTGGTAAGACAGTTCTGCCATTTTCTCTTGCTATCCACTGCACGGGTATGTCATTGTTCACCTCACATCTCTGGTACATGGGCCTTTGCATTTTTATTTTAGTTATTTTGTTCATTTCCTTGCCATAAGGTTTTTTCCTTTATCTTGTCGATGTACTTTTTCATCAGTTATACACTGATACATTCTTTTGTTTAGTCATTCTCTATTTTCTCCTTTTTTACTCTTTTCCCTGGCTCTATAATGTTGACACAGTATAAATTGTATAATTATGTACATATGTTAGATTGTAAATATAGTAGTGACACGAAAGGTTTTTTTTAATTTTTTTTATGGTGACGCAATATTTTGTTTTTACAGAAAAAATCTATTGAAGGTGGGTCTCCTATGGAAGCCAGGTTTCTGCCAAAACATGCGTTGAGACATCTTGGAAACCACCCTACAATTATACTAATCCATGAGATTATATAATTTGAATTATCATTATGTACTGTAATGTCTTTGGTCAGACACTCAATCAATGTTTTATGCAGTCAATATGTATACAAGAGTAGAGTGAGATTGTGTGAATGGATGAATGATAATTAGTTAGTATGTTATGTATATAGCTTTTTTCTGTAACTAAATGCACATGATGCTTTAAAAAAATTTTAAAAATTAAATTTAAGAATTTAAAATGGTAATGAATTTACCCAACAATAAACAATTTAGTATTTTTCTATTCCCAGTGTCACTCCTACCATTAACATAATGATGTTCTAGTCTTGTTGTTGAAGTAATCCCTAGGAATTTCACAGCATGTATTTCCCTGCCTCGGTGTACTTCACATTAGTATCAGGGGACCCTTTGTCTTTTCAGATGACCATCTCCACGACAGAAAAAAAGAACAGGAGAATGCTGGGACACCTAACCCCACACCCTCCCACTGGGAGTACATAAGCTGTACCTATCCAGAATTCCGCCTGAATCACCAAGCCACCAACAGGAAGGACAGCCTTCAGGGAGGGAGGGGGGGCATAAGGAATGGGACCAGGACAACGGGACCAGGAGTAATGAAGATTATTGGTAAGTAATAGGGCCTTACCTACCAGTCCCTCCAGTCCTCGTCTCATTCTTTACAAATAAGAGCATACCAAAGCCAGAAACCCGGCCTTCCGAACTCCCACGAATACCAGGGACACCACACCGAAAGCGGCTTCCCAAAAGAAGCAAGTGGAAGAACCACAGGAAAAAAACACAGGCAGGAGCGCACAATCCGCAACGCCCCTTACCAAACAACGGGTCAGAATCCCCCAAAACAAGCAGGAGACATCCAAGAAAGAGCAAAAGAAGAAGCCAAACCATGCAGCCGCCACCCAAGGGGCAGGCAACCCACACGGGGAACACCTCTGAACCAACCACAGAGGAGGAGAACCCAAAAACAAAGGACCAGAGACCAACCCCACCAGAAGGATAGCAACAAGGCCACTCACAGAAGAAGACCCAAGGCAACCCGACAACGCAAGAAGCCAGGGCCACACCAACAGGGACACAAGACCCCCAGCCAAGGCCAAAAAGGAGGCAAAGCACAAAGAACCAGCCCAAAGGGAACTCTCAGAAGGGCTGAAGCAACCATGACTTCCCAAAATAACCAGCAGAAGGGGGCCCAGAAGAAGCGGAAGCGCCCACAGGATAAAAAAAAACCCGGAAGGGCACCCGACCCAGGAGAAGGCCGCCAAGGTCAGGAACACTACACATCGCTCAGAACCAGCAGCAGAAGCAACAGATATCAATCCCCGCAGACAAGAGAAGAATACTCCACCCCACCGAAAATAACTCACAACAACCCCACCAGAAAGCTGAGTGGAGCAACGAGAGACCCAAAAGGCCCCTCCAATGCAGGAGATAAAGGATCAACATGATCAACCACAGGACCAACCCCAACACAGTGGGGGAGGCCCCCTGCAGACCAGCCCAGACAAAAGAGGACAAGGCCCGCAAAAAGAGCCAAGACACTGACCCAGAGGACCAACCAAGGGCAGGCCCACATAGAGCAAACCAGGAAGAGAGGGAGCAGCGACAAAGAGCAAGCCCCCTCACCAACACAATAGCCCTGGCCATCAGAGAGCACAGAGGACACTGCCACAGAAACCCCCAGAGGAGAACCAGCCCATGGGGCAGGAACGCCCAGCACCAACCACCAGTGGAGACACCGGACAACAGCCCAAAAAAAAAAAAAAACGGATAAGGACCCAGGGACAGACTAAAAGGCCAGGACCAAGGCAACCACCCTGAAAGCAGGGGACACCAAGACCTAAAACCTGGCAATCCGCCGAACTAAGGCAAGGGAGAGGCCAGTAGCACAACCCCCACCCACCAAAACAAAGCCAACAGGTCCCTGCCCAAGAAATGCAAGGGACAGATCCAAGAGACTCCGAACCAGACCAGGGCACAATACCAAGAGCGGGGAGAGGCAAAACCCCCAAGGCCACAGAGACCAGGGGACCCCAAATACCAAACAGGGCGAACAGGCCACAAACAACTCCCACCAAGGCTGAAACCCCCAACCAGAAACCCAGGGTCGACCACAGGGGAGAAACACGGGACTGGGAAGAACAAGCCACTGGACACTGAACAAGAACCCGAAACAGGGAAAGAGGGAAACCCCTAACCGATCCAACAGCCGTTCAACTGGCCAGGATGGGAAAGGACGACACCAAGAAACCACCCCAGGCAAGACCCAAGAGCAGCTGCATAGGGCAAAAACAGGAGAGAAAAAAACAGGGCAGCCAACAGCCCAACTCCGCAGATGCCCCCACAAGCACCCGAGTAGCCAGCAGATGGAACAAGACAAGCCAGCAAGACACAAGGCCACCAACATGGCGCCCCCACGGGCCTGGAAGAAGCGGCATAGGGCAACTACCTCAACCCCGAAACCCCCAACCACTGAGGGCACAGAGAAAGGCCAAGGAACCAGCCACAACCAGGCCACACAGAGAACTCAGAGAGGCAGGAGAACATGGAAGGATCCAAGCAGCCCGCACCTGCACACCAACGCCTAGCCTGCACCAGGCAGGTGCAGAGGAGAGGCCAGAGGAAAGGGAAAGAAGGCCGGCCCGGTCCTCAGCAACACCAAGCACAGGACCAGGGACCACCAAGGAGCCGAAAGACCCACACCCAAACCAGGCACAAAGCAACCAGAGACAGGAAAACCAGACAAGGGCACAGGCAGACACCCAAAGGTGACCCCCAAGGGACAAAGTCCCCCAAACCGGAGCCAGACCCAACCAGGCAAAAAAGGCCCCACCAACCCCCCCCACCCCACCCTCCCACCCCCACAGAGGTAAACAAGGGCCAAAACACAGGGACAGCGAGGCCAAGACAGACAGAGGCAAAGCCAAGGCCCCACCACCAGACCTGAAGACTCGAGGCCACACCACAACCCAAGCAGAGACGAGCCCAGAGAATCCAAAGTCGCACAACCCACTGAGGGTGAAAGGATGAGAAGAGGTACAGGGCAGAAACAGAACCTCAGCAGACCCCGCAACTGCAGAGCCACCAAAAAGATCCGGAAGAACAGGGACCAGAGCACAGGCCCAAAACCAGCCTTCGAACCAGAGCGAACAGCTGGAAAAAAGATGGTCGGAAGGCATGCAGGAAAACCAAAGGACCAAGCCCAAACAACAAACCCCAAGGGGAAAGAGACAGGACCAAGCCAACAAGACTGGCACCCCCCAAACCGGACCGACGGCAACCAGGACCACCAGGGACAGTCCGAACCAAAACCCGCAAAGCTACTGCCCCAGGGCAGAGGCAAGGCCATGGCAAAAAAACACAGCTTGGGAATGGGACACAACAGGGCTCCCAAGCAAGCGCAAAAACCGGAAAGCAACATGGAGCACACACCCCAGGGCAGGCAGACACCAGACCACACCGGCCGCCCCACCAACACCCCCACCAGGCAGAAGCAACAGGGGAGAAACCAAGGAACCGCAGAGGAGAAGGACGACCCACAACATCCAGCCGCCTCCGGTGACAAATGACGCGGCAACGAAGAGGCAGAAGACCCCCAAAAGGGGCCAAAGCACTTGAAAGGAACCAAAGAGGTGAGAAGGAAACCGGAACTCGGCACCCAACCCCACCAGCCAGACCAAGCGCAACCCACAACCCAGTGCCGGGCAATAGGCAAACACCTACGCAGGCAACTAGGCCCACCAGGGGCACCACCAGTGCAGCCGACAGCCAACCACGCGCAGCTGCGGGAGACCAGCTAGTGGCAGCAGAGGCACAGCGCACCAGCTCCAATGGTGACGCCAGACCAGAGAGAGGGCACATCATCAAACCCCATGCCCCACCGCAGGTGAGAAAGGAACCCAAGAAGTAGCGAGGCAAAGAACCTCAAGGGCCTGATGCAGGATGTAAAAAAAGCGACAGACCCACAGAGGACCAAGGAAAACCCGAATGAAAAACCACCGAGGAGACAGATGCCACAAAACCCTGGCAATCCCCACTAGCCAGCCCAGGCACAGACCATGAACGCAGTGCCAGGAAACAGGCAGAAAACACATACACAACCAACAGGGAGAACGGGGACCCCAAAAGCCAGAGCCAGAGAGGCAGAACAGGAGACAAACCGCCATGCTGAACTTACCCCTGGGTCAGGCAGACACCACAACACACTGCCTGCCCCCACCAGCCAGCCTAGGAACTGGCAATCAGCGCAACGCCAGGCAGAAGGCCATCCGGAAACACCCCCTGAAAGAGAGAGAGACAACAGAGACTCAAACACAGATCAAGCAACAGGGATGTCGGGGCCCCAAAAGTCCAGCGAGCAGCCAACATCTACAGGCTGTCCCAGGTGCCCCCCCCCCCCCACCCAGGGAAGGCACCAACCAGGCCCAAACCCGAGAGCAGACCAGAATTCAGGCCAGAAGGGCAAAAGGTCTCAGGCAGAACCAGGACTGGAAAAAAACACGCTATGCAGTACTCACCTCCGGGGCAGGCCGACACCATTACACACCATCTACCCTCATCAGTCAGTCCAGGCACCCTCCAACAGACCAGTGCTGGGCACAAATTAAAAGCCTGCAGCAACCGGTAGTTCCAGGAGGTCCCAATTGTGAAAGCCTACAGCACCTGGCAATCCCAGGCGCACTCGCATTCAGGAACCAACCAGGCATGACGCTGCCTAACTAAAGAGAGCAGATGAGAACAGGAGCCACCAGGTAGGAAGGCTGCAGGAAAGAAAGGCTTCTGGCCATCCAGGAACTCCAGGGGCATCACTAAGATCAGCCCCGAGTTACCCCACAGAAGTAGTAGCAGCGCGTCCTCCAGATCGGCCCAGCCACAGGAAGACATGCCCTCCAACTCGGAACAGACCGGGAAGACCGGCGCCCCAGCCACAGAGGCGGCTCCCGGCAGGCCATGAGACCGCGCAGCAGGATGTCGAGGATAGCCCAGCAGCCCGACGAAGACATCCAGAGAAGACTGCAGCAAGAAGCAGCAGCAGGTAAGTTCAACCAGCAAATCCATGTCCCATTCTGAAAGACAGAAAAAACAACAGGCGGGATGCTGGGTAGGTACAGCTGATGTACTCCCAGTGGGAGGGGGTGGGGTTAGGTGTCCCAGCATTCTCCTGTCCTTTTTCTGTCAGGAGATGGTCATCTCCACTTTGTAATGGATGGGACGAGGATTGGAGGGACTGGGAGGTAATGGAGATATACCAGGAAAGGAGAAAAACAAGTTTGAGAAATTGCTTATCACAGCAGAGCTTAGTGTGTTAGAAATCCTAAATCTAGTGGGCTCTGGATGGGGTGAAATTAAATTTGCTACAACCTCATTAGGTGGATTCTGGGTTATTTTCATCAAGATAATTGGGGTACTAAACACATACTTGATCAGGCCTTTCAGGCTGACTAATGGATGGTATTGATATGTAAATGTTGTGGTAGGACTCCCAGCTCAGCAAATGGGAATTATTTAAGTATGTGAATCTATGAAAGAGCAATGCTGGACAATCTTACACAAATGAGACAAATACATGAGAATGTGAGAACTAATACCTTTTACAATTTGTAACTTCTGCTCCTTTATGATGGTTTAGTCTAACTTTTCTACTATTTTGTTAAGCTTAGTTTTCTTACATTTATACGGTGCTGTGTGCTGGCCAGGTGACTGATTCAGAGTGCCATAAAAGGCGTGCATTTGACACTTTCAAATCGTCACTGTTTGCCTAGATCCTCCTCAAAACATTTGTAGAATGTAAATGCAAGATGACAGAGCTGCAAGGGCTGCTGGGATTTTCACGAAGGGCCGTTGTCATTCAGGCGCATTTTGTTTCTGACAGACATGCCACTGATTTGGGCCCAGTATTTCGAGGGTTAAACTGACAGGCAAACGCTGTGCATTTATTTACCCTGCATCTAAAACCACTCAGGACAGGACTGCACCACAAGGTCGATGGAGTTTGGGGGTAGGGGTGAGGCTTTGGGCAAAAAGTGGCAAAAACGTGCATATTCCTTAACTTCAAACGGTAGGATTTGCACCAACCCATAGCAGTTACTGAGGGAAAGGACTTACAGGAAATAGAGTCAAATACAAAAGGCGGATGCAGATCAGAATGCAACTGTTACAGTATTCGCCTGTATTTCAGCAGTTTTCAGCAGTTAACATTGTAGATATTATCATTATTTTCGATTTGGTTTGTATTCTCTCTGTTATGCATTATATCTACGCCTCCTCCACAATGATTCAACCTCCTGCATCATGCCACGCGGGTGGAAGCAAAATGTCCTGCCACAGAGGGACTCAGTCCAGCCATATGCTATCAGTTCGGACAGGGCAAGCACATTCCAGTGAATCGATAAATCGTCATTCATTTATAGATTGTATTACCTCTGAACTTATATACTGCCTGCTGGGGAGATTGGCTGGGAGCAGCGACTAGGCGAATAATTAAATCAGTGATTGTGTAAATGAAGTAAATACATATCGCACTGTAGTTTGCAGACACAATTAATTTCTTTACAAAAGTCTGCTGAGAGGTTTGAATGAGTTCTGGGTGACTCCATGACCGCCCATCAGAAAGGCCTCTGAAGCAGGGCGTCTTTTAGAAATTTGAAAAACTAGCTGTTACAGTGATGAACCGTTTGGCTACTATATTTTATATTCTTGACAGTAGGCACCGGGTCCTGTGTTATAAAGTTGGTTTGGTACCTCAGTCACATTTCCAAACCTGTGTTCTTAGTGAAAGCATGCTTATGTGTGAATCACTGCGTGGGTGCAATATGTTACTGGATGATAGGGGTGTGCCTAACAACAGTGCAGTAGGTGCTGTGGCACCAGACCCAATGAGTGTGCGGGGGCCCATTTGACCCAATAAGTGGCTGTTTTTTTTACTCATGAAAACACGGTATTGGGCCCAATTTGGTTATATGGTGTGTGTATGTAGAGTACACATAACAACTGATTTTCATTAATTGGCATTGTTGTCAGGGATTTGGGGAGGCACAAATGTTCTAAGTTAATTTTTTTTAACTTTCACTTTTGTCAACAGGACTTATTACTGGATAAATAAAAAAAATGAAATGAGTTCTTGCAATGTTGTGAACTTCAAGATAGAGGTGGGCGAGCGACTGAATGCCGCCGCCTCCAAAACTGGTACCACCCTACCCCCCTTTCTATGCCACTGACTGAAGGTTCGAGCCAAATACTTGGCTCTACCTCAACTTGAGGGTCTCTTGGAACCTGAAGCCAAAAATGAACCCAGCCTTCATGTGGCTTCTGAATGCCGCTCATGCTCTAACTTCATCTGCCAAGATTTAAAGACAAAGCATTAACCTTTGTTGTAGAACAGGAGAGAATGTTTTACCAATCTAGAAGCTAAACTGCTCAATGTGACACCAGAAAACCTGGAATCAATCCCGGCGTCGCTGCTTGACCAAATTTGGTGATCCTAAGCAAATATATTATTTCACTGTGCCCCCTTTTTCTTCAGCATTACATATAAGCACCTTGAAATACGCTAGCTCAGGATGTACCCTGTACAAAAGACTTTCTCTTGCATTTGATTAATTGGTCCTTGTATAACAATAATCTAGGTCACCCCAGCTTGTTGTACAAATGGATTTTTTCTTTCCAACAGCACATATGGGTACATCAGTCACACCCAAGAACTAAAAAGTCCAATACGACACCCACTATCCCCCGAACAGGCATACATTTCCACACACCAACTGCACTAAGATAAGTCATTCTTTGTTGACACAGATTTTTTGCCATTATAATGCTTACAATGAATGCTAAGCAACGATTAAAGATATTGATTGATGTATATCCTGTATGGAAGATACAAAATCCAATAAAAAGCTTTATAAATAAACAATAATCTAGGTCACAAATAGAGTACACATAACAACTGAATTTCATTAATTGGCATTGTTGTCAGGGATTTGGGGAGGCACAAATGTTATAAGTTAATTTTTTTTAACTTTCACTTTTGACAAATGCCTCTCAGTGCAATGATATAATCTGAAGGACTGATCTGAAACTCTTCCGCATTTAAAAAACAAAACTTTGCCTGGTCTTTTGACTGTCCTCATAAGTTCCCGGTGCTGCGCCACCCTAGATGCACTGCATGAAAGAGACCTGTCTTGTGTGACCTGTTTTGCGTTTTTTTTGTTTTTTTTTGTTTTCTGAAAATAATAAAAAGATTTACAAGATTTTATTATGTTTATTGCACAATTTACATGCCAAACACCTCCATACATCCATGATTCGGCTCATGCAGGGACTCTAAAAGGCAAGCCACACTGGCAAGAACTTGAAGCAGAGACGGCAAGCTCACCTCTACTTTAATTTCTTTTTTTATTAATCCACAGAATCACAAAAACAACAAGCACTTTTCATTCCTAAATACAAGACCACAGAAAACAAGGGGAAAATAAATAAACGAAAATCATTACTACAATGTATCTTACATATATCGCAAACGATGTTTATACATAGGTCTTCCAGCTTCTACATCTTGTCCCATCCCTAATAACATCATGGATGTTGAAATTTTAACAGTCACACAAGTAACACTGGACAAAAACATTTCGATATGACTAATATATAGAGCCAATTTACCACAAGAATAAAAAATGTGTAGACTGTCAGCATTATCAGCACGACAACGAAAGCATTTTCCATCATTCCTACCCTCCCATTTCAACAACTTTGCTGGCGTGAAATACAAGTTAAACATAGTTTTAAAACATTGGGCTTCAAGGTTCGCAGATAAGAGGACTTCACCCGCTGTTGCGATAGCTTTCTGTAGGGAGACTGTCTGTTCTCCTAAAACATTGGCCCATTTAACATTATGCTTCTCCAAATCATCTACCCTAGAGGTCAACAGGATTTTATTTTTAAAAACCTATTTTCTCCTGGGACCTAATGGCCTCTATAAGTTTGTGCAGTGCTGACGCTAGATTCTGTCTGGCCAAAAAATCCAGAATCTGAAGAAATTTAAAAAACTGCGTCCTAGATAGATTGTATTTCGTTGCAAAATCCGAGAAGGAAGGATACAACCCTCCAGGTTCATAAAAATCTCCAATTTGTAAGATACCCTTACTTCTCCAGTTTATTGCCACATAATCCCAAAATATCGATGGAAGTATCCTACTAGCATTAGTAGGTGTGTAATATGTTATCCCCTCCAAACAGAATTTTTTCCGAATAACTTTCCACACCTTGAAAACAGCCTCTATAACTTTAAAGTGCGTTCTTTTGTAGTAGCTGCCATCTAGTTCTTTAAACAAACAGTTTTTAACCTCTGATCCTAGAAGCATTTGGTAAATTGACGGGGCTTCTGCGAGATTGCTGACCTCCTCTCCGGTCCATAATATCCGCATGTTGGATAGAAAACCAGCATAATAATAAAATGTGAAATCAGGAATCGACCAACCACCCCTCTCTCTTGGAAGAGTCATGAAGCATACGGCTCTTCTAGGTTTCCCCGGAGCCCAAAGAAATTTAGCACACAGTGCCTGCAATTGTTGGATTTGGGCATGCGAGACTTCTAAAGGGACTGATCTAAAAATATATAAGAGCCTTGGAAGTATATTCATTTTAAAAATGTTACCTCTGCCCACCAATGTGAAGTGAAGACGACCCCATCTTTCTAGAGATTCTTTTATACTGCCCAATATAGCCACCCAGTTAGCCTCCACAAACCCCTTTCTAGACACCCAAACTTTTATCCCTAGATATGTCACTTCCCTTACCACTCTTGGATCATCAAGCATACTATTATTTGTGCAGAGAATTTGAGTTTTTGTTGTATTCAACTTAAAGCCTGATATCTTACCAAATTCTTGAGCTAAACGCTCCACCTCCGGTATAGCCATAACCGAATCTGAAGTTGTGAGGGCTATATCGTTCACACACGCGAAAACAGAATGATGAGTCCCCTGCACAATAAAAGGTTTACACCAAGATACTTTTCTCCAACATACTTACGAAAGGGTTGATATACAGAGCAAACAACAATGGCGAGCAGGGACACCCCTTCCGAGTCCCTCTAGTTATTTTACCGAGTCCGATACCAAATCCATTGAGCATATCCTGGCCCACCGGTGACTGATATAATACCTGTACAGTCTGAATGAACCCTTGTCCAAAACCCATCCGATGCAGAATGGTCCATAAATAGTCCCAGGCAACGCGATCAAATGCTTTTTCAGCGTCAAGTAATATTAGCCCTAGATCCCTAGACTCCGCCTGGGCTATATCAAATAAAGTCACTACTTTATTAATATGAGATACCGTCCCTCGGCCAGGAATGAAGCCATGTTGGTGTAGGGAAACCAATGGAGAAATAACCTGTGCCAACCGGTTTGCCAATATTTTGGCATAGATTTTCCCATCACAGTTAACAAGTGAAATTGGTCGGTAGGACCCCGGAAGCTCTGGCGGTTTTCCCTTCTTCCGAAATACCACAATACTGGCTTCATCTCAAGACCTAGGTGCTTGCCCATTTTGTGCTGCACGAAAGGTTGTCAACATATCGATTTAAATAACATGGAAAAAAGCTCTATATACCTCACCAGGGAGCTTATCTGGCCCTGGAGCCTTACCAGTCGCCAAATTATTAATAGCCATCTCTAATTCCTCCATTGTAATAGGGCTGTCTAATACCGTTACCTCCTCCTGATCTACCTGCATGAACTCTTCTTGAATACAAGGATTGCTCATTAAATCCTGTGACTTCTGTTCCGTGTATAAGTCTGTATAAAACTTATGAAAAATCCTAAGGATATCTCGAGGATCATGAATCATAATTCCTGAATCGTTTCTAAGACCCGCGATTCTGTGGGAGGCTTCCTTCGACCGAAGCCGTAAAGCTGACATCGACCTACCGCCTCACCATACTCGTGACATTCCTTTTTATAAATTAAATATTTTCGAGCGTTTTCCTTATTCCATAAAAGATTAATATTAACTTGACATCTAGCTACACTAGTTTGAAGATCCGCAATATCATCACGCTGCGAAATCCCTTGCATAAGTTTTTCCTCCGCTATTCTCAATTTAGAGTATAATTCCTGTAGTTCCAATTTTACCTTCTTTTGGTAATGCAGCTCAAAACTCAGTACTTCCCCTCTAAAACAAGCTTTAAAAGTCTCCTAAAGAACCGATACAGTGACAGAATGTCTATTATTATCAAAAATGTCTTTAATCCATATCTGCATATGCTCTCTAAAACACAGTCAAGCAAAAGCTTCCTTTCAAATGAGAAAGTTTTTGGGATTGTGACCACAGAAAGTACGGGGATTTCTATAACTATTGGTGCATGATCAGAGGTAACCCTAGGAAATATGTGGATCTGTGCCTCCGTGAGTAGTGCGAAAGAAATAAAAAAATAGTCGAGATGTACTAATTTCTGATGAGGATAAGAGTAAAACATGAACCCAGGCACTCAAAGAGAATCCCATGCATCCAGTAATCCATGATCCCTTAACAGGAATATACAGTACCTTAAACGCCCTGGGTTTCCTCCCATTGTACCCTTGTATCCCACCCTATAATTCTTTATTAACCAAATGTATATTAAAGTCTCCACATAGTACCAAAGGCAACCGGCCAGAGTGCAAATTCTAGATTCAACTCTTCTAAAACCATAGATTCATCGAGATTAGACCCATAAATAGTACATAGTTTAAATTTTGTACTCCCCAGGCAGCATTCCACAATTGCCCTCCGTCCCAATTTATCTATTAAGAAATGACCCGAGGGAGGAGGAGCCTAGCGCGCAACCAAGATGGCCGCGTAGGTGCGAGGCTCCCGAGGACCTCCGTGACTTCCTACATAAATCCTGAAAATATCCTGTCCTAGGTGAGGGGACTGTGTTGGTGAGCCCGAGCTGAGGTGTCACCCGTTTTCTGCTTCCAAATTGGACCTCGGACACCGGCGGGAGCACCGATTGAGGTTTGCGGCCTTCTCCACGCCGGCCCCCCGGATTGGAGTTGCGGGGCGATCCGGAGACAAAGTGATCAACAGCGGCGGGCAGGGCTGGGCGACTCGCGTACCCCGCACTTTCACTTTCGCTTTTGCACCCTCCTTGCTGCGTAGGCGAGGTTGGGTTGCGGGGCGGTGTGCGGTGGTGTGGCCTCGTTGGGGTGCCCTGCTGGCCCGCCGGCTGTGATCCGTCCTGCGGACCTGTGGTTGCCCCCCCCCCCCCCGGAGCCCGTGAACTGGTTTGTCGGCCTTTTTCCGAGGTGATTGGCACGATTTGGGGACTGAAACCATGTCCACAAAGCAAGATGGCGACCGGGCAAAGGTGAAATCGACCCGCCGTGGCGCAGCCCATCAGTCCAACAGCATGGACCGCTACACCCTCCAGAAGGGATCTCCTGAGGTGCCGCGTAGGTCCCCTGAGGGCCCGACTGATGCTCCTGCGCTGCCCGCGGATCTGACCCTGCGAGATGTCATGGGCGCTATCGCCGAGATGAAGGCCTCGGTGGACCAGCGCTTTGACACACTGGCGCAAGGGATTGACTCGGTCCACGTGGATGTTGGCCTGGTGAGGGCCGATTTATCCAAGACCAATGACCGGGTCGATTCTTTGGCCCACACCACCTCGGGCCTTACAGCGGACGTGGCGGCCCTCCAAAAGGAGGTGCGCCGGCTTGGCCAGGCGAGCGCCCTGATGGATCGTCGACTGGAGGATTCCGAGGGTCGGGCCCGGAGGAACAATGTCCGCATTGTCGGGGTGCCGGAGGGACGTGAGGCGGCGGCGGCGGACCTGTTTGTGGAGGACCTGATTCTCACCCATCTCCAGCCCCGGGGGCTGAGTAAATTCTTTGCGGTGGAACGTGCCCACAGGGTTCCCGGAGGAAGACCTAAGGCCGGAGCCCCTCCGAGGCCTCTCATTGCCCGGATTTTCAACTTTCGGGACAGAGACGCTATCCTTCAGACTTCTAGGCAACAAGGCCCGGTCAGACTTGACAATATGGACGTAAACTTCTATCCTGATTTCACCCCAGCGGTCCAGAAGCAGAGACTGAGCTTTCTCGGAGTCAAACGTCGTCTACGGGACCTGAACCTCAAGTATGCAATGCTTTTTCCAGCTAAGTTGCGGGTGGAGGTGGATGGCCGCACGCACTTTTTTGATCGTCCCGAGACGGCCGGGGACTGGTTGGACTCCTTGCCCGGGGATCGGGGCCGGGGGGGTGGGGGGGGCGCGGTTGGAGGGGAGGGCTCGCCGGATCAGGACTGAGGGACTAATAGTAGGCCTCGCTCTGGACAACATTGTCGTCATTTTTGACTGTTCGTTAAGTCTCCCTCCTGTGGAGGTGGTACGGGGTCTCTTGGGGGCTCTCCCTCCTCCTCTGGGGGACTAGTTAGTTTAATCATTCATGGGGCGACAGGCACACTGCACTTTGGGGGGGCTGTTTGGGCTCATGCAGGGGTGCAGGGAGGGGGGAGTTCTGTTGGGATGGGTGGGTTGGGGTGGGGTGTTGTTCGTTTTTACCGCAAGGCAAACCCTTTATTGTATTGGTGTTTTTAAGGTGCTCTCCGGGGGACGAATGATGGCTTCTGTATGTGATGGGGGGTAGGGACCTGACTTTATTGTCCTGGAACGTTAACGGACTGGGGGATAGGATTAAGCGAGGTGTGGTCCTGCAGTATTTGAAACGACTTTCGCCAGATGTGGTCTTTCTGCAGGAGACACACCTTATTGGTAATTCCTTTTGTGCCATGAATCGGCGTGGCTATCGCTTGGTGGCCCACTCGGGCTTCACGTCGGGCTCACGGGGGGTGGGCATCATGGTGAAGAACTCGCTCCCGTTGGAAATAGACGAGGTGCGCCATGATGAGAGGGGACGTTACACTGTCTTAGTGGGGAGAATGGAGGGTAAAGTAATTGTCTTTGTATCAGTGTACGTCCCACCGGGGTTACAGTCTACGACTTTTGCAGACCTAGGGCGCCTCCTCCTTGACCTTCCGGGGGGGCTTCTGGTGGTTGGGGGGGACTTCAATGCGGTGGTTTCTGGGACCGTGGATCGTCACCCCCCTAGGGACCTCCCCCGGGCGCAGGCGTGGCTGTCCGGCTTCTTAGATACACTGGGATTGGTGGACTGCTGGCGCTTAAAACATCCCACGCAGCTGCAGTACACTTTCCACTCGGGTGCCCATGGTAGCCTCTCACGGCTTGATTATGTCCTTGTCCCTGCGGCCTATGTTGGGAGGGTAGGAGAGGTGCGCCATTTGGCGCGGGGTATTTCAGATCACTCCCCGCTCCTGTTGCACGTTGATGTCTTCCCGAGGGGGGAGGGCAGGGTAGCTCCAATCAATGCCTGGTACCTGCGCGACCCCACCATTCGCGCTGATTTGATTAAATCCTTGCAGCGGTATTTCGATGAGAATGTGGGGTCCGTCCCTTCGGCTATCTCCCTGTGGGAAGCCTTCAAAACAGTTCTTAGAGGGGAGGCCCTCTCCTTTATTTCCCATGCCCGGAGGCGCGAGCAGGAGGAGGTGACCCGGGTGGAGGCCGAAATCGCTGAATTGGAGGGTGATCTAGAGGGTGGGGTGACGGATGCTGCACTACATGTCCTACAACTTAAGCAGGCGGCCTACAGGGCCCTCGTCACGGAGGCGGCCAGGGGCCTCTATAGAGAGCAACAGGGGCGACTGTATGATGTGGGTGATAAGGCTGGTAAACTGCTTGCATGGTTGGATAAAAAGGAGAGAGCGAGTCGTGTGGTCCCGCTGATTGAGAAGATGGATGGTGTGCGTGTCACCGAGCCAGAAGACATTGTCTCTTGTTTCGCGGATTATTTCCGCGAGGTGTATTCCCCGGTTTCTCCCTGCTCGGAGGAGGATTCCCATGCCCTGCTTAGGGATATCGCGCTGCCTTCCCTTTCGGTGGAGGACAGGGTGTCGTTAGATGCCGCTCCTACCTCCGACGAAATTGCCCTCGCCATATGCTCGGTCGCATCCGGCAAGGCCATGGGCCCGAACGGCATCCCTATCGAGTTGTATAAGCTGCGACCGGATGTACTGGCACCCCACCTCCGTGCGATGTTCCTGGCGGCCCACTCGCTGGGCTCCCTCCCGCCGGACCAACGTCTGGCTACAATTGTGGTGATCCACAAGGAAGGGAGACCTCGAGACCGGGTTACATCCTACCGGCCTATCTCGCTCTTGAATGCGGAGCCCAAAATCCTCGCCAAGGTGCTAGCCAACCGGCTGGTCGGCGTGGTGGGCGATCTGGTCCACCAAGACCAGTCCGGCTTTATTCCCCATCGCAACACGGCCCTTAATCTGCGGCGCTTGCACGGGGTGCTCGCGCGTGTTCCGTTTGTGCGGGAGCCGGCCATATTGGCGTCCTTAGACGCCACCATGGCGTTTGACACGCTCGAGTGGCCATACATCTGGGCTATGCTGGCGAAGTTTGGATTTGGCCCGGGGTTCATCAGCTGGGTCAAATTGTTGTATTCGGGCCCATTGGCGCAGGTGGTGGTGAATGGAAGAGTATCGGTCCCATTCGAGCTGGGACGGGGCACGCGACAGGGCTGTCCCTTGTCGCCGCTCCTGTTCGCGCTGGCCTTGGAACCCCTGGCGGAGTGGCTGCGGTGGCACCCTTCCATCCGTGGTCTCCGTTGGACCCCCGAGTATGAGGACCGCGTGTCCCTATACGCTGACGATATCCTTTTGTACCTAGCCTCTCCGCGTAAATCACTGATTGTCCTGGTTGATGTTTTGCGCTCATTCGGCCGCAACTCAGGCCTTGTCATCAACTGGGCTAAATCATGTGTGTATGTGCTTTCCGGGGAGGCTCCCGTCCTCCCGCGGGGCTGTCCGATCCAGATTGCCTCACAGGGGTTTCGGTACCTGGGGGTTTACATTACTCTGGACCCGGAGGCCCGCTACGAGCGGAATTTGCTTCCCCCCCTCCAGCGCTTGAAGGAGGACGTCGCGCGCTGGTGGCGCCTGCCGCTTTCGCCGCTCGGCCGGGCGGCATTGTTTAAGATGATGTCGTTGCCACGCTTCCTGTACGCTCTCCAGAATACTATGGATTTAGTCCCGGCGCGCTACTTCCGTGAGGTGGAGAGTCTACAGCGCCGCCTGTTCTGGGACGGGAGGCCGCGTATTGCCCTGGCGAAGTTGACGCTCCCATGGTACGACGGGGGGATTGCCCTCCCGGATATTAAACGGTATTACTGGGCCTCCCAGCTAGCTGCAATTAATCATGGCCTTTACGGGCCCGCCTTAAACCCGGCATTTGAAATGGACAAGATGCTCCTGCCTGGTGGCGACTATAATCGAGCGCTCTACTCTGGCGCGCCCGGCCCCCGCCTGACGGGACCTACGCATGGTACGAGTATGGCACGCGGCTAACGCAGCAATGGGGTGGAAGGACCGTTTGACCCGGGCATCACCGTTGTACGCGTCTGAGAGATTGGGCTCCCTGTGGACCTCGAAGGGCTTCGAGAAGTGGGACACGATCGGCATCAGTAAAGTGGGGGACCTCTGGACGAGGGGGGGATTTAAAACATTCGAGACGCTGCAGACGGAGTTTCAGCTGCAGGGCAGTGAATACTTTCGGTACTTGCAGGTCCGTCACGCGCTGGGCTCAGTCTTCCCAGACGTCGCCTCCATCCCGGAGTCTTCCCCCCTGGAGGATAGAGTGTTGGATGGCCACGTTCCGGACAGCACGATCTCGCTTATTTACAAAAAATTGATTAATGACCGCTCGGGCTTGCTGACTGGCCTCCGCGAGGCTTGGGTTGCCGACGGGCTGGAGTCGGACGACGAAGACTGGATTTCCGCGGTGGCCTCTCCGAAGGAGGTGGCCATACCGGCTCGCCTTCGCTTCGTCCAGCTTAAGATACTCCATCGGGTTTACATGACGGGGCCAAGGCTTCTGCGTATGGGCTATGCTGAGGATGGGTTGTGTAAGCGTGGGTGTGGTGCTTTGGCGACCTTTTTGCATATTTTGTGGGAATGTCCGAAGGTGGAGCGATTCTGGCGTGGTGTGCATGAGGTCCTGCGAGTGGTTACGCATGTCGCGCTGCTGCCTGAAGCGAGGAGATGCCTGCTGAATGTGTGGGAACCAACTGACTACTCGGTTCCGCAGACGCGATGGGTGACTCTGGGATATATGATAGCTAAGCGTGACATTGCTCAACTGTGGGGATCCCAGAGGCCCCCGGCGGTGTCGGCCTGGAAAGAACACATGGATTGGTGCATGTTCCGAGAAAAGGTGGTGTATGTGGCGAGGGGTAAGCCTGGGGCATGGGTGAAAGTATGGGGCCCCTGGAACGCCTACCGCGGGGGTATCTGCGCGCCACCACTGCTGCCTGCGGCCTCACCAGCCCCGTCCCCTTAGTTGACTCCTTTCCCTAGCCCCGAGCACGGAGTTCCCCCAGTCCTCGATCTGTTCCCCTTCCCCTCTTCAGACTCCTGTGGATGGCTGGGGTCCCCCATTCGGGGAGCACGTGCTGTTACTTTCGATTGCGGGTTGCCTTGCGGGTGTGGTTTTTGTGTTGTTTGTATAAAATGAAACCGTATTGTGGGGTCAGAGTGATGTGGCCCACGACGCTGATACCTCCTGATTTTGCTGCTCTGCAACACCAAGTGTTTTTGTACGTATGTCATATGCTCCTGTCATTCTAGCGGCCGGCCGGAAGGTTGCAGGCCCATACTTGTATATTCTTGAGATTGCAATAAACGGTTTCAACAAAAAAAAAAAAAGAAATGACCCGAGGTCCGGATGGCGGGTTTGGCAAGTATCGCTACCCCCGCGTCATTGAAGCTTGCTGTGAAGCGGCCAATAGTACGAAACTTAGATCTGACAACATTTGACGTTTCCCCCAGGGTATATGCGTTTCTTGGATACAGAGCAGATCAGGTTGGATCACACGAAGTTCAGCAGCAACCCTTTGCCTCTTATTGTAATTGTAGAGGCCGCATACATTTAAGGAACATATTCTAACTCTCTTACTAGCCATTAGAACTAAAGAGAACAAGCATTTGCAATGCAATAGGTCTCACATTTCGCGACTTTGAGCTATGGGCATTGTAAATGACAATTCCTTTTATTTATGTTTTGGTTTTTAAAACATAAATAAAAGGCATTGTCATTTACAATGCCAATGGCTTAAACTCGCGTAAATGCGAGACCTATTGCATTGCAAATGCTTGTTATCAAAAGCGCCGCAAAGCTACCAAATGGGCCAAATGCGCTGGCGGCTTCTCGCCTCATGGAGCCCAGAGTGCTGTGAGAGTTTATTGCAACTACACGGGAGGTTGTCACGATCAGAGATAAGGTGTGTGTAAGAGGGGGGGGTATAGCAAAGGGGTGTTCACATGAGCTACTGAGGTCCCCTGCACGGTTTATAGTTTTGTACTCATGGGGAGGTTTCTACAGTATGCCCAGATGAGAAGTGAGTGCATTGTATGTGCACAGTCTGTTGTCGCCGCACTTCAAGACGGGAGGGGTCACTGTCTACACCAAGCCCGAGAAACACAAGGACCGATCCAAGTATGTCTGCTCATAGCGCACAGAGGCGAGTTGTTCAGGCCCAAGCGCTAGAGAAGTAAAGCCACTCTTTTGCCATGCTTTCTTTATTGTGCGATCCGCTAGAAGGGGCGGGGAGGGCTGGGAGGGAAAGCCAGCGAAGCCATAAATCAGTAAATAACGGAGATTAAACCTTTCCATGTGCTCTTTAACAGGGAACAGATGCCACGTGCATGAAGCCAGGGCAATGCAAACAGCGGGCGTGCGATCAGTGATCCAGGCACCGAAGGTGGGGGCATGAACAGATGGGCAGAGGCGGCAGTGCAGACACTGGGGGCACAGAGGGCGCTGCTTCAAGCGTGCGATCAGTGAACCTGGCGCAGAGGGGGAGGGGGGACGGAAGGACAGGTGGGCAGAGGAGAGACCACACTACTGCACAAGAGAAGATAAGGCACAGGGTACAACTGGACTACCGCGCACACACACAGGTGATGCAGGGGCTAAACGGACTACTAGATTACTGCAGATATGGAGGTAACGCGCGGATAGAGGCACGGATTCCCTTACTGCACATCGGACAGGGGACTGCTGCCCGCTCGGAGGGCAGGAACAGGGGAACTCCTGGGCTGCTGCACACCTCGAGGAAAGGAAGGGCTGGCAAGAGAACGAGAGGGAGGAAGGTGGGCTGGAAGGAAGGGCCAGGGGGCTCCTCTCAGGTGAAGGTTGAGGAGTCCCTGACAGGTCCATGGCTTGGATTTAGGAAGGCATGAGGCGCGTGTCTCGGGGCAGCACTGCACTCATGGAGGAAAGGGAGGGCTGGCAAGAGAACGAGAGAGGGAGGAAGGTGGGTTGGAAGGAGGGGCCAGGGAGCTCCTCAGGTGAAGGGTGAGGAGTCCCGGACAGGGTCCACGGATTGGAGTTAGGAAGGCATAGGGCGCGTGTCTCGGGCAGCACTGCACTCAAGGAAGAAAGGGAGGTCTGGAAGGAAGCTCCTCTCAGGTGAAGGGTGAGGAGTCCCTGATTGGATTTAGGAAGGCACGCGTCTAGGGCAGCACTGCACTCATGGACGTTGTAGTCAGTCAGACCACAAGCCTTGATGTGAGCTGGGACTGAGCTCCCACAAAGCACCTTTGTTTTTTAGGGGTCCCTGGCTCACCTTTGATAGGTTAGTACAACCAACAGAGAGAGGACGCCACCAACCGCAGCAGCAGTGCATTCGATATAGAAAACATAGAAGCTGCAAACGAAGTCAGAAGAAAGACAACAAATGTAATAGAATGAGGCAAACTTTAAGGAAGTGGAAAGCATGAATCAAAATGATAACGAAAACAAAAACGGCCCGTAGGAAAGCGTTGGAAGGAGGCATATAATGTTACCTCTAGGAACAACAAGCCCGGCGGGCGGCGGAGCGTGGCGCGCGCGCGCTTGGGGGCGGGGGAGCGGACCCTTTGAAGTGCTCCCAAAAGGCGGATTGCATGGCGGCACGATGCGCGCGATTGTGCGCGTGCTAGGCATGCAATCCGCTTATTATCAAGCCCATTATCGCCGCTTTAGCGGCAGTTTTCTGTCACTAAAGCGGCGATAATTTTAACGCCGTGCTTGATAATATGCCCCTAAATCAGTTGTACGTAGCGCTTCATACTACGCTTCTGTTTATAATCCTGGTAGATAGCACTTTGCTGTTACTAGTTTAATGGTCTTACTTTCATGACCTTGGCAGGATTATGAAAGGCTGCGTCAGCACTGCTGGGATTCAAAGTCCTCGCCTGAAGACTAGGGCATGTTTAACCGGCACGCATTGGTCCATCCAACTAGCTGTGGTTGGCATTTTTCAGCCTATCAAATTGATCGTCGCACGTGCAATACAAATGGCTTTTATTTACACCCGTGAATATGAATCCGCTACAATGTGTAGTTGCAGCAGCAATCTCTTTTAACGGTGCGCCATTAAACTTATCACCCCAACAGCCAAGTACAGCCGCCCGTACTCTACAGAGTTATTTATAAATCTTTATATTCTGTATCCCGGAAAGGACCTCGGCGGGAAGCAGGGCTGTTCCTTTGAAGGCAGGGCTGTATCACAAAAAAATTGTTGTTTGACGAGTGTTAGTGCTTTGATTGTTGTAGGACATAGTGCGCGCAGTCAAACTGTGTGGGAGGAGCTATGAAAAAATGTTTATTTGGAGGTGCTGGAGTAGGATTGTAAGCTTTTCTTTATGGAAGAAAAAAAAGCAATGGCGGGGGAGGATGGGTGAAGCAGCAACGAGGGAGGGCGCAGGGATGTAAACAGCATCAGGAAAGTGAAACGTAATGGGGGCAGCCATTGCTTTACTGGACTACAATGAACTGTGGAACATGGGTGCAGAGCTCTGCACGTTGAAAGCACATAAAGCATAGCGCTTACCGTTATGGAGGCCCCTTTGAAAACGTCCGTCCACTGCCATGTTAGAGTGGTGCAGATCAGAGCTTCCGAATCCCCTCTACTTCCACGGACGGAGTGATCTCACAGTCGCACACGCACACACACATCACACGCTGGTGGGGCCCATTACACTAACTTTCATCCTACCACTCTTATCCGTGCCATGTATAAGGGGAAACACTTTCAGCTACCTATCCAATCTGCCTGTACGTTGAGGTCAATGGCATCTGCTTAGTTGCTTATAAATCTAGTGAAATATATTTCAAAGAATACAATAATAAATTCAATAAACATGACCAGAAATAATCACCCGACACAGAAATTCAAACAGAATTATTTGTTTATCTAAAATTGAAAGAAAAGCCAATTAAATGCAAATTCATTTCTCTCATATTTACCTAGTCTGTCTAAATGTCAGATCCTAAGTCAGAACCGGTCCTCTGTAGAAGATTTAGAGTTTCCTGCCGTCATGTAGAGTCATCGTCCTCTCCGTCAGCATAGGGACCTCGGATCATCAGCTCGGGAAGAAGTGGCGCTAGACCTCTCTAGCCTACTATTATTTATACTAAAATTTACATTCTATAAAGTTACAATTCTTTGTTCAGAACGGATGAATGGCAGAAATAATGTCATCTTGGTACATTTTCGATATTGTGCGAGATCTTCTCACACATAGATTGTCCCAAATAATGAATAGGAAAATTGAATGTTCATGACTAATTTCGATACATCTACGGATGTCTCTACTGGGTAAATTTGTATCAAATGGTGGGATCATTATAAGTTCATGAAGTCAATATTTCAAAATTGCAACATCTCCATCTTCCAGGGGCACTTGGCAGATTTCCTGGACTTGTCATCATGCTCATGGCTTTTCAGTTCATCGGAGGTGCAAGGTCACAGGCAGTGCGAAGTCTTTTTGTAAAATTTCCATCTACTCGAATGCAGGCTGCGGGTGGTAGCCATCTTGTGGTAGGCCACATTTGACAACTTAAGTGAAAATAAACATAAAACAGAATTACTGCACGGAAATGATTATACAGTATTATTCCCCTGCTAATACCCTTATGTGTGTGTATTTATCTAGCCATTTGCGACATCAAAAGCCATTAATGCATATTAATTATAAGCGCAAACACAATAACATCACATAAGCAACATCGATTTCTGTCAGTTTGCTCACCAACTTAGTTCACTTATCATTTCAGCCATGCAATAGCGTTCCCACGTGTAATTCTCTTGTTAATAAGGTTGGTTAGACAACATTTGACAAACTTTTAATAATTAATAATTAATCAGTAGTACTTTTAGTTATAACATGCGAAAATGAAACAGGTATTCGGTTTTAAAGAAAAAACCCTGCTCCATCAATCCCCCCTTTGGTGATAACTAATCACCACAAAAATCAAAAACCACAAAAATCAATTTAGTTTTCCCCTTTTGGAAGAATTCAAAATATCTTCTTGTTCATGTTTTAAACCCTTGTTTCCATTTCATCTTCCTTTTTAGTTTCTATATACATGCTTTCTCTTAGCTCTTCTAATTCTATTTCTTGTGGATCTCTTTCTGGTTTCTTTTGTCTCCTTTTACCATTTTCTTTTGTGATATTCTTTTTATTTCTTCTATATCTACAACACATACATCCTAATCTAAGGATCAACAATGCAACAATTACACAGGTTAATGGAAATAATATCTTACCAAAAATGGTACTACCTATTTTAGCTATAAAATTTTTAATAACAGTCATCTTATTAGCCATTCTAGTCCAGATACTTTCAGCTTCCAGTGGTACTAATTCTTCATGCAAATCAGTAATATTTTTGATATAGACCTTTAGATCTTTACTTTCGTCAGGAATGTAAGTGCAACAATGTTGAACTTTCAGCATTCCACAGACTCCACCCTCTTTTGCCAAAAGAATGTCAAGGGCAAGTCGATTTTGCATCGCCATAGCACGCAAAGCAACCATTTCTGTATTAACCTAAAGAAAGCCTCCAGCGGTGCTTGTTGACAAGCGATCCACCACTGTTGACAGCTTCCGAATGCCAAATGCATTTAAAGAAATTCCCACTGCTGGAATTAAAGCTCCAAAAATATCTCCTACAATTTCTGTCCATGTTTCTCTTCTATAACGTGTTAATGTGTTAGAATGTTCAGCATCATCTACTCTATCCATGTGAAAAATCTTTGGAAAGACCAGGCCAACATAACATGTACCAAACCAATGGTCAGGCAAACGGTAATAAGCCTTGTTCCCACAAATATAATACACTCCCGGGAAAACTGGATCTTCTCCTCCTCTAAATCCCCATCCGGTTGCAATAAAGTATGTATCATGGCACTCACTAGTCCCTATGAAATAATAATCATACTGGGATCTCTTCCTGGTAATGCACAGTTTTCCTTTCTGTGGGGCATCTATAGCCATAGTTGGACTGGCTCCATTTTTCAACTCCTTTTCTTTTTCAATATCCCACATTGTGTCACTCATTTTATGCCCTTCTGCTTTCTTGTGCATGTTCAATCTTCTTCTCTCAACCATGTCTAGAAAATTCTTCTCTTCTCCCTTCAAACTGCAAGTTAAATTATTTCTAAAAACATATTCTAAGGTTAATTCTTTGGTTTCTAAAAAAATCTCTCCTAAAGTGTTAGCTTATTTTGCCAGATTCAGTGCTTTATTCATAGGCACCTGCCCAAGAATATTATCTACATTAGACATATTATAATCTAATTTCCCTAACTGGTAAAATATACTAATCAACACACTACAGGAAATTCCATATGTAGCCGGAAGATGATGATAAGTCACTCCTTCCGAAACAGAGGCCGGTAATTGCATGCAGACATAGCAATCCCTTACTTCCATTGTCTTTACGTACTCATACAACAATTTAGAAAAAACATTGCTAGAAAAATCATTAATTGACCTATCCTTATGTATATGTATATTGCTAGTTCTAGTCGGTACTATTTTCTGTGAACTTTTCCCTATATTAGTTTTGTTCTCAATATGACCTTCTAAAGTGTCTATAGTGACTCTAAATGAAATCAGTAGAGCAAGCACGCTCCAAAGCAGCATTAATAAACCTGTACAGCAGCAGCACATCTTGCACCATCTTTTCAGAAAGGTACATCTACTTTTATTCTCAGTGTTAGCCATTTTGTTAATTTGACCGTGTCTTTTGACTTAGCCTCTTCTACTCCTCTACTGAACTTTTAAGGGCAGCAAGTACCCAACGGATTATTACAATCTACTAATTTTAGTATTTCTTTTTCTTCTCTTCTCCAAGTGATTTTCCTTGGATTTACTCAATTTGGATTTTCATCACTTTTCACTGTCTCTTCATCATCATCAAACTGTATCAGGTCCTGAACATCCATCTCTTCTCCAATGTCGGACAAGATAACTCTCATGATTCCCACAGCTTCTTCTTCAGCAACCTCCTTCAGCAAAGCCTCCTCTGGACTTCCTTGGCTGTCCGCCTCTTCTCCTTGTTCAGGCAGTGCCACATATGTCCATTCCGGTGACTTGTACCTCTGGTTTGGTTTCCTTATTCTTTTAGTTCTCTCAGGTATCTTTGTTTCTTCTTCCTTGGTTGGATTTTGACTTGACACTTCATTCACTTGTTCAGCTTTCGAAGAGTTAACTCGTGTCAGTCTGTACCTCAGTCTCTTTATCTTATTCGGCCAAAGATCACCTTTAGCATTTCTCTTTTGTTTTCCTTCTTTATTGTTTCTTTCTCCAAGCCAAGTTCTCTTTCTCAGAACTCGTCCTCCATGTATCTCATTGTCACTTTCATCAGACTCTGTCTCGGTTGCCTCTTGTCCATCAACAGCTTTCTTTTCTCCAACAACTTCCTTTTCTCCAACAGTCTCTTTTTCCACCAATTGAGATTTCCCTACTTCTGTCCCTCCTCGGGTCTCCGACACGCAATCTTCTTGCTGTCTACTTGTCCCTTCACCTAGCTTGTTGTTGATGTTCCCTACACCTCCTCAGGGTTTTTCCGCAATCTTTCCCTCACTGTCTTTGTCTGTCCCTTTTTCTTCAATATTTATCTCAAGTGGAACTTGTCCAATTTCCTCATGTGATTCAGGTGTCTCTTCTGTTGGAATGTTCTTTTCTTTTCTTTCTTTCTTTTTGTGTTGGTCACTGTCAATTGGAACCTCGGGTAATTCTTCTGAGTCTGAACTTGCTTCTGCAGTTTGCACTGTTCTCTTCAGAACCTCTTCTGGTGGGATGAAAATTTCCCTTGACTCACTTTCCCCACTTTCAGGATTCTTTTTCCTTCTTACTGCCTCACTGTCTGCATCATCACTGGAATCTGATTCTTCAAAGTATTCTTTTCCAGTACCATCTCTTGGATTTGGAACTCTCAGTGTTTGACTTGCATGTATCCAATTTTTCACTCCAGCACACTTCACAGCAGTCGTTGTGGTCAAGATGACTTGTCTTGGCCTTCCCCACCTTGGAACCAGGCAATTCCTTCTTCTGTGGACTTTTATCCTTACCCAGTCCCCTGGGCTCAGATCATGGGCTGGTTTCTTTCAAGTGTGGTGGCGTCTTCTCCAACCTGGTGAAACACAGAATGAACTGCGTCAGCCAGGCCTTTACAGTAATCCAAATCATGTCATCAGTTATTGTCATCAACTTGTTGACTGGTACATATGCATGCCTCATTGCACGTCCCATGATAATTTCATGTGTACTCAAACCTGTCGTTCTGTCTGGAGTAGACCTAATGGTCATCAGGACTAGAGGCAAGACATCAGGCCATTTCATTCCTGTGGCTAAGCACATTTTGCCAATTCTGTTTTTGATGGTACCATTCATTTGTTCAACCACACCAGAAGCCTCTGGTCGGTAAGCACAATGTAGCTTCTGCTGTACACTCAATGCTTCACAAATTAGACCCATGATTTCATTATAAAAATGTTCTCCTCTGTCTGATTCAATGGTTACTGGGAACCCGTACCTTGGAATGAACTCTCTTAACAGTAATTTGGCCACTGTTATCCCATCATTTCTTCTTGTTGGATATGCCTCCACCCACCTGGAGAACAAACAGACCACCACCAGGACATACCTCAATCTGTTGACTGGGGGCATTTCAATGAAGTCTATCTGCATTCTTGTGAAGGGTCCTCCCTCCCTGCCTATTGTTCCTAGGCTCACCACTGTTTTCTTTCCAGGATTGAATTGCTGACATATCAGACATCTCTGGCAGAGACTTTCTGCTATCAGTCTAAATTTTGGACTGTACCAGGTTTGCTTAAAGGCTCTTATCATAGCATCCCTCCCCAGGTGTCCTTGGCCATGATACATCCTTGCCATTGTTGATAGCATGCTATTTGGCATGACTGGTCTTCCATCCCTATAGACCCACACATGATCTTTCTCTCTAGGTGCACAACCTGCTTTCAACCAATCTCTCATTTCTTCATTTCCTGCCTCATCCTGCAGCTGTTTTACTTCCTCCCATGTTCCCACCTCATTAGTGAACATTAAGGAACAAGAAGACATTTCTCGCTCTTTACTCCTGTTAATCGAATGATTGTTTCTTGCACAGTATTGTGCTATGTCATTGGCGAACTTGTTTCCCACAGTTACAAAATCATCACCATGACCATGAGCAGCACATTTTACAACTGCTAGTTCTTTAGGCAGCTGTATCGCCTCTAGCAGTTTTCCAACCACTTCAGCATTCTTTATGGGAGTTCCACTTGAGGTCAGGAAACCTCTTTGTAGCCATAGCTGGCCAAAATCATGGACAACTCCGAAGCCATACTGGCTGTCAGTCATCACAGTCACTCTCACACTTCTCCCAATCTTGCATGCTTTTGTCAGTGCCACCAATTCTGCCACCTGAGCAGATTTAACTCCTTTCAAGGGTGAAGCTTCCACACCTTCCGAGACTTTGCACACAGCATATGCAGCACTCAACACTCCTTCATCTGTTCTCAGACAAGATCCATCCACAAACAACACATGATCACTTTCAGGCAGTGGCAGATCTCTTATATCTGGCCTTGGCTTTTTACAGTAATCAAGTACATCCAGGCAGTCATGATCAACGTCATTTCTCACTCCCACACATTCAGCATCAGACAACAGTGTCGCTGGATTCACATTCACACATCTCTCCAGGCTTACATTGGTTGCACCAGCAGACCTGTGGGCAGAATGTAAAATAGTCATAGACTGGCCCACTAAGGAATACCCGAGAGATCCAAAAACAGGAGCTCCAGACCCGGAGGTAATGAAGAAGTATGAACAGGTTATGGCCTTCTTGAAAAATAAGGTACCTCCCAAGGAAACAGACTGGGTTAAAATAGATCGAACACACCAGGAATTGAAAGAATCAGTCCATGCTTACTATGAAAGACTGATACTAGCTTTTAAGCAGTTCAGTGGAGATGAACACTTGGGTGACAAGGATACGAGTCATTTTGTGTATAGATTTGTGTATGGTTTGCGACCTGAAATCAGTGAAATGATACGTCAGCACACCGTAGACTGGCAGAGTAAGAAGATTGATGAGATTCTGAGACATGCAAAATACTTCAGTGATGAGATTGAGGCAAAGCAGAGGAAGCTAAAAGAAAAGGCAATGTGGGCACAGGTGAAAGTTGTAGAAAGACAGGAAGCTCAGTTGGTTGAACAGGCAAATAACCCAGGAAATAAACCCAGGTTTGGTCCAGGAAAAGGAAAGGGGAACATCGAGGAAGCCAAGAAAAAGTTTCCATGCCACAACTGTGGAAAACTGGGGCACTGGAAATCCGAGTGTAAGAATCCACCGTCTACTAATGATGATAATCCATCATTGAATTCACAGGTGCAGAGTGAGGGGTGTGGTCAGCATCGGCAACAGCAGAAGGCTGATAAGCTGCAGAATCAGGTGCCAAAACCATCCTTGCCACAGAGAAGAGGATCCCAGAAGTACAGCCAAGAGTCGGAATTCTACGATGAAGAGCAGGTAATCAAACCAAAACGCGCAACTATTCAGGTCAGACTATTCAGGTCAATCCACAGTACTTTTGACAGTTTTACAAATCTGTCGACCTGTCTGTACTACTCAACGGGCTTTTCCCTTAGTCGAGGGAAATCATTCGTAAATGATAAAATATCCTGTCTGGTCCATGGGACATGTACGTACCCACCTCCTGGAATCTCTCTCATGGGGTAAGCTGTCACTGCCTTCTCTTTTTCTTTCAGGGGGAATCCTGAATAAGTTCTATCTGCCCCATCCTCTCGCTTTCGGTACCATCTGTCTTTCCATCTTTCTACATCTCCCCATTTCTTCAGCAAGGCAATCATTTCCTTAATCTGTCCTGTTCGGCCTGCATTGTTCAGATTCTCAATGTCCTTATCTGTAAAATCCACTCGGTAAGGCTTTTGTAAAGCTTTTACCTTGTCCATGTCAATTCCCAATTCACTGGCTATTCCTTTCAACCTGTCATGTATGTTCTTTGCTCTCCATGTGACACTCTTGCAAAGGAAGAGGATCTCCCCTTCCAGATAATTCTTCAGTGTTTCTGTAGGGATTGTTCCTACTATCATCTCTTCCATCTCCATACGTAGCCTAGCTACATCAATTCCCTGTGATTCTTTTTCTTTTCTTTGTAAAGTTTTCAGCCAATCATTCAAATCTTCAGCAGTTATCACAGATTTTTCTGCACCCCCTGGTTCTGTCACTCTTTGCAGTTCTAAAATTGATCCTCTGTTCCCTTCCACACATCCAGAATTCAAACTTGAGTTAGTCTGCACACTCAATTCTCCTCCACATATGGTATGTCTCCACTGATTTTCTCCTGTTCTCCACTGTGTTTCTCCCACTCTCATTTCTGCCTGCTCTGGAGGAACAATCAATCTATTTCCCACATATGGTACCGTCAAACCACTCTCGCCCGTCCTCTGCTTGTCAAAAATTGGCATAACCGGGCCTATTGTCACAGGCACTGTAACGGCTTCAAGATTTTTAGTCAGTTCTCTGATTTTCTCTGTCAGTTCAAAAGTAGTTTTTGCTAGTTCTCTGGTCTTTTCATCCTCAAGTTAATTCTCTCTTTCTATCTCTCTTTCTCTCTCTCTCTCTCTCTCTCTTTCTTTCTCTCTCTCTTTCTCTCTCTTTCTATTTCTGCCAGAGAACAACTGCTTTTCAACCCAGGGGTGGTACCCTCTGTCTTAATAATCCGCAGGGTGTCTCTCATCGGGGTCACTGCTGTTCCTACCTCTGGTTCTCGTCTATACGAAGGCGGTCTTTTATAGAGCATGTCCTCCAAGATATCATCATCAGACTCGTTTGCCCCATATCTCCTGGGTTCTATATTATATTCTTTTTCTGTACATTTTCTCCCTCCCGATTCCTCTGCCGTTCTTACAGGATATAATCCCTCGGTCATACTGGCATCACGCCACCTTCTCATCTGGTCATGATGGGTTTCGCGATCATACTTTCGCCCAAACATGTACCTGTAGTTACCCCCACCCCTCTGCTTTTCTCGTTCATGCATTTCATCCTCCCATTCAGTCAATGCCTCGAACTGCTTCGGCCTAGGCCGAGGCTCTAGATTCATCATCTGCTCCCGTAAGTTCCTCAGTATGGCCAGATTAAATGAACCATGTTCCGGGAACGCTAACACTCCATCATCCTTTGTATATTTCACCCAGTTATCTAACCAAATACAGGTATGATACCCATACTTCGCAACCATGAAGGATGCCGGGGTTCTTATCGGGGGCAATAACTGTCCTTCCCTAGTCACTATATCTTTATCCTTGTCGAACCAGTTCTTTACTTTACTAAGCAAGGATTTCTTCTTCTTTTCCTCAGCCTGGTAGTACATATTTCTTATTTTTCCCAAGCTGTTTGCTCTTTCTTCAACTGTACGATCTCTTGTCCAATTGCAGCGCGACTCACACTTACGCACCAATCCTGGGGCGTCTACGTCACTGACTCAGTCCGCGAATCCCAGCGCGACTCACACTAACGCACCAATCCTGGAGCGTCTACGTCACCCTGTATGTCTCCCAATCCTAGCGCGGCGTACACTAGCACACCAATCACCATGCTTCCACTGTTCTAACCCACTGTCCAATCACAGCGCGGTCTCCCTGACGTCAGCAGTCGCTGCAGTCGCTTCTGCTCCTGTCTCCTGTCCTTCTCGTCTACCCCTCCTTTACAAGACTACTCGGTAGACTTTGTTTCAACTTCTACGAGTCTGTTAGTTACAACATACAAACATCTCCATTGTCTGCTTCGCTAGCCACAGAACAGCAAAAGACCTTTCCCACGAGAATTCTGCCTTTCCCGAGAGCAGCGCTTACCTCTGCCCTACTACAGAATCGTTACTTCCGTTGATAAAGTAGCACATCCCTCTACTTTACCCTTCTAACAAGCACCAATTAACTGTTTTCTCCGGAATGCTCCTAAGAGTTTTACAATTAACCAGAATGCCTTCATTCACGCACTTTCACAACAGAAAATGTAGTACATTCACACAGAATTCTGTCTTTCCCGAGAACAGCGAACAGTCTGTCCTACTACAGAATTATATCACACGTTAACAAAGCAGCGCTTACCTCTGCCCTGTCCTTCTAACTAGCTCCGAGAATACCTATTACCTCTCTAGTGGTAAGCATTAACGGAATGCCATACAGATCCCTGAGACCTAAGACCAGAGTTTCACAGATAACCTTCGCTATCATACATACTTCTCTCGCACAGAAAATACGTTTCTAATGGCAACACACGGCGATGCTACCTCATCGAACCCAGACAATGCGACGTGCAACTTCAATTGTCACACGTTTTCCCCTGTCTGCATACAGGGCCAACAATCCCGCCTTTTTCCGAGAGCAACACTCCCTCTGCTCTACTACGGAACTGTCGCCGACTCCCTATGTCCCAGAAGCCGTTCACAATACATAAAACTCAACACGATTTCAACATATAGTGTTAGTACAAATATCAATCAATAATCAACAAGCCTATATACACGCAATCTCGCCAGACCAAGACAATAGCAAACCATCATTCTGCTACCAAGAAACTGGTGCAGATCAGAGCTTCCGAATCCCCTCTACTTCCACGGACGGAGGGATCTCACAGTCGCACACGCACACACACATCACACGCTGGTGGGGCCCATTACACTAACTTTCATCCTACCACTCTTATCCGTGCCATGTATAAGGGGAAACACTTTCAGCTACCTATCCAATCTGCCTGTTCGTTGAGGTCAATGGCATCTGCTTAGTTGCTTATAAATCTAGTGAAATATATTTCAAAGAATACATAATAAATTCAATAAACATGACCAGAAATAATCACCCGACACAGTAATTCAAACAGAATTATTTGTTTATCTAAAATTGTAAGAAAAGCCAATTAAATGCAAATTCATTTCTCTCATATTTACCTATTCTGTCTAAATGTCAGATCCTAAGTCAGAACCGGTCCTCTGTAGAAGAATTAGAGTTTCCTGCCGTTATGTAGAGTCATCGTCCTCTCCGTCAGCATAAGGACCTCGGATCATCAGCTCGGGAAGAAGTGGCGCTAGACCTCTCTAGCCTACTAATATTTATACTAAAATTTACATTCTATAAAGTTACAATTCTTTGTTCAGAACGGATGAATGGCGGAAATAATGTCCTCTTGGTACATTTTCGATATTGTGCGAGATCTTCTCACACATAGATTGTCCCAAATAATGAATAGGAAAATTGAATGTTCATGACTAATTTCGATACATCTACGGATGTCTCTACTGGGTAAATTTGTATCAAATGGTGGGATCATTATAAGTTCATGAAGTCAATATTTCAAAATTGCAACATCTCCATCTTCCAGGAGCACTTGGCAGATTTCCTGGACTTGTCATCATGCTCATGGCTTTTCACTTCATCGGAGGTGCAAGGTCACAGGCAGTGCGAAGTCTTTTTGTAAAATTTCCATCTACTCGAATGCAGGCTGCGGGTGGTAGCCATCTTGTGGTAGGCCACATTTGACAACTTAAGTGAAAATAAACATAAAATAGAATTACTGCACGGAAATGATTATACAGTGTTATTCCCCTGCTAATACCCTTATGTGTGTGTATTTATCTAGCCATTTGCGACATCAAAAGCCATTAATGCATATTAATTATAAGCGCAAACACAATAACATCACATAAGCAACATCGATTTCTGTCAGTTTGCTCACCAACTTAGTTCACTTATCATTTCAGCCATGCAATAGCATTCCCACGTGTAATTCTCTTGTTAATAAGGTTGGTTAGACAACATTTGACAAACTTTTAATAATTAATAATTAATCAGTAGGACTTTTAGTTATAACATGCGAAAATGAAACAGGTATTCGGTTTTAAAGAAAAAACCCTGCTCCATCAAGAGGACGCTGGTAATGGCAATGAATGTGTACAGGGGTGTGAGCAATTTCCAGAAAGAAACAAGTGGCACGGGTTACTCTTTCCCTTGTTATTCCCACTGATGTGCGCAGGCCAGCGATGGGTGCCAAAATGAGCATGAAAGGTAGACATGGGCTGATGGTGGTGGGGGGAGGGGGAGCGCACCGCGAGCGGAGGCAAAACAAAAGAAGCGCGGCCGCTTGTTATTGCAAGGCATTACACAAATGTTAAAAAATAAAGTGCTTGCATAAAGGAGCGCTAGGTGGCGCCTGAACACCATGGCCGCTTAGCGGTGAAGCTCCGGGCGCCGGACCCCGCAAATCCTCCCTAATCCGTCCTCAGCTGCCCTGGCCGATGCTTTCCCGGGCGCGCTGAAGCCCGGAACCGTCCTGCTCTCCCTGGCGCGGATCTGGCGCCCATCTGCCCCCTCGGCGCTCGCCCGGCGTCTCTGCAGCTGACCGCCGAGAGGAAGCTGCGGTCCCGGTCCTGGGGCGCGGGCGAGCTGCTACTCAAGCCCGCGGCGCCCACGAGGTGTCTGGGCCCTGATGTGCCGGCGGCCTACAGGAGGCGTCTTTGCTGCGGTTACGCCCCCCCCCCCCGGGAGAGAAACGGAGGCCCCTAGCCGAGGCCACCCTGTGGAGTCCGCGGAGGTGCGGGACTGGTCCAGAGGATCCGATTTGCGCCGCAGAACAGGCGGTGAGTGCGGCAGCGGGGAAGTGCACCAGCGGGGCTACTTGAGTTGTCGGGGGACTGGAGGTGGTGGGGACGCCCCCCCATCGGGCCGGGTGTCGACGGTCGGGGGCCGGCTCCCCCCCTTCCCCCCCTCGCCCACGTCGCGGACCCCGGGCCTGGTTTCTACGGCCTGCGGGTGTCGCCTTGGTGGGTGCGGAGCCGCATTTGTGGATCGGGCCGCAGGCCGGCGGTCGGGGAGTGTACGGCTTCCCTCCCCCCCCCCCTTTCAGCTAAGGCGCTCCAGGTGTTGGGCATGCGGTTGCCCGAACACCCAGGGGGGGATTGAACTGATCTGACCTTGGAGCCCGCGGTCCCGGGCTGCGTAAAGGCAGTGGTGGCGGCGGACCCGCCGGGAGGAGGTCTGAAGCTTGGCTGAGTGCCCCGAGATTTCGGCTGGAGCGGAGAGACCTAGCTTTGGCTGCGGTGTGCGGCGGAGGGTGACGCACCTCCCTGCAGGGCCGGGGCTGGGGGTTGGTGACGACCCCCTGGGATTACCGGCTGCCACATCGGGCAGTGCGCCGAAAGTACCCTCGGAGAGGCGGGCTGCATGCAGGAGTTGCGGCCTTGGCGACTATCGACTGAGGCACTCTCGGAAGACTCTCCAGGGACCTGGGACCGTGACCCACGCTGCTGGACCTCGCAATGTCGGCGGGAGGCTGCGGGCGCGACTGCGGCCGGGGGCTGGACTGGATTTCCTGCTGAGTGGCCCGCCGGAGCTTGACCGCTGGGGCTGGTGGCGCCCGACCATTCCCAGCCATGGGACCCCCTGGCCATACCTCCTGCGGAGTCCACGTCAGCCCGAGCACCCGTCGACATCCTGCAGGAGTGTCTCACACCCTGTCGCCCTGCTTAGCTGACTGCCGCCCCAGACATGGGTAAGGACAGGGCCACTAAGCCGGCGTCCGGGGCCACCCAAACCAGGATGGACAAATTCACGACCTCTGAGAAGGGGTCCGGCCCCACGGGCGAACTGGCCCCGGCCCCCGCTACGGACCTTGCTGCCATCCTGCAGGCCATCAACTCATCCCGCGCCTCCCTCGAGGGCATGGTGGGAGAGGTCAAGGTGGATGTTGCGCTTCTCCGGCAGGATCTGCGGAATGCCACCGCCCGCATCTCGGAAGCCGAATCCCGGATATCCACTGCTGAAGATGACATCCGCCATTTACAGGACCAGGTTCGGGAGCTGACCACCCACTCTAAGGAGCTGCACCGCCGGGTCGAAGATGCAGAAAACCGCGCCCGGCGCAGCAACCTGCGCCTCGTGGGATTCCCGGAGGGCGTCGAATCAGGCCGGGTGGACAACTTTATGGAGCGCTGGTTCCGATCTTGGATGCCGGCGGACAGCTTATCTGCTTCGTTCGTGGTGGAGAGAGCCCATCGCTCCCTGGCCCCCAGGCCCCCCGGTGCGCCCCCCCGGCCGTTCATCCTCAAGCTCTTGAATTTCAGAGACAGGGACGCTATTC
Source organism: Triturus cristatus (assembly GCF_964204655.1). Lineage (NCBI taxonomy): Eukaryota > Metazoa > Chordata > Amphibia > Caudata > Salamandridae > Triturus > Triturus cristatus. The sequence continues at coordinate 169,193,954 of NC_140586.1, read as the reverse complement.
TCTGCGAGGCCCGGCGCACGGAAACCCTCCACTACCAGAACCACAAAATCATGGTTTTCCCGGACTACACTCGCGAGGTCCAGGAGCTGCGCCGCTCCTACACTGAAGTGAAACAAAAGCTGCGTTCCCTGGGCCTCCAGTACCAGCTCCAGTTCCCGGCCCGCCTCCGGGTCATCTTCCAGCATAAGACACTGTTTTTCGATACGCCACGTGCGGCCTGGTCCTGGTTGACAGAGGAGCACCCCCTGCACCGCTCTGGGCGCGGATCGCCCATGGGAGCACGGGGGGGACGGGGGCGGCCCCGGACATCGAAGACCCGCCGGCGGCATCGCACGTTACCCCGGGAGCGCACGGCGGAGGAGGCGGTCACCACGCGCTCTGGGGGACGGCCGCGCCGGGGATCAAGAGCATCTTCTGCCTCCTCGGCCACACACGCCAGTCCCGTGGCTGACGGGCGGCGGGCCATGTCCCCCCGGCTCACAGGCCCTGCAACCCAGCCGGCCGAGTTGGTGGACACTTCGGACCTCTCTCGCAGCCCTAACATTTGACTCTCTATGTTTCTTTGGGGGGGGTGGGGGACGCCCGGGCTGGGGGTTGGAATGCCCCGCTGTCAGTGTCGCTCTTGGCCAGGGCAGATGAATCAGGCGTGACTTCAGTTGTACCAGGGGTCCACTAGCACTCAAGCCCGAGCGTTTTAGCTTGGTGGTTCTTCCATTTGGTTCGGGCGACAGATGCTTCTGTTTTCGAAGTATAGGGTGGGGGGTGGGGGTTTGGGGTTGGTTTGGGGTTGTTTCTTCCTCGTTGGGGAGGCTTTGTTGGTGGGGGGTGACTCCCCCTTATTTGTTGTGGCAAGGCATCTTGTACTCTTTGACCTGCTCTCCTGCCCGATGTCCCGCTGTCCTTCCTCTTTAGGGGCCTGCTCAGCCGCGCCTCCACTGGCCCCCTCTTCTGTCCTGGGCTATGGCTGACCCTCCTGTCCCTAGGGCCGCCATGCGCATATTATCCTGGAACGTCAATGGTCTTCTGGACCGTTTCAAACGCATGGCGGTCCTCAAATACGCGCAACGTGCGGAGATTGATGTTCTCCTCCTCCAGGAGACTCACCTCTTGGGCAATAACTGTCCCTTTCTTGGCCGCTATGGTTATGACAGGGTGTGGCACTCAGGTTTTACACGGGGATCCCGAGGGGTAGCTATTCTGCTCCGCAAGTCCTTTCCCTTTGTCCTGACCCAGGTGCACTTGGACCCCCAGGGCATGGTAGTGGTGGTATGTGGTACTCTTGAGGGGCGACCCCTCACCCTGACGTCCCTTTACGCGGCTCCGTCCCTCCTGCCGTCGGCCCTCTCCTACACCGCGGGCCTCCTCCCGACGCTTCCGGCGGGTTCCCTCATTCTCGGCGGGGATTTTAACGCTGTCTACACGCCCCACCTGGACTCGACAGGTCCGATATCCCTGGCCCGCGCCGCTCGCGCGAAGCAGCTCTCGTCTTGGGCTGAATCTCAGGGCCTCTGCGATGTATGGAGGATCTGGCACCCGCAGGCTCGCCAATACACCCACACTTCGGCGGCCCATCACTCCCATGCCCGGATCAACCTCATCTTTGTACCGTCTACCGACTGCGCAGGGGTGCAGGATGCGCGCATTCTCCCAAGGGGCCTCTCGGACCACTCGCCAGTGCTCCTTGCTCTTGGCCCCCCCCCTCTCCGCCCGTCCGATGTGGCGTTTGAACGCCTGGTTCCTCCACGACAAGGCTTTCCGGAAGGTGGTCGGGGGCGAGATAGCCGATTATTACTCTCACAACGAGGGCTCTGTCCCCTCCCCTGCCGTCCTATGGGAGGCCGGCAAGGCGACTATTCGGGGCGCCGCTAAGGGGCATCTGCAACGGCAACGGCGGGCCCAATCTCAGAAGCTCGCGGACTGCGAGGCTCAAGCCTTGGACCTGGAGCGCAACCTGGGGGGGCTGGACGACAGCACACGGTCTCGTCGCCTGGCTTTCCTGCGGGAAGAGATTCGCCTACACTCCTTGGAGGCAGCGAAGACTCTGTGGCGCTCCTCGGTGGCCCGGGTCTACGGCTGGGGAGACAAAAACGGCACTCTTCTCCACCGGCTGGCTACTTACCCCCGGGCAGGTAGGATCATTCCAGCCATCGCAGACTCGGCGGGTGGCCTCCACACAGCCTCGGTGGCGATGGCCCAGGCGTTCGCCGACTACTATTCGCGGCTGTACCGACTCCGGACGTCCACGCTCTCCCTAGAGGAGTTGCTGGGGCCGAATGGGGCGATGCTTGAGCGGCTGCAGCCTGAGGTCTCTGAGAGCCTCGATTCGCCTATAGAGCTGCAGGAGATTGAGGAGGCGATCGGCCGCCTGGTGCCCGGGAAGACCCCGGGACCCGACGGGTTCCCTCAGGAATACTACGCTCACTATCGTGAGACTCTGGCCCCGAGGCTTCGGGACCTGTTCGCGGACGTGGTGGAGACGGGCTCGTTCCGGCCCGAAACGGACACAGCGGCCATAGTTGTCCTCCCCAAGACGCAGCCCCCCTCGCGGTCCTGCTCGGACTACCGGCCAATTTCCCTCATCAACACCGAAATCAAAATCTATGCCACGGTCCTCGCACAGCGGTTGCGCCCATCTCTTGCCTCTCTGGTCCACCCGGATCAATGCGGATTTATGCCGGACCGGGGGACCAGACACTGCCTGCGGCGCCTGCACCTCGCGATGGCGCACCGCGGCCGCCTTTCCCCCTATCTGGCCCTCCTGCTGGTCGACTTTGAAAAGGCCTTCGACTCCGTGGGGTGGGCGTACTTGGGTAAGGTCCTAGAGCACATGGGTTTCGGTCCCCGGTTCCGTGCCATGGTTGCGGTCCTGTACGCGAGCCCGCGGGCCCGTGTTTTGGTCAATGGGGCTCTGTCTCGCCCGTTTCCCATAGGTCGAGGTACGCGCCAGGGATGTCCGCTCTCGCCCCTCCTTTTCGCTCTGGCCATGGAACCCCTGGCGGTAATGATTCGCTCGGATCCCGCTCTTCGCGGATGGGATTGGCCAGGTCTGGCCCCTGATAAGATCGCCCTCTACGCGGACGACGTCCTCCTCTATCTCTCTGATCCAGCGACCTCGGGACCCCAGGTCCGCCGGATTCTCCGCCGGTTTGGCCACACGTCGGGTCTCCATCTGAACCCTAAAAAATCCGTTCTAGTCCCGTTGCACCCGTCCCGGGACTGCTTCGATTGGCAATCGGATATTCCCCTCCGGAGACTCTCCTTTAAATACCTGGGGATCTGGGTCACCCTTCTTCCGGAACTCTGCTGGGCCCTCAATGTAGCTCCTGTAGTCAACAAGACCAGATCGGATATGCTCCGGTGGCAATCGCTCCCATTGAATCCGCTGGGGAGAGTCGCCCTCTATAAAATGATGGTCCTCCCCAAGTTTCTATACATGCTACAAAACACTCCGTGCCCCTTTCCGCGCCCGTGGTTCCGGGAACTGGATAAGATGGTGATCAAATTTCTCTGGGGCGGCGGCAGGCCCCGGCTGGCCTTAGATCGCTGCAGAGTCCCCTCCTATGACGGCGGCTTGAGCATGACCAACCTATATCTCTATTATCTGGCCACCCAGCTACTGGTGATCCACGACTGGTTCTCGGGTGGATGGGGCGATCCGGCTTATCGACTCGAGGTGCATTGCCTCGGGTTCTCCTCTATCCAAAACATGCTCTATGGAGCAGCGGTTCCCCTGTCGCTCCCCGGCGTCGTGCGGGCCCCTTTTCTCGCGTGGCGCGCAGCTTTGAGGCACACCCGGTGGTCGGGGACGAACACGCAACTCACACCGCTTTGGCACGGGACATGGCTGCGGGAGGTGGTGGGACTAGTGGGCTTTCGGCAGTGGGATCTTCTCGGGATCTCCACTCTGGGCGATATATGGCGTGGGAGCCACATGTGTTCCTTCCAGGAGCTTCAGGCCCGCTTCTCGCTACAGCCTTCTCAGTTTTATCGCTACCTTCAATTGCGCCATGCGGTCCGGACCCACGTCCCTCTAGACTCCAGATTGCCTTCCCATAGCCCGCCTGAAGCTCAGGTGATGTTAGGGTGCCTGGGGAAGGGGGGCATATCCCGCATTTACAAATCCCTGATTAACAATACACCGGTAGACTGGAGCGGACTAAAACAGCGATGGGAGGCCTGGGTGGGACCCCTAGATGACGCGGACTGGAGGGACGCCCTTATGGCCCCTCGGTCGCTTACCACCTCCGCTAGGTTGCGGCTCATCCAACTCTACTACCTCCACACCACTTATCTGACTCCGGACCGCCTATACCGTGCGGGCCTCCGCGTGGATGCCTCCTGTGCCCGCTGTGGGATGGCTCCGGCAGACTTTTTCCATATGGTGTGGTCTTGTCCCCGCCTGGCAGACTACTGGGCAGCGATTGAAGCCGACCTAGCGGAGGTTCTGGGATGGGAGGTCCCCCATGAGCCTCGATTGGCCCTGCTGGGCATCACGGACGGGATGGATGGGTCCCGTAACGACAAGTACTTCCTCACTACTGCCCTAATGGTGGCTAAGAGGGATATAGCAGCCGCATGGTCACAGCCAGACCCGCCCAGAAGGGCTACCTGGAGTAGAGGGGTGGACTGGTGTGCGGCCCAAGAGCGGTCGTTATACGCTGCCCGGGGCTGCCCCAAAAAATTCCGCAAAATATGGGGGAGATGGCTGGGGGGACTGCTTTGAGGGGTGGGGGCGCAGAGGGTGGGGACGGGGGATGGGGGAGGAAGGGGGGGTTTTTACATTCGTTTGTCGATACTTCCCTGATTGCAGGTACCGATGCCATGTTCAATGCACTGTTGTATATCATTCTTGATATTGTCCTTTATGCTGCAAAACACAATAAATTTGTTTATAAAAAAAAAAGTGCTTGCATAAAAGGTAGAGACGGGCAGATGGTGGTGGGGGGAGGGCATCGCGAGCGGAGGCACAACAAGCGCTGCCGCTTGTTCTTGCTCCTCATTACACGAATGAGGAAGACCGGGAAAACAAAAGGCGTGTCAGCCATTGTTGAAGCTAAACGCTGTAATAGCAAAATAAGCCCGACAGAGCGTGGTGCGTGCGCGCTTGGGGGCGGGGGAGCGCATTCCAGGAGGGGGAGCGGACCCTTTGAAGTGCTCCTAAAAAGCGGATTGCATGGCGGCACGATGCGCGTGATTGTGCGCGTGCTACCCATGCAATCCGCTTTTTAGGAGCACTTTTCAAACCCGCTTTCTATAGTCACGCTTTGCGATCGCTTACGCGATAGCAAGGCGAGACCTAAAAAATGAGCAAGCCCTTACTCGAACTTTTAAACAATACATCAAATCCTCGAAAATCAAACATTTTTCCTTACTGATACTGTGGATTATTTTTCCGGTTTCACCCCAACTAACCTCTCTACACCACCCCACCCAACCCCCCACACAGCCCACCCAACCCACCCAAATAAATCTACCCCTCCCCTGAACGAGGCTTTAGGGCCCATGGTCCTTGTGATGACAAGCTCCCAATCACCCAGTGCTATCACCCGCAAACCGAATCCCAGCCCATGTGGAGGAAAATAAAAAACTAGCCATAAACGGCCATGATTTATGTTACATGTACTACATCTTTACACAACTTCCTTTATAATACCCATAAAGCCAAAGATTCCCACATGGGTTGGGAAAAAGACAAGAAAAAAACCAAAAAGCAACATTACATAGGGGAAGGGATAAACAATTCTAAGCCAAGAACACAAAAAAAGTAAAACATATATATCTTGGATGATATTATCCCAACCCCAAACTGTACAACCAAAAAGGCCAGGAGAGAACAATCAAAAATCCCCCCTTAAGGCAAAGCCGTCTGTAACAAGACTTACAGAGATTTTAAGAATTCTTTCGCTGAAGCCTCCGTAGGAACAAATCGAGTACGATCCTGAAAAATAACTTTACATTTGGCTGGGTTTAATAAAAATACTTGCGCCCCTTTAGCCTGAAATAACGGAATAAGCTGTTGTAGCTGCCAATGCTTCTCGACAGTGAAATGGCAGAAATCTGGCCTAACAAAAAACTCAAAATCCTACCCTACCCTTTTTTTATCTGGACGAGCCAGCTGGAAGACATCTTCCCTGGCTAAAAAGCTATTGAAGGAAATCAAAAATGCTTTGGGCCTATCAGATTCTTGCCCTGCTCTGGAGTGAAGAGCAAACGGAAAACAATGTGCCCTTTCTATTTCTCTATTCCAGTCCCAATTAGTTAACTCAGGCAATGCATCTTTAAACAAGTCAATAATAAACTTGCGGTGTTCTTGTCATTCCCGTCCTTCTGGAATCTGTAAAACCCTAAGGTTTTTCCTGCGTGATCGATTCTCTAAGTCGGCCAGCTTCCACTGTGTGTCCTCTTTCATAACAGACAAAGATTCAGTCAAGGCCTTTTGTGCCACAAGTTCATCTTCAAGACTTGAGATACAGGCCTCCGCTTGATTAAATCTTGAAGTAAAATCTGAACAGGTTTTAGCGATGCGAAGTACTGAATTTTAATGCTTCCGGCATAGATTCTGCAGTCTCGGACTTTCTACTCTTGTCTCCTCTCTGTGAGACATTATTGACTGGTAGATTAAGGCTAAGGCTATATCATCTGGAGAGTTAGTTGAATTTAAATCTTTCTGTAGTCCATCAAGCTGCTCCTTTTCAGATTCCAAATTACTGATTTTATGGTCTAACTTTTTACGGACAGTATGAGGATTGCCTTCCAAAAACTCGCCAGAATCTTCCAAATAAGCACTGTTATGGTCGCTCCCACCGACACCATTAGCTTGAGCTTTGAACATTGCCTCTAAGTCCTCACAAGACGATGTTGAAGGGTCAGACATAGAGAAAAAATCACCTGATTGTGTCCTGTACTTGGGGATTAGAGCTTTCATCTGGTATTACCCCAAAGTCAGAGCCCCCAGCAGTATTAACCAATGTAGATCTTACAGTAAGACTTAGGTCTGGGGTAACAAAAACAGCCGTGTCAGCATTGGAAGTCCCCGCCATAGTAGCAGAAGCAGAGACACAGCTCGAGCCCTCCAACAAAGGCTGCTTATCCTGCCCCCCATTATCAAAAAAACCTTCGTTATTTTGCAAAGTCAGAGAAGTTACAGAGGAGGAGATAGATCCCACGTTTTTATCCCTCGCTGCTTCCTCAGTAACATAGGCATCAAAGTCTATAACACTCCCACCTTGCTCTCCTGCTACATCCACATCATCCACCTGTGGGGTATGCACATTCTTGCCCTTTTTCTTCTCTTTCCCAGTGGTGAAAAGTTCAGGGATAGTTCTCTTAGCGAGACTATCAACCACCAACCCCTTTGGCCCCTTAACGGCTAAATCATCTTTGACATTTTTCGTAACATTGTCTGGGAGATTACCTGGCGTCTTCAATTCTTCAGCAGCATTCCTTTCGCCAGAAGGATCTTCCTGTGTACGTGCTCTCCCATGCGCACCTTTGGGAGGCATTGTTGCTGGCTCAGGATAATCCCCTCTCGAACCTCCGTATCGCCTCAGGGGCGGACAGGCAGCCCAGTACCGACGCAGCGGGACCGCATCAGCAGCTCCGCCGCAACCAATCAAGCCTCGCCACGATGACTGCAGCCAAAACGCTCAGCATCCCACGAATTCCATCAAAGCAGTAAGTGTGTATGTCATCTCTTCTTTTCTCCTTCTCCTCCTGGATTACAAAAGTGTAATAACGCCACTTTTACATCACTAGCGTTTACGGGCTTGAGCACCAGGGAGCGGTCAGCTCACACGTCCGAGCTTGCGGACGCCATCTTGCCTCTTATCTCTACTTTAATTTCTTGTGTGTCCTGACTTCTTTCCCCATAAAAGCCGAAGAAGTGGGGCTGTGCGACAAAAGAACTTTAAGTATTGTCAGTGTTTTACATTTCTATCTCCGCATGTTTTTCATACATAGTATCTCTCCCTCTGTCGCCTTCTTTTAATTTTCTCTTCATGCCTGTGTACTCTCAAGATTTGGCCTAGATCGTCAAGGGTTTAGGTCCGGTTTTAAGAGACGAGCTCTTTTCTGAGGTGAAAGGCATTCTTCAGATACACCAGAAAACGAATGCATTTCTGTCTTACATTCATCTTTGAAACTCTGTATCCTTGCAAGACTGTGTGTACTAGGAAACTACAAATATGAATTAATACAGGGTAATATATGACGACGCCAACCACTTGTCTTCCCAAACCACATCCTTTTATTTCGTTGGAAACTGCCCACTACCAGACAAATATGAGTATTATTAACTTATTTATTTTACATTTTTTTCTATGACGCTGGAAGCCATCAGGGCAGTTTATGTAGACATGAATTATGATACAGTTGATGATACAACAGCTATAGTTATGGGTGTAGAAACACAAGTAAGTGGTTAGAAATGTATAAGTAACATGCAACGTAATTTTAAAGTTCTTTGTTATGGCTAGGGCCACTGGAATTATGCGATCCTGCTGCCTTTTTCCACATAGTAATAGATTTACTGCATTTGAAATACATTCTACCATCTGCTGCATAATATGCAAATTTTAACAAAACAAGTGTATACCTCAAAGAGATTAAAAAAAAGTTCTTTAAAAAGTGAAAAAAAAGAGTGGCGAGCTGTACCAGACCCTTTGCAATTGTTAACTGGCCCCCTTTTCAGCGACAGATTTATATGGCCAGGCCTAGAACTGGTACTAATGAGGTGAACATTTTGCGGAGACAGTATTAATGGGTATTAGAATACCAAAATAGTGAAATGATACTGCCGCAGACCCTGCTGTTTAATGCTGCCTACATAATGTTGTCAACCATTTTCCGTCATTTGGTTCTCCTACGCGGCATAAGTGCTTTCAGTGGGATGAAAAAAGTGGAGAGCTTTAAAAGACGTGGCTTAAGAGTGTATTAAGAAACATCCACAAGAGATATGGCCTATGCAACTAAGGGGTATATTCTCAAGGACTTATTGCAGAGTTATCGGCACTTTATCGCAGCCAAAGTGGTGATAAATGTATCGCCCTATTCACAAGCTGGTGCTAACAGCCGATATCACCAGTTTTTCTGCGATAGCAGCCGCAAAAAACATTGCCACGGATGACACCGGCAACTAACGCTAATGAGATGCAGAGTAGGCGTTCCCGTGCAAAAAGCCACGACAACACCACTTTGCAACATTCTCAACGACCAGCCAGATCGGTGACAAGATGACAAAACATGCGATAAGGCGTGTTAGTATCAGGGATTTAACACCTGCTCCTACCTGGTGTTAAGTTGGACGACTACCTGCATTATGAAAGGGAGCCCAGCCCAGAGCCACACCTGAAGAACAACAGATGCCATGGAGCCATTGATCATGCAGCTTGGAGCCCCAAGAGGGCCACAACACCCACCGCCACCACACCCAGGACCAACCCCCCCCCCCGGGCCCTCCCCACCCCCCAGAACCCTACCCTGGGCACCCCCTCCGGACAAAGATATTTCACATCAACTTCACAAAATCATAAACAAATTCCCCTGATGTCCAAAATTACAACAATTAACATTCATGTGTGGTCAGAAAAAGGATTGTCATTAATTCATCTTTGTATTTCCAAACAAAATATTTTATTAAAATTAAACTCAATACTACTATATAGAAGAGTCAATCCGGGTCTTCCCTGGACAATCTGTAAGTCACAGCCTGCAAGACAAAATTAAAGATAAGAAGGTGTGTCATGCGCTCATCAAAGGACAGAGAGAGAGAGAAAGAGAGAGAGTAAGAAAAGGAGAGAGAGAGAGACAGTGAAAGGAAGAGAGGGAGAGAGACAGAAAGAGAGAGAAAGAGAGAGACAATGAAAGGAAGAGATGGAGAGAGAGAGAAAGAGAGAGACAGTGAAAGGGGGAGAGGGAGAGAGAGTGCCGACACTGCGGACCTGGCCTCACTGCTCATCTGCTGCCACCGGTGTGTCTCCAACCACGTGCCGGTATACACTGCAGTCCACCAGGTCCCTTATCTGAAACAGAGTCCAGATTCATGAATGGCAGAGGTTATATCATTGCAGACGCCATCATCGCTTGCCCCCCCTGCGCACACAGGCAGCTGCACCCCAGCCCCTCCCGCCGCCCAGCGGTGATTGCCTGCCCCTGCACACCCAGGCCTCGCTGCTCACCTTCCACCACCGGCGTGTCTCCAAAAGGGCCCACCACGTGCCGATGCAAGCTCCAAGCCCACGGCCTTGGCAGTCTCCACATCATGCAGCCCCGCACCGCGGGCCACAAGGTCACACTCGTGATTCTGGGTCTTGATTTCGCAATGGCAGAGATCATATCAGTGCACACGACACACCCGTCCAGCTCTTCAGGTGTCACTGAATCTGTGAACCGTTAGGAAACGCCACGTGGCAGTAGGCCCGCGCTGCCCGCTGGCTCAGGCCTACACTGCGGTCCAGCAGGGCCCACACAAATCCTTACCAGTCCGGACCGCCAGCACGGCGCATCATCGCAGGCTGCACACCCGCTCAGCACTTAAGGTGCCCCTACCTCAGTGCACCGAAAGTCACCATCCCGTGGCGGTAGGCCTGTGCCGTCAGCAGTGTATCTGGTGCCACCAAGTCTGTGCAAGGCAAGTCATGGACCCTTTATGATTGAGTCTCGTGATATGCCAGGCGGACGAAGCCATGTCACCTCCGGCAGTGGGGAAGAACTGGGACACGTAGCGACGTCGTCCCCCCTTTATACTTAAGCCGAGTGGGCTGGGTCGGCGTACGCCAGGCCAGCATAGGGGTGTGAATAATTATCCCTGCACCCTGGGCGTGGTCCATATCTGGGTTGGACAGGTCACCAACTGATGCGTGTGTCTCTGACGCAGTGTCGTCGCTACACGGCCCAGAATCGACAATGTTGCATGCACCCGGATGGCGGCCGCACACAAAGGGATTGTACAAGGAGCGCAAAACCGCTCGGGCTCTTGGCTCATACATGCCAACTGTTGTGTGCATATCGCTATTGGTGCACCATAAGCGTAACACCTAGCCTCATTTGCAGCGCGAAAGCCACATCAATATCCAGAATGGAGGCAGTAGTCAGACTAACATTAGGGATGAAAGCACCGTAGTTTCAATATATAAGGCGGAAGGACATCTGCACCTCCGACCTTAGTCTTGCATGCAGCAGGCACCCCTTGAGAGAGATACCATAGCAGATGGTGACGACGCCCACACTACGCACAGCGCTAATGAAAGAGCAATGTATCCACACCCCACACACAGAAGTCCTTACTTGAGGTACTCTTGCATGGAATGACCTTGACACTTACATACACAACAACCTATATGTCCAAACGTTACACACACATACGACTCATTGCTCCAAACTGTGGCATATCATCCACATAACTGCCACAGGTCAGAAGAGTGCTGGTTCTACGAGAGCCACCAACGCAATGGCAGAACATCCCAGGCACAACGCCTGTCACGTCGAACTGTACCGTGACCGAATGCTGCCTGTTAATGTCTGATGCATTGGTCTGCATGTTGTGGCACTTGGCTTGCCCGTACGGACAAGCACATGCTATTCAAGTCTACGCAACTTCCCTAGTGTTCAATTGTGATGAGTGTTGATTAGAACGAGAAATCATGTGCCTCAATGAGCATTGTCCATCAGGGGCGGGTGGTGACATTTGAAAGTGGTGGAGCGTAAAATGATTGGCATACTGCACCGTAGCAAGCGAGCGTAGTGAGCGAGCCCGAACAACCTAAGGGGGGGTTCGTGGGGATTTCCCTCCCGCGAAAATTTTGAAAAAAGAGGAAAAATGGTGCATTTTCAAGCAAATTTGAGAAAGCAAGAAGGTTAATAAAGCAATTATGAAAGTGCAGTTATTACATTAATAAAGAGATGTCATATATAAACTATATCATTAAACACTGTTTAAACACAAGTTATTATTTTTCAGCTGAACTGTCACGGAGCATCAAGTCTGCTCAAACTTTCTGATGGTGACATTTCAAACCATTGGGCTTCATCGTAAAAACAGGCAAAGAAACCTGTGCTTTTCCTATCACCAACAACCATGCAGCACTGGTCTGTCCTGTTAAAAGTAGGACTACATCTCTGTCTTAACTGTAAGAAAATGAACTGTTTCCCATTACAAGCAGTACTGTTACTTACAGCCCAGCAACGTTTTCAGCAACACAGCAACCCTCTGGAGCATGGACTTCTCTTTATCAGTGATGTAACGCAAAATGACGGGGTTCCTCTGAAGTATGTGATTAGAGACTCCCTCCGGACGGTACGTCACAGCCCTCTATAGACTTTACACCGAATGAGAGCCCCTGTTGAGGCATTGAAGGGGGCCACAGTTTAATGATCTGGGAGTTCATCCCACCTCTTGGGGGAGAGGATGTGGCGTAAGGGCCAGTGTTGCCGACTTTGGAGCTAGGGAACCCTGCAGGTTCAAGTCTCAGCGTGTGCTCGACGTCCTGTGATTCAGGGCAAATCACTTAATCTCCCCTGCCTACATAAATGGATGGGCCCTTGTGCAACAAAATGGTGATCATGCAAAGCACTAATACCTTCATGTAGAGTTTGCGCTATATAAAACTGCAAGCAAGACCGTTTCCTCCATGCACAGGAGGACGTGCCAGATCCACGAGTCAGATTAGGGGCTCCTCCGATGTCTCAGGGATGCATTCCCCCCCATATGTGTATTATCCCACTGAATAATTTATGACAGACCCCAGGGCTACAAGTGTATAGGAGGTGGTATGGCACACAGTTGTCTGTAAGCAAAGCCCTGGGGCTGTTCGGGTCAGGAGGGGGCCTGAGGTGGATTAGCCTGCAGGGGGGTATACATAGGGCGGCTAGGGTATATGTGGGGCGGCAATGGACGTGTCTTGCTAATGACTGCTCTATCTTGCGGTTCATGGAACGGAAAATAAACAGTATTCCCCCTTTCTGTGCAGGAGCGCGCGCTCAGACCACGGACTTCACGGTTGAGACACAGCTACCAATCCTTGCAAGTTTGCCATGTTTAATGTCGCAGCAGTAAGCAACAACTCTTCCCTCTTCGCCCCTCCACTTTAACTCCTACTTGCCGGATGGTTCCCATCAACAACCCTTATTGTTTTATTAGCTAGCTTTATTAGGCTCCAGTCAAGTCCTTTGGCAGTGCTCATAAAAATGTGGAGGCTTCACTGAGTCCACAGTATCCAACGACACACATAGAAGTAAATTCACTCTGGAACTGCTTTTCAAGAAAGCTTGATGTATACTTAACTGCGCTCTCCCTGTTTGATAGCCTCACGTATTGTGTTCCTTGGAGGAAACTAACTATGTAGCAGCCTACAGCTTCAGAAAAGAAGGATTTGCAATGCGCTTTCTATAGCCTACCAAATTATCAGCTTTACCGCCTGCAGGCAGTAAAAAATACTGTTATTCTCCCGGTTATTGGTGTCTGAAAATGTGATTCAATGTCAGAACTAGAGGCTCAGTTACAACCATTTTATGCATTACTGCAAACTCTAGCAGCAAAACATTAAACACACAATTCAAACATGGAAAAAAACTGTTTCTGAAGTAAAATACTGTAAATGCCTATCCTTGCTACCCCTAGCCCTTGGTGGGTGTGAATACACGTGAGAATTTATAATGACTATATAGTCGGTCTGGCTGGCCAGGCTTACTGCCTGGTCTCGACTCTCGAGTCTCGACCCATGTGTGTGTGTGTGTGAGAGGAAAAGTCTAAGATTCTTACTTTTTAAACAGATCACGGATCAGTCAGATCGATGGAGATCTCTCAAGCAACGTCGATGATCAGGACAAATCATGGAGATCAACAATGAAGATGTAGTACGTCCGTCGTCACACTCAATCACCACGACGAGCAGCCAATGTAGTACAGTACAGTGCACCACCACGAGGTGTGTGTGGTGCTGTGACGACGGACTGCAGACCTCACTAACGACGAAATGGCCAATCACTGTTCACATAAGCCACAGTGATTGGCCATACCATGCGGCAGTGCCACCACCCACGCGCTGCACCCAATGCTTTGTTTGCCTGCAGGCTGCACGGTGTCTCAGCCAATCCAGAGACGCTGCATTAGCAGCGCCTGGATTGGCTAGAGCACAGATAGGGCTCACCCATAGGATACCGGGGGCTGCTGCATGAAGCAACCCTCGGCCTCTCTGGTCCCCCTCCCTCACTCTCCTACTCAATATAGTAGTGGCTGGCTGACAGTGCGCATGTTCGGGCTGGTCATAAAAATGACCAGCCCAAACTTGAACATGCGCACTACGCACCACTGTCAGTGACAGTCTGACTGTCACTCAAATCATAGAGTGCTGCTGCAGCCCCGGCCCCCCCCCTTCATCGGCCGATTGCCTCTGGCATGTTCCGCTACTCAACCTGACTTACATTATCAGCGTCTTTACGTGAGCGCGAGAGAATTCAATTATTATGGAACTGAATTCCTTCATTGCTTGCACGGCACGCCCCAGCGCCCCAATGGACGCACCGCCCCTGTTGTCCATACACAGTGAGGGACCGACTGACTCATTTCACTTAGGTGTGAGTCCCTATTGCCAGCTCCACCTCTGTGAGCCAGACATTGTGGTTGGGATAGTTGCTGATAGAGACAAAGAGTAACAGGAAAGAGCAAATCTTGCAGTCAAGGATACTAGAAAGTGGGAAAATCAATAGATTTTATAATACTGCCCTCACACACCCGAGAGTGTCATGCTTCATCATTGGGCCGCATCATACACCAAGGTGCAGACCAACACCTTTGGTGGAGCGCAATTTTTTAGAGTGAATGATGAAAGATGGTGGTGAGGGTAGAGTATAAAGACAGATTAGTTAGAATAAACACAAAATTGTGCTTCTCGAAGAGAAAGACAACAGATAGTCTCTCAGAGTCAAGGGACCAAAAGAAAAGCAGAAAGAAATGTAAAACTGTCTAGGGGTTGACTCTCGCACTTTTATTCTTGTCAACCTCTGGCAGGGTTAAAATGAAGAGAATGGGGTATCCAGGGCAGGTAACGACCCTATAATCCCCCTGCTAAAACCAACATGTTTCTGCCAGCTATTGGTGTGCCCAGCCGGGTCACTCTGGCATTCATCAGGGTGTTGGTCCCTTTGGTGTACCCCTTATCGTGTACTTATTAACTTAAACGTTCGGGACAGTATACCCGTTTCGCTCTTTTTGGAAATTCCAAGAGGAAGAACATATCTATAGGAGGAAGAGGAAAATAATGGATAGTCATTCCCTCTAAACCTCTTATTCTAAAAATGAAACATCATTCTATGTCCCACGCATCCTTCATATGTGAACCATGTTCTCACACTGCAGCCTATTTCCCAGCCCACCCAGTAGCTAAACTGTGGGAAACACTCGCACCCTGACCCTTTCACAACAGGTTCGCTGGTATCACGAGTCACCTCTGTGCATATGTATCATAATAGTGATCCGAATAACACCCCCAGGCTATCGATAAAAACATGCCCTGTTCAGTACCAAAACCTATGTCACACCCCATTTTGGTGGTCTCTATCACCCCTTTTGTGTGCCCATCTATACATTTAACAGAGACATACTCACAAGGGTTTACGAAAATTGTTCTAAACCCGGGACTGCGGGGGCGGGTGCTCTTGCCGTCACACTCTGCATGAAAAAAATGGTCAGTGACTAAGAAAGAAAGACTCGTTTGTATGCCACAAAGACACTTGTTTTGGAATTCCTTCTTTCGTTAAAGGACCTATTGAGTATTTTAGTTCCTAGCCATTCACACCCTAGTGTATTCTGGGCGATAGTTGAGAATTTGTAAAGACGACTGCCCCATAATCGCAATACTTGCGGTTTATTCGTCCCCACACAGTCTCTCCTTTCGAGCGGTCAATACACTTAGTTAAGTGCATACAGAGCATTAGTCCCACTCACGCATCAAAAAATAAACGCTTACTACTCCAAAGAGGCACACGTTCCTCTTTCCCCTCGTCAGTCCTCCGCCGATGTGATGCACTTCTCTCGAGTCCTTTTTAAACACTGGGGAACCTTGTTTTCGTATAGGCGCGCTCAACCACGCCCCTTCTGCGCGTTAACCAGCACCCTCGTTGTATTCATGCGATAGAAAGAGGCCCTCTAGATGCTCTCTTGCCCAGTTGATTTCAAGGCGGCCATCTTTGAATGTCTACCGGTTCTTTGCAAGATAATGAACCTCGAGGTATTTCTCTCGGTTCTGGAGGAAAAGCGGGGAGGGTTTTTATATACTCGTATTTCATCATGCTCCCGAGTATTAATTAAGGGTATGATGTCCCTAGCATATGTGAGAGAGCAGTGTGCTTAAAAGACTGAAATCTTATTTTCTTCTTTTTTCCTTTCTTCGGAATCAATACAGATCTTATATTCATTATATCAAATCCTAATGTGTGATACCATACAACTGGAACCATGGGATTCCATCGTTTAGTCCTATGGTATGGCTTTTCACACGCTCTACCCATCTCTGTTCTCTCAGTAGTAGGAAGCTAGAAGTGTCACTCACATTCTGTGGAATAAAGGGTTTGTCCACCACTAGTCACCTCAAGTCGTTCTCATCATATTTTTGTTCTAAAAAGTGAGCAGTAAGTTTCGTGTTGGATTTACCACAGCGTATTGTGCTCATGTGTTCTAAAATTCGAACTTTTACTTTTCGTGTTGTCATGCCCACATATAATAAATTACATGGGCACCTCAGAATGTAAATGACGTTTTCCGTGTTACATGTGGTGTGCTGTCTAAGTTCCCACGGACTCCTCAAACCAATGTCAATGTTTTTCCCATTAATTGACATGGGGCAGGCTCTACACGATCCACAGGCATAATGCCCAACAACCGGGGGTAAAAAATACGGGCCCGAACCCAGGTGACCCACTTCTCTTGTTGGTCTCGGGCGAGTATTCACGATTATGTTCTTAATACTCGCACTCTTCTTAAAAGCAAATAAAGGGACAGGTTGGTTCAGTCCATTTGAGTTAAGAATCTGCCACTTCTTATGAATGATTTTCTTAAGGTTATTCGAAACTGTATTGTATGTGGTCACACAAATACTCCTGTCTGTAGTCTCTCTCTGGTTGGTCTCCAAGAGTGCATCCCTGTTGCAATTCCTTGCTCTTTTCTGGGCCTTTTTAATTACACCCTCAGGGTAGTCTCTGCTTCTTAACTTCTCACTCAGGAAGGTAGCTTCCTTTTTGTACTCTTCCACATGTGAACAGTTCCTGCGGAGACGCAGAAACTGTCCATAGGGAAGATTCTCTCTCAGGGTCCGTGGGTGGAAGCTCAGAAAAGATAGTAAGTTGTTCCTATCTGTATCTTTGTGGAACACACTACTAGTCAGACCCCCTCCCTCGGCTTTGATATTCAAGTCGAGAAAAGGGAGGGTATTGTTCGTGATTGATCCAGTGAAGAATAGGAAAGGATTTCTCAAATTGAGCCAAGCTAGGAAGGTCTCAGCCGAGGCCCTATCCCCCCGCCAAATTATCAAAACATCGTCTATATACCGATGCCAATCCCTTATGTTGTTAAAAAAAGGGTTGGTCGGTTGAAAGATGACATCTTCCTCAAACTTTGAGACATACAGACAAGCCACGCTGGGGGCACACGAGCTCCCCATAGATGTTCCGTGGGTCTGTAGGTAGAACTTGTCTTCAAACTTAAAGAAGTTCTGGGTTAGTACCATCTCCAATAGGCAGAGAATAAAAGCCCTTGGTGTCTGGAAAGCCCAATCCTCCGAGAACAGTATGTTTTCAATCACCCTCAAGGTCTCTTGTTGGGGGATGTTGGTATAAAGAGATTCTATATCCAACCCTATCAACAGATCTTTTTCTACATCAAACTCAAGATCTTTAATGAGGTTAAGTACTTCTCTAGTATCTTTTAAGTAGGCCGGCATCTTTTGAACAATTGGGCGCAGGTAGAAGTCACAGAACTTGGACAGGGGTTCCAGAATTGAGTTAACACCTGATACGATCGGCCGGCCCGGGGGCGGTCGTGTTGGTTTATGTACCTTAGGCAAGGTGTAAAAGTAAGGTACTGTTGGTTGATCCTTACTTAGAAAAGCGGCCTCATTCTGGCTTATCCAATCATTTGACAACGCTTCTTCCAAAACGGAGGCAATTTTAATCCTCAAATTTTCTGTAGGATCCCTCTCAAGTATAGTGTAGTTCCTCCTATCATTTAGGAGGAGGAGACATTGGGCGTTGTAAGTATCCAAGTCCTGGATAATTATCGCCCCGCCCTTATCCGCTGGTTTTATCACTATTGATTTCTCATTTTTGAGTTCTTGTAGGGCCTTGTTTTCCACTTTGGAAAGATTGAAGAATGGTCGCCTTGCTCCTCCTGCGTCCAATAGATCTACCTCTCTCAATACTGCCTGTTCAAATACCCCTACTTCAGGTGGCAACTGATTGAGGGTAGGGACAAAAGTCGACTTGTTTCTAAACCCCGTGTCACCTCCAGTGTTAACAGTTTCTTTTCCCTCGAAAATATTTTTCAATCGGATGTTTCGAAAGAACCCAGCTAATTCGCACTTGAGTTTGAAGTTATCGGGTTGATTAGTGGGTACGAAACCCAATCCTTTTGCTAATACTCTCTCCTGTGTTGGTGTAAGGGTTAGCTTGCTCAAATTCATAACCAGACTTACTCCCTGCTTGTGCTCGGTTCCCCTTCCCGGGCCATGCTGCGTGTGATCCTCTGGTTCAAATCGTCCCACTGCACCCTCTGTGTTCTCTGTGCTCTCTGCCTCCCCCTGCCTCTCCCCCTGCCTCTCTCTAAAAAAGGCGGGTAGTCTTTCTGGAAGAATTGTGGGGGGCCCATCGGTGGGTACATCGGAGGCCATCCAAAGCCCATTTGTGGTCCCTGTTGGTATGGTCGCATGTATCCTCTTGCCCAACCTCAACCCCTGTATCTCGGTCTATAGTCGCTGTCGCTACTCTCACTCCCTGAACTGGAGTGATCTGTAGCCGGACGAGTCTGATTCTTTTGTTTCGTTAGATTTTCTCTGTTTTTAATATACTCATCATTAATATAGGGGTAGACTTTTTCCCTTGAGAATTTCTTCAGGTCTTTTTGAAGTTTCTGGACTTTGGAGTTGACCATGTAGTCTTTATATTCATTGACTACTCTGTTTGTCTCCTCTAATTTCTTTTTGAACACAGAGATTTGGATCGATGTTTTTAAATTGTCTTCACTCGCTTGTATTTGGATCAACAGGTCGTCTGAGATCTTTTTGGCTGTCTCTATGATCAATATCAGCCAGTCTCGGGAGCATCTCCACGCTATCAACGACCAGTTCTTTCTAAAAGTGGAGTCTTCCAAAAAGATCAATGGTTTGTTGACTACTAAGAGGCCCCCAGGGGCTGCATTCGCTCTTAGGTACTCCGTGAGGATAGCACCATGTAAGATCGTTTTTACTTGTGTTCTTTTTAACTCGGTAAGTGCATCCCACCCCTCCACCTGTGTAAGTGCCTGTGTGAGTGCAGTGTCCCCCAACAGGGACGGACAAGCTAAAATACGGGCTGCTGCCTCATCTCCATACGAGAGGCCTTGCTCCTCCATTCCAGATCCTAATTGAATCTTATAGGGGAACCACTATTAACTTCTGGGGAAAATCCCCCTTATTGTCTCTACGGCTCAGCGGCCGTGCTCAATCATCAACCCACAAAGTAGAAGAGACGAGGGATAGCACTGTCTCTGACTCCCTCAAACAGACTTAATCACACTTAACAGAGACAAAGAGTAACAGGAAAGAGCAAATCTTGCAGTCAAGGATACTAGAAAGTGGGAAAATCAATAGATTTTATAATACTGCCCTCACACACCCGAGAGTGTCATGCTTCATCATTGGGCCG
Source organism: Triturus cristatus (assembly GCF_964204655.1). NCBI lineage: Eukaryota > Metazoa > Chordata > Amphibia > Caudata > Salamandridae > Triturus > Triturus cristatus. The sequence goes on along the minus strand of NC_140586.1, from coordinate 169,174,067 downwards.
CATCATACACCAAGGTGCAGACCAACACCTTTGGTGGAGCGCAATTTTTTAGAGTGAATGATGAAAGATGGTGGTGAGGGTAGAGTATAAAGACAGATTAGTTAGAATAAACACAAAATTGTGCTTCTCGAAGAGAAAGACAACAGATAGTCTCTCAGAGTCAAGGGACCAAAAGAAAAGCAGAAAGAAATTTAAAACTGTCTAGGGGTTGACTCTCGCACTTTTATTCTTGTCAACCTCTGGCAGGGTTAAAATGAAGAGAATGGGGTATCCAGGGCAGGTAACGACCCTATAATCCCCCTGCTAAAACCAACATGTTTCTGCCAGCTATTGGTGTGCCCAGCCGGGTCACTCTGGCATTCATCAGGGTGTTGGTCCCTTTGGTGTACCCCTTATCGTGTACTTATTACCTTAAACGTTCGGGACAGTATACCCGTTTCGCTCTTTTTGGAAATTCCAAGAGGAAGAACATATCTATAGGAGGAAGAGGAAAATAATGGATAGTCATTCCCTCTAAACCTCTTATTCTAAAAATGAAACATCATTCTATGTCCCACGCATCCTTCATATGTGAACCATGTTCTCACACTGCAGCCTATTTCCCAGCCCACCCAGTAGCCAAACTGTGGGAAACACTCGCACCCTGACCCTTTCACAACAGGTTCGCTGGTATCACGAGTCACCTCTGTGCATATGTATCATAATAGTGATCCGAATAACACCCCCAGGCTATCGATAAAAACATGCCCTGTTCAGTACCAAAACCTATGTCACACCCCATTTTGGTGGTCTCTATCACCCCTTTTGTGTGCCCATCTATACATTTAACAGAGACATACTCACAAGGGTTTACGAAAATTGTTCGAAACCCGGGACTGCGGGGGCGGGTGCTCTTGTCGTTACACTCTGCATGAAAAAAATGGTCAGTGACTAAGAAAGAAAGACTCGTTTGTATGCCACAAAGACACTTGTTTTGGAATTCCTTCTTTCGTTAAAGGACCTATTGAGTATTTTAGTTCCTAGCCATTCACACCCTAGTGTATTCTGGGCGATAGTTGAGAATTTGTAAAGACGACTGCCCCATAATCGCAATACTTGCGGTTTATTCGTCCCCACACAGTCTCTCCTTTCGAGCGGTCAATACACTTAGTTAAGTGCATACAGAGCATTAGTCCCACTCACGCATCAAAAAATAAACGCTTACTACTCCAAAGAGGCACACGTTCCTCTTTCCCCTCGTCAGTCCTCCGCCGATGTGATGCACTTCTCTCGAGTCCTTTTTAAACACCGGGGAACCTTGTTTTCGTATAGGCGCGCTCAACCACGCCCCTTCTGCGCGTTAACCAGCACCCTCGTTGTATTCATGCGATAGAAAGAGGCCCTCTAGATGCTCTCTTGCCCAGTTGATTTCAAGGCGGCCATCTTTGAATGTCTACCGGTTCTTTGCAAGATAATGAACCTCGAGGTATTTCTCTCGGTTCTGGAGGAAAAGCGGGGAGGGTTTTTATATACTCGTATTTCATCATGCTCCCGAGTATTAATTAAGGGTATGGTGTCCCTAGCATATGTGAGAGAGCAGTGTGCTTAAAAGACTGAAATCTTATTTTCTTCTTTTTTCCTTTCTTCGGAATCAATACAGATCTTATATTCATTATATCAAATCCTAATGTGTGATACCATACAACTGGAACCATGGGATTCCATCGTTTAGTCCTATGGTATGGCTTTTCACACGCTCTACCCATCTCTGTTCTCTCAGTAGTAGGAAGCTAGAAGTGTCACTCACATTCTGCGGAATAAAGGGTTTGTCCACCACTAGCCACCTCAAGTCTTTCTCATCATGTTTTTGTTCTAAAAAGTGAGCAGTAAGTTTTGTGTTGGATTTACCACAGCGTATTGTGCTCATGTGTTCTAAAATTCGAACTTTTACTTTTCGTGTTGTCATGCCCACATATAACAAATTACATGGGCACCTCAGAATGTAAATGACATTTTCCGTGTTACATGTGGTGTGCTGTCTAAGTTCCCACGGACTCCTCAAACCAATGTCAATGTTTTTCCCATTAATTGACATGGGGCAGGCTCTATACGATCCACAGGCATAATGCCCAACAACCGGGGGTAAAAAATACGGGCCCGAACCCAGGTGACCCACTTCTCTTGTTGGTCTCGGGCGAGTATTCACGATTATGTTCTTAATACTCGCACTCTTCTTAAAAGCAAATAAAGGGACAGGTTGGTTCAGTCCATTTGAGTTAAGAATCTGCCACTTCTTATGAATGATTTTCTTAAGGTTATTCGAAACTGTATTGTATGTGGTCACACAAATACTCCTGTCTGTAGTCTCTCTCTGGTTGGTCTCCAAGAGAGCATCCCTGTTGCAATTCCTTGCTCTTTTCTGGGCCTTTTTAATTACACCCTCAGGGTAGTCTCTGCTTCTTAACTTCTCACTCAGGAAGGTAGCTTCCTTTTTGTACTCTTCCACATGTGAACAGTTCCTGCGGAGACGCAGAAACTGTCCATAGGGAAGATTCTCTCTCAGGGTCCGTGGGTGGAAGCTCAGAAAAGATAGTAAGTTGTTCCTATCTGTATCTTTGTGGAACACACTACTAGTCAGACCCCCTCCCTCGGCTTTGATATTCAAGTCGAGAAAAGGGAGGGTATTGTTCGTGATTGATCCAGTGAAGAATAGGAAAGGATTTCTCAAATTGAGCCAAGCTAGGAAGGTCTCAGCCGAGGCCCTATCCCTCCGTCAAATTATCAAAACATCGTCTATATACCGATGCCAATCCCTTATGTTGTTAAAAAAAGGGTTGGTCGGTTGAAAGATGACATCTTCCTCAATCTTTGAGACATACAGACACGCCACGCTGGGGGCACACAAGCTCCCCATAGATGTTCCGTGGGTCTGTAGGTAGAACTTGTCTTCAAACTTAAAGAAGTTCTGGGTTAGTACCATCTCCAATAGGCAGAGAATAAAAGCCCTTGGTGTCTGGAAAGCCCAATCCTCCGAGAACAGTATGTTTTCAATCACCCTCAAGGTCTCTTGTTGGGGGATGTTGGTATAAAGAGATTCTATATCCAACCCTATCAACAGATCTTTTTCTACATCAAACTCAAGATCTTTAATGAGGTTAAGTACTTCTCTAGTATCTTTTAAGTAGGCCGGCATCTTTTGAACAATTGGGCGCAGGTAGAAGTCACAGAACTTGGACAGGGGTTCCAGAATTGAGTTAACACCTGATACGATCGGCCGTCCCGGGGGCGGTCGTGTTGGTTTATGTACCTTAGGCAAGGTGTAAAAGTAAGGTACTGTTGGTTGATCCTTACTTAGAAAAGCGGCCTCATTCTGGCTTATCCAATCATTTGACAACGCTTCTTCCAAAACGGAGGCAATTTTAATCCTCAAATTTTCTGTAGGATCCCTCTCAAGTATAGTGTAGTTCCTCCTATCATTTAGGAGGAGGAGACATTGGGCGTTGTAAGTATCCAAGTCCTGGATAATTATCGCCCCGCCCTTATCCGCTGGTTTTATCACTATTGATTTCTCATTTTTGAGTTCTTGTAGGGCCTTGTTTTCCACCTTGGAAAGATTGAAGAATGGTCGCCTTGCTCCTCCTGCGTCCAATAGATCTACCTCTCTCAATACTGCCTGTTCAAATACCCCTACTTCAGGTGGCAACTGATTGAGGGTAGGGACAAAAGTCGACTTGTTTCTAAACCCCGTGTCACCTCCAGTGTTAACAGTTTCTTTTCCCTCGAAAAATTTTTTCAATCGGATGTTTCGAAAGAACCCAGCTAATTCGCACTTGAGTTTGAAGTTATCGGGTTGATTAGTGGGTACGAAACCCAATCCTTTTGCTAATACTCTCTCCTGTGTTGGTGTAAGGGTTAGCTTGCTCAAATTCATAACCAGACTTACTCCCTGCTTGTGCTCGGTTCCCCTTCCCGGGCCATGCTGCGTGTGATCCTCTGGTTCAAATCGTCCCACTGCACCCTCTGTGTTCTCTGTGCTCTCTGCCTCCCCCTGCCTCTCCCCCTGCCTCTCTCTAAAAAAGGCGGGTAGTCTTTCTGGAAGAATTGTGGGGGGCCCATCGGTGGGTACATCGGAGGCCATCCAAAGCCCATTTGTGGTCCCTGTTGGTATGGTCGCATGTATCCTCTTGCCCAACCTCTACCCCTGTATCTCGGTCTATAGTCGCTGTCGCTACTCTCACTCCCTGAACTGGAGTGATCTGTAGCCGGACGAGTCTGATTCTTTTGTTTCATTAGATTTTCTTTGTTTTTAATATACTCATCATTAATATAGGGGTAGACTTTTTCCCTTGAGAATTTCTTCAGGTCTTTTTGAAGTTTCTGGACTTTGGAGTTGACCAAGTAGTCTTTATATTCATTGACTACTCTGTTTGTCTCCTCTAATTTCTTTTTGAACACAGAGATTTGGATCGATGTTTTTAGATTGTCTTCACTCGCTTGTATTTGGATCAACAGGTCGTCTGAGATCTTTTTGGCTGTCTCTATGATCAATATCAGCCAGTCTCGGGAGCATCTCCACGCTATCAACGACCAGTTCTTTCTAAAAGTGGAGTCTTCCAAAAAGATCAATGGTTCGTTGACTACTAAGAGGCCCCCAGGGGCTGCATTCGCTCTTAGGTACTCCGTGAGGATAGCACCATGTAAGATCGTTTTTACTTGTGTTCTTTTTAACTCGGTAAGTGCATCCCACCCCTCCACCTGTGTAAGTGCCTGTGTGAGTGCAGTGTCCCCCAACAGGGACGGACAAGCTAAAATACGGGCTGCTGCCTCATCTCCATACGAGAGGCCTTGCTCCTCCATTCCAGATCCTAATTGAATCTTATCGGGGAACCACTATTAACTTCTGGGGAAAATCCTCCTTATTGTCTCTACGGCTCAGCGGCCGTGCTCAATCATCAACCCACAAAGTAGAAGAGACGAGGGATAGCACTGTCTCTGACTCCCTCAAACAGACTTAATCACACTTAACAGAGACAAAGAGTAACAGGAAAGAGCAAATCTTGCAGTCAAGGATACTAGAAAGTGGGAAAATCAATAGATTTTATAATACTGCCCTCACACACCCGAGAGTGTCATGCTTCATCATTGGGCCGCATCATACACCAAGGTGCAGACCAACACCTTTGGTGGAGCGCAATTTTTTAGAGTGAATGATGAAAGATGGTGGTGAGGGTAGAGTATAAAGACAGATTAGTTAGAATAAACACAAAATTGTGCTTCTCGAAGAGAAAGACAACAGATAGTCTCTCAGAGTCAAGGGACCAAAAGAAAAGCAGAAAGAAATTTAAAACTGTCTAGGGGTTTACTCTCGCACTTTTATTCTTGTCAACCTCTGGCAGGGTTAAAATGAAGAGAATGGGGTATCCAGGGCAGGTAACGACCCTATAATCCCCCTGCTAAAACCAACATGTTTCTGCCAGCTATTGGTGTGCCCAGCTGGGTCACTCTGGCATTCATCAGGGTGTTGGTCCCTTTGGTGTACCCCTTATCGTGTACTTATTACCTTAAACGTTCGGGACAGTATACCCGTTTCGCTCTTTTTGGAAATTCCAAGAGGAAGAACATATCTATAGGAGGAAGAGGAAAATAATGGATAGTCATTCCCTCTAAACCTCTTATTCTAAAAATGAAACATCATTCTATGTCCCACGCATCCTTCATATGTGAACCATGTTCTCACACTGCAGCCTATTTCCCAGCCCACCCAGTAGCCAAACTGTGGGAAACACTCGCACCCTGACCCTTTCACAACAGGTTCGCTGGTATCACGAGTCACCTCTGTGCATATACACTATACTTGAGAGGGATCCTACAGAAAATTGGAGGATTAAAATTGCCTCCGTTTTGGAAGAAGCGTGTGCCCCCAGCGTGGCGTGTCTGTATGTCTCAAAGTTTGAGGAAGATGTCATCTTTCAACCGACCAACCCTTTTCTTAACAACATAAGGGATTGGCATCGGTATATAGACGATGTTTTGATAATTTGGCGGGGGGATAGGGCCTCGGCTGAGACCTTCCTAGCTTGGCTCAATTTGAGAAATCCTTTCCTATTCTTCACTGGATCAATCACGAACAATACCCTCCCTTTTCTCGACTTGAATATCAAAGCCGAGGGAGGGGGTCTGACTAGTAGTGTGTTCCACAAAGATACAGATAGGAACAACTTACTATCTTTTCTGAGCTTCCACCCACGGACCCTGAGAGAGAATCTTCCCTATGGACAGTTTCTGCGTCTCCGCAGGAACTGTTCACATGTGGAAGAGTACAAAAAGGAAGCTACCTTCCTGAGTGAGAAGTTAAGAAGCAGAGACTACCCTGAGGGTGTAATTAAAAAGGCCCATAAAAGAGCAAGGAATTGCAACAGGGATGCTCTCTTGGAGACCAACCAGAGAGAGACTACAGACAGGAGTATTTGTGTGACCACATACAATACAGTTTCGAATAACCTTAAGAAAATCATTCATAAGAAGTGGCAGATTCTTAACTCAAATGGACTGAACCAACCTGTCCCTTTATTTGCTTTTAAGAAGAGTGCGAGTATTAAGAACATAATCGTGAATACTCGCCCGAGACCAACAAGAGAAGTGGGTCACCTGGGTTCGGGCCCGTATTTTTTACCCCCGGTTGTTGGGCATTATGCCTGTGGATCGTGTAGAGCCTGCCCCATGTCAATTAATGGGAAAAACATTGACATTGGTTTGAGGAGTCCGTGGGAACTTAGACAGCACACCACATGTAACACGGAAAACGTCATTTACATTCTGAGGTGCCCATGTAATTTATTATATGTGGGCATGACAACACGAAAAGTAAAAGTTCGAATTTTAGAACACATGAGCACAATACGCTGTGGTAAATCCAACACGAAACTTACTGCTCACTTTTTAGAACAAAAACATGATGAGAAAGACTTGAGGTGGCTAGTGGTGGACAAACCCTTTATTCCGCAGAATGTGAGTGACACTTCTAGCTTCCTACTACTGAGAGAACAGAGATGGGTAGAGCGTGTGAAAAGCCATACCATAGGACTAAACGATGGAATCCCATGGTTCCAGTTGTATGGTATCACACATTAGGATTTGATATAATGAATATAAGATCTGTATTGATTCCGAAGAAAGGAAAAAAGAAGAAAATAAGATTTCAGTCTTTTAAGCACACTGCTCTCTCACATATGCTAGGGACACCATACCCTTAATTAATACTCTGGAGCATGATGAAATACGAGTATATAAAAACCCTCCCCGCTTTTCCTCCAGAACCGAGAGAAATACCTCGAGGTTCATTATCTTGCAAAGAACCGGTAGACATTCAAAGATGGCCGCCTTGAAATCAACTGGGCAAGAGAGCATCTAGAGGGCCTCTTTCTATCGCATGAATACAACGAGGGTGCTGGTTAACGCGCAGAAGGGGCGTGGTTGAGCGCGCCTATACGAAAACAAGGTTCCCGGTGTTTAAAAAGGACTCGAGAGAAGTGCATCACATCGGCGGAGGACTGACGAGGGGAAAGAGGAACGTGTGCCTCTTTGGAGTAGTAAGCGTTTATTTTTTGATGCGTGAGTGGGACTAATGCTCTGTATGCACTTAACTAAGTGTATTGACCGCTCGAAAGGAGAGACTGTGTGGGGACGAATAAACCGCAAGTATTGCGATTATGGGGCAGTCGTCTTTACAAATTCTCAACTATCGCCCAGAATACACTAGGGTGTGAATGGCTAGGAACTAAAATACTCAATAGGTCCTTTAACGAAAGAAGGAATTCCAAAACAAGTGTCTTTGTGGCATACAAACGAGTCTTTCTTTCTTAGTCACTGACCATTTTTTTCATGCAGAGTGTGACGACAAGAGCACCCGCCCCCGCAGTCCCGGGTTTAGAACAATTTTCGTAAACCCTTGTGAGTATGTCTCTGTTAAATGTATAGATGGGCACACAAAAGGGGTGATAGAGACCACCAAAATGGGGTGTGACATAGGTTTTGGTACTGAACAGGGCATGTTTTTATCGATAGCCTGGGGGTGTTATTCGGATCACTATTATGATACATATGCACAGAGGTGACTCGTGATACCAGCGAACCTGTTGTGAAAGGGTCAGGGTGCGAGTGTTTCCCACAGTTTGGCTACTGGGTGGGCTGGGAAATAGGCTGCAGTGTGAGAACATGGTTCACATATGAAGGATGCGTGGGACATAGAATGATGTTTCATTTTTAGAATAAGAGGTTTAGAGGGAATGACTATCCATTATTTTCCTCTTCCTCCTATAGATATGTTCTTCCTCTTGGAATTTCCAAAAAGAGCGAAACGGGTATACTGTCCCGAACGTTTAAGGTAATAAGTACACGATAAGGGGTACACCAAAGGGACCAACACCCTGATGAATGCCAGAGTGACCCGGCTGGGCACACCAATAGCTGGCAGAAACATGTTGGTTTTAGCAGGGGGATTATAGGGTCGTTACCTGCCCTGGATACCCCATTCTCTTCATTTTAACCCTGCCAGAGGTTGACAAGAATAAAAGTGCGAGAGTCAACCCCTAGACAGTTTTAAATTTCTTTCTGCTTTTCTTTTGGTCCCTTGACTCTGAGAGACTATCTGTTGTCTTTCTCTTCGAGAAACACAATTTTGTGTTTATTCTAACTAATCTGTCTTTATACTCTACCCTCACCACCATCTTTCATCATTCACTCTAAAAAATTGCGCTCCACCAAAGGTGTTGGTCTGCACCTTGGTGTATGATGCGGCCCAATGATGAAGCATGACACTCTCGGGTGTGTGAGGGCAGTATTATAAAATCTATTGATTTTCCCACTTTCTAGTATCCTTGACTGCAAAATTTGCTCTTTCCTGTTACTCTTTGTCTCTGTTAAGTGTGATTAAGTCTGTTTGAGGGAGTCAGAGACAGTGCTATCCCTCGTCTCTTCTACTTTGTGGGTTGATAGTTGCTGATAGACCTGTTCTCTTACGTGTCTTCAGCAATGTGAGTATGGTGTCCAACTTCTTGCCATGTGGCTCAATGTGATCCATCACTACAGGCTGTGTCCACCCAGTTGTGTGAGTAAGTATGCGAAGAGATGTTCTGTTGTCAAATGTGATGGGGGACACTACTTTAGGCCTGCTAACGTCTTTGACATTTCATACAAAGCCCTATTCCTAACATTGTGTGGGGCAAAGTTGTGAAATTGCGCAATTGTTGTTTCAGAGCAATGTGGCCACAGCTAGAGCAAACATTCCCAGTCATCTCACTGCCTACGTGTGTCACGGTCACACATGCGCATTGCTTTCATTTCCCAGGGTGTACCGTTTTTGTGCAATCAATGTCCTTACATTCATCCATACTTTCATACTTGATCGATTATGGACATGACACATCTGTGTCAATTTGAATGTTTTATTCACATTTGGTGGAGTGTCTGAGCTTGAGCAGTACATGGCCATGCAAACCCCACATTACATTGTAGACCAGTGTAGGGCCAGCCAGAGTCATTTAGGGATTGACAAGTACATCGGAAGAGGTAGAGTACATTCCGCACTGTGATTGCTGTGCCATTGCTAAGCAAACAGAATATGGCAGTCCATGTCGAGGTCCAAGGTGAGTGTCGCGGAGTGTTTCGGGGTACAGTGGGAGGTGTTGTTACAGGGCATGATGCAGGGGCAGCACCAAGCTGAAAAAGGGCATATGGCAGAGAGGATTGCTACTGCCTCCTTCTTACTACACAGGTGGAATCACCCGCATCTTTGTCCTCTATTTCATCTGTCTGACATGTGGGTGCTGATGTTTGGTCTGCAGCACTGTGTGCCACTGACACACCAGGGGCCGGAGATGTGTGTGTGGAAGTACCAGCAGCATTCATCATCGACTGCCTTAGTGGCAGCAATGCGATGATGAGGATCTGCAGGGCATGGAAGATCCAAACAACTTTTCGCTGGTGTGCATCCGTGGCAGCCATTCTTTCCGCATGCATCTGCTCCATGTTCTCCATTGTCCTCAGCAACTGTGCCAACTCTCGGCTGACGTTGCTGAGGACACTCTGACTAGCCAGTTATTTTCCTCTCAGAGGCATGACTCCAGCGGTGTCGGGCATGGATTCTTGGACATCATGGAGCGAACGGTGGGTGTCCATTAGGGAGTGTAAGTGGTCCCTGATGTGATGCACCCACATATGTCATCCAGTTTGGCTGCCATGTGGTCAAACCCCACCCGCACCTGTTTGGCCACCTCCTTCTGGCAGTCTAACACCTGGCATTGGAATGCGATCTGTTCTTGGGTGAGGTGCTGGGTGCTAGCCGTGGTGGTGGGTGCTTCCTGCTGTGTGGTCTGTGCAGGGGGTGGGGCCTCCTCGAGGCAGCTGGGCTGCCCTGCTCCTGGAGGTGGTTTGCCGTAGCTGTCTATTTGCTGTTGTAGAGCATCGGTGTCGAAGGTGTGGAGGTCCTCTTCATCATCACTGATGAGTTGTCTGTCTGCTCTGCAGGAGGTGTTGATTGTCCCTCTGCAATGTGAAGGGGAGGTGCATTTTAACATTGTGTTGACATGTATGTTGACGCATTGTTCAAGTTTATATACAGACTGCATAACAATGTACATTGTGACTGTTTTGGAGGGGCTGACTATTTGATGCGGGACAGTGGACATTTGAACTACATCACGGATGTGAGGTTGTACACGCACATTCTCATCTCACAGTTGCCTGCTGTGCATGTGTGCCATTGTGCCCATCTCCCCCCGTCCCCCCAGGCCCTGTTCGGTACTCACCCTGGTTCTGTTGGGTCAGGTCATGTCGAGCAGTGTCTGGACCCCTAACTCCTGCCACCGTCTCCCCACTGATGACTGTGGACACCATTTCCTCCATCTCATCCAGCTCCTTGTGTTCCGCTGGATTGCTACCTCCAGTCTGCATTGCTGCCTGATGGTTCTCAGCGAGTTTCTTCTTGGTTTTGCGCTTTGCGTCATTCCAGTGCATCTTGACCTCTCCAATTGTCCTCTTCCTCACTCCGACTGCATTCATCATGTCCAGGATGTCCTGCCATATTGCATTTTTATTTGCCAATGACACATTGGAGGTGACGAACAGTTGTTGGTGGTGTTCTATCACCTCCGTGATGATGATCCTGTTTTCCTGTGGACTGAACCTCGTCTTCCTCTTCTTCTCCTTGCCCTTCCATGACCCCGAGGTCCCAGGCTGCTCCTCCTGGGGGCTTGTGGGGTTCTAGTCGTCATCTATACTTGCTCCACCTTCCTCCATGGTGCTACGCAGTTTAAATTACTTTGTTTGTGTTTTTAGGTGCTTTTATAGTGCATTTTCCCGCATGACTCGTGGGAATTGCTGGCCTGTCGCTGCTTATCGCTGATTTTTGTATCGCGATTGGCCACATCACAACTTTCTTTGCGTTAGTGTTTCACGTTATTTCGGCGTCGCATCAGTTTTAACCTGGTCATTTGGTGCATTGTCGTGAGACTATCGCATGGTACCGCCGTGTTGAGAATACAAGGTTAAGACAGCGTTATTTTCCCGCAATAGACTGCGATATGCAAAGTTGCGTTGAGCTAATTTTGCGATAATAATCACGCGTTCTTGAGAATATCCCCCCAAGAGTGCAACCTAATATATGTGAAATAGAATTCTGTGCTTGAAAAATCATAACTAAAGCCTTACTTGACAAAGAATAACCACAATTGGTAATCAACAAGGTATTTAACTGTTAGGCCGATTCAGGCTCTGTTTTTCTCAACTTGCCAGGAGGTGTAGTCCTTGACCACTTAGACTGCTAGTCCTGCTTATTTATGTATTTATTTTTTATGTTTGCAATTTATGTAGCACAGACATAGCCCGACGGCATCAGAGCGCTTTACAACACACAGGATACAGGGTTACAGTGGGTTACAGTAATAGTACTTGGACGTTTACATCGGTGGATGTGCACAGGAGTTACCACATTTACAAAGGTATATTTGTTCATTTCCTACTAATGCGGGCGCTGCACGCATAACTTTTTTTATACAAGGACGTCGTGCTTCATGGTATAGCACAGTGCCCGCTTTCATGTTTATTAATTTTTTTACCACCATGGCACCTGCTTTATCTCCCGCCATGCCCATAACTTTTAAATAGACGGGCGCCACACTTTGTTTCATTGCGGCGATTGCTTTTATGTTTAACGTCCCAATAGCTGTAACTCTCGCAAATCTGTAAGCAATCCAAGAGTGGTGGGTGTTTCCCAGCTGTGTCCCTCCTGTGCTTTTGGGCCAAAGAGGGGGTGCAGCACAGACCACAAACCATCTTGTTAGTGTGAAAAAGGCCGCTTTATTGAAGACAGGTGCACCTTACAAACAAATTCCTTGGCCTGTGCCGTACAAAACTAAACCTCACTAAATATTTTCTTCCAACTACCCCCACCCCCTCCCCTAAAGTTTTCCCTTTGCAACCATTTACAAACCCCCAAAATCTGTCCTCCTTACTGCCCCGTTAAAGCTTGTAACTTCTTAACATTTTCTAACCTAGCTATCTAGGTAACCTTCCTATGCTACTTCCCCTTCCTGCGTCCTCCCAACCAATAAACTGCAACTGTAAACAGATCTACCAACTCTTACCCAGGAAAAACGCCCCCATATAAAAACATTTCACCCTCAAACCAGCACCTGCTTCAAGCGACAACCAATAATTATAAGCTTCCCCCCCCCCCTGATGCACCTGTGCCCAATGAACCAACCACCTTAAAAGAAAGAACTTACCCATTGAATAGTACCCAAAAATATATCCGGTCAACAAAAAACCCTGGAAAAAACTGGGAGGGATGGTGGGTAAAATTTTAAAACCCCAGCCCACCGCCCAGCTGGCTGTCGTGTCACTGCCACCGAAATGTTGGCCAGTGCCACAAGATGGCCGGCTAAATATCCCTCCCACCCAAAGCCAGCTCAAGTGCAGCCCAACAAGCCCAATTGGGCTCTGGCTGCACCCCCGGCTCAAAACCCCCCGGGAGGGGCAGGCATCCCGATGGTCGGCCGCCCCCCCAAAGCCCTATTGGGCCAAAGAGGGGGTGCAGCACAGACCACAAACCATCTTGTTAGTGTGAAAAAGGCCGCTTTATTGAAGACAGGTGCACCTTACAAATTCCTTGGCCTGTGCTGTACAAAACTAAACCTCACTAAATATTTTCTTCCTACCTACCCCCACCCCCTCCCCTAAAGTTTTCCCTTTGCATTTTTCATTTTATTATAGGTGTAATATTGACTCATCTGTTTCCATAAGAAAATATGCACATTTCAACGCTTATATCCCTCAGTTCCACAGTACGGAAATAATAATGCTATGAATGTAGCATGCAAGATCATATATGTGCATTTCGAACATCTCCAAGTTATCTTGGCTGGAATTTATACTGAACTACCCCCCTCCCTACCCCTTCCTGGTCTATCCATGTGCCTCCATCGATTCCGTGCTATATCCGTGAGAATCATGAATCCCAACCTATACCGTCCGTATACCATGGGTCTTCCTCCCTCCCCTCCCCAATTGTCACTGTCTGCATAGTAAATGTCTGATAGACTCAAGAAAGTGGGATATCCAATTGTGAAAGGTCTTCTAACATAATGTCCCAGTCCATGGAGATGGGACGTTGCCTCAACCCCCTCGCCTCCTCTCTTCGAAGTGCCACGCTTTCCGCGCTACCCCACCAGATTTCCTCCTCTTTCCATACATGCAGCGGGGGGCTCCTTGGTGACTTCCACCTTATTGTGATTGCTCCGATCGCTAATATAAGTGCTAGATCTAGGAACCGTAAGTGGACCCTCTGGGCCTTGGTGCGCTTGCGTAAAACCAGGAGGCCCTCCAATATGTTATCAGTCATTGTGAGATGTGTAATCTCTCCCAGAATGCTACAAATGTTTCCCCAATATTCTCTAAGGCATGTGCAGGTCCACAACATATGAGCAAAACCAGCCTCCTCCTCCCTGCACCTTGGACAGTAGCTCTGGGCTTCCGGGAACATACAATGTATCCGCTTTGGGGTCAGATACGCCCTTTGGAAAACCATATATTGTATAAACTTGAGCTTGGCATTTCGGGAGACCTGTTTGGGGTGTTCCAAAATGCTTTCCCATGCCTTGTCTGTAATTACCACATCTACAATGTCTGCCCATTTCTCACGGAGGTCCGTAAGGCAGATGAAGGCCAGTGTCCGGATGCCGGTATATAACCACTTCACTAGGTGTCCACCCCTCCCCATATAATAAAGTAGATGGACCAGGTCATGTTGTGGAGGCTCGCTAAGCTGGGGTGCCCATGTCGTCTTGATGTAATGTGCCGTCATTGCATGTAGCAAGTAAAGGCGATCAGGAGCCCCCGTGTTCCTTACAAATGTGTCATGATCTAGGAGCATACCGTCTCCGAAGAATGAACCCACCTCCGCTACTCCCCCATCTGTTCATTCCTGTATCCTAGCCATTGTGATTCTACTACCCATAACCGGCAACCCCAGTAGAGGGATATTGGGGGCGTAGGGGAGCGTGGTCGACGTGTACTGTAGGGCCTTTTCCCAACATTGCAGTGCCGCTTTTAACAGCAGTGGACCGTAGGAGGGTGGCTTAGCCCTTGGGAGCAGCATGCTATGTAGTGTACCCCTGTCTAGCTCATGAGTGGTATAGTTTATTTCTTGCAAGTTCCTGCCTGCCGTCCCGAAAGACAGCCATTGTAATTGGGCGGCATAATATTATGCTCGGAAATCAGGGACACCCATCCCTCCCCGGTTCGATGCCAATTATAACTTTCTGAGACTTACTCTACGCCTGCCTCCGCCCCATATGAGGTCCAGCAAGAGTGTGTCTAGAGTGCGAAATGTGGCCTGGGGCACCATCAGGGGTAGATTAACAAAGAAGTACAATAGCCGGGGCAGCATCACCATCTTGGAGATGGCTATCCTCCCCATCACAGACAGTGGCAGAGAGGTCCAGAAGGAAACGCTCGGGCGCAGTGAGGCTATGGCCTTCATCAAATGACCTTCTAGTTGGTCCGATGGAGCCCTGTATACGTTAATACCTAAGTATTTAAATGTGTTTAATGCCACGGGAATCTGATAGGTGCCAAATCGGAGTATGTCCGGACGAGGACCTTCTTGGAAATAAAAGGCATAAGACTTTCCTGCATTAATCGCCATCCCCGATATAGTCTCGAAGGCGGAGAAGACGACAGGGAGCGGATCCGCCCCATTCTCCAAATCAAGCAAATATATGAGAATATCGTCTGCATATATTGAGACGAGGTGTGAATTGTCTTGTATGGGAATTCCCAAATCCCCTGCCGACCGCCTCAAGGCTATGGCCAGCGGTTCTAATGCTAGAACAAACAGAAGAGGGGAGAGGGGGCACCCCTGCCTAGTACCTCTGTGTACCGAGTATTCTGGGGAGATGTATCGCCCCGTACGTGCCCTTGCATTAGGTTCAACATAGAGTAGGCGTATCCACCTGAGAAAATCTTGGGGGAGACCAAAACGCAACAGGGCTGCGAACATGTATTCCCATGTTATGGAGTTGAACGCCTGACGTAGATCTAATGCCAGACATCTGGCCTTGTCAAAATCCCTGGGAGCAGCCCTCATTATGTGGTGGAGTCTTCTAGTACTGAGTGAAGTGTTACGTGCCGGAAGAAACCCACATTGGTCACTGTGTATAAAAGTGGGGAGAGCGGGGACCAAACGGTTGGCAAAGGCCTTACTAAGAATTTTATATTCGGTAGCCAGTAACGACAGCGGTCTATAGTTGGACATTTCAGTGCTGTCTCTTCCGGACTTGAGAAGTGGCACCACCATAGCCTGCATTGTGGATTGCGGTAATCTACCGGTTTCCCAAGCCGTCCTATATAGCTCCTCTAGTTTTGGCGTTAAAATCTCCGAATACGTTGCATAAAATTAGACGGGCAAGCCGTCCAGACCCGGGGCTTTATTACAGTTAAGGCCTTTGATCGCTGCTTTTATTTCATGTTGGGTGATGGGGCCTAAGAGGTCCTTCCGCACTGCCTCCGTGATCTTGGGAAACTGTAAGTCATCGAGGAAGGCATCTATGAGGCCATCGTCTATGTGCATTGGTGCCGCATATAAAATACTGAGGTGTTCACAAAAAGCTTCATTAATCTTCATTTGAGTATGAAGCAGGCCCCTCTGTGGTGCACGAATACATGTGATTAGAGGTGTCTCCCGTTTATCCTTTATTAACCGTGCTAGTAATGTACCTGACTTATCGGCATCCGTGTGTTTCAGTTGTGTATATGCTCGGTAATCCATGAGTCTAAGTGTTTCCAGAGTCTCTGCATGGCTAATACGGGCCTTCTGAAGAGTTGCTCTTTTATCAGCATCTGTCACTGTGATTTATTCTAACTCTGTCATCAGCGATTCTGTAGCTATAAGTCTTTTGTGTGTTTCTTGGCGCGCCCCTACAGTAGCACTAATTGCCGAGCCTCAAACCACCACTTTGAACGCGTCCCAATCTATGAGGTTGGAGGAGGCTGTATTCCAGTTATCTGTAAAGTAATGACTAATAGTATCTAACAATGTGGACCGAAAGGGGGTGTCCTCCAGAAATTGGGGCCATAGTTTCCAAGTCGGTACAGGGGTCGGAACCCTGCCCCACGTTAGAGTAGCTTCTAAGGGATTGTGGTCCGAAAAAGTCTTGGCTAGGTATGTCGAGTGGTGTATTTGAGTAGCTATAGAGTAGGAACAAAGAAATCGATCGAGCCTAGTATGAAGCTGGTGGACCGGGGAGTGAAAGGAATATTCCCTGTGCGTAGGGTGGAGCATACGCCATGCATCTATGAGAGCCCAGCCCTGTATCCAAGTATTCAGGAATTCAGCCTGGTTGTGTGTACTGGCTCTGTGTAGTGGTAGATGGGATCTGTCTAATTGAATGTCTAGGACCACATTGCAGTCTCCCCCTAGGATCCAGGGAGTGGCTTCCCATCGCACTAAGGCTCTGCCCAGATCAGTGAAAAATTTGTCTTGATCAAAATTCGGCGCATATATACAACCCAGGGTTACAGGCAGTCCATCTAAAGTGCCTTTTAAAAGTATATATCGCCCCTGTTCATCTATACGGCGAGCCACTTCCACAAATGGGACCCCATGGCATATCCAAATGGTCGCCCCTCTAGCAAAGGCTGAATAATTAGTGGTGTATAGTCTGCCTCCCCATTTTTTCCGGGTCTTCGCCACCTCCGCCTCCATCAGATGGGACTCCTGTAAGAACACGATCTGTGCCCTCCTCCTGAGTAGGTAAGCGTGTAGTCTGTGCCGTTTGCTCACAAAGCTTTCCCTTTGCAACCATTTACAAAACCCCCAAATCTGTCCTCCTTACTGCCACGTTAAAGCTTGTAACTTCTTAACATTTCCTAACCTAGCTATCTAAGTAACCTTCCTATGCTACTTCCCCTTCCTGCATGCTCCTGGAGTGACCTTTCCCAACCAATAAACTGCAACTGTAAACAGATCTACCAACTCTTACCCAGGAAAAACACCACTCAGAAAATTCTGGCCCCAGACTTTTCTGACCCCCCAACTAGGGACCCTGCCACCTCGGGTACCGACGTATGTCCAGTGCCTTGTCCAAATCCTCTTTAATCTGTATAACATACAACTCCAGCCCATACGGGACAAGTGCACCCCATCTTCCCTAAAAAAAATAGACTGCCGCATACCTCAGTTCGGGATGTTCTACTCTCCCAAAACCTTCCCTGTCACAGAACATCTGCATATCCCGGTTGATCTTCCTCCTTGCCTTATCTATTGCGGCTGTACGCTCCGCCCCCCTCCAATGACTCCTGGGAGTGAATTCTGACCATATAACATAACAACCTAACCACTGCTGTTCAATCTCCAAGAGATCCCTCTTCATTTGTTTTAACAGGGCCAAACCTTTACACTGAACCAGGCCATTCTCCCCCAAGTGAATGATCAAATCGTCTGGACAAATCCCCCCTCTGATCGACCTGTTTAACGCTGGAATCAACTTGTGCCATCTCAAGCCCCCTTTACCGTTCTAATGACACCAAAACAACTGGGAATCCAAACCCAAATTCAAACCGTTCCCTTTTGCACCCTCGTAACATTCTGCCCTTTTGACAAAATGTCCTGTGAGGAAGATGGACACTTCCACCGCAGCAGGCCCAGCCACCGCACCTGCACGGACACATATGTGAGGGAGGAAATGACATCATGCGTCCCCCCCAAACGCAGCCGGATGTATGTTTTAAAGCAATCCGACTTCCAACGTCTCAAACGCATAAGGTGTTCCCTCCCCCACTCACTCTTAGCTGCGTCTGTGGCCGCCCCTATGCGGAATTAATGTGTTCCAAACTGTCCAGGATCTTCCCCCAAGCCTTGAAGGGCTCGCCTCATGACCCAAAGCCACTGGGACACGGACACCCTGCCTCCCCCTTGCCGCTGGAAAACCGCCCCATCCCCCCTCACCAACCCCCTTGCCATGATCCCCCCCATGGTGCCGGGCACACTGTTTTGTCCACCACTGACCCCATGACCACCCACTTCCCCACTGGTCCGTCTTAGAGCGTTTTAGCCGTACTGCCAATATGTCATCCCTCAAGTAAACTTCCCCCCATTGTACCCCCCAGCCCTCCTCGCCCCCAGCAGTTCAGACACCCGAAAAGCCCCAAAGTACATCCACAACATTAACGTGGAGAACAAAACCGCTTCCTCCGCAGTCTGGCATATCCGCGGCAGATGACGTATCAAGCCGGACAGTATATCGACCGACAGGTGCTTTCTCTGCTGAGGTCTGCTACCCCTCTCTCGCGCCCAACTTTCCAGTAAGCGAGTGCCCAATTCCCCCGCTGAAGGCGCGTAGCCCCACCACTATTTTCCCATGAAAGCTATGGCCGACAACTTTCCCGCTATCGTCACTCTCGAGAGCCCCTTGTCAATCATGGACAAAATGAATTGTACTACCTGTTCCTCCCTGACCCAGTGTTGCCTATGGCGCCTTGCGCCACTGTCAAGAAATTCCCGCCAAGCCTGCTCATATGCGTTCTAAGTGGATGCGGCCAGTGACCCTCTTACCAATTGAACGACACTTTGTCTCCTACAGACCACATCCCCGCTGGAACCGGCGTCCTGCCCTCGTCTGTCGCCATGACTAGCCCATGGAACCTCTGCCACTGTGAACGAGACAAAGCGTCTGCAATGTCATTGTCCACCCCAGAACGTGTCTGGCCTGAAACAAAATATTGTGCTCCAAACAGCCCATCACAAAAACCCTCAACAACTTGAGAACTTGAGGGTCCCTGGCCCATTGTCTGTTCACTACCTGCACTACCGCCATATTGTCCACTTTAAAGACCACCATTTTGTGTGCCAAATCCCGAGCCCAGACTGTCACGGCCACCACCAACAGAAAGAGCTCCAGAAAAGCAATACTCCTCCCCCCATTCTTCCATTGTGGTGGCCATTCTTCCGCGCACCACCTCCCTTGTCAATAAAGTCCAAAACTGCCTGCCCCCGCCGCGTCTGAGGAGATGGTGACATCCCATTCCTATTACTCCGGGGTTGCCATGGCAATGCCATTGAACCGTTCCAAAAAGATTCACCACATGCGTAAGTCCTCTTTAGTGCCTGCCGACAAGCGCATATGATGGTGTGGCAGCGTCAAACCCAACAAAGCTAACCCCAACAAAAAGTGCGCCCCGCTCGCACCACCCTGCACTCAAAGTTTAGATGCCCCAGCAGTACCTGCACCTCCCTGACCGTCACCTTCTTTTTGGCCAGCAAACTATCAATCAACAGTAGCATGTGCACTTTCTTGTCTGTCGGCAAACGAGCTTCCATAGCCACTGAATCCAATTCGATCCCAAGAAATGACAACTCTGTACTGGGACCCTGCGTCTTCTCTGACGCCAGGTGCACACCCAGGTAGCCCATGAGCTCTTCAAAACTGGCCAGCTGCCGCTGACAGTCTGCAGAACCAGGCCGTCCCTCCAGGAAAAAGTCATCCAGGTAGTGTGTCACCATCTCTTTCCCCGTTTTCCATGAAAAGACCGACTGCAGAAATGTACTGAACCGCTCGAACAATGCACAAGATATGGAACAGCCCATTGGCAGAGCTTTGTCCACGAAGATAGACCCTTCAAACTGGATACCCAACAACTGGTAATCCGCTGGGTGTACGGGGAGCAATCGAAATGCCGACTTTATGTCGCATTTTGCCATGAGGGCGCCTGTCCCCACTGTCGCGACCAACTGTTGTGCGACATCCACTGATGAGTAGGATACTGAGGACAGCTCAGCCAATATGAAATCATTAACGGACGCCCCTTCTGGCCATGACAGGTGTTGAATCAACCTGTATTGCCCCAGCTCCTTCTTTGGCACCACTCCAACTGGGGAAATGATCAGGTCCCAGATGGGGCAACTGCTGAACGGCCCTGCCATCCGCCCTTCCCGAACTTCTTTGAACAGTTTCTCCCGCACCACTGGACCATGTGTCTTCGCAGACTTCAAATTCTCAGCCCACCTCGCGGCCCTCAGGCCCTCATACCCCAGCATGAAACCCTCTTGAAAACCCTGTTGCAAAATGACAGCGTCATCTGTCCGTGGATATGCCGCTAAGAATTCCTCCAGACAGCCCTGTTTAATGGGAGTATGAGCCTTTCCCAAAGCCCCTTGACCACACCTATCCACCTCTACCACCATTTGCCTGCTGCCCAGCCTGGTTGGACTGCTGCGCCTGCCCGACATCACCTGTCCCCCAGCATTGCACGATGGGGTGTCTACCCACACACTTAGAGCATTTGTACCGAAATTTGCAGTATTGTCTGGTGCACGTGCCCTTGTTAAAGTCCCAGCACGCTCCCACGCGTCCCCGGTGCCATTCCCCACAGATCCAACCCCCCCTCGGTGAGGCGGTTTGGAAAGGGGCGAGGCGCAAGGGGAAGGCCGCTGGCCGTGTATATCGTCTTCCCAAACTTCACCCCCCCCCATGGTCTGCTGGTATAAATCCACATCTACCTCCCCCCACTTGGCCTCCGGATCCCAAGCCAGCTGAGCCCGGAACTCCTCATCGTAGTGCGATCACGAGTACCCTCCGTACGTGACCTGAGCCCGTCTAATCACGTCCATGTATTTAAACAATGCCACAAACCGGTCGGGGTACTTCTCACAGTACACGCTGGCGAAGATCAGGAACGCCGCCGACCAATTCTCAATGGTCATGGGCACCCTAGGCCTCTTGGCCAGTTCCAACTCCTCTTCCTTGGACCCCTCCTTTGCTGTGAGCTCTCTATGCAACAGCTTCAGCATGTCTATATATTCGCCCTTCCATATTTTCTCTTTAGTTGCCAACATAAGGTGGGCCCCCAAGGGCTTAGTCACCCCCATGTACGGCAACTTTTTCACTGGAATGTCGTGACTCTCTTTTCCTTCCGCCTTGGACACCCCTCCGTCATCCTTCCACTTTGCCGCGTTTACCCCCAGGTGCCCCTCTGCGGAGCCGGATGCCACAGTCCCATCGCCCTTCCCCCCTTTTCCCAGCGACTCTGTCCCCACACCCATGTCTTTCACTTACACCCCCTTCCGCAGGTGCACAGCCCCTTCTTCCCCCTCCCCTCGTGCATCTGTGCCCACTGACACCCTGCCTTGGTGTTCAAACACTGGCGTCCTCCCTTCTACCCTCTTCTTCATCCCCCCTTCCCATGCGTGTGCTCCCGTGCCTTACCTGGCGTCAATGTCGGCGTCCTGACTGAATCCCGCCGCCTAACCAGTCATGAAGGGGGGGCTGCCACGCAATCCACTTTGCTCCGCCGGGCCGGACCGCTCAGCAAAAGACTCAACACTTAATTACTGACATCCCCCCGCCCCACTGTTGCACCTCCTCTCCTACTATTTCCCCCTCTTCTACGCTCTCCTCGTCATAATCTAAAAGCAATGGGCCGTCCACCTCGGACTCCAGCCCATACCCACATTCACGTTCCCTGCCTGCGCAGCTTGGCAATGCGCCGTCCTCCATGGACTCCAGCCTGCTCGCTCCCTGCAAGTGCGTAGCAATTCTCCCAGATCAATGCTCCCTTTCCTCTGCCCTGCGTGCTTGTCCTCTGAGTCCCACGAGTTGCCACCTGAAGCTCGTGCCTGATCCCTGGAGGCCGCATCCACCCACCGGGATTGTGACACCGCCACTCCTCCTGCACACCACTTCCTGCAAGTCCCTCGCTGGAGAGCGGCCGCCTGCACGAGGCAGAGTTGGCCCATCCTTTCAGTGGGGTGGAGCCGCATGCAACTCTCCCGAGCACCTCGCCTGCCGTCCCTGCCAAAAAGAAGCGGAGTGCGACATGCCGGGGTTAGTCCTGCCCTCTGACCCTACAGCCCCAGAAGACCCGCACCAACGTCCCTCTGTCCCCCGTCCCATGCCCGGCGCACTGTAAGAATGGACCCCCTCTGTGCAGGAGTGCCCCCCTGGCCCCCCAACCAGTCCCCCCAACCTGGACACCCCAACCCTTCTCCCCCAGGATCCCCACGCCCCCCTCCTTCCCGTCGCTCCACTCCAGTGCATCCACCCCCCTCCTGCTTGCGCCGCTCTCCCCCACTCGGCCGGCTTGCATTAAGCCCCCCTGTTCCCCACCTCCCCCCGAACCCCCTTCCAGCCCCCGGAAACCCCCCACCCCACTGTGTCCGACCACTGATTCCTGAGCCCATCCGGGGCCCTCTCCAGCCATCCCCCATTGTCCAGGGATGGCATCGGTCCCCACCGCGGCACCCCGTCTCTGCCATGTCCCAGACCACGGCCCGTCGCCCCCCAATTAAACCGTTTACGGGCCCGTGGCAGCGAGAACGCTAGCACCACCGCCGCAAACCTGCTCGCAGCCCTCCTGGGTGGCCTCACCTGAATCGCGGGCCACAGCATATCAGTGCGGCCCGCTTCTGCCAAGAGGCGGAGCGCCTCCGTAACTCTTGGGTCCTCCGCCATGCCCCGAGCCTCAAAACCACCCGGACACTGCTTGCTTCGAGCGGCGCTCCTAGGCCGCCGTCGTCCGATATCTGCCCCCGCTGGGACCGCAACGCCACAGAAGGCCTTCCCTACCCAGCGACGTTTCACACAGTTACCCCACCCGACCGCGTCCAAGCGCCAAACGCGCTACCAAACAACATTTTTAAACCCCAGCCCACAGCCCAGCCGGCTGTCGCGTCATTGCCACAGAAATGGTGGCCAGTGCCACAAGATGGCCAGCTAAATATCCCTCCCGCCCAAAACCAGCCCAAGTGCAGCCCAACAAGCCCAATTAGGCTCTGGCTGGACCCTCAGCCCAAAACCCCCCGGGAGGGGCAGGCCTCCCGATGGTTGGCCGCCCCCCAAAGCCCTATTCTCCCCTTCTGCTCCGTGTTGCCGTCTCTTGTCCATCTGTTTTTACATCTCTTTGTACAAGTTCATCCTGGATGGGTGTATGAAGCTTCGGGCTGTGCACCGCTACAGTGTTTCAATACTGTGCACCATGTTGTAGTGCCCAGTGGTGTAAGCTTGTGCAGTGATCCGGTTTTGAGCACATCACTCCTGTTCGTACATGAGATGGAAAGCATTTCCCTGCCATCTTTTTTTTTGCTTCTTTGGCAGATTTATATAGCAGGGACTCAACCTGAAGGTATTGGAGCGCTTTACATGAGCACCAGTTACGTTACACAAGGACACATTCATTTGTTTGGGGTAGGCACAGGGAGATTAAGTGATTTGCCCATAATCACAGGATTTGGAATCGAACCTGAGGCTCGAACCTTGGCTTCTCATCGCCAAAGTCAGCAGTCTAGCCGTGAGACCACATCCTCTCCCCATCTTGCAGTGTAAGAGACGCTTTCAGGAGAAGGGCCATGTGCTTATGCTTGCCACTGTTCACATCCGCACACATACATCAAGCAAGCTGCATCTGTGAATGTAAAGTTTGGAATCTCGCAGAAGCAGTGGCAAAAGCAGGAACTGAAGGGTGTAAGGGAAGGGGAGGTAATCACTGCCTGGGTGAGCAGCTTATGAAATAAATAAGAGAGGGCAGTGACAGGAAGTGGGCCGTCTTTTCATCTCTCTGTGGTTAGTCTATTAAAGGGCTACTGCTGCTTCCACACACAGTCACTTCTGTTTTTCATCATGGAGACCGTTCTTTTTGAATCTGATGGAAAACAGGATGCATACCTCTTAGAGCCTTTTTAAAGAACACTCTTTCACGAAGCAGTAGCACTCCACTTCCACGCTCAAAACACTGCTGTCCCTCCAGTCACTAACAGTGTCTTTACCAGGTGCCTCTGAACAGCGCCCCAAAGACTTTTATTGGGTTTGCGCTATACAAATACCATATGTATAGAGCCACGTTATAATTAAAGCTCCCTGTTTTCAGTTTTTACAGATTTTTACAGATAAATACAGACAGAAACCATTTATTTTCCTGTCTGTATTTGCATGTAAATGTGGATGAAAACAGAAATTAGTTTTTTTTTTTTAGTTATTCTAAATACTGTCATTTGTGACTGTCAGGCCAATAGCTGTGAAGATTGAGATTGATGAATAAGCGGTTAAAAAATAAAGAAAGGATTGTTATGAGGCTTTAACTCCAGCACATATGCAAACGGTTGATACTAAAATGTTACTATTTTCATATGTGTATTGATTTATCATTACAACAAAGCACCCTGCACTTTATTCTCTTTTGCGCACTTTACAAAGAGCCAAGGACACGTTTCCTCATGCCATTTTTAAGAAAAAGCTGCCTCCGTATTTAACAGGAAGGTTTCGATCTCCTGCGATCCCTGTCCTCTGAAATTATTTGCGCTACAGTATTAAATTTTATTAGAATTGCATTCTTAATAAGGAAACAGTATGAAATGTAAATGAAATGACTGTTTGACTTTTTTTTTTCTTCTTATAATTTTAACCTTGAATCTTTTAAAATAGGGGGGGGGGCTCACTATGTAGTATTTGAGTCATATGATGTATTGATGAACAAATTTATATGTACATTTTATCCACTTCTTTTTGTATGTACGTTATACTTTTATGGTCAATTCTTTGAACCGAATAAAGTTATTCTTGACTTGACTTGATTTATCATCTGTGGGACTTCATGTTATTGAAATCTGTCATACATTCAGTTAAAAGTTTACATTTATCGTTTAAATAAATATGGAAATGTACTATTTTTCCTTCATTTGTGTCACAAATCCCCCCCCAAAAAATGGATAAATACAGATAAAATTAGCACAAAATAAATATGGATAAATACAGACGGAAATGTCAAGAAAATAAATACCATAAAACCAACCGGGAGCCCTAGATATAATCAATGTTGTGGTAATCCTCCAGCTAATTCTGTTCACTCCCTCTCCAAGTGACATGAATTGCAGATAATGAGGTTACTGGCACACCGGGGCAGAGTTAGTGGGGGTCGCAGGTTTACACCCGATCATGCACTTAAAAATAAAAAGTTACTAGGGGGATTGGTCATTCTGAATCCCTGTAGCTTCATGCAGAGATTTCAGCTGCTTTTCAGAACTATCAGCTTTTTTCGGAACTAACATCTCTGGGTGAAACAAACCCGATCCGGAGTTGTCCAGCACATCTCCTAATTGTCTTTCGGTCGGTAGCTTCTGTTACTGCCTCATCTGAATGAAAAGGGACCTGGTAATGTGTTTTAATAGCACATTACAAATGTAGTATTTTGGTTTAATTATTTTCCGTTTTGTGTTGTCCTGGCAGGGTGGTCCAATCTCTGTTTAAATGTATTTATTTGGTGAGAAAGGAGCCCTGAACTCGATTTGGAGATTTAACCCCTGAACATAATGTAAGCGTGCAGCTTATTTTTATAGCGCCTAATACCAACACGTTTTTAAGCTTTCTGCACCTTCACAGATCGTGAAAAGAATGTCATGTGGCTGACGTGCACCTCCAAATGTGAATCCACTTTACACGTGCCATAGATATAAGGTTTGTCTGTTGATGCACTTGCAATTGAAGCGTATCTTAATTCAGCTGCACAAGTTTCATTCAATCAGGCGTTCCAATATTGATTGGGATCTTTTTGGGGGGAGTTAAGTTTTAAAAAGCGCTCCTTCTACAATACTTATGTACATTAGTTGGTCCCTTGCACTTTTCTTTCAATAAGCAGATGACTTGTTAGCATCCACTTCAGTGCAAGTGCGTTCAGAGTTAAAGGAGGGACGGACACCGAATCCACTTTTGTTTTCCCACTCTTGTTTCAGTGGACATTGGTGGCTAGTGCTTGTTTACTTGTGTGTTTTTGTTGGCAGTGGAGTGATCATATACGGGTTAAAAACATAGCCATTTAAAACGCCAACAGTTCAAGCTAAAAAAAACATAAATGCGAGACCTATTGCATTTCTGATGCTTGTTTCCTAGGGCTGCCAACGATTTGCTATAAGCCCCCGATTGTGGGACTCTCTTTTGTTTCGGACACTGTTGTCCCCTCCTTTGCGCGTTCCCCTGTAACGTCACCCCTCCTTCTCCCCGCACTATCTTTTTCCTCCGCCTCCCACGGTTATTTTGGGAAAGCTGCTTTTCATCTCATTTCCGCCAGTCCGCCTGCCCACTCTCACTGACGCACATCCTCACACCCACGCGCTCAGAGTGGCTCACTCCGCCAGCCCACCCAGAGCGCCGCCAGCCCAACCTGGCAACGGGAGTCCCCAGAATAGACAACAAGAGGGTTCCGGTTCAAGTGTATGCTGGGGAGGAGGGGGCGGAAGAGCAGGTGGAGGCTGCATATGCAGAGATGAGACGGTCACGCGCCGAATACTACGTCAAGAGCACACGCTGAAAACTCGGCAATGCACCGTGATAACAACATGCTTCACTTGTGATGTTATTTCTGTCCTTTTCCATTGGCGTGCCAGTGTGCCACGGCCTTGGTTGGGTACTACCTTTAACTTCTCACTGGCTGGCAAGTGCCCTTATTTGTGTGTTGAATTTCTAAACGGGAGCGTGGACAACCATTTAAGGCTTATGTAGGGGTTAAAGACGGACTAAGACTTCGACCCTACGTGTCATGCGGTAAAGGAAACATGTTCAAGGAGAGCTACATCTTTAAAAAAATACATAAAATCGGAAATACACTACACTTTCGGAGCAGAGATGCGACCCCCAAACAGTTTTCTAGTGCTTACATGAAAAACCGTTGTAAAGAACATGTGCATCTAAGGGGGGAATCCTCGACAACCCTTCGGGTCTCTCTGCCTTTTGCTAGGGGCTGTGAGTCTCGGTGAGAACAGATGCCACACAAAACGGTGCACGGTGTCCAGTTTGGGGTCATGCCGGCTAGGTGTCAAGCTTCTCAGCAGGTCTGGGGGCAGGTGGGGAGAACTCAGTGATGTAGCGCCCATAGATAAGTAGAGGAACTGGCCATAAATAGCACTAATCCCATACCCACTCTGTGCTAATACACACCACACACGAGAACGGCAAAAGAAACAGTATTCAAACTTCAAATTTCAGTGCTGCTGCACCTAAAGTCAAGCAGCCCATCAAAGAATGGTACAGGCACGCGGTGAGTCCACTGGCGATGTAGCCATTATATGTCTCCACTGGCCAGGCCACCAGGAATGCGAATACCTTGCGGGTCAACTGCAGGATCTTAGTATCGTCATTGGCATCCTTTTCCACCCCTCCAACATAATATACATTTCCCATAAATAAACACTCAACACAATTTTTTGTTTGGGTAAAGTTGCTGCAGGTTTATTACATACATCGTCATGTAATAGGTGGGTTATCTTACGGGCGATCCAAGGGCAGGCAACCAACTGGGCCGCCTGCCCGCCTGATGAGCCAGTCAACACTGGGGCGAACTCCACCTGTGCTGCCCTTACTAGTGATCCTCTTCCCGGATCACGTGACCGTTGGTACCTTCTTACTCACGCCCCTTTCAGGGCGGAGCGTCGCTAGCAAACCCACCGGTTGTTCAGGCCCAGAACCGCCCAAAGGACTAGCGGGGCGCTGACACGGTTTCAAGGACCCTCCCATGAGGCTCCTCGGCTTTGGCTCTGGCACCCCCTATGGTGCCACGCAGAGGTACCCTTGGTACCGGCCTGCTTCCAGCTCGCCCTGTAACTCCGCCTGTAACGAAAAAAGGAAAACATTACAATATTCTCTGTCCCCCTCCTGCCACCACCACGCCGGGTAAGTGGTAGGGAGGGAGACGGCGTGTGCGGTGATCAAAAGAGGTCGCCAAAATGGTGGGGGAGGGATATATACCCTCCCCCAAGTCCTGGGCGCCCAGGAAGTGACGCCCCTCGTGCCCCGCAACCAGGCTGGAGAGGGGGGGGGGACTCCAACCAGAGTCCCTGCCCCTGAAGGGGGCGGGGGGGTGGGGTGCCCAGGCGACACTAGAGTGCTGACCTCTCTAGTGGCCCCCTGTGGGTGCCTCGGCCACTAGCATAGTATCGTCATTGGCATCCTTTCCACCCATCCAACATAATATACATTTCCCATAAATAAACGCACAACACAAATTATTGTTTGGGTAAAGTTGCTGCAGGTTTATTACATACACCGTTATGTAATAGGTGGGTTATCTTACGGGCGATCCAAGGGCAGCCAACCAACTGGGCCGCCTGCCCGCCTGATGAGCCAGGCAGCACTGCGGCGAACCCCGCCTGTGCTGCCCTTACTAGTGATCCTCTTCCCGGATCACGTGACCGTTGGTACCTTCTTACTCACGCCCCTTTCAGGGCGGAGCGTCGCATAGCAAACCCCCCAGTTGTTCAGGCCCACAACCGCCCAAAGGTCTAGCGGGGCGCCGGCATGGTTTCAAGGACCCTCCCATGAGGCTCCTCGGCTTTGGCTCTGGCACCCCCTATGGTGCCACGCAGAGGTACCCTTGGTACCGGCCTACTTCCAGATCGCCCTGTAACTCTGCCACAGCTCTGGAGGCGGCCACCGTCGCCGCCAGAGCCCCCCCACCAAAACAGCTATAGTCTTACTCACAACCTCTCCTGTCTAGAGCCTCCTGCAAATCTAGATGAAAGAGAACCATCCCTACTGGTTATGAGACATCTGTCAGCTGGGTCAGCTAGTGTCTGATGAAACAAAAGGCCCTTTTTGCCTGAGAAGTTGAGCCAAGAACTATTCACCCCCATGCGGGAAAGTTCCACTGCATCACATGCCTCAGCCCGGAGCTAACTCTGGGCGGGGCGAATGCAGACACCAAGGCTCACATTGCCCCATCTATTTGCTGATCTCACCTAGCTGCCGTCCTTCTTGCACCGTGTGTGCCTAAACACCTGCGTACCCCATCTATGGGACAGCAGCCCACTTACTAGGTGACCACTCCCCCACCCGCCGGCCTACTTTGGCTATTATGGCGAGGAGGATTATACTTAACATTTGAACAGTCCCTAGGCTTGCTAAATCGTGACGCACAGGAGTGTTCATAGCTAGAAGTGTGTGACAATGGGCAAGGGGCCCTCCTGCCCTCGCCATGTATCCCTTATTCCTTATGGGAATTTTGCCCGTTCAGTTCCTACTGTGGTGGAACCCCCTAGGCATACAAGCTAGAGAATCTGTCTGATTTAAACAGTACGCCCGTGACGTTAGCTTGGATCAGCTAGTGTCTGATGAAACAAAAAGCCCTTGTGGCCTGTGAAGTATTCTCCCCACGACAGTTTCAGACACCCTGGCTCACAATGCCCAACTATTTGTGATCACACTAGCTGCCGCCCTTCTAGCACCGTGTGCGTCTGAACACATGTGTCTCCCATCTCTGGGACAGCAGCTCACTTGTTAGGAGACCACTCATACCCCCGCTTGCCTATTTAGGCTATTAGGGCGAGAAGGATATACTTAACCTTGGCACAGTCCCTTCACTTGCTAAATCAAGGCGCACAGGAATGTCCATAACTATGCATATGGGACAATGAGCAAGGCTGCCCTCCAGCACTTGCCCTTATCCCTTATTCCTTATGGGAATTTCGCCCGCTCAGCTCCCTCTGGTGAAGCCCCCTAGGCATACCCACTTAGAGAATCTGTCTGATTCGATACAGGGCGCACTGTCTGTAGTATGGTGCCTAACATTTGATGTGGGAGGTGCCACACACCACCTATGTCATGGGAACCAGAAGGAGCACACCACTTTCACCCGGGCGTACCTCTAAATGGGACTGAGCGATACCAAAGGGGATGTTGGACGGAGCGTTTGAGCAAATCAAACACTCACCCCCAGTCAATTGATTTGGGTTTAATCCCTCATCCTTCTTTAGCTCACTCCACCACCCCAGTTCAGACATGGCCATATGAAAATCAGTCTGACCCTGTGCCTCATGGGAGCAGTCCAGCTCGAACTGCCAAGCCAAGGCTTCCCTGGACCGGAAGCAAGCATCCCGGGCCGGTTTCGGGTTCATAACCCTCATCAGCCAGGCTATCTTGAATCCAGTGGCAAAGTGAGCAAGGGACCCACGTCTGGGCATACCCTGCCTACTTAGGGCGAACAAAGCGATACCAAAGGGGATGTTGGACGAAGTGTTGAACATGGCCAGCACTCACGCCCAGTCAACTGATCTGGGTTTAATCCATCATCATACTTTAGCTCTCTCCACCCCCCCCCATTTCAGACATGGCCAAATGCAAATCAGTCCGACCCTGTACCTCTTATTGCATCTAAATGGGACTGGCTCAACCCAGCTGTACGCCAGAGACACACATATCTTAAACCTCTTTACTTTCTTTAGACACTTGGCACCCTTCTGGTTGCAGCTCTGTGTATTTGTGAAGCGCACATGCCCCTGGGGCATAAAGTCGCTGAATGGCCAGTGTATGTTACCCACTCGCTGTCGCTAACTGCCCTTACTTGGATTGAAGGGTTGCAGGATGCTACCTAAGGACTGAAGACTTGATGCTCCAACCCAGTTTGACCCCAGAACTTGGGGACAACCCAAGTAGTGACCATGCCTTTCATGTTACATCTACCCCAGCGCTTGACTATCAATATGCTAGGGACCCCAGTCCCAAAAGATGCCCCTTCTATTGTCTGGTTCTAGCCCGCAGAAGGATAACCCAGGGGGGCAGACAAGTCTGTGGAACCAGAGGGGAAAGTTATGTGCAAATACCTGCCCTTTCCTGAATACTGGGAATGCCCACTGGTCTATAAACCCTGTCGCCATTTGGCTCTAACACAGTGTTTACCAAACATTGATGCACTGCAGCAAACTTGTTATATGTCAACTACCACAACCCGCCTGCTTCCCTGGCTAAAGCGCGGGTGAATATGTCTAAACTGAAGCAACCTGAAACCTGCCCTTGGTTGCAGACAAATGCCCACCCAGTGCACATGGTACCTGTTTCTATATGGTGCCAGCAGGTGTTCCTCATAAAAGGCCCTCGTAGCCAATTGCCCAATGCAGTCTCAGCATTTCGCAGCGCCTCTTTGCGTTGTCATTTCCAGAGTCAGGGTAAAATTATACTTTCCCACCATTGGGCTGGTAACCGGTGGCAAAGGCAGACAGAACCTGGGCATAAGATCAGTTTCCTAGAGTAAAACAATAATTATCCCGTACCATTATCACCGGCAGTGAGTGTGCCCCACGAGACACCCCCCGGTTCTGTGCGACACAAACCCTAACGCACCGTGTGCCAGTTTGTGCATATCATTCTAGGGCGACTAAGCCCTAATGTGCCCCCTTCCCTGGATGATCCCTAGTATGAGGGTACAGACTGATGACCAAGTGCTGCGCCAGCCAATATCACCAGTCAGTGAAACCACTGCAAGGTGGCATGCCAAGCTAAGCCCACCCAGAATTCGCCTACCAATGCGAGAGGACCAAGCATTCATCGCTTCTTAAGCCATCACTGTCGATGGTAGGCCCGCCCAGCCAGCGAGACCACTCTATTTGGGCAACAGTTGTCTCACACAAGGCCTGTGTTACCTCAGTCTCGGTCCTCCTGCAGCACAGTGCCCCACAGGCAACCTCCTGGTTGCGCGGTCAATGCAATCTGGCATGGCTGATAGGTACGCTGGCATTTAGTGCTAAGCTTAGTGTGCAGCCAGCTGGTATTCTGCGGCTTCTGTCATTGCCTCCAGACAAATACAACAAAACCACACTAACGTATCAGATACTAGACAACCTGTCCCTTCTCTCTGAAACTCTATAATCATTAACAGAATGCCAAGTGACTTAAAAAGAGGCATATCAAAACTATGGAAACACCTGGATTTGAACATGCAACCTTCAGGTTCAGAGTCAGATATCTTAACCATTAGGCTACTTACTGCAGTAACAGCTCCATGTGGTGCAAAGGCTCTTAGCTATAAGAGGGAACTCACAACTGTGCTATCATTACCTGCCTTCGTATCATCTGCAGTCATGTGACCTTGGCTTGGCTCGATGGAGCCATGCAGAGGTATTGAAACGGAATACAAGAGCGCCTGTTAAATCACCTATTCAGCACAACTATCCTCATGTCCACTGCAAATGAAAGCATGGGCGTCCATGGAACTGCACAACGCTCGCTACTCCGGGTGCAGCCCACCATACGCAAAGTTTAGTGGCCTGTGCGGAATCTAGGGGTGAGACGTTACAGCACCCTCACTGGCTCATGGCCTACTGAGGACCCAGCTTCCCTCTGTGTCTGGTTGCTGCCACTCAGTTCGTAACCTGAACACCGGCTGGGAGGTATCCGAAAGTAACAAATAAATGAGGAAAAGAGACAGATCCCGAACCTGTGCTCAACTAGCTCCAACATTTCAGTCACACTAGTAAATCTTCACATGCCTGCTTGTTTAACATTCCCTTTTTACTAAAAAGTGCTATTGGTTGACTCTCCACAGTTCTATCTAGTACATACTCGAGCTGAAGGTATCGGAGCGCCTTACATGAACACCCCCTACATTGTACCAGGACTTATGCACAGACAGGTTTACCGAATTAAGAGGGGCAGAGTCGCACTTCCCGTGCAAACACTTTTTGCGGATGCGGGCAGCGATCTCCTAGTGACCGCCCCATCTGCTGCCCCACACACCAAGGTTGTTCACCACTGGCCCCTGCCAATGACCAATTCATGAGTCGAGTGCCTGCGCTAAACCTGCAAGCGATGTAGCCCACTGCCATGCACTGGTGTGCGCAACACCACTTCTCTCAAAGGTGAGCATACCCTGGACCCACCGACAGGCCAGGCTCAGTGTGCGCTTGTGTGGTGCACGAATCACCATCAAAGGCCATCCGCCCGATCCCATGGCACATAGGGACCATCCACCAGCGTGTCCCACCCAAGGCAGTGTAAAGAAATCCATTGGAGGCCAAACCGGACAAGTAGGCAGCGAAGCAAGAAACATGCTAAACAGCTCAAGTCCCCCACTGAGAGGAATAGGGCGATACCCGTCCGAACGAACCATGGCGCGATGGAATCAACCTGGTTGCATGCACACCTCTGCTCCCATGCACCCTACTCAAAGTGTGGAAGGGTTCAGATGTATGTTGGGTACATCAGCAGGTAGGCTGGTCGGCGGCACTTTAGAGGCCACAGCCACCGCACCCAAATCGATGAAAGAAACCCAAATAGCCCTCACAAATCACTTCATAAACAATCCCTAGGCAGGGAGCTGCAAAGGAAAACTTTGCATGCAGCTGGGGGAGCCGCACCAGTACCGTACGGCAGAGGACACACTGGAGCGTGGGCAACGAGCTCAACGCAGGGGATCGAGCAGCACTACCCGCTGTGACAATGAATCATTGCCGCGACCTGCAGAAACACTGCATCCCGAAATGGGAATTGCAGCAGGGATGCACTATTCACTTGCCGAACACCACCCCCCAAGACCATGAGGGCACCGCCATTTAAACCGCTTGCCCACTGCGCGTCCCATGGACCGTGGGTACCGCCCAGGGAGGATGGCCATAGTGACCACCTTGGTCTGCCCCGATCTCAGGGTGGACTGCCTACGTGTGACACCTCTGTAACTTCAGTGCACCCATGAGTGACTTTCAACGGCCATGAGCAACCGTCTCTCGCCAGCAAAATCAAGCAATAAAGACAAGGGAATCGCAACATCAGAAATTACCCACTAGAACAACAAGAAGCTCCCCAAAAACTTGGAGCCGCAACAATAAAGCTCCGAGGCACACTCTTCGCCCCCTTGTAAAACAATTATTGTAAGAAGCAGTCATGTAAAATTAAACTTGCATGAAAAAAGATCTCCCCTGATTGCCTATCAGCGCATAACCTGAAGTGAAGCCCTAGGCCTGTCACAGCCCCAACCAAATGGCCCCACACCTCCTTGGCTCACATCTGCACGGATGAAACACCCAAGGAGCCTGGAATACCAAAACAAGGAGGCATCAAAAGTACACGCAAAACGATTCACATCTCCAAATGTTGAGGTCTGTCTCTGCAGGCCGCCATCAACAGCTGCTGTGTGTATCCACGGCCGACATAGCATTGCTAACCATCAGTTACGGTCCAATCTATCTTTCATCGGCACCGGGCACGGACCCACACAGCGAAAAGAACATCCGTGCAGCACGAGCACCAAACGCCCCACGCCCAGCCAGGACAGGCATAGTCAATGATCACAAAACTCATGGGCATGGCATCTGCCTTTTTGTGAGTCAAATTCGTCACACACGATGCGGCGTTGGGTAATCGAAACCAACTCTAAGTACCCTTCTCCCGGTACTAATAACAAATATAGCAAGGGGCCAGCTCCTAGTGCCTCACCCTTATCAGCCGACAGCCTCACAGAGATGATCGAAATAGAAGCAGTCCCAGGTCGATCAGTACAACCCTGCCCCCTACTCACGAGTGAATTTGCGCAATGTACTGCATTTATTCGCAAAACCGTGTCTTGAAGAAGGCACCTCACTGCAATATTGCACCTCTCTCCAACCATATTGCACATGTCCCCACCAATTTTATTAGGCCACAATGGAAGAAGACAGAAAATTGTCCCAAAATTCTCCTTCAACGCAGGATTAAGATGAACTGCACTCAATTCACTCCCGGCGCCTCTTTGCTGCATACAGGCAGGCCTAATCCCTTGCAGCACCCTTCTACCATTACCGCCACACCCACATACGGGAGCAGCGCCCACCTATGGCAGCGCCGCATCCATTCCTACCGCCCACTCGGTCAGCCATCACCGCGCCTCCCTGCCTGCAGAAGCGGCCTCACCCCTGAAGTAAGGGCTTGTCTATACCCCCCTTGCATATGGGGGTAGCTGCCTCGCAGCGCGGCTACAATACCGAAAATACGCCCTTCTTCAGTGGCCGGTTCGAAAATCACTGCCCCGCACCGTAGCGAGTGCAAACCTCCAATTGACCAAACCTCCAATGGACTAGCATGCACGCTATTAATGTATGCGTGCTAATAAAAGATTATGTTACATCTAGCATGTCAATCACCCTCAATATGAAAAGCGCTATTAAATCGTTATGCGACATCCAATAGACACGCGCCACCCGCTCGACTGTGCATGCCTCCCTGGCACTGCGGTCTAATAGCGCTAAGCGCAGCCCAAACTCCAGCTGAACCAGCAGACCCCCCACTTTTGTGGCCTCACGCCGCGGACCCTTCCTCGTCACCAGGAGGGCCAAGTAAGCAGCTCAGGCCCTTACGCCCCATTCTCGGCGGAAAACAATTCACAGGCGGCAGGAAGGGTGCGAGTAGGGTGGTTGGACCCTGGTGCTGCCAGTTCATACCAGGGTGAGAGAAGCCCCAAGGATGCAGTGGACGGAGCACCACTGAAGTTGTTGGTTCGACAGGGGCACAGACCGGCACCCGGGGGAAGGCAGGTAACTACTGACCAGAACCGGCAGCCGCGAGTACAAAAAACAACTGGAGATGCCGGGGATTGAACCCGGGGACTCATACATGCAAAGGATGCGCTCTACCACTGAGCTACATCCCCTGAGGGCTTCAACTACGCCCATGTCTAGCAGTCTGAGGGACGAACCCGACTCACCGAAGAATCACAACGCATCGGAGTACACCGAATTAACGGCCGCCCGCTACCTCCTGTATTTCTATCTCTCAGTGCTGCGTAACCAAGGGAGCCTGACCAAGTACCGAGGGAGCTCCTAAATCCCCCCTCCCCTCTTAGGCATCACAAGGCCAGCAATGGCCGGGCAGAGCCTACCCAACGAGGCTTATGGGGGGGGGGGGGTGGGGGGGTGGGGGGGTAACAGACGTCTCACCCTCTTTACGCACTTGCCGAGGCACACACAGAAAGTACTAAACCAGAAAAGCTGGTTTCCACTGTTTGATTATATGTATCAAATTGGAGTCCACAAATTGCTTCAGGATTTTCTTTCCATATTTCTTTATTATTTCTTCTTTTTGAAAAACCAAATGTGTGTACAAAACAGCCAAAACAGGCGACACGTGTTTCGTCCAAAAGGACTTTTTCAAGGCTAATGAGTATTGAGGAATCCAATAAAAAGATCCATAGTCAATTGGACATGTAGAAACAGACGTCTCGCACTCACTTGCAGCTCCCTCGGACAACCCAGACGGCGTGAATCTTAGCGCGAGGAAAGATGGCGAGAGATGACCAGTAGATGGCGTGTGCGGCGATCAAAAGAGGTCGCCAAAATGGTGGGGGAGGGATATATACCCTCCCCCAAGTCCTGGGCGCCCAGGAAGTGACATCCCTCGTGCACCGCAACCAGGCTGGAGAGGGGGGGGACTCCTACCAGAGACCTTATATTCTTTACTGGCGACCTAGAAAAAACATTCCTGGGGATATGGGCTCATTTAGAGAGCTTTGGGAGGGTTTCTGGATATCTGACCAATCAACAAAAAACAGAATTGATGAAATGGAATACCCCCGTTAGGAGCGATTATACGAAGAAGGAAATCAGATACCTCGGCGTCCAGATAGTTAAAAATATTGATAAGATAGCCCAGGTCAACTTCGAAAAAGTTACAAAGAAGGTTACATCACAATTACAATCATGGGTGCTCTTCCACTCTCTTTTTTGGGCAATTCAAATTTATTAAAGATGTCAATTCTACCCAAATATACTTCCTTGTTTAACTCTATCCCGCTAGATTTTCCAAAAATTTGGTTTAAGGAGGTGCAAGGGCTCGTCTCCAGTTTTATCTGCGGAAATTAAAATCCAAGAATAGCTCTAAAGAAATTTAGAAGGGAAAAAGCCCATGGAGCCATAGCCACTCCTGATCTATACTTGTAGTTTTGTACCTTCCATTTAAAAAACTTCCGACAACTGTTGATGGAGAGTTCAACTTTCTCCCCACTATATAAGGCCCTCACAATTGACCTCTCTCACCAGGCAGGGTGATTCTTTTTTAAATGTGGCCATCCAAAATTTTTTAAGAAGGTTACATTAAAGATTTTGCTGGCAGCCACGAAGCTTTGGTCTCAGGTGAGACGACCCCTAAAAATTCCGTACTATAATGACGTTCTACCAATCTGGGATTCCCCAGGTACAACGGCTTGTTTGGAAGATACCCTCACTGTTCCCCTTCGCTCATGTGGTATTAGTACATGGGGGCACCTTATTGGTGATGCTGAACTAATTTCCTGGCCACACTTTTCGGAGATTTGCGAGAACTCGATTTCGAAATTCAAACACTAACAACTGTCAAGCTGGGTAAAATCCATAGGAAAAGAGTTAGAAGGAAAAACGGATTTGGTGTCAAAGATACGTTCACATCAAACAACGCTGAAAGAAGTGGCAGAGTAGTATTGGCTGTTAGTTCAAAATGGAGAAGAGATGCAGGCCTCATTTACAGAGATATGGAAGAAGGACCTGCCGAATGAAGATCTCGAAAAAATAGGGCAAGTATCTATGTCTCTTTTATGGTCTTATGTGAATTCTGCACCGTTAAAAATTAATCACCTCTTCACAGCACACAAAGCCTATTGGACACCACAGAAATGATCAAGATTGGGGAGTCGGGAGATCAAGAAGTGTCCGAAATGTGGAGAAGACAGTGCAAATGAGGTGCATATGTTCTTGAGCTGTCCAGCAATACACTCGTATTGGCAGAAAGTTTGTAAGACCATTTCAGATATGATGGGGTACGAAATAAAACGAACTACACCATCTATAATTTTCGAAATACCACCAAGGGATTTAGACGATCGACCCCTAACAAAAAATCATAAAGCACTTTTCTCCACATTGATTTTGTTGGCTCGTAGAGAGCTTTGTATTAAATGGATTTCACCCTGCTCCCCTACGGAAGAAGAATGGATTTATTCTATTCAGAGGGTGTCCTCACTAGTACAATCTTGTAAACAGATGAGGAAAACCAAATACTGGGAAATATGGGATAAATGGGTGGAGAATGGCACTCCAAAGGTAACACACTAGAACTTCACATAATATACATGTTTCTTGTATATCTCTTGTTCTGTCTTTTGTTGCGCTCTACTTTCTTTTCTATTTTATTCTCCTTTTCTTCATATATGTGTTCTTGGTCCAATGATTAAGAATATGCTTTAGAGGCTGCTTTGGCGACAGGGCCGCCATTATCTCAAAAAGGAGGAAAGCACCAGTCTAAAGATAGAATCAAGATTAGGTGTTAGCCACCAACCAAGAGGCTACATTTGGCGACCCGGAGATATATGTTATCTTTCTCTCTTTCGTGGAGTGACCAGGGATACGCAATATCTTGCTACTTGAGTTGGTTGGCGCACTCTTTTCTTGAACTCAAAGCATATTGTGGATAAATGAGGACTAGAAAATACATTTAAAAAAAAAAAAAATGTACCAGTGGTACCAAGGGTCTTGTGACCAGTGAGCGTCTCTAAGGGCAGCAGCATGTATTGTGCCAACCTCAGAGACCCCTCACCAAACACATGCACACTGCCATTGGATACTGTGTGTTTTAGTACAGACAAAATTTAGAGTCGACTTAGGACACATCCCTGTGTGCCATGTCCACCAAACACTGCCTCACAGACCTAAGGCAGGGTGCACTATACCACAGGTGAGGGCACAGCTGCATGAGCAATGTGCCCTTACAGTGTCTGTGCCATTCACAGACATTGTAAGTGCAGTGAAGCCATATTGAGTACATGGTCTGGGAGATTGTCATTACAAATTCCACAGCTCCAAGATGGCTTTACTGAACGCTAAGGAGTTTGGTATCAAACTTCTTAGCATAATAAATCCACACAGGTGCCAGTGTTGGATTTATTACAAAATGCACTCATAGGGCATCTTAGAGATGCTCCCTGAAAAATTAGCAACTCCCTTGTGTCCAGCTGACAGGTCTGCACCAGCCTCCCACACACAGACATGTTTCTGACCCCCTATGGTGGTAGACCTTGTGCTCTCGTGGGTCAAGGACAAAGGCTGCTTGGGGTGGAGGTGCTTCACACCTACACCCACGCAGGAACAGCATTCAGGGCGGTGAGCCTCAAAGGCTTACTGCCCTTTGATATGTGGTGATGCCTGCCTTCATGACCAGGCCCCACTTCTGGCAGCAAGGTCGGACGGAAAATTAGTAGTCAGGAGAGGTGTGTCCCCTCTCTGCCAGGACCAGCACTAAGGTGCCCTGGACCAAAGTGACCCCATCCTTAGGAAATCCTCCATCCTGAATGGAAGGATTCAACCCAGTCAGGTTAGGGGGTTACTCACCTCCACAATGGGAGGGGACATTCTTAGGGTGTAGTCACCCTATAGGCAAGTAGCCCATTGGCTTCCATCTGCCAGTACCTGTAACGCCCCTAAATTTCAGTTTTAAGGGGCACCCCTGAACCTTGATCCACAGATTCCTGTGACCCAAGAAGAAAATGACGAAGAAGGCGCTGTGCAGCCGAGTCTGGAAGACGACTATTGATTTGACCCCAGCCCTACCGGCCTGTCTCCTGCTCAAAGATCCAACGATGAAGAAGACGCATGTCCTGTGGCCAGGGAATTCCAAGAACCCCACTCTTCAGCCAAGACTAGATCTCCTGAGGATGGAGGCTCTGTTCAAAAGAAACTAAACCAAGGATCCTGGATCCAGGCGGATCCACGACCCCTGTCCACTCTGCACCCAACACCCACGGCCCGAGTTCGAGTGGCTCACCTGTCCTGTAAAGTCTCCCCAGTGATCATGAACTTGTCTCCATCAGTGGCTGACCTCTCCTGGACCCCACGAAGACGCCTGCAGCCTCTACATGAAAGGTGCCCTGACCGTGACCGGCTCTGACCAAGAACACCCGACACCAAAAGGTACCCCTGCACCCTCAGGCCTCCGGCCTTGGGTAGCCCAACCAACAGTGCCTTGACCTCCCCCAACCCTCCAAATTACCTGCCCAGCTTGTTGTCACCTTCAGCTATCCTCCTGGTCTGAGCCTGCAGCCTCTTTGTGCGACCGAGATTCCCCATTGAAACGCTTTGGGTGCCCGATGCTGATTTTGCACCCTGCACCCGGCCGCCCCTGTGCGACTGGCGGTGTAGCTTTGGTGCTGCCTTGTGGACTTCCCCTGTGCTGATCTGAACTCCCAGGGCCTGTGACCTGAAACCACGGGTACTTACCTGCAAACCGTGCCTCTTCAAGATGCCCCCAGTCTCTATTGATTTACATTAGGCTCAGTGACCTCTGCACCCAGCCACCACAATGCCGCTGGTGGTGCAGTACCTACCTTAAACTGAACCTTGCCCAGTGTTGGTCAAAGCTCTTGGAGACTGGAATTATAAGTCGAGTACTTACCTGCTAATGCATAACACTGTTTTCCTTCTATAGCTTTGCATTGTGTTTTACCTATTGCATACAACTGTCTACCTTTCACATTGCTGAGTGCTACTGTTTCTGATTGACAAACACAAAAACATTTCTAAAATTGTTAAGCATTTCTTCTGCTTTGCAAAACACTTCATACTGCGTTTTTTAAAGTATTACTGCTTTGAAAACTGTTACTTACTTGCAACTGAGTATTTCTTGGTTCTTGAAATAAAATAACCAAATAATAACTTTTTATATAAAACAATTGGTCTGGATTCAGTCTTTGAGTGTGTGCAATAATTTCTTGCCAGAGAGAGTACAGTAAATGCTTAACACTACCCTCTGATAAGCCTAACAGCTCGACCACACTACCACAAATAGAGCTTTTAGTATTATCTACTTGAATCTCTGTAAGCCTCTGGGGATTCACTGGAATCTGCACACTATACCTTACTTTGGTATAGTATATACAGAGCCAGCCTCCTACAGGTATAGCATCAGAAAATCCTTCAAGAACACAGAAGTCAGAATGGCCATAACACAATGTAGAGGCCCACAGTTTTGTATTGCATGCAAAGTATCTTTGAAAAGGGTACCAGTCATATCATTAGGTTGCAAACACACTACATGTAACCACTATACTGGTACTGATGAACAGGGGGTTCTGAGCATGCAGGGGGTTCTGTGCATGCAGCACTGCAGTCTAACAGTGCTTGACTCCGCACCTCTCAGCCCTGTCATGGTTATCCGCACAGTTATTTATAAGCTTATGTCTGCAGATTTGCAGATGGAAGAGGCTCAAAATAATGTAACCCAGCGTACCAGCCTATCGACTCAATGGCATCCCCAGACCCTAGTGTAACTGCTACTCTTGAGGATTTACAACACCTCTTCTTGTGTGGTAGTGGTTACATGTAGTGTGCTTCGAACATATTGATATCACCAGAGCACTCCTCAAAGATACTTTGCATGCAGTACAAAATCACAGTTGCCCACTATGTCCTAGAGAGGGAGGCAGGTAGGGAAGAATTTTGAGTCACTTAAGAGGTATTTGGAGTTTGGAATAGCTGCAACACTACAAAAACACAGTGGTGCTCTTCGCGCCAAACTTGCAGTTCCCCTGCTCGATTTAGAACCATAGAAAGTGCTGAGCTCAAACCAGTAGAGAGTGAGCTGGAGTAAACCTCTGACCTGATGGCCCATCTGCCACGTGGCGTTTAGGTCACCGTGGTGGTCTCCCCGTTCTAGTTAGCACAGGGGACCGCCACTTTCTCCCTGAAGCATGGCGGTCCAGAGCAGTGAAATCACTGCCCTATTCATCAGTGCCATTCATGTTTTGGTTAAAAAAAAACACAAACTCCTACTTTGGGAGTTTGGTAAATGTGTGACATTCACTAAAAACCAGCAGAAGTCCAGTCCGCCCAGTTAAAGTGCATAAAGGTCCTTCAATTATTTATGTTAGATATGTTTACATAGAAAAATAAAACAATGCAGAGAATTTAAGAAGGGGCCTGGTTAGTAGGGAAGAAACAAGGAACGATGAGGAGTGGAGAGGACAGTGCAGAATTAGGAGAACAAAGCGTTGTGATTTGTAAAAGAAAGCAGTCTGAGGAGATCAAGAGCCAGGGTTGGGATTGGTGGGAATGGGTACAGAGAAGTGGGGCGTCTAAATAGGAGTGGTCCCTGGTGAGCGTTTGCGGTGTGTTGATGTGTGCAGCCGTAAGGTATAATGGGAAGAGGAAAGGCTTGAGTCTTTTCTAAAAGGAGAGGATGTATGGGGCTATTCTTAGTTGTAACAGAAGAGTGGGGATGTCTACATTTGATGTGCGGTTCTCTGCTAGGGCAGGAGACGCTGTGGTTTCTGCTGGATGGAAGACTGCTGTCAGGACCCGAGGTGACAGCAAAATTTCTGGATTCAAGAACAAGACAAGAGACTCACATTTTCAATGAAGAACACTTAGAATGATATCATAGACTGAGGTATTGGACACAATGGCACATGTGGCATTGGAAGTTACTGATAAAGACAAAAAGACCATGTAGATTGCATCTAGAAAAATACTCTCCAGGGTCAAACAGAACAAATCAGACTGCACCAGCCACATTAGAGCCACAATAACTAGTTCTGCACAAATGTTATATTTTCGAGTCAAGCAATCTTTATGTCTAAAACTACTTTTTTCACGTCCTGGTTCGCACCAGTTATTGGCATTCCCCCGCGTTTGTTGTTTTTTCACTTATTGTGGTCCTTCGGGTGCATTTTCCTTAGGCGATTGTCTGTTTGTGTTTTTCCTCTCGCAGCAGTTCTTAGTAAAGATGTCTATCCCTTGACTAACTACCAGAGCTTCTTCGGCTCTTGAGCAGGTACCTGGGGATGCCTGAGGAATTTATAGAACCTTTTTCTTTGAAACGCCTGTAAGTTGAATATATTGTTGGTCATACATTATCTGCTCACCATAAAGGTGGTGTTTCTTAACTGATGTAATATATATCCTTTCTCTAGGGTGGGATCCAGAGGCATAGCTTTTCTACCCTTCACTTGCCTGAAGGAAGTCGTAAGATACCCGATTGAATGTAGTAATGGAACCACCAGACACTGGGTTTCCTTCTCGTCCCCTTTTTAGGTCTCGCCTGAGCCAGCGCTTTAGCGCTGCTCTCGCGAGAGCTTTTGTAAACGGGGGATTTGGAAGTGCAAACTAGAGCTTTCAGGCCGCCAACTAAAGTGCATGTGCGCCAGGCGCGTGCACCATTTGGCAGCCTGCCTGATCATTTCGCGGCTGCTTTGATGTTCTCAGTGAGCCGCGCGGCCACTGAGAACATCAAAGCAGCCGCGAAAGTGCACACCATTTGCCACCCCTCCCCCCTGCTTCTAGCGCGCGCACACATCTCCAGGGCTCAGCTTACCATGCTTCAGCACACCCCCTCACCCCCCACCACTGTATTTGGCTTCCATTACGTGATCGCGTTAACTTTCGCGGCCGGTTTGATGTTCTCATGAAAGCGGCCGCAACTGCTCACTCAGCTTGCGCACGG
Source organism: Triturus cristatus (assembly GCF_964204655.1). Taxonomy (NCBI): domain Eukaryota; kingdom Metazoa; phylum Chordata; class Amphibia; order Caudata; family Salamandridae; genus Triturus; species Triturus cristatus. The sequence goes on along the minus strand of NC_140586.1, from coordinate 169,130,358 downwards.
CCAATGCTTTGATTCATTCGCTATCAGTGATATATTTACACCCCTCAATGGTCAGTTCTCTGTGATTTGAATTTTAAACCTGTGAATGCTATGATATTTCAGTATTTGTATAGCGCATTTCTGCCGTTGATATGACCTGCAAATGCTATGGGCAATCTGGAGCATGGCATTCACATGGCATGACGTTCTGTGCTTTCTCGCTATCCATAGTGCATATCCGGGTGTATCACTGTATTTGGCTTCCATTACATTTTATATATTGGCTCAGTGAAAGTAGCAGTAAACACCCTCCCTGCTCCCACTGCTCCCTGCCGCGCTCCTTCACCCATCTGCACCTAACGCTGAGGACTCTACGTCCTCTGCCTGCAGCAAGTCAGCGGCAGTAAGAGGGCAGATCTACATTCCTGAAAGGCGCAGATTTTCAGCCCGCAGGTTATCCGTGCAGGCTCGCGAGGTGTTGTCTTCCACAGTGTACTTGTGCGGCTGCTAGCAACAGGCTGTGTGCGTTCCTTCCATCCTCATAGGCAGCAGGGGAGGAGTATGCAGGACTCAGATTGTTTAAACTCATTCTGGCATTCCCTGCTGCGGGGAAATCATGTGTGTCCAGCCCCTTGTTTCCCACTTTCCGGACGCACACACCAGCAGCATTCTCGCAGGCGCGGCATGCCCCGCTTCTGCGCCTGGCATCCATTCTTATCTCTGCTTTACAGGCCCTCCTTTTATTCCTGTTAAAAAAAAAAAAATAAACACAGAGTTTGCTTGCCACAGCAAGGCTTCTGCCATGGGGTGCTTCAAAATGTTCAGATTTCTGAATGTCGATAACTCTCGCTCACTTCCCCTCTCTTCTATATCTCTGCTCCATATCCACCACTGGCCGCTTATTTTATATTTATCCAGCGCCACTTTAGGTTGCATATTGTCTTTCTCTGCCTAAAAAAGCCTGCTAGATCTGGGAAAGATTAAACAAAAGCCCAGGCTCTTTGTTATCTCAGTAATGTGATAATTACTCCGTTAATTAGGAGCGAGGAAAGACCTCTTTCTGTGTCCCCAGGCAAATGGCTGCGCCAGGATCTTCCACAACGGGAGGAGGGAATCAGGCATTCCAATGGCAGGCTGCTTTGATCTGAATGACAGGAAGTGAGATGAAGGGGGAGATGTTTCCCTTTGAAAACCTCTCCCTAGCCATATTGCTTGTTGTGGAAAACACGACACGAGGCAACAAAATACAGCAAGCAATTCTAGGAGGCATTACATGTCATGTACATGGATGATACAAGCATTTGCAATGCAATAGTTCTCGCTTTTGCTAAATTTTAAAATATTGCCATTGTTCATGACAATGCCTTTTTAATCTATTTCATAAAACAAACACATAAAGTCATGCCATTATCATTTACAATGCCAATAGCTAGTATTGCATTATTAATAGCAATGCCAACTGCTCACACTTTCCTAATGCGAGACCTATTGCATTGCAAATGCTTGTTCCCTTCAGATGTTGGTAAACACACTAATAGAAAGGCTGAAGGGCCTTAAGGAGGAGAGAGGCGGACTGGCATTGGAATCCCTTTGTTATCATAAACTTTACAGCTGTCCACAAGCAGCTAAATGACCCTCCAGACTTACGATGAACCACCATCGCTTCCAGACATTCCTCGGAACCCTGTGACTACAGCGTCTACCAGGAAGCAGGTGCCAAGTTCTGACCCTCCCTGATGTGGACTGGCAGCATGGGTGTGGGTTTACAAAGTCCTAGGTTCAGTGTGAGGATGACATGCCAGCAAGAAAGTTGTGGCCTGCTGGTCTGAATGGCCCACTCAGCAGGAGCAGATAACATCAGGTGATTTCACTTCTTTGGCCTCCTACAAACCTATCCTCAGAGCCCTTAAAAGGAGCTGGAAGGCAGCAGTACAACTTCCAACACGTAGAAATTCCTGTAGCGGCTACAGGTATTGACTTTGAGAGATTTTCACTGTCAGCAAATAGATTTTGAAAACACAGAAGTTTTTCATGTTTTCCTTAAGAACACACACTAGAGAACAGCTTTTCTTATTTTCCTCCAACAGAGCATTTCTAGCCTGCAGAACGGTAGGAGGTCAGGTAACCTGTCTTGTTTGTGTCATCCTTCTGTGACAAGCCCAGAAAGGTAATGGTAGATAACTCTGACGCAAACCCACCATTTCATAGAACTTGGTGTCCAACTGTCAAGATCTATATGGGGTCGACCACATAGCCTTGAGATAGTGAGAGATAAAACACAGTGACAGGTTCTTCCTAGATGAACGCAGCGCAGGTACCATCAGACAGGGATCTGGGAAGGAATGACTATCCGCATAAGTTATTGAAAGAAGCCATCCGTCGAAATCACAGCAGACACCACACAAGGCTGTCAGGGTTCAAAAGAAAAAAATTAAACTATGGCTTACTGGATTCTGCTTCACCTCCCCAGGACCCAGCAGAGGAGCATGTAATTCACCAACGGTTCTTCAGGAGCTGATTGGTCAAGGGGGTAACCCACATTTTAAAATGCCCAATCTGTCATAATTTTGCGATGTGGGAGGTGTTGTAGCGGAGAACTTACCTTGTAGAGGTTTAAGTGTTTTAGGTCAGTGTTGTAATAATTTTGTCCACATGGGATCTCTTTTTTAACCTATCCTGTTCCCCAGAGCTAAAGTAAATGTAATTTGTTCAAGCCTTGTGCTAACTCCACATCCATACATCATTATTTTTATTTGGGGGGGGGGACAAAACTATATTCCCGCCCGTTCTGTGGCTGCTCGCAGCGCACGCAGTGTGCCACACTGAGAGGGCAGCCCATTAGCGGAAGAGGTTTGGGGCGCCGCCAGGGTAACTGACTCCGGAATCTGGGGATCATGGTTCGATCCCCGGCGCCGGCGGCAGATTAGCCCAGCACCATGCGGCTCTGGGCAATAGCTTGCTTAATCTTCCCGACGGCCCTAGGGTGACCAACCGTCCGTAAATTTCACGGACAGTCCGTAATTTCGGCCGTCTGTCCCTTGTCCATGAAGGATTCTTTAACGGACGCCATTTGTCCGTAATTTTAACTGGGCAGTGGTCGCACCACCCTAAAGCCGGCACAGCTTCCACCCACCTCCCTTCTTGACTCCCTTCTTGACTCCGATGCTGTTGAGGTCGGGTGTAACAGGCTCCGATGCAGTACCAAAGCTCAGATACCCAGCAGCATTGGAGAGGCACAGCGGGATGGCAACCCTCACACCTTCAGCCCTTGATGAGCTGTTAAGAGGTGTTTGAAGGTGACTGAGAGGGAGGGGCTGCAGCTTCAGGCACAGGGGCATCTATTCAGATGCAAACAGCCCTGAATGCCTCATGTCTCTGCAATTTAGAGGGGCCTCACACATTCCCTTTCTGCCCAGGGCCCCAAACATCATAGAACCAGCCCTGATTACACCGAGGCAGCACGTGGTTCTCTTCACAGAGCTTAATTATTGATTGCAAGCAAACCTCGGTTCTTCAAACATGCAGTATGTAATGTAATAAAATAAAGAAATGGCACAATCGCACCCACACTGATTAACAAAGTATGGAGGACAATCAGTTACATCAGTTCTCTTGGAGCATCTCCTTTAAGTACTGTACATCACAGTGGGGGATGGCAAAACTAACAATTTGGAAAGAGAGCCTGTCTTCCAGTTGTTTTGTCCAGGAGGGGGTGACGAGCCCTACCCCACCCTGGAAGAGACTAAGATGATACTAGAATACTGCATGCCCACCCCTGTACCCACCCTGGTGGATCCTGTTCCCCCTCCTGTGATGGCTCCTGCCCCCCCCCCCACCCCCCCTAGTGATGGCTCTTGTTCCCCATATGTTGACTCCTGTCCCCCCCCTCCCACGCCTGTGATGGCTCCTGTTCCCCCCTGTGGTGGATCCCGTCTCCGCCCTGGGTGGCTTCTGCCCCAGTCCTGGAATGGCTCCTGCAGCGAGGGTGAAGTTCTTGATGGGTCACTTCTCAAAAAGGCTCAGCTCAAAATTAATATGAAAAGGTGGGCGAGTGAGTAAGTGAAAGGGTGAATAGATGAATGAAAGATTGAATAGATGGAGAATGAGAGAGGATGGATGGATTGATGAGTGAGTGGAAGGATGGATGAGAGAAAAGGTAAATAGCTGGATGTGTGGGTGGAAGGGTAGCTGGATGGGTAAAAGGGTGGATGGATGAGTGAAAGGATGGATGAGTGAAAAGGTGGATAGTGAGTGGGTGGATGGATGAGTGAAATTATGAATTGATAAGTGCAAGGGTGAATTGATGGACGGATGAGTGAAAGGGTGGATGTAAGGATGGATGAGAGTGAAAGGGAGGGTAGATGGACAAAAGGATGAATAGATGAGTGAAGGAGTGAAAGGATAAATGGATGAGAGAGAGGATGGATGAGTGATCGGGTCAATGGATGGATTCATGAGTGGATGAGTAGATGGATGGGTGGGTGGATGAAAGGAAGGATGGCTAAGTGAAAGGGTCGATGGCGAGAGAAAGGGAGGATGGATGGCTGACTGAAAGGGTGGATGGGTGGAAGGATGAGTGACTGGGTGGATGGATGGATGAGTAAGTGAAAGGATGGCTGGATGGGTGACAGGGTAAATGGCTGGATGGATGAGTGAATGGATGGGTGGGTGGAAGAGTGGATGGATGAGTGTACAGATGGATAGGGTGAAAGGATGGATGGATAGATGAGTGAAAAGATGGATGAAGGGATGGATGAGTGAAATGATAGATGGAAGGATACATGATGGATAGGTTTGCAAATGGTTGAATATGGTTGGATAGGGCTGGGCTTACTTATATACTATTGCGCGACCTCCTCTGATGTGTCTGTAAAACTTACCTATTGTCCTCAAGTTTTGTTCTGAATTTTGACCTCCTGTCCTGAATTTGTGTCCTGAATTTTGACCCTTTGTCCTGAATTTTTATACTCACCGTCCTGAATTTGCACCAATGCCAGTTGGTCACCCTAGACGGCCCCCAGCGCCTAGAGACCCTTACAGGTGATTGTTCGCCCGTTACAAATGTGGATTATTATTATTAGCGCCGCTGTCTGGCACACGCACCATTAGGCTATTCTTTAGGACCCCCTGGGAGTATCCCTCACTTCCTGCGCTCACCCGCGTCATGTCCGACCCCTGGCTGGACGGGGGTTGTAGTGTCTGGCTACACCTACACTAACTCCCACCCATCACAGGTGTCACCAGTCAGGTGACCCTGAAAATAAAAGGGGCCAGGCGCACGTGCCCTGGGCCAGTTCCAGTACAGCACTACAGTGTTTGCGTGGTTCTTCTACCCAGCATATGAGCCTAGGGCCCAAGACACCACAACGGCGACGAGGCAGGTCTGACCCCACATGTCTGCTGCATGACACCCCGTCGTCCCTCGAGGGGAGGAAACGAGATAGAGGATGAGACATCCCCCACCTTGCTGCCTCCGGACACCCGCAACTGCTGAGAAGATCAGGCTCGGCACCCGACACGGCCCTCTGCCATCAAAAAGGGGCGAACGGAGACTGGCCATCTCTCAACCCATCGATTCCGGCAGAAATAGGAGAGGAAAGCACTCCCCATGAGGCACCAACCACGAAGCAGCGACAATCTGATACCGGTGAGAGCTAGACTTTGTAGTGTCCTCCGACGTGGGGTAGCGGTATAGTCTACCCGCGTCGGAGGTGAGGGAAGAGCGCTGACGCATGACGTCATGCGCTGGATATAAATAAAGGGGCGTGGCCCGCAAACGGCAGTCGGGACCACGCTGGAAACCACATCGTGTGTCCGAGTGAATCACTGCGCGATGCAGCGCGCTAACCACGAGGTCTATGGCTTATAGGCCATCACACTGGCGACGAGGGGCAGAAACGACCCCATGCTGTGGTGCTGACAGCCATCTCCTCATACACCTCTGCTGTGCCCTCGACCCTGGCCCCTTGCTGTCTCGCCTGGGTGCAGCTCGCCTGCGATGTGCCCTAGGCAGGTTGGGAGACCCCACGCTGGGCCCATCTCCTCGGGGGTGTGCCTGCTGATGAGTGTGTGCCTCGCACGTGGCCGGTGGAGCCTACGGAGATACGCGCCCGGCACCCTGGCGAGCGGAGGACCTCGCTGCGAGGCCTGACGCGGCCGGGACACTGAAGAGGCCCTGAGGGTGTCCATCCTGACCTCAGCCAGGCGGCTGTCACTGTCCAAGGAAGGTAGGCAGCGCACGTGCTGCGGAGTGTGTCTGCGACTGCGCCAAGATGGCGTCGATTCCCGCCATTGAGCCGTTTGTGGTCGACGGCACTTCCTCCTCTCTTGCCCCACGATGGAGAGACTGGACCGATCGTCTCCAGATCTACTTTGAAGGGGCGGGCATAGCCCGAGAGCGGCGCAGGGCCCTACTTCTTCACTTGGGAGGAAAGGACATCCATCGCATTTACAAGACATTGGTGGAGGCAACACCTAAGACCTACCACACGCTTCTCAATGCCCTGAATGCGCACTTCGAGCCGATGGCGAACAGGGACTACGAACGGTTCATATTTCGCCAGACCAAGCAGGAAGCAGAAGAATCGCTGGACGCATTCCATGGGCGCCTGAAGGAACTGGCCAGCACGTGTGGTTTTCGCGACGAACAGGAGGAGATCCGAGGTCAGATTATTCAAGGATGCTTCTCGTCCAAACTCAGAGTCAACATTCTTCAGGAGGACGGCAAGCCCCTGGCGGACATCCTCACTCTGGGCCGGTCGAAAGAATTGTCGCAAGCCAGGGCGTCGCACATGGAGGCGGCGCTCCACCGCCCTGTCAAGACAGAGCAAGTCAACGCGGTGGACACGACCAACGTGGTAAGGCCCAAATCGCGCCAAAACGCAGGGAGGAAGCCGCAAGACAGGAAAAAGGGATGCGGATACTGTGGAGGCGCGCCCCATCGCCTGCAAGACTGCCCAGCAAGAGGGAAAAGATGCAGTGCATGCGGGTGAACCATTTTGCGGCAGTCTGCCGGTCCACAAAGTCACGGAAGGAGGCAGGCCAGACGGTGGCGGAAGAGCAAGACGGAGAGGACATGGATGACGACGCAGGGGACTACCCGGTCCACTACGTGTTCGCGGTAGACCAACCACGACGGAAGAGACGACGACTCCCAAGGTGCAAAGTCAAGATCCACAACCAGGACGTGAGAGCCACCATAGACACGGGGGCGTCGATCGAGCTCATGGCGGCCAATGTGTATGAACAACTGAATCCCAGCCCCCCACTGAGCAAAGCAAGAATCAGAGTGTTTGCGTATGGGCAGAAGACACCAATCCCGCTCTTGGGGTGTTTCAAGACGGAGATATGCCACAACGACGTCAAGATACCCACCACAGTATACGTGACCCCTGAAGGGAATGGAATGCTGATCAGTGGGCAGTCAGCGGAAGAGCTGAGGCTGATATCGTTCGCCCTGGCGGTGCAGGAGGAAGAGTTAGAGGCTATCCTAGAGGAGTTCGAAGACGTCTTCAAGGGCATCGGATGCCTCAAAGGTAAAGAAGTATCCCTCCACATCGACCAGTCGGTCCAACCGGTGGCGCTGAGACACAGGCGCATTGCGTTCCATTTGCGCAAGAAGGTGGAGGACGAGCTAGAGGCACTGGAGAGACAGGGGATTATTGAGAAGGTCAGCGGACCCACCCCGTGGGTGTCCCCGATCGTAGTGGCGAGAAAACCGAAGCAGCCGGGGCAGGTCCGCATCTGCGTGGACATGCGCCTCCCCAACGCCGCCGTGAAGAGGGAGCGTCACCTAACTCCCACCATTGACGACATCCTGGGAGAACTGAACGGTGCCAGATGGTTTTCAAAGATGGACCTTAGGTCCGGATATCACCAACTGCCGCTGCACCCAGACTCTCGCTACGTCACTACCTTCTCGACACACGTCGGCCTCAGGCGGTACCGACGCCTCAACTTCGGAATCTCAAGCGCCGCGGAGGTGTTCCAAAACGCTATCCGAGAAGTCCTCAGCGGGCTGCCAGGGGTCCTGAACGTAAGCGATGATCTCCTCGTGTACGCCTCATCGATAGAAGACCACCACCGGAGGCTGCGAGGGGTCCTCCAGAGGATCAAAGAATCCGGACTGACCCGACATAGGGAGAAGTGCCAATTCCTAAAGAAGAAGATCAGTTTCTTTGGATACACATTCTCCGACCAAGGAGTCGCCCCGGACCCGGACAAGGTCAAAGATGTGCAGGACGCTCCAGCACCCTCCAACATCTCGGAAATAAGGAGTTTCCTGGGGATGGTGAACTTCTGCGGCCGGTTTGTCCCGGACTTGTCAAACCTCACGAAGCCCCTCAGGGAACTGACTAAGTCCCCCACCCCGTGGCAATGGGGACCAGAACAGGAGCAAGCCTTTAAGGACACCAAGGCGGCGTTGTCGGCTGATACCACCCTATCATACTTCAATCCGGCACGGCCCACCAATGTGGCAGTGGACGCCAGCCCGTATGGGCTAGGGGCAGTGCTCGCGCAGCTGCAGGAGAATGGTGAGTGGGCCCCGATAGCCTATGCGAGCCGCTCTTTGACGGACACAGAACAGAGGTACTCGCAGATCGAGCGAGAAGCGATCGACATCCATTGGGCCTGCCGACACTTTCACGTCTACGTGTACGGCAATCCATTCACCGTGTCCACGGACCACAAACCCCTCATCCCCCTGTTTCAGGGATCGGCATCAAAACCCCCGCCGCGGATCGAAAAGTGGATCCTTCAGCTACAGGAGTACGACTACACCGTAGAGTACAAGCCAGGCTCCTCGAATCCCGCGGACTATCTCTCAAGACATCCCAGAGTAGCCACTAAAGCGGAAGAAGAGGATGCTGAAGACACGGAAGAATATGTCCGGATGGTATCAGAGAGGTCCCGGCCATTGCCCATGAGCCTCGACACAATCGTAGCAGCCACCCAGGAGGACGAATGTCTGCAACTAGTCCTGACGGCCGTCCAGTCACATGACTGGCGCCCCATCCAGTCCTCCATGGCCAGACGAACGCCGCAAGCCAAGGCCATCCTGGAGTCGCTCACGCGGGTCAAGGATGAACTCTCGGTTGACACCAGCGGGTGTCTTCTTCGGGGCCCGCGACTGGTGATCCCATCCAGTCTGACCCAGCAAGCAGTAGACCTGGCACACCGAGGCCATCAAGGCATGGTGAAGACAAAGAGTCGGCTGAGAGCCAAGGTATGGTTCCCGGGGATGGACCCTATGGTGGAGCGAACGGTCCGAACATGCTCCTGGTGCCAGGCGTCAGGTCAGCCGGAGCATCCCCACCCCGTCATCACCGAGGAAAACCCGCAACGACCATGGGAGAAGGTGAGCGCGGATTTTGGGCACCTCCCAGATGGACGCTATGCCCTGGTGATCATCGACGACTACACAAAGTACCCGGAGGTCGAGGTGGTGGGAAGCCAGACCGCCGCGGAGGTCATCACAAAGTTCGAGAAGACCATCGCTACGCACGGAATATTTGAAGTGGTCAAGACGGACAACGGCCCACCCTTCCAAGGGCAAGAATTTGCGGACTATCTAAAGGAGTGGGGAATCCACCACCGGAAAGTGACCCCGCGCTGGCCTCAAGCCAATGGGGAAGCAGAGAGGTTCATGCGGACCCTCAACAAAGTGGTACGCATTGCGCACGCCGAAGGGTCGCCGCTCGAGAGGGCCATCTACAGCTTCCTGAGAGAATATCGGCTGACGCCTCATCTCACGACAGAGACAGCCCCGGGACCGGCGAGCATGGGCAGAATAGTGCGAGACACCATCCCGCATCACCCAAGCTGGATTCCGCCTCAGATCGACGCGGGGAAGGTCCTAGCCAATAGGACCCACACCAATGAACAGGCCAGTGCCGACCGGGGAGCCCGGATGTCAACCATTCAAGTTAGAGACAGAGTCTATCTCAGAGACAGGTATCCTGGGAGCAAATTCCGGCTCCCCTTTGAACACAAACCTTGGACAGTAGTCCGCCGAACTGGAACTCTGGTCACCGCGAGGCGAGGGACCGAGGAGGTCACCAGGAACATATCGTTCTTCAAAAGAGTGCACCCCGGGACCTCAGACCAGCGTCCGTCGGAACGAAAGGGCGACTGGCCGAGTCAGCCGCCAGCGGATGGAGGCTCAGAAGGGAGTCAGGGGCCCACCCCCTCCGATCACGAGGATCACCCAGACCAGAGTGCGACGTCGCCGCCAGGAACACCCGGCGGGAGGTCGCCCAGCCCTCAGGAGCGGTCCCCAGGGGGCGCAGCCTCGCAAGGAGTGGTCCCGACAACACCATCAGTGCGGGGACAGCAGTCCGGATACAGCCTGAGAAGAAATCCGGCGCCGTCCTCCCAGCTGGCTGACTTCCTGGTGTGACGGACCTGGGACTGGAATTCCAGTGACTGGTAACAGACCTACTAGGTCAAAATGTTTATTGTTTGTTTTGATAAAGGTTAGAAGGAATGTAGTGTCCTCCGACGTGGGGTAGCGGTATAGTCTACCCGCGTCGGAGGTGAGGGAAGAGCGCTGACGCATGACGTCATGCGCTGGATATAAATAAAGGGGCGTGGCCCGCAAACGGAAGTCGGGACCACGCTGGAAACCACATCGTGTGTCCGAGTGAATCACTGCGCGATGCAGCGCGCTAACCACGAGGTCTATGGCTTATAGGCCATCACAGACTTGTCCCCCGCTGTGCCAGCAATGAGTCCACTGCGGCGCTCAGGTGGTCACTACCGCAATCAAAAGGCCCTGTGACCCTTGCCGTGAGGCAACAGGGGAAGTCGTCCCGCCACCCACGAGCTGGATGCTGCACAGCCTACTGAGTGAAGTCCCCGCCTCCCTCTCTCTTACCCGGCGAACCTGAGGCGTCAGCAGGATCAGCGAAGCGACCCGGTACCACGCCGGGTGACCATGCTCCCTGGTCCATCTCCTGCAGCAACGGCATGGGTATGAAGAGCGGATCCCAAAAGAGCGCAGGCCTAGGCGCACACTGCCGCCAGAGAATGCCGGGGGTCACTGGCACTCAATAGTGCATTCATCACCGGAGGTAGGACTGAACCTACCCAGCGAGGGAGCTGCGCGCCATACAGCCACTGCCCCATGAGACCTGAGGTGAAGCGAGTCCTCCCTGCGGCGCCAACAGTGAATGCGCACCCCGCCAAACAAGCTGGTCTGCCGCACCCGCGCGGCATCGAGACCCCGCACCAGCAGTGAAGACTCGGCCCTACCAAATTGCCCCCAGAGGGGAAAAAAAAGGAAAGGGCGAGTGGCAGTGCCCTCCAGTTCTCTGCGGCACTGCATGCTCCCCCCGCCTACCTGTACATGCGGGCCTTCCTCTGCTCATGTTGCCTGTCCCTGCAGCCAACGAAGGATGGGGCCTGCTGCGCCACCAAGAAGTTGCATGTTTGCACCTCAACCGGCCAAAGAGATGCCTCACATGCCTGCTGTTTTCAATGAAGGGACACCTGTGGGCAGTGGATTAGAGAGCCCTGCGGTCCGGCCAGGAGAATGCCCCACCTACCTCTACAGAATACGGGTAGCAGCAGGGGTAGCCTCCCCACGTTGCAGGGAAGAGCTGCACTGCCGGCAGTTCAAAGAACGACTGCAGTGCCAGGACTTGCCAAACAGAAGCGCTGCACTGCCATCCAGTGGCCATGTGTGATACTGCACAGAAGTCGTCACTAAAAGATAAAAGCGATGGAACAATTGCCAGGTACAACGTTAATGCCAGATGTGAACAAGTGCCATGCATCCAGGGTAACATATAGTGTCCCATGCCAGCGTCTCACACGTTCACTGCTAATGGCTGGCAGAGGCACCACAGGGCAGCCGCCCATTTGCCAGCAGCAGCAGAACTGAGTGATCCTGAGTCCACCACCAATTCGCACCAGCACTCGAACCAAAGGTGAAAAGAGGAGCCTGAATTGTGAGGCCCACAGCACCATGAAAAGCTGTTGTGGCCTTGTGAAGTGGTAGGGCACCACCTTGTGCTGATGGGTTGCACCGCATTCAGCCCGGAGGACAGCTGCCAGAGCACCAGTACTTGATTAATGTACAAACGCGACGTCAAAAAGGATAGTGATGGAGCGGGTAAAATAAAAAATTTTGGTATACCCAATCCATTTATATATGTTTATATTAAAACGACTAAACGATTAATTTTAATGATTAAACAGTGTGCTGTGATGAACTAACCAACCATATTAACCAAGAGAATACACGTGGGAATGCATTTGCATGGCTAAAATAATAAGTGAACTAAGTTTATACGCATATTAAAATTATATGTTTAGCTTAAGCAGTGTTAATGTGATTTGCGCTTAAATAAACCAGCATTAACGGCTTTAAATTTCGCATATGGCTAGATAAATGCATACACATAAGGGTATTAGTAAGGGAATAACACTGTTTTAGTCATTTCTATGTACTAATTACGATTCTTGTGTCTCTTTACTTAAGTTGACTATTTCGGCCTACTAAAAGATGGCTGCCGACTGAATCCTCACTAAAGTACATGACTTCATGCACTGAGCAATGAAGGAAGGCGCCTGCACTGATTAAGTAGTGTCCTCTCCTTGAACCTCCGAACCAGGTCTATGAAGACTACTCTGGGCGAGATGCCACTGTCCCTGAACATGGAAGAAATGTTGCCATCTGGGAACCAAAAGCTACCTATTCACAATAGACTGATACTTTCTTGATCTGGGAACGACTTTCCCATGCGCCTAGTTTATACATCATCCGTATGTGAAATTTTGAAAATGTTGCTTAAAGTATTGGGACGGGCTGAATTCAGCCAATCAATGACCTGGAAATAATGAAAAATGCTACATGTATATGAAAATTTTGGTATAAATATTAGTGGTCTAGAGAGGGAAATTAGGTTACCACCCAATGAGCTTGAGACGCACCCTGATCGATGCTACTCTATGCGACACTCCACGCTGACAGCAGAGGACGGGACGGTAGAATCTCTGATGAATTTCTGAGGACCAGTTTCTGACTTAGAGAACGACAATTAGCCAGAATAGGTAATTATGACAAAAGATAATATTGCATTTGTTAGGATTTTAACCTGCAATTTAATTAGATAAAGAAAAATCATTGTTTGAAGAACTGTGTCTGGTGGTTATTTCTTGTAATGTTTATTGATTTAATATAAGAATTGAAGGGTTATCAATCAAATTCTGACTCAACTAAATGATCCGATCGTCCTCCGGATGGAGGAATTGTTAGGGTAATTTAATAGATGTGGTTTCCTCCATCCAAGTAGATAGAATTGTAGTTCGAGATATTTGAAGATCCCTCTGTAGGCACGGATAGGATTAATGTGGAATGAGTGTTGGTGTTATGGGCCCCACCAGCGTGTGATGTGTGTATGTGCGTATGACTGAGGAATCATTCCGTCCGTGGAAGCAGGGGGAGATTTTGTGTTCGGAACTGCACCAATAGCAGTGCCCAGTGATCATGCATCTGGTAATGCGCTACTCCACACAGACTTGTCAGCCACAAACCGGGCCATCTACAACTCTCCACCTCCTTTGCTATAGAGAGACACTGAAGCATTGAGACATAGCCAAAACAGGAACGGACCACACCCTGTGCCCCGTGAAGGGATACTGTAAATCAAAGGCAGCGCCCAAAAGAAGAAAAGGAGTAGCGTAGCCTGCAGCGTCAGCAGGCACCAGGACAGTAACCCTTGATGCCAAACCAAGGGAAGAGAACTTAGCTAAATGCACCACATGCCTCGTGGTGGCTGCCCATTGCTCGCTGCAAGAAGGGGAAGACCAGGTAAACCCCTCAAGGAACTACAAGACGCTCACAGTTGCCCCAGCCAAGAGAAGCATCAAGTGACCAAGCAAGGCCCAGAGAAGACAATATGACCGAGGGCAGCCAAGCCTCGTGAAGATGCAAGAGAGACACGCACCGAACGTGCAAACCCCAGTGGTGAGTGGCCACCACCTCAAGCCAGAAGAATGGGCACACAAGTGTTGGAAGAGAATGCCCAAGAAGGGGACGGAGCACATGAAGGCAGAGGTGCACACAGAAACCCAAGAGAGAGAGAGACCTCTCCACAGAGAAGTAATGCTGAATGCCACAGGGAGAGCCTCCACATCTCCACCAAGCCAGCGAAGCCCCGCAGTGGCCGAAGAAAGCACAGTGTCCTCCCTCACACTGCCTCAAGACGGAGTCGCCAGAGGCCCAAGACAGGCGAGAGGAGAGTCGCACACTCCATGTGGCAAGCTGCCATCGCAACAAGTGCTACGACGACAGACAGCCCGTGGCCAGATGCCACATCGCACCACCAGCATGGAGCACGTCACTCGAAGTGACCAACTCTGCCACGCATGCCCAAAGGGAGGCAGGATCAAGTGCCATGACGGCGCAGCCTCAAGGCGCAAGCACAACGCCCTCGAGTGAAGAGAAAAGGAGTACCGCGAAATCCCTGAGGAGGGGATGGTGCCCGTGAAAAGTCCCCAAGAGGAAGAAGCAGGTTCTACTGACAGGACAGACCTGTGACAGGTCCGCAGAAAAGTGAAACCTGTCCCAAGAACTGGACGTGACCAGTGAGATGTCCATGTGGCGCAAACATGAGACATGTGGCAGGTTGCTAAATCCAAGTGAGGACCTGGTCGGAAGGAGGAAAAGAATGGCAGGACGCCACTTTGCGAAGGAAGAAAGAACAGTGGCACAACGCCACAGGGCAATCACCACAGGCGTGCAAGATGGAACGGAGAAGAGCGACAGGACAGAGGTCTCGTGCCAGCACTGGAGAAGGTGTTCATCAGCACAAGCCAGCCACCGGGGTGCAGTGACGTCACTGGAGACAGCTTCGCTGGAGGATCAGCTGTAAGCGGCTAGCAAGCGCGATCTGTGTCCAGGCCCCACGCTTCGCAGTTTGACCGTCCTCTTACCTGTCACCGGCTGCTTGGTATCGATAGCACCATGCCTAGCAAGTGCACCTGATGGAGGACAACTGCAAATGGCCACGAAGTCCCTCTAGCCCTCCTCACTCCACAAGGTCACCCAAGGCAAGAGATCGCCACCTGCTGCCCAACTGAAGGAAAATCACTGTGTTTGTCATCGTCATCCAGGTGCATCATCACCAAGGAAGTCAAAGGAGCATCACACCACCAGAGTGGATCCCAACACTCCAGACAAATGGAGTTCAACGAGGCTAGCCACCCAGGAACCTTCTGTTTGCCCCCGTCAACCTGAAGCCGGCCGAAGTAGAGCATACCCGACCATTGGAATATCCTTCCTTGGGGTTACACAAGGCTTGGTCGTGGCCATGTTGGGAGTTCTGCAGCGACCCCTCAGCGCAGCCTACGAAAGGCCCGCACAGCCCACGCAGTCACGTGGCAATCCAGGGGCAAGGGCCTCAACAGAGTTCCTGTGAGAGGGCAATCCGAATAGGAGAGATGCATTGGCAGCAGCTCCACGACAGGCACTGGAAGCATGGAGGTCACAGATGAAGACGGGTCACCCAAAGACCATCGGAGGAAGGCATAGAACCCGAGTTCTGACGGCGAGATCACCTAGACTGAGACACCACCCTCTGCGGCTACATGAGCGACTTTGCTGTGGTCCTGTTGACAGTTCCTCAGCGACGCCTTCGCGTGGCCTACACAAAGCCCGCACAGTCCACACAGTCCCATGGCAACCTGGCAGGAAGGCCCTCCAGGAGACCTCGGTGAGAGAGGAGTCCAGGCAAGGGAGGCAAGTCTGAAATTGCTCGGCTGTCAGGAGTTGGTAAGATCATCAAGCACGTCTCCTCCAAGGAAAGGCCTCATACACCAAGATCATCCCCAACAGCTGTCGGTTTGTCGTCCACCGGAACCTGAGCACCTGCGAAATCTCTGAAATGGACGCCACCACTCCAGATGCACCAATACTAGAACTTTGAAAATAGACCCCAACACCGTGAGATCAGGCCGGTCTGAACTACGTCGACAAGGCAGACTAAGGCATCCTGACCATACGGTCCAAAGCTCTAGCGCCTCCTGACTGATGGCCTGAAGAGACTCACTTGGTGCTGTGTATTGTTTATTTGTTTTATTACAGATTGGACTTTTGTTTGTTTCTTTTCATTAAAGCTTGGGAGGGATTTAGTGTCTGGCTGAACATGTTCTAGTGTTTGGCTCTGTATTACACCTACACTAACACCCACCCATCACAGGCGTCACCAGTCAGGTGACACTGCCAATAAATGAGGCCGGGCGCAAGTGCCCTGGGCTAGTTCCAGTATAGCACTACAGTGTCTGTGTGGTCTTCTAGCCAGCATGTGGGCCTAGGGCCCAAGACACCACAGGGGCCAGGTAACTGCCCAAAGCAGTTTTTTTTGTGCAGAATTCGACCCGAAGGTATTGGAGCGCTTTGCATGAGCACC
This sequence comes from Triturus cristatus, assembly GCF_964204655.1. NCBI lineage: Eukaryota > Metazoa > Chordata > Amphibia > Caudata > Salamandridae > Triturus > Triturus cristatus. Next base: position 169,113,964 of record NC_140586.1, on the reverse strand, counting down.
AGTTACGTTACCAATGACACATACATTTTTTTGGTAGGCACGGGGAGATTAAGTGATTTGCATGGAATCACAGGATGTGGAGTCGACCCTGAGGCTCGAGCCTTGGTTTCCCAGCTCCAAAGTCGGCAGTCTAGCCGTGAGACCACACCCTCTCCAGTTGCCGCTCTCTTTGTTCCCCTGTCAAAGATGCTGTCTGTTGTATTGGTGTCGGGGCGGTTTTCGTCGGTCATAGCGGTGATGTGGTCGACCCCTCTCCCTCTGGGAGCAGTTGCCCTTGCCTCCGGTGGTGCTCGTTTGTCCGTTTGTGCCGGCTGCTGTTCAGTGTCCTCGTTGGGGCTGTGAGGGGGGCATCACATGCGTGCCCTAAGTGCACAGCTTAGAGAGGTCCCCAATCTTTGTCCTCAAGTTCTGCAGGGCACTCGTTTTGAAATAAATTTTAGTTAGAAGGTTGCCTGCCTCTTTTAGCCACCCCCTTTTTGTTTAGCAAATTTGTAAAACGGTACAATTGGTGAAACTGATATGACAACACAAACTGAGGATGACAGTAGGACAGTCCTTGGATGGGGAACAATTGAGCTGAACTGAGTTGGCTTTCCAGTTGGGGAAAGGGTATGCTTTCTTAATCAAATAAGTTCTAAAATAGGTGTTTCAACGGGATGCTTTCTGTGATAACTGCTATACTCTACTAGCGCAAATGCGGCAGGACTATGCAATAAAATCGCCAATGTATTTATGTATCATAATTTGGAAAACAGATTTCGGGAGCCAAGCTTCTAAGTAAATAGTAAACAGACTAATTAATTTTGTGCAAAAGTTAAATTGCAAAAAAATGGCATTTGCCAATGTGGTTATTAGTGATATTCAACCTCTAATGTGATGGTAACCACAGATGGTGGGTTTGGCCGGTTGTGTTCAACTCGTGTGCCATGGTTGTGTCTGCATGGCTGCGGCGGGGGCACGCGTGGGTCAGACGCCATCGAGCGCATTTCCTACAGCGGGCTGATTAAGCTTGGTCCGCTGAGGGGCACATAGTCAACAATGTGCGTCATTATTAACCAGGACACATCACCTTGTAGCCCCTATGGGGATTCTGTTGGCTGCCCATGGTCCACGAAGGGGACCGTCATAAGAGGGCGGCCGCCTTAGTGCCACATGAGGGCACACAAGGCATTCTAGCATTGTAGGACTCCCTAGGGGTCCGATGACAGCGTCACGTCCGGTAGGGGTTTGGCGTGGGATGAGGTATAAGTGCCCACCTGGCGGCCTCTTTGCTGCTGCCCTTGATGCCGCTTGGACGTTCTCTACGATCCCTTGGAGCTGAGAAGCGGTGAGTGCTTTGACCCCGGCCTCCTTCCCCATTCCCGTGGTGGCAGAGTCACCTCCTAGGCCCGGCCACTGCCGAGGGCTGCCGCTAGGGGAGGGGGGCTGGTCAGCTCCATGGAGTCAGGGCGTTCGGTGTTAACCCCCCCAGGTCATGGCCAGCGTTTGGCTGCGAGCGAGGCGCTGAACAGGACACTTGGCCCTTTGTGGTTGGGGGCAAGGGAGATGGAGCCGGCGAGGCTACCCGGCGGCCCCCGTGGGTCCGGCGTGAGTAGGTCGTGAGGGGTGGGGGCGAATACGGAGAGCACCGCGGCGCTCACCCTGTCCAGTTGTAGTGGCTAGGGGTGGGGGCCTGCAGCGGCAGCCAGCTCAGACCCAGGTCAGCGAGCCGTTTGGTCATGCCTCTCTGTGCCTGCTACCACCAACGTGCCACCCTGGCGTTTACCTTCTTTGGTGGCCATCTCAGGCCCTGGGGTTCTCTGAGGAGAGGAGGTTGTCTGCCGGCTAGATTGCCACCTTTGGTGCTGGAAACCAGTGTTCGATCCATGCTGAGGTGAGTGTTGGGGGGAGGAGGGCTTGCGGGGCTGCTATCTTTCCTCTGCTGGTGATGGTGGGGGTGGTGCACCATGCTGTCAGGGCTGGTCCCCGGGCCGCTGGGGGGGGGGGTGTTTCTGCTGGGGGACTCGCCCCCTCTTTTTTGGCATGCTTAACATGGCCTGGGCGCGTGGGTGATAGCCCGCGTGGCAGATGGGGGGGGAGTCCACCGCCACCCCTGTGAAACTGCTCAGATTGGGAGCCATTAGACCCAGACAGGCAGGCTTGTGTTTTGACTCTCACCTGGTGGCACTTTGCAGCACTGGGCACGTTGCGGGGTGGCCCAACCAGCATCAGACACCCGCTGCCACAGCCCAACGGCACCGGCCCCTCGCTACTTATAGCGGCTTTGTGTGTTTTGATTTGAAGGGAGGAGGGCCTGACTGTAGCGAGGGTGCCGTGGGTCCCAGAGCGGGGCGGTCGTAGGGGTCCCTCACCCCCCACCCGGCCTGCCTGTGGGTTCCAGCTGCGGGAGTAAGGAGTGCGGTCGAGCTCGAGTGCTGCTTAGTTATCTCATGCAACTACCGACCATTGACTAAGCCTCAGTAGTGACTTGTAGCTCGAGTAGTGCTTATTTATCTTATGCAACTAGCGGCCATTGTCAAAGCCTCAGTCCTGACTGGTATCTCGAGTGCTGCTTATTTATTTTAGGCAGGCGGCAGGCCGCACCGGTGTTTAGGCGTCATATTGGAAGCTGCTACCATAACAGGCGTTATTTGTGAACAAAACTAGACTCGTCCCCTGTAACCTGTGACCGGAGGCACATTTTCCTGCCTTGAAAGGAGGCAAGCAGCCTGTTCGGAGCACTGTTAATGAGTAAAGATGTTAACCCCTATAGCTTGCATGTGTATGAAATGCCACTACATATAAAAACTTTGCTAGCATTGCAAATAACTTCTGTCTGTTACATTAATAGTACCCCTGCACTCACAAGGGGGGGCCTGTGCGGTTTAACCCTTTGTAAGCCAGGTTCAAGGTTATAGGGGAGAGCGGACTACACAATCGCATGGTCCAGGTCTGGCATGAAGGTTGCCAGTACCCACGCAGTCGTACTGGGCCGCCATTTTAAGCACTGGGGATACCGTATATTACTAGTGTTAGCATGGTAGAGTGCCATGGCATACCAGGCGGTTCAGGTACTATTATACTACCCAAATGTGCTATCTCCACCTTTACCATACTCTCGACGGATACAGTTACTGGTGCCTTTGCCTGCTTCTAGCCTTCAAGAGCTGAGGGACGGCCAATTCAGGAGGAGGTATCCCAAGTTTAAGACAGCGGGGATAATTCCGCTTTCCATTCAGGACTTGCAGTCCTTCAAGTTGGAATATTCCTCCAGTCAAGCGGAAGAGCATCAACTTCTAAAACTAAGCAGGAGGAGGGGGTCGAAGCATGGCGGTCAGTTGGGCACACCATCTGACAGACTACAGCCCTCAGAGGAGAAACATGGGAGAACATGCATGAGAGTCTTGCTCCTGCTTAAACATTGATGGATTACATAGGCTAATGAAATGTTTATCTTTTAAATTACATTATTTATAGGATGGGCAACAGATTACTGTATGAGGCAATATCTGAGTTCAAGAAGCTGGTCAATAAGCGGGATATTATGACCGGGTCTGGTGGCTCAGTGGACTAAACCCTCCACTGCAGGGACCGGTTTCGACCTCACGGTCCCAGGTCCAAATCCCGGCGGGTACACTCAGACTTTCATCCACATGAGGTCGATACATTGAGTAGCAGTGAGTTGGGTAACAAAACCATCTGTTATTTAGCGCAGAGTCACCTACCGGTGTACGTGCGCTCTTTAGGGTATGTTATTGCTTTGGATTAGAGAGATAGGGAGACCAGGTACGGACGAATGAAACAAAGTGCAGAACAATTCTAGATCCAGAAAGAGGGGATCAGAATTTCCCTATAATTTCTGCTTGCTTCGGACTGAGCACGGACGGAACTAAGCACTACTCGCAGTTTTAAAGAGCATTCCTTCTCTGCTTGCTGAGGCTCTGCCGAACTCAGCTGTTCGCGTGATATTCTGTTTTCTTTTGTCCCTGTGGAGTTGTGAGTGGTTCCGGGTTCCGCTAATACACATTTAAAGACCCATACACCTTTACTATCGCTATTTCCGAAAAGGTGCCCAAGGCGAAGCGTGCCTACCCCCGTGTTTTAGGTCTCGCCTGAGCCAGCGCTTTAGCGCTGCTCTGGCGAGAGCTATAGAAAACGGGGATTTGGAAGTGCAAACGAGTGCTTTTCAGGCCCCCAACTACAGTGCATGTGCGCCGGGCGCGCGCACCATTAGGCAGCCTGCGTGTACATTTCGCGGGCGCTTTGATGTTCTCAGTGAGCCGCGCGGCCACTGCGAACATCAAAGCGCCCGCGAAATGATTACTTTCACTTTAGCGGCTGCACAAGTGAAACATTTGCCACCCCCTCCCTTATCTCACTTCCTGCTTGTTCTCATTTTAAATTCAATCCAAATCATTTCCTTTACGATTCCATACGTATTTCTTCACTAGCCCCTCACATGTTTTATGATTTACTTTCTAGTGCTTGCCATTAGAAAAGCATAACTACACATCCCAAAATTCAATACTAATCTGATTTTTTATTTATTTATCGCGAACTCGACCCAAAGGTATCAGAGCGTTTTACATGAGCACCAGTTGCGTTAGAGACTGATGCATTCATTTTGTTAGGCACAAAGAGATGCAGTCATCTGCCCAAAATCACAGGGTGTTCAGCATCCCTGCCGGGACTGGAACCAGATCCCCCCGCTTCCAAATTACAAGAAGCAACACATTGCACATCACTGCTGTAGCCACAATCTGCTCTGCACATAACACGCTAACGGCCGCAGCGAAGAATTAAAAACTCTCTCCAGTCCAAAAAATATGCCTTATATTTTTACTTTTAAAAAGGGAGACGTGATCAGGTCATCAACAGTTTTTCTTAAAGATGAGCATCCTTCAAAAGGGCCTCGCCTTATCTGCGGCTGCCTCTAAGAGTGTTTTACAGTGGGATTACAAAGCTCTTTCGTACTGGAAAATAGTTAATACAATACATATGCTCACGGCTAAATCTTCCGCAATATCAGCGCCACCCAAAAAGCACAGGTCTGCTTGGCTGTTACGCCACCTGGTGGTTGTAATGTGTTAGGAACTTTACAAGTAGGTTGAATTCACGGTACGGGGAAAAAATGATGCAAAACGTAGAAAAATATTTTTATGGCCTAACGTCCCCAATTTGAAGCTCTAATTAAAATGTTTCTTTTGTTTTCGGATCACCTATCTGTGTCACTGTTAACAAGTCATCTGGACAAAAAAAAACTGAACACACGAAGGGTCACAAAAAACATAAGTACGTTTTTGTATTTTTTTCAAATTAGAAAGGGGAAAAGCAGCATTACGCACGAGGAACGAGATAAAATGCTTTAGATTAGTGAAAGGGGAGTCCCGGCATTCTACTTTGTAAAGGATACTGTGCAAGTAATGCTTTATGATAAGAATGATTTTACATTGTGTTATGGCGTGCTTTTATTGCCACCAAGTTCACAATGCGGGTGGGCCGGCGCTTAATCCCTGGGCAGACAAAGGCCTAAATAAACACAGATCCTTCCCTGGGAAACAAGCATTTGCAATGCATTAGGTCTCGCATTTACGCAAGTTTGAGCTATTGACATTGCAAATAACAATGCCTATTGGCATTGTCATTTACAATGCCAATAGCTTAAACTCGTGTAACTGCGAGACCTATTGCATTGCAAATGCTTGTTTTTTTGCACCTATTTCAATCACTATTATCCTGTTGGTACATCGTCCTCCCTGGTTTATGCTCAGCAGTTCTTTTGGAGACAGCGACTGTTACTCGGCCGATCGGTGATGGTTCTTTTATTTACTTAATATAAATGAAAGGTACACGGGGTCCGTGCTTATGAGCATTCTATGGGTGAGGATCCCAGGGGCGTGTGGCCTGCATGACTGGAGCTCAGTATCGGGTTTGTCTCTGGAGTCCTAGGTTCGACCTGACTGGTCCATGCATCATGATTCTAGAAGTATGAGAGCAGAGGGGCACAACATTCTTTTCAATTTGAACGCTGACAGACTAGTAGGGCTGGTGGAATCTGACAATCTCAATTAATATGAGCTTACCTTTGGAATGATTTGGTTTGTCATTGATAGTCAGCGTCTAGCAAGTTTGAAGGTCACAGGTAACCACAAAACAACCAACAGCAGGTCAAGGTCAAGCACTTAAGTTCTAAACAATATGCATATTTGGAGTAGGTGCAACGTCTTCCAGCATCTGCTGTTGAAAGATGCTATTTAAACATGAAGATAAAAAGAGAAAAGGAAGGTGCACTCTATCAATAGTCGTAGGCTGCAAACATTTTTTTTGTATTTCACAAAGTCTTTTTCTTTTTTCTTTTTATTTGAAGGTGATTGGTACAAGAAAGACACACAGCCAACGCGTTTCGTTCCCTTGTGCCTTGGGAACTTCGTCAGGGCTGTAATAATCATAAAACCATATATAAGTACACAATAAAGAGACAATAATAAGACAAATACATACTGTAATACAAAAATGATAAATACATAACAATCAAACCAAAATGATACATTATGAAAGGAGAGAATCATAAATCAGCAAAAAATAAGTCATCATTTATACAGAAATGACAACACATACATATAAACACGTCAGGTGAAGCAGGGTGTACCACAGGGGTCTGCGATTAGCCCGATCCTCTTTAACCTATACCTCCGGCCCCTAATCAGTTTGATAAAATCTTTTGGTATCTCGGTTATCAACTATGCCGATGATACACAACTGATTTTTTCCTTTGAGGGAAAGGAGGCGGTTTCGAGGGACACTTTCCATCAGTGTATGTCGGCAACAGCAGAATGGCTCCGACTCAACTCACTCCAATTCAATGGGGCAAAGACTGAAGTGCTTCATTGCTCATTGGATCAGCCCTCCCGTACGTTACCAGAAGGATTCTGGCCAGCTTCTATCTTAGGTACGGTGACAGCGGCGGAGTCGGCCCGCAACCTGGGGATTGTGTTTGAGCCGGGGCTACAACTAAATGCTTCGGTGAATAAGACCATAGCTACGTGCATGGGCCTGCTTCGAGCCCTACGTAAAATCTTGCCGTTGCTCCCCCCTCAGGCTCGAATAGAGGTGGTGCGCAGTACTATACTCAGTAGGTTAGACTACTGTAACGCACTACTTCTGGGGGCACCGAAGTCTTTAGTAGGTAGGCTGCAGAGGGTTCAAAATATGGCGGCCAAACTGGCTTTAGACCGACCTCGCTCTGCATCATCTTCAGAAGCTCTGTCCGACCTCCATTGGCTGCCTGTTCAGCAGCGTATTCTCTTTAAAGCTGCCTGTGTTGTGTTCAGAGCGCTGCACGGACTGGGACCGCTGCCACTTCAACACCTCTTCTCGTGGTACCAGGCTGCTAGACCTTTAAGATCCTCCTCGGCTTTTTTAACCATAGTCCCTAAATTCGTTAGAGTGAGGATGGGTGGTCGTGCCTTTGGTTTTACAGCAGCTAAGCTGTGGAATACTCTCCCTCTGTTGCTCAGGAGTAAGCAGGAATTCTCTTCCTTTAAAAGGGAGCTAAAGACCTATCTCTTTCCAAAGTAATGTAGTGTATTAGACCTGATGACTCACCTATGGTCCAGCGCCAGGATACCCTTGGGGTGACAGCTGCGCTCAATAAGAATTTAATACATACATACATAAATGACCCCAAATCAATACGAACAACATCAAATGAACTAACCATATTGACAAACCAAACAAAATCTAGTTGCAATACAAACATAGATATATATAAAAATACCACATCTAAATACAATCACAATTGTGTTCCTTTTTATAATAACCATACGGTAATACATCCTCAATGTAAAATATCCATTAAAAGGTAAGAATAGAAAAAAGGCGAAAGCTTTTCCTTTTTAGAGATTAGGAAACCAGGGTGACAAGATCCTAACAGGAATGTGACAAAGAAATAGCAGGAGAGAGAGAGAGCGAAATCCAATATTTCCCAAAATTCAGAAAAATCAATTGGTAAAGATAGCAAATTCGCAAGTTCCCATAAAGGGGAGGTTTTGCCGGGACAGAACAAGGGGATGAACAAAAAAAGGGGGGGGGGGGGGGGGGGGGGGAAGAGAGAAAAAAGTTTCAACTGATATTCAAGAGGTGAATCCCTCAAAACCTGTGGCGACAATCTTTATATATCCAAAGAGTACTTCAATGTTGTTTGAACTTGCAATCACGACCTAAAAATAAGGAAGCGAGTGTCCAGTTACCTAACCAGAAACAGTTATAAAAGCTATCACAGTAAGGCAATATCCCTCACCATTTCACATTGTCTAATGAAAAAACGTCAGTATCAGTCATACGTCTCACCTTAGTAGGTAAAAGACGAGCATCAAGTATGAGGGCACTTCGGAGATTTAGTAGTCCCGAGTGTGTGGGGATTATCCCAAATGTTATCAGTTGATAAGAAGAGGGGCAACGTCATGAGCGGAATCGTACTAATCACAGACAATCATCTTTAGAGTCAAAACGTATTCCCTCGAAAATAAGAAGTACTGTCTATTATTCAAGTTACACATGACTAGCGTTCCTTAGTATCAAGATTCGCCAGTCCATCCCCAGACAAAACCGAGTATTATCTTCAATACGTAAGATCATACGGCCATGAAATCATACGTCACAATAGTGCCCCAAAGAAAAAGAAGCATGAGCGGTGAAGGCTAATTAGATATTAAAGCAATTACTAAAATGGACATTGGCAATCAAATTTTCACATAATTATACGGGAGGGATCGTACATGTATCCCTCTATTGCGTGCCACCGAGTAAAGTGCAAGGTAAAACCCGTAAAAGGCTATGTGTATTTGACAAAACGATTAACAAATGCAAATAGGACTTTTATTTTTGCATAGTTGAACGGAAGGGCTTACATGTATGCGTATCCTTCCGCAGCATGGCCACGCATAATATACAAAGTAAAAACAGTGAACATTGGCAACAAATATCAGCCTTCTATATCAACCCGACGTCTCTTATCCGGATCACGCCAAATGTAAAGGTCGTTGTATTCGGAGATGGATATTAGCCAACAGGGGCAAGGAAACTTACAAACTTTTAAGCAGCGCGCCAGGCAGTCACATGACCGCGTGGGCGTTGCGAGCGTGCAAAATGAATGAAGGACCATAGTTAAAGAAGAGACTCGCAAAGCGTCGGACATGTTGGAATGACCAACACAACACAATAAATACATTGTTGAAAATAAACGATCTAACAGTCTGTGATTTTAGAGGCTATAATTACTGAAAGGGTTCACTGCCATATATACAAGGATACAAATATCAGCCAACAACAGCAAAAACGCTTACAAATCTTTAAGCAGCACGCCAGGCAGTCACATGACCGCGTTGTCATTTACAATGCCAATAGCTTAAACTCGTGTAACTGCGAGACCTATTGCATTGCAAATGCTTGGTTTTTTGCACCTATTTCAATCACTATTATCCTGTTGGTACATCGTCCTCCCTGGTTTATGCTCAGCAGTTCTTTTGGAGACAGCGACTGTTACTCGGCCGATCGGTGATGGTTCTTTTATTTACTTAATATAAATGAAAGGTACACGGGGTCCGTGCTTATGAGCATTCTATGGGTGAGGATCCCAGGGGCGTGTGGCCTGCATGACTGGAGCTCAGTATCGGGTTTGTCTCTGGAGTCCTAGGTTCGACCTGACTGGTCCATGCATCATGATTCTAGAAGTATGAGAGCAGAGGGGCACAACATTCTTTTCAATTTGAACGCTGACAGACTAGTAGGGCTGGTGGAATCTGACAATCTCAATTAATATGAGCTTACCTTTGGAATGATTTGGTTTGTCATTGATAGTCAGCGTCTAGCAAGTTTGAAGGTCACAGGTACTCTGGGCCTTATCTTATGTCCTTTCGCCTTCTAAATAGGTAAACATTCATTGGCAGGGCGCACTGCTGTAATCAGCATGTGAATTAGAGGCATGTTTAGTGAAAACATAACCACTACACAAGACCAGCAGAATATAGCTCAACCTCTGTACCTATTACAATAAATACCATCTTCTCCAGAGGCACACAATGACCAGGAGAAAACAAGAAGGTAGATTTCAGGAATGTTTAACGCGATGATATTTAGGGGCGAATTTCCAAGGGGATGCACCTATTGGGCTACCCATGCAGCGCAAGGTAAAGTCTGCAGCAATGCAGACAGGTTCGCTTCCTTAAGGGGGGGCTATGGATAGAAGTCTCCAGTAGTGGGTGGCACCTAATCATTAGTTGTAAATTCGGTTTCAGAATGGTTCATTAAGGTTTACCACTAAGGGGTGTGGAAATCCTACATTAACTTGTGGGTGGCTAGGTACTCACATCTGGGTGGCCGCTACACAATGAGGCAGGATAATATAGCACCAGTTGAACATTTGGGCCTCTGTGAGGTCATAACGGCACAGCTGGGCCGCTGATAGGTCAACGATATGTGGGCATGTAGCATGTCCTTTCCTGCTCAGGTATCAAATAGGTGGGCAGTTAGATGGGCAGTACTCTTTGCTGCAAGCAGTGAGTGAATCCAGTGCGTTTTTTACGAAGGAACGGCATAGCACAAGACTCAATTTGGCTGGCGTGAGCTCGTTCTTTATGGCAATTGGAGTGTGCACTAATCATCTTTGTCTTTATTTTGCATGGTATCCATGTCGCCGACAACGGGGAGTGAACCGTGCTTCGACAGTGGCATATTGTCGCAGGAAGATGGACCAGAGAATCCAGAGGGGAATTTGGCCGTCTGCGGCACCAAGTATGGTGTGAGCGCTAGGAGGAAGACTGAGGTGCCAGCATACAAGGGGGAAAGGCTATTGGGTCAAGCATTGCCTTTTGGTTGGTATGGGTAAGGGAGCTAGAACTTGCATGTTAGCGGAAAGGTATTTAGCAAGCCTCGCACTTGAGGATACTTTTCCCGCACTCATGACCCAAAAGCATGGGGGTCGCACCCAGCTACGGCGCCTGGCGGCCTTTTAAACTGTTGGTTGTTAGGCAGCTGTATCTGGCATCCTTAGTACATGCAGTTGTCGTCGCAGGGAAGCTGCAGACATGGGGTTGCTCATGGGAATGGGTTCTCCCGTGGTCAGGAAATCTGGAAGCAAGTGGGTAGACACAGTTCAGAAGGCGACACAGAACCTACCATTGTAATCTTGGCTAGCTGCCCCACCCCCTCCAAATAGCAGAGGGGGGCACAGTTCCCCAGTTGTTGGCGACGCCTATGATAGACCTCAGGAGGCACCCTTTCTAAGCCCCCATCTGTAATTTTCCATGATTGGCCATCCACCACGTTATGGCACCATAAGCTATTAGTTGGTGCAGCTACATTGGCTCTTAGCTTTGGGTCAGACGCAAAGTGATTTCACCAACCGAAGCCATTTTTGACTCCTAGGTAGTCTGTATCTCCTGCGTATTCATCTCAAGGCTAAGCGAAGGGATTGTGTAGAGGCTTCGGGATTCCCAATGGTAGCTGACCACCTGCCGTGCCCCGGCAAACACTGGCAGTACGCTAGTAACCAGTAATTTCATAGTGCTACCATTAACGAGTTCCAGGAACAGCGTTTTTACAGGAATTCGATCTGACTTGGAAGTGTTCTGGATGCTGTGTGAGAAGTTATCGCCCCATTTGGGGTATGCTTCTACTATTAATTGCTTTAGGCACGGGGCAGGAGGTAGGTCAGACATATCTGATAGATCGTCAATAGAGCGGGATATGTGTCAGGCTATATTTGGGACCAGTAATCACACAAGGGGGGGCTAGAGGAGGTTTAAGGACCAGCGGGAACCGACTCCCCATACTTAACAACACATCACAAAAGAAGCCCCGGGTCGGCGTTCGAATGGAGGTCTAGCATCTGACTCAGGATATCTAAGTGTGTAAACTGGGGATTCCCTTTTTAAGGACAGCTCCCCTCACACACCAGTGGTGTCATGCTTCATCATGGGGGTACCGCCTCACTTGAGAACCTAGTCCTCACGTAGGCTACAACCCCCTCGCTGCGAGGGAGGAGCTCAGGGATGTTTTTCAAATGGAAGGTGGGTCTACTAAAACCCCATGATGGCTCTGTGTGCGCTAAAAAAGGTGCAGTGCTATATTGTGAGTGAGTAAAAGATGATTAAAATTGGCTACGGGATCAGCTATGGCGTTACTTTTTTAGTTCAGCTGCCCAGTGCCAGGATTAAAACCAGAATATCGCTCGTAGTACAGGTGCCAGGATTCAAGGCCTCTCTGCTCTTACAAGGTCAACATGTTTCAGCCAAATAGACCTTAGTTAGTGTCACAGCTTTCTTCAGGGTCGGTGATGTAGCTACTGCATATAAAAGTGAAAGCTGTGTGTGGTAACGTGGAAAGAGAACATAAGTGAAACAATACTGAATCAGGATAATTTGTCACTGTTCAGTATGTTCGACGTATACCCTATGACCTGCCACCAGACGGATGCTGCCGACCTGAGGAACCGCACCACTGGCGGTTGTAGCACCTGTACCATTTGGCCAAAGAGGCCGTGACAGATGTGGTGAACTCCGTATACCTCATATGCGATATTCTGTTTTTAATCCTGGCACTGGGCAGCTGAAATAAAAAAAGTAACGTCATAGCTGACCCCGTAGCCAGTTTAATCATCTTTTACTCACTCACAATCAGTGTTCCCAGGAAGGTGGGTGCGTGCGCGCCCGCGCACCTCAGTGACCCCGAGCGCGCAGTGTCCTGAGTTAGGCACGCACACATCCCGGGAGAGCGTTCGTGCCGCCGCTTTTAAATCGCGAGCGGCGTGAAAAACTGTAATTTTCAGCTTGCGGGGATTCGGTCCATAGCAAGTGTCTCCTGCACTTGCTACATTTCTTTTTAATGGGCCATGGCTGGGGGCTGATTGTGGGCCATTGTGAAAATATTCCTGTTAATTGCAGCGCGGGAGGGTGCTGTAATTAACAGGAATACTTTCACAAGTGCCCACAATCAGCCCTCAGTCGCGCTCTATTAGGAAAAGACATGCATCAAAGTTCAAAAGCACGACGTGTAAAGCACACGTCGTGCTTTTGGGCTTGCTGCATTTCTTCTCTTAATTGAGCACGCTGAGGGCTGATGCAGTACTGCACTAGTTAATAACAGACTTACAGACTGTGAACACCATTGACCTCTTCTAGTGGTGCAGGGCGTCCATGATCTGTACAATGTATTTGGAGCCTGCCATGCCTGATGACAAGAGCGGTGGTCGGAGGGAGCGTAATTAGAAAGGTCGAACAAAACTTTACATTCAAAGTGGACCACCTGTGTCTGAAGCCAGCACCAGCCACATGTCTGCAGACAGAGTGTGGCTTTTATTACATAAAATAACAGGCAGACTTTGACAAAAGTGTCAGTGAAATTGCCAGTGAGTATTAATCTACACAAATGTGATTTTTAGTTTAGCTTGCGATCTGCTGCCTGCTGCTCGGTTTTAGAAACTCAGACTCACTGGCATCGGACATGACATCGAGGAAGGAAATTTTTTATTGTAATTTCTTAAATACTGTGTGAGGCACTGGCAGTGGCAATTGCTGCCGTCCGGTTCAAGAAAACATCTGCCCATTTGCGAGGATGCAAGGAGGCCAAGACACAGTGACTGGACTCTGCTCTGCCAGTAGTCTGACTCCTCTTCCTCTGCCCAGAGACCCTCTGCCTAAAGCAGCTCATCAGCAACATTGACTGAGGCCAGTAAGCTGCGAATTGGACTGATGCGTGATTTATGGAGACTTAGAACTGTCCTGAGCTCCAAGACAGTGAGAGACCGCCTCCAAGAGTGCCCCTGCCTACGGCACGGCCGACACCTAAGCAGCACAGTAAACAACTGATAAGTAGGGTTGCCAATTTTTATAAAGAAATACCCGCCATTTGTTCACCTCGTTTTAAAATTTGGAAAGGGTCAAACAAGATATACAACGCTACAAAAATGTCTTTATAAAGTATATTCATTTTTATAGATCGCCTTACTTTCTGTTTACTTTAATTAGCTGCCATTGATAATTAATTTGGCAGCTCCAGAACAAAGTGTTTTCTTCTTCTTCTGTTTGCTGTTTAAAGTATGTACTACTGAGGGAAAAATACAGGCTTCAGGTGCTTTTCAAAACTTTTGCGAAAGCAATAGAACATTCCTCATGCCAATAAAAAGACAACCAGTTCTAACTCTACTGGTAAGTGGCTAGTTCAGGATGACATACCTGTGAACTTCTTCAGTTAATAAAGGCAATAATCCACAGAGGCCAGCCAAGCCCTGGTCAGGCACAGGTGCTTATTACTGGGAGGAGTGCCAATGTTCAGACTGTGGAGAATTTACTGTCTGGTTGCCACTTCTTATTAAGGCCTTAAGCTTGTATCAGAAGGTGGCTTTGAGGGTCTCATGGTACAGGAGTTTGTGCTGGTTCGTGCTGGGGTTTCACAGCACAGTTTGATCAGTCCATGCAGAGGGAGGATGAGGCATGTGGTTCTATCCTGTTTTTGTGGGCAGTGGACTGGATGGGGCATTATTGAACTTGAGCCTCATTTGCAGGAAGTATGACCTCTAACAACCAGTTTGGTACAGTCTGGTCCAACAGTGCCTTTCATTTCTGGTGCTTTGAAGCAGTTTTAAGATCTTCATAGAGTTTCTCGTTGCTCAAATGGGTTCAATTTCTGATAGTTATGTATTTCCCTCGTCTTCATTGCTTGATTTTGCTCGCGAGAAAGTGTCACTTATAGTCGTTGAAATGTCACTCGTAATTACACTGAAATTATGAAAATGTCACACATGGCAATCTGACACCTTGGCAGCTATGGATTGTGGGCACTTGTGAAAGTGTTCCTGTTAATTGCAGCACCCTCCTGCACTACAATTAACAAATATTTTCATAATGACCCACAATCAGCCCGCAGCCGCCCTCTATTTAGCTCTCCAGTGAGTGCCGCCACAGAGGCTACTGGACAGTCTCCGTTTGGTGGTGCCTGCTGCTTGTTATGGTCATGCCACGTGAGTCCAGGCTGAACACGGATGCCGGAGTTTTTTTGGTGCCTGCAGCCTCTCATAACGCTGGCCCCGCCGGTACCCAGAGCAAGAGTTTTTAAAGTCTCACCAGGCCAGGACTGCTGCTTTCCACCAGTGCCTGAGAGCAGCTTTGTTTTCAGTCTTGAGCTGCGACGTGTTTTGGTGCTTCAGCCTGGGAGGAAGAAAAAGTCTATAGCTGCAATTTAAACATGTGTCAGAGTGCATGGAGAGCCAGAGGCAGTTCTCCTCATGGTTTCTCGCTCTGGCTCACAGCGGGTTTTGCTTCTTATGGGCCCCTTGCATGCTTTTTATGGGGAGCTGCCAGCCCAAGCAGCAGCAATGCCTTCTATGATGAGTCTAGTAAAATGAAAACATCCTGCATAGTCTCAGTCACCGACGCTGACAACACTGTGAAGTCCGGCAAGCACGCACACAGTACATTGCCACTGAGGCCCCAAGTGGACTATATGTCACCAATCCCACAATCTCTGTGTGCCTGCAGCCAGCACCACAATAAGAAAAACGATGTTTAATTTGCCCACCACTTAGTTCATAGTTGTAGCTGTTCTTAAAGTGATTCGCAATATTCAGTAATTCTGTCAAAGGCAGATGTATTAGGCTAAATGTTAACATTTGGTGCTAGAATACACACCAGGTAATTCACCAACTCGTGTTCTAAAGTTTACAGCGGCGATAGCAAGTCGGGCATACTACCGTACCCTGTGTATGGCTTACAGCTTTGACGTTCCTCAATAGGCAGCCGGGAACTTCCAAAGAAAGAATATTACGCGCTTTCCTAAAATTAAATCAATTTGATTGTGACTGGTATACTGTGACGGACAGTAGCTGGTGTTTATAATTACTGTGTTCGTTCTGTAGTTCTTCTTCCCATCAGCAGCGTGACTCTCCACTGGTGACGACTTGCCCTCTCACTGCTGTCTCCTGACTGCATGATGCAGCAGTGCATTTTCCCTTGCCCAGTGGACTTGAGTCGACCATCCTGGGCTGCTTAGAAATAATTTGCCGGTGTGGCCAATAATTTAGCTCCTGTGCCCCCTGACGGAGCGGGCAGCCTGGACAGGTTTGAGCACCATCACGATTTACACATCGTGCTTTTGGACTTTCTGCATTTCTTAGGTAACACGTAAGTTAGAAATCTCTGCTTAGCTTAGTGTGCTGCCCGGCTAGCATTTTGCTGCTTCTTTCTGTCTCTGCATCCAGATATATGATGCAACAAGTAACATTACACCTACAGCAGTAAAATCTTATGATGGTACCACCATTGGAGTCTTGTGCTTTTCTAAACCCGAAGTGTACTTGCCTGTGTAACCAATTCATGTCATGTGTATCCAAATTGCAAACCTGCCTTAAGGCCCTTAACGTAGTGCTGTATGTGTGGAAATGCACCATCTTTTCACTTTTTTAAGCAAAAGTTTGGAGTGATATTTGGTGCTGCACCCACACACGCGGTCTGGTTCCTGGCGCACATAACCATAGTTGCAGCGCACAGAGGCCCTACACTGCCGCACACAGAGGAAAAATATTAGAGGGGACATTGCTCACAATATAGCACTGCACCTTTTTTAGGCACACCGAGCCATCATGGGGTTTTAGTAGACCCACCTTCCATTAGAAAACATCCCTGAACTCCTCCCTCGCAGCGAGGGGGTTGTAGCCCACGTGAGGTCTAGGTTCTCACGTGAGGAGGTACCCCCATGATGAAGCATGACACCACTGGTGTGTGAGGGGAACTGTCCTTAAAAAGTTTACACACTTAGATATCCCGAGTCACATGCTAGACCTCCATTCGAACGCGGTCCCGGGGCTTCTTTTGTGATGTGTATATTTGGGACCAACCAGTAAAAGGAAGGAGCACCGGGGGCTCCAGGGTAGAACTGGACACCATTGCGAGCGAGGCCAGGCTGCCTTCAGACAAGGATCAGGAGTTAGCTCTGCACATCCAGATAGCCAGGGGACAGTACAAGGCCTCACTGGGTCATACAAAGCGTGCTGGGGTAGTTGGATTGCGCTGCTAGAGTGATACCAGCTGGAAGGGTGTTTGCAAGGAGGTTAGCAAGGGCTCAACCTCATGGTCACAGGATCAAACCCTATTGGGTCTACCAACCTATCATCCAAAAGTATGTATTTACTGCAAGAATTTTAATATGGTAAACGAGCAGGGGACTGAATGACTGACTCGGTGAGGCACAAAAGACAATTCCCCAAGGGTACTGGACTAAAACACAACATTGGTTCGAGACAGTTGTATCAATAATTTTGGGGAGGTGCAAACTTAGTGACCATTTAATGTGGATGTCCCTCAACTTAATCAGTGGGTACCTCAGGACGCTTCTCTTATGGTTATGAGACTGCCTGCCCCATAGCTGGCCCAGCCAGGTGGTGTAGGAGTGGTAGCCCTTAGAGGGGGGCAGGGTCCTCAAGGTGTGGGGTACACTTGTTGGAGGACTCTGGCTGAAAAGTATATTAACACTCCTACATTTCCTCTCCTGCATCCCGGCAATCTTCCAATCTGGGTGCTGGGTAATCCACACCAGGATGGGTGCACCGGTATGGCTACATAACACCCGTCAAAGTCCGCAATCAGACTGGGATTGGTTTCTGTGCAGACTGTCCTCCCGTTCTCACCATCCACTTGTCTGCTTCCTGGTTTACATTACCAGAAGTTTGGCAAGGGGCTACACACGCCAGGGTGGGGACAGCAGCAGGGTGACTCAGCATCTATAGATCACTTTCAGATGGTAATGGACTTGCAGGCAATCGAAACATAAAGGGCAGGCAAGTTATGTGTATGATTTACTCCAGGGCTCCACTAGCCAAGAGCACTGGCCCTGTGTGACACTAGCTTATGCTGGCTTATGGGCTACATTTGTTAGATCCACCATGTCAGCCAGGGGGGATGCTTTAGATTGTCACGCCAAAGATAGGTGCTGGTGCTGCAAGAGTGTTGGAAATATTGGTTTGAAGCACCAAAGCTGACTACTACCAGAACACATTTGCAATCATATTTAGAAGGGGCGAGTACATTTGCTCTTATGTTACTCCATCCTCAAATCCACAGCATTTACTTACCCCCCCCCCCCGGCACTCTGGTAACAAGGGGTAAAAGTACATAGACGCTACAATGTATTAGGAACACTTGGCATGACCCTTTCCGATTTTCAGGTTGTACAGGTAATATAGGCATGCTTAAATGTCAGGCAATGCGAGACCAGGCAAGCTCTGGTGAAGTCACTCTGTTAGGATAGGGACAGCAACCACAGCGTTCAGCGCTGGCTTGTCAGCAGATCGCAGCTTACAGGTGGGACGGTGGGAATCCCACGGTTTTAAGAGGTACAACCGACCGTAAGACACCCAGGGGAGTGGCCGGAAGACAGGTTAAGCGTATTATGTACAGCCGAATTGTGAGTATACCGAAGGCACCCCGGTGTGGCCCTGGATGTTTGGTGGGGTGCAGTGTTATGATGGTTTATGTGCTAGTTTGATTAGTTGTATAGAAGGGTGTGTTTAGCAACCTTGCATTGCTTTACTTTAAGAAGCTCCGGCACAGACTAAGGGGGGTGGTCTCCTCTCACTACATTCTGGTCATACACCTGGGAGGCAATGATTTGACTTTCATGGGTAGGAAGGCACTGCTGCTAAAAATTAAATCTCCATGTGTAAGTTAAGCAACCAATTGGGGGCATGTGAGTTATGGTGGTCGGAGATAACCCCACGTTTAGAGTGACGAGGGGCCCGTTTAGGGGAGGCCGTAGAAGCCTCTCGCAGGCAGTTAACAGTGCCATGCATAAATTCACCGAACAAAGGGGATTTGGCTTGATCAGGAATGGTTTGCTGCATGCGAAGTCCGCTGGATGTTTTGAGGAAGATGGGGCTCACCTGTCTAGAGTGGGCATGGACTTGTTTTGGCTGGACCTGGGAGAGGCCCTGGAATCAGCAGGATGTAGGTAAAGAATGCCTACCTTGGTGGGGGGCCCTGGGTGTGACGGTGGTCACACCCAGAGCTGTGGCGGAGTTACAGGGCGATCCAGAGGCTGTAAGGAACAGAGGGGTACCCTCTGCAGGAGCACATCAAGGGTGCAAAGGCCAAATGTCCCCAGGGAGGTCCTCGCGTTGTACCCTGGAGTAGCGACGGCACCCCGTTAATCTTACGGGCGGTTGTGGACCTGAGCAACCAGGGGTTGCCTGGAACGCTCCGCCCCTTCGAGGGCATGAGTAAGGGGGTTGACCGGCGGTCCACCGGTGGGAGGGGTTAGCCCCTCCCCCAAAATTGGTAAGCACCGATTGGCGACGGCCACGTGTAATTTGGCTCCTCAGGCGGGTAGGCGGCGGAGGGGTTGTCTGCCCTTGGATCGCCCGTAAGATAACCCACCATGTTGGCATATTTGATATGCAAATAAACCTGCAGCAATTTTCTCCACAAACAAGGTGTCATGTGGTTTATTTCCTAATAATATTGCTGTATGTGGGATGTGGAGTGTTGCTGATATTAGCACTATGTTGGCTGCCCGTGGTCCACGAAGGGGACCCTCATAAGAGGGCGGCCGCCTTAGTGCCACATGAGGACACATGAGACATTCTAGCATTGTGGGACGCCCCTAGGGGTCCACGCTCAGCGTCAGTTCCGGTAGGGGGTGGGCAGGGGATGAGGTATAAGTGCCTCTCCCCGCCCACCTGGTGGCCTCTTTGCCGCTGCCCTTGACACCGGTTCCCTCCCTACCACTTACCCGGCGTTAGTACAAGTGTGGGGTGGGAGAGGTGTTCTAACTTGTTATTTTGTGTTGCAGGCAGAGTTACAGGGCGATCCAGAGGATGTAAGGTACAGAGGGGTACCCTCTGCAGGAGCACAACAAGGGTGCAAAGGCCAAATGTCCCCAGGGAGGTCCTCGCATTGTACCCTGGAGTAGCGACGGCACCCCGTTAATCTTACGCGCGGTTGTGGACCTGAGCAACCGGGGTGTTGTAATAATGCTCCCAGACGAAAGTTCAAGAGAATAAGTTTATTAGCCAAAGATCCTTCAGCCTCCCGCTACTGTCTGCCAACGTTCTACACGGAGCTTCTGCCCCAACCTTCTAAACCTGGGCTGACCCACTAGGCGCGGAGGAGGGGGGGGGGGAAACGGGGAGGGAGAAAACTGGACCAGATTACAACACATCTCCCTGCGGAACAGAGCAGTTTATAAACAAGCATAGTAAATACTCTAAACATTCCCCACCCAAAGTTACAAAAGGAATATCGAAAACTCCCCTAACACAAATCATAGCGAAAAACAAATCCCCCAAAGCCTGACAACGATACGCAAATTGCATGAGAAAACAATCCTATAACATTACATCTCCCTTGGCCTATAATCCCTTCCGCCAAAGGACAGAAGACCAAGGGCCATGGATAGGTAGTGGTCACATTTTGTAGTCAGATTGCCAACTTGGGGGTCTACGTGCTCTTGCAGCCCTGGGCTCCTCACTACTGGGCATTGCTGGACTCTGGTCTCTCCCGCCGGTTGGCTTAGTACAAACTGTGTCTGGACACCCAGCTATGTTATCCATGCTCCACGTGCCCCCATCTTCTAGCACTACAGAATTGTTGTTGACCTTAGTTATCCTCAGTGGTTTGGAAAATGAGGAGATCTTGGACTTGGATAGAGAAGGCCTCTTAACTACCACCCATTGGCCTTCTCTCCACTTTTTTGAAGAAACTCCCCATCGACTGTCGTACCTGAGTTTGTACTCTAGTTGGTGTTTCTGAGTTTTCTCTGATACGGAGTCTCTGTCCACCCATACAGGGGTTCCTCCATTCAGCCAGTTGGGCGTAAGTTTAGAACCGGGGTTCCTACCTTTGAGTGAAACAAACGGTGACACTCCTGAGACCGCGTTGGGAGTCGTATGGTAAGACCACAGCATCTTCCTAATGGCCTCCTCCACCGGTACTTGAGAGCTCAATGCCAGCTGAATGGTGTCCTTTAGCATCCTGTTTGCCCTTTCCACTAGTCCATTGGCTTTGGGACAGTAGAGTGGTGACTTGAGGTGTGTGATGGACAGTGTGGACATAAACTGCTTCATCTCTTCAGAGACGAATTGGACCCCGTTGTCCGTTATCATGACGCCTGGTATGCCCTCGTTCGAGTAGGTATCTCTCAGAAAACTTAATAACGACGCCGTTGTGATGGAGGGTACCATCCTCGTTACAATCCAATGAGAGTGGTAGTCAATCAGGACAAACATGAACCTATGAGATTGGTTCAGCAGATTAAGGGGACCGATAATGTCCAATCCTAATTTCTCCCATGGTATGGCAGGGACCTCGACTGGGATCAGCGGTGACTTGCGAACCACTTTGGTTTTGTCACTGGAACCGCATGCTGTGCAATTCTTTACTTGCTCCTCCACTCTCGAATCCATACCGGGGAACCAATAATGCTGCCTGATCTTGCTTTTGGTCATGCTCCTCCCCGGGTGACCCTCGTGTGCAATCTGAATTATTCTTTCATACATGTTTCTTGGGGGGATGATCTTACTCCCTCTACAAATATGTTCACTTACAATGGATAGTTCATCTTGCACAGGCCAGAATTGGCGGATAGATTCCGGCACCTCCGATTTGTTAACCGGCCATCCTGTACGAATCATGTTCTTCAATGTAACCAATTCGCTGTCCTCCCTTAAGGAATTCTCCCACTCTTCCCGATTGATGGCTGGGATCTCCACCCACAGTATTGTCTCCTCCGGTGGGTTTTGCATCGGATCACCCCCGCTCACAGGTAGCCGTGAGAGACAGTCCGCTACCCTGTTATCACATCCTGGGACGTATACCATGGAGTAGTTGAACCCTTGTAGACTCAACACCCATTTAGATATTCTCGGAGTAGTACATTCCAGGCGTTTAGTGGAGAATAACGGTAGTAAGGGTTTGTGGTCTGTTCTCAACACAAATGGGATACCCCACAAGAAATACTTAAAGTGGTTTATGGCCCAGAAACATGCCAAAGCCTCTTTTTCAACTGTGGAGTAGTTTAGTTCGGCATCTTTCAATGTTCTGGACGCGAACGCTATCACAGACTCTTGTCCATTAGTCTTCTGCGTGAGTGCAGCTCCTAAACCCTTCGAGCTAGCGTCTGTGGTAAGCGTGGTCTTGGCATTGGGATCAAAAGCACCCAGAATAGGGGCCTCCACGATTGCCTTCTTGATGAGTAGGAAAGCTGACTGGTGCTCTTGATTCCACTCAAACTTGGAACCCTTCTTCAGTAACTCTCTGAGGGGGCGCACTTGGTCTGCAAAGTTTCTGACGAACTTAGCCATATATTCCGCTAGGCCCAGAAATGATTTGAGCTCCTCTTTGTCTGTCGACTCCGGGGCTAGCTTAACGGAGTCTACCAAACTGGATTTAGGTTTGATTCCCTCGCTTGATATGGTGTGACCATGATAGACCACAGATTCCACTCCAATTTTGCATTTGTCCCTCTGCGTGGTGAAACCTGCCTTACTGAGCCTGGTCAATACCGCCTCTAAATTCTTGTTATGTTCTTCTGGGGATGAACCATGAATCAAGATGTCATCTTGGAAGCAAAGAACCTTTCCCAGACCTTGCAGTATATGTTGCATGATGCGTTGAAATACTGCCGCCGCCGACGCCAATCCGAACGGTAATCTGGCAAATTGATAAGCACCATGCGGGGTTATGAAAGAGGTGAGCGGTTTGGACTCAGGATGGAGAGCAACTTGGTGGTATGCTGAGGATAGGTCAAGAACTGTAAAGACTTTTGCCCCGTGGATTGCAGACAGCATTTCATTTATGTTGGGGAGAGGGTGTCTGTCCACCCAAATATTCGAGTTCAAATCCCTGAGGTCCACACATAGACGGATACCCTTGTTTTCCCCTTTGGCCGCTACCACAATGGGCGCCAACCATTCTGAGCTCTCAATTCTCTCTATGATCTTGCACTCTTCCAATCTGTCCAGCTCCATCTTGAGCGGCTCTCTTGTCAAAAGTGGGATGGACCTTGGTTTGTGAACGATAGGTTTGGCATTGGCCTTAAGTTTGATTTTGTGGAGGAAACCTTTAAGGAGTCCTAATTTATCCGTAAACACCTCTGGGAATTTGTTGCATATTTCCCTCCCAATGTTGGACCTGTCAATCAGGTACACCGGTTCAGGTGCGTTGGGGTCTAATTTGATTCCCAAATCCTTTTGGTGTTTCCATCCAAGCAGGTTAGACCCGTTCCTTGTGATGTAGACTTTCCCCACGGTCGATCTGTCTTTGAAGTCAATGTTCATAAGTAGCATCCCCACCAGTGGTATAGGATCTTGGTTGTACCCCCCTGGTTTGATGTCTGGGGGCAGAAGGCTATACGCTCGTGACCCAGAATTAGCTTGGAAAGTAGCTTCATTCACAAGTGTATATGGAGAACAAGAATCAGCATAAACTTCGTACTTAATATTGTCCAACAAAATTTCACACTTCGGGTAGACAGTGCTATTGCATTCAGAAAAATTGGCTACTTGGAACACTATATCATCGCTAATAAGTTGGGGCTCTAAGTCACTCCCTATCATATGGGTGACATTGGTTTTTGCATTATGACATACTTTGGAGAAATGCCCCCTTTTCTTACACTTGCTACACACGACACCCCTAGCAGGACAATTCATACTGTTGGCCATATGATTGGGATTCCCGCACCTGTAACATTTAGGTTTGTTACCCCCTGCAGTGTGTACTTCAGGACCAGATGCTGGAGTTTTGTGCTTGTTGTCTTTACTAGATATTTTGTGCACACTGCATTCTGCAACTTGTTTTACCTCGACTGCTTCCTTCATTTCGTTCATACAGTAAGCTGTATGTTCTATACTTTTAGCGATATCAATTGCGTGTTTCAAATCTGGGGCTTCTGCTAGTAGTCTTTCTTGAATTTTCTTATTACTAGTACATCTTACTAACTGATCCCTGATCAGCGACTCTGTTAACATTCCAAATTCACATGTAGAGGCTAAACCTCTCAAAGCAGCTATGTAATTTATCACTTTCTCACATTTCCCCTGAATGCGCAAGAAAAACTTGTGACGTTCTAAGACAATATTAATTTTGTCACCAAACTGTGCCTCCAATTTCAATAAAGTCAACTGATACACATCATGTTGGACGTCCCCCTCCCCCACTGCCTCCACATTTACATTGTCAACAATAGAATCAGGTAAGTCATCAAAATTTTCTCTCCCTTGTTTACCCAAATTATGCAGCAAAACATGTTGTTTACGCACCGCAGAAAATCTGTCACCCCCAATAGCGATAAGGTAGGATTCAAATAGGTTTACCCATTTTTTCCATGGAACTGCTGGATCACCGCTCTCATCAAGGAATGGAGGGGGTTGCGACATTGCGAATGCCGACATGCTAGGAGAACAGGGAGGAAGGGAATAGACAGAAACTAAGGGAAAGTGAGGGTAAGGTGCTAAGGCGATGGGTTGGAAGAAATAAACAGCCTGTGTCAGGAAACTAATGAGGTGGCTGGCTGGAAACCATAATCCCACCCAAATTTGAAGCGAAACTGTGAAAGGGCCAACCCCCCCCCCCTAGGTAAATCAATGCGAGTTAAATCAGCTGAGCCTGTCAGCGAAAAAGTTCGAAGCAGGCTGGAAAGGTTGGTAAAACGTTTAACGCGCTGTTGAATCTGTGGCCAGCAGGTGGAGCAGTTTATAAACAATTGGGGCAGATCCGACGAAAAGGGGAGCAGTGTCTCACTGGGGAGCGTCCTCCGTGAGGAAAAGTCACCACCAAGACAGAACTTCAGGACTTTAGCCGGAAACGAACGTTGCCTCAGCGCTGAAAGGATTACATGCGCTGAGGAGATTTCACTCACCGCAGCCGCCACTTGAACACTGGCAGGGTCGTACACTCCACCGAACGCTTCTCCTGGCTGACGGGGCTACACTCAGGAACACTGCCTCAGCGCTGAGGGGATTACACGCGCTCGTCGTCACTAGAACTCTGGAACGCTTCTGAAGACTGACATGGTTACCTTCACCCGCGGAACAGGAAAACACCTCACGGGATGCAGTACGAAGCAAACGCTGCTTGGGCACATCAAAAGCACGCTCCTAGAAGGTTACAGGAGCAGGCACCCCGGTGACAATGACCGCAGACCCTTCAACACGAGTTGGTCATTAACGAAGCAGGAACTCGCCAGGTAGCTGTATATCGAAGGAAAACAGCACTCTCCAAGGTGTACAACCAGTAAGCTCACGCAGATGTCAGAGAGAGTACGGCGACCTGGAGACACAGCGGAAGGTAGAATAATGCTGGGGGAAGGATCCAGACCGTCCCCAGCCCGGTAGGTTCACTCGTCGCCAAATTAACTGTTGTAATAATGCTCCCAGACGAAAGTTCAAGAGAACAAGTTTATTAGCCAAAGATCCTTCAGCCTCCCGCTACTGTCTGCCAACGTTCTACACGGAGCTTCTGCCCCAACATTCTAAACCTGGGCTGACCCACTAGGCGCGGAGGAGGTGGGGGGGGGGGGGAAACGGGGAGGGAGAAAACTGGACCAGATTACAACACGGGGGTTGCCTGGAACGCTCCGCCCCTTTGAGGGCATGAGTAAGGGGGTTGACCGGCGGTCCACCGGTGGGAGGGGTTAGCCCCTCCCCCAAAATTGTTAAGCACCGATTGGCGATGGCCACGGTGTAATTTGGCTCATCAGGCGGCAGAGGGGTTGCCTGCCCCTGGATCGCCCGTAAGATAACCCACCATGTTGGCATATTTGGTATGCAAATAAACCTGCAGCAATTTTCTCCACAAACAAGGTGTGTGTGGTTTATTTCCTAATAATATTGCTGTATGTGGGATGGGAGGTGTTGCTGATATTGGCACTAAGGCCCCTGCCAGCACGAAATAAGGTTCTTATTCTTAAATGTACTTGGGGCACGCATGTGAGCCTGGCGGGGAAGAAGGGTCGGCTTCGTGATAATCGGAAGCCCGCCAAGGTTGTCAGCCCTACCCATACGGGCCATTTTACAGTCAGAGGGAGATTTGAATCTCGGAGCGAGGGCGGCCGACTGGTGAACTTTGCCCGCACCGGCAGCCTGATCAGCGACTAAAGGAGCATACGCATAGCGGGGGTGGGGCAGACCACGGGGAGGGTTTGATTTGAATCTCAATAATGCTGAGTCTTGTTCATGCGCTATATTGTTGGTCAATCAATCTGACGAATAAATTGTGCCTGAATATGTCACGGTGTTGTTTTAAAGCATAAGTGCACAGCAATAAGCGAACGTGAAAGAAGGAGGTGCGAAAGACGACCGTGTGCGGGTTCCTGCTTGGTGCCAGGAATTGTTAAGGCCACCGGTTGGCACTACCCCACTGTTTTGGTTCCATCAATCATGTTTTTACTTGTTAATGCATATTCTCTCCCAAATCTCTAAATGTGCGCGCTTACTGTAAGAGGCACTGTGCCCTAGTGTTAAAGGACTCTTACTTGGAGGTTAAAGGTTCAATTCACGGTGTTTCAATGGTTCTGTGTGCACAGTTAAAATGAATTAAGGCAGTCAGCCATGGGTTATGGCTGCGGGTGCATGACTGTGACCTTGCAGTTCAACAGGCCAATCAGCGCATGGGGAGAAGGGCACGCAAGCTGGTGTTGCGTATTCTTTTTCGTCTTAGTCATTTTGAAGGTGGGTAAGACATGGAAGCTGAAAGGCATTTAGAAGACAAAGTTGTGTTCACCCCTCAAAGCAACATCCATTAGCAGTTTCGTTTTTAATTGCACAAAATTTCGTGTGGCAATGGGACCATGAGGTGGCTAGGCCACTAGGCAGCACTGCTCCACTGTTTATGTTCAAAGGAATAGGATTCTAAGGGTAAGTCATAAGGACAGGAGTCAAGTGGAGGGAGGTTGGCATTAACATGTCGGGCAAGACCATAGTGTGTCGGGGAGAACTTTACTTGCCAGGTAGAGCCGAGGTCGGTGAGTGTGCCGGATGACTAGATTGAATATGGTTGTTAACCTGACATCTTTCGTTCCTTATTCCCAAGGTTGTGGGGTTCCAGCGGCATAGGCTACAGCAAATCTAGAGCACTGCTACAGCAAACCTTTCGCGCGGTTTCGCTTCGAGTGTTCAGTGCGGTCACGCATAGGTGAAGTGAGTATGAGATAGGACCAGGCAAAGCATCCCATGCCGAGCTTCGGCAGCAGTAAGCGATATGGAACCTTGATTCCAAGAACTGGGGGGCATGTCCTCAAAGTAGGGGGACAAAGCAGCAGCAAGCATTGGGGAACCTTTATTCTGGGAGCATGTTCCTGAGAGTATGGGGCAATGTATTTATGTCTCATAATTACAGCATCAATGTCATGAATAGCCAGGGCTCACCCTGTGGAAATGAGCCTTTTTAGGGCCCCACCGGTGCAGGGGTTCACCCTTATCTGTCCACGGGTCCTTAAATCAACAAAATAGAGATTGGCACAAAAGCTGGAATTCAAAGAACAAGTTTATTCACTGATGAGTGAGACCATGT
This sequence comes from Triturus cristatus, assembly GCF_964204655.1. Classification (NCBI taxonomy): domain Eukaryota; kingdom Metazoa; phylum Chordata; class Amphibia; order Caudata; family Salamandridae; genus Triturus; species Triturus cristatus. Next base: position 169,086,431 of record NC_140586.1, on the reverse strand, counting down.
CCATACAACACCCTCAAGTGTTCCAGGAAGTGGCTTGAATACACAGACCATGGGTCTTTTATACTGAGTTTGTTGCAAAGTGAGCATGGAGACTCAAATAGAAGGTACATTTCTTCACAGAAATAGTTATCGACAAACATAGGCAGATGGATATCACTTAGTCAGCGAAGTTGGAGGGGAAACAGAACTGCTTACATCAGTAAGACATGATGGACTGTTACATTTTCAAACATGTGCATTCTAGCAGCTACAGGCCTCTCTGAGCTCATACATTGCTTGAGCTTAGAATAGAAGGAGTTAACTAAAGCTGATGACTCAAGCAGAATAGAAAGGCAAGCAACAGTGAAGACGGAAGAATCACATGGCTAACAAAATGGATGCCACAACCAAGATGGCTTCAGCTCATGCCAACAGCAATTATTTTCGATTTCCACAACCCCCCCCCCTTCTCTTGTGGATGACAACAGTGGAGGAGTCCCAGCTCGGAACGTCACAGGAGGCAGATTGGGTGGTGCTTATGGACATGGTCAGGGTAAACGGTCTAGATTGGGCAAAGGGCATCATGAAGGTTCAGGAGCCCGAGGACTCAGGTGTTGAGCAAGACCGACCCAGCGGGCAGCAGCTCGCACCAGCGGAACAAAGGTCTACGAGGCCAAAGAGCACCCACAGGCATCCCACTAACAGAACCCAAAACAAGGCCCAAGAGAGATAGGCACCACCCTCTTCACAGCGGCGCAGCACAGTAATGCTGGCAACACAACCAAACTCTAGCAATACAGCGTCAGCAACCCAGGATTGCTTGGAAAGAATGGGTAAGCTGATGGACACAATGGTGAATTTTATGGTTGACATCAAATCCTTGGTCGCCCACCCAGGCTCACAGCAACTTCAGGGGATCACAATCACCTTGGGGGAGTGCACGCTCACAATAGAAAGGGTCTGGGGAAATGAAGAGATCAACAAACAATTACCCAGTGCAGTCACACCTCCTGTTGCCGGTTGTCCTAGAAAAACCACTGACCAATGCTGGCGCTAGCAGTAGCTCCACTCCTCTGACCACCCTGCTTGCCGCATCATAGGGCACAACAGCTCAACCCCATGGTGTTGTGGGAATGTCCAAGATACAGGGTTTGGTGGTAGGTCCCACTGACAATCTGGATAACACGAGCACAGCGACACCACCCCCCAACCTGAACCAGACTACCATGGAGGCTCCTCCATGTAGGACCACACCACACCTGGTGACAACCGCCCCTTTCTTTTTGTCACAATTGCCCCTCTCTTATCCAGGCGCTGCTCACTGGCATGGCAAGTACCGTTGGCAGCGAAGGAAGGAATACGGCAGAGAGAATTTGTTGACATCCTCACACTTTTGATGCATGGTAAAGATGGGGCAGATACTCGGCGCATGAGTGGTAAGGAAGAAGACAAGAAAGGGAGATATCAGGCTTGGCCTGAAAAACAATCAAAAACTGGCTGGAGGAATTCTCCATCCTATCAGTGGTTATAATGGAGCAATATCAAGAACCGGGTCAGGCCCTATTTCAGTATTCGCACAAGGCCATCAAAACAGGGGACATAGGATGGTATATTTATGACAGAGAGTTCAGGAAAATTATGGCAATGTGCCCTGAGCTGAGCTGGGATCAGAGGGAGGTATTGCTCTGGAGGGAGCATAAGGGCAAATGTACCCTCCCTGAAAGATCCCTACAATAGAAATGCAAATGGGCAAATAAGTTTTTGGGCACAGAGTCAGACAGAAAAAATCTTCTTCAAACTGCCTTTTCAGGGTTCATGGGGCGCAGTGGGCTGAAGGTGGGGAATCAGAAGGCCTCCTCAAGGACATTCAGACTGTTCAACTCTGGGTCATGCTCTTGGGGCAAATCATGTAAAATTACAGCTGCTCCAGGTGTGGCACCCCAACTCTGTGGCCTGTTGCAACGCAACTCAAAAATCCACTTCTCCTCCATACAAGAAACAAGATAGCTGAACACCCAGTTGCAAGGCCGCCTCCTCAACCACACACCCCTCCAGCAACCTTGAGCAACAGCACATTCACCACTACTCCTGGGAAGCACAAAAAGGGCCCATCCCCGATCATCCTTCGCTCCATCCTTCCACTGCTCAGGAGCTACCCCAGCACCAGGGACAGTCAACTGTGGCTCAGTTTCTTCGGAGGCTTGGTCACGAGGGCGGAGATGACACCATTCCCTCCATTGCTCAGCCCTTGGACTAGGAGGTGGGGCAGGAACTGCTTTTACACTTTCTGCAGGGTGTCTGGTGAAGAGGGGGGGGTGCGAGGCAGCAACCCTTGAGAATAAGGTGCATCCCTTTGTTTTACGTGCTCGGGACCAGAACAAGAGCCATTTGTGGGTCACTGGGGATTTAGCAGCGGCAAGCCACCATGCAAAGCCGGGAGGCTCCAGGACCCACCAGGGCATTTTTCATAAAGGCAGCACTTAAGGGTTGGGCCAGAGGTGAGAAGAGGTCCCCAGATAACATGTCACCCACTGAGTTCCGCATTCTACATGGGATGATAGATTGTGTTGACAGGGCCGCATATTCCGATCATGAGGCCACCCTATTCTCAGCGGCAATAAGTTTGGCATTTTTGGGGGTTTCCGAGCTGGTAGCCAACTAAAGGAAAGATGAAACAAACAACGCACTAGTCATACAGGACATTAGTGTGCAAGAGGGCACCTTAAAAATAATGTTGCAAAGGTCCAAAACCGATCAGAAGGGCCTTGGGAAATCCATAGTACTGAACCCCCCTGGTCAGCAAAACCTACTGCCCTGTTACACTGGTCACAGCTTACCTCGTGGTGCGTCCCAGGGTTGGGGGATACCTGCTAGTGCATGTGGACCACTCCCCCCTCACCAGATACCAGCTTGGGAAGGTGTTGAAGTCATGTTTAGAGCTGTCAGGGAACACAGGCAAGAGTTACTCTTTGCATTCCTTTCGGCTAGGGGCCGCCACCACAGTCTACAAGGTGGGGTTACTCTCTGATGGCATTAGTATGCTGGGCCGGTTGGACTCAGACTGGTACAGGCCCTATATATCCGACCATGATGGTCAAGTTGGCACCAAGGGTATGTTAGGGCAACGAAACAGCAATAATGTAAATATTGAACAAATGTGTGAAAAATGTATGTGTTGCTTTCTTTTCTTCGTGTGCTTTTCGTTCAGCATTAAGGTTTGAAATTTCCAGGTATCGATGTTTATTGTGCGGTGCAACAAATTAAAACTGTGTATACAAAATGCACATTTTTTTCATTTTGCCAGGTGTGGGTTAATGGGCACTCATTATTCGCTAGGGTGGCAAGATGGGCAAAGACTAGGATTTGGAGGCACGGTTTCACCCTCACTCGGATAGCATGGCTGGGTTTTCCCGGCAAGCATTATCGCAGTTTGATCACGAAACTGCAACAGAGACTCGTGGGGTGGGTCCCAACCTCACATTTTGGTAATTCACCTGGGGGCAATGACCTCACCTCCTGGGGCGATGCACGTTAATTAAGGTAATGAAGTACACCATGGGATAGATCTGCAAATTCATGAGGCACTGTGAGTTATGGTGTCCTGAGCTAATTTTGCACTGTGTATTGCAAGGTGCCTGGCCTGGGAAGGCCACTGAACATTCCAGCAGGAGGGAAAATAGAGCCATGTTCAAGTTCACCGAGTAGAGAGGCTTTGGCTTCATAAGCCATGGCCTAATCAGTGCAAGCACCTTGACAAGGATGAAGTTCACCTGTCACAAGTTAGTATGGACTTGTTCCTCTTGGACCTGCAAGAGGAACTGGTAACTGCGGGTTGCAAGTAGTTAACCCACCATGTTGGGCTTTTTCATTTTGAAAAAAACCTGCAGCAAACTTTTTTCCACCAGACTGTGTATTGTGTGATTTATTTATTCTTTGAGTGCTAACTAGCAATTTACCATTGTTTGCAGAGGAGGGTTGCCGATATCGTCACTATGTGGCTGCCTGCGGCACACACAGTACATCCTCCTCAGGGTGTGGACTTTAGGTCCGCATTCTGGCACACGCACTATTATGCTAGATTGTCTCACTTCCAGTGTTCACCCGCGTCATATCGGTGCCTGGCAGGCTGGGGCCAAGTACTTACACCTGCCCTACACAGTTGCCGCCCTCTCAGTTCCTTCGTCGGACACTCTGTCACCCATCCTATACCGTACTCAGCGTGTCGCCGGTGCAATGGGTTTCCTGTTAGAAGCATAATAAATGTTTATTTGTGTTGCAGGTGGAGTTACAGGGCGATCTGAAGGCAGTTTGGTAAACAAGGGTACCATCTCAGGGGCACAGCAAGGGAGCTCTAGGCGAAGCTCTAGGAGACTTTATGGCAAGAACCTCGGATGGAAGCTACGGCACCCCGTTAGATCCTCTGGCGGTTGCTCTGCCCCTAAAAAGGTGTGAGTAATAGTCCAGGACTGGTGGTCCATGGTATTTAAGGGAGAAAACCTCCCCAAATAAAACTGTAGCACCGAATGGGTTCGCCCACTATGGCATTCAGTTCGTCAGGAGAAGAGGCAGCTTAGGTTACTTATCGCTGCCTGCCCTTGGATTGCCCGTAAATTAACCCACCATGTTGGCATATTTCATTATGAAATAAACCTGCAGCAAACTACTTTCCAGCAAACCTTGTGTTGAGTGATTTATTTATTCCTTATGTGCTAAGTAGCCATTTACTATTGTTTGCAGGAGAGGGTTTCTGATATCGGCACTATACGTGGTAATTTAATCATCCAGGCGGTTTGGTGTGCTTATCTGCTGTTGGAGTTGTTTTTTTTTCTGGATCAGGTTTGGGAATCCGCCAATGAAGCAGTAATGATCAGCTCCTCCTGGTCAATCAGCAACCACCTCCTCCTAGCGAATCAGATTGCAGAGGTTCAAGAACTTGCTTAAAAGGTTTGAGAACTGCTAAATTGCCAACAGGATGGTTTAAGATTCATCCAAACAGATTTGATTTTACATTCAATATTCAGTAATCAAGCAAGTTGGGAATCAGACTCATATCACATTATTCTACTCCTGGGCCGTTCTTACAAGTTTGTCAAAATATGTTGGGGTATTTACCACATGTAGTAAATACCTCATTATTTGTGTTTTCAATAGAATGAGTTTTTTAACACAGGAATTCTGCATGTTGTAACCTTTTTTATAGGTCTGTTCACACCCAATTCATTTTGCCAGGTTTGACTTGCCGGAATTCATCAGGGGAGAACTGCTAGGGTGTGATAATCACACAATTCTGATCCCTGTGCAAATAAAAGTGTTTGTACAAGGACTGTAATTTAGCACTTAAATCCTAATTAGGGTAAAAAATCTACCTTCCTGATTTCCCCAAAGGACAAAATATTTCAGACTGGACTAAGTATCACTTTGCACACAGGCATTTTGTAAATCGGTCCAGTGTTTTTTTGCTGTGCACATGCACGAAAATTCCTTAAGAATTTTTTAAAGGGGAAATATTTTGGAAGCACATCATCCCAGAACCTTTACTAACTGGGCAATAAAATTTAAAGGTGACCAGGTACATCAACACAATGATCCAAACTTCAAGGAAACAGCCTTCAAAGTTAAAACATTGAATCTGCCAGATTTGGTACAGACTGATTAACGGGGTCAAATGAGGTCACGGTGGTATAGGAGTTATTTCTAACCTAAGTCAAGTAATTATTAGGTCTAATATCGACCAAGACCTTATTATTTTACTAAAATTATGTGTATAATGTACTTTTAGCAGCTTTCAGCCAGCTTTCTTTATCCATTGGTCTGTTATTGTGTCATTAAGATTTTTAGGTCTCGCCTAGCTATTGCGTTTACCCAATCGCAATGCGAGACTCTAGTAAGAGGGGCATTTCAAAGTGCTCCCAAAAGTGGATTGCATTGCGAGCACGCGCACAATCACGTGCATCGTGCCGCCATGCAATCCGTTTGGGAAAGCGCTTCAGCCCACTGGCGCGTGCACGTGTAGCCACAGCCTCGGCATCATACTTCAAAGGGTCCGCTCACCCGCCTGGAATGCGCTCCCCCACCCCTTGCCGCTTCAAAGACACATTTAGCGAGATTAAAGTGACACTTCAATCTGGGTGCGAGACTGACGTACAGCAGCGCACGGGGAGCTCGAGCCCACGGGAAGACACGCGTGCAGAGTCTTTTGTCTTCCTTGTCAGTCGATACACGGTGGTAAATTACTGTCTCTTTTTGTGAACCGAATCGATAAACCTGTGACAACTTTTAATTCGTTTCTAGGCCCCAACACATTCTTGTTTTTGTCTTGCGGCCGGTGCGCCTCTTGGATCCCAGGATGAACTGAACCAGCAAGACGCCTCCCAGCAGCAGTGCGCAAACACCGCCTCCAGCCAAAGCCCCAAGACGGGCTACCCGTCCCCGCTCCATGCTCTGTCCCGCACACGTTGCCGCCTGTGACGTGCCTTAGCTCTTGGCCGGGTCACTGTCGCGGTGCAGAGGGGGCTGTTATGGGTCAGCTGTTATGGGTCACAGGCTAGATGGCCACGGCTTACCCCGCTTTACATATGTTCCACCGGTACCTGTCAAGATATGTTGTAGATGAAACTGTATACCGAGGGCTTGACTTTCGGCTGAATGAATCAGAAAGTAAGATCGTGGCGGCCATTTTAGAGTGGTACGTACTTTACATTCAGTGCGGTGACTGGCTATTCTGGCAGCAGAGACGCCTTTGTCATACCCCCTTTGTGTTACGTCTTTCAGGATAAGGAAACATTTTTATAAGCTTAAAGGTGACTTTCTTTTAGTCTATGCAAGTTTTTCAACATTACACATTTTACGAAACTAAACTTGTTATTTATTTGTAATAAAAGTATGTAATATGAACGTAAATTTTTCTTTACGTAGCGGGTTCTCGGTCTCATTTTTTTTGTATTTTATAGAAAAGATAATGTTCTTGTATGTGACGCTTTGCTTCGGTGTCAGCCATGTACCACTACCGGCTTCAAATAGTCAACTACACCCAGTCCTTCTTTTATGTCTTTAACACATTTCTTTTGTTAATGACCCTGCTATTCCCCGTTTAAATCAAAGATAAATGGTTCCGAGTGTAGTTCGTATACCTAGAGTTTTCGCACTAGGAGTATAATCGCAATTCGCAATCTATGACTCCTTCCATTTTAAAATTAAAAAGAGGGACTTTAGTGGCAATTAAAAAGTACAGCAATAAATAAGCATTGAAAATGCAATAGGTCTCGCCTTTGATTAAGTTAAAGCCATTTGCCTTGCTAATGGTATTGTATAGCAAAGCAAATGGTTTTAACTTAATAAAAGGCGAGATCTATTGCATTTTCAATGCTTGTTCTTCCTTCCATTACAGCATAGAGCATGGGGCAATGAATGAGCCCACTTCGCCACTGGCTAACTTCCCTGTGAATTATGACATTCTGCTCTTTCAGAAGAAGTACACCCATAAGCAACGTCGTTCCTTTCAGTCCCAGGGACCACCATGGCAATGTGTGCTTTCTGAGACCCAAAATATTTTTAGTTTCAACAATTTTTTTTTACATTGGTCCTCGCCCCACAGCTTCCCAAGCAATAACATTTTACAAATACCTTGATAAAATAAGCACTGACAAAGCAAAAACCTGGCTGCCAGCACCAGACCTATTGCCTTTGCCACTGCTTGTTCAAAAGGACACACAAACAACCATAGACAGAAATTCAAAAAATGATAAATGAAAGGACATCCTTTCTTGGTTTGGTGAATACAACTGATTTTAACTCAACAAGTGTCCTGTGCACATGAACCAGTTCTGTACAGGCCCATGAATATAATTAAAACTCTAGCAAAAAAAAAGAAGTTGAGGCTATTGAAATTGTGCTGATTTGGCACATGTGTGTATTCCAACATATTGCAAATGTTTTGGAAAATCATTGATCTCAAAATATTACTGATCGCAAACATTATAATAAGACATATTCTAAAGTTAACAAACATGAAAATATACCTTCGAAAAACTTGGTGTGCCCAACTGTCATTTATGTAGGATATTAAAATCAAACATACTTCATTGATTGCGAACATCAAACAAAACATCAACAAATGTCAAAATAGGAAAACGCCCTTAAAGCACAGTGAGAAAACACCCCGTGCATCTGAGACATTTTTCTGTTGCAGCAACAAATCCCCAATCTGCATTCTGCAGCTCTGATGCTGATACAATAAAACAGAATGCTGAGCAACCCGCATCAAGATGGTTATCTACTCTGCATTCAGCTATGCCAATCCTCTGCACTGGCAGATGCACTTTGGGCACAGAGATCCTCGCTAGGCTGGCAGGGACCTCTAGATAGGTGGGTAGACCATAAAGAAAAAATGTTCAACTCAAGCAGCAGAAGAGACGTAAATTCATAAAAGCCAATGAAATGCACTGGTGAGGCATAGAGTTAAAGGGAAGTTAAGGTTGATTTTTAATCCACTGGAAATTGCTCAACTCATAAAGATCGCTGCACAGGCAGATTAATCCCAGAGGATATTTCAAAATGCAGTCTCTTTGGGACCATTTAAGTAAGCCAGAACGGATTTACTGTCACATTTATCCTTGTGGCTACTTTTTGTGTGGCACAGTGTAAATAAATATATATATATATATCAGCAGTGGCCCGTGTAGGGAGTGCCGTGGGGGGCGGGGAAGGGGCAGGGTGGGGGGGGGGGGGGGGTAGTAAACTCCGGCTCACCCCCGACCGGAGTAATGTAAGTAAATAAATAAATAAAACAAATTTCATTGCGCGCGCTGAAACGCATTTGCCATTTCAGCGCGAGAACTGCATATATATATATATATATATATATATATATATATATATATATATATATATATATATATATATATATATATATATCTTCTTTTCATGACTCTGTCCCTCGTGACTCCACCACCCTTGGCACTACCACCGCTAGCCCCCCAAATTATGGTTTCCTAGAGTAAATGTTTTCCATTTCCAGCACTGCTTGTGCAAACATCTGAGAGTCAGAATATCTGTGCATTATAAGACTTAGTGCATGCACCTTTAATGGCATATGTGCATAGGACAGTCAAGGGTTTATAGTACTAGCTTAATGTCAACTCTGGCCACAGTAACTTAACCATAAACCCTTGCCGCCCGCTGTGCATTCTCACCAAAGTCAAACATGTTTTCACAAGTACAATGCCACATTACACAACTTCAGGAATTAAACCTGTAATTATTACAAATGGATGGAATCCAAATGTTGCAGCATAAATGTGTCGAAACACCCGATAAGATGTTTAAAATGTGATAACACCTCACGACGATACCTTTAAACCAACTAATCATGTCTTCAGTGTCAGAGATTTTCACAAAACCCCATGCCTTCCCACACAAATACATTATTTTGCAAATACCATTTAAATTCAGCATCAATCTATCTACTTTGTGCACAATCATAGGAACAGACGCTCATCGGTGCGCTGACTTCCACTTTTCACAAGTGATGGAGAGGGGGAGATAATGTTAAGGACGAGCATGTCCTGCTGAAGAACACGACGGGGCTTTCTGGGTGGTACACCCAGATGAAAAGAGGATGACTTGTCCCACATGTGATGACGTAAGAGATAGAATGGCGTAGGAAGAGGCTGCCATTAAAATATCAAACTGTTCCCATAGTAGCCATTCCCACCCACAGCGAGCTTGCAGAAAAGACTTTCCCGCGCACAAGAAGCAAAACAAACACAAACGAAAATTAGCTACGAGTGGGCAGCGTGTAGGAGGACCTTGACGATTAATTAATTTAATTTTTTTTTTTAGCATAACGCTTGTTCATTAAATTAGAAGGATCTGGCAATACTTTTTCCACACGCAGCCCACGCGCAGGCTTTACTCTCGCAAGCCGCTATGGTCGTCGCTATGACTCATGAAACCCCTGCTCCCTCTAACCATGATCTCCTTCAAACATGTCCACCAGAACTGACTGAGCGCTTCTCGTGGCCAAGCAAGACAAGCATTTGCAATGCAATTGGTTTCGCATTTATAAGAGTTTGAGCTATTGGCATTGTAAAATTACAATGCGTTTTATTTATGTTTTGGTTTTAAAACAAATAAAAGGCATTGTCATTTACAATGTTAGTAGCATAAACTCGCATAAAAGCAGTGTGTGGAGTGCAGCAGTGTGCGGCGTGCAGCAGTGTGAGGCGTGCAGCAGTGTGCGACATGCAGCAGTGTGCGGCGTGCAGCAGTGTGCGGCTTGCAGCAGTGTTTCGTGTAGCAGTGTGAGGCATGCAGCACTGTGACGTGCAGCGGCGTGCAGCGGCGTGCAGCAGTGTGCGGCGTGCAGCAGTGTGCGGCGTGCAGCAGTGTTTCGTGTAGCAGTGTGAGGCATGCAGCATGCAGCAGTGTGTGGCGTGCAGCAGTGTGCCGGTTGCATCAGTGTGTGCCGTGCAGCAGTGTGTGGCGTGCAGCAATGTTTCGTGTAGCAGTGTGTGGCGTGCAGCGGTGTGCGGCGTGCAGCAGTGTGCGGCGTGCAGCAGTGTGCGGCGTGCAGCAGTGTGTGGCGTGCAGCAGTGTGAGGCGTGCAGCAGTGTGTGGCGTGCAGCAGTGTGAGGCGTGCAGCAGTGTGAGGCGTGCAGCAGTGTGAGGCGTGCAGCAGTGTGTGGCGTGCAGCAGTGTGAGGCGTGCAGCAGAGACACGTGGAGGGTGAGGAGAGACACATGGAGGGTGAGGAGAGACACGTGGAGGGTGAGGAGAGACACGTGTGGAAGGTGAGGAGAGACACGTGTGGAGGGTGAGGAGAGACACATGTGGAGCGTGAGGAGGAGACACCTGTGGAGGGTGAGGAGGAGACAAATGTGGAGGGTGAGGAGGAGACACATGTGGAGGGTGAGGAGGAGACACATGTGGAGGGTGAGGCGGGGGTGAGGAGACACGTCTGGAGGGTGAGGAGAGACACGTGTGAAGGGTGAGGAGAGACACGTGTGGAGGGTGAGGAGAGACGTGGAGGGTGAGGAGAGACGTGTGGAGGGTGAGGAGAGACACGTGTGGAGGGTGAGGAGAGACACGTGTGGAGGGTGAGGAGAGACGTGTGGAGGGTGAGGAGAGACACGTGGAGGGTGAGGAGAGACACGTGGAGGGTGAGGAGAGACATGGAGGGTGAGGAGAGACATGGAGGGTGAGGAGAGACACATGGAGGGTGAGGAGAAACACGTGGAGGGTGCGGAGAGACACGGAGGGTGAGGAGAGACACGTGTGGAGGGTGAGGTGGAGGGTGAGGAGAGAGACGTGTGGAGGGTGAGGAGAGACGTGTGGAGGGTGAGGAGAGACATGTGGAGGGTGAGGAGAGACACTTTGGAGGGTGAGGAGAGACTCGTGTGGAGGGTGAGGAGAGACACGTGTGGAGGGTGAGGAGAGACGTGTGGAGGGTGAGGAGAGACATGTGGAGGGTAAGGAGAGACCGAGGTGGAGGGTAAGGAGAGACCGAGTTGGAAGGGAATCAGAAGTGGAGGAGAGAGAGAGGTGGAGGGTGAGGAGAGACAGTGGTGGAGTGGGGGGGGGGAGGATATCACTTTTACTTCCTCTCCTAGTGTAAGGTAACGCCCCCACCCCACAGGCCCTGCCGGGGCCGAGAGCAGATCACTGTTCGCATCAGCCATCACCCGAGACCGCTCCGTACTAGTTGGTAAATAGAGGTTCACTATCTGTTGATAATGGGATTCACTTGGGGGGCTGACTTACCTCCTCCACCCCCAGGGCCAACACTGAGAAGGCATCAGAGACCTGGTGCTGCCTATGCTGCAGTACTGCGAGAGAGAGGGATGGGGGGGGCGGGCAGAGGAAGAGGAGTGGGGTTAGAGAAGGGACAGGTGGGGAGAGAAAGAGGAGAGAAGGGACAGAGACAGAAAAGGAGCAAAAAAAGAATTAGAGAGAGTAAAGAGGAGAGTTGGGGAAAATGAAAACATTACGAGAGAACATGTAGCAAAGAGGTGGAGAGAGAAGATGGGAGAGAGTAAGGACGCAGCCAAGAGATAGGGCAGAGACAAAAAGAATCGAAACAATACAAAAGTATTTTCCAAACTCGTAAATAACCACGGGCCAAACAACTGATCTGCAATGAAGCATCCGAATCCGGTATATCATGACGTTAACCATGCAATAAAAAATAAATTCAAAATAAATTAAAAAACACCCAAAAATACGTATACACCATGTTGACCCTTTTCCATGCAACGTATTCTAAAACGCCATTCTCATTCATACATTCACAGCAAACCTGTTCACAAGAGTGACAGAAAATGTGGTATTAGTGTTATATTTTTGTTTACATCCATACCCGCTCACTTATGCAATTAAAGGATTCATGACCACACGGTTAAACAAAACGTACTGATTGGACTTGCCGTGAAGGAGAAACACGTGTTGACACACACTCCCGATCTGTGAAACGTTCACCCCACTTTCTCGAAATTGAAACCAGTGCATGTGTCCGACGAACTTCCTGCCGCTTATCTGAATGCACCAGTGGCAGAAGATAGTCACCATCTTGCAACAACACATTTAAAGGGAGGCATGTCTGTCTCTCCCCACCGCCACATGTCTCTGAGTCTTACTGTCTCATGCGAGATCTCCCTCTAGGAGACAGCTGACACCGACTCTTCCCCTGAGACAGTACGGGAGATGCGTGTGTGTGCATAGTGTGTGTGTCTATATGTATATATCTGTGTGTGTATGCATGTGTGTGTGTTTGTATGAGTATATGTTTGTGTATGCATGTGTGTGTTGGTGTGCAAGTATGGGTGTGTCATTGTGTTCATTTGTTTTCATGGATGTGTACATATGTTTGTGTGTATACCTATGTCTGTGTATGCATGTTTGTGTGTATGTATATGTGTTTGAGTATGTTGGTGTGCGTGCTTGTTTATATGTGTATGTGGGGTTGGTGTGTTGGTGTGCATGTATATGCATATGTTTATGCATGTCTGTGTGTGTTTGTATATGTTCATATGTGTGTGTAAATGCATGTGTGTGTTTGTATGTGTGCATAGTTGTGTATGCATGTGATCAGAGGGAAGAGTGCACTTGAGGGCAAAGAGGAAAACATACAGGGAAGAGTATGTGAGGGCAGAGAGAAAAATACAGAGGGAAAAGCACGTGAGGGCAGAGAGAAAAATACAGAGGGAAGAGTCCATGTGAGGGAGGAGAGAAAAATAGAGAGGGAAGAGCTCATGTGAGAGCAAAGCGAAAAATACAGAGGGTAGGGCGCATGTTAGACCGGAGATAAAAACATAGAGGGAAGAGAGCATGTGAGAGCAGAGAGAAAAATATAGAGAGAAGAACACATGCGAGGGCAGCGAAAAAAATACAGAGCGAAGAGCACATGTGAGAGCATAGAGAAAAAATGCAGAGGGAAGAGTACATGTGAGGGAAGAGAGACAAATACAGAGGGAATAGCATGTGTGAGGAAAGAGAGAAAAATGGAGAGGGAAAAGCACATGTGAGGGCAGAGTGAAAATACAGAGGGAATAGCACATGTGAGACCAGAGACAAAAACATAGAGGGAAGAGCATATGTGAGGACAAAGAGAACAAGTACAGGCTATGCCAAGCGGAAGTGATCGCGTTTGCGATCAAACATCAAAGCGGCGAAAGTGAAAGTAATCGAGCAGAGCATCAAAGGACTGGGTGAGAAGGGAGGGGGGAATGCAAGGGTCAAAGCGGCTAAAGTGAAAGTAATCAAGCAGAGCATCAAAGGGCTGGGTGAGAAGGGAGGGGGGAATGCAAGGAGCAGAGGAGCAGCTGTGCACGTGCACGCCATCGTGCACTCAAGCCCTAGGCCAGCAAAACCATGTGGGTAGCACTTTTGAAAGCCCACTTACAAAATGTCTCAAAGAGACAGCTTTCGCTGTCTCAGCGAGACCTAAAAAAACCAGGCCACATACCTTCTCCTGCGCCCTCTTTTCCATCTCTCTTGACCCACATCAGCATTTTAGGGCGATCTTAAGTTGATGAAAACTACTTTACAAATAATGAAGACAGCACTCCAACTTAATTTTTAATTTATGGATGGTGTTTCCCTTCATTGCCTCTATCGCTAATATTTTAACAAATATTTTTTTTTAACTATTTTGTTGTTACATCTTTAAATAATGTTGCACTTTTAAAGAGATGCTTCTCCTATACAACTAACCCTCGGTGAGAGCTGCACGCCTGCCTCCCACCAGAGCTACCACCAAGTGCAGCAACGGACACAGCTAACATAGGGATTAGGTTGGAAGGTCCCAAGGTTCCTCCCATCCTGAGGGGAAACTAACACAAATCACTTCACTCACATTTGAGTTGGGCAGGACAGGTTGTCTCTCACCTACTGGAAACCCTCCTCCAGACAAACTGTCAAACACAAGTCCGACTACGAAACTAAAGCGCCGAGAACTGGCAAACAGTGCACTGTACTAAAACGGTATCAGATAACAACCTTAAGGAACCTACTTGTTTCATACCCACTACGAACCTGATTGCCTCCAGGGGTGTCTCTTTGGAAGAGACGCTCTAGGCAGAGGATGAGCATTGGAGGCCCTGTGCTTAATTTGAGCCTGTGGTTTCCAGTGCTCGGCACCGGCACATGATTGTCTGCACCGGCTTATGAGTCTCCCACAGGGTGGTGCTGTTTGCCTATTTTAGGGAAGAGCATAACAACAGTTGTTTGTTAATTGAATATACATTAACATTGACTAATACATGCCATCCACGCCATTCTTATAGCTTTGAGGGCTTGGAATAGTATGAACACTCACACTTGCAAAAGGGTAATGTTCAGTAGTTGTGTTGGTACTATCACTGACAGCGCTGGTGGGGGCAATGGATGGTGCAAGCTGCAGTAGCTTCCTGACAAGAGCCCTGGCACTTATTTGTTTTACAAATTAGGCACTGATTAGTCCATCGGGAGGAATCAGAATTGAAGGATATGTTAGTAAGGTAAATTTAACATAAAATGAGAAACACAGAAGCATTATTTGTTAAAGAGGGGACCTCACTTGAAACAAGCATTACCAGAGCCTATTATTTAGTTTTCTGTATAGGCATATGGGGATCGTGGGCAAGGAGGAGCAAAAGGCTTGTACAAGGGAGGCAGGTGTAAGCGGGCTCAGGTAATGCGGCACAGGCAGAGAAGCCTAAGGTCATGTAGGTAAAAAGTGACACAGTTAACAGAGGTGAATGAGGAGGCAAGGTGGAGTTGAGGAGGCAAAGAGGCACAATGTGACAAGAAAGCAGGGAGGTATAGGTGGCAGAAAGTTGCAGGGGTGCAAACGGGTCATATGTTCTGATCCACAAAACATGTCAAAATGGGCGTAAAACCAGATAGGCACATTTAACTTTCCTATAAGGTCATAGTATATGTTGCAGAAATACCAATGGCACAGAAAGTTAAACGCCACTAGTTGGCTGCAGTACCTATTGTGCCATTCACTACAGTGGCAGTGAAAACATGGCTTTAGGCCTATCCTGTGTAGCCTGACGGCAGCACTTTGAACCCTGCTACATGGAGCTGTCTAAATCACCCTTTGTCAGTAGGGAAACCGGACTTTAATTATCAAGTAAGTCACCCCTAAGAGCAGCTTGCTGCCCACAAGGTGGAGTGCATAATATTTAGGAGTTGGATATGTATGACAATAGAAATGACATGTTCCCCCAGTGTCTAGGCCCAAAACGACATTGTCACTGGTCAAGCTGTAACTGGTACATAGGAAAAGTCAAAGTACAGATTATATACTTAACGTTTGACCTGTAGCCGGCTAAATTCAATCTAATGGTGAAGTTATATTTATATTAAATGTATTGGAAATGTAACTTTTAGAAAGTTACCTTTAACCTGTCTGAAGCTGATGAGGTCTAATTTGCATTAGCTCTCCAGCGACTGCGCAGCCTGAACGTGGTATGAATAAGATTGAAAGATGAGTGAAAACTGTTTCCAGACGCGAGACAATCATTGACAAAGCCTACAAGTCTCACCTATGCAAGAGCTGTTGGCTTTGACAATATGTTTTAGCAATCTTGTACACTAGAGTGGGTATTGTTTGGCATGGGTAAAAGTTAGTAGGGTAAAGGAGAGTGACGTGGAGTGTCGTAAGTGGAGTAGAGTAGAGTGTTATGGAGTGGCATAGAGTAGCGTGGAGTGGAGTAGAGTAGGGTTGAGTGGAGTGATAAGAAGTGGAATGTCATGGAGTAGCGTACAGAGTTGTGGAGTGTCATAGAATGGAAGGGCATAGCCTAGTGTCGTAGAGTGAAGTGGTGTAGAGCAGGGTGGACTGGAGTAGAGGGTGTTGCGTAGAGTGGAGTAGAGTGTTGTAGAGTAGAGTGACGTAGATTGTCATAGAGTGGAATGACATACAGTGGAGTGGAGTACTGTGTCATAGAATAGAGTGGAGTAAAGTGGCATGGGGTAGCATAGAGGGCGTTGCGTAGAGAGACTAGAGTGGAGTCGTGTTGCAGAATGGCATAAAGTGGAGTAGAGCGCTGTATAGTGGAGTGGCATAGAGTGGAGTAGAGTGTCAGTGGAGCAGAGTTTAATGGATTAGAGTATCATAGAGTGGGGTATCGTGGAGTGAAGTGTCATAGAGTGGAGTGTAGTAGAGTGAAGTAGAGTGACCTAAAGGGAAGTGGCGTAAAGAACAGTGGTACAGAATAAATTGCATAGAGTGCACTGGTTTTGAGTAAAGTGGTGTAGAGTGCATTAGCGTATAGTGCAGTGATGTGGAGTAGCGTAGAGTGCAGTAGCATAGAATAGAGTGGTGAAGAGTAGATTGCAGTGGTGTAGAGTGCAATGGCATAGAGTGGTGAGGCGCAGAGTGAGTTAGAATGGCGCAGAGACAAGTAGGGTGGCGCAGAGTGAGTAGAGTGGTGTAGAGTTCAGTGGTGTAAAGTGCAGTAGAGTGGCGCAGAGTTGAGTGGTCTGGAGTAGACTGCAGTGGCATAAAGCGCAATCATGCAGAGTAGAATGTCAGAGTGCAGGGTCATAGAGTGTTGCAGAGTAGAGTAGTGTAGAGAGCAGTGACATAAGAGTACAGTGGGGCAGAGTAGAATAGAGTGGCACAGACAGCAGTGATGTAAAGTGCAGTGGTGTAGAGTGAAGAAGCGTGCAGTGGCATAGAGTAGAATGTTGTAGAATATAGTGGTGAAACGTGCTGTGGTGCAAAGTAGAGTTTTGTAGAGTAGAGTAGCGCAGAGAGCAGTGACATAAGAATACAGTGGTGCAGAGTAGTATAGAGTGGCATAGAGAGCAGTGACGTAGAGTATAGTGACGTAAAGTACAGTGGTGCAAAGTAGTTGGCGTAGGTGCAGTGGCATAGGGGTTCATTGGTTTTGAGTAAAGTGGAGTAAAGTGCATAGGCATATAGTGCAGTGGTTTAGAGTACAGTGGGATAGCATAGACTGCAGTGGCGTAGAGTGCATTGGCATAGAGTGCAGAGACATACAGTAGATTGTTTCAGAGTAGGGTGGAGTGGTGCAGGGTAGAACTCAGTGGCCTAGAGTAACGTGGTGTAGAGTAGAGTGGCACAGCATTGATTGCAGTGGCATAGAGTGGAGTGGCGCAGAGTGGAGTAGAGTGCAGTGGCATAGAGTAGATTGTTTCAGAGTAGAGTGAAGTGGTGTAGGGTAGTGTGAAGTGGTGCAGGGTTGAGTGGAGTGGTATAGAGTAGTGGGATAGAGTGGATTTGCATAGAGGTCAGTGTTGCAGAGTGGAGTGGAATGATGCAAAGTGGAGTGGCCTAGATTGGAGCGGTGTAGAGTGCAGTGGTGCACAGTAGATTAGAGTGGTGTGGTGTGCATTGGTGTAGAGTGCAGTAGAGAGGTGTAGAGTGGTGCAGAGTAGAGTAAAGTGGCGTATAGTAGAGTGGCATAGAGTCAAGGGGGTAGAGTTCAGTGGCAGAGAGTGCAGTGCTGTAGAGTAGAGTGTTGTAGAGTGCAGTGTTTTAGAGTAGAGTGGCGTACAGTGCATTAATGTAGAATGCAGTGCCGTAGGGTGGTGCAGAGTAAAGTGACAGTGCAATGGTATAGAGTGCAGTGTCGTAGAGTAAAGTATAGTGGCCTACAGTGCAGTGGTGAAAAGTAGATTGGTATAGAGTGCAGTGTCGTAGAGTATATTGGTTTTTAGTAAAGTGGTATAGAGAGCATTGGTGTAGAGTGCAGTGGCATAGAGTGCATTGGCATACAATTGATGGGCGTAGTGTGGAGTGGCGTAGAGTGGAATAGAGTGGCATAGACTGCAGTGGCATAGAGTAGATTGTTTCAGAGTAGAGTGAAGTGGCGTAGAGTGCAGTGGTATTGAGTAGAGTGTCAGAGAGTGCAGTGGTACAGAGTAGACTAGAGTGGCGTAGAGTACAGAGGCATAGAGTGGAGCGATGCAGAGTAGAGTGGCAGAGAAAGCAGTGTTGCAGAGTAAAGTGATGCAGTGTGAAGTGGTATAGAGTGGAGGAGTGCAGAGTGGAGTGGTGCAGGTTAGAGTGCAGTGAAATAAGAGTGGAGTGATGCAGAGTAGAGTGATGTAGAGTGCATAGGCATAGAGTAGAGTGATGCAGTGGCATAGAATGCATTAGAATGGCATAGAGTGCAGTGGGATAGAATGAAGTCATTCAGAGTAGAGTTTTGTAGAGTGCAGAGTAGAGTGGTGCAGAGAGCAGTGACATCGAGTACAGTGGCGTAGAATAGAGTGGTGTAGTGTGCAGTGACATAGCGCACAATGTGTAAAGTGACATAACATACAGTGACAAAGAGTGCAGTGGAATAGAGTAGAATGTTGTAGATTATAGTGGTGTAAAGTGGAGTGGTGCAAAGTAGTTGGCATAGGTACAGTAGCGTAGGCTGCATTGGTTTTGAGTAAAGTGGTGTAGACTGAATTGACGCAGAGTGCAGTGGTTTAGAGTAGAGTGGTGTAGCGTAGAGTGGAGCGGCATAGAGTGAAGTGACGTAGAGTGGAGTGGCGTAGATTGGAGTGGCATAGAGTAGATTGTTTCAGAGTAGACTGAGGTGGCGTAAAGTGGTGCAGGGTAGAGTGGAGCAGTACAGAGTAGTGGCGTAGATTGCAGTGATGCAGAGTGCAGTGTTGTGGAGTGCTGTAGAGTGCAGTGGTGAAGAGTACAGTGGTGCACTGTTGAGTTGGGGAGAGTGCACTGACAGAAAGTATAGTGGTGAAGAGTAGAGTGGCATAGAGTGTAGTGTCAGAGTGCAGTGGTGCACACTAGCTTAGCGTGCCGTAAAGTGCAGATGTGGAGTGGTGCAGAATAGAGTTCAGTGGCATAGAGTAGAGTTGCATAGAGTTCAGTGCCAGAGAGTGCAGTGCTGCAGAGTAGAGCATTGCAGAGTGCAGTGGTGTAGAGTGGCGTAGAGTGCATTTGTGTTGATTACAGTGGCCAACAGTGGTGCACAGTAAAGTGAAGAAGAGTGAAATGGTGTAGAGTGGAGTAGCATAGAGTTCAATGGCATAGAGTACAGTATAGTGGTGTACAGTGCAGTGGTACAGAGTAGATTGGCATAGAGTGAATTGGTTTTGAGTAAAGTGGTGTAGAGTGCATTGACGGTGAGTGCAGTAGCATTGAGTGCAGTGGCATGATGTGTAGTGACATAGAGTGCAATAGAGTGGCGTAGACTGTAGTGGCAGAGTATATTGTTTCAGAGAAGTGGCGTAGAGTGCAGTGGTACAGAGTACTGTGTCATAGAGTGCAGTGGTGCAGAGTAGCTTAGAGTGTCTTAGAGTGGATTGGCACAGAGTTCAGTAGGTAGAGTGGCATTAAGTAGAGTGGCAGAGAGTGCAGTGTTTCAGAGTATACTGTTGTAGGGTGCAGTGGTATATAGTAGAGTGGCGTGGAGTGCATTGGCGTAGAGAGCAGTGGCACTGAATAGAGTGATGTAGGCTGCAGTGGCGCAGAGTAGAGTGGTAAAGAGTAGAATAGAGTGGTGTAGAGTGCAATGATGCTGAGTAGAATAGAGTGGCGTAGAGTGCAGTGGCATAGAGTATAATGGCGTAGAGTGATTTGGTGCAGAGTAGATTGGTGTAGAGTGCATTGGCTTTGAGTAAAGTGGTGTAGCATGCATTGATGAAGAGTGCAGTGGTATAGAGTTCAGTGTTGCATAGTAGGGTGGCATAGAGTAGAGTGGCATGGAGTGGTGAAGAGTCAGAGAAGAGTGCAGTGATGCAGCGTAGAGTGGAGTGACAAAGTGTGGAGTGGTACAGAGTAGAGTGCAGTGGGGTAACTTGGAGTATGCATGGTGTGGTAGCGTACTGCCATTACAGACAACACATCTTCAATTGAAATGACCATTATATTTGCACTCCTATACAGTTTTACTGATAAAAGTATACAAATGATAATGTGTGAAAATGTCATCACGCAAAGTATTGATTTGATCGGCAGCACAGTTAATTTACAGACATTTAAATTTTGTTTTGTTCTAGAGAAAAAAATAACGTCTGTGCAGCCTTCCTCAAGCAGACCTGCACTAGCCAGCATGATTGTTACACAAATCCTCTCACCTTAAAGTACAAGAGAGAAAATAAACACCAAGCTCCCTGGAAGACACAGCCATACAGTTGACCTCTGTCTTTGAAAGCACAGCAAATGTGACAAGATAAGAACAAGATTTAAAGGCCTGTAAAACAGTAAACAAAGTTTGGGCAACGGGAGGGACGAACTTGAACTGGACAGCCTAAAGCAAATAAAGCCAGCAAACAGAGAACCAGAAAATGTGAGTTACAGACGAAGAAGCTAATGGTAAGCAACGGGCAGAATGCATTCCTAGGTCAACTTTCTGGATGTCCCCTATATGTTTTTAGCAAACGAGACAGCTGCGCTGCCTGATGGTTGCAACCCAATAATCGCTTGGAAGTGGGGAGAGGTGCATTCATTCTCTGGCAGTTAGAGTGGGTCCATGAACTTCATTTTCATCAAAGGGGCCTGCCCTGTCACAAGTAAATGTTAGTTGCCACCTGGAAGGGGCTGAGCTTTTGTCCTCCTAGTCAAGCTGGCACCATATTCATTAGGAAGAGAGCTACACCCATAACCAGTTTTGAGTGACCAAAAATGAGGGGACTGCTCATTACCATGGCAACAGTTCTAGCCAAGCATACAGGCTCCGCATAAGGGAAGAAGGGTTCTCCATCTTGGATTTTGACAGTGTGGGATTGTTTGCAGTAGGACAAACAGTAAGGGGCCGATTCCAATCCGGGTCGGAAGGGCACCAAACGCGATCCGGCTGGTAAAACTACGAGCTGTACGCGTGTTTTCCGCCCGACTCGTACAGCTGTATGAGCGAGCAAGTACAATACGAGCTACGTGAAATTCACCGACCGAGTCGTTTCATGGTCTGAACCGCTCCGTACATCTCGGTCGTAAGCTAACCGTGGCGTGCAATGTATGCGATTTACGACCGAGCCAGTACGATGCACGCGTCGGACAGCCTGTGCGAGCCGGAGTGTCCGGCTCACAAAACGTCCGGGTGGTTGCCTTTGGGGGTGCGTGTCGGACCCCCTGTCACCCGCAGCCCTACGACTAGGACACAGGGGGAGACCCGAGGCTCCCCCAACACAGGCATGTATGGTGCAGATGGCACCAATGAGTACCCACTGTAGGGGGCGCCCTTGCGCGAGACGTACCCATTCAGTCAATGGGAGCCCATGTACGTGTCGTACGACCGGCTCTCATTGACTTCTATGGGAGTCCGACCGAACCGAGTCCGGAAGCATACGGCCGCATCGTTCTCGCTCGGTCGGACTGCAGGACTCCGGCTCGGTTGGAAAAAACTCCGGATCCGGCTCGGTCGGAGTGCTTTCTGACCCGGATCGGAATCGGCACCTAAGTGATAAAAATGTATGTAGGGTTGCTCCAGTGAACTTTTACTCCAATGGTTAGGAAGTGCCCTGGAATCACCCCATCCACTATCTGGTGTCAGACATAAATGTGGCTCCCCACAGTATCTCCTCAGAACACTTTGGGCACCTGTGGAAGAGGATTGGATCTGCTGAATCTGAGGGGCACCCTGAAGGACTGGATCTGCTTCTTCTTGTACCTAGGACAAAGACGTGGATTTCAAGGTTAGTAGTCTCACCTCCTTGGTGACTACAGGGACACAACCAGCTGCAAGAGGCCTTTTTTCCTCAAGTGCCCAGCTGCTCTATAGCAACTGGACCTGAACTAGATCCTGCTGTTGGCCTCTGCCTGACACCCTGAGAGTCTCTACATACTTACCCTAAAGTCTTGGGGGGCTTAGAAATGCTCTCCAGTGGTATTTTGGGCACCAGAAGAAAGTCTGTAAAACTTTTTTTTGTATAATTTATTTTTATTGAACATGTAACAGAACCTACAGTAGTAAGCATTACTAAGCAGCCATCCGTACACAAGTTTTCAAAACAACAGAGTAGTACAGTTATCTTTTCCCTAACCTCCCAGGCCCTTGTAGGTCTAACTATCCCATTCTTCATGGGTGGCTAGTCGTGGGACAACTCCACCCAGAGTGGTGGACGGGGGATGCATATATTTCCTCTAAAAGTGTTCCATTTCCCCCAGATCAGTTCCCATTTCTTAGGGCATCCTCTGCCTTCATAGACAACTTTCTCTGCCACCATGCACCAGTCTGTGTCTTTCTTCCATTTGATTAATGTTGGTGCTGTCTATGCCCCCCATCTCCGGGCTATGTTACACTTCCCCAGGTTCACTGACAGAATATCAACACCTAAAATATCCCCATACCACAATATCGAGTTTTAAATATCAATGTCAAAACAATTGACATCCTATATTTATAATGGCAAGTACAAAAATATTAAAATAAAAATATCAATGGAAAAAATATAGTTGTACAAAATATCGATTTTATATATATATATAAAATAAAATAAAAATATTGAATATGTTAAATAATAAAATTAATATAAAATAATTAAGTAGATTTAAAATACGTTTTAACAAATATAACAAATTAACGTAATTTTAAAAAGTTAAACAAACATACATAATAATTAATATATATATATAGTTAATTTAAAACAATTAATAAACTATTCAATTAAATTTATTTTATCATTTTTAAATTGTATAAAAAATAACAAATATAAATATATATGTATATACACCAATAACATATAATCTAATAAAAAAAAACATTTTGTTACAAATTAAAACATTAAACTATTTAAAAATCTTTAAACTTAAATTTCCCACTCTAGTCAGTTTTGGATAGGGAAGGGGTAAAAATTACTATTCCCACTCCAGTGAGTGCAACAGTAGGGAACGTGTTGGATAGTGGCAGGATAAAATTTACTTTTCCCACTCCAATCACTGCAACAGTAGGGAAAGTGTTGGATAGCGGAGGGGTAAAAATGTATATTCCCACTCTAGTCAGTGCAACAGTAGGGAAATTGTTGGATTGCGGAGATGTACAAATTACTATTCCCACTCCAATAATTGTAAAAGTAGGGAAAGTGTTGGCTAGCGGAGGGGTAAAAATTACTATTTCCACTCCAATGAGTGCAACAGTAGGCAAAGTGTTGGATAGTGGTGGGATAAAATTTACTATTCCTACTCCAATGAGTGCAACAGTAGAGAAAGTGTTGGATTGCGGAGGGGTAACAATTAATTTTCTCACCATAGTCAGTTCAAAATTAAAAACAAAAAAGTATTAACAACAATATTTAAAAAACAATATAAATAAAAAAAATATAAATATGTTAAAAATTAGAACACAAATATATTTATTATTTCGATTTTTTTAAAAAACTAATTATAATGTTAAATACATATAACAGGTACCTACAAATATTTTAATAAATAAAATAAAAAATAATTTTCAAACACATAAATATTTTTCATTACAAATTATTTAGAGACAAAAACATTAATTATTATATACATTTACTTTTTTTATTTCCTACTCTATAACACCACACAATTCACAATCCACATCTAAATAATAAAAAAATCCATAATTAAAATAATTAATTACCAATTAAAGAAATATTAATAATTAAAAAACAAATTCAAACTCATACAAATTAATTAAATTCCCACATTTTACCCCTATAATTCCCAGAATGCACAGCTAAAACTGAACTGTTAATAAAGTAATTACAAAATTACAACTTATTTTCAATTAAATAACTAGTAGTATTGAACAACTAATTATAAAGTAGTAAAATTAATTTACTCCCCTCCCTTTACCCCTATAAAAGTAAAACCTTCACACAAAAAATAGAAACAAATACCCTAATTAAGTATCAATTAATTAATAATAATGATCAACTAATTATTGATTGAACAAAAATTACTTCCCACCCTTTGCCCCTATAAACCCCACACCTAAAATCTATTACGCAATTTCCATATCTAATAATCAATAAATTAATTAATATTAATTAATAATTAATTACTTCCCAACCTTTATCCCTATAAATCCCACAACCTGCACCTAAAATTAATTACACAATTTCCATAATTAATTTACAATCAATTGATTAATATAAATTGACTAATTATCTATTAGCCAAAAATTACTTCTCACCCTTTACCCCTATACACCCCACAACCTGCACCTTAAAATAATTACACAATTACCATCATTAATTACCAATTAATTAATTAATATTAACAACCAATTAATAATGAATTGCAAATAAATTACTTGACACAGTTAACGCTATAAAATCCCAATTAAATAAATAGTATTAATTAAAAAAGTCATTAATTTATTTAAAATTAAATTACTTCCCACCCTATTCCCCTATAAACCCACGACCCGCAACGGAACTAAAAAACGCAATATTTAATTAAAATAAAATTGATAACTACTAAAAATGTAACACATATATTAAAAAACATAAACAATACCCTTACAAAAAAACATACATCACATGCATTTAAAATATAAACTAAAATACATAACACTAATTAAAAAAATCGAAATTTTAAACTATATTTTTGCAAACGATATTAATGACCGATATTTTTGAAAAAGATATTTCTTACCTTAAATTCAACATTCTTGACCATGATATTCTTGCTGTCGATATTTCTGTCACAATATTTCCAACTCAATATTTGTGTAGGTCGACAGTTCCAACCCGATATTCTGTCTGCATTCCGGATAGGGTAGCAAATTCACCCTGCACACCACTCGCAGGCACTATACTATAGCTTACCTATAGATTTTAATCTCCGGGCACTCCCATTAAATATGATAAAACAAACCCTCCTGCCCACACCCTCTGTGACACTTGGGGGCCAATTAGGATGGCGGGCGGACTTCCATCCGCCCGCCAGTGGTACGGCGGTCCCGCACCGGCAATTAGGATGCCACCGCCACCGTGGTGGTGGCATCCCCTATTCCCAGCATTGTGGCGGACGGTGCTCACAGCACCGCCCGCCACAATGCTGGGAATGCATGTTGTGCATTATCATGCACAAGGTGACAGGCACCCTGTCCATGACAATGTAGGGGGGTACCATAGATACCCCCCATGTGCACCCCCCACCTCCCCCAATACCCTGGGGCCCCGCAATGGGCCCCCAAAAGCAAACCCTGCCTGGCTTGCCATGGGGGGTCTCCGCCATGGATAGCCCTGCACTGCTGCCCATGCTAATATGGATGGCGGTGTCTAGCAGACACCGCCACCATATCCAGGCCCTTTTCAGCCTGGTCGACCAGGGGAAAACAGGCGGACGGTCTTTCCGTCCGCCGGGGTCCCGCGCCATACTAATATGGCGGGGAGGAAATGGGTGGCGGGCGGAGGAAAATGTAGGGCGGATCGCCACCGCCATCACTAATCGGACCTTGGAGTTAATTTCTTTTCCTATCTTTACTAAAGTGTTACTGGAAAGGTAGGATCTACGTTATGATTTTTTCAAGAGGGACTGCCAAACAAAACAACAGATGCTTGTAAGTAGGTAGCAGCATCCTAGAGCAAGTTGCTGTGTTCGACTATTTGGGTATTCGCCTGACATCCAACTTAAACAGGGCTCCCCATATAAAGAAAGCAAAATTTGCGCTAATCTAGCAGACTGCCCATATTAGCAAAATTCACAAAGCTACGGTGTGCAAGAAATTGACCCCGGCACTAGAAATTTACAACCTCAAGGTTCTAGGGGGGCCCTCTACGGGGCAAAACTTTGGGGTAGTGGGAATGCGAACTGCCTTACCATCATTGAAAATCATTTTCTCACATCTCTATTAAATCTGCCTCTCACCCCATTGTATCTAGACTTCGCCCAAAGACAATTGGCCCTCAAGATAGACTATAAAATACTAATGTTTTGGCACAGTTTATGGTCTGTTGAAGAGCTAGCCTCCTATTGAGTGGCAGTGATAGGCCTCTTGAAATTGCTCCATCTAACATCCATTCCATGGTTTAGTCGCTTGAGAGATCTACTTAGGAGGCTTGGGCTAGAGGCATATTGGTCTAACCCCTAAAGCTTATCTCCAATATCAAAGGCCAGGATTAAAGTGATTTTTTGGGAAACAATAGCGGAGAAGGAGATGGCAAAAATGGTGGGTACATTGACCAAGGATTTTATTAGTTTTACATTTGTTCCAAGTTATGAGGACACTATTGATGAAATTGCCCCCACCCCTTGGCACGCAAGTTATTTATAGAATTCCGCTATAAGACCTTACCCACCAAATTGTTCTGTAACAAGTGGCACTGTAATGTCCCCACTGATGAGCTATGTCCATCTTGCAAAATCTGCCCAGAATCCATTGTGCACCTGCTATTTTTTTGTCCCCATTATAAATCTTTGAGGGGCAAGTGGATTATCCCTTTGTGTAGATTGGTTGGTCCTGGCCACTACCTTGAGGTGATGAGAATTTTGCTTACTGACGCACGCAGGGTAATAGTATTTGGCTTGGCCAAATATTGGCATGCACTATGGATTCAGCGCTTTAAATGTACTGTATGAATTGTCTATCTCTGTTTTTATCCTTTATTTTGCATTTTATGGCAGCCATGCACTCTTTTAATAATAGTTTTTATATTTTCACTTTTATATTGCCCTAATTTACTTTTGGGCTGTGAACTTTTTAAGATCCTTGTGTGATCGAAATAAAGTTATACGTGACATGTATTTTAAGTTGAACTAACCTAAGTTTTGACGACATAGCTGACTCCTTCGGGGATGCCAGGGCTTCCACCCAATCTCCTTTCTCCAAGTCTCCCAAGTCAGTATGCCAGTGCTCTCTGAGTCGTTGTAGGGGGTCAGGGGAGTTTTTTATCCGTTTCTGGAAGGTCAGGGAGAAAGTCTGGAAATGTTTGAAAACTTTTCCTCCAGAGCTCCAGCCGGACCCACAGGAAAATGTATCTGACTGGCAATTCCACAGTATCTGGCTGAATTTCAGCTTCATCCTACTCGAGGCTCTCCGCACCTCCCAAAAAATTACTTAGTCCCATTCTGCATTGGAACTTAGAATAAATGTCAGACCTTTTCTTCAGAAAGTGACACTCTCCCTTTCTGAGGTGACAAATAGACTTCCAGACTCTCACCGGGACCAATCAACTTGTTGAATCCGATCAGGGATTCATCGCGGTGGCCTTAAAATGCACCTAGGTCCCGATCTAGCGCTTTCATAAACTATTGTTGACTCTTAGGGCCTGATTTATTAAAGGACTTACGACTCAAAAAGTACAAGTGCGGAATGTCCGCACTGCAGTGAACAGTGTAGCGATTTCGCCTGAATGTGGAAACTCTACACTCGTAACTTTACAAGTCGTAAGTCCCTTTGTGAATCAGGCCCGTAGTGTATTTGACATTATTTTCACATACATCTTTTAAAATTCATATTTCCGATTCTCTTTATTGGATGTTTGTCATTTTGGTACTATTTTACTCATGCAATTGTTCTCTTTATTTTGAAATTGTTTATAGATTTAAATTTTTGTATGACTTTTTCTACTGTGGGGCCGATTCCGATTCTGGCCGCAAAACGTACCGACCGACACGGACCGGATACCGACCGACACGGACCAGCGCTGTACGACTCATGCAGTACGATGCAACGCGTGTGAATTACAACCGACACGTACGGAATACAAGCCGTACTACCGAGCCGTAGCGAAAATAGTGATCTGGCCGGAAAACCAACGCGAATTTCACTGACCGACACGAACCCGGAATGAACCCGACCGACCCGTACCCGCGATGTCCGATCCGCGCAGTACGAAGCAATGCATGGAAACTCAGACCGACTCGCATGGAGACCAAGCCGCACGACCGACACGCACAGAAAACCGGGCCCACAAGCAATAGAGACCTTCGCGACCGACGCGTATGAAACACAGAAGATAGGTAGCATGAACGAGGCGGAGAAGCCCGCACGAGACAACATCAGCGACCGTATCCGTCAGATGAACGTCTCCTTCATGCCTACAAAACCCAAAGGAAAAAAGACAAAAAAAGGACCAAACAAGCAATGACAAAGCCAATAAATACCAAATAAAAAAAACCTGGGACAAAGACACACCCACAACTCCAAATATATAAAGGACTGCAATCACTACCATCATCCCTTGCAAACAGGAGACACAGCCAGCAGCAAACACCATTACAGAGCAACCACAGACACACTCACAACTCACCCATCACACAACTCACACACCATCAGCACCTCATCCAACATCACACACACATACAGCCAGCAAAACCAACACCAACCCACCCTTACTTGCACCCTAACACACACATCCCTCACCACCCATCACCATGCCCCCAAAGAAGAATACAAAGTTCACAGATAGTGAGTTAGTTGTGCTGGTAGACGAGATCATCAGAGTAGAGCCACATTTGTTTGGTACATTGGTCCAAAGGACCCCCATGTCACAGAAAACAAAGATGTGGGCGAGGATTGTGGACAAGGTGAACGCACAAGCACCAGCAAGGCGCACAAAGGATGATATCCAGAACAGGTGGTATGACGTGCGCAGGAGGGTCAAGAAACTCATCGAAAAAGATCACGCCCTGAGTCAGTGCACCGGCGGTGGCCCTCCTGCCAAACCAGTCTACTTCAGGACCTGGGAGGAGAAGGTGCGGGACATCCTACCACCAGAGAGCGTCCATGGGCTAACAGACATACCAGAGCCTGGTGAATACAAAACAACATACCCAAGATTGTGTGGCAAGGGGACAGTGAAACCATGCACCGCAAGCAAAGCTACACTAACCAATAGATAATCAACCCAAGATGTGTATGCCAGTCAGACAAACACAGTACCTGCCATCTCATAGTGACTTGGAACTGTGTCATGACATGCATCAACCTACAAACAAATAGAGCAAGGCAGTGGCACAATGCTAAATAGACACTGCCAGAAAGTTTGCCACCACAAACACACTACCTCACAGTGCAGCTGACTGACAGGAATGAATTGTGGGGATGCAGGTGAAGTGAGTGTATCCAAAAGCATGATGGGGTTTGTAGTTACAGATAATGCTCCCTCTCAAAATTGGCCCATCAAGACCTCCCTGAAACATACCCACATCACAGGGACTGGAAAATGACTGACAAGATGGCTGGCACTGGGTCCTGCTGTGGGGAGCACAAGGCCCTGCTAGGGCATGTGCGCAAATCAGAAGCAGGACACCAGAGACTGACATTCTGAAAGACAACTTGCACGCCCTACAATGGAAGAACATTTCATGGTGGGATGTTTGGCCGTACTTACCAGCATTTGGAGACACACCCCCTCAACACAAACTCCACACAACTCACCGGGTAGAATGCATTGACCCACACCTCTGTGAAACATCATCAAAAGACACCCCATACATGGTGCAGCTGTGTGAAGCACAGGGGCTCTCTTTGGACTTGTAGCCAAACAAACACCAGGATTTCACAGTCAGCCATCTTGCCATTGCTGTCACACCCCCTCACAGGGAAGCAGAGTAAAGAGGGTGGAAGTATGGGCATGCTGGGAAGGGGGGTGTAGCCAAGAGCATGATCGGAGTTGCAGTCACAGACAATCTACACCCACCCACATGGCCCAGCAAGCATACACTGAACCATGCTCGCCTCACAGGGAGTGGCAAGGGACTGACAAGATGTCTGACACTGGGCTCTGTTGTGGGGGGCACAAGGCCCTGCTGGGAACTGGGCAACAACAAACACCAGGACTTCACAGTCAGCCATCTTGCCATTGCTGTCACACCCCCTCACAGGAAAGCAGAGTCAAGAGGGAGGAAGTATGGGCATGCTGGGAAGGGGGGTGTAGCCAAGAGCATGATGGGAGTCGCAGTCACAGACAATCCCCAGCCACCCACATGGCCCAGCAAGCATACACTGAACCATGCTCGCCTCACAGGGAGTGGGAAGGGACTGACAAGATGTCTGACACTGGGCTCTGTTGTGGGGAGCACAAGGCCCTGCTGGGAACTGGGCAACAACAAACACCAGGACTTCACAGTCAGCCATCTTGCCATTGCTGTCACACCCCCTCACAGGAAAGCAGAGTCAAGAGGGAGGAAGTATGGGCATGCTGGGAAGGGGGGTGTAGCCAAGAGCATGATGGGAGTCGCAGTCACAGACAATCTACACCCACCCACATGGCCCAGCAAGCATACAGTGAACCATGCTCGCCTCACAGGGAGTGGGAAGGGACTAACAAGATGTCTGACACTGGGCTCTGTTGTGGGGAGCACAAGGCTTTGCTGGGAACTGGGCAACAACAAACACCAGGACTTCACAGTCAGCCATCTTGCCATTGCTGTCACACCCCCTCACAAGAAAGCAGAGTCAAGAGGGGGGAAGTATTGGCATGCTGGGAAGGGGGGGTGTAGCCAAGAGCAGGATGGGAGTCGCAGTCACAGAATATCCCCAGCCACCCACATGGCCCAGCAAGCTCACACTGAACCATGCTCGCCTCACAGGGAGTGGGAAGGGACTGACAAGATGTCTGACACTGGGCTCTGTTGTGGGGACCACAAGGCCCTGCTGGGAAATGGGCAACAACAATCTCAAACTCTGTCCGTGACAACCTGGAAAAAAGCAGTGTACGGGCAGGCATCTGTTCGTACAGTAGAAAATGTCATGTTTGTGAACCATTGATGCCTGTAGAAACATAACTCACATTGTGTGTCTCTTCCAAACACAGGTGGTGCTGGGGACCCAACACCAAATGAAGAGGATTCCCAGGCCCAGACTCTGGTGAACACTGAGCTCTCTGGTTTGACTTTGTCTCTGTCCTCTACGGATGACGACGACCAACCTGGCCCCTCCGGTGTGAGTCATCATGCAGCATCAGTAGCATCAACATCTGCAGCCCCTGTACCCACGCCTCCAGCATCTGGACACCGATAGGGCACCCCCGCCAACACGGACAGACCAAAGCCACTGAACACCCACAGCACAGGGACACAGGACCCCCCGGAAGCTACAGCAAACACCACCAGCAACACCACCCAAGGGGTCCCAGTGTCACCTGTGCGTCCCGCTGCTGGTCCTGCCCGTGTGGATAGGGGTGCTGGGAGGGGTGGGAGGCAGAGGGCGCGCCTTGCAGAGGGGTCTGGACTGCATGATGACCCCCAACTGGCACGCATCATAGATGCGTACCAGGATAGCGCCGGAGGATTTGGCCAGGTAGTGGGGATCCTCAAGGACATGCAACAGAAGCAGGCTGCCCACTATGCCCGCATGGAGGCCAAGTGGGATGCCCTTACTGCGGTGCATCGTGACATACTCCAATGCCTCTGCCAGATCAACACAAACCTGTCCACACCTCCCTGTGTGGCCACAACATCTGTTGCAACACCATCTGCCAGCGCCACAGGGAGAGAGGAGGACTTTGGTGGAGAGTCCCCTGCACCGCGGAGGCCTGCACCTGAGGATCCCCCCCCAGGAAGAAGAGGGGTCGTCCGAAGAAGGACATGTGAGAGGCAGATGTCCCAGCACATCCCCCAAGGCCTCTAAACCTGTTCTGGACAATGTTCTTTGTGCGCAACTCGTTCACCTTGTCCAATCACACTCAACTCGCCCACATGACATGGAGGGTTCATGTTGGGCCAATGTAGCAGATGACTGTGGACTTCACTCTGGACATTTCATCTACCAGCACTTCCAACTCTAATGTGAACTTTGGATTCCAAAACCAATGTACAGCACCCACCATCCTGTGCACTTTCCACACACATGTTCGAAAATAAACTCACCAGTACACCATACTTGCCTCTGTTGTGATTCCAAATTGTCATGTGTCATGGAGATGTCGATCTGCTACACAACACAGTGCATGCCAAATACTGCAACAATGTGACCAACGTCAAGTGAGTCATGATGACGTGACATGTGAGGGAGACACACCACTATGGCAACACAACACATACTCACCATGGCCATGTTACTCATCACACACAATGATGGTGACCTGAAACACATAGGTATGCACAACCACAACACCTATCCACAGTCAGTGGTAACAAGTCCACAGGTGAGGTAAGCAAATGTCAGTCAGATGTGGGAAGACAGACAACGCACCTAACAAAGCATAGCACAGGTTTATTACACATCAGCAACATGTTTATTCAAAAATAGTTGCAAGGCAATTGTATGTTACGGTGGACACACGGTCATAGATTGTCTGAGAATTGTAGTCCAGGGGTGTGTGGCACATCACTTGATGTCAATTGACTACTCCCACACTGGTGTCGGATTCTGGGTGTTGGGGGTCAGTGTTGAACAAACAACAGGCAAATTACCCTGTGAAGGACAGACACAAGACACAGTAAAAAGCACAGCAAAACATGAGAGAAATGCAATACGCATGCACAAAACATGTCACAATAAACCTACACAAAAACAAGTTAGCAGTACTACCCTATTGTGGAGTACACACCACCTGAATGGACACATCACTGCACCCATCCAGTCAAGTGGCACACAGCCACACTCAGACAGCAACAGAGCAGCCACAACACATTCCAGGCTAACTCCATACATTGACATAACAACCCTGGAAACTCACATTCAGGTGAAGAAGTTGTTGATGAGCTGAGAGCGGACGTCACCCTCATCCTCATCATCACTGGCATCTTGGCCCAGGCCGGTATCCTCCACAGGTGCCGGAGGTTGGTCATCGTCATCCTGGATGAGAGGCACCTTCTTCCGCACTGCCATGTTGTGGAGCATGCAACATACAAGGATTATTTTGCACACCTTTGCAGGTTCATATGGGAGGGCCCCTCCGGTCTTGTCCAGGCAGCGAAAGCGGCTTTTCAGGAGGCCGAATGTCCGCTCAATCACCCTCCTGCTTCGATCATGTGCCTCATTGTAGCGCATCTCGGCTGGTGTCACAGGGTTCCTGAGGGGTGTCAGCAACCACGGCATGTTGAGGTATCCGGAGTCACCTACACACACAAAAATGAACAAGTAGCTGAGTTTTGTAGGAGTGCGGAATACAACATTGACAAACACACACAATGATAAAGTCAGTACACACCGACAAGCCAGGCATGCTGAGCTGGCATCTGTGACATCAGCGTTGCAATGCGACTACTACTCATTATGTAGGCATCGTGCGCCGAACCAGGGAACCGTGCACACACGTGTGATAGACAACTCTGCAAGACATACCACCAGAGCATTGATTGAGTGGAAATGTTTCCTGTTCCGGTATGCCTGCTCATGTGCCTGTGGTGGTATCAGGGCCACATGTGTCCCATCAATAGATCCGATGACGTTCGGCATCCTCCCCAGTGTATAAAAGGCATCCTTTATTTCGGGGAGTTCAGCTGGGCTCGGGAACTTGATGTAAAGGTCTAGGAAATGCAACATCCCCTCCAAGACATCGCGTAGCACCCGACTAAACATAGTTTGCGACACCCCACCAGCAGTAGCCACAGTGTACTGGAAGGTACCAGTAGCAAAGAAGTGCAGGGCTGCCATCACCTTCACCTCTTGGGTCAGTGCTGTAGGGTATGTCCGGCCAGGTAGCAGATGTGGCGCCAACTGCTCCGCCAACTCCTCAATCAGTGGCCTGGTGAAGCGGTACCGTCGAATGCAGTCGCGTCCCTGCATGGTTGCAAGGTCTGAGAACGGTCGATGAACAGCTGGTGCCCTGCAGAACAAAGATGAACAAAGGAAGATTGTCGGTTCATCCACCCATGTGGCCATAACCAGGCTCAATATCACATGATAGATCATGACATTACACAATGTACTGAGGTGGGTGCTGTTGGGCATGGACACATGTCACCTACATGACCATCACCTCACATCTCAATTCCACATGTCCACATAAGTCCCATGTAGTGCAATGGCCATTCATCTGGCTGTGTCACCCGACCTATGTACTGCTGTGACATTACAAACACACACGACAGTGACAAGTGAGGCCTGATGTCTCCCAGGCATCACAGATCTTTGCCATGCAGAAACCAGGGTCCCTGTATTGCCACATCGACACTGGCATGGACATAGCGTATCACGTACACACCACAAGGCAAGCGTGAGTCCCACAGGTAGTGGCCACTGTTGTCCCTGCAGGCCCTACATATACGTCTCGTAGACACACACACACAATCAAGGTTGATGCATATACCACATGAATGTGGAGACTGTCACCCATTGGGCACATTTGGTCAGACACATCTGAGACATAACATGCACACAGACTGTGGCTACAGGTCTCACTGTGACGTACATGCCATCACCCCCAGGACTCAGGGTGTATGTGACATGGCCCAAACATATCCAACATGAAACTGTGTCCGTGACTCATGCCCATTACTGTACATTTGCACATCACAGTGGTAATGTGCATGACACACAAAGGATTCTGCTCCCATGTACACGTGCACAGCCTGGGAGTGGCTGCACAAAAGTGCCACCCAACAAACCAAATGTGGGCCCCCCCCCAAACACCCAGGGAATGCAGCTTTACATGCCATGGGACACTGTGTGGCCAATGCTGTAGTGTGGTAAGTGTGCACAGGTGTCCCTGGCAAGTAATTGTGTGTTGAATCTGTCGAATAGTCACACCGATGAGGTCCGACGCGGGTGACAATGCGTACGCATTGCACGGTTCATGACCGAGCCGTGCGTACGCTTTGCCATTGACTGCAATGAGGTCCGACGCGGGTGACAATGCGTACGCATTGCACGGTTCATGACCGAGCCGTGCGTACGCTTTGCCATTGACTGCAATGACGTCCGACGCGGGTGACAATGCGTACGCATTGCACGGTTCATGACCGAGCCGCGCGTACGCTTTGCAATTGACTGCAATGAGGTCCGACACAGGTGACTATCATGCATACGCGTCGGGCAGGCATGGTCCGAGACAGGTGTACGCCTTGGCCATTGAATCGTATGGAGACGGGTGTGTGTGTATTTTCAAAATACACGTTGTACAGTCAGTTGACCGAGCCGGGCGCACCCATTGGCTCTGGACTGTCATGGAGATGGATGCGGATTCAAAACTTGTACGAGTTGTGCGCTGGAAATTCAGTTGGATGCCTACAACAATGTTGCAATTTCAAGTGTTTCATGAAGGTGAAGATTTGAACGATACGGAAGGCGTGTACGAGTCGTACATTTCCATGGATTGGCCAGATTCATAGAATGCAACCGTGTTGGACCTATCACTTGGGACACATGGCACAGATTCTGCCTCTGCAGCACAGATATAAGGCTGGCTGGCCCCCAGGGAGCTCACTTGCCTGGACTACATGCTCCTGGACCACATACCTGTTACCACTGCTGCTGTCTCTGCATCCTCTGGCTCCTGCTATGGCATATAGTCTGGAGAGGGCCCCAGCCTTCCCTGAGGAGGAGAACCAGGCCCTGTGGGACGGGCTCCTTCCACAGTACAGCAAGCTCTATGGGAAACCAGGGGAGCAGGTGAGTTTGCAGTCCACTGCCTTCCTAATTATGCATGTTGTCTGACTAGCAGTACGTACACCATTGGCAATCATTCTCATTGACTATTTTCATCACCCAAAGTGTGTAGGTACAAGTAATGAACAGGTGTCCTGCTGCTAAAGTGCATTAGTGCAAGCTTAAACTACCCAGGCCTTGTTAACATGTCAGACATGCAGGTGATTTTTCCTTCCCCATGGTTGCACTACCTGTGTAACTCATTTCCCTTTGTGATGATGACATGTATCTCCAAATGTGTGCAGCACAAATATGGGGCATGTGTGTTAATGCACTTTTAACTTTGTCATCCTCACAGGTTGATGCCCACCAGAAGCAGGAGATATGGCTGACCATCGCCCGGGGCAGTTCGTTCGGTGGGGGTCTACAACCGCCGGATCCGCAACTGCCTGAAGAGATGGCAGGACCTTCAGGGCTGGACCCGGAGGATAGCTAGAGTCCAGCTGAAGCTGTCACCTCCACGCAGGAGGGGCAGACACCGGACCCTGACCCCCCACATGCTCCGGATCCTGGCGGTGGTCTTCCCGGACCTGGATAGGCAGCTGAAGGCCAGACAGCAGCAGGAAGGGGGTAAGTCCATGCCTAATCTGTGTACTATGTCTGCCATGCTAATTGCAGTCTTTTGGCCTGGTCACACTTCCACATTACGTAGGTCTTGTAGTCCAATACTCAGGTCCCTCAATTGTGTGATGCATCCTCCTCATCTGTTCGACAGGTGTGGCCCCTACAGTCTGTTTCTTGTGTCACTAGGGCACTGTGTCCCTGCAGTCAGCTATGTTTCAGCTACCGGACAGCATCTGTTCCCGTGACTCTGTTGTGTGTTTCATGGGTGGTTCAATTGTTTGCCCAATGCCTGAGTTCTGACATGTGATCTGTGTGTGCCCTTGAGATGTGTTCCAATTGCTTGTCTGACTCGCCACATGTGGTTGGGGTATTCCAAACAAACCCATGCAGCAGGGACTCCAATTTTGGGGCCTCAGGAATATGTATATCAAGTATGTCACACTTGCTTAGCCACCTGACTACTGTCCAGGGCAAAACACTGTTTCATGTAGACCTGGGCAGTCATGCCTCCTCAAGGGCATTTAGAAACACTCTGTAATCCCACTGCTGTTATCAAATTACAGGTTGTGCTTAGTGACATGTGCCTTCAGGTGTCTGCCTCTGTGTCATTATGGTGTGGCTTGTTGTTACGTACAACTGGGGTGTCCATGATTCAGAGGGTCAGCAGGACATCTGAGATGTGACTGTGAGAGACAAGACCTGTGTGACATATAGGTGTGTGATCATCTGACAGCGCACAATGGTGTATGCAACTTTGTCCTTCAGACAGCTGGGTTACATGCATGGCAGACTGTGATGTGTTAATGTACAGGGAGTTGTGTTTGCAGAGACTCATATGTCTGATTTGCATGATGTGGGGTCTTCTGGGTCCTGGATATGTTGTTTGCAGGGGATGGGCAAGTGCACCGGTCATCTGCAGAGTTAGCTTTACCCCTGAGCTATGATTGTGAGACAGTGCATACTGTTGTTGTCTGGATGCCCTGCCCCTGTGACAGGAGACAGTGTTGACTGTCTTTCCAGGCATGGCATTTAACTTGCTATGAGTGATCCTGCATTGTGTTCAAGTGTGCACCATGCACCCCATTGTGGCATTGCCCATCAGGACGTGAGAACATCATAGTGTGTGCTGCTGGCATGCATCACAAGCATGTGAAATGAGTCTCTGCCCATCCCTTCATCTGGACGCCTGTACTAAGTCAGTAGCAAGAGATGTGCTGTGTGTATAGTGACATACTCCTACATGTTCACTTGCTTGTACAACTAATGTGTGGGTGGTGCATGTCAGGCCATTGGGGTATTAGCATCCAACATGCAACAGACATATGTGTGCAAGTCAAGGAGGGATATGTGTGCCATGGTTGATGTTGAGAATGACAATTGGCTTATTCTAAACAGTGTTGGCACTTTGAGCTGTTTTCAGCTGATGATGCCAGGGCTTGTCCTCTGATGTGAGGTACTGACTGTGGTGTGTGCAGTCAGTGCAGATGACTGATGTTGTTCTCTTACTTCCTATTCCTATCCAGATACATCCACGGCCACAGGAGGGGACAGCTCCACGGACCAGGATAAGTCCCAGAACCTGACAGGGACAGAAGGAGAGGAGTCGGGTGGACCCAGTGGCACGGAGAGCGAGTGGAGCCACACAGAGGAGTCGTCAGCACCATCCCCCCAGCTGAGGGCCACAGCAGCTCTGAGGATGACTCCCTTGTGGAGGCGGGTGTCAGCATCCACCAAACTCCAGCTAGTGAGGCTGTCCCCGCCACCGCCCCCACCACCACCATCACCACCCTCCCATCCCAGAGGTCCCTGTAGGCTCCCGTGTTCGGGAGCATGTCTCCTTTGTGCCAGGCACCGCACCCCTGCCCCTGTGTCCCCTGCTGCCCTGAGTGAGGAGTCTGTGGACTTACTTAGACAGATCCATGTAGGGCAGACGTCGATGCTGAAGGTCCTCCATGCACACACAAGTCTGTTGACGCAACTGGTGTTGTTCATGGAGGACATTTCCTCAGGCATGACTGCCCTACAGAGGACCAATCAGTCCATGGCCTCCTCCCTGACGGCAGCAGTGTCCCTCCTCCAACTGTCCCGCACCCCTCCTACCCCTGCACCACCCACGACTACTAGCAGCCTACCTGTTCCAAGCACACACACACCTGCACATTCTCACAAAGCCACAGACACAGGTAGCACCCAGACACCCAAACCAAGGGCTGGACGTGCACACAAGCAAGCGCAGGGGACTGATACCACACTCACAGGGGCTGGTTTGCAGACACACACACAGTCATCCACAACCACTCCACAGTCATCTGAAACCACTCCCTCCCAGCCCGCTTCCCTTGCCTCACCTGCAACCCCATCTCCACAGAAGCTCTTCCTCTGTGAACTTGGCCTCCACCTGGTCAGACGGTTAGTGCCACTGATGTGGGGACTGTGTCCCCCCCCCTCTGTCCTGCCAACCTCACCTGCACCCCATTCCGCTCACATGGATTTAGGCACTGCAGTGGAGTCCACGACCACTCCGTCTGACTAGGGCACTGCAGTGGGGACCCAATCCACTCCATCTGACCTGCCCACTGGAGTTGTGCCGGCACCCACCCCATCTGACTTGTGCCCCACAGTTGTGACTGTACCCACCACTTCAGTCAGCTCCACTGCAGTTGCAAGTGTCTCGCCTGCATCCACCACCTCTTCACTGCCTCCTTCCGCTGCGCCCTGATCCTGTCCCTGCGGTGCCTGGCCTGCCCCCATGTATGCCCCTCCGAGGGGATGTCGCCTGTCCTTAGCAGTGCAGGCAAGCAACATGTGACAGTTGTCACTCTAGTTCACTCCTTGGCATTTGGAAATGGATTGGCCATTGGCCTTTTGTTTGAACGGACGTTTAACTTTTAATATGCTGAATAAAGCTTTTTTCTTTCTCCCTGTGAACTTGATTTAGCCGTACATTATGTTGATGATGTTTGACATGTCCTTGCACCTGTAATGCTTGGTTTCCAATGTTGAATACTGATGTGTTGATGTGAGGTACTCCATGTGGTCCATGAGATATGTGTCCTATTCTGGTGGGTATCCATGTCATCCTTTGCAGCTACCTGGGTGTGTCATGATCAACTATTTGTGGACATCTCTGTGAACATTTCATTTGCATGGTCACATCTCTGGCTTGCACCCATGCACATATGATGTGCTTCCCATTGTCCAATTTGTCAATTTCACAGACTTTGTGCGCATCACCACTGGACCTACAGGTATGGCATCATTGGTATAGGAGCAACTGGGTCCTCTGTGCAACTTGCTGTACATATGTTTTGAGTATGTGCAGATGACTTAGGGGAGACTCCCGTACCCAGGCTTTTGTGACCAGAGCCTTCATTGTGTGGTAACTGATGGCTGACTGACCAAGTGTTCTGCTGACATGAGTGAGACGTGCTGTGAATATGTTTGGCACAGCTGGGCTTCCACAGGAGTTGGGTCCCCTCAAGTAAGTGTGTTGTCCCGTGACATAACCTGGGCCCATGGTATGTGTTGGATGAGCATGTGTGTGTGTCCACATCCCTTTTCATACACAGGCAGTATTCCCTTGATATGTTCCTGTTGTTGATGTTTGCTGAGTGGTACTGTGTTCATCCCACTACTTTGCCATGGGCTACCAGATGTGTGGGTGCATCAGACACTACTGTTAATTGGTGTTTCATCATTGAGATTTGTCAGTTCTCAGTGGTGATGATGTTGTCAGACACAGATGGGACACAGTCAGGGTTACCCAAGGCACTTGTTTATTCGCAATATCATGTAGTTGTCCCTAGGTGATACCTTTCAGTGATTGAGACGTGTATGTGTGTGTGACTGCTCCCACTTGTCGGGTTCAGAGCTGCAATGTTGGCAGGTGTCAGCATGTGTGCCTTGTGGTTCTCCTTGACTTCTGCATTGTCATGTGACTGTGGCAGGTATTCTGAAGGTTACGTTAGCTTTGACATCATGGCCATGTACCGCATACTGTGCAGTATGTCTGTCATTCACCAGGGTTGTAGACTGTCCTTCTGTGATGAATCTATGCACCTTAGTTTCTCCCAACATTCCTGTGTTTGTCATGGGTGCATGTGCAATGTCACCTGTCCATGTGGGCTTCACAGATGCACATTGTTGCAGTTCAGGGTGTGTGGTGTTGAGGGTGGACTGATGTAAATGTTTGCATGGATGGGCCCCTAGCTCCCATTTCACAGTTTGTACGACATCTACCTTTGTCATCACAGTGGAGGTGTCATGCATGCTTGTGTCACCCCAATGTCTGGCCCCTGGGGGTAGTGTTGTTGTGTGTCAGTCTCTTGCTGTGTTAGTTTGTGTTCATTCCAGCTTGTGTCACATGTGTCTGTTGTGCTCCCTCTCATCTCACAATGCCTGATTGCCCACTAAGGGGGTCCCAATGATGGTTTACTTTTGTATGGCACTGTGTCCACATCTGTGTCACTGTGGTTCATCCCCCCTCATGTGTTGTGTAGTCACCTGGGGATCCTGAGACACACACACACATGTTGTGTCAGATGTGCAGTGTGAGGTTGCCGGTTTGTGTTTGTGCATCTGCATCAGTGCATTGGTATTGCTGTTGTGGGCCTTTGTCTGGATGCTGTTTCTGTGATTTTCCATGCTGTTCCTGTGAGTCATATCACATCAATGTGCACATTCATCCTGGTTGTTAGGTGCCATTGCTGGCATGGAATGGGAGTTTGTGAGCTGACACATACAGTCTACTGTTTAGTGTGTCTATTTTCAAGATGTGTGTATGCTTTGTGATGGTCACTTCTGCTCTTGTGTCATTGTACACTGTATGCATTGTCAGCCCCCATGGGTGGTGCTTGTCTGCACACGGCCGAGAGTATGTTAGGTTTTCACAGCACTGTTAGCCTCACCACATCTCTGTGGGTATGGGACAGAACCACTAGTTTGCCCCAGAAGTGTTTAATGTGTTGGGAGCAGGGATCATACATGCTGTTTGTTATTTGCAGCTTTGACCATGATGACACTTACCTTTTGGTCACTGTGATCAGGGGGGTTTAGACCCCATCACCACAATGCTCAACATCTGCTGCAGTTCGGAACCCCACACTTAACTTTTGTTCTACACAGTGAGGGGGTGTTCTATTTACATTGACACAGTGCTATAGTGATGATTGCCTTGTGTAGGGCACACTCATTTGTTGGTCACACATGTGCTGTTAGTTACATTGTATGTTCGAAGTCATAATCACTGTTGTGGGCATTTGTCACAGACTACACACTGTTGTCATGATGTTAGGGGGGATGTATTTTGCTGACATACCTAATGTTGGAGTATGATGGATGTGTGGCGCATCACCCATCCTATGAGTGGGGGTGGCAGGGGTGATGGGCAACATATGCCCTATGGGTGGGGGTGGCAGGGGTGATGGGCAACAGGTCCCCTATGGGTGGGGGTGGCAGGGGTGATGGGCAACAGGTCCCCTATGGCTGGGGGTGGCAGGGGGATGGGCAACATAAGCCCTGTGGGTGGGGGTGGCAGGGGTGATAGGCAACAGGTCTCCAATGGCTGGGGGTGGCAGGGATGATGGGCAACATATGTCCTATGAGTATGGGTGATGGGCAACAGGTCCCCTATGGGTGGGGGTGCCAGGGGTGATGTGCAACATGAGCCCTATGGGTGGGGGTGGCAGGGGTGATGGGCAACAGGTCCCCTATGGCTGGGGGTGGCAGGGCTGATGGGCAACAGGTCCCCTATGGGTGGGGGTGGCAGGAGTGATGGGCAACAGGTCCCCTATGGCTGGGGGTGGCAGGGGTGATGGGCAACATATGCCCTATGAGTGGGGGTGGCAGGGGTGATGGGCAACAGGTCCCCTATGGCTGGGGGTACCAGGAGTGATGTGCAACATGAGCCCTATGGGTGGGGGTGGCAGGGGTGATGGGCAACAGGTCCCCTATGGCTGGGGGTTGCAGGGGTGATGGGCGACATATGCCCTATGGGTGGGGGTGGTAGTGGTGCTGGCCATGCAACCCCTATGGTGGCCTGTTGTTGGTGGCCAGGATGTGGATCCCCTGTGTGTGTGTACCATTTTGCGGGTACGTATCATTTGTTTTTGTGGTAGGTGTCTTACTTACGATCTGCGCCGTCGGTTCCTGATCCGGTCATAGATGTAGAGTACTGGTATGACTTGCGTGATGGGATTCATGATGTGTTCGTGTCGTACACGCTGCTCTGTCTTACCCGCTGCAAGCTGCTCCGTCTCGTTGCCGTGGATTGAGTTGTGGCGCGAATTGTAGCTGATATGCTTGTTTTCCAGATGCTGTGACGTGCCGTATGTGGCGTCCCGTCCGGCACGTAGGAAGTACGCATTGTACTTGTCAGGGCGGAAACTGCTATGGATACTGCTTCTGGCCGACTCGGTTCGGCGTTCGGAGTTACGGCTCGGACAGAGAATGGAGCTTGAATCACAGCCAACGTGTCGGTCATTTTTGGCAGTTATGCGCATCATGCTTCATCTACAGGACGGACCGGCTACGGGTATGTGTCGGTCGCACAGTAAGGCTACGGACAGCTCTCGGAGAGCTGTCCGACCCGGATCCGAATCGACCCCTGTGTATGCACTGCTTATATACTTTCTTTACACATTGATTTAGATTGGCTGCTTTGTATCATATTACCAGGAAGTGAGCACAGGTTTATTTTATTTGTGTGCCACCTAGCAGGTGGTGGACTTATCCATTGAGGTGGACACTTGGCCAACCAAAATAATAATCCACTT
The DNA here is from genome assembly GCF_964204655.1 of Triturus cristatus. Classification (NCBI taxonomy): domain Eukaryota; kingdom Metazoa; phylum Chordata; class Amphibia; order Caudata; family Salamandridae; genus Triturus; species Triturus cristatus. The sequence goes on along the minus strand of NC_140586.1, from coordinate 169,043,197 downwards.
TCCTACACTTGAAAATTTCTGAAAGGCCGAAATCTGCACCAAACCAGCGTCAGATATATGAATATGGACTTTTGTGACTTTTTTTTTAAGCATCAGGCCTCTAATTTATTTTTATGCTGCATGTGATGATTTTACACCGAAACACCATTAAATATCTATTTCTTACATTGGCATTCATCAAACATATTTTACTAAATGATACCACAAAGAAACTGTAGTAAAAGTTGCCCAATACTTTATGAAAACGTTTTGTTTCCACATATTTTCTGTGTACATTGTGTTTTGAAATGAAACAATCACCAATCTTGCTTGTGCATGTATTTGCATACAACTAGGGAGCATTATAAAAAGCCTTACATTGTTGTGATTTGCAAAAACAGATACACATTTGAATACTGTGTAAACGCTGTCAGTAATGCAAGCTGAGCTCACAGCTTGCTGCATTTACTTAGAGCGCCAGGACTAACAGTAAAGACGTTAGGATTGAAGAAGCATATATAAACGTTTGAACAATTTATACGCAAGGATTAAAATCTTGCATCCGAAGTGATCCATACCTGATTCTGTAAACTGGCAGCTAAAGGCTTTGTGCTTCAGGGGATTGGGCCTGATTGCACAGTGCACAATATAAACCTGAAATCCTGTTGCCCTTGCCTCCAAACAATAAGTCCTGGGCGGTGGGCTAAAGGAACTCCACATGCCTGAGGTTGTATTAAGCATTTCTGAGGAGGCCAACATAACCTTTTGTGTAAAGTAAGCATTTGGAACTAGTTAATCGCAGCACTTTTCAGTTTCAGCATTGTCCCGAGAATCTCATAACGGAGGCTATACAAAAAATGATTGATCATTGCTCACATTCTCCCCTCTTATTCCTGTCTTCAAATAACATCAATACGCATATTGAGAGCAACCTCTAATGATTTAGAAGCCTCCCCTTAATTCCCAGGGGTTATACAGCAACAAGCTGTGGAAATAAAGCACCATTGCAGACCATAATATGTGTTTTGTTTTAGAAAGAAGCCCAGCACTGCACTGCTGTGCTTGTTCATGGTCCCTGCATGTGATTACTGGCTTACAGAGTCCCTGTCCTGCATGCATTGGGACACCAGTACACATTGGCTCTTCGTCTATGGTGTGACTTGCCCTATATGAACATTCCGAACACAAGCACAATGAGGATTTACAGACAATAAGTCACCCAGGAGGTTACTTTTTCTTTTTGTACCCTACTTTGGTCACCAAACCAAGCTCAGCCTGGTCCATCTGCCTCCTCTAGGATTGGTAGCTGTCATTTCAGTTAACAATAATGTCACACTTGGGACAGAATGTTACCTACATGGTGTATAGTCGTGGTCCACTGCCCTGAATCCAGACTGTGTGTATATCTCGTATCTTGGTTTTAATGTTTGGCACTAGACATACACTAATTTAGTGTGTGCAGAGAAGTCTAGGCCAGTCTCTTGACCCAAGTGAGGTCCTGAACCTGACTAGCGACCTAAAAGGACTCACCAATCGTGCCCTCATTGTATGGACAGTAGGCTCCTGTTTTTGTCATGAGATTAGCACATTAAGGGGCCGATTCCGATCGGAAGGCCGATTCAGATCAAGTCGGCCGGATTCCTTTCCGACCGAGCCATTTTGATGGGCTCGGTCGGAAAGGAATCCGACACGGATTTCCGGATTGCGGACGACAGACTCGGAGAGCCCGTCCGCCGTCCGGAAATCTCCCAGTACTTCCCTGGCCGCCTCTTTGAGACCGAGGGAGTACGATGGCAGCTTTTCACTGCTTTCTCGTGCCGGTTTCTCCGGCACGAAAAGGCAGTCGGAAACTGTCTTTGGGGGGCCCCTAGTAGGGCCCCCATGGGTGCGAGGCTGCCGAATGGATCTCTGTGGATCCCTGCACCCGGTGGCAGGCACCTTGGGGTGCCGCCCACAGGGTGCAGGGATGAACTGCACCCCTGCTTTCAAGGATGCAGGCATGCATTCCGCTCGGAATGCATGCCTGCATTGTCTTGTATACGAGTGCAACCGAACCCTGTTCAGTCGCATCGTACTAGCAGGGCCGTAACCGACGACAGCAGGTCGTCGGTTACGGCTCCTGACCGATGCCGGACGGACCTGAGTCCGTCCGACATCGGAATCGGCCCCATAGTGTCGGCAGCGGACAATCTGGTTTCGCTGTGGCTAATTCGTTGTGGCTAATGACAGACAGGTGCAGAAAGCTCACAACTGTTTGTGCCTCTGTTGTGAGTGCTCCAGGCTGGAGACTACCTTGCTGTGAGCAGCATCCCTCTACACAAAAGCTTTCTCTGGAGAGAAGAATGAAGAGGACACCTGAGAATGAGCCTCCACCAGTTCTGAAAGTGCAGACAGAGGATTTACACCACCTGTCTGCTTTGACTGTATACAAGGGGGCCCGCGTGTTGCAGTTCCAAGTTTTCTTTGACTCAACTCATTGACCGCCCCGGGGTACCGACGGACAGAGCGGGGCCCCCTTCCCTGAGTTGTATCCAGGTTGAGGTGAGGGTGTCGTCCAAACTATTTGGATGGACCCAATAAATACTGAACACCTGGATCATCGGTGTAGTATTATTACTATTATTTTGTTCAATTTGAGCACACCACAGCAGTAGCTTTATCTTTCACCCGGTCCTGAAGAAAGCCCAGATCCTTGTATAGATCCCAAGGGCTGAAACATGTCGACCTATTGCGAAGAGTAGTGTCGAATCTCCACTACTCTACCTTATGCACTTTTTTAATCCTTACAGTGAAACCTACACAGTAAAGCCTTTTTTGGTATTCACTAGCCAGTTTTAACTTCACCACTAGTTTTCTCGCCACTAGTTTTCTCACCACTGATTCTCTAGCACTGCTCTCTTTTACCTCAGTCACAGTATAAGGAACACTACTCCTTGTACATACAGCCTCATCCTTGCTGAACAAAATCCCTGGACTCCTCCCTCTTAGTGAGGGGGTTGTAGCCCCCTTTCGAACTAGGTTTTTCCACTGGAGGAACGAACCCGATGATGAAGCATGTCACCTTTTGGTGAGTGAGGGCTCCAGTCCTCTTTCGGGATTATCCCTGTGGGGATTCAATTCACCTGCCTTGGTCTTTTGTGACTACCTTCTTAGACCCGAGATGACCTCTGTGTTTACAAAGAAGGGAGTGCTCACATTGTACTCAGAGGATGCCTATGCAACCAGAGCTGGTAGCTGAAAAGAACATCTGTTGAGTCTACTCTCTGCTGCAAGAGCTGATTACCTATCTTGAAGCACTTAGAAACAAGCCTGTGTGACTCAGGTCGCGCCATGGTCGTGGGTCTGTAACTTTGGGTGCAGCAGCTCCGGTCACATCGCAGTTGGTTCAGGCTTTGTGGCTCAGGTAATGCCACGGTTGGGTACTTCAGAAGCTTTAGCAAAGGCCGCCATGCCATATTTTCACAATTCTGGCCAAAAATCACAGAGGAGAGTCTGGAGCCCACTGACACCAGGGCGCACAGATCACACTCCATAGTCCTCTACGCCTGCAGACCCACAGCATTGGGGTCATTCTGCACCTTGCTTCTCTGGGACAATCCCTCCCATGCAGGGTTGGCAGGCTTCAGGACAGGTAATTAACAGTACAGGGTAGATTCAAGTGATGTCCCCTTAACTCTTGAATTGACCTGTCACACAGGGAAGACATGGCTTGGCAGTTCGGGCTGGACTGTTCCCATGAGGCACAGGGTCAGACTGATTTGCATATGGCCATGTCTGAACTGGGGTGGCAGAGTGAGCTAAAGAAAGATGATGGATTAAACCCAGATCAGTTGACTGGGGGTGAGTGCTTTCAATGTTCAACACTCTGTCCATCATTCCCTTTGGTTTTGCTTTGTTCGCCCTAAGTTGGCAGGGTATGCCCAGACGTGGGTCCCTTGCTCACTTTGCCACTGGATTCAAGCAAGCCTGGATGATGATTAGCCAGAAACCGGTCCCAGGATGCTTGTTTCCGGTCCAGAGAAGACATGGCTTGGCAGTCCGGGCTGGACTGTTCCCATGAGGCACAGGGTCAGACTGATTTCCATATGGCCTTGTCTGAACTGGGGTGGTGGAGTGAGCTAAAGAAGGATGATGGATTAAACCCAGATCAGTTGACTGGGGCTGAGTGCTTTTAATGTTCAACACTCCGTCCATCATCCCCTTTAGTTTTGCTTTGTTCGCCCTAAGTTGGCAGGGTATGCCCAAACGTGGGTCCCTTGCTCACTTTACCACTAGATTAAAGCTAGCCTGGCTGATGACGGCTGATTAGCCAGAAACCTGTCCCAGGATGCTTGTTTCCGGTCCAGGGAAGACCTGGCTTGGCAGTTCCGGCTGGACTGTTCCCATGAGGCACAGGGTAAGACTGATTTGCAAATGGCCATGTCTGAACTGGGGTGGCGGAGTGAGCTAAAGAATGATGATGGATTAAACCCAGATCAGTTGACTGGGGGTGAGTGCTTGCAATGTTCAACACTCCGTCCATCATCCCCTTTGGTTTTGCTTTGTTCGTCCTAAGTTGGCAGGGTATGCCCAGACGTGGGTCCCTTGCTCACTTTGCCACTAGATTCAAGGTAGCCTGGCTGACGGCTGATTAGCCAGAAACCGGTCCCAGGATGCTTGTTTCCGGTCCAGGGAAGACATGGCTTGGCAGTTCTGGCTGGACTGTTCCCATGAGGCACAGAGTCAGACAGATTTGCATATGGCCATGTCTGAACTGGGGTGGCGGAGTGAGCTAAACAATGATGATGGATTAAACCCAGATCAGTTGACTGGGGGTGAGTGCTTGCAATGTTCAACACTCCGTCCATCATTCCCTTTGGTTTTATTGAGCTCTGAACCCCAGCTGTTAACTTCCCCGGTCAGAAGTGGGCTAAGATGCAGATGCAGTGTTTGCACCAGGTGATGTATTAAGTTTTGTGGTTATTGCCATTGTGATGTTTAGCCAGTGGCTTTGATCTTTTGAGGTGTTTTCTTTGTGGTGTGGGAGGTGCACATCCAGAGTAATCCTCTGCTGTATATATATATATCTTTCTGATCTCTTGCAGGATGTCCTGTGTATCTTATCTTATATCAGCTACTACTTGTTTATTAATCAGTATTATGTTTGCTCAGTTATTGATTCATGCCTTTAGATTACAAGTTTACTTAATATATTTGAATCTTATGCATTTGGTATCTGAGACAGCCTTTATTTAGAGAGTATTATATAATAAACCCCAAACCTTATTTTAAAAGAGAGAGAGTCCCTGCATTTTATATTACTTGTTCATTTAAAAGTGTTTGATACTAATGAATCTGCATTTACTAATATATTTGGCTTACCGTTCATTAATAAACTTGTGTGTGTTATTTCAAAGCACCTGAATTTGTCTTTTGCCTCCAAAGTGGGAATGCTGTGCAAAGTGTGTGTGTGTTAAAGGTACTTTGATACATTTGCCTCTCTTAAAGGGAGTGCAGGGTTTGAGTGCATCCTTTTTGTGAAAAGCAGATTCATTACACAACTTTTGTGCGTTTCTCAAGGGGTCACCTCATTATTATATAAATGCAACCCTATAGGCTTTGTCAAAGAGTAACCACCTTAATAAAACAGTAATAATGTTGTGATTAGAGATTTAAACATTTAAATGAATAAAATCCCAAAACAAGTTTAAAGAAAATCATTATCAATAACAAGCATTGCAATGTTTGCCAATAATCCGTTAAATAAAGTATGTGTATTCAAAACAATATTAAACAAGTGCCAAGAGTCATTCTGTTACAGTCCACATAATATAGCCATATGACTAACCACAAGATGTCCCTACAATCCTCAGCTGAAGAACAACATCTTCAGCCCCGGAATTCTTTTTCTAACACCTTTTGTGGTGTCATGTACATCCTAGAATCATAGGCAGAGATCGAAAAATCAAAAATATGCTACTAGACCTGCAGGTCTAGTAACTTGAATAATCTACTCGACCTAACTTGACCTGTAAACTGGTCTAAAATAGTGTGATCCTAGCCAAATATTTTGTCTTATGGAGCCGCTTTTTTCTTTATTATCACATGAGAGCACCTTCAAATATGCAAGTTCATTATTTCTGCTGTATTAATAAAACTCTTTTTATTTACTATACTAAATATTTGCTCCATGAATAACAAGAATCAAGCCCATATATAGGGTACACATGATCCTTGGCTAGCATATTAGTTCACTAATAGCATTGTCAACTGGGAAGGAGCAATAATAATTCCCAGCTCATGCTTAAAAACTCACTTTTCATAAATATATGACTAAACATGATGTGGTAGTGCACTGTCATTTACAGGTGCCACATTTTCCATTGAAATGGCCCCAAAACGTTCCCACTAACATGTAGTTTTACTGATAATAGCGCATAAACAATGTTTGAAAATTGGGTTTCAGCATATATATTTAAAATGTGCACATCACCAAGTAAAGTGTTCTAATTTGTTTTGATCCTATACAAATATTCTTTTCACCACAGAATTACAAAAATGTGTCTTGATAACTAGTGAAATATATTTGAAATGTTGAAACAGTTCACTTATTAGCTAGTTCAGTGTTGTGTTAGAAAATAGCCTGACATCTTACAGCCTTTCATTTCACATGCATTGCACAGTGGGATTGTCACACAGTTCACTTTACAAAATCCTCTAACTTCAGTCACTGAAAGAAAAAATACATGTAGGAAGTCAAACTGACTTTTGACCTCTGTCTCTGAAAGGAGAATATGTGACAAGATAACAAGATTTAATGTCATCTTTATTGCTCATTCACTTTGTGAGAAAGCAGAACACCTGTTGTCAGCTCACCAGAAAGGGCAAGTAATCCCAAAAAATAGCGTGTCCTGATTAAATCTTGCTCTACATTACGAGTGGGCAAATGGATTTTTTGAACCGTGATAGAGTTACTTTCAGGACTTTCTGAGGAGCTGCTGAACTCCACGCAGCCCCCACAACATGTTTGTAACATGATGGTGGTGCCCCTTCCCACAACGGGGCACCACAAAGCAAGAACAGATATAGGGCCATATGTAGGTAGCCTAATACCGGTCGGTAACGGCCGATTTTCGGTAAATATACCGTTACCGACCGGTATTTAGGCTTTTGCTATGTAGGGGGAACATTTCAGGATTCGGTAATTTACCGAATCGGTAAAATTACCGAATCGGTAATTTTACCGATTCGGTAAATACCGAATCCTGAAATGAGATGTAGGTGACACTCAAATGAGTGATGTGTAGGGAAAATAATTCGGTATTTAGCACCAAATATATGTTGGTGCTAAATACCGAATTCATTGCAAAAAGCAATATTTTGCTGGACTAACAGTGCCATGTGGCAGACATACATGCCCTTAGGGCATGTATGTGCGCCACATGTGCACACATGCAGGAATCAGGGGTGCAACAGGGTGTCAATGTGACACCCTGCCACCCTTGAATGTGCTCCCCCCATTACCGAATCGGTATTTACCGATTCGGTAATGAGGCATACCTTCCCATTGATTCAATCAATGGAAAGGTATGCCTCATTACCGAATCGGTAAATACCGATTCGGTAATTACCGAATTTCTCCGATTCGGTAATATTTACCGAATGATTACCTACATACTGTCGTAATTGGCCCGTCCGTGTTGGCGATTAGCTGAACCTACACGTTGTCCTCCTTAACTTGGCTGTATATGATAAACGCCATTTTGAATACTGTGGCGGCCATCTTAGATCATGAGCGGCATCGTGGCCGACGTGCCCTTTAGTCCTTTGTCCATTCCACTGACCACTCACATCTGCCCAGCAACAGGATATTTTTAGTACTGGTCAAGCCACACATGCGCAGTTCTCACTGACCCGTATACCTTCAGGAATGTGCCGCTAACTGACCAGCGGGTTTGAAACCCTCCAATGAGCTGGCAGTATTCCAAAACATGACCATGTATGTCTCTAAAACTGCGTCCTAAACTTGTGCCGCCTATCTTTTATTGCCCCAAAATTGTATATAAACGGGGTCACACCGGTGTTCGGTGTGATACCTCTTGCAATACCGAAGGGTGCTGTTTGAGTGTACCACCACCCCATGGGGTCTTAATAAACTTGTTCTTTGCCTTTTACAGCTTCCGTGCCAACAGTTCTTTTGTGTATGGGGGTAATCTCTGGAGCGTGTAGGCCTTGGGAACCCCGAAATACTTCAATTGGCGACCACGAAGGGACTCATCGGCGACTCGGATGCCCGAAGGAGAGGTCGTGACGAAGGCTTGGAAACTCGCCATGGACGCGCACTGCCACGAGTGACCCGAGTCTTGGCTGCCAAGGTGTTTTTTCCTTTCCTTCCGATCTGACCTTCCAGGTGGCGCCGGTCTCCGACTGAGTTTTCGAGTGTCCGCTTCACTGAGAAAGTGCCGTTTGGCTGATTTGGCTTACAAGACCTTGGCAGTTGGAATCTGGACTTTTGAGAATTGGTAAGCTTTGTGTTTGGTAAGGTAGTCTTCGGACGCTTACTGATGTCCTGAGATTTGTGTTCGGTAAGGTAGTCTTCGGACGCTTACTGAAGTCTTGAGATTTGTGATCGGTGAGGCAGTCTTCGGACGCTCGCCGAATTTTGTGAACTTTGATCTGAGTTAGCTAACATTTTGAATTTGTGATCTTTGAACTTATATGTGTAGTGCACTTCACATAGGCAGGTATGTAGAGATGTTTCTCTAACCTTGTTTTTTCATTTGAGCGGCACAATCGTGTGAAGAACTGTAAGTGCCATTTGGTCTGGTGTCACGCTTTTGTGATACTTTTCGAACATGCCTGTTTTCAGCAAGCTCCGGGGAATGTGTTGCTTAGGAGATGATGCATCAATTAGGTTAGCGGAATCACAGCCGGCTCCCCCAGAGGGAACACCAAATAGGGACATGTATATCAAGCACGGCCTTCCACCTATTATGTATAGTAAATTATGGCATAAGTACACTAAGGCCGATTCCGAATTGCAATGGCCCCTACACGGGTCATACGATTTGAGTAAAATCCAATTTGTCGAGCAATGTATGTTTCAACGTAGGTCTAGACAAAATATGTTTGATTGTGTACGAATGTGGGAGAAAGCGGCGCGTGAACGAATGAAGCGTGAGGTTGCCTTGGCGGATAAAGAGCAGCGTAAGGCTGCTCGGGATAAGGCTTTACAGCTTGAGGAGAAGGAGGTGCAGGAGAAGAAAGAGAGGGAGGAACGGGAACGTAAATTGCAAACGATTGGGCAGTTTCCTATTCGCCGACCGCTTTATCCTGTCCTTAATAATGAAATTGATGATTTTTCTTTGTTAGATCGGTCACCGCCTCCGTACGTTTCACCGACGGCTCCGGCTGCGGACTCCGAGGATGAGGGGAAGATTCAAGTGAGCCAGAAAGGGGTATCGGCTCTCAGGTTTACTGCGGAGAGGTCCGCTCATTTGCGCGGTTGGGCTCGTAAAGTGAATAAGCATTGTGTTACTCAGGAACAGGTGGTAGCGGAGAAACAGGGGTGGTCGGATCTTGAATTAATGTATTTCTTGTCCATTTTAGCGGATGAAGTTGTAAATGCATATCGTGAAGTTTCTGAAACGTTAGAACCTAAAGCTTTGTCGGTATATCGTGAGAATTTAGCTAAAGGTGATTTTGATCTTACAGATGTGGATGACCTGTTCAAACATTTGATCGCGCTGCGGGATGAGACGACGTGTTTGCGCCAGGAACTGAAACGGAGGAAAAAGGAATCCGAGCCGGGAAACGACGGGGCGGTTAAGGAGTGTTCTCTTCGTGGTTCAGATAAGAGCTCTGCGTTGCATGTTATGCCTATGCGTGAAGCCGCGCCTTTGTATGTTCCACCAAAAGGGGAAGGTACGGATGATGATAAATTGTCAAAGGATGCGAAGGGATATTTTGTGTATAATTGGGTATATACACCATGGAATAGAGCAGATGTCATGGCACTTAAAAACTCTTTACCTGATCTCCGAAAGAACCCAGCGGCATTCTATGAGGGGGTAGAGGGGGCTATATCGTCTTGTGTGATGACTCTTGTAGATATGGATTTGTTTTTCGGGTTAATTTTACCACCTGATATGTGGAGGCAAATTCGTAAAACTAATGATGAAACGATTTTGGGTGGAACCTGGAAAGAGATAAATGCTGCAGATTTAGATAGAGAACCAGCATGTAAGCCTTGTCAGCTAATTCTAGATCTTCCGGCAGCTATTTTGCATAAATTGAAAACGCTTGTTCCTGCCAAAAAGATAGATTGGACCATGTTAACGTCGTGCAAGCAGAAACCAGATGAAACAGTCTCAGATTTCTTTACTCGCTTTGAGGAGGCATTTCATGATTACAGTGGTCAATCTTTAACTGACGATACGGGTCGGCATTTGTTTGTAGATAAGTATGTGGCTAATCTCCTACCAGAGATTGCAAAGCGATTGAAGTCGAGTGAGAGCTCCTGGGCCACGGCGACCCCTGCGTCCTTATTAACTATGGCTCAGTACTATGAGCGGCAGGAAGTGGAGGCTAAAGAAAATGTAGAGAAAAAGACGAAGGAATTGAAAACGAAGGTGATGTTGGCACAGGTTCGGGGAACACAGAGTAGAGGGAATGATAGAGGTAGACGAGGTGGAGGAAATGCGTCGTATGGTCGTACGGACATTGCGGAGGATCAGTGTGCTTATTGTAAGGAGTTTGGGCATTGGGCCGATGATTGTCCGGTACTTCGTGAACAGCGTAGTCAGCGTCGTCGAGGCAGTGGAAGGTCAAGAGGAGGTTATACTGGAGCGAGAGGTGGCGGAGGTGATCGTAGACAGGTTGAGGAGAGGGGCCGTGGTCAGGACGAACGAAATACGTTTGATAGACGGAATCAATATCAGATTTTGGAAGGAGAGAATGTGGAACATCAGGATTATGTGCATGCATAGGATCGCGTAGGATGGGGTAAGGAATCAGTTGAAGTGCCAGTAGATCAGCAAGGTCCATATGTAACAGCGGGTATTTTGGGTTCTACTGATCAGTTTCTAGTCGACACAGGAGCTACTCGTAGCGCTCTGTCGAAAAACTTGGTTCCGAGGGCTCCCCTGTCTGGCGAAATGGTTACGTGTGTAGGGTTTGATGGCACACCCTCCCCCAGCCCATTGTCCAAGCCCCTTGCACTATGCATTGACAAGTACTTTAGTTTTGGCCAATTTTTGTTATCGCCCCATACCCCAGATAATATCTTGGGTATTGATTTACTCAAATATTTTCGAGCAACAATACGCTGCGCTCCAGAAGGAGTGCGGGTTATTCTGAATGACAACTACCCTGATCCTGATGACTGCCCTACACGTGACAGATTTTGTGTCATTTTAGATATTCCCGCTTTGGCCTCTCTGCCGCACACGTTGTGGGCGACATCAGATACGGATGTGGGAGAGATGCGTATCCCACCAATACATATCACTGTTAAGGAGGGGGCCCCTCTACCACGAGTGCCACAGTATAAGATCTCGAAGGAAGGTGAAATTGCACTAACACATATTGTTCAGGAGGTAGTGGAGGAGGTCCCTTATAATGTCTGTAACAGCCCTATTCTACCAATTCTACCAATTCTTAAGAGAGATTCAGATGGCAAGATCTATCGATTTATTATTGATTTGCGTGAAATAAATAAAATTGTCATTCCCCAATACCCAGTGGTGTCTGATATCACGACGTTGCTTACTTTGGTTCCACCGACAGCCACCACTTTTAGCGTTATCGATCTAAAGAATGCGTTCTTTTCTATCCCTGTTCACCCAGATAGCAGATATCTGTTTGGTTTTACGCTCAATAATAAATCGTATAGATTTTGTCGTGTTCCCCAAGGTTATACTGAGAGCCCTAGCATCTACAGCCAGGCTTTGAAACGACAACTAGATTCCTTCGAATTGCAGTCTGGCGTTGCGCTCATCCAGTATGTGGATGACCTTTTGCTTGCTGCTGACTCCTATACACAATGTGAACAGAGCACGCTTGCGTTGCTGTCCTTTTTGGCACAAAACAATCACAAGGTCTCCAAGAAAAAGCTTCAATACTGTAGACCCCAGGTGACCTACCTCGGTCATCTGTTGTCTAAGGAGGGGAGGGCATTAACATCTGATCGAATTCAGGCGATTTTAGATACACCAGTTCCCCGCACGCAGAGAGATGTGCGTGCCTTTATAGGGTTGACATCTTTTTGTAGACAATGGATCATGGGTTTCTCACATATCATAAAACCTCTGCTAGCATTATTGTCCAAAACTACACCAATGCCTCTTGAATGGACAGACGAATGTCAGAAAGCCTTTGAACAGTTGAGACAGGCCCTTTGTTCTGCACCCGTGTTAGGAACACCAGACTACACGAAACTTTTCACATTGTACGTGCACGAGAATGATGGGTGCGCGTTGTCAGTGTTAGTGCAGTTACACGGGGATAAGCAGAGACCATGTGCATACTTCTCTGCCATTTTGGATCCTGTAGCACGAGGGCTGCCTGGGTGTTTTCGAGCAGTAGCGGCAACAGCAGTAGCCATACGACAGAGTGAGGGCATAGTGTTATCACACAAATTGCTGGTGTTGGTTCCTCACGCAGTAGACGCCCTGTTAAATCAAACAAAGACCCAATACCTCACGAGTGCACGACTTACAGGATATGAGCTGACACTTTTAGCGCCGCACATAACATTGAAGAGATGCGCTACTTTGAACCCTGCGACTTTATTGCCCTATCCGGGCGAAGAGGGTCAGGAAGAAAAACATCATGATTGTGTTTTCCTGACTGAGGAACAGACAAAGGGTCGGGTTGACTTACAGGATGTGCCACTTCTAGATGTGGATGGGGAACTGTGGGTTGATGGATCGTGTTTGAGGCTGCCAGATGGCACGACTTCCGCAGCATATGCGATCACGACTCTTAAGACGGTGGTAGAAACAGCTAGAATACCACAAAAATCGGCTCAGGCAGCAGAGCTGATAGCTTTAACAAGAGCCTGCGAATTGAGTGCTGGCCTATGTGTGAACATATACACAGACAGCCGGTACGCCTTTGGAGTGGCCCATGACTTCGGGCTTCTTTGGAGGGAACGCGGGTTTCTGACGTCACATGGGGAGCACATTATGCACGGAGAGTTAGTGCGTGATCTCCTAAATGCGCTGCTTGGCCCTAAAAAAGTAGCGATAGTGAAGTGCAGTGCCCATAAGAAAATTACGGATAAGGTGGGCCAAGGAAATGCCTTTGCAGACAGCATAGCAAGGCAAACGGCTATGTCCCAAACTAGCTCCCCCATGTACGTGGTACAATCGCAGGCTGAACGATGGAGTGATGCTAGAGTAGAGATACGGGATATACAAAATTCAGCTACAGAATCTGAGCTTGCGGCTTGGGCAGTAGATGGGGTGCTAGATGATGAGGGATGTTGGAGAAGCAAAGACATGGAGAAGTGGAAATTGCCTGCGGCTTACTTACAGGCGATGGTCCAGATGACGCATGGACTGGCGCATGTCGGAGCTCTTGCAATAACTCAGCTTTTAACACGAGTTTGGGAACATCCCGAGATTGCGAACACTGCAAAGAGAGTAGTGCAGACCTGCCTGGTATGTTTGCAACACAATCCTGGAAAGGGGGCCTATACTCCGAAAGGAGGGTTCGTTCCACCTTCTGCACCGTTTGAAGTCCTTCAAATGGATTATATCCAACTCGAGCGCTGCAATAACCTGAAGTACGTTTTAGTGGTGGTGTGTGCCTTTAGCAAATGGGTTGAGGCCTACCCCACGAAAGACAATACGGCTTTGACAACAGCTAAGGTGTTGCTTAAGGAATTCTTTCCTCGCTTTGGAGTTTGCAAATTTTTGTGGAGCGATAATGGGCCCCATTTTGTCGGAAAGATTGTGGAGTATGTACTGAAGGGGTTGGGGATTCAGCAAAAGTTCCACGCTGTATTCCACCCTCAGTCAGCAGGTTTGGTCGAGCGGTATAATGCAACGTTGAAGCTTAAGCTGGCCAAAATTGTGGCGTCTACATCATTGAAATGGCCAGATGCGTTGCCGCTAGCACTACTGTCTCTTAGATCAGTGCCCCATTCACGAACTGGCCTTACACCTTATGAGGTGGTGTTTGGCCGCCCCATGAATATTTGGGGAGTGCCCAAGCCGCGATTAATACATGATGTGCCTTGTGTTATGATGAATGATTATTTGGCACGATTAACAAATGATTTGCTCTCCATTCACCAACAGGTTCGAGAAGCGCTCCCTGATAACTCTACTGGAGAGGGACACGATCTTCGTCCTGGGGATCGTGTGATGATCCGTTCGTTTGAAAGAGCAAGCAGTCTGGAGCCCAGGTGGAAGGGCCCCGAGCAGGTCCTTCTGGCAACCCGCACCGCAGTACGAGTGACCAACAGGAAGCGGTGGGTGCATTCGACTCACTGTCGCCGAGTCTCTCCGGATCTGGTGACTCCTGCTGTGCTTACTGATTATAAAGAGATCTTGGAGAAAGAAAAGAGCCCAGCTGTGACGTCGGCCGAAGTAGAGGGAGCCTTCCCGGACCAAGCTGCTGCTGGGAGAGAGCGCTACAATCTACGACCGCGATAAAGAAGATTTTTCCCTTTTTGAACTGGTTGGTAACCGCTCCAGGTTTGTGAAACGGAAACCGGGAATTCCAAGGGGGGGGGATCAGTTCTGCCAGAGTAGCGACACCCGTCTTGGCCCGGAGAAGAAAACAACGGCTACCTCGGAGTTCAGCACCGCATTTTTCTCTTTTTTTTCAGGTATACACGTACGTGTATCAGAGACTATTTGTGAGAAACTGTGAACGATTTGTTTTCTTTGAGACTTTGTACAAAACTTTTTTGAACTATGGCATCGATGGCATCGCGAGATAAGAAAATACTGGGTACCTTTCTTTTTGTTTTTACGATTGTGGTGATAGCTGTTATTGCCTGGGTAGTCGAACTTGTGGTGCCTGTACGTGAACATTTGCTGCCGACTACCCCGGCACCGCCCGAACATTTTCACTTTACCTTGCCTTTTCATGAAGAACGCCACCGTCAAACGTATTTAAATAACAGCTTCATTCAGATTCTTCACCACACACATAATATGACCAATACCTCTAATTGCTGGGTGTGTGGAATGTTGCCTGGGCACCAGAAGAGAGGGGGCACCCCACTTATTCCACTCCCGTTTTCGCATAATGGGTCTTGCAATGCCTGGTACACCCTCCTCTTTACCTTGAGATGGCCAACCAAAGGGGGGGTGCTTTTCCGCCTAAATAAAGAATGTCCCCATGACAAGGATGGGTTTCCACGGGCTGAGGGTACACGTTTTGAATGGGAAGAGTATAAGCCCGACAATGTGTCTGCTCCACGAATATACAGCAATCAGAGAAATGTGAATGTATCAAGTGCTCATGTTATAAATGTCATTGCTACAAAAGCTGATTTATGTATCCGAAATAAGGGCACGATTGCAGTGGGGAGAAGTGAATGTAATGTTACTCTCACGTTCGATAGCCCGAATGGCATTTCATTTGTTGCATCCAGAAACACCTACTTCATCTGTGGAACGAAGGGGTACCATCAGCTTCCAGTGGGGTGGTTGGGCACATGTTATGTATCGTTTGTGCTACCTCCTGTATTCATTGCCCCACCGATGTATCACAATGACTATACTCTGTACCATGACTTTGTTTTGAACAGGGTTAAGCGAACTGTTGCACTAGAGGACATTGATCAAACGGACACTGCGTTGCAACAATATGTGGATTTCAATCTGGGACTATTCTCCTTTGTGGGGGCCGCACTGAACAGTCGGAAGATCAGACGCCTGACACGTGTTGTTGAGGCTGTTGCAAATGACACTGCTATTGCCCTGGGGAATATTACCGAAGAACTGCAGATTTCCAGAATTGTCACCCTCCAAAACCGGATGGTGCTGGATGTTGTTTTGGCTGACCGTGGGGGGGCATGTAGGATCATTGGAAGCAGCTGTTGCGTTTACGTGCCTGATAATTCTCCATCTGTGTATGATGCGATTTCAAAGCTGCATAAAATAGCTGCCGAAATACAACCGGACAATGGAACTTGGACACTTTCTGGATGGTTCTGGTCCATGATTGCAACTTGGGGCTGGAAACTGTTGACAATTTTCTGTATACTTGTGGGAGCAATGTTTTTTATCTGCTTGTGTATCCAATGTGGTCCTGCATTATGTTCAATGTGCCTATCGGCCTGTTTGCCATCGAGACGAGCTCTTGTTCACGATAAAATGATGCTGCATAAGGAGGTGACACAAATTATGTTAATTGACATCGAGGACGAACATCCAGACTATGTTCATTATGAGGTAGATTCAGCTAAACGCTAAAAGGGTCGTCTGTCGTAATTGGCCCGTCCGTGTTGGCGATTAGCTGAACCTACACGTTGTCCTCCTTAACTTGGCTGTATATGATAAACGCCATTTTGAATACTGTGGCGGCCATCTTAGATCATGAGCGGCATCGTGGCCGACGTGCCCTTTAGTCCTTTGTCCATTCCACTGACCACTCACATCTGCCCAGCAACAGGATATTTTTAGTACTGGTCAAGCCACACATGCGCAGTTCTCACTGACCCGTATACCTTCAGGAATGTGCCGCTAACTGACCAGCGGGTTTGAAACCCTCCAATGAGCTGGCAGTATTCCAAAACATGACCATGTATGTCTCTAAAACTGCGTCCTAAACTTGTGCCGCCTATCTTTTATTGCCCCAAAATTGTATATAAACGGGGTCACACCGGTGTTCGGTGTGATACCTCTTGCAATACCGAAGGGTGCTGTTTGAGTGTACCACCACCCCATGGGGTCTTAATAAACTTGTTCTTTGCCTTTTACAGCTTCCGTGCCAACAGTTCTTTTGTGTATGGGGGTAATCTCTGGAGCGTGTAGGCCTTGGGAACCCCGAAATACTTCAATACGAGTTACCACTTCTTAAATACCGAATCGGTAAAGTTCGGTATTTAAGAAGTGGTAACTTGTATGCTACCTACATATGGCCCTTTGTAATTAGCCCATGAAGGGCATTATGGGGCATTCCTTGCAGAGATCAGTGCAAAATAAATGAGCGGCTCTGGCCACTGATTTAGCATTACTTTTACTGGCCTTGGGTCGCATTATTTATTTTTATTTTTGGATGCTCCCGGTCCCACCCTGGACACTCACAGCAGTATATATTGTCGGGGGACCACAGAGGGAAGCCCCACGGTCCCTGCAGGCTCCCCAGTCAGCACCCATCCTGGGTGCTGGCACGGGAGCTAGCCACTGGTTTTTATAAAAAGAATTCGGGGCTACCCCTGACCCACCCGGGACATGCACAACTGAGCAGTACATTGGAACTGCAAAGGGAGGCCCAACAACCACTCCCCAGCCAGCACCCACCATCGGGTGCCGGTGGGAGCAGGCCATAATTCAATCTGCTGCCACCTGGTGCGAGCAACTTTTCTTTCTTATTCAGCCAGAGGCGGGACCTAGGGCCGGTTCTAGAATTTTCAGGTCCTCACGGGAAAGAGAATGTGCGAGGACCCTCTAATTTACTTAAGTGACACCTTCTGAGCTTCTTTGTGGAGACTCTTCCTGGGCCGCAGCATCTCCTCTCAGCCACCTACAAGCACCTCTTTTACAGCTTATATTGGGCCGAAGGTGTGAGAATTGCTTGGGGGCTGAGTTAAAACTGTGGGGACACTAAAGTGCTGACAATGGGTGTCCTGCGGTGTCTCTGAATGGGCAGTCGGACAGGAGGCCGAATTGCAGGACAAACCTACAAGGTGTGTTTCCTTGCAACTTGGACAAGAGGTAGTATCCCCCTCCCATGGGCCCAACTGTAAAAAGACACCTTTCTTTCAATTGGATCGGCAGGGGTACATGTGGACCGGTGGGGTATTGCAGCCTACCATGCTGGTAGGCTGAGTGGGAGGCCCTGGGCAGCTGCCCACACTGCCCATGCCTAGCGCTGGTCCTGGTGGGAACGATCTAATGCTGCCTGTCCAGCCTCTCCTGGGCATGAAAGCAGACGTAGGTGCGTATCCTGGAACAAGAAATATGAGTTGGGTCAGGGGGATAGGGTCCCTGGGCCCATTACATGGCTCGGAAGGTAGGAACACATACCACCCTACTTACTTTATTATATATAATTACAAAAATGTAAATGTGCTATTGCCCCCACCCCTCACCCTCGACTGTGGCCAACCCTGGGAGGATTTTGATGAAAAAGGGGCCCTACCCTGTTTTTTCCTCATAGTAAAACCCTGGGACAGCGAAACAAAGTGCATCTGGGGAAAAAGTGCTTAGACTGAAGGTAAAAGAATCAGGAATCAGTGTGTAAACATTAATTCCTGTTGTTATTCCATATTCCTCAGTGGAAATACTGAATTGAACCACATTCCAGAATTTCCAGTTATAATGATATCAATAATTCCAAATGTGGTGTTACACTTATTCGTTTTCCAGCACCACTTATAATGAGGTCTATGTGGTGATACCACACTTTCTTATAACACTAAGGGTTGGATTCTGGGTTTGGCTGACAAAGTAAAGACAGACAAGGTGGCGGAGTACTTTACATTTGCCACCCGGCTTTTACTCCATCTTACGAGTGTAGAGGTGCCTGCGACCTGGATATGGAAAACTCTGACTGATGGCTTCTTCAAACAGGAGTGTCAGCCATCGCAATTTTCCCATGTATTTTGGTTTTCAAAAGCATACTCCCAAAGCAGATTTCCCTGTCCCAGCTTGTCAATTTTCTGATTGTACTTCCCCTGAAGCATAGCCACTTTACCATCTCTCTGACTGGCTGGCTTCTGTCCTTTCTCAGTTTTAGGGAACTACTTATCCTTTAGCACTTCAAGAGAGTGCATGTTTTTCCTCTCTGCCTCATGTGCTGCTTCCCCACTGAAATATCTTGCCCCCAAACCCCATCGTCAGATTCTGGTCTGAACTCTCCCTATAGTCCACCACTGCCCGCCCCCCCACCCCCCCAACTCCCAACAAACAATTCCTTGATTAGACTACTACATCGCTGTGGCCCACAATGCCAGTCAGCTCTCGCCTGCTGGTGGAAAGCCATAGGCCTGCGATGTTTAGTTAAGCACACGAGACCACCAGTCGAATACATCAAAGATTAGCTGGCCATCTCCTAATAAAATAAAATGTTGCCTGGTGGTACAAAATAACAATAATAATAATTAAGAACATCTTTGTTTATACCTCCTCTTTGTTACTGACCTTTTATGACCAATGACTTTCCGTCATGGCAGCTGGCTCATCTAGCTCATTCTCCTCTATTTTCAAATTCTTCACACTGTAAACTCTCATTTCATTAATTTAACTTTATTTTAAAAAAGACAGTAATGCAGTGGCTGTACTGTAATGTAAAATAATATGATGGAAATAAAAACGTGCATTGGTAGCTTCCAGAAGAGGAATTATGCTGCAGGTTCAGTGATCCCCACAGGGGCCAACCAGATGAATGTGTCGGAGGGATTCCCAGTACTAGCCGTCTGTTGGAGGCAAGCAAATGGTTCCAAGTAGCCTTCCTCAACAGAAATAGTATTTGCCCTTCCTGAGCAGATGCTCCGTCTTTGAAAACCAATTACACAACTGAAGAATAGGATATTCTGAAAACAGTACAAACGTATCATAATAGCACTGTTTTTCTGTCCACGTTTTATGTGCTTTCTCCCAGGGTCTGGTGACACAAGGAGACACAATTGCTTTGCAATTGGGACTTGAAGGGGACAAATGCTGACCTGTGAAGTTATCAACACGTTTCAAAATTGTTTTTTCGGGGAAGCAAGTTGGGCGTGCCAATTGACAACAGACATATGTACGAAAATGTCGAATTTCTCCACGAGGAGTTATTCCCTTGAAAACTGGGTGCTAGGGCTTTTAAGAAGGGTTGGCACTTTGATATAGTCTAAATAAAAAAATAAATATCTAGTTTCAATATACCTTGTTTAAAAGTGGTGTGTTTTTCTGTTTCTGAGAGTCCCCCGTTGTTAGAAGATACTAGAAGTGAAGCTCAGAGAAATAATCCCAATTACACAATGTCACAGTGTGTGATCTATAAGGAAACTGGGATATAAACTCAAGTTTCTGTGCTCTGTATCATCTAATACTTTTGGGGGCTATTATTGTAAATAAAATGCCGACAACAATTTGATTTAATTATTTTAAAATTCACAAACAAGCTTACGGTTATGTTTTTTTGGGGGGCATTTGCATCAGCAAAGAAGCATGTTTTTACTGATACAGAACATCATCAGCAAAAAACGTTGGCAAAGCCCAAAGGTTGGGTAATGCATTTAAATGGGGAGACATATTGGCTTTGCTAATGATTGTATTTTCTTTACTTTTCTTCCCCTCCAGGATCTATCTGGTGGTGATGGACAATGAAAAAAGCCATTTGACCACACCCTCTAGATAGGGCAGATGATCGGATAGCTTACCTCTGACTGCCACTACTCCTGTTATGTATTTGTATCTTGCAAAACAAGCTTCATGGATGATTAAATGTACACTTCACTACAACACAGGACATTTACAAAGTCTTAGTGTTTGCATGTGACTTTTAAAAACAGAAGCGAGTTATGTCACATGGCAGCTACACTGTCGTATAAAATGTCGTTTTACACTTTCCTTTGACTTGTATTTAAAATATTGCACACATTTCAAACTGTCCTGGGTCAAGAATAAAATTTTGACTTTACGTTCAGATACTTAAGAGTCTTGTGTTTTCACATCAAAAACACCAGAATTAAACGGAAAATCAAGAATGCATTCTTTACACAGACCTTAGTGACATTTCCGAACAAACTTAAACAACGAGCATGACCAATATTTCTGTTTCACAGACAAGATTTCAAATGAGAACACAGGGACGTGACGAAACAATGCATACTTTCAGCATTTTTTTTATCACATATACATGTGATCTTTATAGAGTTTTATACTGCACTACTGCCACTTCTAAGCACTGAAAATAACAACTGGTGCTATTACCCAGCTGAAGGGTATCCCTTGTATAAGCTTTGGAACTGGAAGAAAGAATTGGTCTTGCCAGGTTTAACATGTCTGACTTGTAGATCACATCAAATATCAGCATAGGGTATTCACCTAACTATCTTGCCAGCTAGAAGATATGTTTAGTGAGAAAGCAGGTCGATGGTTTGTCACTATTACTAGTGGGTTTCACAATTATTTTCCTAGGTATTTACATTTAGATGTGTATTGAGGAGATACAACTAAAGTTTTCAAAATGCAGGTCTGCCAATCAAAGAGGATTCTCCCATGAGACCAGGTACACATAAATTGCACCAGAAAAGAGCATGGAAGAGAGACTAAGAGAAGGATGGTGCGGGAAAATGGTCAGGTTGAAGTGGGTCAGTGAAAAACGAGGTATGACAGTGTCAGGGAAAGAGAATGCAACAGGAAAGAGGTGCTATGACATTAAACGTTGGAGTAACACTGAGACAGTGACAGACATGAAGAGTGACAGAAAGAGGTTAGAAAAAAATGAGTGCCAGGAAAATACTAAAAGCAACAGTATGTGTCACAAGAAAAGTGAGTGGAGGGGAAGAATTGATCGGAACAGAGTGAATTCGGAGAGCCCTAGGGAAGAATGGAGAACAATGTAAAGATTCTGAATGGAAAAATAAAGTGACAGTGAGATAGTGTAGAGAGGAAGACAGAACATTAAACAGACTCTGGTTGAGGCAGCGAATAGCAGGACTGCACCGCCCCCTGTCCACCCAAAAAGAAATTAGATGCTTCCTATCAAAGTAATTTAGATTTGTTGGGGACATACTTGTGAGCAGCATTTGGTTCGGGGTATGAGAAGGCACCCTAACATCAAACTGAAAGGGATCCATCTCACTCCATCATGCCCTGACAGCATCATATCACTTATAGTGGTTAACATTCTGTCAATCACTTGGAGGCAGTGGTTTAATGCCATTGACAAATTTCTCTGGGTAGCTGGGGTACAGATACTTGAATGGAATCAATGTCCGCTACTTCCTTGAAGAGGCATCAATCTAAAAGCATTAGCCTCAACTAGTCTTGGATTGTAGTGAGGCACTGGATGGGTACCAAGAGGTAGTTACAAGGTTGCTTTTATGCCTCATCCAGTCGGATTGTGTTAAGGCACAAGTTTTTTTAAAGACATCCAACTCACACAGAGAGCCTTGATTCATACAGCTTGGCACTGAGACTGCTCATTGTCAAACGTCAATTTGGAACTTAGAGCCACTATCTAGTCATAGATGTATTCATCATTCACTGTTGTGACAAGGGAATTCATTAGAAACTGTTCTCAATGGCGAACCCTTCCCTAGAAGAGTCAATCAAAACAGTCAAAAGCATGGGGATTTCACAAATCATAGCCAGGGAATTAGATGGAAAACGTTCTGAAGTGGTGTGAGTTATTCGCAATGGGAATGAGGAAAGAAGTGTGTGGACCAGACCAGGGCAGTTTTAGTCAAAAGAATATCTGTTTGCAATGTGGGTTTCCAGAACATATAAAGGGAGTGAACCATGTCCTGCTGGAAATGCTACTAGGAGATTGTGCACCAAATGGTACAGTTCACCAAAGTGTATCTTGTGAAACAGATACTGGAAATCTTCATTACTTTTAGTCCTACTCGTCCTTGACTCGGTTATTCAGTCCTGCTTACTCTTACTGGTATCTGGGCCTTTGATAAGAGGTCTGGGATTACAGAAAGTGCTCGGAGAATGCTACTGTGTTTTAGTATCCAGCTAAGGGTTGGTGGAATCAGTTAGAATTACCTGTTTTGTTTCCTGTGCTGGGATTGGGTGACATATAGGTTAATGCCTAGGTCAAAGACGAATAGGACTAAGAGTAACGAAGATTACCTGTACGTAATCGGGGCATTCACCAAATGGCACGGGAAAGAAATTGCAGGACGAACTATTTGTTGAGGTTTCGTGGCGAGGATGATGGTGAAGAAGGGGATGAGAAGGAAGTGGAGAGTTGTCTAATTGCAGCAGCGGATGTTGAGAAGCAAGTGCAATCTGTGAAAGTGAATAGTGGGAGGCTTCTGAGGGGTATGATATTTTGCAAGAAGTTAGCCGGTTGTTTTAGGTGGTTGGTTAAAATATAAGAGTCTTCATGGTAGACTGCGCCATCTGTAAAGATTTTAGGTGCATTGTCAAGGCAGATGGCTTACGGGGGCAGGCAGAAAAATGTGTTCCTCTGTAAAAGTTGAGATTAATCATTATTTGCAATGCCCAGGAAAGACACGAGGTACACTCTCAGTAAGCGAAGGGGTTGTGCTGCCTTCTGGGGGACAAGGAAGTGGAGGATGTGGTGAACAGTATTGTGTGCGCTGGCTGAGAGATAAACTTGGGAGTAGGCACACTTCCTCTACAAACTATTGAGATGCTATCAGGCCTTTGGGTGAAAGTAGGATTTGATATGTTGGGGCCTTTTAATCTGTTTTCTTCACACTGCTGTTTCACTGTTGTCTTGATTAATTTCTACACAAAGTGGCCCGAGGTCAAAATTGTGACCGTTGCTAACAGTTTTATTTGTGTCATGTGTAGAGTTCAGCAAAAGTACTCATTTTCGTACAACAATTTCAATCGTAAAATCTGAACTATTTTCCAAGTAATGTAACTTTGCAGAACTGCATTGAAATACTGTGGGGTAATAAAAGAGTAAATTGTTTAAATAAAAGCAATGTTTAAAGGTGGTGTCACAGCAATAATATTATACTGTGATATGATGGAAAAGTTATTCGCAAATACAGCTGAAATGCATTATATTTCATAAAGATTAGGAGTATGAAATAGCATACAAGTCTGTCATAGAGTTTCACGAAAAAAGTTAATTGTGCAATTGGAAGAAAAAAAATGAATCATAATCTTCATTATTTGTGCTAGAGGAAAAGGAGAAAAACTCATATGAATTCCTGCCAAACGGCTGAGGATTACGGTTTGGGAAGAAAAGTTATAATTATACTATTTGTCCAACTAGGGCTTGGAAGTTTTAACACTTCACACACTTAACGTTAAAAAAATATGTTGCATATTCAGAGGTCAAAGTGCATTAAAAAAAGTATGGGAACTGTGATGCTGTGCGCAATGGGGCAGGGTGAGTGAGCTTGGGCTTGACCAAAAATAATGAAATATTATGCAACTTTTTTTGGTCTTTAAACTTTAGGTAACTACATATAAAATAACTTGCAGCTTAAATAAAAACTGAATGCAAGTCAGTTAAACAAAGGGAAATGCACTATCGTACATTATGAGACCTCTATTAGCTATTGCACTGCAGAGGTATGTGTGTGTAACCAAAGATCCACAGAATGTAATCCTGGTTGGTGCAGTGGAGAATAGTGCCTGATGTATGTTTTGTGCTACAAGGTCAAAACACATATATTGGCGTGACACCGTCTAGTAGTGCGTGAGACAGTTTTCTTGCCACATCTATATCTAATGTCAGTCTCACGACCTACTGCTATACTCCTTACAGGTAAAAGAAGGCAGTTCCAAGAATTGGACGTGGTAGGCTTATTCATGTAATGTGACATGCTTCATTTGCCACCTCGTCCCACCCCCGTAAGGAGGTACTACCAGGGTGGACTTAACCTCTGAGTGGGGCTGACATGAGGGGGTTCTTAGAAATTACTTCTTTTTTTCTGGTTAAAAATGTGGATCCATGTAAACAGGTAAAAAAGCCTTAGGATAAACCATAAAGTCTCCTTTATTGCGGTGGTATCCTAGGCTTATTTAAAAACCATGAGGTATCAGAGAATGTATATGGTTAATATGACCATTACGTGCTAATGAATGAACTTGCCAACATGTTTCTGCCCTTCCTTTTGAGGTGGCCAGTCTCAGGTATTCATCAGGGCCAGGAATAAGTATACTCACACCAAACAACGAATAGTGCAGAGTTCCAAAAGAAAGTATTTAGAGAGGACCTATCTCTGAGGGCCACAAGGTCCCAGGCTGTGACAGAAAGCACTGTGAACATATAATCAATCAATCAATCAATCAATCAATCAATCAATCACTGCATTTGTAAAGCGCGCTACATCCCCGAGAGGGTCTCAAGGCGCTGGGGAGGGGGGGTGCTACTTGTCGAAGAGCCAGGTCTTGAGGAGTCTTCTGAAGGCCAGCAGGTCCTGGGTCTGTCGTAGGATGGTGGGGAGAGTGTTCCAGGTCTTGGCGGCGAGGTAGGAGAAGGATCTGCCGCCGGCGGTGGTTTTTCGGATGCCAGGGACTGTGGCGAGGGCGAGGTTGGCTGAGCGGAGGCTTCGGGTGGGGGTGTGGAAGCTGAGTCGGTTGTTGAGGTAGGTGGGTCCGGTGTTGTGCAGTGCTTTGTGAGCGTGGATCAGGAGCTTGAAGGTGATCCTTTTGTTGACGGGGAGCCAGTGCAGGCCTCTCAGGTGGAGTGTGATGTGGCTGCGGCGGGGGACATCGAGGATGAGTCGGGCCGAGGCGTTCTGGATGCGTTGGAGTCGTCTCAGGAGCTTGTTTGTAGGTCCTGAGTAGAGGGCGTTCCCGTAGTCGAGTCTGTTGGTGATGAGGGCCTGGGTAACGGTTTTTCTCGTGTTGAGGGGGATCCATTTGAAGATCCTGCGGAGCATACAGAGGGTGTTGAAGCAGGACGCGGAGACGGCATTGACTTGCCTGGTCATGGAGAGAGTGGAGTCAAGGATGACCCCCAGGTTGCGTGCGTGGTCCGTGGGTTCAGGGGATGTGCCTAGTGACGTGGGCCACCAAGAGTCGTCCCAGGCTGATGGGGTGGGTCCGAGAATGAGGACCTCTGTCTTGTCTGAGTTCAGCTTCAGTCTGCTGTCCTTCATCCAGTCGGCTACGGCCTTCATTCCTCTGTGGAGGTTAGCTTTGGCGGTGTGGGGATCTTCGGTGAGGGATATGATCAGCTGGGTGTCGTCGGCGTAGGAGATGATGTTGAGGTTGTGTTGTCGTGCGACGTGGGCCATGTAGATATTGAACAGCGTCGGGCTGAGGGAGGATCCCTGTGAGACGCCGCAGATGATCTCTGTGGTTTTGGAGCGGAAGGGTGGGAGGCGGACGCTCTGGGTTCTGCCGGAGAGGAAGGATGTGGCCCAGGCCAGGGCCTTCTCTTGGATACCGACGTCATGGAGGCGTGCTGATAGGGTGCGGTGGCAGACCGTGTCAAAGGCTGCTGATAGATCCAGGAGGATGAGGGCGGCTGTTTCTCCTTTGTCCATCAGGGTCCGGATGTCGTCAGTGGCGGAGATGAGGGCGGTCTCGGTGCTGTGGTTGCTGCGAAAACCGGATTGGGAAGGGTCCAGGATGTTGTTAACTTCGAGGTAGCGGGTCAGCTGTTTGTTGATAATCTTCTCTGTCACTTTTGCCGGGAAAGGGAGCAGGGAGATGGGCCGGAAGTTCTTGAGATCCTTGGGGTCCGCCTTGGGCTTCTTCAAAAGGCCGTTGATCTCGGCGTGCTTCCAGCTTTCTGGGAAGGTTGCTGTCTCGAAGGAACAGTTGATTGTTTTCCGGAGATGGGGCGCGATGGTTGCGCTGGCTTTGTTGAAGACGTGGTGAGGGCAGGGGTCCGATGGAGATCCGGAGTGGATGGAGTTCATGGTTTTGATGGTGTCTTCGTCGCTGACGCTGGACCAGACGGTCAGGCGACTGGTGCGAGTGGTAGTCGCAGGGGTGGTGGATTCGGTGGTGGGTGTGGGGGGTCGGAGTTGAAGCTGTCGTGGATGTCGGTGATCTTGCGGTGGAAGAAGGTGGCCAGGGAGTCGCACAGGTCTTGAGATGGTGGGATGTCGTTGGTGTTGGAGCTGGGGTTAGAGAGTTCTTTCACGATGCTGAAGAGCTCTTTGGTGCTGTGTGCGTTGTTGTCTAGGCGGTCCTTGAAGGCGGTCTTCTTGGTGGTCCTGATGAGTTGGTGGTGTCTGCGGGTGGTGCTCTTGAAGGCTGTGTGGTTGTCTGGTGTTCGGTCGTGGCGCCATTTCTTCTCCAGCTTCCGACAGGTGTGCTTGGAGATCCGAAGGTCCTCGGTGAACCAGGCGGCTTTCTTGTTGGTGTGGTTGGTTGTAGAGGTCTTGAGAGGGGCACGGGTGTTGGCGCAGTCGTTGATCCACTGTGTGAGGTTGGTCGCAGCGGTGTCTGGGTCGGTGGGTGGTCTCAGGGCGAGGGTCAGTTGGTCCTCGGTAACCTTGCCCCAGCAGCGGCGTGGTAGCTGTTGGGTGCGGTGGTGTGTGGTCGGTTTTCTGAAGGTGAAGTGGACGTATCTGTGGTCGGTCCAGTGTGGTTCGGTGGTGTGGTTGAAGGAGACGTGGGGGCTTGCGGAGAAGATGGGGTCGAGCGTGTGTCCAGCGGCGTGAGTAGGTGTCGTTACGAGCTGTTTGAGTCCGAGGTTGGCGAGGTTGTCGATCAGGGCGGTGGAGTTGGCATCGTTGTT
Organism: Triturus cristatus; assembly: GCF_964204655.1. Lineage (NCBI taxonomy): Eukaryota > Metazoa > Chordata > Amphibia > Caudata > Salamandridae > Triturus > Triturus cristatus. The sequence continues at coordinate 169,015,708 of NC_140586.1, read as the reverse complement.
GTTCTCGAGGTGGAAGTTCAGGTCCCCGAGGAGGATGTAGTCCGTGGAAGCGAGGGCGTGGGTGCTGATGAGGTCGGCGATGGTGTCACTGAACTGTGGGCGGGGTCCGGGAGGTCTGTAGATGAGAGTTCCTCTGAGGGTGGTGTTGGGGTCGGTGTGGATCTGGAAGTGCATGTGCTCGGCGGTGGTGAGGGTGTCATCGGTGTTCGTTGAGATTTTGATGGAGTCTTTGTGGATGATGGTGCTTCCTCCTCCCACTCCGTTGGTGCGGTCTCTGCGGGAGATCTTGTAGCCCTGTGGGATGGCTATGGCGATGTCTGGTGCTGAGGTGGCGTTCAGCCAGGTCTCCGTCAGGAAGGCGATGTCGGGGGCGGTGGAGTCTAGGAGGTCCCAGAGTTCGATGGCGTGCTTGTGAGCGGAGCGGGTGTTGAGGATGCAGCGGAGGTGGTTGAGTTCTCTGGCTGGTGGTGTGGAGGGTTGGATGCTGGTGAATCTGCAGTTCCGGCAGGTGAAAGGCCCCTGGGTGCGTTTCGGGGTGGCCCGGTAGCAGGGGTGGTCTCGTCTGGTGTTGAGTGCGTGGAGGGCGCTTGCGTCGTAGTGCAGTCCGGCGTTGCGAGGGGTGCGGGGTCCAGGGGTTCTGGCGCTGGGTGCGGTCCAGGCGCAGACGGGCTTGCCTTAGGCGCGCCAGCGGCGCGCGCCCGCTGCGCGGCCTCAATATGAGGGCAGAGGGAGGGAGGAGCAGCTGGGAGGTGGGAGTGGGGCGGCCAATGGGAGTGAAGGGGCGGGGCCGCAGGGGCTCAGCGGCGGGGGAAAACCCGGGGAAAAAACGGCGGGAAAAGACGGCGGGAGAGGGACAACAGAGCACAGGGGTACAGAGAGCAAAACACAGGGGCACAGAATGAAAAAACAAAGTGGCACAGAAAGCCAAGCGCAGGGGTACAGAATAAAAAAGGGAGCGAGCAGTCAGGCGGCAAAAGCGGCAACGGAGGTTCAGGCTGCGTGGCGGATGGGGGGAGCGACCTGCCTGGTGACAGGGTCAAAGGTCGCTCTCTACCACCGCTTTGCGGCCTCCATATGAGGGCAGAGGGAGGGAGGAGCAGCTGGGAGGTGGGAGCGGGCGGCCAATGGGAGTGAAGGGGGCGGGGCCGCAGGGGCTCAGCGGCGGGGGAAAACCCGGGGAAAAAACAGCAGGATAAGATGGCGGGAGAGGGACAACAGAGCACAGGGGTACAGAAAGCAAAACACATGGGCACAGAATGAAAAAACAAAGTGGCACAGAAAGCCAAGCGCAGGGGTACAGAATAAAAAAGGGAGCGAGCAGTCAGGCGGCAAAAGCGGCAACGGAGGTTCAACCCACAGGGGGCTGTGTGGCGGATGGGGGGAGCGACCTGCCTGGTGACAGGGTCAAAGGTATAAGTCTTTACACTTGCATAACACACAGGATAAAATGAGCTGCTATAAAATGCGCAAAAAGGTTTGAGATAAACTGCTTCTAAAATATGGATTTTAGTAATACCTAGACTGTACAGTGCATTTTTATACCAGTTTTTTAAAAACACATACATCACAGCTTAGCTCCCTTGTAATATCTCTCAAAAAGAATAAATGTGTCATAAAGAAGCTTAAAGTGATTCTATAAATTAAATTCCATACCTGTTTCCAAGTTTCCTTTAAATTGGCAGATTGACCAGTTTCATACATTTACATTTCTTTCAGGGAAGCTGGCACCCTGGCAAAAACGCTTATTTAGCTGTCTGCCCCTTCCTCGGAATCACAGCTCCGAGCACTTCTGCTGTGGCTTTTCAGCTGTCAGAATTAATCGTCCTGAAACTAGGGTAACCAACCGTCCGTAAATTTCACAGACTACCCGTAATGTGAGCCCCTTGTCCGAAGAATTATTTCACTGTTGCCTTTTGTCCGTAATTTCTGACTTTAGAGAGTGCTGCCCCCTGCAAGCATCCTGAGAGTTCTGTAACTCTCACTGCAGGGGCCAGCTCGCAATCCTGTTGTGATCAGTAGCCTGCAGCAGCCCCTCCCCGACCTGGCACAGGCTGCTATCTGCCCATGATCATTCTGTATGTCTGCCTAATTATCACATACAGAGTGATAATGGGCCAGTGACAGCATTTGCTTGGCCTCCTCCTTCCAGAGTCCAGGGCATGGCAAACTGCTTTTGTTTATGTGCTCCAGTCACCTCACCAGGGGCTAGGCTCGGGGGTGGGGGGGGGAGTGAAGGTTCCATTTTGGCACATTACCCAAGTGCATCCAATATGCCAATGCAGGTATTTAAGTTTCACTCCCGCACACAACAGATGCAGTGCAAGGTTCTCTCAACCTAATTTAAACTTACTTTGACTTGTGCTGGTTGTCTATTTACTTATGTAATATTGCGCGACCCCCTCTGATGTGTCTGTAAAATATACCCTTTGTCCCTAATTTTTGTGCTGAATTCTGACCTTCTGTCCTGAATTTTGTCCTTCTGCCCTGAATTTTTACACTCACTGCCCTGAATTTGCACCCACTGTTAGTCACCCTACCTGGGGCGGTTGCCTTTACACAAAATGTAGGGGAACTGGATTTCAAAAAATTAAAAAGAATGGGCAGGTTGTGCCCCTCAGCTCGCCCACCCCCTCGACCACTGTGTTGACTATTCTTCAAAACGTGGACGAAGTGATATCAACGCATAAATCCAGGTAATCTCCGCCACATACTACGACTGCGACCCTCATTTGTCTTTGAAGTCAGAAACCACAAATTAGCACGTGCTCTTGCCTCATGCAGAAATCAACTTTTGATTGGCTACTCCCGTCTTCGTTTTCATCCTATTCTTCACAGGCCGGCGGAGTATAGTGCCCGATAGATAACCCGTTTTGCATATTTATAAAAGCATCATGGCGCACGTTGAGAACTTGTGACAGTCGAAGTAATAGTAATTATAAATAAAATAATGCATAAACATTTTTTAATCAACGTGAATTCCTCCTATATATTCAAACACGATTGTCCTATGAATAATATGGACAATTCAACTATCTGAATAATTTATGTAAAGTGGCCAAACTAGCGTAACATAATGAGCATATCTCAAATCTGGAAATGTTTCTCATTAGAAAGTGAAGTACAAATTACATAACTTGCCTTTAGTTGCAACTACATGTTTTCCAATATTGGTTTCGAAACGGTCTTTCAAATGAAAGATGGCGCAATTCGGTGCCCTTGTCTGTCCTTTGTCTATTTCCATAAATGCATCACCCGAATGCGTCATAACAAAAAAAACTGTCTTTTTCGAACTGGCGACACCTTGCGTCTTTCGGCAACTGGGGCGGGCCCAGAGGATACTATTGAATTTATTTTTCGATTGGTGGAATCGGAAGTCCGTAGCTAAGGAGGACCAATACGAGCTGTGCTGAAGTTGCGGAGGCTATGGCGGGACCCATGAAAATGGAGACCGTGGCTTGGGCCTACCCTCGGCGCAGGGAGATTCCAGGGATGGGACTTCGGGCACTTTCCTTGCATCTTATGTTGCTGGGTTTCTGCGGTTGGTGCAGCGCAGGTAAAGTGAGGGGCGTGGTGCAATCTTTTGGTTTACGAACCATTCATTGTGCTACCCTTCTCTGTGGAACTGGCTTCCTCTGGGTGGCGCTAAGCACAGGAAGAACTGCAGCTATATGTCATGGAGTGTTTTGTCATTTGTTTTTATGTGGTTGACACTAATTTTTGAGATTTGAACTGCATTGAAACTGGAGATTGGACTATAAAATATGAAAGAATAAAGTTTTTATTCGTCATTTGGACTCAAGTGGAAACAGTTGATTCAAAGGAATACGTAGTTGTAAAGATTAGAGGTAGACACTTCTTGAGTCCTGTATGCTGCAGTGGTTTCATGCAACCCGCGATTTTTTTAGGGGTGTGTATGATGCGAGAGGTACATTTTGCAATATGGTGACAGGACGTCGTCTACTTTCTATGTTTGGAATTCCATTAAGCATTCTGTGACTTGCGTTTTACCCAAAAAGTAAAACTACAAATTCCCTAATTGTCTTGTAACTGCATTTACATAGTGCTAACTACTCCTGATGAGGTGTTGAAGCGCTTTTTTTTGGCGAGAGGTACGTTACTCCGGAACCTAAAAAGGATTAGTGGTGAATTAGTACAGGGAGCTATTACACTCATTTGAGCGGTGGACATGTGAGTTTATTTGGATAGAAAAAAGATTGTGGAGGAATAGAAGAGGGAGGGTTTGCATTTATAAAGCGCTTGCTACCCCTGATGAGGTGTTAAAGTGCTTTTTGGCAGGTAGCACGTCACTCCAGAACCCACACAGGATTAGTGGGAAACTAGTATAGGGAAATATGAAATAAATTTGAGTGGTGGACTTGTGAGTCTGTTAGTTGGATTGAAAAGGATAGGGAAGGGCATAGAAAGTGAACGTGTGTGTGTGTGTGTGTTTGTGTGTTTGTGTCCCCATCCGCCCCCCAGCTCATAGCAGTAGGAGGAGGTTTGGGATGAGTAAAAGGGAAGTGGAGGGGGAAGAGTCAGAGGGAAAGGCTTGTTTGGGAGATCTGATTAGTAAAAGAGGTATGACATGATGCAAGGAGGGGTAGAGGGGCATCAGTCTAGCAAAGGTTATTTTGTGGACCAAAGTAGTAGAATGGGGTTTGGGTTGCGTCAAAGAGTGGAGGTAGAGTATATATTGAGCGAGGTTTAGGGTGAGAAATTGGGTAGTGCAGTGGTTCCCAAACTTTTGACTCCTGAGGACCCCCATTGAGTCACCACTGGAAGCCGGGGACCCCCAAGCAATTTGTAGGGTTTAAATTTCAAACATTAAAACAGTAATTCGAAAAAAATAAACCAACGTGTGCACTCAAAACAAATACTCAAATTACTAAGGATTTTAGGGGCATATTTACAAGTCCCTATCGCCATGGGAACGTCACTTTTTGCGATGTTCCTGTGGCAATAGGGGCTTTGCCTTATTTACAAGGCAGCGTTAAACCACTTATTGTGGCTTAACGCTGTCTTGTAAATAAAGCCCCCTTTCACGCAATGCTTAGCGTGAAAAAGGTGGGCAGTGGGCGTTTCACTCCAACACCCATTGATTTTGACGCTGCCCTCTATTTACAAGGTCAGCTTAAATAGGAGATAGCACCAAAATTAAGACCATGAAAAACCTGGTCTTAACTTGGCGAAATGTGGAGAAGTGCCTTATTTCTCCTCGTTTTTGCTTTTTCCAACAGAAAAAGCAAAACACCTTTGATTGTTTATGTTCAGGATGGTGACTCTTCCTGCACATAAACAATCTTTAATAAAAATGACGTTTTGTAACTTCCATGTGTGCTGCATTAGGCAGCACACATAGAAGTGACAAAAAGGCATTACAAAATTGTTCATGTGCAGGAAGTGGGAACATTGCAGCATCAGGAAAATGATAGACTGGGAATAAACATACGTTGCTAACTTTTACCATGCAGTTTGCAAGCAGCTCTTTGACAGTTTATAGGACACTGTGCTAGATTACGATTTGTCCCTTATGAATTGCACAGTGACAAAAGAATCTCTGTGACAAAATCAGTAGCCCACTGACCTATGCACATAAAATACTGTTTTTAAAATGCATTGTACACGTTCTTTGCAGTAGACATATTAACTCTCTGTGTCACATTAGATAAGTCAAAGCTGCCACTAGACAAAACTTTCCTCTCTCTCCAGCAGGTACATTAATCACTGGCATTTTCTTGACACTTTTATAGTTGCTCGAAAACTGCTAATTTTTCAAGGAACTTTGCAGTGCTTTTAAAACTGCTGCCTGCGGACCCCCTGGGAATGTGCCACGGACCCCTGGGGGTCCTCGGACCCCAGTTTGGGAAACACTGACCTAAATAATATCCTTGCTTGTTGAGCCTATGCACAGTTGTCTTTTATTTGTGACTCTGAAGATCGACTTCCTTATAGCCATTACATTGGCATGGCGAGTGAGTGAACTTCAGACTTTGTCATCAATGGCTTCTTATGATCCTTCTTTCCTGAGTAATTGGTCTATAGAACGAGGGTAGCATTCCTTCCCGAGGTAGATACGCCCTTTAACTTAGGACAGCCCATCACTTTGTCAACTTATTATGAACTGCCTCATCCCTCCAAAGAGGAAGAGTGACTACATTGCCTTGATCCTAAAAGGACACTCAGCTTTTACCTAGAGAACCAAGGAATTCCGACAAGATGAACTACTTTTTATCAGTTTTTCTGGAGTAAAAAAAGGGTAAAGCAGTTCAAAAGAGAACCATCTCTAGATTGATTGATTGATTGTATGATGTATCAAGATCTGTTTATGTGTTTGCTCTATTAGAGCAAAGGCTGCTACTACAGCGCTATTGTGTGGTGTGCCAGTCTTGGATATTTGTTAGGCTGCTACATGGGCCTCTTTGCACATGTTCACCAAGGACTATTGCCCAAACAACCTGGTCCAGCCCTACATGTCCTACAATATTTCATGGTTTGTGCCATTCCACAGACCCAACACCTGGAAGGTATTGCTTTGGTATCTAGTCAAAAGGCGGGGAATCTGCTGTTAGAAGTCTCTATCAGAAGTTACTTTTCTTCACTAACTCCTTTTCTAATGGAGGCTATCAAACCGCAGATTCCTCACCTGCCCTCCTACTTTCCTGTTCTTTGACGTTGTCTCATAATAAACAGTTGGTAATAAGAATCAAATGCTAAAAGTCTGCACACACAATGGTTTTAATGAGGCTTTCTTAAGTCTCCATGTCCATGAGTATTGATGCAAAATAAACCTGCTCGATGCTCTCTTTAGAGTGAAACACTCAAGTGATAAATCGTGATTAACAAGTCAACGGTGTTCAGTTAGTTCAGAGAATTTGATAACTATATGCTTTTTAGGTCTTGCCTACGCAGCGAGCAAGGGCTGCTTAGGAGGGGACCTTTTAGAATCGTTCAGACGCGCTCCAAGAGGTGATCAACTTTAAATGCCCTTCCTGTGTAACGGGGCCAACGCGAGATCGGCACAGACTCCCTGAAGGGTCTTTCAAGTGGGGGCACTCAACGGACAACCTGCAGACCCGCCGTGAGGGAAACGGCCTTAATAGCGCGAACTACAGCTCCCAGGCTTACACGAGTGGCGCACGCAGGTGACGTCAGTGGCAGGCGTCACCTGCCTACTTCAACCCTGCACGCCTCCCGCAGCGCGGGAAGCGCGCGGGCAGCGCCCGGGCCAAGGGCGGGCCCGTCCTTGCCCGTGTGGGACCGGACCGGGCCTCCCATCGTGGCCCCACCCTATACCCTGTCTACTCTGACCTCCGCGCACGGACTGGAGTAAATCCGCAGGTAATATCTATCATTTTTGAAATAGCTCCGGACTTGACAAACATTGATTGCTCTCACACAAATCACTAGATAGATCTTAAACTAAGTAGTTATTGTGTTGTTTACCAGCAACTAAGCTCCAAAAAGGTACTCTTGAGTATGGGCAAAAGGAAAGCACCGAGTTGTGAACCATCGGAGGGTATGGATATTAAGAAACCAAAGAAACAATCACTTCTAACATACCTGACTGGGGCTATGGGGCAATAGAAAAACAAATAACCACAGTAGAACAAACCCTAGCAGCTGGCTCACTGATGATTGGAGAAGATAGAGTGGAGGACGGCCAATCTACTCCTATTCAAACCATCACCCCTGTTGTGATGGCTGATTCCGGAACAGCAGTTAATGGATGTGTTCAACATAGCATTAGTGACATTATAGTGCACAACCACAGCGATATAATCACCTCACAACCAGACCAGGGGAAAAATACGGTTGAGAAACAGCCGGGGAAGTCCGGAAGGGGCACAAGGGAGACAAGTAAATCAAGGCCACATAGAGGAAAGGAGACTACATCAAAGAAAAAACACCAAGACTCAGTTATTAGCACTTTACAAACTCTTTCTACACCTCTAACAGCAGTAAACATTACTAAAGAACATATTAAGGGGTGCGATCTGGTCAGTATCCTCTCATCTTTAAATAGTTTAGACTCTTTTGTGAGAGGAGCTGTTGAGGCTATCGGATCAAGATTAGACCGGATCGAGTCCCACGTGGCTAAACTCCTTTCCTGTAACGAAGACAAGAGTATTCTATCTTATAGCCCTAAGTCTATTGGTGACGGCCTGAATAAAAACAGGAAACCACAACAATTCCAACCCCATACTGACCACTCAGGCGAAGCCCCCACAACTGAAATCAGCAATCAGATCAGGATTACAGAGACACCACAACAACCTAGTTCCTAAGTCCCATTCCGCCATCGACAAACCTACCATATTTGCCCCCAAACTCACATCCATAAAGGCACCATCCTCTATACATCTGGATCTTCCTCCAGCCTGCACTCCTTACACAGTGATCCTGGGTAATGTCCCTCACTTACGACTTAATGATCAGGAGACCTGTGAATCATTAAGGAATAAAGCATTACATTGGCTGGGGGATAGAATGGGCGACACTGGTATATTGTTTGAAGAATTCAAGATGATACGCAGAATAGGATGGATTGGAAGATCTAGGAAACTATTCACTGGCGACTGTTTGGTATTGACCTTTCGCTCTCCTTGGTTAGTCAAAATAATTTTGGGGTTAGCGGCCAAAAGCACCCTTGAATCAGGAATTAATATACTTCCCTTAGGCTTCTTTTATCGTCCTCCCTCCGAATTGATGAATTCGGCCCACCATCAGCTCATGCCCAACCAAATTTTTTTTTTTATTTATTTTTTTTAAAACCTTTATTCGTGCATATTAAAAGAACAAATACGGGCCTACAACCTTCAGGCCGGCCACGATACGGTTAAGCACTGATACAAACATTACGGCCCCTGTGCTTCAACGGTCAAGGTTAGCAACGATTTATGAAACATACACTGGAGAGATCCTTGACCCCAGGGAAAGGAGAAGTGAAGGTTAATTTTAAAGTTTTCAAAATAAGTTTATCAGGGAAATAGTCAGTGAAGAATAAGAACCAAGGAGATTCGAGTCCGCACGATATCTTCACCACACGGGAGAGCAGCAGCATCATTAAAACAGCAATGGAAGTAAAATCGCAGGCAGTGAGGCAATGCAGTTATATAACAGGATAGTCACATGAGCAATTACGCACCCCTCCAGTGCCGCCCCCACTCAGTCAACCCCCCACCCGGACCCAGAATCGAAACAAGTATAGCGCAGAAACATAAAGAGAAAAAAGGCCAATAGAACTAATTAGAAACAGTAAGTTACCCCCCCACCCTACACCAATGCGGAGGCTACGGCCTTCCCCCCCCCCCCCCCAGCATAGTGCCTGTCGCCCAATAAACCCGAAATATAGACAAGAAAGAGAGTAAGAATAAAGTAAAGAAAGATAAGAAAACAATACACCTATGTTAAAGGGGGTGAGAAAAGAATAGGACTATTCTAATCTAAACTCCCAAAGAGAAGAAGGTGGGGAGGAGCCTACGTATCATCAGAGCGCCCTAAACCATCGGCCATCTTTGGCTTCCACACACTGAGAACCCACTACCCCAAAAGCGGTCGTGTGAAAATGAACTGTCACAACAATGTAGATGAAGGAAGACAAATCGCGACGAATGCGCACAAAGTACACATACAGTTCCAGTCCCAGTCCAGCCCCTCCGTGAAACCATGGCGATATTAATCAGTCTAGCCCTGGCCCGATCGCGGGCTTGAGATTAAGCCAGCCCCTACATGAAGGCCCCGCATCCCGTGCAGACAAAGACAATATGGCCGTTTGGGAGAAGATGGTGAAGTAGAATCCCAAAATGGCCGCCGACCATCTGTAGAGGTCCCTTTGTGCACCACATAAAGTCCAGACATGGCATGTAGAGTACAGGAGTTCCACAGAAAAGAAGCAGTAGGCCACCGTGAACGATTCCTCGAGGATGTTAGGTGTTGCTCAGCTGGATACTCTTGCAGACGCGGTGAGGCAGGCAACAATGAAGCAGGCAGCAATGAACGGGGAAACAAAGTATCCGCTGTTAAGCTGGAGAGCAATTGATCCTGGGTGCCGGGAAAGCCAGATGCAGGCACCAGTGTAGCACGATCACACACAGCCGTTGCGTCCCCGCAAGAGGACAAAAGCACTGGCAGACCCACGCCGTGTTGATGACAGACGGAGCGCTCACGGCCCGCAGCCGACAACAGGGAGTCAAACTGCTCACTAAGCGCCTGAAAGCGAGCAAACATTTGTAAACGAAAGTCCCGCAGGACGGCCAGTACGGAGCCGCATGTCAGCGGAAGCTGCACCCCCACATCGGCAGCAATCCGGGACGGCACCGTGGAGCTGGTGTCTGGTGGAGGGAGGGCGAAGCGGGCAGCGGGCAAGACCGGAGTATCACCCCCCAGCCGCGAGCAAGCAAACAACGCCATGTTTTACCGCCGGACGGTACAATGGCCAGGGGGGGGGGTCGTAGCAAGGAGTCAGTTCCCCTCAGGTCTGCGCCGCAACCGGGAAAGCCAACAGTCGCCTCCCTTCCCTCGGGTTCTCTTTGCAGCCGACTAGGCAATAGAAGAAGGGGGTCGGCAGCCTCCCACAGCGCGGTCCACAGATCGGGGCAGGAGACCCGCCTCACCGGGGCTTACCTTACAGCCCCAGCCCTTCAGGCGCAGGGTGCAGGAGGTGTCTGGCCGTCCCTCCCCAGGCTCATCTGGCGACAGTCCGTGATGTTAGGTGAGGTCGGGACCGCGGGGCTCGGATTTGCGCTAGCGGGTCTGCGGAGCTTCCTGGGGGCCGGCAAAGGCCACAATGGAGCAGGGGTCCAGGGCGGAGAACAAAAGCACCAAAAACTCCGGCATCCGGGCGGGCTGAGACTTCGGGGAAGTGGCGGCGTGGACAGCGCGTCGTCGTACACGTTTCACCTCGAGAATCGGCAAGGATAGGAATCAGGATAATAGTCCGGGGCCAAGGGCCGACGGAGCCGGGCGCTCAAGCGTCTGCTCCGGTCGCCATCTTGGCTCCTCCCCCCCCAACCAAATTTTTAACATCCCTATACACAATCGCTTCAGCGCACTTACCTCGTTAGAGGACCCAGATTGACTACCCCCAATAACAATAAAAAGAACAACGATTCAGGCTGGAAATTCTGACACCAGTTTGTCTATTCCTCCTCAAAGGGGCTCATCCGAGTCTGAGATCGAATCAGCAGTTAGAGTTTACTCTGCTCAGGGGCAACCACAGAACGGAGTAATGCAGGTGGTAATTCCTGCTTCTCTCTGTATTAGGGAGGACACCATGAATTCTATTATATCTAAATCTGACGCACCAGGATTAGTCTTCCAGCCACATATAACACCCCGGGAAGAGGAAGGAGACATAAATATCACATATTGGAATATATGGGGCCTATATTCCAAAATGCATAACGATCTATTTCTTGATTTTGAATGAATGATGAATGATGAATGAATGATTTGAGTCTTATCGTGCGCAAAACTTTGCCCAATGGGCGTCAAGGCGCCTAAGTCAAATAATCCAGCTCGTCAATCAGAAACAGCGAACTTTTATTAATACGCTTTGGTAAAGTACCAGGTTTTAAGGGCCTTTTTAAACAAATCCAAAGAGGGAAGAGTTTTCACCTCAATTGGGAGAGAGTTCCAAAGTTTAGGGGCAACCACAGAAAATTTTTGTTAAGAATACGGATATTCTTTGTCTCCAAGAGACTTGGTCGCAAAAAGACATTAACATTAATGGTTTCAAAACATTTCCCACACCAGCCTCTCCTTCCATCCATGGAAGACCAAAGGGAGGCTTATGTATATATGTCTCCAATCTGGTGACAGTGAAAAAACTCACATTTGAGATTCCAAACCCTTACTATCAAATTCTTACTCTTACAATGGATAGGAATGACACCTTAATACTCGTGAATTTCTACAATAACATCCCAAAAGAGAATGAATTTGAAGTTATCGATCAACTTAGACAAGTGGTATATAAAATCCAGATGGCCAACTCAGGAAATACTCAAATCATCTGGGGGGGGGGACTTTAACGTTAACCTGTGCCCCAATAGTAACAATCATACATGTGGCTTGAATGACGAGGAAAACTGTAACCTAACTCACTTTCCTCATAACATCCTTGGGAGTGCTCTGAACGAGACCATATTTATGTTGAATTTGAGTTTCGCAAATGAATTAGTAACTCCCTCAATTGCCTTTTCACCAACTTATAATGGGAGAGGGACAGGTTCGGTGATAGACTATATTCTGGCATCAAATAATCTTGGGAATAGGGTAAAGCAATTCATTACCCACAAGATCGCTATTAGCGATCATTTCCCACAAACTTTAACAATTAAGAAGAAAAATGTCATCTCCTACAATAAATGTAAAAAGAATAAATTACACCACACCTGTCCTAACCTCACTATTGATAGGATGAATGGTTACTCTTTGAAATGGGAATTAGTTGATCCAGATACCATTACATCTTCCGTAGTGGCTAAGGCTCTACCCCATATTTTGTCTTCTCTGAATGAGAATTCATCGCCCTCGTTCATCCTAGAAAGTTTTAACCACATCACTGCAATAATAAAAACCTCCATGTCCGTAGAGAGGAAAAAGGGTGACCTTAAGAAACCAAGATGGTTTGATACTAATTGCACGAACGCTTACCGCACATTAAAAAAAGCGATCCATAATAGGGATAGAGATGGTCCAGCCGTTCAACAGGCAAGGAAATTATATAACCAGGCTATCGCGACCAGGAAAAAGACAGTGAAAATTTCCTTGTGGGAAGACCTACACAGGGCCAGTAACCAGAATGATAGTAAGGCATTCTGGAGAGTAATTAGGTCTCCATTCCTTCTTTCCGATAACTCTCCCTCCATAGAGATTGCGATAGATGAGGCCCAATGGGTGAACCATTACACAAAAATTTTTGGCCTTTCAGAGTCGATAGACACTACAGCCATGTTACCATCATCCGTACTTGTACATAACACCTCTTTCCCCATAGAGATATCCTTCTCTCTTGATGAAGTTTTGGTAGCATTAAACGAAAGCAAAGGTTCCAAGGCCCCAGGACCTGACGGGGTCCCTGTAGATATTTATAAACACAATACAGATCTCTGGGCCCCAATTTTGACTCGCGTTCTTAATGCAACCTCTTCACAGGGCCTTATTAATAGCTGGTCAGAATCCATCATGGTCCCCATTTTCAAAAAGGGTAATAGACAGGATCCTTCCTGCTACAGACCAATTTCACTCCTAGACTCACTAGGTAAAGTAGCAGGAAGGATCCTCCTTTCAAGGTTACAAACTTGGGCTACAGATAAGAACATACTGTCTGATCTACAGTTCGGCTTTAGGGAAGGTCTGGGGACAATAGACCAGGGGCTTAACCTAGCTATCCTGCTGGGTAAATATACGAGGGCGAAAAGAGGGAAACTTTACCTAGCGTTTGTCGATCTCTCTTCGGCCTTCGACTGCGTTTCTCATGGGAAACTATGGCATACCTTAAAAGAAATGCAAGTAGAAGAACCCCTAATAGACTTCCTGAAGGCTCTCTATAGTAACGCTTCAGCGCGAGTCCGATTTGGTAGAGCGGGTGAATGCACCTCCTCATTCAAAGTCCTTAGAGGGGTAAGACAGGGGTGCATCCTGGCTCCATTCCTTTTCACACTATATACTAATGGTCTTGAGAAGGCCTTATTGGAAGGAAGCCAGGACGTTCCCCAGGTTCAACAAGATCTGGCCCCCAGACGCATACCAGCACTGCTTTATGCGGACGACGCTGTTATCTTAGCTAGGACCCCCTTAGCCCTACAGCAGGCATTGGATCTGTACAATAAATATATGCAAGATATTGATCTAAATATTAATGCCTCAAAAACTTTTGTGATGAAATGTGGTGAAGGCAGCAAAAAGGGTAAAGATATCTATTTAAATGGGAGCAAACTGGCTACCACATCCACTTACTCATATTTGGGAATCCTCGTAGATGACAAGGGCCTATGGGGCCAAGCAATCACATTAAGAAAACTTCATTTTATCAGAGCCACTACTGCCCTTGTTAACTTTGCTCAAAAACTAGGAAGAAGAACGCCCCTGGAATTGATAAAAATATATAAGGCAAAATGCACGAGTGTAGCAACATATGGGGCAGGGATATGGGGTCATCGGAATGTTTCCGAACTGCAAAAAGTGGAAAATGCTTTCTTTAGATATCTATTGGCGGTTCCGGCTTCTATGTCTGCCACGCTGAGTTGGGAGTTCTTCACATTACGGATATTATAAAAATCCAACCCCTAATTCTGTGGCATCGTATCTGGAAGTCAGAGACAAACTGCTTTAATCAGGCAGTTCTTCAGGACGCTCTCAAATTGGATTATTGCCTTGACATAAAATGGATCAAATATGTGAAGGATTTTATGACAGACATTGGTAACCCTGAATATTTTAATAATCCTCTTTCCATGTTAGCTATTGCAAGGAAAGATTTTAAGAAACGCTGCATGAACCACATGGAGAGCCTGAGATTCGCGAGTGAAGCTACAAAACTGTCTGTGAGCCACAATCTCATGATATTAACTTCATTTGGCATGCAACCATACTTACAAACATCTGATAAAAGATACAACAGATTTGTTCTCACTCGTTTTCGATTGAACATTTTCCAAAGGCTGGTGACATTTCCAACTGTTAACAATTGGTCAAATGAATTACCACACTGCCCATGCGATTCTGTTTCCGAGCAATCAACCATTCATGCTATTTTATTTTGGAAATTTTATGAAGAATTGAGAAGGAAATGGATAAAACCAATTCTTAAAATTTGGGGCATTCGCCAATGTCGCCCAGCATTTTTGGCCCTCCAATGTCTCGATTATGACTGCATAAATTACAATATCACTGCCTTTTTAAAAAATCTGATTAAATGTCGAAACAATATTGACTTGGGTACATCGTGATTAGAGCAAATATAGAAGAACGCTAGACATATGATACCAAACGTTGTTTTGGATTTATCCCCCAAAGCATCATAATAATGCATTAGGGGGCGATTGTTTCTTCTTTCCTGCCCTAAAGTCGCAACTTAATCCCACTGCTCTAGTAAAATGAATGCTAAATATGGGATTAATGTTTCGTATACTTATCATTGTTATCGCCCACTCATTATTTTTAATTGCCTATTTATTAAAATGAAATGTTGTCCTTCCGCGCCCACTTGCTGCTATTTTTGTATCTATATTAACTGGAACCATGTAAATGAGCTTTTGCCGACACATGCTCTGTACATATATTTTTATAAAAATTATTTGTTTTAAATGTTTTAGATGACCTGTTAATTTCGATCCATAAAAGCATGTACAATTTAACTTTCCGAATAAAGCTTATTTTGAATTGAATTGAATCGTTCAGGACTTTGCTTGAAACTCGTGCATGTTTTGCATTGGTTTCTATTGGCACTCGTGCACGTTTGACGTTTCCCTTGCGGGAGCGAGCAGCAGCGCCATCTGTTTTTAATGATCTTGCTCGTGCTTTTGAAACAGATGGCGCCGCTCCCTTCGTACTGCTCCTCACTCACTTTCCTCGGGCTGCAGCTGCCTCCTCCTGCTTGCAGGGCTATTTTTCTCCCCTGCAGCCCGCGCAGCACCGATTATTCACCATCCCCCTCCCCTTGTTTTGAGTTCCTGTTAGTGGCACTCTTGATACAGAAATATTTTAACACCTCTGTGTGGACAACAACTCTGTTTGGGTTCTAGTCACTGCTGGCCTTGAACGGACACGTTGCACCACATGTTCTTTTTAGATTGAGCTTTCCATTGAGTCCGTAGATACTTAGAATATTTATCGGGTCCAAGTCACACAAAAGTTATTGTGGTTCATTCGCTCCTATTATAAATTACACATTCTTCAAGTCGGAAGGTCTTGCGACAAGAACATCTCTTTCGCATTTCTAAGCTCATAGCTGCACGGCAAAGTCCTTATTGCTTCATGGCAGGTATGTGTTGTGTTTTTTTTGTATTTGTAGTTTTATATAGCGGGAACTCGACCCGAAGGTATCAAAGCGCTTTACATGAGCACCAGTTACATTATAGACGGACACATTCATTTTTAGGCATGGGGAGAATAAGTGATTTACCCAGAATCACAGGATGCTTGAGTCACCGGCAAGACTCGAACCTGATTCACCAGCTTCAAAATTGGCTGCTCTGGCCGTTAAGCCCCATATTTATTTAGAAGTTGTTTGTTAATACAACACATATCTCCCTATGGTTTCGTTGAAACACAGAAAAGGTACAGTACGAGCCCACTCAATGAAGGGAGGCGTCCTTCGCTGATAGCATTTAAATCCTTGCCTCCGGAAAAGTGTCTGCCGCCCTTTGTGAGGAAGGAGGTGGGCGGTGGGCGGTGGGATAAATCTCAGACACACCACTGTAGTTTTGGTTGTGTTTCAATGCACATTGTTTTTTAAAGAAATAATGTTTGCATATGTACCCCATCCTCAAGTATATGTTTCTGTTCCTTTATTCATTGTTCCAGGTTTATTGTGTGGGCTTGTGGATGGGGACTACCGTTCTTTAGCACTTTTCGGGTTCCCTGTTTAACTGTGGTAGCCCCTCTGTAAACCGCTGATGCCATCCTTTTCTCAGATCTCCCAAACACTCTTTGCCCCAATGACCCCCTTAACCCAACCATGGCACTGACTGGACGTCTGTGACCTTTATTGGTGCTGCCTTCGGTCTCAGTTTTTTTAATTTTATTTTATTACTTTCAAACAAAAAATCTGCATTTCAAAAAAGTACGCAGAGGAAAATAAGCTCAGGTATGTTACATGATGGAAAAGACGTGAATACTCACCTTTTAAACAAAGTCTGTTTTTATTGCCTAGGGGTTTATTAACTTGCTCATATTTAACTGTGGCACTTGCTCTGAAAATGTCACATTTTCTTTGACTGTTTTAGTGAACAGCGAAGAAAGGGAACTTTTTCATAAAATGATATCACTGGGCCCAGGGCCCATAGAAATGTACAGTCAATATGGACGTTTTCAGTTTTGGTTTATGACTAAATTATCTGAGACATACAGTTTGCTGGAAACAACCAGATTTCTCATCAGTGCCCACAGTTCAGGTGCCGGAGATTACAGCAGGCTGGGGCTATAGCTCTCACGCTAACCTGCAGCTAACGCTGCAGCCAATATAACCTAGGTAGTCATTTTGCTAGTGCAGTGCAAATCTAATTGGGCTAAAATGAAGTACTTTACACAGCAATATGGAAGACATTGTAACTATAACATAAACAAGCTTTGGCATAGCCAATAGGTATCGCCTCTGGGACCTTATAAGTGTTTAGCCATGCTATGTTGTACTTTATTTGTAAAAGCGCACGTACACCAGATCGGTTTCATGGTGCTACTCTAAGGGTGCTGGTCCTGAGATGTTACTCGTATGCCTGTCTAAATAGCCATGTCTTTAGGAGTCAACGAAAACTCATGAGATCTGTGCAGGATCTGATTTCTAGGGGCCGGGAGTGCCAGTATCTGGGGCCTAGTATGGCAAACCTTGTTCCACCAAAACGTTTCAGTTTGAAGAAAGGTATAGTCAGGAAGTGCATATGGGCAGATCGCAGGTGGCGGTTCGGAGTGTATCTTTCAATAAGACTGTCGATGAATTTGGGGTTTCAACCATTCAGGGACTTAAAGATAATTCATCCCACCCTAAAGGCGCATCTGAGTTATGGGGAGCCAGTGTAGCTTCCTTAGAAGAGGAGTGACATGTTGACGCCTGTTTTCCTGAAGAATCGGTCTGGCTGCCTGATTGTGTACCAGTTGAAGACGGTAGGTGAGATAAGCGGGAATGCCGAAGTATAGAGAATTGGCGTAATCTATATGGGATATCACCATAGCAAGGACTGCCTGTATTTTTGCCTCCTGTGTAAGGAACCTACTATTTTTCCTTATTTTTCTCAGCTGGAAAAAGCGTGTTGAGATTTCGGATCCTATTTGAGTTTTCATTGTGAGGTCATTATTAATTATGACCCCCAGAGTTTTAGCAGATATTTAAGGAGTAGGGGGCTGTCGCAGCTCTTTAGGCCAGAACAGGGGACTCAAAGGGTTTAAAGGACCTCATGTAAGAACCACTTCCGTCTTATCTGGATTTAACTTCAGATGGTTGCTGTTCATCCAGTCGCGGATGAACCGCATTGTAGTCTGGAATTCATGGACGGATGTAGGAGAGTAACTGATAAACACCAGTTGGAAATCGTCCGCGTAATTAAAGGTGTGAACTTTCCTTTCTTTCAGGGCGTGGATCAGCGGGGGAAGGTATAAGTTGAACAAGTGAGGGGAAATTGAGGAGCCCTGAGGAACACCGCATGTAGTTCTCATCTTGGGGTCGTGAATTGGCCTAGGCGGACCGCCTGAAATCGGTTTCCTAGAAAGGAATGGATCCATTCAAGGGCTGAGCCTTGAATTCCTGCTTCCTTGACACGGTCGACCAGGATATTGTGGTCGACCGTGTCAAATGCCGCGGAAAGGTCCAGCAGCACCAGGGCCTGCGGAGAGCCTATCAGCCTTCTCCCGAAGGATGTCCAATACTGTCAGTATAACGGACTCTTTGGAGTGAGCTGGGCGGAACCCTGCTTGATGTGCGTCCAGATAATCAGACTGCTTCAGAAAGGCAGATAGACTTCTGGCCACATGGGCTTCGAGTAGTTTGGTAAGGTAACAATGAGAGAGGGCGGTAGTTGGTTAGAATTTTAGGATCCGCTCGTGGCTTCTTCAGGAGGGGGATGACAGTAGCCTCCTTAAAGGTGTCAGTTACATAACCCTGGGACAATGACTCATTTAAGAGGGACATAGCTGGACTCGGGAGAGCAGTAAAGGCTTCCCTTAGGATCCAACGGGGACAGCAATCCCTAGGTGAGCCAGATTTTACTTTTATCAACAAGTCTGAAAATATTTCTTGACTTATTACTGGAATCTGTTCCAGAATGCAGGAGTTCTTGGGTATTGTTGGACATGCAGGGCTCGAACATATAGGGATACTCGCTTTAATGGCTTTGATTTTATCGATGAAGAAGTTGTTTAAGGAATCACATAGTGTTTGCGAGGGTGTGGGTTTTGGTGTCACTCTGTCTGGGTTAGATATTTCATTAACTATCGAAGATTTCTTTTGATCGATTTGAGGAGGTGACAATTTTTGAGTAGAAATATTCAGCTTTTGTGGCCAGGATATTAGGACCACCTGATGTTTCGTTGGCCCAGTTATTAAAATCACCAATCCACAGTATTTTTGCATGATTTGTTATTAAATGTTCTGTTCACTCAAAGACTGTGGGGACAGTGGCATGCTCTGGGGTGGTCTATAAAGTAGGACACAGACAAAAGGGGCAAAATCAGATTTCAGTTTGATCACCAGGTTGTCTACTAGTGGTAAGTCAAGAGGAGTTAGTGCTGTGAATTTAAAATCCTGGTGTATTATATCTGCTACTCCACCCCCACCTCTTTTCCCTGAGGGCGGTTGGCTTGGAGGATGTAAAAGTCACAAGGTAGAGCTGCTAAAATATCAGGGGAGGAGTCCTGTGATAGCCAGGTTTCTGTTAACAGCAGAATATCCGGTTTCTCAGTCACCAGCAGGTGGTGTATATCCAGTTGGTGTTTAACCATAGAACGGGTGTTTAGATGGATAACGGATAGGGCCTGATTTTTGTTTCTATTCTGTAGCTCAGTGCAGCTTACAGGATGGTTAGGGTGACAGATTTCGGGAAAGGATGATCTTCTTTCCATTATCCCGTTTCTCCCATACTAGCGCGCATGAGAGGGTTAGATGCCAGGTCATTTGAGTGGAGCATTTTTATTTCGGTGGTTGAATAAATTATGATTTGGGCATAGTGACTTGCCCCTTGCCGCGGACGGGCGCAGACTGGCTTGCCTTTGGCACGCCTTCGGCGCTCCCGCACTGCTACCGGCATTATTCGCCGTAGTCAGCCTTAGTTCTCCCCCCCCTCCTCACTGATTGGTGCACTGATTGGGCATTCTACCAGGAAGTGAGTCAAGAAAACAACAGCGCGGTAAGTTTCTCGACAATTCAGTTTCAAAAAAGTGCAGCAATTCAATTTGTGAGTTTCACGCAATCAATTGTTTTTAAAAAGAGGCAATAAGAGTTTCAAACAGGGCAGGGGCACCTATCTCAACAGTTGATGTTGTTGCACCAAGGATATTGTGCTGGATAACTAAACATTGATAAGGTCCCAAAGGCAAGACCTATTGGCTATGCCAATGCTTGTTTAGATTATTGGTGCTCTCATAATCTGTTGCACACTTCCCACTAGAAGTTCACACCCATAATTATGTCGGTATGTTTAGCTAGGACTTTCTTCCATGGGTAGGCGAGGCTGTCCGCTTTATGTCCAGGACTTCAGGTTTGTGCACAAAATTAGAATAGAATTTGGTGCAAAGTACTTAGCATCTCTAGTTCCGAACAGACTGCATTTATCAAGACCTTCCAATCAAGAATGTGTAGCAGAGGTTGGTGTAATAATACCGTAATCCATTAGTTTTACAATCCTTTCTGAGCAATTGTTTTTCTGCCTCCTTCGATACTTTTTTGGGGGCGCCATGGGGGACATGTGGTGGAATAAGGGACTATATAAATAATCAAAGTAAAGTCTGTCTTCCAACTCCCTGTTAGTCTCACGGGTGCCATCATGCCTATTATCTCTCCATTTTTCTAAAGTCCATTGACGTCTGATTGTAATTCTACTCTGTTCGTCTAACTGAGTGCACATTGCTCAGATTCAGTGTAAGGGTGCTTAAAGCACTATTGAAATTTACGTAACATAACCTTGCATACCATTGCTGGAGTTCTCTGGTGGCATTTGTTTTCTTTTACACCAAGATATATAACGTTTGCTTCTAGGGGCCCAAGTAATAACATTCTGAAGTTAGAGTGAACAAAAAAGTAAAAAATTCAAAGTTGCACCTCTTACAAGTGTTATACAAATGTATAGTGAATTGATGATTGCATTAGAGGAAATGATTATAAGTTTATATCTAATCCATTCTTATATTTTTATTTCAAAGTAGAAAGTCAGCATGCAGTGATACAGTTGCGTGAAGGCCGAATGTATAGTAGGAATGAATCGGAATGTTTTTGTTACAAGAAGACGTTTCTACCAAAGTGGAATGACATATGGACCAAGATGCAGGTAAGGTAGATGTGAGTGAAAGTTCACTTTGTTGTTCTCTAAACAGTATGAACTTTACCATAGATGTTATACCATGAAGGAATCCAAGGGATACAAATAATCACCAGAAAACATTTTTAGAGGAATTTTGACTCTTGTTTCTTCTTTAATAACATTGCATGTAAAGTCTAAATTAGATTTGGATTAATTGGAAACTACTCTTCTTTTGGATAAACTGTCAATTTTGGGCTCTTTTGGGAGCCACTATCGCTTTTTAGGTCTCGGCTCGAAGGCTGCGCTTGCGCAGTCTTGATCCGAGATTTAATGACTTGGAGAAGAGGGGCTTGAACCCGCCCCTCTTCTCCCCTGTTCTCCATTGGCTGGCCTCTTGAATGCTGGCCAGTTATTGGAGAAGAGGTCCGTCATTCCGATCAGGCCCCGTCCTTTTCGGATTGGGGGGCATGTTTTTTTCAAGAAGTCTAATTATCTCCTCCAGCCAATGGCAAGAGGAGATAAAAGCAAAACACGCCCCCGAATCCGAAAACGCCACTGCGTTTCTCCGAGGCATTTCTGCTCTGCCTCGGAGAAAGGCGGTGGTGTCTCCTACCAGCTCCATCTGACCACATCCAGGCTTACTCTGGCCCGGGGGCTGCAGAAATCAGCTTAATTGGCTTCGGAGTTTGGGTCTAGTTGAGCCCGTGTTCTTGTATTTTATTGCCCTTCGCCGGCCCCTGCATAGCGGCGCTTAAAACAATACCGCGTTCCAAGCTAACACCTTGTTCCTGATTTTTCCCAGTATAGACACAGCACAGTGTGTGTATAAAATGACAATTCCAGCACGAATGGTGCAACTTTACCCCACCCCTTTAGCCTCTACATTTGTATCTCTTTCTCCCGGTTTGGGTCAAAGTATAATTCTTTGTGTTTCAGGATATGCACGTTTCATTAGCATTGGTGTATTTTGGGTTGGTGTTGTTGTAATGGAGCTGAAATAAAAACCTGAGCACTCACCATTTCCGAGTGCTCCGAGACCACGTGCTCCACTTAGCTAGAAGTCTGAATTCATTTGCAACCAAACTTGAACTCATTCAACCACCCCTCCCTATCCATCCAACTATTCGCTCATTGGGCCAAGCAACCAGTTCTGAAATCTCCATCCATTGAATGGACGGACAAAGGTTTTGCTTGCGAAGCAAGAAGTTGTTTATTCGATACTTACCCGCTCCTTGGACGGCTTATTACGCGTCATGTTTAAGAACTTGAGCATGCCACCGTTCCCCTGTGTCCTTGTCTGCTCCCTTGTCTGTCGAATGACTCTATGCCCAGGACAGCACCGCGCCCACAGTCTGACAGACCAGCCCAGCGCCAGCCGTCCACCCTGCCGCAGATCACAGTGCATCGGGGCAATCTTGTGATTCGCAGATACTGTGTTAGCAATTAGGGCGGGGCATTTATTATCAAAGATGACACTCTCTTCCGTTCTGCTGCCCCGGGCTGCGGGGCTCGTGGTGTAACAGAAAGCGTGTCTCTGCAACTGGAAGCACGCACAACAGCAGCATTGTCCAGCCCTCGACACTCTTCTCCAGCTCCAGGCAACAATTCCAGCAAGAGGCTACGGCTGCTGCCTGGGCCGCCCACTTTCTTGTTTACGTAGTCATTTTATGAATTACGCTTTTACACGATTTTGGTATAAAAGATACAACTTGTAACTACGCACAGTCTTCCACTCACGAGTCTGTGCTGCAGTACATCCTATAAAGTGATTCAGCTTCAGAGATCGAAGCCGGTAGGTTTGGGTTCAAATCACCGCATTCACGCTTCAGCAAACTGTAAAGTGTTGGTAGCCAGGAGCGCTCTTCGCATGGCTACCGATTAGTAGAGCCTCCCGTCAGGGCCACTGGACAAATGTGGCAGCGTGGGACCAAATTATGCAGCACATCGACTTTATGATGCGGCAAGAAAAGGCAAATTATGTGGCGTAAGGAGGCACATTTTCTAATAGCATTACTTAATTTTGTTAATTTTAATCGACAAAGGTTTCACCTCACAAGTACCAATATAACACCCAAACACATCAATATGTAACTAACAAGTGATCAGCCAACCTTTGTGAAGTACCTTCCACTTCGCAACATGTATCAGCGCGTTTTTTGTAACTTTTGATCCGTTTGAGCTAAAAGCAAACGTTTTTGTTAAAAATCTGCAGCTTATGTAACATATGAAGGATTATGTGGCAAATCCATAATTATCCGGAAACACTACGAGGCAAAACTGCATTTCAATGGCCATGCGCCACAGTCGATTTAGCTGGATACATAAACGTATTGTTGATCAAAACGTTCTGCAATGATAAACAGCACAGTTTCCCCGTATTTTATTTTGATCATGGGAAGGAGACCGGAAATTTTGAGGAGTACGCAAACCGTGCATGGTCGCTGCTCTTTAACAAATTAAAATATAGATAAGTGAAAGGGTGATGTTTATTTTAACTCAGACCCTGGGCGCGGCTTCTCCAATCACAGAAATAAACTGCAGTTAAAACTCGCAGGGCGGAGTGGTTGAAGTCGAGACAGAAGCACTTTCTTTGGCGCTTCGCCACACACGCTGCAATCCAATACCCGAGCAGAACAAGCATTTACAATGCAATGGTCTCGGCATTGGTAAAGTTACAGCTATTGGCATTGCTCATGACATTATTTTTGTTTATAAAACATTTAAAGAAACTGCATTGTTATTTACAATGTCAATAGCTTAATCACTCTCAAATGCGAGACCTATTGCATTTGCACACACACACACAGAGCCACCTACACACACACTGATTAAGCTATTGACATTGTAAATAACAATGCCGTTTCTCTACATGTTTTAAAAACAAAAACATAAACAAAAATATTGTCATGAGCAATGCCAATAGCTCTAACTTTAACAATGCCGAGACCGTTGCATTGTAAATGCTTGTTTAGTAAATCCTGTTGGAGCAGCAGCAGAGTCTCTAATGGTGCATGTTGCTTTTTCTTGTTGCGCTGATCTAATCCCGTCACAGAGCACAGGATGTGAGGATGCCACAGATCATGAAGTATGTCCCAGGATGGGAGAGCACTGGGTTTTGCCTAGCTCCCAACTCTTTAGATCTGGCATCAGCTAAGATGTTTTGATTTTAATGGAATTGTAATGTCTGTCTGTCTCCTGGTTGTTGGCAGTAGGTATAGTTAGGACCTAGTTTCCATAGAAAAAGCATTTTTTGTTTTGCTAGTAACTTTGGTGCAGTTTGACGAATCTTCACGAAAGGTTCAAATTTAGTGAGCTAGTCATTTCAGCTGCTGTCTGAAAAGTTCAGTTAATCGTCAAGCGGGGGCTGAGAAAAAGGGGTGGGGGTGTCCCAAAATGCATTTTCCTCGTGCAATTTCCCATAGTGATTTTAGACACAACTACAACCTGAATCACTAAACTGAAATGCCTCAAATTTGGCAGAAAGCTGGATCTTGGTCCAGAAAGAGTGCTTTTTGTACATTTTTTTTTTAAAGTAGTTTTGGTATTACTGAAGAAAAGAGACTAGTGTATATCTAGAGACTCGGATCCACTGTGGTGGGTTCCCGGATCCATGCACCAACAGCAGTGCTGCGTTGGCTGACTGCAACCAGAGCGAAAACGTGCAGCCACCATTTTGCGAATCGGGACACTGATCCCTGGAGGAGTGGGGGATAAAGTAGGAATAAGATAGTTATAAGGGGTCAGGATAGAGGTATATTGACCACATGCAACTGATTGGTCCGTGAGGGATTGTGGTGAAACCTTTATCGCATGCGCGAGGATTCGTGGTGCTCCAGGGTGGGCACCCATGTGAATCCGAGGTGGATCCAGACCCCAATTAAAAAAAGTCAGTCGGGCAAGCACAGCCCCTCGCAGACCCACACAGTCCCTCACACACCCACTCACAGACCCACAAATCTACTTGCACACCCATGCAGCCACTCACCACCCATGCAGCCACTCACACACCCACAACACCACTACCACACTCACAAAGACACCCCCCCCCCGGCCGATTTCCGCCAAGGGGACCCTGTCCCCTGGGGCCCGGTCATGTATCACTGGGTGCCGTGGACCTGCCCAGGACACCCAGTGTGCAGGATCTGGAGCGCAGGGGAATCTCATAGCCCCGCAGTCCCAGCCGGCCTCCTGCTTTCAGCGGGAGCTGGCATTGCTGCTGCATGCAGGGAGCTCCTGGAAATACAGCTCCCTGCATGTAGGACCAATAGGTTAATCTCTTTTCATGCTTGCATGTCTACGGGCAGGCACAAAGATATGAAACCTCCGCTTCCAGCGGTCGGAAGCACTTTGGCAGCTCCCGTTTGCTGAAACCTGAGTGTTTGCTTTTGCTTGGTGGGAGCTGTCGGCTCCCGCCAAGCAATAGCAAACAGCTATGTCCCGGACGTGGGTATCCGGGACATAGCTGGAGCCAGCCCTGGGGGTGGTGGTCTCCGGGGCTGTATATGACCTCTTTTTTTTTCGCTCCAGGAGGTGGTGGTCGGGAGGGTGGGGGAGAGATCATTTTAATGTGGTGGTCCCTGGCAGGAGCGTTGGGGGGGGGGGGGGGGGGTCCGCGCTGCCTCCCCACCTATTATTAAAATTAGCCCCAGGGAGGTGTTGGTCCCCAGGGCATTTTTAAGTCATTGGAGGAAGGCTTTGTGCGCCCCCTCCATTTTAAATTAAAGCCTGCATGCCTCCGAGCCTGGCCCACCCAGGGGCTACAATTAAAACAAGCGTACGAGATGCACTTTTTTTTCTGCATTATTTTTTGGGGTGGGAATCGGCTGAAGCAGAGTCCCAAGTTGGATGCCAACACTTACAGTTAAAGATTTGGCAGATATTCAGACATCTGCAGGTCTCAGCACAAGCTCTCTACTACTCTCTCTACTACTCGCTGTACTACTACTCACTCTACTAATTCTCTCTCTCTACTACTTACTCTCTACTACTTACTCTCTACTACTCACTCTACTACTCTCTACTACTCACTCTCTACTACTCTCCTCACTACTCTCCTCACTCTCTACTACTCTCCTCACTCTCTACTACTCACCCTCTACTACTCACCCTCTACTACTCACCCTCTACTACTCACCCTCTACTACTCACCCTCTACTACTCTCTACTACACTCTCTACTGCTCACTCTACTGCTCACTTTCTACCACTCACTCTCTACCACTCACTCTCTACCACTCAATCTCTACCACTCACTCTCTACCACCCACTCTCTACCACTCACTCTCTACTACTCAATCTACTACTCACTTTCTACTACTTACTCTACTACTCTACTGCTCACTCTACTACTCAATCTCTACTTCTCTCTACTACTCTCTACTACTCTCCTCACTCTCTACTACTCTCCTCACTCTCTACTACTCACTCTCTACTACTCACTCTCTACTACTCACTCTACTACTCACTCTACTACTCACTCTCTACTACTCACTCTACTACTTACTCTCTACTACTTACTCTCTACTACTTACTCTCTACTACTCACTCTACTACTCACTCTACTACTCACTCTACTACTCACTCTACTACTCACTCTACTACTCTCTACTACTCACTCTCTACTCTCTCTACTACTCTCCTCACTACTCTCCTCACTCTCTACTACTCTCCTCACTCTCTACTACTCTCCTCACTCTCTACTACTCTCCTCACTCTCTACTACTCTCCTCACTCTCTACTACTCTCCTCACTCTCTACTACTCACTCTCTACTACTCACTCTCTACTACTCACTCTCTACTACTCACTCTACTACTCACTCTACTACTCACTCTACTACTCACTCTACTACTCTCTACTACTCACTCTCTACTCTCTCTACTACTCACTCTCTACTCTCTCTACTACTCTCCTCACTACTCTCCTCACTCTCTACTACTCTCCTCACTCTCTACTACTCACTCTCTACTACTCGCTCTCTACTACTCACGCTCTACTACTCTCTACTACACTCTCTACTACACTCTCTACTACACTCTCTACTGCTCACTCTCTACCACTCACTCTCTACCACTCACTCTCTACCACTCACTCTCTACCACTCACTCTCTACCACTCACTCTCTACCACTCACTCTCTACCACTCACTCTCTACCACTCACTCTCTACCACTCACTCTACTACTCTACTGCTCACTCTACTACTCAATCTCTACTTCTCTCTACTACTCTCCTCACTCTCTACTACTCTCCTCACTCTCTACTACTCTCCTCACTCTCTACTACTCTCCTCACTCTCTACTACTCTCCTCACTCTCTACTACTCTCCTCACTCTCTACTACTCTCCTCACTCTCTACTACTCTCCTCACTCTCTACTACTCTCTACTACTCACTCTACTACTCACTCTCTACTACTCACTCTCTACTACTCACTCTCTACTACTCTTTCTCTACTACTCTTTCTCTACTACTCACTCTCTACTACTCTTTCTCTACTACTCTTTCTCTACTACTCTCTCTCTACTACTGACTCTACTACTCACTCTACTACTCTACTGCTCACTCTACTACTCAATCTCTACTTCTCTCTACTACTCTCTACTATTCTCCTCACTCTCTACTACTCTACTCACTCTCTACTACTCACTCTCTACTACTCACTCTCTACTACTCACTCTACTACTCACTCTCTACTACTCTCTCTCTACTACTCACTCTCTACTACTCTCTCTCTACTACTCACTCTACTACTCACTCTACTACTCACTCTACTACTCACTCTACTACTCACTCTACTACTCACTCTCTACTGCTCACTCTACTACTCTCCTCACTCTCTACTACTCACTCTCTACTATTCACTCTCTACTACTCACTCTCTAGTACTCACTCTACTACTCAGTCTCTAGTACTCACTCTCTACTACTCGGTCTCTAGTACTCACTCTCTACTACTCACTCTACTGCTCACTCTACTACTCACTCTACTACTCACTCTACTACTCACTCTACTACTCACTCTACTACTCACTCTACTACTCACTCTACTACTCACTCTCTACTGCTCACTCTACTACTCTCCTCACTCTCTACTACTCACTCTCTACTATTCACTCTCTACTACTCACTCTCTAGTACTCACTCTCTACTATTCACTCTCTACTACTCACTCTCTAGTACTCACTCTACTACTCAGTCGCTAGTACTCACTCTCTACTACTCGGTCTCTAGTACTCACTCTCTACTACTCACTCTACTGCTCACTCTACTACTCAATCTCTACTACTTTGTACTACTCTCTACTACTCTCCTCACTCCCTACTACTCTCCTCACTCTCTACTACTCTGCTACTCACTCTCTGCTACTCACTCTCTGCTACTCACTCTCTGCTACTCACTCTGCTACTCACTCTCTACTACTCACTCTACTACTCTTTACTACTCACTCTCTACTACTCTCTACTACTCACTCTCTACTACTCACTCTACTACTCACTCTCTACTACTCACTCTCTACTACTACTACTCTCTCTCTACTACTCTCTCTCTCCACTACTCACCACTCCACTGCTCACTCCACTGCTCACTCCACTGCTCACTCCACTACTCACTCCACTGCTCACTCCACTACTCACTCCACTACTCGCTCTCTACTATTCTCTACTACTCTCTCTATTACTCTACTCTCTACCACTCAATTACTCTCTCTACTACTCAATCTCTACTACTCTCTCTACTACTCTCTCTACTACTCTTTCTCTACTACTCTCTCTCTACTACTGACTCTACTACTCACTCTCTACTACTCTCTCTACTACTCTCCTCACTACTCTCTTCACTCTCTACTACTCCCTCTCTACTACTCCCTCTCTACTACTCCCTCTCTACTACTCCCTCTCTACTACTCCCTCTCTACTACTCCCTCTCTACTACTCCCTCTCTACTACTCCCTCTCTACTACTCCCTCTCTACTACTCCCTCTCTACTACTCCCTCTCTACTACTCCCTCTCTACTACTCCCTCTCTACTACCCACTCTCTACTACCCACTCTCTACTACCCACTCTCTACTACCCACTCTCTACTACCCACTCTCTACTACCCACTCTCTACTACCCACTCTCTACTGCCCACTCTCTACTGCCCACTCTCTACTGCCCACTCTCTACTGCCCACTCTCTACTGCCCACTCTCTACTGCCCACTCTCTACTGCCCACTCTCTACTGCCCACTCTCTACTGCCCACTCTACTGCCCACTCTACTGCTCACTCTACTGCTCACTCTCTACCACTCACTCTCTACCATTCACTCTACCATTCACTCTACCATTCACTCTACCATTCACTCTACCATTCACTCTACCATTCACTCTACCATTCACTCTACCATTCACTCTACCATTCACTCTACCATTCACTCTACCATTCACTCTACCATTCACTCTACTACTCACTCTACTACTCACTCTACTACTCACTCTACTACTCACTCTACTACTCACTCTACTACTCACTCTACTACTCACTCTACTACTCACTCTACTACTCACTCTACTACTCTCCTCACTCTCTACTACTCTCCTCACTCTCTACTACTCTCCTCACTCTCTACTACTCTCCTCACTCTCTACTACTCTCCTCACTCTCTACTACTCTCCTCACTCTCTACTACTCTCCTCACTCTCTACTACTCTCCTCACTCTCTACTACTCTCCTCACTCTCTACTACTCTCCTCACTCTCTACTACTCTCCTCACTCTCTACTACTCTCCTCACTCTCTACTACTCTCCTCACTCTCTACTACTCACTCTCTCTACTACTTCTCTCTACTACTTCTCTCTCTACTACTCACTCTCTACTACTCACTCTCTACTACTCTCTACTACTCTCTACTACTCACTCTCTACTACTCACTCTCTCCACTGCTCACTCCCTCCACTGCTCACTCCACTACTCACTCTACTACTCTCTAATACTCACTCTACTACTCTCTCTCTACTACTCACTCTACTACTCTCTCTCTTCTACTCTCTCTCTTCTACTCTCTCTCTACTACTCTCTCTCTTCTACTCTCTCTCTACTACTCTCTCTCTACTACTCTCTCTCTACTACTCTCCTCACTACTCTCCTCACTCTCGACTACTCACTCTCGACTACTCACTCTCGACTACTCACTCTCGACTACTCAGTCTCGACTACTCACTCTCTAGTACTCACTCTCTAGTACTCACTCTCTAGTACTCACTCTCTAGTACTCACTCTCTACTACTCACTCTCTACTGCTCACTCTACTGCTCACTCTACTACTCAATCTCTACTACTTTGCACTACTCTCTACTACTCTCCTCACTTTCTACTACTCTCCTCACTCTCTACTACTCTGCTACTCACTCTCTGCTACTCACTCTCTGCTACTCACTCTCTGCTACTCACTCTCTGCTACTCACTCTCTGCTACTCACTCTCTGCTACTCACTCTCTGCTACTCACTCTCTGCTACTCACTCTCTGCTACTCACTCTACTACTCACTCTACTACTCTCTACTATTCTCTCTACTACTACTCTCTCTACTACTACTACTCTCTCTCTACTACTCTCTCTCTCTACTACTCTCTCTCTCTACTACTCTCTCTCTCCACTACTCACCACTCCACTACTCACTCCACTACTCACTCCACTACTCACTCCACTACTCACTCCACTACTCACTCCACTACTCACTCCACTACTCACTCCACTACTCACTCTACTACTCACTCTACTACTCACTCTACTACTCACTCTACTACTCACTCTACTACTCTCTAATACTCACTCTCTACTATTCTCTACCACTCTCTCTACCACTCAATTACTCTCTCTACTACTCAATCTACTACTCGCTCTCTACTACTCTCTACTACTCACTACTACTCACTCTACTACTCTACTACTTACTGCTACTCTCTCTACTACTGTTGGAGGGAGGACCAGCGGGGAGTCGGGGGGACTACTCCGGGGCACCTTCCTACCGCAAAGTTATAGCCGAGCGCCGCTGAGAAGCCTCCTAGGAGAGGTCCTTCTCCTATGATCGTACTAGGCCCAGTAACACCACCACACAGGATTCCGTATCAGTTGCTTATCTTGGTTCTTTATATAAAAAGGAGCACGTTCAATATTTACAGTGGGATCGAGTGGTCCAATAAGAGTCTCAATGTCTATGGAGGGATAGGGTAGCGGGACAGTCTTAGTACCGGCAAGGTACGGGAAGGCTCTGCGCCAGACCTTGGGTGCTGGTCTCAGAGCGGCTCGGTCGTGGAGAGCCGCGACGGCGTCAGCAGGGCTCGGGTGGTAGTTCCGCTAGGGTCGAGCCGCGACACAGTCAGCTGGGCTCCGGTGGTAGGTCCGCTTCGGTCGAGCCGCGACGAGGTCAGCTGGGCTCTGATGGTACGTTTCAGCAAGGTCGGGCCGCGACAGCGTCAGCAGGGCCCCAAAGGTTCGTGAAGGTCTTGTAAGCACGATGGAGCCGCGACGTCGTCAGCAGGGCTCAGAGTGTAGTTTCAGGAAGAGTCTTTCTCCGTAGGGTCAGCCGCGATCCGATCAGCAGGGCTCTTGACTCCGGGATACAACTGTCGCCTTGTTGCCGGGTCGCCCCAGATATAGGTCTGGAGCCCTTTGATGTCCGGACCCTTGTGCCCAGGAGGGCGGAGAGGCCGGGTAGGGCGCGGCCAGACGCCCAGCAGGAGAGGCGCCAGGCCCCAGAGAGCTGTGGGGCGATCGCACCTAGGTGTGGAAGGACGGTTGGGGGTCCCATCGATACTGCCCTCCGCCGTGAGTGGGAAGGGCTCACGTGGTATCCCCGGGCCAGGGGTTGGCGCCTCGATGTCGGGCCTCGCTGGGACCGAGGTCGGGTAGAGCAGGGTCACGTAGGTGGTCACGTGGAGTGACGTATAATCCAAGATGGAGGAGCCCCGAGGTGCATGGGACCTCGTGTGGCTTAGCGAGGGGGAACAGGACCACGCCACGAGGCCGGCTCCAACAGGTAGATTACACACTCTAGTACACACACTCTAGTACACACACTCTAGTACACACTCTACTACACACGCTTTACTACTTGCTCTCTACTACTTGCTCTCTACTACTTGCTCTCTTCTACTTGCTCTCTACTACTCGCTCTCTACTACTCACTCTCTACTACTCACTCTCTGCTACTCTCTCTACTACTCTCTGCTACTCTCTCTACAACTCTCTCTACAACTCTCTCTCTACAACTCTCTCTCTACAACTCTCTCTCTACAACTCTCTCTCTACAACTCTCTCTCTACAACTCTCTCTCTACAACACTCTCTCTACAACACTCTCTCTGCTACTCTCTCTGCTACTCTCTCTGCTACTCTCTCTGCTACTCTCTCTGCTACTCTCTCTGCTACTCTCTCTGCTACTCTCTCTGCTACTCTCTCTGCTACTCTCTCTGCTACTCTCTCTGCTACTCGCTCTGCTACTCGCTCTGCTACTCGCTCTGCTACTCGCTCTGCTACTCACTCTCTGCTACTCACTCTGCTACTCACTACTACTCTACTCACTCTACTACTCACTCTACTACTCTCTACTATTCGCTCTCAACTACCCTCTACTACTCACTCTACTACTCACTCTCCACTACTCTACTACACACTCTCTACTACTTGCTCTCTACTACTTGCTCTCTACTACTTGCTCTCTACTACTCGCTCTCTATTACTCTCTACTACTCTTTGCTACTCACTCTCTACTACTCACTCTCTGCTACTCTCTCTACTACTCTGCTACTCACTCTACAACTCTCTCTCTACAACTCTCTATTACTCTCTACTAGTCACTCTACTAGTCTCTACTACTCTCTACTAATCTCTCTGCTACTCTCTGCTACTCTCTCTCTACTACTACTCTCTCTACTACTCTCTCTACTATTCACTCTCTACTACTCACTCTCCACTACTCTACTACACGCTCTCTACTACACGCTCTCTACTACACGCTCTCTACTACACGCTCTCTACTACACGCTCTCTACTACACACTCTCTACTACACACTCTCTACTACACACTCTCTACTACACACTCTCTACTACTCGCTCTCTACTACTCGCTCTCTATTACTCTCTACTACTCTTTGCTACTCACTCTCTATTACTCTCTACTACTCTTTGCTACTCACTCTCTACTACTCACTCTCTGCTACTCTCTCTTACTCACTCTCTGCTACTCTCTCTTACTCACTCTCTGCTACTCTCTCTTACTCACTCTCTGCTACTCTCTCTTACTCACTCTACAACTCTCTCTCTACTACTCTACTAGTGACTCTACTAGTCTCTACTACTCTCTACTAATCTCTCTGCTACTCTCTCTCTACTACTACTCTCTCTACTACTCTCTCTCTACTACTCTCTCTACTATTCACTCTCTACTACTCACTCTACTACTCACTCTCTACTACTCTGCTACTCACTCTCTACTATTCTCTACTATTCACTACTACTCTCTCTGCTACTCTCTCTGCTACTCTCTCTGCTACTCTCTCTGCTACTCTCTCTGCTACTCTCTCTGCTACTCTCTCTGCTACTCTCTCTGCTACTCTCTCTGCTACTCTCTCTGCTACTCTCTCTACTACTCTCTACTACTACTCTCTTCTACTACTCTCTCTACTACTCACTCTCTGCTACTCACTCTCTGCTACTCACTCTCTGCTACTCACTCTCTGCTACTCTCTCTACTACTCTATACTACTCGCTCTCAACTACCCTCTACTACTCACTCTTCTACTCACTCTTCTACTCACTCTTCTACTCACTCTCCACTACTCTACTACACTCTCTCTACTACACTCTCTCTACTACACTCTCTCTACTACACTCTCTCTACTACACTCTCTCTACTACACTCTCTCTACTACACTCTCTCTACTACACTCTCTCTACTACACTCTCTCTACTACACTCTCTCTACTACGCTCTCTACTACACTCTCTCTACTACGCTCTCTACTACACTCTCTCTACTACGCTCTCTACTACACACTACTACACATACTCTAGTACACACACTAGTACACACTCTACTACTTGCTCTCTACTACTTGCTCTCTACTACTTTCTCTCTACTACTGACTCTCTATTACTCTCTGCTACTCACTCTCTGCTACTCACTCTCTGCTACTCACTCTCTGCTACTCACTCTCTGCTACTCACTCTCTGCTACTCACTCTCTGCTACTCTCTATACTACTCTCTGCTACTCACTCTACAACTCTCTCTCTACTACTGTCTACTACTCTCTACTAGTCACTCTACTAGTCTCTACTACTCTACTACTCTCTACTAATCTCTCTGCTACTCTCTACTACTACTCTCTACTACTCTCTACTACTACTCTCTACTACTCTCTACTACTACTCTCTACTACTCTACTACTCACTCTCTACTACTCTACTACATTCTCTCTACTCTCTCTACTACTCTCTCTACTACACTCTCTCTACTACACTCTCTCTACTACACTCTCTCTACTACACTCTCTCTACTACACTCTCTCTACTACGCTCTCTCTACTACGCTCTCTCTACTACACTCTCTCTACTACACTCTCAACTACGCTCTCTACTACACTCTCTACTACACACTACTACACATACTCTAGTACACACACTAGTACATACTCTACTACTTGCTCTCTACTACTTGCTCTCTACTACTTGCTCTCTACTACTGACTCTCTATTACTCTCTGCTACTCACTCTCTGCTACTCACTCTCTGCTACTCACTCTCTGCTACTCACTCTCTGCTACTCACTCTCTGCTACTCACTCTCTGCTACTCACTCTCTGCTACTCTCTATACTACTCTCTGCTACTCACTCTACAACTCTCTCTCTACTACTGTCTACTACTCTCTACTAGTCACTCTACTAGTCTCTACTACTCTACTACTCTCTACTAACCTCTCTGCTACTCTCTACTACTACTCTCTACTACTCTCTACTACTACTCTCTACTACTCTCTACTACTACTCTCTACTACTCTCTACTACTCACTCTCTACTACTCTACTACATTCTCTCTACTCTCTCTACTACTCTCTCTACTACTCTCTTTACTTACTCTACTACTTACTCTACTACTCACTCTACTACTCACTATCTATTACTCTCTCTACTCTACTACTCTCTCTCTACTACTCTCTCTCTACTACTCTGCTACTCACTCTCAGCTACTCACTCTCTGCTACTCACTCTCTGCTACTCACTCTCTGCTACTCACTCTCTGCTACTCACTCTCTGCTACTCACTCTCTGCTACTCACTCTCTGCTACTCACTCTCTGCTACTCACTCTCTGCTACTCACTCTCTGCTACTCACTCTCTGCTACCCGCTCTGCTACCCGCTCTGCTACCCGCTCTGCTACCCGCTCTGCTACCCGCTCTGCTACTCTCTGCTACTCTCTGCTACTCTCTGCTACTCTCTGCTACTCTCTACTACTCACTCTACTACTCACTCTACTACTCACTCTACTACTCTCTCTACTACTCTCTCTACTACTCTCTCTACTACTCTCTCTACTACTCTCTCTACTACTCTCTCTACTACTCTCTACTATTCGCTCTCAACTACCCTCTACTACTCACTCTACTACTCACTCTCCACTACTCTACTACTCACTCTCTAGTACACACGCTCTAGTACACACGCTCTAGTACACACGCTCTAGTACACACGCTCTAGTACACACGCTCTAGTACACACGCTCTAGTACACACGCTCTACTACACACGCTCTACTACACACGCTCTACTACTTGCTCTCTTCTACTTGCTCTCTACTACTTGCTCTCTACTACTCACTCTCTATTACTCTCTACTACTCTTTGCTACTCACTCTCTACTACTCACTCTCTGCTACTCTCTCTACTACTCTCTGCTACTCACTCTACAACTCTCTCTCTACTACTCTCTCTACTACTCTCTCTCCTACTCTCTCTACTACTCTCTCTACTACTCTCTCTACTACTCTACTAGTCACTCTACTAGTCTCTACTACTCTCTACTAATCTCTCAGGTACTCTCTCGCTCTACTACTCTCTCTACTACTCTCTCTACTACTCTCTCTACTACTCTCTCTACTACTCACTCTACTACTCACTCTCTACTACTCTGCTACTCACTCTCTACTACTCTGCTACTCACTCTCTACTATTCTCTACTATTCACTACTACTTACTCTACTACTTACTCTACTACTCTCTCTACTACTCTCTCTACTACTCTCTCTACGCTACTCACTCTCTGCTACTCACTCATTCTTGCTACTCACTCTCTGCTACTCACTCTGCTACTCACTTTACTACTCTACTACTCTCTCTACTACTCTATACTACTCGCTCTCAACTACCCTCTACTACTCACTCTTCTACTCACTCTCCACCACTCTACTACACACTCTCTACTACACTCTCTACTACACTCTACTACACTCTACTACACTCTACTACACTCTACTACACTCTACTACACTCTACTACACTCTACTACACTCTACTACACTCTACTACACTCTACTACACTCTCTACTACACATACATTACTACACACACTCTAGTACACACACTCTAGTACACACACTACTACACACGCTCTACTACACACGCTCTACTACACACGCTCTACTACACACGCTCTACTACACACGCTCTACTACTTGCTCTCTTCTACTTGCTCTCTACTACTTGCTCTCTACTACTCACTCTCTATTACTCTCTACTACTCTTTGCTACTCACTCTCTACTACTCACTCTCTGCTACTCTCTCTACTACTCTCTGCTACTCACTCTACAACTCTCTCTCTACTACTCTCTCTACTACTCTCTCTACTACTCTCTCTACTACTCTCTCTACTACTCTCTCTACTACTCTACTAGTCACTCTACTAGTCTCTACTACTCTCTACTAATCTCTCTGGTACTCTCTCTCTCTACTACTCTCTCTACTACTCTCTCTACTACTCTCTCTACTACTCTCTCTACGCTACTCACTCTCTGCTACTCACTCATTCTTGCTACTCACTCTCTGCTACTCACTCTGCTACTCACTTTACTACTCTACTACTCTCTCTACTACTCTATACTACTCGCTCTCAACTACCCTCTACTACTCACTCTTCTACTCACTCTCCACCACTCTACTACACACTCTCTACTACACTCTACTACTCACTCTCTACTACACTCTCTACTACACTCTCTACTACACTCTCTACTACACTCTCTACTACACTCTACTACACTCTACTACACTCTACTACACTCTACTACACTCTACTACACTCTACTACACTCTACTACACTCTACTACACTCTCTACTACACATACATTACTACACACACTCTAGTACACACACTCTAGTACACACACTACTACACACGCTCTACTACTCACGCTCTACTACTCACGCTCTACTACTCACGCTCTACTACTCACGCTCTACTACTCACGCTCTACTACTCACGCTCTACTACTCACGCTCTACTACTCACTCTCTACTACTCACTCTCTACTACTCACTCTACTACTCTCTACTACTCAGTCTCTAGTACTCTCTACTACGCTCTACTACTCTCTCTACTACTCACTCTACTACTACTCACTCTACTACTACTCACTCTCTACTACTCACTCTACTACTACTCACTCTCTACTACTCGCTCCACCACTCGCTCCACTGCTCACTCCACTACTCACTCTCTACTATTCTCTACTACTCACTCTACTACTCTCTACTCTCTACCACTCAACTACTCTCTCTACTACTCACTCCCTACTACTCACTCTACTACTCTCTCTCAACTACCCTCTACTACTCTCTCTACTACTCTCTCTACTACTCTCTCTACTACTCTCTCTACTACTCTCTCTACTACTCTCTCTACTACTCTCTCTACTACTCTCTCTACTACTCTCTCTACTACTCTCTCTACTACTCTCTCTACTACTCTCTCTCTACTACTTACTCTACTACTCACTCTCTAGTACTCACTCTCTAGTACTCACTCTCTAGTACTCACTCTCTAGTACTCACTCTCTAGTACTCACTCTACTGCTTTCTC
Organism: Triturus cristatus; assembly: GCF_964204655.1. Classification (NCBI taxonomy): domain Eukaryota; kingdom Metazoa; phylum Chordata; class Amphibia; order Caudata; family Salamandridae; genus Triturus; species Triturus cristatus. The sequence continues at coordinate 168,977,428 of NC_140586.1, read as the reverse complement.
TGCTACTCAATCTCAACTACTCTACTACTCCTCTCCTCACTCTCTACTACTCTCCTCACTCTCTACTACTCTCCTCACTCTCTACTACTCACTCTCTACTACTCACTCTCTACTACTCACTCTCCACTGCTCACTCCACTGCTCACTCCACTGCTCACTCCACTGCTCACTCCACTGCTCACTCCACTGCTCACTCCACTGCTCACTCCACTGCTCTCTAATACTCACTCTCTACTACTCACTCTACTACTCTCTACTACTCTCTACTACTCACTCCACTTCTCTCTACTACGAAGTCTCTACTACTCACTCTCTACTACTCACTCTACTACTCACTCTACTACTCTCTACTACTCTCTACTACTCTCTACTACTCTCTACTACTCTCTACTACTCTCTACTACTCTCTACTACTCTCTACTACTCTCTCTACTACTCTCTACTACTCTCTCTACTACTCTACTACTCTCTACTACTCTCTACTACTCTCTACTACTACTCTCTACTACTCTCTCTACTACTCTCTACTACTCTCTACTACTCCGTCTCTAGTACTCACTCTACTACGCGCTACTACTTAGTCTCTACTACTTAGTCTCCACTAGTCACTTTACTACTCACTCTACTACTACTCACTCTACTACTACTCACTCTACCACTACTCGCTCCACTACTCGCTCCACTACTCTCTAATACTCACTCTCTACTATTCTCTACTACTCACTCTACTACTCTGTGGTAAATAAAATATTACGCTGTCAGACTTTTAAAATATAAATAAGATCATGCATAAAGCAAGAGGCTGAGTCTGTGGTATCAGGTTCATAAAGGGATTTATTCCAATAACTCGAGTCAAAGGGAGAATATTTCCATCACCAAAATTGGATCTGGAAAGGGGCTCAAAAGTATTCTCAATATTCTCAAAACATTATTCACAGAGTACAGTATATATACATTTCTCAATTGTACGTAAGCAAAAGAGCAAGAGAGAATGAGATAAGAGCATGTGGGCGTGTAAGTAGGCGTGAAGGTGGGCGTCCATGTGGGCGTCCACTTGATGATAATGGGTAATTTGTCATGTGTGGGTGGATACCTGGAGAATCCTGCAATGTCAGCAGAAATATTTGGCAGAGATGCGTGCGCAGTCGCATGACGTGTGATAGACGTGCAACTAGAGGGAGAAAGGGACTTGACATTTAGCTCTACATGTGGAGACAAAAGTCTGGGGTTATGTCAACCTAATCCCAAATCATATCTAATATCCTATGTTTAAAGAACTGTGTTATCCAAAAAGAAAGGTCTCTTAGGATAGAATCTTATTCTATACTGACTATACTGACTAGTGCGTGTACAAGCATCTAAGTGTCTACACTAAATGCGAGGGGGTAGGAATATTCCATGGTAACAGGGCTATGAATTTACTTGCATAAAGACAGAGAAGCCGGGCCCTTTGCTCGGTAGCTGGAAGAATGTTTACTTAAACTACTAGACAGGAATGCATTGGATAGGGACGGTGGAGATAATCTTGAAGGTGAAATACAGTTCTTGGCAGAGAATAGGCTGATGTCAGGCTTCGTGAGCCGCGCAGAGAATGAGACAAAGTTCATGGTCACAGATGCAGGCTCAGACTGGAGCTTTCAGAGGCAGAAGGCAAGAAGAGTTTGATGACAGAATCAGGGCCTACTTGCCTGGACTGTAAAATGGCATAAGTGAACCATATAAAGCCGGTAGCCTTTCATACTTAGGAATGGAATATCCGGCCTATTCATGGCGGATCTGACAGAGGACATGTTGACGGTGGACGCACATGTGTTTGCGTCTTCATAACTGGAACTGGAGGGAACATACATGTACTTGTGATTCATACATGAAACCGTTGGGGTCCAAGATAGGGGACATAACTGATCAGAAAAATCCATATTTCCACATTCCCTCCTTGTCCCCTACTTGCCCGTTAAGAGATATCAATCTTCATCAATCCATTGATCTGTTCATATAACATCATTTGTTCTTCTTTCTTCTTCCGTGACGAATGAAATCTTGGTGGTGGAATACACGATGTGGCACACAGACCACAGATCGCTGGTCCACATTGTAGACATAGACAGCAACTGAATAGTATGAGAAGGCCAATACCTAGGAAAGATAGGACCTTCCATCCAAAGGTAGATAATACACTCCAAAACCAACCGGACCAAGTCCAGGTGCCTGGATTCTGGTGTATCTGGCTTACAATCTTATGAAGGCGAGTTATGGCTTTATATACAGATGGCGAATTTTCTGGTATGAAAAATGCAACAGCTTGATTTGATGACCCTACAAGCTCCGCCCCGATCGGCCAGGATAACGTCAAGGACAAGACTATTTTGAAGCACAACAATCCGCATAGCAGACTGCTCTTCTGTTAAATTGCCTAAGGCGGAAATAGTTTCGTTCACTACTGCTTCAAGGGTTCTGGTTAATCTACGTATCAGCTTACTATTGGTAACTGTACCTATATAGGGAAAGAAACCTTTATTGAAATCTGTATATTCTTCCCATGCTGTTTCAGTGTAATCGACAATTGGGAGATCTCTCTGCTGTCTATTGTGTACTAAATGAGTATTTCTATGAGAATCAGGAGGAGCTAGGAAAACAGGTGGTAGGAGGAATGCTATGTAACAGGTACCATCCCAATCTAGAGGTAGGCGTATATATGCGGTCTGGCCACATATAAAGTAGGAATGACGAGAAGCTCTAAATGTAGACTTGCCTTGATCACTGAATTTTATTACAGTGGTGCATTTACTATGGCCCATGTGTATGGAGCCATTCTTTCTTATACATAATTCCCCTTTTTCTGGGAATACGGACATGGCGGGCAAGATTGGTGTAGCTTCAGATTCAACGTTCAGGATCATGAGGTTAAGTGTAAAATTACCTAATCCATATACTTCATGTTCTAGATCAGGTCCTGTTCTTTTGGGAAGTCCCTCCTTGTTAGGGTAGCAGACTTTAAGCAAAAACTAAATTCAGGTTTCCCCATACCCAGTTGTCTTGATAAACTGCGGAATTCGAATCTAGGGAATTAATCAAACTAAACCATGCTCCACAGGAGCCATTGTGTGTGAACGGATAGAGAAAGAGGGGCAAAACTCCCTTATAGTTCTGATAGGGGGGGAGTCGGCCACAGACCCAGCAGTCTGTAGCATTGCTAGTCTGATGTGAATGGTGCAGCATCTGAATAAAGGTATTGTTGCGTAAGGCAAGTCGATATGATAGCTCATAGGATGGCAGATCACTAAATGTGTGCTTTATGGTATCATTAGTGGAGGAGTATAAGAGTGAGGCAATAGGAGGAAAAATAGCATGTAGTATTAAGCTGATACATATTATCGTGATGCACATCTTGCTCTTTGTTTTTAATATTATAGTCCAAGATCTTATGCAAGCCAGAATACATGTTCAACCGCTTCACCACCTAGTGGACTTAATTGATCAAACGGGTTCTGACTTTTTTTAGATCTAAGTTTAGCTTTGTGGAAACTGCTGGGGAGTCTCCTCTAGAAAATGGTGTTCAAAATCCAAAATTCAAGTTCAAAGTCTTTTTCCTTTGTAAAAGAGTGGTGAAGGTGCACTTTGACTTTAACGGCCGTCCCCGTGGTCCAGAGCACTGACTTTGGCGCCTTCCATCCAGGAGCGATGGAGTATTCTTTGACCTGGGTGTTGTCAGGGAAGGCGGCAGCAACCTGCGAACAACAAGAGAGTAGTGCAGACATCAAGGAAGCCAGGTAATCTGTCAGCATTTTATTATCTTTTAGGCATTGGAGTGCCCCACATATTTGGTGGTCTACCAAAGACCACTTCATAGGGAGATAAGCCTGTTCTAGAATGAGCTACAATTCGCATGTAAAAGAGGGCAACCGGCAGGGCTACCATCCCATCTACACCATTGTCTGCGCAAATTTTTAATGTCTGTTTATGTCTTTCTACAAGGCCTGCTGCTTCAGGATGTCGCACACAATGGAATTTCCAGGTATACCCTAACAGAAGGGACACCTGCTTCATTAGTACCAGGACATATTTGTAACCTCTACATCTGTTTATTTGGATATAATCCATTTGGAGCACTTCAAAAGGGTGGTCAGGTGGATGGAATCCACCTTGTTCCATCGGAATGCCTTTACCTGCATTGAATTGGCAACAGATCATACATGTTCTGACCTTTTGTTTCGCTGCTGCACGCAGGTGCTTGTTGAACCATATATTCTGTAAGCTATCTATCATTGCTTTCTCTCCTAAGTGTGCAGGACTATGTGCGGTATTTATGATTATTTGTACCATTGAATCAGAAAGAAACCCTGATCAGTCAGTACCCCTCCTTGTTCCGACCATTTCTTTAATTCGTCCATCGTAGCATGTGTCTGTATGTCTTGTACATCCTTGGAAGGATCCCTAACTGTCATGGCTTTGGACACTTATTGAACCTGTAACTTTGTCATGTCTAGTGGGGTCTGAGCTGTCTGTTTAGCTGTTCGGTCTGCCAGATCATTGCCTTGGGAAATGGTATCTGTGGCTCTAGTATGTGCTTTACATTTTAGGATAGCTATGGCTGTTGGTAAATGTATTGCTTCCAGTAGGGCTTGAATAAGGGGGCCATGCTGTATCTTGGCCCCATGAGAGGTCAAGAAACCTCTTTCTCGCCAGAGAATCGGTGTAAATGTTTACTCTCAGGTGCTTAGCTCTTATGCACGCTTGGGTCAGGGCGATGAGCTCTGCTGCTTGTGCTGACAATATGTCTATTCTTTTAGTCTCTATTATTACAGTATCAGTAGTCACTGCATATGCTGCCACTAATTCTCCCGCCCCTGTCCTCATGCATGAGCCGTCAACTTATAGTGTTAGGTCGGGGTCTGGGAGTGCAACGTCTGTCAAGTCTTGTCTTGGTTTAGTCACGGTATGTATTACTTCAACACAGTCGTGTGGTGAAACGCTTTCTGTACTGGAGGGCAAAAGGGTAGCAGGATTCAGTATGTTGCATCGTCTGATCTCTATGTGTGGTTGAAATAACGCTGGCTCATAGCCTGTCAGTCTAGCTACAGTCAGGTGTCGTGTTTGTGTCCGGTTCAAGAGAACCTCTACTGCGTGTGGTACTTGTACTGTCAGAGGGTGGCCCAGCACTATCAAGTCACTTTGTCTTATGGCTAAGGCCGTTGCTGCAACTGATTTTAGGCACGCAGGCAAAGCCTGTGCTACTGGGTCTAATGTACTAGAAAAATAAGCACAGGGCTCGTGTTTTCCTGCATGATCTTGTGTTAGGACAGATAGTGCTGTTCCATCCCGCTCTGTCACAAAAAACATAAACGATTTGTTGTAATCAGGGTTTGCTAAAACTGGTGCTTGACATAAAGCTCTCTTTAATTCTTCAAATGCCACAGTGTGTTCTTGTGTCCAAGGGAGGACTTTAGTAGAAGCTGTATTAGGGGCTTGGACTAATTCCCCTGAAAGATCACAATAAAACATGAGAAAAAGGGGAAAGCACCATACCTATTTCCTCGACTTAATTTCTAAGGGGGCTAATTTCTAAGGGGCTTAATTTCTTAAGGGGCTAGCGGGAAGCGAACCTCCTCAGGGGCCAGCAGAAAGCCAATATTCTCCTCCTTCCCCCCCTTTTTGACAGGAGGAAATCTGAAACAGATTTCACTGCTGTCAAACACTATCAAACCCTGTGTCTTGTCAACACTATTAATCCCTGTGTGTAGCTACTGGGCGTAAGCAAAATTATAGGGGATACACAGCGTATTTGAAACGGCGAGAAATCCTTCAAATTAATGTACAAACCTCATTGTGTAAGCTCATAAGCTGGCCAAATGACATCTCATATGCAAATGTCCCTATTACATGAACCTACACCAACCTGAAGTCAATATTAATGCTAGTAGGCCCTAATAGGAATGCTAAATTACCTAAATATTCGGAAAACCAAGTTTAAGAACAGTTGTTAATGTTGATAATTAATAATTTATCTGCTAAAGAAATCAGTCATTTTGCAATAATTTCCACCTATACAATAAATAGCCTAATTTAAAAACAAGTCAACTTTTGGGGCCACCACTTACAAGAATGAGCTTACTAAAGCAAACTTTAAAAAGGAAATCCTGTCAGATATTTTCTCATTACCCTAAATACCGAGCCTTATTTGTCACTCTGTGGTGGCAGTCCTTATTTAAAACAGGCCTTTCAAGAGTTAAGATGCGAGTGCACAGATCATAATTGTTCCTTAATGTCCAATCTGGAAACATATGACCGAGGCTGCCTGTCTATAAGAGAAAGGCAGTCATGTGAAAAATATTTTAGTCTTGCATAATTTTTCCATTTATTTCATTCATCACCAACACCAATTAGACATACACTGATAACGTGTTGTCTGCTATTTTGACAGCATGATAAAGGTAATATCACGTCTGTGAAATTTAGTAATTGTGAACAAGTTCCAGCCAAGCGCTGTGCAAAGATCGCCGTCGTCACGACTATCTCTGTACTTGCACAGGAGAACTTGGTATTAAACGCTAAACAGACTGGTCAATACAACACAAAAACAAAACATATATAAAATACATATGCCAAGCCATCAGTATACCAAGCACAGAAAGCATAAACAGTTGCACTAACATATAGAAATGAGCAGCGATGCGCAATTACAGTACCTACAGCTCAGAGGCGAACATTCTGGCCTGCTTAATTTGTCAGGCTTATAATCAATAATTCATTTACCTGCCCTATACACCCCCATCTGAAATCACCGTGTCAAGTCTGACACACAGAATCAGCAATAATAATCAAAAACGAAGAACACACGAACCTGTTTGTTTTCTTTTATAAAAATGAGCTATGCATCTTCGTCAACACAATGTACCCTAATGTCCCAGACGAAGACGCACCTCTCATCTCTCCTCACAGACTTTTAACCACTGGAACATTTATCCAATGCAACTGGTGGCAGCTTGTGGCCACAATTCAAAAAATTTCTGAATTTGAAAATCGTTTTTATATAGGCACATAGCCCTTAAAATTCCAAGCAAGAGCAACATTTTACTTTCTGGCCAGAAGCAATATAACAATTGCTAAAAAATAAAACAAATCTTCTCCATAGACATTTCCTCGGGGCACTAGTTTTGCACAGAATAGAACAAGGGAATCTTTCTCGACTTACATTTCTCAGCTGCCCTGTCTTATCAGAGAAGTTAAAAATAGCCCCTCAGCGCGGCCTGAGCCTGGGCTGCCAGCCAACTTTTTTTCGTTGTTCCGGCTGCAGGCATTACACAGATGCGATGTCAGAGAAGCTTTCTAAGCAGTGCCTCTGTTCTGCTCCTCTCACCGGCCCCCACCTACACTGGCTACAAGGTCAGAATCTGTCTCCGATTTCTGTATCACATACTGCTCTACACAGCCCCCACCTTCTCCTCACTCTGAAGCTGTCAAAGACGAAAAGACTACTCAATTCCAGAAAAACTGCAATAATTCGCCCAATTGAAAAATTATTTTTATATACAATTTGCACTCAGGGGGTCATAATCTTACCGACTTGACCCAGCACATTGGCTCACTGGACCATCAAGAACACAAACCTGTATTCTTGAACAATTTGCAAATTCGAAATACCCACAATTCTTTTTTTTTTTTTTTTTTTTTTTTTTCAAGCTAAACTTTTCAAAAATTACTCTTTCATAAGAGTGTTTCGTTGTCCATCTACTTGTTCTGCTTTTACTCGGATACCTTCCTCAACTAACATATTTTCTCGAACTTTATTTGAATTCTCCTTACTCTTCTCTTCCTGTCTACGTGCTTTTTCCCTACGTCTATACGATTCTTTTCGCCATAAATCAATGACGTCTTTCTGTTACTGTCCGGCTATCTTTTTCCATAATTCTTCTTCTACTCTCATGATGCAATCTGCATCCCATGTCCCAACTGCGGGCCACCTCTGACTTTCTGGTAAATCCTTGGTGTAGTTCACCCATAAATCAAGAAATAATACGGCATCTAGGCCATGCTTATGATACATAAAGTACCCTGGAGTGTCCCTAGGTGGAATGGGAACAGCTTCTTCGAGTACCCCTTTTCTAGTTGTGATCTGTCTTAATTTCGAAAAGAGCGGCATATTGAGAACTGATCTGATACTTGATCTTGAACAAACTTAATACAATAAACACGATAATGAACATTCATTCACACCACAATATGCAGGACGTATTTAAAACATTTAACATTTAACATTTAACTGAGCAACGATGATGATGACGATCTAAGGAAAACTTAATCACTTAAACATAATACTCGGCATTAACTGAATTATTCTGAATTTATATACTTGATATACTAGATATACTGCTAAACAGTACAGATACACTGCTGAAACAGTGCAGACCGGATTTGTGTACCCAAACCCGTCTTGACCGGCACAACCTATGTGCACGTCAGAACGCCTCCCCGGTAATGGTACTCACCGGGTAGCTCGGAAACGGAAGGCCTCGGAAACTGAACTGAACTTGAACCGAACTGGACTCGACTCGAAAACTTCGGACACTCTGGACACTTGGTGGGCCTCTGTATACCTCGGACACAGCTCTCTCGCAGGTGGGCTCTGGGTAGGACAATCTGCGTTCCTCACCGCCTCGTATGGATGCCTGGTCGCAGTCTGTCCCCTTCGTTGGCCTGAGGGAGTTGGCGGGAAGACCCGCGACGTGCGCGCTTGAAGTCCATCACGGCTGTGGAAGGGGGCAAAACTGGACCTTCATCTCCGGCGTGTGGGGAAAGAGATTAAACTGTTCGGGCGCCATTATGTGGTAAATAAAATATTACGCTGTCAGACTTTTAAAATATAAATAAGATCATGCATAAAGCAAGAGGCTGAGTCTGTGGTATCAGGTTCATAAAGGGATTTATTCCAATAACTCGAGTCAAAGGGAGAATATTTCCATCACCAAAATTGGATCTGGAAAGGGGCTCAAAAGTATTCTCAATATTCTCAAAACATTATTCACAGAGTACAGTATATATACATTTCTCAATTGTACGTAAGCAAAAGAGCAAGAGAGAATGAGATAAGAGCATGTGGGCGTGTAAGTAGGCGTGAAGGTGGGCGTCCATGTGGGCGTCCACTTGATGATAATGGGTAATTTGTCATGTGTGGGTGGATACCTGGAGAATCCTGCAATGTCAGCAGAAATATTTGGCAGAGATGCGTGCGCAGTCGCATGACGTGTGATAGACGTGCAACTAGAGGGAGAAAGGGACTTGACATTTAGCTCTACATGTGGAGACAAAAGTCTGGGGTTATGTCAACCTAATCCCAAATCATATCTAATATCCTATGTTTAAAGAACTGTGTTATCCAAAAAGAAAGGTCTCTTAGGATAGAATCTTATTCTATACTGACTATACTGACTAGTGCGTGTACAAGCATCTAAGTGTCTACACTAAATGCGAGGGGGTAGGAATATTCCATGGTAACAGGGCTATGAATTTACTTGCATAAAGACAGAGAAGCCGGGCCCTTTGCTCGGTAGCTGGAAGAATGTTTACTTAAACTACTAGACAGGAATGCATTGGATAGGGACGGAGGAGATAATCTTGAAGGTGAAATACAGTTCTTGGCAGAGAATAGGCTGATGTCAGGCTTCGTGAGCCGCGCAGAGAATGAGACAAAGTTCATGGTCACAGATGCAGGCTCAGACTGGAGCTTTCAGAGGCAGAAGGCAAGAAGAGTTTGATGACAGAATCAGGGCCTACTTGCCTGGACTGTAAAATGGCATAAGTGAACCATATAAAGCCGGTAGCCTTTCATACTTAGGAATGGAATATCCGGCCTATTCATGGCGGATCTGACAGAGGACATGTTGACGGTGGACGCACATGTGTTTGCGTCTTCATAACTGGAACTGGAGGGAACATACATGTACTTGTGATTCATACATGAAACCGTTGGGGTCCAAGATAGGGGACATAACTGATCAGAAAAATCCATATTTCCACAACTCTCTACTCTCTACCACTCAACTACTCTCTCTCTACTACTCTCTACCTATTACTCTCTACTACTCTACTTCTCACTCTCTACTACTCACTCTCTACTACTCTGCTACTCTCTCTGCTACTCTCCCTACTACTCGCTCTCAACTACCCTCTAGTACTCTCTACTACTCACTCTCCACTACTCTACTACTCACTCTACTACTCACTCTACTACTCACTCTACTACTCACTCTACTACTCACTCTACTACTCACTCTACTACTCACTCTCTACTACTCACTCTCTACTACACTCTCTACTACACTCTCTACTACACTCTCTACTACTACACTCTCTACTACACTCTCTACTACTCACTCTCTACTACTCACTCTCTACTACTCACTCTCTACTACTCACTCTCTACTACACTCTACTACTCCCCACTCTCTACTACTCACTCTCTACTACTCACTCTCTACTACTCACTCTCTACTACTCACTCTCTACTATCTACTACTCACTCTCTACTCTCTACTACTCACTCTCTACTACTCACTCTACTACTCTACTACTCACTCTACTACTCTACTACTCACTCTACTACTCTCTACTACTCACTCTACTACTCTCTACTACTCCGTCTCTAGTACTCTCTACTACTCCGTCTCTAGTACTCTCTACTACTCCGTCTCTAGTACTCTCTACTACTCCGTCTCTAGTACTCTCTACTACGCGCTACTACATAGTCTCTACTACTTAGTCTCCACTAGTCACTTTACTACTCACTCTACTACTACTCACTCTACTACTACTCACTCTACCACTACTCGCTCCACTACTCGCTCCACTACTCTAATACTCACTCTCTACTATTCTCTACTACTCACTCTACTACTCTCTACTCTCTACCACTCAACTACTCTCTCTCTACTACTCTCTCTACTACTCTACCTATTACTCTCTACTACTCACTCTCTACTACTCTGCTACTCTCTCTGCTACTCTCTCTACTACTCGCTCTCAACTACCCTCTAGTACTCTCTACTACTCACTCTCCACTACTCTACTACTCACTCTCTACTACTCACTCTCTACTACTCTCTCTACTACTCTCTCTACTACTCTCTCTACTACTCTCTCTACACTACTCACTCTAGTATTCACTCTAGTACTCACTCTAGTACTCTAGTACTCACTCTACTACTCACTCTACTACTCACTCTCTACTACTCACTCTACTACTCTCTACTACTCTCTCTCTCAACTACCGTCTAGTACTCTCTCTACTACTCACTCTCCACTACTCTACTACTCTCTCGACTACTCACTCTCGACTACTCACTCTCGACTACTCACTCTCGACTACTCACTCTCGACTACTCACTCTCGACTACTCACTCTCGACTACTCACTCTCGACTACTCACTCTCGACTACTCTACTACTCACTCTACTACTCACTCTACTACTCACTCTACTACTCACTCTACTACTCACTCTACTACTCACTCTACTACTCACTCTACTACTCACTCTACTACTCACTCTACTACTCACTCTACTACTCACTCGACTACTCTACTACTCACTCTACTACTCACTCTACTACTCACTCTACTACTCACTCTACTACTCACTCTACTACTCACTCTCCTACTCTCTCCTACTCTCTCCTACTCTCTACTACTCACTCTACTACTCTCTCTACTACTCTCTCTACTACTCTCTCTACTACTCTCTCTACTACTCTCTCTACTACTCTCTCTACTACTCTCTCTACTACTCTCTACTACTCGCTCTCAACTACCCTCTAGTACTCACTCTACTACTCACTCTCTACTACTCACTCTACTACTCACTCTATTACTCTCTGCTACTCACTCTCTGCTACTCACTCTCTGCTACTCACTCTCTGCTACTCACTCTCTGCTACTCACTCTCTGCTACTCACTCTCTGCTACTCACTCTCTGCTACTCACTCTCTGCTACTCACTCTGCTACTCACTCTGCTACTCACTCTGCTACTCACTCTGCTACTCACTCTGCTACTCACTCTGCTACTCTCTCTACTATTCGCTCTCAACTACCCTCTACTCCTCACTCTACTACACACTCTCTACTACACACTCTCTACTACACACTCTCTACTACACACTCTAGTACACACACTCTACTACACACTCTAGTACACACACTCTAGTACACACACTCTAGTACACACACTCTAGTACACACACTCTACTACACACACTCTACTACACACACTCTACTACACACACTCTACTACACACACTCTACTACACACACTCTACTACACACACTCTACTACACACACTCTACTACACACACTCTACTACTTGCTCTCTACTACTTGCTCTCTACTACTCACTCTCTATTACTCTCTACTACTCTCTGCTACTCACTCTCTACTACTCACTCTCTGCTACTCACTCTCTACTACTCTCGCTACTCTCTCTGCTACTCTCTCTGCTACTCTCTCTACAACTCTCTCTACAACTCTCTCTACAACTCTCTCTACAACTCTCTCTACAACTCTCTCTACAACTCTCTCTACAACTCTCTCTACAACTCTCTCTACAACTCTCTCTACAACTCTCTCTACAACTCTCTCTACAACTCTCTCTACAACTCTCTCTACAACTCTCTCTCTACTAGTCGCTCTGCTACTCGCTCTCTGCTACTCGCTCTCTGCTACTCACTCTCTGCTACTCACTCTCTGCTACTCACTCTCTGCTACTCACTCTCTGCTACTCACTCTCTGCTACTCACTCTCTGCTACTCACTCTCTGCTACTCACTCTCTGCTACTCTACTACTCACTCTCCACTACTCTACTACACACTCTCTACTACACACTCTCTACTACACACTCTCTACTACACACTCTCTACTACACACTCTCTACTACACACTCTCTACTACACACTCTCTACTACACACTCTCTACTACACACTCTCTACTACACACTCTCTACTACACACTCTCTACTACACACTCTCTACTACACACTCTCTACTACACACTCTCTACTACACACTCTCTACTACACACTCTCTACTATACACTCTCTACTATACACTCTAGTACACACACTCTAGTACACACACTCTAGTACACACTCTCTACTACACACGCTCTACTACACACGCTCTACTACACACGCTCTACTACACACGCTCTACTACACACGCTCTACTACACACGCTCTACTACACACGCTCTACTACACACGCTCTACTACACACGCTCTACTACACACGCTCTACTACACACTCTCTACTACACACTCTCTACTACACACTCTCTACTACACACTCTCTACTATACACTCTCTACTATACACTCTAGTACACACACTCTATTACTTGCTCTCTACTACTTGCTCTCTTCTACTTGCTCTCTACTACTTGCTCTCTATTACTCTCTACTACTCTTTGCTACTCACTCTCTACTACTCACTCTCTGCTACTCTCTCTACTACTCTCTCTACTACTCTCTGCTACTCACTCTACAACTCTCTTTGCTACTCTCTCTACTACTCTCTACTAGTCACTCTACTAGTCTCTACTACTCTACTAATCTCTCTGCTATTCTCTCTCTACTACTCACTCTCTACTACTCACTCTACTACTCACTCTCTACTACTCTGCTACTCACTCTCTACTATTCTCTACTATTCACTACTTACTCTCTCTACTACTTACTCTCTGCTACTCACTCTCTGCTACTCACTCTCTGCTACTCACTCTCTGCTACCCACTCTCTGCTACTCACTCTCTACTACTCTCTCTACTACTCTCTCTACTACTCTATACTACTCGCTCTCAACTACCCTCTACTACTCACTCTTCTACTCACTCTCCACTACTCTACTACACACTCTCTACTACACACTCTCTACTACACTCTCTCTACTACACTCTCTCTACTACACTCTCTGTACTACACTCTCTCTACTACACTCTCTCTACTACACTCTCTCTACTACACTCTCTCTACTACACTCTCTCTACTACACTCTCTCTACTACACACGCTCTACTACTTGCTCTCTACTACTTGCTCTCTACTACTGACTCTCTATTACTCTCTGCTACTCACTCTCTGCTACTCACTCTCTGCTACTCACTCTCTGCTACTCACTCTCTGCTACTCACTCTCCTACTCTCTCTGCTACTCTCTCTGCTACTCTCTCTGCTACTCTCTCTGCTACTCTCTCTGCTACTCTCTGCTACTCTCTGCTACTCTCTGCTACTCTCTCTGCTACTCTCTCTGCTACTCTCTGCTACTCTCTCTGCTACTCTCTCTGCTACTCTCTCTGCTACTCTCTCTGCTACTCTCTCTGCTACTCTCTCTGCTACTCTCTCTGCTACTCTCTCTGCTACTCTCTCTGCTACTCTCTCTGCTACTCTCTCTGCTACTCTCTGCACAACTCTCTCTCTACAACTCTCTACTAGTCTCTACTAGTCTCTACTAGTCTCTACTAGTCTCTACTAGTCTCTACTAGTCTCTACTAGTCTCTACTAGTCTCTACTACTCTCTACTACTCTCTACTAATCTCTCTGCTACTCTCTACTACTACTACTCTCTCTACTACTACTCTCTCTACTACTACTCTCTCTACTACTACTCTCTCTACTATACTACTCTCTCTACTATACTACTCACTCTACTATACTACTCACTCTACTACTACTCACTCTACTACTCTCTACTACTCAGTCTCTAGTACTCACTCTACTACGCTCTACTACTTAGTCTCTACTACTTAGTCTCCACTACTCACTCTACTTCTCGCTCTACTACTACTCGCTCTACTACTACTCGCTCTACTACTACTCGCTCTACTACTACTCGCTCTACTACTACTCTCTCTACTACTACTCTCTCTACTACTACTCTCTCTACTACTACTCTCTCTACTATACTACTCACTCTACTATACTACTCACTCTACTATACTACTCACTCTACTATACTACTCACTCTACTACTACTCACTCTACTACTCTCTACTACTCAGTCTCTAGTACTCACTCTACTACGCTCTACTACTTAGTCTCTACTACTTAGTCTCCACTACTCACTCTACTTCTCACTCTACTACTTCTCACTCTACTACTACTCGCTCTACTACTACTCGCTCTACTACTACTTGCTCTACTACTACTTACTCTACTACTACTTACTCTACTACTACTTACTCCACTACTTGCTCCACTACTCGCTCCACTACTCTCTAATACTCACTCTCTACTATTCTCTACTACTCACTCTACTACTCTCTACTCTCTACCACTCAACTACTACTCGCTCCACTACTCTCTACTACTCACTCTCTACTACTCTCTACTACTCTACTTCTCACTCTCTACTTCTCACTCTCTACTTCTCACTCTCTACTTCTCACTCTCTACTTCTCACTCTCTACTTCTCACTCTCTACTACTCACTCTCTACTACTCACTCTCTACTACTCACTCTCTACTATTCACTACTACTCTCTCTACTACTCTCTCTACTACTCGCTCTCAACTACCCTCTACTACTCACTCTACTACTCTACTACTTACTCTCTACTACTTACTCTCTACTACTTACTCTCTACTACTCACTCTCTACTACACTCTCTACTACACTCTCTAGTACACACACTCTAGTACACACGCTCTACTACACACGCTGTACTACTTGCTCTCTACTACTTGCTCTCTTCTACTTGCTCTCTACTACTCACTCTCTACTACTCTCTGCTACTCTCTGCTACTCTCTGCTACTCTCTCTACTACTCTCTGCTACTCTCTCTACTACTCTCTGCTACTCTCTCTACTACTCTCTGCTACTCTCTCTACTACTCTCTGCTACTCACTCTACAACTCTCTCTTTACTACTCTCTACTACTCTCTCTACTACTCTCTCTCTACTACTCTCTCTGTACTACTCTCTACTAGTCTCTCTACTAGTCTCTACTACTCTCTACTAATCTCTCTGCTACTCTCTCTACTACTACTCTACTACTCACTCTACTACTCACTCTACTACTCACTCTCTACTACTCTGCTACTCACTCTCTACTATTCACTACTACTCTCTCTACTACTTACTCTACTACTTACTCTACTACTCACTCTACTACTCACTATCTATTACTCTCTCTACTCTACTACTCACTCTCTACTACTCTCTACTACTCAGTCTCTAGTACTCTCTACTACTCGCTCTCTACTACTCGCTCTCTACTGCTCACTCTCTACTACTCTCTACTACTCACTCTACTACTCTCTACTACTAACTCTACTACTCTCTACTACTCACTCTACTACTCTCTACTACTCCGTCTCTAGTACTCACTCTACTACGCTCTACTACTTAGTCTCTACTACTTAGTCTCCACTAGTCACTTTACTACTCTCTCTACTACTACTACTCACTCTACTACTACTACTCACTCTATTACTACTCACTCTACTACTACTCACTCTACCACTACTCGCTCCACTACTCGCTCCACTACTCTCTAATACTCACTCTCTACTATTCTCTACTACTCACTCTACTACTCTCTACTCTCTACCACTCAACTACTCTCTCTCTACTACTCTCTACTACTCTCTACTACTCGCTCTCAACTACCCTCTAGTACTCACTCTCCACTACTCTACTACTCACTCTCCACTACTCTACTACTCACTCTCCACTACTCTACTACTCACTCTACTACTCACTCTACTACTCACTCTACTACTCACTCTACTACTCACTCTACTACTCACTCTACTACTCTCTCTACTACTCTCTCTACTACTCTCTCTACTACTCTCTCTACTACTCACTCTTTACTACTCACTCTATTACTCACTCTCTACCACTCTAGTACTCACTCTCTAGTACTCACTCTCTAGTACTCTCTCTAGTACTCTCTCTAGTACTCTCTCTACTACTCTCTCTACTACTCTCTCTACTACTCTCTCTTCTACTCTCTCTACTACTCTCTCTTCTACTCTCTCTACTACTCTCTCTACTACTCGCTCTCAACTACCCTCTACTACTCACTCTCCACTACTCTACTACTCACTCTCCACTACTCTACTACTCACTCTCCACTACTCTACTACTCACTCTCCACTACTCTACTACTCACTCTCCACTACTCTACTACTCACTCTCCACTACTCTACTACTCACTCTCTACTACTCACTCTCTACTACTCACTCTACTACTCACTCTCTACCACTCTACTACTCACTCTCTACTACTCACTCTCTACCACTCTACTACTCACTCTCTACTACTCACTCTCTACTACTCACTCTCTACTACTCACTCTCTACTACTCACTCTCTACTACTCACTCTCTACTACTCACTCTCTACTACTCACTCTCTACTACTCACTCTCTACTACTCACTCTCTACTACTCTCTCTACTACTCTCTCTACTACTCTCTCTACTACTCTCTCTACTACTCTCTCTACTACTCTCTCTACTACCGTCTAGTACTCACTCTACTACTCACTCTCCACTACTCTACTACTCACTCTCTACTACTCACTCTCTACTACTCACTCTCTACTACTCACTCTCTACTACTCACTCTCTACTACTCACTCTCTACTACTCACTCTCTACTACTCACTCTCTACTACTCACTCTCTACTACTCACTCTCTACTACTCACTACTACTCACTCTCTACTACTCACTACTACTCACTCTCTACTACTCTCTCTACTACTCTCTCTACTACTCTCTCTACTACTCTCTCTACTACTCACACTCTACTACTCACTCTCTCTACTACTCACTCTCTCTACTACTCTCTCTACTACTCACTCTCTCTACTACTCACTCTCTCTACTACTCTCTCTACTACTCTCTCTACTACTCTCTCTACTACTCTCTCTACTACTCTCTCTACTACTCACTCTCTACTACTCACTCTCTACTACTCACTCTCTACTACACTCTCTACTACTCTCTCTACTACTCTCTCTACTACTCTCTCTACTACTCTCTCTCAACTACCCTCTAGTACTCACTCTCTACTACTCACTCTCTACTACTCACTCTCTACTACTCACTCTCTCTACTACTCACTCTCTCTACTACTCACTCTCTCTACTACTCACTCTCTCTACTACTCACTCTCTCTACTACTCTCTACTACTCACTCTCTACTACTCACTCTATTACTCTCTGCTACTCACTCTCTGCTCACTCTACTACTCACTTGTGGGAGCCGGCCTCGTGGCGTGGTCCTGTTTCCCCGCGCTAAGCCGCACGAGGTCCCATGCGCCTCGGGGCTCCTCCATTTTGGATTATACGTCACCCCACGTGACCACCTGCGTGACCCCGCTTCACCCGGCCTCTGTTCCAGCGAGGCCCGACGTCGAGGCGCCAACCCCTGGCCCGGGGGATACTACGGGAACCCTTCCCTTTCCCGGCGGAGGGCAGTATTGATGGGACCCCCAACCGTCCTTCCACACCTAGGTGCGATCGCCCCACAGCTCTCTGGGGCCTGGCGCCTCTCCTGCTGTGCGTCTGGCCGCTCCCTACTCGGCCTCTCCGCCCCCTCCGGGCGCAAGGGTCCGGACATCAAAGGGCGCCAGTCCTATATCTGGGGCGACCCGACAACAGGACAGCAGTTGTATCCTGGAGTCAAGAGCCCTGCTGATCGGATCGCGGCTGACCCTACGGAAGAAGACTCACTTTGAACCCACTCTCTGAGCCCTGCTGACGACGTCGCGGCTCCACCGTGCTTAAAGACCTTCACGAACCTTTGGAGCCCTGCTGACGCTGTCGCGGCCCGACCTTGTTGAACATTACCATCAGAGCCCAGCTGACCTCGTCGCGGCTCAACCGAAGCGGACCTACCACCGGAGCCCTGCTGACTGCGTCGCGGCTCGACCTAAGCGGAACTGCCACCCGAGCCCTGCAGACGCCGTCGCGGCTCCCCACGTCCGAGCCGCTCTGAGACCCGCACTCAAGGTCTGGCGCAGGGCCTCCCGTACCTGGCTGGTGCTAAGACTGTCCCGCTACCCTATCCCTCTAATAGACATTGAGACTCTTATAGGATCCCTCGATTCCCCCCCTGTAAATATTGAACGTACTACTGCTGATAAAGAACCAAGTCACGCAACTGATATTGAGTCCTGTGTGGTGGTGTTACTGGGCCTAGTACGATCCTAGGAGAAAGACCTCCCCGAGGGGGCTTCTCAGCGGCGCTCGGCTACAACCTTGCGGTAGGAAGGTGCCCCGGAATAGTCCCTCCGACTACCCGGTGGTCCCCCCCTCCAACATCACTCTACTACTCACTCTACTACTCACTCTACTACTCACTCTGCTACTCACTCTGCTACTCACTCTGCTACTCACTCTGCTACTCACTCTGCTACTCACTCTGCTACTCACTCTGCTACTCACTCTGCTACTCACTCTGCTACTCACTCTGCTACTCACTCTGCTACTCACTCTGCTACTCACTCTGCTACTCACTCTGCTACTCTCTCTGCTACTCTCTCTGCTACTCTCTCTGCTACTCTCTCTGCTACTCTCTCTGCTACTCTCTCTGCTACTCTCTCTGCTACTCTCTCTGCTACTCTCTCTGCTACTCTCTCTGCTACTCTCTCTGCTACTCTCTCTGCTACTCTCTCTGCTACTCTCTCTGCTACTCTCTCTGCTACTCTCTCTGCTACTCTCTCTCTGCTACTCTCTCTCTGCTACTCTCTCTCTGCTACTCTCTCTCTGCTACTCTCTCTCTGCTACTCACTCTCTGCTACTCACTACTACTCACTCTCTACTACTCTACTCTCTCTACTACTCTCTCTACTACTCTCTCTACTACTCTCTCTACTACTCTCTCTACTACTCTCTCTACTACTCTCTACTATTCGCTCTCAACTACCGTCTGCTACTCACTCTACTACTCACTCTCCACTACTCTACTACACACTCTCTACTACACACTCTCTACTACACACTCTACTACACACACTCTAGTACACACACTCTACTACACACGCTCTACTACTTGCTCTCTTCTACTTGCTCTCTACTACTTGCTCTCTACTACTCACTCTCTATTACTCTCTACTACTCTCTGCTACTCACTCTACTACTCTCTGCTACTCACTCTACAACTCTCTCTCTACAACTCTCTACAACTCTCTACTACTCTCTCTACTACTCTCTCTACTAGTCACTCTCTACTAGTCACTCTCTACTAGACACTCTCTACTAGTCACTCTCTACTAGTCACTCTCTACTACTCACTCTCTGCTACTCACTCTCTGCTACTCACTCTACTACTCTCTGCTACTCACTCTACAACTCTCTCTCTACAACTCTCTACAACTCTCTACTACTCTCTCTACTACTCACTCTCTACTAGTCACTCTCTACTAGTCACTCTCTACTAGACACTCTCTACTACTCACTCTCTGCTACTCACTCTCTGCTACTCACTCTCTGCTACTCACTCTCTGCTCACGCTCTACTACTCACTCTCTGCTACTCACTCTCTGCTACTCACTCTCTGCTACTCACTCTCTGCTACTCACTCTCTGCTACTCACTCTCTGCTACTCACTCTCTGCTACTCACTCTCTGCTACTCACTCTCTGCTACTCACTCTCTGCTACTCACTCTACTACTCTATACTACTCGCTCTCAACTACCCTCTACTACTCTATACTACTCGCTCTCAACTACCCTCTACTACTCACTTCTACTCACTCACCACTACTCTCTACTACACTCTCTACTACACTCTCTACTACACTCTCTACTACACTCTCTACTACACTCTCTACTACACTCTCTACTACACTCTCTACTACACTCTCTACTACACTCTCTACTACACTCTCTACTACACTCTCTACTACACTCTCTACTACACTCTCTACTACACTCTCTACTACACTCTCTACTACACTCTCTACTACACTCTCTACTACACACACTCTACTACACACTCTACTACACACACTCTACTACACACACTCTACTACACACACTCTACTACACACACTCTAGTACACACACTCTAGTACACACACTCTAGTACACACACTCTAGTACACACACTCTACTACTTGCTCTCTACTACTTGCTCTCTGCTACTCACTCTCTGCTACTCACTCTCTGCTACTCACTCTCTGCTACTCACTCTCTGCTACTCTCTCTGCTACTCTCTCTGCTACTCTCTCTGCTACTCTCTCTACAACTCTCTCTCTACTACTCTCTACTAGTCACTCTACTAGTCTCTACTAGTCTCTATTACTCTCTACTACCCTCTACTAATCTCTCTGCTACTCTCTCTACTACTACTACTCTCTCTACTACTCTCTCTACTACTACTCTCTCTACTACTACTCTCTCTACTACTACTCTCTCTACTACTACTCTCTCTACTACTACTCTCTCTACTACTACTCTCTCTACTACTACTCACTCTACTACTACTCACTCTACTATACTACTCTCTCTACTACTACTCACTCTACTATACTACTCACTCTACTATACTACTCTCTCTACTACTCACTCTACTACTACTCACTCTACTACTAGTCACTCTACTACTCTCTACTACTCACTCTACTACTCAGTCTCTAGTACTCACTCTACTACGCTCTACTACTTAGTCTCTACTACTTAGTCTCCACTACTCTCTCTACTACTACTCTCTCTACTACTCGCTCTACTACTACTCTCTCTACTACTCGCTCTACTACTACTCGCTCTACTACTACTCGCTCTACTACTACTTACTCCACTACTCGCTCCACTACTCTCTAATGCTCGCTCTCTACTATTCTCTACTACTCACTCTACTACTCTCTACCACTCAACTACTCTCTCTCTACTACTCGCTCCACTACTCTCTACTACTCTCTACTACTCACTCTCTATTACTCTCTACTACTCTACTACTCACTCTCTACTACTCACTCTCTACTACTCACTCTCTACTACTCACTCTCTACTACTCACTCTCTACTACTCACTCTCTACTACTCACTCTCTACTACTCACTCTCTACTACTCACTCTCTACTACTCACTCTCTACTACTCTCTCTACTACTCGCTCTCAACTACTTACTCTCTACTTCTCTCTCTCTACTACACTCTCTAGTACACACGCTCTACTACACACGCTGTACTACTTGCTCTCTACTACTTGCTCTCTACTACTTGCTCTCTTCTACTTGCTCTCTTCTACTTGTTCTCTTCTACTTGTTCTCTTCTACTTGTTCTCTTCTACTTGTTCTCTTCTACTTGCTCTCTTCTACTTGCTCTCTACTACTCACTCTCTATTACTCTACTACTCTCTGCTACTCACTCTCTACTACTCTCTCTACTACTCTCTCTCTACTACTCTCTACTACTCTCTACTAATCTCTCTGCTACTCTCTACTAATCTCTCTGCTACTCTCTCTCTACTACTACTCTCTACTAGTCTCTCTACTACTCTCTTTACTACTCACTCTCTACTACTCACTCTACTACTCACTCTCTACTACTCTGCTACTCACTCTCCACTACTCTGCTACTCACTCTCTACTATTCACTACTACTCTCTCTACTACTCACTCTCTACTACATTCTCACTACTCTCTCTACTACTCTCTTTACTACTTACTCTACTACTTACTCTACTACTCACTCTACTACTCACTATCTATTACTCTCTCTACTCTACTACTCACTCTCTACTACTCTCTCTACTACTCACTCTCTACTACTCTCTACTACTCAGTCTCTAGTACTCTCTACTACTCTCTACTACTCACTCTCTACTACACACTCTCTACTACACACTCTCTACTACACATTCTCTACTACACACTCTCTACTTCTCTCTCTCTACTATTCACTCTACTACTCTCGCTGCTACTCTCGCTACTTTTCACTCTACTACTCACTCTACTACTCACTCTACCACTAACTCTCTAATACTCACTCTACTATTCTCTACTACTCACTCTACCGCTCTACTACTCACGCTCTGCTACTCACGCTCTGCTACTCACGCTCTGCTACTCACGCTCTGCTACTCACTCTCTGCTACTCACTCTCTGCTACTCACTCTCTGCTACTCACTCTCTGCTACTCACTCTCTGCTACTCACTCTCTGCTACTCACTCTCTGCTACTCACTCTCTGCTACTCACTCTCTGCTCTCTACTACTCTCTCTACTACTCTCTCTACTACTCTCTCTACTACTCTCTCTACTACTCTCTCTACTACTCTCTCTACTACTCTCTCTACTACTCTCTCTACTACTCTCTACTACTCGCTGTTGGAGCCGGCCTCGTGGCGTGGTCCTGTTCCCCCTTGCTCCGCCGCACGAGGTCCCATGCACCTCGGAGCTCCTCCATCTTGGATTACACGTCACTCCACGTGACCACCTCCGTGACCCTGCTCTACCCGGCCTCGGTCCCAGCGAGGCCCGACATCGAGGCGCCAACCCCTGGCCCGGGGGATACCACGTGAGCCCTTCCCACTCCCAGCGGAGGGCAGTATCGATGGGACCCCCAACCGTCCTTCCACACCTAGGTGCGATCGCCCCACAGCTCTCTGGGGCCTGGCGCCTCTCCTGCTGGGCGTCTGGCCGCGCCCTACCCGGCCTCTCCGCCCTCCTGGGCGCAAGGGTCCGGACATCAAAGGGCTCAAGACCTATATCTGGGGCGACCCGACAACCAGATGACAGTTGTATCCCGGAGTCAAGAGCCCTGCCGATCGGATCGCGGCTGACCCTACGGAGAAAGACTCTTCCTGAACCTACCTACTGAGCCCTGCTGACGACGTCGCGGCTCCATCGTGCTTACAAGACCTTCACGAACCTTTGGGGCCCTGCTGACGCCGTCGCGGCCCGACCTTGATGCAACAGACCATCAGAGCCCAGCTGACCTCGTCGCGGCTCGACCGAAGCGGACCTACCACCGGAGCCCTGCTGACTGTGTCGCGGCTCGATCCAAGCGGAACTCCCACCTGAGCCCTGCAGACGCCGTCGCGGCTCTCCACGTCTGAGCCGCTCTGAGACCAGCACCCAAGGTCTGGTGCAGAGCCTTCCCGTACCTGACTGGTACCAAGACTGTCCCGCTACCCTATCCCGCTACCCTATCCCTCCAAGAACATTGAGACTCTTACCGGATCACTCGATCCCATTGTAAATATTGAAACGTACTCCTTTTTATATAAAGAACCAAGATAAGCAACTGATACGGAGTCCTGTGTGGTGGTGTTACTGGGCCTAGTACGATTATAGGAGAAGGACCTCACCTCGGAGGCTTCTCAGCGGCGCTCGGCTATAACTTGGCGGTAGGAAGGTGCCCGGAGTAGTCCCTCCGACACCCCGGTGGTCCTCCCTCCAACATTTGGTGGCCAGCGACGGGATCCGAGCCAGACGCAATCGTACAAGCAAGTAACGCACCCACTACCTAACCAGACGGAAAAAAGAAAAGGGAACCATGGACGGCCAAGAAGCAACCGTGGCCGCAACCTTCCAGCTGGAAAAACTGAAAGAATACACCCACAAAGAACTAAAACAATTCTGCAAGGACAAAGGGATCCCAACCACGGGATTGGGCACCAAGGAAGAAATGCAGAAAGCCCTGAAAGCCTGGGCCGAAGCTAAGGCCACTCCACCCCGCACCTAAGGGACCTCGGCCCGGAACGAAAACCTGCCGACCACAACCCCGACGGATGGGGGGCGAGGCATTCCCGAAGCCAGCCTATCCCACGAAGAAATACGAGAACGAGAGAGGGTCCGGGCACACGAAATGGACCTCGCACGACTCCGGCTGGACGGCGAGCTCCAGCTAGCGGAGAAGAAAATAGCCCTGGAGCAACTACGGCTGCAGGAGGAAATCGAGGAAAAGAAATGGCATCGAGAACTTGAAGAGAGACGGCTAACCCTCAAGCATGAGAGGAGCCTCAAAGAACTCGAACTGAAATCCAAAACGGGGGAGACCAGCACGCCCGGGACACTCTGCCACTGACCGAGCCAAAGGTTCATATCCCCAAGGATGTCGTCAAAGAGTACTACAAGAACGACGACATCCAGCAGTGGTTCCGAGCCTACGAGGTAGCCATGACCTCCCATCGGGTACCCCGGAAGGATTGGGGTGCCGGCCTATGGGGGAGGTTCCTCAGCGAGGGTCGTGATACCCTGCTGCAACTCCCCGACGCAGTGATGACCTCCTACGATCACATGAAGGAAGCCCTACTCACCCGCTACGGACTATCAGCCGAGATGTACCGGCAGCGCTTCCCGGACTGCAAGAAGCTCCCCGGTACCACCTGGGTCGAGTACGTGGACTTCTTCAGCCGGGCCTTTGAAGGGTGGATAAAAGGGAGCAAGGTCACCTCGTACAATGAACTGTTCGACCTCATTGTCTGGGAGCACCTCGCCAACAACTGCTTTGTGGAACTAAGGCAACACCTCCTAATCAGCAAGTTGACCGAGCCCCGGAAGCTCGCCGCCGAAGCAGACCGATGGGTCAACACAAGGGTCCCCGGAACCCCGTGGGGGACTACCAACGGAGTACCACGGGACCTCCTCGCCAGCGGGGCGGAGGAGGGGGGTCCCACCGCAGCCGAGAATTCCCGGCCGGACCGCCCAGAAGCCCGCCACAAGGCCAAGTCGCCAACCACACGTCCCCGACCCTGGGCCGAAGGGGGACCCCCATCGCCCGACCGGGACCCCGACCACCCGTGACCTGCTTCGGCTGCCAGCAGACCGGCCACTATGCAAGCGACCCGGCCTGCCCCGTGAACCGACGAAACGGGACCGCTGGGCCCCCTCCCCGACAAATAGCCGCCGCTGCCCTGGGGGAGGGAGAAGAAGAGGAGGAAAGCCGCGAGGACGGGTCCCCCGAGTGGGAACCGGCGGCCATGTCGCTCGTCTGCCTGGGCTCCCGAGAAATGGTGCCCCGAGCGGCCATCCCAAGCAACACCCAGAAGTACCAGCAGTGGGTCACCATCAGCGGACGACGGGCCGAAGCCCTCCGGGACACTGGGGCTAGCGTGACCGCTGTCCACTGCCACCTAGTGACCCCCGAACAAATCCTGCCACATGTCCTATGCCCTGTCCGGACCGCGGACAACACCAAAAGCATGTGCCGGATGGCCAGGATCCCCTTCGAGTGGGGAGGAGTGTCCGGCACCCTAAAAGTGACCGTCCGCGACGACGCCCCCGTGGACTGCCTCCTGGGGAATGACCTAGAGAGCTCCCCCTGGGCCCAGGTGGAGCGCCGAGAGCATCTGGGGATGCTAGGGCTGCCCGAGTGGGCCTGCGCCACCACCCGGTCCATGACCGCCCAACCCGCCGCTGCCGCGGCCACCGACCAGCCTACGGGCCCGGAACTATCACCCTCCTCCGGCACGGAGGAACCTGACGATGAAGCCGGGCCATCCGAACTGTCTCCCGACGAGGCCGCCTCCCTCAGCGAGATCCCCGAGTTGGCTCAGTGGCGCCACGATGGGGGCCCCACCCGCGAACAATTCCAGCAAGAACAGAAGGCCTGCCCGTCCCTCGAGGGGGCCCGACAGCAAGCGGCCGCCCAGGCCTCGGGGGACCCCACGGGAACCCACTGGGTCTATTGGGACAATGACTTACTATACAGCGAGCAGAAAGTCGCCGAGCTGGGAGCCGGCCGGGTGTTGGTGGTTCCCCTCCGGTTCCGGGAGTTCCTCCTGAACCTGGCGCATGACGTGCCCCTCGCCGGACACCTCGGGCGGGACAAGACTTACAGCCGCCTAGTGACCCATTTCTATTGGCCCCGAATGCGGAGAGACGTGGACCACCACTGCCGGTCCTGCCAGACCTGCCAGGCTAGCGGAAAAACGGGGGGTCGAGTTAAAGCCCCCCTCCAACCATTTCCAGCCGTCCACACCCCGTTCGAACGAGTGGGGATCGACATCGCGGGGCCCCTCGACCCCCGAACCGCCCTAGGACACCGCTTCATCCTGGTACTGGTCGACCACGCCACCCGATACCCTGAGGCCATCCCACTCCGCACTGTGACAGCTCCAGTGGTGGGCCGGGCCCTGATGGGCATCTTCTCCAGGGTGGGGTTCCCCCGAGAAGTGGTGAGCGACAGGGGTACGAACTTTATTTCAAAATACATGAAATCCCTCTGGCAACAATGCGGGGTCACCTACAGATTCACTACCCCTTACCACCCCCAGGGGAACGGACTGGTCGAGCGGTTCAACAGGACCCTAAAAGGGATGATCAAAGGTCTGGAAGAGCCCCTGCGGAGGAGGTGGGATGTCCTGCTGCCCTGCCTCCTGTTCGCCTATCGAGAGGTACCACAGAAATCCCTGGGCTTCAGCCCCTTCGAACTATTGTATGGGCACCCCGTCCGAGGGCCCCTCAGCCTGGTCAAGGAGGGCTGGGAAGCGAACGTCCAAGATGCCCCCCCCCCCGACGTCTACCGGTACCTCCTGACCCTGCGGAACCAGACTCGGAAGTTCCGGGCCCTGGCAGAAGCCAACCTCGAAGCCAGCCAAGAAGACATGAAGCGCTGGTATGACGCAAATGCCTCGACCATCGAGTTCGAGCCAGGCCAGCAAGTCTGGGTCATGTCACCCGTGGACCCCTGCGCCCTGCAGGACAAGTGGGCCGGGCCCTTCAAGGTGGTTGAGAGGAAGAGCCCCGTCACCTACCTAGTCGACATGGAGTCCCCGAGGAACCCCCTCCGGGTCCTGCACGCCAACCGGCTCAAGCCTCACTTTGCCCGAACTGAACTAAGCCTGCTGCTGGCTACTGATGATGGGGGCGAAAGCGACTCCGAGCCCCTGCCAGACCTCCTGGGGTCCTCGGGCCAAGACGGTTCCTTGGAGGGAGTCCACCTCTCCGACACGCTGACCCCAGAACAGCGCCATGATTGCCGGAGGCTGCTGCAACCCTTCGCTGCCCTCTTCTCTCTCACGCCCGGGGTGACCCCCTGGTGCGTACACGACGTGGATACCGGGGACAGCCCCCCTGTGCGACATCGCGCCTACCGAGTACCTGACCGAGTCCGGGCCTGCATACAGACCGAGATCGCCAAGATGCTCGCCCTCGGAGTCATTGAGCCCTCAGACAGCCCGTGGGCCAGCCTGGTGGTCTTGGTGCCGAAGGCCGCCGCCCCCGGTACTTCTCCGGAACTCCGATTTTGTGTAGACTACCGGGGCCTGAACGCAGTCACCAAGACTGATGCCCACCCCCTGCCCCGGGCAGACGAGCTGATCGATCGCTTAGGGGCCGCCCGCTACCTGAGCACCTTTGATCTCACCGCTGGGTACTGGCAGATCAAGCTCACTCCCGGCGCCCAGGAACGATCCGTGTTTTCCACCCCCGATGGGCACTACCACTTTCGGGTGATGCCCTTCGGTATGAAGAATGCCCCAGCGACCTTTCAGAGGCTGGTAAACACGGTCCTGGCCGGGCTAGAAGCCTTCAGCGCGGCCTACCTCGACGACATTGCAGTCTTCAGCGACCACTGGGCCGCGCACCTGGGACACCTCCACGAAGTCCTGGCCGCTCTCCAAAGGGCCGGGCTCACAATTAAGGCCAGCAAGTGCCAGATCGGTCAAGGATCTGTGACCTATCTGGGCCACCAGGTGGGGAGTGGCCAGGTAGCGCCCCTCCAGCTGAAGGTCGATGCCATCCAGGCGTGGGAGCCCCCCGCAACCCAGACCGCTGTCCGGGCCTTCTTAGGCCTCACAGGCTACTACCGGCGATTTATTAAAGATTATGGCAGCATCGTGGGCCCCCTTACGGAGCTCACTTCCAAGAAACAGCCCAAGGTGGTGCACTGGACGCCCCGCTGTCAGACCGCTTTTGAAGCCCTCAAGGCAGCCATGTGTGCTTCCCCGGTGCTACAGGCCCCTGACTACAGCAAGGAGTTTGTGGTGCAGACCGACGCATCAGAGTATGGGGTCGGGGCGGTCCTCTCCCAGATGGACGCCGAGGGCCACGACCGACCTGTGGCCTTTATCAGCCGCCGACTGCTGCCACGTGAACAGAGGTGGAGCACCATCGAGCGGGAAGCCTTCGCTGTGGTATGGGCCCTCAAGAAGCTCCGGCCCTACCTTTTCGGCACCCACTTCAGGGTCCAGACTGACCACCGACCCTTGCGGTGGCTCATGCAAATGCGGGGCGAGAACCCCAAGCTGTTGCGATGGTCCATCTCGCTGCAAGGGATGGACTTCACCGTGGAACACCGGCCCGGCAACGACCACGCCAATGCTGACGGCCTGTCCCGATTCTTCCGCCTCGGCGAGGAGAACCCCCAAGGAGATGGGTGACTCTCGCTGCCTTCAGCTGGGGGGGACGCGTGTTGGAGCCGGCTTCGTGGCGTGGTCCTGTTCCCCCTCGCTCCGCCGCACGAGGTCTCATGCACCTCGGGGCTCCTCCATCTTGGATTACACGTCACTCCACGTGACCACCTCCGTGACCCTGCTCTACCCGGCCTCAGTCCCAGCGAGGCCCGACATCGAGGCGCCAACCCCTGGCCCGGGGGATACCACGTGAGCCCTTCCCACTCCCAGCGGAGGGCAGTATCGATGGGACCCCCAACCGTCCTTCCACACCTAGGTGCGATCGCCCCACAGATCTCTGGGGCCTGGCGCCTCTCCTGCTGGGCGTCTGGCCGCGCCCTACCCGGCCTCTCCGCCCTCCTGGGTGCAAGGGTCCGGACATCAAAGGGCTCGACCTATATCTGGGGCGACCCGACAACTAGATGACAGTTGTATCCCGGAGTCAAGAGCCCTGCCGATCGGATCGCGGCTGACCCTACGGAGAGACTCTTCCTGAACCTACCTACTGAGCCCTGCTGACGACGTCGCGGCTCCATCGTGCTTACAAGACCTTCACAAACCTTTGGGGCCCTGCTGACGCCGTCGCGGCCCGACCTTGTTGCAACAGACCATCAGAGCCCAGCTGACCTTGTCGCGGCTCGACCGAAGCGGACCTACCACCGGAGCCCTGCTGACTGTGTCGCGGCTCGATCCAAGCGGAACTACCACCTGAGCCCTGCAGACGCCGTCGCGGCTCTCCACGTCCGAGCCGCTCTGAGACCAGCACCCAAGGTCTGGCGCAGAGCCTTCCCGTACCTGACTGGTACCAAGACTGTCCCGCTACCCTATCCCTCCAAGAACATTGAGACTCTTACCGGATCACTCGATCCCATTGTAAATATTGAAACGTACTCCTTTTTATATAAAGAACCAAGATAAGCAACTGATACGTAGTCCTGTGTGGTGGTGTTACTGGGCCTAGTACGATTATAGGAGAAGGACCTCTCCTCGGAGGCTTCTCAGCGGCACTCGGCTATAACTTGGCGGTAGGAAGGTGCCCGGAGTAGTCCCTCCGACTCCCCGGTGGTCCTCCCTCCAACACTCACGCTCTGCTACTCACGCTCTGCTACTCACGCTCTGCTACTCACGCTCTGCTACTCACGCTCTGCTACTCACGCTCTGCTACTCACTCTCTGCTACTCACTCTACTACTCACGCTCTACTACTCTACTACATTCTCTCTACTCTCTCTACTACTTGCTACTACTCTCTCTACTACTCTCTCTACTACTCTCTCTACTACTCTCTCTACTACTCTCTCTACTACTCTCTCTACTACTCTCTCTACTACTCTCTCTACTACTCTCTCTACTACTCTCTCTACTACTCTCTCTACTAATCTCTCTACTAATCTCTCTACTAATCTCTCTACTAATCTATCTACTAATCTATCTACTACTCACTCTCTACTACTCACTCTCTACTACTCTCTCTCTCTACTACTCACTCTCTACTACTCTCTCTCTCTACTACTCTCTCTCTACTACTCTCTCTCTACTACTCTCTCTCTACTACTCTCTCTCTACTACTCCCACTCTACTCTCTACTAGTCACTCCTTACTACTCACTCTCCTACTCACTCTCCTACTCACTCTCCCACTCACTCTCCTACTCACTCTCCTACTCACTCTCCTACTCACTCTCCTACTCACTTTTCACTACTCTCTCTACTACTCTCTACTACTCTCTACTTCTCTACACCTCTCTCTACTACTCTCTCTACTACTCACACTCTGCTACTCACACTCTGCTACTCACACTCTGCTACTCTACTGCTCACTATACTCTCTACTACTCTCTACTCTCTCTCTCTACTACTCTCTACTAGTCTCTCTACTACTCACTCTACTACTCACTCTCTACTACTCTCTACTAGTCTCTCTACTACTCTTTCTGCTACTCTTTCTGCTACTCTCTCTACTACTCTCTTTCTACTACTCTCTACAACTCTGTCTACTACTCTCTCTCTCTGCTACTCTCTACTAGTCACTCTACTAGTTTCTACTACTCTCTACTACTCTCTCTGCTACTCTCTACTACTCACTCTACGACTCGCTCTACTACTCGCTCTACTACTCGCTCTACTACTCACTCTACTACTCACTCTACTACTCACTCTACTACTCTCTCTACTACAAACTACTACACACGCTACTTCTCTCTACTACTCTCTCTACTACTCACTCTCTACTACTCTCTCTACTCTCTACTACTCACTCTCTACTACTCACTCTCTACTACACACTCTACTACTCACTACTACTCACTCTACTACTCTCTGCTACTCCCTACCACTCTACTACTCTCTCTCTACTACTCTCGCTCTACTACTCTCGCTCTACTACTCTCGCTCTACTACTCTCGCTCTACTACTCCTGCTCTACTTCTCACTCTACCACTCTAATTCTCACTCTCTGCTACTCACTCTCTACTACTCTACTACTCACTCTACTACTCTACTACTCTACTACTCTACTACTCTACTACTCTCTCTACTACTCTACTACTCTACTACTCTACTACTCTCTCTACTACTCTACTACTCTCTCTACTACTCTCTCTACTACTCTCTCTACTACTCTCTACTATTCGCTCTCAACTACCCTCTACTACTCACTCTACTACTCACTCTCCACTACTCTACTACACACTCTCTACTACACACTGTCTACTACACACTCTCTACTACACACTCTCTACTACACACTCTCTACTACACACTCTCTACTACACACTCTCTACTACACACTCTCTACTACACACTCTCTACTACACACTCTCTACTACACACTCTCTACTACACACTCTCTACTACACACTCTCTACTACACACTCTCTACTACACACTCTCTACTACACACTCTCTACTACACACTCTCTACTATACACTCTCTACTATACACTCTACTACACACACTCTAGTACACACACTCTACTACACACGCTCTACTACTTGCTCTCTACTACTGACTCTCTACTACTCTCTGCTACTCACTCTCTGCTACTCACTCTCTGCTACTCTCTCTACTACTCTCTGCTACTCTCTACAACTCACTCTCTACTACTCTGCTACTCACTCTCTACTACTCTGCTACTCACTCTCTACTATTCTCTACTATTCACTACTACTCTCTCTGCTACTCACTCTCTGCTACTCACTCTCTGCTACTCACTCTAGTACTCTCTCTACTATATACTACTCGCTCTCAACTACCCTCTACTACTCACTCTTCTACTCACTCTCCACTACTCTACTACACACTCTCTACTACACACTCTCTACTACACACTCTCTACTACACACTCTCTACTACACACTCTCTACTACACTCTCTCTACTACACTCTCTCTACTACACTCTCTCTACTACACTCTCTCTACTACACTCTCTCTACTACACTCTCTCATCTACACTCTCTACTACACACACTCTACTACACACACTCTACTACACACACTCTACTACACACGCTCTACTACTTGCTCTCTACTACTTGCTCTCTACTACTAACTCTCTATTACTCTCTACTACTCTCTGCTACTCACTCTCTGCTACTCACTCTCTGCTACTCACTCTCTGCTACCCTCTCTACTACTCTCTCTACTACTCTCTACTACTCTCTGCTACTCACTCTACAACTCTCTCTCTCTACAACTCTCTACTACTCCCTCTCTACTACTCTCTACTAGTCTCTACTACTCTCTACTAATCTCTCTGCTACTCTCTACTACTACTCTCTCTACTACTACTCTCTCTACTACTACTACTCTCTCTACTACTCTCACTCTACTACTACTCACTCTACTATACTACTCACTCTACTATACTACTCACTCTACTATACTACTCACTCTACTATACTACTCACTCTACTATACTACTCACTCTACTATACTACTCACTCTACTACTCTCTACTACTACTCACTCTACTACTCTCTACTACTCACTCTACTACTCACTCTACTACTCAGTCTCTAGTTCTCACTCTACTACGCTCTACTACTTAGTCTCTACTACTTAGTCTCCACTACTCACTCTACTACTCTCTCTACTACTACTCTCTCTACTACTACTCTCTCTACTACTACTCTCTCTACTACTACTCGCTCTACTACTACTCGCTCTACTACTACTCGCTCTACTACTACTCGCTCTACTACTACTCGCTCTACTACTACTCACTCTACTACTACTTAATCCACTACTCGCTCCACTACTCGCTCCACTACTCTCTAATACTCACTCTCTACTATTCTCTACTACTCACTCTACTACTCTCTACTCTCTACCACTCAACTACTCTCTCTCTACTACTCGCTCCACTACTCTCTACTACTCTCTACTACTCACTCTCTATTACTCTCTACTACTCTACTTCTCACTCTCTACTACTCACTCTCTACTACTCACTCTCTACTACTCACTCTCTACTACTCACTCTCTACTACTCACTCTCTACTACTCACTCTCTACTACTCACTCTCTACTACTCACTCTCTACTACTCACTCTCTACTACTCACTCTCTACTACTCACTCTCTACTACTCACTCTCTACTACTCACTCTCTACTACACTCGCTCTAGTACACACGCTCTAGTACACACGCTCTAGTACACACGCTCTAGTACACACGCTCTAGTACACACGCTCTACTACACACGCTCTACTACACACGCTCTACTACACACGCTCTACTACTTGCTCTCTTCTACTTGCTCTCTACTACTCACTCTGCTACTCACTCTGCTACTCACTCTACAACTCTCTCTCTACAACTCTCCATACTACTCTCTCTCTACTACTAGTCTCTACTACTCTCTACTAATCTCTCTGCGACTCTCTCTCTACTACTCTCTCTACTACTCTCTCTACTACTCTCTCTACTACTCTCTCTACTACTCTCTCTACTACTCTCTCTACTACTCTCTCTACTACTCTCTCTACTACTCTCTCTACTACTCTCTCTACTACTCTCTCTACTACTCTCTCTACTACTCACTCTCTACTACTCACTCTCTACTACTCTCTCTACTACTCACTCTCTACTACTCACTCTCTACTACTCTCTCTACTACTCTCTCTACTACTCACTCTCTACTACTCACTCTACTACTCACTCTCTACTACTCTGCTACTCACTCTCTACTACTCTGCTTCTCACTCTCTACTATTCACTAC
This sequence comes from Triturus cristatus, assembly GCF_964204655.1. Taxonomy (NCBI): domain Eukaryota; kingdom Metazoa; phylum Chordata; class Amphibia; order Caudata; family Salamandridae; genus Triturus; species Triturus cristatus. The sequence goes on along the minus strand of NC_140586.1, from coordinate 168,942,875 downwards.
TACTCTCTCTACTACTTACTCTACTACTCACTCTCTACTACTCTACTACATTCTCACTACTCTCTCTACTACTCTCTTTACTACTTACTCTACTACTCACTCTACTACTCACTATCTATTACTCTCTGCTACTCACGCTCTACTACTCTACTACATTCTCTCTACTACTCGCTACTACTCGCTCTACTACTCTCTACTAATCTCTCTACTAATCTCTCTACTAATCTCTCTACTAATCTCTCTACTAATCTCTCTACTAATCTCTCTACTAATCTCTCTACTAATCTCTCTACTAATCTCTCTACTAATCTCTCTACTAATTTCTCTACTACTCACGCTCTACTACTCACGCTCTACTACTCGCTCTACTACTCGCTCTGCTACTCACTCTGCTACTCTCTCTGCTACTCTCTCTGCTACTCTCTCTGCTACTCACTCTCTCTACTACACACTCTCTCTACTACACTCTCTCTACTACTCTCTCTACTACTCTCTCTACTACTCTCTCTACTACTCTCTCTACTACTCTCTCTACTACTCACTCTACTACTCACTCTACTACTCACTCTACTACTCACTCTACTACTCACTCTGCTACTCACTCTGCTACTCACGCTCTGATACTCACGCTCTGCTAGTCACGCTCTGCTAGTCACGCTCTGCTACTCACTCTCTGCTAGTCACTCTCTGCTAGTCACTCTCTGCTACTCACGCTCTACTACTCTACTACATTCTCTCTACTACTCGCTACTACTCGCTACTACTCGCTCTACTAATCTCTCTACTAATCTCTCTACTAATCTCTCTACTAATCTCTCTACTAATCTCTCTACTCGCTCTACTAATCGCTCTACTAATCTCTCTACTAATCTCTCTACTAATCGCTCTACTAATCTCTCTACTAATCTCTCTACTAATCTCTCTACTAATCTCTCTACTAATCTCTCTACTAATCTCTCTACTAATCTCTCTACTAATCTCTCTACTAATCTCTCTACTAATCTCTCTACTAATCTCTCTACTAATCTCTCTACTAATCTCTCTACTAATCTCTCTACTAATCTCTCTACTAATCTCTCTACTAATCTCTCTACTAATCTCTCTACTAATCTCTCTACTAATCTCTCTACTACTCACTCTACATTACACTCTACTACTCACTGTCTACTACTCACTCTCTACTACTCACTCTCTACTAGTCTCTCTCTACTAGTCTCTCTTTACTAGTCTCTCTCTACTAGTCTCTCTCTACTAGTCTCTCTCTACTAGTCTCTCTCTACTAGTCTCTCTCTACTACTCTCACTCTACTCTCTACTAGTCACTCCTTACTACTCACTCTACTCTCTACTAGTCACTCCTTACTACTCACTCTACTCTCTACTAGTCACTCCTTACTACTCACTCTACTCTCTACTAGTCACTCCTTACTACTCACTCTACTCTCTACTAGTCACTCCTTACTACTCACTCTACTCACTCTCCTACTCACTCTCCTACTCACTCTCCTACTCACTTTTCACTACTCTCTCTACTACTCTCTCTACTACTCACTTTTCACTACTCTCTACTACTCACACTCTGCTACTCACACTCTGCTACTCACACTCTGCTACTCTACTGCTCACTACTCTCTACTACTCTCTTCTACTCTCTCTCTCTCTCTACTACTCTCTACTAGTCTCTCTACTACTCACTCTACTACTCACTCTCTACTACTCTCTGCTACTCTTTCTGCTACTCTCTCTACTACTCTTTCTCTGCTACTCTCTCTCTACTACTCTCTTTCTACTACTCTCTACAACTCTTGTCTACTACTCTCTCTCTCTGCTACTCTCTACTAGTCACTCTACTAGTTTCTACTACTCTCTACTACTCTCTCTGCTACTCTCTACTACTCCTATATATGCATATACATTTATATATATATATGTATGTGTGTATGTATATATATATATATATATATATAGATATCAAATTACACCGTCCATCTGCAGCTTCGCGCCAAAGACGGAGACGGACCACAGTTAAGTGCCAAAATGCGTGATTTATTTAGCTTGTTCGGTCTGACGCGTTTCGGTTCGAAAATTAACCTTGATCACATATATATATATACACATACATTTATAAATTACCTACTGGCGGTCGCCAGTAGGTAGTTATAGTTAGGACCCTGTTTCCATAGGAAAACCGCAACATTCTATTTTGAATAACTTTGGCGCCGGTCGACGAATCCTCGCGAAATTTTCAAAACTAATGGGGCGCTACGCTCCGCTCCTACCCTGAAAGTCTCGGGGGGATTCGTCAAGCGGGGGCTGAGATAAAAGGGGGGTCCCAAAACGCGTTTTTCCCATGCATTTTTCCATAGGACCTTTAGACACAGCTACAGCCCGAACGGCTGAACAGAGTTCCTTGAAATTTGGCAGAGAGGTAATCTACAGGTCAAGGAAGTGCCTTTTGTAGGTTTGGTGTAAATCTGTTCAGTAGATTCTGAGAAAATAGCCTTTAAATCAATATATATATCTGAGCCAGCTTACGGTGCGCTTACCGTACGCGTACGGTGACGTGCGCGAGCGCGATTCTGATTGGCTGTTAGATCTTAGTAAACATTCGAATCGGTCGAAACCAGGAAGTAGCGGCCGCCATTTTCTCTCTCGCACTCTGAGAGGGGGTTAAAAAACAAAGGCCAAAAACATGTAAAGGGGCTGTTTAGACAGCTCCTAAGCACCTAGCCATGTTGAGGGAGTCCTCAAAGATCCCCCAAGGTAAAAAACGGAATTTAAAATTTTTCGATAATTTCGCCGATTACGCTTACCGTACGCGTACGGTAAAAATTAATATAAAAAAAAAAATATCCATACTCTCCCCACCCCTTGTGCAAATGGTGCCCGAAGGGCACCAATTGTGCATGCCATATGACTGTTTTTCGAAAAAGTAAAATATTACCTTTCACAACGAAGCGCATCATATGTCCTCCATGTGCGCACGGTGCGCGAAGCGCATCGTGCGTACATGGCCCATCTAGCGTAACGTGGGCACGCGGTGCGTGTAGCGCACCGCGTGCCCACCGTGCGTGCACGGCACTAACTGTGTAAAGTGGGTGCGCGAAGCGCACCACGTGCTCACTGTGCGTGCACGGTGCGCGAAGCGCACCGTGCGCGCACGGAACGAACTGCGTTAAGTGGGCGCGCACGCCACGAATGGCGTAAAGTAACTTAGCATTTAAAAAACCGTACAAATTCACTGAAAAAACCATAGGTTTCACACACGTTATAGTTAGGAATTAGCATTTAAAAAACCTTGCAAATTCAGTGAAAAAACCATAGGTTTCACACATGTTATAGTTAGGTGGAAATTTTACTGATAAAAAAACTAATGAAATTCCCCCGTTATAGTTAGTGCAGGCAACTATAACTCACGCGACCGCAATCTTCTGTTGATGCTAATACTGTATTTAGACACTTATTTGCCCATGTCTTCTTCCATTAAATTTTAGCTATACATATATTACAAATATTTTTTTTTCATAAAGACACATATGTCATCAGCAGAGGATTGCGGTCGCGTGAGTTATAGTTGCCTGCACTAACTATAACGGGGGAATTTCATTGGTTTTTTATCAGTAAAATTTCCACCGAACTATAACGTGTGAAACCTATGGTTTTTTCACTGAATTTGCAAGGTTTTTTAAATGCTAATTCCTAACTATAACGTGTGTGAAACCTATGGTTTTTTCAGTGAATATATATATAATCTGCATATCTATATAAATACAAATATAAATGTATGCATACATATATGCATACATATGCATGTTATGTACATGAAAGTTTGAAAAACAATAATACAAGCAAAGCTAAAAAAAAAACCACCTAATTACAAACAGAATTGATTAAACGAGGGCGAGACCTATTGCATTTTCAATGCTTGTTTACTTTGGTTCCATCAATGTGTGTCACACATTTGTCATAAATTCTGAATGGTAGCACTCTAGTTGCTCATTAGATCACTGTAGTAAAGCTACTGCTCACCAGGGAAGTCTGCTGCTGGTATTCAAAGTGCATGTTTCAGTCTGCATGTCAGAATTTTTTAATGAAATAGAAAAGGATTTGAGAAGTCAAAATGTGCCCGCAGCACTAATCATAATGTCTATGGCAAAATGAAGCCCCTCATTTTGTTCCTTTGCAAATTAAATGTTTTAAGTGTTACCACTTTATTCCAATTAAGATGGCTTCAGGTGTGCCATTCTTTTGTCATAAGTAAGACTGTTAGCGCTCTAGTTGTTCTTTAGAACACTCTGGGATATTTTGTCATTGGGCTATAATTGGGCTACATCTGGGTGATATTTGTGCTACATTTGGGCTCTTTTGTCTCTGGTGGCCATCTTGGGAGACTTATTTGTTATAAAGTTTCTTAATTTCCTCATTTACTACAGTCTCTTCAGTAGGAATACTTTCAGTTTTTTACTTTGATTCCATCAAGAAGGCATTCAGATGTGTCACACAGTTGCCATCAATTCAGAATGTTAGCACTCTAGTTGCTCATTAGATCACTGTAGTAAAGCTACTGCTCACCAGGGAAGTCTGCTACTGGTATTGAAAGTGCATGTTTCAGTCTGCATGTCAGAATTTTTTAATGAAATAGAAGAGGATATGAGAAGTCACTCAAAATGTGGCCTAATTTTTCTTTCAGCAGCACTAATCATACTTTTTATGGCAAAATGAACCCCCTCATTTTGTTCCTTTTTAAATTAAATGTTTTAATAGTTACCACTTTATTCCGATCAAGATGGCTTCAGGTGTGCCATACGTTTATCATAAGTAGGACTGTTAGCGCTCTACTTGTTCTTTGGAACACTCTGGGAAGCTGCAGTAGAAAACAAAGGAATCAACTGACAGTCTCTGCCCTTGTTGAATGTACATGTTTTACTGCGAATGCCAGACTTCATTCTCACATGACTGAGAAAGATAATGTGAATTTACAGAAAATATGCTTCTCAGTTTAGCTTATAGATCACCTTCCAAACCTCTGTGGGAAAAGCAGAGAAAATAATTTTCTCTCAAACATGATTCATGATATCCCAGCAGATGGCTTTTTCACATGGTAAAATCACCTTAGAACATACCACAATTCCTAAAATGAGTATGGTACCATCAACAAATGATGTATAATGTAACTAAAGTCTTAAAACCTTCTATTAACTGCAATGCTTTTTAATGAGGTGCTATCATGTATATTGGTCCCAAGATGGCTGCCAACACTTCTTGGATGAAGTGCTGACAGCCAATCAGATCTCACGATGAGATGTGTGGTTAGGCTCCGCCTAGATATATATGTGATTTTACTTTTGATTTTCTCAGGAACTACTGAACGAATTTATACCATTTAAGCAAAAGGCACGACTTTGAACCAAGGTCTACCTTTCTGCCAAATTTGGTGTAATTCCGTTCAGCAGTTCGGGCTGTAGCTGAGACTAAAGGTCCCTATGGAAAATTGCATGGAGAAAGCACGTTTTGGGACCCCCCCCTTTTTTTTCGCGACCCAAACCCCCCCCCCCCCCACCCCCGCCCCGCTTGACGAATCACCCCGAGACTTTCAGGATAGGAGCTGACCGGAGCGGGCCACGAGTTTTGAAAATTTCGCGAAGATTCGTCAACCGGCGCCAAAGTTATTCTAAATAGAATGTTGCGGATTTCCTATCGATAATGGGTCCTAACTATAAATACCTACTGGCGACCGCCAGTGGGAGATTATATAATATAGGGTTTCAACTTAACCGGTAAAATACTTATAGTTGCTTGTAAAAACCTTTGCCATGCATATGTCTTTACCTTTTATGCTTTATAACAAATTTCGTTGTAAAAGGCATGTGTGGATAAAGGCATATGCGTGGCAAAGGTTATGGGTGGTAATGGCAGTCGCGTTGTAACGGTGTGCGTTACAACGAAATGTTTGGTTCCATCATACACCCCTCATAGACCCACACAGTCACTCGCATCTTTCACACAAAACCAAAAGTTACAGGGATGTTATAGTTAGGAAATAGAATTTTTTTAAAACCTTACAATTTCACTGAAAAAACAAAGTCACAAGGACGTTATAGTTGGGTTCAGATTTTATACACCCAAGACCATGCAAATTCTGCAGCTACAGTTATCTCAAGTAACTACAATTTGTGCCCTAAGGTAACTATAACTCAAGGCCTCGCCATGCATGCTAATTACCTTGAATATTACCTCACTCATGACATCTATCACATCATTGATAATATTACTGCAACCTTTACAGTGAAATTATCAATGAGAAGGCTGTGCATTGTGGGGGCGTGAGTTCTAGTTACCCAAGGGCACAAGTTATAGTTACTTGAGATAAGTATAACTGCTGAATTTGTACGGTTTTGTGTGAGTAAAATCTGGACCTAACTATAATGTCCCTGTAACTTTTTGTTTTTTTCCAGTGAATATATATTGTTTTCCTAGTGTGCCCATACCGGTCCCTCTTACCATATTTTGCCATGAATGTGGACTCTTTCTAGGATCCTGCAGGCACTCTCTCTGGTATTCACCTACAATTACACACCCCATTTTAAGCTTCGATGCTTTTATTCTAGACTGCCAAAATCCAAAGTCTTGATGCAAACTGTGTCTTTTAGGGACTTTGCAAAAAATATAGAATGCCCAGTTTTCAGAAATTTATATCACCACAACTGAGCTCACTGTCGCAGTATTTGTAAGGAAGAGTTCAATTTTTGCTGGGTGTCATTTCATCCCTCAAAAAACAACGTTTGCTTTTCTTTAGTGACCACTCAAACTGGGAAGCTGAACAAAGCTGTTTATGCTTGGATTAGTCTTTAACAGTAAAACCTATATATTAAATTCAGTCATTTCATGCTTGGTGGGCAACTCTGTTGCGTCTTTGTTACTCAAATGTTTTGACTGTTTCTGCCTCTTGAGGTTAATCTCATCCTGCTTTTTTCAGATCATCTAAAATCTCAAAGCTACTATAACTTTCATGCTATGCTGGACTTCTTCAGTATTTATGCATGAACATTTTTTGCTGGGTTTACTTGGATGAGTACTTTCAAAATATGTACTTCCCCCCCCCCTCACCTCTGCAACCTGTTTGCAAGAGTATTTGAGACCTGCTCTCTACCATGCAACTTTCGCTGTGCCACAATGGCAGTCATTCTCAAGCTCACCAAACATGCAAGCAATTTCTCCTTCTACCATCCCATCTCTCTAATCAACAGTAAGTCGAACATATTAGCAACACAATTTGCTGGCGTGGTGAGCTCGTTGGTACATCACCACTAAAATTGGTTCAGCGCTGGCCGGAGTATAAGACACTGCTTGCAGCGTCTCACCAGAGAACAAAGTCTCGGCGGACTGTGCGCTGCTATTGTTGGATATAGATAAAACATTGTATTTGCTTCATTGGCCATACCTGCATCAGGTGTTGGAGAAATTTACCTTTGGATACCACTTTCGCAGTTTTGTGGAAATCCTATGGACTGAATTATGGACACAGCTTTGTGTGAATGGGACTCTCTGCACCATTTTGTGTGAAAAGGGGCACCTGGCAGGTTTGTCTCCTCTCCCCATTGTTGGACGCGCTAGTTGTAGACCCATTGGCTGCATGTATTTTCATAGACGCACAAGCAGAGGGGATATGGTTATAAGTTCAGTGTTCCAGAGCTTCCATTCTGTGCCTTATGGACAATCTACAAATGTCCAGCAATACCTCTGGCCTCAAAGTCAATTGGGGGAACTTCATACACACCCCTATTGGTGGTAGACTGCCACCTCTGCTTGCACCCATTCCTATCCAGATAGAAGCAGACAGTTTACTGGTATTTGGGCATCGAAATTAAGTGATACTAGCACAGATGCTGCGAATTGTATAAGGTCCCCATTCTAGACAAATTGGAGCGGGAGAAAAATCCTGGGTGTGTGTATGTGTGTATATATATATATATATATATATATATATATATATATATATATATATATATATATATATATATATATTCTTTCTCTCTCTTTCTCTCTCTCTCTCTCTCTCTCTCTCTCTCTTTCTCTCTCTCTCTCTTTCTCTCTCTCTCTTTCTCTCTCTCTTTCTCTTTCTCTTTCTCTTTCTTTCTCTCTCTCTTTCTCTCTCTCTCTCCTCTTTTTTTTCTCTCTCTCTCTCCTCTTTTTTTTCTCTCTCTCTCTCTCTCTCTTTCCCTCTTTCTCTGATAAGACTGAGTGCTTTGTATAAAATCTCCATACCACGCTGCCTTCATACTCCATAAAACTACCCATTTCAGCTCTCGTCGACCATTTTATAGATTTACAATCTAATGGGCTTTCTATGGGAAGTGGCAGCCCCATGAGTTCACTTAGATAAGTGTAGACCATCGCCTTAAGATGGCCCCCTCACCCTAATTAAAAATTGAGAGGGATAGATATGGGAAATCTATATAGGTACACTAGATAATGGCGATTGGGTGGAGGTGAAGATTGCACCGCAACTATTTGCCATCTCTGCCGGTTATGTGAGCGGTTCAACTCTTCTCTTGGGATGTACTACCTCGTGATAAGGCCCTGCTCCCAACAGAATGCTAGCGTTTAGTAAGCATTGCACTGGGAAATATGGTGGGGAGCAAGTTGTGTTTTAGCGCATAGGGTGATAATTTTAGGAATTATGGGGGAGTGGGCTAGGGGCACGGACTGTTCCACGACTGAAAGACTTGTTTATAAAGCTCATGGGACACAGAAGAAATATGCTACAAAATGGAACCAATGGTTAAACTATTTTAATGAGGGTATGTGATGCTCCAGTTTCTTTACGGACTGTCAACAGTACATTTTATTCGTGTCACAGTTGTCATCTGTAGCTTCCCTAAGTACCCTGGGTTTTGTTACAATGCATGTCTGACTTATCCTTTCTCTGTCTTGTATTTTGTTCAATCATATACTATCAATAAAAAAAAGTTTACCAATGCCAGTACATGCTTGTGATGTTCACCCCAGGCTTTAAACTGCATAGATGTTTGTTGTATAGTTGTCTGGCAAACAGCATTTGACGTGGCTATGCTTTTTGATTTTTTTTTTTTTTTTTTTTTTTTTTTTTATCCCCTGACCCCACATTCTTAGTCATTATTGCGAGTGAGGTGCTTGAATGTAGGGGGTGTGTGTTTTTCAGTCTTGGCTGTAGTTGGCAAGCAACATTTAGTATGTATTTTATATAGTCCAATAAAGCAATCATAAATATGCCACTGGCTTAATCAGGCTATTCTTTTGAGATCCTGGAACTATTCTAGCAAAGTAAAAGTAAGTTGATGTTTGTTTTTTAAAAAATTTATTTTTAATGTATTTGTTTTACGACTAATTGTAATGCTGACGTTCTCTCTTACAACTGCTTCCAAGTTCTCAGACACACTGTAAGCACACATAAGTTCAAAACAAAAGCATGATTCGTGTTATCACAGTAAACCAAATTAGAACCGTGTATCAAACTTTGTATGCTGGAAGATTATATCTGGGGAATACTCCAAATACCCACCCCCTCCTTTGCAATCCCTTCTACTTGCTTCCTCTTCCTAGAATGGTACACTTTCATGGTCGGCCTACTGACCATCAGCTAAGGGTTGATCTTGGCTTGTACATTAGTTTCAGAGTGCAATGTCCTAGACCTTTAGCTTGGCACATCATCAATTCTAGCAGATTTTTCAGCGGGTTTGGTTTTGGGTGACTTAGTTATGGTTGAATTCTTCTTCTTTGGGAGTTTGGGCCATGAGCTCATTTTGAATGAAAATCTGTCCACCCAAAGGGAAGCGATATGCGACGAAGTTGAGCCATAGTTTGAGTTTGGAGAAAAGAAAGAGCAAACCTGACCGACCGAGAGAAAGACGAGGAGGGACTTAGTGAGGCAGACGCCACAAAAGAGAGAGAGAGGCTGAAAGAAGAGTCCAAAAAAAGAATTGAACAGGCAGGTGGAGTGCTAAAAGGAGAGGTAACGAAAGAGGGGAGAGAGATGGACAGATGGAGAGACTGGAGATTTACCATTGTGTTGGAAGCAGTGCAATGAGTGTGGAACATTTGGGAAGGAAACTGTTCGGCCCAAAAAGCAAAAATAATTGCACAAGACCACAGTCCTCTCTCCCCACCAAATACTGACATGTCGTAGAATGTTACTTTATTTTATTTTTCATTTAAAATGCATCTAGTTCTTGGAACATACTTTCCATGTTAAATTACAATTAGTGTATTCTCTTTCCTGCTTTGCAGATCCGAGTAAACAGCAGCCGCATGATCCGAGTGACTCTGGTGGACAGTGAGCAGAAGCTAAAAGAGCTGGAGGAATTTAATGTTTGGACCTTTATGTATTCATTCTTGAAGGAGCAACTAAATGACACATATATTAACGTAGACTTATACAGCAATGAAACATGTATTGCTGTCCACCTGGACGACAGGGAAGGCACTTACAGTGTTCTCCTCTTTCGAAGTAAGATTCTGCTGGCATTCGAGCAATGGCTGTGGGTAACACAGGTCTACGGTTTGAATTTTAAATTGTTATTGAAATTAACAAATGTAACCTATTGAAAGAATTAATTCTACAAGATTGTGTCCCTATGGAATTTGTGGTTCTGGTTTAAAAACACTTTTTAAAACACTATTTCTTAAAGAATGGAAAAATAGTCATGACTTTACTGTTTTTAGAAACAACCAACCATTCATTTGCCATTTCAGAATGGTAGAGAAAGGGTACCAGGATGATTCTGAGGAGGCCCTCCTCCTACCACACATGCACCCACTATGCAGGAGTGAGCAGTTGGCATGCATGGTCTCAGTGGAATACAAACGTATGCGAATACAAACGTGTGCTCGAAAGAAGGAGTGGCTGCTAGAGTTACGGACAATTTTTATTGCGGATTCTGGAAAAACCAAGCATTGGCAAATACTTTAATATGCAAAGTGTCTGCCTGTGTTTCCATGCATGTCTACTGTCAAACCAAACCAACTGTGTGTGTGTTTATCAGCATGTCCATGTGTGTGTGAAATGCTCACACTTCCTAACTAGAACTTTAAAATAAAGCCAGCTACAGTGGGGGGGAAAACCTATAAATAAAGGTTTGTTTTCTGCATGTAATGAATGTATGAAATTATGCAATGTGAGATGGTTTACTGTATTCTTCAGACGTTAACTAGTCCATCATGACCTGCAGTGCTAATACTGTATAGAAGGTGAAATTATACATCAAACATCTAATATCATAAGGTGAAGGAGATACTCCCCTGGCTGAGCCAAATCCCAATTAGATTCAAACAGTTCATAACAATGTCTTCAGACTCCTGTACTGTCAAGCCAGACCTAAATGCAGTGTGGTGACAGTATTGGAAATGGTGCTCACACCACATCTTTAAGTACTTCTGAACGTAAAGTGCAGACATGGGTATTTTCAGCTCTTAAGATTGTTGTGATATATTCTTATTTTAAAGGCACACAGCAATCTACCCATTTACAAATTGTTACTTGAAAGTCAGTGGGCCCAGTGTACTAAATGATTTTGAGTTTGCAAACCTTGCTATTCACTAAATTAGAGTGTTTACACATGCAAAAGGGATTTTCAATAAGTGCTAAACTCTTTTTGTGATATAGTAAACCCTTGCCGAATCGCAAGATGGGTCTACCGAATGATTATGAATAACGATTTTGCCTCCAAACCATATTAAAGTACAGACTCCTCAAAGGAAGTGGTAACCTATTTGCAAAAGGGGATGTTGTCCATGTTGGACAGTTTCCTATTAGGGAGTTGTCGGGTGGGCTCGTGCATGAGGGTTGTTGGCAGTGGACCAGTGACCACTGTCTTCTCCCCCTACCACCCCCCGTCTTTGCAAACTGGAGTTTTTTTTGTTTTATATATAAAATAATGCACCAGCAATTCCAGGCTTCTTTTTAAAAAATATATATATATATTTTTGGGAGTGCAAATGCATGAATTGCGGTCTGCTGTTCATTGCAGACTACCATTTCTATGTTTGTGGCCAATCGCAGAGGGTGCAAAAAACAACCTCTTCCATTGGGCAGGTCATTCAGCCACCCTCCCCTGAATAGCACTACAACATGCCTGAATCACGTGCTCTACTGAGTGACAAAATGTATTTCGCATGATCAACCAAGAGTGAGGTCCTATTTACTTCGAAGAGCAGTCTGGACCTATGACCAGCTGAAAATAAAAAATAACTAGACCTAACCAGTGTCTCTTAAAAAGAATGAATGTTTTTTTTTCAGAAAGTAGCATCAACACTGTCTTTGCGATGCATCACTGTCAATATCCTCTCAGGCAATGCAGTTAGAACAAGGTCCCCTCTAAATGCCCTAGGTGATTCCCTCCTCCTGAACAACCATAACTTTTTTTTCCATAAGTAAAAAGGAGTGTTCTATTGTGGAAACAGTGGTCTCCATTGGAATTTAACAATGTACTGAAATTACTTGCAGGCGCTTTTTCATCCTGATGTTATTTACAGAAGAGCTGGCTTCGTGTCTCGTAATAGTCTTGCATAAACACTTTGGACATTGGAATTTTATATTTATTATATTTGAGCATTTGTCTCGAACTGTTTCCAACACGTCATATGAAAGCACTTTCATTACTAATTCACCACTTTCCAACAGTCTCTATATTCTAAAATTAAACTTGTGACTGCCTGATGGATCCTCTGTAATACGGGAATTGGAAAGTAGCACTTCTTTCTTTCTAATGTCCTCTGTGTACCAATGCTGTTCTAATTTCATGTCTGATAGTAATTTGCCCATGAATTGGGAGTCCCATACCTTACTGATATGATTAAGGTCCTGCCAGTTTTGCTCTGGCATAAGATCTGGTCCTCAGAACACACTACACCTAATCGCTCTATTATAGAGGACTGTCTTAGATCTATATCAGCTTTAAAAATCCCTTGGCTCAGATTCGTACGTGACCTTTTGGTCGACATTGGACCCTCCAAGTTTTTTGACCATCCGGAGCTTACTAGCAGTATTCAAAGAAAAGCTCTTAAATTAAAATGCTTTTCCCTACTAGAGGATCTGAGGCTATCCACTGAGATTATGAAACGCGCAGTGCAGAAGAACCAGCTAATTCTGACCAGCCATGATATGCAACCTTACCTAGCTAAAGTAAACAACCATCGGGACAGATTTGTCCTGACTAGGTTTCGGCTGGGCATTTTCCCCATCTAACGACTATCACAAATATTAATAATTGGGCCTCTGATCTCCCGTTATGTCCATGTGACAATGTTTCTAAGCAAAGTACTATTCATATTCTGTTTTTTTGTTTGTTTTACACAAAGTTGAGAACAAGTTTTATTAAGCCGCTGCTAAAACAACTTGGATTTGTGCAATGTTGCCCAGCTTTTATCTATTTTCAAACGCTACCGAGCCTGTACATATTGTTGTATTGTCACAATATGTATTGGCTGTTATAAGACCTAGGAAGCAGCTGTAGAAATGTTATTGTCCAACATGGAGGACTGTGCCTGTTTTTATTCACTGTGTTCTTATTTTTCTCATTTTAGTGACCTGTGACTTTTTTAACGATATGTTTTTAACTTAGTGATGTACTTTTATGTAGGTTTTAGGATACACAACGTGTTATCGAATAATGCTTATTTGATTTATGATTAATTTGTTATTAAAAGCAAAATTACTTTTTTTTCCAACAGAAAGCGACCCATACCTCTTCTTGGTGTTTCTCGTGGGACTGTTGCTATTTTTTTACGGTGACTCTCTGAGCCGGTATGTATTGATTGTCCTAAAATAAGTGGTTGAGTATTTTTATTTGCCTCCAATAATCTTATCTTATTCGTGAGTGTATCACAATTTGCTAACTGATGGGGACGGAGTGAAGTGATGCCATGGCTGTATTATATGATGCTTTTTTATTTTTCCCAGTGGTCTCAACAGTAATTGCTTTTGATGTTTATTGAGGTGCTAATTCCTTTTCTGCTGTCATATACAGGCTGGGCGCATTTAGCTGTCTGTTTGCGAAAGGCCTGTGTGGACACCCTCCTTTCTAACTGTTGATTGTCTTTCTTTTCACCCTCATTTGCTTGCTTATTATTTCATGTTTATTCTTCCTCTGCATGTGCTTGTCCCTCTCCTGGAGAATAGCCTCTCTACCGTCCTTTAAATTAGATATTTCCAATGTTCACATACAGGAAGCTACTGTTTTTTCTTTCAACACTCGAGTGTTTGTTTTCTTGGACTCTCGTGTGCTGCTCCTTCCCCAAATAACTCTCCCCCTGCTCACACTGTGTTGGTTCCTCTTTCTCATACCTGCTCCCTCCATAGTGTGCCATTTATCCTGTTAAAAACTCACCCCTGCACTACATGCTGCTCTTTGAGACCCACCCCCACACCTCCCTGTCTTTTAAAACATTTTTTTATAATTTCTCCTCCAACCCACTCTGCCATTGCTTCATTCCCTCGGCTCTCCGTTGCTCCCTAACTCCTCCTTGGTCCTACAAATAAAATAGTTTATCTCTACGCTTTTTAGAGGGCCCAGCACCTACCATTTGCTCCTGGGCATCTGGTTTCCTTTTTTAAAAAATATTTAAGTGCTTTAGTACAGTAATATTTAAAAATGGTGCCTGTCACTCCATAAGCATGCACATGCATGGTGACGCCTGTGCCTACCTACAGAATGATTCGGCTGCTAGCCGCATCATGATGCCTATGTGCTTTTGCAAGTGTCGCACCATTGTGGTTTTTTTAGGTCTCGGCTGTCGAAAGCAGCGGATGCGCTGCTCTAGACATCCGAGAGCTTCTTGGAATCAATACAGATTCCGAAGCTCTGAGAGGCGGAGTTGAAGCCCGGCCCATCTTATTAATTGACCAGCGTCATCTTGCATGCAAAACCCTGGCTTCTCATTGTAAAGGAGGCTTCTTAGTCCCTCCTTGTTGCCGCCTTGTCTCCTTTTGGCCACGCCCACCAGGATTTGATCTTTTACGGGTGGCGTGACACTCTCCCTTTTATTTACTCCCTACGCACTTATTTTTTTTCTCTCTCATCTTTGGCAAAGTCAGCCATGTGTTTACTTTCGCATCGCGCTTTCACTTAAAGAGAAAGCGTGATGCGAAAGTAAACACGCGGCTTCCTTTGCGGTACCGCCCAGTTTTAGAAGTACTGTTCCTCTGGGCAGGGCCTTAGTCGGTGGCCCCGCATTTTCTTTTCTTTTCGTGGACAATGGATCCACGGCCGTGTTTTTTTTTTTTTTTTTTTTCTTTCAAGGAGGCAGTTTCAGCCGCATGTACTTTTTACACTGCTGCTTTGTCGGGCAGTCAGACACATAGAACACGCACAGCAGAGCAGAGACTGCCACATCACATTATCTCCTACACAAAGAGCGAGTAAAAATTATTGTGCTGCTTGGATTGTTGCTGGGCCCTTTGGCAGGGATTGTCTACTGCTCCCCGAGGTGAAGCCCCATGGACGAGGCACTAGGTAACACTTTTTTTTTTAAACCCGGCAAGGAATGTTTGCGGTTCTACATTTCTTAAATTACGTGTAGAAAAATTAGACATAGACTGGGCTAGTCCACTACATTCGGAAATGACATGTATACATAGCTATATATCCACATTTTATAGGCCGAGGATGCAAGCAAATATTTGAGACTTGTAATACTTTTTAGCTAAAAATATGAGCAATTGAAATTCGCATGCGGTTATAGTATGCACTATTTTTTGTTTGGAAAGTAGGGTACATATTTTTGTTTCGTTGATTGTGCGTGGTGAAAACGCAGGTTTTCACCCTTTGAAAGTTGCGTGGAATGGCCCAGGCGTTTTTCTCGCACCTATATGAGTCGTTCAAACACGAACGCTGAGCAAACCAACAAGAAAACAATGTAGTTTATCAACAGCATGTTTGTTGAGCGGATTCTTTTCTTTCATAAATGATGTCATATGCAAAGCCACGAGGTAACACAACTGCATGACTTATAATTAAATCGAACGTCGCTAATGCAATACTTTTAATAGAAAAGGTATAAAGCGGATTTCAAACTCGTGCTGCCTGGGCCATTCCTTTAATTCATGTGTAACTGACGGGCTTTATCATGATTGCAAATCAGACACAGCGTGTCTCATGGCGCAGGCGGAATTCAGCTGTAATTAAAACATTGGGATGATTCGTGTAGTACAATTTTGTAATGGTTCGCATCACTTCATGGTTTGGTTTATTTTGATATCGATTGTTGGCAAAGATTGCATCCACACAATGTGTTCAATGTTTTATCCTTTCATAGTTACATGCCAGAATCTAGTTCAGGACGTCCCATCTGACATCATAGGCTGGTTAAACAAACATCTGGGTGCCCGGGTCGATTTCATTAAGAGCTCGCTATTTTAGATCTGGGTAGATGTAGGTTTAATTTTGTGCTAGAGCTCATGCCGTTGCAAAACAAGCATTGCCAAGAACATAGATCTGGTTTTAATGAGATAACGTATGCGATAAAGAAGTGAAAAGTTGTATATATGCATGTATTCTGCATCAGGGAGACAAGTAATGAGATAAATGACACAGTCTATAGCTCTCACCCTGAGACAGAGAACCTGGCAACAGGGAGACAGCGACATGCATCCTGGTAGAGGAGACACAAACAGCGAGACGGGAGGCAACGGTCCAGTGAAAGACATAGATACTTACCCCTGGACAGTGACACTGGCGACTGGGAGACACCGATATGCATACCGAGGCAGAGACACACAGAAAATGTGGGAGGGGGACACATAAAATCACTGACATATGAGACACTCCCACGTGCCACATAACATACATTATGATTAAATGTGAGTGTTCTGTTAATTGTTAAACAATTACCTGAATGATTGCAAAGAATTGTGTTCCTGAACATTGAGATTTTCTTCAGTGATAGTTGTGTTTGTTATGTTATGTTATTTATGCTTCGAGAGCGCTCAAATGCCCCGAGGCTTTTTGGCGCTAACTAAAATAGCAGAAAGGAGGCCCTAAAATAGGAAGACTAATTGGCAGAAAACAGCCATGTTTTCACAGCTCTTCAAACAAGCATTGAAAATGCAATAGGTCTCACCTTTGATTAAGTTAAAGCCATTTGCTTTGCTAATGGTATTGTATAGCAACGCAAATGGCTTTAACTTAATGAAAGGCGAGACCTATTGCATTTTCAATGCTTGTTTTGTGGGTGTATTTTACGGGCCGAATATTGATGACCCGTCTGTCCTAGATAGGCTAAATATTGAATTATTGGATACCTGTGGGGAACTTATCATAATGGGGGACTTCAATCTTATTATGGATTATAATATCGATACTACTCGACAACGAGCATTTCAGAGGATGCGCCGCTCACGAGCCGCGCTTATTGAACTTGGACGTATTCATAATTTAAAAGATGTTTGGCGAACAATACATCCCTCTACTGCCGGCTTTACATACTACTCTGCCCCCCATCAACTCTGCTCAAGAATTGACATGGTTTGGGCATCAGACAATATTATAAAGAATAGCCTTATCGAGCTGTGCCCAAGAGTCACATCGGATCACAATCCAATAGTGATATCATTACCCCGCCACGGATCAATCGGAAACTTAGGACATTCACCTTTCCCAGACACCTATTATCTAATACGGACTATATCACCCAACTTAAAGCACACTTGCGCGAGTTTATTGCTATAAATATTAATTCTGCTTCTCTGAATATAGTTTGGGATACGGTTAAAGCAAGTGTCCGTGGGTTTACACAACAGTTTGTTTTCAAACAAAACTCATTAAATAGACGTGGCTGGACGGCTTTGAGCAACACCATAATTATGCTTGAAAACCAGTTGTCACAGGCTCTGTTACAGGATGTGCCAAATATTTCTGACATATGTCAAAAGTTAGCTTCATCTAAGCTCAATATTAAAACAAGATTTATGGAGAAAAATCTAAATAGTTTGCAAAAATTCCATATATCTCAATACGAGAATGGGATAGGGTGGGCAAAATTCTGGCATACAAAATTGCAGATGACAGATCTAAAACCCTTATAAAGGAAATTAAGGGCCCAAACAACTTGGTTTACACCCAACCTGAACAGATTCTCCAGCAATTCGTCGTATTTTATAGTACATTATACACTCCAGAGGATCATCCTGATATGAATAAGATACAAGAATATTTAGATACTCACATAACTAAAGGAAACCAGATCAAAGACCAGGAGTTGCTCTGTGAAAACATCACTGAGCAAGAGATTAGGAAAGCAATTGCTTCATTACCCCTAGGAAAAGCTGCTGGAGAGGACACTATCCCACTAGACATTTACCAAAAATGTTCTGAGGAAATTCTCCCATTACTCACTGATGTGATCAATAATGTTGGGTTAAATGGGGAGGCTCCTAAATCCTGGAACACAACCAATATGGTCTTCTTTTTAAAAAAGGGTAAACCGGCGGATCAATGTGGGTCCTACCGACCCATCTCACTCATCAATGCAGATGCCAAAATTTTTGCTATGATACTTGCCTCCCGATTAGCTCCACTCATCCCTCTCCTGGTGTCCCCTCACCAACATGGTTTTGTTATGGGAAGAGATACTACTGCCCATATTAATATGGCCATTACGGCATTCGATGTTGCCAGGGTTGGACCCACCCCACTCGGTATGATTCTCTTGGATGCTGAAAAAGCATTTGACCGAGTGGGGTGGGAATTTCTCTGGTCAACAATGATCACTATGGGATTTCATGGCCGATTTCTTAAATGGCTCCAGGCTTTATATAACCGTCCTTCAGCTACGCTCTGCTATGATGGGCTAAACTCTTCTAGCTTTTTCATCTCTCGTGGCACTCGGCAAGGGTGTCCGCTATCACCCTTGCTCTTCGCGCTATCGCTTGAACCATTTCTCGTGGCATTACAAACGAATCCTAAAATTACCCCTTTTATACACGGTCAGAAACAACTAAAAATAACGGCGTATGCCGACGATATTGCGGTCTATTCAACCAATATCCCACTAGCTATACTGGGAATTACTGAGGAGGCTAACAAATTCGGGTTAGTCTCCGGCTATAAACTTAACTCACATAAAACACAAGTTATTCTTAACTATAAACCATCGATTCAAATAGAAGGGACTTGCAAAACAGCCACATACCTTGGTATTAAAATCTCTTCAGACACTAATGAGATTATCAAACTTAATTATGAGACTCTTCTTAAAGAAACTGCTACAACTCTCAAAAAATGGAACAAGGTTCCCTTAAGCATGGTTGGTAGGATCAACTTAATTAAAATGAATATACTACCAAAATTCTTATATTTATTTAGGTCCATACCTCTTCTCGTTAGTAATGCATATTTCAAGCGGCTTGATGGGATCTTTAGCAGTTATATCTGGGGATACAAGAAGGCTCGCAGGTCAATAAGTCTTCTCAAACTACCTCTTAACCAAGGTGGTTTGACCTTTCCCGATTTCAGAGTTTACTATTTTTCTGCTTTTCTGAGCCGTCTCCGCGGCCTGTTTATCCGCAACATACAAACGTTATACTGTTATCAATTCGCCCTTGGCGAGGACTCCAATATGTTTCTAGCCAAATCTACTGATCCAAACTACTTCAAGCGGGTAAAATTTAAGACGATCAGAGACACGGTTAAAATTTGGCAACTTATTTTAGCCAAATGTAATACGTCTTTTTTTCATCCTAAACTGTCTTTATGGGCGAATCCTGGTCTTCCGGACATATTTCATGACGGTGTATTTCATAAGTGGAAGGCTGCCGGAATTGAAACACTCGGTGACCTTTATGGTAATGATGGATTACTATCCTTTGAGTCACTAAGAGTAATCTTTAAATTACCTTTAGTTGCACAGTTTAAATACATTCAGATACATGATTATTTAATACGCAAAACAAAGCTACTTAAAATCGAAGATTCAGATATATGGAATTGCTTTTACACTGTTAAGGTTAGATCACTCATCAGTTCAGGCTATAAAGTTTTCACATCGTTCAAACCGGACGATTGCGGGAATATCGCGGATAAATGGAGCTCCCGTCTGGGGTTGAATATCACAACTAACCAGATATCATCTTCACTTACTAGTTTTAACCGTTCGGTCCAATCTTCCAGCTTACGTATACAACAGTATAAAACGATATTTCAGCTATATTATACTCCGGAAAAAGTTGCAAAATGGTCTAGTAATAGTTCCAGCAGTGACCGGACAAGGTGCCCTAAATGTGACTTGCTAGCCGCTACTCTCGAACACATGATGTTCATGTGTCCCCGACTCACTGAATTTTGGTCTAAAGTTAGCCAGGGTATCACGCAGATCTTGACACAACCAATCATAATAAGCTTGGCCAATGTTTTGCTTGGCATCCCCCTGCTGAATCATCCATCTCTAGCCTCACACACTGATCTTATTAATATCTTGATTGGTTGTGCCAGACTCACTATCGCTAGGACCTGGATCTCTTGCAACCCTCCACATGTGATGGAGTGGTGGCTTCTTGTCAAAGAAATTCACACTATGGAAACTTCGTTAGCTAAGATCAGAGGCCACAAATTTTTACAGAAAACTAATAGAATCTGGGGTTCATCAACTCTTAGTAAAGACTGAGGGGGGCCCCCCCCCCCTTTTTTTTTTTTTTTTTTTTTTTTTTTTTTTTTGTCTCTTTATGCCATTGAGTCGATTTTGTTACAACTGATACGGTTTCTGTTCCGAATATACATGCTCTGTATTGTACTGCCTGTTCGATTTGATCAATATGTTTAATTGCCTGTTATGCTAGTTATTATGTGTTGTCCCGTTCTCCTGTCCTGATCTCAATAAAAATTTTCAAAAAAAAAAAAAAAAAAAAAGAGCGCTCAAATGCCCCGAGGCTTTTTGGCGCTAACTAAAATAGCAGAAAGGAGGCCCTAAAATAGGAAGACTAATTGGCAGAAAACAGCCATGTTTTCACAGCTCTTCAAACAAGCATTGAAAATGCAATAGGTCTCACCTTTGATTAAGTTAAAGCCATTTGCTTTGCTAATGGTATTGTATAGCAACGCAAATGGCTTTAACTTAATGAAAGGCGAGACCTATTGCATTTTCAATGCTTGTTTTGTGGGTGACTACTGCTGTCAATAAAAAAAGCATTGGCAAGGTCAATAAGTCAACAAAGAGAGACCTATTGACTTTGCCAACGTTTATTTCTTAAGAGCATGCTAGTCTGTAATTTTGTGCCTACCCATTGTCTTGTGTTGGAAGCCGCCTGCAGTTCCAATCAGACCGGACTTGAACAACACATTTGTGCAGTATGACTATGCTTTCAAGCAGATGGCAAAGTTCTCTAGGTCATACGGGTTAGTGAGTTAATTTTTTCTGCTGATATCAGCGTGTTGGCTACAGATCACAAGTTTGAATCTAAACTGGTCAGACTCAGTTTCATCCTTGAGAGGTTTATAAAGTACTACTATGTGGGGCATTAATGTGCATATCATGCGAGGTTAAGATTAGTTTGCCGGGTCTGGTCATTACAGGGGAGGGTCATGCTGCTGTATTAAATTTTGTTTTAATGTATTTGTGAGTTTTATCTTGTATGTCACTGAATCTATTGATTAATTGTAGTGATGTATTCTCTTGTTTGAACTGCTTTTATGGTCTGTGACCGAAATAAAACGGGGTAATACTGAAATGCATTAAATGCAGCACTCCCACACAATACATTGTGGTATCAACAACTAGATAGAAACAAATATGTATTTTTTATTGTTGGCAGAAGCCATTGGTCTTGTACTTGGTCCTGATGGCACTGCTGTTTCATGTTGCCATGCTGGGCATGATAAAGTGGGACTGCAGATTTGGTGGTCCTATCGGTGATTCAACAGCAGCTGATACCGGTGGCAAATTAACAAAAATATTGCTATGCTTGCGCAGAGACTAGTTGGATTATGTTGATAAAACTGTGGAGGCAGAAAAGAGACAAGAGCCGAAAACAAAAGGGAACTTTTAGGCTCATTGTCCCATATACTTCACGAAGACTGGTTTTCTGTTTGACAAATGTCCTGGATGCATAATGTGCGAGAATGTTAGTGACCATGGAAGGCAAAAAGTTGATTGAAGACTGAGCAGCTCAACACAATAGCGTAAAAAAGGTGAACATGTTTGGTTTTATAACAGAGCAGCATCATTTTCCCAATTGTGATTGTCCTACAGCCTGTAGTGTATATAAAGTCTTAATATCCTGAAGAGTAAAATAAAATTCCTGTAGTTTTACAGTTTTTTTGTGTGCTGTAATTTCCTTGTGGTGTTGGGTAGGTGAGGGTATTTGTGAAGTTTTATCTGAAGTGAGACAAAAGAGAGGAAGCGTTTGTACAAAAAAAAGTGCTAGTAAAATTATTTATAAAGAGGGAAGAAGGAGTGGTTTTAAAACACAGATAAAGCCATCATTTTTAATATCAACATATAGATCCACACGTCATTGGCAACACGCAAATGTATTAAAGTCCCGTCTTCAGTGTTTTTCAACACACTAACGTGACCAGTCAGTCTGGCTAATTCATCTTGTCACAATCCAATTCACTAAGTAAAAACCTCTTGGGCATGTAGAGATGAAGCTGTGTTGTATGAGTAATGTGCGAGGTGCATTTGATGTCGGCCAGTCAAAACTAAAAGCAACATAAACGTGAAAATAACTTATGGAAAGTTGAATAAATGTTGTGCTAAATGCCTGATCTTAATAACGAGTGCGCAAAGACAACACTTGGAGTTTGTACCAAAATGGCATGTTGCACTGAAACAGTTATATAGAGAGGGATTTACATTAAGTGGGAGTTCAGCTATTTCCAGTAAAGCATTTAAAAGCCGGATTATACATAACATTTTGCTGATTCTTTGCAGGAGTCAGCTGTTCTACTACTCCACAGGGATGAGTGTCGGAATGGTGGCTTCCTTGCTTATCCTAATCTTTATGCTATCAAGGCTGATGCCCAAGGTAAGATTGTGCAAACGCTCAACTGTGCTCTAGTTTAGAATTGAAGTTGCAAATAGTGGAATTGGCACAGAATGTTTTTTTTATATATATCTCAAATTAATGTACACTGATGTATTGGCTGTGCTAAACATTCCAGAAATCAGAATATACTTTTTTTTTAGATTCCTCAAAGCACTGATCACTCCCAGCCTTTGAAAAGTCTCCAGTCTTCAAAGTGTAGTTTCTTTCTCTAATTGTGTATACGACAAACTCTGTTCCTTCAAGGTGATTTGTGCTTGTTCGGTTGCTTGTGAAAATTGAAGTTCTATCAATACTATTATTTTACATGGAGACACATATGGCATTTTGTGGCTTTGTGCTGCCTTGCAGTGGGTGGATGGTAGGTTGTGAGATTTTTCCTGTTCTGGGAAGAGACATGTTTTAATGATTTCACTTTGAAGGCGGACAGTGTGATGATTCCAGAATTTGACGCAAATTGCTTGCGTAGCAAAGTATCTTTTTCTCCTTATGATATAGTCCGAGCGGAAATGATTGTGGGAAACCATAGGGCGTTTGATCAGAAGGATCTGGGAGGAACATTTTGAGTGTTAATTGTGGGAATAGAGTAGGCTAACCCTACATTGCACTGGAATCTCAAGTGTTTCGGGGTCTTAAATTTGAACCTGACCTGTCCTTTGGAAGCCATTGAAACGTTCACATGGTGGGGCGCGCGCTGGCCACTGCCGATGATGGCTGTAGTGTCCTAGGCACAGAGGACACAGACGCAGGGCCAGGATTCTTGTACCTCACTTTATTTGCGACCTTCCTTCATCGGTTCCCTCTTACAACTGCCCTTCCCAGGGCATGACCCCGCCTCCTCCCTTATCCCACCCTCAACCAGCCTCCTCAGCCGAGAAGGTCCTAGCGCCCAATATTTGAATGCAAATACTACAATGGCTGCCCGGGATTGACCCTCGTTGTTCCGTAAGACCCTGGGGAGAAAAACACAGATACTGGCATACTTTGGTCTCTGTGACTGCCAGGTGTACATCTGCCCATGGAAGGAATAAGTAGGTCTTCGTCGCAGGAAGTCCGACTTATGTCGTAACGGACATTAACTGTCAGACCACTCTGTGGAGGTGCATCGACAGCCCGCTCTCAGACTCCGCAATCTGATTTTATCAAGCATACGGGAAGAGCTGGGAGAGCATGACAGTTCTAATGATGGAAATGATGCCTCCTTTACGTTCCAGGCCATTTGACAGTTGATGTCCAGGAGCAGCAGAGCTTTTTAGCACCTAGGATAGCAGTGTAAATATTTTAACTAACCACTAGGGGGAGCCAAAAGATGATATATTTTTTTCCCTTATTAACTCCTTCCCTGCTCATGACGGAACCACTCCGTCATGAGCCACGGGCGCCGTGTGCTCATGACGGAGTGGTTCCGTCATGCTGCGGCCGTTGGCGGCCGCTCCGCCCACGCGACACTGATTCCCCGCCTGTGCGGGCGATCAATGCAAGTGAGCGGAGTCGTGACGGAACCACTCCGTCATGAGCACAGCGCGCCCGTGGCTCATGACGGAGTGGTTCCGTCACAAGCATGGCGGCGCCGCAAACCCCCCAAACCCCCCAAGCGCCGCGGCAAAATTCATGCCGCGGCGAAGGGGTTAAGAAACTCCAGCTGGATAACGGTGGTGACAAAAACATCTATATATTTATGTATTCATGTGGTTAACAGTTGCTTTCAGCCCCAGGAATCGCCTCACCTCTACAGGCTATCCTGACGGGTTGTCAGTTAGCCCATGAGTGGTGCAGTGCAATCAGGCGCGCAACACCCATTGGACTCACAGGGCTTCACCCCCCACCCCCCCCGTCGTGTGTGGCAGCCCGGGATGAGACCGCTTCCGGGCACACACACAGCCGCACCCGAGCACTTCACAGGTCTTTAAAAGACCATTTGCATGTTAATGAAGCCTTGCTGTTGTTTCACCCCTTCTAAGAGCTCCTGCAGCTCCACTCTGCCTATTGCTTAAAGTTTCAGCCCCCCCCCCCCCGAAATTTTTTCTTAGCCCCCCCCGAAATTTGGCTCTAGCAATTTATATGGAGGGCCCTGACATTGATGGAACTGTTGCATCTTTGAATATCCATGGCCCAGAGTTTTGACAGGAAGCATGCAGAGAACTCGATTTCTTCATCCCGCAGTTGCAAGGAAAGAAGCCAGTAGTAGCAGCAAATTGCTTACCCAAAGGGCTAGAAAGAGAGATTCAATCATACTATTCCGCCACTTATTGCATCACTGCCTCGCATCAATGAGCAAGAATCTCCAACAGCTGAGCTGGTGAGTGCAAAAAAGAACCACTCACGCCCACACAAATCACCCTCGTCTTGTGTAGCTGGTCCCCAACGGAGTGAGACCTTGAGACCAGAGGACAGTCTGCACCTTTCAGCACACCAGAGGCCAGACGCGTCCATTTTTAGGTCTCCCCTACGCATAGGAAAAAGACTTGTAGCAATCGCTTCGGTTTTTGTCCAAAAAAAGTGCACGCGTTGCATTGCCTTCAATGGCAACGCTTGCACTTTTGGTGGTTCCCTTGCGGGAGCGAGCTTGACACCATATGTTTGTAATTAACTTGCAAACACATGGTGCCCGTGGCTCGTGTAATATCCTCCGACGCGGGGTAGCGGTGCAGTCTACCCGCGTTGGAGGTGTTGCGCTAGCGCTGACGCGTGACGTCACGCGCTGGGTATAAATAAAGGGGCGTGGCCCGGGAACGGGAGTTGGGACCACGCTGAAGCGAGCATGAGTGTCGGAGTCTGTTCACTGCCATAGCAGCGCTAATAGTATGTTCGCTAACGGCAGCACGGCCATCACACTGGCGACGAGGGGCAGAAACGACCCCATGCAGAGGTGTTAATAAGCCCATCCGAATTGTGGAAAGTGAGCTGTGATCACAGCCCTGGATCCGTGAAGCACTGCCTGGCCTGGGCTGACCTGCTGTGTGCCCCAAGCGAGTCAGCTGCATCCCAGAGCAGCCTTGCAAACCCGGAGAGTGCCTGCAAGAGGGGTTTTTATTTCCACACACACCCGGTGGAGCCCACGGAGGAGTTTGCCCAGCATCCTGGAGGGGGGAGGCCCCTACGGTGAGGCCTAGCGCAGACAGGCCACAGGAGAAGCCCTGACAGCCTTTTCATTGTCCTCGGCTGGGCGGCAGCTACTGCGCCCGGAGGTGAGCAGCGCACGTGCTGCGAGGTGTGTTTGCGGTTGCGCCAAGATGGCGTCAATCCCCGCCATCGAGCCTTTTGTGGTGGATGGAGCCTCATCGTCCCTTGCCCCGCGATGGAGAGACTGGACCGATCGCCTCCAGATCTACTTTGAAGGGGCGGGCATAGCCCGGGACAGGCGCAGAGCCCTACTCCTCCACCTTGGAGGCAAGGACATCCATCACATTTACAAGGCCCTGGTGGAGGCCACACCCAAAACCTATGTCACGCTTCTCAACGCCCTAAATGCGCACTTCGAGCCAATGGCGAATAGGGACTACGAAAGATTCATCTTTCGGCAGGCCAAGCAAGAGGCAGAGGAATCGCTAGACGCGTTCCACGGGCGCCTGAAAGAACTGGCCAGCACGTGCGGATTTAGGGACGAACAGGAAGAGATCCGAGGTCAAATAATACAAGGATGCTACTCGTCCAAACTCAGAGTAAACATTCTTCAGGAGGATGGCAAATCTCTAGCGGACATCCTCACCCTGGGCCGGTCAAAAGAATTGTCACAGGCCAGAGCATCTCACATGGAGGTGGCTCTCCACCGCCCTGTCAAGACGGAACAGGTTAACGCGGTGGACACAACAAGAGTGGTGAGGCCCAAAATGCGCCAAGACACAGAGAGAAAACAGCAGGACAGGGAAAAGGGATGCGGCTACTGCGGAGGCACACCCCACCACATGCAAGACTGTCCGGCGAGAGGGAAGAGATGCAGTGCATGCGGGAGGATGAACCACTTCGCGGCGGTATGCCGGTCTACGAAATCACGGAAGGAGGCAGCTCAGACCGTGGCTGAAGAGCGGGACGGAGAGGACATGGATGATGACGCGTGAGAATACCCGGTCCACTATGTCTTCGCAGTAGATCAGTCACAACTGAAGAGACGACGACTTCCAAGGTGCAAAGTCGAGATCCACAACCAGGATGTGAAAGCCACCATAGACACTGGGGCCTCGATCGAGCTAATGGCGGCCAATGTGTATAATCAACTAAGTCCATGCCCCCCGTTAAGCGAAGCAAGGATCAGAGTATTCGCATACGGACAAAAGACACCAATCCCGCTCTTGGGGTGTTTCAAGACGGAGATGAGACACAAAGACCTCAAGATCCCCACCACAGTGTACATGACTCCAAAAGGAAGCGGTATGCTGATAAGCAGACAATCAGCAGAAGAGCTGAGGCTGATATCATTCGCTCTGGCTGTGCAAGAGGAAGAATTAGAGGCCATCATGGAGGAGTTCGAAGACTTCTTCAAGGGCATCGGATGCCTGAAAGGGAAAGAAGTCTCTCTCCACATCGACCAGTCAGTCCAACCGGTGGCGCTGAGGCACAGGCGCATAGCGTTCCACTTGCGCAAGAAGGTCGAAGAAGAGCTGGAGGCACTTGAGAAGGTCAGTGGACCCACCCCTTGGGTGTCCCCAATCGTAGTGGCAAGGAAACCGAAACAGCTGGGGCAAGTCCGCATCTGCGTTGACATGCGACTCCCAAATGCCGCGGTGAAAAGGGAACGTCACCTAACCCCCACCATCGACGACATCCTGGGAGAACTGAACGGCGCAAGATGGTTCTCGAAGATGGATCTCCGGTCGGGATATCACCAACTGCCACTACACCCGGACTCTCACTACATCACCACATTCTCCACGCATGCCGGCCGCAGGCGCTACCGACGCCTACATTTTGGAATCTCAAGTGCCGCGGAGGTGTTCCAAAACACCATCCGGGAAGTCCTTAGCGGGCTACCAGGGGTCTTGAACGTAAGCGATGATCTCCTCGTATACGCCTCGTCGATAGAAGATCACATCCGGAGACTTCGCGGGGTCCTCCAGAGGATCAAAGAATCCGGACTGACCCTACACAGAGAGAAGTGCAAATTCTTAAAGAGAAAGATCAGCTTCTTTGGCTACACATTCTCCGACCAAGGAGTCGCCCCAGACCCTGACAAGGTGAAAGATGTACAGGAAGCCCCTGCACCTTCCAACATTTCGGAAATAAGGAGTTTCCTAGGGATGGTGAACTTCTGTGGGCGATTCGTCCCGGATTTGTCGAACCTCACAAAACCCCTCAGGGAACTTACAAAATCCACCACCCCATGGCAATGGGGCCCAGAACAGGAACAAGCCTTTAAAGATACCAAGGCAGCCTTGTCGGCAGACACAACCCTATCCTACTTTGACCCGGCCCGATCCACCAATGTCGCCGTGGACGCCAGCCCATATGGGCTAGGAGCAGTGCTCACACAGTTGCAAGGAAATGCTGATTGGGTCCCGATAGCATATGCGAGTCGCTCCTTGACGGACACAGAACAGAGATACTCGCAGATAGAGTGAGAAGCGATCGCCATCCACTGGGCCTGCCGACATTTCCACGTCTACGTGTACGGCCATCCGTTCAGTGTCCACAGACCACAAGCCCCTTATTCCCCTGTTTCAAGGGTCAGCATCGAAGCCTCCGCCGAGGATTGAAAAATGGATCCTTCAACTACAGGAATATGACTACAGAGTGGAATACAAACCAGGCTCATCCAATCCCGCGGACTACCTTTCGAGGCATCCCAGGATGGCCATCAAAGCGGAAGAAGAGGACGCCGAAGACACGGATGAATATGTCCGGCTTGTATCGGAAAGATCCCGACCACTTCCCATGAGCCTTGAGACGATCGTAGAAGCCACCCAGAGGGACGAATGCCTGCAACTTGCCCTGGCGGCGGTCCAGTCGAATGACTGGCGCCCCATTCAGTCCTCCATGGCCAGACGAACGCCACAAGCAAGGGCTGTCCTGCAGTCAATTGTGCGGGTCAAGGATGAACTCTCAGTTGACAACAGCGGATGTCTGCTCCGAGGCCCGCGACTGGTGATCCCATCTAATCTGGCTCAACAAGCGGTGGACCTCGCACACCGGGGCCATCAAGGCATAGTGAAGACGAAGAGTCAGCTGAGGGCCAAGGTATGGTTCCCAGGGATTGACCCAATAGTAGAGCAAACAGTCAGAACATGCTCGTGGTGCCAGGCGTCAGGTCAGCCAGATCACCCCCACCCCTTCATGACCGAGGAAAACCCCCAACGGCCATGGGAGCGGGTGAGTGAAGACTTTGGGCACCTCCCTGATGGACGCTACGCCCTAGTGATCATCGACGACTATACGAAGTACCCAGAGGTCGAGGTGGTGGGAAGTCAGACAGCTGCAGAGGTCATCACAAAATTCAAAAAGACCATCGCCACCCATGGAATATTCGAAGTGGTGAAAACGGACAACGGCCCACCTTTCCAAGGGCAAGAGTTTGCTGACTATCTCAAGGCTTGGGGGATTCAACACCGGAAAGTGACCCCGTGCTGGCCTCAGGCAAATGGGGAAGTAGAGAGGTTCATGCGTACTCTCAACAAAGTAATACGCATCGCGCATGCCGATGGATCGCCACTCGAGAGAGCCATCTATAGCTTTCTGAGAGAATATCGGCTGACGCCTCATCTGACGACAGCGGCAGCTCCAGCTCCAGGACCGGCAAGCATGGGTCGGGTAGTGCGAGACACCATCCCGCATCACCCAAGCTGGACTCCGTCCCAGATTGACGCCGGAAAGGTCCTAGCCAACAGGACCAACTCCAACGACCAGGCCAGTGCCGACCGACTAGCCCGAATGTCAGCCATTCAAGTGAGAGACAAGGTCTATATCAAGGACAGGTACCCCGGGAGCAAATTCTGGCTCCCATTTGAACATAGACCATGGACAGTCGTCCGCCGAACTGGCACCATGTTAACCCGCAAGAAGAGGAACCGGGGAGGTCACACCCAACATCTTTCTTCAAAAAGGTGCATGCCGGGACTTCGGACCCGCAATTGTCAGAACACCTGGGCGCCAGGCCAAGTCATCCGCCAGTGGATGGAGGCCCAGAAGGTGATCAAGGGGCGACCCCCTCCGAAGATGATGATCGATCCGACCAGGGTGCACCCTCTGTGCCGGGAACACCGGGCGGAGATCTGCCAAGCTCCCCGGTGAGATCCCCTAGGAGCGAAGCCTCGCAAGGGATGACCCCAACATTGCCGTCGTTGCGGGGACAGCACTCCAGATACGGCCTGAGAAGGAATCCGGCGCCATCCTCCCACCGACTTCTTGGTGTGACAGATTTGGGACTGGAGTTCTAGTGACTGGTAACAGATCTACATGATCAATGTTTGTTTGTTGTTTGATAAAGGTTAGAAGGAATGTAATTTCCTCCGACGCGGGGTAGCGGTGCAGTCTACCTGCATGAGAGAGGTGTTGCGCTAGCGCTGACGCGTGACATCACGCGCTGGGTGTAAATAAAGGGGCGTGGCCCGGGAACGGGAGTTGGGACCACACTGAAGCGAGCATGAGTGTCGGAGTCTGTTCACTGCCGTAGCAGCGCTAATAGTATGCGCGCTAGCGGCAGCACGGCCACCACAGCTCGCTCCCGCAAGGAAACGCTTTGTGTGCTCAAGGGAAACGGCGCTGGCCCCCTCCTCTCTCCCCCTCCTCTGCTGCCAGTGCGAGGCGCACGCGCTTATTTTGTTTTACTTTTATGGCCTTTCTGCCGAATACAGTTTATTGATCTGAT
This sequence comes from Triturus cristatus, assembly GCF_964204655.1. NCBI lineage: Eukaryota > Metazoa > Chordata > Amphibia > Caudata > Salamandridae > Triturus > Triturus cristatus. The sequence continues at coordinate 168,912,067 of NC_140586.1, read as the reverse complement.
CTACTTGACTTCCGCTGTGTCTCTTTTTTCTTAATTTACTGATGTCTGCTGTTTCTCTGCTCGTTTGGCTGTCCCGTGCTTCTGCTGTGTTCCTTCCATGAATGTTACATTTCTCTCCCATTTCCACTCACTGTTAGCCCCTCTCCAGTCAGTGGCAGCAGCGTGTGCTCATTCGTCGTATTCTATGTGTGACTGCTGCACGTCTACCTCTACCTGGCTCTGCACCTCACCCCCCCCCCCCCCATCCTCCGTTCTACCCTCACGTGCCCTTCCAGAACGCGATGTTGTATCTGCACTCGGCCTAGCTAAGATAGCTAGCAGTGCAGCTGGCACGCAGAGAACAGAGGGCGCCCCATAAAGTCGGGAAGGAGTGGCAGTGCTGGGAATGAAGACAGAAAGAGATGAAAGTGGGGCTGCAGCTGAGGCCTTTGGAGAACAGTGGAATGCGGCTGGGTTGTTTGTGTGAAGGCTCTCTCACCAGCCTGTGTCAAGAGGGCTGCCCTGCCTGTCCCCTTTCTGGCAATCAGGGGCCAAGTGGCTGAGCAAACACAGGTGGGGACAGGATGGCTAAAAAGACAGTAGTAGGATGGGGGGAGTTGCAGAGGTTAGCAGGGTAATGCTGCCTACTGCCTGTGCCGCTATGAGCGACCCTTCCTTTATCTCTCTCCCATCGCACTGGAATGAGGCTCAGGAAAGTCTCGAGTCCAGGGGGTGGCGGGTGTCTGCAGGTAGGTGAGATAGGTGCCATTGTCTATGAGAGAGGTAGGCCTCATAGTACCCCCAGGGGCACCCCGCTGTCCCCCCTCCCCCAAATTAGGTTACCCAATGAAACACACGATACAGTTGTAGGTGGGTAACAATTGCTGCAGGTTTATTACATAATTCCAAGATATGTAATGGGTGGGTTATCTTACGGGCGATCCAAGGGCAGGCAACCATCTGGGTCGCCTGCCCGCCTGATGAGCCGGGCAGCGCGGGAGCGATGCCCGCCGGTGCTGCCCTCCAGGTGATTCTTTCTAAGATCACGTGCCGTTGGTAATTCTACTCACGCCCCCCCTCTCGGGGCGGAGCGTCGCATAGCAAGCCCCCGGTTGTTCAGGCCCACAACCGCACGCAGGACTAGCGGGGCGCCGACACGGCTTCCGGGACCTCTCTGGAGGCTCCTCGTTTTGGCTCTGGCACCCCCTATGGTGCCGCGCAGAGGTACCCTTTGTACCGGCCTGCTTCCAGATCGCCCTGTAACTCCGCCTGCAACGAAAAAGAAAACATTACAACGCTCAGAACAACCCCCCCCACCATGCCTACGCCGGGTAAGCGGTAGGGAGGGAAAAGGCGAGGTGGGCGACAAAAGAGGTCGCCAGTGAGGGCGGGGGAAGGCTAAATAGCCTCCCCCTCGGCCAGGAAGTGACACGCATTTCGCGTCACCTCCGGCCCTGCCAACGGAGGGGGGCTCCATTCTGTGTCCCCGCCCCCCCCCCCTTAGGGAGGGGGTGGGGAGGGGTGACCGGGGCCACTAAGGCGCCGACCGCCGAGTGGCCCCCTGCGGGGGCCGCGGTCAGCGGCAGATTCGGCGTCCCGTTTATCTGATCCTGGCATGCATTGGAAGGTGACGATGGGCGGGGTGGGATTATGGTCTACCTCGTGGAGATTTATTAGCACTTTATTCCAAGCACACACTTCCCATTTTGTATAATTTCTGATATCTATACTCGTGTTACATGGCTCACAGTGCACCACCTTGGGACAGTAGGTACTTCATTAAGGGTTCAGCAACCTACGTTCGACCTCATGAAGATGAAGGCTGAATCGGCTTCGTTGGGTTTGATTCAAACCTGTGACCTGCAGGTTGTCCACAGTTCTGTACACTGTACATATACGTGCATTTAGTTGGGCTTCCTAAACGTATACATTTTTGGAGGATGGGAGGCTGGAGATATTACACAAATGCTTTGTTCCCTTTCCGCAGCCATACATACCATTGCAAACATCGAGTCCTTTATTGGATGTTTGGGAGCTCTCAAAGTCAGACCTTGCAGGCAGGCACTCACTCCGCCCTGATCTGCAAGGGAGAGGCGCAGACGGTACCTTCGCTTCGCTGGTAATATCCGATGTGCAGAGGTTGAACGAATTAGATCTCAGACTGTCTTAAAACTGCAGCTGTGTTGTTTTGATTTCCTCGGTTGCCACGGAGACTCAATGGCGGTTAAGCATGGGGTATACGAAGCCCTGCATATACTTTAATAGTGGCCAGCAAGAATATATGCCTGGAGGTAAGGAGTACTAGAATGTTCTTTTAGACTGAGACAGAATTTTTGCTTTGGCGAGAAGGCTTTCCCTGGCAATCTCAAACAGGGGAAAAAAATGATGTTGGATTATTCACCATCAATAGGGCAGGCGGTCTGACGTAAAATGGACATCCGCCCAATGTCAGCTGGACTAAAAGGTTTCTGCCGGTGGAGACAGAATAAGCCCCGCAGTCAGAAACTTATCAGTTCCCCCTACACTAAACTGCGGTTGGAACCACAACTTTGGGAGGCAAAGTACTCCATCATAGAGCACACTGCCTGCCATACATACATTTGATAGCCATCCTTAGGTATGTGTATCTGTGCCACTCAGACTGGGTCTGATCAAATTGAGAGCGCCCACAGGCCAGTCAGGTGGGATATTTAGACAAGAAGAAAAGTTTTGTCCTTCCTTCTGGGAACAGTCTTTTTTTCGCAGAGGCTATTTCCTCTAGCGGGAGCACTAGACAGCAATTAAGTTTGGTTCCTAGCAGAAACACTTTTCAACATTTTTCCAGAGTATTGCATCTTCTTACTGAGATATTAAGAGAATGTGATAATTATTAACTGAGACTGAGTTAATAATGTATTTTATTGTTTTATTTATCTCAGTCCTAGTTTGCATGAGAAGGAGGTTGTCAAATTAATTAGTGATTTATATTGTGTTTTTAGCCAATAAATAAAAAAAGAATGGATGAATGAATAAATAAATAAATAATGAGTATGCTGGTGTGCTTCTGCTAAGTGGTCCTACCATAAGCAGGTCTAGTTTCATCAGAAGGAATAGGCCAGAGCATCAGTTTTCTTCAAAGTGTCCTTCCAGGAACTCGCCTCCTAGTTTCTTCTTCCTTTTCTCACCCTTCGCAGATTTGCTACTAAAAATAGCTTCCAAAGGATGCCCTGAAAGGTACAGCTCTTTCTGCACTCCAATTTTAATCAGACGTAGTGCCTTAGTGAGACTTTTCGCAAGATATCGTCCGCGCCAACTGCATCTCTTCTGGTCTTTTTACGCCTTCGAGGAATTTTGGAGTTTCTTCAAACAAAATGCCCTTGTTATTCAGCCACAGATTCTCCGGTCTCAATCCATGCTAACAGTATGGTAATATCTAACTTCCCTTTTCCAACCTGTACACTGAGACACCTATTAGTCCGAGAATAATTTTGAGCAAATCTAGTTTGTATGGGCTGCTTCCGTTCGGCACTTGTCGCCAGCTTAAATGCCCAAGGCCCTCATTGAAGAACCAGAAAAGACTCCAGTATTTTGAGCCATATGTACTAAGAATGGGTTCAGTAAAAGTGTTCCTAAAATGCGGATCAACTTATGCCAAATTCATTCTGTTTTGTGAACCGATATATGTACTAATAATAGGTTGTTTTCCAAAAGCCTGATTCGTAGTGGGTTATAGATCGACCTACCTTATGAATATTAATGAGGTAGGCCACAAATTGTGATTAACTATGAAACACAGCCATCACAGGGATAGTGAGCTCCTGAGGTCAGCAGACCACCATGTTTTTTTAAATGCAATCTGTTTTCTTTAAAGGAAAATGGGATGCGTTACTATGTTATACACCATAGTGGACATGTTGCATTCATGGAAAAACCCATCTCAAATATCGCTAAAACTCTGGCGACCTGAAACACTTTGCTGAAATATGCATCTGCTAATCAATTCAATTCAATATGTTTTTGTTCTTATTCAGAGTCGGTTTAGCATCCGCTAATCATCTTGCTCCAGACCTCACCCTCCTCCTACCATTCCTTTCTATGCCCACCTTGTCCTTTACAAACCTCCCTCCTCTCCTGCACCTATTGCCTTATACTATCCACTCACATTTCCCTGTCTTGCAATACACCATCACCCAATCCCTGCCATCTTTGTAATCCTGCTCCTTCTCCCCTACTCCCACGTTCATGCTTTACTTTATCTTAACCCATTCCTCTCTCAACTCTGGTACTCCTTATACCATTTATTATCCCTTCCGTCACTCGTCCCTAAACCAGTTCTTTTAATGGGAATGTACTGTGCAGTATTGAGTACTTGCACGTCTTTCATTTGTAAGAGAGAGTAACTGGACTTTTTTTGTGTGCAGTTTTATATAGTGCAAACTATACTTGAAGGTATCGGAGCGCTTTACATGAGCACCAGTTGCATTACAGATGGTCATGTTCATTTTTAAGCACAGGGAGATTAAGTGATTTGTCCAGTATCACAGGATGTTTGAGCATTCCGAGAGACTCAAAACTGGCTCCCCAGCTTCAAAGTTGGCCGCCCTAGCCATTAAGCCACACCCTCTCCCCCAACTTCTCAGTACTGCTGCCATACATTTCATTAGAGGGTACGGACAGTTCTCAGGACGAAACAGGCACGCTAAATAGTTATTACCCTTACTTCTATATTTCCATTTAAAGCACAGGGCAGAGGAGGGGCATCAAAGGCACACAGCTTGTTATCACTTTACAAGCATGTAAGAGAAGTTATGACTTGGAAGGAAGCCTTTGACTTTGTTCAGCATCCTACATAAAAGAGCATGGACTGTAAGAATGTTAGCTGTATCAAACTGTGTACGTATTTAAATGAATAGCCATTTAAATACGCTGTATTGTTATTTTTTTTTTTTACAGATGCCATGTCTTGTGAGGTCTCTTGTATACCTTCTAACTTAGTCCCCAACTTTTTTTTTGAGGACTTGTGCTCTGAGTATGGGGCTACTGGGCCCCAGCCACGATAATTGGCGTTGTTTGCTGCTGGTGTCCTCGGTCCATCCTACTATTCCTCTTCAAACTGGGCCAAGAATATCTTTTCTGCACTTGTTTTTTAGAGTAGCGAAGGCAAGCAGTCAACGCCTCTTGGGAAAGTAGTGTGGGGGTAGGGGGAAAGAGCTCCGGACTCATCAGTCAACCAACAGACACAAAAATGCATTGATTGTACTTTTATCAGTCAGCATAAGGTAATATTACATAGAGCAATTGCAGGCCTCAGACTGAGATTTGTAATCATGTTTGCATCCTTCAGTGATGTGCTACACACTTTTGGTACACAGTACCTGCCAACAGAAGATGTCCACCAAGCTGGAGATCGAGGCGTGAAGTTCCCGGTTTGGGGATCAACTTTCGCTGTATATCCCTGCTTGTACCTCTCCATCCACCCCACCACGAACTACATTTGCAACGAGGACCGCACTGACTCATAGGATCAAACTGGTTTGTTTCATGGATACATTTTTTGCTTAAACCTGATGGCTCGTACTACACACAAGCGTTCTGTACATCACAAAGAAGAATGATGCCCAGCAGATGTTATCTGCTATCTGCCCTCATCATATGTATTTGAATGTGCTATGAGTGGCCTGCAGTTACTCAGGTTAGATGCCTGAGACCATAGAGGACTTCAGGACATCTATAGTAAACACGCTACTGCTAAACACAACCACCGACCCACCCGCTGCTCTCACTTTCTGATGGCTTGAGGTCTGCCTATGGTTGTGGTTACCATGCCGCAACGAGACCACCGCTCTGGCTGTAACCCAACCGCAATGATTTAACCTAATACAACAATAGATTCGCCCGCCGCCCTCGCCTATTGCCGGTCAGAGGACTGACTATTGCAGTGACGAGCATCTCATAGCCAGGCCAAAGAATCAAGATGAGTGCGCCCTCCAAGTTCCGCTTTGGCAGTAGCTTATCCTCTGTTTCTCGACCTGCCCACTGTCGGACTCTGGTCCCAAGGGGGAATCTACACATTGCTGCTTCGGGGTATGGAACATCTCGTAGCGAGGCAGTAGAACCGGGGTGGTGCACCCCCAAGCCCTGCTCAGGCAGTAAACTTATCCACTACCTCGCAACCTTCCCATGGTCAGGCCCCATACCTCAGGTAGTAACCTGACACTGTTGCTTCACGGCGTGGAGCGTAGGACATCTGCAAGCTGGCCAGGTGCCTGTGCATTGTAGCAGTAGCCGGTTTGCACATCTACCATTTTCACAGGTCACATCCAGCACCGGAACCGCCTCTGTATTGCCACCATCCCCATATCCTTAGCAGCGTCACCAACCCCCAATGCATTGCATAGCCAAATAAGTTACTGGCAGACTAGCTGTTTGTTCTTTGCAGAGGAAGCCATAGTATGCCTTCTCTATCCATACTCTAGTGCCGCTTCCCGCACTGGATCCTTCAATATTGCCCTGTGGGCCCCATCCACACTGATAACGCCACTTCACCATGCACATGTCGCTCCTCAGTGGTTGGGGCATTTGGATCCATGGTGATCTCTACAAAGGCTCCTCTAAGATCCTCCCTTAATTCGGCTGCTAGGCTCATCACAGGATATAAAAGAAACTGCCACATCTCCCCCGACCTTAAAACTCTCAATTGGCTCCCCTGTAAAGTAAGAATTCAATTTAAAATCACTTGCATGACTCACAAAGCCCTTCACAACAATACCCTGATGTATCTGGCTCAGAAGTTGCTGCTCTCTGGCAGTGATAGATGCTCCAGGTGCTCCAGCACTCTACTGCTAAAACCACAAAGACTTTCCAAAAAGAAAACCTACAACTGAGCTTTCTCTGGGATCGCCCTGAGGATCTGGAACTCTGTGCCCCCAGAAACCAGACTGAAACCCTCAACTGCTTCCTTCAAGAAAGAAGTGAAGTCTTTACTCATGAGCAAACTCATCTGATTGCGTCCGTTACTCGAATGACGGCTGCTGGCGGTCTCTGTTTTTGATGTTTGTTGTATTTACTGGTTTTATGCATGTACTTTTGTATCCATTCGTATCTGGGCACAATATCCGTTTTACTTCGTCTCTGCCCTCTGTTCAATTGTAAAGCGCTCGGATACCCACAAGGGTTATGTTCACACTATATTTTATTTTTAATTAGAAAGTTTGATAAATAAATAGTGATTAGTCACTACGCGGGACAAGGCATTGATGGGTACAGGTGCAGTACACTGAATATACCCCAAAGCATGGATATGCCCAGTTTGCTTTCACCAACTCAAGTTCACCAGTTAAAAGTAAAAAGTCGTAAGCGTAGATGGCAGAATTATTTCTGCTTTCTCAGCCTCTCAATCCACATACAATTTAGATCCCATGATTACCTGTGTTCTGTAAACTCAGTATAGACAGTATGAGACGGGCATGTGCCGCATTCCCGGCTCGTCTTCTGCAGTAGTGGCCTCCATGTGTTATGTGTAAAAGAGGCGCTTGGAGAGCAGGTTCAGCCTCCGGACCAATCGACGGTTGGTGGGTAACAGAGCTCAGCCCGTGTGGCTCCTGGAGTGCACAGGGGGGAATGGGCTGCTCGCAGTGCTGTGGTCGCTGTTTTGCAGCAGGTCTTGCGAGATGGCATCAGCAATGATGAGAGCATACAGGGCTTTAAGTGGGGTGGGTCTCACCGGTGCTGAGCACCAGCAGTTTTTTAAAGGGGGCCTCGAAACGGGTCTCAATCGGGCTCCGTTTTGTGCCCTGGCACAGGCGGACTGCATTGACAGCAGGCACATGGATGTGCTGCTCACTTCTCACTAATTTGTGCTGCTCACACTGCTCACTTCTCACTAGAAGTTACGGCATGATGTCATGCCAGGTAAGCGTTCTAAGGGAAGGGAAATCCTTTAAAGAGTCATTTTCTCTCTGGATTTCCCTTCTCTTTTTAGGTCTCGCTTGGCGTAGACTGCGCAGACATGCGCAGTCTCGCTGGCGATATTTAATGAGTTAGAGGAGATTTCTCTAGTGGGCTTTAAGCCCCGCCCCTCTTTTCCATTGGCTGGCGTCACCGTTTATGCTAAACGGTGACCAGCCATTGAAAAAGAGCGTCTAGTGACGTACACTTTTCTCTTTTAGAGCCGTCCCAGTTGGACTGGCTCGGTTCCTTTACGTCTGTGGTAAAAGCTCTTCTTATCTTTATGGGGCCATGTGTTTCAAACACATGGCCCCATAAAGACAAGAAAACCTTTCATGTCCGAAGGAAAGCAGGTCGCATGTTTATTTTTGCATCGTGCTTAAAGTGACAGCGCGATGCAAAAATAAACAGTGGCTGACTGGCGTGCCTTTTTTCCTTGTTTTAACTTGTTCTTTGTGTGCCTTTCTCTTCATGTCTAGACAGCCCTAATTAGCTCTTCATTAAGGCCCGAAAAGTAGCGGGGAGGGACGCCAACTCTTTAGGCTAATTAAGTCGCGGTTTCCCCCGCCTTGGCAGGCTGGGGTAGGGCTGAGTTGGGCGGGGGGTCGGCATTAAGAGGAGAGGGGTGCGCGTGCACTTATTATAGTTAACTCACTGAACCGTGGAGGGGCCTGGTGGCGGGAGGGGAGGACGTTTAACAGAGCTCTCTGGTTTCCCACATTCCTCCCCAAGTAGCTCTTTCAGTCCAGGTTTCTTTTCTTTGCATTCTGGGAATAGTAGTTCTTTGTGTTTCATTATAAAATCAGAACTACCGGTCCAGCAAAACAAAAACCTGGCCATGATAAGCTACTCGCGAAGCGAACTGGAAAACTTGAGAGCTCTCGTTTTATTAACTGCCAAAGATTGATGAATTAATTGATTTTCGGTTTTATATTATGCAGACCATAACGGTTGGATGTTTGAGTGTGTTACAATTGCCAAACAAAATACGTTTTTTGAGATCTTGCCAAATATGGACAACAAATAGAAATTTCAGCGCGGACACGTCAGTTGTACATCAAAGCGCTTTACAGCGGGTAGAGGATATAAGCTTTATGGGAGGTGCACCACAAATAAGAAAACTAGAATTATTTACCCCTTAAAATAGGAAGCACACAGTTCGACGCATTTTTATGGACTCGTTCTGTTGAGATATTCAGACTAAAATCTGAACCGCCTGCTTCCTTGTGATAGCGAGCAGAATTCACGGTAGGATCATTTTAAAGGAAGCTATCTATAGGGTCGAAAAAAATGTGTAGGTAGTGGGCAGGTGAAAAGCATGCACGTCTCCCTCGCCTGATGGCTGGCCTGTACCAGATATAATAGAGTAATATTCAGGGTTCAATGGGTCCCTCAGGGATCCGGGCCCCAGTGCCACTGCACCTGCTGCGCAGGTGGTACCTGCGTTCTTGCTGAGGGCACTTACCAGGTAAAATACAGCAATATTCAGAGTTCAATACCCCCCTCAGAGTTCTGGGCCCCGGTGCCACTACACGTTATGCACCAATGGTAGGTAGCTACATCCTTGCACACGACTGTGGGGGGTGGGTTCACCATCCTGTCTTACAAGGTCAGACTGCAGCTGTGCGAGTCAGGGGCAGTAGCAATGCATGCCTGAGGACCAGCACTTGGAGAAGTGGGGCGCGTTATTTACCACATTTATGAGATTTTGACACCTTCGCCAACTTCATAGTTTGCCTAAATACCTTTCAAATTAAGCACTTTATATGGGTGCTTAAATAAGCAATCTAGCGCCCACAGAACTGACAAGTTGCAACGTTTTCTAAACAAAAAAGAAAAAAAAACAGCCTAAGGAAAATCCCACACACATTTGGATTCATACAGTAATTTTTGTGTGTGTAGAAATAGCAGGAAAAATATCAGACGGGACATTTCCCCCTAGAAATTGTGCATAGAAGCAACGCTTTGCAAAGGCAAAATCTACATACCCTATTGTAATCACGATGTCTACGCTCTACACTAAACCTTGGAGAGGTGTGGTGCAGTGGCCAGGGCAGCTGACTTCGGAGCACAGGGTTCACGGTTCGATCCCTGGCTCCGGTGGCAGCTCAGCAATAGCCCACTTAATTTCTACGCCGGCCCCAGCGCCTTGAGACCCGCAAGGGTGAGTAGTTAGCGCTTTACTAATACCGGATTTACAAATACGGATTCTAAATTAGAATTTTACACCTCTCTGGTTTTGAGGTCAGCGGCGGAGGTGTGGTGTAAGGAGGCGAGCAGCTCCCGCCATTTTACAGAGTTCAGCGCTACCTTTCACGACTGGGACCTTATGACGGGCCAGCTAATGTGTCCAAGTCTTTATGTGGGAAATTGATTGGCTGCGGAAGCATAGTTCCTTCGTGCCCAAGGGAACCCTGTAGCGCCCACAGGTTAACGCTTCTATAGTAGGAGTTGTAATTTCCTGAATACTATCCTTTTCCTGGGACGGGGGGTTGTTTGAAGGTGGATGTGTGTGAGAGAGATCCGCCGTCTTGTGCAAGTGTCCGGGCGAGCACGTGCGGGTGTGCACGAGCAGTAAGGTGTGTGCGCCGCCTGCCTGTGTGTGTGGATGCCGGGTGTGCCCTCTGGCGCAGCTCCAGCTGCCTCTGCCAGGCTGGGCTGGTTTACAGCAGGACTGTTTACTCCTGTGGCCTGGCCCCGCGCTCACCTCGCATGGCCTTGTGTTCCTCGGCACACAGCCCCTCGGCTTCCTCCTGAGCCTGCTCACACCCACTGACACCTCCACGTGCCAGCGGCTTCTCCTCCCGCCCTCTATGGCCCCGGGTCTTCCCTGCATGGCCTTGTCACCGTGTCCCCTTCTCTAAGCTCTAGGGGCCTCCATCCCACACTCCCTCCATCGGTCCATTATCAGCAGGGCCTCCAAGCCGAAGCTTGGTTCACTTCTGAGACTGGGGTACTCGCTTCCGCCACCTCTGGCCAAGCTCGACCCTCCATCACTCCTCCCCACACACACGCAACTCTCCCTTCTCTCTATCTCATGCTCATTTACCTCCTCTCTTTTATCACTTCTCCCTTTCCATCCCTCCCTCTCATGTTGTGACTCTGCCCGGTCCATCTTTCTCGCACCCTCAATCCCTCCGAGTCCGTCTCGCTCTTCTGTCTTCCCTCTCACACCCTGCCACTCTCGGGCTCCTCTTCACTCTCTCTCTTCCACTCCCACTCACTCGGCGGACCCCTCGTGCACCCCTCACCCTTCTCCCCCACCTCTCCATCTTTAGCTCCCTCTCCCTCACACTTCGCGGATCTCTCTTACACTCCTGTCTAACTCTGACACTCGCCCTCACTCTCCACAACTCTCCCCTCATGTGGCGCCCCCTCGCTCCCCTATAATTTAGGTGCCCCCCCTCCCGTCCATCGCACGGACGGACGTACGTACTCCTCAACTCTGTTATTCCTACATCTCTCCTCCTTTCTCCTCTCTTCCTTCTCTCCTTTTGTGGTTGCCCCCCCCTTCTTCCACCTGCTCTGTCTACCCACTCCTCTGTAGTTTTGCCTTCCCCCTCCTCCCGCTGTTCTACCCTCTCTACCCCCTTCCTCCCCCCGTCTTCGATGTTCCCTTCGTCCTCCAGCCCCCCCACACTTCTCGTTTTTTTTCTCCCTCCATCTCGCTTCCTCCTCCATTCCCCTCTCCTCTCTCCCGTGCCCCCGCCCCCCCCCCCCCTCGCCTTCCCTGCTTAATCATTTAATGATTCAGAACAATGTGTTCGAGGCATATGAGCTGCAGATTGTACACTTAGCATAGATCGCCATCTGGTGTTGGGCCCGGATGTTTGCAGTTTGTTTTTGTTCTTTGGACAGTCTTTGGAAGTCACGAGTTCGGTGACACCTCCTTCGGTCCGTACTGCGCATGGGCTTCGGCTCCATCCTCAGATTGTTTTTTTCCGCCATTGGGCTCGGATGTGATACTTCGTGCTCCGGCTTCGAACTTCTACGGTTCCAGCCTCGACGGAAAATCCTCGTTTCTTCGAGTTTCTTCATCATCATCTTCATCTCTCGAAGCGGCACTTTTCTCCATCCCGTACATCGGCACCGGCCTTCGGACCCTCCTCGACTCCGGTCCCGGCCGATGGAAAGGACTCCGTTCAAAAAGTGCCCAAAATGTGGGTCTAAATTTCCCCACACCGACCTCCATCAGGTGTGTAACCTTTGCCTCTCTCCAAAACACGAGGCCAGAGACTACCCCGCCTGTAAGTCTTTTCGATCAAAGAAGACCATCCGGGATCGAAGAGCTCGACGCACCATGGCGCACTCATCGTCCGCAGCTCCCCCGGACATCTTCGGAGACGGCGCAGAAGCTTTGGGGCAACTACACACCGAGCAGGAGGACGACGTCGTCAGCGCTTCTGAGGCCGACGACTCCGACGTGGAGGACATCACACCGGCGCAGCGGGTCGTGAGTATTGTACCCCCTCCCACCCCCGCGCCCAAAACCAAAGAGACTCAGGTTACACCCTCGCCTGCAGGCCTGGGTAAAACCAAACACAAAGCTTCTATCACCCCACCTTCGGGCCTGGTGTCGAAGCCTCAAAAGTCTCACGGCAGCTCGGGCTCGAGCCAGCCGACGCCTGGTGCCGAAAAACAGCATCCGGCACCGAAGAAAGTAATACCCAGCTCGACCCCGAAGCCACCGGTGCCGAAGCCTGGACTCTCGGTGCCGACCAAACACAAACACAAATCCGTCGGCACCGACGCTCCGGCGCCGAAAACTCCTTCGACGCCGAAAAAACCGGAGGCCCCAAAAAAGCATGGCGCACAGAAACCATCGAAGCCCTCGGTTCCGAAATCATCGGCGCCAGCGGACGATTCGACGCCACTGGCTCTGTTTACACCAGACCCTTTGCAAAAGACTCTATCTAAAGATCCAAAGACTGGGCTATTGACTTTAGTTGTCAAGAAAAGACGCCTTGACACTCCGGCTCCTCCTCCACCACCCAAACGGAAGGACTCTGCCACTTCTCCCCTCAGAGTGCCCTCCCTACTACCTCCTCCTCTGCCTCCTCCACCTCCTCCACCCCCTCCCCCTCCCAGGTCTCCGCCACCTTTACCTCATTACTCCCCGACCCCGTCCCCAGATCCGGATGACGGGGACCCGGATTATGACCCGGCGGACGCCCCAATGGACCCCACTCCACCGGGGACCCCAGACCCATGGGAAGACTACCACAACCCTGACATACCTGATATGCCTCAGGACGACCTATACCCATCCAGGCTGTCTCCTCCAGAAGACTCCTTAGGGTTTCATCACTTAGTGCAGAGAGCAGCACACTACCATGGGGTGGACATGCACAGCGAACCAGTGGAAGACGACTTCCTACTGGACACATTTGACATTCAGGACAAATCCACGTCTATTTTGCCCATGCTTAAGGGTGTCACCAAGCATGCTGCAGAGGTGTTCAAAGACCCTGTCAGGGCCAGGGTACTAAACCCTAGAATAGAGAAGAAGTACAAGGCGGCACCCACAGACCCTGCATACATTAAGGGCCCTGCTCCCTTAGATTCCCTAGTTGTCTCCACAGCTAGAAAGCGGGCTAACTCCCAGTCCTCAGGAGAAGCCCCACCGCCAGACAAGGAATCGAAACTTCTAGACGCGTCTGGCAAACGCACCGCCTCCCAAGCTGCAAACATGTGGCGCATTGCAAATAAACAAGCGCTACTTGCGCGCTATGACAGAGCACACTACGACGAACTTGAGGCTCTTATGCAGCACCTTCCCGAAAAACACAAGCGCAAGGCTCATGACCTGATACAGGAGGGTAAACTAATTACAAACACCTCCATTAAGTGTGCCCTCGATGCAGCCGACACTGCTTCTAGAGCCATAAATACCAGTGTCCTGCTTCGTCGCCATGCCTGGCTCAGGATCTCAGGGTTCAAGCCTGAAGTCCAGGCGTCCATACTCAATACACCCTTTTGACCAACAAACTCTTTTTGGGCCAAAGGTAGACGAAGCGTTGGAAAAGATGAAAAAGGACACAGACACAGCAAACTCTATGGGGGCACTCCAAACACAAGCCTCTAAACGTTCCTTTCGACGCTCATCCTTTCGTGGCATAGGCAGAGGCTTCTCCACCGATAGCGCCTCTACCTCCTACAAGTCCCCTCCTCAAAATACCTTTTCAAAGGGCAACCAAAGGGGTGGTTACAGAGGCAACGACAATAAGGGCAGGGGCAAAACTAACACCACCCGTTCTGCTACCCCACCCGCACAATGACTTCCCTCCGCTCCCCCCAGACCATCCCACTCCGGTCAGGGGCAGGCTACAAAACTTTATCCACGCATGGGAGTCCATAACATCGGACAAATGGGTGACCCAAATCATTCGGTCAGGGTACTGTCTCGAGCTAACATCTACCCCACCCAATATCCCACCAAGGCACCGTCCAATGTCTCAAGAACATTCCACACTGCTCAAACAGGAGGTACTCTCCCTCCTCCAAAAACACGCTATAGAGCAGGTCCCCGTCAATCAGCAAAATCTAGGGGTCTACTCCCTATATTTCTTAATACCAAAGAAAGACGGGACCCTCCGGCCCATTCTGGACCTCCGGCCTCTAAATGCCTACATACATTCAGATCATTTCCACATGGTCACCCTACAACAAGTCCTCCCGCTCCTCTGTCAGGGAGACTTTCTCACTACCTTGGATCTGAAAGACGCATACTTTCACATTCCAATACACCCCTCTCACAGGAAGTACCTCAGGTTCGTGGTGGACGGGCAGCATTACCAATTCACGGTTCTCCCCTTCGGGGTTACCACCGCACCACGGGTGTTTACCAAATGCCTAGCGGTAGTGGCAGCACACCTCAGACGTCAACATATTCACGTCTTCCCTTACTTAGACGACTGGCTGATAAAAGCCGCGTCCTACCACCAATGTGTGCAACATACAAACAGCACCATCCAACTGCTCCACCAGCTAGGCTTCACGGTGAACTACCAAAAGTCCCACCTCATACCATCTCACACAAAGCAATATCTCGGGGCCACTATAGACACCTCCAAGGGTATTGCCTATCCAAACTCAGCCAGAATCACAAGCATTCAAGCCTTACGCAAAACATTCCTTCCTCAACACTCTCTTCCAGCAAGAGTGTTTATGAAGCTCATAGGAATGATGGCGTCTTGCATTTTCATAGTGCCCCATGCAAGACTCCACATGCGTCCACTTCAAGAGTGCCTAGCACAACAGTGGAACCAGGCCCAGGGTCAGCTGACGGATCTGGTGTTGGTGGACGGCCGCGCACATCACTCTCTGCAGTGGTGGAACACCACAAACCTTTCCAAAGGGCGGCCGTTCCTGGACCCGGTTCCTCAGGTGTTTCTAACAGCGGACGCATCGCTCTCCGGCTGGGGAGCGCACCTCCTACACCTCACAATGCAAGGTCTATGGACGCCACAGCAAAAATAGCTCCACATCAACCATCTGGAGCTCTTGGTGATCTTTCTAGCCCTAAAATCCTTCCAAAAACAGATTTCGGGCAAAGCAGTCCTCATTCGCACAGACAACATGACTGCAATGTATTATATCCCAAAACAGGGGGGGACACACTCTCCCCAGCTCTCCCGCTTAGCCCAGAGCATATGGAGATGGGCAATTCCCCAAAACATCTTTCTCCTGGCACAGCACGTTCCAGGCGTACAAAACACCATGGCAGATCTGCTCAGCAGACAAACGCAACAACTACACGAATGGGAACTGCATCCACAAGTTCTTCACCCATTCTTCCAACAGTGGGGGCATCCTCAGATAGACCTCTTCGCCACCCACGAAAACAAAAAATGCCCAAGCTTCGCCGCCAGATACCCACACCCATTGTCCAAGGGCAATGCGATATGGATGAACTGGTCAGGCAGATTTGCATACGCCTTTCCACCTCTCCCACTAATTCCATTAGTGGTAAGGTAGCTACAACAACACTCCCTCACACTCATTCTAGTAGCTCCGACGTGGGCCACGCAGCCGTGGTACACCACACTACTACAACTATCAGTGATACCACATCAAAAACTGCACCTATCCCCATGCCTCCTAACCCAGAACCATGGAGAAATCAGGCACCCGGACCCAGCTCAGCTCAACCTTGCGATCTGGCTCCTGAAATCTTAGAATTTGGATACCTTAACCTTCCCCCTGATTACATGAACATCATCATGGAAGCCAGACGTCCTACCACTAGAGCATGCTATGCCGCAAAGTGGAAAAGATTTGTAATTTACTGCCGTAACAATACAATCAACCCTTTAGATGCATCCATACAGCACATCATATGCTATCTGCTCCATCTTCACAGGTGTAACCTGGCATATTCATCCATACGCCTACACCTAGCAGCGATCGCTGCTTATCTACAAAACAGACAGCATTTATCACTGTTCAGAGTGCCCGCTATTAAAGCCTTTATGGAAGGCCTTAAACGAGTAATTCCTCCCAGGGCACCACCTTCCCCTGTATGGAATCTAAATGTAGTTCTTACACGGCTAATGGGTCCGCCCTTCGAACCAATGCATAAATGTGAGCTACAGTTTCTCACCTGGAAAACCGCTTTCCTCGTAGCTATCACTTCCCTTAGAAGGGTTGGTGAAATACAAGCGTTCACTATACAGGAACCCTTCCTACAAATACATCACAGCAAGGTCATACTTCGCACAAATCCGAAGTTTCTGCCCAAGGTCATTTCCCCCTTCCATCTCAATCAATCGGTGGAATTACCTGTCTTCTTCTCGCAACCTCAATCTGTTGCAGAGAGGGCCTTACACACACTCGATGTTAAAAGGGTTTTGCTGTACTACATACAAAGAACGCAACCCTTCAGGAAGACTAAACAATTGTTCGTTTCCTTCTCTCCACCACATAAAGGCAACCCCATCTCTAAATCAGGGATAGCTAGGTGGATTGTAAAGTGCATACAAATTTGCTATCAAAAGGCAAAAAGAACATTATCTGTTCCGCCTAAAGCCCACTCTACAAGAAAATTAGGGGCTTCTATGGCTTTTCTAGGGAACATACCCTTAGATGACATCTGCAAAGCAGCCACATGGTCAACACCGCACACCTTCACAAAACATTACTGTGTAGATGTGCATTCCAAGCAGCAAGCTAGGGTGGGCCAGGCTGTACTAAAGACACTTTTTCAAACCACTGCAACGGATACCGGTGGTCGCCGCTAAGGTTTGGTACTGCTATATAATCTATGCTAAGTGTACAATCTGCAGCTCATATGCCTCGAACGGAATATGCTACTTACCAGTATGCATCTGTTCTTGGCATGTAGAGCTGCAGAGTTGTACACGCCCACCCGCCTCCCCGGCTACCTGTATCCGTTCCAGTACATCTTATTTAGATACAACACACATGGGTTTCTCACTGTTATTACTACGCTCCATCATTTCCCTGTTGGCGAAAAACAATCTGAGGATGGAGCCGAAGCCCATGCGCAGTACGGTCCGAAGGAGGAGTCACCGAACTCGTGACTTCCAAAGACTGTCCAAAGAACAAAAACAAACTGCAAACATCCGGGCCCAACACCAGATGGCGATCTATGCTAAGTGTACAACTCTGCAGCTCTACATGCCAAGAACAGATGCATACTGGTAAGTAGCATATTCCTTGCTTTGAGCTGGACTCGTATCAAGAGGCTGTGTTGCTAACCCTGGGCGTAGTTTGTGAAGTAGCACTACGCGTAGTAACGCGAAGTGCACTTCGCACTACGCGAGCTACACTTAGCACTCTGCGCCGCAAAACCAACCTTCATCATAAGAGCTTTTTCGGCCAGACCCTGCACAAAAAACTCTGGTTAAAGATCCTAAAACTGATCAATTGACACTAAGTTCCAGGAAAAGACCACTGGACAAGCCTACAACTGCTCCACCACCTAAGAAGAGGGACATTGCTACATCCCCTCTTAGTCCTTTCTCCACCTCCTCCTCCCCCTCCCCCTCATTCTTCTACACCATCTCCTACACCAGTAGACGATGATGACACCTCTGATGACACAGGGGGGGGGGGTGCGGACGATCTGCAACTAGGGGATCCCAATCCACCTGATTCCTCTGACATGACTATAATACACCTGATGTTCCTACTCTCCCTCAAGATGACATCTACCCCTCTAGGCCTTCCCCACCAGAGGACACCATGGGCTTTAATCCGCTCGTACACAGAGCTGCACAGTACCACGGGGTCGACCTACACATAGACCCTGTGGAGGAGGATTTCTTGTTGGACACTTTCGACAACACCCAAAGGTCCACATCTACCTAACCCATGCTCGAAGGAGTTATTAAGCATGCTCCAGATGTATTTCAAGATCCTGTTAGGGCTCGAGTCATCAACCCTCACATAGAGAAAAACTTCAAAGCTGCCCCTACAGACCCAGCTTACATTAAGGGCCCAGTTCCATTAGACTCCATGGTGGTATCCAATGCCAGAAAGAGGGCTAACTCTCAAACAGGTGACGCAGCCCCACCCGACAAAGAGTCTAAACTCTTGGACGCCTCCGGCAAGAGAACAGCCTCACAAGCAGCTAACCTATGGCACATCGCCAACACTCAGGCCCTGCTAGCCAGATACGATGGGGCACATTATGATGAGTTAGAGTCCCTATTGCAACACCTCCCAGACAAATACAAAAACAAAGCTAACAACCTCATACAGGAGGGTTAACTAATTACCAATACCTCCGTCTGTTGCGCTCTCGATGTGGCAGATACCGCCTCCAGAGCTGTAAATACAAGTGTCCGTAGGCACACTTGGCTACGCATTTCAGGCTTTAAGCCTGAGGTACCAAGTTCAATCCTAAACCAACCATTCGACCAAGAGCACCTCTTTGGCCGTAATGTAGACTACTCCCTGGAGAAAAGGAAAAAGGACACAACACAGCCAAGTCAATGGGAGCCTTGAAATCGCAAGCTCCCAGACTTTCTTTTTGTCGCTCCTCCTACAAAGGCTACTCCAGAGGCTACTCATCAGACCACCCCTCCACCTCTTACAAGGCTCCCACCTAGTCCACCTTCACCAGAGTTTACCAGAGAGGAGGTTACTGAGGCAACAATAACAAGGGCAGAGGCAAGACTAACCACACCCGCTCTGCCTCCACCCCTACCTAATGACTTCCCTCCGCTTCCCCCGGACCATTCCACTCCTGTCGGGGGAAGACTACAACAGTTCCTTCCTTACTGGACCAACATCACCACAGACAGGTGGGTGCGACAGATAGTTCAATCAGGTTATTGTCTCGAACTTACCTCTACCCCCATCCCCCATATATACCACCCAAACAGCGTCCATTGTCACAAGAACATCTATCTCTGCTAAAGCAGGAGGTAATCTCCTCCTACAAAAAAATGCAATAGAACTGGTTTCCCTTCGCCAACAAAACACAGGAGTTTACTCCCTGTATTTTCTCATACCAAAGAAGGACGGCTCTCTGAGACCTATTTTAGACCTCAGACCCCTAAACCTATACATACACTCGGACCGTTTCCACATGGTCACACTTCAGCAGGTCCTTCCTCTTCTTTCACAAGGCGACCTCCTTGCTACCATACATCTCATGGACGCCTACTTCCATATTCCCTTTCACACAGCTCACAGGAAGTATCTCAGGTTTGTAGTGGATGGGCAGCACTTTCAATTCAAAGTACTCCAGTTCGGAGTCACAACAGCACCAAGGGTATTCACCAAGTGTCTAGCAGTAGTAGCAGCCCACTTAAGACGACTGCACATTCACGTCTTCCCATATCTCGGCGACTGGCTCATACAACCAGTGTGTACACCACACTCGCGTGGCTATCCAACGACTCCACAACCTGGGGTTCACAGTAAACCACACCAAGTCTCATCTGCAACCGTCCCACACACAACAATACCTCGGTGCCACCATAGACACCTCAAGAGCGCTAGCCTATCCCACTCCAGCCAGGATAGCAAGCATGCAGGCTCTCCTCCCCAAATTTCAACCTCCACACTTCCTTCCAGCTCGAGCGTTCATGCAACTCATAGGGATGATGGCCTCTTGCATATTTATAGTGCCTCACGCAAGACACCAGATGCGTCTGCTACAAGAGTGCTTAGCACGCCAATGGAACCAGGCTCAATGTCAGCTAACAGATCTGGTGTTGGTAGACGGTCGCACTCATCGCTCTCTGCAGTGGTGGAACACCAAAAACCTTTCCAAAGGGTGACCGTTCCTAGAGCCAGTTCCCCAGATTGTCATGACCGCGGACGAATCGCTCTCCGGCTGGGGAGCTCACCTATTACATCACACCATGCAGGGCAGATGAACACCTCAACAAAAGTTACTCCACATCAACCACCTGGAGTTACTAGCCATATTCTTAGCCTTAAAAGCATTCCAAAAGCAAATATCAGGCAAAGCAGTCTTAGTCCGCACAGACAACATGACAGCCATGTACTACATACAGAAACAAGGCGGGACACACTCTCTGCGGCTCTCTCAACTAGCACAGAGAATATGGAGATGGGCTATACCTCAGAATATATTTCTCCTAGCCCAACATGTCCCAGGAGTTCAAAACACCATAGCTGATCTGTTAGGTCGTCAAACACAACAGATCCACGAGTGGGAACTTCATCCGCAAGTTCTTTAGCCATTCTTTCAAATGTAGGGGCAACCACAGATAGACCTCTTCGCCACCCACGAAAACGCCAAAGCTTCGCCGCCAGATACCCACACCCATTGTCCAAAGGTAATGCGATATGGATGAATTGGTCAGGCAGATTTGCGTACGCTTTTCCGCCTCTTCCACTCATTCCACTGGTGGTGCGCAAACTGCAGCAACACTCGCTGACTCTCATTCTAGTTGCTCCAACTTGTGCCAGACAACCGTTTACACCGCATTTCTGGAACTGTCCGTAGCTCCACGCCAAAAATTATACCTCTCACCACGCCTCTTAACCCAGAACCATGGAGAGATCAGACACTCGGACCCAGCTCAGCTCAACCTTGCGATATGGTTCCAGAGGTCTTAGTTTGGTTACCTTGATCTTCCCCCTGACTGTATGAACGTCATTAGAGACATCCCACCACTAGAGCCTGCTATGCAGCCAAGTGGAAGAGATTTGTGATATATTGTCATAGCAACACCATCAAACCCCTAGACGTGTCTATCCAACACATCATAGGGTACCTTCTACACCTCCAAAGGTGCAACATAGCCTATACGGATATTAGACTGCACCTTGCTGCCATAGCAGCATACCTACAAAATAGGCAACACTTATCACTTTTCAGGGTACCTGCCATCAAAGCCTTTATGGAAGGCCTTAAAAGGATAATTCCTCCCAGAGTTCCACCCTCACCTGTGTGGAATTTAAACATCGTTCTCACAAGACGAATGGGCCCTCCTTTTGAATCTCTACATAAATGTGAGCAACAATTCTTAACATGAAAAGAAACTTTCCTAGTAGCCATTACTTCTCTTAGAGTTAGTGAGCTACAAGCACTAACTGTCCAGGAACCTTTTTTGCAAATCCATTATAATAAGGTTATTCTACGAACTAATTCTAAATTCCTTCCAAAAGTCATTTCTCCCTTCCACCTCAATCAGTCTGTGGAGTTGCCCGTATTTTTCTCGCAACCACAGACAGAGCTCTTCATACTTTAGATGTTAAAAGAGCATTGCTTTATTACATTGAGAGAGCACAACCTTTTCGTAAAACCAAACAACTTTTTGTGTCTTTCTCACCACCACACAAAGGCAACCCCATATCAAAGTCTGGGATAGCTAGATGGTTTGTTAAATGCATACAAATTTGCTACCATAAAGCAAAACGTACTTTATCTGTTCCTCCGAAAGCCCACTCTACAAGAAAGATAGGGGCTTCTATGGCATTTTTAGGGAACATTCCCTTAGATGATATCTGCAGGGCAGCTACATGGTCTACACTGCACACATTCACTAAACACTATTTTGTAAATGTGCACACAAAACAACAAGCTAGTGTGGGCCAGGCTGTTCTCAAAACACTATTTCAAACTACTGCAGCAGATACCGGTGGTCGCCGCTAAGGATGGGTACTGCTATACAATCTATGCTAAGTGTGTGATCTGCAGCTCATATGCCTCGAATGGCAAATGCTACTTACCAGTATGCATCTGTGCTTGGCATGTAGAGCTGCAGATCCACACATCCTCACCCGCCTCTCCGGCTACCTTTATCTGTTCCAGTACCATCTTACTTGGATACAGCATACATGAGCATATTTCCTGTTTCTTACAAAGCTCCATCATTTCCCTGCTGGCGAAAAACATCAGAGGATGGAGCCGATGCCCATGCGCACTATGATCTTGAAGAGGTCTTGTCTATAGTAGGTTTTGATCCATTTGAACTACAAACATTTTTTGTGTAAACTAGAAATTATGCTGCAGACGGTGAATTACGTGGTGGATACAGCAAATGCATATGTGTAAAAAGCAGAAGCTGGAGAATTACATACTTTTCCAGTGGCCCCTGCTCTAAAATCTATCTTCGTTTTAATGAATAATTATTGAAATGGGTTTTGGCCAGTGGATTTTGTCATTTTAGCAAATTACTAGTAGCGTGCATTGGGCACGGGGCTTTTGGTGTTTTGTTTACTTTTTTCTATAACAGTCATTCGTGTTTCCAAATGTTAGCGGTGCGATGTGCTTGCTTCCACTTTTTATTTCCTCGGCTGCCACAGAAGAAAATACCATTAGCGCACCAGAACGCTTGATTGGGCATACATTGCTCATCTCATCACATCTGCAAACGTTCATTTCCCTCCCACGCCTACATCACGTCATCCCCTCGTGCACTTGCTGCCAGAATTGCCTCTCCATTTCTAGATATCACTTTATGAAAGTTAAAGTGCGACAAATAAAACACTACATAAATTGCAACAAGATGTTAACAAGGTCATTTGACCTAAACCTAGTATTCCCCCTTCGATTAAATGTATTGGGACTCAAGTCCTATACTTAATAGAGATGAAATGTACCGGTAGCTGCCAATTACTACACCAATGTAGCCCTCCATTGCAGATGCAGTGTAAATAAATACAAGAAATCCATTGGCTATTGTATTTACTCAGTTATCTTTTAACTTCTCTTGTCAAAGTCAACATTCTGTCTGTGCTGCCTCTTGCTCCTTGGTGTCAAAAGGAAGCACTACTCTGGCACTCTTTGTGCAAACCTCTGTTTAGCCTTCAAAGTATTATTGCTTTCCAAATACTCACTGTGTGCATTTTTTTGTGTGTCTTCTTGATGTTGTGATTTTCTTGGGTAGAATATCTGAATGCATGTTATGAGGCTCATTTAGTGTGGCCCGGCTAGTGGTCTTTACTTTCTCCAGTATTGGGGTGTCTTTCATAGATTCACATGCTTGAATATTCCCCGTCGTTGAAGTGGGAGTCCCACGGTATATAAAAAGCAATAAGTGTCATGTGTGTGTGTATGTATATATATATATATATATATATATATATATATATATATATATATATATATATATATATACATACATACATACATACATACATACATACATACACCACATAAGAGCATATACATATCCAAATAAACTTTATATATATTTCCAAATAACATATCAAGTGAAAATACCATAGGATAGCATTGACACACAGGAAAGCATTGAGAAAAAGAATCACTTTACTGACATATCCCTGTCGTTTTATAGTCCAAACTCTAGCCAATCCGGCGTAAGCACCCTCTAGAACCTTCTCCTCAGAGGCTCAGGCCCTCAGATTTTATACCGCACGTCGTGTGAAGGGAGTCTCCCTGAGCTCTGCTCAGTCTTTGGTCTGGTTTGAGTTTTTCTCATCATGTCTTCAAGTAAGAAGTCTCTTTTCCGTCCCTGTTCCTCTTGTGGGAAGTTAAGGCTTTTTTCTGAGGACCCTCATGAAAAATGTATCTACTGTCTTTACCCTGACCATAAGGTAGCCAACTCTAAAATATGTAGAACCTACTCTCAAAAGACTGTGAAGGACATGGAGGGTCGCCTATTGTTGTGGCTTCAAAAACTGAAGGATACGGATAACCCACTTTCTGAAGTGGAAAGTGAGGCCTCTGCTCGAACAGGAGTCTCCTCCAAGCGTAGTAGTGTTCAGGACTTGCTGTCTCCCTTTCTAAAAAAGAAGAGACTTCATCTTAGGGAAGTGCCTGCAGGCCAAGTCTCTGATACTACGCCAACGCCCCCGAGATCTAGATCTCAGGCATCTCTGACTCCGTCAGCGCATGTTTTTGGCCAAAAACGTGCAAAACCGTCGACTGGCCCGTCGACGGTCCCTCCGTCGACGAGATCTGCCACTTCATCAACCTCGTAGAGGACTGTGACGACGGTTTCGAGCCGATTTCCTGCATCCTCGACGATGACTTAGTCGACGTTTTCACCGTCGACAGTGGTGTGTGTTTCCCTAAAGACTCGTCGACGATTCCACTATCTTCTTCGTCGACGACTAAGAAGATTGTGCTTCCGTCGACGTCTAAAGCTTCGTCGACGATATTAAAGAAGAAGAAGAAGAAGTCATCGCCGCCGGCGCTTACGTCGTCGGCGGCCTCGTCGTCGACGACAGTCTCGTCGGCGCAATCTTCGTCAACGGCAGCCTCGTCGACGGCAACTTCATTGACGGCAGCCTCGACTACGGTGGTGTCAAATTTTGCAACTATGCCATTGGTGCCAATGTCTACACCAGTGCCAGTGTCGATGGACGAATCCTTGCTGCATCGTCGTCATGCTGTGCTGGACTCTGTCATGATGCCACTGGTCACTCGGCCACCTCATCAGCTATTCCCCTCGGGTGATGAGGAAGTTTCTGATTCTGATGAGGATGCTCAGTCCACTTTTCGGGGTCCCGTAGTCCTTCTGAGCTCCATATTAAGTGCCAAGATTTCGAGGAGGATGACTATTCGCAGGACTATTACTGTCCAGAGCAGGAGCAACATCCCCCTGCGCAAGTTCCTATGGCGCAGCTTCATTTATCGCTCATCTCCAACCTTCAATTTATGTTGCAAGATTACAATCGTCGCTTTCCGCCTTCCTCTCATGGTTCTCCACGTGTCTCGCCATCTGCCGTTCCGTCTCCTCCTGTGGTGCCGGCACCATCCGCACCTGCATTGGATCCCCCTGCAGCAGGTGTGGTTGTGGATAATCTGGATACGGAGGAGGGAGAGCTTCAAGATGAGGACTCTATGGCTGACTGGGATGACTATCAAATTAATTCGCCCGCATCGCCTCCAACATCGCCAGTGAACTCACCACCTGTCGACATTACAGGATTCCATCAGCTGATGGAAAGGGCGGCTCAACGTTTTCACCTTCCCATGGTGGATAGGGAGGAGGACTGCTTTCTGTACAACTTCAAGTCCCAGCCGCAGAAACAGGTACGGGCCGTGCCCATTATAGACTTTATCTGGACTGAAGGCATTAAGCTAATGAAGACTCCTAACTCCATCCCGGCAGTGCTCCTGCGATTGGAGAAGAAGTACAAGGCCCCGGACTCTTCTCCAGCTTGCTTAGTGTCTCAGCCTAAGCCAGACTCGGTGATCACCCAAGCGGCACAACGTCGCTCCAAAAATCCCTCGTCTCCACTTTCGTCACCTCCGGATCATGACGGCCGCCGCCTGGATGCCCTTGGCATAAGTTTTCGACCATGGCTTCAACATCAGTCCGAGCAGCAAATTCTTTGTCCATCCTCTGTCGTTACGATCAACAAATGTGGTCGGACATGGCAGCTTTGGTTAAGCTTATCCCAGAAGACTCTAGAGCGGACGCTCTAAAGTTCCTGCAAGAGGGTGAGAGGGCATCCTCCGAAATCATCGACTGCTCCGTCGACATTGCCTCCACGGGTTTTCGTCAATTGGCTGGAGCGGCTGTTTTAAGAAGACAGGGTTGGCTTCGTTCCACCTCGTTCCGACAGGAGGTCCAGGCCAAGATTCTTGACATGCCTTACGATGGAGAATCTTTGTTCGGTCAACATGTGGAGGATGCTTTACAAGCCATCAAGAAGGACACGGAGACGGCTCGCTCCCTCGGCACTCTCCAGTTCCGGAAGCAGCCCTTTCGGGGTGCGCGCGGTCGCGGCACCTCCTCTTCCTTTCGTGGGTCTTCTTCCCAGTACCGCTTCTACAACCAAGGACAACAACGTTATTCCTCACAGCCGCAGCAGTCTTACAGGCAGCAGTCTGGCAAATCTTATAGAGGAAGGTCCAATTACAGGGGAAACTCTTCCAAAAAACAATGACTGTGTACATCAAGGGTCCCCCCTCTCCAGTTTTTCCCTTTCTCCAGTTGGAGGCCGAATCTCCCAGTTCTTTTCGAATTGGTCCTCAATTACTTCGGACCGTTGGGTTTTGGACATTATTTCAAGGGGCCATGCCTTAGAGTTTGTAAAGGTCCCCCCACACACCTCTTCATCCGGACCTCCTCCCGCTCACCTCAAAGAACTTTTCAACCAAATCCAGATAATGCTCAAGAAAGGGGCCATCGAAGTGGTTCCGAAATCACAAAAGGGGTTGGGGTTCTATTCCCGTTTTTTCCTCATCTGGGGAGTGGCGCCCCATCCTCGACCTAAGGTCTCTCAACAAATTTCTCAAGGACCAATCATTCCGCATGCTCACGCTAAAGGACATCCTTCAATTCTTCTCTCAGGGCGATTTCATGACGACAATCGACCTTCAGGATGCTTACTTCCTTGTGCCCATAATTCCACGCCACAGGAAATACTTACGTTTTCGTGTAGGCCACAGGGATTTCCAATTCAAGGTCCTGCCCTTCGGCCTCCGCTCAGCTCCTCGAGTCTTCACAAAGATCCTGGCCTCGGTGGTGGCCCATTTGAGACTGACGGGCATTCAAATATTCCCATATTTGGATAATTGTCTCATCAAATCTGTCCTCCCACCAAGCGGCCCTCGATACTCAGCGTTGTCTCACTCTGTTTCAATCTCTGGGCTTGTCGATCAACGTGCAAAAGTCTCAGCTCACGCCAGCTTTGTACAAGACCTTTCTCAGCGCTACCATCGATACGAGCAGGGCTATGGCCTTTGCCTCTGCAGATCGGCAAACACGAATTCAACAGCTCGCAAGCTCCATCGCAGCAAAGCAGTCAGTTTCAGTCTGCATATTAAAGTCCTTTCTGGGGATGGCGTCCTCCTGCATCGCTTTGATCCCACATTGCAGATTGAAGAGTCGTACCATTCAGGAGGAATTGGACAAGCAATGGCGTCAGGTCTCCGGTTCGTTCAACGACCAGCTCGTGGTGACAGCTCGCATGGCTCAAGCGCTGCATTGGTGGACTCGTCCTTCCAACATCGCAGCGGGAACGTCTTTTCTGGCGACAGCCCCAGAGCTCGTTCTTACCACGGATGCATCCATGGAAGGATGGGGCGGACATCTTCAAGATCTGTCCGTCAAAGGCAAGTGGACAATGGTTCAGCGTTCCTGGCACATCAACAGATTGGAGCTGATGGCCATTTTCCTGGCGTTTAAATCCTTCCGCCTCCAGCTCCAGGGGGAGTCAGTCCTTATTCAGACAGACAACACCACCAGCATGCACTACCTGAACAAGCAGGGCGGGACAAGATCTGCGCTGCTTTCCCGGCTGGCTCAGAGGATTTGGAGTTGGGCCATAGTCCATCGGATTACGCTCCTGGCAGTTCACCTGCCCGGCGTTTCCAATATTCTAGCGGATGCACTCAGTCGGTCAACGTCATCGACCCACGAGTGGGAATTGCACCAGCCGACTCTAGACTTTGTCTTTGGCCTTTGCGGTCGCCCAACTATCGATCTTTTTGCAACCCCACAGAAAAGCAAATGCCAGTCCTACGCAAGCTGGTTTCCCCACAAAGGGTCGTGCGGAAATGCCCTTTCGATAAATTGGTGCAGGATATTTGCTTACGCTTTTCCGCCGATCCCTCTGATTCCTCGAGTGTTGCGGAAGATGCGGCAACAACCGTGCCATGTGCTCCTCATAGCTCCACGGTGGCCTCGGCAGGCATGGTTCTCGGAGTTGCTCCTCCTCTCCCAATGCGAACCCATCCTTCTTCACCCGAGGCCGGACCTTCTAACAATGAACGACGGTTGGATTTGCCTCCGAATCTCAGTTCACTCAGCTTGTCGGCTTGGAACCTGAGCCCCTTGAATTTGCTTATTTGAACATTCCACCGGCCTGCAGGGACGTGCTAGTTAGGGCGAGGGCGCCCTCCACAGTGAAGACTTATAAGCTAAAGTGGAAGCGATTTTGTCTTTGGTGTGCGTCGGTCCACATCCATCCAGTGCACGCCTCCCCGGAACACATTCTGCCGTTCTTTCTGCAGTTGGTGCAGTCTGGACTGTCGCATTCCACCTTAAAGGTCTTTCTAGCTGCAATATCTCGCTTTCGTCAGGACGGCTCGTCCTCTCTCTATTCATCTAGAGTAATACAGCAATTCTTCAAGGGTCTCTTCCGAATGTTCCCGCCCATTCGGCGTCCTCCACCCACGTGGCGTCTTAACATCGTATTGGCTCAGCTCATGAAGGCGCCCTTTGAGCCAATCCATTCGGCGGATTTCAAATTCTTAACATGGAAAGTGGCCCTCCTCCTTGCACTGACCTCCTCCCGCAGAGTAAGTGACATTCACGCCTTTACAATACAACCTCCGTTTCTTCAGTTTAGATCGGACTTTGTAATTCTCCGCACTAATCCTGCTTTCATGCCTAAAGTGCCATCCGATTTCCATCTCAATGAACCAGTAATCTTGAAGACCTTTTTCCCGCATCCGCAGTCTCCAGCGGAACAGAGTCTACACTCTTTGGAGTTAAAGAGGTGCCTTAAATTCTACATCAGCAGAACACAATCCTTTCGCAAGTCGGATCAGCTGTTTGTGGCCTACGGACGCACTTGTAGAGGACAGTCGGTTACCAAACCCACAACTGCACGTTGGGTTTCTTCAGCAATCTCCTTTTGCCATCAAAAGGCTGGCAAGCCTCTTTCTTCTGGAGTAAGGGCTCATTCTACGAGAGCAATGTCATCTTCCACTGCCCTTTTCGCTGGTGTACCCATCCATCAGATTTGCCGGGCAGCTACGTGGTCCAGCAGGCACACGTTCACAAAGCACTACTGCCTGGAGTCGATTAATGAAGCGGACACGGCTGTGGGACAAGCAGTTCTGTGGAATCTGTTTAAATAAGGTGAGCCTCTGCTACTTCCCTCCTCCTTGGGTATTGTCAATTGCGTATTAAATACATTGTCACTGTATTTCATGCAATATTAATACGGCCTTGTCAGCCGGTTGCTGCTTACTGCTCACTATTCTATTCAAGCATGTGAATCTATGAAAGACACCCCAATACTGGGGAAGAACAAATGTTACTTGCCTGTAAACTGTGGTTCTCCAGTATTGGTGTCTTTCATAGATTCACATGCGACCCACCCTCCTCCCCTCAGAGGCTCTCTTCTCCTCATCAGACTCTTGGTCACTCTTGTGCTACGAAAATCTGAGGGCCTGAGCCTCTGAGGAGAAGGTTCTAGAGGGTGCTTACACCTGATTGGCTAGAGTTTGGACTATAAAACGACAGGGATATGTCAGTAAAGTGATTCTTTTTTCTCAATGCTTTCCTATGGTATTTTCACTTGATATGTTATTTTGAAATATATATATAAAGTTTATTTGGATATGTATATGCTCTTATGTGGTTTATGTATGTATACATATACATGACACTTATTGCTTTTTATATACCGTGGGACTCCCACTTCGACGACGGGGAATATTCAAGCATGTGAATCTATGAAAGACACCAATACTGGAGAACCACAGTTTACAGGTAAGTAACATTTGTTCTTATCCAAGAACAGACAAGAACCACACTTCTGTGTGATTTTCAGGCACTTTGCTGTGTCCAGTGGGGGCATGGCTCCATTTTAGAGCACCTTTGTTAAGTTTGTCCAGCTTCAGTATGTACTGGACGAGATCTGTTTGATCAAGTACCACATCTCCATGACGAAAGGGAGAGCAGCGCACTGCACATCTCAGCAGGGGTCAGTACCTTTAATGAGAGAGTACTGGCACTTCTCAGTAGCACACATGTACTCTTGAATAGTTAACACTTCTTTTATTCCATTTCAACCACTTCCTCTGTGGATGCTGTACCTGAGGGGGTAAAATAAACCAGCATTGGCATAGCCAATAGGTCTCGCCTTTGGGACCTTATAAGTTTTGAGTTATGCAGCACAATATCCGTGGTGCAACAACACCAAGTGTTGCATGTGTATGGCTAAACACTTATACGGTCCCAAAGGCGAGACCTATTTGCTGTGCCAATGCTTGTTCAGATTCCTTCCAGGCCACTGCTTTCAGCTTTTACTGCCTTTGAGAATCACCCTGTCTTGTGTTGGTTTACAAGTTGCATTGCAATCCTTTGCTGCATGTGCGTCAATAGTAGAATTTGGGAAACCACCTCTACGGGGTTTTTACCTCGTTGAGCCTTTACCACGCATTTATTAGGACTCATTTTTTACCACATGCGTCCCTTTACGACG
Organism: Triturus cristatus; assembly: GCF_964204655.1. Taxonomy (NCBI): domain Eukaryota; kingdom Metazoa; phylum Chordata; class Amphibia; order Caudata; family Salamandridae; genus Triturus; species Triturus cristatus. Next base: position 168,881,575 of record NC_140586.1, on the reverse strand, counting down.
TATTCCTTTACCATGCATTTATGATAAGTTGGAGGGAATGGGCGCTCCCCCCAAATACATTGTTTTGATATATAAAAACAATAGGTGGTAATGGCATGTGTTGTAAAAGCATGTTGTGGTAAAAACATGCGTGGTAAACGCATACAATGTCTTTACCTGCTTTGTACCGTCGTACAACCGAAGAATTTAACCAGGAGTTGTACTACCCCCAATGACAGTGGTCGGTTGAGGTGAAGTAATGGCATGGTGGTCACCAAGTACGGGCATGGCTTTCCTAATGCTATTTTCTTATTGCATTTTCAATGAGTCCCCTCTTCTTAATGCAATTGGTTACATTGGTATTTCATGACACTTATTCTGGATCTGACAATACATTTTTTTTGTTTTGTCATTTCCTTTGACATGGTGTGACCAGGGAATGACTAAGAATGGATGCTGTTTTCTAGAGACTCTAAGGTCTATTTAGTTCACCAGGACTTTCAGAGCAGCAGTACACATGGTCAGGAAGACGACTCAGTAGGACCACAACAAAATGGTTAGAGAAGGGAAATGAAAGAGGGAAAACAAAACATGTTCTGGACACATAGTGTCAAAATGTATGAATCCGAAATTATACAAATCAAGAAGTTACAAGGCAACTAGTTAACACTGCTTTTTCTTCTTAAGATCCCCTGGAACAACCTGCTTTGTCCAGCCTTACATTTTGATTTGTCCCAGGGCAGCTTTCACCTTAACGTCTCTCATTCCCAATGTCGCCCTGGGGCCACTGACCAAAACCACCACAGTCACTAGTCTGTATGAACCTACATTTTCCATGCCCAGCTACATAGGAGTCTTCTGTAGATGTGCTTACCTGTCCTGTACAGCAGGCCTCTGTTACGTCTCACCATTTTTCCCAGGCAAGTTCCGACATCATGAGAGGAATAACAGACTTTTTGAGACCTTAATGACGATAATAAACGGGTTCAAAATGTCCTCGGACCTTTGCCTTTTATTTTCCCCACCACTTAAGTCATTATATGGATCAAAGAAACCATGAACAGGCTATTCTCTCACAAGCATTGTTTTTGCATCGACCATCTCCTGCCTAAGCAGGCTCATTCAAAACCCTTCAGGAAAACATTATATACTCCTTATTTGAACTCCATTCATTATTCTTTCTGCATAACTCAATACTGCCCATCTGCCATCCTCTAACACCAAACCATGGGCAGCTTCACCAACTTGCCAGATGTTTGTGTCTCTGATCTCATTAACACAACGTTTATGGTCCTAATTTCTTTTGCAGATGTATAGACACTTAAAAAGAAGCTAAATGGGTCCTGAGTAAGTTTGGATGAGCTCATGCAAAGTGATGTATCTAGTTCAGTGAAAATGGTGTGCATAGTAAATGAGAGGCCGTATAAACACTGTAGTCTCAATACGCTTAAAGTATAATAATGATAGTGTTGCTATCTGTTGATATCAAGAGGATGTTAGTGAATATTGTGACAGCCCCATTTATAATACTGAGTACAAGTGCTAGCTATTTAAATAATTAATTTTTCTAACCACCTTCCCTGATGTTGGAGGCAGGAGGTGGTGGTTTGTCTTGGCAGGTTATAGTGAGTCGAGCAGAATGACAATGGAGATTATCATGTGCAGCAGTGACTGGCACCATGCCTCATGATATACTGCTATGACGTTGCATTGCGAATGTGGGCTGTGTGCTATGGACTAAATGTGATGTAGAGGTTTCTTGCACATTAGGAATGTAATAGTTCATCCGGTTTCTGTTTGTCACTCCTTAATGTTTTAATCGGTTATTAGGAGATTATGGTGAAGGGTGTGGTTATTTAGTTTTGGAGCCTAAAAATTGTCTGTTTTTGTAAGGTTAAGTGTAATATCTTTCCAGATACCGATCAAGATGAGATTACCAACAGACTATCTGTCATTGATTAGAGGGAGCATATGCACCAAAGAAGATGACTTATCAGCAGTTCAAATATACTCAAACATTTTATGTGATAATATATTTTTTCACAAAATATTAGAAATTACGCTGTTAAATGGTTTTACTTGGATGTTTCAAATAGGAAACGGCCTTTACAACACTCGCAGAGCCCCACGTGCCGTTCCCCCCAAGCGCAGCCACACTTGCCTTAACCACTCATATGCCTTAACCACACATATCGGAGTTATTTATAGGGTAGTATTAAGTTATAGGGGTGGGAGGGGTGTATCTGGTTGTTAAAAGGACAGACGCCAGGGTTTTAGGGCTCAGGGCAGAGGGGCTAGGGTATACTACACATACCGTTACCACAAAATTGCGTGGTAAAGTAATGCGTTGAACGGGCTGCGTTTTAGAGACATACGTGGTTTAGCCATGCATGCCTCTGTCATACAACTGTTTCAAATGATATAGGAGTAAACACTTTTTTTAGCAGCTATGCTTTGCTATTATCTCGCGTTGTAACTTTTGTGAATTCACAAACTCATATGCTCAAATCCTCGTGCTAGGAGTCCTTGGTAGTCCATGTTTATGTAGAAGTATGAATATACACTAAATAATGACTGAAAATAGATGTAGTGCTTTATTTCCCCCAGATTTATTGGAATCGCACCCAGTAGATTTGCCTGGCCACATAAGAAAAATATAACCTTTTTGAAGAAAATATGTCAGGCAGGCGTTTCTTGACCCTTCCGATGATGTATGCTTTTGTGAGGTAGTGATGGAAAATATCCTCTTACAGGCCTGCCTGGTTCTTAACATCTGCAGGAGCATATATTTATATTTTAAGATGTATTTTCTGCTAGTTGTATATAAATCAGATAAATAACAATTATAATGATAAACGTTTCCGCAATCAAAAGTGAACTGAGGCAGAAGGATACATACAGACCAAACATTGTTCATCACACATCCGTAACCTATTAGTAGAATCCCATACCTGTATTGTTTAACAGGAGTACGGAATAATGTATTAATCCAATATTTCATAGTGATACATCCCCTCCTCCCCTAAACCTCTTTTTATATACCTCTGTACCTTAAACCTGAAAAACTCTTCAGCAACTGGTCAGTCTGCTTACTCTACTCCATTTACTAGCAGTTTTATACCTTTTTCATTCATTTGCGTCTAGGGAGCAAATGGGGAACCTCACAGGACAGAAGAAAACGCTCCTGTCAGTTTAGTAAGAAGCAAATTGAAGCTACTGCATTGTATTTTTTGTTTTTTATACCACAAGATAGATCTTGCACAACTTTCAACTTGTAAGCAGCAGATTTCTAGCTACTCTGAGGTGCTACAATGAATGGAAAGATTATTCTCTGAGTATTACAATCTGTGCAATAAAAACATGACAATCTGATAGAGATATCTAGCCGCAGATTCCTTAACTTAGAATAAACCCAGGTGTCAGTCTGGATCCGGATAACTTTTTCCCCAGCATTACCTCTGTGCGCAGGGGGGAAGGGCGTTGTCCGGCCCCAGCATGACATCATCCACGGAAGTGACGTCAGTGGAGCCATATAACACCCCCCCCCCCCCCGGCACGCTGACGTCTGTTATCATCTTTTCCGTGTTCCAACGCAGATCCAGGGGATGCGGTTCTTCTGGCCTGTTTTGTTTTCAGCCCTTCGCAAGGCCTTTTCGCGTCTAGAACAGTGTGCCGATGCCTACGGGCTTAAAGTCGTGTGCATCCTGTTCACGGCAGATGTCAGCGACGAAGCCACACGAGATCTGTATGTCGTGCTTGGGCGAGCACCACGACTCTGCCAAGTGCGACGCCTGCCGGCAGCTGAAGCCGGAGTCTCTGCGGGAACGACTGATGAAATTGATGTCCGCCCGGTTGTTCCGGTCAGAATCCCCGTGGCGCCGGCCTTCGTCTCCAGCGGAAAGGTCCAAATGGTGCAGTTCTTTGTCCCACGCTGAATTTCCTGTTTGGGGCAGGTCCCGGGGTCGTTCCCATGGACGTTGCTCGCCTGCCTCGGGTAAGCACCAGAAGAAGTCGCGGAGGTCGCCAACCTCGCTCAAGCACGTTTGGGCCCGCTGCTCCCGGTCTTCACCGGACACAGACCCTCAGGAGTCGGCCCCCGCCTACCCACCGTTTCCTGGTGATGGTCCACTCAGACCCAGGCCTATTCCAGGGCTCTGCAGGCCATCTTAGGGTCACCCCTTCTCCCTGACGTGCCTTCGGGCCCCATAGTGGGGGTTGGGACTCGGGTCGGGGGTTCGCCCTCGGCGCCGACCGAGTGTCCTGACTCCAGCTCCAGGGTTGCTGCGATGTCGGGACACGGCCCGTAGGGGCATCCCACTCTGACGTCTAGCCCTCCTGCAGTGTCTTAGCACAGCACTGTGGGGCTGCCTGCATCGTCGCTGGATGCGGCTGCAACACAGAGCTCGATTCGGAGTCAGTCTTTCCTTCCCACAGGTTCTTACCTTGGTGGAGGTAGAGTCGACGCCGGTCTGACGCCGGACAGACGAGTCATCTTTGGGGGTCGTCGGCGTCGATCCGATGCCGTCTCGACGCCGGTTCCGTCCCCGGCTGTTCATCTGCTGGTAGAGGATGTGCCCCCAGTGGGTTCTCCACTCCCAGGGTTTTTTCACTGCTCCACGGAGCAGGGGCCCATAGGCCACTGGCTGGCTCATCATTCTGCGGTGCCTCTGTCGTTGGGTGGACGGATTAGCCTACAGCTGTTACCAACGGATGACTTGCTGTCTCCACCTCGAATGGCCACAGAGGCAAGCACAGCGTTTGCGAAGGCGATTCGCAGGGCTGCAGATATCTTGCCGATGCAACCGCCCTCTGTTAATGTTAATAAAAATGTATAGAGCGCACGTACGCCGGGTGGCTTCATGGCGCTAATGCTCGTAAAGCTGTCCGAGAGAAACATAGAAGCTAGCCCTGTGCAAATAGCCACATTTTCAGGGATTTCCTGAATTTCAGGAGATCTGTGCAAGACCGTATTTCCAGCGGAAAGGAGTTCCACAATTTGGGGGCAATGGTGGCAAATCTGCGGCCACCTTGACGTACCCGTTTGAACGCCGGGATAGAGAGGCGTGAGAGATGGGCAGACCTTAAGTTGTGTATGGGGGTATGCCTAAGTATCATACTGTTAATAAACTCAGGACTGATACCATGCTGGGATTTAAAAATGAGGCACCCCGTTTTAAAGGCACAGTGCTGAGAGATGGGGAGCCAATGCAATTTCTTCAACAGAGGGGTTGCTGATTGCCATTTAGGTTGTCGATAGACCAATCGGGCTGCATGGTTCTGGACCATCTGAAATCGTTTAAGCAGTTAATGTGGCATGCCTAAATACACAGAATTGGCATAATCCAGATGAGATAGGACCGTGGCTATCATGACCTGAGTCAAGTCATCATGAGTGAGAAGGCGATGTATTTTCCAAATTTTACGCATTTGAAAAAAACACAAGGACACAACCGCGCCAACCTGAGTTTTCAAAGAGAGATCGCTGTCAAGAGAGACTCCTAAGGTTTTAGCCAATGTGGAAGGAAGGGGAGGGGAACCAAGCTCAGGTGGCCAGTAGTGAGGGCCCCAGTACTTATGGCTATCCCCCGTGAGAACTATCTCTGTCTTACCAAGGTTTAATTTGAGATGGTTGTGATCCATCCAACTTTGGATGTATAGCATTGTGGCCTGGAAATCAGTGACCGAGCTGTGCGAGCTGTCAACTCTGAAAATAAGCTGCAGATCATCTGCATAGTTGAAGACCGACACATTCCTGACTTTGAGAGACTGGATCAGGGGCGCCATATAAAGATTAAACAGGTGAGGAGAGAGGGCCGAGCCCTGTGGGACCCCACAGGTGATATTGCGTGGAGGCGCCAGAAACTGTCCCTGACGAACAGCCTGTGAGCGGTCCTCCAAAAAGGAAGTGAGCCAGCAAGCTGCCGTTCCTTGAACACCAGCCTGTCTGACACGGTCGGCCAGAATAGTATGGTCGACCGTGTCAAAGGCTGCGGAGAGATCCAGCAGGACCAGTACCTGGGGGGAGCTTCTATCAGCGTTATCCCGGAGGGTATCCATGACTGCTAGGATTACGGATTCGGTAGAATGAGCTGGCCAAAAACCAGCCTGATGAGGATCCAGATATTTTGACGCCTCTAAAAAATTGGAGAGGCATTTAGCTATATGGCCCTCTAGAACCTTAGCCAAGAAAGGGAGCAGGGAGATCGGGCAATAGTTGGAAAGGAGCGCGGGGTCAGCTCCAGATGTTTTCAAGAGGGGTACCACTACTGCTTTCTTATAAGCCAGAGGGACTGTGCCAGATGAAATAGATTCATTCAATAAGGCAAGTGCAGGGCCAGAATAGATTGCGAGGCAGTATATGAGGGGGGGGCAACAGTCAGACGGGGGCCCCCCGCCTGATTTGATTTTCGCTAGCAGGTCTTGAAAGATCTCATTGCTGATAGTGGGAAAGCAGCTAAGAGTGCTATTGTTTCTATATATCACAGAAAAGTCTGGTGAAGAGAGGTGGTTATAAATACTGGCCTTTATAGTGATACTTTTATCAATGTAATATTCATTTAATGAGTTACATAATGCTTGGGAGGGCGTAGCCTTCAAAAGAATTCACCCAGGATTAGATAGTTAGTCAATTATGGTAAAAAAAAATTATGATGGATACATCTGCCAGTGGATTCCTCACCTTGTGAATATCCCCTGCGCCAGCAACATTTGGAAACTTTTGTAGCAGTCCACGCCGATGAGGTCGAAGACGACGTCACAGAGACACAGCTCCGCTCGCGACTCCGCTGATGTCACCGGCTCCATAAGAAGACCTCGTCGGCGTGATGACGTCAGTTCCCTTTTTTCAGCGCCGTCAACGCCAATGGATTTTGGGAATCTCTATCTGTAGCTTCACTGTTACTTTGTTTTTCTACTGCTTTTCTTTGTCTTCTGTGAAAATGTCGACAAAGAAGTCAGGATTCAAGCCCTGTCGTGAATATGGGAAGCATATGTCCATCACGGATCCACATGACGACTGCGTATGGTGCCTATCATTGGACCATGATGTAGAGGGATGTTCTTGCTGCCGCAAGATGAGTTCTAAGGCTCTCAAGGAGAGAGAAGCGAAGCTGTTCATCGCGAGGATGAAAAAAGAGAAGAGAGGCCGGAGAAAATCTAGGACGAGGTCAAGATCGAGGTCGACATCGAGGTCGGCGTCGAAGTCGACTTCGGGGCATGCTTCAAAATCCAAGAAGCACAAGAAGAAGAGGAGGCATTCCTCTCGGCGTCACTCGGACAAGAGTACGGTTCTGAGGTCGAAGTCACCCTCTCAACGCCGTAAGGACTCTATATCTCCCTCGCCCATTCTGGATTCGCCTGTTGGCCTTTCTTCTCCAGTGTCTTCACAGGAACATTCTCCGGCTCCGGCTCCATCTCAGATGCCGGTTCCAACTCCGACGCCGGTTCCATCTCCGGCTCCGTCACCGGCTCCGGTCGAGGAGCTTCCAGTTCCGGGTGAGCCTTCGGCCCTGCAGATTCCACTGTCGGCGCCTGTTGGCCCGAGTCCGTTGATGCCTGATCAGTATCCTGCGTTCCCTGGACCAGGTCAGGACCTCACACATTATCTAAATGCAATGTATGGGGTATTTTCAAGAGCCATGTACTCCGATGGTGCACCTTCGGGTCCTATGGCCTTCAGTTTGGGGGTGCCTCAAGCCTATCCTCAGGCCCCCTTCATGCCATTTTTTCCGGCGACGCCGTCTTGGCATCCACCGGTGGCGAGGACGTCGATGCCGCTCCCTTCTTCACCGGCGCCAGCTCGACCTCGTTCGACGCCGGTTGCTCCTGTGGATCCACGTTCGACGCCGGCACCGGCAGATTCGATCACGGCGCCACCGACGCCGGTTGTAAGAATCCGGTCTAGGAGGGAGGCTCAAAGAGCGCTGGATGAACAAAGGTACCTAATGGAGGAGGTGGAAGAAGGGGAGCTTATGGAGTCAGATGATGTTTTTGAAGAACTAAAAGAGGCTAGTGACCTGGACTTGTCTCCTGAATGGGAGATTACTCCTCCTTCTGATGAACCCTCAAAGGATGTGGCACCATACCATGCGATCATAAGGAAAGCAGCTGACCTTTTAGATTTGCAGTTGCCTTCTACTGAATTCAAGTCGGACATTTTGACAGAGGTGCTACACTCTCCCACTACGGTTTCTGAGCCCTTGCTGCCCTCATAGAGCCAGTGATGAAGGTGTGGCCTAAGCCCTTTTCTGCTCCGGCAGTTTCGAAAATCATTGCCAGAAGGTATAGGGCTGCTCCGGGGGACCCAGAGTTTTTAACTTCTCACCCGTCTCCTGAGAGCCTGGTGGTTCAGGCAGCATGTTCAGGGAGACCTAAAGGTTCATTTCCCCAGGTCCCGAGTGACAGGGAGGCTAAGAAGCCGGATCAGTCGGCCAAAAAGGTATTTTCTTCGGCAAGCATGGCTCTTAAGTCTACGAATGCCACTTGCCTTCTGGGACGCTATATACATGCGCTCATGGATTCAGCGAAGCAGCTAGCCCCAAAACTATCAGAGGAGGATAGGGTTGGTTTTAATGAGGTCCTGTCGGATGCCCAGGCGGCAGCGCGTCAGGTGTTACAAAGTGGATTGGACACAGCTGACTCGGTAGCAAGTCATGGGGTCTTCTGTTGCCACTAGGAGGAGCGCGTGGCTTAAGTCATCGGAGTTTTCCCCTGATGTTCAATCAACGCTGTTGGACTTGCCTTTTGATGGCTCCGGACTCTTCGGCAAGAAGGCGGATGCTGCACTTGAATGTTTTAAAGAAAGTAAGGCTACGGCTAAATCTTTGGGCCTTCAATCCCAGTTGAGGGGTTCATTCAAGAGGTACAGGGGTTTCGGAAGGGCAACCTTTCGATCTTACAGGCAGCCCCAGCAGCAGCAACAGCAGAGTACTCTGTATCAGGGGTACAGGGGCAGAATCGGGGGTCGCACACGTGGCCGACAGATCTCCTCCTCCTCCTCTTCCTCAGCCCCTCCCACCACCGCAAAGCAGCCCTAGATCCACCATTCTGGATCATGTTGGTCCTGTGGTGGGGTCGGCTTATACCATTTTCTACAAGATTGGGAATCGGTTACTACAGATCTTTGGGTTCTAGATCTTGTAGAAAATGGGTACGCGCTTCCCTTTCGGGAATTCACTCCAAATTACCCTCCTTGTCAAGGGGTTTACTCAGAGAACCACCGGCTTCTCCTGCAGGAGGAAGTCCTGAAGTTACTAGAGAAAGGTGCGATAGAGGTGGTTCCAGAGCAGGAGTGGGGTCAGGGATGCCACTCCCGGTATTTTCTGATTCCGAAAAAGGACGGCAGATTGCGTCTGATATTGGACCTCAGGATCTTGAATCTTTATCTGAAGCAAGAGAAGTTCAAGATGCTCACCCTTGCGCAGGTTCTTCAGGCGCTGAATCAGGAGGACTGGATGGTGTCTATCGACTTGCAGGATGTGTATTTCCACATCCCCATCCTGAAGTCGCATAGGAAGTATCTCCGTTTTACAGTAGGGTCTCAACATTATCAGTTTGCGGTCCTTCCGTTTGGTCTTACTACTGCACCCCGAGTCTTCACGAAGGTGATGGCAGTGGTGGCAGCCCATCTCAGAAGGTCGGGGATTTCAGTCTTCCCCTATCTGGATGACTGGCTGATCAAAGCGGAGTCGCCAGAGAAGGTGCTTCATCATCTGCAGGTTACAACTCAGCTGTTGTACAAATTGGGTTTTTCGATAAACGTGCCCAAGTCTCACCTGGTGCCCTCTTAGCGCAACCTGTTCATAGGGGCGGTAATGGACACTACTGTGTGTCGAGCATTCCCTCCTCCACACAGGATTCTCGACATACAGGAAATTATTCCTTTGTTTTACAATGAAGGTCCTTCGCCTGCTCGGTCTGTTTGCTTCCTGCATTCTGTTGGTCAACCATGCACGCTGGCACATGAGGGCGCTCCAGTGGTGCCTCCGCAGGCAGTGGTATCAGCACAAAGGAGATCTCGGGGAGTTTGTGAGGATCTCCAGAGAAGGTGCAGCGGATCTGTCTTGGTGGAGCGTGGAGGGCAATCTGTCTCAAGGAAAGCCCTTCCATCTTCCTCCATCGGTGGCCACAGTAATAACGGATGCATCCACTTTAGGGTGGGGTACTCATCTGGGGACACTGGAGATCAAGGGTCTTTGGTCTCCAGAGGAAAAGGTTGCTTCACATCAACCTTCTGGAATTGCGGGCGATACGTTTGGCTCTCAAGGCCTTCCTCCCTTCCCTTCGCGGTCAGTCGGTCCAAGTCTTGACGGACAACACTACCGCGATGTGGTATGTCAACAAGCAGGGAGGAGTGGGGTCGCATTGTCTCTGCAGAGCAGCTCTGCGTCTCTGGTCCTGGGCTCAGGATCATCAGATTTGTCTGATGGCAAATCATCTGGCCGGGGTTCTGAACGTACGTGCAGACAGTCTCAGTCGGCAGTTCTCCGCCGACCACGAGTGGAGGCTTCATCCGGAGGTGGTTCCTCGCGTTTTTCGGATGTGAGGAACTCCTCGGGTGGACCTGTTTGCCACTCACGAGAACGCTCACTGCCTGTCATTCTGCAGTCTCCAGTATCCGATGCAGGGAGCTTTGGGGGACGCGTTTCAGTTGAGATGGGACTTGCTTCTCCTTTACATGTTTCCTCCCATACCCTTGATTCCTCGGTTTCTGAGGAAGATTCACCAAGACCGGGCCCAAGTCATTTTAATCGCCCCGGATTGGCCAAGATGTGTGTGGTATACAGATCGTCTCCACCTCTCCTCGTGCCCTCCGCTCCGTCTCCCTCTCAGGGCAGACCTCCTCTCGCAGTCGCTGGGGCAGGTTCTACACCCCCACCTCCAGAGCTTACACCTTCATGCCTGGAGATTGAACAGGGCAACCTGAATTCTTTCTCTATCCCGCCAGATGTGGTAGATGTACTTTTGTCTGCCAGACGTCATTCCACTAAATCTATCTATTCCTATAGGTGGTCTAGATTTGTTCTCTGGTGTGGAGAGAAGTCAATTGATCCTTTGAGGGCTCGTTTATCTGACATTCTGCAGTTTGCCCTTTCTCTTGCTCAGCAAGGCTTTGCTGTGGCCACTGTAAAGGGATATTTATCGGCTTTCCTTTGCTTGCCGGATCAGCCGTCTTTGTTCAAATCGCCTATTGTTTTGCAATTGCTGAAAGGCCTTACAAACAAGTTTCCTCCTACTCCTTTTATTGTGCCTCAATGGGACCTAAACCTGGTCTTAACTTATCTTATGGGTTCTCCCTTCGAGCCCTTGCATAAGTGTCCCTTGAGATTGTTGTCTTTCAAGACGGTTTTTCTCGTTGCAATCACCTCGGCAAGGAGGGTAAGTGAGCTTCAAGCTCTGAGTTCAAAACCCCCGTTTTTGACCATTCATGCTGAAAGAATGGTACTCGGGACCAGGGCTGCTTTTCTGCCAAAGGTGGTAACTCCTTTCCATCTGGGGCAGTCCATTACCCTTCCTACCTACTATCCTTCCCCTCACCCTTCCAAGGAGGAGGAGAGACTTCACCGCTTGGGCCCCAAGAGGGCGGTGAGCTTCTACCTTGACAGGACAAAAGACTTTCGAGTTGATGACCAGCTCTTCGTGGGCTTTGTTGGCTGCAGCAAAGGCAGAGCGGTGCACAAGCGCACCCTTTCCAGATGGATTGTCTTGTGCATCAAGATATGCTACTCTTTGGCTGGTAAGGAACCTCCAGAGGGTTTAAGGGCCCATTCCACTAGAGCTAAGTCTTCCACTTCTGCTTTGTCTAGAGGTGTTCCTGTGGAGGACATTTGTAGGGCGGCAACTTGGGCCTCCCTCCACACTTTCGCAAAACATTATTGCTTAGACACCGAGGTGAGGAGGGACGGACACTTTGCTCGTTCCGTCCTTCAGGACTTTCTGGTATAGAAGGGTGGACACCCTCCTCCTGGAGTGGGACTGCTGTGGGAATCTATTCACAAGGTGAGGAATCCACTGGCAGATGTATCCATCAGAAGAACAAGTTACTTACCTTCGGTAACGCTTTTTCTGGTGGATACAGTATCTGCCTGTGGATTCCTCTCTGACCCACCCGCCTCCCCGTTGTCCACCCTTGTATACCTTCAGTATATGATGGTGTTTCAGGATGTATTTATTCCTGTCGAAGGCATTGTGTTGTTTCTTTTGCCTTTCTATTTGATCTCCACACTGTGTGTTTTGATTTGTATATTATGTACTGTGTATACTGTGTATATATATTGTTTGTCCGTGCCTCGAAGGCACGGAAAAAAGGGCAGAACGGACGTCATCACTCCGATGAGGTCTTCTTATGGAGCCGGTGACGTCAGCGGAGTCGCGAGCGGAGCCGTGTCTCTGTGACGTCGTCTTCGACCTCATCTGCGTGGACTGCTACCGAATGTTGCTGGCGCAGGGGATATTCACAAGGTGAGGCATCCACAGGCAGATACTGTATCCACCAGAAAAAGCGTTACCGAAGGTAAGTAACTTGTCCATTTCGAATTTTTATTAGAATTAAGAATACGTGTGGAGAAATGGGCAGCTTTGGCAACGAGGATGCTTTTCTTATAGTCCTTCCGGGCAGAAGTATATAATAAAAAAAATTTCAGGGGACTACTTCAGACGCCACTGCCTCTCCAATTGGCGTATGGCCAGTTTCTGGATCTTGAGGTCACTGGAAAACCATCTTTGTGCGTCCGCACAACGTGATATTTTAACTTTTTTTAAGGGTACATGCTTATTACTGGCATTATATAGCTATTTGGATACGGTCATTTCCATGGTATTAACATCATTACCAAGAGGTGGGACTGTATTAGATAATGTATCAAGAAAGTCTTTATTGATGGAGTTCCATCTCCTAGTGAGACCTCCTTCGGCCACATTGATTTTCTCAGTTGGTAGTCGTTCCAGAGTGAATTTTAACACACTCCCTGCCATCGTATCCTTTGTTGGATCTTCTCCACCAGGGCCCGGTGGACGTGGATCCCGTGTTCCCTTTTGACGGGTCATTGCATGATGTCCTTCTGTGGACTTGGGACTCCCTGGGTCGTGCTATTGCACATCGCCATCGACCGGCTCCAGATGACCTTGCCTGTTTGTCCCTCCATCCTCAGGCTCAAGGACTTGTGGTCCAGGCAGTGCTCCCTTCCTCTCCTCCTCCTTTGCATCCTCTCACTCGGGAGTCTAGGTGGTTGGAGTCGTGTGGCCTCAATGTCTTTGCGTCCACCAGCTCAGGCCTGCAGTCCCTGAACACGACCTGCGTGTTTGCTCAGGCTACTTTTGCCCTCTGGGACTCAGTCGAGCAACTCCTCCCCTCTTTGCCAGAGGGCCCTCGTGCTGGCCTAGCCCGGCTTATTCGGGATGGCTGCGACATGGCGCAGTTTTCCTTCCGGTCATCCTGTGTTTGTGTGTATATGTGTATATATATATATATATATATATATATATATATATATATATATATATATATATATATATATATATATATATATATATATATATATATATATATATATATATATATATATATATATATATATATATATATATATATTTTACCTACTGGCGGTCGCCAGTAGGTAGTTATAGTTAGGACCCTGTTTCCATAGGAAAACCGCAACATTCTATTTGGAATAACTTTGGCGCCGGTCGACGAATCCTCACGAAATTTTCAAAACTAATGGGGCGCTACGCTCCGCTCCTACCCTGAAAGTCTCGGGGGGATTCGTCAAGCGGGGGCTGAGAAAAAAGGGGGGTCCCAAAACGCGTTTTTCCCATGCATTTTTCCATAGGACCTTTAGACACCGCTACAGCCCGAACGGCTGAACAGAGTTACTTGAAATTTGGCAGAGAGGTAGTGTACAGGTCAAGGAAGTGCCTTTTGTAGGTCTGGTGTAAATCTGTTCAGTAGTTCCTGAGAAAATAGCATAGCATAGCCCAATTAAACATTTAGGCAATACTGATTGCCTGATAAGGGGATAATAGAAATGGCTAAATATTTCCAGGCAATGGTGGCTGTCTTTTGGAACTGTATCCAATGTAAATTGGGGCACCACATGGTGTCAGGAATGCCTGTTACTGAATATGGCCTCCTTAACGGACTTCCTTAACCAGCATGCACCTGCCAGATGGGTGAGCGCAAGGCCAATTACAACTTGTTAGGTGGAGGAGGAGCGAGAGACCACCTGACTGGGAGTGGTCCCGTTATCAACAGAACATCGCTTAAACTCTCTGGAAGATCAAGAAGCCCATGAAACCGGCACTGCTGAAGCCAATTGGACGGCTGAAACGCGTCTGCCCAAGCGTTTCATAGACTTCATTTTCCTTGCGCCTTGAAGAGCAATAAAGCCATTTTTATCCCCGGAGCTGTGTCGCGCTTTTTTCCAACTTGGGAGAGAGCATTGGATTGTATGTTTTAACCAGCAAGCAGGCGCTGGTGGGCGACGCACCCTCTCGATCTGGAGCAACGCGTTAAACCTGCAAAAACTTGGTCTGTGCATGAAACTGCAAACGCGTCGCCCCCCCTTCGGTTCTGATGGATTACGGACTGAGGGGGAGAGAGTAGGCAATACTGATTGCCTGATAAGGGGATAATAGAAATGGCTAAATATTTCCAGGCAATGGTGGCTGTCTTTTGGAACTGTATCCAATGTAAATTGGGGCACCACATGGTGTCAGGAATGCCTGTTACTGAATATGGCCTCCTTAACGGAATTCCTTAACCAGCATGCACCTGCTAGATGGGTGAGCGCAAGGCCAATTACAACTTGTTAGGTGGAGGAGGAGCGAGAGACCACCTGACTGGGAGTGGTCCCGTTATCAACAGAACATCGCTTAAACTCTCTGGAAGATCAAGAAGCCCATGGAACCGGCACTGATGAAGCCAATTGGACGGCTGAAACGCGTCTGCCCAAGCGTTTCATAGACTTCATTTTCCTTGCGCCTTGAAGAGCAATAAAGCCATTTTTATCCCCGGAGCTGTGTCGCGCTTTTTTCCAACTTGGGAGAGAGCATTGGAATATATATATATATATTGTACCTACTGGCGATCGCCAGTAGGTAGTTATAGTTAGGACCCTGTTTCCATAGGAAAACCGCAACATTCTATTTGTTTTGAAAATTTCGCGAGGATTCGTCAACCGGCGCCAAAGTTATTCAAAATAGAATTTTGAGATTTCCTATGGAAACACGATCCCAACTATAACTATCTACTGGCGACCGCCAGTAGATAATATATGTATATATATGTGTATATATATATTATCTACTGGCAGTCACCAGTAGATAGTTATAGTTAGGACCGTGTTTCCATAGGAAATCCGCAACATTCTATTTGTAATAACTTTGGCGCCAGTTGACGAATCCTCGCGAAATTTTCAAAATAGGTGGGGCGCTCCGCTCCGCTCCTACCCTGAAAGTCTCGGGGGGATTCGTCAAGCGGGGGCTGAGAAAAAAGGGGGGTCCCAAAACGCGTTTTCCCCATGCAATTTTCCATAGGGACCTTTAGTCCAAGGTACAGCCCGAACGGCTGAACAGAATTACTTGAAATTTGGCAGAGAGGTAGTCCTCAGGTCAGGGAAGTGCCTTTTGCAGGTCTGGAGTCAATCTGTTCAGTAGTTCCTGAGAAAATCAAAAGTAAAATCATATACATATGTGGGCGGAGCCTAACCACACATCTCATCCTGAGATCTGATTGGCTGTCAGCACTTCATCCAAGAAGTGTTGGCAGCCATCTTGGGACCAATATACATGATAGCACCTCATTAAAAAGCATTGCAGTTAATAGAAGGTTTTTAAGACTTTAGTTACATTATAAATCATTTGTTGATGGTACCATACTCATTTTAGGAATTGTGGTATGTTCTAAGGTGATTTCACCATGTGAAAAAGCCTTCTGCTGGGATATCATGATTGAGAGAAAAATATTTTCTCATGCTTTTCCCACAGAGGTTTGGAAGGTGATCTATAAGCTAAACTGAGAGCTTATTTTCTGTAAATTCACATTATCTTTCTCAGTCATGTGAGAATGAAGTCTGACATTCTCAGTAAAACATGTACATCCAACAAGGGCAGAGACTGTCAGTTGATTCCTTTGTGTTCTACTGCAGCTTCTCAGAGTGTTCCAAAGAACACCTAGAGCGCTAACAGTCCTACTTATGATAAACGTATGGCACACCTGAAGCCATCTTGCTTGGATTAAAGTGGTAACTCTTAAAATATTTAATTTAAAAAGGAACAAAATGAGGGGGTTCATTTTTCCATAAAAAGTATGATTAGTGCTGCAGAAAGAAAAATTAGGGCACATTTTGAGTGACTTCTAAAATCCTCTTCTATTTCATTAAAAAATTCTGACATGCAGACTGAAACATGCACTTTCAATACCAGAAGCAGTTTTCCCTGGTGAGCAGTAGCTTTACTACAGTGATCTAATGAGCAAAAAGAGTGCTAACATTCTGAATTTATGGCAAATGTGTGACACATCTGAATGCCTTCTTGATGGAATCAAAGTAAAAAACTGAAAGTATTTCCTACTGAGGAGACTGGCCACCAGAGACAAAAGAGCCCAAATGTAGCCCAAATATCACCCAGATGTAGCCCAAGTATAGCCCAATGACAGAATGTCCCAGAGTGTTCTTAAAAACAACTAGAGTGCTTACTGTCTTCATTATGACAAAAGTATGGCACACCTGAAGCCATCTTGATTGGAATAAACTGGTAACAATTAAAACATTTAATTTAAAAAGGAAAACAATGAGGGGGTTCATTTTGCCATAGAAATTATGATTAATGCTGAAGAAAGAATATGAGGGCACATTTTGAGTGACTTTTCTAATCCTCTTCTATTTCATTAAACAATTCTGACATTCAGACTGAAACGTGCACTTTTAATACCAGGAGCAGACTTCCATGGTGAACAGTAGTTTTACTACAGTGATCTAATGAGCAACTAGCATGCTAACATTCAGAATGTATTGCAAATGTGTGACATATCTGAATACCTTCATGATGGAATCAAAGTAAAAAACTGAAAGCATTTCCTACTGTGGAGACTGCAGTACATGAGGAAATTAGGAAACTTCATAACAAATAAATCTCCAAAGATGGCCACCGGAGACAAAAGAGCCCAAATGTAGCCCAAAATCACCCAGATGTAGCCCAAATATAGCCCAATGACAGAAGTGTGCAAAACACTTATTATTTTGTGTTTTTGCAGTGTTATATAGTGCAGACTTGTCAGGTATTGGGGTGCTTTACATGAGCATTGGTTACATCACACAAGAACAAATTCATTTTGGTTGTAGACATGGGGACACTAAGTGATTTGACCAGAATCACAGAATGTCGAGCTGAAGCAGAAACTCCAACCTGGTTCCCCAGTTGCAAAGTCTGCAGTTCTGGAAGTAACACCACATCCTCTCCCCTAAGTGCAACATTTAATCAAGTGGTCAACTGGTTAAAAAAACATAAAGATAACAAATAATTTAAAAGTGCTTTGTCGCTATTTGAAAACTCAGAAAATATGTCCTTATTTTAGTGCACTAACCATAATTTTGATGCCAATAAGACCCTCTCATATATATAATTTCTAAAGGAAATGCTCTAGGTATTACAGTTTTGATTACATCAAGATGACGTCAGGCATTCCACACTTTTGTAATAAATATGGAATGTTAGCAATCTAGTTGTTCATTAGGATACTGTTGAGAGGCAGAGGCCAGGGGCGCGGACTCTGAAAATTGAAGGCAGGTAGGAGGGTGCAAAGGCAACAATTTAACCACACTGAGCAGGCAGGAAGGGCCGTGGTAGCACAACAGACTATGGAGGGCAGTGGAAAGGGGGGCAGGAGCAACAAACCAACAATACAGGACTTGCAAGAGAGGCTGTGGCAATGTAATAGACCATTGTGGGCAGAAGGAAGAGGCAATGGTAGTACAACCATAAATGCCGACAGACCCGATTCAGCCAGGAAACGTCCAATGTTTTTAAGCTCAAATGGGCTTTATTTTATCTGTCTCCTGTCTACAATCTCCTCTTTTTCAATGTAACTCAAAGGGGAAAATAAATACCCCAGTTTTTTTTCAAAATCTCCCTCTTACCAAGTTCAAAATGTTCGCAAGTATGGTACATTGGATCATGGAAGGAAATGGGGTAGGGACATGGACTTGTATAACAGAGGACAGGAGGGACATGGAGAGGTGCACCAAACTGGCCCTGCAGGGCAGGCATCAGGGTTTGCAGCAGCACAATACACCACACAGGGCATGCGGGACGGGAGTGCAGCACAACAATCCATAGAAAGCAAGAGGGAGGGGACAGGACCATGCACATGGACAACAGAGAACAGAGGGGCAAGAGGCAATGGTAGCTAGCTGACCATAATGGACAGACCGGAGAGAAAGCTGCAAAATAACAGACCATAAAGGGCAGGAGGGACGGATCAGGGGCATTACAATGGAACAGACCAGCTAGGAGGGAGGGAGTAGGGGTCTGCACATGTAAACAGAGGGCTGGGGGCAAGGGGGCAGGGTAGGAGCAGCAAGATAGCCATGGAGGTCAGGCAGGATGGGCACTAGAAGCAAGACACACCATGAAGAGCAACACTGAGACTGTGATGGCATACACACAGACCATGGAGGGAAGGTGGGAGGGGGTCAGGGGCAGCTAACTGACCACACAGGGAAGGTGGGAGGGGCCATGGCAGCACAGAAGACCATGCATGGCAAGTGGGAGGGTTAGTGGCAGCACAATGGCTATGATGGGCAAGAAGGAGGGTGCAGGGGCATGCACAAAGGACGATGGAGGATAGAAGGGAGGGTCAGGACCTGTGCACAGACAAAGTTCAGGGGAAGGGGCCTCACAACAGACCGCACGGGGCAGGCAGGAGGAGCAGTTGCAGCACAACAGACCAGGGAGGGCAGAAGGGTGTGGCAGTACAATGGACCATGTAGGACAGGAGGAAGAGGATAGGGGCATGGCATGTGGACAGGCAGGGTGGAGGTGGCAGGGACAGGTTACAGTCATCTGACAATGCTAGGCAGGTGGGAGGGGAGTGGCAGCTCAACAGAACACTCAGAGTAGATAGGAGTGGCACGTCCATGGAACATGGTGGGGAAAAAGGATGGAGCAGGGGCATGCACAAAGACATCGGAGGGCAGGCAGAAGGAGAATAGGGGCAGCAAGCTAAGCACAGAGTTTAAGCAGGAGGTCAATGATGGGGCATAGAATTGGGCAATGGAGGGCAGGAGGAGTGGACTGGTACATCATACTAAATTGAGGGCAGTGGCAGCACATCAGACCATGCATGGCAGGAGGGAGGAGGCTAGTCCATGGATTCACACAACAGAGGATAGGGAGGAGGGGGATGGGGCAGCAAGCTAACTGTTCAGAGAAGGCGGGTATTAGGAACTTTATTGTTTTTAAAACGTGTGTCTGTGCGAACTACTTAAAATATGAACAAGTATGCAGCATAATCTCATTTTTATTCAGGAAGAAGAGGACGTTTGTGACTGTGACTTCGGGCTCACTTGGCAGAAACACCCCCTGACCCTCCACCCCCTATCGCAAAATGTAATGCCCGTGAAAAGGGTAGGTGAACACAGTGTTATATAGAACATAGTCCTGAGAGCACGATTGAAAATGAAAACTAGATATAGTGTATGGTATAAACTATGCACCAAAAGTGTGATATAAGATGAACCGGGCGTGAAATATAATATGCAATACATTGTGCGCAATGACAGATTCATTGGAGAGCGCGAGATAGCACAGGCACTAGCGCGTGCTATGCGATATGCGCCTTGGAGTGTAATATGCACAGGGCAGTGTTGTGTAACCTAATTAGTCTCTAAAGTTGTAATATAAAATATGGGCTGGGGAGTGTAACGTAGCATATGCACTGTGACAAAGATATGGATCCCAGATTGTAATATGTATGGCATAGCACTGTGCGTTATAACATAGGCATCGAGGAAGGCACGTTAGATGGGGCAATATAACCTGTGCGAAGACAAGTGTGGCGTGACATATTCACGGGGTGGTGTTACAGTGCACATGGGCTAGGGAGTGTCATAGCATATGCACTAGCTAGTGGAATACAACACAGAGGTGTGTGGCACTCAGCAGGCAATGGTGGGTGTAACACAGCATTGGGCTCTGCCAGGAGCGCGCTGTGACTCTCAAGTGATGTTCGTCCCCTTTCCAGAGAGTAAAATAAAAAGTATTACACATCCGGCAGTGGATGTGTGTTTTATTAACCGTGAGGGGGGTTTCTTGCATAGTTTTGGTCGAATTTTTGTCGAATCCCCTTTGAATAGCTTGGTGTGCATGTGTATTAAATGTGCCCGTCAATAGCTACCCATGTTTGTATAAATAAACGACAAGGGTGTCTACCGGGATTAGGCACGGTAGGGCATCAGACATGTCAGAGCTTCACTAGTGGTGTAAATACATTCCACGTGGATTCATTGTATGCATAGTCGCCTTTTAATGAATATCACACAAATCGTCATGGTGATAGGTACGTACGGTTTGTCCAGCATGTCCTAGGTGCGTCTATAAATATATATTTTTTTAAAATAATAAAAAACAGTGGCCGGCCCTGGGGATTGGGGTAAAAAAATATAATTAGGAGACAGGCCCTGGGGGATGGGGTCATCAGGGCCAATAAATTAGAATAAGAAGGGGAACCACACAGCCCCCCTTCTTAAAAAAATTAAAATAAATAAGACTGGCATCGTGCCGGAGGCCACGCCCCCTCCTTGCAGCACTCTGCAAACGCGCCCCCTGGCGAATTGTAAGTTGGGGAATTATTTCCTCTTCAATACTGAGGGTCCCTGAGGGCCAACTAGCCCACCAGGCATCTCCAGTATGCGCCAGGGAGCTGCGCTGCAGACAGGTGTTCTGAGGCCAAGCCCCTTTTTACACCTCTCTGCAACGCAGCTCTGTGGCGCTTACTGGAGGTACCTAGTGGTCTAGTTTGACCCTAGGGACCCTTAGGATTCAAGGGGACTTAATCTCTCAACTTAGAACAGCCACAGGGCGCGTTTACACAGTGGTGAAGGGAGGGGACGGGGCCTGAGGTGACGTGTGCAAACACGCACTATGGCACGTTTTAAATTGGGGATATAATTTCCCTTCAATACTGAGGGCCCCTGGGGGCTAACTAGCCCACCAAGTGCTTCCAGTAAGCGCCACTGAGCTGCATTGCAGAGAGGTGGTCCAGGCCGTGCCACTTTTTACACCTCTCTGCAACGCAGCTCTGTGGCACTTACTGGAGGTACCTAGTGGGCTAGTTGGACCCTAGGGACCCTCAGGATTCAAATTAACTTAATCTCCCAACTAAAAACGGACACAGGGCGTGTTTACACAGTGGTGAAGGGAGGGGACGGGGCCTGAGTTAACTCGTGCAAAAACGCCCTGTGGCCTGTTTTAAGAGGTAGTTTTAATCCCCCTGCCCTATTATATACTAGGGGCTTACAGAGGAGGTTATGCTAATCACAGGGGGACCCCAACGCATAATGTTCCCTAGTGTATGTAGGTGTTTTCACTGTATTCTAAGTGTCTTTTAACATAGCACTGGCTCTAGGACTGCTTAGTCAGACTCAGTTACCACCAGTATCCGTCTGAAAAAGTTGAGGGTACAGGATGATTTTGCAACAAGGCTTCTTTCTGCTCTTCGTTTTGTTCTTTCTGCACGTTATCCTTCTTCCTGCACTTTTCTTCGTCTTTGAGGACTTCTGTTGCTTCTTTCTGCACTTCTTTTTTTTCTTTCTGTGCACTTTTTCTTCTTTCTTCACATGTCCTATCTCTGTAGGCATGGTTAGAAATTAGCATTTAAAAAACCTTTGAAATTCACTGAAAAAACCATAGGTTTCAGGGGTGTTATAGTTAGCTGGACTTTTCACTTGTACAAAACCATTGAAATTCCCCCGTTATAGTTAGTTCAGCTAACTATAACTCGCGCGCCCGCAATGCACTGCTGATGACGTCACATATTACATCACTCATGACATGGTCAGTGATATCACTCATGACATCACTGATGACATCACTGATGACATCATCCTTGTGATAGAGTGGCAGACCTCCTCTCACCCTAATATAACCTTTGAAACACACATTCAAAAATAGAGACTAAAATTTTCAAAACAATGGACATACCAATACCAGTCACAACAACCTCTTCAGTAATTCTAAGATCCACATACACATCCACTCATTCACCAACAGTCCTATACAGTCACTCATACATGTACTCACTCATCATATGTACTCATACCCCTATACATCCTGTTACACAATGCCACTCATCCATAGAGTTACTCACTCACATAGTCACTCATGCTAATAAAGAATCAAACATACATTTACTTGCATATACAGTTATACACACACCACCACACTTACTTCTACGGAAACTTACACATACTTAGTCTTTTAAAAAATCACTAATAGAAACACATACTTATTCATACAGGAACTCTTTCAATCTCTCACATATACTCACTTATGTACACCAATAGTCACATATACTAGTTTAAAACATATGTAGTTACTCATAAAGACACTATTGAGACAGTCATTCACTCACTAACACACCCATACACACACTCATCCACCCATACAGTCCTGCACACATGCTGTCTTCAACACATACAAACAGTGAGTCACTCATTCATGCACCTATGCACTACGTAATACCCCCCACCGATCCATGCAGCCACTTCACACACTCATCCACCCATACAGTCCTGCACACATGCTGTCTTCAACACATACAAACAGTGAGTCACTCATTCATGCACCTATGCACTACGTAATACCCCCCACCGATCCATGCAGCCACTTATACACAAAGTGAGAGACTGATACAGATATTTACATATTTAAACATTCCTCACTAAGCCATGTATTCACTATGATACACTTAATCAGTCAGTTACACAATCAATTTTTCAAAAACAAATCCTCCATTTAGACACTTATATACCCATTTATTCTTCCATCGACCTTGAGATAAACATATATAAAACATATTTAATTTTCAGAAAAACACACATTCACTGGATGATGTAATCAGTGATGTCATTTGAGATGTCATCAGTGATGTCACTGACCATGTCATGAGTGATGTAATATGTGACGTCATCAGCAGTGCATTGCGGGCGCGCGAGTTATAGTTAGCTGAACTAACTATAACGGGGGAATTTCAATGGTTTTGTACAAGTGAAAAGTCCAGCTAACTATAACACCCCTGAAACCTATGGTTTTTTCAGTGAATATATATTCACTTAAAAAACCATAGGTTTCACACATGTTATAGTTAGGTGGATATTTCACTCGTCAAAAACCAATGAAATTCCCCCGTTATAGTTAGTTCAGATAACTATAACACGCGCACCCGCAATCCTGCTCATGACGTCACATATTACATCACTCATGACATGGTCAGTGGCATCACTCATGACATCACTGATGACATCATCCTTGTGATAGAGTGGCGGTCGCGCGAGTTATAGTTATCTGAACTAACTTTAACGGGGGAATTTCATTGGTTTTTTACGAGTGAAATATCCACCCAACTATAACATGTGTGAAACCTATGGTTTTTTAAGTGAATTTGCAAGGTTTTTTAAATGCTAATTCCTAACTATAACGTGTGTGACAACTATGGTTTTTTCAGTGAATTTGTACAGTTTTTTAAATGCTAAGTTATGTATGTATTAATTTTTTTTTATATATTTATTTTTCAATAAACTACGTATTAAATTTTTTTTATTGGGTTTTTCACCGTGCGATTTAAAAAAAAAATATATATATTTTTTCTGCCTTCGGGGTCCTTTAGGGACCCCCTGACAAAGGCTAGGGGGGCAGGAACTCTCTACCCTGCCCCCTTTTCACGTTCGCCACCTTCCTTTTTCACTCTCGCACTGAACACAAACAAAATGGCGGCCGACACTTCCTGATTTCGACCGATTCGAACATTGACTAACATGTAACCACCAATCAGAATTACGCTCGCGCACGTTAGGGTGCTCGCACGGTGCGCGCACGTTGCGCGGCTATAGATATGTATGTGCTTTTAACTGCAATTTTCTCAGGAACTACTGAACAGATTGACTCCATATATGCAAAAGGCACATCCCTGACCTGAGGACTACCTCTCTGCCAAATTTCAAGTAATTCTGTTCAGCCGTTCGGGCTGTACCTTCGACTAAAGGTCCTATGGGAAAATGCATGGGGAAAATGCGTTTTGGGACCCCCCTTTTTTCTCGGCCCCCGCTTGACGAATCCCCCCGAGACTTTCAGGGTAGGAGCTGAGCGGAGCGCCTCATTAGTTTTGAAAATTTCGCGAAGATTCGTCAACCGGCGCCAAAGTTATTCAAAATAGAATTTTCAGATTTCCTATGGAAACACGGTCCTAACTATCACTATCTACTGGCGACCGCCAATAGATAATGTGTGTGTGTGTGTGTGTGTGTATGTATGTATATATATATATATATCTCCTACTGGCGGTCGCCAGTAGGTAGTTATAGTTAGGACCTATTTTCCATAGGCAATACGCAACATTCTATTCCCAATAAGTCTGGCGCCGGTTGACGAATCCTCGCGAAATTTTCCAAACTTTTGGCCAGCTCCGCTCCGACCCTGACAATTTCGTGGTGATTTGTCAAGCGGGGGCCGAGGAAAAAAGGGGGGTCCCAAAACGCGTTTTCCCCATGCAATTTCCCATAGGATCTGTTGTCGCAGCTACAGCCCGAACCGCTGAACGGAATGACACCAAATTTGGCAAAGAGGTAGTCCTCAGTTCAGACTCGTGACTTTTGCATAAATGGTGTGAATCCGTTCAGTAGCTCCTGAGAAAATTAGAGTTAAAAGTACATAAATATCTATGGCCGCGGAGGATCCGCGGACCCTACCCGCACTGTGAAGCGCACCCTCCCCGAACCGAGCGCGCACCCTCCCGATCGTGCGCTGGATGCTAATTGGCTGTCGAGTGTCTCTCTACATTCGAAACCAGGAACTGTTGGCGGCCATTTTCTGACTCGGTAGAAGCGAGGCTGAAGAAGCAAGGGAAATAAGTGTGTAAAACATATAAAGAGGGCAGAGTGGAAATACTCTGACCATCTAGAGGTGCTTAGGGGGTCTCAGAAGGACCCCCTGGGGCCCCCTTTAAAAAAAAAAAACGGCAAAATGCGCGCACGGTGCGCGCATCCTATCGCGTTGGGTGCGCGGAGCCACGGAATATTTTTTTAAAAAGACAAGAAATCATTGGTTGTTTGACTACTTTGTACACTGAAAGGTAGGGTGTATATTTCTGTTTTTTAAAGGTATGATTCTTATTGGTTAACAAAAACAGATTTTAAGGAACATTATATATGATTAGCTGATATGTTGAAAAGTGAAGCACACTTCCTCTCTTGTGTAGGAACATTGTGTGCTGAACATCTGACCTGTGTGCTCAGTGCAGTGTTCCATGACCTGTTTCTATGGTAACAGGCAGAAGGCAGATTGGGGGAAGGGTTGAAATGTATTTCAGTTGGAAAGGGTTGAAATGTTTAACCAATAGAAATGTGTGTTTGCTTTTGAGTTTGTGTGAAGGATTGTGATTTGATGTTTACATGTATATGTGTGGAAAATGAAAGGGAAACTTTTCCATTCTTTGTTTTTGCTGAGAGGTGCACAGTGCAGAGATTCTGTAAAAGAAAATATGGTGAGTGACTGATATACTTCTTAATCAGACTAATGTATTTCTCCTGCTAAAGTGTAGGGAGTACTTTTTTTCTCTACAATCTTATTGACAGTGTGGGTGCATGTAGAAACCATTCTGTGATAAGCATTTGTGTTTTTCATGTGTTTGCAGACAGATAACTGTGCTGTTTTTATATTTTGGTAGAATTAGAAACCAGTCATTGTTTATGAATTTGTGAAATGAGTTATGTTATGTTTCTATACTAAAATGTAGTACTACTTCTAAATGAAGAAATGTGTTTTGGTATAGTGCAAGGGATAGTGTTGTTTGTCTAGAATCACACAGTGAGTATGTGTGCATTTGGGAACCACTGTGAGAGAAGCATTTGGTAACATTGTGTATTTGCTGACAGATAACTGTTTTAACCTGTCATGTTGTGAAGTTTTAGTAGCATTAGAAGACAGTTATGGCTTATGATTTGATTAAATGAGTCAGGCTTTGACAGAAAAGTGCAGTCCTGAAATATGTAGATTGTGTGCAGTTCCCTTACCACTTGCACTGTAGTGAATGAGTTTTGGTAAACTCTTAGGGATAGTAGTGCTTGTCTAGAATCACACTGTGAGTTAGTGTGTATTTGGGATCACTGTGAGAGAAGCATTTGGTGACATGTATTTGCTGACAGATAACTTTTTTAAAACCTGTCATGTTGTGAAGTTTTAGTAGCATTAGAATCCAGTCTTTGCTTATGTTTTGATTAAATGAGTCATGATTTGACACAGATGTGCTGTACTTAAATATGTAGATTGTGTGCAGTACCATTAACTCTTCTAGACTAGTGAATGAGTTTTGGTAAACTCCTAGGATAGTGTTGCTTGTCTAAAATCACACTGTGAGTCTGTGTGCATTTGGGTAAGGATTGTGAGAGAAGCATTTGGTAACATCGTGTATTTGCTGACAGATGACTGTTTTAAAACCGGTCATGTTGTCAAGCTTTAGTAGCATTAGAAGCCAGTCTTTGCTTATGCTTTGATTAAATGAGTCCAGCTTTGACGCAAAAGTGCAGTCCTGAAATATGAAGATTGTGTGCAGTTCCCTTACCACTTCCACAGTAGTGAATGATTTTTGGTAATCTCCTAGGTATAGTGGTTGTTGTCTAGAATCACACTGTGAGTCTGTGTGCATTTGGGAACCACTGTGAGAGAAGCATTTGGTAACATCGTGTATTTTTTTAGCAGATAACTCTTTTTAAACCGGTCATGTTGTCAAGTTTTAGTGGCATTAGAAGCTAGTCTTTGCTTATGCATTGATAAAATGAGTCAGGGTTTGACACTAAGTTGCAGTACCATGTACTATTCTCTTCACTGTGGCAGAACTTAAAATTTAATAGTTTTACCTAAGCACTGTCCTAGAAGTAGTCTGATTATTTAGTCAGTTTCTACGTACCAAATAGACTGCTTCAAATGTCTATGCAGTATGCATGTAGTGTTCTAACATACTATACACTTGTCTTTTACACCTTCAATTCCCTAGTCAGTATCCATACACTTCCAGCAAACACCCTGTCACTCCCCTTGCACTCCTCTAGTGACCTTATTAAGCATCATGTACTAATCCATTCACTGCGCCAAACCCTAATAAATTCACCCAGGCACTCTCCTTGCAGTACTCTAATCATTCAGTCAGTACCCAAGTACTCATCCAGTGACCCAGGCCTTAGTATATGGACTGCTTCAAACCCCTATCCACTATACATGCAGTCCTCTAACCACCTGCACAATTGTCTTTCACACCTTCAATTCCCTAGTCAGTATCCATACACTTCCAGGAAACACCCTGGCACTCCCTTTGCAGTCTTCTAGTGACCCATTCAGCATCATGTACTAATCCATTCACTGTGCGAAAACTCAAACACTTATAAATTCACCAAGATACTATCTTTGCAGTACTCTAATCATTCAGTCAGTACCCATGTAGTCATGCACTGGGCCAGGCCTTAGCACATGGACTGCTTTAAATGCCTATGCAGTATGGATGCAGTCCTCTAATCACCTACACAATTGTCTTTCACACCTTCAATTCC
This sequence comes from Triturus cristatus, assembly GCF_964204655.1. Taxonomy (NCBI): domain Eukaryota; kingdom Metazoa; phylum Chordata; class Amphibia; order Caudata; family Salamandridae; genus Triturus; species Triturus cristatus. The sequence goes on along the minus strand of NC_140586.1, from coordinate 168,853,787 downwards.
CTAGTTAGTATTCATACTCTTCTAGCAAACACCCGGTCACTCACCCAGTGTGTCTCCTTATAGTAGTACTGTAATCATTTAGTCAGTTAGCATGTAGAGTTTTAGTGAGGTAGGCTTTAGGGCATGAACTGCTTCAAAGTAGTATGCACTATGCATGTAGTGTTTTAACCATCGTCACACTTGTGGTTCAGGGCCATAGTTTCTTAGTCAGTATTTATATAAAATGTGTTTGTACAGTAATGGAATAGTATAATTTAGAAAGTTATGAATATACATTAATTTGTGATTCTTTTTTACAGATACAGAACAGGAGTGTTTCTCATCTGTTTGCACTCTTCTCGTGCAAGATTGTTTGGATGAAGGGTCCTTAGGTGTTTCATCATACTTGCTGTGCCGCATGAGTATTTTTTGTTAGGATCCCCTCGTAACAGAACTCTTTTGAAAATCTTGTGCATTAGAAAGGTGGTATTGGTCTTTGTTTGCCCCTCGAGAAAAGTAGAAAATGTCCACATCACTGAAGGAAAACGTTGTGGGCGTGGTGCATCCTCCAAAAATTCAACTTTAGATTTGGTGAATATTTTATAGCGACATCATTTACAGTTTTTGTAAGTTAAAGTTAAAAAAATTTGTTAGCTTTGTGCATTTTATATTTCTGTGATTTGTATTTTGAGAATGGCATGTTGGTTGTTTTTTAAACAATCTTTTTAGTGAAATTTAATATATTCTGAGAACCGCAAAAATATTACTTTGTGGAAATTATGCTGTGTTGTAAAAAATGTATTATTACATGTTATAATTTTGTTTTTCCTTTTCTTTCACAGATCCAAATTTTAAAATAAGCAATTTATATGAATTTATATTTGAGTGAAAAACAGAAAAAAATGTATACCATTTTTTATTCCTATTACTGTGAAGGTAAGTTTAACTAAGTCTCAATATGCAGAATGAAGAGGCCTGCAAGAAGATACTAAGTTGAAACACATTTCTAAAAACACTCTGTTTATGTAGTTTTGAAATCTGACCATAATCAGATATCATGTGACCTGCAAAAAAAGAGATTTGAGGGGTTCATAATATTTTCCATTTTAGCTGTTGAAGGACCGCAATCATTTCAATCATTCTTCTTTGAACATCTTTGCAGACAAAACTCTATGCTTACCTTCTATCATTCGCAAGGAAATTTAAAAACGGAAATATGTCACTTTTTGTAACATAGTTATTGTGCAAGATACTCTTTCATATTTACAAAGAGAGGAAAAGGCACTCTGTGCACTTTTTATACTCCATGTAAATATAACCTCATCATGCACACCACTTTGTGTTGAAAGAGTGTTCTATAAGTGTTGTTGTGCATGATTGCACTTAATACTCATAGAACAAGACACATGTCTAGATTTATCATAAATCATAAATCTCGATGTGTGTGAATGCTGCACTATTCTGAAATTGGTGTAGGAAAGCACAACAAGGAGAATTGTTTTAATTTCTCCACCTTTTTATATGTTCAATGCATGCTGAAATATTCAGCATACATTGAAGAAGAAAAATGCATTTTCTCATTGTTTTTGTGCAGGAAGGTGTGTCTTCCTGCAGAAAAACAAACAGCACATGACACAGATATCCTTGCACTATGGTTCAAGGGTGCCTGTGTCACCACATGGCTGCAGTTTAAGCAGCCGTGCAGAGAGAAGCATAGATTTGCAACATATTTATGTACATATGTTGCATCCCTGTACTTCGGAAGTACTACACCACACTGCAGTTAAAGAGGTTACTGTGTGATGCTGCAGCACTTCCTCATAGTTCTGCACTTATACATTCACCATACGCTACTAATGCATTCATTCAGTCAATTACATACTACACATACATTCATCTAAACTAACACTAACAGAGAAATCTAGCTCTTTTTTTAAACCAGGAAAGTTAGTTCTTACAAGAACTTTTTTTTTTTCTTCTTTTATCATTTTTTGGTTTTTTTTCTGAACAATGTTTTTGAATTTTTTTGTTTTTTCTGCGAAAAACAAAACAAAAAACAAAACAGGAGAAACCAAGCAATGAACTTCAGGGAACAATAAAAAAAAAAAACTAGCAAATGTGACTTTCTTGCCGGCGGCAGATCAGATCGATCGACTGCTCACCATAGCACAAAGACTTATTGCACTTAGTGCAGAGCACTTTTAAAAATTGAAATTGAGGACGGATGTCCAAGGTTTGGGCTGATGGATGCACTCTTGATGTGCTCGGCTGCGATGAGGTGGATGGCGCAGGAGCAGGAGTGTTTCTCATCCGTCGGCACTCTTCTTGTGCAAGATTGTTCGGATGAAGGGTCCTCATGTGCTTCATCATACTTGCCGTGCCGCAAGAGTATTTCTTGTTAGGATCCCCTCTCGATAGGACTCTTGTGCAAATCTTGCACGTGACCAAGGTGGCATTGGACTTATTCTGCCCCTCGGGAAAAGTAAAAAATTTCCACACCACTGAAGAAAAACGTTTTTTGGGTGGTGCCTCCGGCAAAAATTCATCCTCAGAAGTATGAGGTGATGCCTGCTGCCCTGAAGCCATTTTTGGTTGAAAGAAGTTGGAGCTAAGTGTAAACTTAGTCTAAAGAATCTTCTTCTCTCCAAAGAGATGGTGCTCTAAAGAAGGTCAAAGAAGAATGATTGAAATCGGTGGGGTCTTTCAATAGTTAGAAGAAGTGTAATGAACCAATCAAATCTCTTTTTTTGCAGGTCACATGGGATCTGCGCACACTGCACGTACGCAGCACGCACCCAGCGCGCATCCGCGAAATTGAATTAAAAAGAAATATTGGATTAGATGTGAAAATATATTCCTTTTAAGACTAGTTTAGAGTTTGTCTTCAATTAATATTCACATGAAATACATATATATATATGTTTTTTAAAATGTTAAATATTTCGCGGGATCCGCGCACCTACCGCGTCATAGACGCACATGACGCGTCGGCGAAGCGCGTAAACGTCGCGTTACGTACATCGAACGTGTCGCGTATAGGCTGGGAGTCGCGTACCTGTCGCATTGCGATCGCGCACTAAACACGTACCCAACTCGTACCATGCGCGGATGCCATCGCGTAGGGATCGAGAACGGTGCGCATAAAGTGTGCGGATCCAAAAACATTGAAAAAAATATATAAAATAAAGTTTTGAACATATAGTTAAAAAAATATTTTGAAAAATATAAAAAAAGTTTGAAAAACCCATTAAGTTCAAATAATTTTTTTTAATTTTTAAAAGAATTAATTGAAAAAATAAGTTTAAAAAATGGTGATAAAGTATTTTTTTTAAAAAGATAATTAATGAAATTGACACACTGAACTTGAAAAATATAGAAATCCAATCAAAATCATTAAACATGATATCTTCAGAGATAAGTTATAGATAGGAATTAGCATTTAAAAAACCTTTGAAATTCACTGAAAAAACCATAGGTTTCATGCACGTTAAAGTTAAGAATTGGCATTTAAAAAACCTATGAAATTCACTGAAAAAAACCAAAGGTTTCAGGGGCGTTATAGTTGGGAATTGCCATTTAAAAAAACCTTAGAAATTCACTAAAAAAACCATAGGTTTCAGGAGCGTTATAGTTAGCTGAACATTTCCCTCGTACCAAACCCTAGAAATTCCCCCGTTATAGTTAGTTCAGCTAACTATAACTCACGCCCCCGCAATGCACTGCTGATGATGTCGCATATTACATCACTCATGACATGGTCAGTGACGTCACTGATGACATCTCAAATGACATCACTGATGATATCACTGATGACGTCATCCATGTGATAAATTAGTGCATCTTCTCACACCCTAATATAGCCTTTGATACACCGACTCAAAATTTCAGACGGCCATTTTGAAAACCATAGATACTCCAATAACTACATACCCACTCATTGACTCTTAGGTCTACATACATCTCCACTCACTCACCTGTACAGTCACTCCGTACAGGACTATCATATGCATTTATACACCTATATAGACACTCACACACCGCCAATTATCCATTGAGGTACTGACACACCTAGTCAGTCATGCAAATCATTAATCACAGTCCAATTTACTCACCTATACAGTTAAACACACTCAAGTTCACTTACTCCTAAAAATACTAACAAATTCTGACACTCTTATACAATTACTGATACAAGCACACACTCATCCATACAGGCACTCCCTCAATCACACACTCTCACATATAGATAGTTATATACTCTTACACACATATACACTGCGTTTCACATATGTAGTTACTGACACATGTGCAACTGAGATATACATTCAATCACTAACACACTCATACATACACTCACCCAACCATACAGTCCATCACAGTTGCGCTCTTGTGTTTAAAACGTTTTTATTGAGACAAAACAAACCATGGGGGAGGGGGACAGGAGGCAGGATACGTGGAATACAGTCAAAGAAGAAGGGATGCATCTCCAGAGGGTTGGCAATAGGTGAAGCGTTGGCTCAGAGGGAAGAACACAGTAAATGAACGCTAGAATTACAAGCTGTGGAATCCCACGCGCGTATCCGACACCCAAAAGCAGAGCAATAAAACCCCCCCCCAATCAACCCCTCAACAGAACACAGTCCCCCCCCTCCCATCCCCCATCCTCCCAGTACAAAAACAACAACACTCCCCCCTCCCCCCGTCCTATGGTCCCGCAGCAAAGTAGCCCTAACCAGGAAGCCCCGCACAGCCCCCCCCCCCCCCGCCGGGGGTCCCCATCTCACATGTAAGCTAGTCCGCCGGGGTCACCGGCGGCCGCAGCCTGAGAAGCCTAAGATACCTCGGGCAGGTGAGCTCCCGGAATTCAGTGGACAGCAGCGCTAGAAAGGGTTGCCATAGCTCCTCAAATTGGTCTATCTCCCCCGCAACCGTAAGCGACAGCTTCTCCATCCCCAGCACATGCCAGAGTCTGTGCAACCAACCGGTGATGGAGGGGGCGGTGGATGTGCGCCAGTGGATCAGAATGTTCTGAACCGCAGACCCCAGCGCTATCGCAATCTGCCTACCCCTGCGGGACTTCAGTGGGTACATTAGGTCATTGGGGAGGCCCAGCAGGACATACGCCGGGAGGCGCGGCAGCTCTATGCCAAAGTGCTCATCCACCTCGTCCAGAACTTCCTTCCAGTAGGCGGTCAGCACTGGGCAATCCCATAGGATGTGTGTAAGGGTACCTTCCTGCCCGCAGCTCCGCCAGCACCCCTTGTCAGTGTGTCTATGCATTTCATACAGTCTCTCCGGGGTGTAGTACCAGTATGTGGACACTTTAGTGAAGGTTTCCGTAAGGCCCGTGTGGTATGCAGAGTGCCGCGCCCGATACGCAATTTTGTCCCATTCCTTGTGGCTGAGTGTCCTACCCAATTCCCTGTGCCAACGCTCCCTCCCCGGATTGTAGTAGTGAAACGGCGGGGGTTGTAGGTGTTTGTACAGATCAGTGATCAGTTTAGCGTCGGAGGTCCGAGTAGCCAACCACCGCTCATACGGTGTAATTGGACGGGCAGCGGCGGCACGCACCTGAGGCTGGAGGGCCCAATGCCGAACTTGCATGTAGCGCAATCTGTCCAGCTCCGTCAGGCCGAACTCCTGGCGGAGTTGCTGAAAAGGAACCACTCCTTCCGGGCCATAGATCTGGAAGAGTGCCCTGCAGCCCGCCTGCACCCAGTGGGAGAAAACCCCCGGCTCCATCCCAGGGGAGAAGTCCGGGTTGCCCGCAATGGGCGTGAGCGGCGAAGGGAAGGTGGTAAGGCCCCGGGCCTCACAGACCGCGTCCCACACACGCAGGGGGACCCGCGTAACAAAGGAAGCGTAAAGATTAGCGGGGCGGTGCGCGCGGCGCAGGAATGGAACCTCTTGTAAGGTGCGGCCCGCCACTGCCTGGTCTTGGAAGAGCCAATGTTTGTCGGACTCCCACCTGCTCCACTCCACCAGATAGCGGAGCTGTGCCGCCTGAAAGTACTTACGGAGGTCCGGAATGCCGAGACCCCCCGCTTCCGGAGCAAGCGTGGAGAGGACCCTCTTCATGCGTGGCCTGCGGCCCTGCCAGACAAAGCGGGAGATGTCAGCCTGCATTTGTCGTATCCAGCCCACCGGGGGTTGGAGTGGAAGGGCCCGGAAAAGATATAGTATCTGGGGCAGCACCGTCATTTTGACCGCCGCGATTCGCCCCAGCCAGGACAGCAGGCCCTTGTTCCAGCGGCCAAGCTCGTCCTTGATCTTCCTGCTGAGGGAGGCATAATTGGCCGTAACCATCTCCGACAGTGTAGGCGCCAGCAGAATCCCCAGATACGGCACCGTGGACGAGGACCACTGCATGGGGAAGAGCCGTTGAAGATCCCTCCTGGTTTCCGCAGCCAGGGACACGTCCAGTGCCATCGACTTGCTCATATTCATTTTGAAGCCGGCCACCCCCGCGAAGGCGTCCAACTCTCGGAGGCAAGTAGGCAGCGACCTCCTAGGGTCGTCCAAAGTCAGCAGGACATCGTCCGCATAGAGACTGACGGTGTGGACGTACTGGCCCATCCGGACCCCGACAGCATCCGGATTGTCACGAATCCTCTGAGCAAACGGCTCCATGTAGAGGGCAAACAGGAGCGGCGAGAGAGGGCAGCCCTGCCGCGTGCCGCGCTCGATGGCAAAGCTACCAGAGCTACACCCGTTTACCCGCACCGACGCTGAAGGATGCTTATAGCAATTAAATACCATGGTGCGGAACTTATCGCCGAACAGTTGCGCTCTTGAAACCATGTACCCAGTGAATCACCAACTCACACATCTATGCAGTCACACACACCCCACCCACATGAACACTCAGGCACCCATACAGATACTCAGACAACCAATCAATAACCCATATAGACACTCATGTTAGCTATTCACAAACCCATGCATTCAGTAAGATACGTTTAATGACTCACATATAGAGTCAGTCACGCACCTACTAAATCATCCATTCAGACACTTATACACCCATTCATTCTTCAATACGCATTTCCCTATATATATTAAACATATTTAAACTTTACAGAAACACAGTCACTGGATGATGTCATCAGTGATGTCATTTGAGATGTCACTGACCATGTCAAGAGTGATGTAATATGTGACGTCATCAACAGTGCATTGCGGGGGCACGAGTTATAGTTAGCTGAACTAGCTATAACGGGGGAATTTCTCTGGTTTTGTATGAGTGAAATGTCCAACTAACTATAACTTTTCCTAAAACCTATGGTTTTTTCAGTGAATATTTATATAGGTGTGTACATTAGAAGTGAATAAACAAGACACAAAATGTTATGTTACCCGTCCTCCCTAGAATGTACATGCACTGTGCAGTGTGCGGTTGCGCGCCGGCCCCTCCGCCTTTCGTGCACACAAGACCGGTAGAGTGTCCCCAAACACAAGCACATGGCGAGAGATTCACATCCACAGTCTACACAGACGAAATTGCTTGTGCAAAGTACCACAAAGATACACACATTGTCTCCAGGCACCTCCCCGGACCCCTAAATGCAGCCATCTGCAGACACCCTCGCCCCATGCACAACCTAAAAATTCCCAACCCAGTGTATGCACACACTGCACATACAAACACAGGCCATTTCCAACCCCGTGTAGGCACAGACGGCACGTGCACATACAGATCACTGCACGTACACACACACACAGATAATTCCCAACCCCGTGTAGGCATACATGCACGCACGCACAGGTAATTTCCAACCTCACATAGGCTCTGACTGCACGAGCACACACAAACCATTCCCAGCCCCATAGGTGCTAACCTGACGCGCACACAGAGACCATTCTCCCCAAAGCCACAAACTGCATACAGATCATTCCCAACCCCATAGAGGCACACACTGCGCGCGCGCACACACACACACACACACACACACACACACACAATACCCAACCCCATTGAGGCGCACACTGCACAAGCGAACACAGACCATTCCCAACCCCATGAAGGTGCACATTGCACGCACACACACACACACACACACACAGATCATTCCCAACCCTATATAGCCACGCACTGCATGAGCACAAACACAGACCATTCACAACCCCATAGAGGCACACCTTGCACGCGCACACAGACACGTAAACGTAATATATATTCCAAACTCATATAAACACAGGCCGCTCGCTCACATGCACCTTGGTTCGTTCCGAACTGCAAAGACACATATTTAGACATTCTAGACACTGATCGTTATGATGCCATCGAAAGCTGCTGATCTATGAATAATTTGTGTTAGGGTGTCATTGATAGCCGTAAGATAGAAGTATCACGGCTATGATGCCACTGATGACTATTGCAATATAATAATGCACTATTGTGATATAACAGATACCATTGCGTGACATAATTATTTCTGTTCTGATGATTTCGTCGATCTAAAGAATTATTTATGTCATCACTATCGTTTGTGATATGGGTTAATTTCATAATGCTTTGATAAATTTTGCGATACTGTGAAGTAGTTCTATCAGTCGCTCTTATGAAATGGTGCCTTACATTTACAGTGCCATTAAACACGCTTGCGATCTGAATGAAGGGTTGATGTAACGAAGCCATCGAAGGCTGTTGTGACGTCATTGCTAGCTGTCGTGATGACACGAGAGCTGCCACGCGTGCCCATGTTTTGACAGAAGCCTCCGCTCCACGGGGAAAGCCTGCCCAGAATATTAGTGGGCACATCGGGGAGTGTGGGGGGCTTGGAGGCGGTCCGCCCGGGTTTCCTTTCTCATGGCCCTGCCACTCTCACGCGGTCTAAGAGCCCAAGGTCTGCGCTCGTCAGTCAAAACCTCTTACCTGTGAATCAATATGCGGCAGAGGTCACCTCTGCGGCACTCTAGTACCCTACATATTATGTTCACAGGGAACCGTATCTTCATCCGAATGTGTGTGTGCTATATTACCGGATGTTGTGTAGCATGCTGTTTGCTAAACACCTCAGCTCTTTGTACAGTCTCAGGTCCGTTGCGGCTATCACCCCGCTGGGTTTCTCCGCGCTAGGGTTCCAGGTTGATATCATAATAGCGCAGTAGGATGGCCTCAAGGCGCTCCACGTTCTCAGTGTGTTGGTAAAAATATTGATAATTGGGGTCGACACTAGTGTTTTGATGAAAAAATCACTTAGTGGTTGGCTGGCATATGCTTCGCTGCGAGTCCAGGGAGCTGTCAACCCTGGGAGGAGGGGGTCCCACCCACTCCAGTATCGGGTTCCCATGACTGACAGCGTCTCTGCGGCAACCCCATCCCCGGCTCCCACCACCACCTCCCGCCCACCCGGGGTTATGTGTCCTACCAATTAGCGCGCTTCCGGGCCCTTCTCATGGCCGCTTACAATAATATTATGAAAAAGCTGCCGGGCAGCCTGAGAGAGCGAGCTGACTGGAAAGCCGAGACATTAGACACCCAAAGTCAAGTACCTGCGCAAGACCTTCACAAAAGTTTTCACATTTTCCTGGCGAGATGCCAATGCTTGTATTCACTGCCCACCACTCTTATTTGTCCATCTGTCTGAGGTACACGATGGCTGCCAACAATTCCTGGTTTGAAGTGTTGGCAGTCAATTAGAGCCAAGCTCGTGCTCGGAGGGTTAGGCTCCGCCCAGATATCGCAACTTTTTTTTGATACCTCAGGAACTACTGAATGAATTTACACCATTTTACAAAAAGTTCTCTTTCTGAACCAAGGGCTACCCCTAATTTGGTGTAATTCCGTACGGCAGTTCGAGCTGTAGCCGTGTCTAAAGTTTCCTATGGAAAATAACATGGGCAAATACACCTTTTGGGACCCCCCTTTTTTCTCGGCCCCCGCTTGGCAAATCACCCCGAAACTTTCAGGATAGGAGCTGACCGGAGCGGGCCATAGGTTCTGAAAATTTCGCGAAGATTCGTCTACCGGCGCCATAGTTATTGGGAAAACAAAAAGCTCTTTTCCTATCGAAACTAGGTCCTAACTATAACTATCCTCTGGCGACCACCAGTAGATAATGTGTGTGTGTGTGTATATGTGTATGTATAGGTGTATGTGTGCGTGTGTGTGTGTGTGTGTGTGTGTGTGTGTATGTGTGTATATATATATATATATATATATATCAGGCTCCGTGGGGAAGTGTCCAAATTGAGCAGCACTCGAGAGTAAGTAGCTTTTCCCCAACAGCTTTTATTGGTACGGGCATGCGCGGTTAGAGTAATTACAAACACCTGACTCTCGCCGACGCGTTTCGTTTGCTTACTTCTTCATGGGCTTTAAAAGTCAGAAAGGTGCATTGTGGGCATGTAAGTTCCTTAGTTCGGCAATATCGTTTGCCCGAATGGGCTGCATCATTATTTGCACGTAGCCTTAAGGATTCACAGTCCATTTTTCATCCTGGATGGATGCACCCTTAATCCAGTGCTTTATGAAGGCTCCACATGAGCCCCTCCGATCACGCACGCCCTCAATCCGTGCTTACTCCCCACTTAGCGAACTCTCCATCTCTAGGAGCTCCGTGGCCCCCTCACCAGGGGTGGTGCAAGCTCGGCGGCAGGACGGCCGCCAATATATCAGGCTCCGTGGGGAAGTGTCCAAATTGAGCAGCACTCGAGAGTAAGTAGCTTTTCCCCAACAGCTTTTATTGGTACGGGCATGCGCGGTTAGAGTAATTACAAACACCTGACTCTCGCCGACGCGTTTCGTTTGCTTACTTCTTCATGGGCTTTAAAAGTCAGAAAGGTGCATTGTGGGCATGTAAGTTCCTTAGTTCGGCAATATCGTTTGCCCGAATGGGCTGCATCATTATTTGCACGTAGCCTTAAGGATTCACAGTCCATTTTTCATCCTGGATGGATGCACCCTTAATCCAGTGCTTTATGAAGGCTCCACATGAGCCCCTCCGATCACGCACGCCCTCAATCCGTGCTTACTCCCCACTTAGCGAACTCTCCATCTCTAGGAGCTCCGTGGCCCCCTCACCAGGGGTGGTGCATATATATATATATGTGTGTATATTACCTTCTGGCAGTAGGTAGTTATAGTTAGGACCTATTTTCCATAGGAAATCCGCAACATTCTATTTGGAATAACGTTGGCATCGATTGATGAATCTTCGTGAAATTTTCCAAACTTTTGTCCAGCTCCGGTCCGCTCCTATCCTGAAAATTTCACAGTGAATCATCAAGCGGGGGTCGAGACAAAAGGGGGGTCCCAAAACGCGTTTTCCCCATGCATTTTCCCATAGGACCTGTTGACGCAGCTACAGCCCCAAGTGCTGAACGGAATTACACCAAATTTGGCAAAGAGGTAGTCCTAAGTTCGGACTCGTGCCTTTTGCTTAAATGGTGTAAATCCGTTCAGTAGTTCCTGAGAAAATCAAAAGTAAAATCACATATATCTGGGCGGAGCCTAACCACACATCTCATCGTGAGATCTGATTGGCTGTCAGCACTTCATCCAAGAAATGTTGGCAGCCATCTTGGGACCAATATACATGATAGCACCTCATTAAAAAGCATTGCAGTTAATAGAAGGTTTTAAGACTTTAGTTACATTATAAATCATTTGTTGATGGTACCATACTCATTTTAGGAATTGTGGTGTGTTCGAAGGTGATTTTACCATGTGAAAAAGCCTTCTGCTGTGATATCATGAATCCTGTTTGAGAGAACTATTTTCTCATGCTTTTCCCACAGAGGTTTGGAAGGTGATCTATAAGCTAAACTGAGAGCATATTTTCTGTAAATTCACATTATCTTTCTCAGTCATGTGAGAATGAAGTCTGACATTCTCAGTAAAACATGTACATCCAACAAGGGCAGAGACTGTCAGTTGATTCCTTTGTGTTCTACTGCAGCTTCCCAGAGTGTTCTAAAGAACAACTAGAGCGCTAACAGTCCTACTTATGACAAACGTATGGCACACCTGAAGCCATCTTGGTTGGAATAAAGTGATAACTCTTAAAACATTTAATTCAAAAAGAAACAAAATGAGGGGGTTCATTTTGCCATAGAAATTATGATTAGTGCTGCAGAAAGAAAAATTAGGGCACATTTTGACTTCTCAAATCCTCTTCTATTTCCTAAAAAAATTCTGACATGCAGACTGAAACATGCACTTTGAATACCAGCAGCAGACTTCCCTGGTGAGCAGTAGCTTTACTACAGTGATCTAATGAGCAACTAGAGTGCTAACATTCAGAATTTATGGCAAATGTGTGACACATCTGAATGCCTTCTTGATGGAAACTTCATAACAAATAAATCTCCCAAGACGGCCACCAGAGACAAAAGAGCCCAAATGCAGCACAAATATCACCCAGATGTAGCCCACATGTAGCCCCATGACAGAAGTGTGCAAAACACTTATTTTTTGTGTATTTGCAGTTTTATATAGTGCTGACTTGTCAGGTATTGGAGTGCTTTACATGAGCATTGGTTACGTCACACAAGATCAAATTCATTTTGGTTGTAGACATGGGGAGATTGTGATTTGACCAGAATCACAGAATGTTGAGCTGAAGCAGAAACTCCAACCTGGTTCCCCAATTGCAAAGTCTGCAGCTCTGGAAGTAACACCACATCCTCTCCCCTAGGTGCAACATTTAATCAAGTCGTGAACTAGATAAAAAAACATAAAGATTACAAATAATTTAAAAGTTCTTTGTCGCTATTTGAAAACTCAGAAAATATGTCCTCATTTTAGTTTTTTAGAGCACTAACCATAATTTTGATGCAAATAAGACCCTCTCATATATGTAATTTCTAAAGGAAATACTCTAGGTATTACAGTTTTGATTACATCAAGATGACGTCAGGCGTTCCACACTTTTGTAATAAATATAGAATGTTAGCAATCTAGTTGTTCATTGGGATACTGTTGAGAGGCAGAGGCCAGGGGCACGGACTCTGAAAATTGAAGGCAGGTAGGAGAGTGCAGAGGCAACAATTTGACCACACTGGGCAGGCAGGAAGGGCAGTGGCAACACAACAGACTATGGAGGGCAGTGGAAAGGGGGGCAGGGGCAACAAACCAACAATACAGGACTGGCAAGAGAGGCTGTGGCAATATAATAGACCATTGTGGGCAGAAGGAAGAGGTAGTGGTAGTACAACCATACATGCCAACAGACCCGTTTCAGCCAGGAAACGTCCAATGTTTTTAAGCTCAAATGGGCTTTATTTGATCTATCTCCTGTCTACAGTCTCCTCTTTTTCAATGTAACTCAAAGGGGAAAATAAATACCCCAGATTTTTTTCAAAATCTCCCTCTTACCAAGTTCAAAATGTTCGCAAGTATGGTACATTGGATCATGGTAGGCAGGAGGAATTGGGGTAGGGACATGGACTCGGATAACAGAGGACAGGAGGGACATGGAGAGGTGCACCAAACTGACCCTACAGGGCAGGCATCAGGGTTTGCAGCAGCACAATACACCACACAGCGCATGCGTGATGGGAGTGCAGCACAACAATCTATAGAAAGCAATAGGGAGGGGACAGGACCATGCACATGGACAACAGAGAACAGAGGGGAAAGAGGCAATGGTAGCTAGCTGACGATAATGGACAGACAGGAGAGAAAGCTGCAGCATAACAGACCATAAAGGGCAGGAGGGACGGATATGGGGCATTACAATGGAACAGACAAGCCAGGAGGGAGGGAATAGGGGTCTGCACATGGAAACAGAGGGCTTGGGGCAAGGGGGCAAGGGGGCAGGGCAGGAGCAGCAAGATGACCATGGAGGTCAGGCAGGATGGGCACTAGAAACAAGACACACCATGGAGAGCAACAATGAGACTATGGTGGCATACACACAGACCATGGAGGGAAGGTGGGAGGGGGTCAGGGGCAGCTAGCTGACCACACAGGGAAGGTGGGAGGGGCCATGGCAGCACAGAAGACCATGCATGGCAAGCGGGAGGGTTAGTGGCAGCACAATGGCTATGATTGGCAAGAAGGAGGGTGCAGGGGCATGCACAAAGGACCATGGAGGATATAAGGGAGGGTCAGGACCTGGGCACAGACAAGAGGGTTCAGGGGAAGGGGCCCTCACAACAGACCGCGCGGGGCAGGCAGGAGGAGCAGTTGCAGCACAACAGACCAGGGATGGCAGAAGGGTGTGGCAGTAAAATGGACCATGGAGGACAGGAGGAAGGGGATAGGGGCATGGCATGTGGACAGGCAGGGTGGAGGTGGCAGGGACAGGTTACAGTCATCTGACAATGCTAGGCAGGTGGGAGGGCAGTGGCAGCTCAACAGAACACTCAGAGTAGATAGGAGTGGCAGGTCCATGGAACATGGTGGGCAAAAAGGATGGAGCTGGGGCATGCCCAAAGACATCGGAGGGCAGGGGAAGGAGAATAAGCACACAGGCTCAGCAGGAGGTCAATGATGGGCCATAGAATTGGGCAATGGAGGGCAGGAGGAGTGGACTAGTACATCATGCTAAATGGAGGGCAGTGGCAGCACATCAGACCATGCATGGCAGGAGGGAGGAGGCTAGTCCATGGATTCAGACAACAGAGGATAGGGAGGAGGTGGATGGGGCAGCAAGCTAACTGTCAGAAAAGGTGGGTATTAGGAACTTTATTGTTTTTAAAATGTGTGTCTGTGCGAACTACTTAAAATACGAACAAGTATGCAGCATAAGCTCACTTTTATTCAGGAAGAAGAGGACGTTTGTGACTGTGACTCCGGGCTCACTTGGCAGAAACACCCCCTGACCCTCCACCTCCCATCGCAAAATGTAATGTCAGTGAAAAGGGTAGGTGGACGCATTGGTATATAGAACATAGTCCTGAGAGCACAATTGGAAATGAAAACTAGATATAGTATATGGTATAAACTATGCACCAAAAAGTGTGATATAAGATGAACCGGGGCGTGAAATATAATATGCAATACATTGTGCGCAATGACAGATTCATTGGAGAGCGCGAGATAGCACAGGCACTAGCGCGTGCTATGCGATATGCGCCTTGGAGTGTAATATGCACAGGGCAGTGTTGTGTAACCTAACTAGTCTCTAAAGTTGTAATATAAAATATGTGCTGGGGAGTGTAACGTTGCATATGTACTGTGACAAAGATATGGATCCCAGATTGTAATATGTATGGCATAGCGCTGTGCGTTATAACATAGGCATTGAGGAAGGCACGTTAGATGGGGCAATATAACCCGTGCGAAGGCAAGTGTGGCATGACATATTCACAGGGTTGTGTTACAGTGAACATGGGCTACAGAGTGTCATAGCATACGCACTAACTGGTGGAATACAACACAGAGGTGTGAGGCAATCGGCGGGCACTGATGGGTGTAACACAGCATTGGGCTCAGCCAGGAGCACGCTGTGACTCTCAAGTGAGGTTCGTCTCCTTTCCAGAGTAAAATAAAAAGTAATACACATCCGGCGGTGGATGTGTGTTTTATTAACCGTGAGGGGGGTTTCTTGCATAGTTTGGTCGAATTTTGGTCGAATCCCCTTTGAATGGCTTGGTGTGCGTGTATATTAAATGTGCCCATCAATAGCTACCCATGTTTGTATAAATAAACGACAAGGGTGTCTACTTGGAGAGTACCCACCGGCGGGGGCGCCGGGATTAGGCACGGTAGGGCGTCAGACACGTCAGAGCTTTACTTGCGGTGTAAATGCATTCCATGTGGATTCATTCTATGCATAGTCGCCTTTTAATGAATATCACGCAAATCGTCATGGTGATAGGTACATACGGTTTGTCCAGCATGTCCTAGGTGTTTCTATAAGTATATATTTTTTTAAAATAATAAAAAACAAAGGCCGACCCCGGGGGATGGGGTCCCTAGGTCCATAAGTGGCCTGAGGAGGGGGGCAACGCAGCCCCCTCCTACAGAATAAAAAAAAACAAAAAAAAGGCCAGGTGTTTTCACTGTATTCTGAGTGTCTTTTAACATAGCACTGGCTCTAGGACTGGTTATTCAGACTCAGTTACCACCTGTATCCGTCTGAAAAAGTTGAGGGTACAGGATGATTTGGAACAAGGCTTCTTTCTGCTCTTCTGTTTGTTCTTTCTGCACGTTATCCTTCTTCCTGCACTTTTCTTCGTCTTTGAGGATTTCTGTTGCTTCTTTCTGCATTTCTTTTTTTTCTTTCTGTGTGTTTTTTCTTCTTTCTTCACATGTCCTATCTCTGTAGGCATAGTTAGAAATTAGCATTTAAAAAACCTTTGAAATTCACTGAAAAAACCATAGGTTTCAGGCACGCTATAGTTAGGAATTAGCATTTAAAAAACCTTAGAAATTCACTGAAAAAAACACAGGTTTCAGGGGCTTTATAGTTAGCTGGTCTTTTCACTCGTACAAAACCATTGAAATTCCCCCGTTATAGTTAGTTCAGCTAACTATAACTCGCGCGCCCGCAATGCACTGCTGATGACGTCACATATTACATCACTCATGACATGGTCAGTGACATCACTCATGACATCACTGATGACATCACTGATGACATCATCCTTGTGATAGAGTGGCAGACCTCCTCTCCCCCTAATATAACCTTTGATACACACATTCAAAAATAGAAACTAAAATTTTCAAAACAATGGACATACCAATATCAGTTACAACAACCTATTCAGTAATTCTAAGATCCACATACACATCCACTCATTCACCAACAGTCCTATACAGTCACTCATACATGTACTCACTCATCATATGTACTCATACACCTATACATCCTGTTACAACACCACTCATCCATAGTTACTCACACACATAGTCACTCAAGCTAATAAAGAATTAAACATCCATTTACTTGCATATACAGTTATACACACACCACCACACTTACTTCTACAGAAACTTACACATACTTAGTATTTTAAACAATCACTTATAGAAACACATACTTATTCATACAGAAACTCTTTCAATCTCTCACTCTCACATATACTCACTTATATACACCAATAGTCACATATACTAGTTTAAAACATATGTAGTTACTCATAAAGACACTATTGAGACAGTCATTCACTCACTAACACACCCATGCACACACTCATCCACCCATACAGTCCTGCACACATGCTGTCTTCAACACATACAAACAGTGAGTCACTCATTCATGCACCTATGAACTACGTAATACCCCCCACCGAACCATACAGACACTCATACTGATACTCACGTGCTCGCGCACCACTCACGGGCGTGTTTTTTTTGTTGTTTTTTTTCCAGTGCTGCTTGTATTTTCTTGCGCGCGGCTTATGTGTTTTCCTTATTGCCAAATATTGGCATGTACCGTCTTCAGCCGTAGCGTTATATTGCTGAGCGCCTTCTCGCTCTTCTGAGCGTCCACACCGAGAAGCTGTTCTGAAAACTGCCATATTACTGCTCTCGGAGCAGTGGGCACGAGAACAGAGCACTGACAAGGAGCGAGCCTAACTCTGTTTTAATGTGCGTCCCATGGTTGCTTGGATACCGTCCGTGACCTGGAAACTGCAAGGTCTACTTCCGGACACGTTTTGTTGATGTTGCATCAGAATTGGTGAACAAGGAACCGGGATGGAATCTGCTGGACAGCAAAGTGAGTGTCGAGTGAGTTTGAAAATGGGGATGGGGGCTTTGGAGTGCTTGAATGGTGTGAATTCAGTGTCACTGGCTGCGAATACCAGGGTCTTTGACGCCTCTTGTACACATAGTATGAAGTGCCACCTGGAAATTACAGGACATCAGGGCACTCTCCTGGACCCCCACCACCTCTTAGAGTCAGACGGATATAGAAGTATGTGTAGTTGGTGAGTTTATAATACCTAAACCGAGGTGCACCAGCCCTTTTGAAGGTGCTCTTGGCCCGCTATTTTTTGTAAATCCCAAGATGGAAACCTGAGAACACGGGAGGCTCTCACTCTGTTGCTTAATAGTTGATCAGGATGCTTTAGATCGTTATGGTTCTCGTTTTTGTTCCATTTATATACAGGCTGTGATTTTCTCACATTCGTGGGAGATGTGGGACTTTTACTTCCCTTAATGGATCAATGAGATTTTTCCAAGTGTTATGCAGTTTCATAGTTATCACAGAAAGTGCATCAGGATCTCTGTCTGGAATCGCCTCACTGTCCTTTAAATTTAAGACCCCTTTCCCACCAATCCTTTTTGGTGAAATGTTATTTTCTCTCTTGCTGTCCGTTATCTGAAATAATCTGACACACAAGGGCTTCAGAGATGCAGGGACGCTGACTATTTGATGTTAAATAGTTTTTCCCCGAAATTCTTAGGACCAAAGCAATTCCTTGTGTTTTTGCGTGAGAACCATATATCAACAGTGATGCTAGCCCGCATGCTCAGTTGCTATCTTTACTGAGAGATTTACCCAGCATCTCCTTGAATGGGTTCACACCCTAGGCATCTTTCCTTCAGCCTAGACAGGCTTTAGGCAGGGAATAGAATCACTGGACAATGTAGCATACGATGGAGAGAGAGAATGCTTATTGGCCAAGATGGCAAGGCCTTCCCGGTTGACTGGCATTCCCAGTGCATTGTAGGAGAATCTTTTTGGCCTAGATACTTGAGCGGGCACTATAGTCAAAAGCCTAGCAAGGCAGCAGGGGAGTGAGTCGAGATTGTGTCATTGCACTGATCCTCTTTGTGATTTATGCAGGTGACCTATCAGTCTAAGTTGATTCCTCGCTTCTGAAGTTGAGCTGACCTAGAACCTATGGTTTTGGCTCTTCAAGGAAGTCTGTACTTACTCTAAACACATAATCTCAAGGGAATTACCTGTCTGTATATCACATGAAGACCAGGCTGCTTTTGGCGTTTGGGGAGCCAAAAACTAGTAGTAGTCAGCCAGTGCAATTTTTTTAATTTTACATTTTATATAGTGTCACTCTACCTGTGAAATGGGGTTAATGCACTTTACAATGAACAAACAACAATTTTCTTTACATTTAATCTTAAGGGAATAAAATAAGGGAATGAAGAATTAATTAAACAATCGTCAAGTACATCATTTGAGTGCAACATCTTCTTCCAAAAAGGTAGGAATGGATAATGAGACGTGTGTGGTTGTGTGTGTGTGTGTGTGTGTGTGGTTTGTGTGTGTGGTTGTGTGTGGTTGTGTGGTTGGTTGTGGTTGTGTGATTACACATCACATAATTACACTGTATTCAATACAACATAAATACACTCCACATACCACTCAGTACTACATAATTGCACGTCACATCATTACTCTCTACTTAATGCAAGATAAATATACTCCACACAATACCACTCTGTGCCACATAATAACACAACACATAATTATACTGTACTCAATGCAGCATAAATACACACCTTTCACTCAAGTTCGTGCTATATAAAAAAACACAAAAAAAAAACAATTGCAATGCAATAGGTCTCACATTACTGAATCTTTGAGCTGCTATTGGTGTTGCATTATTATTAGCAATGCCAACAGCTCAAACTTTAATAATGCGTGACCTATTGCATTGAAAATGCTGGTTTCAAAGTAGTGATGTTTTCTCATCATTCTATGATTTCTTGTCATTGTTGTTTCCAAGATTTGTGCTCTTTTTGGCACACTGTTCCCATACTCTCACAGTTTGTGTAGTGGCTCCGCGTTGTGGCACAGAAAAGTTTCACAGTCGAAAACTGACGTCAGCGTGCCGGGGGAGGGACTTGTATGGCTCCATTGACATCACTTCCGTGGATGACGTCATGACTGAGCCGGAAGACGCTATCCCCCGGCGCGCAGAGGTACTGCTGGGGAAAAAGTTTTCCGGATCCAGTCTGATGCCTGGGGATATTCTAAGTTATGGAATCTGCGGCTAGACTGTTTCTCTACCAGATGCATCGTTACAGAAGGTAAGTAACTTGTTCATTGAGCACTTAGAAATGTTCTTTACAAAAATTAAGGTAATATAATGGAAGTATCTATTTTAAGCTAGTATTTTTGTCATACGATTATATCGTCTCGGTGCTAAAACAGGAACCAGGATAACCCATTCATCCAGGTCCATGACACAAATATATATAAACCATGCTCCTATACCACAGTAGATTATATGTACTTCGTCCACCTCATTTGCCAAGAGTACAGAATACCAGGAACTTTGTTATAGACTGAATCAATGAAAGATATGATGGAGGACTAGATCACAGGTAAGTAGTTTTCTTTGTGGATTGTATATGTATTTTAATATCTTGTTAATAAAGCTCTGTTGCTAAGATTCTGGTTAAAAGAAAAAAACTAAATATATTTGTTCATTAGGTGCATAAATCTAATTTTCATCAATTTTCTGAAATTCACTTTATCTCTATTTTGTTTTAAATGATTTTTCTCAAGTAAAGTAAATGTGGTTTCTGTTTATGAAATATCAAAGAAGCTATGCATGGAGACATATGTATATTTTACTTATGCTACTTCCCATCTTGACTCTTCTAGAAAAATGCGTTTTATGCACTGCTGCTGAGTGGTTGGTCCATCTCGCTGTATGTCATTCAACTGTTTTTGAGAAACCTGCGAGACATTTGTAAGGAATATTGGCAGTACCTTCTAGGTAAGAGTTCATACATTTTCATTCTTCCTTTTGAGTACTGACTTTCTGAAGATAGATTATTTTCAGAATCTAGTTGAAGGAAGCTCTCCCTTTAATTTAGGCACATTGCAGTGATCCTCAGTTTTTCAGCAATTCTGTTCTATTCAAATATTCATTAGCGTTGCTTTTTCATATATGACTAAATTAAGTGTTTCAGAGGCATCACATCAAATGTCAGCGTGTCATACCCCAATTTATACCCCGCAGGTATGGTGGATATTTTATTTATTTATTTTATTTATTCATAAAGATTTATATAGCGCGAACTTGATCCCGAAGGATATCAGAGCGCTTTACAATTTGAGACACAGGTAACAAATCAAAACATGAGTCTAATATGCGGACTCTAATAGGCATTGGATCAACTAGTACACACATAACAGCTCAAAATAAACCCGAGTGCACAGATAAGAATGGGTTATGCGATGGAGCCTAGAGAGATAAGGGGAGTACGTACAATAATCATATACAGGAATAATAACCAGTACCCAAAACAAAAGTCAAATGTGGAGTCTAAAAGGCAATGAATCAAATGTTGAACATCTAACCGATCATTTATACACCTGGTTGAACGAGGAATGTGCTAGTCGAAGGAGCATAATGACTTAAGGGGAGTAGATTCAATAATCATGTACGCGAGTAATAACCAAAACAAAAATAATGATCATATACAAGAATAATAACCGATACTATAGTATGTCCGAAGTGCTTAGAGCTCAAAATTGCCCCCCATGTTAAGGTAAGAACTTGTTCATGAGGAATTTTTTAGTTTCCAGTTTGAAAGCAGCCTTGGAAGAGATCCTCCGAATTTCCGGTGGGAGAGAGTTCCAAATTTTAGGAGCGTGCCAGAGAAGGCTCGTTGGCATGTTCTCTTTTTGCGGAAGATCTGTGGCTTCAAGAGGAGGGAATTAGCACTCTTTGACAATCTACCCCCCCCCCTTGTGCAAGGTAGATGGGGGTTTTGAAGTGGAGTGCTTGGTGTGATAGGCAGGCAATCTTCAGTTGAAATCTAGCTCCGTAGAGTAGCCAGTTTAGCGATTTTAAAACCGGGGAGATGTGTGCATTTCGCTTGGTGCCCGTGATCAATCTTGCCGCAGCATTCAGAGAAGCCTTTAGGGGAGCCAAAGTGTATTTGGGGAGGCCACATAGTGTAGCACTGCCATAGTCAAGTCTCGGCAGAACAAGCAATTGGACCACTTGCTTGAAATCTGCTTGAGGTAGGAAAGGTTTGAGATTCCTGAGTGTTCTCAGAAGGTGGTTAGCTCCCTTGCACAAGTTGCTAATGTCAGTCTTCATATTCAGATGCTTGTCCAGGATAATTCCTAGAGATTTAGCTGAGTCGATAATGCGGGGGGAGCAGTTGAAGGCTGTAAGTTGATTCGTCCATAGGTCGATGTTAGGAGTATGTTTCGGGGGAGAAATTCTGTTTTGGAGGGGTTTAGCAGGAGGTTGTTTGCAGTTAACCAGTTTTGGGTAGTCAGTAGGGTGGAGTTGAGAGAAGTGATGTCATCCAGGGAGGAGATTTTCAGATAGAGTTGGGTGTCGTCTGCATACATATGGAAGTGAATGTCCAAGGTTTTTAGAACATTAGCTAAAGGTTCCAGGAACACATTGAAGAGAATGGGAGATAAGGAGGACCCTTGGGGAACCCCCATGCTGACTGGAGATGGTTGGGAGAGTGAGTGGTTCGCCTTAACTCTTTGAGACCTGTGCTGGAGAAAGGATGAGAACCAATGCAGCACCTTACCAGAGAGGCCCATCCTATGCTCCAGAATGAAAAGGAGATTGTCATGATTGACCGTGTCAAATGCGGAGGAGAGGTCAAGTAGGATAAGGAGGCAGGATTCATTTAGATCAAGCATTATTAGGCTGTCATCCATCACGTGGGTGAGAGCAGATTCAGTGCTGTGCCCACTACGAAAGCCAGATTGGTGTGTGTGCACATAGTTGTGACTGGACGCATTTTTCAAGGAGTTTGGCTAGAGTGGGGATGCTGGAGATAGGACGGAAGTTGTTACGGTCTGTACTGTCGGCTGTGTTTTTTTTTAGTATAGGTGTTACCTGAGCTTCTTTTAGGCATTCTGGGATTGTGCCTTGTAACAGAGACGCATTGAAGATCTTTGTCCAGAAGGGGGAGATTTCATCCTTAATTACTTTGAAGATGGTAGGTGGCAAAGGGTCACTGAAGTGATTAGATGGGTTGATACTCCGAAGGACCTTTTTGATATCATTTTCATTGAGGGGGGTAAAGGTGTCCCAGGAAGCGTTGTTCATGATACCCCAGCTACGTGGTGCAGTCATGTCTAGTCCTGTCAGTGGGGGTACAGGTTCATTTGGTAGCAATAGTGCCCTCCTGGTTTCCAGATCAATGTTGAGAAGTCTCGTTTTCTCAGTGAAAAAGGCAGCCAGATCATCGCATGAGGGAGGTCTGACTTCTGAGGCTGATCGGTTAGGGGCTACCACCGATTGTTGTTTAACCAATTCAAACAATTTCTTGGGTCGACTCGACGCTATGCTATATGATGGATACATCTGCCTGTGGATTAATCACCTTTTGAATTACCCCTGCGCCAGCATTCCTGGTAAAGTCTTTTTCTAACTCTCACATGTCGACGAGGACGTCATATTAGCACAGCTCCGCTTGCAACACCGTATGACATCACTGGAGCCATAAGAAGACCTCATTGGCATGCTGACGTCCGTTCTGTTTTTTCCACGCTGTCGACTCGTAACCGTTTTTTTCTGGGACTCTCCATTTTACTTGTGATTACTTGGTTTCTTCCTCCTCTTCGTGTCGCAGTGAGAATGGCTACTTCGAAGAAGTCGGGGTTTAAGCCCTGCAATCAATCAATCATAACATTTGTAAAGCACACTACTTACCCGTGAGGGTCTCAAGGCGCTGGGGGGGATGGGGGGGGGGGGTGATGCTACTGCTCGAAAAGCCAGGTCTTGAGGAGTCTTCTGAAGGTCAGCAGGTCTTGGGTCTGCTATAGGTGGGTGGGGAGGGTGTTCCAGGTCTTGGCGGCGAGGTGGGAGAACGATCTGCCGCCGGAGGTCGCTCTTCGGATGCGGAGGACTGTGGCGAGGGCGGCGGAGCGGAGCTGGCGGGTGGGGGTGTAGAAGCTGAGTCGTCTGTTGAGGTAAGCTGGTCCGGTGTTGTGGAGCGCCTTGTGTGCATGGGTGAGGAGCTTGAAGGTTATCGTCTTGTTGACTGGGAGCCAGTGCAGGTCTCTCAGGTGGGGTGTGATGTGGCTGTGGCGAGGGATGTCGAGGATCAGACGTGCAGAGGGGTTCTGGATGCGTTTCAGCCGTCTCAGGAGTTTGGCCGAGGCTCCTGTGTAGAGGATGTTTCCGTAGTCCAGTCTGCTGCTGACTAGGGCCTGGTTGACCGTTCTTCTCGTTTCGGTGGGGCACAAAGACTAGCAGGAGAGGAAAAGGATGTTAGACAAGTGCAGCAAAATAAACAGCAAAATAAACACCAGTTCACCGAGGCAGTACAGCGGCGTGGGGAGCGACCTGACTGCGAGCAGGGTTGGAGGTCGCAGAGGTGCAAGGAGTGTGAGGGCCATATGTCCATCATGGACCCCCATGATGACTGTCTCTGGTGTCTTTCTTCGAACCACAACGTCGAAGGGTGTTTGTGCTGTTGGAAGATGAACCTGAAGGTGCTGAAAGAGCGTGAGGAGAAGCTCTTCATGGTGCGGGCAAAAAAGGAGAAGAGGGGTCGTAAGAGATTGAAGTCGTCGACTTGTCATACTTCGAAGTCGAAGAAGCATACAAAGAAAAGAAGACATTGGTCACAACGTCTATCATCGAAGAGCTAGGCTTCGAGGTCCGCCTCTCCCATACAGCGGCGTTGTGAAAGATTTCACCTCACCGTCTCCTTTTCCTTCTCCGCAAGCGACTCCGGCTCACTCTCCGGCGCCCAGGGATTCTCCGGCGCCCAGGGATTCTCCAGTTCCCAGGGAGTCTTCTCCTGGTCCTGCGGCTTCATCTGTGCCGGCGCCGATGTCTCCAGCGCTGCAGCCTCAGCCCCCTGTACAGCCTCGGATGGATCCAGACCAGGGGATTTCGGATCCTTATCCTCCTTTCCTAGGGCTGGGATCAGATCCTTTGCATGTCCTTAATGCGATGTTTGGCATGATTGCTAGGGCATCCTACCCTACCAGTGCGCACTCAAGCCCCATGGGCCTGCTTGCCTTTAATTTGGTCATCCCCCAGCAGTATGCCCAGGCACCTTTCGTGCCTTTCATGCTGACTGCTCCATCTTGGCAGTTTCCGGCACAGAGGTTTTCGACTCCGATACCTCATTCACTGGCGTTGTCCGGTGTTGGGCTGACGTCATCCCGGATTCGATCGGCGCCGTTGCCCACTTTGGAAGGTCCTCCTCCGGCACTGTTGGCGCTGCGGCTGGTGCCTCCGATGCCGATCCCAAAGCAGCATTCCAGGAGGGAAGCGCAAAGGCTTCTGGAGGAAGAGGAGTACCAGCAAGAACTGGAGGAAGGGGAGATCCTTGACTCTGTGGATGCATTCAAAGGTCTACTTGTGGCCAGTGGCCTGGATACTTCCCCGGAGAGGGAGCTGTCTAATCCGAAGGCTTTACTTTCACAGGATGTTGCTCCTTATCACTTAGTCATCAGGAAACCTGATAAATTGTTGGACCTTCATTTACCCTCAGCTGAGGTAAAGTAAAATATTCTGACTTAGGTGTTAAATTCTCCTTCCTCTTCCGTTGAACCTCTGCTGCCTTTCAATGAGGTGTTGACAGAACCGATTATGGAGGTGTGGCAGAAACCTTTGTCTGCCCCTGCAGTTTCTAGATCAGTGGCAAGGAGGATTATAGGCCTGCTCCTGGTGATCCAGCTTTCCATTCTGCCCCTTTATCTCCAGAAAGCTTGGTGGTACTGCTTCTTGCTCCAAACAGTTGACTGGATCCTTCCCCACCGCCCCGGGGGATAGAGACTCGAAGAAGTTGGAGCAGTCTGCCAAAAAGGTGTTTTCCTCAGAAAGCATGACTCTGAAGTCAACGAATACCATGTGTTTGCTAGGAAGGTACATTCATGCTCTGATAGACTCTGTCAAGCAAGTAGCTCCTTAAACCTCCTGAAGATGACAGTGTTCATTTTCTGGAGGCTCTTTCAGATTCGCAAGCAGCCCCCCATCAGGTCATCCAGTCGGGTCTGGACACAGCAGATTCGGTTGCCAGGGTAATGGACTCCGCGATTGCAACTAGAAGGCATGCCTGGCTTAGGTCTTCAGGTTTCTCGCCAGATGTACAGGCTACTTTGCTAGATCTACACTGCGATGGGTCAAGATTATTTGGAACAAAGGTGGATTCTGTGCTGCAGCGCTTCAAGGACTGTAGGGCTACTGCAAGATCCTTGGGCCTGCAGTCCCAGCCCAGGGGCTATGAATACAAATGGTATTGAGGCTTTGGAAGGTGACTTCCTTTCGAGCCCGTCAGCAGCCGCAGCAACAGCAGAACCCTCTGTACAGGTCGTACAGAGGAAAAGGTAGAGGCTGTCTGCGGGGAGCTTCTCGACAAATCTTCCTTTTCCTCTCCTGCCCCCACTACTGGTACCATGGAAAGCCGCTCTAGATCCCCCATCTTGGAGCATGTTGGTCCTGTAGGGGGCCGGGTGTCCCATTTTCTGCAAGATTGGAAATTGGTTATTTCAGACTGTTGGGTTTTGAAACTTGTGGAAAATTGGTATGCCCTACCTTTTCAAGAGTTTCCACCTCCTTACCCTCCTCTCCAGGGCTGGTGTTCAGAAGACCACTTGCTGCTTTGGCAGCAGGAGGTTCTTACCTTACAACAGAAAGGTGCGATAGAGGTGGTTCTGGGACAGGAAAGGGGTCAGGTATGTTACTCCCGTTAGTTCCTGATTCCCAAGAAGACCGATCTTGGACCTCAGGGTTTTGAATTTTTACCTCAGGCAGGAAAAGTTAAAGATGTTGACCCTAGCTCAGGTTCTTCTAGCGCTGCAGCAGGAAGACTGGATGGTGTTGATCGACTTACACGATGCGTATTTCCACATCCCTATTCTGAAGTCTCATCGGTAGTATATCCGGTTTATGGTAGGGTCTCAACACTACCAGTTTGTGGTCCACCCGTTCAGTCTCACTCCCGCACCACGGGTCTTCACAAAGGTGATGGTGTGGCGGCAGCACATCTCAAAGTCGGGGATTCCGGTGTTCCCCTATCTGGACGGCTGGCTGCTCAAAGCAAAGTCGCCAGAGATGGTGTTGCATCACTTGCAAGTAACCATGTGTTAGACCTGTCAGCCCTTTGGGTGGTCCCTCCTCATCATTATTTATTTTGTCCCACTTTTGCCTCAAACCCTGTTAGAATTTTTCCTTTTTGGGAACCACCAGACTTTTTCGTGTTGATGCAGATTCAGGGAGCCATTTTATCTACCCCTGGAACTTCTGTCTGAGGGCCTGGAGCACAAAATGGTGGCCACCTGTGACATCACCAGCACCCACTGGAACCTACTAGCACCTTCCAGAACATTCCAGAACCCTGTGACAGTTGGAGGCGGTTTAGAATGTTGGGAAGCTAAGACAGAGAGTTGGCAGTTGGAGCTGGCAGTTGGCACCTGACTGGTGAAGAGTGAGCAGCAGAAACCTGAAGGAGGAAGGAGTGAGGCAGCAGGGGTGGAAACTTGTGCCTGGAGTGGGGTCCATAAACCCACCCTTGATACTAGTCCCTACTGACTGAGCCCAGCCTGAAGCCCTGTGTGGGAAGAAACAGGAAAAACCATCTTAAGGACCTGGACAGCAGGAACAGGCCTTAGAATCCAAGAACAGCAAGATCCTGACCTGGATTCTGGTTTCCCTGGAGTCCGACGTCGAGAAGCCTGAGACCCGGAGCCCGAGGTGGAGAAGCGGCGCTGACTGGAAAAGCAGACGTCGTACCCGGAGCCGCCAGAGGTCGAGAGAGGGCGCCGTCGGAGGTCGTAGAAGTACCAGAGGTCGAGGAGGAAGTCACCCGAGGTCGAGTGAGCGGCGTCGATGGGGGAGTGAAGTCCGCCCTCCGGAGTCGCCGGAGACCGAGGTGAAGCGTGCCGGAGGTCGGGAGTGGAGGTCGCACTCCGGAGTCGCCGGAACCTGAGGAGAGGAGCACCGGAGGTCGGGAGTGAGGATCGCACTCCGGAGCCGCCGGAAGTCGACATCGAGCCAAGACTGCCCGATGTCATCGAATCGGAGGTCGAGATCGAGCCGAGGCCGCCGACATCGATCCGGAACCGCCTACCGGCGTCGTCAAGAACTGACATTGTGCCGAGGCCGCCGACATCGAACCGGAACCGCCTCACGGCGTCGACACGACTCCAGCGGCGTCGGAGCTTCAGAAAAAGGGCAGTAAGTGGAATAGAGGGCGCCTAAGGCCCTGTGGAATCCTGAGAGACTACCCTAGGAGCTAGAGAGGTGCTGGAACCAGCTTGATTGTGCCAGGGGTGAGCTGAGACTAATTCAGAGGGGTTGTGTAGAGTGAGAGAGCCAGGTCTCTAGAATTCCCCCCTTGATCTACCTCAGTTTAGGCCTCAGCCGTGTCCAAGCCAGGGAGTAGACACCCTCAAGCCATCCACCTAACCACAAGCTGTGCCTGGGCCAAATTAGCCCATAGTAATCTCAAATGTGAACTGATTCTATAAGTGTCACTGTCAGCTTTTAATTATTTATTGAGAGCACTGTATTTATTGTATTTAACCTATTTATTGCTCCACTGTATTTATTGTTCCACAGTATTTATTGTCGCACAATATTTATTGGTTTACAGTATTTATTGCCTCAGAATATTTAATTGCCTGTATGTATTGCACTTATATTTATGCCTTAATTATTTATGATCACCCCTATTTATTGAATCATTAAGACAGTATTTATTTGACCTGCACTATTTAAAAAGCCTTGTATATTGTGATTGTGTTATTATTTATTTAATCAGCAACTAAGAGAAAAAGAAGATAAAGAGAAATATTTTCATAATTTTTACGGTGTAGAGTCGTTTTTGGAACGGATGCACGCATGGTTATTGTATGGGTATGACGTATGCTTAGCACGGTGCCTGATTCCTGACCACTCGAGCCAAGCTACCACTGTGTATGTCTGGAAAGACCCCGTTACCACCAACCCCTTCCGGTGTGGGAGTGGAGAATTTCCAACATTAATTGGTGTTCAGCGGTGGGATAGAGCTGTGCCTACGTATACTCAACAATAACTGTGGGTAGTCCATAGGCCTACACCGGGAGTTTTCTCAAAGCGGCCTTCCTAATTGTGAGTTTTTGTTTTTTCCAAATTTACTCTGGTGGTGGGAGGAGGTATTATATAAGGTACCCCCCTGCATAGTTACTGCAAATAACTGTCCTCTGACCTGAGTGGGCAAGATGGAGTTTGTACTGGAAAATTTAGAAACGTACACTGTGGCCCAACTCAGGGAGTTTTGTCAGCGGGAGGGGGTGTATTGTCCCCCAGGAGCAAAGAAGGGTGCACTCCAAACCAGCTTAAGGGCTTGGGGGGGAGGCACGACGGGAAAGCAAGGCTGAGGAGGAGGACCGGGATAGAGAGCCCGACAGTGAGGGAGCTGGTTTGTACCAACCTGAGGTGGGGAACCTGTCAGCGGGGCCCAGGACACTTTCCAGGAAGGGCAGCAGTGCCTCTAGCGGTGGCTTGTCTGAAGTGGAGTTAACAGACCGGAGGGAGAAAAGACAGCTCACATGGGACTTAGCAAGGCTGGAGAAGGAGAAGGAGGAACAGAGGATGGCTCATGAGATAAGGCTGAAAGAGATAGATCTTCAGATCCTGAGAATCGGGGCACACCCTGTACCTAACGGTGGCAGCGAAGAACGAGAGTACACCAGGGAACCCAAACCCTACCTGCCAAAGGACATAGTAGCTAGCTATGGAGTGGGCGACGATATTGCCAAGTGGCTAGCGGCCTATGAGGTCTCGTTAAGGGCCCATGGGGTTCCAGAGAAGTACTGGGGAGGGGGATTGTACAAGTACATGCCTCCAGCTGGTAGGGATGCATTATTGGCCCTCGGAGGATGAGCAGACCCACTACCCCACCATGAAACTGGCGCTCATAAGAAAGTTTGGACTAACACCCGAAAAGTACAGACAGAAGTTCAGGGGTAGTCACAAACTGGGCACACAGAATTGGGTGGACTTCCTGGACTATGCAAAGAAGGCACTAGAGGGTTGGATTCAGGGCAGTGAAGTGAGGAACTACGAGGGGTTGTTTGATCTAGTACTGAAGGAACACCTGCTCGAGAAATGTTTCCCTGAACTGCGTCAACACCTGGTGGATAGCAAGCTGACCAGTCCCCGGAATCTTGCTGAGGAGGCGCACATTTGGGCTAGTACCCGGGTGTCCCCAAGGGGGACTGGAGGGGATACTCAAAAGGCCGGACAGGGCGCCCCCCAGAAGAAAGAGGGAGGGGAGAAGAAAAAGGAGTTCTCCAAAGGCCCCCAAAATAACTTCCAAGGGAAGGGAACAGGATTCACCCCTAGGGCCAACCCACCCAGAAACCCTAATCCTGGCCAGAGTCAGCAGCCAAGGGTTGTCCATTGCTACGAGTGCGGTGGCGTTGGACACTATAAAGGAGATCCGAAGTGCCTGAAACGACCACCCCCTCCCATTGGAGGAAAGACCCCCGGAGTAGCTAGTGCAGTGCTCGGGGAGGAGATGCCCTTAACTAAGGGAAGGGAGTGGGCGGGTGTCACTTTAGTGTCCCTGGGAGAACGGGAGATGGTTCCTAAGATCCAGGTGCCCGCAAATACCGTAAAGTATGGGCAGTGGGTCACCATCAACGGCCAAAGAGGGGAGGCTCTGAGAGACACAGGAGCCAGTATGACTATGGTACGTAGTCAACTGGTGTCTCCAGAGCAGGTAATTCCCGATGTACTCCACCCAGCCGCGATGGCTGACGGCAGAACAGGCCACTATCCAGTGGCCGAGGTTCCCTTTGAATGGGGGGGGGTTGCAGGTTCACTTCGAGTTGCCGTAAGCCCTGCCGTGCCAGTCGATTGTCTACTGGGGAATGACATGGAGCACAATGCTTGGAAGGAGGTGGAATACCGGACTCATACTGAGATGCTGGGTACACCTGACTGGGCCTGTGTGAGCACAGGGTCCGCGACTACCCGGAGAGGGAGTTCGTTTCGGCTGGAGCCTGGAACAAAGGCCCAGCCAGCTGCCAGTCAAGGGAAGAACCGAGGACAGGAGGAGCCTGCCTCGGCGTCCACACCCCGTAGGACGGATAGGCCACCGGAGGTGGTGGACCAGGAGTCTGCGGTGGGGGACGTTACCAAACTGGAGGACCTACCCATCCCGGCCGAGTGGCACGTGGAGGGAGGCCCGTCCAGGGAGGAATTCTGCCAGGGCCAGAGGGAGTGCCCTACCCTTGAGGGGCTGAGGCGACAGGCCGAAGCCCAGGCAGCAGGGAACGTTGAAGGGAACTACAGTGTTTACTGGGAGGATGGTCTCCTCTACAGTGAACCCAAGGCACCCCTACATGGATCGTCACGAGCCTTGGTAGTCCCTCAACGTTATCGAGCCTTCCTTCTGGAGTTGGCTCACGAGATACCATTGGCAGGACACCTGGGGCAAGACAAGACCTTCGCCCGTCTTGTCCCACACTTTTATTGGCCTCAAATGAAAGTGTCGTCCGATACCTACTGCCGGACATGTGTGTCTTGCCAAGCCAGTGGGAAAACAGGGGTGAAGCTGAAAGCTCCCCTGGAACCACTTCCTGTCGTTAGCACCCCCTTTGAAAGGGTGGGCATCGACATTGTGGGTCCGTTAGATCCGCCAACATCAGCTGGTCACAGGTTTATCCTGGTTCTGGTGGATCATGCCACACGGTACCCCGAGGCAATACCTCTGAGGACCATAACAGCACCTGTTGTGGCTAGGGCCCTAATGGGAATCTTTACCCGAGTGGGTTTTCCCAAGGAAGTTGTGTCCGACAGGGGGACCAACTTCATGTCAGCGTACATGCGGGCGATGTGGAAGGAGTGTGGAGTGACCTACCGGTTCACAACTCCTTACCACCCCCAGACCAATGGTCTGGTGGAGAGGTTTAACAAAACCTTGAAAGGCATGATCAGAAGTCTGCCTGAAAGCCTGCGGAGGAAATGGGACGTCCTCCTACCCTGTCTACTCTTTTCCTACAGGGAAGTGCCACAGAAGGGAGTGGGCTTCAGCCCCTTCGAGCTTTTGTATGGGCACCCTGTACGTGGACCTCTCAACCTGGTGAGAGACGGATGGGAAAGAACTCCCAGGAAGCTTCCCCAGGATGTGGTGAGCTACATGCTGGCCTTCCGAAGCCAAATGGCTAAGTTGTGGAAGCAAGCTTCTGACAACTTGGAGGCCAGCCAAGCAGTAATGAAGGCGTGGTATGACCACAACGCTCACCCGGTGGAGTTGGAGCCTGGCCAGAAGGTGTGGGTGATCGAACCAGGAGAGCTTAGTGCCCTCCAGGATCGCTGGTCAGGACCCTTTGAGGTGTTGGAGAAGAAGGGTAAGGCTACCTACTTGGTGGATCTTAAGACCCCTCGTCAGCCCCTACGGGTGCTGCATGCCAATCGCCTCAAACCCCACCACGAGAGGCCCGAAGTCATTTTGATGATGGTGACTGACGGAGGAGAGGACGTGGAAAGCGAGCCTCTCCCTGATTTGTTTGCGTCTCAAGAGAAGGATGGGTCGGTGGAGGGAGTGATTCTCTCCCCATCTCTAACTCCTGAACAGCAGGAGGACTGCCGCCAGGTCCTGGGGCAGTACTCTTCGTTGTTCTCCCTTGTCCCGGGTAGGACTCACCTGTGCGTCCATGACGTGGACACAGGAGACAGCCCACCTGTGAAGTCCAAGATCTACCGGATGTCAGACAAGGTGAAGGCCAGCATTAACAGTGAAGTCACTAAGATGCTGGAGCTAGGAGTAATCGAACCTTCTAGCAGCCCCTGGTCCAGTCCGGTGGTGTTAGTACCAAAAGCTGCACCACCGGGTGCCCAACCGGAACTGAGGTTCTGTGTGGACTACCGGGGACTGAATTCAGTAACCAAAACTGATGCTCATCCGATCCCTAGGGCGGATGAATTGATTGACCGGCTGGGAGCTGCCCAATATCTGAGTACCTTTGACCTTACTTCTGGGTACTGGCAGATCTCTTTGACTGATGGAGCAAGGGAAAGGTCAGCCTTCTCCACGCCCAATGGCCACTACCAGTTCTGTGTGATGCCCTTTGGGCTCAAGAACGCACCTGCCACGTTTCAGCGCCTGGTAAACCAGATCCTCACCGGAATGGAGAGTTTCTCTGCTGCTTATCTGGATGACATAGCCGTCTTCAGTAACAGCTGGGAGGATCACTTGCGTCACTTGCAAGCTGTTCTCCAGGCCCTGAGACAAGCTGGATTGACGATCAAGGCCAGCAAGTGGCAGATCGGGCAGGGGTCGGTAGTGTACCTTGGACACTTGGTGGGTAGGGGAGCGGTGCAACCCCTCCAGGCGAAGATCGAGGCCATCATGGCCTGGGAACCCCCCAAGACACAGACTGAGGTCCGAGCTTTTCTGGGCCTCACGGGATACTACCGCCGCTTCGTGAAGGGGTACGGTACCATCGTAGCCCCCCTCACGGAGCTCACGTCCAAGAAACAACCTCGACGGGTAGTCTGGACGGAGGCTTGTCAGCAGGCCTTTGTGAGATTGAAGAAAGCCATGTGCGAGGCCCCGGTCTTAAGGGCCCCAGACTTTTCCAAGGAGTTCATTGTCCAGACGGATGCATCAGAACATGGCATTGGGGCAGTGTTATCGCAACTCAATGAAGAGGGTCTGGATCAACCCGTGGTCTTCCTATCCCGGAGACTACTTCCCAGGGAACAGAAGTGGAGTGCAATAGAGCGTGAAGCCTTTGCAGTGGTATGGGCTCTGAAGAAGTTGCGGCCATACTTGTTTGGCTCGCACTTCCTGGTTCAGACCGACCACAGACCCCTTCGTTGGCTGATGCAGATGAAGGGGGAGAATCCCAAGTTGTTGAGGTGGTCTATTTCCCTACAGGGAATGGACTTTCAGGTGGAACATCGGCCTGGAGTGGACCACGCCAATGCAGACGGTCTCTCAAGGTATTTCCGCCTTAGTGATGAGAACTCCCAAGGGGTTGGGTAGCTCTCCCCACTTTCAGCTGGGGGGGACGCGTGTTAGACCTGTCAGCCCTTTGGGTGGTCCCTCCTCATCATTATTTATTTTGTCCCACTTTTGCCTCAAACCCTGTTAGAATTTTTCCTTTTTGGGAACCACCAGACTTTTTCGTGTTGATGCAGATTCAGGGAGCCATTTTATCTACCCCTGGAACTTCTGTCTGAGGGCCTGGAGCACAAAATGGTGGCCACCTGTGACATCACCAGCACCCACTGGAACCTACTAGCACCTTCCAGAACATTCCAGAACCCTGTGACAGTTGGAGGCGGTTTAGAATGTTGGGAAGCTAAGACAGAGAGTTGGCAGTTGGAGCTGGCAGTTGGCACCTGACTGGTGAAGAGTGAGCAGCAGAAACCTGAAGGAGGAAGGAGTGAGGCAGCAGGGGTGGAAACTTGTGCCTGGAGTGGGGTCCATAAACCCACCCTTGATACTAGTCCCTACTGACTGAGCCCAGCCTGAAGCCCTGTGTGGGAAGAAACAGGAAAAACCATCTTAAGGACCTGGACAGCAGGAACAGGCCTTAGAATCCAAGAACAGCAAGATCCTGACCTGGATTCTGGTTTCCCTGGAGTCCGACGTCGAGAAGCCTGAGACCCGGAGCCCGAGGTGGAGAAGCGGCGCTGACTGGAAAAGCAGACGTCGTACCCGGAGCCGCCAGAGGTCGAGAGAGGGCGCCGTCGGAGGTCGTAGAAGTACCAGAGGTCGAGGAGGAAGTCACCCGAGGTCGAGTGAGCGGCGTCGACGGGGGAGTGAAGTCCGCCCTCCGGAGTCGCCGGAGACCGAGGTGAAGCGTGCCGGAGGTCGGGAGTGGAGGTCGCACTCCGGAGTCGCCGGAACCTGAGGAGAGGAGCACCGGAGGTCGGGAGTGGAGGTCGCACTCCGGAGTCGCCGGAACCTGAGGAGAGGAGCACCGGAGGTCGGGAGTGAGGATCGCACTTCGGAGCCGCCGGAAGTCGACATCGAGCCAAGGCCGGCCGACGTCATCGAACCTGAGGTCGCCATCGGACCGGAGCCGCCCGAAGTCGACATCGAGCCAAGACTGGCCGCCGACATCGATCCGGAACCGCCTACCGGCGTCGTCAAGAACTGACATTGTGCCGAGGCCGCCGACATCGAACCGGAAACGCCTCACGGCGTCGACACGACTCCAGCGGCGTCGGAGCTTCAGAAAAAGGGCAGTAAGTGGAATAGAGGGCGCCTAAGGCCCTGTGGAATCCTGAGAGACTACCCTAGGAGCTAGAGAGGTGCTGGAACCAGCTTGATTGTGCCAGGGGTGAGCTGAGACTAATTCAGAGGGGTTGTGTAGAGTGAGAGAGCCAGGTCTCTAGAATTCCCCCCTTGATCTACCTCAGTTTAGGCCTCAGCCGTGTCCAAGCCAGGGAGTAGACACCCTCAAGCCATCCACCTAACCACAAGCTGTGCCTGGGCCAAATTAGCCCATAGTAATCTCAAATGTGAACTGATTCTATAAGTGTCACTGTCAGCTTTTAATTATTTATTGAGAGCACTGTATTTATTGTATTTAACCTATTTATTGCTCCACTGTATTTATTGTTCCACAGTATTTATTGTTGCACAATATTTATTGGTTTACAGTATTTATTGCCTCAGAATATTTAATTGCCTGTATGTATTGCACTTATATTTATGCCTTAATTATTTATGATCACCCCTATTTATTGAATCATTAAGACAGTATTTATTTGACCTGCACTATTTAAAAAGCCTTGTATATTGTGATTGTGTTATTATTTATTTAATCAGCAACTAAGAGAAAAAGAAGATAAAGAGAAATATTTTCATAATTTTTACGGTGTAGAGTCGTTTTCGGAACGGATGCACGCATGGTTATTGTATGGGTATGACGTATGCTTAGCACGGTGCCTGATTCCTGACCACTCGAGCCAAGCTACCACTGTGTATGTCTGGAAAGACCCCGTTACCACCAACCCCTTCCGGTGTGGGAGTGGAGAATTTCCAACACCATGCGACTGTTGTTCAATTTGGGTTTCTCGTTAAATGTGCCCAAATCTCACCTAGTGCCCTCTCAGCGTAGCCTGTTCATAGGAGCGGTACTGGACACGACTGTATGTCGAGCTTTCCCGCCTCCAGAGGATTCTCGACATTCAGGAGATGATTCCTTTATTTCTCGATGGAGTGGTTGTTCCCGTCCTGAAGGCCCAACTCCTGCTCAGTCTGTTCGATTCCTGCATATTGTTATTCAACCAAGCTCGCAGACACATGAGGGCACTCTAGTGGTGCCTCCGCAGGCAGTGGTATCAGCCCAATGAAGATCTCAGGGAGAAGGTCAGCATCTCCAGTGAGACTGCAGCGGATCTGTCTTGTTGGAGTGTGTCAGACAGCCTGTCTCAAGGAAAGCCCTTTCAACCTCCTCCACCGGTGGCCACAGTGATCACGGATGCTTCCACTCTAGGGTGGGGTGCTCATCTGGGGGATCTGGAGATCAAGGGTCTTTGGTCTCCGGAGGAAAGGTTGCTTGACATCAACCTTCTGGAATTGCGGGCAATACTTTTGGCTCTCAAAGCCTTCCTTCCCTCCCTTCGTGGTCAGTCGGTTCAAGTCCTGACTGACAACACTAATGCGATGTGGTACATAAACACACAGGGAGGGGTAGGGTTGTGTCGTCTCTGCAGAGAGGCTCTGGTCCTGGGCTCAGGCCATCAGATTTGTGTGATTGCAAATCATCTAGCAGGAGTGCTAAATTTGCGTGCGGACAGTCTCAGTCTGCAATTTTCGGCCGATCACGAGTGTCTTCTTCATCCGCAGGTGGTTCATCGCATCTTCAGGATGTCTTGGTTACCTCGGGTGGACCTTTTTTGCCACTCAGGAGAAAGTAATCTACCTGTAGTTCAACAGTCTGCAGTATCCGATGCAGGGAGCGTTGGTGGGGGGGGGGAGAGAGTCTTCCTATTGAATTGGAGTTTGCAACTCCATTACGCGTTTCCTCCCATAACTTTGATTCCTCGGGTTCTGAGGAAGATTTGCCAAGACCGGGCCAAAGTCATATTGATCGCTCCAAATTGGCCAAGAAGGATGTGGTGCACAGATCTTCTTCACCTCCATCGCACCCTCCGCTCTGTCTCCCTTTCAGGGCAGACTTCCTCTCGCAGGGGCAGGTTCTACACCCCCACCTCCAGAGCTTGCACCTTCATGCCTCGAGATTGAATGGGGCAATCTTGAGTTCTTTCTCTCTCCCAGCTGATGTGGTAGATGTTGTTTTATCATCCATCAGACCCTACCAAATCAATTTATTCTTCTAGGTGCTCCTCCTTTTGAGCCTCTTTATAGTTAACCTTCTTTCTTTCAAGACGGGTTTCTGATCGCTATTACCCCAGCCAGGAGGGTAAGTGAGCTTTAGACTCTTAGTTCTAAATCTCCATTTTTAACCATTCATGCAGAAAAGATGGTTCTCGGGACCAAAGCTGCTTTCCTGCCTAAGGTGGTCACTCCTTTCCATCTAGGGCAGTCTATTACCTTACCTGCCTTTTATCTCCCCCCCCCCCCCCCCCTCATCCTTCCATGGAGGAGGAGAGACTTCATCTATTTGATCCTAAGAGGGCTGTCGGCTTCTACCTGGACAGAACCAGGGACCTAAGGCTGGATGATGGGTTACATTGGACGAATGAAAATCAAAGCTGTCCACAAACGAACACTCTCAAGGTGGATCATCTTGTGCATCAAGATGTGCTACGCCTTGGCCAAGAAGGAGCTGCCTGAAGGTATTAGAGCTCATTCCACCAGACCTAAGTCGTCTTCTTCAGCTTTGGCTAGAAGTGTTCCTGTTGTAGACATCTGTAACGCAGCAACTTGGGCCTCCCTCTACACCTTTGTAAAGCATTACTGCTTGGATTCGGATGTTAGGAGGGACGGCCATTTTGCACGCCCTGTACTGCAAGATTTTTTGGTATAGGCAGGTGGACACCCTCCTCACACCCTCCTCCGGGAGAGGGACAACTTTGGGGATTCAATTCAAAAGGTGAGGAATCCACAGGCAGATGTATCCATCAGAAGAACAAGGGCCAGATGTATCAAAGGGTTTTACCCATTCTGTGTCTATGGGAAAATGTGCTCGTACATATGGCCCCAGGTTACTTACCTTCGGGAAAGCTTTTTCTGGTGGATACAGTATCTGCCTGTAGATTCCTCACTGACCGACTGCCTCTCTGTTGTCCTCCTGCATATACCGAAAAAGTTCTGACTATCTGACATGGTTATTTTCTATGTCATTTTCATGCCATACAGTTTGTTAGGAAATGCTTTGTTTATTGGCTTTTCCTTTCTACTAATGTATATACTGTATACATATATATATACTGGGCATACTTGTGTTATGTTGTCGGTCCGCCTGTTCGCCTCAAAGGCACGGAAAAAATGTGTGGAACTGACGTCCGCATGCCTACAAAATCTTCTTATGGATCCTGTGACGACATACAGTGTCGCAAGCGAAGCTGTGTTATTAGGATGTCCTCGTCGACGTGGGAGAGTTAGAAAAATAATTTCTGTGTAATGCTTGCGCAGGGGTTATTCAAAAGGTGAGGAATCCATAGGCAGATTCTGTATCCACCAGAAAAAGCGTTATCGAAGGTAAGTAACTTGTTCTTTATCGTCATAACATTGAAGCATTTTGCACAAAGGCAAGCCATTCCACCCCAGACCACTCTGGAAATGGTTCTCCTCACCAGCCAAATCTGTGGCACAACAACTATACTGCAGACTCTTCTCAGTCGACAGCTGTTGGCTTAGTTCCACTCACAATGCAGCCTTCCGGATTTGTGCTCATCTAGCACTGGTTTGTTAAACATATGTGGCCTAAATATTTTATCTCATACATTCAGGTTTCTTTTTTTTATCCATTGGCCACGCCACAACGTAGCATGCTGTTGCCTATAAGTTGGGCTTCCCCCTGTATCTAGATTTCTTATAAATGTGAAATCTTTACCCAAAAGCAAGATCAAAATCTGAATTAATTGACAATTGTAAACCTCACATATTATACTTAATGCAAACTTGGATACAGGCATCGTCCGGTCCCAATAATGGCAATACTGTTCCCCCTAATTTCTTTATAATTCGCTGCAACCGGACCAACAAGCTGTAGGAAGCTGGCTCTTTATATTGTATACCAAAAAGAGGTATTCTGTGCAAAGAGTCTAGGTATATGTCGGAAACTGGCTCTGTATATACTATTCCAAAGTACGGTATAGTGTGCACATAGTCCAGTGAAACCCCAAAGGTAGGCAGAGGTAAAAGTAGATATAAAACCTTACTGTCTATATGTGGTAGTGTGGGTGAGCAGTAACGCTTTATCAGAGGGTAGTGATACGCATTTATTGTACACACTTGGACAAGAAATTATGTCACACACTCAAAGGCTAAACTCAGACCAATTTGTTTGTATAAAAATATTATTTAGTTATTTTATTTCTAGAACCAGGCCAGGTGCAAGTTAGTGAGACAATTCTTTTCAGGTATATTGCAGTTGAAATGCAATTGAAATGCAGTTGGATGCAATTGGTTTGTTTACTGGTAAGTCACCAGTTAAAAATGTATTTAGTTACTCTTCAGATTACTTTATACATTACTTTTCAGATTACTTTTTAAGTGACTTTTTCTACTCAGTGTGATATGTCTAGATATCACACTAGGACATTTCCTAGAGTAAAAAGGTAAGTAATTCAGGTTTTGTACGTTTGCAGTTTCTTAAGGTTTCATACAAACCAACTCCACACTTAAAAGATTATTTTCACAGAAAAGCAGTCCTATGGGAGAAAACAGTTATCGGTTTTTCAGTAAGTACTTAAGTTTTGAAGTTGGTATTCTGGGGTAAGAAACGGGGTTCCCCAGGGCCGAGAATGTACCCTCAGCGGCACTACAGCAGCCAGAGTGGTTAGGTCCAATGTTATCCAGTGGGAGGGATAGGGGCCCTCCGGTTGGTGGCTGCTCACGAGCAGGCCACAAGGTTGTGGGAGTAAAGCTCCTGGGGTTTAGCTCAGGGCAAAGGGGGATCCAAGTTTAGCACACTAGGTGCACCCACAGCGGCACAGGGGCGGTCTGGTGCAGGGTGCTGTTTTGGTGCCGGGTGCCCTGTTTTCAATGGCAATTGCCGGTTTTGTTTTTTAGCTACAGGCTCGGTCTAGGATGTCTTCCAGGAGGAAACAACATCTGGGCAGGCAAGTTGGAAGGCTCAGGATGTAGGTGCACCTCGGTTTCTCTTCTCCAGGCAGCTGGATGCAGGGGTGTCTTTTGAGGTCGGATTTCACCTCAACGGGCCACTCGCGTTTAGTGGGGGTCTCCGTACAGAGGCTGCAGGTGACGTCTGGGAGTCCCGGAAGGGTTAACCCACGGTGGACTGACTTTGGAGCGCTGTGGGTCCTCGCTCCATCCGTTGGGACACTTTAACTCTGGCCAAAGGCGTTGGCTGCAGTGGTGGTTCCAGGCGTTGTTTCTTTGTCCTCCGCAGGCTCAGAGTCTTTCTTGGCTGTTTCTTTTGAACAGAGCTGCGGTTAACAGGCGATCCGGTCTTTGTTGAAGGCAGTCAGACTTCCCAGGAGGTCTGGAGGTCGCTGGCTGCAGGACAAGGTGACTTTTGGCGCAGCATCTCTGGAATTTCCGACGGGCCGGTTTGGCTGGGGCCAATTCAGTTGTTCTCTGCAGTCTCCTCTGCTGGGCGTCTTCTTTTGTCCTTCTTCGTAGGTTGCGGGAATCTGTCTTCTTAGTTCAGGGCTGTCCCCTAAATACTGTACTTAGGGGGATTTTAAGGGGTCTTGAGGTCAGTAGCCAATGGCTACTGACCTTAAGGTGACCGCACCCTTGGTGTGCTCACCCCATGTGGGGCAGTGGGCGCAATCCCTAACCCTGATTGGAGAGTGCCTACCATCTGCAAGACGGCAGGCACTGAAGAGTGGGCTTCACCTCGCCTCCCCCACCTGAGGAGTGGGGTTGGCAGAGGTGGGTACACCTTCTGGGCTGCTTGAAGTTTTCCGGCCTGTCTTCCCGACGAAAAGGAGGGGAGACGAGGGGAGGCTGCTCCTGATAGCAGAAGAGGCTGGAGGTTGTATTACAAAGGCAGCAAGGCCTTTGAAGCTACCCTGCCACAGATGGCTCTTCCTGACCTGGGTGAGGTGTGAACACCTTCACCCAGGAAAGGCTTTGTTTCTGAGCTCAGGGAGCGAAGGCTCCCACCCCAGGAGTCCAGAAACTTGTTTCGTAGTGGCAGGCTTGTTTACCAGTCAGGGAACCCACTAGAGGCTGGTCGTTTTCCAGGGGGCATCTAGAAGATGCCCTCTGAGTGCATTGTATAATAAATCCCACACTGGCATCAGTGTGGGTTTATTACGCTGAGATGTTTGCTACCAAACTTTCCAGAATTCAGTAAAGCCATTATGGTGCTGTGGAGTTCGTAATGACGAACTCCCAGATCATATACTCATTATGGCTTTACTGCACTTACAATGTCTAAGAAAGGACTTCGATACTGTAGGGGTACAGTGCTCATGCAACTGTACCCGCACCAGTGGCATAGTGCATACAGCTAGAGGGGTGGCTCACCTTTGACATAGTCAGTAGGTTGTAGGCATGGCACACAAGGATGTGTGCCATGTCCACTTCACTTTTCTCTGCACCACAACACGCATCCTGCAATGCCAGTGTGTGTGTATTAAGGTACAGGACCTTTAAGGGTGGATACTATGTGCTGCAGCCCATCGAGGCCGTCCCTGGGCACAGTGCCCTTGGTACCCGTGTTACCATTTATAAGGGACTTGCATGTGACCAGAGTTGCCAATTGGGGGTACTAAGGTAAATTTTTGGGGGAAGAAGACCGGCACTGGGGACCTGATTGGTTGGGTCCCAGGGCTCATCAAGTCAAAGTGCATCAGAAATCGGGCAAAACGTGTGTGTGTGTGGGGGGGGGTGTTACTGCAACAGAAACCTAGCTTCCTACAGTATTCCCTTATAAGTGGACAGGGGCTTGCTTTAGCAATCCCAATGTGCTCTTCTAGGGGGCAGTGTAGTCGAGCAGCATTGCATTTATTAGAGAAGAGCATTAGACATCTGCAAATACACAGGCAATAAATGATGCACACGACTCAATAAGGAGATTCACACTAATTAATAAAGCAAACTATTATCTTTACATGCGTTTTGGCACCACGATCATCAGGTAAGTATGTTTCGAGAAATGCTTTTAAGTTTCAAAAGTTGACGCGGCAATATTATCTTATGGAGGAAAAACATACGCTGCATACAGGTACTTCACAGCGAGTTATGGGACCAATCTCCTGTACTTAAGGTGAGTATGGGGCAAGGTTCAAGGCCACACCAACAGGTCACCTTGGAGGCTATGGGGCGTCTGGGTGCAGAGGTTTGTTTCAGCGTCCGATGCCCAGTGTTATCCTATAAGGGAAAATATGTAATGTAATTGGGCACTTAACGGCAACTTAATCTCCTGAACTTAAAATGAGTCAGGGCCACACCAACAGTTCACTTCTGGGGGCTCTGGAGCATCAGAATGCAGAGGCGTGTTACGGCATCGGGTGCCCTTGTTAGTCAATAGGTATCGATCTGTCTGAAAGAGGCTGCAGGTTTGGACTGGGAAACCAGTCCGGCTGAAAAAACAAGAGCTCGCAGGTGTTGCGATGCTTCGGGACACCTTTGACCACGTCCACCCTGGTCAGGGGCAACTGGTGCAGAGGTGCTTTGAGGAATGTTTTTTCACTGCTGATTCACGCTCAGTTGGGGGTGTGTATGCATGCACAGAGGCTTCAGTCTGCGCCTAGGAGTATCCTCCTGGCACATCCAAGGGGGGCTCCTTCTCTGGAGGGCGGGGGAACCATGCTGGCACCATTGACCCACTTCAACTCTAGCTTGGAGTGACTGGTGCAGTTGTGCTGACCGGTGTTGGGTTTAGACGGGAGTCCTCTGTTTTCTTTGGTACGTGCAGTGTGCAGTTAAGCAGCTCCGCTGCTCCACTGGAGTTCCTGAGTCTTGGCAAAAGCACTGGTAGTCCTCTCAGGCTTTTGAAGGCACAGCAGCTTACAAGATGAGCCAACTTCGGCGCAAACGTCTGAACAGTGAACAGGCCGGAACGGTTGGCGCCTAGACAGTTGCTTATTCCACAGTTCTTTCTTTTCGCGGCTCTTAAGTCCTTCTTTTAGGTCCGCAGGTTCTGATTTTCCTG
The DNA here is from genome assembly GCF_964204655.1 of Triturus cristatus. NCBI lineage: Eukaryota > Metazoa > Chordata > Amphibia > Caudata > Salamandridae > Triturus > Triturus cristatus. Next base: position 168,810,780 of record NC_140586.1, on the reverse strand, counting down.
GGACCAGGGACTCTCCTAAATACTAGATTTAGGTGCTTTGGAGTAGTGGAGGGTAGTAACCCAGGGGCTACCGACCCCTGGGGTCAATATGGCCCCCTATAGCACATGGGCATAACCCAGTCCCATAGTTCCTATGTTTGCCATCACAAAGATGGCCGACTTCTAATTTTCTTATTCACTTCAGTTAGCCCACCTTTTGGAGTGGAACTAGCCTGAAGGTGAACACGACTCTCTGACTACTAATTTTCCCGCCTGTCCAGGTGTCAAATGGGCTCTGGATGGGAGGGGGGGAGGAGCGGGCTGTATTCAGCAACTTCTCCTGTGACAGAAGCCAGATTTGCATACTAAAGGCAGTGGGCTCTTTGAAGCTCCCTGCCTTGGATTGCTAATTTGCAGGTCATCCTGTGGGAGGGGTGTAAACACCCTCTGCCCGAGCATTATTTTGTTACTGACCTGAGAGCAAAGGCCCTCGCCCCTGGGGGCCAGAAACTTGTCTGTGGTGGCAGGCTGGCTAGAACCAGTCAGTCAGCACACTTGTAGTTGGTAGGTTTTCAGGGGGCACCTCTAAGGTACCCTCTGGGTGCACATATTATTAAATACATCATTAGAATCAGTATGGGTTTATTAATACAAGATGTTTCATATCAAACATCTCCATTTTCCGTGAAGTCATCATGTAGCTGGGTAACTTGTTTTTTGACCAGTGTCCAGCACATGTATTTAAAAGGGCTTCCCTGTTCACGTGTACTGGCAATAATTAAACTGGCCACATAGGGGCATATCTGCTCCCACAGATATGTCCATACATGCAATAAATGCACCCTGCCTAGGGCTGCAAGGCCTGTTGTAAGGGTGACGCACAAATTATTAAATGCAGTGTTTGAGGACATGGCACAAGTGTGTGTGATCTTCGGTTTTCACGTTTTAGAGCACCTTGTCACACAGCCTGCAGTGACAGTCTATGAGTTTGGTGCTGGGTCCCTTAAAGTTTCATAAGATATGCTGCAGGTCTTAGGGACCCTCTTTAGTGCCTGTGTCCTAGATTTAAGAGGTACACCTTACTAGGGACTTACAGAGGTGCTAAAGGCCTGGGGATTAAGTGACCATTTGTCTTGTTTTGGGGAAAGAACCCTGGCACCGGGGACCCTGGTTAGCAGAAACCCAGTGCACTTCAGTTAAAGTTGCAAAAAATACCAGGCAAAAAGTGGGGGTATCGGTGCAGCAAGAACCCAATTTCCAACACATGCCAGGAAAAGGCATCATTACTCGGAAAAATATTCACTGCTCTATTTTAGAGGCCAAACTTACCTCGCACTGAGGTCCTCATCTTTACCCTAAAGCTAACTTCTGTTACGGGAGCTCTTGTAGATCATCCCCAGGGGATGATCTACAAGAGCTCCCGTAACAGAAGGAAGCCTAATTTTGAGAACCCTGCCTACCTGTTGGGATAATTCCTTGTTCCTCTGTACTCAGCCATCGCCGCCGCAGCTACTGGGCTCCTTTCTTCAGCGCGTCTCCCCCGCCGCCGCCACTTCACATCGCGGAGGAGAGCGGGGTGAGACCACAACCCCCAGACTACCTTGCGGCCGCTGACGCCGCCAACGCACACGGAGGCGCATAAAAGATTGCGGCTCCCTCGGGGGAGCGGGAAGCCTAATTTTGAGAACCCTGCCTACCTGTTGGGATAATTCCTTGTTCCTCTGTACTCAGCCATCGCCGCCGCAGCTACTGGGCTCCTTTCTTCAGCGCGTCTCCCCCGCCGCCGCCACTTCACATCGCGGAGGAGAGCGGGGTGAGCCCACAACCCCCAGACTACCTTGCGGCCGCTGACGCCGCCAACGCGCACGGAGGCGCATAAAAGATTGCGGCTCCCTCGGGGGAGCGGGAAGCCTAATTTTGAGAACCCTGCCTACCTGTTGGGATAATTCCTTGTTCCTCTGTACTCAGCCATCGCCGCCGCAGCTACTGGGCTCCTTTCTTCAGCGCGTCTCCCCCGCCGCCGCCACTTCACATCGCGGAGGAGAGCGGGGTGAGACCACAACCCCCAGACTACCTTGCGGCCGCTGACGCCGCCAACGCGCACGGAGGCGCATAAAAGATTGCGGCTCCCTCTGCGTCGCGGGACGCGCGCGGGCGGAGCCGGTCTAAGCCCGGGCAGAGGGTGGGCCGTCTGTGGCCGTCCGGGGCTGGACTGGGCTGGGCTGGGTCACCCCCCTAACTAGCTTAATCCGGACTCGGGGTCTGTTTGTCGCTGCATAAAGTCCGTCGTTAAGGTTTGGCTAGCGAAGGGTCATCATGTTGTACTAGCTGTGGTTACAATTGCCTTAAGTTATTTGTTACAGTGTAAGGTATGTCAAAAACTTCCATTAAGGGCTCAACAGTGGGGGGATCAGGGACTTTAGACGCCTTTTTAAAGAGAGCTGAAAATGCTGTTTCAAAAGAAATTGAGATTGTTGAAAAAAGGTTGTCATTAGAGCCTTTTGCCCAGCTCATTCCGGCAGTGCCCATGCAGGCACCTCATTCTATCTCTTCTGGGCCTGCCTTAGAGACTTGTGATTCTAGCGTTCAGCTTATTTTGAATGTTTCTAGTCCTTCTCTTTCCCCCCCAGCCTTACGCACTAGGCAATTAAAGACCCCCTCTGTCGCCCCTGTTAAAGTACCTAAGGGTAAGAGAAAAGCTACTCATGCCCCTAATGGATCCGCCATTACGCTAAACAACCTAGGAATAAAGATCCTGGTGAGGGACTGGCTCATCCGGTAGGCAGCTTAGTGGTTGAGGCTACCCCTCAGCCGGGAAATAGGTTTACGGAACCTGGGGCTCAAGGGGATACAACCACTTTGAGAGACTTGTCAGCTGATTTGATCAAGCAGCTGGACGAGCGACTAAGTAAGTTCATATCACCAGTCTTGGACAGACTTAGTGAGATTGACAATAGACTTATTCTAATTGAACGCCATATTGCTGATCAATGTGCTCCGGTGTTAAGGCCTAATCCTTCTGATCTACTTCCCCTAGGTGAAGTCACTTCTAGAGTGTCTGATATGGTTAACTCTATGTCAACTTCTGTTGCGGGCCCTATAATTCCCGTACCACCTGCTCAGGGAATTAATCGCGTTAGCCCAGGTTTGAGGGGTCTTACTGAAAGTCGAAGTGCACGGGGACAGCTGACACACAAGGAACGTCCACTAAACTTGCCTCCAGAGGCATGCCCATACACGGTTATTTTGGCTAATGTCCCGAAAACTTGTGATGGCAAGGAAGAACATTGGTCCTCCTTGAAAAATAAAACCCTTCACTTTTTGGCTGGGAAGACAGTTTTGGGGAGTCACCTCTTTGATTGTTTCAAAATGGTGAGAAGGGTCCCGTGGGTGGGGAAGTCCAACAAGACTCTGAGGGGGGACTGTGTTGTTGTGAATTTTAGTTCCCCCGACATAGTTGATCATATTTTAAGACAAGCAGGGTCTCTCAGAATTCAACAGAACCACATTAATGTCCTCCCTTTGGGCTTTTTTTATCCACCACCCTTTTCAGGACTGGTTAGATTGAGCGAGCGCCCCTTTCAGCAAGTTGCTGCAAGTAATGCACTGCTATTAAAAAATAGATTCGAAGTCCTTAGTACTTTAGATATAAATGATTGACTCAGGGATAGTGGAGTGTATACCCACAATGATGTCTTCAGTACAGTACCTTCCAACTCCTCTGGGTTTTTATCTTCTAGGTCACCTGTTGTGGATAACACGGTCAATTTCACTGCTTTAACAATTAACAACTTACCTTTACAGACAGAGGCTGCCATTAGTGTTACTCAGAGAGGTTTTGAGGTAGTTTCTGTAACAAAGAGAGGAACAGCTCCTATCTTTAATCTTGATAATTTGGGTGTTGAATTGCCTCATAATGGAGTAGAGGTTGATCCTTTACCTTCTTCGCCTAAATTGGAAAATTGCTTAATTAAAGAACAAGTATGTGTAAAGGGCACTCCACAATAGATTCAATTTCTGCTTTATCATGGAATATTGCGGGTCTTCGCTCTAAACGAGATGATCAAAATTGGAGGGCTTTTCTCTCCACTCATCACATAATTGCTTTACAAGAAACATGGGAGGCGACAGATCCTTATTACCTGGATGGGTACCAATCCTTTATTAAATACGCTGTGCCCTCTGTTATGGGGAGACCACGGGGGGGGTCTTTTGTTATTATTCGGTTTAAAATTATTATATAGTATTGAGCTGTTAGTAACTAACTCTCCTCATATTTTAGCGGTGAAAATGGAATGTGTCAACCTGCCATCATTTTTGGTGGTTAATTTTTATAACTCATTCACTAGGTCGGATGAGTTAGAGCATCTCAAAGCACTGCTCAGTTTTCTGGACGAGTATGATGCAATTAATGTTAAACCTTATTTTCTTTTACTTTTTGGTGATTTTAACATTTACGTATGTCATCTTAATTGTTTAGTAAATAACTATCATGATTTATGCCCACAAGAGGCTACCCACTTTGAACACTCTAGGGGTGGGACTTTCCTAGAGAACATGGTATCGTCCTATTACTTATACATGCCTGTTCAAGACTTGCTGGTTCCTGTTCATACGTTTACGGGTCAAGGCCATTGTAGCACAATTGACTATATTTTTGTACCACGCATTATGATGAACCTATTGGGCACTTTTCGTGTCACGCAAAACGTCTTAAGTGACCATAACCCACTTTCACTGGAAATTAAAGTTAAGGCACTGAGGAAAGACGTTCTCTTGCCTTTGATTCCTAACACAAATCTTGAGTCTACTAGTCAGGGACGACAATTGAGGTGGGATGTTATTACCCCGGCAGACTTCCTTGACAACTTATATGAAAGTAAAAAGGAGGATTTTAGCTTGTGTCTTTTGCCATTGGCTCAACCGAGGGTCATTCTGGGCGCTTTTGACAGAATTACTAAATATGTTGTGGGGAATCTCACCACTCATGGGAAACCAAAGCTCAAGAAATTTAAAAACTGGTTTGACCATGCCTGTTCCAGTGCGCACTCTGCCCTCTTATTGGCACTGAAAGACCCCGGTAACAATCCTGGTAAGATAGCCGAGGCTAGAAGATGTTATAAAAAAGCAATAAAGGACAGGAAAAGCGAGTTAAAAAACAAGGCTTGGGATGATTTGTCAGACGCAAGCACCCAGAAAAACAGTAGCCAGTTCTGGAAGGTGATTAACAGTCCCCTTTTTAATGAGCTGGAGAATACTAACAAAGAATGTCATATCCCGCCAGACAAATGGGTGGCCCACATTAGCGGTCTCTATTCGGAGATACAAGAATCTAACCCAGTAAAATACGCGGATAATACATTCGCTTCAAGAATCCTTTTTAAGGAGGAAGAGGTCCTGGTGGCTATTGAGACCATGGCAATAGGTAAAGCCCCAGGACCGGATGGAGTCCCTGCGGACCTTTATAGGGCTGACCCAAGGTTTTGGGCTAAACTTTTAACTCGTGTTTTTAATGCTGCTTCTGAGGCCGGTGCTCCTAGATCATGGGGCAAAGCTGTTATCGTTCCTCTTTTCAAAAAAGGTTCAAGAGAAGACCCGGCTTGTTACCGGCCCATTTCTCTCCTGGATTCCGCCATGAAAGTAATGGGTAAAGTGGTCCTTGCTCGTTTAACAGTGTGGTTGGAGGAGCAATCTATAATCTCTGACCTTCAATATGGGTTCAGACAAGGAAGGGGTACGGTCGGCCAATGCCTTAATTTACATCTTATTATAGGTAAATACACGGTCGCTAAGCAGGGGGACCTCCATTTAGCTTTTATGGATTTGTCCACTGCATTCGACCTTGTAAACCGGCAAAAATTATGGGCCTTATTAGCCGTTTTGGGGCTTGACCCGATTCTGATTTCTTTCTTGGCTGTCATCCACGAGGATACCTCCGCAGTTGTACGTTATAGTGAAGACGGAAGGCAGACAGATGCCTGGCAGGTAAAGCGTGGAGTAAGACAGGGGTGTATTCTTGCACCCCTACTTTTCTCGCTTTACATTAATAATTTGGGACCGGTTTTAACCATTGTTAGTAAAGACATTCCGAAAGCCGGCTCCAAAATGATCCCTGCATTACTTTATGCGGATGACACAGTTTTGTTGGCTAGAACCGCGAGAGGTTTACAAGCTCTCTTAAATGGATTTTATGATTTTATGGTCTCTTTAGACTTATTAATTAATTTTAAAAAATCACATTCCATGACGATTGGCTCGGGGAGAGCGAAAAGGGTGAAATTCTTCTGTGATGGGCAGGAACTAACCAAAGTTCAGATGTTCCCATATCTAGGGGTCGTATTTGATGACAGATCATCCTGGGTCTTACAACGTGCTCAGAAAAAGAATAACCTAGCCAGAGCTACAGGCGCTCTGTTGGGCTTTGCAAAGCGCTTAGGGTGTAAACCGCTTCCTGCTCTATTAAAAATCTATAGTGCGAAGTGTTTGCCCATGGCACTTTATGGAAGTGAGGTCTGGGGTTACAAGGCTTCTCCTGACATTCAAGTAGTAGAAAATAACTTCTTTCGGAAATTGTTGTCTCTTCCCCCATCCGCACCTACTTTTAACATTCATGAGGACTTGGGGGTGGGATATGTTGCTGACCAAATAGCTGTGGCCCCGCTACTAGGTTGGCTGAGGGTTTGGGCACAACAGCCACCAAACCTAAACCAACAAATTATCCAAGATTGCTTATCTTTGGATAAAGCCTTGTCCATCCCATGGATATGCTACATTAAAAACAACTTGAAGTTACTTGGCTGTCCTGAACTGTTTACCAGTCCTTGTGCACTGAGTAAAGAGCAAATCAAAGCCGTTAAGTCCCAATTTTTGTCTAGAGCAATGTCGTCAAGGGAAGGAGATGAGCTGGGGAAACCGACAGTTAGGAGGTTTGTCATGTTGAGTTCAGGTAGTGAGATCCAGCCTTATTTAACCTACATTAACAAACCTTTCCATATGTTTTTGCTTGTAAGGTTCAAGCATGGTTTACTCCCTTGGCTCTTGGCCTATCCAAAAGGCTTTTTTAAGGAAGGAACTCTAGGGCCTTGTCCTTGTGACAACATTTCTGAACAAAATTTGTTGCACATGTTATTCTTTTGTAAATTTTACTCCTCTCAGCGCAAAAAATACATCTTGCCGATCTTGAAGAATTGTCAATTTAAGCAAGCAAGGCCTGCTCTGGCTTATTTACAAATGTTGGAGTCTCCCTTGATTTGTTTTGGGGTCGCTTGCTTTATTGTGGGTGCATTAAGAGCAAGAAATAGGGCTCAGATTATTTAGTCGTTCCCCTCATTTCCCAATGAATATGCTGTTGTAGATGGAATTTTTTAAGGAGAAATGATTTTTTAGAATGTTTTATTATTAAATGAATTGAAAGACATACTTTTATTGCACCTTGCGCCAAACTGTACTGTATTTATTTCTTGTGTTAATAATTTTTCTTGTAATTGCATTTGCCTGTATCATGAATTTCTGTCCTGTGCTTTGATGGTTTTAAAATTTTAACCGAATAAAGCAAACTTTTGACTTTGACATCCCCAGGGCTGTGATCTAAATCAATAAATTTTTTGTCACAATTCTTAGATCCTTATTTTCGCAGTGTTTTGAGTTTTGTCATTCTGGGATATCTTAATTGTCACTTTAATCCCCTTTCCAATCAAAGCCATGGTTAAGTTTGCTGGATTCTCTTGTGGCACTGGGTCTCTCCCAATTCGTCAAACATCCTATTCATGACCTGGTTTTCCTCAAGATCTGATATATGCTATTGACTGTTTGCTTAGAACTGACTCCTCTTTCTCTTTTATGATGCAGTTGCTTTTGACATCCTGGCAGTTAACCCAGTCTAGTATTCAAACCATGGCCATAAAATATTGCATGTGGAGTGAAATTTAGTATGGCTCTCAGCCTCAAACTGCAGTCTGGCGAAGACATTGAGGCCTCCGCCATAACTTTAATCTGCGGATCACCTCCTCTTTCAACACTATCGTGCCCAAGCGATCTAAAGTATATCAGAGGCAGTGGGACCAAGTTTTTTAACATAACTCCTTGCACGCAGCAAAACATCACTGTAAATATTTGGAGTTGACTTGGTGGAGACCTTTATGATACTTAATCCAAAATGGATCAGCCATCTGAAAATGCAAATGTTTCAAAGTCTAAGGCAGTCTATTAGGCATCCAAAATAGAAAACTATAGTACATAATTTGTAGTCTGTCTCATCCTTAGACGAATGACTCTGCATCACCCCTCATCCTCACTTTGCAATGATCTTGTCTGCTTTTTTAAGAGACAAAATTGTGAAAATGTTTCCAGCTTCCCCAACAATTGATTCAATATTGTACCCCTGTTAGACAAACAGGTCATTGCTAAAACGTACACCACTTTCTATGGTGAACAGGCTAAATCTAGGTCCTGGTTGATACCTGTCCTCCCAAAATTCTCCAGCTAGTGGAACAGCAAGTATGCCCTATCCTTCCTGCCTTGTGCAGCATCTCTTACCTCTGCCACAATTCCAGCGCTGTGGAAAAAAACCATGATGGTTCCTCTCCTACAAAGAAACCCAGCTAATCCTTCCCACCTTACTGACTATAGACGTGTCTCGCTACTACCTTTGCCATCCAAACTACCGGAGAAAGCTGCAAATTTGCAACTGCCACCATATTTAGAGAGTAACAATCTTTTTGATATTTTAAAGTCCTTTTTAGGTCGAGCCTTGAGTCAGCGCACATGAGCTGCTCTGTGAGACCTGCTGTACTGGAGTATGGAATAGAAGCCCCGCCCACTCTCCACCAATATTTTTCTTTGGCCTCTGTCTTTGTCCTTCGTAAATGCTGCCGTCTGATTCAGTAATCGGCTTGTTAGTCCCTCCTTAGTACGGCTTTGTCTTCATTTGTAACCTCCCATGGCTACTGGCCCTTTTAATTCTGTTACACAGTACGTGTTATTTAGTCTGTAAGCACTACTGCAGGCACGACATGCTTACCTGCAACATTCGGCGCGACATGCACTCTTTCACTTTCCAAGCAGTCCGTCACTTTGTTTTTAAACTAGTGCAGCTTGCCTACCTCGTTTTATCTCCCCCCCCCCCCCCCCCCCACCCCTGTCCTTCCAAGATGCCGTTTGTTTTTAATTTAAAGTGCTAGATCCGAATTTGCTAATAATTACAGACGTTGAGCTGATGTCAAGGCTCGAACACTGGTCCCCCCGCTCCTGAGTCGGCAGCTCTGACCGCTGAACACACAGTTCCACTCCACACAATTCAAATACTCTCAATACCACATAATTACTATCCACATAATTCCCCAACACACAATACCACATAATTCCAATACACAAATCTACTCCACACCACAAAATTCCACTCCACACAATTACACAACTAATCCAATCCACATAATTCCACAACACACCACATACACTCCATAACACATAATTAAGAAAACATTGCCATATATAATGCCAGTAGCTCCAACAAATGCAGGACGTATTGCAGAAGTACAGAACTTTGCCATTTACAATGCCAATAACTCCAACAAATTCGAGACCTATTTCATATGCAATGCTTCTTTAGACTGTCATGTACTACAGAATCCCCCTTGCAGTGATAAATGCAATTAGATGCCTTTGGACCAAGGGGAACCAACTGCCCTGGTCCTTGTCGATATGTTTGCAACCTTTGACATGGTTTCCCACATAGTTCCTCAGTTTGCAGGTTCAGATTTAGGCATTGGAAAGAAAACCTTAAATGGTTTCTGCTTTTTCTCAGTGACAGAAGCCAAACCAATTGTATGTCCTCCTTCCCAGTTTCAAGATCTTTCTTTACAATACGCCCACTTATTTTTTTTTAACAAATATTTTTATTGCCATTTCAAGAAGCATGATAGTATGTACAAAGTACCAGGACATGTTACAGGTAGAGCACGTCAGGCTCTGGTCACTTACTCTGCATTGGCAATACGTAATAACTCACCAATTATCTGATCATAATAGTTGACAGCACAGACCAATATCATAAAAGCCAATTTACCAACTTGAGTAACGAAACTCCCCCCTCCCCCACCCCTCCTCCCTGCAGGAAATACATTTCTTAACACCCCCCGAATTCATTAAGGGCCATATTCACTCACTACATTGGCTACCAATAATTTAAGGCTTTATTTACCACCCGTTGAGTGCTTGATAATAAGGAACCTGTCTATATCGGGCAAAGATTCACCTGGTATGTACCCCTCCATTCTATTTGCTGTGAGAGCATGGAATCAACTTTCATCACATATTAGAGGCCTCTCCAATCGCACCCTTTTTTAGAAAGTAAGAGGTTGAGGGGCATGTTTTGCTAAGGCAGGATTCCTAACCAGGCACCTAAAGACACCAATGCGTAGGACTCTGCATCCCATGCATGTATGCCTGCATACATGGATGCAGAAGTTTTTTGTTTGTTTTTTACACTTCATTTCTGGTTGCAGTATCCTGCACTGAAGTACAAGCAGACACAACACGCTGAGGAAGATGATGGAGGGAAGATCTTCGTGTGAACACACTAGTCCCTGATCTGTTACTCTGTTAGGCCTAAAAGTGGCTTAGCCAGCTAATCTGTAGCAGTCATGCACCACTTCAAATTCAAGATGAATTTGATCTGGATACAATTTCAGACGCTCCCACCTTGCCTTCAGAGCACAGAAACACACACACAGAATCACTGTGTGTATGACCTGGGCTCCATGTCTTGCTGTGGCTGATTAGAATCGGGTAATGAGAATGGGGTTATATATTCCAGAGCCCGCGCTGCAGTCCAGCATTCAGGAAAATTGTTCACCACTGTGCTTGAAACTTTTACAGTTAGCTTGGCCAGCAGAGTCTTGGGCTGCATTCAGTATGCTGCGGGTGTAAGGCTACACACAGTGCTGCAATTCAAGTGGCTGTGCTCCCTACAGCCTGTAGGCCCAGTAAACTCCCGTCCGCCCAAAAATATTCTTTCCACAGTGAACAGGTAAGTGACTTTTTCCTTGGCTTGGAACTGAAGAATCTTTCCTTCTCAGTATGAGCAAGAGCAGCCTCTTCAGTGTCTCTTGGTGGGAGGCAGAGTGAAGAGGCAAGGCACAGCAGAGCCCATGAAGTGAGAGGACCTGGGACTAGAGAGGCTGATGGCATGATACGCAGTGATTGGCAGTGGACTTGAGAAAAGCTTCTGTGAGGTGTATTCTAGCAGAGGGCAAGTGCGCCCAGACATAGAAGGCCCTGCAGGGAAGTTAATCTGACCCAGAGGGCCTGGGGGAGAAAGCTGGGTGTATGGAAGCAAGGTGCTGTCAAGTCAGTCAGGTGGGACCCCCCCTGCTTTGGTGGGGTCCCCACCCAAAGAGCCCCATTCATGTTAAATTTGCTGTAGTACCAATGATAAGAACGTATTTGCATTGGACTATTATGTGAGTGGGTGCAGTCTGTGGAATATGTCTGTGTAGACTGTGCATGGAGACTTATTAGCTAGGTGCTATATCCTACATTTAAGACAGGAAGGAGGATAAGCCTAAATGGATGTGAATGCACTGAGAAAGTTAGCTTTTCCTTAAGGGTTCTGATAATTTATAACCTCAACCCTTTTTCCGTAAAAAACATTCTCTTCTAGGTGATACTCATCGATAGTCATAAGCACTAAATAGTCAAGCCCATGTGCGGTTATCCCCATGCCTGAGTTGGACTATTCAGTATGTATAACTATTGATGAGAATTCCCCTGGAAGAGAACCAGGAGTACAGGTGAGTAACGTCCTTTTTTTTGGTTTACATTTCTTTGTTTTTTTGTAAAATCAACAAGGAACATACCACATGCAAATACAATCGACTTATGCAATCTAAGTTACATTGTAATTTCAGCAGCGGGGCAATAAGTTAATAGTACGCATCTACCATTGTGGCGTGGGTTGGTGAGAAGGTGATGTCACGTTCGATGTTTTCAAGGGTCTGTGTGCACGGTGACCAAACAGGATTGCATCCGATAGTAATCTCAGTGTAGTGTAACTGTGCATATGGGAGGGGGGTGGTATGGGGGAAGAGCAGGTTAACAGAGGATGAACTGTGTAAATTTGCCCAGCTGTATACCCTAGCGATTCAATCCTAGTTTATTGCCCATCTCCACTGCATTGCTATCCAGTGCCCTACACTTGTGTGAGGTACACGTAGTAGTGAGCGAGGGGGCTGGGTGGCGGGGGAACAGGTTTGCGTATTGGATGCAGCGATTGGTTGCTGGTATCTATGGAGTTCCGACCCTAACTATCTCAGGTGTTCTATTGATCTCAGAGCACGGGGATCGGGGCCCCTGTTGGGGTTTCTGAAAGTCTAGGAGCATGGCATCCCAAGCGGACGCCAGGGGAGTATTGCGTAACCCCAGGGCGTCTTCTCGCCTCAGCGCCACACTCTCTGCCTGTGGCCAGTTTGTGAAGGAGCGATAACATGCTTCCCATTATGGGGGTTTAGGACTTTTCCACCGCTTGGTGATCAGGCGCTTTGCAGTGATTAGACCTAAATCTATAAAGCGCATTGACGCCTTATGTTTTTTGGATCTGCAGAAGAGACCCAGGATGCATACTTCCCACGTGTTTCCCACTATGCTATCAGTGCTGTCTGAGAGGCGAGTGGTGATCGCCCGCCAGCAGACTGCTAGAGCAATGCAGCCCCATACCATTTGAAAAAGGTCAGCATTCACCAGCTGGCAGCAGGGCACTTAGCATCGATGCAGCGAAAATATCTGTTTGTTTTCCAGTGTAAGATATGCCCTGTGTATTATGTGGAGCTGTATGAGGCGAAACCTGGAGTTTTGAGGTATGAAAACAAGTCCCATCAAGGTGTTTTCCCAGCCCTTGTCAGTTTTAGGGCAGTGTTGTTGGTTTCATCTTCTCCGGAGACTGGTCGCCGCGTCGTGGCTTTTTCCACGGCGTCTTCTAAGGACGGCTCTTCGCCGTCGCCGCGCCCTCAGTCTTGGCCGGAGGCGCATCAGATTCCTTATCGTAGGCGAGAGACAGGACCCGGAAAACTTTCTTGCCCAGCATCTCCGCGCGCCGGGGCGCGGTACCACGCGACTCCGCCCGACGTTCTCCACGGGCGTGACGTCAGCGAGGTCACATAAGCCCTACACCGGCGCGCTGACGTCCGTTTTCTTCTTCTCCGCATGCAACGCGGATCTGGATCTTGTCTGGCCCGTTTCAGGCCTTTTTTTTCCGATTTTGTTGAGAACAGTGTGCGAATGCCTTCGGGCTTTAAGACGTGCTTGTCTTGGGTGCGCCAGATGTCGGAGACGGATTCTCACCCCATCTGCATGTGGTGTTTGGGGGAGCACCACGACTCCACGGACTGCGAGGCGTGTCAGCAGATGAAGCCGAAGTCCCGACGGGAGCGCCGGATGAAACTCCTTTCGGCACGCATGTCCCGGTCGGCGTCTTCGCCACGGCCGTCCCCCGCGGAAGGCTTCAAGACCCTCCGCTTCCGACATCGTCCCTCTCCAAGGCCGTCGCTCACCTGTTGGTAAGTGTTGCAGTTTGTCCCCGAGGCCCGGTCCCCGGCCTGTTGGGGGTGTGGGTTCTCTGCATGTGGTGCGGTCCCGCGCGTCGCCGCCCTATCAGCCGTTCCCACGGCGCGGGAGCGCCAAGAGCCCAGATGGAGGCCTATGCGGTGGCCTTTCAGGCCTCGTTGGCTCTTCCTTCTCCTCCTTCTCTTCCTGGGACGTCTGCGGATCCCTTGCCGCGTGCGGGGACTTTTGTGTCGCCGGCGGCTCCGGTACCAACAGGCTCGGATCCAGGTACCGAGGATGTGGTGCCGTCGGGGTGCGGCCCTTCGGGGTTTCCTCCTTTGCACCATAGCGCCTCTGCCTCGCCGCAAACCCGGTGGGGGCCCCTGTGGTGTTGCAGGAGGTAGCCGGGGCGTGTCCTCGGGTTCCCCTCGGTCCTCGTGGCAGGCAGCGGCCTTGTCCGAGGCTAAGGTGGCGCCGCTCAGGCCCCGGCGGCTGCTGGCCCTGGCGGCGCTGCAGGGGCCGGCTAGGGGTCGGGCGTGTCCCTGGGCCCCCCGTCCCTCCACGCAGGCGGCTGCCTTGTCGGAGGTAGAGTCGACGCCTTTTCGGCGCCGTTCCTTCGCCGCCCCGGCTCCAACCCAGCCTCGGTCTCCTGCGCCGCACGTTATGGTGGAGGTCGTTCCGGCGCCGGTCGACGTTGATCTGACGCTGATCGCGAACTCTACGGCGCCGGGCCGGCGTCGGGTCATTGATTCGTCTTCAGACGCCCCCTCTTCTCCAGAGGTTCGGCAGTTGTTGGTTTCACCTTCTCCAGAGACTGGTCGCCGCGTCGTGGCTTTTTCCTCGGCGTCTTCTAAGGACGGCTCTTCGCCGTCGCCGCGCCCTCAGTCTTGGCCGGAGGCGCATCAGGTTCCCCATCCCTCAGTCTGCATTTCCCCCTTTCCGGGCTTGACCTTTCATTCCTCGGGTTGGATTGGGGGACGGTCGCCTTAGCTTGCAGCCGTCGCCCACAGAGGATCTGCTTTCTGATGGATACATCTGCCAGTGGATTCCTCACCTTGTGAATATCCCCTGCGTCAGCAACATTCGGAAACTTTTGTAGCAGTCCACGCCGATGAGGTTGAAGACGACATCACAGAGACGCGGCTCCGCTCGCGACTCCGCTCGCGACTCCGCTGACATCACCGGCTCCATAAGAAGACCTCGTTGGCGTGATGACGTCAGTTCCCTTTTTTCCGCGCTGTCAACGCTAACGGATTTCGGGACTCTCTGTAGCTATACTGGTTACTTTGTTTTCTGCTGTATTCTTTGTCGTCTTCTGCAGAAATGTCAACGAAGAAGTCAGGATTTAAGCCGTGTTGTGAATGTGGGAAACACATGTCCATAACGGATCCGCATGACGACTGCGTGTGGTGCCTGTCATCGGACCATGATGTCGAGGGATGTTCTTGCTGTCGCAAGATGAGTTCCAAGGCTCTCAAGGAGAGGGAAGCAAAGCTATTTCATAGCTAGGATGAAAAAACTAAAGAGAGGCCGGAGAAAATCGAGGTCAAGGTCGAGGTCGGCGTCGAAGTCGACTTCGGGGCATGCTTCCAAATCCAGGAAGCACAAGAAGAAGAAGAGGCATTCGTCTCGGCGTCACTGGGATAAGGATGCGGCTCCGAGATTGACATCTCCCTCCCAAAGTCGTAAGGATTTTGTGTCTCCCTCGCCTGTTCCGGATTCACCTGTTGGCCTCACCGGAACATTTTCCGGATCCGGCCCCGGGTCCATCTCCGACGCCGGCTCCATCTCCGGCTCCGGCTTCGCCCCCGGTTCCGTGTGAGGAGCCTCCAGCCCCGGGTGATCCTTCGGCTCCACTGATTCCACCGTCGGCACCGGTAGGCCTGAGTCCGGTGATGCCTGAGCAATATCCTGCGTTCCCTGGACCAGGTCAGGCCCCACGCATTATCTTAATGCGCTGTATGGAGTATTCTCCAGAGCCATGTACCCCTCTGGTGCCCCTTCGGGTCCTATGGGTCCTATCTTGGTGGAACGTGGAGGGCAATCTGTCTCAAGGAAAGCCCTTTCATCTACCTCCATCGGTGGCCACAGTAATAACGGATGCATCCACTTTAGGGTGGGGTGCGCATCTGGGGGATCTGGAGATCAAGGGTCTTTGGTCTCCAGAGGAAAGGTTGCTTCACATCAACCTTTTGGAGTTGCGAGCGATACGTTTGGCACTCCAGGCCTTTCTCCCTTCCCTTCGCGGTCAGTCAGTTCAAGTCCTGACGGACAGCACTACCGCGATGTGGTATGTCAACAAGCAGGGAGGAGTGGGGTTGCTTTGTCTCTGCAGAGAGGCTCTGCGTCTCTGGTCCTGGGCTCAGGATCAGCAGATTTGTCTGTTGGCAAATCATCTGGCCGGAGTTCTAAACGTGCGTGCAGACAGTCTCAGTCGGCAGTTCTCCGCCGACCACGAGTGAAGGCTTCATCCAGAGGTGGTTCGTCACATTTTCCGGATGTGGGGAACCCCTCGGGTGGACCTGTTTGCCACTCACGAGAACGCTCACTGCCCGTCATTCTGCAGTCTCCAGTATCCGATGCAGGGAGCATTGGGGGATGCGTTTCAGTTGAGATGGGACTCGCATCTCCTTTACACGTTTCCACCCATACCCTTGATTCCTCGGGTTCTGAGGAAGATTCGCCAAGACCGGGCCCAAGTCATATTGATCGCCCCGGATTGGCCAAGAAGGGTGTGGTATACAGATTTTCTCCACCTCTCCTAGTGCCCTCCGCTCCATCTCCCTCTCAGGGCAGACCTCCTTTCGCAGTCCGAGGGGCAGGTTCTACACCCCCACCTCTAGAGCTTACACCTTCATGCCTGGAAATTGAACGGGGCAACTTGAATTCTTTTTCTCTCCCGCCAGATGTGGTAGATGTAATTTTGTCTGCCAGACGTCATTTCACCAAATCTATCTATTCCTATAGGTGGTCTAAATTTGTGCTCTGGTGTGGGGAGAAGTCAATTGATCCTTTGAGGGCTCGTTTATCTGACATTCTGCAGTTTGCCCTTTCTCTTGCTCAGCAAGGTTTTGCTGTAGCCACTGTTAAGGGATACTTATTGGCTTTGTTGGCATTCCTTTGCTTGCCGGATCAGCCATCCTTGTTCAAATCACCTATGGTTTTACGATCTCTGAAAGGCCTTACAAACAGGTTTCCTCCTACTCCTTTTATTGTGCCTCAATGGGACTTAAATCTTGTTTTAACTTACCTGATGGGTTCTCCTTTTGAGCCCTTACACAAGTGTCCCTTGAGACTGTTGTCTTTCAAGACGGTTTTTCTCATTGCGATCACCTCGGCAAGGAGGGTAAGTGAGCTTCAAGCTCTGAGTTCAAAACCCCCGTTCTTGACCATTCATGTTGAAAGAATGGTATTCAGAACCAGGGCTGCTTTTCTGCCTAAAGTGGTAACTCCCTTCCATCTGGGGCAGTCCATTACCCTCCCTACCTTCTATCCTCCCCCTCACCCTTACAAGGAGGAGGAGCGGCTTCACCGTCTGGACCCTAAGAGGGCGGTGAGCTTCTACCTTGACAGGACAAAGGACTTTCGAGTTGACGATCCAGCTCTTCGTGGGCTTTGTTGGCTGCAGGAAAGGCAGAGCGGTGCACAAGCGCACCCTTTCCAGATGGATTGTCTTGTGCATCAAGATATGCTACTCTTTGGCTCGTAAGGAACCTCCAGAGGGTTTAAGGGCTCATTCTACTAGAGCTAAGTCTTCCACTTCTGCTTTGTCTAGAGGTGTTCCTGTGGAGGACATTTGTAGGGTGGCAACTTGGGCCTCCCTTCACACTTTCGCGAAGCATTACTGCTTGGATTCTGAGGTGAGGAGGGACGGACATTTTGCTCGTTCCGTCCTTCAGGACTTTCTGGTATAGAAGGGTGGACACCCTCCTCCGGGAGTGGGACTGCTGTGGGAATCTTTTCACAAGGTGAGGAATCCACTGGCAGATGTATCCATCAGAAGAACAAGTTACTTACCTTTGGTAACGCTTTTTCTGGTGGATACAGTATCTGCCTGTGGATTCCTCACTGTCCCACCCGCCTCCCCGTTGTCCACCCTTGTATACCTACAATTCTAATGATGGTGTGTCAAAATGTATTTGTTACTGTCAAAGGCATTGTGTTATTTCTTTTGCCTTCCTTTTTATTCTTCACACTGTGTGTGTTGCATTGTATATTATGTACTGTGTATATATTGCTGTCAGTCCGTCCGCCTTGAAGGCATGGAAAAAAGGGCGGAACTAACATCACGCCGACAAGGTCTTCTTATGGAGCCGGTGACGTCAGCGGAGTCGCAAGCGGAGCCGTGTCTCTGTGACGTCGTCTTCGCCCTCATCGGCGTGGACTGCTACGAAAGTTTACGAATGTTGCTGGCGCAGGGTATATTCACAAGGTGAGGAATCCACAGGCAGATACTGTATCCACCAGAAAAAGCGTTACCGAAGGTAAGTAACTTGTTCTTTCCCGCCGCAGGGCCCTACGGAGGAGAGTGCTGCCTTCGCTCGGGCTGTTTCCACGGCTGCGGGAATCTTGCGCATGGACTATCCAGCTGCCCATTTCCCCACGGATCATCTTCTGGAGGTCCGCCATCAGGGTTCTGGTGGTCGGGAGCTGCTTCTTCCTTTCGAGGCTTTGCTCCACACTTCTCGCTTGGGGGCGGCCCACCACGGGGGACCCGGTGCCCCAGAAACTTCTGCACCGTCCTGCGCCGCATGATCCTGTCTCTTTTTCCCTCCACCCCTCTACCAGGGGCCCTCTTTTACAGACTGCCTTTCCCTCCCTGCCATCGGTGTTGTCTCCCCTGTCGCGGGGGACACGCTTGTTAGATTCGTGGGGGCGCAATATCTTTGCCTCTACAAGTGCGGCTTTGCGGGCTCTGAACACTCTTTGTGTATTGGCTAGGGCCACTTGTTGCTTGTGGGATTTGGCGGAGACCCTTCTGTCTGCCGCTTCTCAGGAGGTTGCCTGTGTTGATCTGAGACACCATGTGTCGGAGGGCCGGGAGCTGGCGGCATTTATTCTTCGCTCGGCTCTGGACATTTCGGAGGTGCTTGGTCGTACCATGGCTTCTTTGGTGGCCCTTCGTCAACCTGCCTGGCTCCGGGATAGTGTGATCCCGGAGAATGTTAGGGAACGGCTGGTGGACTTTCCCTTTGATGGCACTCTTTTGTTCCACGCCTCTGAGGATTCTGCCATTCAGAGGTTTCCATCAGTGACCTGTAAGTCGGTCTGTGTTTTGGGAGGTGTTCTTCCGTTGTTTTCCTGGGGCCATTTAGTGCGTAGCCACGGTTGTGTGTTGTGTGTGGTTGTTGTGCCTTCAGGTCCTTTTGTTAGGACTTTGGTGCCGTTGGCTGCTGGTCCAGCCCTTTTTAGGTCTCGCTGGCGTTGCAGCGCGAAGCGCTGCCGCCAACGAGTACTATTGTTGCCTAGTTGCCTCCCAAGGGAGACAGATCGGGGCACGCGCAGCGATCGGGGTCTGTGGACGCGCAGACGCACACACAGACACACGCGCGCGCACACACCCCGCCGCTGCCGACCGCGGCTGCCTAACGCGCGCGCACACACCTCGTTGCTGACTTGCTCCACGGAGACGGCCTGTTTTTGTCAGTTAATACCTCCAGCTAAATCATCTTACCTCAAACTGGCAGCCGCGCGGGATGCATCATAGATCTTCTATGACGACAGCTTTTCCACCGCGCGAGAAGTGACTGAGGACACAGTTTGGCGCACCTCCGTACCACCCGTCACAAAGAATTGTACGTGCCTCCATGTTTTTTTCAAGTAGTCACCAGAAGTAACGCTACGGGGCTGTTTCCTTCAAATGCACTTTTGTGCGTGTTTTGAGATGAAAAGGCATGAAGAAAGTACAGTGGAGAGTGAAGTAACAGGCTTCTCGCCTCTAACAAACCTTTTGTTCCTGACTCTTGTGTTTTTCTGTTGCTTTGACAAGCACACCTCAACTGGCTGGCTGTAAGTCATTATGTTCTGTGGCGTGTGATACTTCTTTGTGCTGGCAGTGCATATAGACACACAGCTTTCTGGGATTTGATTATGAACGCATTTTCGATCACACAATATGTTCCAAAGCCACAGACTTCCTGTTTTGTTTTTAGCCTGTATTGGCTCCGGGAGTTATATGTCCCATTTTCGCCCAATTTCTTGTTTTAGATCTTGCTTGACAGCACAGTTGTCTACATGATATATTATCAGTTCTTTAAAATATGCAAATAGCCGATTTTGTCCCCTCCCACAGGCTGAATCTCTCTGACTTGGTATTGACTGGTTGGTGGGTGATTCTGCCTCGAGTGGAGTGCTTGCATTGCAATGAACGAGGGACAGTTTTACATATAAAAGTACATTGAATCATCAAACATTAAATTCTTTGTCTCATAAATGCATTGTGTATGTAAAACGATAATTTTGCTGCTTTTCTTCTCTCTGTGGCAGGCTTTTTGCAGACTTAAAAAAATATATTGGTCAGGATTCAAAATACAAGCCAGAACAATTGGCTTTGCCAATGCTTTTATATATAGCAAACTGATTCCATCTTGTCACATCTTGAGACGATCCATGATTATAGTTATTGTAGCAATGTGAATCCCATGCATGCACGGACCTGCCTTTAGGATTATGGGAAATGGAGAAGACCCTTGCATGCTACAATGCCTTACTAGCAGAGGTCCGCTGGCACATAGAGTGCACTTTTAATTCTGAAAGGACTTAAATGGGAGGCTGTCTGCCAGTTGAAGTCTGAACTCTATTAGTAATGAAGCTTAACACTAAACACCATCACTAAATAGCTAGTACATCTGTTCTGAGGATTTATTTTTGTAGTGTTTTCTCTTGCATATATACAGCTGTAGTTGTCTGTCTGAGATGTCATGTTACCAATAAAATACGGCAGACCTAAGGCATCGGTATACATTAAAAAGAGAATGGGTTTTTGATCAACCACCTCCAACCATTGGCATTTTACATAAGACTTGCCATTGGTTGTTTGGCTATACTTAAAGCCATGGTTATTTCATGGAAGTTTACATTTCTTAACCATTATATTTTGCTCTGGCTTTTGAGATAGAGAGGTCCTTTATGTAGGTTCTTCTGGTAATCACTCCCTTGCTCCCCAGATCATTCTACTCTTCTTGCTGTCTCTGAGCACACACTCATACTTTTGACTTTGCCAATGTTTGTTTAATTGCTGCTTGTTTAATTGCACCTCTAGCAGTGGCAAAGCCAATTGGATAATTCAGACATAACGAATGGAAAAAACATTCAAGAATGCAGGAGCCTATGCACAGTGGTCATATTGTAATTTTTGTTTATGCTTTGACAATGCATTATTGGATGACTGCCCTGTTTGCACGTGCAAGTTTGGCAGACATTTTGCAATTGTTTTTCATAAAGCATTAAAAAAAATTACGATTGACCACTGTCCATGCATGCATATGTTCAGCAGCCATCTGGGCGTTTAAAAAAAAATAACACCAAAATTGGCTAAGCGAATTGGTTGGTGCCCTGTAACAAAGGTAAGACCTACTGGCTTTGTCTTGGTTTAGTTATGTTGGAACCTGATAGTACACAATTGGCTTAATTACTGGTAAGCAATGTCCAACTATATATGTATTTAGGAATATGTAACAAAGCTATGCTGCCTAAATGTAATGAAAGCTGTGGTTTGTTTTAGAAAATTGGGTCGTTTTTCAAGTATTTTTTTTTTTAAACAACTTTTTTGTTGTTCATAAAAACAAGCATAATCACAGATTGTCATGATACATAGGAAGCACAATAATAAGATCCATACATGCAATGCAAAGGCACCAGCAGAGAACAGGAAATAAGGCTAATAATCCAATCGGCCGGTAAATCTCACAAGCAAAATCAACCCATGTCTAGTTAGAACCAAAATGTGCCTGCCCGGTTGCCCAAGTCAGCATCTGCTTCTTTTAGCTTTGTAAATTGATTTCTGTAATGCCAAAAATCTAAACATACCTCTCAGACAACCCTACGGGGACGGGCAATCGGAAGATCACTAGTGCTGTGCAGTATCTTGTTGTGCTGGGTGTTATGATCCATTCCACGGCTGACAGAAGAAAACCAGGACCTCGGTGTAGATGAAATAGGCAGTATGTTTATTCCGTAAGCTTCTCAGTGCAGCCAACCCAGGAGGAGGCAGCATTCAACTGCCGCATCCCATTCTATTCATAACAACATCCAACGAATGATATGGTGTCTTTGTGTTTGGGTGTACAACATTCTACGTAATTAATAAGTATTTCATGTCCTCATTCACATCCATTTCATTCAGTATATGTAGGAGAGCCAGGTTTTGTGTAAGGGAGACAAACCGGCCCAATACATTAAGCAATTCTCCCAGAAAACTTGCACAATTAGACAACACTAAGTCTTGTGTAGAAAATCCCTACGGCCAAGTGACATTGAAGACAAACCGGGGACTATCCTTTCCTCATCTGCCACAGCCTCTTATGGATGCAATACATTCTAAGGAGGTAATTAAACTGGATCACCTTGTAATGAGATGGTACCTTCTCTTGGTAACTTTAATGTGTCTTACCAATATTCATCTGTATAAACCCCCACGTCTGCCTCCTTTGCTGTCCGCAAAGCTCGGAACATGCTGGTGTTATAATATCCAAGGATCTGAGAGGCACATCTTGTCGCCTGGTGCATTCAGTGTTAGTTTTGCCTCAAGTAGACCTATGTCTGGGATGGCCTCCCATGTTCTTGGTGAACAAGAGAGTTTGTGTCACAACTGAAGTTTGCTGAAAAATGGGGTTTTATGGAGGCTATGTTCCTGCTGCAGTTCCAAAAAGATTCACATTCAAGTCTAGCGTATGTATCTTTTACCCCTGAGAGTTTTTTTGGTATCTTCAATGTCATTGTTTTGAATATGTTGACCCACATATCCTCCACACATATCTATTATTCTCCTTTTGCTCTGCTTGGTATTCCATTTTTCACTCTTGATGGCCTAGTAATGCCACCACTTAACTGGCCAGCCATTTTTGCACTGAATATCACAGTTACACTAGATAACAGGACTGTTTAGTACAAATGGTTTGGGCCATGCAGTATAGGGTTCAATACTTGTTACTGGATTTATTTAGTTAATGGGGGCATCCGTGGCCAAAGTATCAACATTTTATACCGTTTTTTTTTGTTTTTTTGCTAATGACTCCTCTAATCCAGAAGTTGTATTGAGTTGAAGGGCGTGGTTTGTGCAAGCAAGTTGTGTTATTACCAGTTGACTTAGGTCTTCATGACAAGATGGGATCCGCTTGTCGTGATCACTCATTGATAAGCAGAATGTTTTGTTTAGATTGTTTCATATCCACGAGTATGTGAATAAGCTGCCGTACACACCTGTAAAACATCATATAAACTCAAGTAAAAGGTCACATACATACCAATGTAAAAGGTCCTTGGCACACTATAAGGAGGCCTACACACCTCAATAAAAAATCATACTCGCCTAATAAAATGTACTTGCTCCAATATAAAGACAACACTACTCATTAGAGGCAGCTCAGAAAAATGTATTAAAAAATCATTTAAAAATACACATACGCACACACACTCACTCCAGTAAAAAAAAAGCTTTGCATGCCAGAAATGAAAGCTGTACATAACTTTAAAAAACGTTTATGCTTATTACAGTAAAGTCATACACCCCTGAGGGAAACCTCCCA